>NC_083225.1:163685166-166085166 GCF_032191835.1 Heteronotia binoei
CACTCTTAGCAGCCTCTGTCTGGCCCATGGTAGAAACGGAACAAGGTGGACGTTGGTCTGTTCTAGCAAAACAGTTCTTATGTTCTTAAGTCCTCCAGAAATAATGAAGCAGCCAGCGACAAAAGTAAGGCTTTTCATTTATTTCTTCTGCATTTTGTTGGGAGTGTCCATGAACCATGCCCAGCTGATTAAAAACCCCTTGCAAGCGCTAGCCTTGGAAGGGAACAAGTTACAGATGACGAATGCCATATTGTAGCAACAGAACATGCCAACTATTTGCCAGTGACAAGGAATGGGCTGATCATGTCGAAAGATAAATGGCTAACTTGGATTGACTTCTTTTGACCTGTGGAGACTTGGCAAACGTTTTTCACTGTTGGCTTGTGTGCAGACTCCTGGTGCATTTCAGGAATCCACGGCTCTCTTCAGACAAGCCAATCCAAATTTGGATGAACATAATTTGATATAGGCATTCGATACAGTGTGGATAGTGGAAACTGACAGGCTGAAAATGATCCACATGGTCAGCCTGTTGCCGTTAACAGTGATGACAGCCTCAGCCTTGGTGTTTGCACTTGGTGTTATACAACCTCTTGTCTGTTTCTTCCATTTTCTCTTCCAATTTGCTTTTTGCTGAAATAAAAGTATTGTTGACTCAAATGTTTCTGATTTAGCTTTTAAAACAGCCACTTGGATGGAACGACTGATCAGTCTTGCTGTCTTGGGCTCAGCTGCTGTGTTTGGCAACTAGATTAGACTAGGCAGACAACGGTGGGCTGAATTGCGATGTGGCTGCACAGACCATGCAGTAACCCTGATGTTCATTCCAACAGAGTGGATTCTGCTCCCAGTGCAAGAAAAGAAATAATAACAACAACAACAAGAAAGCAATAATTTACTAAGTAGTCTGTACAACTATTAATTTGTTAATTCCAAAAGATGACTCTGAATGTCATCATGCCCCCCCCCCCCCCCCCTGTAACTTGTATGCCAATTTAAGATCACCATACACTTTTCTTGACAGCACTTCTGGGTAAAACCTAGTGATCTGTCATCTGAAATAACTGAAAATAATGATCTGTCATCTGAAATAACTGAAAAGGTTGCTTTATTCTTGAGTCTGGTAATCAAGGATCAATTGCCTGATGTATAGCTGTATGAGACTGGTTTATTTTGTTATTTCTGTATCTCTTTTTTTTGTCTTATTTTTAATCTGATATATGTCAATAAAGGCTTGTTTGTTGTTTGTAAAACCTAGTCTTTCTTTAAGATCAGTATAGTACCTGTAAACTACACAGATTAAGTAGTTTCTGCCAAAAGTTCTGCAAACACTAGGAAGGAGACTAAAAGTGCTACCCTAAGCAGAGTTGTGATGTGGCTGTAACAACAACAACAACACCACCCTTCAAAGTCCATTCACGTGAAGCTGTTTTATACTGAATCAGGCCATTGGACCATCAAGGTATTGTCTACTCAGGCTGGAAGCAGTTTTCCAAGGTCTCAGGCTGAGGTCTTTTCACGCCATCTATTACCTGATCCTTTTAACTGAAGATGCCAGGGATTGAACCTGAGACTTTCCGCATGCCAACCAGCTGCTCTGCCACTGACTCATGACCCCTCTCATAGCAGTGGTCTTAAAAGGATATTGTTCTGATAAGGCGGACACCATAATAACAGGTGTGGTTACTTGAATAAATCCCATTTAACTTACTACTGAGCAATCATAGGACTGAACTGAAGGTTCAGAAACAAATTTAAATTACTCAGCTGTCAGAGTTTGCAGGGTACAGTTCTTCGCTGGAGGCATGAATGAAAACAAAAAATCTGAAATTTGGTAATGTTTCAACTCAAGATAAGTTAAAACTTAGTAGATGTCCATACCAAATGAGACATTCCCCAATGGTGTTTCTTTACACAGCATGTTTGCTAAATGCACTGTCTTAGGCTGGGGGTGGGGTTCTATATGAGCATGGGTTCTATCTGCTTGCAGGTGGCAACTGATAAACAAGAGGAAAGCTTTGCTTGTACCTGCTGGCAGGCAGGTCTGTGCAGATGAGGGGGAGAGGGCAGAGACAGAGGCACAGCCAGGGCTGGCCCTGCCAGTAGGCAGACTAGGTGATTGTCTAGGGTGCTGGCCTTCTGGGGACACTGAACTGGGCACCCCCATGTGATTTGGAGATGTTATCAGTGCAGGTGTGTGCATGCCAGATGTTAGCCTTGCCTAGGGTGCCAGATAGTCTAGGGTTGGCCCTGGGCACAGCCCCTCCTAAACAGGCAATGTACCTGCTTTGCAGACAGTGTTTTGCAGAAGAAGAAGAAGACTGCAGATTGATACCCCACCCTTCTCTCTGAATCAGAGACTCAGAGCGGTTTGCAATCTCATAAATCTTCTCCCTCCACAACAGACACCTTGTGAGGTGGGTGGGGCTGAGAGGGCTCTCACAGCAGCTGTCCTTTAAAGGACAACTTCTACAAAAGCTATGGCAGGTGCAAGTGGAGGAGTGGAGGTTCTCCCAGATAAGAGTCTGCACACTTAACCACTACACCAAACGGGCTCTCTGCAGATGGAGGGAGGGAGGGAACAAAGGGAAAGGGAACAAAGGCAGAGATTAAACCTTCTCCAACAACAGTATACACAAACACTCTACTGAACAAAACAGGAGAATGAGGGTTCCAGCTCTGGGTTGGGAAATACTCAGAGATTTCAGGAGTGGATCCTGGAGAGGACAGGGTTTGCAGAAGGGAGGGACTACAACAAGGTACAGTGCCACAGAGTCCACCCTCCAAAGCAACGATTTTCTCCAGAGGAACTGATTTCTGTAGCCTGGTGATCACTTGTAATGCCAGGAGATCTGCAGGCACCACCAGGAAGGTGGGATCCCCAAGAATTCAAAGGCCCCATGATGAGGAGTCAGATCATTTCTTTGTGTGAGAGAAAACTGTTGAATCAGGAGCAGCTGCAACTTCATGGAAAAAACACTCATACCTTTTGCCCAAAGTAACCCCTCTCTCATTTTTGACCTGTAAACCAATGATTCTGAGCCCCTACACCTGCCTTGAATTTTCTTCCTCCAGTCTCCAAGTGCCATTCTGATATTTCCTTTGAGCTGCATTGCTGCTGTCTCAAACTCAGTATGCCCAAAGCATAATCCCTTTTCTTTCCTTCCAAACCTTTCTCTTTTTGTTCATATCCATTAATAACTCCAACATGTACGCCACACAATAAGCTTGAAGCTTGGGCTTCAGTGCAATCCTAAACAAAGTGACATCCGTCTAACCTATTGACTTCAATGGTTTTAGAAAGGTGTGACTCTGCATAGGAGAGCATTGTCAATCATATTAAAAGCAAAGTGTGACTGTTTATTGCAAAACCTACTTTGTGCTGCCTTATACATAAACTCGTTAATAACTTAGCAACCAAAGCGTTTTTTAAAAATCAAATGCTGTCCAAATCAGATGATGGGGTAGAGTCCTAATGAGCTCCAGTTAATTCCTGTTCTTTTTAATGCACATGATTTCAATTTTAAAAAAAAAATATTTGGAGAATGTGCCAAAGGGCACTGGGGTTCAAAGTTGAGCATCCTCCAATTCTAAAGGCACCTTAAAATTGTCAGGAAAATGTTGATGTTCCTTTGGCATCTAGCAAGTTGCTCCATGATCAAACCTTCACAACCTTCTTTTCTTAATGCATTTGCTGGCGACCCCAGTCATCTCACTCAGCTGTAAAAACTAAAACTTGTCAGCTTTTTGAGCAGAGCTACAAGCACCTTGTCTCCTGTTCTGGATCAGCTGGGTACATTGTGTCTTACGGGCCCACATATATTTGAACAGAATTTGCTCCTTTTTGCTCATTCTGGAAGTTCTGTCTTTAATGTGCATTAAAGTGCTTCTTTTGCGAGTTTCTTTCTGGGCACAAGATACCTGACAGTCACACAGCACTCATGCACAGCAGTTGTGACTAATTACGGATTGGGTTCTGCCGACATCACTAGGCATTAGGGTTGCCAACTGCTGCTGGCAAATCCTCAAGAGGACAGAATGGGAGGGGAAACTACTCCTGGCACCAAACCAGAAGTAACATAATCATGTTGGGGTCAATGCTCTAGGATTCAGTCTCTGGTTAAACTGTGGGGTTTTAGGCAAATCCTAGAGTAGCCTCTCTTCAACACTCATAGGGTGCTAGATGGCAGCGAAATCCATTATTGCTTAAACAGGGAAAAACCCGAAAGGATTGTCTATTGACTCCTGGTTTAGCAAGATTTGAGATCATATCACTGTGGACAAGCTTTCTGCTGGCCTGGAACAGTCTGATTCCTACCAGGCCTATCAGAATTATATGGCCAAATGGTTCCCTATCTTTGAGAAAATCAACAATGACCTGTGTTATACTAATTCAGTTGCTAAACATTGCCTATAAAGAAATCTTGTTACTCTAACTTTTATTTGTAGGTTGAGAAATCATTATGCATACTTCTACTACTGTTTGATTCTTTGAGCATAAGGACATATTGGTATTATACCTCAGTGTCCCTTCTTTGTATTATAGACCTTCCTTTTTTATTATCCCTATTACCTCATTCATTAATACGTTGCTTAGGTTTGATTTTTTTGATTGTACCATTTTACAACTGTTGCTTCCTGTGCCAGTTTGAGAGAGCTAGTTTGGTGTGGTGGTTAAGTGTGTGAACTCTTATCTGAGAGAACCGAGTTTGATTCCCCACTCCTTCACCTGCACCAGCTGGAATGGCCTTGGGTTAGCCATAGCTGTGGCAGAGCTGTCCTTGAAAGAGCAGTTGCTGTGAGAGCCCTCTCAGCCCCACCCACCTCACAGGGTGTCTGTTGTGGGGAGAGAAGATATAGGAGATTGTAAGCCACTCTGAGTCTCTGATTCAGAGAGAAGGGTGGGGTATAAATCTGCAGTCTTCTTCTTTTTCTATAAGTTATGGCTTTAAACTTATTGTTTCAGTAATGTATTCTTTAGATTCTGGGGGGGGGGGGTAAAAGAAAAGAACTGCATTGCCCACCAGCCTGTGAAGAGTCAGGAGGTATAACAAATTATAATCCGATACTAGGCAAACAAAGTTATTAATTCCAATTCCACGTAGAATTCTGCTAGCCCATGAAGTCCAGACGAAGACCCTGGGTATTTTATTTATCCATTTCAATATTAAAAGTCTTCAATGGTGGTATAAACTTCAAATTTTATTTGGATGCCAAGGAAGAGCAAATTGTCTAAGCACTGTCACAGAATCAGTCCAAATACTGGTTAGAAAGACACTTCTCTAACCTGTATTTGGATTGATTCCTTGACAGTGCTTAGATAATTTGGGAAAGGAAGAAAGCAAAGTCATAGAAATAACTATAAGGAAGAAAGCAAAGTAATAGAAATAACTATAGTTGGTTTTAGAATCTATTGTACATCTCCCCCCCCCCCACTAATAAACTAAGCATATTAGCTCCTCTTATGGTTACTTTCCCTATTCACTTAGCTGATTAGCATCTTTTAAATATTCTTTTGCCCTGACCTGGGTGGCCCAGGCAAGCCTGATCTAGTTGACCTTTAGACAACAGAGATCAGTTCCTCTGGAGAAAATAGCAGCTTTGGAGGGTGGACTCTAGCATCATATTCTTGCTGAGGTCCCTCCCCTACCCAAACCCCACCCTTCCCAGGCTCTGTTCCCAAATCTCTAGGAATTTCCCAATCCAGAGCTGGTAACCAAGTGCAAAGGCCTGAAACTATCTGAAGGCACCATTGATATTACACAGACATACACCAAGTCCTGCCTCACTGACTGGATTGCACAGCTGTGGTTCTGTGGAGCCAGACATACAATACATAAAACAGAAGTGGATAAAGTTCCGTGCACAGGATCCCCACAAAGAGTGGCATCTATAAATGCAAAAGAAAATTAGGGGGGGTGGTGGGGAAGGAGACACCTCCACACATAGAAAACATCTGTGAATCTTTTCTGTTCAGACTTATTTCCCCCATGCTTCACATACCACAAATACTTCGGGATGACTCCTCCATTAGGAGAGAAAAGACATTTAAAAAAAGCACCCATGCAAAATATTGTATCAAAAGAATCTCTATAATATGGTTGCCAGGTCTATGTCGGAAAATAACTGGAGACTTTGGGGGTGGATCAGAGAGAGGGTGGGGTTTGGGGAGGGGAGGGGCCTCAGCATGGTATACTGCCATAGAATCCACCCTTCAAAGCAGCCATTTTCTCCAGGAGATGCTGATTTCTGCCAGCTGGGGATCAGTTGTAAAAGCAGGAGATCTCCAGGCCCCACCTGGAAGCTGGCAACCCTACAAATGCGGCAAATTTTATCAAAACACTTTTTTTTTCCTGTGCTTTTTGGAAATTAGATTTTGCTCAAGGACCTCTTCAGTGCAACACCTTGCTTTTCTCGCAGGTTATCATCTGATTTCAGTTAGCAGACCCTCCCCCCACTTCAGGGTCATCAGAAAGCCAGGGGGGAGGGAAACATCTGTTGGACACTCCATTATACTCAATGGAGACTGATTCTCATAGGGTATAATGGAGAATTGACGAGTGGGTATTGGGGGCTCAGGGTGTGTGTGTTTTGAAGTAGAGGCACCAAATTTCAGCATAGCATCTGGTGCCTCTCCTCAAAACACCACCCATGTTTCAAAAAGATTGGACCAGAGGGTTCAATTCTATGAGCCGTAAAAGAAGGTGCCCCATCCATCATTATTTCCAGATGAAGGGAAGGCATTTAGAAGGCATTCGGTCCCTTTAAATGTGATCGGCAGAACTTTTAGAGTTCAATCATGCTTGTCACAACCTTGTTCCTGGCTCCACCCCCCAAGTCCCCAGATATTTCTTGAGTCAGAACTGGCAATGGTAAATAAAAATTAGGGACTAAGGTCTTATAGGATAGTCCCTATCATCCAAAATTCAGATGCCCACACATGTGTGTGCCCTGACTGGGATCTTAGAATCGGTGGGTCTCCATATATGCAAGCTAGTGCTGACATGCTGGTTTCCCAAATGAAAGAGTGAAAGATACAGTTTCTAATGAATGACTGGACATGCTTTATTGGCTGACAAGTGGATAGATAAAGGTGCGTGTGTGAGAGAGTGTTACATGCTGCCAGCTCGCTTCTGACTTATACCTATGGATTAATGACCTCCAAAAATGTCCTATTATTAATAGCAGGGCTTTTTTGTAGAAAAAACCCAGCAGGAACTAATATGAATATTAGGCCACACACCCTCACATCATCATTGTTTCACATGGGGCTTTTTTGTAGAAAACGCCCAGCAGGAACTCATGGACATATTAGGCCACACCCCATGACACCAAGCCAGCCAGAACTGCGTTTCTGTGCGTTCCTGCTCAAAAAAAGCCCTGATTAATAGCCTTGCTCAGGTCTTGCAAACTGAGGACTGTGGCTTCCTGGACTTAGTCAATCCGTCCCATGTTGGGTCTTCCTCTTTTCCTGCTGCCTTTGGTTTTTTTCCCTACCATTATTGTCTTTTCCAGTGAGTTGTGTCTTCTCATGATGTGACCAAAGCACGATAGCTTCAGTTTAGTCATTTGGCTTCTAGGAAGAGAAAGGTGCAGCAATTGGTAACCAATAGCAATTCACAAGACAATTAAATCTTATGCCCTTTGTTAGGGTCAGTGATCTCTTAACTAGAATGTTCCACCTTGGGTAATTCCTGTTTGAGTTCCACCTGAGGGGGCAAGTGTGTATTTCAAGGCAGATTACAACTAGTTCTCCTCAAATTGACAGTTTAGTTCCAATCCACACACTCGGAGTTAGCTGTGGTAAACCTCTGGTAAGCTCACTTGTGGGTCAAAACAATCACTGGGATTTCAGGTGCTTCAACTGATATGAATTTTGCAGCTAATGAGGGGGGAGGAGAGCTGAAATATACAGGTGTATTTCGGTGGAATTTTTTAAAAAAGAAAGCAGTAGATGTTCCTGTATGTGAGAAAGAGCGTGATATGTGAATATGCAGTTATGCACACATATTTAAAGATCTGATGATCTTCAGGCCATGCAAGTGCCTTCTCCTTTTTGTACAGGAAGGGTGATTGTGACTCACTTCACACACCTATGCCTGTTCATACAAACACATGTTCACAAAGATATATTCACCTCAAGACTCATCAAAAAGGAACCATGGTTAGGCTTCAACAAACATTATCTCATACTTCGAGCATGGCTGATTTCAGCACCCTAAGCTGTTTGACATTTTTGTTTGTTTGTCAGCTCAGTGGGTGATTTCCGGCTGATTTTCTATGACAAAGCCATCAGCCATTAGTCTTTTAAAAACTGAGGGGAGGCTGTTGAGCAAAGCAGAGCTTGAAATTTTTGACAACCCTATTGAATGCTGCTTCCTTCTAAAGAAGGGCAAGAACTCTTTGAAGCCTTTGTGTGGCTTATTTGACAACCTTTGAATTCTGACAAAAACAATTTCATTTTCTCTTGCATCTTCCACTGTGTTCTTTAAGCCATAGCAGGCAGCCACGTGTTCATCAAAATGTGCCTTTTTGGGCCCTCAGGCATGGGATCTTCAGCTCATGATATGCTTTGACTGTTCCTCTCACCATAAGATGTCTGTGCTAACTCGTTTGTGTTAATCTTATTGTTCACATTTTCCAGTTATGCTTCTGCAATGTAATAACCCAGAAAACCTTCCATGTGGAGTGGCCATGTTGCATGAAGCCAAACCAACACAAATATGTCCCCTTTTTTAACCACCTAAGTGGTAAAAACTTTGTGAGGGGCAGGATTGTGGCAGCAACCACTGTGCCCTGACCTATCTAACTGAAATAGAGCACAACACAAAAATAAATACTTGTGTGATCAGTTGGCATAAGGGAAATAAAAATGAGTCAAAATGGTTGCAGTGCAAAATTTAAGAGCATCCTCATGTTGATCCTATAATTGGGCAGTTTGTACATGCTCAGAGACAGTCTAGTGACATGTTGGGAAGGACTGAAATTTCCCACTGTGATGGCTCTTCCTGTATGCCTTCACTGGACTCATTCATGTCATCTGAAAGCAGCTTACCATCTGTGGTATGTCTCCTTTGTGGCAAAGTGCAGGAGTGTGATGGGTAAAATATGGGCCTCTGTGTTACCATTGGGAAAGATTAATCCGGTTAATATTACTTTCTCCACGCAGATACATTTATAAGGATACTCTATGTGGAAGAATGAGATTCCAGTCAGTAGCACCATGGACACTAACAAGATTTTTAGGGATATGAGCTTTTGAGAGTCAAAGAGCTTTGACTCTCAAGAATATATACCCCCCAAATTCTTGTTGATTTCTAAGGTGCTACTGGACAGGAATCTAACTATTCTACTTCAAAGCAACATGGCTATCCTCTCAAACTATCTCCATGTAGAAGGTTTGATAGTACCTAAATCAGCACTTGCTGTATCTGGATGAAGTCTACTATGGCCTATATCTTAAATGTAGCCTTCTTATAATAGTGGAGATAAAACAGTAATTGAACTGAATTTGTGTCCACCTGTACAAACAGGGCTGGCATTTTCTTTCAGTTTTCTCAGAAAAGAAGTGAAAACAAATTGTGCTTGGAGTCCACTAAGGGTAAACTCTTGTTAATTTCATTGCATCTAACTTTTGAGTACAATCCTGGGCAGGGTTACATCCATGGGTGGTGCTCATCTATCATTGAAAGTTACACAAAGGTGTGACCAGATGTGCAGTTAGATCCATTGCCATTGCTGCTCCCTTCTGGATTTAAAATGCACAACCAGACAGCAGCATTGACTGTTGAGCCCCAGTAATCAGTGTCCTGTTCCTCCTCCCCTTTACCACACATTTCTTTGATACCTGTGAAAGTGAAGAGGAAACTGAAAGAAAAGGTAAATACAGTCAAAACCCTTGGGGAAGCTTGGAGGCTATTTAAAACTACAATCCTAGAAGCTCAGATAAAATATATACCACAAGTTAGGAAAGGCACAAACAGGTATAAGAGAAGGCCTGCATGGTTAACAAACAAAGTAATGGAAGCTGTAAAAGGTAAAAAGGTCTCCTTTAAGTGGTGGAAAGCTAGTCCAAGAGAGATTAATAAAAGGGAACACAGTCAGTGGCAAATCAAATGCAAAACTGTGATGAGGCAGGCAAAAAAAGACTATGAGGAGCATATTGCAAAAAACATAAAACCAACAATAAAAATTTCTTCAACTATATTAGAAGCAGGAAACCAACCAGGGAGGCAGTGGGGCCTTTGGATGACCAAAGTGTCAAAGGATTACTAAAGGAGGATAGGGAAATGGCTGAGAAGATGAATGCATTTTGTGCCTCCATCTTCCCTGTGGAAGATGAGAAGTGTTTGCCCGCTCCAGAACCACTAATTTTGGAAGGGGTGTTGAAAGACATGAGTCAGATTGAGGTGACAAGAGAGGAGGTCCTACAACTGATTGATGAATTAAAAACTAATAAGTAACCAGGTCCGGATGGCATACATTCGAGAGTTCTGAAAGAACTCAAAGTTGAACTTGTGGATCTCCTGACAAAAATATGTAATCTTTCATTGAAATCTGCCTCCGTTCCTGAGGACTGGAAGGTAGCAAATGTCACCCCCATCTTTAAAAAGGGTTCCAGAGGAGACCCGAGAAATTACAGGCCAGTCAGTCTGACTTCAATACCGGGAAAGTTGATAGAAACTATTATCAAGGACAGAATGAGTACTCACACTGATGAGCACAAGTTATTGAGGAAGGCTCAGCATGGGTTCTGTAAGGGAAGATCTTGCCTCACTAACCTGTTACAGTTCTTTGAGGGGGTGAACAAGCATGTGGACAAAGAAGACCCGATAGATGTTGTTTACCTTGACTTTCAGAAAGCTTTTGATAAAGTTCCTCATCAAAGGCTCCTTAGTAAGCTCGAGAGTCATGGAGTAAAAAGACAGGTCCTCTTGTGGATCAAAAACTGGCTAATTAATAGGAAGCAGAGAGTGAGTATAAATGGGCAGTCTTTGCAGTGGAAGACGGTAAGCAGTAGGGTGCTGCAGGGCTCAGTACTGGGTTCCATGCTCTTTAACTTGTTCAGTAATGATCTGGAATTGGGAGTAAGCAGTGAAGTGGCCAAGTTTGCAGATGGCACTAAATTGTTCATGGTGGTGAGGTCCAGAGAGGATTGTGAGGCACTCCAAAGGGATCTGTTGAAGCTGGGTGAGTGGGCGTCAACATGGCAGATGAGGTTCAATGTGGCCAAGTGCAAAGTAATGCACATTGGGGCCAAGAATCCCAACTACAAATACAAGTTGATGGGGTGTGAACTGGTAGAGACTGACCAAGAGAGAGATCTTGGGGTCGTGGTAGATAACTCACTGAAAATGTCAAGACAGTGTGCAATTGCAAGAAAAAAGGCCAACGCCATGCTTTATTATTATTGGAAAGGGAATTGAAAACAAATCATCCAATATCATAATGCCCCTGTATAAATCGATGGTGTGGTCTCGTTTGGAGTACTGTGTGCAATTCTGGTCACTGCACCACAAAAAGGATATTATAGCACTGGAAAAAGTGCAGAGAAGGGCAACTAGAATGATTAAAGGTTTGGAACACTTCCCCTATGAAGAAAGGTTAAAACGCTTGGGGCTCTTTAGCTTGGAGAAACGTCGACTGTGGGGTGAGGTTTACAAGATAGAGGTTTACAAGATTATGCATGGGATGGAGAAAGCAGAGAAAGAAGTCCTTTTCTCCCTTTCTCACAATACAAGAACTCGTGGGCATTCAATGTAATTGCTGAGCAGTCAGGTTAAAATGGATAAAAGGAAGTACTTCTTCACCCAAAGGATGATTAACATGTGGAATTCACTGCCACAGGAGGTGGCGGTGGCTACAAGCATAGCCAGCTTCAAGAGGGGATTGGATAAAAATATGGAGCACAGGTCCATCAGTGGCTATTAGCCACAGTGTGTGTGTGTGTGTATATATTGGCCACTGTGTGATACAGAGTGTTGTACTGGATGGGCCATTGGCCTGATCCAATATGGCTTCTCTTATGTTCTTAAGTCTGGTCCTTTTGGGCTGAGTTGGATTCAAACTCAATTTCCTGCTATCTGATCCCGCTGTTGCAGACATCAGGCAGGTCTGACTTGATCTGTTCCTGGCCACCATTTTTTTTACTAGTCAGTGATGTGCGCATAACTGCATATTCACAAATCACTCTCTCATACACACACAGTAACGTCTACTGCTTTCTTTTTAAAAAATTTCCACAGAAATACACCTGTGTATTTCAGCTTCCCCCTCCCCCTCGCTTTGATGAACATGAAGGGACGATCTTTTCTCACTAACTTGTTAGTGTTTTTTGAGGTGAACAAATATGTAGACAAAGGGGGACCCAATAGATGCTGTTTACCTTGATTTCCAGAAAGCTTTTGATAAAGTTCCTCATCAAAGGCTCCTAAGTAAGCTCAATACTCATAGGGTAAAAGGACATGTCCTCTTGTGGATCAAAAACTGGCTAATTAATAGGAGTATAAGTAGGCAATTTTCACAGTGGAGGCTGGTAAACAGTGGGGTACCGATGCTTTTTACTTGTTCATCAATGATTTGGAGTTGGGAGTAAGCAGTGAAGTGACTAAGTTTGCAGATGACACTAAATTGTTCAAGGTGGTGAGAACCAGTGAGGATTGTCAAGGATGGGTGAGTGGGCATCAACATGGCAAATAAGGTTCAATGTGGCCAAGTGCAAAGTAATGCACATTGGGGCCAAAAAGCCTAAGTATAAATACACCTTGATGGGGTCCAAACTGGTAGACACTGACCAAGAGAGAGATCTTGGAGTCCTGGTAGATAACTTACTGAAAATGTTTAGACAGTGTGAGACTGCAATAAAAAAGGCCAACACTATTCTGGGGATTATTATAAGAAGGGAATTGAAAACAAATCAGCCAGTATCATCATGCCTCTGTATAAACTGATTGTACAACCTAATTTAGAATAAAGTGTATAGTTCTGGTCACCACACCTAACAAAAGATATTATAGCATTGGAAAAAGTGCAGGCAAGGGCAACTAGAATGATTAAAGGGTTGGAACACTTGCCCTATGAAGCAAGATTAAAGTGCTTGGGGCCCTTTAGGTTGGAGAAACAACAACTGAGGGGTGACATGATAGAGAGGTTTACAAAATTATGCATGGGATAGAGAAGGCAGAGAAAGAAGTACTTTTCTCTATGAAGAAATACATGAACTCATGGGCACTCAATGAAATTGCTGAGCAGTTGAATTAGAATGGATAAATAGAAGTACTTCTTCACCCAAAGGGTGATTAACAAATGGAATTCACTGTCACAGGAGGTGGTGGCAGCTGCAAGCATTGATGGCTTCAAGAGGGGATTGGATAAACATATGGAGCAGAGGTCCATCAGTGGCTATTAGCCACAAAGTATAGATGGAACTCTCTGTCTAGGGCAAGTGATGCTCTGTATTCTTGGTGCTGCATCTGATCAATCAAGAATGGGGTGAAAACTCACTGAAGTGGGTTAAGGGGATAAGTCTGATCAAAACTCTCTGTTACAACCCCCCTGTCCTGGATCAATTAGAAGTGGGGCCACACTGGATCAAATTGCATGTCTGATCAAAGCCCAACTTAGCAGTGCAGCCAATGAACATGACCTTAGCAAGCATGTCTATTTCAACTTTAAATGATGATGATGTGCAGAAAGAAATAAGTTACACAGTTGCTGGGTTGCAGCTCAGAGATCCATGCTGTAGCTGTAAATTCCCTGAGAATGAAGAATATGTGGCACTGGTGGATCCTCCAGTCTATTTGCGGTCCCACAGACAGGGAACCTGGGTAGGCAAAATGCCAGGCTAAAAAATTGAGAAGCTACAGCTACTGCCAAAGACTTCTTTGGTTCCCTTTTGTAGCAGCAAATAAACATCAAAAATCTGCTAAAATGGTTATTCTCTAAAACAGGGACGGCCAACGGTAGCTCTCCAGATGTTTTTTGCTTACAACTCCCATCAGCCCCAGCCATTGGCCATGCTGGCTGGGGCTGATGGGAGTTGTAGGTAAAAAGCATCTGGAGAGCCACCATTGGCCACCCCTGCTCTAAAACCATTTTCTCACTATATGTGCTTTGTTCAAGGAACCAACATCTTACAACCAATGATCTAAACAAGTCATCCCAGAGGAAGATGATATTTATCTCACATCCATACATTTTTAAAAACTCAGTTGTTGCTGGAATTGGAGGAAACCTCCCAGTTCAGTTATTATTAGTCTTCTAATGCTCAAAGTTTGTTTGCACCTGATAATGTTCTAAATAGTGTTGCAAATGTTTTGTTAATAGTTATCGTGGAATATAGTTGCAAGTATCCATGGCTGTATATTCAGTATATGAAAATAATTCATGCTTTCAAAAAAATTGTCTGCAAAAAATGGTTGCTTGTACTGATTTCCCTTAGCTGTCCCTGTCTCTTTCCTGTCCCACCATCCCTCCAGCCCACCCAACAGAAGAAAATGTCAAGAAACATTTTATTATGGTGCTCACTTCGGCAGCACATATACTAAAATTGGAACGATACAAAGAAACATTTTATTGTGTTCATCATGAAACTAGACTTCCAGGGACTCCTAAATAAAGAAGGGGGCATACCTACACTGTAGACTTATAGCAAGAATGAGTTACTCCCTGGACACGTGAGTCATTCCCTGCAAATTATAATTCTGTGCAAAAGACTTAAGAGAGGTCTGAGCATCTTTCCAAACTCATTCCCCATCAGAGACCTCAAGGAAGGGAATGGAGAACTCTGTTGCACAGACCTGTATGCATTTCCAATATCTTCCTGTGAGTCAAAAAAGGGGACAAAATAGGACATCTCCCTGCCTACATGGAAAGCATGAGAAAACTGAGAATTGGAGCATATGATATTATAGTCACATTGTTTTTTTTACTTGGGGGTGGGTGGGGGTGGGCTGAAAAGTTTTCATTCACGCTTTCCAAAAAAATTGTCTGCAAAACAATTTGGAAAATATAAAAATGTGATAGAGTTATATTAAAATATGATAGAGTTATAAGGAATGTTGGGTTGCTTCTCATGACCTTTCAGAACTGCAGTTGTAGTTATAATTCTTGCTATATTTGATGCACATAATCCTGGATGACTTATAAAATATATTAAGGTAGTTTCATATTTTTTCCATCCATCCACTGATGACATTTCCACCCGCTGTTTGTGCGACTGTCCTCGGTGATAAACTGGCAGTGGAGCTCCTAACATATTTGTTTTCAATCGTATCCTTCCATCATTTTGCAGCTTTTAAAAAGATTTTTATTTCCATTCGATCTCATGCCACAAAAGGTTGTTGCGTTGAAGTGAAGGTCTGTAACTTTTAGTAGTTGTTCCATTCTGCTTCTGCAGTTACACCCTTAGTGTTACGGAGCATCGTCATAAATGTTAAAGTCAGCCAGTTAATATTTATCCTGGGATATAGTTGCAAGTATCCATGGCTGTATATTCAATATATGAAAATACTTCTTAAAACTCTGGGACATGCTTACATTCCTTTACAATCAAACCATCCTTCACACAGCCAAGGACCTGCCCCTGTTTTTCTCTTGAATCTCTATTTGGTCAAATGTAGAAGGTCAAAAGAGGCACTCCTAGAGGAGTATGAACAAGATGGGGACAATAAAATGAAGTAACTGGATGGAGCTTGAGGTTGCTTGGACATTTTGCTGGAGGCAGGCAGCCTGCCATTTTGGTTGCCTGCCATTACTTCTGTCATGGGAAGAAACGGTCAATTTTGAGTAAAGGCACGAGAATTTTAGCATTTCTCCTCTATTTTAAGGAGAAGCAACTGTAGTCAGTAGATAGGCCAGTGAAGTTCCTCTTAGGTGTGTTCTATTTCAAGTCACTTCAGATTTTACCTCACATCAGCATTTCAGGGGTATCTGACATGGCGGTTTGTTTAGAAGCTCTTAGTGTGCTATCTGCACTCTGTTGTTCTCTTCCTCCTATTCTACAGTCAATTATGGTCTGATCCCACTTCCTCTTTCAGCATCTCTCTTAATTTTTAACTCTTTTCTGGATTCACAGTCTCTCCTTTCTTCGTTTTCTGATTCAAAGAGCTTTTCATCACCTTAATGCAGTCAACGGAGGAAAGCAGTCTTCTCATACTTCAGCAGAAACACTGCAAGATAAGGAATGCACAGTAAAAACCATCCAACCAACCAACTACACAATGTTGCTCCAGTCTTTCCAACACATCCCATACCGAGGAGGGTACTCTGAGGCAGTAGGAGAGATCTGTAGATATTTCAGCAACAGTGTATGGGGAGGAAGCACAACAATGTGTGTGTGTGGGGGGGGGGAACCACACATGGGAAACTATTTATGCACATATCCTGAAACAAAACGAGCAGGTCCACAGATTAGTCTGAATATGTACAGTGCATCTAAGGCATTTGGATAGTATCTCTGCTGTAAAAAAATGTGTGTATGCCAGGAATAAATGAAAACGTAACTGTAAATTAAATTATGAGTAGTCCAGTATTTTTTTGACAAGTATTTAAACCTGAGTGTGATTGGATGCTCTTCAAGCTGGAAAGAGGACCTGTGGTATGTTGAGTGGGGCCATGGTCCATATGGTCTACTCCAAGGGTGGCCAACGGTAGCTCCAGATGTTTTTTTGCCTACAACTCCCATCAGCCCCAGCCAGCATGGCCAATGGCTGGGGCTGATGGGAGTTGTAGGCAAAAAACATCTGGAGAGCTACCGTTGGCCACCCCTGGCTACTCTATGCTGACTGGCCGTGGCTTTCCAGAAGAGGTCTTTCACATCACCTAATACCTGATCCTTTTAACTGAAGATGCTAAGGACTGATGCCATGCCTGGGACCTTCTGCATGCAAAGCAAATGCACAACCCCACCTCCACAACTTCATGTTGTTTAAGTTCTTCGATCTAGTACACATCTGCATACTAGTTGTATAAGCTACATACCACACCACAGTTTCCTGAGGTCAGAATCTGCTCCATCTCCTGACCTGAACAATAAACACTTAGCACTCCCTTCAAGTTAACACACAAACTCAAGTTTATTTGGGGTCTCAGTTTGTTTAATTCATTTACCTGAAGCCTCCCTTGACAGCTGTGGAAGACTTAAAAGCACATGTTAAATTTCTTACATGCTATTGGAAAGTAAGGTGACAGAATCCATTTTGATTCTCTTTCTGGGTGCTTTCCAAAGTCACCCAGCCCCCTCTTTTTCAGGCCCAGACTGCAGCTGCAAGCAGAAGGTATGCCTGCCGAAGTGCTCTCTGAAAATAGTGGTCCTTTTTTCATCAGTGCCTTTATTTGATTGACTGACGTGCCTGTGAGTTATTTTTGAATCAAGAGTTATTTTGAATACTGGTGTAAGATCTGAGTTGCTGAAAAGCATGTGACGGCCACTCCTTCATTTGATAATGCCTTTTAATCCAAAACCAGAAGCAAAGTGGCTTATTGTGTGAAGTCTGTTTTCAGAACACTGATGGCCAGTTGGGACGATGGGTGTCTTACCTTGCCTTTTAAATTACATTTCCTTGGGGCAATCAGCCCCACACTCTTCAGAAGTGTCGTGGTCTTTTCAAAAGGCTCTTCCTGACTCTCTGTTTAGAAAAAACACAGTGCTCTTTTGGATGTCAGATTCACAAAAGTGATGGAATTCTCTGTATTGATGCAGCTGTATCCAGGTGGAGGTTTGGATGAATTAAATTGTATGTAAATGCTGAATATGTTTTCCACTAGGTTTGTGCTGAAATAAGGGAAAGGTGAGTTTCATCAACATTTTTGCTCCCCATTTGCACTGACTGGACTGGGGAGTTCTCCAAAACTGTGCAAATGGTCATGAGGGTTCCAGAACTTTAATATAAATGGCAATTAATGTGCGTCAACAGTTTACTGAATTCTAGTAGAACAAAATTGAACTCCAGTAGCACCTTAAAGACCAACAGAATTTTCCAGGGTATCAGCTTTTGGGAGTTAAAGTTTACTTGATTAAATCTGATGTTAGTATCTGATCAATTTTGATTAATGAAAGCTATTACCTTGGAAACTGTTGTTGGTCTATAGTACCTTTGTTGGTGCTACTACCCTGACCTGAATAGCTCAGGCTTGCCTGATTGGACAAGATCTGAGAAGATCTTGACTGCTAAGCAGCGTCAGCCCTGGTTAGTATTTGGATGAGAGACCTCTAAGGAATACCCAGGATCATGATGCAGAGGCAGGCAATGGCCAACCACCTTTGAGCATCTCTTGACTGGAAAAACTCTATGATGGCACTTTTCATCAGCACCATAAAGTGCTACTAGGCTCCAGTTTTGTTCCACTCCTACAGAATAACATGGCTACCCATTCGAATGAATCCTGTTCTGCATTTTTTCATCAGGGATGAAACCTTAATGTGTTCTCATTTGGCAACATTCTTGGCCAAATCTAATTGCCTATGTGGAACCATCAGATCATCACATTCTATATATGTTCCCTGACTGACTGGCATATCATGAAAAAATACTTTTCGCTTAAAAGGATGGAAGTGAAGCAGCAGCAGAATGGGAAGCTATTATTTTGAACAGGCATGAAATGTGCATGAAAGAGCAGAATGTACATATTAATATTCTTTAAAACAGCAGCTTTTGAGTCAGAAAATGGATATAATGAAATCTTAGCAGTGAAATATTTTCTAATCCTACCTTAACTCCCGCCAAAATTAATCATAGCAGAGCTGATATGAAATTGCCTCCCCCCTCCCCAAGATGCCTCCTTTTTTCTTTAAGCCCCCCCTCCCGAGGAGAAAGATAGAGTATAAATGAAGGCAATAAATATGTAATATTGTTAAATGTAAATATTTGCACATTCCTACTAGGGATTTTTGTTTTGGGCGGAGGGAATCTGTTTTCATAAATTGCTATTTCCAAAACTTACAACTTGAGAAAATACAATATATTATCAGTTATGGTCATGGCTGGCCCTAGACTGTCTGGTATCCTAGGCAAGGTTAACTTCTGGCACACCACCCCCCTTGTATTGCTAACATCATTGAGTCAGATGGGGGTGCCCAATTCAGTGCCCCCAGAAGGCTGGTGGCATAGCCAATTGCCTAGTTTGCCTAGTAGCAGAGCCAGCCCTGGTTATGATATTGGACACATTACCACAGATTTTATACACAAGCTGATATCTAAGCATTGTACCTCAGTCAGTCAGTCAGTCTGCATATCACAAGAACATGGCATCTTCGTACTATCACTGTGACCTGAGCATATGTTAAGGAACAGTGTAGATGGCAGTAGTCTTTTCCTGGCATCCAGTCTCCACTACTAACATGTCAATAATAGTAGTCCATTAGATGGGTAGATCACATGGAACACTACTATCCTACTGGAGTCCTGGGCATTGATGCGATTTGCCCAGAGTTTAAAATACTGACATTAGTTGGTTTGAATGAAGGGAATTTGGGTTTACTGCTAGATGACACAAGAGACACTCAGTAATACTAGAGTCTATTCATGGCACAGAAAACTCGTAAGTATGTGTGAGGGGATTAGGGTTGCCAGCCCTCAGGCCCTGCCCTGTCACCAAGGATCCTCTCCCATTCCACAGGAACAGTGACAGCAGAAGGCGCAGAATGAGGTGGCACAAAGGAGGCAAAGTACCAGAGTGGCTGTACACAATCCACTGGTTAAACTGAAACAATGCTGTAGAGTTGTCAACTTCCAGGTGGTAGCAGGAGATCTCCTGGGGTTATAATTGATCTCCAGGCAACAGAAATCAATTCACACGGTGAAAATGGGTACTTTGGAAGGTGGACTTTATGGCATTATACTCCATTGAAGTCCTTCCCCTCCCCAAACCTTGTCATCCTCAGGCTTCACCCCCCAAAATCTTCATGTATTTCCCAACACAGAGCTGGCAACTTTAGTGCAAAGCATGGTGTCACCACTGTGTGGTTGATATCAACTTCTTTTGTCCTTTTCAATAGATCTAAAAACAGGAGATGAGATTCCTGTATAGTGTGTAAGATCATAAGAGAAGCCATGTTGTATCAAGCCAATGGCCCATCCAGTCCAACACTCTGTCACACAGTGGCAAAACTACAACAAAAAACACCAAGTGTAGGGGCTCACGACACTTTAAATAATAATACATTCATTGTAGAATAGGCTTTTGGGTCTAAACCTACTTCATGACATATGGACTGCTTGTTCTCATGTGCCTTTTAAACCTTTGAAACATGACTAAAGGTTTATGCTTGTCTGTTGAGAGCCAGTTTGGTGTAGTGGTTAAGTGCGTGAACTCTTATCTGGGAGAACCAGGTTTGATTCCCCACTCCTCCACTTGCACCTGCTGGAATGGACTTGGGTTAGCCATAGCTCTGGCAGAGGTTGTCCTTGAAAGGGCAGCTGCTGTGAGAGCCCTCTCCAGCCCCACCCACCTCACAGGGTGTCTGTTGTGGGGGAGGAAGGTAAAGGAGATTGTGAGCCACTCTGAGACTCTTCGGAGTGGAGGGCGGGATATAAATCCAATACCTTCTTCTTCTTCATTTGTTAATATATTAACTGGGACACTGTACTGCTTTATCGGTTCTTAAACCTTGTTCATTGTTTTGAGCCCAACTTCACAAAACAGAGGTAAAGCAATTTTATAAATAGATTAGAATCAGAAATGGGCGGGGGGGGGCATGCTGCTGTGATACCATTCCCACATGTGACATGTGAACACTACACATTAAGGTGGAAACTTGCACCCAGAGTGCTGTTAATACAACCACTCTCTGTTAAGTGTCTTGCAGATTGCAGGCTGTGCCTACATATCACTCCATGCTTGTTTGTTTGCATCAGTTTCTCCAAAAATAAATGCACATTTTAGGTACGCCTCCACTCTGAGTGGCATTTTTCTCACCAGGGAGGAGCTCTAACAAAATGCATTCAGTGCCTCAACAAAACAGGGCTTCATTCATGAATCTGTAGCTCTTTCGTGCAGCTCAAACACACTTCTGTCTAATTAAGGGTGGCTATTTTTTTTTAATACAGATGCTATTCTCAGGCTCAATTATAGTACATTGTAATACTGACACGGCAGAGCGTAATTAGCTCCCTGGTTCGACGATGGCAACGACTATGGGTTCTATTTCAGTCTCTCTCCAGTCACGTGGGTGAAATCACCCCATGATCTTCTTTTAGTCTTTTTAGGCTACGGCTGTTTTCCAGCCACTTCAGAATGTTTACTTATTCTGTTTTTAGAGGGCTTTTTTCATGGTTACTTTGCTTTCTCATACCATTTAATGATCAAACTGCCAATGTGCTTGTATATTGTCTTATTCATGTAAAATGTATCTAAAATCAAATGCCTCCAACTGACAACAGCACAGTAATTATGTGAGGTTTTAAGGAAGAAATACGTGGGCCTCTCTTTTTTTAAGCATTCCATACACCCTGGTAGGGAAACAAAAATGGCTTTCATACGAATCCGTGATCTAAGTAATAAAATTGGAAGGAGTGGGGGTAGTGGGCTTCAGGAGGGGCTTGTCATGAATAAAACTAGCTCTGTTGAATTGCAAGATGGTGAAAACCCAACTCATCAAGAGCAAAAGAGATTAGCTGGATCTTTGACATCACCAGAGCTGTCCGTCTACATCCAGCTCTAATAAGCATTCTGGTGGTAGAAGCTGGCCATGTTGGATGTTTTACTAGTCTCCATGACAGTTTGGTGTATGAGGGGAGGGGATAGTATCTAGAACTTCAGTTTTGTATTCTTAAAATGTTCCCTTTTTTTTGAAGCAGACACAATTTTTTAACAAACTAAACTTTGGAGGCATGATACACTGACTGTGCAGGGGAGAAATCGAAGCCGTTGAATAAGCGGACCGTACAATTTTTTTCCTAATATTGAGCATTAGAAAAATTACAACCAAGGATTTGGCAGGTTATTTCAAATCAATTTGTATCAGTTTGATTGGTCATAATAAAAGGTCTTTTAAATTATTATTTTGCATGGACCAATATAACTGTTTTACAACTTTCCTCTATTTGAGATCAAGAGATGAACTTCAGTCTTCCTCTGTTGCCATGTGCCTCTCCTGTTTGCCCACTCATTCTCTGTTCCACCCATAGACTCATCTCTCAGACTGTTTCCTCTTTCTCTCCTTCCTCCCAGCCTCTCCCTCTTCTATCTTTTGCTTTCTAGGCCCTGGTTTGTGTTTGCCTTTTGCAAACTCACCATAACCCTTCTCTTTTTCCAAGTCCTTGGGTGCGGTCACACGTACCATTAGTGGCGACACAGCTCCGTCTCGCTGACGGATTAAATATGTTCGTCCAGACATCCACATCTGGCAATCGAGCGTCATCCAGGGTCATTCCGACTTGCTGCGGATCAGTGCCACATTAATTTGACAGTGCAGAAAGTCCGGCCCTTTTGCAAAAAAGCAGCACAAGATCGGCTTTTTCCTGTTTGGACAGCTCACGTGCGATACTGCCCCTTGGAATGTTTACCGCTCCTCCCACCTTTAAAAAAAAAAAAAGCCCCAGCAGACATGCGCATTACCAGATCATCCGGGAATATGAGGTGACGCTTCTGCTTCTCCAATCAACACAGGATCGGAGGTGGGGGGAAACGTTATCCCGCTATTCAGAACAGGAAAAAAATCTTTTTTTCAATGTGGAGGATTTCCAGATATCATTGTCACTGCCAATTTCTAGGAAAGTAATTCCTGGCAGTTCCTTGGTTTGAATCAGCAACATTAATTCCAGAAACTTTCCCCCTTCCCCCCTGCCTCTGAAGCAACGTTTGATTTCCCACCTCCAAACAGCTGGGTGCATGTTCAATGGACCCTCCCCGCTCTCAGAAATCACCATCTGATCACGCATGCTCCAAGAAAAGAGTGTGATAGTATTGGATGTCTGATCACTCAACAACAGAATGAGTCGCATTCTTGGATGCTCATCTGAACAACCCTGCATCAAATCAATATTCAGTGGTTCAAATTTGAGCGCTACACACCAGGTTTTAATGTGACGTGTGACCGCACCCCTTGCTTTGTCAAGTCTTTTTCCTGAATGCTTTGTCTAGCATCAGTGCTATTTTGTTGTGGGTAGTGTCTTCTATGATATAAATTTCAGGTATTTTAAAAATATTGATTGAGGCCAAATTACACTTTGTAATGAAATCAAAACACATCTATTCCCTTCTCTACACTAAACCTGATTTGGGGCCTAACTCTTCCACAGTTACTTCAGATCACTGTACTCCATTGACTGAAACTGAAAGCAGACTTCCTCTGTTGCCTCACCAAGTTGCAACTTCTGCAAATTTACCATAAGGTAGCCTGTTGAAAAGCAATAAGACATACCTTTCATCCCTGTGAGACAGAATAACAAACCATTTATGCTTACTTTGCTTCTGTTGTGAGATGAAGAAGCCCTGTCTGAGCTTGTGGGAAATGTCTGGTGCTTCTCAGGTAAAACCATATCTGGTGTCAGAGAACCAGACTTTGAAGACTCTTCAGGTCATGTTACCAGCAGCAGAGCACCAAAACAAATGGTTGGCATGTCAAAACCTGTCTATTGTTAGTTTGGACTGTGTGTGACATGAGTCCTGTTGTAAATATTGTGGACTAGCACCATAGTTTCAGTTTACCCTTTAGTGTCAAGTTTTGTGGAGAGAAAGAATATAAAGTAGTCAATATCCAGGCAGAACCCAACTCTTGCATTTCCTGAGCTGCAACTCTCTTGCAAAGTCCGAGTTGACATACTCTAGGCAGCATTGTCCAAAATCATATTTCCTGGTAGTACGCAAACTGCAATAATTCACAGAGGGAAGTTGTTAGGGTAGCAAGTAACAGAAGACCAGAACAATGGTCACTTCAAGCCATCTTGAGAACAAGTCTATAATCATGTATTTACTACATTTGTATCTCATTTTCCTCTGAGGAGCTCAGGGCCACATTCATGATTCTCCCCCTTCCTCCATTTTGTCTTTACTACAATGCTCTGAGGTAAATAAGGCTGAGACAGAGTGACTGGCTCACGGTCACCCAATGAGTTTCACAGCAACTGGGCTTTGCATCTGGGTTTACTAGGTCCCAGTCCAACACTCTTAACAACTACACACATTGGTTCTCAAACATTTTTACCATGAAAAGGCCTAGTGAAGTTAATGTTGGTGCATTAATGGTGCATCTTGGTCACTTTACAGGAGAAGTTGGGATGGTTGCTGTGGATTGCAGAAGGGAAAGAAGCCTGGTATAAACCAATCTCACCAGATCTCGAAAATGAAACAGGGTTGGTACTTGAATGGAAGACTACCAAGGAAGACTTTGCCAAGGAAGGTTATGGCAAACCACTGCTGCTTCTAACCTGCCATGAAAACCCCTTCCCGGTGTGGTTGTGATTTGATAGCACAGGGTTGCATTTTTTCACAGCCTTTTCAAACAATACAATCTTATGCAGTTAGATCCTTCTAAGCTCATAGGTTTAGTAGGGTGTTTGCACAGGATTGCACTTGGTCTCATTTTTCGCCAAGCTAGCATGGTTACATAGGCAAGAGGGTTTTAGGTCGACAGGCAGGCACCTGAAACAGAGCACTCATCAGACCTGCTTAGCTTCAGCAAGGTTGCTGGAAGGTGACTTCCAATTACTCCCTGGGACTCAACTGTATGCTGGCCAGCCCTTTGCAGTGGAATGCAACCTGATTCAGAGTTTCTAAAAAGTACACACTGAGCCATGGTTTTCAACTTCATGACTTCCCATGTAATGGAAACATTCTGGATTGCAACCAAAGTTCTTGGAAACGGACATCTGAGTTTATAGTTTCATTTAACAATTCCAAATCAGCAAATGTATTACCCTTTTAAATAATGTCATGATTCTGGATATTCTGGAATTAATGATATCACACAATAAGAAACCCATGTGACAGGAAGAAATGCATCTTTATCTCATTCCCATCTGCACATTAGCATTTGAATGTACTGTATTGCTCTATCTGTGCTATTATTAAAAGTGCGGAAGTATTTAGATCTCGGTGCAAATGGAACTGTTGATTTTTAGGCTCAAATGAATGCTTAACATGCAAATAAAAAGAGTGAGTGCTTCTCCAAGAAAATTTCCCCTCTGTGATGTTGACCAGCTCTTCAGCACCTTGAACAGTAGTCATATCTCTGTAGTCATAAATGCTGAAATTGCTTACCTAAGAATAAGTTCCATTGAAGCCAGTGTGGTTTATTTATGAATAAAGATGCACAGCCTGTAATTCATTAGGGCTGAATTCAGGCATTGCAATGAAAATGAGCTAGAAAGTCCCTGAGCTCTCTTATTTCTTCCCCTTGCATGCATACCCAAAATGGAAGTCCTTTATGTGTAAGAAAGAATAGTTTGTTGAAATGTGCCTTCTCCGTTGTGGTCCCCACCTTGTGTAATGGTCTGCCTGAGGAGGGTCAGGAAGGCCCCCATTCTCCTGGCTTTCTGCAAACTGCAGAACAGGATTATTCAACAGGCCTCTTCTACATCGGCAACAGGGTAGCACTGTACAAATTGATTCACAAAGTTACCTGGGCAAATTATTAGGGACTGTGGTCTGTATTACTGTGTATTAGTTTGTCCCCCCCCCCACTCCCCTGGGATACTGACCTTGCTCACAGTCTTTGTCCTCTGGTCAGATGCAAGCAGTAGAGGTCGATGCTGGGAAAGCCTGTGCATCATGCATGCCACGCAAGAACTTGGCCACAAGGTCTGTGAAGATGCCCTGCTGGTTGCAGGTTACGTGGACATCCAGGCTGTAGAAATGATGCTGGTTGCTGTAGACGTGTGGCTCCTCCTAGGTGGTGATGAGGGTGCAGTCCATGGTCCAGTGATATTGGGGAAGCCTGAAAATGAGGCAGATTTGGTTCAGATGGGTGGTAGCTCAGTATTTTGCATAGAGAAATGCATGTGCTCCTGGAGTCCCAGCATGGCATCCAGGAAGCTGTGCAGGCAGTGGCTTGCTGACTGGGAAATCTTCAGGGCTCCTGGCCCTGCAGTGCTGGCCTAAGCTCCTCATACAAGACTTGGATGGCCACTCTGTCCAAGAAGAATCAGTCCAGGCAGGTGCTGTTAGGGATCTGCAGCATCTGGCGCACTCCCTGTACTGCCTAGCCTGGCACCTCCTCTGGTATTGCTGAGCCTCCCAAACATGCAGCAATGGGGAACGGGAAAGGAGCAAGGCAGCTGCCTCAGGTCCTGGGTGCTGTGATTAAGGACATAAGAGAAGCCATGTTGGATCAGGCCAATGGTTCATCTAGTCCTACACTCTGTGTCACACAGTGACCAAAACCCAGGTGCCATCAGGAGGTCCACCAGCAGGGCCAGGACTTCAGAAGCCCTCCTCCTGTTGCCCCTCAAAGCATACAAAGAATACAGAGCATTACTGCCCCGGACATAGTGTTCCATCTATACCTTATGACTAATAACTACTGGTGGACCTCTGGTCCATATGTTTATCCAATCCACTCTTGAAGCTGTCTGTGCTTGCAGCTGCCACCACTTCCTGCAGTTACTTCAGGATCTGAGTATGTGGGGGACTCAGAACCCTGGTCAGGGCCCAGGGCCAGCACAACCAACCCCCCTACCCTCTCTTCCATGTAGGTAGTGATCAAGCAGCAGCAGCTGGAGACCTGCTGCAAGTGTGGGAATGCTTTCTCCCAGGGTCACCAGTGCTTACAGAGGCTGGCCTGACAGTGTCTGCAGTGGTGTCTGCTGGGTACCTGGAGGGGCTGCTGGCTGTCACGAGAGATGTCAGGGATGGGCAGGCTTGCATCAAGGAGCTACTGGGTGATTTGTCAGTGCCATTGTGAACCCCCACACTGGGGCCTACCCCAACAGCTCTCCATCTGCTCTGCCACTGGGGGGGGGGAGTTATGGGCACCCTTGGCAGCATGACTGGCCCTCTGGGAGGCACCCCCACCAATGAGCGCTAGTCATCCCTGGCTGAGTGCACTCTGTGTTTCTTCTCCCCATGCTTCTTTCTTGGTGGTTGCAGCCTTTGGGCTGCATGTGTTGGGGACCTGTTTGGAATTTCCACCAGTGGGCGGGATGCTGAAATCAATTGTCGACTAATGTTTCTGTCAACTGCCCCATCACTTTTTTTGACAGGGGCCTGTTCCTTTAAGGGGTGGGTGAGTGTGCCATGGACATGGCCTTCAACTGTAACATGTGTAGGACTGGGTCCCTGTTCCTGGCATGCCATGATTGATTCCTGCTGTCCTGTCAGTCATTACCTGCTCAGGTGGTGATGGTATGCTTGCAGGGGCACAGGTTTTCAGGTGCTCTATTTTTGGTTCTTTCAGCTGCTTTCTGGCTTCTGTCAGCACCCATTAGAAAGTGAACTAAATGGCATCACAGGTGTACCAGTGGCCATCCTGCGTAGGGTTGCCAAGTCGAATCCAAGAAATATCTGGGGGTAGAGCTAGGAGACTTTGAGGTGGAGCCAGGAGATGTTGGGGGTGGAGCCAGGAGCAAGGTTGTGACAAGCATAATAGAGTTCTCCAAAGGGAGTTCTGGCCATCACATTTAAAGGGATCACACACCTTTTAAATGCCTTCCCTCCATTGGAAATAATGAAGGATAGGGGGACCTTCTTCTGGAGCTCATAGAATTGGACACCCTGGTCCAATCTTTTTGAAACATGGAAGGTATTTTTAGGAGAGGCACCAGATGCTATGCTGAAAATATGGTGCCTCTACCTCAAAAAACAGCCCACCCAGAGCCCCAGATACCCGTGGATCAATTCTCCATTATACCTTATGGGAATCTGTCTCCATAGGGAATAATGGAGTGCCCAGAATACATTTTCCTCTCCCCCTTCCTGATGACCCTGAAGTGGAGGGAGGGCCTCCAAAACAGAGGATCTCCTGCCCCCACCTGGGGATTGGCAACCCTAATCCTGTGGCAGTCCTGAGGACTGAGATGCCTGTCAGACTAGGTTTAGCAGGACTAGCCATCAACTCACCACCATCCTGTTTAGAAGAACTACCCCAATGTTTTAAAAGAGCAGCACCTGAAAACCTCTTGTTTACTCTTCTGTCTTTTCAATACAATTTTAAAGCAGTGGCCATAGGTGAGGAATTTGTTTTCTCTTTTTTCATGCTTCCCTTGAGAGGTTTTTTTTTTTTTTTTTTTAAATATCTTACTCTAATTGAATAATTTAGTGAAATGTCATGTTACTGTTGAGGAAGTTTCTTTCTAAAAACAGGCCTTTCCTCCTTCCCAAAATAGCATCGTGGACCACAATTACCAGCTTATTCTTGCTGTACTTTGAGGCCTACCAAAGTTTTGTTTCAAATTTGATTAGGGATATTCAAAATTTTCTGCATGGTTCTTCCATTTGCTACTCCATAGCTGATGGCATCCAAAGTTACAATTTCAGTGTTATTTTGAAGAGAATAAGATCACCTGGGATCCACTGCACAAAATACCCAGCAACTGATTCCAGAATATATGAGCGTATGTAATAATTGCTGCAAAATTCTAAAAAAAAATTAAAACACATTCACAGTCAAAATTCTAAAATAATAAAACACATTCACAGTCTTTAGTTTGGTTTGGAGAGCCAGTTTGGTGTAGTGGTTAAGTGTACGGACTCTTATCTGGGAGAACCGGGTTTGATTCCCCACTCCTCCACTTGCACCTGCTAGCATGGCCTTAGGTCAGCCATAGCCCTGGCAGAGGTTGTCCTTGAAAGGGCAGCTGCTGTGAGAGCCCTCTCCAGCCCCACCCATCTCACAGGGTGTCTGTTGTGGAGGAAGGTAAAGGAGATTGTGAGCCGCTCTGAGACTCTTCGGAGTGGAGGGCGGGATATAAATCCAATATCTTCTTCATCTTCTTCTTCCTCCCACCCTCCTGGTCTTTAAGCTGGATCTTGACCATGCTGTCTTCCATAACTTGATATTTCTGCATCAATCTCCATTACCACCCCAGTCTAGAATTGCCTCTGACTCATTCAGTATCTGTTCACAAAGTATTCTGAATCAGTCTGTATTGTGGTGGCTGGCTAATAGTCTCTGCTCCGCTGTTTTCTGCTGAGATCTTAACACTACTAAATACTGCTCTTAGACAAGCCACATCTCTTCCCTTTGCAATAGGAGTATAATAATACTTCTCCAGATTAAGAAGATATGAAGCTGCTTTGTAATATCAGACCATCAGTCCATGTGGTTCAGCTCTGGAGCCACTGTGTGGTAAAGTGGTTTTATAGGGTTGCCAATCCCCAGGTGGGGGCAGGGGGGTCCCCTGGGTTGGAGGCTTTCCCCCCTGCTTCAGGGTCATTAGAAAGCAGGGGGGGGGGATGTCTGCTGGGCACTCCATTATTCCCTATGAAGGCTGATTCCCATAGGGTATAATGGAGAATTGATCCTCAGGTATCTGGGGCTCTGAGGAGGGCTGTTTTTTGAGGTGGAGGCACCAAATTTGCAGCATAGCATCCAATGACTCTCCACAAAACTCCCTCCAGGTTTTAAAAGAATTGGACCTAGGGGTCCCGTTCTATGAGTCCCAAAAGAAGCTGCCCCTATCCTCCATTATTTCTAACTGAGGGAAGGCATTTAAAGGAATGTGAAGAAGAAGAAGAATTGCAGATTTATACCCCGCCCTTTCCCCTGAATCAGAGAGTCAGAGCAGCTTACAATCTCCTCTTCTTCCCCCACAACAGACACCCTGTGAGGTGGGTGGGGCTGAGAGGGCTCTCACAGCAGCTGCCCTTTCAAGGACAACCTCTGCCAGAGCTGTGGCTCACCCAAGGCCATTCCAGCAGCTATAAGTGGAGGAGTGGGGAATCAAACTCGGTTCTCCCAGATAAGAGTCCACTCACTTAACCACTACACCAAACTGGCTCTCACACAAAATGTGCTCCCTTTTAATATGATGGCCAGAATGCCCTTTGGAGTTCAATTATGCTTGTCACAACCTTGCTCCTGGCTGTACTCCCAATGTCTCCTGGCTCCACCCCCAAAGTCCCCAGATATTTCTTGAACTGGACTTGGCAACCCTAAGTGGTTAGTGGATTGGATGTTCCATAGAGGTAACCTTGGACTACATTCTCTCAGCAGAATTTGCCTCACAGGGTTATTGTGAGTATAAAATGGCCAGACAGAAGTCCTTGGAAGAGGTGGGATAAAATGCAGTAGATAAATAGTGCTGTCTACTCTGAAGGGCAGTAGCTCCAACAGAACAGGCAAGAAAAGTCTTTCCAGGCACCTGAGATCTTTTAAAACTGACGAACTACCTTCTGCATGCAAAGCATGAGTTTACTTCTGAAAACCTAACTCCTAGAGCAGAGTTAAGTTTGTATGTATGATGTCTGAATACTATAAAACTATGCTTAAGTGTTGTCATTATTAAGGAGGTTTCCCTCAATGCAGCAAGAGTCACCTTGGAAGGGTGGAGGATAAGGTTAAGAAAGGGAGAATTACCCCTCTCCCCCACTGGCACAGCCCTAACCCAAATTGTGGCTTCCTGCAACTCCTATTTGCAGAACATGTTGGAGATCTAATCATGGGTCTTTCAGCTTCTCATCTGGTTTGACTGTTAGAAGTAATCATGCAAGAAGAGTCCTAGTAATATATCCATGAAAGTGTGATCTGGCTGCTGTGTAGAATTGTCATTCTGTTCTGTAGTCATCCATGCTTTGACTTGGCTGCAAATCCCACTGTTTCATTGGAATTTCTCTTCTTAGGTTTACTGTTTAAATGTGGAAAATATAAGTACAGCACCAATAAAATCCAAAGAGTATACATTTTCAAAACATTTTTTGGGGGAAACACACACACACAAAGGGATGGTATAAGAAAAGAGAAACCTATTTCTTTGTCTGTAGGTTCATTTTGTATGATATTAAGCTGCAGACAGATTGATTTTACAGAGTTGTGTTAGTAATGTCTGGAGTTCACATTAGAATAAAATGTCTGGAAGTGCAGGATTGGAAAATTACTATAGCATTGGTGTTAAATGAACCCATGTCATTTGAACTAGGGGATGGCACTTGGGTGAGGTCTTTGATTATAAAGCAAAGAGAAAGGGAAAGGTAATGAACACAAGCCCAAGGATCCCCCATCTTTTTTCACATCATGACCACCATGGAGCAACTCCACCCCAGCTTTAAATATAGGTTGATGGAATCTGAAGTGGAAAAGATTGAGAGGGAAAAAGATCTAGAGGTCATAGTGGGTAGCTCAATGAAAATATTAACTCAGCGTGCAGCAGTGGTGAAAAAGGCAAAGTTCATGCTGGGGATTATTAGGAAAAAGACTGAAAATAAAATGGCCAATATTACAATGCCCTTATATAGAGATAGTTATGTGGTCTCTTATATACTCAAGAATGTAGTTTGTGGTCTGAAATATTGGAGGGGGGGGAGGGATGGAAGCTCCCTTCCGTGCTATCCCTAAACAGCTGCCCTGAAGGAGGCTTTGGCACACTGTTCCAAACTAGACCTGCTCAAAACACCTCCTAGTCATGTAAAGATCCGGTTGAAAGCCAACATTCTATCAAAGATTCAAGCGGGCAGTCGTGTTGGTCTGAAGCAGTTGAATAAAGCAGGAGTCAAGTTTCACCTTTAAGACCAACCAATTTTTATTTAGAACGTTAGCTTTCGTGTGCTCTTAAGCACACTTCATCAGACGAGGAATCCAGCACAGTGAGCAAAGTTTTGCTTACTGTGCTGGATTCGTCGTCTGATGAAGTGTGCTTAAGAGCACACGAAAGCTTATGTTCTAAATAAAAATTGGTTGGTCTTAAAGGTGAAACTTGACTCCTGCTTTGTTCATCCTATCAAAAGTTTTCTAGAAACAAACCTGCATCCTGACTTTCCTGCCAATGATTTCTTTGTCATTTGTTAGCACTAACAATGCAGCCAATATAGTAAGGCTATGGCTCATGAGCCAATTCACACTTTTTCTTTTTTCTTTTTACAAGGGGGAAAAATCCCTGCACATTGCCTTGGCCTGCAGCTGCCAGTCTTTTTCTAAACAATGTTGTTGTTGTTGTTGTTGTTCTCTGGCATTGTTGAAAAGCTCCTGGCAAAGGCTCACAAAACCTGCTGTCATATCCGTCACTCAACAAAGGCTTGTAAGATTCTTTTCGAGCTGCAGGAGGAAGTAATTTACTCATCCACAGATTAAAAAAACTGGAAGTGCCAGCTTAATGAACCTTGACTCTCTCTCCCCCCCTTTTCAGACTGAAAATGCAGGTGGAACATGAGAAAGCCTTGCTTGTGTTCAGGGAGGCATGTAAAGTACAAGCGGCAGAAGGAAAAGGTGTGGTACCCCTTCATGGAATGCATGTGTCAGACTGCACAATTCATTTGCAGGCCACACACATTCTGAAACCGAGCATTTTATGTTCTTCAGGAGACAGGCCCAAATGTTTTTGATTTCTGTGAACTTCAACAAACCCCACTGGGGCAAACCCATTGCTTGGCTTAAAGAGCTACATTTTGATTGGGAAAAAGCAAAGCCCCCTGCAGACATTCCATTCTCTTCACATGAATCAGAAGCCCACCTGCTACCTGGATTGGGACAGAAATACCTGGAAAATCAAATGAATGGGTCAAATGAATGGAAGCTGTGCCACATCAAAAATTCATGCCTTGTCGAATTCACACAAATCAGTGACGGTATGTTATCGGGTACCTTGCAGGGACAGTACTGATAATGTGTGACTGATGAGATCCCAGTTTGCATGAATAGTACAAAATGGAATATTTACAGATGTGTTTTAGAGACCTGCACTTTACAGATCCAGGCAAATGTGTTTTAGAGACCTTAAGTATGGATACTATTTTGTGATCATTATCTATATTGCATCATCAAAATAATTATCAAAATAATAATTTGGCTTGTATTTTTTAAACAAATCAATTTTTGAGTATTCAACAGAAAATTCTGAAGGGCAGCCCAAGAGAAGGTGCTCCATGCTGAAGGAGGAAGGTTAGAAACACCTGCGTGCCCTCCATCTGACATTTAGGCTGAGCTTTGGTTCTTCTGCTGTTAAAGGTATTTAGCCTGGGTGTGCCCTAGGGTTGCCAGCCAGCATCTAGCAACCAGTTGAAGTCCAGAGGGTCAAGGACATGGGGAACAGCATCAGGTAACAGTGTTACATCAAATCTGGGGGAAACCCAGAAGTGACATTATGTTGCTCTAGGAATTGCTGGAAATTCTATAGTAAAACAGCAATTGTTTCCATCCTGACAGTACCAGAAAGCAATGGGATCTGAGGGTAGGCAAATGGAAAGCTACGTATGGCCAGAGTTGTGAGCCTCTGGCATGGTCCAAAGGACTCTTTTGAAAGTTTTTTGAAAGTGGGCAGGGTTAAGTGGGACTTTTGTCCAGCAGATTAGATGTGCAGATTAAAAATCATCCTGTTGAACAGAGATTCTGCCTGAAATGTATTAGAATTACTATTGGAGTTATATATGACCACATCCCTGGCATTTTGTGGTTGGCGCCTCCTCCTGTGGCAGCCATTTTGTGATTGTCCCCACTGTCCTGTGTCAGAATTCCAAAGGTGCCTGCAGGCTCAAATAGGGGAGGGAACCCATCGTACAGAAGGAAAAAGCAGAGAAGGGAGATCAGTGTGACAGAGTCAGAACAAAGAAGGTGTTATTAGCAGAAATTTGCATCTAGTGGGAGCTAAGTTTATCTTTCCTTGCTGGCATTCATGCTAGGAAGATGACACAAGCTCCCTTTGTGCTGGCATTGTCAAACTGGCCAGTGACCTAACCAGGACTTTGGACTTGTCAGGGTGATGCTCTTGCTTGGAAGAAGGAAAGAAGCAAGCCTCTTGAAGGTATTATGTCTCTGACTAGTGGCTGGAGTCAGGAGAGCCAGTTTGGTGCAGTGGTCAAGTGTGCAGATTCTTTTCTGGGAGAAGCGGGTTTGATTCCCCACTCCTCCACTTGCACCTGCTGGAATGGCCTTGGGTTAGCTACAGCTATCACAGGAGTTGTCCTTGAAAGGGCAGCTGCTGTGTGAGCCCTCTCAGTCCCACCCACCTCTCAGGGTGTCTGTCATGGGGGGAGAAGATATAGAAGATTGTAAGCCGTTCTGAGTCTCTGATTCAGAGAGAAGGGCAGGGTATAAATTTGCAGTCTTCCTCTTCTTCTTGGTCTTCTCCTTCCAGTTTTTCAATAATGCTTTCAGTGAATCAGATTTCCTGCCCCCATGTCCAAGACCTCACAGAGAATACTGATTTTTAAGTTTTTCACAAGAACATAGCTGCTTTAAAAGAAGCCAGGCTTGACTGTGTATGAAATAGGTATAGAACTGGGGAACAAATAGACAAATTAAAAAGTCAAACAAAATTAGGAATGTTTTTTAATTTCTCCTCTCCGTTATTTCTACCCCAAATTCCTGCTTTAATTCATTTCTCCCTTGTGTTATTCTTTATTTTTGTGCCATTCTTTGCTTTTTCACACTAAGTTTTTTTGTAAAGGAAAAGTAAACACATTTCAATGTTATCTGAACATCAGGTTGGCATTATACAAACAATATATGTCATTTTTGTACAAACATTTTATAAATTATTTGTAAAACCTGTATTTGTACAATACAGTGAATCTATGAAGCCAAGGGTGGAAAATAGAGGACAAAAATATTCACATTAATAAAAGTTGATTAAAAGTAAAAGAAATAAAGAATGTTCACTTGTCCTAAACTTCATAGCATCAGTGTTTTGTTTTTGGTAAAATCTGTAGCTTTAAGAGCATGTATGTTTTTGCCTTGCATTCGCCAGTGGTTCTGTGTAGCCATTTCAATGTGCAGACACTACGCCATCCTCCTCCACCCCACAGAAAATACACTTTCCATCCCATTATAAAATCTCTTCCAGGAAGAGAATATGGCTGAATGCTGGCATAATAGATAATGATCTCATTCTCAACACTTCCCTTCAATTTCATCTGCCATCCTATTTCCTCTCCCTAAGCACTCATATCTGCCACTAGCAGAATGGCTGGATATAGAAGTTTTTATCAGAGTCGCAAGTCTAATGGCACCTGGCGGCTGATTATGGAGAACGAACACAGCTGGCCAGGTGGCAGGAAGTCTGCAAGAAAGCTCTGTCTGCAGTTCCCGAAAAGCAGTTGCTATAGATTGGATCATATACAAGTTGGACTATCCAATACAAAAAAAAAATTAATCAAGAAGAAAACTTTGCTGAATATTGTAGAACTAGTTGACAAATGCACGCACAATCCCATGATAACTACAAACTGTCAGGTGATGGCAGGCATGCGTGAATGGGCCCTTGCAGATATAACAACACAGAGAAAACTTTCACATCCCTTCCTATCACTTTAAATGCAGTGTTTTTTTATGGGGTTCATACCTCCAGCTGTCAGTCATCACTTTACTGTGATATCAAGTGATGACCTGCATGTGCAAATTGTCCACCCCATGAGTCACACCACCAACAGACATTCTTTGGAAGATCCCATCAAGTAGATGAGAATCCAGTCTCATAGTCCGTGCATGGACATTTACCACTGTGGTTTCTGCCTGGTGGAATAACTTGTTAGAGGAAGTTAGGAAAGTCCCTGTGCTTCTGTCTTTCCACAAAGTTTGTAAAACAGAACTTTTTCAGAAGGGACTGTTTGTAAACTGTTTCCTTATTTTTAATATTGGTTTATAGAGGTTTTTATTGTTATTTATTATTATTCAAATATTTTAATTGTGACCCACCTGGGCTGCAGTCACACTCACCTTTAAATCCATCCCTAACCCCTTGCTATTATACCCCGCAGCTTTTTTACAATGAATTTCCTGATCAGACATCCCTCCATCCTTCAGTTCTAAGCAGCGTTGGTCCTGTTGGTGGTTGATCAGAGGTCTCAACCGGACCTCATTTTTTGAGATGGCATTCCACACTCGCGCAAGCGCAGTACCGTGGGATATCGTGCTTGGCTTTTTTTTTTTTAAGGTGCCAGAAAAGGTGGGCGATCTGCCCCCCCCCCCATTTAAACACCCGGAAAGGAAGGGGAAGCCCAGGAGTTCTCTTTGCTGTCTCTCCACCTGGCGGGGAGACAGCAAAGATGGGTCATCTTCCTCCCCCCCCCCATTTAAATACCCCGCCGTGGTGTTTAAATTGTGGGGGGGAGCATGGCAACTCTTTTTGCTGTCTCTCCACCTGGCGGGGAGACAGCAAAGGTGGGGGATCTTCCTCCCCCCCATTTAAACACCCCGCCATGGTGTTTAAATGGGGGGGGCACGGCAACTCTCTTTGCTGTCTCTCCACCTGGCGGGGAGACAGCAAAGGTGGGTCATCCTTCTCCCCTGGCAGGGAGACAGCAAAGGTGGGCGATCTGCCTCCCCCCTCATTTAGGAAAGGTCCCCTGTGCAAGCACCAGTTGTTTTCGACGCTGGGGTGACGCTGCTTTCACAAAGCTTTTATGGCAGACCTTTTACGGGGTGGTTTGCCATTGCCTTCTCCGGTCATTACACTTCCCCCCCAGCAAACTGGGTACATATTTTACCGACCTCGGAAGGTTGGAAGGCTGAGTCAACAATTGCTGGCGCAATGATATCATTTGGAGTGGACTCTCGCAGGGAAGCGGATGTGCGCTTGTGACGAGTCGGCTACAATGGAGCGTTCAAACATAGAAAGTACGCGTGGGAGTCGTCGGAAGCATTCTTATTCCAGATTTAATGTACTATCAAAAAAGTCCACATCTCAGTTGTGGCAGTTCGGGACACAAACGAGCCAATGACCATTGCCAGATGCTGATGTTTGGACAACCGCATAAAATCCAACATGCATCTGGCTTTCATCCATGCCCATCTCATCAGTTGATGTGCGTCTGACCTCGGCCCTGGAGTCTTTTGGAGAAGAGAGGATGATAAATGTTGTAAATAAAAATAATGTCAGCTCCCATCACTTCAGTCCTTTAGCTAATTCAAATGTTCATCATCCCCTATGCAGCCAAGCAACCACATTGGCATAGGGCAGCAACTTGAGCAGGGGCTTCCTCCCCTGCTTGCTTCTCAGATCTGTGCTGCGGTTTCCCAGGCACAGGGTGGGCTGTACAGGCAGGCACTGCCTCTGTAGCCCATCCTGGATCTGAGCAGGACAAAACAGGCAGAGGTGCTCCATGCCCTAACAGCCCAGATGCAGGATGAGCTACTGAAGCATGGGTTCCCACTCAGCCTGTCCCGGATCCTGTAGTGGCACAGAAGGAAGGAGTCCTCTATCTGTGCTGCCATTGCCATGGTTCCAGACAGGAGCAACATGGGAGGAAGATCCTTGGTGCAGCTGAATGACCTGAGCTGTATCAAAATAATGTGATGTAGAAGCAGAGCCCCAAATGCTTAGTAATCCTAACCATATCATCAGGGCTTTTTTTTTGTAGATAAAGCCCAGCAGAAACTCATTAGCATATTAGGCCACACCCCTGATGCCACCATTGTTATAGAAAAAGCCCAGCAGGATCTTATTTGCATGTTAGGCCACACCCCCTGACACCAAGCCAGCCAGAACTGCATTCTTGCTCAAAAAAAGCCCTGCATGTTATCTCTCATATCAATTTATTTTAAATATTTACATATTACCTCTCCTATGCTCAAAGCAATTTACAAAATGCAATGAGAAAACATGAAAGCATAATTAAGCATAAAAGAAGAAAGCAGCCAAAATATCAAGAACAGATTATGCATGCCAGAGCTTTTTTTTTTTTTTTGTAGCAGGAACACCTTTGCATGTTAGACCACACCCTTCTTATGTAGCCAATCCTCCAAGAGCTTACAGGGCTAATTACAGGGCCTACTGTAAGCTCTTGGAGAATTGGCTACATCAGGGGTGTGTGGCCTAGTATGCAAAGGAGTTCCTGCTACAAAAAAAAGCCCTGGTGTATGCACATTCTTTCTTACTGCTGTGTTACTCTTCTGCGATGATGTAGAGAGATCTGCATGCCTAGTTTATTGACTCTCTTCTTGCTTGGGCTTCTCTGGCATAGTAAAGGTTCTGGCTGTAGTTTTGGCCAATGGGCTTTCATGTTGGGAAATAATAAATGTGTCAGGTAAAGTTTCTTACAACTCTTGACACTGCCTCACACATCGTTGTTTTCATATAATTGCCCAGTGTTCTGTAAGAGCAATCCAGTAAGTGAAATAGCTAGCCAAAACGCAGCAGGGTAGGGACAAGAGACAAAGAACTTTAGTTTGTAATGGAACAACTGAACAATATTCATAGGTTTTCAGAGAATCCCAACAGGAAATTGTATCACAATCTTCAAAATGTCATCATTGTTATTATCCTTGAAAATACCCTGGTGTTTGATAGTATTATATAAATGATGGAGTTTCTGCATATATTTACAGTAACTGAGCTTCTAGAAAGACTTTTCTTCTCTGGCAAATTTAAAATATGGTTAATGGATCCAAGAGAGATCAGAGGTCAAATTGGGTGTTTTTTGAAATAGAGCAGTTTTCCTTGTTACAGACCAGTGGAGGAAAAAAAATCACTAAAACTATCCAGATTTCACAGGTTTGGGACATCTGAAGTGAACCTAATGCTGCTAGTTTCTGAATTTTTGGTTTTGAAATTCTGAGCTATTAATATGCAGCATTTACTTGTGACTCCTTTATAGACATGATGCCATCATTTCACTATTAGCTAGTGACACGGCTGCCAGCAACCATAACAATGAAATGGTACTGTAAATGGAAAATGCTGCCATGTTATTGGGGGGAGGGAAGAAATGTTTGTCAGAACAGAAAATTTAATGTAGATACTTAAAAAAACCAAGGCCTGGCATATATACTGCAGCTAAATTATAGAGGCCAAGTCTGCCAAGGGGTATGAGAGTGGTGAATGAGTACGCTTCACTGGGCCCTAGCACTCCAGGAGCCCCTGGCCTTTTTTAATGGACGATTTATGTCACTTTAGAAATGAAATAGAATTTTTTCTTCCATGATTCATAGTATGAGACTATGTGTGTGTGTGTGGGGGGGGAGATTGTGCTTAAGTCCTAGCTGCTTCCATGGTTTTCAAAGCATGAGATGAATCACCATGGAGGAGGATTGTCCTTTCTTGTGCGAACCAGGGTGCCATTTTGGGTGGCCAAACCCCCAACACTGGTCCTTGTCCCTGGCCTTCATACAGTAGACTAGTGGGGTGGGAATGGAGGTAAGTGATGTTATGAAATGCGGCACTGAGTTGAGCAACATTCTAGGAATTTCCCAGACATCTATGGTAAAGACCATAAGGATAGGGGAAATTCCTATAGCATCACTCAGCACTATGGCGTAATTTCTGGGTCTTGACCCAGTATTGACTTCAATGTATTGCATAATGTTACTTTCCACATGCCCTGACCGTCAACATTGCTGTGGTTGCCACTCACAGGCCTGGCAACCAGGAGACAATTCCTGGGACAATCACTGACAACCAGCAGGAGGGGTGTGTGTGTGAAAGGATTGATGTATATCACTCCCAGTGAATACCCAGAAGTACAATGTGTATAGACAAGCTGGAATATGTCCAGAGGAGGGAAACTCTGGAGACCAAGTCCTATGAGGAAACGCTAAAGGAGCTGGGTATGTTTAGCCTAGAGAGGAGACTATTGATGTGATATGATCACCATCATCTAGTCGTTCTAGTAGAGGATGGTGCAGAGTTGTTTTCTGTTGCCTCAAAAGGTTGGACCAGAACCAATGGGTTGAAATTAAATCAAAAGAGTTTTGGCTAAACATTGGGAAGAACTTTCTGACAGAGTGGTTCCTCAATGGAAGAATTAAGAAGAATTGCAGATTTATACCCTGCCCTTCTCTCTGAATCAAAGCCTCAGTGCGGCTTACAATCTTCTTTATCTTCTTCCCCCACAACAGACACCTTGTGAGGTGGGTGGAGCTGAGAGGGCTCTCACAGCAGCTGCCCTTTCAAGGATAGCTTTGTGAGAGCTATGGCTGACCCAAGGCCTTTCCAGCAGGTGCAAGTGGAGGAGTGGGGAATCAAACCCGGTTCTCCCAGATTAGAGTCCACGCACTTAACCACTACACCAAACTGGCCCTCCTTGGAACAGGCTTCCTTGGAAGGTGGTGGGTTCTCCTTTCTTGGAGAGGCTAGATGGCCATCTAAAAGCAATGCTGATTCTATGAAGTTAGGCAGATTATCGGAGGGGAAGAAGAGTTGCATCAGTGCTTCATTTTTGTGGGCTTTTCCTACATGTCCAGGGAAATGCTAATTGCCACTTGGGTGTCACGCAGCAATTTCTGTCCAGGCTGGTTTTGCCAGGGATCCTGGAGGGTTTGGGGTTTTTTGCTGTCTTCTTGGCATGGAGAAGGGGTCACTGGGTGTGTGTATATAGGGGAGGTATTTGTGGATTTCCAGCATTGTGCAGGGGGTTGGACTAGATGGCTCTGGAGATCCAACTCTATGATTCTATGCTGGCAAGAGCATCAAGCCAACTTGTTACTGCCTCTTGCAAGCCAAAGTCTCCTTAAGAGCTAATATCCCCCCCAAAAAAATATTAGGAGACTCTCAGAAACTCCATGATTCTATGATTTCTATGCTGGCTATTTGCAGGAAGTGATGTTGTGCATTTGGTACAATGCTGATTTTCTAGGCCATTCTTCCCTGCCTCCCTGCTGCCTGGTAGGGAAGTTGGAGGCTAGGAGGGCTCCCTGTCTCTGACAGAGGAAAGTCTTTCTCAATACCTTTAGTTTACATGAGAACATGAAAAGAGCCCCACAGGATTCCTGTCAAACTCAGGGATTTTCTTGTAGCAGAAACTCCTTTGCATATTAGGCCACGCACCCCGGATGTAGCCAGTTTTCTTGGAGCTTACAATAGGCCCTGTACTAAAAGTACTGTAAGCTCTTGGAGGATTGGCTATATCAGGGGTGTGTGGCCTAATATGCAAAGGAGTTCCTGCTACAAAAAAAGCCCTAGACAGACTAGTTTTCCATCTCTTCTGTTTCATATAGTGAGCAACAAGTTGCTGTAGAGGGCCATTAAACAAGGTTTAGAGACCAAGGACTACTTCTGATGTTACCTCCTAGTACCAGTATTCAGAGGTTTGATGCTTCTTAATTTGGAGATTCCCTTTAGCCACCTTGGCTAGTAGCCATTGTCTTCCATAAAACCATATAATCCTCTTTAATGCCATCTGTGTTCATGGAAATCACAATGTTGTCTGGCAGTGAATTCCACAATTTAATCACTTGTTTAGTAAATAAGCATTTAATTTTGTCCATCCTGAATCTAACACCCTTCAACTTCAATGGGTGCTCCCCAAGTTTTAGTATTAATGGAGGGGGGGGGAGTTCTCTCTCCTCACTTTCTATACCCCATGCATAATTTTATAAATGTCTGTCATGTTCTCCTTAGTTGTCTTCCCCCTCCCCCCAATAGAAATCTCCCAGACTCTTTAGCCTTTAGGAAAGGTGCTCCAATCTCTCACTCATCTCTTCACACATTATGGAGTGCATCCAAGGCTCCCATTCTGTATTCTGATAGACAGACAGGACTTCCTGGTCTTCTCCATGTCTGTGACCAGGGGATTGATTCAGATTGTATCTTTGGCATATTTAGAGAAAAGAGATTAGTTTTCTCTGCCAAAGTACTGCCTTCTTGACAGCAACTTGACAATGTGGAGCTGTAACTAGCCTCACCACCAGTAACTACCTGCCATAGAAACACGTCTGGTAGCTGTGTGTTCCGTTTTTTAGACCCCACAAAATTATGGAGAGAAGAAACCAGATGGCATACCAGACGTCTAGCCAGCCCTGCCGCACGGCACGTCACCCCCAAAAGCATGTGTCAAGTCAAGGGCAGGAGTTCACCTTGAGCAGACCTTCCTTGCTTCACCTGGGGGATGTTATTGTTTGCGAGATTCAGAATCCGTTCTCAAATACTGTTAGCACAGATGAGGCAAATGCATCAAATGCCAACCTCATTTTTCCAGAACTAATGGCTACCAGAAGTTGCCGGAGTGTATGACATAAAGAGAATGAACTTTGCCTTATCCATCCTTGGAATTTCAATAAAAACAAGGAGACTTACTTCCTCATAATGGAAAAAAGCCTCACTCTATACATATAGTAGTGGATGACATGTGAGTGAAATGTGGAAAGACGTAAAACAAAATTACAGGAAATGTTACTAGGGGAAAACATGTTTTCATACAGCAGGAAAACTCTTATATACTAAAGCTTCTACTGTTCAATTAACTAGGTACAGACCTGGCATATAAAAGAGACAAAAAGGCCTGCAATCTAAATAAAATATACTGTGGGTGTGGGAAATAAAAGAAAAATGTGGCGTTTAAAAAGACAAATGTAACATTGAACTCAACAAAAAACCAGCATTTGTCAAAGGTTTCTATATGCAGATCCTTGCGAGATGTTTATATAAAACTCATTTCATAACTGGAAGGTGTTTTTGTTCATTTAAGAGAGGGTGTCCCTATGACATCCATGGATTATCTTGCCAGCTGTAGTGTCAATATATTTTCGCTATTCCTCAAGTTTGCTTGACTCTCAAAAGTGGCTTTGTGGAAAGTCAAAGAGAACCAGAGCAGGAAGGAGCAACAGAAAATACTCATTATCCAAAAGATCGAATGCCTGTTGGGGTATGGGTGGGTGTGTCCTAAGCATTTGCATCTGTTTTACATCTTGTGCAATTAGATTTCTGAAATTCCCCAGTATTAGAGAAGAAAGGCTGAGAAAATTCCGTTTCATCATACCAGCAGCACAACTGGTGTTGCAACTAGATTCCATAGGGTCTTTTTGGTGGTGGCATCTCTGTATTGCAATGTCCTACTGTTTGAGGTTCCCTTGGCTATATTAATTGGTTAGATAATTAAAAGATTTATATCTCACTGTCTCCTACCCACCCTAAAAGTTCCAAGTTGGCTCAAACCAACAAAGAATATAATGCAACATTTAAACAGCAAAGCCAATGTAAAAAATATGAAGACTTAATTAACAATAATAAAATGCAAACAAAAGGCATTAAGAATGTTCACTCAACAGAGCAGTCTGCACCAAGGTATAAAAAACCCACATTTTTCATCTCCTAAAAATCTTTTTTATGTAGGTTTTCATGATATACTAACAACACAAAGAGTGATTAAAATGTGAGATTTGCTGCCAGAGAATCTAGTGATGGCCACAGGAGTAAACAACTTAGATAGATTCATGGAGAACAGATCTATCAGTGGTTATCAGCCATGGTGACTGAGGGGTACCTCCACATTCAGAGGCACTAAACCTCTGAATCCCAGAGCCAGCAGGCAACATCAGGGGAAGGTCTTGGCCTCCACGCTCTGTTGTTGGCCTTCCAGAACTGTTTGGCCACTGTGTGAAGCAAGATGATGGACTAGATGGACAACTGGTTTGATCCAGCGGGGCACTTCTGATATAATAAGAAAGATGTTCCAGAAGGATGTTTCAGCTGATTGGGGGCACAGGTCAGAAAGCCCCCAAACAAGCTGAGGTGGATCTCACAGCCCTGTGAAGTGAAGCAGTAAGACAGAATCACTGTGGGAAAAGTTGCTAGTGCAAGGTCCATACAGGGAGAAACAGTCTTTTGGAGATGGTGGTCTCACATCATAAAGAACTTTAAAGGAAAGAACCAGCACCTTAAACTGAGCCAGAAGTAACAGATCGACTTTTCACTTTAAAAAAAAAAAAAAAAAAGTAGGCCAACCACTTTTTGTTCCACCAGGCATTTGGCAACTGAAGGAAGAGATTATAACATTTTGTTTTCCCTGCTGATTTATCAGAGGGTTAGGAGGTTTTCAAATTTTGTTTTGTATTTGACATTTTAAAATATTGTTAGCCACACAGAGAACATTGGAACCAAAAGATGGGTTATAAATTTATAAATGAAGTTCTTTTTATCTCAGAGAGCTCTTCTTTCTATGTCATCCCAACCAACCCTTGCAAAGACTGGCAGGGAGACAGAATCCTATCTGTAAACAAATCTAGATCAGCTGTTAGCCTTTTCCACTGTTACCACCCAGCTGCAAACTGAGCACTGCAAGAAGCTGAATTACTGCCCATAAACAGTTAGATAAAACATAGCAATAAGACCTAGGATGTTATTTGGGCAAAACAATTTCAAGATCAACATTGCAGAATTCACAGCCAACTCAGTGGCACTGCAACCGTGTCAGTATATGATGTAAAGAGATCCAACAGTACATTGTTAACCTCTCTGCAGATGTTACCAGAAGAGAGTATCCTGGTAATCATTCAAAAGTGCTTCTAGCTAGCCATTTCAAGGTCTTCTAGATTATTTGTTCCAATCAATGGGTTGGATCCCACAAGCACAGAAACAAAGAATCACTGGATTTTTCCCCTCATTCCCCTCTCCCCCAGCAATTCTTTCTGGCATCTGAAGAGCTTATTTATGGGGTAGCAGGACTTACGTGGCTTTGTGGGTAAGCAGGCTGCAGTGGTAGGAAGAGGGTAGAGTTGCCATCCCTTCTGTCAGTGGGGCTGCTCTAACAGGAGAGATGGAAATGGTAATTTTGCGCTATTTCCTCTCCTTTTTGCAGTTTCAAAACCCATTGACCAGTAGACCACATAGGTTTCCAAACCCTGGGGAATAAAGTTTCCAGAAGGCTGAAAGGGAAATGAAGGACAAGTCCATAACAATCAACACTTTCCTCTTACAGATTGCAGGATCCAGCATCTGAAATATGCTGAATATCAGAAATCCCGTGTGAATGCTGGGAATCTCAAACCATTTTTCTGATGGTTCAAAAACTCAGATATGCTGGGGACTGACAATCTTCTAACAGAGTGCCAACATTCACCTATGTAGAGAAAATATATGCACCTATTTTAGAGCATCCACCAAAGTAATCTGGGATTCACCAATTCTGAGTCTTCATGCCTGGATATGGACTAGTTGCTATGGTCTCCAAGGAATAACTGTGAGATCAGAAACATCTTGGCAAAGTTTTTGTGCAGATGCAGCAGTTCCATGTACTGTCTAATCAATATAGTTACATTGTTAAGCAGTTTAGGATAAATTCAGCTTTGTTGCAGTTAGAAAGTCACATAAATGCAATAAGTGATATTGTCTCTTGTGCCTAGTATTGGCAGAGCAGTTAAATGTAAAATAACAAAGGACTGCCTTTGGGGCCATTTTTCTCTCTGTTTCCTTACACATATTTTAAAGACACAAGGAGGAGAAAGCAACATCAGAGGACATGCCTCTGCCCAGTTGGCCCAAATGTCCTCACCAAAAAGGAATTCTGTGTTAGAAGCAATCAAAGAAGAAACCTCAACTAAATCTTGGATAATCCCAAAATGTGAAATTGGACATTTAAACCCCCCCAAAAAAATTGATTTTAAATTTCATTCTTTTATATCGCTGTATCTTGTTTATAAATTTCAAAACAATAATGATGAACTCACCAAATTCAGTTTTATACTGTTTACACTTTGGAGTGCTCTACTTTGATAAATATTTGTTCACTGTCACTTGTGAGACTGAAGGATTTCCATTCAAGTGTTTTCTCAGATTCATCTCAATTCTCATTCAGCTGGACAGACCGTTACAGCTATAAATGTTTAATAATTCTTCCTTGTAATGTAGTTTCAACTTCATTTAGTGTAACATCTCCATGAGCCACAGCCAAGTAACAATGATAAGCATGTGTCACACTTGGTCTAATTTCACATATCCTTTCTACAAGAAAGATCAGATGTGCACCAAGTCTAGTCTGTGAATTGTTTTGTTGGCTCATTTGTATTTTGTTTTGTTTGCTATTGCACAAAATAAGAACGTGTAGCCTCAATACAAATGATAACAAGAATTTATTATGGTTCTTAATTACTGCTGAATTGAACCCAGTTCTTAAAATATGTATGTTAAATACTTCTGAAGTGCAAAATCATAGCCATAGCAAATGTTTGAAACTCACACAGTCAAGTGTTTGTTGAGGTATACTGGCGAAAATTAAAATATACTGGCAAAATTAAAAAGCTAAAGCCATATCATATCTTCTATTAAGACCAACCAACATTAATTTATTTAGATATTTATACCCTGCTTTCCCCAGGTCCCACCTGGAGGCTTGCATGCCTAGAACTTTGATGTCCATTGTATAGATGCATGTAAGTGCAACCATAGACCCTGCAGACAAATGCTTCTTTAAAATTACAAAGTTGTCTCTTATTACCTCCTTTTGCTACAAGAGGAGTTTAGCTCCAAGGAAAGAGTGCTTCTTCCACTGGATGCAGCTGGCAGATACTCATGGGTGAGGTTTTCCCATATAACTAGGACTCTTGTTGGGTAGGAAATTGTGGCATAAAAGCATGCAAGATGGAAGCATTTTTCAGAGAGCTTGAACTCTTGTCAGCATTCAAAGTTTCTCTCTCATATCCCTTGAAACACAATTACAAGGGCAAGCAGCACCTGACACTGTGCCTTTACAGTCATGCCTAAATTGGCCTTTATTGGCAGGCTCTTTGGGACATGCTAGAACAGAGCAGAGCATTTACAAGCCCATCAAATGCCAACATATTCTGCCACCCCCACCCCCAGTGTGTGTGATGCCAGGAAGGAAATTCAGGCAACATTTTTATATTATTAGATATTTTAAGAGATGACAAGACCACCATGTAAGGGAGTAAGTTTACATGTAAAATTTGTCCTTTTAAAAGGGGAAAAAACCTACTGTAGAAAGATTTGTAATTAGGATAAAGCCATTTCAAACAAAGTTCCACATAATATTAAGGATTGCCATAATGTATGTTGATAGGCTTTTCATTTATTATTTGGAAATGTGCTAGAATAATATACAACAAGCTCATGAACAATGGCAGAATTGTTTGAAGAATATAAGGGAATTGTATGCGAGAAAGTCAAGTAATGCCTCAGGATCCTGACGGAAAACATGCTAAAACAGAAAGTGATCTAACAGAAAATGTCTAGTTGGAAAAAATATTAATTTTCTTTGCCTTGGCATCCTTCATGACACATCACCTCACAAGCTGTTCATATTAAATTAATATGCTTCAGTAGTCCAGGTTTGCTTTGACAGAGCCTTTCTATAGGTATGCCAGACACAGAATATATGCAGCTCTGGTATACCTCTTTGGGCAAAAATGGCTCAGGGTTTTGATTTGCACTTAAAATTTTTCCTTTGTAATTATAGTTATAATCCAAGGTAACAGGAAAAATTGAAGTCTGCTCAAGGTGTCCAAACAGAGCAACTTATATTTCTAACATCTTATACATTTTTTAAAAATTAGGCAGGGGACAGAAAGAGTATGCAGTTTCTCCGCTGGTGTTACAGAACTGTAGGAAAAGCAACCTTCTGCTCTTAGATGAGTTACTAAACTGAAACAATTTTGAGATGCTGCGTCCTTTATTTCTTTTTTCCTCAGTATGTATGTGAATTTTTAACTTTTTAATTTTTTTTAATTAAAAAGAGCTGGTTAGCATTTTTACAAGAATTACTTGAAAACGACATGTGAGTTTTATATTTGTTTGGTCTATAAAGCATCACAGAATTAGTGTTTCCCAAGCATACCTTAAAACACATATAACTCCTCCCTGACTTTTCTTTTTATATAACCAATATCCACCATTGCTATTTCCTTTAACTCTTGAGTTTCCTAATTCCTAATGCTTTCAGCTTCTATTAATGTTAATCCAAGAAACATGAGTTAATCTAATGTATGACTACCAAATTACACTTTTTGCACTAGATAAATTTGTCGCTTAACATCTAATGTCTCCCCATGAATACTACAGAGTATGAAGGGGGGAAATGTGTTTAATATTAACACAAGGAAACAATTGGTAGACACAAACCATGGACCTCAAATTGCACTCTGGTGTATATCCTCCATGAGTCTACACAAATGGATCTCTTTCTCATCTATTCTCTGTTCTTTGGGAGATACCAGGTGACTTAAGTAGCAATTCACATATTCTGCAAAATATTATGTAATTTATTGAGGAGGTCACACTTTTCAGTTCCTATCTCAAGGAATCCTGGAATTATGGCTTTGGGGATGGGGCTAGGGATTCTCTGGCTGAAACCAGACAGCTGGTTTGGGGCAGCTTGCAGCCGCCCTGAAGAAAGTCAACCACAAGAAGAGCACCCTGGAGCTTCCAGATAGCGCTGGAAGAAGGGGCGGGCCTTGGATGGCCAGGGAACATCTGGAATGCTCACGTATCCTGCTTGCGGCTCCCTGGGTGCTTGTAAGGCACCCTCCAGCCTTCCAGATGGCCAGGCACCAACTCGGAGCCACCCCAGCAAAAAGGGACCACTTTCCAAGTGATGCCTTTTTGAGACGGTTGGAGCGTTCTCAAGGATGGGATAAGTGTGGGGCAGGGGTGGGTGGCAGATGTTGCCATCTCAATGGGTTTTTTGGGTCTACTTCAGAGGCGTCTCTGAGTTGACCCAGAGTGTCGGTCTGTAATCAGCTCTACGTCTCTTTTTAAATGACAAGTAAAATGCCTTAAAGTTTAAACCAATCTAACTTTGCAATGTAGATGTCTCTTTAGTCTAGCTACTGTCATTCTTCTCTAAATTAAAATTCCCAAACAGTTCTTTGGATTCATCCAGTTTTATTGAGTTAATGAGTAGGTCTATGGAGAGATGGCAAATAAAGTAAATAAAATAATAATTTCATAGACGTCTCAGTTCTACATCTAGAAAAAGACTATTTGGATGTGTATGTGTTTTAAAACCCATGACATATTTTATTTCAAATTAGTTTTTTAGGAAGTCTATGAACCATACATTAGTTGAGATGTCCCCTGGATATTCTTCAGACAGAATAGCTTTCCACATTAACAGCATTCATATGTGGCACACAAAGCTTAAGAAAAACTTAATTAGTGTCATCTATGAAAACACTGTTAGACTTCCTAGTTTTCTCAGCCAATTGTCTGCTTGAAGGCCCAGGAAATAAATTCTCACCTCATATTCAGGGAAATGATTTTTTATCTATCTTAATTCTCACCAGAAGATTTAGAAGTAAACTCTTCCCCACCCCCACCCCCAGCCTGCGGAATAACACAAAAATTTATAAGAAGGTTATGAGATCAAGATACCTTCTCAGGTTCGTCCAGAAACACATGACTGAGTTTGAAAGCCAAAGGTGGAAAAAACCTTGTCAAATATAGGAGTGTCCTGTCAGCTATAATTAGAGGTGCCAACCACTGACAAAAACCAGGTTTGTGTGAAACTTCTCCATGGAAACAAAGCAGCTTCATAAAGAGGGTGTCAAAAGCAAGAGGGTTCAGCATCGTCACTCGTTTCCCTGAGCTTTGGAGCAACAATTCCCTCAAGAAGAAATTCCTCCTTACAATGGGTGTAAGAAAGGCAGGGTTGTTATAGATCAGGGGTGGCCAACGGTAGCTCTCCAGATGTTTTTTGCCCTCAACTCCCATCAGACCCAGCCAGCATGGCCAATGGCTGGGGCTGATGGGAGTTGTAGGCAAAAAACATCTGGAGAGCTACCGTTGGCCACCCTGTAATAGATGGTTATTGCGTTGGAATTCTGCTACCTATTTGAGCTGATATAATATCCTGGTAATACTGAAGGGAAAGGGTTCTCTGCACAAGCATAGCAAGAAGACAGGCATTTGTGGACATTCAAGTTACGAAAGGAAATTGTTTTGTGAAATGACTTCTCACTTGAGACTGAAGAATGTCTCTCCCACCCGCCCCCCAGCCCCACACCATGCAAGGCAATTTCTCCTCAAACCTTATACCAGTGGCTTCTCTAGGAAATAAACAGTAAGCACAATTGATCGGATAATCTTAATTTTGAATCTATATAAAAAAGCAGTTCTCCTAATCCCCATTCCATAAATTGTGAAGCCTCTGGTTACTTTCCCCCTACTTGCTTTCTAAAAGTAAACAAGTAAGGAGAAGTGAGAGGCAGAAGAATTCCAGAAAGATTTGTTTCAGTAATCTACAAACATTCAGACATAATGGGGAGTTCAAAGTCTTTATCTAACAAGTGTTAATTTGTGGGCACATGCTGATGGAAGCTTGCTATGATCTCAGCTGGGGAACCTCACTAGGCACAGAGCCAATCTACCTGTACAGAAAAAGTACCCCTTTATTGACCGCTTCTAGCTAGCATGTAAGGAGAAAATCTACTGGGGGGCGGGGGGGGACTCTTCTTAGTTTTCCAGAGACAAGAATAGTTTCACATGGAGGATCTATATGCAATCCTTTACATTTTGTAGTGGTATAGTCTGAGAAGCACTATTCCACATGTGTTTGGAATTTTCTGATCAGTGTTGGTTCCAGAGGACTGTCTCTCACTTGTGTGGTCCAGAATGGAAAGTAGTCCAACTATCCAAAAGGTACAGCATGGTGTGAAATCTGTCACTCCATTGCACCTTCCTTTGCATGGAGAGAGGATGTACACCAAAACTATACTTGTTTTTGGGGAGGAAATTGTTTCTTTATAATTGTAATTATTATTCTAATTATACATATTCATTTTCTAATTCTTTTCTTTATTTGTCTCTATTTCTGGGTGTGACATTTTTGTTTCCCTCCTAAATGGAATCAGTTTTTCAGAGATGAAACTCCCATGGAAGGGTTTTGCCTACATAATTGCAGAGATGTAGGAGAAAGCATCTTATTTTATAGGCTACTAAATACATGCATTTCCATCTCTCTCTCTCTCTCTCTCTCTCTCACACACACACACACACACACACACACACACACACACACACAAAAACACCCCTCAGGGATTATACCCCTTCACCCAAAGGATCCTTCCTGTGAAATTTCAGACAGATAGAAGAATGTCTTTTTATTGTGCAGACAATTAATATTCTTAATTGCAGAACAGACAAAGTAAAGTGTTTGGTAACTACAAAAGGCAGGCAGAAGGGCAGAGCTGACAGTAAATGCAGTCTACCTTATTAAGGCTGTTTTTCCACATTCCCTGCCCCCCCAATTGCTTCTGGCCCCATACTGCTTTAGTTTATTCCCTGACTTCTGGACACATTTTGTGCCGTTCGTTTTCATATCTTTTTTTTTTTTTTTGCTCCCAGGTTTTTTCTGTTTCTTTTGAGACCACTTTTACCCCAGTCTTTTTCTGGAAGCTGATTTTGAGTTGTCTTTTTCCTCATGCATGATGTTTCTGTTGGTTTTCTTTGTCCCACCCATTCACCTCCAGCCCACTTGGTAGTGATTGGACTGTCTCATTGTCATACCACTCCTCCCCTCCCCAAAGACAAGTGGTTTCATTTTTTATTATTTTAAGAAAAGCACTAAAATATTGATATACGGTAAGCAAGGGTGGAATTCTAGCAGGAGTTCCTTTGCATATTAGGCCACACACTTCTGATGTAGCCAGTCCTCCAAGAGTTTACAAAAAAAGAGCTTTGTAAACTCTTGGAAGATTGGCTACATCAGAAGTGTGTGCCCTAATATGAAAAGGAGTTCCCGCTAGAATTCCACCCCTGACTATAAGCATGCACAAAAAATAAAAGAGGGTGCTGTGAAACCCCCATGAAATCCTGATTATTTAAGGCATGTGCAGAAGAAAATAAACTGGGAAAATGCAGAGGGAGGGCAGACATGTGGCAGAACAGGGCCCAAACTGATTCCAGTGCTTGTGAATCAACAGCCAAGGAAATCGTAAGTCAAGAGTGTAGAAAAGCTCATGAGCAAGGAAACAATGCTGCTGCTGCTGCTTCCAGCCAGCTCATCTCCACTGAGACTGACTGATGGAAATGCAGTCTGTAAAAACCTACCAGCATCATCCTCTTTGGTGTCAATATCAGTACACTCTGGTGGTTGGTCAATGTGTCTGTCATAGACATTATTTCCTACTCTATCCTCTGTCTCCCCTGCCTATGCCCTTAATGAAAAAAAACAGCATTAGTGTGGTAGTAGAATAAGAAGGATGAACAGCCATCCCTGATTAGTTCCAAGTAATTTTTAGAACTTTATTTTTTAAAAAGGCATTTTGACTTAGATGTTGATGAGTTAATGCCTGATTCCCCATTCCTTTGCAGAACTTGTATACAACCCAAGATTTCTTGTGATATCGGAGCATACAGTTTGGAGACAGGGAAATCAAAGCATGAGAAACAAAAAGTTGCACAGCAAGTGTGCATCTGCCAAGTGCACTGAATGGTAATATCCTAACATTCCTACAACTTTTATTCAGAAGTGCTATTAGTTTTGAACAATGAGAGTGATTTGTTACCCTTCCCTACAGCTTGAAATGGAGGAGAACTGTCAGAGAAGAATGTTAGTATCACTCAGAGGCTAAGGAGGTGGAGCGGTGGTTATCTAGAGCTTGGGTTCCATCTGACCTGACGCATGGCACAATAAAGGGTCTTAGGTTTCCTTGTTGGTTTGTGGTCATGCTTCCTTTCCTTACAAAAGACAAAACCAGAAAAACAACTTCTAATACTTGGATCCTTCAACAGAGATCAAGCGCAGGTTTTTCTCCAAACCCCTCCTCTCAGACATTAGGTTTTAAGCTATTACTGTTAAGCATTTTCCTGTTTACATCTCTCTGTATTGTTTTGGAATTGAATGTGCTCAATTAATTTATTTATTTATACATGGACACATGAAACTGCCTTATACCGAATCAGATCATTGGTCCATCATGTTCAGTACTGTCTACACAGACTAACAGAAGCTCTCCAGGATCTTTTTAACCCCCCCCCCCTCCTCGTATGTCTCCATCCACCTCAGTTTCCCACTGGTTCCCAGGCCTAATCTACCAATCCTGTTCCCTCAAACGCAGCTACCTTACACAGAATCAGACCCTTGGTCCATCAAGGTCAGTTTTGTCTGTGGCTAGCAGTAGCTTTCCAGGATCCCAGGTTGAGGTCTTTCACATCTCATTTCTAGTTTAGAGATTCCAGAAGCTCAACCTGGGACCTTTTAGGGTTGCCAGGTCTGACTCAAGAAATATCTGGGACTTTGGGGGTAGAGCCAAGAGACTTTGGGGGGGGGGGTAGAGCCAGAAAAAAGGGTGTGGCAAGCATGATTGAACTCCAAAGGGAGTTCTGGCAATCACATTTAAAGGGACCGCATTGTGAGAAAAAGACCCCTAATTCCAGAACATCGTAGTCACCCGTTTGGTTGCCAGGGTGCCTGGAGATTCAACTCACACACATCTGCCAGGAGAATGTGGGTTTTATCTACCAGACTGGAAGGGACTTATATGAGTACTAAAAGCCACAACATTGCAGCAGCACTCATTGTCTACAGAAGAGTGCTAACCAGAAGAACAGATGGTTTACAATTGCTCCATATGATCCCTATCTCAGCCTTTGTAGCGGAAGACGTTGTGCCGCCAGGAACTGTCCAGGCAAGCAGTTTCCAGCCTTGACCATAGAATCCATCTTGGGAGGCTAACACCACCACCAGCTATCTTCCTGCTGTGCCAGACTCCATCACAGCGAAGCGGGAGGTTCACGTACTCAACAGATGTCACCTATGCATAAAGCCATCAAGCTTATCTTAGGCATGGATCCTGCAAGACTGCCTAAGCCTTTGTCCAATGGAACCCAAGACAAAGACTGGTGCCAGTAGAGGGATGAAGAAGAGGAAGAACATCTTCACCTAGAGCCAAGTGTCTTTCTATAGACCAGGTGTTACCTTAGGTAGCAATTTGGCCATCTATTGTCACCTTTTTAGATGTTTGATAGTTTTAATCACCCCCACCCCAATCATTTCTCCCATTCTTTCCCTTAATGGTCATCCTGGAGCCTCTCCCTTGGCCCATTGTTACCTGGAAGTCCAATCAGGCAACCAGAGCCAAGCCTGCTCATTGGCCAGGTATGGGCATCCAATCAGGTGCCCCCAATAAACTGGCTATTGGCTACCGCATAAGTCCAGCCCTTATGGTCATTGCGGAGCCTCCCCTTTTTCTAAGGTCATGTACCAGCTGACCACTGTCATCCACCCGTGTACCTCCCAAACCCCTAAGGGCTCAAGGTAGTCCTTATAACCTGTGGTCCAGCTCCCCACAAGTGTGCATCTAGCAGTACCCCAGTTCCACTGTCTAGATACATCCCCGATTCCTGATCAGTTGAGGGTCCCTTCCCCCTAGTCCTCGTTCATCTCCATTGGAGCCTTCCTGTTTGTCCATCCTTATGTTACCTCTATGCATTTCTTTCTATTTTTATTAGGACTGTATGTGTGTTGTATGTATTCATTACGTTGTATGTGTGTTTTATATTTTTCTACAATAAATTTTTAATTGTTTTTACTTAATTAGTGCCCTTGGCAAATTTAAGCAATAATTTCTGGAAGTGGAATCCTGTATACATAGATTCTAGATCCTTTTTAAGCCAGGTGCCCACCTGTCAATTTCCCAACCTCTTTTGAGGGCATTTTGGTTTACAGCATGCCTTTTAAATGCCTTCCCTCCATTTGGAAATAGTGAACGATAGGAGAACCTTCATTTGGGGTTCATAGAATTGAAAGTGGTGTTAAGCTCCACACACCACCACCACCACCTTTGCTGAATTGGCTGTGGGCAAAGCTTCCATGCAGGGGCTTACCCAGGGAAAAAATCTCTGTGTAGAAATAGCCTTACTCAGGCTGAATACACATGAATCAGTCCAGTCAAAAATACAAAAACCATAACTATCTGGCACTCCACAATAACCAAGTCTTCATTTTGTAAAATGTCAATGTATATTTTCCAATAGAAAACCACTGAATACCTCTTCAATATACAATGTACCACTAAAGAACCATTCTTATTACAATTTGCAAAATGTCAGTGTATATGTATATAACATCAAATAATCCTTTCATTTGAAAAACTACACACACACATATATAATTACTCAGTAAACCAATTCTAAATAGTACAGCTTCTCAGAAACATGAATAACTCTAACTTAAAGCAGCACAACTCAATTGTGTACCACTGTACAGTCCAAAAGTACAGTCCAGTGAAGACTCTGGATATCTTCAGCTTTGTTTTGTGTTATCTTCCTCATATCACAGACTGGTACATAATACTATACAGTTATTAAGACTTATTCTTAAGTCTTCCTATAGCAAGTTATGTGGAATCAAACCAGAGCAGGGCATGAATGTGTGTGAGAGTTCAATGGAAAATTGTGTTGTGAATCAAAGGAGTGAACCGTCCAAGAAAATGCACCTTGTTCTATGATCCCTGTTAGCAAAGCCTCATTTCATGCTCAGAGGAAGAAACAGAAACTTTTATGGTGATACATTGGTGTGTGTGTGTTCCCATTTGGCACACTGCAACCCAGGAAAGTGGAAGTGGGACAAAACTGGGGTGGGAATCTTCATGCATTTACAAGTCTCTGTTAATCATGTATAAATAAAAGAGGGGGATATTTGGTTTCAAACAAAATGGATTATTGTTTAACTTTTTTTGTAGAATAATCCCTTGTAGAGACTTTGTGCTACATTATAGCTGATTCATAACAAAGTAAATAAATAATGACGTGCTCACCACCACTGTATTCTTTTGCCCCCCCCCATATATATTTTTGGCTGTGGGCCTGCCTTAGATATAGATTTCATTCTTGATCTCTTGTAGAGTTAGGTGTCAAACATCTAATGTTTTGGGGTAATGTTTTATAGTTTCATGACTGAAGAAGTTTCATCTCCCTTTCTGATTCAATGTTTTGATTTCATCTTCGAAAACACTCAAGGGTCAGGGAAGAAAAAAAAAAACATCAGAAACTTCGAAACTTTATACCATTAGTCAAACTTACTCGTGCTAATGGTATTAAGTCACTACCCATGGGATTCACATAAATGGGTACACTTTATACAACTATGCAAAAGGGAAATTATGTTAAACTTTTGAGTCCCAAGCATTTGGGAAACTGGGGTACATGTAAAGTATAAAGCAGAGCTGGAGACCAAGACTCAACAAAGTCTTGAAATTTGCCCTACAGGTATAATAACTATTTTTCCATGAATGGTTTGAATTCTACCATTTCTGTTTAATTTCTCACTGGGAGGCCAGGCTCCGCGAATTATGCTGTGTGCAGATAGAGCCATAACACGTCTATTAGAACATAGGTAGATGTACAGATCATTGATCTGCTAGATGACTTCATAGAGATTCCCCCCCCTTGCAGTTATTGATCTTCTCCAACAGAAAAAAGTGCAATTTTACCTTGTAGTTATTCACAGACACTGAGCCAGAAGAGAGTTACTGTTCAAATGTGCAGGAGTTACATTTCCATGTAGATCTTTCTGTATCTAGGTATACAAGACCTATTCAATTTTTAAACAAGTTTCTGTTTTGTCGTTTTAAGTAGATTTATGTTTAAAATAGATGATGAAGTTCACAAATCTTCATCAGGCTGCAAGTTATAAATTATACACACACAGAACTGTGGCTAAAATTGGCAGCATGTAGGAAGGGGATTGAAGCCCTTCGAGGCCTCTGGGCTGTTCACACTATTATGTTTTGATGTGCCTTTTAAAAAGCTGCCATTGAAACCTTTTCTTGTACTGAAGCTTGGGAACTACAGTTTATTATATGCACACAGCTTTCCCCTTGTCCTCCTTCTGGTCCAAACCCATCCAGAACAGTATGGAGTCTAGTGGACCTGCATGCAGCTGATGAAGAGGGCTCTACTCCATAGAAGCTTATGCTAGAAAAAAAAAATCAGTGTGTCTTTAAGGTGCTACAAGACTGCTGCCTGTTCTTGCTGCAACAAACTGTTGGATATGCTTAGCAGAGTACAGCTGGGCAACAGAAATAAAGCACATGCAGACAATTGTGTGATTAGCTTCTGATAAAAGGTTTACTAAAAAGAAATCAAGGAACGGTACAGGGAAGAAAACAATAATATCCTAACTAGTTCTAAGCTCCATCTTGTATGTTTGTTTGCTCAGACTCGTGTGGTGTGTAAGAACAAAAGAGAGAAAGTTTACCTCAAAGCTCCCACCTCTTGTGTACATGACAAACAACATGTAGTATCCTCAATATATTGATCAGCCAATAGTAGTTCCAAACTTATCTCATTCTCTGGCAGGATAAATATGCCTAACACCTGATTGGCTATATGCTAACTAGATAACATAAACATAAACAGCAGTTTAACTCTTTCATGACTTGAAGGAGTGACATTTGCACATCCCAATACAAACCAACATGACTACTTCTCTAGTACGGGAAAAAATACTAAGAGATACTTTGTTCCTGTGTGGTAGTAATTTGGTTACCCCATTTTGCTGTCTTGCCCAACAAACCCTAGAGTTTCATCAGGGGCTGTGGAAACTGAAGTGGTGTGATTCTCTAGGAATTTTCCAAAGTTTTATGGTTTTTATTATGGGCATGTAACCAGGAGGGATGTCATGGCATCACAAAACATTGTTCCCCCCATTTTCGCTCCCACTGCTCTACTGAGCAGGTGCTCGGAGCAAAGGGGGCAGGAGGGCAACTTAGAAGCTCTACTCCCAGTTAATGGGAGATAAGCTGGGAGTCAGCTTCTGATCTCATGGGGAAATGTTGGCCCATATCCAATTGAGAGGCAGCAAACTGAGGAACGGATCATAAGCCCAGCTGTTTTCCCTTTTGCCCCCCCAGTCGGAAAGAAGAGGCAGACACAATTGTTGGGTTTAAAACCGGGCCGCTTTATTAAAATTAACAAATATAACTGGCAGGGGGAGAGAAAACAGACCAGACAAGCCCTGGGGTCAACACCTGGACCCCGCCTTGTCCAAAGGGCGAGCCACCCTGCCCCCAGCACAAACCCGCCGTAATCGGGTTGTAACTGAGCGGCCAGGCCTCTAGCCATCACCAACCGGGCTGGAACAATCCCCATGGAAAGATCCACCCAGGTGAGGCTCCCTGTGTTCTGCATCACCGTACTGAGCCGTTTAGCCCATCTACGGTTCCTGCAGACCACCGCACCAAAGGTGCTAGGCCATAGGTGCTCCCCTGGAAAACCCTGTGGCCAAACCTAATCCAGCCACCGCCAATGCCAAGCCTCTGCTTAGGCATTAGCACCCCACCGGGTGGCCTAGAGCCAACCGCACCCCCTGCCGGATCTCGTCCACAAAGGCCCGGTTACCCAAATTAGATAAATGAACACCATCCGGCCGGTACAGGTCGACTGGCGAAATGGCGGCAAGATTGCCGACCAGACCAAAACGATCCCGGGCCACCTCTGCTGAATTTCGCGGAGGTCAGCCAACACCTGCTGGGAGGGAGCTTTCCCACGCAGCCGCCCCAAGTCGTTCCCTCCCAATCTCTACGCGGCCGTATTGTCCTTGCGCTTAGTGCGCTCTATCCCCCCAGGTGAAAGGGAACACCACCAAGTCTTTCATGGCGATCTAGCTGACCATACCAGGACCAGCCAAGAAGGACAAGCCCTGGGGTCACACCCTGACCCCGCCTTGTCCAAAGGGCGAACACCCTGCCCCCAGCACAAGCCCGCCCAGTTCGGGTTGTTGCTGAGCGGCCAGGCCCCGTGCCATTCACCACCTGTGCTAGCGTCAATCCCCCATGGAAAGATACGCTCAGGTGAGGCTGTTCAGTGAACTGTAGTCCCCGCACTGAGCCGTGTAGCCCATCTGCTGTTCATACAGACCACCTGCACACTTGGTGCTAGGCCATAGGTGTTCCCCTGAAACCGCCCCAACGAAAGACACAGATGTGCGGAGAAGGTGCCCCGCCTCTCTCCGCACTACGGCCAACCCCGGCCCCCAGCGACCCAGCCCTTCCCCAACTGCCCCGTCGCTGAAACCCAGCTGGGTGCCTGTTGGAGACCGCATGGCTTGAGGGGCCGCCTGGAACACCCCGCTGTGCGCGCAGATGAGAACACGCTGCCTCTGACTACGAGCCACAGCACCTGGAAAAACAGAAAATATTGTCAGAACGAGTCATGGCCAGGAGGGAATGACAACCTTCGCCCTCCAAAATGCCCACTAGGCAACCAACGGACGCCCCTGGCTCAAATGGTTGCCGCCCTCCGCAGGCCAACCAATGTTGACATCCCGTCCTGGGGCGCTCGCCTATCAGTGTCAATAATTAGACTGCACAACTAACTAGCCAATACATAGCGCCCAACGGGCCATCAACAAGGCCGCATGAAGCAGCGCGGTCCCGAAGGGGAACAGCATAACCCGTGCCACAGGACCACCCAATTAACATGTGGACCAGCGGTGCTCCCAAATGCCCAGAATTGGGACGCTGCTTTGTCATATGCCCTTCTACTATTAGGTCTTCTCAGCCAACCCATGGGCTTTACCAATAAAGGCAACACCACCAGTTGGCCCCCAATAGTCCTCGACTCCAACCTCTCTCTCTGCAACACGCAGGATTGCCTAATATGAGCCGTCGAAAATGGCCAGTAATCCTGCAACACCACGGCCCCATGCGGCTCCTAAATAGGAAAGCCGCTCTACTATGATCCCCTCTGGTACTAGGTGCCAACGCCAGCTGGAGTGCCTACCAGCTTCAGCTTCCCAAATTGCCAGAAATCCGGGAGGAATCACGTTGGCCGCGAGTCAACTTCCGGGGCGGGCTGCCGAAAGCACCACAGCTATTGGCAATGTAGAGCGTTCACCGCCCCATTGCAGCCTCCGGGTACGTGCCCTACCATGAACCAAGTGTTCCCCCGGAGGTAAAGTATAAATAACCTAACCGTGTTCGTCACCTACATGACTTAGAGGTCAAGGGGTTGCTAACATGTACTACCGCCATGTTAAAGCCGCAGTCAAGCCCCAAACCGGTCGGCGAGTAGCTCACCCCAAAGCCAAACTGCCACTAGGATTGGAAAAAGTTCCAAATTGGCGGGACCGTACTGAACCCACTGTCTAACGCAGGTGCCCCTGTCATCCCAAATACACCTAAAAGAGGCCCCGCCAGGTGCCCCCACTTTCATGCAAAGTTAAGGTGACCAACCACCTACTGTAATTAAAGCAGCGACACCTTGCGTTGCCCCCTAAACGCAGCCAACCGGCCCCTAAAGTCAGCAAGCACTTTCACCGACCGCCGAAATGGCCGCTGGTGGGTATCAAGCTCAATACCTAAGAAACAAAAGCACCGTACTGGGCCCCTCAGTATTCCCATATACCAAAGATACCCCCAGCTTGATGGCCAACTCATGAAAATGTATCAGAGCCAGGCACATCACCATGTACTTGCTGGACCGTAAGAGGCAGGCGCCCCGATGGTGCGCCGTGTCATTAAACCCAGTCCTATCCTATAACGGCCACTCCACCAAGGAGCCAAAGCGCTTGAATACAGCTCAGGAGACTGAGCACCCCATCAGGAGGGCCCGATCCATGTAGATTTGTTCTCAAAACAAAAAACCTGAGGAACTCATAATCCTAGGAATGCACGGCAAGAGGCGAAATGCCGCCTAATGGCATACTGCCAATGCTGCCCCAACACCACCATCCACACAGCCCTAAACCGGCTGGTCAATGGAAGTGTACTTCAAACAAACATAATTCCATAAGTCACCGACACCCCACTGGGGTAGGACCGGTGAAGAATGAGGCGATATTCCCCTGGCGCTTTATTAGGCACCACCCCCGGGGGAAATACGCACAATGTGGGTACAGGCGGCGTACCAAAGGGGGTCCTAAGACCCTGCCTTCCTGGCGCTCTTACCCTAACTACGTGGTCAAGACCCGTCTTTAACCACTGAAGATTGGCCCTAGACCCTTGATCAGGGCTCAGACACCCCAAAGAGAAACACCTTGGGCAGATACTGGCCATCAGCTGCACATGGGCACTTGCTCATTAATCAATTGAGTACCCTCAGTCAAATGGGGCAGGGCCCCCTTTTCAAGGGGCTGCTGATTGCCACCACCTCTCCAATGGGGCGCCTGCCGCCAAGGCCACGGCTTTGACCTAATACAGGTGGAGGAGGCGTCTCCATCCTCTCCTCCCACAACAGACGCCCTGCAACGTGGGTAGGCTGGGAGAGCTCACAAAGAAGCTACCCTTTCAAAAGGAGGAAGATACAGGACCCATATCCGCCCTCCACTCCGGAGAGTCCCAGAGCGGCTCACAATCTCCAGTACCTCCCTCTCCCCCAACAGGCACCCCGCGAGGTGGGTGGGGCTAGAGAGGGCTCCCATGGCAGCCGCCCTATCCAGGCCAGCTCCTGCCAGAGCTATGCAAAAGGTGCAAGTAGTGGAGTAGTGAATGAAACCTGGCTCTCCCAAAGTGGGAAGTCTCCAGGACATACCTGGAGGCCAGCAACCCTAACTGCAAGCCTCTGCATAACAGCTCCGGTATTCCTCGGTGGTCTCCCATCCGAGTATTGACCTGAGCAGACCCTGTTTAACTTCCATGATCTAACAAGATCACCTAACCTGGGCAATTCAGGTGAAATGATAATAGTCCGCACCTTGACCACTACACCAAACTGGCTCCAAAGGAGACCTTGAACATACAAAATATGAAGCTACCTTATACTGAATCAGACCCCCGGTTACACCAGGGTCAGCACTGACCGCACCGACTGCAACAACTCCCATGGACTCAAGCTGAAGTTTAAAGCCTATCCATCTGGACCCGCCGGGAGGGGGAAGGAAAAAAGAGGGGAGGGGGGGCCACCCGGTCTCACCTCGTGCACCCCCGCCCAAGCTCCCCTCATTCCTTAACAGAACTGATTTGCCATTCATGTGCTACTTAAAAGCTATTTAAAGCTGTCCAGCGCTGCCAGAGCCATCCCGAACTGCTCCTTGCAGCCCCGACCAGGCAGCTCTGAGAAGGGAGGCCCGCGCCGCACCGACTAGCAGCTCACGCGCACAAGCCTCGGCCCCAGGGTATGATTCTGGTGAGAGCTCCCAATGCCGCCCAAAGGCAGGATAAGAACATAAGAGAAGCCGTGTTGGATCAGGCCAACGGCCCATCAAGTCCAACACTCTGTGTACAGAAGAACATAAGAGAAGCCAAGTTAGATCAGGCCAATGGCCCATCCAGTCCAACGCTCTGTGTCACAGAAGAACACAAGAGAAGCCCTGTTGGTTCAGGCCAACGGCCCGTCAAGTCCAACACACTGTGTCACTGAAGAACATAAGAGAAGCCATGTTAGATCAGGCCAATGGCCCATCCAGTCCAACACTCTGTGTCACAGAAGACCATAAGAGAAACCCTGTTGGTTCAGGCCAACGGCCCATCAAGTCCAACACTCTGTGTCACAGAAGAACATAAGAAAAGCAATGTTGGATCAGGCCAGTGGCCCATCCAGTCCAACACTCTGCATCACATAAGAACATAAGAGAAGCCATGTTAGATCAGGCCAATGGCCCATCCAGTCCAACACTCTGTGTCACAGAAGAACATAAGAGAAGCCATGTTAGATCAGGCCAATGGCCCATCCAGTCCAACACTCTGTGTCACAGAAGAACATAAGAGAAGCCATGTTAGATCAGGCCAATGGCCCATCCAGTCCAACACTCTGTGTCACAGAAGAACATAAGAGAAGCCCTGTTGGTTCAGGCCAACGGCCCAACAAGTCCAACACTCTGTGTCACCCAGTGGCAAAAGATTTCATATACACACCTACACTGTGGCCAATAGCCACCACTGGGCCTGTGCTCTATCTAAACCCCTCTGAACAGTGGCCATACCCGCGGCCGCCACCACATCCTGTGGCAGTAAATTCCATATGTTGATCACCCTTTTGGATGCCCTAAAACGGCCGCCGCGTGCGCACCGCCCCTTAGAAGGGCCGCTGCGCTCTAAGCCCGGTACCGAGGGGCGAAGAAACAGGAGGCCAGCGCTCGTCTCCCACAGCTAATGCTCACTAAATTAGCCCCTGAATGAGCAAAGGGCCCCAGCGCCGACGAAATGGCCGCCGCTAGCGCTTGCCTTCTGTGGCCTCCCAACCTATAGAATGCCGCCGCTGTCACCAGCCGCCAGCAACCCCCCCGGGCCGCCCCTTCACCCAACGAAAGGGCCGCCCGACTCCCGCTTGCGCAAACCGCCGCCTCAAGCGTCCCAGCAGCCGCACGCGTCTCATCCAGCCAGCTCTGCAGCCGCCGCTCGCGCTCCGCGTTTCACCCAGCCAGCGCTGTAGCCGCCGCTCGCGCTCCGACTTCGCCGGCCAAGGTACAGTCCCCTGACGACTCAGGCCTCGTCTTCCGATCCACGATGCCCGCACGTGGCTCTCCAACCAGAGAGCCAAAACGAACTGCATGCTGAGGCGGGAGCCGGGGCTTAAATAGCCCCGCCTCCGCGCCCAGCCAAAACACCCGTATGTCGGGTGATCCTTCTGCCCCTCCTTCCTTCCGGAGGAGCAAAGACGGCCCCCAGCCTATGGCCTGCGAGCAGGCTCGGCTGGGAAGGGGCCGAACCTTCTTCTCTCCTTCCCAAAGATCTTTGCTTGGTGCTTACTCTAACATATGTTATATATTAGGGTGAACCTGGGGGGCGGTGACACTTACCATTAAATCCATCTGTAACGCGCCTCTATTATAATCCGCACAACCAATTTCCTGATCAGACAACAGCCAGGTTCCCGTTCTGTCCCATGTGGGTTCCATCGCTGGTCGATCAGAGCGCTCTACCGGACCTCGTTTCAAGAGACCTCCATCCGCATTAGCACAGGTGCAGTGATGCCCGCTATCGTGCTTTGCTTTTAAAAAAAGAATTAATCAGCATTTCAGGGTATGCACGTTTGCACTGGCGCGTTCAATATGCATTTCAAATTTCCGTGATCGCTCCGCGACTCGAGTTGGGTCATCGATTCATCACTTCTTCGCTGGCTCTTTGCAATGAATTCTGAAATGGATGCTGATATTCTTGCCACATTAGCGGGCGCAATAACAGAAGCCATGGGCATCATCGCTATGCTTCTTTCTGTAATGTTTGCAGAGAGACGACAATTGACCACGCTCCAGTGAAGGCATGCGGTCCTGAGGCGACGTTATATCGCCATTCACAGAGCTCGCTGCTGCTACTGCCTTTCTCGGTGCTCCTTAACTTCTTCCTCCATCATCCGAATCGTGCAGGAGGTGCCTGGCCGCCGATGGTGCATCTTCCTGAGGTCCTTGCAATGGTGGAGGGTTTTCGTGAACTGGGTCTGTGAGGACGAGCATTGGATCCAAAATTTCAGAATGTCCAGGTACTGTGTGGGGTGGGGGGTCGAGTGGCATGGAAGGGTTGCCAAGTCCAAGTCCAGAAATATCTGCATGGTTTGGAGGTGGAGCCAGGAGACTTTGGAGGTGGAGCCAGGATCAAGGGTGTGACAAGCATTACTGAACTCCAAAGGGAGTTCCGGCCATCGCATTTAAAGGGATGACACACCTTTTCAATTCCTTCCTTCCATAGGAAATAATGAAGGATAGGAGCACCTTCTTTTGGGGCTCATAGAATTGGACCCGTGGTCCAATGTTATTGAAACCTGGGGGGGGGGCGGTTTGGGGAGAGGAACTAGATGCTATACTTAAAATTTGCTGCCTCTACCCCAAAAAAACAGCCCCCACAGAGCCTCCATGATTTTCTATGGGAATAAATCTCCATAGGGAATAATAGAGTTCCAAGACAACATTTCCCTCCCCTCCCCCTGCTTTCTGACGACCCTTAACTGGGGGGAGGGCCTCCAACCTGGGGGATCCCATGCCCCCACCTAGGGGTTGGCAACCCTATGGCATGGGTGTGTGCCAGTCATTTCCCGATGCTCAGTTCTACCAAAACAACCAAAAGATCTGCTGCTATCCAGATCGGTGCTTGTGTGGAGTTCATTGTCAAATCACCATGCGTGGACAGGGTCACGCACCCGCTTTGATCACCCCACTCCTCTGGGTCATAACGGACGGGGTTAGGGAGGGAAATGCCTGCCGGGGACTTGCATACTGATTCCCACAAGACGTAACTTAGAATTCCTACACAGATATCTGGGGGCTGTTTTTTTAGTTAGAAATACCAAATTCAATTCACATCATCTGTCACCTCTTCACGATGCAACCTCCAATTTACAAAAGCATTGTGCCTGGAGACTCAACTCTATGAACCCTCACATAAAGTGACCCCCAATCATTATGTCCTATTGAAGGATATTTTAGAGGGGAAGCTCTATATTCTCCTACCTTCATAATTTTGGATTCACCATAGAAAACCTGCTTTCAATTGCTGATAACCTATTTCTTGAATTCATACCTCTCAGGGCCACCTTTAAGTGGTTGGTGGATGTCCTTTGCGAACAACTCACAAGATCAGACACGGATATGCGTGCTGCAGTATCTGTGGAGGAACGTGTTGCAGTAGCAGTGTGGTGTTTTATTTTCCCAAGTATTTGATGGAATAACTGATACAAAACCCATTCTTTGCTATTTGACTGATCTTTTACTTGCTTATTGCTTTAATGTTTTTAATTCTGTTTCAGTATAATCTGTGTCGATGTTTTATTCCTGACTTGTTTTGACACTTTTTGTGAAATCTACCCAAAGACCTTTGGGTGGGGAGGTACTAGAAAAATCTTTGAAAACGTAAAAAAAATAAGCAAGAATTCATAAGAACATAAGAGAAGCCATGTTAGATCAGGCCAATGGCCCATTCAGTCCAACACTCTGTGTCACACAGTGGCAAATTTATGTATATATATATACACACACACACACACACACACACACACTGTGGCTAATAGCCACTGATGGACCTCTGCTCCATATTTTTATCCCAAACCCCTCTTGAAGGTGGCTATGCTTGTGGCCGCCATCACCTCCTGTGGCAGTGAATTCCACATGTTAATCACCCTTTGGGTGAAGAAGTACTTCCTTTTATCCGTTTTAACCTGTCTGCTCAGCAATTTCATCGAATGCCCACGAGTTCTGGTATTGTGAGAAAGGAAGAAAAGTACTTCTTTCTCTACTTTCTCCATCCCATGCATTATCTTGTAAACCTCTATCATGTCACCCCGCAGTCGACGTTTCTCCAAGCTAAAGAGTCCCAAGCGTTTCAACCTTTCTTCATAGGGAAAGTGTTCCAGCCCTTTAATCATTCTAGTTGCCGTTTTCTGGACTGTCTCTAATGCTATAATATCCTTTCTGAGGTGCGGCGACCAGAACTGCACACAGTACTCCAAATGAGACCACACCATCGATTTATACAGGGGCATTATGATACTGGCTGATTTGTTTTCAATTCCCTTCCTAATAATTCCCAGCATGGCGTTGGCCTTTTTTATTGCAAACGCACACTGTCTTGACATTTTCAGGGAGTTATCTACCACGACCCCAAGATCTCTCTCTTGGTCAGTCTCTGCCAGTTCACACCCCATCAACTTGTATTTGTAGCTGGGATTCTTGGCCCCAATATGCATTACTTTGCACTTGGCCGCATTGAACCGCATCTGCCACGTTGACGCCCACTCACCCAGCCTCTACAGATCCCTTTGGAGTTCCTCACAATCTTCTCTGGTTCTCACCACCCTGAACAATTTAGTGTCATCCGCAAACTTGGCCACTTCACTGCTCACTACCAACTCTAAATCATTTATGAACAAATTAAAGAGCATGGGACCCAGTACCAAGCCCTGCGGCACCCCACTGCTTACCATCCTCCACTGCGAAGATTGCCCATTTATACTCACTTTCTGCTTCCTATTACTCAGCCAGTTTTTGATCCACAAGAGTACCTTTTCGGATGTATGCCATCCGGACTTGGAGACTCATTAGTTTTTAATTCATCTATCAGTTGTAGGACCTCCTCTCTTGTCACCTCAATCTGCCTCAGGTCTTTCAACACCCCTTCCAAAATTAGTGGTTCTAGAGCGGGCAAGCACTTCTCGTCTTCCACAGTGAAGACGGAGGGAAAAAATGCATTCAGCTTCTCAGCCATTTCCCTATCCTCCTTCAGTAATCCTTTTACCCCTTGGTCATCCAAGGCCCCATTGCCTCCCTGGCTGGTTTCCTGCATCTCATGTATTTGAAGAAATTTTAATTCTTGGTCTTTGTGTTTTTTGCAATATGCTCCTCATAGTCCCTTTTTGCCTGCCTGATCACAGTCTTGAGTTTGATTTGCCACAGCCTGTGTTCCCTTTTATTAATCTCACTTGGACTGGCTTTCCACTACTCAAAGGAGTCCTTCTTACCTTTTACAGCTTCCATTACTTTGCTTGTTAACCATGCAGGCCTTTTCTTATACTTGTTTGTGCCTTTCCTAACTTGTGGTATGTATTTTATCTGAGCTTCTAGGATTTTAGTTTTAAATAGTCTCCAAGCTTCCCCAAGGGTTTTGACCGTATTTACCTTTCCTTTCAATTTCCTCCTCACATGCCTCCTCATCTCAGTGAATTTACCCCTTTTAAAGTTAAACGTGGTTGTGGAGGTCTTTTTGGGCAACTCCCTATTTATACAAACGGTGAAATCAATAACATTATGGTCACTGCTCCCAAGCGGCACAATCACTTTTACATCTCTCACCAAGTCTTGGGCATTACTTAGGACCAAATCCAGGATCGCCCCACCCCTAGTAGGTTCTGAGACCATCTGCTCCATAGCACAGTCATTGAGAGCATCAAGAAACTCAATTTCTTTCTCTCGACCAGAACACATATTGACCCAATGAATCTGCGGGTAATTAAAATCACCTATTAAGACACAGTATTTACAATTAGCCGCTATCTTTAATCCTTCCATCATATTATAATCGTCCTCTCTCTTTTGATTTGGTGGGTGATAACAAACTCCCATAGTTAAATTTCCTTTTGGGCCCTCTATTTCAACCCAAAGCATTTCTAAAAGTGAATCTAATTCTCTGACCTCAGTCTTACTGGACCGTATATCCTCTCTGACATACAGAGCCACCCCACCTCCAACCCTTCCCTCCCTATCCTTCCGATATAACTTATATCCAGGAATCACCATGTCCCACTGATTCTCCTCATTCCACCAAGTTTCTGAAATTCCCACAATGTCTATGTTTTCTCCCAACACTAAACATTCCAATTCACCAATTTTACTTCGAACACTTCTAGCATCTTCGTACTAAGCGATACAGCAAGCCTAGCGTTGCAAATTTTTGTAATGAAACATCTTTCTTTCTTTTTTGCATAAATTAAATTGGGCAGTTCATAAGAAACATATCAGAATAATAAATATATAAATCAAGTCATAAAGTGCACCTGCACAATACTGTTTCCTAGTGATTTATACTTTCCAATGCAGAAAAACAGTTAAGTTTTCCATTACTTGAACAGGATGGTAACTGATTCAAGGATTGCTATTGAAATGATCATATACAAGTCTTTCTTCATAGTGAACTACGTGGGACCAATTAAAAGGCTGCACTAAAACCAGTGACAGCTTCAGTCTTGTACATGGTCTTGATCTATTCCTTGATTAATTTCACATTTAAATTTGGCTGCAATTATGGAGCATTTAAACAAAAACCAGATTAAAATGAAGGAGCAGTCACTTTGTGATGGCTCTGAACTATATTTGGCGTTTACTTGGAGGCATAACTATATAGCAGAGAAATAACCTTGGACTTTTATTGACTTATTTTTACATTGGCAGGCTATTCACCCACCACAACAGCCAAACAGATACTGGGCTTTGTCTTGCTACCCTCTATGCTTCCTGTTTGGTTTAGTGGTTAAGTGCATGCACTCTTATCTGGGAGAACCAGGTTTGATTCCCCACTCCTCCACTTGCAGATGCTGGAATGGTCTCGGATCAGCCATGGCTCTTGCAGAGCTGTCCCTTGAAAAAGCAGCTTCTGGGAGAGCTCTCTCAACCCCACCTACCTCACAGGGTGTCTATTGTGGAGGGCAAAGGTAAAGGAGATTGTAAGCAGCTCTGAGACTGAGATTCAGAGTGAAGAGCAGGGTATAAATCCAATATCCTTCATCATCTACTTCTTCTTCTTTTGTTCCTTTGGTCTCTCAAGTTATGTACTTCCTTAGAGAGACCTCTGCCTTTGTAGTGCTTCTGGTAGTCTGGATTTACAAGGATGATTCTCCTACACAGAAGGGGTTTTTTTGGTCTCTTGGGAAGCCCATCATTTGGATAGTATTAAAGAAGGACCAAGAATAATAATATTGCTTCTTACCAGTTTTAAGCTCAAATGCTTTCCCATCCCTGCTAACCTTGCCACCCTATTCACAGGCTGAAAATTTCAGGGGCAATTTCAGTGACTTTTAAAGTGTGTAAACAGGAACAACCCTGCCTCCCAACACACACACTCATCAGTCACCACATCACACTTGCTGCCGCTTTTTTCTTTTCTATTGCCCCAAATGCCAAAGGAAATCCCCCTTTCTGTTTTTACTTTGATCCAGCTTCATGAAAATGCGGTATTTGGATACACAAAGACATCTGAAGCAGTATCAAGGCAATACTTCCAACCATTACTCAGACATATTTGGTGTCCAAGAAAGTGGTGAGAAAATGGCGACTGGTGCACAATCATAGTTACCACCAAGGCTAGAGGAAGAGGCTGCGGCTCAATGGGAAAGCATCTGTTTTGTATGCAGAAGGCCCCAAGATTTGGGATCTCCAGTGAAAAGAGCCAAGTAGTAGATAATGCAAAGATTTCTGCCTGGGATGCCAGTGTGAGTAGGCCACTGGACTAAGACAGCTTTCTGTATTAATCTCAAAGCAACAATGGTAAGAATGAATACACCGCCATGAAACAGCTTTTCTGAGCTGATACAGTTAAAAGAGTTATTTTTTTTGTTCAGTCTTACTTCCTTTTTTTGTCGCAGGCCTTCACAGATACCTGGATTCACAAGGGAGCAGACACAGTCAGCCACATTCACATAATGAGCCTCCAAGGCTCAAATTTTATCCAAAGGACACAGCCTGGCTGTTATTGCCACTTCTGCTTGACTGCTTCCATTGCACTTTGGGAATGTTTGGTCACAAAGGTTGAGCTGGGCTGTCTAACAACTTCCCATGGAAGCTTTTATAGAACCTACGGTCATTTTTGAACTTTCTGTGCCTTTCCGTTTTGTCTTCTGCTTTGGCCAACTCTCATTCTGGGCTTCCTCTTGTCTGTGAAATGGCGAAGACATTGATCCATCTCAGAAGGTTATTGGCCACTCTGATAATAACTTAGAAGCAAAGCATGACTTTACATAGTGCCAAACATGAATACAGCTTATAACTGCAGAAGTTCTGGGTCAAAATACATTCATGATGGATATTTGCAATTGGTCTTGCAGATTATTATACCTTCCGTGGATTTCTGTCTGCGATGCTAGTGTGAGTAGGCCAATGGTTGAAATGGTCGACCTAGTGCCTGCAGTAAAATTGTTCAAACTAATTCGCAATGTTGCACTGGATTCTTTGCAAGAAGTAAGACTTACACTTACCAGAAATTCATGGGAGCACAGACTAGACAAGATCATGGAAAATGATGAAACAAAGATTATTTTGAACTTTTGACAGTTCCTATAATATCATCATTATAGGAAAAAATGAGAAATAGGATTTGGATCATTGACATTGCAACTGTGGGAGACAACAGCATAGAAAAGAAAGAGCAGGAGAAGATCACAAGATATCAAAAGATATCATTCAAAAGAGACAGAGTCTCCCTCTCTCTCTCTCTCTCTCTCTCACTCTCACACACACACACACACCGATATAAAGGGGCAATGCAAGAGTGATAGAGAAAGCAGTCTTGTAATTTCTAAATATAATGGATTGCTATATATTAGCAAGACAGAAGCTACAAATACCAAACTGTGTGCTCTGGCTTGTACACTGATCACTACAAATTAACTGGAAGAATTATAGTCTGAAGAAACACTGATAATAAACAGACAATTTACTTATGCTGTTCATGACCTGTTTAGTTAATTTGCATTACAACCACAATTTGATGAAGTCAATGTGTTTGCAGAATCCATTGGGTTTGTCCCAATCTTAAATTCATTCATCCGAGTCATTCTACCATCACCTAAATGTAGTGTTTTACTTATTTGCCCAAACCCAGGTCTTTTGAATAAGAAAATAGAAATAAAATTCTGTTGCTGTTGGGTTTCTTTTTCTTTCTAAGCTATATTTCCATTTCAAAGCTGAATGTAAATATCAAAAACAGCAATCCATCTGCTTTGTCTGCTTCTTTTGCCATGTCTTATTTCCTGGCAGAAATGCATGAATGTGTCAAGGGTCATTTGAGGACAGCCATTCCCTTCTTTAACCCAGTTAATGCTTATGAATCTGAAATGATTGCAACGTCGAGACCTCAAATCAGCTCACGCATCTTGACAACGTACAAACTAATAATAATAATAATAAATTTTATTTCTACCCCGCCCTCCCCGCAAAGCGGCTCAGGGCGGCTAACAGTGAATAGTATATTAACATAAATAGTAAAACATTAGATTAACATTTAAAATTAAAAATATAAAAACCCGTTAATTCAGTTAAAACACTTAATTTACATTACATTATATATATATATCTGGCAGTAATGGCTGTTCTGGCGCTGATGCTGCCAGTTTAAATGGTGTTAAAGATGGCGGTTCTTCATTCATTGCAACTCAGCAGTCCGTATCACTATAGGCGCATCTAAAAAGGGCAGTCTTGCAGGCCCTGCGGAACTGGTCGAGGTTCCGCAGGGCCCGCACCTCCTCCGGGAGCTGGTTCCACAGTGCAGGTGCCGCAACTGAAAAGGCTCGCACCCTGGTGCTTTGGAGCCTGGCCTCTCTCGGCCCAGGGATGGTCATTTTGTTTTTACTTGCTGACCTCAGTGCCCTCTGGGGTTCATACGGGGAGAGACGGTCCCTTAGGTAGGCAGGTCCTCGGCCATATAGGGCTTTAAAGGTAATAACCAACACTTTGTACTGGACTCGGTAGATAACCGGCAGCCAGTGCAGTCCGCGCAGCCCCGGCTGTATGTGCTCCCATTTCGGGAGCCCCAGTAGCAGCCTGGCCGCCGCATTCTGCACTAGCTGCAGCTTCCGAGTCCGGCACAGAGGTAGCCCCAAGTAGAGGGCATTACAGTAGTCCAATCTTGAGGTGACCGTTGCATGGATCACTGTTGCGAGGTCGCGGCGTTCCAGGAAGGGGGCCAACTGCCTTGCCCGCTTCAGATGAAAGAATGCTGACTTGGCAGTGGCTGCTATCTGGGCCTCCATTGATAATGAAGGCTCCAGTAAAACACCCAAACTCTTTACCTGGCGCACTGGTTCCAATGGTGCGCCGTCGAAGGTTGGGAGAGCTATTTCCCCTCCCTGGGCGCCGCGACCCACGCAAAGGACCTCTGTCTTCGCTGGGTTCAACTTCAACCCACTCGATCTAAGCCACGCCGCTACAGCCTGCAAGGCCCGATCCAGGTTCCCTGGGGCGGAGCCAGGCCGGCCGTCCATTAGTAGATAGAGCTGGGTGTCATCTGCATATTGATGGCAACCCAGCCCAAACCTCCGGACAATCTGGGAAAGGGGGCGCATATAAATGTTAAACAGCATTGGGGAGAGAACTGCTCCCTGAGGCACCCCACAATCAAGTGTGTGCCTCTGGGATCGCTCGCCCCCAATGGCCACCCTTTGTCCCCGATCGGAGAGGAAGGAGGAAAGCCACTGTAAGGCCAGCCCCCTAACCCCTATGTCGGCAAGGCGGCGCTTTAGTAACTGATGGTCGACTGTATCAAATGCCGCCGACAGGTCTAATAACATCAGTACCGCAGAGCCGCCCCGATCCAGATGCCGCTGGAGGTCATCCACCAAGGCGACCAGCACTGTCTCCGTCCCATGGCCCGGTCGGAACCCAGACTGGCACGGGTCAAGGACGGAAGCGTCATCTAGGAACCTCTGTAGCTGCAACGCCACTGCCCTCTCAATAATTTTGCCTAAGAATGGAAGATTAGACACCGGACGGTAATTCGCCAATTCGGCCGGGTCTGCTGTACATTTTTTTAAGAGAGGGCGAACCAACGCCTCTTTCAGAGGCGTTGGGAAGTGCCCCTCTACGAGGGATCTATTTATGATGTCCCGTAGAGGACTTCTGAGCTCCCTCTGGCAACTACAACTATTTTGATTTCCATCCAAGCTCTATAGGTTGTATTTGGTGACTCAGTTTGGTGTAGTGGTTAAGTGTGCGGACTCTTATCTGGGAGAACCGGGTTTGATTCCCCACTCCTCCACTTGCACCTGCTGAAATGGCCTTGGGTCAGCCATAGCTCTGGCAGAGGTTGTCCTTGAGAGGGCAGCTGCTGTGAGAGCCCTCTCCAGCCCCACCCACCTCACAGGGTGTCTGTTGTGGGGGAGGAAGATAAAGGAGATTGTGAGCCGCTCTGAGACTCTTCGGAGTGGAGGGCGGGATATAAATCCAATATCTTCTTCATCTTCTTCTTACCTGCCTGGTGACTGTTATGTGTGGCAAAGATCATGAGCAGAATCCATGCATAGCCTGATGCTTCAGCCACTATTTGGCCTGCTGGAGGAACCCATAAGTGTATGTATTGGTTTCCCCAATGGGTCAAACAGCACAATCCCTGGACCACTGCAGGTTGGGAAAACAATGTAGGAAAGCCAAAGCCCCCTTTTTGTTTGTGTTTCACAGTTGTGATCTGAACTGAACAAAAACCTGGGATAACCATGTTCAAATCCTTGCCCTGCAATGGAAGGTCACAAGGTGATCTTGGGCCTATCAGTTGTTGAAAGGAACACATGACACTGCCTTATACTGAATCAGACTTTAGTCCATCAAGTTCAAAACTGTCTACTCAGATACTGTCTTCTCACTTACTGCCTAATCCTTTCAATTAGAGAAACTGGGGATTAAATCTGGGACGTTCTGCATGCCCAGCAGATGCTCTGCCACTGAGCCCCAGTCCCTTCCCCATGTGGATAAAGTAAAGAAGGGGAGAACTATGAGGGGAGTATTTGGGTCCCAATCAGGGAGAAAAGCAGGATATAAACTGGGCATGGCACACACAAGCATTGAGGAAAACCTGTGGCTGTTACAGAGGACGTAGATGTAGGGATATCACCTTTATGTTTCTTACAAGAAAAGGAGAGAACTATCTTTAAATCTTACAATTCAATGCAATTGCTCACTTGGCAGGAAAGTTTTGAAACTGCTAGTCAGCCGTAGCATTGTCTGTTGCCCAGTAGTGATCACAGGAAATAAAATAATAGCTGATAAAAGCCTGCCACCTAGATCTTTTGCTAAACCTTGGCTAATTCTTGAGAGGTTTGTTTCTTTAATGGAAGCCAGAAAACCATAACTGTGAAATAAAACAGACAGACAGACCTTTATTAGAATAGTAAAAAAAAAAGTAACATTTGAGATTGATATATAAGGCTAAGATCATATACAAAAGTTAAATACATATGATTAAAATAAGATCAATTCTATAACAAAACATAACTGGATTTAATTTTCAGACTATCCTCTAAAAATTTACAGCTTCTCTAGTGATTTCCACTACCGAATCACTCAGTAGGAACCAACAATTAATTACCTTGTTCTTTAGATAGATAAGATAATTTCATTTATATCCCGCCCTCCCCGCCGGAGCAGGCTCAGGGCGGCTAACAACATCATTCAAATTTCCATTATACAAAAGACAAAGTTACATTTAACATTAAACATTAACATTAAAATTCTGGTAAGTTTAAAATTAATTAATTAAATTGATAAAAGTGCTAATGCTATTTGTTCTTTATGATGGCGGTAATCATTAGCAATTTCTTTCTACGTCAGCGAAAGCCAGTCGGAAGAGGAAGGTCTTGCAGGCCCTGCGGAATTGTTCAAGGTCCCGCAGGGCCCGCATTTCCTCTGGAAGTTGGTTCCATAGGTTCGGGGCTACAGAGGAGAAGGCCCGGTTGCGGGTGCATTGCAGCTTCACCCCTCTTGGTCCGGGGGTGGTCAACAAGTTTTTTCCAGCTGACCTCAGTGCTCTCTGGGGTTCATATGGGGAGAGACGGTCCCTAAGGTAGACAGGTCCTCGACCATATAGGGCTTTAAAGGTAATGACCAGCACTTTGTAACGAACCCGGTATATAACTGGCAGCCAGTGCAGCTCGCGCAGTCCAGGCTGTATGTGCTCCCATTTGGGGAGCCCCAGCAACAGTCTGGCCGCTGCGTTCTGCACCAGCTGCAGCTTCCGGGTTCGGTACAGAGGCAGCCCCATGTAGAGGGCATTACAGTAATCCAGTCTTGAGGTGACCGTTGCGTGAAGTACCGTTGCCAGATCTTGGCGCTCTAGGAAGGGAGCCAACTGCCTTGCCCGCCTCAGATGGAAAAAGGCTGACTTGGCAGTGGCTGCAATCTGGGCCTCCATTGATAATGAAGGCTCCAGTAAAACTCCCAGACTCCTAACCCGGTGACCGGGAGAGGTATTTCCCCTTCCCGGGTGCCCCGACCCAGACAAAGGACTTCTGTCTTTGCTGGATTCAGTTTCAGCTCGCTCCCCTTCAACCACATTGCCATATCCTGCAAGGCCCGGTCTAAATTTTCAGGGACGCAGTCAGGCCGTCCGTCCATCAGCAGGTAGAGTTGGGTGTCATCTGCATATTGATGGCACCCAAGTCCATATCTCCTGGCAATCTGGGCAAGAGGGCGCATATAGATATTAAATAACATTGGTGAGAGAACTGCCCCTTGAGGCACTCCACAATCCAGTGTGCTCCTCCGGGACTGCTCGCCACCAATTGCCACCCTTTGTCCCCAATCTTCGAGGAAGGAGGAGAGCCATTGTAAGGCAGACCCCCTCACCCCTATATCGGCGAGGCGGCGGGTCAGTAGCCGATGGTCGACCATGTCGAACGCGGCCGACAGATCTAACAACATCAGCACCGCCACACTGCCCCAATCCAGGTGCTGTTGGAGATCATCTACCAGGGCGACCAGTACTGTCTCCGTCCCATAACCCGGGCGAAAGCCGAACTGGCAAGGGTCAAGGATGGAAGCATCATCCAGAAAGCTCTGCAACTGCGACGCCACTGCCCTCTCTATTATTTTACCTAAAAACGGTAAATTAGAGACCGGTCGGTAGTTTGCCAATTCGGCCGGGTCTGCTGTACTTTTTTTCAAGAGGGGTCGGACCAAAGCCTCTTTCAGGGATGATGGAAAGCGCCCCTCCGAGAGGGATCTATTTATGATGTCCCGTAGAGGACATTCAAGCTCCCTCAGGCAGGATTTAATTAGCCAGGAGGGGCATGGGTTCAAATCGCAAGTTGTAGGGTGCGCAGAGGAGAGAATTCCGTCAACTTCCTCCAGGCTGAGCGGGTCGAAATGATCCAGAGTTAAATCAGAAGAGAGTCATGGGGCCTCGGACTCATGTACTGTATCTAAGGTGATGGGCAGGTCCTGGCGGAGCGACGTGATTTTGTCTGCAAAAAATTTCGCAAAAGCCTCACAGCCTATTTCTAATTCTTTAACGTTTGGTCTGCCCTGGGGCAGTGTAGTTAAATGTCCAATTATTTTAAACAATTGTGCCGGGCGTGAATTTGCAGACACAATCTTGGCCGCGAAGTACTTCTTCTTCGCGGCCTTGACTGCCATCTCATACGACCTCATAAACGTTCTGTAGGATGTTCTCGCCGCTTCGCCACGAGTGCGCCGCCACTGCTTCTCTAGTCGTCGGAGTCCTTGTTTCAACCGGCGTAGCTCCAGGGTATACCAGGGAGCCAGCCTTGAACGAGGGCGCAGAGGACGTCGGGGTGTGATCTCGTTGATCAATTTGTTGTTATTGTTGTTGTTCAATTGCACAGTCGAGTCCGACTCTTTGCAACCCCATGGACAAAGTCATGCCAGGCCCTCCTGTCTTCCACCATCCTCCAAAGTCTGCTCAAATTTGTGTTAGTTGCATCAGTAACGCTGTCCAGCCATCTCATCTTTTGCTGTCCCCTTCTTCTTTTGCCTTCTGTCTTTCCCAGCATCAGGTCTTCTCCAGTGAGTGCTCCCTTCTCATTTGGTGGTCAAAGTATTTGAGCTTCAACTTCAGCATCTGACCTTTCAGGGAAGAGTCAGGGTTGATTTCCCTTAGGACTGAATGACTGGATCTTCTTGCAGTCCAAGGGACTCTCAAGATTCTTCTCCAGTTAGATCAATTGCATGGGATAAATTCTCAAACAATTTCCTATGTAGGCTTTCATAGAACTGACAATAAAAAATTATATGTTGGATTGATTCAGGAAGGTTCACTTCACAGGGACAAAGTCTCTCATTAAAAGGAACATGTTGGTTTCTCCCATGGAGAACATTAGAAGGGCATGCAGTCATTCTAGCCACCATAAAAGTCCTATGTTAAGAAGGAATCTCAAGGTCATATAAATAATGGGACATCTTTCCAGGTTGAATGTCAAGACCTAATAAAGCAGGAGAACATATATAAGGCTGGACAAGGCAAAATTTTTGATATTCTAGATCTAAACGTCTCTATTTGATAAGTCTAAAACAATGTGATTCATCTGACAAAAACAAATCATCTATTGCAATCCCTGTCTGTTTGAGTTTGGACACAATTCCAGTTAACCATGCTGCATTATAAGAATCACTCTTTAAATAAGTATGTAAGCTACCAGGCTCAGTTCTAAAATAGATTTTGATCCAGAATTTGAAAGTTATAATCCATGCCTTCATTTCAATCAAAGATTGTCCCATTTCTGAACAAAATGTGAAATATGAGACATACATAGGCACCCCCAAAATTTGTCTAAAGAATAGTGCTTGAAATGTCTCCACTTTCCAATTAAATGCATTAATCCATATGGGAATACCATAAAAATGTGATGCCATTTTAGTGCTAAATACTTTAATTGCAACAGAAACACATTGGTTACCCCTCCTAAAATAAAATTGTTTAATTTGATATGAAGAACATTTGGCCAGGTTAATTATCCTGTCACATTGCGTTACCCAACTGAGATTATAATTAAAAGTGATTCCTAAATATTTAAAGCATTTGGTTTGCTCAGTTTCTGAGTTACCAATTGGTCATTTCTCCAGGTGACAACTTTTGGAAAAGGCTACTACTTTAGACTTAGAGTAATCGATTGAGAGTGAATTACATTGACAATATCTATAAAATGCATTCAAATATCTTTGTAAGCCCACTCTTGTGCAGGCAAGAATGGTTCTATCATCTGCATAAAGGTTATTTAAAAGCATTTTGACTGAGGTTAAATTCAAAATATAGAAAGTAATCAGTCTTAACAGTCAGAATAGAATCTAGTGAAAACATGGACCTGATTCACAGAAGAAAAATGAGGAGGAGATGGATAGATGGATTTATATCCTGTCTTTCACTCTGAATCTCAAACGATGATTAATCACCCCACTAAGCCAATCACCCTGTTGCTTTAGTTGTCAAATATTTCCCTTCAGAAATTGCCATGGTAGGCACAGGTAAATATTGTAACAGGTTTTGAACAAGCAGGCAAAGAAGGGAATCGATATTTATATAAGGTTTGGGGTTTGGAATAGATAGGGTGCGGCCACACCTCACATTAAAAGCGGGTGTGTAGCGCTCAAATTTGATCAGCTGAATATTGATTCGATGCAGGGCTGTTCAGACGAGCATCCAAGAATGCGACTCATTCTGTTGTTGAGCGATGACACATCCAAAACTATCACGCTCTTTTCTTGGAGCATGCGTGATCAGATGTTGATTTCTGGGAGAGGGGGGGTCCATTGAACATGCGCCCTACTGTTTGGAGGTGGGAAATCAAACAATGCTTCAGAGGCAGGGGGGAAGGGGGGAAATTTCCGGAATTAACATTGTGGATTCAAACCAGGAAACTGCCAGGAATTAATTTCCTAGAAATTAGCCGTGACAATGATATCTGGAAATCCTCCACATTGAAAAAAAATATTTTTTTTTCCTGTTCTGAAGAGTGGGATAACGTTCCCCCCCCCCTCCGATCCTGTGTTGATTGGAGAAGCAGAAGCGTCACCTCAGATTCCCGGATGATCTGGAAACGCGCATGTCTGCTGGGGCTTTTTTTTTAAAAAAAAAAGGTGGGAGGGGCGGTAAACATTCCAAGGGGCAGTATCGCGCGTGAGATGTCCAAACAGGAAAAAGCTGATTTTGTGCCACTGTTTTGAAAAAGGGCTGTGTCAGCGAAGGTTCATTGAAGTTCCCAAAATGAGCAGACTTAGTTATTTGAAACAAAGTTGCGTTTATTGTATTCTCCAAAGTTACTTCAGCATGAAAGACATTGGAACTGATGGCTAGCAGTTCGAGTCATTGGTATTTAACACTATACATCAAAGCATTCACAACTATCACCAATTCCCAAAACAAAGGCTGTCTTTGCATGTGAGACATTTCACACGGCTCCCCCTTATCTTCTACAGTTGGTGGTTACATTTCCCGGCGGCAATGTCCTTGCTGCCTAGGGTGACCATAATGTCTGAAGGCCAGCCAGGGGCACATTGGGGGGGGGGGGAGGTAGGGGTGCGCACGCGCAAAGCGCGCGCCGCCGGAAACAGGAAGTGACGTCACTTCCGGTGACGTCACTTCCGGTGACGGCATGCCACCACAGGAAACAGGAAGTGACATCACTTCCTGTGACATCATTTCCCCGCGTCACCTGCCGGAAATGGGAAGGGACATCACTTCCTGTGACATCATTTCCCCCAAATGACATCATTTCCCCCAAATGCCACTGCCGGAAACAGGAAGTGACTTCACAGCACTTCCTGTGACATCCCCAAAAATCCCCCAAATATCACCGCCGGAAACAATTTTGTTCTGAAATCCTGTATATACTTCATCAGTATATGGGATAAGGCACTTTCTCAACTGTGCTGCATAATGCAGCCTATTTATTTTGTCCTGTTTGCTCTGTTGGCTCTATCTGCGACACCTTCATCACTTTCGGGGTGTGGATCCCCCAGTGGGGTGCTCTCCCGACTCCCTCCGCCGGCTGTTTCTGATAGCCCTGCGCCCCCTCTTTCATTTGATATGTGTCCCGTGCGGGTGCCACCCTCCCGCCGGGAGATGCCGCAAAATGAGCCCCCTTGAGGCTTATGGCGGCAGGGCTCGGGGGAAGCGAGCTAGACTGCTGTTCTTTTGAGGGGTTATAGAGTGTTTCGAGCCCGTCCCTGTGGCATCGGTCCCATCGTTGTGGGGCCCAGGGGGCCGGCGCAGCGGCATGCCGAAGCAGCCTGTCACTAATAACACAGGTCGAGATGCAGGACAGGAACCCGGAAGTGACCGACAGGCTGCTTCAGCGTGCCGCTGCGCCAGCCCCCTGGGCCCCACAACGATGGGACCGATGCCACAGGGACGGGCTCGAAACACTCTATAACCCCTCAAAAGAACAGCAGTCTAGCTCGCTTCCCCCGAGCCCTGCCGCCATAAGCCTCAAGGGGGCTCATTTTGCGGCATCTCCCGGGGGGAGGGTGGCACCCGCACGGGACACATATCAAATGAAAGAGGGGGTGCAGGGCTATCAGAAACAGCTGGCGGAGGGAGTCGGGAGAGCACCCCACTGGGGGATCCACACCCCGAAAGTGATGAAGGTGGCGCAGACAGAGCCAACAGGACAAAATAAATAGGCTGCATTATGCAGCACAGTTGAGAAAGTGCCTTATCCCATATACTGATGAAGTAAATACAGGATCTGAGAACAAAATTGCACCAGAAGACAAAAACACAAAGCTCCCTTACACTGAATCAGTGCTTGGGTCCACCAAAGTCAGTATTATCTACTCCAGTCACAAACACAAAGCTCCCTTACAATGAATCAGTGCTTGGGTCCACCAAAGTCAGTATTGTCACATAAGAACATAAGAGAAGCCCTGTTGGATCAGGCCAGTGGCCCATCCAGTCCAACACTCTGCGTCACATAAGAACATAAGAGAAGCCCTGTTGCATCAGGCCAGTGGCCCCTCCAGTCCAACACTCTGTGCCACATAAAAATATAAGAGAAGCCCTGTTGCATCAGACCAATGGCCCCTCCAGTCCAACACTGTGTGCCACATAAAAATATAAGAGAAGCCCTGTTGCATCAGACCAATGGCTCATCCACTCCACCACTCTGGTCACATAAGAACATAAGAGAAGCCCTGTTAGATCAGGCCAGTGGCCCCTCCAGTCCAACACTCTGTGTCACATAAGAACATAAGAGAAGCCCTGTTGGATCAGGCCAGTGGCCCCTCCAGTCCAACACTCTGTGCCACATAAAAATATAAGAGAAGCCCTGTTGCATCAGACCAATGGCTCATCCACTCCACCACTCTGGTCACATAAGAACATAAGAGAAGCCCTGTTAGATCAGGCCAGTGGCCCCTCCAGTCCAACACTCTGTGTCACATAAGAACATAAGAGAAGCCCTGTTGGATCAGGCCAGTGGCCCCTCCAGTCCAACACTCTGTGTCACATAAAAATATAAGAGAAGCCCTGTTGCATCAGGCCAGTGGCCCCTCCAGTCCAACACTCTGTGTCACATAAGAACATAAGGAGGGAAGGGAAGGGAAGGGAAGGGAAGGGAAGGGAAGGGAAGGGAAGGGAAGGGAAGGGAGGGAGGGAGGGAGGGAGGGAGGAAGGAAGGAAGGAAGGAAGGAAGGAAGGAAGGAAGGAAGGAAGGAAGGAAGGAAGGAAGGAAGGAAGGAAGGAAGGAAGGAAGGAAGGAAGGAAGGAAGGAAGGAAGGAAGGAAGGAAGGGGGAGGGAGGGAGGGAAGGAAGGAAGGGGGAGGGAGGGAAGGAAGGAAGGAAGGAAGGAAGGGAGGAGGGAGGGAAGGAAGGAAGGGAAGGGAGTGAGGGAAGGAAGGGAGGGAAGGAAGAAAGGAAGGAAGGGAGGAGGGAGGGAGGGAAGGAAGGAAGGAAGGAAGGAAGGAAGGAAGGAAGGAAGGAAGGAAGGAAGGAAGGAAGGAAGGGAGGAAGGAAGGAAGGGAGGGAGGGAGGGAGGAGGGAGGGAGGGAAGAAAGGAAGGCCGCCACCCCCCCGCTTTCGGCCCCCTTACCTGATTCCAGGGCGGCATCCAGCGGCGGCGGCGGGGAGTCCTGCGGCGGCGGCCTCGCGGTGAGGGAGGGAGCTGCCGGCGCTGGCCTCTGGAGGCCTCCAGGGACCAGCGCCGGCTGCTCCGCGGCTTCCCCGCGGCCTCCGCTGGTCCCTGGAGGCCCTCCAGGGACCAGCGGAGGCCGCGGGGAGGCCTTCGCTGGCCGGCGCTGTTCCCGGAAGGCCTTCCAGAGGCTCTGGAAGGCCTTCCGGGACCAGCGCCGGGTGCCCCGCGGCCTCCCCGCGGCCTCCGCTGGTCCCTGGAGGCCCTCCAGAGACTCTGGAGGGCCTCCAGGGACCAGCGGAGGCCGCGGGGAAGCCTTCGCTGGCCGGCGCTGGTCCCGGAAGGCCTTCCAGAGGCTCTGGAAGGCCTTCCGGGACCAGCGCCGGGTGCCCCGCGGCCTCCCCGCGGCCTCCGCTGGTCCCTGGAAGCCCTCCAGAGACTCTGGAGGGCCTCCAGGGACCAGCGGAGGCCGCGGGGAAGCCTTCGCTGGCCGGCGCTGGTCCCAGAAGGCCTTCCAGAGGCTCTGGAAGGCCTTCCGGGACCAGCGCCGGGTGCCCCGCGGCCTCCCCGCGGCCTCCGCTGGTCCCTGGAAGCCCTCCAGAGACTCTGGAGGGCCTCCAGGGACCAGCGGAGGCCGCGGGGAAGCCTTCGCTGGCCGGCGCTGGTCCCAGAAGGCCTTCCAGAGGCTCTGGAAGGCCTTCCGGGACCAGCGCCGGGTGCCCCGCGGCCTCCCCGCGGCCTCCGCTGGTCCCTGGAAGCCCTCCAGAGACTCTGGAGGGCCTCCAGGGACCAGCGGAGGCCGCGGGGAAGCCTTCGCTGGCCGGCGCTGGTCCCAGAAGGCCTTCCAGAGGCTCTGGAAGGCCTTCCGGGACCAGCACCGGGTGCCCCGCGGCCTCCGCTGGTCCCTGGAGGCCCTCCAGAGTGTCTGGAGGGCCTCCAGGGACCAGCGGAGGCCGCGGGGAAGCCTTCGCTGGCCGGCGCTGGTCCCGGAAGGCCTTCCAGAGGCTCTGGAAGGCCTTCCGGGACCAGCGCCGGGTGCCCCGCGGCCTCTCCGCGGCCTCTGCTGGTCCCTGGAGGCCCTCCAGAGACTCTGGAGGGCTTCCAGCGACCAGCGGAGGCCACGGAGAGGCCTCCACCACTGCCGCCGGGCCCCGCGCGCGGGCGGGGAAGGCGGCGAGTGAGGGAGGGAGCATCCCTGCGCCTGCGCAGGGGCCCTGCGCAGGCGCAGGGACGCTCCCTCCCTCACTCGCCGCCTTCCCCGCCGGCGCCCGCGGCCCACCGGCTCCGGGGCTGCCTAAACCGGGACCTTTAATGGTCCCGGTATAGGCAGCCCGGGAGCCGGGATTGGGTGGCCAGAACCGGGAATGTCCCGGGAGACCGGGACAGTCTGGCCACCCTATTGCTGCCTCTAGGGGGGGAGGTGAGAATCTGCCAGGCACTTTCTACTTCAAAGACTGGCTAACAACCTTTGATATTCCTGAGAAACTACTCTTGGGCTAGCCCCTACTTGGCCCCCTCTCTACTACTCTACTAGTATGGGTTAGTAAGCATATATCTTTATTAATCAATCTGGTTAGTGATCAGCATTCAAGAAGAGTATCAATGAACAGAGTCTGACTTGCTGGACTTTCTGCTGTCAAATTAATGCGGCACTGATCCGCAGCAAGTCGGAATGACCCTGGATGACGCTCGATTGCCAGATGTGGATGTCTGGACGAACATATTTAATCCGTCAGCGAGACGGAGTTGTGTCGCCACTAATGGTACGTCTGGCTACACTCATAGATTGGCAGAAAGTTAAATATAAACACAGAGTGGTTTTTTACATTCCTGAATTCACAAGAGATGATTTTATACTTAAAGCTGTTTGGCTTTCACTAAGGGTATTACGGATGATAAAAAAAGCTTCTTCTTAAAGGTTAGAAACCAATTTCAAAATTGTTTCTAGATTTCCTGTGAAACTTCCCAATTTATAATCACACAGTATTGAGAATGTCCTCAGCTTTGTCCCTTTGTTTCAGACTAAGGTCTCTCCACTAGACCATTTTCCTCTTATTATCTCCTGTTTAAGATAAATAACCTGGACCTTTGGTGTGCTGAGGGCCTTTCAATGCCACCTCTAAACCAATTGCCCAAGCCCTATCTTCCAAACAGAGGTAGCTCATAGTCAAAAATCTCTGTCAGTAAGCTTAAACTTGAAGAACTATTTCCCTCTCAGATGTGTTCATTTGTTTTTCACAAAGGGGCTGTTTAAACTTATAGGAACAGTCTCCTACGGAGTCTCTTATATATTCGACACCACTCCACATTGGCCCTGAAACAGACTCTGCTTTATTAGGCTCTTTCCACAATAAAGAGTCTCTCAAGCGACAACTGTCTTCTTCATCCACTCTCTAACCCTCCAACTGCTTCTCTAACTGCCTTACTGATCCCCTTCTCGACAGCTTGCTGCAGTTCCCCAATCAGAGTGAGTTCCATTAGCTGTCCCTCATTTGTAAGTTCCATTAGCTGTCACTCATATACTCTGCCTCTAAGCATTCATATGCTACTGTCTGTCACAGATGGGTATATAAATATTTAAAATAAGTACCTATCCTAAGCTTTGTGGGGTACTGTGGGGTACAATTTCATTTATTCAATTTATACCCTGCACTACTGTGGGGTACAATTTCATTTATTCAATTTATACCCTGCACTACCCCAAAAATGGGCTCAGGACAGCCTATATCATAAAACTAACAAGATAAAACAGTAAAGCAAGAAATAGGATCAAAAATTAATAACAAAGAAACCATGCCTTATGTCAGAAAAACATTCATATAAGTAACCCCCCAAAACTCCAGTTTTTGTTATTAATTATGCCATAGAGTCCACAATGCTGGAGAGTCTACTCTCCAAACCATCCATTTTCTCCAAGGGAACCAATCTCTGTAGTCTGGAGATGAGCTGCAATTCCAGGGAATCGCCAGGTCCCTCCTGGAAGCTGACATGCCTATCTGTAGAAGAAATTAGACTGGCAAAAATGTGTGTAAGTGTGTATCTGAGAGAGAAAGAGTGACAGAAAAAGAGATAACATATATATAGTAGTTCTGTTTATTGCACTGAACAATAAATTATGTCTAGACTTGGGGCCCTCAATTACCAAGGAGAAAGTCTGAGCAGAAATACCTCTGATAAATTAATTGTGAGAAAAATTCTTGGTGGGAAAGAGTGCAAGGTCTTCAATTCATCTTACTCTATAGGTTCGCTTGCCAATAAACAGCTCTCTTGTGGTAGCTCAGCCAAGAGTCACTTTCTAGAAGACTTGTATGAAAGCCCAGACTTCTTGCAATACCACATTTCCATCCCTTGCCAGGCATTTTTGGGAGGGCAGATAGCTCGTCTCCAGTTGCTTCTCAGTATCAGCCATTACTTCGTAGAGAGCCATTTGTTCATAAAAACACTTCTGGTAATAAAATTTATTTTTAAAATTTTCAAAATGTTAAACAAGAAGCCCATAAAAATTTAATAATCTTCTAGCACTGTTTATGCTTCTTGTTGTTCCGTTGTCATCCAATGATCTGTGCTTGTTCACACATTCATGCAAGCTTCCCTGGGCATGGCGAAGGGAGGTTTTCCCTCCTTCTCCTGCTAAGTGATTACCAGATGTTGTATGTTCAGTGTTGCCCTGGGAGGCTTTCCATTCCCATCTTCTCCCCTCTCCCATTAATTTGACCAACATCTTTGGGGGGCTGTGAGAACAAGGAGGAGAACAGAGGTAGCTCATAGTAAAAAATCTCTTCCAGTTCCTGAGACATCACACAATACTTCTTCCCACTGAACTCCGAGTTCTTGGAAAGTGACTACTTCCATTTTCTCATCACATTGTTCATGACAAAAGTGTAAAACTATGCAGCTGTGAACTCTTTTCTTGCTGAAATAGAGTACTTCTATGTCGATCCCTACCACCATTTCCCTCTCCTCTATTTAGGGTTGCCAAATCCAGGCTAGGAAATAACTGGAGATGTGTGTGGGGGGATGGAACCTGGGAAGTGTGGAGTTTGGGGATGAGAAGGGCCTCAGTGGGGTACATTGCCCTAGAGTCAAACCTCCAAAGCAGCCATTGTCTCCAAGGGAACTGATAGGGTTGCCAGATCCAACTCAGGAAACATCTGGGAACTTTGGGGGTGGAGCCAAAAGCAAGGTTGTGACAAGTACAATTGAGCTCCAATGGGAGCTCTGGCCATCACATTTAAAAGGCGTTCTGGCTCCTTTTAAATGCCTTCCCTCCATTGGAAATAATGGAGGCTCTTTTGGGGTTCATAGAATTGGATCCCCAAACCAATCTTTTTTGAAATTTGGGGGGGGGGGGAGTTTGAGGAGATGCACCAGATGCTAGCCTGAAAATCTAAAAAAAAAACAGACACCTTCCAGAGCCCCAGATACCCATAGACTGCTCAGTCTCCATAGGGTATAATGGAGTGCCCAGCAAACATTCCCCCCTCCCACCGCTTTCTGATAAAACCTGAAGCAGGGGGAGGGCCTCCAAACCAGGGGATTCCCTGCCTCCAACTGGGGATTGGCAACCCTAGGAACTGTTCTCTCTCCTCTGGAAATCAGTTGTAATTCCAGGAGATACACTTGGAGATTGGCAACTCCAACTCCAATCTAGATCATTTTAGCATGAAGAAGCAGGCTTCTTTCCATGTGGGTATCACTAGCCGGACAACTGAGTACCTAACCAAAGTGGAGGAAGTGGCTATGCAAGCCCACTTATGTCCATTTTTCAAAGGGCTGTTAAATTTATGACCCAATAAATTTCTTTTTTAAAAAATGAGACTTCTTTAGAACAAGAACATCTCTAGCTTAAACAAATGAGTGGTGGCTACTAGTGTCCCCCCTTTTTTCCAGTAGTGATCTGAACTGTCACCTACTCTATCCAGGTTTTCTAAACCACGATTCTTGTGGGTTCACCCATTCTTCAGCAATCCAGCAAAGCAAAAACAAACAAACAAAAATGCTAGCCCCTATGAACCCAATCAGATATGATAACATTTAGGAGAGGCACAGCTTGTTACATGATTCAACTGCAGTTTAGAATCTCAGTTTGCAGTGTGAAATTAACTGCAGTGTGCTTGGGAGCCAGGGTTCAGATGATATAGCAAACTGGGGTCTGATTGAGGGCTTCCCAGACCTCCAGGTATTTGATCATGCTGTGTAAATGAAGAGAGAAGTACACAAAAGTGAAACAAACCAGAGGAAGGCTTTATTGCTGTGAATAGCGGGTTCTTAGAGGAACCAAGGGGTAGCTTGAGAAAGTTATTTGTGGAGCAAACAGGTAAAAATTTAAAGATGCTTCTTTCAGGGACACTAACAACCTACAGAAACTAAAATGCTCTTTTTTTTTTAACTTGTCAGGAGAGAGATAGGATGGTGCTGGTTTATGAGGGACTTCATCAGCTTTCCATTCATTTCTTCGAGGCCTCACCTGGTAATATGAAAGCATCCCACCCTGCCAAGAAAGGCAAGCTGATCATGGAATTGTTAGATCAAGAAGCTTGTGTACAAAAGAATGCTTAGATATTGTTCTAAAGGAATTCAAGTCTTGGTAAGTACCAGAAGGAAGTGCTTGAATGAATGACACCTGAACAAAGCTGTCTGCCATATTCTCTTGTTGCTCCAGGCAAGAGATCCATGGTCCCTGGGATGTTTTCTTCTGTAACCTCTCTGGCAGCAGCAGGGGCACTTTTGTCACACAAGATTTGTTTTCTGTTCATGATTTCTCAGTGTTCACATTCTTAAGGAAGCAGTATGCCGCAAAGCTGGCAAAGAACAATACACAGTTGTGTGCATGTCACTGTCAATGCAACTCCAGAATTCCCACTTGGCATCTTCATAGTTTTGAAAAGAATCATCTTGATTTTAAAGGAGAACAATAACTACAGGTCTATTTTTTTTACTAATTTATTTTCTTTAACTAAAGACCAGCAATTTACCACACACACAGCGAAAGGTCTTCATTACATGATGTTACAATTAAGGAGAAAGCATCAAAGTGTATTGTCACATTCAAGTACAAAACAATGGCTCATTTCAAACTGCATCTGTTTCAAGTTAAGAGCAGATGTGAAATGTTGATAGAAACCATCACTATTATCGTTGGTGTTTTTGCTTTCCTTGCCTTTGTATCACTAAGGGCTTGACTAGTTCAGGCATCTTTCAGTAAAATGGACTTTAATCCAATTAGGCAGAAATAACCTGGCATTTGAAAAGTAAATGGCTATAGTTTCAGAACCTTTTCCATCACAAACTTTTGGCCAATATCCTTCCAAGCTACGGGTCCAAGGTAGAGCTGCCAACATTGGATTTCAAACATTTTTTCAAGGAGGCCTTTTGGGCTCAGAGACTCTGAGAATATGCAGAGAGTTTTATCCCCTTGCAAAAAGGGTACCAGTGTTCTGTTTTAAAGCAATGAATAATTGTTATATCTGCTCAAAGAGTATATAGAGGAACAAGGGGGGTATAACTCGAGTCTTCCTTTGATGCATTTATTAAAAGTGTTGTGACAGACTGCACTTTAAAAGTTCATAAGTGCTGTAAAAACATGCAATGGACTGTGAAAGGTTAATGCCTCCCAGAATCAGAGAGCCTTGAGTTACAGGTTGCTCAAAGGAATTTGATTGGTTAGCATCAGTTGAGCAGAGAGACTTGGGAACTGACAACTGAAGAGAACTCAGTTTGAGTTTAGCCCTGATTGTGGAAAATTTAACTCTGACTGAGGAGAGTTTAGTTCTGACTGAAAACAGTTTCATACTAAGGACTGGGAAGGAGGAGGAGTGGGCAGATCAGTGAAGACCCTCACTTGGGCCAGGAAAAGGGATAGATCTTCTAGTTATAGAAGAGATTTCCTGCCCAGTTGAAAGGGAGAGAGCTCTAAAGAGTGGAGTGATTCTTGCTGTGCTCAGAGAAGGAATTTGGGTGCTTGCTACTATTTGCCCCCCAAGTCGGAATGAGAATTGGACTCAAAGTGTTGGTGAAACTATGGGCCACTTTATTAAGCATAATGAAAATGGCAAGGGCACCCAGAACTGCGGCCTGGTCAGGGCCAGGGGTCTCAACAGACCGCTCCCCTGCCATTCACGGGTGAGAGACCCAGCCCCCAGCCGGAGCCGTGTGACACAGCTCCCACCAGGCCAGCCCAGCAAGAAGGCACGCCTCAGAGGGCTCAACCACCAGATGCACGTCTCAATGAAAGGCACCCTCAAGTGAAGCCTCCAGGGCAGTTTGCATTCTCCCACCCCAGGTCTTCAAATCCAAAGGCTGATTCTGCCAGACCCCTAATTCCCCAAAAGGGGGATGCTTCATGGTCCTCCCCTAGCCGCATAGCACCATAAACCCAGTCAAAACCTGCCAAACGAAAGTGACCAATCTATTTAATGGCTCCTCCCTCTAGCCAAATCCACAATCCACTGAACTGCTATGCAGGGTAGGCGAAATAACACCCCAGCAAAAGGCCAATCAGCTGGGGAGCAAAAAATTCCTACCCGGCCCCCCCAAACATGAGGCAACCAGCACTTGCCTACATAACAAACAGGGCAGGCGGGATGGCCGATCTCCTACAAGGGACAGAAGCTGGGGGCGGATGTTCAGCCTTAGCAATGTCCAAGCCCCGGCCCCTTTAGCACACGCCCAAATGGGCTGTCAATCCTCCCTTCCCTTCCAGGGAGTCAGAGATCGACCCAACAGCCTAGCAGCAAAGCTGCCAGCTGCCAGCGACAAATTGCCCCCCAAGTCGGAATGAAGAGTCAGACTTAAAGTGTTGGTGAAACTATGGGCCACTTTATTAAGCATAATGAAAATGGCAAGGGCACCCAGAACTGCGACCTGGTCAGGGCCAGGGGTCTCAACAGACCACTCCCCTGCTATTCACAGGTGAGAGACCCAGCCCCCAGCCAGAGCCGTGTGACACAGCTCCCGCCAGGCTGGCCCAGCAAGAAGGCACGCCTCAAAGGGCCCAACCACCAGACGCACGTCTCAATGGAAGGCACCCTCTAGTCGAGCCTCCAGGACGGTCTGCATTCTCCCACCCTGGGTCTTCAAACCCAAAGGTTGATTCTGCCAGACCCCTAATTCCCCAAAAGGGGGATGCTTCATGGTCCTCCCCTAGCTGCATAGCACCATAAATCCAGTAAAAACCTGCCACTACTAAGGCCAAGTCTCTACTTAGGGCTTGGCTCCCACTGAGATGCCCAAGGCTACCCGCAGCTCTTGCCGGAGATCTCTCAAGAAAAGCATATTGCCCCTTTCAGAGAGATGCACCCCATCCTCTCTGTAGAGGTCTGGAAATTTTGTAGAAATATTCGGATGGGGCAAATAGTAGCCCAACGCCTTCCTAATTTCCTTATTAGCTTAGTAACAGGCCCACTCAATACCTGCAGGGTCCAAAGCACTGCGCCACACCTGGTGGGGAATCATGGCTGACCAATTATGCTGGTCGCAGGCCATCTCTCACTAATGTACTGAAAATCCTCATGGGCCTGCAAGATCAATACCTTGCCTTTTACTAGCCCGAGATCATTCCCACCCAGGTGAATGATTAAAACATGAGGAGGAGGGCCTGCATTCCCTTGGAATAGCAAAGGCAGCAGGCTCGGCCACTGAGCATCCCGACGCCCATGCCACTTGATAGAAACGTATTGGCTGAGTCCCAGCTAAGAGCCGACTGAAGTTCTCCGAGCCTGATGTGTGGCCCAAAACACATAGCTGTGTCCACAGATGAGATCACAGCCCCTTGCTGGTAGAACCAGCTGCCAGAAGAAGTGAGGGCCCTGCGGAACCTTGGGCAGTTCCGCAGGGCCTGTAAGACAGTCCTCTTCTGGTTGGCATACAACTGATCGGCATCTGAATATTTTAAGGAAGACTGTGGGATAGCACACTGATGAATTGTGTTCTTTTATTGTGTAAATTATTAATGTATTTTAATTCTTAATTTTATTGTTAGAATTTTTATGTTGTAAGCTGCCCTGAGCCCGCTTCGGTAAGGTAGGGCGGGATATAAATCGAAATAAATAAATAAATAAAACTCAGCTCCTCTGGCCAGGAACAATGGCATCTGAAAAAGAAAAACAGTCAAACTAGAACAAGAACCAGCAACATTTCAACCAAACAAACGAAGCTAGGAACTGAGCAAAGGTCGAACATAAGATTTGTAGGCCAATGAGCACCAATGGCCAAGGCTCTGAATGGAGGTGAAAGGATATCCCAGGGCAGCAGCTGTAGAGGCTGCCCCAATTCTAAAGGAGTGGGTACCAAACCGCATCCCTGACAACCCAAGCTTAGCTAAAGCCCAAGAAGTCACAGCACAAAACGGATGCTTTGTCAGCGGGCTACCATTAATGTGACAAAACAAAAATCCCTCCTTGGGCCCCCAAAAAGCCAAATAAGCAGCCAAAGCGGAAACCGGGCACAACTCAAGTTCAGAGCACGTCCCCAGCTCCAACACAGTACCTTTTTGACTCTGGTCCGTCTTAGAGCGATGGACAGTAATGAAAGCCTTTTTTCCTACTAACCTCAGGTCCTTAGCAACAAAGCATTACCAGAATCATCATTTCTGGACCCTGCCACTAGTTCACTGACTCTAAGAGCCCCCAAAAGGGCTACCAAGAACACTGCATGAAACAGAGTGGCCTCAAAATAAGATGCACACACCGTGCCCCAAACCCCCTTCAGGCCCCTAAGAATCAGAGGGAAAATAGGTTTCTGCATGTCAGGCCTAGGTCCAGCCTCTCTGGACAACCCCTCCAGCATCTTTCGAAGATGAAAATCAGCTGTTTCCTCCTTATAACCCAGCGCCTTGCTAGCAAAAGCCAACGCAGACAGGCAGCGCCTAATGGATCGCACGGCCAGTCCCTTACCTCTTAGAGAAACACAGTAGTGGAGCAACTGCTCCACCAGCAGAGGCCAAACAATGCGATACCCTACCTCAGCCCTAAAGTCCTCAAACTGCCGCACAGCACGTTCGTAAGACTTTCTGCTGCTAGGTGCAATAGCAAGGCCTATCGCTCTGCAGGCCTCGGCTCTCCAATCAGCCATAGCTCCTGAGGCATTGGAGCCAGCTCTCGATCAGCATCTGGGGCCAGCTAAAGAAACCTCTCCATCTGTTTACGAGAGAGAGCGTCAGCCACCCCGTTATTCACCCCAGGCACATGCTTGGCTAAAAACAATATATTGAGCCACAGACACCACAGAGTGAAGGTCCTCACCAACCTCATAACCCGCTGAGATTTGGATGAAAAAGAATTAATGACGTGGACTACCGCCATGTTATCACACCAAAAATGAACTGTGCGATTGGCCATAAAGTTCCCCCATAGCCAAACTGCAACAAGAATGGGAAAGAACTCAAGAAACGTAAGATCTCAGTTCACGCCTACCTGAATCCAGGAGTCTGGCCAACTATCCACGCACCAATGTCCGTGGAAATAAACTCCAAAACCTAAGGACCCAGCAGCATCAGACATGACCTGGAGCTCAGCTTCAAGCCTCATGTCATCTCTTCAAAAGGAGATCCCATTAAAAGACTCCAAAAATTCTTGCCAAACCCTCAAATCTTCCCTCATGCTGCTGGTAACCCGTGTTCTATGTAGAGGCAAGCGTAGGCCTGCCATAGCTTCACATAGCCTACGAATAAAGACTCGCCCTGGGGCAATCACTTTGCAAGCAAAGTTAAGATGCCCAACCAGCTGCTGTAACTCAATCAAAGTGACCTTCCGTTTAAGAAGAATGGAATGAATCCTATTCCTTAAATCCACTATTTTTTGGTAAGGTATCCTGGACTGTTGCGCCAAGGTATCCAGCTCAATCCCCCAAAAGATAAGTTTTTGGGCTGGACCCTCCATTTTTTCATGAGCCAATGGAACCCCAAGTTCTGCAGCCAGCTCAAGAAAGCCAGACAACAGCTGGGCACAACGCCCAGTCCCCGCAGGACCCACAAAGAGGTAGTCATCCAAATAATGAACGACATCCTGCAAACCCACTTTTTCGTGAACAGCCCACTCCAAGAATGTGCTGAGACACTCAAAAGCTGCACATGAAACAGAGCAGCCCATTGACAATGCTCTGTCCATGTAAAACTGACCCCCAAAAGAAAATCCCAAGAGCTCAAAATCAGCAGAATGAACAGGTAAAAGGTGAAATGCAGATTTAATATCGCATTTTGCCAACTCTGCCCCGTCACTGCAGCGTCGAACCACAGCTACGACCTGATCAAAGCTGGTATACCTAACTGAGCATAAATGCTCGAGAATCCCATCATTAACAGACTTCTCTTTGGGGAAGGATAGATGGTGAATCAAATGAAATTCCCCAGGCACCTTTTTAGGCACCACGTCCAAGGGGGAAACCCTAAGGTTAGGCTCAAGGGGATCGGAAAATGGGCCCAAAATCCTGCCCTCAGCCAACTCCTTGGCAATATTACCCTTGACTACCTGCTCTAAACCTTTAACCAAACTAAGGTTCCTGGACATAAATGGAACCCTGAAAAGGAATCCTGAATCCAAACTTAAAACCTTTTAGCAGGTAAACACTATCAACCTTATGCGGATACCTGGAAAGCCAGTGTTCAAGAGGTCCCACCTTTATTGGACTGGGCCCCTTTTCCAGCCTGATAATTTCCTCCCACGCCTCCTGGTTTCTTTTGATTCTTATGCACCCTGGCCTTTGGGCAGTTACTGAAGGAGTGAGAGCTGCCACACATGGGGCATTCATGCTTGAACTGACAAGCTTTTCTGCTGCACACTCCCTGAGAACCGAACTCCCAACAAAGCGGGCGGGGTTGAACCACCTGCCCTGCTGAACTGCGGGAAGAGGCGGCCAACGCTGGAGAGGTTCCTGTTGCCCTGGCCACCAAATGACCGCTATCGGAATGGTCGCCCAAATTTGGACATGCAGGAGACATGACTTGTAGCCACAGCTGTTGGTGAATATGATCCCACTGAAGGGAAGGGTACAGAGCAGCCCTCATCCTGAATTCCTCATCATATTGAATCTAGGCAGGCCCACTAAACATAGTGTACCCTTTATAAATTATATCCATGTATTGGATGAACGCAGCCACCCTCCAAGGCTGGGCATGTGCGATCACTCCAGCATAGATAAAAAACCCAGGCAGCCAATTGGCCCAAGTCCGATCCACCTTGCGCTTTTTCAATTTTTTCTTTTTCCTTGTTGTCCAGGTCTTACTTATCCTTCTTCTCCAGCTCCCGGAACAGGAGGGAGAAGATATTGACATACTCCCCTTTCAGGATCTTATCCTTTGTTGCAGGCAACAAATGATCCCCTAAAGGCAAAGCTACATCTCCAAAAGGTAAGGCGGTAAAAGGGACCGCCCCGTAAGGAGAAGGGACGCCCCAACCCCCCATAAAAGAACCTGCAAAACCCTGCTGTCCCACACCTGGCCAACCACCATAAGGGCCAGGCTGCCCATGCGGCCAAGACCCACTTGGCTGCAAGCCAATACCTGTGGAGGGAGAAAAACCAGAACTCCCTGCAGCCCCTCCAGGCGCAGCAGGTGTGGCCTGCCCCCACAGACCCCAAGGCCAAGTTAGCCCAGAAAAAGCATGTGAAAAGTCTCCAACCTTACCTACGGTTCCGATACGCACCAACATCGACCCGGGCCCGGCAGCTCCCAACGATGGCACTGATCCCACATCAGAAACCTCAAGACCAACGGTACTGACAATGATGTTTCCACCAGACCTGCCCTCAAGGATAGATAACCTGGTTAACAAATTTGCCTCAAGCACCCTTTTAGACACCCTTCCCCCACATACACTCTTCGATGGAGGAATACCAGACGCTTCCTCAAGCACCCGCAGCCTTTGTAAAATCGCTGCCTGAACTTCGTCCTCGCCCTCCTTGTTGGAAGAAGATAAAGACTGTGGCGGCCTTTTTGGCAGGCCTTAGGGGTCTTGGGCACAGGCTGCTTCCCTTTGGATTTCCCTGCCCCTTTCCTACCCGACATCTTGCAATACCCTAAACCAATAAGGGTACACAGAATACACCCACGTGGCACCTCACAACCACCCCAAAAGCCACCACTCACCACTAAAAATAGCCACCCCTAAAAGATGTAAGAAATGCCCGCCTATGGAAAACTGGCTCAACTAGAGCAAACCCACAAAATGGCCTCCTTCAAAAAATCCTCTAAAATGGCCGCTGTCCCCACCATCAAGAAAGGGAACCAATATGGCCACCCTCACACACAAGGCAAGGGAAGAACAATACAGCTGACTCCACAGCAGCACACCTCCAACCCGCCCAGGAGTCGCCCAGCAAAAACACCCTTTTGCCCTTTGCTTGATAAAAGACATAAAAAACCTCCCACTCCCCTCCACATACAGAAAAACTAATGCCCCCACGCCACTAAACAAAACAGGAGGGGGGGTAACAAGCGCAAGGACAGGCCATCACTGGAGCTCCTCCCTTCTTCATCAGAAGCCCACGCCAGATGACTGTTCCCCAGCAAGCCGGACGCAACGCCGCTCCTTCCCAGCTTATCAGCGATCCAATCGCTGATAAGCATTCCGAACAAACCACAAGCCCACGAGCCAGCCAGGAGTGAAAGAGAAACGCTCCCACCAGCCCAATCTCCTGCCAGGGACAGAAGCTGGGGGTGGACATTCAGCCTTAGCAACATCCAAACCCCACCCCCTTAAGCATGCGCTCAAACGGGCTGTCAATCCTCCCTTCCCTTCCAGGGAGGAAAGATTGACCCAGCAGCCTAGCAGTGATTCACTTCAGACATTTTACTCCCAATTTCACCTGACCTTTCCCGCTCTATGCTGAATAAAATATCTTGTTTATTTTTGAATGTTCTAACATTGTCAGAAGTTTAAGTTGAAGAAAGGGGGGGGGGAGAAGTTTAAGTTGAAGATGTGATCTTGTCTCTTCCCTCTGATTTCTGCACTGAGCCAGCAGAAAAATATAATTAAGTGACTGGGTGGGACAGCCATAGATCTTCAGAAAGGAAGAAAACAGATAAAGGGGCTGCTTAGCTGGAAAGGAAAAAATAATGGAGAGAAAATCTTGTGTCTGATTGAGGGAATAGGGCTAGGTTTTCACAGGTATTCAACAGGATACATCAAGCAAAGATTTCCTGTGCTTGCACACTAACAGAAAAAATGGCAATTCAGATCTGCATAATCAGATGCGGTACAGTCTCTCTGCTGTCTCTTTTCATCTGGAAAGTTATCGGAAAGTGTCATAATGTAAAAAATTCTACATAACATTATTCAATGTTTAAAGAGTCTTAAGCTAACTTTCATTTTCTAGCAATTTTTTAAAAATATTGGGCCCCTTTCAACAAACCCTTCCTCACCTGATATCGCCAATAGAACTTCATCACTCCGTTTATGCATATACAAATTTATTAACAATGTCAAAGTGGGAAGGAGCCATATCATTTGCCCAAATCTTCAGGTTTCCTTTTCCTGAAAAGAAGCAGCTTCCAAGATTCAACAGTTCAAACAGAAAGAATGAAAGGAAAGAGGCGCTTGTGACTCTCTGTCTTCCTCATTTCCACTGTATCTTTGGAAAGACTTAAAGAAACACAAAACAGTGAGGACCAGTGCCATCTTTACCAATGTTACATCTTTATAAGTCCATTGAAGTCCATGTACATGGATAAAGTACAAGAAATATGGTGATGAGAGAAAGCTGTTATGGATAGTATCAGCAGAAGTAATAAAAATAATGGTTGAATCTGATGAAGAGAGAGGGCTGCCATATAATCAGTTACTAAAGATCCAAGGTGATAAAGTTGAATTAAAATCTGCTGAAGAGCTGAACAACAAGTATGACTGGTTTCAAATGCAACAAATAAAAAGTTTGATGGAAAACGATATTAAATCTGAAGGAACTAGACACGAACAAACAGAAATGGAAAAGGTTCTGCTTGGAGATAATGAAAAATTAATATCGAAAATATATAAGTTATTGTTGAAATGGTCTACAGAAGTAGTAAAATCTCAAATGATTAAATGGGCAATTAATGCAAACAAGGAAATACAGATGGATACATGGGAATATCTTTGGAAGAACTCTATGAGAATATCAACATGTCAGAGAATTAAAGAGAATTGTTTTAAGATGATGTATAGGTGGTATATGACTCCTAAAAAATTGGCAAAGATGAGTAAAAAGATGTCGGATAGATGTTGGAAACGTAAGAAACATGAAGGTTCTTTTTATCATATGTGGTGGACATGTGAAAGAGCGAAAAAGTTCTGGCAGATGATACAACAAGAAATATCTAAGATTCTGGGATATGACTTCAAGAATGTAGCAGAGACTTTTCTGTTGGGATTACAAATGGAAAAATTTCCAAAAGAAGATAGAACTTTAATTTGGTACTTGCTCTCAGCTGCTAGGACATTGTATGCGCAGTTGTGGAAGCAAGAAAAAATACCAGAGAAATGGGATTGGATTGTGAAAGTTTTATCGTGGAGTGAGATGGATAAACTAACAAGAATTCTAAGAGACTATGATTTGGAAGTGTTTAAAAGGGAGTGGAAGAAATTTAGAGGTTATGTAGAGAAAGAATGGAACGTAAAAAGACATTGGACAATTTTTTAATAATGAGTATTAGAAAAAGGTAGAATATGAATTTAGATTGTTATAGTTAAAGGTACCTTTATAAGTGAACTTTAAGTATATAACTTCGGCGGGAGTCTAGTAACGGAGGGAGGGGGGATTAGAAAAAATATCATATGGGTTAGGGATAGAGATGATATTAATGGATATTGTTACCATATGCTATCAATAAAATTGTTAAATTATAAGTCCATTGAAGTCAATGAGCTTAGCAGAGTGTAACTCTGTACTGTAAGACCCTACCACACAGATGCCAACATAAGTCATTGGGTCAATTCACTTCTCGTGGTTCAAACAATTTTATTAGTAACATATGGTAATAAATTTCAATTTCTTACTTCATTAATAATTACTTTTTTAATATATCCCATATTTTACTTTCTACCCACCCCTCCCCTCGTTACTTGACCCCCACCGGTGTTATATATTTAAAATCTTAATATTAAAGGTGCCCTTAATTAATAAGAACCAAAATTAATATCCTCCTCCCTCTTGTACTTAGTCATTATCAAAAATTGTCCAATGTCCTTTTATTTTCCACTCTTTTTCTACGTATCTTCTGAACTTTTTCCACTCCATCTTAAATACTTCTAAATCATAGTCTTTTAACTTCCTTGTTAACTTGTCCATTTCACTCCATGTCATAACTTTTACAATCCAATCCCATTTCTCTGGTATTTTTTCTTGCTTCCACAACTGTGCATACAATGTCCTAGCAGCTGAGAGCAAGTACCAGATTAAAGTTCTATCTTCTTTTGGAAATTTTTCCATTTGTAATCCCAACAGAAAAGTCTCTGCAACTTTGTTAAATTTGTATCCCAAAATCTTAGAAATCTCTTGTTGAATCATCTGCCAATACTTTTTCCCTCTTTCACAAGTCCACCACATATGGCAGAAAGAACCTTCATGTTTTTTACATTTCCAACATCTATCTGGCATCTTATTGTTCATCTTTGCCAACTTTTTAGGAGTCATATACCATCTGTACATCTTAAAACAATTTTCTTTAATACTCTGACATGTTGAGAGTTTCATAGAGTTCTTCCACAAATATTCCCATGTGTCCATCTGTATTTCTTTATTTACATTAATTGCCCACTTAATCATTTGAGATTTCACTACTTCATCTTCCGTAGACCATTTTAAAAGTAACTTATAGATTTTCAAAATTAATTTTTCATTATCTCCAAGCAGAACTTTTTCCATTTCTGTTTGTTCTCGTCTTATTCCTTCAGTTTTAACATCGCTTTCCACCAAACTTTTTATTTGTTGCATTTGAAACCAATCATATTTATTATTCAACTCTTCAGCAGTTTTCAATTCTATTTTACCGCTTTGTATTTTTAGTAATTGATTATAGGACATCCCTTTTTCCTCTCCTGTTTCAGCTGTTATTCTTATTACTTCTGCTGGCACTATCCGTAGTGGTTTTCTCTCATCACCATATTTCTTGTACTTCATCCAAATATTTAGTAGATTATTTCTTATATAATGATGAGAATAAAAAACCATCCGACTTTTTCTTTCCATAGTGCATATAAGCGTGCCATCTGAATTTAATTCCATGATCTTCCAACGTTAAAAGTTTTTTATTCAACAGCGTCACTCAATCTTTTATCCACACTAGACAAACTGCTTCATGATATAATCTTAAATCTGGTCGTTGAAATTCTCCTCTTTTTTTAGCATCTGTTAAAACTTTCATTTTAATCCTTGGTTTTCCCCCGGCCCATACAAATTCTGAAATCTTTCTTTGCCATTTATTAAATTGTTTACTGTCTTTCACAATCGGAATAGTTTGAAACAAATACATTATTCTCGGCAAAATGTTCATCTTAATTGCAACTATTCTACCAAGTAGTGACAAATTTAGCTTGTTCCATTTTATCATGTCTTCGTCCATTTTACGCCATAACTTTTCATAATTGTTTTTAAACAGGTCAATATTCTTCATTGTTATTTCCAAGCCCAAATATTTTAATTTAGGGGTAACTTCACATCCCATTAATCTCTGCAATTCCTTTTGTTTACTTACTTGCATATTTTTACACAAAAATTTTTACTTTTCTTTATTAACATAAAGTCCCGCCAATTCTCCAAAATCTTGTATTTTGGCTAACAACAAAGGTGTTACTTGTGTAGGATTTTCATTTATAAACATTATACCATCTGCAAATGCTCTATATTTATAGGAAAATCCTTTAATTCTCGTTCCTTCAATTTCTTCATCATCTTGTATTTGCATCAATAAGATTTCAAGAGTCATTATAAACAACAATGGTGAAAGCGGACAACCTTGCCTTGTACCTTTGCTGATTATCATTTCTTCTGTAAGATCTGCATTTATACATAACTGTGCACGTTGTTCAGTATAAATTGCTTTTATCATTCTTATAAAGTTTTCCCCCAACATTATTTTCTTCATTACTGCAAACATAAAGTCTCAATTCAAATTATCAAAAGCTTTGTCTGCGTCCGCAAAGAATAATGCAATTTCCTTCTCTAGATGTCTTTCATAGTATTCTACAGTATTTACAACAGTTCTAATATTGTCTCTTATTTGCCTTTTAGGGAGAAAACCCGCTTGGTCTTCCTTTATAAAGTTTATTAGATATTGTTTAAGCCGTTCTGCTAAGATTCTTGTGTATATCTTATAATCATTGTTTAATAATGAGATTGGTCTATAGTTCTTTACATTAGTGACATCTCTATCTTCCTTTGGAATCAACGAAATTACTGCTTCCTTCCATGTATTTAGTATTTTCCCATTTATTCTTATCACATTCATTAATTTTTGAAGTTTCGGTATTAATTCTTCTTTAAACATTTTTAAAAATGTTGCCGTAAATCCATCTGGTCCAGGTGCCTTTTCAATTTTCATTACATTAATCGCTACTTCAATTTCTATTTTTTCAATTGGATCATTCAAAACTTTTTCCATGTAATCAGTTAAGGGTGCTATTTTAATCTTCTGCAAATACGCTTCCATCTTTTCCTTCTTTACTGTAACATCTTTAAATAGTTTAGCATAATATTTAAAAAATTCTCTCTTTATTCCTTCTTGATCTACCATCTCTCTTCCATCAGCCACAATTTTATTAATAATTTTACTTTCTCTCTTTTTCTTCAATTGCGAGTCCAAATATTTTCCAGGTTTATTCGCTCTCTCGAAAGATTTCTGTTTTAATTTTTTCAAATTCCATTCCAATTCTTTATTTAACAGATGTCTCATTTGTGCTTGCTATATTGTAATCTCCCTTATCATTTTCTTTTTTCCTGGCCTTTTCCTTAATTCACCTTTTTTTCTTAATTTCATTTTGAATGTCCAACATCTGCTTATCTTTTGCTCTCTTGTCTTTATTATTCAATGTTATTAGTAATCCTCTCATTACTGCATCCCATACCATCTGAAATTCTATATCCTCTCTGTCATTTACTTGGAAGTACACTTTGGTTTCATTTTCTAGAGATGTCACTATTTCTTTATTTTGTAGTAAATCTTCATTTAATCTCCATCTTCTTGACTTTTTCGACAGTTTTGTAATCCACATTATTTGGTTATGATCAGCTCCTATTTTAGGTAATATCTCTATTTTCTTTGTTATAAGTCCCAAATCTTTAGTACCCCACAACATGTCAATTCTAGAGAAAGAGCTATGTCTAGCGAAAAGAAGGTATAGTCCCGTACTTCAGGATTAAACTTCCTCCATATATCTTCCAAACTCTCCTGTTTAACCAATTCAAAAAAAGACTTTGGCAATTTCCATTCTTTATCATTTTTTTTCTTCGCAGATCTATCTATCATATTTTGAATTGTTCCGTTAAAGTCCCCCATCAATAAAATTTGCTCATAGGTCACTTCATCAAGATGTTGTGTAATATTTTTAAAGAAAATGTCTTTAGCACCATTTGGAGCATAAAGTCCCAACAACAACGTTTTTTTTGGCATTCAAAGTAATTTCTACCACTATATATCTTTCATCTTTATCTTTAAATACCAATTCCGGGTCTAATTCTTGTTTAATATAAAAGACTACTCCTCTCTTCTTCTGTTCAGCCAATGTAAAAAATTCTAGTCCCAATTGTTTATTCCATAGAAATTTATAATCCTTTTGTCTAATATGCACTTCTTGTAAACATACTATATTACAATTTTGTTTTTTTTATCCAATGAAAAGTTGCCTTTCTTTTTTGTGGTGAATTTAGTCCATTTACATTCCAAGATATCAATTTGTAATCCATCATGGTGCAAATTCTTTATTTTCTTCATAAAACCTACGCAGTTCCTGTGTATTTGTAATTGTAATCCTTTTCCCTTGAAGTTCAAAGCTCAAACCTTCAGGTATTATCCATCTATACCTCATTCCCTTGTCACATAGTTTTTCTGTCAATTTTTTATATGCCTTTCTGTCAGTTAGCACTTGTCTTGGCCGTTCTTTCATAATTCTTACTCTACTGCCTCCCACTGTCAATGACTTTTCAAAGTTTTCATTCATGGGTCAATTCACTTCTCATTGAAACCAACCCCAACTCATTCTGAATCCATAAATCTATCTTATATTTGCATCAATAATTGAAGGGAAATTGGTTTTGAGGAACTAATAGTACTATAATAGTACTATTATGAAGGAAAGTTTGAGGAATTAATAGTACTATTCTAAACAGAGTTACACTCTTCTAAGTCTGTTAAAGTCAGTGGGCTTAGCAGGGTATAACTCTGCTTCAGATTGCATTATTTAATTATCATTTTCCAGAAGGTGCCAACGGCTTTGTGACAATATCCACTGCCGGTGCAAGAATACAGCTTCCATTCATTTCAATGGCACCATCTATGGAAGTCCTACTGAAATGAATGGATCTGACAAATGTTTGTACTCATTGTATATTGTATTAGATTAGGAAAAATATATGGCATTGTTGGTTATGAAACAACTTACATGCTGAGGGATGGACTCAAATTACCATGAGTGGAGCACATACGAAAAGGGTTTTCCTGTTCCTCCTGTTGCAGCCCATGGAGTCCTTTGAAATTCTGGTTCTGAGAGCCTCATTAACAGTACTGTGCAGATCTGCAGTGGGAGTGGAATCAGCAAAAATAGCTTTTCTCCTTCATCAGTGGAAATACTATCCTGCTACTGTAAGCACTGTTCTATCAGTTTTGTATACCTCCCTGAATCTCTGTCTCCTGCAAAACACCTCCCATGGTGGCTTACAGTAAAAGTCACTAAATAGATTTGACAGTTGAATAAAACAGCACTAAAACTCTGTTTTAGACTTAACATGTCTCAGGTGGAATTGATAAGTCCTTTCCCATGGTTAGAGATTCTTTCAGTGCCAAAAGGACGGGGGAGGGAGGGGGAACTAAGCAACGGGTCTTCCTCAGCCATGGCTGAAATACACTATAATTGTGTGGAAAGACATGGGGGGGGGGTGATTTTTTAAAAAAAGTTATGTGTATTTAATCACAGTGTCATTAATAATTTCAGAGGGTAGCCATGCTGGTGTGCTGTAGAAGTGCTAGATCCAAGTCTAGCTGCACCTTAGAGACCAAGAAGATATTCAGGGTCTAAGCTTTCAAGAGTCAAAGCTCCCTAGATATATTTGTAGAAGGGATGCTTTGACTCTCAAAAACTTATATCCTGAAAATCTTGTGGTCTCTAAGGTGGTACTGGACTCAATTGTAGTATCATGGATAAAGATAAAACCTCTACCAACCTCTGGAAGTTTCTCCAGATCCACTGATAGTTTTTTTCAAAAAAAATTGTTTCTGAGGATGAGTGGAAATATTTGGTTCTAGTGGGGAAAGTTTTGACAGTTGAATTATTCCATCCTTCTGTTGGGCAAAATGCCCCAGTGAACTATGAAATGCAGTGTGGTCTATGACAGGTAGAGAGGGTGGGGTCAACTTCAGCATATGAGGCAGGGACCCAGATCATATTTTCCCAAGTACTAGACTTGGGTTCTATGCAGCTGTAATTCATACAAGCCTGACAGGCCAAGAACGGAGATTATCATTAATAGAAGAGTATTGCCATGATTTAGAATCTGAGACCATAAGTGTGAGTCAGAACTTAATCTTTGTGATAATCATTAATCTTTTCTCCCTCAGTAAGTGCATAACCAAACCTCTAAGTATACCATATATTGAAAATCTCTCCACTTTTACAACTGATCCCCAGCTGGCAGAGATCAGCTCCCCTCAAGAAAATGGCTGCTTTGAAGGGTGGACTCTATGGCATTCCAAGCTGAGGCCCCTCCTCTCCCCAAACCCTGCCCTCTCCTGGATCCACCCTCAATATCCCCTCATCCCCTTTAGCTAAGGCCCTAAGGTTGACAGCCTGTAGGTGGAGTTTGGAGATCTTCCAGAATTACAACTGATCTCCAGGTCAGTTCCCATGGAGAAAATAGCTGCTTTAGAGGGTGGTGTTCATGGGATTATAACCTTCGGAGTTCCCTCCCACTGCCAAACCCTGGCCTCCCCACCCAAGTCTCCTGGAATTTCACAGCCAATAGTTGACAGCCCTAAGCACATTAAGCAATACTGCAGGCTTGGGTTTGTCAGTGGCTCCTCCGGGACTGTGGGATATCCTCTAGAGGTGGGGGGGGTATCCTCTAGAGGTGAGGGGAGCTTCTACTTACACTTCCTTGTCTGGCTTTCTGATGAGTCTGCAGGACAGAATTATTCTAGAGGATTTTGTAGGCATCTTGAACCTGGGGAAAGGGAAATATCCTGCTAGTGGGTATAAGGTGTGTGTGTGTGGTTTTTTAGTGTGGTATTAACATTTTATATTTGTGGCTTTAAATTTTATTTTTATACTGTTGTTACCTACCTTGGATTCCAAGATGCTCTGCAGAAAGAGAGTATATAAATATTTTAAATATATAAATAAAATAAAGGCATTTGAACTTTGCAGTTTACTGGATGCAGGTGAATTCCATTATGAACATCTTCGTACACCTTCTGATGCCCTAATTGGAAAAGAGATGCTCTCTCATCCCAGCTGTTCCCCATCGAGGCCTTCTTTGCATGACTTATGTGGAAGTGATCATTATGGATCACTGCATCATTAAATTTTACGTTCCTTACGCTGCCTCCCAGCAGCCAAAGCATATGAAAGCAGAGAAACATGAGGAGATGAGTGTCTCAATTGCTGTAATAAAGTTTTACATCGTTCCATGAAGACAAGTTTTTCCCCACATATGGAAATGGTTAAATTAAAATGGTAATGACTGGATACCGAAAAGCTCTTCTAGGCCACAGAAAATTAGTTTAATCTGCAAATGTGATTTATGCCTTCAGGAGACAAGCCTCATATGAACAAGCCTGCTAGATATACCCCACCACCACCAAGTCTTCTATTTGCTGTCCTTAATGGTACCTATGGCAGGAAAAATTATTAGGGTCTTTCTTCAGTGCATCTCACTAACTGCTCGCCAGCATCCAGTATCCACTTTCTACTGCCTGGACACGGGGATATTTTTAAAAGGTGAGCAGCAAGTATTCATTAGTTCAAATGACAGATTAATGAGACACAATTTTAATTGGTGGTGCTGAAAATTATGGGATTTCTTTCTACCCTTTCTCTTGAGTAATGGCTGGTTGGTTGTTATTAAATTGTAAATGTAAGGCCTGGATTAAATGCCACCTGTGTATCTAGTTCTTACCTTCTTCTTTGTGACTTCTAATGAAACTCATGTGATGTGAGGTATTATGTCATCATTCCATCAACAGGCACTACCTTGATCTCCTTTGCAAAAGGATGGAATATCAGTGTGCAGAGTTTATGAGCAAAGGCACCAGCAGCAACCATGACAGAGAGAGGGAAGTGAAAATTCATGGTGCAATGACAGCACATGTCATACCGTGGGGAAAGATAAGCAGCAGGAGCAAAGGCAAGAGAATGGTGGGGATCCACTCTATAGGCTAAGGAGACTTAGGTAACTAGCTAAAAATCCCAATCCCCTGTAAATTCTTGCCACACATACTCATGACACTGCCTTATCCTGAGTTAGAGTACAATCATACCCAAAGTTATCGCAGTCTAATCCCACTGATTTCAATGGGTTTAGAAAAGAGTAACGCTTTTTAGGATTGCACTGTCTATCATGGTCGGTATTGTCTGCTCTGATGGGAAGTGGTTCTTCAGAATCTGTCATATCCTGTTAGCTGTTATATCCTTGATCCTGTTGTGATGGAATCAAAGGGTTAATGGAGGAGCTGAGGACTCAGAGAGCCCTGAGTCATGTGACCTGAAGGTGGGGGCCAGGGGTGCTCAGAACTCTCAAGTCCTGAGTGACAGCTAACGGCTCAGAGGTTAACTGTCAGAAAAAAATGGTCAGAAAGGGAGAGTTGGACTCAGAGAGTGTGTGAGAGAGGCTTGGTGTGAAGTGATGCTCTATATACCCTCTGTGAAATCAGTCAGGTGGTTGAGCCTGAGGCATATCTCTAGGTCATGAGTGCCCTCTAAGGAAAAGGAAGGTGACAGAGAGTGTCTAAGTGGAAGACCTTAGTGGTCACAGACATATGATACACTGCTCCTAGGAGTTTATAAGGTGGCTGAGGGAGAGCCGTGGGTCTGAGGGAGTCAGGAGAGCTGGGGCTTGTCAAACCAGATGACTCAAGCGACCAAGCACTCAAAGCCCAAGAGGCCAGCCGGATTAAAGATTAGAAGAGCGGATTACAAGAAGAACTGTGTACCCTGAAATACCTCAGAGCATTGCTGGAGGGTCTAGCTGACATACTGTATAGGCAATGTTATTCCTACAAGATACAAACTAGCCTCTGTATATACATCCCATCCCCCAGTTAAAGCCTATTTTGTAAATAAAGAATTATAGTTTGCTGTTATGTTCTCTGGTGCCTGTGTGATTGGGAAAGACTTCAAATCTGCAGTGCTCCCCTGCCCATATACCGTATCAGAACCCCGAAGAGACTAACGTATATTTAGCTGCCCTCGCTGAGGCAGGAGGCGATAGGCTGGCATCGCCATAGGAGTTGTGATACCTGTTAACTGGAGATGCCAGGGATTGAAGTTCGGGACTTCTAATCAGCAAAGCGGATGCTTTGCTTCTGAGCTACACATTTGGATTCCGTGGGAGAATTCAAACTTGTGCTCCTACTGGAACACATCACACTACACAGTGAACCTTATGTTATAGGAACCACATATACAATCCAATTCTGTGGAAATAATTATTTTTAAAAAACCTCTTCAGTGGATCCAGGATAAAACTTGACACTAGTGCAATCAACAAAAAAACCAGCAGCCTAGAATCCCACTCTAACAGAGACCCACTCCTGCCCCGCTGTTATTACTGAGGTCTTTCAAATGCTTTTTAACTGTGAAGGGCAATGGCCAAGGACAATAAACTTGAATTTGAATATTTCTAAGGTCAGAAGGAGAAAGGGCAGTCTTATGTTGATATTTTTTAATTGAGAGCTGTTTTTCAAATGTAGGGTAAAAGCAAATCCTCTTGTGAGAGGGAGGGGAAGAAGGGATAAGCCAGTGCTTGGCCCTTGTGGCCCTTTCTTATATAGTCATGGTAATGTTGATTGCCACTTTGGGGTCAGGAAGGAATTTTCCTCCAAGCCAGGTTGGCCCAGAGATCCTGGAGGTTTTTTGCCTTCCTCTGGTCATAAAGCAGGGGTCACTGGGCGTTAGTGGGGTAGATAGCTGTGAATTTCTTGCACTGCATAGAGGATTGGACTAGATGACCATCTTAAAATTTATTTTTACATTGTTGTTACCTACCTTGGGTACTAAGCAGCATTCCCTCTAAGCTGAGTTAATGTGAGCTAGCTCCACAGTTTTTTAGCCTCTGGCTCACACGTTTTTGTCTTAGCTCAGGGAAAATGGCACCAGAACAAACTAATTTATGCAGTAACTCACAACTTTAATGTCAGTAGCTCACAAAGTAGTATTTTTGCTCACAAGACTCCACAGCTTAGAGGGAGTATTGGTCCCAAGATGCTCTGAAGGAAACAGTATATAAATGCTTTAAATAAATACAGAAATAAAGTTGCATACTGAATATAGGTTAACTCCATTATGAACATCTCCATACACCTTCTGAGGCAGTAATTGAAAATGAGATGCTCTCTAATGCCAGTTCCATGTTTCTAAGTTTCTGTGTTTCTAACAAATAAATAGTGCTTATTTTATTATTTGTCTATGAAGAGTAACCCTCCTGTCTCCTTCCTATGAAAACCAACAGCTGATTGCCCTTGAAAGGATTTCTCCAAACAAAGCTGCTGTAAAGCACACTGCTGAAAAATGACATAAGCAAAATTATGGTTGAGAGTAGCACAAAGCAGATGGAAAGCAGCAACGGGGTAGACAGACAAGAGTAGCTGCCACTCTTCACACCCAGCGATCACAGCCATGACAAACTGAACAGCTCTTTAAAAATATTTTTAGTGTTATATCTCCAGCCCTCATTACTAACATAGGTTCAAAAAAACTGAGGAAACTATTTCTAAAAGCTTGGAAACAAGGCGAAACAAATTGCTATGTGCAATTGTATCTCCCCAGTTCCCCAATTTTTCAGTCTACCTGTTGAGAATTTCCAAGGCCAGCCTTTACTTACCTTTACATTTCAGATAAATTATTTTGGAATAAGCATGATGCAGAAGAATCAAACAAGATTAACATTAGTTTTGTCTATTTATATTATGCAATATGTTAATTATCACCAGGGCTTTTTTGGTAGAAAAAGCCCATCAGGAACTCATCTGCATATTAGATCACACCCCCTGACATCACCATTGTTTTGCAAGGGGGGGTTATAGAAAAAGGCCAGAAAGAGCTTATTTGCATATTAGACCACACCCTCTGATGTCCAGCCAGCCAGAACTGCGTTCCTGTGCATTCCTGCTAAAAAAAAAAAGAGAGAGAGAGAGCCCTGATTATCACAGATTATTATGAACTTCACAACTATGACTGCTTTGTAAACTGAACAGAGCAATGATATTTTTAGTTGTATATCAAAGTGGAATAGAGAAATTTTATCCAGTCCTTAAACTGGGTAGAGTTCTAATAACTGCATCATAGTCCTACACCAGTTCTCAGATATTCTGAATCCCAAAATCAGATCTTTGGTACAGAAAGTTGCAAGGATCTCTATGCAACAATCTGTTACTGTAGAAACTCTTTGTGAATCTGGCAGCAGTTGTCATAGGAAAGCAAATGGTCTTATTAATATTAAACCTAATCAACTGAACTATTACTGCTATCTGAGAACCTTTGTGTTTAACCCAAATCAGCCCAAGTCAAACTGCTTCAGACCTTGAATTTTGAAGCTGCTGTCAAGGCAATTCCTGATAGGTCCCATGCTTGGCAATCCCAAGCAATTTTCCTTTCAAGGCGGAAGTCCAACTAACTTCTGCTAAGTCAGATGTCTTCTAAGCTGACCTAAGCTGCTGAGCTAGTGAAACTTGGCTTGTTATAGATTGCTTTATCTAGTCAAAATAGAATTAACAAAGGCCTGCAGAACAAAATGAGAGAGGGAACAAGAAGGTACCCCTCTGTGGGCTGGGCAGTGGCCCAAACAAGAAGAGCCTCTCAGCTGTAAGCCAAAGTGCCCTCAAAATGAGGTTGGGGAATTGACAGGTGGGCACCTGGCTTAAAAAGGATCTTTGAATCTATGTATACAGGATACACGTCCAGAAATTATTGCTTAAATCCATCAGGGGCACTAATTAAGTAAAAACAATTAAAATTTATTATAGAAAAATATAGAACACACGTACAAGACAATAAACACATAAAACATACATACAGTGCTAAGAAAAATAGAGAGAGATGCAGAGATAACACAAGGATGGACAAACAGGGTGATAATTACCGATCGTAGTCTTCAAGGAAGGCTCCAATGGCGACGAACGAGGACTAGGGGGAGGGAACCCTCAACTGGCCAAGAATCGGGGATGTTATCTAGACAGAGGAACTGGGGTACTGCTAGATGCACACCTGTGAGGATCTGGGTCACAGGTTAGAAGGACTACCTTGAGCCCTTAGGGAATGGGAGGTACAGGGGCGGATGACAGGTGGTCAGCTGGTACATGACCTCAGAAAAGGGGAGGCTCTGCAATGACCATAAGGGCTGGACTTATGCAGTAGCCAATAGCCAGTTAATTGGCGGTCCCTGATTGGCTGCCCATATCTGGTCAATGGGCTGCCTTGGCTCTGGTTACCTGATTGGACTTCCAGGTAACAATGGGCCAAAGGGGAGGCTCCAGGATGACTATTAAGGGAAAGAATGGGAGAAATGATTGGGATGGGGGGGGGGTGATTAAAACTATCAAACTTATCTAAAAAGGTGACAATAGATGGTCAAATTGCTACCTACGATAACACCTGGTCTAGACAAAGACACTTGGCTCTAGGTGAAGATGTTCTTCCTCCTCTTCATCCTTCTACTGGCACCAGTCTTTGTCTTGGGTTCTGTTGGACAAAGGCTTAGGCGGTCTGGCAGGATCCACGTCTGAGATAAGCTTGATGGCTTTATGCATATGTGACATCTGTTGAGTACGTGAGCCTCCCACTTTGCTGTGATGGAGTCTGGCACAGCAGGAAGATAGCTGGTGGTGGTGTTAGCCTCCCAAGATGGATTCTATGGTTGAGGCTGGAAACCGCTTGCCTGGACAATTCCTGGTGGCGCACCTTCTTCCGCTACAAAGGCCAAGATGGGGATCGCATGGAGCAACTGGAAACCATCTGTTCTCCTGGTTAGCCCTCCTTGAGAGACATGGAGTGCTGCTGCAATGTTGTAGCTGTTAGTACTCATAACTCCCTTCCAGTTTGGTAGACAAAACTCATGTCCTCCTGGCAGATGTGTGTGAGTTGGGTCTCCAGGCACCCTGGCAACTAAGCAGGTGACGACGATGTTCTGGAATTAGGGGTATTTTTCTCACACAGCCTATTGGTTTGAACTGCCCTTTCTCCAAGCAGACACGTTAAGAAAGGAGTTCGATTCACAGACACTGCAGCAATATTGCCTGCATGTCTCTGCATTTCATTTAGCAGAGGCAACCCGAATAAACTGCTCAAAGTTCTCTCACACAAGGGTTCAGGTCTTGGGGTGGGCAAGAATATGGAGGAGTCAAGGAGCACCATCTCTTTGTCAGGAAAGAGGGATGCAGATACTAGAACAGCAACAAGGAAGCATGCAATTGCACTTGACAGAAAGCATTCTTTTTTAATTCCTAGGGAACTTGCTGAGTTAAAGGACTGACACACCAAAAGAGAGGCTTGGGCTAAAGTCTCACCAGAGGGATAGCAGCAGGAATGCAAGGTCACCCTTTGATCAGCAGCAAAACAGAAGGAAGAATCTGGACTAGCATCTATGTGTCCCTTGGTTGTTACAATAAAGGTTGATCATGACTTTTCTGTGAGGCTTTCTCTTCATGATATTTAATGGGTACTCTCATAAGTGTTTCAAGTGAAGTTGGAAAAGTCTTTATTAAATCTCCCAAACACTCTCTCTGTATGTACTTCTCAGCTGAGTCACTTCTGTAGCTGTTCCATCCCACTCTGTCTTCCCCTGTGTCCCCAAGTTGTTCCCCGATCTACTTTCTTAACTCATTCAGTTCCACATACATTGATATAATAAGAACCCTGGACATTGGGACTGATCTTTCTTTTATGACTTCGGGAGTATTCAGTTTCAAAATTAGCACTTCACTATCAAACATCATAACAGAACAAGGCTTTCTCGTGGTTATATCAACTATGTATATTAAAGCAAAGGTTGAGTTTCTAACGACTAGCATAGACTCACAAGAAAGTCAGATGCTTGTTTTCAGTCAGGATAGTTCTATTATTTACAATTACATGAGCAGCTAACTTGCAATGTGTGTTTTTTTTTTTGCTTGGTTCATCATTCTTTCAAAATTTAGTCTTATAGTATTACATTTCAGTAAGACAGCTTGTGGTTATAATACAATAAGGAATGCATAAAGAAAGCATGTTATGTTCAGCCCTCTTTGAAGAGAATTATGATGAAAGCGTTTAGCAAAGTTCCCAATAAATAAGATACCATGTCGAGTATGGTTTACCATACTTGTGAATTCAAGCTTTTCCAGGCCAATTCCACCATAATCCTACATATGCCTAACAGCTGGTCAATGTGTTTCCCTACATCAACTGAAGTTCAGGATTTTTTTTTAGGAGGGGGAGGGGCTAAAACAGACCCAACCTTCTGGGAATCCAATTTGCCATCCCTGGTTTGGAAAACCTTTCCCCTCATGGCACTAACAGATATTAAACAGTTACTGACTTTTCCACTGAGCCAGCAGGACTGGGAAGGCTGCCATATGCCTGTAATTTAAAAACTGCATCAGAGCACCTTTATATGAATGAGGCATGAGCACCCCATGATAATTTGCACATATATTGAGTCAGGTTATTTCTGAATCTCAAGAGATTGTCAAATAAAAGGGAGACAAGGGGAGAAGGGAAATGCTCTTCTATTATTAAAATGCTACCCTCATCAATGAATCTCAGAGATTACAATAACAATCATTTTCCCCCTACTCAGCAGAGAAAATTACTAAGTTAAAACAATAGGTATTAATACATTATTTTTAAAAGAAGAAAAGGTTGAGTTTGATTTAACAACTAGAACAACTAGCTGTCGAAAATAGCTAGAGTTGGGTTGCCAAGCCCCTAGGTAGAGCCTGCGATTTCCAGACTTGAAGTTCAAGTCTCCTGGAGAAAATAGCTGCTTGGAAGCTAGAATTCATGGCATTGTACCCAACTGAGGTCCTTTTCCTTCCCAAACCCCACTGGACACAGACTCCGCTCACAAATGTCCAAGAATTTCCCAGCCCTGAGCTGGCAACCCAAGCTAGCAGTTATTTGTACGCATATACATCTAGCTGAAAAAGGAATTATTTGGGGGAATCTGTCCTCATCCAACTGCACGTTAGAGTAACAAAAAGTAAGTTCACTGGGGCCAGTGTCTATCATCATTAATGGCATATCAGATAGCGAAGTGTGGCCCTATCTATGGATATCTAAATCGGCAGATCAAGGCCACGCTTCTGCTAAACAGTTTTAACTGCAAATCTGGGGGAGAAGGGAATGCATTGGAGTGGTGTTTAACTCCCCCCCACACCCACCCCCCATAAAATATTGTTCTCTGCCTCCTGCTTGGTTATTGGTGGCTGCAGCAGCAAAGCCTGAGAGCTATGCTGGGCCAGCAGCCGGACCCAATGAGAATGTGGGGGAGGAAAGATGGGACCACTCCCATGATTCTCATGGGCCCCATTTATATATTCAAATAGTCAAGCATGGCTGCTATCTAAATCCAGAGCTATTTTTGTAGGAAAAGCCCAGCAGGAATTCATTTGCATATTAGTCCACACCCCTTGACAGAGCCATTGCTTTGCACAGGGCTTTACTGTAGAAAAAGCCCAGCAAGAACTCATTTGCATATTAGGCCACACCTCCTGAAACCAAGCCAGCCTGAGCTGCATTTCTGCTTAAAAAAAGCCCTGTCTAAATCTGCAGATCATGACCAAACTGGCAATAAACAGATCGTTCCACACAAAAGAGAAGTGTTGTCTGCCCATCCTCAGGCAACATAAATGCCAAACTCCTCTTCAGCAGCAGTGGCGATGGCCAGGAATCATGCCAGGCCCTTCAGCAGTGGAATGAGGATGGAAGAAAGGCTGAGCAGGCCCAGCAGCAGGGGCTGGGAGCTGTGCTGGGAGCAGTGGCAGCAGCACTGGCTAGGGGACAAGGAATATGCAGCAGTGGACAAGAGATATGCCGAGTTCACCATCGCCAGCATTGTGGAATGGCCAGGAGATAGGGTTGACAAGTCTAATTCAAGAAATATCTGGTGGCTTTGGGGGTGGAGTCAGCAACAAGGTTGTGACAAGCATAATTGAACTCCAAAGAGAATTCTGGCCATCACATTGAAAGGGACTGCACACCTTTTAATTGCCTTCCCCCCATTTGGAATAATGAAGGATAGAGGCACCTTCTTTTCAGACTCATAGAATTGGACCCCCTGGTCCAATCCTTTTAAAATTTGGCGGGTATTTTGGGGAGAGGCATTGGATGTTATGCTGAAAATCTAGTGCCTCTACCTCAAACAACACCCCCCATAGCCCCAGATACCCGTGGATCAATTCTCCATTATACCCTATGGGAATCAGTCTCCATAGGGAATAGTGGAGTGCTCAGCAGACATTTCCTTCCTGCCACTGCTTTCTGATGACCCTGAAGTGGGGGGACGGCCTCCAAACCGGGGGATCCCCTGCCTCCACCTGGGGATTGGCAACCCTACCAGGAGACATGCTGGGCCTTGCAGCAGTGGCTGTGGGAGAGTGACTTGGCAGCAGGAATGGTTGGAGGGTGATCTGGAGCTAAAGGGCAGTGAAGGGTAGGGGGAAAAGATGAGGAGAAGGAGAACCTGCAAGTATTTCCAGGGAAGGAAGAAGGCAGGCAGTGGAGTCCAGAGAGACTCACCTACCAGGAGCAGCTGGAAGGGGAAGCAGAAAGGACACTTTGCCAGCACACCTAGGGAAGCTGGGCAGGGTGACACAGCCACCACAGCCCAAGGAGGCTGGAGTAGGCCGGGGCAGGAGCCACAGAAGGAGCCTGGAGACAGGCAGAGGTAGCAGACAGCATCTTCCTTGGAATAGCACTGGCCAGCAGGAGGTTGTTTTGAAGTCTCACCTCATGCAGAGCTGATGGAAAAGGAAAACACAGAGGGAGCCCCATCAGCTCAGAAATGAGGAAATTTTGGAGATATATTTCTTCAATTTGTCTCTTCATTTCTTTTCCTTTTATCTTTCTCCTTCCTTATTTTTATATACTTGAAAAATTTCAATTAAAAAGTTTATTATAAAAAAGAAATGGAGAGTGAGTCAGGCTCCTCTCCGAACTGGAGAGCATCAACAGAATCCTGGGTGACCATGTGTCTAGGTTGGCCTTTATTAGGCACAACCCCAAGGCAGTCTGGGAGGACAGGCCCAGTCACTCCAAAATAGTCAGGGGGGGAGAGGGACAGAGTTGTGGTAACCTCTCTTCTCTCCTATGTTCAGGCACATGTGAGGTGTGTGCTAAAGAAAGGAGGAGACTGGAGGGCACACCCACCCTGGACTCTGACCCCCAGCAGATGGAGTCTGACAGAATGTAAAAAGAGGCAATATTCATTCATCCCTAGCATCAAATAAAATACACTCTATATACATCACAGTGGGCTTGTAGGAGGAAAAATAGGATAAAAATACAATTAATAATTAATTCAGTCATCTAGACCAGGGGTAGGCAGAAGGTACATTGAGATCAACCATTGGTTTCCAAGCTATGTCATGAAAGATTTCTGAAAGCTCCTGACTTATGAGTTCCCTGTTGCCCAAGTGTTCCTAACCATAAATATAGCTTTCAAGCCAACCTGAGTCTTCTTCCCCTGCATTCTATTTTCAATGAAGTTCTAACACTTGTGAGTGCTGGGCCCTATTGCAGGTAACAACCATTGTAGTTTGCCAAGCTACATTCATTTTTCTCTTCTAAAGAAGAATATTGACACCAATTGCTGCTTAACAATTGTAAATTAGCCGGGTTTATCACTGATCTCAGCCTCACTGTTGTAGTGTTAATTGGCTGCCTGTTATCAGGTTTTTGTAGAGCACTTTTGGGGGGTCTAATAGCAGATGTGTAGAAACTCAGATGTGAATTTGTACTTACACAGGCTAGATCTCCCACTGTATGCCTTATGCATCACAGCTGGTAACAGTGACTTGCTCTGTCCTCTGGGGAGCCATTTTGCCACTGGCTCCAGCTGGTGTACCTCAGAGCACGGGCAAAAAAAAAAGATGCTTTGAGTCTGAAGGCTGCCTACTTTTGGTCTAGACACTCTCCAGATAAAAAGCAGTGGTGTCTGATATATAATCAAATTTCAAATGATAAGGAAAAACTGACTCAGTGGTTACCCCTTTTTCTCCATCTCAATAGCTGATGACTCCCTTATGGAAAATATGTGAACAGAATGAAACATCTGTTAACATATTCCTTCTCTCTTAAGAACAAAAAATTTCAGCCAAAATGCTATTTGCAATAGCACTTTGACACTTGTCCAGTTCTTGTTATCTTCGGATTCTTGAAGACATGGTGGCGGTTATCATAAACTAACTTATATGTAGCATTAACAAGTTTACACTTCAGTGCTAATGTTACTAGGAAATAACTCTCAGGTCAGACGTAGACATTATGGAAACGGAATGGCTGCAGTTCTGCATGTATTGTTTCTTTCCCCCCATAACATGTAATAACACAAAGCGAATTATATGCCCACGCTATTCAGGCCTCCCTGCACCTGTTCTATTTAACTCTCTGCTGTTTGCTCAAGGAAGTTCTCAGTGTGATGAAACCACATTGTAAATCAGGCTTTACTAATATTAGCAGGGCAGAATGAAGAAACATCCCCATAATTCCCATGTGTACTTCTGGTGATAAACCTGCCTTGGGTCTATAAGTGTGAATGTGCTTGTAGCATGTTTGTGTGCATGTAAGAATGTTCCTCTTCTTTGTGCCACCACCCAAAGTTAAAATCCAGTCTCCCACATTTCCAGTGACCTGGGGAATAATAGTAAAGGCTGCCCCCGAGTATGTGCAAAGACCAGCATTTCCCAAGTACTTAAATCCTTCCCCTGTACATGTATATCACTGTGAGTAAGTGGTCAAGGTGTGCAGGGAGGAGTTGAATCACACTCTGATCCCATAAACAGGAAAGCTTTATTGCTACAGATTATTAACTAGAGCACACAACAAGGGAAAATAACTATCATACCTACTGATTACACAGATATATGGAAAAGAACAGGGAAAAGCATATAACTAACCTATACAATACAGAAGGTTTACCTCTGACATCCCTTTCTGGATGCTCATGGAGCAAATGCAAATTCTGACGCCCACCTTCTCTGTGCAGGGAATCTGTCTCCTAGCATTTGAATGTCGCTAAGAGCAAATTATCAACCTGTTAACCCTCCCTGTCTTAACTGGTGGGAAGCGTCTTACCCTGACCCAGTTCAGATTTAAGGAATTTGCTCCAGTTTGGCAGGTGAACCCCCATCTCCCAATCATCCAAGGGCACACATTTCACACATCTCAATACCTAGATCATGTTTTACAACTGTTCGTTTTGCCCTTCCTGGCAGGTAGAGCAAATGGTTACTGTTTAGACCTCTCATTACTTACAATAGCAAAAGCTCTTCCTCTTCTTCTCCCAGTATCTTTAAACACAGTATGGCTTGCAGCACATGTCCAGCAAGGCTCCCCACACTCTTGCAAGGCTCTTCAGTTGCTGCCCTTGGTTATGCCTCAGTTTCATTATGATTTGGGTTCTCCCATGGCTGATTTTGAGCAAGAAAGGAAAATGTTGAACATGGATGGTAAATTTCACGAAAGAAAAAGAAATTGTGATTTTAAAATATATAAAAATGGTTTTCCCCAAAGATAATCTCACTCTTGAGCAAAACAAAAATAGCAGCCCCTGCAAATCTATCCAATTGTGTTACCCAAACGATTCTAGTACACGGGATTAATTTCGAAGGTTTGTTTGTATAGCATGGAAGAGTCTATTTGCAGTCTTCTGCAACATAATATAAACCCATAAACATAAATTGTATTCTTGGCATACAGTGATTTGGTTTTGAGGATTTTTGTCTGGGTGAGCAGATCTTTAAGAACACTTCCCTGAATAAAATGGAGTCTATTTCTGAGTAAATTTGTTCAGAATTTGCTCCCGACAGTGCAGAAAAGCACAATTACACTTTTGTAAAACATTTTTTTAAAATTCTAAGTAAATTAAAAATATTTTTCAGCACACAAACATATTTTAAAAGCTATAGCTATATGAATATGTGTGTATCTATAGTACTGTACCCTTCTCCTTTATTGGACAATATTGTACATTCTCCTGCCTATGAGCATTCTCTGAAGCATCTGGCTGGCCACAGCTGGAACTAGAACACTTGACTAGACTGCTCCTCGATCCAAGCCAGCCAGAAGTTCCTTCATACACCCAGCTCAAGGGAGGACACTTCAGTCAAAAGATACGATTTGCAGCTCCCATGGGGTCCCCCCTTAATTCCTCTTTGTGGCACTCTTCTGCCACCTCCTTCCAATCTCTACAGCATATCTTTGTCACTATGTTTCTCTCACACATACACACTTCCCCAATTGCTCAGTTTAACATACAGGAAGCTTTTGTATGTGTACATGTATATTTGTGTTTGTGTGTGCCTAGCATTATTTCTGGTAAATACTTCCAACAATGCAGAACCCCTAAATCCAGAGAGAAATTTGGCCGAGGAGGATTTAGTAGCTGTCACCCAGAAATGCCACCCACAATCATCATAACAAAGCAGGTGGGCTTCATTTGACTTGGTGGGCTGCGAGTTATGCAGGCATGTCTTATCCACAAAACCTTTTTAAAAAAACATATTGAACTTACCAAAAGGGGTTGACAATTTTAATTTAGTTAAGTAATCTGACCGCTTCAAGACTTATCTGTACTACAACTTATATATCAGTTTAATGGTTATGGTTTCCCCAAAAGAATCTTAGGAATGTGAGTTTGGTGAGAGTGCTGGGAATTCTGTTAGAGATACCTAGCCCTCCCCCCACACACACACACCAGACCCTCTCCCAGAACTACAGGGCCCAAGAAGGTTGTAAACCATTTTAACAAGTGGAAGTTTATAGATAAGTCTAAACTATCCTGTGATAACCCTTACAGACATTCCCAAACGACTCTGCATCTGGTTGAATAATGACATAGCTACACAATAGACTTCAACTGGTTTACTAGTCCTTCACCTTTTTTCAAAGAACTTCAAGCACTGTACTGGAGTGGGGGTTAGGAATCTCTAACGCTGAATTCTCAGCAGCAGATCAATGGTGTATTTGATCAGGACCAGTGACTGAGGATTCAGATCCTGACTCAGCAACTAACAGTGCAATCCTTAAAGTCTTCTAAACACATTGACTTAAATTGAAGAAGAAGAAGAGGAGGAGGGGGGAGGGGTAGGGGTTAGTTTTATACCCTGCTATCTCCATCCTAAGGAGTCTCAAAGCGGCTTACAAGCACCTTCCCTTCCTCTTCCCACAACAGGCACGTTGTGAGGTAGGTGGGGCCGATTGAAGTCTGAGAGAATTGTGACTGGCCCAAGATTCATGTGGAAGAACAGGGAATCAACCCAGATTAGAGACCACTACACCATGCTTCAGCGGTTTAATTCTGTTTAGCATTGATTCTTAAAATCATGTTCTGTAAGTTGTTCTGTGTTGTATCATTGTTAAGCTGCGCCTTGCCAGAGGCATTGTTAAACTGTGCCTTGCCAGAGGCTGAGCACATTTCAGAGAGTTCTGAGAGAGAGCAGAGACGCTCTGAGACAGAGCAGAAAATAATTGATATAAGGGTGAGCAGCTGGGGAAGTTGCTGAGAATGTCTGAGTTTGTGTGACTGCTGAAAATTCTGAGTTTGTGGTTGCTGGGGAACTGCTGTTTGTTTGGTTGAGTGGGCTGAAGGTGAAGGTGATTGAAGGTGATTGTTGCTGATTGATTAGGAGTGGCTGTGTTCCCCATCTTCTTTGCATTGTTAAGCTGCGCCTTGCCAGAGGTGCGAGCCTTTGGTGTGAGCCGAAGGGCGAGAGCTAAAGGGCTCTTGGCCTGTGGCTCTTAGCCTGGGGGCTCTGTAAGGACCAGGAACCCAGATCCCTAATTTCCTTGTGCTCCCAATAAGGTAAGTTGACCCTCCAGAAGGGGAGCCACATAAAGAAATAGGATTTAAAGGGGACTGTATATTTTTTTTAAAAAGCTATCACGAAGGTAGAGTGCCAGCAGGGGGGTGGGGGCTTTCCAGTGTATGACTATCTGCCCATAGGACAGAAGTCTTGGGTGTGTGCTTGATGCAAGGAGCTCTTGTTACTCAGGGAACGAGTTCATACCCTTGAGGCCGAGGTGACTGACCTGGAGAAGCAGAAACAGTCAGTTAGGCACTTGGGGAAGACTCTCGGGGGCATATTAGATGAGCTCCGCTCTGAACGTGGCAGTCCCATTGCTGCCAGGGAGCATGAAGGTCGAGAAGGAACAGGGCACCGTGCTGAGGATAAGGGAATGCACCCTCAGAAGGGACCTCTTTTTCAGTTGGTGAGCGGGAATCCTTTCATGCCAAGGAACCATCCCTGGGCAGGGAGAGAGGAGGGGTCTTGGTAGTTGGTGATTCAATCCTTAGGCAAGTAGACAGCTGGGTGGCAAAACCGCTTACTGACCGTATGGTGATTTGCCTGCCTGGTGCGAAGGTAGCGGACATTATGCGTGTAGTAGATAGGCTGATAGACAGTGCTGGGGAGGAGCCAGTGGTCGTGGTGCATGTTGGCACCAACGATGTGGGGAAATGCAGTCTTGAGGTCCTGGAGGAAAAATTTAGGCTGCTAGGTGGGAGACTTAAGGGCAGGACCTCCAAGGTAGCCTTCTCAGAAGTGCTACCTGTTCCATGTGCAGGGCAGGAGAGACAGACACAAATTAGAAGTCTCAATGTGTGGATGAGACGATGGTGTAAGGAGGAAGGGTTTAAGTTTGTTAGGCACTGGGATGCTTTCTGGAACAAGCGGGAGCTGTAGAAAAGAGATGGTCTCCACTTGTCCCCAGATGGAACCAGGATGCTGGCGCTTAAAATCAAAAATGTGGCAGAGCAGAACTAAATCTTGGGGGAAAGCCGACAGGAGATGAAATATCTCTGGTTCGGGAGGACTCATCTCAAAGAGATGAAGGGTTAGCTGTTACTTTTCTACTGGGAAATGGTCAGAGTTGTCCACTGAGATGGTGACAAACAGTATGGACTGTCTGCCAAAGTCTCGAGGCGGCAGGAGGAAGGTTGCAGGCCTAGCTTGCCTGGGAAATTATAAATGTTTGTATGCAAATACTAGAAGTGTTCAAAGTAAAATTGGTGAATTGGAATGTTTAGTGTTAGAAGAAAACATAGACATTGTGGGAATTTCAGAAACTTGGTGGAATGAGGAGAATCAGTAGGACACGGTGATTCCTGGATATAAGTTATATCAGAAGGATAGGGAAGGAAGGGTTGGAGGTGGGGTGGCTCTGTATGTCAGAGAGGGTATACGGTCCAGTAAGACTGAGGTCAGAGAATTAGATTCCCTTCTAGAAATGCTTTGGGTTGAAATAGAGGGCCCAAAAGGAAATTTAACTATGGGAGTTTGTTAACGCCCACCAAATCAAAAGATAGAGGACGATTATAATATGATGGAAGGATTAAAGATAGTGGCTAAACATAAAAACTGTGTTGTAATAGGTGATTTTAACTACCCGCAGATTGATTGGGTCAATATGTGTTCTGGTCGAGAGAAAGAGATTGGGCGTTTTCGCACTGACCTTCAAGTGGCGCGACCACCCTCTTCACACCAGAGGATCTGCCCGGATTTTGCACAAGAAGCGCCGGCGCACCCAAAAGAGCCGGCGACTTCCGTCGCGAAACCCGCTCAAACGGAAACCGCCAAGAAGCAGGAAAACGTTTGAGCGGGTTTCGCGACGGAAGTCGCCGGCTCTTTTGGGTGCGCCGGCGCTTCTTGTGCGAAATCCGGGCAGATCCTCCGGTGTGAAGAGGGTGGTCGCGCCACTTGAAGGTCAGTGCGAAAACGCCCATTGAGTTTCTAGATGCTCTCAATGACTGTGCTTTGGAGCAGATGGTCTCAGAACCTACCAGGCGTGGGGCTATCCTGGATTTGGTCCTAAGTAATGCCCAAGACTTGGTGAGAGATGTAAAAGTGATCGCACTGCTTGGGAGCAGTGACCATAACCTTATTGATTTCACCATTTGTATAAATAGTTGCCCCAAAAGACCAGCACAACCACATTTAACTTTAAAAGGGGTAAATTCTCTGAGATGAGGAGGCATGTGAAGAGGAAACTGAAAGGAAAGGTAAATACAGTCAAAACCCTTGGGGAAGCTTGGAGGCTATTTAAAACTACAATCCTAGAAGCTCAGATAAAATATATACCACAAGTTAGGAAAGGCACAAACAAGTATAAGAAAAGGCCTGCATGGTTAACAAGCAAAGTAATAGAAGCTGTAAAAGGTAAGAAGGACTCCTTTAAGCGGTGGAAAGCTAGTCCAAGTGAGATTAATAAAAGGGAACACAGGCTGTGGCAAATCAAACGCAAGACTGTGATCAGGCAGGCAAAAAGGGGATTATAAGGAGCATATTGCAAAAAACACAAAGACCAAGAATAAAAATTTCTTCAAATATATTAGAAGCAGGAAACCAGCCAGGGAGGCAATGGGGCCTTGGATGACCAAGGGTAAAAGGATTACTGAAGGAGGACAGGGAAATGGCTGAGAAGCTGAATGCATTTTTTCCCTCCATCTTCACTGTGGAAGACTAGAAGTGCTTGCCCGCTCTAGAACCACTTATTTTGGAAGGGGTGTTTAAAGACCTGAGTCAGATTGAGGTGACAAGAGAGGAGGTCCTACAACTGATTGATGAATTAAAAACTAATGAGTCTCCAGGTCCGGATGGCATACATCAATGTGCCTACTCATTCTGTTCTTGATAATGGTTTCTACCAACTTGTGGAACTTGTGGATCTTCTGACAAAAATATGTAATCTTTCGATGATATCTGCCTCCGTTCCTGAGGACTGGAAGGTAGCAAATGTCACCCCCATCTTTAAAAAGGGTTCCAGAGGAGATCCGGGAAATTACGGGCCAGTCAGTCTGACTTCAATACAGGAAAGTTGGTAGAAACCATTATCAAGAACAGAATGAGTAGGCACATTGATGAACACAGGTTATTGAGGAAGACTCAGCATGGGTTCTGTAAGGGAAGATCTTGCCTTGTCACATTTCTTTGAGGGGGTGAATAAACATGTGGACAAAGGAGACCCAATAGATGTTGTTTACCTTGACTTCCAGAAAGCTTTTGATAAAGTTCCTTATCAAAGGCTCCTTAGTAAGCTCTAGAGTCATGGAGTAAAAGGACAGGTCCTCTTGTGGATCAAAAACTGGCTAATTAATAGGAAGCAGAGAGTGAGTATAAATGGGCAGTCTTCTCAGTGGATGACAGTAAGCAGTGGAGTGCCACAGGGCTCAGTACTGGGTCCCATGCTCTTTAACTTGTTCATAAATGATTTGGAGTTGGGAGTGAGCAGTGAAGTGGCCAAGTTTGCAGATGACACTAAATTGTTCAGGGTGGTGAGAACCAGAGAGGATTGTGAGGCACTCCAAAGGGATCTGTTGAGGCTGGGTGAGTGAGCGTCAACATGGCAGGTGGGGTTCAATGTGGCCAAGTGCAAAGTAATGCACATTGGGGCCAAGAATCCCAGCTACAAATACAAGTTGATATATATAATTTTTTTGGCCACTGTGTGACACAGAGTGTTGGACTGGATGGGCCATTGGCCTGATCCAACATGGCTTCTCTTATGTTCTTATGTATCCAAGCTGTGAAGATAAAATGGAGGAAGTGGGTGGCTGTGAAGATAAAATGGAGGAAGTTTTCAAAAAGATGGATAGCAGTCTTGAGCTTCAATAAATTAAATGAATTCACTGCCAGAGGAGGTAGCAATGGCCACAGAAATAAGCAGCTTTAAGAGGGGATTAGATAGATTTGTGGAAGATAAATATATCAATGGCTCCTAGACATGGTGACTGAGGGGAACCTCCACATACAGAGGCACTAAACCTCTGAATCCCAGAGCCTGGAAACAACATTAGAGGAAGGCCATAGCCTGTATGCTCTGTTGTTGACCATCCAGAGGAACTGGTTAGCTAGTGTTTGAGACAGGATATTGGATTAGATGGACCATTGGTCTGATCTGGCAGAGCTCTTCTTATGTTCTTATGTCCATTCTCATTTTGGCGGTTTTTCATTTTCTACAGTCCATGAGGTAATCAATGCTAGACCATTAAGTGACTTGCTAACACTGAAGAAACTATTCTGTTCTGGCAAGCTGGAAGCTAGTTTCAAGGATCAGTTTCAGGTAAGCAAAAAAAACACAGAGTGGAATCCAAAGGTCAAGGCAGGAGCTAAAGTTAGAGCTCTCCACAAGCAACAGACAGGCTGACAGGCCCTAGAAAGCTAGAGTTTAATCGTCATCTACTCTCTAGCTTAAATCTCAATCTGGCAGAAAGATGTTGAACTAGCAAAGGATGGGACTCATCTGCAGGGATATTATATGGAACTGAGAGTCCCTCCTTTTCTTGTAGCCAATCCTGCAAACAATGACAGAGTTGCCCCTTCCTCCTGAGTAGGGTTGTATTGGGACTAATGGGACACCCTGCATACACATTCTATTAGGGCACACCAAAGGACTACTCAACACATAAAAAGCCTGTGCATGACCTACAGACTGTTCTAAGGGAGAGGACTATAAGGACAGGGCTGCCTGAAGAATTGTTACTGGAGACAATTCAGCAGATTGCTCCAAATGTTTGGTTCTGCATAAAAAGAAAATTGGAGAATGTTGCTGGCATGTGAGAATATATCAGGATATGTGGTTCATTAAGGAAGATGTCTACTGTCAGGAGACTAAATGGTCATAAATGTTAGCATTGATTCAGTACAACATTGCACAATATGGCTATATCTTTATCCTCCCAGTGAATTATGCTCTAGATCAGAGGTGGCTAAACTTGCTTGATTTAAGGGCCATGTAAAATAAACATCAGATGTTTGAGAGCCGCCATACATGAATGTCAGATGTTTGAGAGCTGTAAGGCAGGCAGGTAGGAAAGAAGGAAGGAAATAGATGGGGAGGAGAAATTGAAAGAAAGCAATTTAAGTACATTTTCAAAGTCACTGAGCTGCTTGACTTGGATAAGTGATTTAAAGAGAGAAATGCCTTCTTGAAAATGGCTGACGGGGCAGCGGGGGCTATTATGTGGCTCCTATTTGCATATCAGGCCACACCCCCTGGTGTCACCATTGTTTTGCACAGGGCTTTATTGTAGAAAAAGCCCAGCAGGAACTCATTTGCATATCAGACCACACTCCCTGACACCAAGCCAGCCATAACTGTGTTCCTGTGTGTTCCTGCTCAAAAAAAGCCCTGAACCTTGGTTAAAGGAACAGAACATTTTTCTCCAGGCTGCTGGCTGGAGCTATCAACTCACTCCAGAGTTGTTCCAGGCTCTCAGTCATGTGGAGAGCCTTTGAACAAACACTGCCTATTATGAGTGTACAACTATATCACACACAGAAGAAGAAGAAGAGATTGGATTTATACCCCGCCCTTCACTCAGAGTCTCAGAGTGGCTTACAATCTCCTTTCCATTCCTCTCCCCATTATAGGCACCCTTGAGGTAGGTGGAGCTGAAAGAGCTCTTCGAGAACTGCTCTTAAGAGAACAGTTCTAAGAGAACTGTGACTGACCCAAGGTCATCCAGCTGGCTGCATGTGGAGGAGTGGGGAATTAAACCCGACCCAATTAGTTTGCACTTGGCCATCAAATCGAATAAAATAAAATCGAATAAAATAAATATAAATCGAATAAAAATAAATAAATAAATAAATCCACATTGGGACCAAGAATCCCAGCTACAAATACAAGTTGATGGGGTGTGAACTGGCAGAGACTGACCAAGAGAGAGATCTTGGGGTCATGGTAGATAACTCACTGAAAATGTCAAGAAAGTGTGCGATTGCAATAAAAAAGGCCAACGCCATGCTGGGAATTATTAGAAAGGGAATTGAAAACAAATCAGCCAGTATCATAATGCCCCTGTATAAATCGATGGTGCGGTCTCATTTGGAATACTGTGTGCAATTCTGGTCACTGCACCTCAAAAAGAATATTATAGCATTGGAAAAAGTGCAGAAAAGGGCAACTAGAATGATTAAAGGTTTGGAACACTTTTCCTATGAAGAAAGGTTAAAACGCTTGGGGCTCTTTAGCTTGGAGAAACATCGACGGGGGGGGGGGGGTGACATGATAGAGGTTTACAAGATTATACATGGGATGGAGAAGGTAGAGAAAGAAGTACTTTTCTCCCTTTCTCACAATACAAGAACTCATGGGCATTCAATGAAATTGCTGAGCAGTCGGGTTAGAATGGATAAAAGGAGGTACTTCTTCACGCAAAGGGTGATTAACATGTGGAATTCACTATCACAGGAGGTGGTGGCAGCTACAAGCATAGCCAGCTTCAAGAGGGGGTTAGATAAAAATATGGAGCAGAGGTCCATCAGTGGCTATTAGCCACAGTGTGTGTGTGTGTGTGTGTGTGTGTGTATTTTCCACTTGGGACTGGAATTTTGTTCCATTTCCCACGTAAATAGAGACTGAGACCATAAAATGACACCCCTTCTAGAAAACACAGTCCAAAGTAAACTGCTTTGTAATAAACATTCTCCAGACAGAGAAATGAAAATACTTTATATCAAGGTCAATCATCAGATCTGCATATAACATAATTTTAAAACAAAATAGATCAGACTTCAATCAATTAATCCCATGGCATGAAGATTATAAAGACAACACTTGTACAACAATGAGGGTGGAAAAACCATTGAAAATCCCCACAATCAATACCTTATGGTTGGGGTTTAAAAAAAACCTGTTTGGGATATGTAGAGAACAGGGTTATAAAAAACTTGGAAAAACCTACCAAAGGAGCCAAGTTTCTTCTTTAACCCTTTGAAACTGGGGGAAGAGTGTCTGGAAATCTTGACTTCTAGTGTTGAATGTATCAAAAAAAAACCCACACAAACAAAATAGCTCACCGTCTTCAAAAATTGGCAAAAGAAATTGAGAACCTAGAAGCTGTGAAAATGAGGTTAGCAAAAACAGGGAGGGGAGGAAACAATTTACCAAAAATACATAGCAAGCCACTGGGTGCCATGAAGACTCCATTTTGTTGGCTTAATGCAACTTTTGAACCATTATTCAGTGTTTCAACAATCAATCAACACAATATGTTTTTGCTACAGTCATGTTCCTTACTCATAGTAGAACTGTTCTTTCCTCACAATAGAACTAGTAGCCCTGTTCATAAGTTATAGTAAACGCACATACAATCCATGTATAGTGTACGTTGGACTGTTCTTTGTATGTCGGTAGAGTAAGTCTCATGTTACAGTCAATACACATACCACTGAACATGCAATACAGGTGCCAAATTTATCCAGGTACTGGTCTCTGGTTTCATTTGCGAAGTAAATGTGGATTGACTGTTTCTTACAAACAGACTTATGCAGGCAGGATGTATGAGTGTTTAGTGTTAAATGTGAACAGGACTGGTCTTCTAGCTCATGATGTTTTCTGCTCTCATATGACTCAAGACTGGATGGTCACAGTCTGCTTCCAGTGCCTCCCCTCCATCCTAAGACTTTTCTTGTTTTCCCTACTTGAAGAAGTTCCCAGGGTCCAGGAACTCTGTCTTCCATGTCAATCAGGAAATCTGCCCTTCCAGCCACTGTGGTGCAGTGGTTAAATGTAGCAGACTCTAATCTGGAGAACTGGGTTTGATTCTCCCACTCTTCCACATGATGCCTGCTGGATGACTTTGGGCCAGTCACAGTTTTCTCAGAACTCCCTCAGCTCCACCTACCTCACAAGATGCTGTTATGGGGAGAGGAAGGGAAGGTGATTGTAAGCCGATTGTAAGGTAGAGAAAAGTGGGCTATAAAAACTTGCTATTCTTCACCCTTCTTTATTCACCTGAATTCTTTTCTCCTTTCTGAGCCTAGAGAAATCAAATCCTTTGTATTCTATTCATTCTTAATGCTACAATTGGGGCCAGAATCCTGCCTGTATTGCCTTTGATTTGCTGCATGCTCTGAGTTTCAGCTTCCTTGCTATACTGCTTCCATGAGTCTCTGCTCTTCTCTGCAAAAGGACACAGCAAGATTCCCAGTCAAAGGCCACCCACCCCCCCAGCTAAAAAAATGTAGAGACTGGAGATGGAGGCACAATTTTTTTAAAGAAAAAGAAAATGGCATTTCCAATCCGGGATTGAGGATATTAATAAAATGTTAGAATTTCACATTTCTAGTTTCCAGATGATTCAAAGCATTACTGATGCCTCAACTGTGGGAACAAAATGTAAGATGGCTTTGGGATATATAGAATTCATCTTCTCTGCTCTCTGGAAGTAAACTATTGGAAGCCATCCAGATCTATATGGCATGTGAGAACAAACGTACACACAAAAAGTAGGTTACAGCAATTGTGACTCTGTGATCTGCAGGTGTGTCCCAGGATCACAGACAAAGCAGCTGGAAGGTCAGGAAATTGCTAGTTGTGCTTTGGAACATACCATATAATAAATATGAACTAAAATGAAACCATCTCTTCCCCTTGGGAAAAAAATCAAAAGCATTTGTTCAAACTCCTAATCAACAAATTGTATATTTGACCTGGAGTGTATGGAGTGAATTTTTAGCCAGTGCACTCTTCCTTCAAATTATGTTTCACTTAGAGAATTTATAGCACTGTTACATCTTTGATTTGTTTTTACCTTCCAGCTAAAATTATCTGCAAAAACACTTCTGTAAAAAAAACTGTAAACAAATGTTAAGTCATAGTCTCTCTCTCTCTCTCTCTCTTTCACACACACACACACTCTCTCTCACACACACACACACACACACACACTGGGTCCAGTGGCACATTTAAAAACAATAAAGTTTAATTCTGGGTATAAGCTTTCAGAAGTATCTGAAGGAGTATGCATGCACATGAAAGTTTATACCCAGAATTAACCATTGTTGATCTTAAAGATGCCACTGGAAAGTTTTGTTCTGTTGCTTCAGACCAACATGGCTACCCCACCTGAATCTACACACAGAGACAGAGAGATGAAAATAAGCTACCCCAAAATGTCTCTCATACCCTGCTTTTGTTTTGCCTCCCCCATTTGAAATGTACAAAGAAGAGCCAAAATGCCTTATTCTCTCTTCTTTCTATTACAGCTGGAGGAATCTAATGCAATAAAGAGAAGACATTCATTCCAGAATTTTTTGGAAGATCCACTCATCCCTTTGCTTTAGGAGGTGAGGAAGGAGCTGCATTTTACCTCAGGCTTGCAGAGTGTTAAGGGAACTTATCAAGATTTGGTATTCTGAGAGCTTTGACATGAACACAATCAGCAAGCAAACTTACTTGGTTGAAATTTTCTCGTTTTCATGCAAGGTGAGTCTCCTGATCAGAATTCCTCAATACTCCCTTGGGAAGTTTATCTCAAGTCCAATGCCACTTTGAGCAGCTTGGTGTTGCACAATCGCTGCTTGCGCTACAGGACCAGGTCACTGCGGCTTTTCCTAAATCTGACTCATTTACTTGAGAAGTAGTATCCCCCCAGAATCAGATTTACATAGTTACACAGAACAATCTTTATTGTAAATCATGGAATTGTTTGCAGCTCGTCTTTTCTTGTGCCAGTGCAGCAGGTTGCATCCTTCAAATCAGTGATGGGCAGAAGGTCACTCAGAAGTGACCAGTCACTGAAGAATTAGAAGCAGATCTCTGCCCTCCATTCAGTGCTGCTGGCATCACTTTTGTGCAGTGGCCTGTCTCCTCTTTGTATTTTGTGCCAAGGAGAAGGAGACACAAACATGCACCTTTGCCCCAGATGGGAAGGTGAAAGCATCAGTACCCTTTCCCATCCAGCACTCCTCTATCATGCATGTACAAAAAACTATACTTGATCTGGATGCGAAAGGAGTGTGATATTGACTCTTTGCCCTTTCATCAAAGCTGTTATTTGCCTTTTCAGGGAAAACTTTGAGAAAAGTACATTTTCCCCTTGCAGTTCAAGTTACACTTTGCAATATGGTGGGAAAACAGCAGAGGAAAGTTTGCCTCAACTTAGCACTACAGACCTGCTCTGAAACATTCTAGTATTTGTACAAATCCCAAGCTCCCAAGGCTCTTAGGGAAAGTATTAACTAGCTACCAGAAACATAAAATCTGCCTCTGCCTGTTTTAAATGGATAGATTGCACAGCCTAACATAGGCAGATTCCGCACTAACCTTGTTCTGCGCCAGGCTTCCGTTTCTTTCTGAATCAAGCTAGCGATTTCGCACCAGCTGCTCCATGCTGCCATTTTGCCCTGGGGCAACTTGCGATTTGCTGCGCAGCAGCGTAAACCTGTTTTTTCAGGTTTATGCTGCTGCATAGCGAATTGGGGGCAAAATGGTGGCACAGAGCAGCTGGTGCGAAATTACTAGCTTGCTCTGGAGAGGAATGGAAGCCTGACGCAAAGCAAGGTTAGTGTGGAATCAGCCATAGTTAGTGACATCTATTTGAGATGTAATTGCCAGGTTCATGGGTAGACATGGAAGGTACTCGGAGAAACCTAACTAGTAAACTCCTCTCAAACTATATATATTATGCCTTTTAATAGAAGCAGCATGTAGTTGGGAAGGGTTGTAAGAAAGCACTGGTCATGCAACCAAGTAGTGTCATTGTGCAGACTGGATGCCCCTGGATTCTTGTGTGTGTGTCCAAACATCAGCTTCCTGTTTGTGACCAGGTCATTAAAACTGGCCAGTGGCTGAGAATGACTAATCAATATTGTACCATTTTATCCATGATGAAACTCTGCAAGTCAGAGCATGAGAGACTGGTCTTACTGGGATCCCAAACTCAAGTTCTTCCTGCTGGGCATGATTGGATCACTCACTGCGAAACTCCCTTGCATTGCTGAAGGTGAACTATACTCACAAGGAAAATTTATGCTGGCAGAGCATTCCTGTCTTGTGCCTGAAGGATTTCGCTAGTCCAAGAATGTGGCATAATGGGAGGATGACTAAACTGAAGTTTTCCATCTGCAATCAACAAAGCTGCTGGCATAATCTGGGTTCCTAGAGGACTGAATAGACAGCCTTTGATGACTGCCAGACCTCTGCCTTTCCCTTCTTTGGTTCTTCTCACTTTCTCACTTGTTAGGTTAATATCAAAATCCTGTTTGCTACAGGGGATGTGTGGGTATGTGGGTGGGCGTGTATAGGGACAGCAGAAGCTTTGCTGGAAGTGTATTTATTTAAAGCAGCTGGGTAAAAATGTTTGCTTGTTTTCCTTACTCTTTAGTCATTCTGATGATTAAATAGTTCTAGGATTTAACATTCCAATAGAAAGGGATGGGAATGACATACCAGTCTATCTTTGCAGAATGTAGCAGCTGCAAAAGCATACCGAGGGAGACAATATTGCTGCTTGTAGATGGTGGTGGAAAGTGCCCTTAAGTCACAGGTGGCACATATGAACCCCATAAGCTTTGCAAAGCAAGAGGTTAATCGAGGTGGTATGCCATTGCCTGTCTCTGCACGCCAACCATAGACTTCCTTGATGGCCTCCCACCCAAATATTAAACAACGGCAAACCCTGCTTAGCTTCCAGTTGGGCTAGCCTGGACCATCCAGATCAGGGCTGCTTGTATGCAGCAACAGGAAAAAAATATTATTCAGTTATAAAATCATACCTAACAGATCATGATACAGGGCTTTTTTTTTAGCAGGAACACACAGGAATGCAGTCCCAGCTGGCTTGATGCCAGGGGGTGTGGCCTAATATGTAAATGAATTTCTGCTGGGCTTTTTGTAGAAACAATGGTGATGTCAGGGGAGTGGCCAAATATGCGAATGAGTCCCTGCTGGGGGGTTTCTACAAAACAAGCCCTGTGGATAATAGAAAGTTATGCTGAAATTGGTTGACATATTCAAGATTAATAAAATTTATTTCAGCAAGAGCTTTTGAGAGTGATGGTTCCAGGGCTTTTTTTGAGCAGGAATGCACAGGAACGCAGTTCCGGCGGGCTTGGTGTCATGGGGTGTGGCATAATATGCAAATATGTTCATGCTGGGCTTTTCTAGAAAAAAGCCCTGTGTGAAACAATGGTGATGTCAGGGGGTGTGGCCTAATATGCAAATGAGTTCCTGCTGGGCTTTTTCAACATAAAAACCCTGGATGCTTCACTTCAAAGAATTTCATGCAAAGAAGTGTACATCTATTGCTGTCAAGTCACAGCTGACATACGGCGACCCCATAGCGTTTTCAAGACAAGAGACATTCAGAGATGGTTTGCCATTTTCCGCCTCTGTGTAGTAGTGACCATAGTATCCCATCCAAATACTGACCAGAGCTGGCCATGCTTAGCTTCTGAGATATGACAAGATCAGGCTAGCCTGGGCTATCCAGATCATACATGGACTTGACTAATACCTAGTATGGATAAGTGCAGGGCTTTTTTTGCATATTAGGCCACACCCTGCTGATTTAGCCAATCCTCCTGGAGATTACAGGAGGCTTTGTAATAAGAGCCCTATAGGCTCTTGGAGAATTGGCTACATCAGGTGTGTGGCCCAATATGCAAATGAGTTCCTGCTTCAAAAAAAAGCCCGGGTGAGGGTATGCTAATATCTTGTACATCCCAGCCCTTGTAGGTGTTGATTTCTTCCACTATCTCATCTCATCCTGTGGTACATTTGGTATTTATTCTAGTCTGCTGGTGTTGGTTGGAACTCTCTCACACCTGCTCAAGGTGAATTGATCTCTCCCCCTGACTGGATCTTCTTTTACAGAAGAAGAGTTGGATTTATACCCTGCCCTTCACTCGGAGTCTCAGAGTAGCTTACAATCTCCTTCAGCCAACGTGGAGAAGGCATTTTTCTCTTTAAATTGCTTTTCCAAGTGCATTGGAGAATGCATTTAAAGTTAAAAGTTGCTTTATTTCCCTCTCCCCATTTGCCTTCCGTCCTGCCTGCCTGCCTGCCTGTTTGCCTTCTGGCTCTCAAACATCTGATGCTTATTCTATATGGCCCTTATGTTAAGCAAGTTTGGCCACCCCTGTTATAGACAGAAACTTGTATGCTTCTGCGGAAGTGATCCCTGACTTTTTTTGGTCTTTACGGTGCAATTTTACTATGGCTCTCATAGCTACCATTCTGGAATTATAACAACGAGAAGGTCTCGGTAATCTAGGGCTGCCAACCTCCAGCTATGACCTGGAGATATCCCAGAATTCCAGCTCCCAGACTGCTGAGATAATTTCCCCTGTTTGCTTTGTATAGTGGACTTTAAGGCATTATACTCCGCCAAGGTCCCTCCCCTCTCCAAACACCACCCTCCCTAGGTTCCAACCCTAGGGTAACCCCAACTGCAGGCATTTCTGCAGCAATACCCATGCCTTTAAAGACAGCCCGACATATAGAAATGAACAGCTAATGCATTCCCAAGAAGAGAAATAAATACAGAGAGTGCAACATTTATGTGGGTCATGCTTCAGTTAAGGCACCGGAGGAGGCCGAGTGACAGAAGTTGCCAAGTATCATTCTGACCCCCTTGGTACGATAATACAATTAAAAGGCAAAGGCAATAACCAGGCTCCCTTTCAGCTACCAGCACACAGGCCCAGGAAGAGGCAGCTCAGCTGCACATCTACTCTTTCCCGCCTCTCCTTGCCCCCTTTCTTAAAAGCCAGCTGCGCTGCTGAAGCAAACTGTCACTCATGGGTGCAGTCAGCCAGTCTCTGGGAAGTGGAGGGAGTTGGGAAACAAAATCTTTTCTTTCTTATTAAATGAAGTGGGTACATTGGGGTGGGGTGGCGGGGGGCAGGGAGGAGAACAGTGCAAATATGCACATTTGTCAGAATTTTGATGGCTGCTAAGATCCTTACCTTAATCCTTCCAAAGGTCATGGTAATCAAGGATATATAACATGGTGATCCTTTGCTTATGGGCCTGCAAAGCCAATACAAGGCAAAAAGGAAGAATTCAGGAACTGAATAACAGAATCCCAAGCAAACTTAGCATTTAACCCCCCACACACACATTTTTATGAATTATACTGCTTTAAATGAATTGCCAAACACAATGTCTTGTTTTGGGGGATTTGGGGTTTCCTTGACTTTTTAAATTTCTTTTCATTTTATTGATTTAAAACATTTCTTAGCCTGTTTTTCCTAAAAGATCAAGGGGAGCTTATAATAGAAATTACATTCAAACCAAATAAATATGCCAATGCAATAAAAAAACAACCATACAGAAATTAATGACATCAGCAAACACCTTAGAAAACGCATTAAGGTCCTCAGGTTGCCACCTAAAGTGGCATATTTGGCATCTATTGCTTTCTTTTAGGGACGCCAGCTATGGGTTGGGAAATTCCTGGAGATTTGGGGGTGGAACCTGGAAAGGGTGGGGTTTGGGGAGGAGAGGGACCTCAATGGGGTGTAACACCATAGAGTCCGCCTTCTAAAGTGACCATTTTCTCAGCTACGAGATCAGTTGCAATCCCAGGAGGTCTCCAGCCACCACCCTAATGAAATCAATTTTATCCCTTTCAATGGGTTTTCTAAGCAAAATCCACTCATTCATAGGCCACAGAAATGCAGCTTAATATCTTAGAAGGAAAGGATTTTGAAAGAAAGGCCATATTTGCAATGCAATTGAAACAGGGGAGATGGGAAGCGATTATGGCATGAATAGGGTATTCATGAAAAGGCAAAGACAAATTCCAGCAGTTTTACTGGAGTGGTGACAGGTGGACTTACCAATCAGGAAAAATGAAAGAGGAAGGGGGCAGGGGAGAAAGTCTAGAGCAAAGATGACTCTTTTGGCTTTAGGAACAAATTTTAAAAAGTCAAGAACTCTAAGAAATAAAAAGTTACATTCAAGCCTGGCTCGATGGACATTTTGATCTGGCCTCTAACAGGAAATTTAGACATCAGAGATATCTGTGAGGCAGATTAACTGAACATTTGATAAGAGAAATTTGATAAGCAACATGACGTAGTCAGCAGCTTTGGCAGAGACTGAACGTGTGGTGAGGTTACTTTTGCTTGAAATTCTTCCATTGAAGGAATCCGAATGCTCTTTCTCCCCACAACTTATTTTAAAAATGACAATAGGAACAGGTACCCTGTTCATGACACAGTTCCGCTTATCCTGAAACAAAGCAGGTTTCAAGAGGACCCCTGTGCTGTGAACCTGATCCTTCAAGACAATTAGAGCTGCCTGCAATTAATAAATACTGAATCCTTCATAGTTTCCCTTTTGCTGGAGTTTACGATGAGACACAGATGCCTCTGCTCCAGCTACATCTTGGCATTTAAGGAAATATTTGGCAGAGATGGAAGTAATTTTGCTCTCTGCAAACTCATGGGCATGTGCAGAAAAACCCTATGCTTATGCCTGAATCTTTTTGCTTTGCTCTTTCTTTGTTATTCATTAACCTTCATTGTCAAAGCACATGATTGTCCTTTGGGAAAAGGAAAACCCAAGTTCATCCTCACTTGGAACGAATTATGGCAACGGAGACTAAACTCATAGGGGTAATAATACTATAATTTACATCATTGTTCTCTGAACTTGTAATAGCCTTTTCAGTTTTGAATTAATCCTGGAGCTTAGGTGCACCTAATTCTATCTAAGATCACACTGCAAGGACTATGTAGGGAGGGACTAAGGCTCAGTGCTAGAACATCTGCTTGACATTTAGGAAGTCCCTGGTTCAGTCCCTGGGATCTCCTCCTAAAAGGATCATGGATAGGATTGCCAGTTGCAAGCTGGGAAATAGCAGGAGATGGGGTGGAGCCTGAGGAGAGTGGGGTTTGTTAGGGTCACCAACTCTGGGTTGGGGAATTCCTGGAGATTTGGGGGTGGAGCCTTAAGACGGTGGGGTTTATATCATTGGGGTATAATGCCATGCAGCATTGTGCATTAGGGTTGCCAGCTCCAAGTTGGAAAATACCTGGAGATTTGGGAGGCAGAGCCTGAGAAAGGTGGGTTTGGGGAGAGGAGGGACTTCTTTGTGGTATCCTTTATAATAATAAAATGTAGTGGTATTGACAAAATGGAGCTCTCCCATTGGTTGAAATCCAAAAACCATTGACCTATCACCTGTTGCTCCGCACCTCTGCACATCTATTAGCTCACTCAACTGTCCCCCACTCACTTCAGCCCAAGAACATTGGAAAAAATTGCCAAAACCCTCAGTGGTACTCTTACCTCAGACAGACACACATCTCCAACCCTTCCCTGTCTGTTCTCCCTCAGAGGCCATTACAAATGGCTATGCTGTCCAATGCCCTCCCAAGCAGCTTCCAGGCCACCCACACCAACGTAGCTCTCCCTGCTTGGAAACAGCCCACACAGGTGGCCAAATACAACACACAGTCCCCCCCCCTCTATATAATATAGTGGGTTCAATGCAATGAGGGGACATAGTTGCAGTGATCATAGCTCTCTTATTAGTTACAGAATGGTAACGGCTGGGTTCGAAGGTGCCAACCCTGCCAAGAGTCCCGGCCTAATCCGCCCAGTGCCCCTGTCCACCGCTGGGAGTCCAACAGGAGGCCGTAGGCCCCGGTTACACCTAGACTTTGCGGGGCCATACCAGGGCCAAATATTTTTTATTCTAGTCGACACATACACCAGAGCCTTGCGAAGGGTCTTTTGCACTCATGGGATTCCTGAGACCCTCGTCACGGACAACGGGACTGCGTTCACCTCCCGGGAATTCCAGGAGGTCTTGAATCGGTACCTCATCCAGCACATTCAGTCCGCCCCTTTCCATCCAGCTACCAACGGCTAAGCAGAGCGCATGGTGCGCACCACTAAAGAGGCCCTGGGTCGCATTGTACAGGGAGATTGGGATCATCGCCTGGCAGCCTTCCTATTTGATAACAGAATCACCCCAACTCCATCACCGGGTTAAGCCCTGCCGAGTTACTAATGGGGAGGAAGTTGATCACGAGGCTAGACAGGTTGCATCTTGACCAGGCTACGGACCTCTGCAGTTCCCCTGAAACCAGGGAAGCCGCTGGGGGATTCTTTCCAGGGGATCCGGTATACGCAAAGAACTTTGCAAGCGGGCCAGAGTGGTTAGCTGCCCGGGTGCTGCGGGTCACCAGGTCCCGCTCCTATAAGGTCTCGTCGAAGGGGGGCCAGATCCTAAGGAGGCATATCGACCAGCTGCACCATTGCACATTGCCAGAAGAACCGACAGCGATCGGGGGAGCAGGAAGCGGGGGAATACTAACAGCAACACCCTCGGAAGCTGCTCAGCCTAGCCCGGCCGCACCGACTATGCGGGCAGAAGAGCACCACAGTGGAGGGAGCACCCCCCCCCCCGAGAGGAGATTCCGAAACAGGAACAGGCGATGGACAGCCCTTTTCCAGCATCACCCCACCATGAGGAACCAGCTGCCCCGCCAGCCACGGCGGCCACTCCAACTCCCCAAGTAACCCCGAGGAGGTCAACCTGGGAATGCAGGGCGCCAGCCTACTTGAAAGTCTTCATGTCTTGAACTGGGGGGGGGGAGTATTGTGTCTTGCATTTCAGTCCCAAAATTAAAACACAGCGGACGCTTCTGGGAAAACTCTATGGTTTTTCTGGATGCACTAGCAAGTTGGGAGGAAAACTCTATGGTACCATAGAGTTTTCCCCTCCCAAATTGCTAGAGAGTCTGGGAAAACCACAAAGTTTTCCCTGAAGCTCCAACAGCAGCCGGTGTGAGATGTTGGCAGCACAATGACGTCACTTGCCAGTGACATCGTCCACGCCCCATGTGCATAGCATGCGCAAAAACAGTCCCCCCACCGGAGGCTGCGGGGGAATTGGCAACCCTATTTTGAACCCAGAGATTACAACCTTGCATCCACTTCTTGGAACAAATATTTCCCATGGGCATTTGAAATATGAATACATGCAATACTTTTAAACAATGCAGATTCCTTCCTTCTTAACCCATATATTTCTTCTGAGGAATCTGAAATGCTCTCCTGTATTTAAACCTCCACATCTGGGTGCAGTAAACCTGTGAATATTAGTGCCAGGAGGCAACATCAGAGAAAGGCCTCAGCCTTGATGCTCTGTTGTTGGTAGGGTTGCCAGGGCAAGCCTGGGGTGTCTATGTTTGGGCCCCATTTCCACCAATTTTTCTCCAACTGGTCTTTGAGACACAGGTAGGTAATGCACAAGATTGCCTGGAGGTGTCCTCCCATAGCTTGAGACCTAGCTTAGAAGGGTGTAACTTTGCTTAGATACGTACAGCCTCAAGTAGTTCTCAGTTTCCTGTATTCCTTATGTGCAGTTAAAAAAAAATTCTGATCCATACCTTTGACACATGCCACAACTCTTTAGTAATAAACAAGGGAAATTTGTGTGTGTGTGTGTTTAAGCGGCTGCCCCTTTTTTATGAAGAATGAGCTGTTAAGTCAGAGCAATGCATAGTAAGGCAGAAAAATGTCCCCTTGAAACAAGACTGAAGTTACACCCTATATGATGTCTATATTTTAACTGTTGACAATATAAAGGAAAAACAGCAGCATTACCTTATCCTGCCTAATGAATGTTATCGTGAGGAAAAGGTAAATCAGTAACAGCTAAGATCAAACATGCCTCTCTTCTTTTGAACATACAATGCCCTCATTTATATAAATCTTCAAAATCTGCCTGCCTTTCTCATTTGAACACAGTGAGTGAACCCATAGCATAGAAGCCCTTCAAGTTTACAAAGTTTACCAGCAGGTGATAGGGAGTTTGGGTTGCCAGATCTAAGCTGGTAAACTCTTGGAGAATGCCACAGAGTTCATCCTCCAAAGCAGCCATCTTCTCCAGGGGAACTGAACTCTGTAATCTGGAGATAAACTGTAATTCCAGGGGTTCCCCAGGTCCCACCTGGAGACTGCCATCCCTAAACAGCCAGTCACTGTAATACCCCTTACTGCCCTTCTGACAGTGAAGTAACAAGCTTGGAGTTTTGTTGTTATTGGCAGTAGAATGAAAGGTCATCACACTGTCTCTTGTCTAGACTAAAGGCAAAAGCTGTTCTTTTAATACATTATTCATCATCCCTTGCCAGTTTATTCCTATAGAGAAATTTAAGACATGTTGGGATTTTTCTTTTCAATTTATTTGAAAAGATCAGGTAATTAATCATGGAAACTGGCATATCTCATACATTTTGACTGGCATATGAGCTTTTACTTTCCACTTCAGCAACGAACATCATGAGGCTTCCAAATCTACTAAATTTTGATGAAATGCTAAGTGTGGCTGTTTTGACAATGCAGTTATAGATCAGTACAATGCACTGTGGTGCAGTACAGTACACTGTAGTGTAGTATAGTCAGTACTGGCCCTAGGGTGCATGGCACCCCAGGCAGACACCCTGCCCACTTCCCTGCACCCTGCTGGCTGCCCCCTGCCACCACCCTCCCTCTCTCCCTCTGCAGCATTGCAATGCGCTGCCGCACCCCGCAGCCTCCGCCCCACACCATGCCCCACTGCTCCCCTCCACTGCACCTCCTCCTCCCTCTCATCCCCACCATTTCAATGCCTGCGAAGGGGCAGCTGAGCATGCACTTTCTGGGCTCTTTAAAGGCCTCCCTGCCAATCAGCTAATTGGTGGGTAAAAGGGCACCAGAGGCTCACAGCCCCTATGCCAGCCCTCCAGCATGCTCACGATCAGTGTGGGGTTGTGCCTGGGGGCAGCAGCAGCTGGAAGGATGAGCGAGCCACCGAAAGAGCAGCTGCCGCTGCTGCCTCCTCCCCCCTTCCTTCCCATGGGATCCAGTTAAGAAAGGGGGGGGGGATGTGGCCACTCTTTCGGCAGTTTGCTCATCCTTCCTGCTGCTGCTGCCCCCAGGATCAATCCTGCACTGATTGTGAGTGTGCTGGACGGGCAGCATAGGAGCTGCGAGCCTCCGGCACCCTTTTACCCACCGATCAGCGGCAAAATGTAAACCGAAAGCAATAAGTCGCTATTTCGCAAAAGCAGCAGAGCGCATTTGAGCAACAGGGAAGTGCATATAGCCCTGTTTCACCGGAGGTTTTAACAAGCTTCAATTATCCTTAAAATTCATAGAAAGCAATAGCTAAGTACATTTTCTGCAGAACAAAGAGGATTTATTGCTTTCGGTTTACATTTTGCCGCTTCAAAAATTACGAAGTTGCACTTTGTCGCCTTAGTGGAATAACGCTATATATCCATTTCGACAGAAGAGAATGCTCCCAGAATTTTTGCTCACAGCTTCTCAAAAATATTTCCCCGGACATCCACTTCATTGATCAACTTTGCACTTGAAAGATAAGACTGTGTCTTGGGGGAATGTGTTGTTGTGTTTATATGCTACTTTGTATTCATTACAAGTGTTTTTGTTACTAATATATTATTGCACAAGTTTTCCAGATTTCTTGGTTGTTCGTGGATGCCTTTGTGCTTTGCCCCTGCTTCACTTTTCCACGTTGCTCTTTTGGTTGCTTAATCCCCAGTTGGGGGCAGGGGGTCCCCCAGTTTGGAAGTTCTCCCCCCACCAGCTTCAGGGCTATCAGAAAGCGGGGGGAGGGGAAGCTGAATGTCTGCTGGGCACTCCACTATACTCTATGGAGACCGTTTCCCGTAGGATATAATGGAGAGTCAATCCATGTGTATCTGGGACTATGGAAGAGTTCTTTTTAAAGGTAGATGCACTAAATTTTCAGCATAGCATCTGGTGTCTCTCCCCACCAAAACAACCAAGTTTCAAAAAGATTGGACATGGGGATTCAATTCTATGAGCCCCCAAAGCAAGTGCCCCCATCCTCCATGATTTCCATTGAAAGGAAGGTACTTAAAAGATGTGTGGTCCCTTTAAATGTGATGGGCAGAACACCATTTTGCAGTTCAGTAGTGCCTGTCACACCCTTGCTCCTGGTTCCACCCCCAAAGTCCCTAGATATTTCCTGAATTGGACCTGGCAACCCTCAGAGGATGGTTGAATTCATCCCACCAATATCTGGCCTAATGCTAGGCTTGCCAATCCCCAGGTCCCAGCAGGGGTTCTCCGGCTTTCCCAGGCTCCTTCCTGTCCCTAGTCAGCTGGCCGGCATGGGAAGCCCCGCCTCCACAGCCATCATGTGCCTTTCCCCCTCTGGAGGCTTCAGTCTCTACTTGAGAAAGCCTTCCTCATTGGATGGTGTGTCTGCTTCTTTAAGGTTGAAGAAAAGCGGGGGGGGGGGAGGGAGGAGGAGGCAGAACAACATGGCTGTGAAAGGAGCCCAGACCCTGCATTTGTTGCAAAATCCTTGCAGAGCTCGTTTGCATAGTGTGAAGATAAACTTGAACCTTTGGTTGCCCTGTGTTACTGTGAAAAACTTGAAAATTCAGCAACTTGTGAGTAGAGGTGCCAATTAGGGGTGTGCGTTCGGTTCGGCCGAACCGCATAGACCACCAAATCACCCCTGATTCAGAAGTATACGGCACCATATACTTCTGAATCCATTTTCAGCCCATTAAATGGGAACCATATATGGCTCCCCTTATACTTCCATATAGATATTCGGAAGTATATGGAAGTCAATGGAAAAAGCTGGAAAGGAACTTCTGCAGCCTCAGGGGAGCTGCTTGCTTCCTTTCCTGCCTTTGGAAGCCTTTTCCCGCCTCTCCCATAGCCTCCCTGGGATCAGGGAGGGAGGGGGAAGGGGAGAGGAGCCCCAGCAGCCAATCCAAAGTATGCATTTGCAAAATGCATTGCAAATGCATGCTTTGCAGGGCTGTTGTGTAGCTGATGGCTGGGCTAATCCCTCAGCTACATTGTTGTTCTTTTGTTTACTTGGGTATCCAAGTAAACAGTGTTCTCTGGCCAATCACAGAGCAGTGCTATTTTTTGCAACTTCTCTGTGTAGGGCCAGAGAACCTTTTTAAGGAGTCTGCTTGGCTGGACTCCATTCCATTGCTGTTGTGTTGGTGTGAGAGAGAGATTGTGCTGCACTCTGGCCCTTGGCTTTAGCTGCTGCTGCTCTCTCTCAGCCTTGCCTGACCTGCCAGTGCCTGGTTCTGGTTTGGGGGGGAGGGGTGTTATTGACTGATTTGGCCTGAGGTTTCTTATTGGTGAAAAGGCCACTTTTTAACAGTTGAGTTTCTTGGCCTTCTCCTGTTGTCCCTTTTTCTGGTTCTGGTTTGGGGTGTGTGTGTGTGTGTGTGTGTTATTGACTGATTTGGCCTGAGGTTTCTTATTGATGAAAAGGCCACTTTTTGACAGTTGAGTTTCTTGGCCTTCTCCTGTTGTCCCTTTTCCTGGTTTTGGTTTGGGGGGGGGGGTGTTATTGACTGATTTGGCCTGAGGTTTCTTATTGGTGAAAAGGCCACTTTTTGACAGTTGAGTTTCTTGGCCTTCTCCTGTTGTCCCTTTTCCTGGTTCTGGTTTGGGGGGGGGGGGTGTTATTGACTGATTTGGCCTGAGGTTTCTTATTGGTGAAAAGGCCACTTTTTTAACAGTTGAGTTTCTTGGCCTTCTCCTGTTGTCCCTTTTCCTGGTTCTGGTTTTGGGGGGGGGGGGATGTTATTGACTGATTTGGCCTGAGGTTTCTTATTGGGGAAAAGGCCACTTTTTAACAGTTGAGTTTCTTGGCCTTCTCCTGTTGTCCCTTTTCCTGGTTCTGGTTTTGGGGGGTGGGGGGTTGTTGACTGATTTGGCCTGAGGTTTCTTATTGGTGAAAAGGCCACTTTTTTAACAGTTGAGTTTCTTGGCCTTCTCCTGTTGTCCCTTTTTCTGGTTCTGGTTTGTTTTTTTTTTGGGGGGGGGGGGGTTAAAAGTTTTCTTTCTGTCACGTTTTGGTTTTATTAAGTTACCTCTGGTTGGTGTGAGAGGGTTGGTGTGTAAGCTGTGTGGGGTGGGGTTTTTATAGAGTTGTTTTTGGAGTCTGAGGCTGCTTTCGGTTTGCCTAGGGCCACTAAATAGGCTGCCCCACTAATAAGGGTGTTTTTAGTAGGGTTGCCAAGTCCAACAAAACAAGGCTCTGTATGTGACTTTTGTCGACCTTACCAAAGCTTTCGATACCGTTAGCAGGAAAGGCCTGTGGCAAATCTTGGAACGTTTAGGATGTCCCCCAAGGTTCCTCAGCATGATCATCCAGCTACACGAAGACCAACGAGGCCAAGTCAGACACTGCAACGACCTCTCAGAGACCTTCCCAATAGGCACAGGTGTAAAGCAAGGCTGCGTTCTCGCGCCAACTCTCTTTACGATCTTCTTTAGCATGATGCTTCAAAGAGCCACAGTAGATCTAGATGATGACGATGGTGTCTACATCCGCTATCACACCGATGGCAGCCTGTTCAACCTGAGGCGACTAAAGGCCCACTCCAAGACAATGGAAAAACTCATCCGAGAGCTACTGTTTGCTGATGATGCTGCACTCGTCTCCCACTCGGTATCAGCTCTGCAGCATATGACGTCCTGCTTTGCAGAGGCTGCCAAGCTATTCGGCCTAGAAGTTAGTCTGAAGAAGACAGAAGTTCTCCACCAGCCTGCACCCCAGGAAGATTATCACCCTCCCTGCATCACTGTGGGTGAATCAGTTCTGAAGACAGTCCAGCAGTTCAGCTACCTGGGGTGCATCATCTCCTCAGATGCTAAGATCGACAAGGAGATTGACAACAGGCTGGCAAAGGCAAACCGTGCCTTTGGCCGACTGCACAAAAGAGTGTGGAGCAACAAGCATCTGAAAAAAGGCACAAAGATCAATGTTTACAAAGCGGTTGTGATGACAACCCTCATCTACGGCTCCGAATCGTGGGTTTTATACCGTCATCACCTGCGACTCCTTGAGCGCTTTCATCAGCGCTGCCTTCGCACCATCCTCAACATCCACTGGAGTGACTTTGTGACCAACACTGAAGTTCTCAAGCAGGCGGAGGTTACCAGCATCGAGGCACTGCTGTTGAAGACGCAGCTGCGCTGGGCAGCGCATATTTCTAGGATGGAAAACCACCGCCTTCCCAAGATTGCCCTGTATGGCGAACTCTCCACCAGCCATCGAAATAGAGGGGCACCAAAGAAGAGGTACAAGGACTCCTTGAAGAAATCCCTTGGCACCTGTCACATCAACCATCACCAGTGGTGAAAAAAGCATTTGTCCTGTGCTGCCAGGGGGACTGTTCATTTCACCTCAGATATTTGGAGCTTCCAACATATGTTCGAGGGGTATCTCTCCCTGACTGCGCATTGGTGGCAACCCAGTGAGGTGCAGGGTGGGGGTGGCAGTAGTGGTAGGCAGGGTCAGGGCCGCCAGGCCAGCTATCACTGGGCCTTGCTGCATGCCAAAGCAGTCGACGTGCTGCACACGGCGGACACTCTCAGAGCTATCCTCTCACGGCAGTTAGAGGGCTGGGTAGGCAGCGGGGATGTCGCCAAGGGCTTCGTGGTGACTGATGGTGGCTCCAACATCAAGGCGGCTGTCCAGCGTCAGGGCCTAAAATGCCTTCCTTGCATGGCCCACCTTCTCCACCTCGTGGTTAAGGATGCATTGGGCCAGACGAAAAGCCAGGATCGTCAGTATCTAGCCATGAGTACTGACTTCTGCTTCAGAAGTGACAGCACATCATGGGTCACTTCTCACCCAGCAATACGGACTCATGAGAAACATATTGCTGCGTGAGAAACAGATATTGACAGGCGTGCCAGGGCACCGCCTGATCGGTGATGTTAGCACACGCTGGAACTCCACCTGTGCCATGCTGGAACGCATGGTGGAGCAGAGAGCAGCCCTGGATGCCTTTGTCTCTGAGGGTCTTTCAGGTTGAGAACCGTCTCATCCAAGAGAATTGGGTGGTCATTGCTCAGACTGTGGAGGTTCTTGGGCCCTTCAAGACCTGTACAGAAATGCTCTCTTCTGACACGGCGAGCATCGCACGGGTCGTCCCCATGGTCCACATGGCTCGTGAGGATCTGGCCTCGTTTCTAGTGCCAACTCAAGGCCGTGCAGTGGTGTGCGCCCTGGTTGTTAGGCTGCAGGAAGGGCTTGAGGCCCGCTTTCAGACTTTCACCCAGGATAAGGTCTACATGATGGCGACCATGTTAGACCCACGCCTTAAGGGCACAGTCGCCGAGTGGGCCAACGAGCTCGATTGCTGGCGAGACAAGCTCTCCCAGAAGGTCGAGCGTTCCAGTGCCGGTAACTGAGGAGGAGGGGGGTGGAAGCAGCTCATCTGCCACTTTCACTGCTGTTCATCCCCAACCTCCCTGGTTAGGCATTGCTTCCCACTATACTCACACCATGAAGAGTCCTGAGATGACACTCATTGGGCGGCTCATTGGCCCCTCTGGGAGCGGTAGGCCCCTGAGAGTGAAGACGGGTGCTGCGATGGTGAGGGACTATCTTTTGGAGCCCAACGAGTTGCTCCATTGAACTACTGGGTCACGAAGGAGGGAGTCTGGCCGGCCCTCTCCTCCGTGGTGAAGGCGTTCCTCTCATGCCTACTGATGAGCGTGCAGAGCGAGCGCATCTTTTCACATATGGGCGACATTGTCTGCCCACATCGCAATCGCCTGCAACCCTGGACAGTTGAGCAGTTGGTCTTCCTGAAGGTCAACTTGCCTAAGTTCAGCTCCCCGAATGTAGAGTTTGGGAGTGAATGAAGTGAGCACCTACTTGTGCCTGCATCCTCTCTTGGCCCGTGCTTGGAAGATGGTTGTAAAACGCTCTCCCACTAAAAATAGACTAGAGTCCAAAGACAGCCCAAAAACTCATTCACAAATTGATTGACAGTGCATCCCCAACCCCCCACCCCTCATCCATCTCCAAACCAAAAGTGAATGCTGGTTTAAAAACTGCAAAGCGATCCAAATTTCCCCAGTCCCCATCCACACATGCCTAATAATACTGAAGGGCCATTGCAGCCCCCAAATGTAACCGACAGCACCCACAGGCCCAGCCCGGATAACCCAGGTTTTTTTTCAGGGACAGGAGGAAGAAAGAGGGAGGTGCCAGTAATGATGACAGGCAGCCAGCAGCCATACCAATGCTGAGGTCCCTCTAATGGGACAGTGATGCTGGTGTGTTGCTTTGCTGCTGAGCTGAAAGAGAAGGAATGGTTGCCTTCCTCTCACAGAATCTGAGGCCCTCCCAGTGATCTTCCTCATTTCGGGTGCAATTCTGGCTTGCCCCCTTGTGGTGCACCCTGGGTAATGCAAAAGAGTCTGGACCAGCCAACCATCCATCACTCAAGGTAAGTCTAAATGCTTCTTGCTTTGTGTTAGATACAGAACGATGTGGAGCTAGGTGTGGTCCACCGCTTCTCTTGTTTGAGAGTTGTGTTATTTGGGGCACGGCTGGAGAGCTGGCATCTGTAGATTGTGTGTTCTGTGGCAGGGAAGCTGGCACCTGGGTGAGAGACCCAGAACCAGCAGGCTTGTTTTGCTTGGCCAGCTCTCCCCGTGTTTTTTGGGGCAGGGCTGGAGAGCTGGCAACTGTAGAGCTGGCATCTGTAGATTGTGTGTTCTGTGGCAGGGAAGCTGGCACCTGGGTGAGAGACCCAGAACCAGCAGGCTTGTTTTGCTTGGCCAGCTCTCCCCGTGTTTTTGGGGGCAGGGCTGGAGAGCTGGCAACTGTAGATTGTGTGTTCTGTGGCAGGGAAGCTGGCACCTGAGTGAGAGACCCAGAACCAGCAGGCTTGTTGTGCTTGGCCAGCTCTCCCCATGTTGTTTGGGGCAGGACTGGAGAGCTGGCATCTGTAGATTGTGTGTTCTGTGGCAGGGAAGCTGGCACCTAAGTGAGAGACCCAGAACCAGCAGGCTTGTTGTGCTTGGCCAGCTCTCCCCGTGTTGTTTGGTGCAGGGCTGGAGAGCTGGCATTTGGGTTTGCTGCAGCCAGGTCTGCAGAGCAGACCTTGAGCAGATTGTGTTTTGTGTGGCAGTGACATTGGCAACTGGATTTATATTGGTTCCAGGCCTGCAGGGTGTGAAGTTAGGTTTGGCTTTGGGTGCCCGAGGAATTGGACCCCCTGGTCCAATTTTTTTTTTGGCCTTGTGGGTTTTGTGTGGGACAGTGCCCTGAAGCTGCACAGCAGTTTGGGGGGCTCTCCTCAAAACCTCCTGCTCCCCAGAGCCACTTTTCCCATGACAATTACAGTGAGGAAGTGGCTCTAATTGGTTTTTTCCTCACCATTGAGAGCAGTGTTCCTTTTGGGGTGCCCACAGATGGGTGCAGTCTTTTGGGGCCAGGGGGGTCATGCTGGGGAGTCCCCTGAAGCTGCCCTGCAGTTTTGGGGCCTCTCCCTCAAACCCCACCTCTGGGCAGAGCCACTTTTCCCACAGCAATTATAGTGGAGGAAGTGGCTAATTGGGCTTTCACCATCATTGGTGGCAATGGGCCTTTTGGGGAGCCCAAAGACAGGGACCCCCTGGCCCAATCTTTTTGGGACTTGGGGGTTTTATAGGGGAGAGTTCCCTGTGGGTTCCCTGCAATTTTTGGGGCTCTCCCTCAAACCCCCTGCCCTTCAGTAGCCTCTAATTATGCCCTGTGTTCCCATTGATTTCAATGGCCCATAGGGTATAATGGTGGGATAGGGGCACCCTCTTTGGGTGCCCCTGAAATGGGACCCCCTGGCTCACTCTTTTTGGGACTTGGAGGGTTTGTAGGGGAGAGTCCCCTGCAGGTCTCCTGCAAATTTTGGGGCTCTCCCACAAACCCCCTCTCCTCCAGGCGGCTTCAAATATACCCTATTTTGCCATTGATTTCAACGGCCATAGGGTATAATGCGGCTGTATATTCGGAAATAGCTGCACATCTACCATATATGCGGCTATTCTGAGTATGGTAATCGGAAATACACAGTATTCCGTATTTTTTGGCCCCGTGTATTTCCGAATCCGTGTAATTCCTTTTTTTTTTTTTGCACACCCCTGGTGCCAATCCCAAGGTGGGGGCAGGTGAGCCCTGGTTTGGAGGCACTCCGGAGCTTCAGGGTCATCAGAAACGGTGGGGGAAGGGAGGGAAATGTCTGCTGGACCATAGGGTATAATGAAGAATTAATCCCGGGGTATCTGGAGCTCTGGAGGGGTGGGTTTTTAGGAAGAGGTACCAAATTTTCAGTGTAGCATCTGATGAGTCTCGTCAAAATGCTCTCCAAGTTTCAAAAAGATTGGACCAGGGGGTCCAATTCTATGAGCCTCCCCAAAAGGTGCCCCTATCCTTCATTATTTCTAATGTAGGGAAGGCATTAAAAAGATATGTGGTCCCCTTAAATGTGATGGCCAGAACTTCCTTTAGAGTTCAATTGTGCTTGTCACAACTTTGCTTATGGCTCCACCCCCAAAGTCCCCTGGCTCCACCCCCAAAGTCCCCAGATATTTCTTGAATTGGACTTGGCAACCCTATCTAATGCTATCTGAGCCTGCCTGGGCGGGGAGGGCGGGATATAAATAAAATTTAATAATAATAATTTAATAATATCTATATCCCCCACTAGAAGAATTGCAGAAGGCCAGTTCCCAGTATTCTGTGACCAACAACAACATCAACCTTTATTGGGATTATACACTAAGAAGTATACAGGAGGTAAGGAGCACTTAATGCAATTAATGCAAATCTCACCTTTTAGAAGCCAGATACAAAAAGTTGCCACCATATCAACAGTTACAGCATTTTTCGACAAAAGAAGGGATTTATAATTATCAGATTGGCGTATTAAATCCATTAACAACCAATCTAAATACTTAACACAAATATCAGAATAATAATCACAATACAAAATAACATGCTCAATATTTTCTACTTCTTTTCTTCCACAATCACATAGCCTCTGTGACCATAACTGTGGTTCTTGAAAAATAACACAGTTTCCTAGGATCATATTTAATTTGAATTTTAATTTATTTAACAGTGATATAAAATACTGATTTAATTCACTGAGATCATAGCTCCATGGCAGAATACATTTCAATGGGTGCTAGTGTGTCTTTTTAAATAAAACAGAGTCATATAGCACCTCTAACACTAACATGTATTGTTGCATGAATAACTGCTGAATAAATGATTGTTTAATTAGGATTTAACAATGGGATTATTTGTATTCACTAAGCCTTAAACAAACACCATTAAGGCAGTTGTGAATGGTTACTAGGGTTGCCAATCCCCAGGTAGGGGCAGGGGATCCCCCAGTTTGGAGACCCTCCCCTCGCTTCAGAGTCATCAGAAAGCGGGGGGAGGGGAGGGAAATGTCTGCTGAGAACTCTATTATTCCCTATGGAGATTTATTCCCATAGAAAATCATAGAGAATTGATCTGTGGGTATCTGGGGCTCTGGGGGGGCTGTTTTTTGGGGTAGAGGCACCAAATTTTCCATATAGTATCTAGTGCTTCTCCCCAAAATACCCCCCAGGTTTCAAAAAGATTGGACCAGGGGATCCAATTCTATGAGCCTCGAAAGAATGTGCCCCTATCCATTATTTCCTATGGAAGGAAGGCATTGAAAAGGTGTGCCGTCCCTTTCATTGTGATGGCCAGAACTCCCTTTGGAGTTCAATTATGCTTGTCACAGCCTTGATCTTGGCTCCACCCCAATGTCTCCTGGCTCCGCCCCCAAAGTCTCCTGGCTCCACCCCCAAAGTCCCCAGATATTTCTTGAATTGGACTTGGCAACCCTAATGGTTACTATGCTTATCTTGCGCTTTTTTGGGAGGGGTTATAGATACGCTACCGAGCATACCTCTTGTATTTGATGTTCTTTTAAGCCCAGTGTTCAGAGGGGGGTTTTATATGTCCACCTATATCTGCTGGCTGAGGATTTACTGACAGGCCCAATAGTTTACTTGCACTCCACAAACACTATCTTCTGAGCCATGAATATTCACACCTAGACTGATTTCACACTAGGGTTGTTCCAGGTGAAGAGCCTTTTTGCCCCTGGTTCTTCTCTCCATTTATGTACAAGCTGCCACAGAGCTGCAAGTTGGCGCGCCACTTTCCTGTGGCAAGCATGATCCTCTTACAAGCAGGTTCTGCTTGCCACGGAGGAGCGGCACGCCAACTCGCAGCTCCACAGCAGCTTGTGCAAAAATAAAGAGAGGCACCAGGGCAAAAGGGCTCTCCACCCAGAACAAGCCCTAGTGCGAAACTGGTACTAGAGTCCACCCCAACAGGCCTTGAAAGCCCCACTTACCCCATTCTCATTTCCTCTCACGCAATAAACACACAGCGGAATTTTGGGTTGCCAGATCAAGAAATATCTGGGGATTTGGGGGGTGGAGCCAGGAAACTTTGGGGGTGGAGCCAGGAGCAAGAGTATGACAAGCACGATTGAACTCTGAAAGTAGTTCTAGTGATCACATTTAAAGGGACCACACACTTTTAAAAAGCATTCCCTTCATTTGGAATAATGAAGGATAGAGGCACCTTCTTTTGGGGCTCATAGAATTGGATCCCCTAGTTCAATCTTTTTGAAATTTGGGGGAGTGTTTTGAGGAAAGGCATTGGATGCCATGCTGAAAATTTGGTGCCTCTACCTTAAAAGACAGCTGCCCCAGGGCCTCAGATACCCACAGATCAATTCTCTATTATACCTGATTGGAATTAGTCGAAGAAGAAGAAGAAGAAGAAGAAGAAGAAGAAGAAGAAGAAGAAGAAGAAGAAGAAGAAGAAGAAGAAGAAGAAGAAGAAGAAGAAGAAGAAGAAGAAGAAGAAGAAGAAGAAGAAGAAGAAGAAGAAGAAGAAGAAGAAGAAGAAGAAGAAGAAGAAGAAGAAGAAGAAGAAGAAGAAGAAGAAGAAGAAGAAGAAGAAGAAGAAGATTATGAGGATGAGGATGATGATATTGGATTTATATCCTGCCCTCCAGTCCAAAGAGTCTCAGAGCGGCTCACAATCTCCTTTACCTTCCTCCCTCACAACAGACACCCTGTGAGGTGGGTGGGGCTGTAGAGGGCTCTCACAGCAGCTGTCCTTTCAAGGACAACCTCTGCCAGAGCTATGGCTGACCCAAGGCCATGCCAGCAGGTGCAAGTGGAGGAGTAGGGAATCAAACCCGGTTCTCCCAGATAAGAGTCCGCACACTTAATCACTACACCAAATTGGCTCTCCATATAGGGTATGGGGTATATAGGGTATAATGGAGTGCCCAGCAGACATTTCTCTCCTCCCCTTTTGCTTTCTGATGACCCTGAAGCAAGGGGAGGGCCTCCAAACTGAGGGGTCTCCTGCCCCCAACTAGGGATTGGCAACCCTAGTAGAATTGTATTCAATGAACTTTAGTAAACAGGACAAGCAAGTGCCAAACAGTAAGCACCTTAAATGATTAAAAGGTTGGGTATAAAAAAAGGAGAGAGTTTGCTATGAAAATTCCAGGGTAGGATGTTTACTCAACCATTCAGCTTACCTTAAGTCCAGTGTCTCAAGTATATGTGAACAGGGTGCCTACCACTAGCAAATAGGCAATTAAGATAGCCAGGGCACTTTTGACCTTGTTTTTTCTGTTTGGGATGCATGGAAAGAGTGTGTTGCATAACTGTATAGGATTGTCAAAAGACCTGGAGAAAAATGTTCTTTTAATTAATTAACTACAAAATTTATGCCCTGCGTCTCTTCCCTCATTGAGGCTACCAAGTATATAGGGTATATAGGGTATAATGGAGTGCCCAGCAGACATTTCTCTACCTCTACCTAACAGATCAGAAACATAAATAAGATCAGAAACAGATCAGAAACATAAATAAGAAAAATATGTTATGGTAAAACCATAAACAATAGAACACATTAAAACGATTAAAACCAAAGCTTAAATACAGATTCAGAACCACAAAGACAGCAATTAAATCACAGGGCAGAAAGGAAGGATTGCTGAGGGAACACCAGACATAACAAAAAAGTTTTCATCCACTGGCAGAAGATGTCAACAGATGGGGATAGAGGAGTTTCCCTGGGAAGAGAGTCCCAGAGGTTTGGTGCTACAACTTGCCACCCACCTGGTCTTAGAAATGGACAGGTGATGCTTTTAATTGCATGGAGGTAAATGTCATCCCATTAAGCCTTGATTAAATGGATAGGCAACCCTATTGCTGTGTCTTTAAAAGGGTGGTGGCACAGGGTAGAGAGAGCAGTCTGTTGCTTCTAAAAAAGTAAATATGTTGTTGTATCTCCCCCCACCCTTTTATCCTCATAACAACAACCCTGCAAAATAAGGGAAACAGAGAAAATGACTGGTTCAAGATCACCAGCAAGCTGTGTGGTTAAACACAGCATGAACTCAGGTCTCCCAGGCCCCAGTTACCTGTGGATCAATTCTCCATTATACCCTATGGGAATTGGTCTCCATAAGGAATAATAGAGTGCCCAGCAGACATTTCCTCCCCAGCCCCGCTTTCTGATGACCCTGAAGCAGGGGGAAGGCCTCCAAACTGGGGGATCCCCCGTCCCCACCTGAGGATTGGCAACCCTAATAGCATACTAGTTCTATGAGGAGATGCCTATAACCTCTTTTACAGGAAAAAAATAGCAAGGATCCAATATATATTCAGAACTCTCCTTACTTTGTATCTCAGTGCCATCAAATTTGAGGAGAATAGGTCCACCAGTGACTACTAGCCATGGTGATTAAAGAAAACCTTCACATTCAGAGTCAGAAAACTTCTGAATACCATTGCTAGGCAGCAACCATGGCAGAAAGACTTGGCCTCTCTCCCCTGTTGTTGGTTAGGCTTGCCATATGCCCACTGGGGACAGGAGATCTCCCTCTGAGAGCATTGCCAGCCAGCACTTTAGCAGCCAATGGGAGAAAAAAATGAAAAATGAAAATGCCATCAGCCATCCAAGAAAAGGTGATGTGATGTCACCCCTCTCTAGGATAGCTGGAAACTCAATGGTTTTCCAATGATTCCTAGAGAGGCTTGACATAGTATCCTGGTTTTCTCAAAAGTGACATCACTCCACTGCTAATGGCTGCATTCTATTTCCCCACCACCACCTCCCTGGTCTCCAGCTCATTGCCTGGCAACCCTAGTCAGTCCTGCATAGTAACTGGCTGGACACTGGACTGGATGGACCACTGGCCTGATCAGGCAAGGCTGTTCTTATATTCAAAATCACTTTAAGAGAAGCCTTTGGTGATCCGGAAAGATCTATAATGAGAGTGTGCATGTGTGGAAATCCCTCTTACTCTCCTAGAAGCACTGACATTTCCTATGATTCTGTTTGGATGCCAGCATCTATTTACTAATGTCTGTAGACCAGCTCTAGTTGGGTTTTCCCCCTTCATGGAACAACTCTAGTAGAAAGACTTCTTGGGACATAGCTCGTATGCTCATTTGCTGTTTCTCAACAACCTCTGTGTTGGTGGGTTCATAGTGTGGTGCTGACTGAAATGGGCTATACTGAAGCCAAGTTGTCCCTTTTGCTTATTTGACCTAGAATCCTGTCTCAGAAGGATGTCAGTATTTAGTCCCTGAATTCACCAACATTTTTGCTGTTTTGCAGCCTAGTGTTGATATGTTATTTAAGAGTAACAATAAGGCTGTATTAGTAGGTTTTCCCCCCCTGCATTGCTCTATTGCATAGGCTGTACCGCTAGCAACTGTGAGCTGAAACTGCAGTAAATAAACAGTGAGGTCAGCCAGTTTGCAAGACAGAAAGCTCATCTGTGAAAACCTGTCTTTTCCTGGACATAATTACATGTTTGTTGCTGGAAAGAAAGAAAAAAACAACTACCACCACAAGTCTGCCTTTTTTACCTATAACTGCAAAACTGGGAGGGGGGAAAGGGATACTTACCAAAGCACAGTAGAAGAAAATTATGCCTTGAACTGAATCTTTTCCCCCCTCTGAGAACTCGCCTTGTCCATGTGATACAGAGCAACAGTGGGCATACACACTAATGGCTTTGCTGTGCAGCACAGCAGGTTACGTGAGGTGATACATAAACAATTCAGAAAACTGCACGTCACTGAAGAGACGAGCCACAGATAAGTCCTCTCGTGTGCCCTGCCGTTTTGGCAGCCCAGAGTTCTATAGCTGTGGTTTGTTGTTTTCCTTTCAAACTCTTGTAATTCTTGGGGTGCATGTTCAGGTACAAGGTGTGTTATTTACTAGATTTGTGGTCGAAAGAGAAAAAAAAATAGCCTGGCAGGTATCCTTTGCCCCAGGCTTATAAAATGCCAGTATTTCTGCTCCGCCTTTTGGCATGTCTTTTCTTTGCTTTCTTTCAGGACAGGAATAACAGGATTAGCTGTGAAGAAGGGGAAAAATAAGCCCTTGGAGCGGTTTTGGCAACTACCTTGTGGCCCAGTTCTTCTTACAAAGCCCAATCAAAAATACCATGGAGGAGAGTTTCTCCATCAAAATTATGGGAGTGAATTAACACAAGTGATCAGAAGATGTTCCTTTTGCATTTTCTTTTTTGAGAGCCTGAAATCCAACAGAGTTAAGTTGTAAAGCTTTCTCTAGACTTTACCACTTCAAGCTGCAGGAGGGCAGATCATATTTTTACATTATTCCACCACAGAAGAAACTCTTCTGAAAATTTAAAACTCACATGATCAAGCGCTGAATTCACCCCACCCTGAATATTCAAGCAGAATAATCCCAGGTAATTAGTTTACCACTGGAGTTGCCTGAATGTATAAATTGACCACAAATGACTTTAGGTAGGGTTCTCCCACATGATGAGTCCTTGTCTCCTCAGCTGAACGCTGCTTCCCATAACTTGAGACAATCCTTAGATGGTCAGATTAAAACATGATACACATAAAACATAATGCAATTGTTAATGTTTTGGTGCATGGAACCCAGGCACTTTTATCTTGTTTTGGTGTCAGATTCTGCCACAAAATGGAGCAGGGAAGCCCCCCTTATCAGTAGTTATTAGGAGCAGGAAAGCCCCCCTTATCAGTAGTTATTAGGAGGCACCAATGGAGACATATGGAGGGAGTGCTACTTACAAATGTGCAGTGCAAAAATTTCCATTTTGGGTTTGAGTTTTCTATAGGCTTCTCTTCAACCTGCCAGAATTGGGGTTTCAGCATTAGTTTTTGGTTTCCAGAATTTCAGCAACCTGAAAATCATGCCCCATAGAAAAACTCATCCTGACTTTTAAAATGAATCCCTGATTGGCCCTTTAAATAGTTTAAAAGAAAAAGGGGAAGGGAGGCATGACTTACAGGCTCTCTGCAACTGCATCCCAGCTGTTGGCCCCTTTCTTCTCTACAGTCAGGCAGGACTAGCCCAAACTGCCTGGAACCCTAGGCAAAGCTACCTTCTGGTGCCCCCCTGCACTGATAATGTCACCAAGTCACATGGGAGGCACCCAATTTGGCATTCCCAGAAGGCCAGTGCCCTAGGCAATCACCTAGTTCATGTAGTGGCAGGGTCGGCCCTGCAGTTAGGGTCCCTCCTAACAACCATCGAACGGCTGCTGGACCAGCGCACAAGCTCCTGGCTGCAAAGAGCAGCTGGTATGGGCTTCATAAAGTCATAGTGAGGCTTCTGGAAGACTTCACAAGGCTTCATGAGGCTCTATAGCCTTGTGAAGGCTTCCAGAGTGTCACAAAATTTCACGAAGCCCTTGCTTAAGTGGTCTGCTGGCACCACACTTAAAGGGGGAAATCTCCTTAGGCAGAAGGAAGGCTTCAAAATTTGTTCAGTGAAATGGTGGGATACAGATCCTAGGGGATAGAAAGGCTTCAAAGCAGTACAACTCATTTCTCTGATGAACCCATAATCTCCATTCTTCTAGCTGTAGGGATTCTGTATCTTCAGTTGCAGCTGAAATGGACTGTGGGGACAATAATTGTCAGGACAAGACTCCTGTCTGAAATTACCTGTGCATTTAAACATTCTTTAGTTCCTAGTTTGGCTTTTCCCATTAACATTCCCAACTATAGGTGACGTAGAGATTTTAGAAAAGGAGTGTAAAAGCTGACTTGGAACTCTCATGAGGCATCATTGTGAGAAAAGTACACACTCCACTAGCAGTGTGCAATATTCTCACTACTGTCTTGGCACTTGGGCATCTTCTGAAAATTCTTTGCTCCCCCACCAGTTCAAATTAGAGCCGAAACAAAATGCTGCACAACTTTAAAATTCAGTGCCAAAAAAACACACCCTGCATCTGAACTTGACTTGAAGAATTTCCACCTTTTTGAAATGTTTTGAAATATGACTCAAGTGATGCTATGGAAATCCTGAGTTTTGACAATTGAATTTAAGGCTGTGATATGCCCAGTTGCTGGATTCAATTTTGTATAGCATACGGGAGCAATCTACTCAGTAGTAAGTCTACTCAGAAGTAAGTCCCAGCCGAAAACCACTAAGCGAAATAGTATCCATAAATAAGCTGCCTCCACATTATACGTTTTGAAAGTCACCAAATTTGTTTCAACTCTTGGGTTAAGATTTCAGACCTTGCATTACAAATGAACAAATATTCAATGTTTTGTTTGTTTATATTTTGGCAGCAGTTTCAGTTCTCCAATTTTTGCTTTTGTAGATTTTTTATTTTTATTATTATTATTATTATTATTATTATTATTTAAGCATGTTATGTGGTTGCAATACACAGTTTATATGGTATTCATACAAACAGTACAAATCATTAGCATGTACACATACAATGTATGTGTGTGTGCGCACGTGCTGTTTTATTGATACACAAATACCATTAAAAATAAACACAGCTCCCATTTCTGTGAGGAGAAGCAACATTGAAATGGGGAATGTAGATCAAAATTGTCACTACTTTATATTGCTGACAGGTAAACAAAAAAATACTATTTCATTGAAAGGGGAAGGAAGGGACTCACTCAGTAATGTGATCTCACACTAAACCTCACCCAGTGGTGAGAACAGTCAGGTAAAAGCCATTACAGAAAGAATTTCAAAGCTTTCTTCGGCAGAGCTTTCAGGAACAATGCAGCCCATTGTTTACATTTTAATTAACTTATGTGTCACTGATTTATAAGGAAGATGGATTAGTCTTATGCTTTCAGCTGAATTATTGCAATTTGAACCTATTTGTACTTTTAGTTAAACTCTTCGAACTCTTCAAAGCCCAGAGAAGATTGTTTAGGTACAGGAAATCAAATTAGTAATGCTGTTACGGTGATTTAATAGTGTTTTGGTGACTGGTACAATAAGGAACAGTAACTGGAGAATCTTCCATTTTACATCTTCCATCTTCCTTTACTTTTGCAGCAGACATTCTAAATAAATAAATATGAAATACAGGATGTTAAATAAGTAAATGCATGCAAAATAAGAACACCAAGTACATAAATGTAGTAACAGTGTTGTTCATCCAGTTGTTTTGGAAGATTAAATTGACACTGTGATTGTTTAAAACACTGTAGCCTGCAAGTTCAGTTCTAAGGCAAGAAGGGAAAAGAGTTAATGTCCACAACTTGTTGTAAAGAAACATATGTAAACATGGAAGGAATTAAGTCTGTGCAGGATACACAATGCCTGCCTAATATCAAATCATTTGTTAATCCCTGTAAAATTATGAAGGTCATCAAGATTTCAAAAGGGAGGTGCTGCAGCCGCAACAGCAGCAACAAGTGTTTTTAATTCCTCTGCCTAATACATCACTGTGTCTTGTTTATCATCTAAGATGTTTTGAATTAGTTAATTAAACCAAATAAGTGACCAAAGGGTCATTGATTTTCTAATTTTATTTATTTATTTCATTTATTTATTATTTGATGTATGAATCACCTATCCCTGCCATAGCAAGGTTCTGGGCAATGTACAAGAAATAAAAACATTGAACGTAAGTTAACAATTTAAAACAACAGTTTTTTACAGTCTTAAAATGGATGGCAAAATCCTATTATTATAGTGGCAGACTGCCAGCCACTTTGTGGGCAGGGGAGAAGAGAGCAGGGCAGACAAGGAGAGCTGAAGAAGGGTGGTGGTGGTATATATGGTAATAAATAATTTGTGCTCAATTCAATTTATGATGGTAAGACATTGGACCAGAAGATTTTAGGCCAATATTAAACTTGGTTTCAATAGGGGAGAGAGAGATGTACATGCTTTCCTCTCTCATTGAACTTCTAAGTGGAGCTGAAAGTGCTTACCTTGGACTGGATCGTCTCCATCATTCTCACACCTGTGGACATAATTTGTGCAATTCAGATTTTGCACAATTGGTCCTGGGAGGTTTCTATAGCAAACTTGAAACCTGAACAAGGAGTAAGGGGGGGGGGGGGATGTGAATTCTAATGTGAAAAACAGAAACAGAAAGAAAAAATATTTGGCGAGAAGAATTAGGTCCAGAGAGAAAATTTAGATAATGTGTACTTGGATCATTTACGTTTTCAGAAAGCACAAGGGAAGAAAAGATTATAGTAATGCTTTTCAGCACCAGATCTATTATTTAGTGGTGGTAAATTGTTCTCTCATTTTCTGCACTAAAGTTTAAATCTAGTGCTAGTGAAAAACTGCAGAATGGCTAGATTTCTCAGAAGAGAGAGCCAAATAGCCAAAGTCCTTGGGGAGAAACATAAGACTTGGCAAGCCTTAACATACTACAGTAGTTTCTTCGGCATATAAGAGGTGTCAAACTCCAATGTACAAAATACGGCCCTAAAGTTCTCCTAAATGGACATCTGGTAAAATGTGTAAATCCACTCTCCACAAAGCAGAACGAAAATAGCTGACTGTACTCAAATTGTACTAAAGTGGCTGAATGCCGCTGACATTTTCAGTTAGATAACACATTTCAGTGGGTTTTGAATAGGTTTTCAGTTAACTAATGACCACAAAGGAGCCACCTCAATGCATACTGGATAGTTTTTGCAGGTCTTATTATACTTGCAGTATGGCCACCACTGAAAAAACACAGCCTCTGGGCAATACATGCTGGGCATGCAAAACAATAACTGCATGCAAAACAATAACTCCCTGTCCAATAACACTAAAAAAACATAGGCAGTCCAGGTCTACTGGTAGAGTCAGAGATGTCCTGCCATTTACCCTCATTCCCCAGCACTTACCCTCATTCCCCACCAGCACTTTGTGGAGGAAGAATAAGGGTATTGGGGGGGATGCCGATATTTCACCAGCACACATGACTTCCAGCAAAACCTGGAACTGACATCATTATATTGGGGCAATATTCTAGAATTCACCCAAAATTCCATGATTTGGGGTGAATCCTAGAGTGTTGCCCCAACATAATGTCATCACTTTTTCATAGAAAGTGATGTGGCATGTCAGTGTGATGCTGGAACACCTGTCCCTACTCCACAATTCTCAATAATTCCTCCTGATGTAAAGGGACTTACCTCAGTGTAAATGTCAAAATATGGACTGTTAACACTGCTTTGCAGCCATAGTTAGAGATGCTGTTTGCCATGGGCAGATTCTGCAGATGAGCACACAGTGCTTGCTTGACAGCCATGACCACTTTTGGACCTAGATTTGCATCGCCCCACCTCTCCATAGTCAGCCTCAAGTAGCTGCTGAATGAGTCATAGTGTGTATGTGGGGAACTACAGAAATACTTAGTTGGGCAGCTGCAGCAGTGGGAGGGGTGAAGCCATGGGGTCCCAATGGGCAACCATGGGAAGATGCATTGAGGTTGCCATTGTTGGAATACACTACACCTGTTGAAATAGGCAGTGTCTGGTGCACAAAGAGAAGAAGACCCTGAAGGGGACAGCCAGAAGACAATTAAATAGGATAGAGAGGTCAGCATCTTTTCTCCTTTTACGTTTCATTCCTTGTCTGTCCCCAGATTGCTACTCTTGGTCAGTATCCTGCTTCTTCTCAGAAGTCCCACACTTACAGTGCACTCCTAAGAGCACTTTCCTGGGAGTAAGCCCCACTGAATAGACCTTAGTAGATTTCAGAGTAGATCTGCTTAGGACCGCTCTCTTAGTCTTGTTCTCTCTCTCAGCTAGAGATAAAGTTAGGACCCTATCTCTGTCTCTCTTCTTTACTATCAAGTATGTTAATTCCTAAGTAAACCTTTATCTACACTTCAATCAGGTTGTCCAGTGTTGCTGTGTTAATTACTCTGCCAACAGCCATGTAGCTCAACACTGTTCACTGGGCCATTCCTTTCATGTAGCATGGTACAGTACAGTGCAACCTTCTCTCTTGTGAACTGCCAAACAACCTGTAGCGAGGATGGCTTCCAGCTCTGAACTAGCAAGCAGGGACTGGACAAGCCTGCAGGCATCAGCATCTTGACTCCAGGGCTTACATGCTCAGCAGCTGGTCCTGCCTTCCATGAAAAAGAATCCTTTATGTAATATCATATTAGGTTCCATGGAGACTTCCTCGTCTTCCTGAGAAGTGGTGCTGCTCTCTCCAGTGTTTGATCTTCAGTCTTCAGCTACTGCAGCCTGTATCTCCCAGCCTGGAAGTTTTTGAGGTTGGCTGGTTCAGATCTACCTGGTCAGTCTCTTAGACTCTACTGCACTCCCCACAGTTTTCCTTGTGTAAGAGGGCCTACAAAGGTGGCTCTCAAGCTAACAGTTTAATGTCAGAAGTGGTCCTCGAACTCCAGCCCTTCCCTCTTTCGTGGGAGGAAGGAAGGAAGTCAGCAAATGAGTATTATAAAACTGTGTTATATTTGGGAGGGGGGCGGGGGGAATGAACAGAAAGGTAGAATCCAATTGAAGTCTACTTACCTTATGACTTATGCTATGGATCATTGTGTTATGCTAACTTGCCTATAATAGAAGCAGAAAAACTTAGTTACGCATTGTTACATTTATTGTTGTTGTTGTTACATTTATTATTTAGGTTCTCTAATATGTATATTATTTGCAATCTTGTCTTTTATGTATAGCATATGTCTATGCTATTATGTCTTTTAATAGCATTAATAAAGCTTTTTGAAAGGAAGGAAGGAAGGAAGGAAGGAAGGAAGGAAGGAAGGAAGGAAGGAAGGAAGGAAGGAAGGAAGGAAGGAAGGAAGGAAGGAAGGAAGGAAGGAAGGAAGGAAGGTTGCCAGGCATATTTTATTCGCTTAAACTGAAATACATGTTAAGCATATCAACTGTACTTACTTAACTGACCCTTTCTGAGTGTTCTTTCATGAAATATATTATCTTCATATCTCATTTTACTTTGTTAGATCACTGATGCTTTCAGACTGTCTCATATGCTGTCAAAGCCAAATGTTGCTAAGTCCAAAGGTTGCAAAAGTCACATTTACATGTTCCAGCCCAGGTACATGTTCCTCTAATTTCTCATGAGAGCTGGAAACCTGGATTCTTTCCGGTTTAAGATTTTATGGCTCTGTGATGCTACCCTAAGCACAAAGGTCCCCACCAGAGTATGTGCTCATTGGTTACTGGAGATGACCAAATGACAGAGCAGCACTCCTTTGTCATGTCATAGGTGCAGAAGTTCTGAAAGCCCCTCTTTACAGATTCTAATGGTATTAAACTCTTCGTTTTGTACATCCTTGGGACAAATCTGTAAACCGAGTCACCAATATTTGCAATGTATAGCTAGGGAACTGAGACTTAGACAATTTTGCTGAAAGCAGAATTCATGTTCCCCAATTCTCTGTCCACTGGTTTAGAATTTTTCTCACAGTTTTCAGTAATGTAGATCCAGAGGCTGAGTTATAAACTGGTTTGTTGCAGGATTTCCAGTAATTCACTAGGCTTTAGAACTGAAATCTGTAACCACAGCAATTAAAAGTGAAAATTGATACATTTCTTTGCTGTAATATCTTCCCCATCCCACTCTCAGCATTCCCTGCAACACCCCAGAATAAAGCATTTCTTGCATATCCACAGAAACACGCCCAAAATGCAGTTTTACGAACATCACCATTTCTAAAATCAGCTAGGCTATAACACAGCAAAGTGCAAAAGGGGTGGGGAATCCATCAGATTAGGGGGACTAAAATGTTTGAATCTGGAGCTTAGCTTTTGACTTGATTGAGGCCCAAAGACTCCATGTCAGTCAGGAATAGAACTTCTGAGTTGTCTTTAATTTCGCTCTGCTTTTCTGTACTCACAATGCAGAAAAAAAAAACAGAACAGCTGCTCGGGTGCTATTGTAGAAATTATATACTTGCCCAACCAAGGAGGAGGGGGTGGGAGTGAAATGTTGGAGAAACAATTTGAAGAGCTAAATGGAGATAGCCAGCTCAGCCTAGAGAATGGGGTGAACACAGAGGGTGAGAAGTATTTGTAGCACAAATAGCAAACAAAGAAGGAAGACTATTTAAAAAACAGTTCAAAGTAGCCAATGGAATGGACACACTTGAGTGTTTCTTCGACTGAATGGTGCAAGAATAAGATGCATACTCCAAATAATATCCAACTTTTATATAGCAATACAGTGGTTTGCCAAGTGCTTTTTTATCCAAGTGCCCTATAATAATAACAATAACATTTAATTTATATCCCGCCCTCCCTGCCGTAGCAGGCTCAGGGCAGCTCACAACATAATATAAAATACAAAGATTACATAATAAAACAACAATCTACAACATTGTACAATTTCCTTAAAATTCCCTTAAAACCATCTAATTAAAACCAACAATTTCATACGATCGTACTCGGTGCTACGTTTTCAAAAGTTTCTGATCTTGCTCATTTACAGATTTTCGTAACGACGGTATGAAAATCCAGTATGAAAATTTGGTCATCAGTACCCACTGAGCTATGAAGCATCAATATAATGAGTAAGACAGAATTCCAGTCCATTCTGTGCACTTCTTCTCTCCATCATGGTGCAGGGGCAAGGACCTGGGGAACCATCTTCCTTGAACACTCTCTCTCCCCTCCCCTTACCACCAGCAGGCTTTGGTAAACTGGTTTGTCATGGATTAATAGTACTGACATCAGTCAGATGCTATGCAAGTGAGGGTGGATACCTTACTCAATTGTATTGGTATACCAGCCTTCCTAGCGTAACAGAGGATTTCCCCATTTAATGCTCACAACAACCCCGCAATGCAGGTGAAAAGAGGGTGCCTTGCTCAAAATGACCAGTCCAATAGTTTCATGAGACCAGCGTTTGAAGACAAGGATTCTGTTCAAATTTGAACATGCTGCTTGCCATATCACTCCAGCGCTCAACTAGAGGTGCTGCTCAAGGTCAAAACAGAAAAGAATATGGGAGATCCATGACTGGATTTTCTTGATATTTTTAAAAACAGAAAATATAGCCGTGATGGGCACTGATTCAGATCAGGAGATAAGGGGCGTTATATTTCTATTCCCTCATAAATGTGCTTATCAAAACTGACCATTTGCATTGTGAAGAAAAAAAGACTTTTAAAAAAAAACAAATTATGGTGGTGTATGAGTACAATTGATTATCATAATGGTGCTGGCTGGAAGGTTTAAATCCCTTCTCCCTTCCCAATGAAGCCCCAATCAAAGCTGTAATTTAGATTTTTGAAGATAAACATGGATCCATAATTTCTACTGTGCCTAATTTAACCCTGAATTTTCTCTAAATTTTGAATTTAAATGTTCCACTTAGGCAGTTTAAAGGGAATTATGGAAAGAAAAAAAGAGTTCCAACAAGACTAACATTTCTCAGTGAGTGTCCATACCTTTTCTAAACTCCTGCAGAATAGCTCTTAAACTGAATATTGATGCAAATGTTTCTTCCGTTGGGGAAATTAACATTTCACTCAAAGTTAAATTTGAAGTGAACTGGGGAGTTCCTAGTCAGGCAAAGTATCTGAGGAATTTTAAGGTAAGCCAAAAGTTTAATAAAGCTATGAAGAAGTCCCAAGGGATCCTGAGACATCCATCAGTTGTCACCTAAAAAGCATAACCTGAAGTGTAGTTTGGAGGTTTCTCCTCAGGCAATAACATCTGAAGAATTTCAAAGGGAAGTCCAAAGGAGTTTCAATAAAAGTTCTGAAATTTCTTAAGGGGAATGATTCACACACCCTTGGGAAAAACATCTGAGGAGTTGGATTTCAAAGAAAATAACCAGTTTTGGTTAGACTAGGAAGGATTTTGCACATTTCCCATTCTAAAGAATACTCATCCTGAAATTGCCTCATTCAGAAACATTCAATATAGAACAAGGCAATTTCAGACCAGTTCAGATGACCACTAAAGGTTTACTTTTTTCCTGTGGAGTGATGCTGAATTCCTGTGAAACTTCACTAGCAAGGAAAGAAAGGGCTTGCTGAAGGCATCTGGATTAACTCTTATTCTGCCATCTTTAACAGCAGATTTCTGATATTTGTTTCTGTGACATGGAAGAAAGAAAGTGGAACATCACAAACACACATATACGCACAAAAACCTGACTTTTATGAAGAAAACACCATATACAAATAAATAATTTTGAGTATGGCATTGCAAAGGGCCTTGTATTCCTGGCAATTTGTACAAACAGTCTTGAATTGAAACTGTAAAAGAAACTTAAGTTGAACCAAAATAATAGCAGATGTATTGTAAATGTTTCCAGATCCAGACACCTTGGGAAGGCTGAGGTCATGTTCATTAAAACTGAGTAGGACCCCATCCTATGAGGCATATTCTTAACCTATAAGCAACTATGTTCTTTGAAGTTGGCCATCCTATGCAAATGAAGGTCAGATTTTTTAAAATCATTTGCTGGGGTGGGGGTGGTGGTGGAAATCTCAGTCTGTTTGTTACTCTTCATAAAATTTGCCTGCTTAAAACCAAAGGGTGCTTGGGTGTGGAGGATAAAAAAGAATATTTACATTAATGCCAGTTGTAACAAAGTTATTTGTACAGTATCGCACTTTCTAGAGCAGGGGTGGCCAACGGTAGCTCTCCAGATGTTTTTTGCCTACAACTCCCATCAGCCCCAGTCAGCATGGCTAATGGCTGGGGCTGATGGGAGTTGTAGGCAAAAACATCTGGAGAGCTACCGTTGGCCACCTCTGTTCTAGAGCATTAGAGTGACCAATTTACATTTTGTATTAGTAATTATTTACAAAATAAAGTGCAACCAAGGGGGAGTTTTCCCCCTAAACTGAGATCCAAAGTGGTTACATGCTAGTTGGATATTTCACTTTTGAACAACAGATTACCAAAGCACAAACTGCTTTTGAAAGCAGTTTTGGAAGTTATCTGTTAGTATGTGGGTGTGGGGGGAACTGATTTTTGAGAACCACCAGTCCAGAATCCATTTGGGATTGACTGTAATAGTTGTATAGCCCTAATCTGTAGTGCATAGATGTATGTTATTAATGTTTGGGTTTGCTAACATATGATCCTCAAGAACAGCCAGGACGCAGATGATGTAGTAACGTAGTAAAAATTAAAGTCTGGTCATTGTCTGGTTAGGATCCTTCCTGGGAACCCCATTTATACAACTTGGGGTTCCATGATGAAAGAAGGACAGTGTATGAATATCACAACAATAAATTAATATGGAATTTATAATATAGCGGGTTCGATGCACTGAAAAGGCAAAGTAGTAGTGAATATCAACTCTTTATTAGGCACAACATAAGGTAGGCTGCACTTCAAGATTGGGGAACTGGGCCAAAGGGGCCAACTATTAAACTAGTAGCCTATATACAACTCAGGGTTCCCGCGCAAGCACGTTATTGGGTCATTCAAACCAGCAGGGGGTTCGTGATTGGTGCAGAGCAGCAGGGATTTGGAACCCTCTGTCCATTGTTCCTGAGTCCCCAAGCTCCGTTCTTATGGCTCCAATGAGCCAGGCAGGAAAACCCTATACAGTGGTCCGCATACACAACAGAATTGTATGTAGTATTTGCAAACATGGAGGTTACAAACTTTCAGTATTGTGTCAGTCTAATTCACTGGATTTCCTCCCATTATAGCTGTTTCAAGCCATCTAACTAAGTTGTAATTGACTTGATCATTAGCAGGACTATTGACTTCAATAGGCATAAGGAGGACACTCTGAAAGGCACATTATATTTTTCTAGGAAAGACCTACACCTAATTTATCAGTCGAGCAATCATGTCACAGTGTTAAAAGGAATTAGGACCACTTATTGTTCTGCTTTAAATTTAGGATGCTGGGCTTTGTTATGCCTTTTCATCTACCTTGGAAAAAGCAATTTACATTCTGTAACGGGAACAAAGAGATTCCACCATTGCGCAATTTTAACAAACCTAATCTGGTGTATTTTGTAATAATCTGGTGTAAAAATACAACTTTGTATTTGTAGGGTAGAAATGTAAGAAAGAGATGGTGTTTAAGTTCCTACTGTTAGCTCCAGAGATGCCAATGTTAATTATATTGGATGCCTTACAATCCCTGATTCCTTTATTGTGTATTTTTTTTAATATAAAGAGGAGTAAAAATAAATAAATAAAAGAATAATGTCCTTTAATCTTAACTGCTGGATGATGTAGGAGCTATTCTGTTAATTACATATTATATACAAGATGCAATGACTTCAGGGGTCATTTAGTCCTCCAGTATCTTGGATATTCAGAGTTTGGGTTTCGTTTTTGTTTGTTTAACTTTTTAGTGAAATTCTTTATATTCCTCCCCCCCCCACCCCCACTTAAATAAATGAGACCTGACTGAAATGCACTGGCAAGCTAAAAACTGATAGAAGCCCCAGAAGTAGCAGCTTCCTGAATGAACTTGCACAAAGCACAAACCCACAGAACGCTATAAATGCTGGTTTCTGTGACAGTAAAGTTCCTTTCTAACCCACAACAGCAACAAAATATAAGCTAAACCAGAAAGGGATTGTATTATCATTTTATGAACTGCAGACATTTGCAAGGGAAACAGATATTGGAAGGCTAACCTTTCACCTGATCATAACACAGCTTAAATGAGAAACTGATCAATCTAACGGTGGTGCCAGATGGTGCAAGATTCTTCAAACACATATGGGAGTGAAGGTCCTTCATTAAAGATATGAGACCTTCTGCACTTGAGTACACAAATATCTAAGACGTTTAAGTTTATTTTATACCATAATTGCAAAATTGTATGTGACTCTGGAGATCTATTATTAGAAGCCTCTGCCTCCATTCCACCACTACTTCACAAACACACATGAGCTGCAAGGTATTATCATGGGAGGAGGGACTAAAGTTTGGGCCTGTGTCTTTATTCTTCCTGCCTTCTACAACTTTGCCTGTCAGCCAGCACATTCAAGCAGTCTTTGCTCTTTCCCCTGCTGCAGGCAAGCTTTATCCTGGAAGGAGAGAACAAATGCATTCTGATGACTAGACACTGCATCTGTGTCCCTCATCTGCAGTACCTGCAAGCAAAGCCTTTGTCCCTGCCTATCAGGCACAGTCCTAGAGAATAAAACAGAACACACAAACACAGGACCTATGCTTGTAAGATAGCCTTCCAAAAAACAGTAAGCTGGTATAATAGTTGGTGGAAAGTAGGGCTTTTTTTGAGCAGGAACACTCAGGAATGCAGTTCTGGCTGGCTTGGTGCAGGGGGGGGGGGTGGCCTAATATGCAGATGAGTTCCTGCTGAGCTTTTTCTACAAAGAAAGCCCTGGAAGAAAAGTAAACATAAATGACAATAAGGGTAATGCTGCATGGTGGAAACATTGGTCGTTTTCGCACTCACCTTAATCAGCAGCGACGACCCTCTTCACCGCGCAGGATCTGCGCGGATTTCGCACTAATTGCCGCGGAGCACCCAGAAGAGCCGGAAAGTCCTGGCGCTTTTGCGGCGCAAACGGAAACCGCCAAAAACCAGTTTCCGTTTGCTCTGCAAAAGCGCCGGGACTTTCCGTCTCTTCTGGGTGCTCCGCGGCAATTAGTGCGAAATCCACGCAGATCCTGCGTGGTGAAGAGGGTCGTCGCTGCTGATTAAGGTGAGTGTGAAAACGACCATTGACTAACTATTTGGGTTAGTCATATATCTTCTGAGTCATTTTTCACTCATTACCCCTCCTGTATTTCCATTCACAGTGGACTCAAATTAGATAGTGAGGTACTAAAATAACTTTCAGGTCAGATTTCTGGCTGCTCCTGAATGTTAGAAATAATCAGGGCTTTTTTGTAGAAAAAGCCCAGCAGGAACTCATTTGCATATTAGACCACACTCCCTGATGACAGGCCAGCCAGAACTGCATTCCTGTGCATTCCTGCTCAAAAAAAAAAACCCCAACCCTGGAAATAATATTATTTTATTTTGAAGTGTTTTAATATTTATAAAGAGCATGGTTCAGGCAAGAGGAAAGTTGCTTGGTAAATTTCAATAATATCAGGACTATGTATACAAGTAGGATTAATGCAGTCTGCACTTAGAAAATGAAATTACTGTGGGGATAAACAGCTACGCTCCCACAAGTCATGTTCTTGAGGTGAGGAATTATGGTGCTGCTGACTACAGCAGAGAAAAGGACCAAGGAAGTTCCCATGCTTTTATAGAGCCAGTTTGGTGTAGTGGTTAAATGCATGGACTCTTATCTGGAGAACCAGGTTTGATTCCCCACTCTTCCACATGCACCCGCTGAGTGATCTTTGGTCAGTCACAATTCTTTCAGAGCTGTTCTCTCAAGAGCAGTTCTCTCAAGAGCTCTCTCAGCCCCACCTACCTCACAAGGTGTCTGTTGTGGGGAGGGGAAGGAAAAGGAGATTGTAAACTGCTCTGAGACTCTAAGTGAAGGGCAGGGCATAAATCCAATCTCTTCTTCATCATCATCCTAACCCATAAAATCTAACAAGAGTTTGAAACACGGGGGGAAGAATTAGATATGGATAATCCGGCAATACTGCAGGACAAATATATAATTATTATTATTATATCTTTAATAACTAACTTTATTCAGTTGCTAAAGTGAGGCCATTATAGAAAACAGAGGGAGCTTTTGCAAGAGTATTTTGCTATGCAATTCTAAGCTTATTTAATCAGAAGTAAGTCCCTTTGAGTTTAATAAGGCTTACCTTCTACTAAGTGGATGTAGGATTGCTGCCTTAGTCTAACCCATCCAGTCCCCTCGTCTCATTCTCTGAAACAATAGTTTGCATTCACTACAAAAGATTCAAGTTTTTGGTAATCTGAAACCACTTTTTTTTTTACCCTACCAAGAGGAATAATTCCTTCATATGGTATATTTGGCCTTCTTCCTAATCTTCCAAAGAATTCTGCACACATTTTGTTTATTATTTTAAAGATTTATTTAAGAAAATGCATTGGCAGACAGATAAGTATATATGAAGCTAAAGAAATACATCCATTGGTGTTTAACATTGCATCAAATATTGGTTTAAGCTACACGCCTTGAGCTTTGATCATTAGGGAGAACAAAGATTTAGATTTAGTTTGAGCTGCTTTTTTAAGCAAGGAAGGTAAATTGCGGGAAAAGCATCTTGCAAGTTGCACAGCTTCTGCCTCCAGATATGTGATTGGTAAGGTCACAGGCCTGTGCCTTTGTACTGGAGCTGAAGAACAGGAGTAAGTTCGCCAGCCGTCATGCCCAGAAGATGGAAAATTCTTGGAGATTAGGGTTGCCAGGACTAATTGTTGTGCCAACTGGGGGACTAGGGAGGGCATTCTGGGAGTGGGTGGGGATATTGCACAACATGCATACAGCACTTGGAAGTAAGTAGGCATGCTGGTGATGTCAGGAGCAATGCTCTGATTTTTCAGCAAAACTCCATGGTAAAGTTGCCCTCAAACCATAGAGTTTTGCCCAAAAACCAGAGCATTATCCCTCAACATCACTGACGTGCCTACATCACTTCCAGTTTGGTGAAGTGGTTAAGTGTGCGGACTCTTATCTGGGAGAACCGGGTTTGATTCCCCACTCCTCCACATGCACCTGCTGGAATGGCCTTGGGTCAGCCATAGCTCTGGCAGAGGTTGTCCTTGAAAGGGCAGCTGTTGTGAGAGCCCTCTCCAGCCCCACCCACCTCACAGGGTGTTTGTTGTGGGGGAGGAAGGTAAAGGAGATTGTGAGCCGCTCTGAGACTCTTCGGAGTGGAGGGCGGGATATAAATCCAATATCTTCTTCTTCTTCTTCTTCCGCATGACATCAACACATCACACACAATATCGCTGTTTGGCGGATGGGGGAATTTCCTCCTGCCAGCCAGATGACCACTGGTGGGCAGGAGCCTATGAAAGCAAGGGATCCCCCCACCTCTACCTGGGAATGAAATAGGGTTGCCAGGTCCCCCTTGGCCACCAGCAGGGGATGGAGGGGTAGAGTTGCTCAATCAAGGTTAGGAAACTCTTGGGCCGTTTTCGCACTCACGTTTTACTGGCGCCACGACCATCCTGACGCCGGCGAATCTGCATGGATTTCGCAACAGAAGCTCCGGCGCTCCCAGAAGCGCCGGCTACTTCCGTCGCTAAGCCAGCGCAAACGGAAATCGCAAAGATGCAGGAAAACGTTTGCGCTGGCTTAGCGACGGAAAGCGCCGGCGCTTCTGGGAGCGCCGGCGCTTCTGTTGCGAAATCCATGCAGATTCGCCGGCGTCAGGAGGGTCGTGGCGCCAGTAAAACGTGAGTGCGAAAACACCCTTGGAGATTTAGGGATGGAGCCTGGGATAGGACAGAGACCTCAGTGGGGTACAATGCCACACCCTTCAAAACAGCCATTTTCTCCAGGGGAACTGATCTCTATAGTCCGGAGATTAGGTGTAATTCCAGGGATCTCTGGGCCCCACCTAGAGGCTGCCATCTGTAGAATGGTAATCCTACTGGAGAGTTGGCAGTGGAGCCTGCAGAGGGCAAAAATTTGGAGAAAGGAGGAAATTCAGTGGAGATATAATTCCATATAGTCCACCCTCTAAATCTACCATTTCCTCCAGGAGAACTGATCTCTGACTTGCATAGGGGATCTCATTTCCCACCCACCCCCATTCCCTCCTGTAACCCCCTCTCCACATTATTTCCTTTCCCCTTCCTCCTCACAACTCCCCTATCTTCACCTTCCCCTCTTTACTTCTTGCCTTCCCGCCCACACACCAATCTACATTTTATCTCCCCCATCTTCAGGTATATTAATTAATTATTTACTCTATTGTACCCCATCTCTCTTCACAATGGGTACCCAAAACAGCTTACATTATTCTCTTCTCTTCCATTTTATCCTCACAACAACCCTGTGAGATATATTCACCAGAGTGTGTCTGACTGGCCCAATATCATCCAGAAAGCTTCCATGGCAGAGTAGGAATTCAAACCCAGCCCTCCCAGATCCTAGTCGGAAACATAACCATTATGTTTTTTGCCTACAACTCCCATCAGCCCCAGCCATCAGCCATGCTGGCTGGGGCTGATGGGAGTTGTAGGCAAAAAACATCTGGAGAGCTACCGTTGGCCACCCCTGCATTACACTATATTGCCATTCAAGGTGTGGCTGTTGTAGCAAGCAGCCAGGCCTAGGTGAGCCATGCAAATCCTAAAGCAGCAATTCACAGAATCATAGAGCTGGAAGGGATCGCTAGGGTCATCTAGTCCAACCCCCTGCATAATGCAGGAAATTCACAAATACCTCCCTCCCACACACATCCCATGATTTCTGCTTCACGCCCAGAAGATGGCAAATTAAAAAAAAAAATCTCCAGGATCCCTGGCAAAACTGACCTGAAGAAAAATTGCTGACTGACCCCAAAGTGGCAATCAGCATTTTCCTGTACATATATGACAGGGGCATGAGAACTAAGTACTGATGCAACCCTTCCTGCCCTCCTTCTCATGATCTGCCTAAGTTCACAGGATCAGTATTGCTGTCAGATAGCCATCTAGCCTCTCTTTAAAAACCTCCAAAAAAGGAGAGCCCACCACCTCTTGTGGAAGCCTTTTCCACTGAGGAACTGTTCTAACTTCCAAGAGGTTCTTCCTAATGTTTTGTTGAAAACTCTTTTGATTTAATTTTAACCCATTGGTTCTGACCCGACCATCTGGGGCAACAGAAAACAAACTGGTTGCCTCTATTAAAGAAAAACTGGGAAATGGCTGATGCAGTAATGGCTGCTAAGTTAACTGTAGATTTACGGTGACATGACCAGGACATATTGTAACTAAAGTGGAGACCTAGGTATTTAAAATTCCTGACCTGTTCTATTTCTTTCCCATCGAATAGCCATTTGTGGATTTTTCAAGACTTAGCAAAAACCAGAATCTTGGATTTTTCATAATTCAGATGCAGTTTGTTTTCTTGAAAAAAACTGAGACATCTATTCAACAGTCATCTAAGCCCAACCCTCGTACAAGAAAGGAGTACTGTATCATCTGCGTATAGCAAGATGGGTACGCGTGTAGAGCCCAATTTTGGGGGGTGGCAGTCTACTTCTGTTAGTACAGGAGCCAAATCAATGAGAAATAGATTGAATTAAAAAAGGAGCAAGTATGCATCCTTGTTTAACTCCTTTATTGAAGGAAATTTTAGGTGTCAGTTCCCCAGTGGTTGAAGTTTTGATTTGGCAAGTGGTGGGGGAATGTAGAGTTATGATTAGTTTGAGAAGTCTCTTATCAGTGCCCAGTTGATGGGAGTTTAATCCATAGTCACTCTCTATCTACAGAGTCGAATGCCCCTTTAAGGTCCAAAAAAAGCTGCATAAAGTTTGGAATTCCTAGGGGTAGTATATTTGTCAGCCAGATGTGCTAGAGTGATACAATGATCTACAGTAGATTTACCCTTACTAAACCCAATTTGTTCAGGGCCTAAGACTCTTTGCTCAGACATCCAAGAAGTTAATTTAGTTAATAGATGCTTGGTGTATAGTTTGCCTATAATGGAAAGAAGGCTGATTGGTCTGTAATTAGAAGGAATTGTACAGTCACCTTTCTTGTAGATCGGGAGTACAATTGCATTTCGCCAAGCATCAGGAATAAGGCCTGTTTGATTAATCATGGTAAAAAGGGAAGCAAGAGGGACAGACCACCATTCTGGATCTAACTTTAAGAGCTCTGGGGGAATCAAATCAGGGCCAGGATCTTTCCCAGTTGGTTGATTAATTCTATTACTTTGTCTTGTGTCACAGGTGACCAAGCTGGTAAGTCCTTATCATAAAAATCACATTGCTTAATGGTACAATCTTGGTTTTGCTGAAATAAGTCAGAGAAATATTGAAACCATGCACATGATGGAATCACAGACATGGGGAGAAGCCCCACACATTTAGACTCTGAGGTTATAGCCCAGAACTTCTTAGAATTGTTTAGAATAGTGGCTTGGTATAGTTGATCCCACTGATGGTGCAAATACTCTATTTTTTTCCTTGTCATGCTCTCCCTTAGCTGTTTTTTTATCTGGAAGTACTCTAAAAGAAAAGAGGGGTTAGAGATTCGGAAATGGCTATAGATATTATGTAATTGAGTTTTTAATCCTCTGCAGTCTTCAGTGAACCAAAAGTTGATGCCAATATTGCTCTTCTTTGTGGAATGATTAAGTTTTAAAATGAGTGACTGAGAAAAATGGGAAATCAGAGTATTGTAAGCTGAGATCTTTGGTGTGGGATCCATGCTATCAATTATAGAGACTCTAAGATCAGAAAAAGATCTGAGTTGAAGTAGTTGAGATGCCACCTGCATGGAATGGTCATTCCATACAATTTTAGGTAAGATTTCTGGTTCAGAGGTCAGAGAAATTGGTGGATGGAAAGGGGCAGCAAAAAGGCTAGTTCTGAGTGATAGGATCAGAGGCAAGTGGTCACTAATAACAAAATCCCCAATCTCAAAGTTCAAAATGCAAGATTCCAAAAGAGGAGACACTAGAAAGTAATCAATTACGCTACATTCTATTATAGAAACAAAAATGAATTCGCTGGCTTTAGGGAAACAGGTAAGTCCATTCAGCCATACTCTGTTGAACTGAAGGCAAGATGTAGGCCAGCCAAATTTATGTAGCAGTCTTTAGATAATCTCTCTGAGGAAAAAAGAGGGGGAAGAGTGTCATTCTGGTTGACTTCAAGAGCTCTGAAAAATATCAGGTGGTTCCTGCCTACTCTCACATTAAAATTCCCCGCCAGAATAATTTCAGCAGAGGGAAATTTCCGTTCTAATGTTTCCACAAAAATAGACAAATGTTCCCAATGTTGTGAAAGGGCATGGCTATCTAGGGCAGGGGACACATATAGATTAACAATAATCAAAATGGAGCTTTCAAAATCAAGTATCCAATGGTAACATAATAGATCTACAGTTTAATGATAAGGAAATGAAAATAGACAGCCCAACTTGAAAACGACCTTTAGGTTTGACTCTATAGGCTGGGAGTCAGAAGGAATTGAATCCTTCTAATTGGATCACATTGTGAGACCATGTTTTCTGCAAAAGTATGATATCAAAACTTTTTAAATAACTAAGAAAATCTGTGTCATTAACCTTACTCCTCCATCCTGCAATGTTCCAGGAAATTATCTTTAATGTAGTTGGAGGAGGAGTAATTGAAAGTCAGTTTGCAGCAGAAAGTTGGTCAAGAGAGTTGTTCATATCATGGAATACACAGCCATTGGCTGAACCACTTTGAAGGTTGGAGATTGCAAGTTTTGCTGAGTTACTTTAAACCCCTCGCTAGGGGTGGAATTATTGGTCCTCAAGATAGTAGCATGTATCTCAGCTTGAGTTAAAAGATAAATGATCCTCTCAGGGGCTTGTTGGGGGTCCCTAGCGGTGTCTGCTGGGGATGATGCTGTAATGGGCAAGTGGCTTGTAACATCCAAAATGTTACTTTGCAGGCAGGTTGCCATTGTTTCCAGTCTATCAACTACCGCTGCCTTTTCAGATATAGGGAGCCCACTAAAGAGGTTCTGGACCTCTTGATCAACAGCTTCTTGATCCGAAGGATCGATATCCATGAGTTGGGTCTCAGGAAACAGCGGCAACTTCTTACGGACGACATTGGGACTAGCTGGAAAATTCCCAGTTGTGTCCATAGGAATGAGTGGCACAATATTTGGATTGTGAAAGACCTGTGTAGGAAAAATCCTTAAAAATTAAGTTAGGTAAGGTTGAACTGTTAAATGATAAAAGGACCCTTTGAGTTGGAAATAGGCTATGTAGCAATTCTACCAACCTTAAGTCCACAATTCCAGTTTGGGAGCCAAATAAATTATGTAAGTGTCTCCTGACCAGAATAGGGGTCTTCCATGACAGGAGCGCCCCTCTGAATTTACAAACAGTCAAGCAAAGTGAATAAGGTTGCCAAGTCAGCTGCCATGTGTCTTGGGTTGTTTGCTTGGGTTGTTGATGATAAAAACTAAATGACCTCAAATCTGCAGTAGCTTGACTATCAAGGTCATGCTTAAGATGATTCAAACTCTATGTCTGTGGAGGTGAGGGCTTATCAGTTGAATTGTTTTTACTTCTGGCTTTCTTGTCTCTGACTAAACTTGATAGTGACTCAGCAACATTCTCAAGTTTTGAATGTAGGGAATTTAGTCTTCTGCAGATAAAAATCCATTGATTTAGCCACCAAAAGGAGCAAATCTGCAGGGGTTTTGTTGACCAGAGAAGTTGCCTCGGGGTGGATAACAGAGGAGTCAGGAGCTTTGTTATCACTGTTAATTAATCCACTGCTGGGTGTTAAAGGTGGTAAATCAAAATATATACTCTCAGAAAGGTCAACGGTGTCCTCTCCTAGCAAGGAAAAGCAGTTGGAAAGAGGGATTTGAAAGGCATCTGCTGATTCTAGGGTAGCTGTGGGGGAAAAGTCTTCAATCTTAGTTTGTTTAGAATCAGGAAGTACAGATTCATCACCCTCCCTCCTCCATTTGTGGGGCTGCATTTTATCTATTTCTTCACTTAATTTCAACTTTCAGTTAGATTCACCATTCAAATTAAGAGACTCTAAAAAATGTCTTTGAAGGATAGCGTAAGACTTTGCAAAACTTTATAAAACATCAGCTGTAGTTCGTTAGCTGCAGCAGCTTCTAAGTCAGAAAGCGAAAGCAAAAGCTTATTAATTGATTAAACAATCAGAGCTTGAGAAAGACGAAACAGATGCACCAAAAATTAAAAGTGAGGTGATAAGGTAATACTATTTAAAAACAATTCCTTCTATCAAGGCAAGGTAAAACTTAGAAGATTGAAAACAACTTAGCGTTTTTAGGAGCAAAGAAACAAGCATTTGCCTTCCTCCAAGTCTGCACAGTTCCCCCCAGAAGAATTATACAAAAAGGATCTCAATGTCCTTGACAACCATGAAAGTGAAATCGATGACCTTGAGCCAGACATCCTGGAGTGTGAAGTCAAATGGGCCTTAGATAGCATTACTAACAGCAAAGCAAATGGAGATGACGGTATCCAAGTTGAGCTATTCAAAGTCCTAAAAGTGCTGTTAAAGTGATGCACACATTATGTCAACAAATTTGAATAATGCAACAGTTGCCACAGGATTGGAAAAGGTCCGTTTATATCCCAATCCCAAAGAAGGGTAATGCCAAGGAATGTTCAAACTATCGCACCATTGCACTCATTTCATATGCCAGCAAGGTCATGTTAAAGATCCTACAAGCTAGGCTTTAACAGTATGTCGATCGGGAACTACCAGAAGTTCAAGCTGGGTTTTGGAGAAGTAGAGGAACTAAAGATCAAATTGCCAACATTCGATGGATTCTGGAGAAAGCATGGGAGTATCAGAAAAAACATCTATTTCTGTTTTATTGACTACACTAAAGCCTTTGATTGTGTGGATCATAACAAACTGTGGCAAGTCCTTAAAGAGATGGGAGTACTAGGTCTCCTGAGAAACCTGTATAAGGGTCAAGAAGCAACTGTCAGAATGGGATATGAAACAACTGATTGGTTTAGAATAGGAAAAGGAGTTCGACAAGGATGTATATTGTCACCCTGCTTATTTAATTTATATGCAGAGTACATCATGCAGAATGCCGGCCTACATGAAGCACAAACCAGAATTAAGATTGCTGGGAAAAATATCAACAACCTCAGATATGCAGATGATAAAGCTCTAATGACAGAAAGTGAGGAAGACCTAAAGAACCTCTTGTTGAGAGTGAAAGAGGAGAGCACAAAAGTAGGCTTGAAACTCAACATCAAAAAAACTAAGATCATGGCATCTGGCCCCATCACACTTTGGCAAATAGAAGGGGAAGACATGGAAGTAGTGACAGACATCACATTTCTGGGATCCAAGATCACTGCAGATAGTGACTGTAGCCATGAAATTAAAAGACGTTTGCTCCTTGGGAGGCCAGCTATGGCGAACCTGGGCAGTATAATAAAAAACAGAGACATCACCCTGCCAACAAAAGTCCGTATAGTCAAAGCGATGGTATTCCCGGTAGTAATGTATGACTGTGAGAGCTGGACCATAAGGAAGGCCGAGCGCAGAAGAATAGATGCTTTTGAGATGTGGTGCTGGAGAAGAATCTTGAGTCCCTTGGACTGCAAGAAGATCCAATTAGTCAGTCCTAAGGGAAATCAACCCAGAATGTTCCCTGGAAGGTCAGATGCTGAAGCTGAAGTTCAAATACTTTGGCCACCAAATGAGAAGGGAGCACTCACTGGAGAAGATCCTGATGCTAGGAAAGACAGAAGGCAAAAGAAGAAGGGGACAGCAAAAGATGAGATAGCTGGACAGCATTACTGATGTAACAAACACAAATTTGAGCAGACTTCGGAGGATGGTGGAAGACAGGAGGGCCTGGCATGACTTTGTCCATGGAGTCGCAAAGAATCGGACTCGACTGTGCGACTGAACAACAAAAAAGACAAAGGCGTCAAGAGGGAGGTACCAATTTCAGTTGAGGCCACAGTCTGAAACAAAAGGATTTAACCAGTTCCTACTTTTCTATTTTCCAAATACAAATCCCACTTCCTTTGGGACTGCTATCTGCCTAGCATGGAAACCATACAATTACCATTATATCCAGCTTTGGCTACATCCATCTTCAGAACCTTCTGAAAGCGCCCCCCTTCCTTGACGTTAACACCATTTCTAATATTCTCTCAAGTACCGCATTGCTCTCCTCATTTAAATTCAGCAATGACAAGTGCTTGCTTTCCAAGGCTTGTAAAAATCCAGTTCAAACAATTGCTGCTATCTGGTTATTTATTCAGTGGAATGCAAGCCCTCTCTCTCTTTCTGGTATTTGTTTTTATGTTTCCCTTATTTTGAAGTGGTTGAATGGTTCATCTACCCACTGAGTAGTTTCCTTACAAGTTTTCTTTTTAATTAATAGACTTGTGAATAACCACAATTGCCTTGTGGGACGCACAAAACACTAAGCAGATGACTAAACTTACAGTGAAGCAATCCACTCAGTGCGGTCTCCCTTAATTTAATACATACATGATGGGCAGAAGAGGGGAGGGCAGGGAAGAATCAGATATTATGCTGCTTAATGCATAGACTGTGCTCCTGTTTTCAATTAAAGGAAGTTCCTGGTGTGTAAAAGGTAATGTCCATAAAAAGTGAAAGCAAAGTGTTTGATTTATCATCACCTGTTAGCATGATATTGACCTTGGGTAGGAGGCAAGCATTAAAGATGCATCTCAGATCAACATCTCATGCTTCTTTGGCACCGTGGCAAAGGAATGACCCCAGGGTGGCTGACTACATGCAGATATTTCTGCGGGTGGTTTTAGACATATTGTTTCCATAGCATTTTTTTTCTTTTGATGAGATTCATACAACCAGTGGCTAACCTGATAGAACCAGCTGGCTTTTGGACATGGTTGTAGCCTCCTAAATCATTGCCAGCATTCACAGTGCAGGACTTTCCTGTGGCTTCCTCTCTGTGCTCCCATCTCCTTCCTCCACTGTTTGCTATTTGCCAACGCAGAACCATCCAGTGCAGTCTGCTTACAATGGGGAAAGATTTGGAGTCGAGGTTTTGAGTGGTTGTGTTTAATCATATCCCAGTTTAGGTCTCACATCATACTGACTGATCCAGGTGGGCAGCCATGTTGGTCTGAAGCAGCAGAACAAAGTTTTGAGTCCAGTGGCACCTTTGAGACCAACAAGTTTTATTCAAGGTATGAGCTTTCGTGTGCAAGCACATGTCTTCAGATACACTGGAATAAAACTTCATTGGTCTTAGTTAATATTCCTATTGTAATGATGTAATAGCTCTAATGAGATCAAACTAAAAAAGAATGAAGCAATGACAGTAAACAGAGAGAGGAGCACCATTAGGTCACCAGCTTCTATGCTTTTGTGCATTGGCTTTGTATGTGCCTACTGCATAAGCAGAAAGATAATGAAGACAAACTTTGACGAATCCTATCAAAGCGATCAGATCAGGAGCTCACCTCATGTTTAACAGAGGAAGCCAAGTAACGTTACCTGGCGATTGTATTCATATAAGTTCTCAACATGTCCAATTGAGACTTACTACTCAAATGTCTCTGTGTGCCTTCAATACCTTCCCATGAATCTCATTAATGTATAGAGGACATGGCATAACTCCATGATTCCGTAACAATTCTTCCCCTATGTCCCTTGACTGAGAGTGTAAAAAAGTAATCTTAATTGATTGTTAAATTAGCATTTATAATAATTGTATAGATTATATTCTTTATATAATACAGATTAGAAATATATCTAATTCTCAGTGTGGCCCCATCTATGGTTACTAAATCCAGAGACTGGAGCAATGAACAACCAAGACAGATCTTTCTACAAATCTGAGAAAAACCTCTGGTTAATCTTAAGTCTATAAAAAGGGGTTAACCCCCCACCCCCCAAAAAATAGAACTGGCTTCTGTGCCTTTAAGAAATGATGCTCTCTGAGAACTCAGTGGCCACTGCAGGGATTGATAGGCAGTCCCAACAATATTGCCAGCATTCAGACCTTGGTTGCTTTGTTTGTTTCAGTAAAAGGCAGAGAGAGCCCTTTTCAGTCTCTCAGTTTTGGAGGGAGGACTTTTCAGGACTAGGGCCAGCATCAACCACTGGGAAACGTGGCGGGACTTTTTTTGTAGCAGGAACTCCTTTGCATATTAGGCCACCACACACACTCTGATGTAGCCAATCCTACTGGAACTTACAGTAGGCCCTGTACTAAGAGCTCTATTTTTTTCGTATTCACAGAAAGCATAGTTTTTCTCATTCACAGAAAACAAAGCACGTAAGCCAAGTTCTAGCCAACTGAGTCCTTATGAAAACCTTTCTTTCCATCAAGGAACACAGAGCAGCATTCCATTTAAAGGAGAAAGTGGTAATAAGTGCTGTTCTTCCATTGAGGATTTCTCTCTGGCATAACTCACCCGAGTCAGGCAACATGAGCCCAATCACCTGTCCAGAATAGATTCATTCTGAAAAAGTCCACAGGAACTCAGTCAGTGGAATCCCTGGAATTGTGAAGGACCTGACTTCGTACTACACCTTCAAATGGGTAACCTGTGTTCCCATTATCTTTTGTCAGAAAAACTGGACAGCACTCTGGCAAGAGAAACCAAGGGCTCTTGAGGCACCAGCTGGCATTAGCTTAATAGCAAATACATGTAGAAGTGTTCTGTATGTGGTAAGGAGAGCTATTGTGACCCCATTTGAAGCATAGCATTCCTATCCTGCCTTGAGAAGATAGGTGCCATCTAATAGGGAGGGTCAGTAGGAAGCAGCTCAGCTCTGTAAACTATAGCATCTAATTGGGATTTTTGTGTGTGTACGTGCTGTGAGGAGCACCACAGGGGGCAATCCTGTGCAAACGCCTAGCTGGCACAAGACCATTTCAGAGAGCATTTCCCAACCACATTGTTTGTCTTGGCTGCTGAGGGAAACAGAACTCAGCCAGGATGCAGTAAATGGTTTATGCACAAGTGGTTTTGCTGATAAACTTACTAATTACTACATTCTGCCTCAGTTCCAGCTAGTCAAGATCACTTCCACTATTGCCAGTTTATCAATCCTTCTCTTAGAGCCTCAAATATATATATATTGCTGAGAACTTTTTTGCATGGATGAGAACAAGAACCTCTCCATGTACACTTTCCTCTTTCTCTCAGACCCAATCTAAACAGGGAGCATAATCAGGTGGAAGAATTTTACCAATTCTGACCAGGGGTGGGTGGGGATATCACTTTTTAAAATTGTTCTCGCATGTAACTAAAAAAATAAGCATGTCAGGGGGAAGGGCTGTAAGACCTGCTTTTGCTCACTGGGCTTGATTTCTACTTACATCATTAAGATAGGGGAACATTGCAAAATGTAACCCCTCACACTCTGAAGTGGTACAAGCCATTCAGCACTGTGCCACCTCATGACCACCCCATTCTGCACCCAAGCCAGGCCAGAGGATCTGTCATCGCAGCCACATCCATAATTCCCATCACACCTCATATGAGTTTAGAGGGGTGTGCAGTACACTGTTCTCTGCTTTCTTCTTTTAATCACCATCATCCTTACTACTAGAGACATGGGAAAATGTTAGGAATTTGCTGGTTCTTCTGAAACATTGTCAGTTTGTGCAGCATCTTTTAACTATTGGCCAAAATCACAACTGCAGAGCACATGCAACCTGGAGACAAACTTGACAGAAAAAGTAACATCTGCATTGACGCTTGTTGCTTGGATTAAAAGTGATTTTGTTTTCTAACCTGGAGCTCTCGTGGCTTTTTATCCTGATAACTCTGACTGATGGGCTGACGCTTTCCATTGTTAGGAGACAATCCTGTCAGCATGCCTTTTTTCCAATCATTATTCATACAAGCGTTAGCACAATTTACACGTAAACTGTTATATTAAGTCAGAAGAGCGCTAAATACAAAAAAGGGAAGCAAAAGAATCCAAAAAACTGAAAGGTGTATTAAAAATCAATAAAACCTTATAAATGAAATAACCAAATTCAAGTATTTTATTGTGTTGTTACATTACATTAATATTTCTCATGTTTTTCAAAGTATAAGAAGATATGTTCCTGTCACAAGGAGATTATAATCTGAAACTGGACATAATGGAGTTACCAAAGTGAAGGGGAAAGCAGTGGAAAACAGGGCAAGCATTTGCATCCCTCTAATTGTAATTTGCATCCCTCTCTTGTAAACGACAATACTTTTTCTTGTCTGCTACCCTAGTAGTACTACCCATAATGCAAAGAGAAAGAAAAAGACAGAGGGAAGGAAGCCCATCACAGTCAGCCCATTTCCTTCATCCCTTTTTGACACAACAACTGCAATACAGCAAGCAAACTCCATCCTCCAACCTATTCTTCCATTCCCATTCTTGCTTGAGACTTACTAGTCCCATAGCTAGAAATGATTAATATGGAGTTGTCCCAGGTAGCGTTGCACTCAGCAACCCAGGAATTCTCATCTCGCCAACTGCTTCTGAGACTGCAAAAGGGCTCTTAATATGAAATACATGGAAACTCTCGCACAACTGGCAGGGCTATTCCATCCTCGCACTGCCAGGATTCGAGCAGAACGCAATAAGTGATTTATAGCCAAACCACTTCCTCGTAAACCGCTTGGTACATTTTGCTGGAGAGGAGGGAAAGAGAGAAAAGAAAGAAGCATGGATGAGTTTGAGGCAGCAGGGAACAGAGGTGATGGAAAAGACTCGGCAGCTGCCAAAACAATAATACCCCAATCCAAGATTCCAGGAACTATTTTTCCCAGTGTGGCTGCAATTCCAGATTCCCTGCTTCTTTGCAGCCTGCTGCCCTGTAGCACAAGCCTAGGCATACATGCCTAATAGCATTTCTTCACATCTAGTTCACGTACGTATAGGATGTGCAGTCATATATTTATTTATTTATTTATTTATTTATTATTTGCATTTATACTCCGTCCTCCCCAGTCGGGCTCAGAGTGGCTAACAGCAAGTATAACAACAAGTAAAACAACAATGTTACATTATTACAATAAAAGCATTACAATAAAGCATTGTTAAAAATATGACAATATAAATTAAGATATATAATTTGTGGTTCCAAGATGGCATTAATAGCGCTAGTCGTTAAAATTCGTTGATGTTTTAAGCGCTTTATTCGGCTTTCTAGTGAAAATCTTGAAGGCCTTTCACTAAAGAGTGTTTGGATTGCCCAAGTTAGCCTGAACTTGTCACAGCTTGGAAGTTATGCAGAGTTGGGTATATATAGTTGGTACTTGGATAGGAGACCACCAAGAAGTCTGGGGTTGCTATGCAATGGCAGACAATGACAAAACCCCTCTTAACAACTCTTGCCTTGAAAACCCTACAGAGTCACCATGTCGCCTGCTGCAACTTGACGGCACTTTCCATCAACACCCTTGCTGAGGTGCAAAGATTCTTCTCTGTGGAGGCATCTGCAAAAGTTGTGCCTGTCTCACCTTTTTCTTCTTCTGGGCTGCCTTTATTTCTCCTGATTAAATGAAGTAGCTCCAATTCTACCAAAGTTTACTTCTGAGTAGGTCAGGAACAGCGTGGAGCTTACACCTGACACTTTTGTGCCACACATAGCCAATACTATGGCATTATCCTTCATTCACAGTGGTTTCAGGAATTTCTCTGATTTTTTTAGGAGATCTTAATTGCAAAACATTCAGTTGTTGCCAAAACATAACTAAACCAAACCATGGCCATTATTTAACAAGAAATGGTGAAAATCTGCACAAAATTATTTTCAAAAGTTGTCAGAAACCTGTTTGACAATTATCCTAGCAAGTCACTATGTGGTTTCATTTTCCCATACAGCCAAAAATGAGATGGATTGTGAAGGTCAAGCATGATTTAGCAGATCTGTGGAAGACAGACAGGAAACAATTGATATTCCAGCTGAACAGGATCATCTTGACTGGCAGTTCTGAACACATCCTTTATGCTTTCCACCAATTGTTGCACCATGGAAGGCTCAGGGGAGGTTTTTGGATTACATAAGAATGAGGGCCAAACTACCCATTGTGGTAGCCACAGGTTCAACCCGTGACCATTGACACCATTTTACAGAATACTTTGAACATTTTAAAACTGCCCCAAGGATCTATGGCATAAGGGATAGCCAGGCAATCTTGCTCCCCTCCCCCAGACTTCTATAAATGCTGCACTATCCCCCCCCCCCAAGGTTGTTTCAGTGCTTGAAAAGGTGTGGGGGAAACAAGACGACCTGCTGCAGACCTGATCAGAATTGGGCCCAATGGGCATTTTTAACTGGCCAACTTCTTCTGTAAAATGGAATCAGCAGCCATAGTTTGAACCCATGGTCATCATTGTAACATGTCATTTGGCTCTGAGTCTTGCTTGCATGAATTGCTTCATTCTCTGGCCACATTACATCTCCAAGAAGAAAATAAGGTCATGCAGGTAAGCAGGAGGTTGGAAAGGAGGGACAAGGTGCAAAGAAGCATAGTTTATTTGACCTTTTAGAACCTGTAGTATATTTAGATCTCCACCTCCTCAACAGACAAAAAAGGCAGAATGTATACAAGGGAGACAGTTAAACACATTGCTTGCTTGCATGGGGTTGGATTCTGTGATCCATCAGCAGAAGGTGGTCATCTAGTTCTTCTCTCCATTCCACAGCCATTTCTGAACCTTGTCAGGCAAGAGGGAAAGGTAGTGACCCCCCCCCCCCTTTCCTCTCCACTACAGCCTCCCACCTGGCATGGCTCTAACCTCCATGCAGGTCCCACAGTCCTGTGAATAAACTTTCCTGGGGTCAGAAATGGATGTGGGAGGAGGGGAGAGCCAGGAAGAGAAGACCTTACACAGGTCTTGGCCAGATCCAAGCCATTGTCTGGTAGACAGGCACTGGGGGATGGTGGCAGAAGCAAGCTCACTTCAGCACCATCTCTTGAGACATATGGCAGTGACCATAGAGAAGGGAAGATGCTGCCTTCACTTGACCCTACCAGTGAGCAAGCCAGGCATGTGAAGAGAGAGGGGAATTGATACTCCTGCCCTTGAATGGTAGTATTCACTCAAATGACTACTTTAGTTGGAGGTGTAGTCCAGCCGGTGGAAGAATAGCAAGCCTGGAGAAGGAAGGGAAGGGCTTGTCATCACATAACAACCCAGTTCCTTGGACTCTAAGGCTGGAACACAGGTCCCTCTCTGCTTTACAAAGGAAACTCCTGGCAACAGTCCCGTGGGCATGAAGAGGGGATGAAAACACACACTAGCTAAGGAGAGCCTGGGTGCTAACCAGTTGTTCTGATCCACCGGTGGCTGTAGCTAAAAGACTCTATCATTTGAAGAAGGACAGCCAATAACAAGCTGTGCCTTACAATGGCCCCACCCACTTTCTGAGAAAACCTTAAGTTTAAAAAAGAATAAAAGAACTGACTTTAGATGTGGGGGGGGGGGGGTTGCGCATGCCTAGTAGTAGGCAAAACCAGATGGCATTTCCATAAGAAACTGCATGAGAACCTGCTTGTTAATAAGAGTGATTGTATCCAAATGTACCACCACCATGTTCTTCTCCTACCTATGGGTGGAGGGCACCTACGGAGGGTTCATTAGAACAGAGCTGGAGGGCAGTCCAATGCTGCAAACTACAGCTGTCTAATTGGTTTTGCTTGTCTTTGCTTTTATTATGGGTGAACACTACACAGCCCTCCTAATTAGATTGTTAAACATAATAGCCAAATGGCACAGCCGCAAAGAATGCGCTTGTCTCCTTTGTTAAATGTAGAACAGCACTCCGCGACGATCCAGGATTTTTTTCCAGCCCATTTCCCCTCATCATCAGATCCAATGGTAATGAGACTGTTTATTTTTCTTCTTCAATTAACGCAGAAGACTGTATGCCTTGATGAAGTCCAAAATAAATGTCAAAACACAATTCCAGTAGCGAACACATATCTTTCTTTATGCTGTTGTTCCCTCCTTTATTTGTTTAGAATACTCGGGCCATGCACTAATTAATGCCCTTGTTCAGCATCTCCATACAAAGGACAAACACAGAAAGGCCTTGGAAACTAAACAACTCTCTCACTCCTTGGGGGTGGTCTCTCTGAAAAGGGTTGGAGAAGGCACACTGATGGTGTTGTGAGGAATATTCCCAAGGCAGCTTCTATACGATGCTACCTCTCTGGATGAAGAGCTAAATTGGGATGGAGGGATGATCTGCCCATTGAAGTGAAGCACTGAAACATGGGTTCTCTAACCCTGGTTTGTGAAAAACCCTACAGTCTTAGGGGCATAGCAAAACCAGGAGCCCCTGATAATCTTCCACATATGCCTAGTTAGCCAAGTTCAGATCTTCTCTAATTTTGAAACAAAGTTTGCCAGTTGGGCTAGGTATGAGTCCACTAGCACCTGAGGGACTCACAAGATTTTGAGGGATATAAGTTTTCGAGAATCAAATCTTCCTTTATCAGGGATTTTACTCTTGAAGCTTATGCCCTGAAAATCTTGTTGGTGTCTAAGGTACAATTGGACTTGTATCTAGTTTGTGTGCTGTGATAGTTAACCATCCATCAGGACTCATGAAACTTAAATATGATGCATGATCTGAGAATCCTGAGAATCATGTTATTAAAAGTTATAAAAATGAAATGAACACATACTGTCCTCTTCTAGCAAAGCAACCTCCTCCTTCTCCACCCCCCCCCTACTACTAGTACTACTACTTTGTGCCTCAAGTATTGTCTCTTTTGCCACACAGAAATGGAGCACATGGTGTCAGCTGATACGGCATCATGATAATGTGATGGGAAATTTGAAAAGCAAACTAACCATCCCTTGATGTGGATTTAATGCACGAAAAGGTTCTGCTTTGAAAGAATGTACCGTGGCAGCAATCCTGCACACATCTCCCTAGGATCAAACCCCATTATGCACACTGAGACTTGCTGCTGAGTAAATATGAATAGGATTTCATTGCAGGTTTTAAAAAATGTTGTGTGAATAGCAATCCCAGAAACATACTTTTTGCAGTACTTCACTTTCCTTCTGTTCAAAAAGGAAGAATAAAAAATGCAAAGGATTTTAGTCCTTGACTGGATCCTGCTGATCATTTCTGCATATGTCAATTCCCCCACCACCACCACACACACACACACACAGGAGCAGCATTTGGGGACCATTCAGGGCTGAATCAGGAGGGTGGGAGGCATTCTCTGCTGACAGAAATAATAAAGTTTGCAGAAATTTTCAGCATGATCCAAGCCAGTATTGCTGTACAAGGCAAAACAAACATAGACACACCATTGAAAAATTAGACTGTATATGGCACAAAAATGGCCATGTAGCATACCCAGATAATCATCTTCACATGGAATTATTGATGCTTGGAATGATAAAAATGGAACTGAGAACAATGTTATGTTGCAGTTTACTGTATCACACTGAAATGTTTTTAAATAAATAAATACACACACACAAAGCAACTTAAATCATGTTTTGAATCAATAGATTTTTTTGGTTCGTGTATTCCTTTCCAGGCTAGAACGAGGCCTTCAGGCAAATATTTTCTCCTTAGTTAAGGTATGTATGGAAACATGTTATTATCTTGTTAAAGATTAAATAATTAGCAGAACATGGTTGCGATCAAAAGGCTCCTCTGTGTCAGTGGTAATTAGGAAGTTACACAAAATATGACATCTAATGACTCCTGCTGGGAGGACAACCTGTTTGAGTGGAGCATGTGGTTTCATTCTGAAACCTTATCCCACTGACCCTGTTTTTAATTCAAAATCTTCATAAGATGTTAATTTAAGAAACAAAAGCATTCAAGCCAGCCTCAGCCACCCAAGATATAAGTAACTGTGGGGGGGGGGGAGGAATATAATTCATTTGAATGCACAACAAAAACTGCAAGTGAGACAGCTGGCTTGTGACCTCCGACTTAGAGATCGGTTACAAAGAAAGGGGGGGTGGGGAATGCATATGGTACAAAGTCATCCTCTCCCTTTCTTAGACAGCTTTATGTCAAAATACTCCCACAGTCATCCCTGCACCAGTCTGGGTGTCTTACCTACCCTTCTGAGTCAATCAATCAGCCTTGTTATTAGTCAACACTTCATTCTTGTTCTGGTATCTCTCTCTTTTTACTCATACTGAAAACAGACAAGACTTCAAAGAGAAAATTACTTTACGGGACATTATTCATATAGGGTTGAAAAAGCTTTTAAGTGAGAACTCCTGTTACACTGACAGAAAAAAAATTAGTCACTGGATACATGTGAGTGATTTTTCAATGTTCTGATATGCAAATATGGCAATAATTATTCTTACCGTAGACTGCAAATCTTCTAACAACCTACACATTGCAGAATGTTCATCCATAAATCTTTATGAGTTGTGATGTATAGGCCAAGGGTTTTAACAGCACTTTCCTTCCACTGGTTTTCAACACAGCTAGAATATCCACCACCACCCCTCCTTTGGTTTTTAGTCTATGTTTTTCTGCCTTCTCATAAAGGAGTGTAAACATGCTGTAAATGGTTCGTTCTGTATGTTCATGAAATTTACACACAACATGCACAGACTTTAGAAAGCCCATTGCAATACATTTGTAGAAATAAAAATGACAGTCCATTGCTCTGAAATATCTTTCATTGGGTATTTGAAATGGCATATCAAGTGATGATCTAGAAGAAAGCGCACAGTCTGAAAATGGGAAACAGATAGAGTTTCCAGTGGAGGTAGGGGCCTCAGCTGCCAGGCCTCGCCCCCTGCCACCAATCAGCTGGCCAGTAGGGGGACTTACCAGGAGAAAGAGGAAGGCCCAGGTGATGTCACTAGTGATGTGGCAACATCACTTCCAGTGCACACAAAAAGTGATACCATCATGCAGGTAATGTCTGTGCAATACTCTGGTATTTGGGCAAAAACTCTATGGTAGAAGCCATTTTTAAAATAGAACATCACCACAATGTCGCAACATGATGATGTCACTTCTGGTGCATGCTGGAAGTGACATAGACATGTCACCAATGATGTTGCCTAGGCCTTCCTCCCACTCCTGGAAAGTCCTTCTCATCCCCATCAGAAGGCAATCCGAGAAATGGGTGTTGTGGCTCTTCCATGCCAAGCAGAGGGTCTAGATACCAATCATGAGGTGCTTTACTTAGAAAAAGAAAAAATACCAATACCTCCAACATCCAGGCATAATGCATACACATTCTCTGGGTTGGTTCACAGGAGCAGAGGACTGGATCCAGACTGAATTTCCCCCTCATACAAAACACTTCTGTCTCATGGACCAGGCTCCTCCTTGGCAGTTGAAGAGGATGAAGATTCAGAGGAGCTGGCAGTTGGACACCTAACATGATGTCCTAACACCTAACATGCGGGCCCTGCGGGACCTAGGGCAGTTCCGCAGGGCCTGTAAGACAGCCCTCTTCCGGCAGGCCTATAATACTGACTGACAAGGAAATCTTTTGGATGGAACAAAATGCATCTGTAGACCGCCGGTTTTTATCTATCTTGCTTTTATTAATTTATGGTTTTAATTTTACTTGTAAGTGTTTTAAATTGTAGTATTTGAATTATCATGTTGTAAGCCGCCCTGAGACACTTCGGTGCGAAGGGCGGGGTATAAATCCCAATATAAATAAATAAATAAATAAAATAAACTAACATCACCACTGAAGGAGGCAGTTGAGATAACACCAGGAGCCTCCTTGTGATGTGCAAGAGGAGCAACAGGCCTCTGAGTCAGCTCACTCACCCTAAGAAACAGCCCTGCCTTCAGACTCAGACTTGGAATCTGAATCAGCATAAGATTGCCAACCTCCAGGTGGGGCCTGTGGAGCTCCCAGAATTACAATTGATCTCCAAACTACAGAGATCAGAGAAAAATGGCTGCTATGGTGGGTGAACCGCATGGAATTATAGTCTCCTGAGGTCCCTCCTCTCTACAATCCCCATCCTCCCAAGGCTGCATCCCCAAATCTTCAGGAATTTTCCAATCTGGAGTTGGCATCCCTACTGTGATTTATTCTCTCCTGGGCCACATCCCAAATTAAGAACTCTTCACAAGGAGGCTCAAATGGTTAAAAACACCAACAAAAGTCATAACAATCAATAAGAAACAGACCATTAAAACAGAAGTCATAACATTTATTTGTTTATTTATTTACATTATATTTATATCCCACCCATTCTATGCAGACTCAAGGCAGCTAACAGCATAAAATACGCAATAAACAATAAGCAATAGTAAAACAATAAAACAAATAAATTGCAATGGTGTTACTTCAATTCCCATCATGTGACTGCCTCTGGAGCAGCTTTTATGTGAACGATTTTTATGCAAAGTCCCTGATCAGATGGTTTTCACCTGCCAATGTAAACTTTTCTTTTCAAATATTTGCAGTGAACAATACAGGAAGTAATTTTGGGCTTATGACAACAAATATGATGAGAAAGCACAGAAGATAGGGTAGAGCAGGGGTGGCCAACAGTAGCTCTCCAGATGTTTTTTGCCTACAATTCCCATCAGCCCCAGCCATTGGCCACGCTGTCTGGGGCTGTTGTGAGTTGTAGGCAAAAAACATCTGGAGAGCTACTGTTGGCCACCCCTGGGGCAGAGCAAGAGAGCAGAAATAATGTTCTGAAAAGAAAACAAAGAAGCAAAAGAAGAAGAAGAAGAATGATCAGGCAAAACTAGAAATTCCTTTCTTGGAGAAGCTGAATTTAAGGAGATCAGAAGTACAAATATCAGAGAGACAGGATAAAAACAGATCAGGTCAAGAAAGAGGCATGAAGGGTGCAGGGCTTTTCTACATGTTTTTCCTATAGGGCCTGGCCCCATACTGCTTTGGTTTATCCTGTGATTTTCACTCACATTTTTGTGCCTTTAGTTTTCACTTCTCCCCCCACCCCCACAGGGGGGTTCCATTTCCTTTGAGACCATTTTTATTCTGAAGCTGATTTTAAGTTGCCTTTTCCCTCATGCATGATGTTTCTGTTGGTTTTCTTTGTTCCACCCACTCCCATGCATCTCCAGCCCACTTTTCAATGATTGGACTGTCGTCGTCATCAAAACATCATCATCCAACTCCTACTTCTCTCCTTTCACCATGAAGACAAGTGGTTCCAATTTTTATTAAACTTTTTTTTAATAGCACTAAAATAAAGATATGTCAATATACTGCTGGGATGATAAGCAGATTCTCTGAATTCCCAGTTTTCATTTAAAAAAAACAGTGTCTAGCCCCTTTCTTTGTAGAGATATAAGGAAAAAGGCATCTCTCTGTAAGGGAAGGAGATAGAGACTTACTTTGTCTTTAAATAAAATCTGGGAATTCAGAGAACCTGCTTGACCTATCATTACAACAGTAGATCGATATATCAATATTTAGTGCCTTTTTAAAATACAGGCACAAAATCTACTTATCAATGCAATCATGCAGAAAAAATAAAAAGAGATGTCACCGATGATGCTACCAATGATGACAGCACTAGGGATGGGCATGAACCAGGGAGAAGTGGTTTGCTTCATGGCTGACCCACAAACCATGAACCAAACCAGGAGGCTTGTTCACTAACCAAACTGGTTCATGTGATTCACGGCCCTGCAAACCCCATTGAAAAGGATCACAGCTGCTTTAAATGGGGCTTGCAGAAAGCCTGAAGAACATCTGAGCAACTGGGAGCAGTTTGATCCCGGCTGCTCAGCTGCTTCAGGCTATCTTCTGCAGTCCTTTTAAAGTCTGAATAGACTGCACAAGACAGCCTGAAACAGCTGAGCATCTTCAATGGGGAACAGAAAGCAGGGGTTTAAAGTGACTCAGAATCCCTTTAAACCCTCGCTTTCTGCTCCATCATGAACTGCATGAACCACTCAAAACGTTTGGGGAAGTTCATGATGGTAAATTCATCATAATCATGTGTTCCTGAATCACAAACAGGGCAATATTCATCACAAATTTTGCATTGTGGTTAAGTTTGTGCCCTTCTTTGAAAATCATGTTTATTTAAGGCACATGGGGGAGAAAATAAACTGACTCCACTATGAAAATGCAGAGGGAGGGCAGAGGTGCAGAAGAACCATGCCCAAACTTATTCCAGTGCTTGTGAACTAACTGCCAAGAAAATCAGGAATAAATCAAGCGTGCAGAAAAGCCCATAGTCACATAGTACTTGAGGCGGAAAAAAAATCTCATATATGAGAAGATTCAGACAATAGCCCCAATGCATCTAACTTAGTCATGAGTCTCTAATACCGTTGGGCACAAATCGGGAAAACAGAGGTTTATTTCTGTTTGTGGGGACCGCATGAACCATGAACCTACATGCACCTTCCCATTTTCAGAACCAGTTCATTTTGTGAGGTTTGTTATATGGTAGAACCACTCCCCTGTGAGCTAGAGATGCCAAAGTCACACTGAGTCTCCAGTTGATTCTCCTGTACCTGCCATCCAAGTGTGGCAAGGATTGGATTTAGGGGAAGGCAAGTTACAGTCCCCCCCTCAAAAAAGCATGTGTCCCCAGGAAAGTGTTCTCTGGGGAAATCACAGCCACACAGGAGTGTGTTGAATGGACCCCCTGTGAGCTAAAGGGTGAGGTGTTCACAAATAGGTATGAGGGAGAGGAGCTGTTCTGGCAAGGCAAGTAGCAGCTAAGCCCCTCTGCCCAGTGTGAGCAGAGAGACAAGTGGCTCAGAGCCCTGAGTCCACTCCACCTCACACAATCCCAGTCAGATAAAGCTATTCACAAAGCCCAATGTGGTGGGGGGTTCCTCAGTCGAGGAACCAATGAAGCTAAGCCCATCTACTCAAAATGACCACAACAGGTGCTTCATTGCCCTGAGTAAGCACCAAACACCCAACCCCACTGCTCACAGGATAAATGACTTCCAGTTCCCTTCCCTCTGTCTCTGCCTCTCACTAATATGCGGTATACCTGCTGCCAGCAGAAAACAATGGCTGAGTGTGAACTAGGCTGAGTGTGAACTGAGTGTGATCCCATAGAGCAGAATGGGAGCTTTCTTATGGGTGAGAGAGCTCTCTTAATCTGGATTTGATGCTGTGCAAGCAACTTGTAGCACAATCCTAAAAACATTTTCCTGGCAGTAAGTCCTATTGAAGAACATAGGACTTATTTCTGAGTAGACCTGCTTAGAATTACTCCCTACACTACTTTAAAGCAATCTAACTGAATCTCTCCTCAGCAAGCAGTTCAAAAGTCTTTCTCTGCTCAGCTGATGCTAACCAATCAGATGGCTTGGAACAGCCTGTCACTCAAGGTTCTCTGGCTTTTGTGAAAAATTAACTCTTCACAGTCCTTCAGCTGCTTGTACAGCACTTCTGACCTTCTTAAGAGTCTGCCACACCTGTGCTGCCTGCCCAGGTTTGGAGGGCCACTACTGGTGTTCCCAGGGCTATAGAAGTCTATCCCCCCCCATTGTTTTGATAGTCATAACTGATCAGTGTTAGCATGTCTGCTGTGGACCCACCATGAAACACACAAACCTTTAAAAACCACGTGGAAGGTCGTGGAGGGTCATTGAGACAAGATTGGATGGCCCTCAGCTCATGAACCATGACTCAGGAGATTTTAGTGACGAATTTAGGGTGGTGGGCAGATTCATGCCCATCCCTAGTCTCTCATTTAATGCAGCAAAATTAATTTTGCATGGTAAGGCATGTAAGTTTACCCAAATATTTTTAAATGAAAATCAATCTAAGGTGAGTGCAGGGCCCTTCTTCTAGCAGGCGCTCCTCTACATATTAGGCCACGCCCCCTGATGTAGCCAATCCTCCTGGAGCCTACAGTAGGCCCTGTACTAAGAGCCCTCTAAGCTGTTGCAAAGTCTGGGTGGGTGTAAAGGTTATTGATGGAATGGTAGGAAGAAAGATGCTGTTCAGTTCTTTCCAAATGGGCCAAATCTGATACAGGTATCCATCACTCTGTACAGTAATAAAAGGGGTGGGCTTCATGTCAATTATGCAGCAAAATCAGGCTGATCACAGAAAAGGGATTGGGTCCAGAGGAAATTTCCGCAGACAAAAGGGATTGCCGTTGGTGGAACAGGACTTTCTCACTCCTCTTCTTTTGCCTGAAATGCTCCCTGAAATGTTGCTCCTGGGAAACAGGGGACTGAAAGGGGCTAGTGGGCAGGGCCAGATCTCAAGGGAAGCAGAGGGGGACTTGCGCTGGGTGCCACCAGAGGGGGGTGCCAAATTGGGTACAGAATCCATTGTATTCTGTGGGCCAATAAGATAGAATGGGCCCATAAGGGGGTGTCATTTTTTAATTTTGCCACTCCTCAAAAGCATGTAGATCCAGTCCTGCTAGTGGGGGGGTGGCATTAGTGAAAATTCACCTCTGCACTCTACCTGTTGTAGGGGAAGTCAAAGGATTTTCTAGGAATGCATAAGAATATGACTTTCAAATTAAACACAAATAGGTCCAGCCTGTCCAGGCGCCTGATGAGAACAGCTGAGTTAAAGAAAAAAAGGAAGAAGAAAATAAGCCTGCTCAAGTCCCTGAGTGGTTATAGAATCTTGAAGTGGGGAGGGGGTTCCAAATTGTTCCACCCTCCTGCAGTTTCTTATGGGCCTCCAGCATGTACAATTTAACTGGGTTGATGCTGGTCATGTATTTCCAGACATTTGGATGGCCTGAGTGAGCTTTTGACAGGGAAGGAGACACAAAGGATGGAATTTCTGCATTCAGCCAAATCACTTTTCTTCCCAACTCACATTCTGAATAGCACTTCTTAGCCTTCAGACTGACTCCACACACCATTTCTCCTCCAATGCCACCAGCATTGATGTAATTCTAATCTCCTGAGCAGATGTTTTGCTGAACTTTGATACTGTAGCTCTGAAACTGGTGACACTGAACACACTTGGGAAAGCAAAACTCCCATTGAGTCTACACAGAGGCTACTGAAACTGAAGATCCTGCGGCAGAAAGTGCCTTTGTACGCTGTGCCATTTGCTATTATTTATATTTCTTACTTTGTAACCCTAAACTGGCTGATGACAGCAGGTAGACACTGGCAGGGCAAAGTATACATTGAAAGGAGAGAATGCAGCAAGTTTCAGCAGTTAATGAGGCTTCCCCCCCACACACACACACACAGAGCTTTGGTCACCAACTGTAGATCTTCTGCACATATGTGATCCACCAGGCTGAACGGTATATCACCCACCATAGGCTTAGTAAGCCTAACTAGAGTTGCCAAACTCCAGGTGGGGGCTGAAGAGCTCCCAAAATTACAACTGATCTCCAGACTAGATAAATCACTTACTTATTTAAAACATTTATTCCACTTCTTCTGGAGAAAACAGCTGCTTTGGAAGGTAGACTGCATGGCATCGCCTACTGAGGTCCGTCCTCTCCCTAAGCCCCACTGCCCCAAGCTTCATCCTCAAATCGCCATGTATTTGCAAACCCAGAGCTAACAACCCTAAGCTAATATATGGCCGTCCTAAACAGAAGTATGCCCTTCTAAAGCCAATGAATTCAATAGACTTAAAAGGGTATAATTCTGATTAAGAGCAAATTGTTAGTTTTGCTGCTTTCCTGGAACACTCATCAATTACAAGGGCCAAGCATGTAGAGGAGGAGTGGATTGTAAATCCATTACAGGGATATGGTCTATTTAAGCCATTTCAGAAAGGAAATAATGGTTTTTAGTGCATGATTCATGAGAGTGTTTATTTGGGATGGGATTAAGCATTGTCAATTTGTACATGGTATTGGGGATGGTGGGAATGTGTTACAAGGTTGCACTAGGTCCAGACCCAGAGAAATTATGCTTGAACCCTGGTCAAATAGCTTGCAGTTCACTGTACCTGTCTTCTGGGTTATGTAGTGGTTAAGAGCGCAGACTCCAGTCTGGGAGAACTGGGTTTGATTCCCCACTTTTTCACATGCAGCTGCTGGTGTAATCTTGGTTCAGTCACAAGTTCTCTCAGAGCTGTTCTCTCAAGAGCAGTTCTCTGAGAACTCTCTCAGCCCCACCTACCTCACAGGGTGTCTGTTGTGGGGAGAGGAAAGGAAAGGTGAATGTGAGCCACTCTGAGACTCTGAATAAAAACAGGTGCATAAATCCAATCTCTTCTTCTTTTGGAAGGTCTCAAATTGTGCAAGCTTTGTCTACAGTCTTCCAGTACATCAATATATCTAATTCTGAACACTGGACCCATAATGCAAACCAAAAAAAATCCTAACACAGGAGCTGTATATAAGTAGTGGACACTCACCTACAAACCAAGAGGAATCCCCAGGTTTGCAGACAAATCTAAACACTTGAAAACAGGCAAAGGTTATTTAAAAATCTTTAGTGTTAAAAGAGAGAGATCTTATAATATATGCACTGGCACGAGATCTTGGCCACCATTATAGGCCATCATTATCTAAAAATCCCAGTAAACAATGCCAATGCAGCAGCAACACCCAGGAAGGAGGAAATAGCAGGAGGGAAGAGATGCTGGGAAGAAAAAAGACAAGAGGAAGTGTCAGCAGTAGAAAAAGAAGATATTGGATTTATACCCCGCCCTACACTCCAAATCTCAGAGTAGCAGAGGTGTAGGAAGAGTTGCTGACTCTGGGTGGAGAAATACATAGAGTTTTGGAAGTGGAGGCCAGAAGAAGGTACAATGCCCCGTGAAGGCCAGAAGAAGGTACAATGCCAAAGCAGCCATTTTCTCCAGAGGAACTCTGTCATTTGGAGAGCAAATGTAATAGTGGGAGACTTCCAGGTCCCAGATGGAGGTTGGCAACACTAAGTGTTGGACAAGAACTGTTAGACAGAAAGAGGTGATGAGAGCTACAGGGCTCCCCCCTACACCTTTTGCTCCAAGGCTGTTGTCAAGGCCACCTACTAATGGAGGAGCCTTCTATTCACCCTACTGGCTGGACTGCAGCTGTGGTGGTAGCAGTGTGGATTCCAAACTGTGCTGCACACATTCTATTCCAAGCCACCTCAGCAGCCCAGCTGATGGGGATGGATTGGAGGAAAAATCATGTTTGACTGAGACCCACCACCAACTGGGTGGCCTTAGGAAGAGGCTTGGAGTGACCAGGGAGGAAGGAGAGAAAAGAAATAAAACAGCAATGAATGAATGAGAAAGTGATGGAGGGGAGAAAAAATATGGTAACAGAAAGAAGTAAAGTTAGGTTGAGGCAACCAGAGGGGACAAAGCAAGGGTCATGGGGGTGTGATATCCTTTGTGAGTTTCCATTTCTCCAATACACATCAATAATAATGGCTGGTATGTGTGTATTTTGAACAGCCTCCTGGAAGATGCCTGGGGCTCCTACCCTTTCCAGTAAGGCTGAAAAACAGAGTTATTCTGGAAAGGTTTTAGGAAAGCCTGAGCCTAGGCAGAGGGGGATAGAGGTGTGCAAAGAAAAAAAAATGGAAAATTTCAGATTCGGTGTGTTTGGGGCTTTAAAATTCAGGGACCAAATAACTCCTAATGGTAGATTCGGTAGCCAAAACTGATTCAGGAGACATTCAGCTATTCCTGATTATACAGCCCCATTATACCCTATGGGCCATTGAAGTATAATGAATTGTGGTTGGGAGGGAGGGGGTTTGTGATAGAGGCTCCAAATTTGTAGGGAAGCTTCAAGAGCCTCTTCCCCACAGAACCCCCAAGTTTCAAAAAGATTGGACTAAGGGTCTAATTCTAGGGGCACCCAAAAAGGCACTTTTCACCTATGATGAGAAAAAGCAGTCAGTCACTTTTACCACTATAATTACAGTGGGAAAAGCAACTCGGAGAAGGGAGGGCTTTGAGTGAGAGTCACCAGATTTGCAGGGCACTTTTAAAACCACCAGAGTCTGAGCAAGTTATTGTGTCCGCTGAGATAAGAAAACCAATATCTCTATTAAGTCCTGAAGGTTCCTGTGTCTTGAGTATTTTTGCAGTGACTGGTCTCTCGTGTTTGTTATGATAGATAGGAATGCTTCTTTCTTTGGGTGTGTACCATGCCAGAACCAAGAACTAGAACAAGTACAGTGCAGTGACAGGTTCCCAAGCTACTGCCTTTTAAAAGAAGGCTAGAGGTGATATTTGTGCAACTTTTTGCCATGTAAGTGAAGGTTTCCCTTGAACAGTCTTGGCTTCTCAGAAGCGTCTTTTAAAACCCGTTTCCTATCTTCATTTCTTAAATTTCCTTTCCCGCACTGCAGTGTAACAGGATTCCCCACAGGTATTTCTTCTGTAGGGCTGTGGTTCAGTATGCAACTCCTTTGCATGCAGAAAGCCCATGCCCCATCTCTGCTGCTTGGCGCTATTGCATTCAATGTGCTGGTTCCGTGCTGCAGTCCCTACAGAAAGCCCCCATCCCAATTTTAAATCTAGGAGATTCTCTAATTTGAACTAAGGTCACATGTATTGCACTACCATTGCCACAGTAGCACTTGTTCTGCTGGGCAAGTAAATTCCTTGCAAGCTAGCACCCTCAGCACAGTTGACTTGACTGCAAAGATTCTCTAGGAGAATCTGACTGCTGCTTGTGGTATGTTTTCCTATCATAGATGGTGTCCCTAGAGTTAAACCCCCTAGTCCAATCCCTTTGAAAGTTGGGAGTTCTGTGTGGGAGCGGCACCAGAAGCAGCCCTGCAAATATGGTGCCTCTCACTCAACCCCCCCCCCTCCTCCCCACAGTCACTTTTCTCACTGTAATTTAAAAAGTGACTGATCGCTTTTTTCCCCATCTAGGGGCATTCTTTGGATGCCCCTAGAATTTAACTCCCTGGTCCAATCTTTTGTGGAGTTCTGTGGAGGAGAGGCTCCTGCAGCTGCCCAGAAAATTTGGAGCCTCTACCTCATACCCCCTCCCTCCCAGCCACAATTCATTATACACTATTTTGCCATTGACGTCAAAGGCCCATAGGGTATAATGGAGCCGAATGGCCACCTAATTTTGGCAGCTATTCACAGCTGCTGTATTTGGAAGTCGAATCAGATTAAGAGAACCTGATTCGGCTCTATACAGCCTGAATACAGCCAAATCAGCTGTTTTTCAGGATGTTGTTTGGTTCTGCCAAACCAAATGCACACTCCTAAGGGGGAATGCCCAGCTGGTATGGGTATAAGGTGTTTTCATATTGGTTGTTAATTTTCTAGGGGCACCCAATCACATTGGGAGGGAAGGTGTATAGCCCAATCTCATCAGATCTCAGAAGTTCAGCAGGGTGAATTCTTGAATGGGAGGCCACCAAGGAGGCCTCTGCAGAAGATGGCAGTAACAAACCACCTCTGTTTCTCGCTTGCCTTGAAAGCACATTACTCACATTGCTGTAAGATGCTTGTGACTTGACGGCTTATATGTATGCATTTTATCACTTTATTATTGCTATTATTATTATTAAACTCTGAGAAATTCAGGATAAATATGGGCATATAAATATTTCAAAATAATAAAAACAAACACACTCATTAAGTAATGGCCCCAACCTACATGGAGACGGGTGCTTTCCAAATGTTTGATATCTGTGACACAGAATTCTGCTATCTGGCTTACAATTTACATACAGACTTTTTTAAAAGACAGGGATGCATTTTCTCAGTTGGTTACCAGAAAAATACGCAGCTACATGCTGTTTTCTGGGTGATAGTGATGCTTCTGGGATTCTTGATCCTTTCAGCAGCAGAATAAAGTCTATGAGGGAATTCCAGAAGTATTGTTTCTACCCAGAACGGCTACCCCACACCCAACAGCTTTCTTTAAAAGAGAGGCTGTGGCTGAGTGGTAGAACACATTTTCCAGAGGGAGCACCAGCTTATATATCCCATTGGAACTCAAGGGGACTTGAAGTGCAGAAATTGGTTGCACCCTGGACTTTGAAACTTTTTCACAATCTCGGGATCATTTTCAAAATGTCTCAGAATTGCATGACACCATCAAACAGTCCCAGTGATTCCTGCTTCTACAAAATGTTGACTAATGCCAGCAAACTTATCACATTGAAATAAAAGCAAGAAATATCATTTATTCATTACACACCAAATGGGTGGGCTTTTTTCCTCCTTTAATGACTCCCAGCCTGATATATTTTAAAAGATGCCTGCAGGCTTCTATACTACCACACAACCCCCCCCCCCCCCTTCCATCCCACCTCTCTGTTTCTCTCTGCCAGCAGAAACCTATGGAAATATTTCAGCATTTTATAACCTCATTATCATGCTGGGCCTTTGGAGTTAAGTTTTTCTTTCTAGTCTTCTGCTGTTGCTTTTGTCCCTTCATTAAAACATAAGGGATGAGGACATAATGAATTCTTGCTTTGCTATTTAATCTCTGCTCTTTACTTCCCCTGATTTTTCCAGGAATGTGGCATGTGGGAAATTTGAGATCGTTTCCCATATACTTGGAAGAAGAAGGAAAAATCACCTTAACACTCTATTGCTACATAATAAAGTGCTTAATAGTATAATAGCTCTAGGGTTGTCAGGTCTGTGTTGGAAAATACCAGGAGACTTTGGGGGCGGATCCAGGAGAGGGCAGGGCTTGGGAGGGGAGGGGAGGAGCCTCAGGATGGTACAATGAAGCCATTTTCTTCAGGGGAGCTGATCTCTGCTAGCTGGAGATCAGTGGCAAAAGTGGGAAATCTCTAAGCCGTACCTGGAGGTTGGCAACCCTAAATAGCTCTCTTTGAGTAATTAAGCTTAACTTTACGTTGACAAGAATGTGTTGGTAAATGACATATTTGTGTCCAGGAGTAAATACCTATTTTTATAATTATAACCAGAAAAACTTGCAAAGAGCTCCTGCCTGTCTCCCTCCATCACCTTACAGCAATACCTTCAGAACATGACATTGGTTCTCTCCTGATCGCTGCTTGCCGCTTAGTTGTATATTTCCTTTCCCATGGGACGATACTGTAAAGTCATGCAAGTGACGTGTACTGGATTGATAGAACTGGGCTGTGCTTTGACATATTGGTGATTTTGAAAAACGTTCAAATCCATTTCCAGATAGAATTGCTGGTGTTGTTTAATCATTTAGGACAGTGATCCCCCTTCATAGTATCTATGGGTGCTGAGGTACCTGCCCATGTGTTTCCTGGCAACATATCTACATATACAAATGAAGCTGTCTTGTATGGAAACAGACAATTGGTCCATTAAGGTCAGAATTGTCTACTCCGACTAGTAGCGACTCTCCAGGATCTTAGACAGAGGTCATTCATGTCACTTACTACCTGATCCTATTTAACTACAGATGCTGGGGATTGAACTTGGGACCTTCTGAGAGCCAGTTTGGTGTAGTGGTTAAGTGTGCGAACTCTTATCTGGGAGAACTGGGTTTGATTCCTCACTCCTCCACTTGCAGCTGCTGGAATGGCCTTGAATCAGCCATAGCTCTGGCAGAGGTTGTCCTTGAAAGGGCAGCTGCTGTGAGAGCCCTCTCAGCTCCACCAACCTCACAGGATGTCTGTTGTGGGGGGAGAAGATATAGGAGATTGTGAGCTGCTCTGAGTCTCTGATTCAGAGAGAAGGGTGGGGTATGCCAAGCAGATGTTCTACTACTGAGCCACAGCCATTCTTCATGTTTACTTTCCCCCCAGAACATCTTTTTCTTAAATTGAGGAGCCAGTCTTGAGGTTCCTCTGCTTCACAGGATCAGGAGGTGTTTCAAAAGACTTTTGGTGATCAGAAATAATTGCCCCCATCCTAGGGCTTGGCTTGGTACCTCCCAGCATTTTGTGATTGCCCCCCATGTTTGCCACTTTGCAATTGTTCCCACTTCCCATAATAACCATTCTGAGCTCATGCCTTTCTCAACATTCCAAAAGCATTCACTGGTTCAAGTAAGATTGAGGATCCCTGATATAGGGTAACTATACTGAAATATTATCACTTAAAGGAATGGAAAGTCTCCAAAGGAATTCTGGAACTCACAAGTACACCCAAAATGACTTGGTGTACACTGTTTGTTCAGGGCTTCTAGTGGCAATCTTAAACACACTTACATGGAAGCAAGTTTACTTAAATTAATAGGAATTAATAGTCTGAAGGTTTGTTCCACTTTGGAGGAAAGAACTGGAATCTGGATGCCTTGGCTTGCCAAATGCTTGTGTAAGTTATAGAATTAAGACACTGCATCACCATTCCCAAGGACAGACCTGCCTGCTCCTAAGAGCTACAAGGCCAGCCCTGGTATCTTGCTGCACAGGCTTATGCATGTCTACTTGGAAATAAACCTTGCTATGTCTAGTAGTACTTACTTTTAGGTAATGGTGTGCAGCATAGATTCCATCAAGACAATAATCTTAGGCTAGGAAATATGTATCTTCCTCCAGCCACCATTTTATTCACAACATGCCAACCTGACCCATACAGTTAGTAGAGACAAAAGAATCCTGCATCCTGAGAGAAAAACAAAAGCTACCTGGATTTCTCATCTGTCCTTTATCTGTAGTCTGCATTTTGTAAACCTTATCTCATTCATAACCACCTTGTGAGGAACACCAATACATTCCCATTGGAAAGAAATGAATCGGAGCATAATAGCATGTTCCCAGCAATTTAGAGGCCCCAATTACGTTTTATTACAGCATGCAATTCACTTCTACATGGTCCATGTTAAATAGTGAGTCCAGACAGTTCTCATCTCAACACAACTCGTTTATTAACAAGAACAGTCACAAGCAAAACAGACAACAACGAACTTTATAATTTGGAATAGGGGAAACCACGCCCCACAGGCAGGCATTGTCCAATCCTGTGCTGCTTTCCAGAATCCTTCATTTGCATAACTTTGTTACATGTCTAGTGTCCTGATTGGCCAGTTCCAATAGAACATCCAATCGGGATGCAGGCTTCAGGATCCTGGATTGCAATGAGTGCCTGCCTCAAGCTCCGGCAACAGAACAGAACCATTAACACAATACGTAACAGTCCCGTCTCACTCTATACCAATAATATCTGTATAGGTCCTATAAAGTTAACCTGTATTTCCACGCTACTTCCAACTTGTCTTCTACCCTTCCCAATGATGTGCCCTAAGAAGTCACTTAATCTGTTTGCATGGTAGAATCAGCCTGCAGATGAGAAAATGAAAAACTATGGCTCCATCAAATTTCAAGAACTGAGGCAAGGCTAATTGACTTTGTTACCCAAATTCATTAAAATGTATAAGATTAGATGAAGGGCAGTGGTATAAGAGAGGGGGAGGGGGAGAAAGAAAGAGAGAGAGAAGCCTGTTCCCACCACCTTTTAAAACCAGTTGTCCAGAACAACCCCATTGGTGCCTTTGTGGTTAACCTTCATCTGGAAAAAATCGTGAGAACTATTGCTGTTCCCAGACAGAAGGGCATGTAAAATAGGTGAGAAACAAACCTGTATAAATCGAGTACTATCAGCCTATGACAGATCAGCATTGGTCGGCTAAATGTTTCTTTTAGGCTGGCACCATATATATATGTATGTATAGAAACACACACACACACACACACACACACATGACCTTCAGGAACTGTAAACTCTCATCCTGTTGGGCTTATTTTAAATCAAAGACCAACATGCTAGCAGCTGTGCGAAGGAGGAACGCCTAAGAAAATAAATACTAGTTAGAGTGCTATTTAATGCCGTTAACGGCAGTGGGCGGAAGCTGGAGGGCAGTAGCTTTTCACAAGTTTTATTTGCGAGACTAACTCTGTGTGGTTGTCACGACAGTTGTCTTTGTGGCTAGAGCTGTATTGCTAACAGATGGAAATCTGGCAGCTTTTTCTCATTTACGCAGACGTTTTGCAGGAGGAGGACACCGACTAAGTGATTCTAACATTAAATTTTACACAAACCTTCTCTCTGCTACGTTAAGAAACACAACATTTGAGGGTCATTCATCAGAAGGGAGGGCTTTCTGAAGCATACAGCAATGCCTCAGTTTCATCTGGGAATTTGTCAAGGAAATCACCATATGTAGACGGCCTATTTAGTTTCCACCTCTGCAAGACCAGCTTTTATCTAGCAGCTCCATGTACGTTCCCTGAAATGTAAGGGAAATACATTTCCGTATACTGAACAGAATCTGTTACCTCTGCTCTGATATTTGATCTAAGATCACATGACTTCGTTAGTTCTAGAATAAGCAGTTTATGCCATAGAAGGTGTTTTAGTTGAGCTTCATATTAAAGTTATTTTAATTCATATTACAGTTGTTTAAGTCCATTTCTCACTATGGTAGCCTTTATCTGTGAACCCAGAAATATTATAGATTCAGAATATTGGGGGGGGGCATCTAAATTAGGTGACCAAATAATATTTTTTCAGTAATACTTTCCTGTTTTACTGTACAGTTGTTCTCATAGTCTCCCTCGATCAGAGTAATCAGAACAATACCTTGATGTGACAATACTCCCTGCCTCATTCTATATATAGTATTTATTGACATCTCTTAATTTCTGTAGAATTTGTGAGCTTTAGTCCCTGCCTGTAAAGGGAGAGCAGGGAAAGGAAGGAAGCATCTCCAAAGGACATCCTGCATCTGCAACATCAGCTGCCTCTCAATTGTCCTTGGAGTCCCGTAAAGTCATTGGGCGGCTAGATCTCACTTATGACAGCTACACCTATCACTGCTCAAGGCTGCGGACAGAACTTGTTGCTAAATATAGCACAAGATTTAGCCAGGCTAGTCTTATTTGTACTGATCAGCCTGGCTGTCTCTTCCTTAGCAGGCTCCAATAATTAACAAAAAACACTCACATATACAGTAGGAGGGCCAGCTGAAAGGCTGTTTGCAGCAGCAGTCAATTAATATGCTTTGAAATAATAATTGACTTCTTCCAATCCAGTTCAAGATTTCTGCTTTCCTGCCTAATGTGCACTTTGCTTTCTTCAAGAGAGGCTCATAGGGCAGCGATCCATTTGCTAAATTGGTTCGGTTATTACAGCAGGGCACTCTTCATTGTGTGGTGGGTTTGTTCCTTTATAGCAGTAAAGTTAATCAAAAGGAAAAAGGTTAAATGCCCAGGAGAGTAGAGGCTCTTGTTCCGTTTAATTGCAGAGCAGCAATGAGGCTCCGAGGACCAAATGCTGATGCTCCCTCATGTTTTGTTTCATGTTTTATGGCAGAGATGTATACTTCTAGAACAGAGAAGAACGTTGGTCTGAAAACTGGTAAGTGTCGCGATAGGCAGGGATCTTTTCAGTCAGGCCTGCACCATATTCAGCAGCAGTAGCTAATACAGCCATTCACTGGAATTCTTAGAGATGCCAGCATCCAGGTGAGAGCCAGGGACCCCCTGGAAGTACAGCTCTTCTCCAGATTACAGATCAGTTCCCCTGAAGAAAAGGCATACTTTGTGGGGTTAGCTTTATGACATTGTACCCCACTGAGGTCCCTGTCCTCCTAGGGTTGCCACGTCTTACCTGCTCACCGGCAGGGGGTGGGAGGGAGCTTTCTGGGAGTGGGCGGCAGGGTGACATCACTTCCACATGATGTCATCACATTGGGGATGTCACACTAGGTCATAACTGTTGAGGGTGGGGCTTCCCCTTGCCAGCCAATTGACCGGTGGTGGGCAGGAGCCTGTGAAATTGGGGGATCTTCTGCTCCTACTTGGGGGTTGGCAACCCTATGCCCTCCCCAGGCTCCATCCCTAAATCTCCAGGAGTTTCCCAACCTGCAACTGGCAGACCTACCTCTCCATCCCATGTCAATGGCCAGGGGGGACCTGGCAACCATAGAAAGACTATCAACTTCTACTACTGAGTCCCACTAAACAAAGGAAGGGACCCAGAGCTCCCAGAGGAAGCCATGACAGACACTGGGGCTGCTATCCCTGCACTGTGCAAGCACACAGGAACCACAGCCTGTATCTCCCCCTCAAGAGTGGTGTTTCATCTGCAACCAGGGCTTTTTTTGAGCAGGAACAAACAGGAATGCAGTTCTGGCTGGCTTGGCATCAGGGGGTGTGGCCTAAGAGGCAAGTGAGTTCCTGCTGGGCTTTATCTAAAAAAAAGCCCTATGTGAAACAATGGTGGTATCAGGAGGTGTAGCCTAAAATGCAAATGAGTTCCTGCTGGGCTTATTCTACAAAAAAAAGTTCTGTCTGTAACATTTGTTTAGCTTGATGTTTCCAAGTAAAACCCATTTCATTTATTTATGTCTTCCAAATTAAGGCTGGTGCATTAAAAGACTTCCTAACTCTAGACAGTATATAAGTATTAAGATAGTAGAAACATGGATTCTCTCAAAATTAAGCATCACAAACAGGGCTTTTTATGTAGAAAAGGCCCAGCAGGAACGCATTTGCATATTAGGCCACATCCCCTGATCTCACCATTGCTTCACATAGGGGTTTTTATATAAAAAGCCCAGCAAGAACTCATTTGCATATCAGGCTACACCCCCTGATGCTTAGCCAGCCAGAACTGCGCTCCTGCTCAAAAAAAGCCCTGTTCACAAGTGTTCATAAAACCATGTGAAATTGCTAACAGTTCTATCTTATTCATCACAGAATGAAATGTTAAAACTTTACAAGTTTGACCCCGTGAAGAATGCCAGTATAATGTATTATGCACACACACTAGTTACACAGTAGCAGTTCTCCTCCTAGGATCCTCTTCCTGTCAGAGTCCAGGCGTTATATAGGCAATGTTGTCCAGTGTGTTTGACAAAACATGTTTGGGGCAGCTGTTGAGCTCAGGCAGCTGGAAAATCAGGCCTGCTAAAGGGCCCAGGGCACTGATAATTGAATCCAGGAGCACTGACAGGCTTCCTGATACAGCCACCATCCCTTCAGTCTCCTGCAGCCTATGGCCAATGAGGCCTAGGGATTCTCCCAGCAACTAGATGTATGGTGAGATCAATATAGGGTTGCCAAGTCTAATTTAAGAAATATCTGGGGACTTTGGGGGTGGAGCCAGGAGTCTTTGGGGGTGGAGCCAGGAGTCTTTGGGGGTGGAGCCAAGATCAAGGCTGTGACAAGCATAATTGAACTCCAAAGGGAGTTCTGGCCATCACATTTAAAGGGACGGCACACCTTTTCAATGCCTTCCTTCCATAGGAAATAATGAAGCATAGGGGCACCTTCTTTTGGGGCTCATAGAATTGGACGCCCTGGTCCAATCGTTTTGAAACTTGGGGGATATTTTTGGGAGAGGCACTAGATGGTGTACTGAAAATTTGGTGCCTCTACCTCAAAAACAGCCCCCCCAGAGCCCCAGATACCCACGGATCAATTCTCCATTATTTTCTATGGGAATAAATCTCCATAGGGAATAACAGAGTTCCCAGCAGACATTTCCCTCCCCTCCCCCCGCTTTCTGATGACCCTGAAGCGGGGGGAGGGCCTCCAAACTGGGGGATCCCCTGCCCCCACCTGGGGATTGGCAACCCTAGATCAATAGGACCTGTTTCAGGTGTTTTGATGGGTGAAGAAGGTAACACTCCAGTGCTAGATGGGGACTTCTTATGAGGTGAAAGCATGAGGGAGAAGGGGGTTTTATGAGTTGGCATACATTTTCTTGTCATTGGGAGAAGAAAGCTGGTTTTGCCTGAGGGCTTGTACCAGCATTAGTAAACCTCAGCTTCCTTATTAAACCTCCCAGATATTTAGAGAGGAAAAGAATAATGAATTAAAGGTTTTCAAATTATTTGGAGAAAGCAGAGGGGTATATATGAGTAGCAGACCTTGGTGGAAACATAGAATGCTTCTTCCCAGATTGTGTCTACTCTGCTGACTTCAGTATTTAGAAATGCTTATCACCAGCAGTAAATGGACAGTGTCCTCTTCGTATGGTGCTGATGTACATGTTTTAGAGGTAATGATTAAGATGAAATGAAAGGGCTTATTGTTGACAGACACTGAGGCGACAGATTCTGTATCCATCGTATCCAATTTGTTCATTCGGTAATGCTTCATTCGCACACATAGTCCTAAGTGTTGCATTCCAATCATGTGTATTTCCATCTTTGTGCTCGCTTCAGCGGCACATATACTAAATGTGTATGTCCATCTTCGTGTATTGTATGTAGTAGATTAATTTATATTGTATATTTCCATATATAGCTGTAATTTTAAAACAAAACCATCTCTTCCACTAATAGTGTACAGGAAACATGAGCTTGCTGTTATCGCCTAAATGCTCTACAGGATCAGGCTTGGACTCAGAATGAGAAGTAAAAGTAGCAATAGGATTTTTGTAATCAATGGAAATGAAGATGCAAAAGCCCTCTGTTCTGCTCTGATCCCCTTTAATACTTATAAGGTAAGTCATCTGGTAATGGCAAAAAGGTAAATACGTTTGCTTCCAGGACTTAATTTCACATACTGATTCTGCAGTTGCTATTGCTCCGGCTCTAGGCTTCTGCTTTTATCAATCAAGTGATTGATTTCCCCACCAGTTGCTGCACATTTTCACCTGCGGCTCCCTCCAATTCTCCCTGAGCCTTCCTGATCTCTAAGACTGATTCTGCATTAGCCTTTGTCCTGGTCTTATTCTCGGCTCTTGAGTTTGCAGGGGGCAGGGAGCAAGCAGGGAACATACAGCCCTGCTCCAGAGATGCCAATGCAGAATCCAGGGAAAAGAACCACTGTGGGGAGCCCTGCACAGAAGGGGGACAAGTGCTAAGTGCAGAATTGATATAAAAACAAGATTAGGAAGGTGCGGGGAGAACTGAAGGGCGCTGAGGATCAAAACGCGCCTGTGCAGCAACTGGTGAGGAATTGATCATTTGATCCGATAAAAGCAGAAGCCCAGGGGCAGAGCAACAGTGACTGCAGAATCGGTAACAGTCCTTTCCCAGACACCTAGAACTGAAATGTTCCTTATTGGTAGATTGTTAGAGTGACTGACTGCATTCAATGAAACAATTAAATAAAACTGTTTCTGCACTGTGTGTTAGCATTTAGATAAATGAAGATCTCCTTTTCTGTTTTTCCCCCTCAGTAAGCACAGTGAGGCTACGGCCAGCTATTCTATAAATTAGCCTATGTGTTGGTGGCTAATGTTTTGGATTTTACAGAGCGTATTCAGATCTTGATATTTATCTAAACAGTCCAGCAGCTTTTCAGAGGGGAAAGGAATCTTGTTGCAACTCCTTGAAGCTGGACAATTGTATCAAAAACTTTATTTCTAGAGACACGTGATACCTGGTTTTAAGATTTCAGATTTTAATTATGGAGAGCAATGTTAGTTCTCTGTACGTAAATATATAGATCTCAGATTAAAGAGAGGGTGATCTGCTTCAGTTGTGCCATCTGCAAACTTGAAGGTTTTAAACACAAAAGACCTATTCATGTACTCTTGTTTAAAATTTGTACGTATTTGTATGATCTCTGTCCTGTGATACTTGTAACTGGAGAGCTTTAGACTTAGACTCTAGCAGGTTTTTTACATTTGTTTTTTCCTACCACTTAGTAAAATAAAAAAGTAGCCATCCATAAAAACAAAAAAGGCTAATACAAAGAAAGGTAAGTCACTGCAAGAGAATTTGAGACAATGGAGTAACATTAATTTATCTAACAAATATTAAGCATTATGGTCTCAGCGAATCTCATCTTCAGTGTTGTGTTTTAAATTATATGTTATTCCTGATTACCTGTTGCCTGCAGCTTCCCCCACCAGAGTTGTTCATCTATTTACCCAATCACATCTGATTCTTTTATTTTTTAATATATGACTATTTGGAAAACAAGAGAGGAAGGAATCATGTATGCCATCCTATGTTTCTTGAAGGAAGTGTAGAGAAAATAGGAAAGCAGGAGCAAGGAAGGAAGGAAGGTCTTTGACTGGGTGGGTCTTTTGGAAGACGAAAACTCGTTGTTCATAGGCCTCATCATTTGACTTTCTGATGCTTGATTCTAGTTTCAATATTAAGAAGGCATCCCATTCTTGAGTAAGCTGCTTGAGTGAGAGGTGAATATGCAGCTTCAGGTGGTCTTATCTTTTTTTTAAAATCTAGACCATTTCAATTGGTACTCACACCTGGATTTCAGATAAAAATGGTTTTGATTGCCCTGACTAATGGCCTTTGCTGCAAGAGTGGGGGGATGTCCTCCCAGGGCTGTTTTTGTAGCAGGAATTCCTTTGCATATTAGGCTGCACCCCCTTGATGTAGCCAATCCTCCTGGAGCTTACAGTAGGCCCTGTAAGAAGAGCCCTGTAAGCTCATGGAGGATTGGCTACATCAGGGGTGCATGGCCCAATATGCAAAGGAGTTCCTGTTACAAAAGAAGCCCTGATCCCTCCTGATTTTCCTAGACCTTTCAGTGGCTTTCAATATCATCAACCACAGTACCCTTCTGGATAGGCTGGTTGGCAAGGAGGGTGGGCAATGTGCTTCCATGATTTCACTCTCACTTGACTGGCAGATTCTAGAAGATGGTGCTGCTGGGAATGCTGCTTGCTGCCCTGTGCCATTAATGCTATAGAGGCCCACAGGGTTCCATCTTGTCTCACGTGACGTTTAACATCTTTATGAGATTGTTGGGAGAGGTCATATGCAGATCTGAAGTGAGATGTCTCTCCAATATGTGGATGACACTTAGCTCTGTTTCTCCTTGCAGCTGAGTCAGGTGGGCCTGTAGAAGTTCTACAGAAAATAATGAGATAGATGACAGCCAGCGAACTGAAGCTCAGTCCACACAAGATTGAGGTGCTATTGTTCAATGGAGAAGCTGTTCAGGAAGTAGAGAGTCAGCTTGCCATGGTATTGTACTCCCACTGAAGGAGCAGGTTTGTAGGTTGGGCATGCTGTTGGCCTACAAGTGGAGGCTCAGATCTCCTCCATGGCGTACAGCTACTTCTATCAGCTGCAGCTAGAGTTTGCCAAGTCCAGCTCATGAAATATCTAGGGACTTTAAGGGTGGAGCCAGGAGCAAGTTCTGACAAGCACGACTGAACTTTGAAGGGAGTTCTGGCTATCACTTTTAAAGGGACGACACTCTTTTTAAATGCCTTCCTTCCACTGGAAATAATGGAGAGCCATAGAATTGGACCCCCTGGTCCAATCTTTTTGAAACTTGGGGAAATTTTGAGGAAAGGCACCAGATGCTGTGCTGGAAATTTGATGCCTCTACCTCAAAAAGCAGCTTCTCCAGAGCTCAAGATACCCACAGATAAATTCTCCATTATACCCTATGGAGACCAGTATCTATAGGGTATAATGCGGCCATAGAATTTATGAAGGTCAGAAGGAGAGGGAAAGAAGAGGGGGGGGCATAAAATATGTGTGGTTTCCTTCCCTACTACTTCATACTGTGCTAGTGTTCCACTGGGGCAGCTGCTGCCAACCTGGGCTGACCTGGCTGGGGGCTAGCAGGCATTTTCTCCTCCCCTGCATCAGTTAAAAATGGAGATGGAGCCACAGATTCTGCTACTTCTGCCTCCAAGTGGCCAGAACTGGCCAAACTTGGTGTAATGTAGATGTAGGGGAGGAAACAGCTTTTTTCTGAGAGAGCCATTTTGGTGTAGTGTTTAAGAGCAGTGGATTCTAATCTGGAGAACTGGGATTGATTCCCCACTCCTCCACACAAAGCCAGCTGGGTGATCTAGGGACAGTCACAGTTCTCTCAGAACTCTCTCAGCCCCACCTCACCTACATCTCAAAGTGCCTGTTGTGGGCAGAGGAAGGGGAGGTAAGCTGCTCCAAGACTCCTTCAGGTAGTGAAGAGTGGGGTATAAACTCAACTTTTTCTTCTTCTTCAAATCAGAAAGGAGGCCAGCTCAGGGCCAGGGAATCAATGCCCAGTGCCTCTTTTATTCTTTCTAAGGCATCAGAGGCTCCTGCCTTATTACACCTTGGGAAATGTAATCCCAGAGTGCTTGGCTTCATTAATCAACTTCATTTGCAAACCTTTCTGCCAATCTTGGAAACCGTGGAAAAAATTGCATACCAGTTTGAATCATGTGCTGCAAGTCATGTCAGGACAATTCATTCAATGACATCCTTTCGTCATTTTACATAAAGGCCCTGGCTATATTCCCACATGTGTTTTTTACTCATAGTATTATAAGATGTTGAGTTTTACAGGTTTGGTCATGTTTATACATATAAACTAAATTCAAGCAAACATAACTAGCTTTCTGTAAATAATTTAAATGATTTGAGAACATAAATGGTTTGTGCAGACAACTGGAAACAGGACTACAAGAAATCAGATACTATAAGGATACCTAACACTCAAGCACCTAAGCATGATCAGGGTTTGTGGGGGGGTTTTAGCAGAACACACAGGAGTGCAGTTCCAGCTGGCTTGGCTTCAGGGCGTGTGGCCTACCATGCAAGTGAGTTCCTGCTGGGCATTTTCTACCAAAAAGTCCTGTGTGAAAGAATGCTGCCATCAGGAGGTGTGGCCTAATATGCAAATGAGTTCCTGGTGGGCTTTTCCTTTTTAAAAAGCCCTGAGAGTGATATATTAGCAGAGTGAAACGATGGCAAAACAGTGTGTCAAGATTCTGAGACAGTAGAACTGCAATATATTGATCTAAATCACGGGTGGGGAACCTTATTTCTGCTAAGAGCCATTTGGATATTTATAACATCATTCAAGGGCCATACAAAATTATCAATTTAAAAAATAGTGCTCCGCTGAGGGAGAACAATTCAGGCTGGCAAAATTAATGGAAATAATTGTTTTTCTATTTGAAGTCATTTGGGGAGAGCCTAATTTGGCACACGCACACACACACATACACACACCTGGCCAGCCGCCCTAGGCAAATGCCTAGGTCCGGGGCTTTTTTTCTTTGTAGAAAAAGCCCAGTAGGAACTCATTAGCATATTAGACCATGTCCCCTAATATTAGGCCACACCATCTGGAATAATCAGGTGCATATTGAACTGATGGTAGCTGGCTACCACACCCTCACCCCTGCCACTCCTCCACCTCTGCCACCCCTCCCTCGTTCCCTTCATGCAGAAACTGCAGCTGCTCCCAGCAGACTTTTAAAGGCACCCACATGCCCCAGCAGCACAATGCCCATCACTCAAGCTCCATAGAGAGAAAGGGAAAGAAAGGGAAATAAAGAAATGGGGATAAAAAAGGAAAATGAAATGGAGGGAAGAAAGAGAAATAAAGAAATGGGGGGGAAGAGTAAATAAAGGGAAATAAAGAAATGGGGGGAAGAAAGGGAAACAGAAAGACCCAACATGAGGTGGATTGACTCAATCAAGGAAGACATGGCCCCCAGTTGACAAGACCTGAGCAAGGCTAATTTTGAGGCCAGTGGCACCTTTAAGACCAACAAAAGTTTATTCAAGGTATGACCTTTCATGTGCACACACACACACTTCTTCAGAATGTTGTTGATGATCAGAATGCTGTTAATGATAGGATACTTTGGAGGTCATTGATTCATAGGGTCACAATAAGTTGGAAGTAAATTGATGGCACTTAATACACACACAGGGTTACATCCTGTGTAGAGCCGGTTTGGTGTAGTGGTTAAGTGCACAGACTCTTATCTGGGAGAACGAGGTTGGTTCCTCACTCCTCCACATGCACCTGCTGTGGTGACCTTGAATCAGTCACAACTTCTTGCAGAGCTGTTCCTCTCAAGAGCAGTTTCTGTCAGAGCTCTCTCAACTACACCTACTTCACAGGGTGTCTGTTGTAGGGAAGGGAAGGGAAGGGAAGGAAAATTGTAAACCGTTCTGAGACTCCTTTGGGTAGTTAAAGGCAGGGTATAAATCCAATCTCTTCTCTTCTTTTTCTTCTTCAGTCAGAAGAGAGAAAGAGGCAATCTTATCCAATTCCCATCCTTACTGAAGCCCCTCAATTCATGTGCTTTTTTAAAAAAAAATGCCTGCAGGGGTCAAATTTGTCCAGAAAACTATATTACTGAATGCACATAGTATAGCCCCAGGGCTTAAAGCCGCAACATTTCTCCGTGTTAAATAGATTCAAAATGCCTCAAGTCACACACACACAAAAAAAACCTTTCAAATATGGAGTGTGGCAATACCCCGAGAGGCTCCCAGGACACCTTCTTTGTCCTCTAAGCAGAAAAGACTACATGGTAATAGAATTCTGGCAGAGGGACCAATTGCAGCACAGCTACAATCATCAGCACATTTTGTCAAATAATTGGCAGACTGATGGTTATGAGAGCTGACACTGCCAATATTTCATAAAGGCCGAAAGAAACATTTCTCAATTCCATGTTGCATAAACAAAGCATGCAGGAGAGCCCCAGGAATGCTAACGATCGCCAGTACTTAACAATATTTAATTATAATATCTCATCCATTCAGCACAGACTGGAAGAATTTTCAGAAAGTTCTTAAAGCACCCAAATAGGGAATGGGTGGCATTTAAAAGGCATTATGTGCATAAGCAAAAATATCAGTTTCCAAACCATGCAGTAGTGTTTCCTGTTTTAAGTGATGTGTACAGAATTTTAAATACCCAAGAGATTAGTCTTTCATGGCCTTTCCTTACAAGTGTATTCCCCAATTCAAATAGAACTCATTGTTGGACATTTTCCCCCCTAATTATCAGCCTCAATTATCCTTAATTTCATCCCATTATATAATGATAATGTAGGTCACACTTACAAGCAGAACCACTGTATCTTAGAAAGCAAGCAGAAGCACACAAAAAATGCCTTTGTGGGTGATTTCAATGGCCGCTTATTCCATGGGCTGTCATTGGAAGCAGTGGGATCAGTTTGCCCATGCTGAAACCCAGCTCCCCAAAATTCACAAAATATGCATTGACATAGTTATTTTGATATAGTTATTTAAGAGCCCCATGGTGCAGAGTGATAAAGCTGCAGTACTGCAGTCCAAGCTCTGTTCATGACCTGAGTTCAATCCTGGTGGAAGCTGAGTTCAGGTAGCCGGCTCTTGGTTGACTCAGCCTTCCATCCTTCCAGGGTCAGTAAAATGAGTACCCAGCTTGCTGGGAGTAAAGTGTAAATGACTGGGGAAGGCAATGGCAAACCACCCCATAAAAAGTTTGCCGTGAAAACGTTGTGAAAGCAACATCACCCCAGAGTCAGAGATGACTGGTCCACAGGAAAATACCTTTACTTTTTAGTTATTTAGATGTGCATAATATCCTAATTCACTACTAAAGCTAAAAGAGATCATTCCTAAAAGTATCAATATAGCTCAAGGTACACAGCAACCATCTTCAGTGAGGCCATTCAGGGACCACTGTTCGTTATACCAAAGCCCAAATTACCCAATATACTCAACATGTGTCAGGTCACAGGTTGTGCAACCTGACTTGGGATCAGACACACATCGAAGAATTCACCTTAAAAGGCACCATGATGGGGGGGGGGGAGAGGAGAAGGAGATTCCCGTTTCCTTCCTGCCCAGTTTTCACCAGTGTGAAGAAAAAGAAGAGGAGGAAAAAGAGGAAGAGAAAGAAGGAGAAGATGATATTGGATTTATATCCCGCCCTATACTCTGAATCTCAGAGTCTCAGAGCGGCTCACAATCTCCTCTACCTTCCCTGCCCCCCAACAACAGACACCCTGTGAGGTGGGTGGGGTTGAGAGAGCTCCCAGAGCAGCTGTCCTTTCAAGGACAACTCCTGTGAAAGCTATGGCTGACCCAAGGCCATTCCAGCAGGTTCAAGTTGAGGAGTGGGGAATCAAACCCAGTTCTCCCAGATAAGAGTCTGCGCACTTAACCACTACACAAAACTGGCTCTGGTCTGAGGGCTTTTTCCTGGTTTTCCTCCCACCCAGAAGGAAAATAGGGGCAAAAATCCCTCCCCACCATTTCTGCTAGCAAAAACTGAGTCGGAGGAAAACCGGAAGCTCCTCCCCACCTCGCTACCTCAGAGTGTCAAACAAACCTCACAGTATTTAAGGAAAGATTCTCCCCCTCCGAGAGGTAAGCCCAACTGAAAGTCCAGTCATATACCCATAACTCACCACATGTTGGGCATATCATGTATTTACACCTTCAGATTCCAGAAGGACAAATGGAAGAGATCTTGGGTTAGATCCAGGTAGCTTTTTCACTCTTTGTCACCTAATTCCCATCAGATGTCAAATATGCTTTTTCTCTGTGCAAGTCCCACAGATCTCAATGTAGACTTTTTTGGTAGTCATTCGGAACACTGTTCTGCCTTTTTCTCTAGTGTAAAGTCTGGTTGGATCTAACCCACATACTCTGTAATCTCTGCGCAGATTCTTTGCCCAACTTTCTTCTCAATTCCATCACCTAAACCAGGTCTGACACCAAATGCAATGAACCAAGGCCTTACTGGTTATTATAGGCAAGTGCAGGCATCAAAAACCCCCAAAGTCATTTTCCAATGGAACAGCAGTTTTAAAAGAGCTTGGTCTCAGAGAAGCAGTGGCAGAGGTTCCAACTGCTCTGCAGATATGGCTGGCACTTCTTACCAGCAAATGCTCAGAGGCTGTCTGTGGGCAAATGTAATGCAAAAATGTATGATGAGTTTTAGAACTTAGATCCTGATTCATAGACCTGTTGAAATAAAGCTGTAGAGACACTACACATGGCTCACAGACATCCTCTAATTCAAGCAGAATTCTACTAAAGAGTAAGTGACATGTTTGAATGTTGTATTAGAGTTTGACAGTATTTGATGTGTACAAATAATTAAAGAATGTGGTGTGTTTTTTTCCTTCTGTCAACTTCAATATAGTGTTCTCATGAAACAAAACAGATGCTCATACTAAAAGTCATCCAAATATTTGTGTCTGGCTTATTAATCATCACATTGTGTTTTGGGTTTCTTCCTTTGCAATCCAAAATGTGACAGCATAGAACTACAACAGGTTTTATTTCTTAATACATTTACTATATAGATACTGGCTTTTCATATAGTTCTCCCCTCCTCTGTTTTATACTCGCAACAATCTTGTTAGGCAGGTTAGGCTGAAAGATTGTGACAGGCCCAACATCACCCAGCAAGCTTCCAGGGCAGAGCAGGGATTCAAATCCTGTCATCCCAGGTCCTCATCTGACACTGTAACCATTATGCATTACTATCCTTCATCTGTCTTCTGTGGAACTCAAGGTAATACACTTAGGTTTCCCATAGTGTTGCCAGCTCCAGGTTGGAAATTACCCAGAGATTTTGGGGGCAAAACCTGAAGTAGATGGGATTTGGGGAAGGGAGAAACTTCATTGGGGCATACAACCACAGAGCCCACCTTCCAAAGTGGCCAATGTCTCCAGGTGAAATGATCTCACCTGGAGATCAGTTGCAATCCCAGGAGATCTCCAACTACCACCTGGAGGTTGGCAGCTCTAGTTTCCCTGGGAATGTCTATACCAAGGCCCAGATATGCTTAGCTTCAGCATGGACTTGTTGGTTTTTTGGTACCATATACCTTTTGATCACTCTTACCTCACCAAAGCCATCTGAGCAGGGTTGACCCCAGTTAGTACCTGGATGGGAGACCACCAAGAAAATCCAAGGTCGCTATGTGAAGGCCACCAATGGCAAACCAACTCTGTTTGGCTCTTGCTTTGAAAACCCTACAGGGTAGGCAGAAAGAAGTTGGGTGTGGTTTGAAGGCACTTTCCCCCACCACCTTCAGATCACACCCTTGTTGAAGCAGCCCAAGATTTAAAAATTATATAAGGACCTGCTGAAAAGTGTGAGGAGGGAGGAACAAGTGTCATGCTGCAGTCTGATCAGGATTGGGCCCTTGAGGCATTTTAAAATGGCACTGATGTCCTCATGTTGGTCACAAGGATGTCATCATGTTTAGTTTGACTGTAATACAAGTGAATTAATTTCTTCTCTGAGCCCTCACTGACTCCCACAACAATGCCCTAACATAAGTATTTTTGTTCCTGCTTTTATATATATATATATATATATATATATATATATATATATATATATATATATATATATATATATATATATATATATATATATATATATATATATATATAAACACACACACAGATATACATATTTGGGAAAGCTTCTTTCTCTCTGTCTCTCCTCTTACACACAAACTCTACAAAATACATATTTCCAGTGCTTTATAAAGGTCATTTCCTATCTCTGGTTTTATGAGCAGGGGATATTGTTGATTGATTTCTGAATCTGGCAAAGGGCATGATCTGGCCAAAGTTAAGCACTTTAAAAATCTAGTTATTTCAGTGGGTATGCTAACCATGTGCTTAATGTTCTATTTCTGTCCTTCTCTTTGGAAGAAATAGGCATAAGTACACATGAAGAGTTCCACTGGATCAGAACAGTAATCCATCTAGTCCAGCATCGTGTTTCATGCTGTAGTCAGCCAGTTGCCCTAAAGTGCCCATAGATAAAGCTTAGAGGCCAGGTTCTTCCGCTGATGCTGCCTCCTAGCTCTGGTATTCCTAGCTCTGCCTCTGTTAAATGGAGGTTCCCATTAATCAGCACAACTTGTAGCCTATGGGTTTATTCACACACACTAAATAATGTGCTTTGCAACTGGATTTTTACTGTGTAAGAATGGCAAAATCCACTTGTGCAACCAGTCGCTGTGTGAACACACCCATTAATGAACCTATTCTCCATGAAGCTGTAACTTAAAGCTATTCTTGTAACCCTCACTCTGTCCTAGAGGAGAGTTTAAAAGTGTTTTGCTTAAACTAGATTTATGTCCACAGATTTCTTTCCCAGAGGACTCACCTAATTGTGCCCACATATTTCTATTCCAGAGGACTAATAAGAGCAAGCGCAAATCTCCTGAGCAGCATCTAACCAAGCCTTTTCAAATGACTGGTTCACCCAAGCATCACTTCAAAAATCCATGGATTCAGAGCTCAGGGACACTCACCAATATTCTGGTCTCTCAGACAGAAAATCCAGATTATCCTCACACATGTACGGTGGTAAACTAAATAATGGATGGTTTGCTTTCCTGCAATGATATCCCACAAATTTCTGTCTCAGGTGGGCCACTTCACTGTGTCTCATAGTAAGGCCAGAATTACAGATATATTGTCTTCAGTGTCTGGAAAGTCTGAAGAGACCTGAAAAATTATGTAAAGGCAGACAATCCAGGGCATACATGCATGCAGAGAGAAAAATCTCAAAAGGAGTGAAATGGAAACTCTGGAGTATTTGAAACAGGCAGACAGAGAAAGGAATTTAACTTAAGTGTAATCACAGAACGTGTGTGGTCCAATATTTCTGGGATAAATTCTGCTGGGGCTGCCTCAGAGTTGTGTCAGGGTGTATTACTTCTCTTCCAGGGAACACTACCAGCTGCCATCTGTCGTCACCACAATGCTATTAACCTAGCTTTTCTTTTCTTCCCTTACAAATCTCAATGTTATTACTTTTCTCCCAAATGAAAGAAAAGGACTATTCATATCTGGTGGCTTGGTTTTATCGAAGTCATTTCTTTGTGTATTTGTCGGGCCTCTCTGATACCAAACACATTCCAGTGGCCTTTTGCACCTCCACATCGCCATGAGTTCTTCACTGCATCAGGAGATGCATTACTGACAGGAATAGGCACATGTGTTGCACTCAGACCACTGCTGAGAGCCATCACATATCTGCGCTGGGGCTTCCCTGGTATTCGTTGAATGGCTTTGGCATTACAAGATCAAAGCAGCAGCAGGAGGAAGATCTATTTCTGGCAGAAATTATATGGCAACCTTCCCAGCATGCATCACATTAGCACAGTCATTGACTGTATCCATCCCAATGTAGACCAGAACAGCCTAATGCAGTTTAAGAGGTCATGGAACCACAAGCCAGGACAATGGCCGCAGGGAGTCTGGTAAGAGACCAGGGTTATTTCAAGGATATGCTAGTCCCATTTCTTCAATTATTAGTTTTAATTGTTTTAAAAAAACAGCTTTAAAAATATTTTATTTACAGAAAGATAAAGAACAGCATATCACAGTACTCTACCCAATTACTCAATAGGAAGGAAACTTGCATCCACCTTCTAGCATCCTGGCCAATGAGTCCTGCTTCATTTCCCTCCACTGTGCACACTAACCAATGAAGAAGGAAGAAAGATTTCTGCTTATCCCTCCATTTTCAGCTACCAGGAAAGCCAGCTTCCCTAAATTGTTTGTGACAAGAGCAGGATTAAAATGCAGACAGACAGACAGATAGGTAGATCATTCCCATATCTGTGGCCCCTTTGTCTAGAGCCCTTTCTCTAGTGGTCCAGGACTGGATATTTAAAGCAGCTGCTCCATGCTTGTGGAACAGCCTCCTGGAAGAGCAGGGTGGGGGGGTTTCCTGCCCTCCTAGCTTTCCAGAGAGCTTGTAGAGGAGAATTATTGCAGACAGTTTTGGGGGTTACTCTGTGGGCAAAAGTGGAATTACTTTTAATCTATGTTTATTTTAGTTTTAATATTTTTATTAATTGTTTCAGTGTCTACACTGTACTTTGTTACTGCTGTTATATTGGTAGTGATGTTGCGGCAAGAGTTGCTCAGGAGAAAGAAGGACATATAAATGTTTTAAATAAACAAAAAAAATGCATAAATGAACATAAGAAAAAATGAAAAAATAAATAAATACTTAGTCCAGACCTGGAAGTATTTTTTTAACCTAGTTTGATGAACTGGTGGACACAATGTAGTGGATGAGTGTTTAATGTTTATTATCCTGGCAGAAATGTTTATTATCCTGTCTTGAAAACCCAGGGCTTTTTTTGAGCAGGAACGCACAAGAATGCAGTTCCGGGTGGCTTGGTGTCAGGGTGTGTGTCCTAATATGCAAATGAGTTCCTGCTGGGCTTTTTCTACAAAAAACCCTGCACAAAACAATGATGATGTCAGGGGGTGTGGCTTAATATGCAAATGAGTCCCTGCTGGGTTTTTTCTACCAAAAAAGCCCTGTAAAAACCAGTTGGTAGGTAGGCATACACAAGGAAACAAGAATGGGTTTTCACCATGTCTTTGTTTTGGGAGGGGGGAGAATGTTTTCCCAAATTGAACCTGGATGCAGCAAAACTTTGTCTGGATGACGTAATTACTGCCCAGATCACATTTTAACCACATACCCACATTTCATTGAAAAATGTTCAGTGGTGTGCTGGAGTTAAAAGCACAGGTGCATTTTGCCTTGCTTTTCAGTAAGAGTGAATTCTAGAGTTGCCAGTTCCCTCCTGGCTCCTGTGGGAAATGCAGCCCTACTGCTGGCAGATAACTCACTCGGTGGCAAAATATTTGTCAATTGTGTTCTCTCTAAAATGAAGGCCTTGTTGTGCTGCTAATATGTACTAAGATTTTAACTCTAATTTTATAATGTTTTATAATGCTAAAGAGTTTTACGAAATGTTATATTAATATTAGGTAGTCTTTCAGATTATTTATGTTTTGTGATTATGATTATTGGTTTTCCTCCTTGTTAGTCTATTTTGATTTGAAATTATTTGTAATTTGTTTGTATTTACTGTCTTGAGCTTAAGACCATTGGTCAAAGAAGCTAACAAATGAAAGGAAAGGATCTGTGGGAAATGGTGGCGTAGAGTTACCAAGTCCAGGTTGGGGAATTCCTGGACATTTGGGGCTGAAGCCTGGGGAGGACGGGGACCTCAGTGCGGCGCAATGCCATTGAGTCCACCCTTCAAAACATTCATTTTCTCCAGGGGAACCGATCTCAGTTATCTGGAGATGAGCTGTAATTCTTGAGGATCCCTAGGCCCTACCTGGAGGCTAGCAACCTTTGATTCTGAAAACCTCATAAGAAGATCCATGTAGGCATAGTATTGCCAACTCTGGGTGCAGAAATTCTTGGAAATTAGTGGGAGCCTGGATAAGGTGGTGATTGGGGAGAGGAGGGACATCATTGAGGCATAAACCATATGGTCTGCTTTTTAAGAGCCACTTTGGTGTAGTGGTTAAGTGTGTGGACTCTTCTCTGGGAGAACCAGGTTTGATTCTCCACTCCTCAATTTGCGGCTTCTGGAATGGCCTTGGGTTAGCCACAGCTATCACAGGAGTTGTCCTTGAAAGGGCAGCTGCTGTGAGAGCCCTCTCAGCCCCACCCACTTCACAGGGTGTCTGTTGTGGGGGGAGAAGATATAGGAGATTATAAGCCGCTCTGAGTCTCTGATTCAGAGAGAAGGGCAGGGTATAAATCTGCAGTCTTCTTAAAGGAGCCATTTTCTTCAGGCGAACTTATCTCCATAATTCTGGGAGATCTCCATGCCCCACCTTACTAGCAACCTTACTGCTGGATTAAAGATGGCTATTGTGTCTCCTACCCATGGTGCTTCATAGGGCAGTCTGTTGTGAGGGGCTGCAAAGTGGATGAGAGGAGAATGTGGGGGAACTCCCTAAGCACAACAAGGGAGCAGAGCCTGCAAAAGGCCTTCACACCAAGGAACTGTAAGCAGCATTAGGGCTGCCAAGCTCCTGCCGGGGCTGGGGGACCCCTGCCCGGGAGGGGCCCAACCTGCTGGCAGGAAGCACACCGCTGGGGGGATCCCCTCCCCCAAAGAGCCCCATCATCGTGTGCTGTCCCCAGCACAATGACATTACTTGGGCGTGACATCATCACACTGGGGATGTCGCACCGTGCTCTAGGACTCGCACTAAAAACTCTATGTACCATAGAGTTTTATCGTGAGTCCTAGAGCGTTCCTAGTGAAACGTCCCTGGTGCAATGACATCACCTGGTGCAAAGCACACTCAAGGAACAAGGCCTGCACCACAGCTGCAGAAGGACTTGGCAACCCTAAGCACCATACATGGATTTCCTGCTTCCATTTCATTTTCACAAGAGCCCAAGGGGTCAGGTTGAGCTGAGAGGGTGTAGGGATGCCAGGTCTGTGTTAGAAAATACCTGGAAACTTTGGGGGAGGATCTGAGAGATGTCAGGGTTTGGGGAGGGGGATGATATAATGCCATAGAGTCTACCAGGGCTTTTTTGTAGCAGGAACTCCTTTGCATATTAAGCCACACAGCCCTGATGTAGCCAATCCTCCAAGAGTTTACAGGGCTCTTATTACCGGGCCTAATGTAAGCTCCAGGAGGATTGAACATAAGAACATAAAAGAAGCCATGTTGGATCAGGCCAATGGCCCATCCAGTCCAACACTGTGTGTCACACAGCGGCAAAATTTTTTATATATACACACACACTGTGGCTAATAGCCATTGATGGACCTCTGCTCCATATTTTTATCTAAACCCCTCTTGAAGGTGGCTATAAGACTGGCTACATCAGGGGTGTGTGACATAATATGGAAAGGAGTTCCTGCTACAAAAAAGCCCTGGAGTCTACCCTTCAAAGCAGCCATTTTCTCCAGGGGAGCTATCACCACAACTATTTTGTTGAGGTTTTTTGTTCAGTCACACAGTTGAGTCCGACTCCTTGTGACCCCATGGACCAAGTCATGCCAGGCCTTCCTGTCTTCCACCATCCTCAGAAGTCTGCTCAAATTCCTGTTAGCTACATCAGTAACCCTGTCCATCCATCTATACTTCCAGTTTAATGTTTATGGACTGTTAAGATATAGTATTACAAGTTGAAGTTCAGCAAGTAGCAAGGAGTGCAATTATTGCTACACAGTGTTGTCTTGTTTTTACCCCATCTGGAGGCTGGCAACCCTAAGAGGGTGAAAGACCCAAGATCATCCATTAGGCTTCTTGGCCACGCACGGATTTTAATTCAGACCCCCACAGTGCTAGTCCAACACACTAATTATTTCACCTCAGTGACCACCCCTGGCTTTTGGCACAAGCACATCTGTGACAACTTCCTAAGTTCACTTATGTGGTTTTTAACCAAAGAACCAAAGACTAACAAATGAGCATTAGATTGTGAATGGGCAGCCATATGTATTTTTGCTAGACCACCAAAGAACAATACACCATAACATTTCACTGAGTTATTAGGACCTTCTAGTTTTGAGTGTTTCTAATTTTTCTTTTGCTTACCATAACAATTCCCTAATGACAAAAGTAGTATATTTTTGGCATACCATAACTCTAAAATACTTAAATTATACTACTTTTCATATGTATTGCTTCATAAATACAGCATTCCATTTTTGTGGACACCAAATGGGTGTTTCATAATATATCACAAATAATTTAATTTCTAATGAAAAAAACTCACTTGGATTTTAGCTCTGAGCTTTCAGCTGTTGTGGAGGGAAAGGTTGAAAATGTGGAAGTCAGAATAATTTTGTTCTCCTTACTTGTCAGCCTCCACATCTTCACTGCCCAAACTGACATAAATCCTAGATTCCAAGAAAATCACAGCAAAATTTGGATTTTTATTGCAACAGTTTTATTGCTAGTAGCCAAAGGCCATTGCAACCATAACATAAGAATAAGAGAAGTTAAAATTAAAAATCAAAGTCCATTCAGAATGGGGAGCTTTTTCCGATCTCAATTATTCTTTGTTGTTGAGTAGAAAGGGTGAGTTGGATCTCCTGGAACTATAGGGAGAAAAAAAAAACCATGTGTGGGACAAGAAAACTGGTTACAGGTTATGCTCTAAATACAGTTTAAGCTCCATTGAGTTTAACTGAATTTAATTCCAAGGAAACATGCTTAGGTTTAGTCTGTAGCCATAAGAAAAAATTAGGACAAATGAGAATTACCAATATAGAAGGTTCAACCCAACAGCTATACAATCTAACTTAAATTAATACTGCTTTACAATTTAAATTAAATTGAAATCGCTGGGCACTTGTCTACCTGGCCTGTGAGAGTAGACAACAGTGAGCACCATGCGTTCACAGGAGCCAGACAGTATATATAACAAAATCACATTTTCTTTTTAAACGGTACCCCAGCCCTTTTTCCTTTCCCATCCAAAACAAATCAACATTAGAAAAGTTTATTTTTTTCTAAAAGATATTCCTGCCAATGTAATTATCTATATTGGGGAGGGGGAAGGAAAATTATAACAGGAAGACAACAGCTCATAAGATTTCACTCTCTCTGTAGGCATGCATGTGTCCAGTATCACATGTGCCTTGCGGTACACATGCAGAAATAAATGGCCTTTACAAATATTAAACTGAGATTGATAGAGATAACATCCTACAGACGACATCTGTGAGTGACAGCAAATTAGGCCAGATAATTAATCATTAATGGTTTATTGGTTCTGCATGAGCAGAAGATAACGCAGCAGCAGCTTCCATTACTGCTTTTCCACCATTCCAACTATTAAAGTAAGCAGGACTAACAGGGACAGCTAGAATTGCTAAATTAGAGCCTAGCAACAGTGGTCCATTCAAGTTCTTAAATAGGGGTTCCATTCCCCAGTGAAGTCAGGGAATCCCCTGCCCCCTGCTCCAATTGCCCTCTACTATTCAACTCCTCAGCTTCACATGGCACTGTGGCACTTCTGATAACAAACCTAAGTGACATAGGGTAACTCCAGAAATCACTGGCAACTCTATGGTAAACCATAGATTATTTCTCAAGCTACCTATGTAATTTCCTTTTTTTTTAACTGGAACTGAATAGCGCCAGAATTGACATCATAGCCTTCCATATTCCCACCTACAAACCTCCCACCTTGCAACTCTCATCTCAGTTGGAATTCTTTCATAGCACCTTTCAACAGGATATGCTGGTGACAGAACCTGGGACATTCTGCATGTAAAACCAGCCTCTCTATCACTGAGCCACAGGCCTTCACATTAATCAAATGAGGCCCCAATGGAGGAACATCTCCAGTGTCTCCCATCCTTTAGTTCAACTTTTGTGTACTTTGTTTTTTATTGCATTAATTGTATTGCATTTGCGGACCTGTTACCAATCTCATGATGTTTAAAATTTTAAAAGATGCTTCATTTTTATGGTATTAACCCAATCACAATCAAAGCCAGTTTGATGTAATAGTTAAGTGCACAGACTCTTCTCTGGGAGAACTGGGTTTGATTCCCCACTCTTCCACTTGCAGCTGCTGGAATGGCCTTCAGTCAGACATAGCTCTTGCAGAGCTGTCCTTGAAAGGGCAGCTTCTGTGAGAGCTCTCTCAGCCTCACCTCACAGGGTGTCTGTTGTAGGGGAGGAAGGTAATTGTAGGCTGCTCTGAGACTCTGAGATTCAAAGTGAAGGGCAGGATATAAATTCAATATCATCATCACCTTCTTCTTCATCATCATCTTCTTCTATCAGCCAGTGTGGCATTGTTGTTAGAGTGGCAAAGTAGGATGCAGATGACTGCATGCAAATCCCCACCAAAACTCACTGGGTGGCATTGGACTGGTCACCATCTCTCAGGATAAAATGGAAGCAAGGAGAACCATGTATGTCACCCTATGTCATATACACATGCATATCCACCCCATTTACATCACAGTTGCTGTACATTTTTTCAATGGATTTTTTTTTAAAAAAAACCAGGTTCACACAGTGCTGGCCATGCAGATCCATGCTGCCAGCTTTACAAATGAGAATGAACTACAGTTTTACAATTTATTTTGGTCTTATTCCAAACCCAATGCCACCCAAAAACAGTGCCCAAAAGGTTGCTTGGGTCACCTGTGGCTAATCCCAGCCCAGTTGGCAACCCAAAAGGAAACATTCTGGGTCATGGTGAAACCTTTGTCTTTATTAGAACGTCATTGTTTCAAGACTACACTCTGCATTGTAAATTCTAAATTACCATTGTTTAGATTTCACCACTAGACTTCCCATCTGTTCTGATTCCATCATCAGACTTTCCATCTGCTTCCTTCCAAGCTTTCCCAATATGATGCCCTGCACAGCTTTCTCAGGCCCTTCTTTCTTGCAAATTTTATGGTACATAAGAAACAATAAAATTACATGTTTTTTACATGTTACTCCTCTTAATTAATTCCATAGTACACATTGTTTTTAAAATGACATTGTCCAGAAAATCCACATGGTAACATTTTACAGCTCTTTAATGCCAGGTGGATTGTAAGAGTTCTGACATTAGTGCTAATGCATTTTGCAACTAGGTGCAGGCCTTGGGAAAGACAGATTCCGGGGGTGGGGAGAGATTAAAATGCTTACTAGTACAATGCAGAGATTGTTTCTTTTATTAGGACTTACTAAATTTGCAAAGGAGGGTAAAGGTTGTATGTATATTAAGGAAACACTATTCTGCTACTAAATAATCCCTGTAGGGAAACACAGTCCAGTATAGGGAAACACATTCCATGAATACAACAGTAATCATGGAGATCACCTTGTAATTAAAGTGTAGAAGAAGGAGGAACTGGTTTTTATACCCCACTTTTCTGTACCCTGAGTCTCCAAGCAGCTTACAATTGTCTTTCCCTTTCTCTCCTCACAAAAGGCAACTTTTGAGGTAGGTGGAGCTGAGAGAGCTCTGAATAGTGTTGGAAAATACCTGGAGACTTTGGAGGTGGATCTGGGAGAGGGTGGGGTTTGAGGAGGGGAGGGGCCTCAGCATGGTACAATGCCATAGAGCCCACCCTTCAAAGCAGCCATTTGCTCCATGGGAGCTGATCTCTGCCAGCTGGAAATCAGTTATAAAAGTGGGAGGTCTCCAGGCCCCACTTGGAGGCTGGCAACCCTAGCTCTGAGAGAACTGTGACTGACTCAAGGTCACCTAGCTGGCTTCATATGGAGGAGCAAGGAATCAAACATGTGGAGGAACAGGGAATCAAATCCGCCACTCATAACCACTACACCATGCTGTATTCATATCTGAAAGAATGATCTGATTGAAAGTTCTCCTGTGCAAATACTTGATAAATATGTAATGTGGTTGAGTGGCAAGGGTGTTGGACTAGGAACTGGAGAAATCTGGATTCAAATCCTCACCCTGTCATGAAGATGACCAAGCTATGCAGCTTCTATGTGTGCATACACAGAGACTCAAGCAAACAGCATGGGTAAGCCAAGCAAACACTACAAAAGATCACTTTTAGGAGCTGTTTGGAACAGGATGGAAGCAGCCTCAACTGAAAAACACAACCGTCTCATAGGCATAAAACAAGATCTTATTAGGCACAAAGTATCTGCAATTCAATTTGTCAGAGTTTAGACCAAGTCAACATCTTTTGGCTGAAGGATGCTGCTTGCCATTTGTGATCAAATTGTGGTTAAAGCAGAGAAGAGGAAGTTCCTTATTAATGAATGAGGCTGAGTCATATTCTGTGAACCCAGAAAAACCAGCCCCCCTTCTCTTTTGGTGAATATAGGGGAGGGGGGCTTGAAAGAGCCCATAAATGTTCCCACCCACAGGTCAGAGCCAGTTTGGTGTAGTGGTTAAGTGTGCGGACTCTTATCTGGGAGAACCGGGTTTGATTCCCCACTCCTCCACTTGCACCTGCTGGCATGGCCTTGGGTCAGCCATAGCTCTGGCAGAGGTTGTCCTTGAAAGGGCAGCTGCTGTGAGAGCCCTCTCCAGCCCCACCCACCTCACAGGGTGTTTGTTGTGGGGGAGGAAGGTAAAGGAGATTGTGAGCCGCTCTGAGACTCTTCGGAGTGGAGGGCGGGATATAAATCCAATATCATCTTCTTCTTCTTCTTCTTCTTCTTCTTCTTCTTCTTCTTCTTCTTCTTCTTCTTCTTCTTCTTCTTCTTCTTCTTCCTGGGCAGTGGTGAAGTCTTATTGCAGCCCCAATCTACATTCTTTCTGTTGTTCTTGCAGAAAGAAAAGGGCTTCTGTCATATAGCCAATAAGATTTGGCTCTGTGCTGGGAATTCCTTATATTGTGTTCATTTAATTTGCCCTTTGTGGCATTGGGATATATATAGCCAAATCTTATTGGCAATATGACAAGGGCACTATCTGCTAGAACTAGAAAAAGAACGAAGATTCTAGGCAAAACAACACCAATTCAACAGCCCATCAGAAAACACGAAAATGGCATGAAAAGAGTAAGTGCTGAGGATCCAAAGAATATTGCCCCCCTGAAACAACCCCCTTTTATACTCAGCCTCAGAATGCTCTTGCCTGAACATTTGGCACAGCACATGAGAGTTCAAGGGAAGGTCATTCATTTGTAGAACTAGACTTAAGTGAAACCTGCTTGCTATTATTTTCTGTTATCTACCATGCTGGTGCTGAGTAAGTTGTATTCCTTTGCTTTATCTAGCACTAATGATCATGCCATCAACCTGCCGCTGAATTATAAATGTGCCAGGCTGAATTATAAATGTGCCATGCAAGCAAGGAAGACAACTGTAATTTAGTAATGGTATATCATCAGGAGTCAATGTCTAGAAGAACCAAGCAGAGATTGATATATAATACAATCTGATTGTCAGCTGCCAATGCATTGCAAATCTTTAAAGAGTGAAGGACATCTCATGTTGCCAAATTTTGACTTATATTCTAGAGGTTTTTATTTATTTGTTTAAAGCATTTTTCTCTCTCCTCTTTAAAAGTATATCCAAGGCAATTTACAATATAAATAGTGCATAATAACAAATGAATATAATTATTTTTTTAAAAAACTCAACAATTTTAAAGCCGGCAATAAACCACATCATGTTAAAATGTTAAGATCATAAATATCCTAAAATCACTATTAAAATAATGATCCTAAAAACCACAGCCTACAACACCAAGAAAAGCACCCCAACCTTACTGAGTATGTATGTATGTATGTATTTATTTATTTCATGACTTCTATCCCGCCCTTCCCAACAAGTGGCTCAGGGCGGCTTACAACACAGGAATCTAACATAAATAGGCGATAAACATAGAGCATTTAAATTTAAACATTAAACCATTTAAAACATTGAACCATTTAAAACATTTAAAACATTTAAAGCATTGGGGGCAGCAGACATCCAGTATAACTATGCTCAGTTTCTTGTACCAGCTAGTCATAGGCCAGCCGGAAGAGGGTTGTCTTACAGGCCCTGCGGAACTGGGCGAGGTCCCGCAGGGCCCTCACCTCTTCCGGCAGCTGGTTCCACCAGGAGGGGGCCATAATAGAAAAGGCCCGGTCCCTTGACGATTTTAAGCGGGCTTCCTTTGGCCCGGGGATATCTAGGAGATTTTGAGTTCCCGATCTCAGTACTCTCTGGGGAACATGCGGGAAGAGACGGTCCTTCAGGTAGGCAGGTCCTAGGCCATATAGGGCTTTAAAGGTAATAACCAGCACCTTGTACCGGACTCGGTAAGCTATCGGCAGCCAGTGCAGGTCCCGGAGCGCCGGCCGGATGTGCTCCCTTCTTGGGAGCCCTAACAACACCCGGGCCGCGGCATTCTGCACTAGCTGCAGCTTTCGGGTTCGGCACAAAGGCAGCCCCATGTAGAGAGCATTGCAGTAGTCCAACCTCGAGGTGATCGTGGCATGGATCACTGTTGCTAGATCGTCACGTTCCAGGAAGGGGGCCAACTGCCTTGCCCGCCTAAGGTGAAAAAATTCGGACTTGGCAGTGGCTGCTATCTGAGCCTCCATCGTTAAGGAGGGCTCCAATAGTACCTCCAGGCTTTTGACCTTGTCCGCCGCTATCAGCGGCGCACCCTCAAAAGCTGGTAGGGGGATTTCCCTCCCTGGGCCCCGACGACCCAAGCAAAGGACCTCTGTCTTCACTGGATTTAGCCTCAGCCTGCTCAGTCTGAAACACCCAGCCACTTCCTGTAATGCCCGGTCTAGATTTTCTGGGGCGGAGACTGGTCGGCCGTCCATAAGTAGATAGAGCTTGGTGTCATCAGCATACTGGTGACAACCCAGCCCATACCTTCGAGCAATCTGGGCAAGGGGACGCATATAGATGTTGAATAACATCGGGGAGAGAACCGCCCCCTGAGGCACTCCGCAATCAAGCGTTCGCCTCTGGGATAGCTCACCCCCAATCGCAACCCTTTGTCCCCGACCTTCGAGGAAAGAGGAAAGCCACTGTAAAGCCAAGCCCTGAATCCCCGCGTCGGCGAGGCGGCAGGTCAGTAACCGATGGTCAACCGTGTTGAACGCCGCCGACAGGTCCAACAACATCAGCACCGCCGAGCCACCCCGATCCAGATGCCCCCCCAGAATGTGGATGTGATGAGCAGGTTAAGTTCCACCTGTCCCAAGACTGACCAATGGGAGCTGATGGAATGTTGGTGAGAGGCTGGCAGTTAAACAGCCATTAGTTCAGTTGGTGTGGGATCTGGCTGAATGAAGAAGCAGAACCTTCCACCAGCTGTGTAGAAGAACAGCACTGTGACCCTAACTAGGGATAAACCAAATTGTAACAAAGAATTCCAAATGTCTGTATAGAACTATGGACCAAAAAGTTCAGTGTTCAGAAGCTTTGTCATTGTCTGCTTGATTCACTCCAATGTCATGTTTACATCATAAATAAAAGTTTACTCCTTGTTTGTTTAACCCTGTGGGCTGGATGTGTACAGTCTAAGGGAAAGAAGCACATACACTAATATCTTGACCTACATGCAAATATTTCAGGGTATGAATAAATGGTAGTAGCATGTGAATGAAGCAGCATTTGAGTCCCAATCCCAATAGGTTTGTGTACACTCTGAACGAGGAGTGAAAGTGATGAGCAATCCTGTCTGGTGTTTTCTCTGTGAATGACAGAGAGGGAACTCTGCGAAAGTCAGGGCTCTCACTGTATTTCAATAGAGGAAGGTAAATTTACTGGAGAAGATACAGGGATTTGAGGCATTCTTTTCCACACTCCATTTTGTAAGGCAAGATGAAGATTTTCATGGACAGGAAATGTGTTTGGTAAGAGCCTTGTAAACCTAATAAGGAGGGCTTTAAATTTATTTATTTATTTATTTATTACATTTGACTTATATCCCGCCCTCTCCGCAAGCGGACTCAGGGCGGCTCACAGTATCAAACTAAACTAAACTAAATCCTATGGAGGAGTGAGACAAAAATTCAAAGACTACTATAATGCCAGTAACTGTCAAGAATACTAAAGATTTGCAGAGACCCAGTTTGGTGTAGTGGTTAAATGTGCGGACTCCTATCTGGGAGAACCGAGTGATTCCCCAGTCCTCCACTTGCACCTGCTGTAATGGCCTTGGGTTAGTCATAGCTATCACACGACTTGTCCTTGAAAGGGCAGCTGCTGTGAGAGCCCTCTCAACTCCACCCACCTCACAGGGTGTCTGTTGTGGGGGGAGAAGACATAGGAGATTGTAAGCCACTCTGAGTCTCTGATTCAGAGAGAAGGGTGGGGTATAAATCTGCAATTCTTCTTCTTCTATATTTACTAACTATTAAAGATTTGCACATATTTACACATATGCTAGGAAACATTAACTCACAGGTAAGTGCAGAAATGAAAACCTCAGAGCACATAAATCATAGATTCTGATGTCTCTACATTAATGCACAGAGTATGGGAAATAAACAGGAGGAACTTGAAGTCCTAAAACAGGAAGGAGATTATGACCTACTAGGCATTACTGAAACCTGATGGGATGACACAATTGGAATTTTAGGACTGAGGGGTACAACTTGTTTAAAAGGGATAAGCAAATAAGGAAGGCGGGAGGAGTATCTTTATATGTAAAGGAGATATATACTTGTGAGGAAATACATGAATCTGAGAACGGACATTCACTTGAGAGTCCCTGAGTAAAAATAAAAGAAGTAATAATGATGATATTATAGTGGGGGTCTGCTATAGACCTCCAAGCCAGGTGGTAGACTTGAATGAGTCACTCCTGGAACAAATTACTAAATTCACAAAGAGATGGGACACAGTGGTCATGGGAGATTTCAACTTTGATAAAAACTAGCAAATTCTTGCTGGTGCAGAGATACAAAAAAAAAATCAGTGATGAGTTCTATTTCTTGCAGTACAGTATCGTTAAAACACATAAGCAGACAAAAAAGTGTACAAGATTGATGGAGCTGTGACACCTCCAACCACAAATTGGTGATGCACAGCGATTCTTTCAGAGAATTCACACTAGTGTTTCATTTGCAAAAACCTCATCCAATGCACAATGCAAATTACTCCATAGGGAAAATGGAGATATAGAATTAAAGCTGAAGTTGAATTAGAAAATTGTGGATTGAAAGCACAGAAGATCAAAAGTAAGCAGAGTATGAGTAAAAGTCCCTGGAGATCAGCTGTACCTGTCATCTTGAACCAGGGCCTTCAATAGAGTCAGTTTGGTGTAGTAGTTATAGGCTTCCCAATCCCCAGGTCCCAGTGGGGGAAGCCCCTCCCCCACAGCCACCATGTACCTCTAGATCTCCAGCAGGACCTGCAAACAGGTCCAGTTTTAAAATGTGTGTGTGCCTTTAAATTGGAGCAGGAAGTACTTCATGGGGAAGGGTTAGCAACAGCAGACCTTGTCAGGATGCAGCCCCTCTGTTTGTTTTGTGTTCGTTTCAGACAAGTGAGTGTGTGTATGAAAGAGAGCAGCGTAGCCCCTGTACTTTACAGACCTCGGTGTGGAGGCAGCAGAGAATGTGTGTGAGTGGAAGAAAGCGGGGGAAGAAACTATTATTCCCTATGGAACTTATTCTCATAGGAAATAATGGGCTCTGGGGGGGCTGTTTTTTGAGGTAGAGGCACCAAATTTGCAGCATAGCATCCAGTACCTCTCCCCAAAATACCCCCCAAGTTTCAAAAAGATTGTACCAGGGGGTCCAATTCTATGAGCCCTGAAAGAAGGTGTCCCTATCCTTCATCATTTCCTATGGAGGGAAGGGATTTAAAAGATGTGCAGTCCCTTTAAATGTGATGGCCAGAACTCCCTTGAAGTTCAATTATGCTTGTCACACCCTTGCTTCTGGCTCTGCCCCCAATGTCTCCTGGCTCCACCCCCAAAGTCCCCAGATATTTCTTGAATTGGACTTGGCAACCCTAAGTAGTTAAGAGCGCAGACTCTAATCTGGGAGAACCGGGTTTGATTCCCCACTCCTCCACATGCAGCTGCTCAATGACTGTGGGCCAGTCACTGTTCTCTCAGAGCTGTTCTCTCAAGAGCTGTTCTCAGTCAGAGAGCTCTCTCAGCCCCACCTAGATAAATCCTATCTCTTTTTCTTCTCTAATGACACCAATTAGTGGGCCAGTATATCTAAGTCAATTGTTTTCATTTTTTCATCCCACCAATAGAAGTTTTCTTCCAGCATGATGCACCTTACACTTCCTATGTACTGTATTGTGCTGATCAGATGCATACCTTGAAGATACTTCCTTTCTGTGGGCATGAAACAAGCAGACTGGAATTCATTATCTAAATTGTTTCATAAAATATTTACTTTGGATATTTGTCTTTCAGTATTTATTGTTACTTCGTTCTTCACCAACCCAAAATATTAAAGTCATGGAATTATGGCCATTATGTGGATTAATCTGATTTATTAGTCTTTTTTTTTCTCCACCAGCAAAAAAAAAAGTTTTTGCTGCACTGGAATAAGATGGTAGCTCAAACAGAGAGACAGAATGAATTCTACCTTGGGCCTCCCTAAGTCTAGTAGTTGTTATCTCTTCCAGGCTCATAGAATGGAAGATGAACCAAGTTACGCCTGCTCACATGAGCTCTGGAAACCATCTGTGGAGTTGGTTTTCCACACTTGCTGAATATGAGAGACATTCACCAGCAAAGGCTTCCTAGATGTCTGCTATTAAGAGCATATGGTTATGATAAAGCTGAAATATGACAACCATTTTTCCTGTTAAACAATGACACAGGACAAGAATATTCACAGATGCTTTCTCTTTGTCAAACTGCATCACTGATCTGGGGGGGGGGGGAGGGGAGAATACTAAGGCTGCATGTTAATAGAAGCACACATGAAGTTGTCTTATACCAAGTCAGACCTTGATCTCTGAAGGTCAGAATTGTCAGCTCTAACTGGCAGTGGCTCTCCAGGGTCCCAGGCTGAGGTCTTCCACATCACCTGCTACCTGATTCTTTTAATTGGAGAGGCCTAGGACTGAACCTTGGGACCTCCTGAATGCAAAGCAGATGCTCTACCACTAAGCTACAGCAAAGATTAGGGAGATTGATTTCCTAAGTATCCATCTCATCAGCCATTTGATCACTCTCTCCTCCAGACAATTCATTGTGAAGATGACTCATCAAAATTCTCAGACTTGGAACAGAACCTCTAGAGCAAAGAAAGAAAGAGGGGGGACACCCCTTTTCTTGGTCTCCACAGCAAAGAATCTTTCTTTCTTTCTTTCTTTCTTTCTTTCTTTCTTTCTTTCTTTCTTTCTTTCTTTCTTTCTTTCTTTCTTTCTTTCTTTCTTTCTTTCTAACTTCCCCCCCCCTCAAAGGTTCACTTCTATCTCACATTCCTAGTCCTAGAGCTGCTCTCTTGTGCAATGTAATATAGTGAGTGCTCACCCACCATACTGAAAATTAAATTGACTCAGGCTGTGAGCATCAGAGAAAGCCTGGGTCAATTTCATTTCCAATAAACTGGAAGAGCACTCAGTTGTATTAGTTTATAAAAAGATAATGCCAAGTCTGCTGACTGCTAATTGAATGTCCAACAAGTTGGGATCCAATCTGATCAACAGTCATAAAGAAAAGAGCACACAATTTGATGAGGAGATCCAATAGCATGCCTAGGAAAGATGTCCCATAGAAGAATTAGCCCTGCAAAGTGAGTAGAGAAGCTGAGCTGGACTTTCTATTAGACCTCCCTCAGGTGGAAGACTCTAGGGTACTAATAAAGACTACAATTTATCAATTATTGTTTATGCTACATTAGGCATTTGGATTTTCTACCTCAGATACCACAATGTTGGCTTAATATCTGTTTGAACATACTTCCTTCATTCTTCCATCTCGCTAAAGAAAGGCTGTTTTCTCAAAACCAAGTAAGATCACCTAGTTATTTTACTTTGTGTATGTATGTTTTCTGCTGTTTTCTGCCTAGCAACAGCAGGGAATCCATTGGTTAAAACTACAGGCTCTCCTTTTATCGTCACATTTTTAAAAACCTCAATATTTGTTTGCTTTTTAGATTTCACATTTTTTCAGCAAACCTAGGGCCCATTTCAGGTTTATTGAAAGATCTGTCTTTCCCAGTCACTGCTCCCATCACCAGATTTAAGTATCCAAATATTTGGCTGACTTAGAATATAAAATATGGTATCCTACAAGAGGACTCATATGAAGATATATATAAGACAGAGCAAAAATTATACAATCATAATATTCAAATAAGGTTGAATTATTGGGCTTGATTGGATATAGTGCCAAGCCACAGCCTGGCATCACAGTAGTGAGTCACTGGTTCAATTGCTTCTTCCTTCTTCTCTCCTTCCCATCATTTTCTGTGTTCCATCCAAATTTATCTACTTTTGGTTTGTGCTTGTTTTCCAAACAAGAATTGGAAACCTTGGTTTAATCAAGAACAGATCACTCAGGTTCAGCCCCATAACACCAAACCTTGGTTTGGCATTACACTTGAACCCAACCACTGAGTGCTATTATCTAATAAGGAGGTTACCAGTTCTGAGGACTCTGCAGAATTCATTAGGCCATGTTCATATAACATTAAAGAAAAGTATTTAAACTATTGCATGTCACATCATTTTCCTTACAGAAATGACATATTGCTTACTGTTCAGAAGCACAGAAAACAATGACTTTTTATAACTTACAAATGATGTTTCCATGAACACCTATTTAGAAATAGCCTTGGAGGGTACAGCTCATTTTTATTATTTTGTTATGATGCAGAGATGCTGCCAATTGTGCCAGTGAAACCAAAGACTGGTCACAGTGATGAGAAAGCTAGATCAATAGTGCCATCCTAAGTAAAGTTACACCTTTCTAAGCCCATTAATTTCAACGGAATTAGAAGGACATAACTCTGCTTTGGATGGCACTGTAATAGTCATAATCACCAATATTAGAACACAAATCCCCACTTAAAACTTGTGGGAATGGCTGTCCCAATCACCCTTGTTTCCTCCCCCTACTTCTCTGCTTCTCACAGTTTCTCCCTCCCACCACCACCACTTCTCTTATTTTCTCTCCTCCATTGTCCTCCTGCCTGTCACTTTTTCTCTGTACGTGTCCCAACCCTATCACTCTCTCTCTTTCTGCCCCCTACCCATTACTTTCTTTTTCTGCCCCCTCCCATCTCTCTTTCTGCCTTCCTGTCCTAGCTTTCTCTCTTCCTTCCTTCCACCCCATCACTATTTCTTTCTCTTTCTGCCTCCCTTTCTGCCTCTCTTTCTCTGGTTCCTCCCCCCCATCCCATCTCTTTCTCTCTTTCTCCCACCTGACGCTGACTGTTTCTTTCTGCCTCCCCACCTCATCACTCTCTTTCTCCCCCCTACCCCAACACTCTTTTTCTGTCTGCCTGCCCGCCCATGCAATCACTATTTCTTTCTTTCTGCCCCCCAACAACCCCAGTCACCTTCCCCCACTATCACCACATTGCAGGGCTTGAAGCAGCTTTTCACTCCCCCACCATCGCCACTCTCAGGAAAGCCCAGCACAACTCTCAGAGGGCCTGCTGAGGCTCCCTCCACCAGTGCTCTTAGTGGCAAGTTCAGGGTGGCTCCCAGCAGGCCCACTGAGGCATCCCCCCACCACTGCCATCTCAGCAGCAAGCCCAGTATAGTCCTGGCAGGTCCTCTGAGGCTCACCTCCCCCCAAAAAATTTGCTGCTTGCTCAGACAACATGTCTGTTTTGGGATGAATTAAACCCTCCTTAATTGTTTTTAGTCCCTCAAGTTTGCAGAATTATCTGTGTTCTTTCTGTGTGGCCACAATACACAGATCTCGATATCCGCAGATGGGGCCACGCTTTCAGTATGATTACTTGTTGGAATGGTTCTATAGCTTTTCCTGAACCAGCAGGCTGCATGATATCAGCCATGGAAACAAGTTACAGAATTTTGTTTTCCTTTCCCCTTTCTGCAGTTAATCAAAGATTGACTGAAGTCCAAGAATTTTTGTGAAACTAGTTCTTACTGACTAAAATCGAGCTAATATGGGGTGGACTTCACAAACATGGCCTAAGTGCAGAAGTCATACAGATAATGAACACGGAAATAAGCCTCAGTTCCTTGCACCTTCCAGCACCATCCATACAACCTCCACTGTGGAACACAACCTAAAATACCTATACAAGCAGTCTCTGGTAAACCAGGTTGTCCTGGCTTCTGTCCTTTTGTGTGGCAGATCATACTTCTACAGGCATTGAATATCAGAAAGAAGAAATTTAGGTGTGTCTGTTTTAAAGGCACAGTCAACTTTTTATAGATGGGCACCTTTCAGTCTAATCTAAAACTTTGGCTTTGCAGTGCTCCCATACAAATAAACAGTATTAACATCAGTGATTCAGTCAGTTCTCTACAGGCACCTGCATTCCATATAGTCATCCTCATCATGAAAAATAGTAGGGAAACCACCCTGATGGAGCTCTGTCTGCAAAATGGAGATTTTCCAGTGCCCCACAGCCCTACAAAATTTAGCCATGTTGTCTGCTATCCAGCCCCTTGGGACAGCACAAAGGAGTAAATTAGCACATTATCTAGATGAACAGCCTTGCAAGAAGGCATAAAGATGCAAAGGACAGTTCTTTATTAATCCTTTAAATGTGCAAAATTGAAGCACAGATATTTTACATCCGGTGATCTGTTCTCTATCATCTGATAAATCTGCATTACTTTCTGGAGGAAGAAGCCAAGATCTCATCAACTGTGTCCAGTAACAACAATGACTGAATGTGTCCTTGAAGGTTTCTGGACTTTCCCATATAAATTTATTTGATCCTAGTGCTTTCCTTCTCCACTAGCTTGAAGCAGAGATCTCAGAAGTGGCAATCTGTAAATATGCATAGTTGTGATTGCACGATTGTTCTGCCCAAGGCTGAGGAGTTGAGGCAGAAGCCGCCAGTTCTATATCAGAGAAGGTGGTTCCAGTCAAGGCTGAGAGTCAACTGAAGCCTCAAGTACTCCTGCAAGAGCTGGAGATGCAAGGCCTGCCCCTCCAAGAGCAGGCTACTAGTTCTTAAAGGTGCTGTACCTAGTTATGGTGGCAAGTATAGGGTTGGGGTGGTTCTTGCTGTATAAGGTATGAGAGAGGGATCAGTTGGGCAGAAACCTCACTCATGTGCTGCAGTGGGCTTTGAGATGGAGGAATCAGGACCCAAATCTGAGTCAGAAGACAGGGCTATATCCAGGGCACCCACATGGGGAGGGGAAAGGGGGCCCAGAGGTGCTGTAGGGGGCATGTAGGAGCATTCTACAAGTTTGTGCTGGGCCCCCCAAAATGATGCTTGGGCCCTGGCTTTATCCCAGAGTGGGAGGGATAAAGGCTCCTGAGGTTCCTCTTGCCCATCAGAAGGGGTTTGTGGAGGTGCCTCAGCTGCCTCTTTCTGTGGTGGTGTCAGATGTCCAGCATCCATCTCATCTGAATTTTCAAGTTTTTGCCTGACAAGGAGGAATCCATATTCTGTCTCTGGTCCGTAACAACAGTACAGTACAGAATATAGCAAATCACAGGGTGCCTTGAGAACCTACACTGTCCTTTAAAAACAAAGAGAATGTTAAGGAAATAAGTTTTAAATTCCCAGGCAATTTCTGTGATTTTATTAGGCTGCTTTCACACACATTGGATAATGCACGTTCAATCCACTTGAACAATCCTCAGGAAAACCCAGTTGCAAACAACTGCTAAAGCACATTAAATGTGCACTGAGAGTGCATTATCTATTCTCAGCACAAGGCAAATGCCAGTGAATAGAAATCTAATCAAAGCCTGAGCTGCATATACCCAGTTATTAAATTTAGCAATCCAATTTGTTTAAAAATTGAATGCCATTGGGATGTTTTTAATTGTTGGTGTTCTGGCATTTTAGTAAGGCTGTCTAAATGGGATCAGGGAGCATGTGCCATCAGACAATGTACACAAACATAACCAGCCAGCAAGTATATCTTGATTCTGCCACCCAAAAGTCTTCCACTGCTATGTTTCTGTGTACAATATTTCTACCGAATACTACATGGTCACATGCTTTTTGGATCCCACATAAGGCCAAAGCAGGTCCAGCATTTCCCTACCAAAAACTTTTTGCTCACAAGACTCCACATCTTATAGGAAATATTGCTCACCTGTAGGCCATGAAAACTTGTTCCACAATATAACTGCCAATATATAAGGTGCTGTTTTATATGTTACACAGATTCAGGGCTTTTTTTCTGGGGGAACACGACGGAATGGAGTTCTGGAACCTCTCTGTGGAAACAAAATTCTAAAAAAATGTTTAAAAGTTCATGTGGGGCACCTGTGTGTTCCTCCATTTCCCTCTTGAGAGTTCTGGCACATCTTTTTCCAGAAAAAAAGCCCTGCACAGATTCTGATGTCATTGTGAGAAAATTTTGCTGCATGTTATTAAAATCCAAATGAGTTTTTTCTTCTATTTTCCCAGCAAATATTATTAGAAGCAACCTCTTGCTCATTGGTAGGATCTATAAACGGTTAATTCCCTGCTTTGTCCAAAAAAAAAGAATCCCAAGTTTTCCAAAAATCTCTTCTTCAGCAGTGAAGAACTTACAGCCAATCCAAGGGAGGCCCTAGGGAGCAATACTGGAATCTGTGGACCAATGGCATGAGTCCATTTAGACACTCCTTCTTCCTACTATTGCTTTCTTGCCACCAGCTATGGCATATAAAGTCTGCATATGAGATCTGGTCTGTAAAGCTAGGCAATCTTGAATGAAGGTTGACATTCCAAATGTGTAGGAAGAAGGCTGGTATTTATATGCAGGCCACAAAAGCTCAAATATCATAAAGGAAATTGAAATCTTAGAAAGCATATGCCTAGCAACCAACATGCACCCCAAATAGTAGGTCTCTAACTTTCTGTCAGCCTCGACCCAGTGTTTAAAAAAAAACATGTGGGAGTATAAGATGACAAAAGAAACCTCTGTCCAGCTGTTTATAGCAAAGGGAAGATGATACTGAATTTGGACAACAAGCCTTCAAAACAAGTAGCATCATGCAATGTGAAAAGTCAACAGACTTCTTTTGTTTACTACTGCCCTATATTCAGTGCAGACGTTTTCCACTAAACATATCATAGGTAACAGGCAGTTGCAATAAAGCCAACATGTTGCCACATCCATCAACCACATATGATCCTGCCCCTTTGCTAAGATCTTCCACAGAGGCCCTATTTACGGGACCTTTAATCTCAGAGGAGGGACAAGCCAGAACCTTTTCAGTGGTAGTGCACAGGGTATAGAACACTCTCCTTAGGCACAATCCCCAGGTCTCTTCATTATCTTTTTCCAGGTCCTGACCCCGGCTTTTGACAGCATTTAGGATTTCCTGATTCTGCTCTGCTTTTTTTTTTTGGAAGGAGGATTAGGCTGTTTTACTGTTCCTGTGTGGCTCAAGCCTGTTCAGTGAGGTACTTTCCACAATTTCAAGCAATATACTACAATGCATGTGAATTCTGAAGTAGGCAGATGAGAGTCCCAGTTTCCCCACACACAGAGGCCAGTTATCAATACTGCTTCACAACCCATGGAGCAAACCACTCAATCAGTTATTTGCACACTGCAGTGTGGTCTCTTTCTTTTCAGATGTCTTACCATTTGTTATTCATTTAAGTCCATCTTAAAGACATTAATTGGTGCATGCATCATTTCATACAGCATCCCTATTACAGCCCCCATGATGCACAACTTTGTCCATGTAGGTCCCATGATTCTTGGCACAGGACTTTTTGTGGACTTTTTTCACTAGCAGAATGGATAGTTGACTGCAGCCTCTACTGCACAGGTGCAAAGCTGTTGAGTGTGCTACCTGGGTCAGATGACATCAATGCTCAGCTCACAAATGATTGTGCCTGTCATCGGTGTTTGCTTGCCAAGCATGTTTGCTCCCATATCCTCAGCTTCCCTAATTTGAACTGGGACCTCCTTAGTTCTAATCTCAAAATCTGATCACTCTACCCACTATCATTTACCAATGAGGAATTACTATCCTGGCATTTCCCAATGCAGATACTTTGTGATTTCTAGAGAAACCCCAGTTTCTCCTACCAACCCCAGCTGAGGTATGAAATCACGTGACCAGGGTCTGTTAATGGAAGAGGGTGACAAAAAAAAGAAAGCAGTGATAACCAGCCCACTTACTAACAGGAGGGATGTTCCAGGAAGCAAAAGATAAATAATCAAGCACAACTCGCCAACCCTCCAATCACCTATAACACAAGTAGAACAAAGCAGGATGGGAAACCAAAGCAGGACACCCACATACAAAATTCAGAAACACATCTTAAAGCCGGAATCAATGAAGTGATTAGATTAGAATCTTTTATTGTCCCTCTGAGGCCTTAAGAAAGTCTCTCACATTCTGCCTGCTGTGGCTTGTCTGCCTGTGGTGGTGGTGTTGTCACTGCTGATCTTCAAGCCTTTTTTGTGTCTGAAGATCTCCAGAGGGCGCAACTGTTCCAGGCTCCTTCTTAGGTCACTCTGTTCTCTGACCCACATGGCTTCTATCTCCTTTTTTTTTCTCCTAAGAATTCTCTCTTTTTCATCTCAGAACTCTTATGCTCCTCAGAAGTGTCCTTTCTTCCCCTCACACCTCGCTTAAAGCTCCCCCTCAAGGACAAAATACCTCACCTCCCCTGTTATGTATTGGAACTGGAGTTTGGCCTTAGGATCAGCAGAGACTTGGCTGAGCTGGAGACCCTAAAACAATAGCCACCTGGATTCGGGAAGGAGGCCCATCAGGGATCATTAGGCCAGCTGTTAACCTATAGTTGTGTGTAATGGGATGATGGTAATGGGGTTTTGGGTGGGGAGGTTTGCATGCATATAAGCAGGGCTGTTGGTCCTGCCTGGCAGTTCTGTTCCTATCTCACTATGCTGAATCACTAAATAAAGAGCTGAACTCACTATCTCTTGGGTGTCCTCATGCTTTGAACCCAGTACATTTTATCCCCCAAACTTCAAAAGAGGACCAAACTCACAGGGTTACACTAGCAATGTAACAAGCATGCTGTCGTCCAGCACAAACAGTACTGGGCTTGGATAGGGCATACAAGTTCAGACACCAGTTCAACCAAGGGGATGAGTGTTCTTGGACAGGAACAAGATACTCTTTCTCAGCTACGGTTTCCCATCTATACAGGAAGAATAGCGGCAACCAACTTCATAAGGTATCTGTCTAAGCTAAATGATGACATTATGAATTATTTTAGATATACAAACTGCTGAGCAAATAATCTGTATTGCCATGATTATTAGAATATTTTAAGAAAGTGCAGTGTGGTTTATTAGGAATAGATGAAAACTGTGTGAGGTGGGTGGGAAATGGATCAAAAATTGCTCCTATTTCAAGTCACATTGTTTTCATGAGAATATGAGTGTCATGTGTCCAGCCATTTAATGTTGTACCTTTGTGCAGAGGCCTTTGCAATCCAGAGCTCCAGCACTTCCACCAATAACAGGCTTTTAAGCAAGTTCAAACTCCCATTTGGCTACCATTCCCTGGCTTCTAGAAGCTGGTTCTATCAGGGACATAACAGGAAATACTGTGATTATTATGCTATTTAGCCAACGTTACCATTATTTTGCAGCTAAAACTGAATGTCTTCAGACACTAAAAATGTGATATTAGTGTTAATTGCCAAGCATTAGGAAATTCTGTCCCTCACCCAGTTTAAAAATCTGGTTCTTTTTAGCCACAATTTAATCACTAGTGCATGTGCCAAACATTCTAAAGAGAGCTGAAGGTTCTAAATAAGCAAGTTCTTTTTTAAAAAATAAATGATCAGATACATCAACTTGCTAAGCAGATATTGACAAAAGCCTTAAAGACGCTTTCCTGAGAGTAAGCTCCATTGAATACCATGCAACTTACTTCTTTGTAGAATTGTTATGATTGCCCCCCCCCCCCTGTGTTTTTTTAAATTGCTTTTCTACTACTTAAGAATCAGACCTGTGATGCCAAACCCTGACAACTGGTAGAATAGTTTTGATTTTATGAAGCTGCCTTATGCTGAATCAGACCCCTGGTCAATCAAGGTCAGTATTGTCTACTCAGATTGGCAGTGGCTCTCCAGGGTCTCAGGCAGAGGTCTTTCGCATCACCTTTTCAGCATCTCCAGCAGCCCTCCAGGGTCTCAGGCAGAAGTCTTTCACATCACCTGCTTCTTGGTCCTTTTAATGGGAGGTGCTAAGGATTGAATCTGGGACCTTCTACATGCCAAGGAGATGCTCTTCCATTGATCCATAGTCCCACCCCAGAATTTTAAAGCTAAATGAAGCAATGACACTAAAAGAATGGACCTTTGGCTTCTTTTGTTCTATATAAAACTGGTCTAATAAATTTCACTTTTAGAAATTAAAAATGGAAAAAACCTCTTCACCTTGCATTTTTGCAAGAGCACTTTGATACTTGAAGACCATTATGAGAATATTTTGAAGACCAAGACTGTCTAAGAATCTGCAAGGACTTCCAAGTCACTGACAGTTCACAGGCTGTGGGCTCTCTGGTTTCAACTTGAAAAAAGACACGTCTGTTCCATGTGGAAGAACACCAAGAATTAATGTGTTCGAGCTTTTGCCTCTGCAGGCTGGATGGCTCAGAGCAGACATGGATTTGCTTCTTGTGCTCACAAAGGAAAACATCTCATTCTTCTTTTTTTAACCGCCCCCCCCCCATTGCACTGACATCATGAATATGTCACATTTGGTGTGTGGTATGTACTGTGTTTATCAATCTTCTTAACGACACACAGGAGCCATAATTTACTTTCCTCTAAGTAAAAAAGTCAGAATAAAATTACAGTTTTAGTTCATGAAACTGCATATGAATATATTTTATGTTGCTTTATAGCATACTAGACCATCATTCCCTCCAGCGCAGATTCATCTACTCTGACCAACAGCACTCCCAATACCTATTACTTACCACCTGCCCCCTAGATCTATTCTCTTTGGGGCTTGTAAAATCTGTGAAAGAGAGGCTGGCTAGAAGAATAGCTTTTTCCTCTGGTTTTAAAGGGTCAGATTATTAGAGAAATAATCTCTAGATGTTACTGATTTGAACAATAGACTTAGAAAGAGTGGTGACCAAAGAAGTCCAAGTTTTCATCAACTGATTATCTGATCGTTTCCAATCCAATTACAACAAAGACATCTGCTTAGTCGCCCTTTTGGATGATATATCTTGGGTAGCAGTGTTATTGTCCTACATTGGCTTCAATATTTTGGGGAGGTTAGGTCCCAGTGCCCTAACCTGGATGGCCTGGGCTAGCCCAATCTCATCAGATCTCAGAAGCTAAGCAGGGTCAACCCTGGTTAGTCTTTCAATGGAATATAAGAAGTCCAGTGTTGCTATGCAGAGCAAGGCAATTGAGAAGCCACCTCTGCTAGTCTCTTGTCTTGAAAACCCTACAGGGTCAAGATAAATTGGCTGCAACTTGACAGCATTTTCCACCACCAATTCCCAGTAGGCATTACTGGGGAATGTCTGTTTAGCCCCTTGGCCTGCTGGTTCATGATACCCTCAGTAAAGAAATGCATTCCTTTCTTTGGAGGTGTGAAATGAGCAAAACCTTCACTCAGAGTTTTAAAAGCATTTTTTTTTCTCTCTAGACAGAGAACAAGCAGGAAGGAGGAAGACAGTTCAGTTGCTTTCCAAACTTACCTCAGCCCACCTTCATGTAACTGCTAATAGGTCTAGACAGGGTTTTTCTTTTTCTAGAAAAAGTCCAGCAGAAACTCATTTGCATATTAGGCCACAACCTGGCTGTGTTCAGATGCGTAACACTCCTGCCCGCCCTCCTGTTCCCACCCCATCCCTGACTTACTGGGAGCTGACTCAAAATGGTACCTTTCCAGTGTGGCGCCTCCAAGGCACCTCTGTGGCTGTCTGGACGGCCAGGAAGTGGACAGGGAGCTGCAGACGGGGCATGTGAGTGCTCTGGATGCTCCCCCAAGGTGCCTGTGGCCCGTCCCTCTTTTGCAGGCCATCTGGGTGCTCCCAAGCACTCCTTTTCTGATTGGCTCATTTCTTTTGAATTTCTTGCTCAATCTGGTGCTGTGTTAAAAGAATGCTTGTGAACATTTTCTTTTAAATAAATACTTTATTACTTTTGATGCTAGTAGTGGTTCTCTATAGACCTCCACCATTTTGGACACACTATTTTAAAAGGAGCACCGGGGGGGGCATCAGTCAGCAAGTGACTATTCTTCCATGGGCGCACAAGGCAGTAAAAGGTCCCCATAGTAACTGGGTACTGGGCAGAGGGAAACTCAGAGGCAAGACCTCAGAATTTGGAAGGGAGCCTTGGAGACCTGACCCTCCCAGTGAGTAATTCCTGCAAAGGTCAGGTAGTGATGCAGTTACCAGAGAGAAAGAGAAAAGCCTCCCCAGGTATTGGGGAAACCTTGGAGGGCAAGGTGGAACAGAGCTTGCAGGCCAGAGCAGGCCCATTCCGCCACATCCTCCATGTTTTTAATATGTATATGAAACCACTGGGAGAGATCACATAGAGATATGGAGCATGATGTCATCAATATGAGAATAGAACAGGCTCTGTCCCATTCACTCTAAAGCCAGGGAGATGGCAAAAGTACTGGATCAGAGTCTGGAAGCAGTGAGGGACTTGGATATGGGTCAATAAACTGAAACTTCATCCAGATAAGATGTTAAGTACTGTGGGGTTGGTAATAAGACTGATACTAAAGAAGGACCTGTAATGAAGGTTGTAACATTCACACTGAAAGAGGAGGTATTCATTCTGGAGGATATTTCTGGATGCTTTGCTGTCCTTGGAGAGGCAGGTGCCAGGAGTACTAGTTAGCTCACCACCTATAGTAAGTCAGTCTGTCCATTCTTTGAAAATCACCAGAATATTGCAGGAGGTGAGATCAGCACTATCTTTACAGTGAGTAGAAGTTGAAGACTTTTTTGTTCCAGAATGCCTTCAAATTAATTGATCAATAACACACAGGGCTTTTTTGTAGCAGGAACTCATTTGTGTATTAGGCCACACCTCCCAGATGTAGCCAATCCTCCTGGAGCTTACAGTAGGCCCTGTAAGAAGAGCACTGTAAGCTCTTGGAGGATTGGCTCCTTCAGGGGTGTGTGATCTAAATGCAAAGGAGTTCCTGCTACAAAAAAAGCCCTGATTACACCATGTCTGCTTTCATCATAGCATAGTTTTACGATAATTATTAAAATGAAGAAGAAGAAGAAGTAGAAGAAGAAGAGCAGCCTAGGGGGCATCCCCTAAATGGGCTCCAAATATAGCACTGAAGTGAACTACCTAAATAAAAGTAACAAATCTTTCTGACATCCTCTGGCCTATGCAGGAATTTAAGTTGAAAGACCTTATACATGCAGTGTGTGTGGGCTACCCACTGATTATCCAATGGCCTCTCCTTTAACAGAACAAGATGCACGTTTTGAAAAGTTTTAAACTCAGAGCAACTATCCAAAGATTTGGAGGAGGGCATGCCTTCTCCACCATGAACCTCCACGAGCATTAAGACCACCAGAGATAGCCCAGCTCCAGCTGCCTCTTTTCATGAGATGATTTAAATAAATTCAACTTGGACCAGATCCTTTTCAGTTGTGGCACCCTGAAAGTGGAATGCTCTCCCTGCCCCATGAAAACCACTGATGCCCAGGATACTAAGAGCTCATTCCTATGTATGGAAACTTTAACCCTCCTCTACAGTCCTTTTCAGACAGGAAGGGAAGCACAATTACAGGGGCAAGCTAGAGGAGTTCAGTGCAATGTACACCCAAAATCTGTGCATGTACAAGAATATGAACAAACGATGGGTAAAAAGCAAGACCCGTAATGACCTGGAGGAAGCCATGCATTTAGACACTGGCACATTTTTATCTTCCTAAGAATACATCCCAATAAATGGGCATTGGTTGAAGGCAGAGCTTGCCACCACAATCCCTTACATGTGTGTTCATGTATGCTTCTGTATGCTTACATGTATGCTTACATGTATACTTACATATATACTTCTGTAACACCTGCTCTTTAAGGAATATTATGTTTGAGCCTGAGCAGGTGACCAAGTCAGGACTAGCTTTGGGTTTTTTGACATTGAATTGGGCATGTGAATATACAGGGTGGAGTCAGAGCCTCCTATGCAAATAGGCAGCACAGTGCAGAAGCCTCTGTAGCACACCCTTGCGCACGACCTCAACCTCACCGGAAACAGCATGAAATCTTGGACATGCACCACCACAGACAACTCTTGATTTATGATGCCACAATCTGTTGCCTAGTTTAGGTTTAGGTTTATTTGATTTATATCCTGCCCTCCCTGCCAGATCAGTCTCAGCATGGCTCACAATTCACAATAGTCCATCTATATGGTTAAGCCACCTTCTACCACAAGCACTTCAGGGTTGACTTTTTCCTTAACAGTGAGTGGCTTAAAGGTGGAGTGGGAACCAATGACAAGGTCCTTCTCCTTTCATCTTATAATTCTCTTTCAGCAACTTAAGGAATTAAACCACCTCATTTAGGTCCTCAGGAACACATGAAGCTGCCTTATACTGAGTCAGACTATTGCACTATCCAGCATTGTCTGATCTGACTGGCAGCAGCTCTCCAAGGTCTCAAGCCAAGATCTTTCTCATCACCTGATCCTTCTAGCTGGCAACTGAATGTGGGACTGTCCGCACACAAAGCAGATGTTCCATGATTAAGCCATGGCCCCGTCCTTTTCTAAGTTAGATGCTTTGCTGTGGATCTCCATGTGGGCTCCTGACAGTCAAATACAATTCCTATCATGAGCCATTTATGTTTCCCAGTACAGCCTTCCCTGTCTCATTAAAATTCATATCTGTGTAACATGTTTCCAGTAGATAGTTATTATTCATTTTGAGTAACCGTTTTTGTCCATTGCAATAGAAAACAGCAAGAGTCACTGAAGTATCTGCAGAGGTAAGCAGTGACTCACAAAAGTTACTACCCTACCACAAATTTTGTTAGTCTTTAAAGTGCTACTGGACTCTTGCTGTTTTCTACTATTACTCATTTTGTTTGACAAGAATTGTTGTCTGCTATAGTCTTTAAGAAACTGCACTTTACATCGGCCAAGAATTTAGACTTGTAGAAATTACATGCATTAAGGGCAAGAAACAGTATTTTTGCTTTTGACGAGGTCAAAATGTAGATTTAAGAACTCTTTTGTACCTCTTTGGGAACGGCATACTCACATAAGTATCAGTATGTAAACTCCTGAAACTTCAAACGCCTGCTTCTCATTCCTCTTAACTTTTAAAGGTTCTTTTCCAGCACAAAAAGAAAAAAACAACACTACAGGATGTTTCAACTTGCATAGCTTAAAAAATCAGATTTCTGTGGGTCACTGAATCCAAGAATGCCTCTTGTGCTATAAAATAGAATTATTTATGACTGTGTCTTACTAAAAATGCAAAAAACTTGCAAGTGAATACGAATTATCATAAAGAATGCAAAGACATTTGCCAGAACTCACAAGAAACCAAGGAGTGAAAGAATCTGCCTAAATTTTCTCATGGTTTCCCTGAATCCTCTGCCAATGTGTTCAGTCACACACAGAGCTACAGCCTGATTTAATGAACTGCTTCATGAAGAAGCAACCAGACATGACAGAATCCTGGGGTCCCATTCTCCCCTTCCCTCCAAACTCACCACATGATGTCCTGACATTGCACCATGAGTATCCCATCCAGAGACAGCTGGGGATGCACAGAAGGGAAGGTCATGGCATGATACTAGGATATCATGCCAGGACCTTTGCTAGATGATACAAGGAGAGGGAGAGAAACAGATCCAAGGATGCCATTTTCAGCATAAACACCAGGTCTTCTGTCATGGCTAGTTCCATCCAAACACTGGACTTCACAGAACTGGGCATCAGGATCCTCTGGCTGGTAGCTGAGGAGAACTGGTACCTGCACAAAGACTCTCAAATCCCAGCCCCACCATTGACAGAAGAACACCCATCTGCTTTGCCAGTGAGAAATAATCATCATTTCTATAGCAAATGTCCTGGGTCTGGTTGTAGTTGGGTGGGGAAGATGTTAAGATTCTCAGGCTAAAGACAGTTCTGCACACTTTCTGTAGCTTTGTCCAAGAAAAGCCAAACTGCCAAAGCTATTCTTGTCCAAGAAAGCCAAAGCTATTTAAAAATGACACGAGGGCCTGATCTTGATTGGGCCTGAAGCACAGAGGGCTGAGGTGCTGCTGTTCTCCCATCCCAAAGTTTTCCATGTGCCAAAATGGCAGCCTCCATCCCTTCACCTGGAAAAGCATAGAGGGGAACAAGAGTGCCTCAACCTGCTGTATTGTAGACCTAATCAGTATAGGGCCCTTGCAGACCTGTGGATCCCCCCTCAGACAAAAATCCCGTGGAATTATGAATACTTCAAAGGTGTAAAGACCCTACATTTCAGACATTTTTATATTGGGCTTCTACTTTATTTTCTCATTCTTTCATTTCATTTCTATATATATTACACATTTCTAATGTCTTGCCTAATTCCCTCTGGTCCAATTTGAACCATGTATATATATATTTTTACTGCAAATCCAAAACCTTTTTTCCTGTTACATTATTGGCTTAATGTCGAAGGAGTCTCTACCTCAAAGTCCTGTGTGACTCAGAGTCTGGCTGCATAAATGAAAGCAACAGAAGAGTGAAGGAGCAATCGGTTTTCAAAAGGAAGCTTTATATAAAAATAACAAAGTAGTATATGAAATCTACTTCAGCTTTTATTTCTGTCTTCATTCAGCCTCCTTTAGGGTACTTCCATTGAGAGAAACGTCTCCAAAGAACAAGACTGATAAAACTGACCACAAGCTTTACAACCAAACAACCAGTCAGTGGGAAGGGCATTGATCATCTCCCCGTTTTCCTTTCCAAGTAACCACGGATCAGGGAGTTCTTCTTCATGTGGTACAGAACTATCTGAAGTCTTTCCATCAATATTTTGTGAGTTCAGTCCTCGTCCATTCAGATGAACTTCCCCTAGTCCATTCAGATGTAACATCATTCTTTGAATTTGAACCACCTAATCTGTTTTATTTTCATAAGGGGCTAATAAACTTGACAGCCCGAGAATACAGCCCAGCTGCTTTTTTAGCAACAAAGTGGATTTGCTTAATAGGAAAAGGTTTATCTTCTAATTAAAAGGGCATCATCCCAGAACCAAAAACCTTTGGTCTCTTTAGAAACAAGAATATTTATAGGAAATGAAATAAGAATGCAAGATCTGAATTGGTTTAAACGCAAGACTAGTGTGCAATAGCTGGAAATATGTGTTCCCGGAAGCTTTGTATGGCTTATGTCTTTCTATTTATTCAAATCCCACCCACAAAAGCCTTCGGATCAGATGGGAGGGGCAGGGGAGAGACTCATGCACAATCACTTCCAAAGGTTCTTGCACTGAACATATCAAAGCTCAGGCAATGTAATGTCACAAAATATTATGTTACTCTGGGACTGCAGGAATTGTATACCATTGTCATAAACAGATGTACTCAATTAAATGTTTTGCGTAGAAATAACAAAAAGGAAAAGTGGTCCCAGCAACTAGGTAAAGGTAATCCCCTGTGCAAGCACCAGTCATTTCCGACTCTGGGGTGGCATTGCATCATGATGTTTTCACAGCAGACTTTTTACGGGGTGGTTACCAGTGCCTTCCCCAGTCATCTACGCTTTACCCCCAAGCAAGCTGGGTGCTCATTTTACTGACCTCGGAAGGATGGAAGGCTGAGTCAACCTTGAGCCAGCTACCTGAACCCAGCTTCTGCCAGGATGGAACTCAGATCATGAGCAGAGAGCTCAGACTGCAGTACTGCAGCATTACCACTCTGCGTCACGGAGCTTTATTATATTATACACTAAAATGCTGGCATCACTTGAGATACAAATATATTGACCAAAATCTATGCATCTGAAGCACTTCTCCACCCACAACTGCACACACACACACACCAGAGATTATTGCTGATTCTAGTGCAATACAGCATAGCTCTGCATGAGCTGCTGGCATAGGGCAAAGCCAGAGTAACCAGGGGTGTGTGTGGAGATTTGGGGATGGAACTTGGGGAGGACAGTTTGGAGAGCGAAGGGACCTCAGTGGGATATAATGCCGTAGAGAACAGCCCCCCCCCCCCCGTATTCATTTATTTTCTAGAGCAGGGGTCCTCAAACTACGGCCCGTGGGCCAAATGCGGCCCGCTGAGGACATTTATGCGGCCCGCTGGGTTATGGCAAAATCAGACCAGAAGTGACGTTCGACCTAAACTTGCGTTAGCAACACACACTTCCGGCACTGGGCTGAGGCGGCGGAGACAGAGTGTGAGGTGATACCGAGGTGAGGTGAGCTCCCAGGCCGGGGTGTGGGGAAAAGAGAGAGATGCAGAAGACGGAGAACTGACAGCCCGTGGCCTTGTACAGTAACGGCAGTCCGGCCCTCCAACAGTCTGAGGGACAGTGGACTGGCCCCGTATTTTAAAAGTTTGAGGACCCCTGTTCTAGAGGAACTGATCTCTGTAGTCCAGAGATGAGCTGTAATTCCAGGGGATCCACAGATCCCACCAGGAGGCAGGCATCCATAGCAGCCGCTCTCCAAAGCAGCCATTTCTTGTTAGTGTGGAGATGAATTTTAAATCTACATTGCCAAGCCCCATCTATATATTGTATGCACTGTATTGCTGCTAAGTTATCTTAAAGGATCCTTGTCCTTTTTAATGTAGTCTTTAGAACCTACACATATTTAATTGGAAGTAGAGTCCACATTAGACAAGATGGCATCAACCCTATAGAGAATGAGATGATTCTCTATAAAGTGAGGACTGAGGGAGATCTACAGCACAGATAGGCTAACCAAATTATCCATGATGGCTGGCAGTTTGGTGTAGCGCGCGGACTCTTATCTGAGAGAACCGGTTTTGATTCCCCACTCCTCCACTTGCAGCTACTGAAATGGCCTTGGGTCCGCCATAGCTCTCACAGAGTTGTCCTTGAAAGGGCAGCTTCTGTGAGAGCTCTCTCAGTCCCACCTGCCTCATAGGGTGTTTGTTGTGGGGGGGGGGAAGGTAAAGGAGACTGTGCACTGCTCTGAGACTCTGAGATTCAGAATGAAGGGTGAGATATAAATCTTCTTCAATTACCCAGCTCCCACTGCCACTTTTCACTCCAGTGGGAGCAAAAACAACTGTGGAAAGCAACACTGCGTAACATCATGATGTCAGTTCTGGTTGTAATTCTGACCATCTGCTGTGCTTAGGGTTGTAAGGTGGCCTCTTTGCTCCAGTGGAAGTCAAATGAGGGAGAGTGTCATTATGATATCACTTCTGGTTACACCTGGAAGCAGGGTCACAATGCTTGTTTCCCCAGATATCTATGGTTTTTACCCATCTATCACTATTGTTTGTATCCTGGAGTGACATCTAGAAATTCCTTGATATCATTCCAGGATGATTTTTGCTCCTTCGAGAGCAAAGAGGTCTCCTAGTGATCCTAAGTATAGCATAGGTCAGTGATGGCTAACCTTTTCAGCTTGGTGTGTCGAAAATCGGGAAAAAGTGTAGTCTTCCTCGGGTCGCGTGTCACTTCACCGTGTCACTTCAACCACACTCACCAAATGAGGGGGCCGCAGGAGAACCAGGCACAAAGGATCCAGTGCGCGGTCTGCGGCCTAGGTCAGACTAGGGTTGCCAAGTCCAATTCAAGAAATATCTGGGGGCTTTGGGGGCGGAGCCAGGAGACTTTGGGGTGGAGCCAGGAGACATTGGGGTGGAGCCAGGAACAAGGGTGTGACAAGCATAATTGAACTCCAAGGGAGTTCTGGCCATCACATTTAAAGGGACAGCACACCTTTTAAAATACCTTTCTTCCATAGGAAATAATGAAGGATAGGGGCACCATCTTTTGGGGCTCATAGAATTGGACCCCCTGGTCCAATCGTTTTGAAACTTGGGGGGGGGGTATTCTGGGGAGAGGGGGATCCCCTGCCCCCACCTGGGGATTGGTAACCCTGCGGGAAAGGGTGTATCTTTTTTTCTTCCCGCCTTTTCTCCTCCAGCGCTTGCCAAGGGAAGCCAAGGGGGGCGACCCAATGCTCCCCTCCCCTTGCTCTTTTGCAACCCACACACAGCCCCCATCGCCCACCCCCTTCCTCCTCTTCCAAGCTGAAAAGGGCAGCTTGTCCTTTAAATCTGAAACCCCGCCTCCGGCAGGCGGCCATGAGAAAGAGCGAGAGAGCAAAGTGAGAAAGATCATGTTGGTTGCAAAAAAAAAACCCAGGACCGGGTGGAGGAGGAGGAGGGGGGGCAGCCCCAAAACAGGCCCAAGAGCGACGCCCCCTCGGGCATTGCACCCCACACACACTGCTGCAATGCCATCTCTGCCTTCCCCCCCCCCCCAGCCACTCCGTGCAAACAAACGGAAAAAAACACGCCTGCCTTGCTCCTGCATTTGCAAAGCCCCGGCATTGCAAAGGCGCGACCCGCCGAGGAGGGCACTACTTTCCCCCCCTGCCTCTTTTTTTGCAATGCTCTTTTTTTCTTTTTTGCTGTACCCACCTATTTTCTCAGGCCCCGGGGAGGGCGGGAAAAGGGGTTTGCAAAGCTCGGCCCTGTTGCGAGGAGGAGGAGACGCGTTTGGCTGCCTCTGCTTTGGGTGGGGGACGGGTTGCGCCAGGAGGCTGTCTCCTCCCACCCCCAGGTCAAGGCGAGGCGCTGGCAGCGTCGGCCAACCTTCCCTCCCACCCCCACCCCTGGCCTGGAGCCGGGGGAAAGAGGCAGCGGCCTGCTGCGCTGCTGCCGCCTCCTCTCGCCTTCACCTTAGCAGCTGCTGCTCCTCCGAGACGGGCTCAGCAGCCTCCGAAGGACTCGCGGCTCGCCACGCTCCTTGGTTTCCGGTGTGTCAGCCAAATTGCCTCGCGTGTCACTAGTGACACGCGTGTCATAGGTTCGCCATCATGGGCATAGGTGGTCAAAAGTAGATGCCTGTTTTTCCCACCCCACACTTTACAGGGATTAGGCATGATGACATTTGTATAGTTATGCTTTCCTGCCTAGTTATGATGTAGTTTTCTCTGGAATCACTAAAAAGAACTTCCAGGGAGATGGCTTGGACCTGGAGATAGTCAGATACAACAAAGTGTTGGGTGTCTTTTGTGGCTCATGTCACTTGTTTGTTTGTTTATTTGTTTGGGAAATGATTCCAGAGGACCTGCCTGAAGTACTTTACAAAGTAAAACATCATGCAAACATACCAACAAGTTAGTAACAATTAACAGACTAAGGAGAATCTAGCACAGTATTAAAAACCCAGCATTAAAATCCCTGATGCAGCATAAAATAGAGTAAAACAAGCCTCATAAAATCATTCTCTGGCTAGAAGTAGACTATAAAAATGATGTTAAAACATCATACCCTTAATTAAAAGCCTGGATAAAAAGAAACATTTTGGTCTGACACCTAGAAGAGATTAAGATCAGTGCCGGGTAAGCCTCAAGGAGAAAGGCATTCTGCAGGCAAGATGGCACTGCTGAAACAGCCCTGGCTGTATCACCACTTTCCCCACCATCAAAGGGAGGGGGCACACAGAGCAAAAGATGTTAGCTGTGGACAGAGTGGGAGGAGGCATCGATCAAGTAACCTGGTCCCAGGGCTTTAAAGGTAAGAACCAGCACTTTGAATTGTGCCTGGAAACAGCTGGGCAGCCAATAGATGAGGGGTGCACTTTCCTATCTGTTTTGTAAGACATACATTCCACAAGCTGCATGTTCCAGTGTGCATAGAGATTGGGTCTGATTACTTGCTTCCCAGTGTCCCCATAAATGTGATGTTTATATACAATTCTGCATCTGGTGAGAATCCAAAACAGTGCAAAATAATTCATGTAGGATCACTGTGATCCTAGGATCCTTAAGAAAGAAGTTGATAAGACTCATTTGGTAAAGAAAGAAGTTTAGACATTCCTGCAGAAACCTCTAACTTGTACATGGTCTTAGAATGGAAACAAAGAGCTAGTCCAAACCCCCACCCCCCTGCACAATGCAAGGAATTCACAACTGCCTACCCATCATTGTCCCAGTGACCCCTGCTCTGTTCCCAAAAGAGGGCAAAAACATTCCAGGATCCCAGGATCAATCTGGCCTGGAGGAAAATTCCTTCCTGACCCCAAAGCAGTGATTGGCATTACTCTGAGCATGTAAGGAAGGGCCACAAGAGCCAACCACTGGATCATCCCTTCCTGCCCTCCTTCTCAAGACCTGCCTAAATTCACAGAATGAAACGTTTAAATTCACGCCAAATAGAATTGCATTGTCTGCACATGTGCAGAATAATACTATTAGGGAGCCACTAGATGCCAGTAGCCACTGCAGGTCTGGGTGCAAAGGAGGAGAACACCAGCAGGCACTGCAGCCCCAGCCACGGCAAAGAAGAATGCTGGTTGCAGCCCCACTTGTTGTTACTATTTTCTTGTAAAGCATCGTTGCTGTCTTCGTGGCCTTTGAAAGACCACACACTTAGGGGTTTTCTTTGCAAGTTGTTGCTATTTTTCAGCAGTCATCAAAGGTGGGGAGAAAGACTAGGAGAATGGTTTCTTTCAAAGCCGATGTCTCGAACTGCAATTCCAGATGTTTCTCCCTGGCCTGCTTCCATCGGTTCCATCTTCATATTAGAAGTTCAGAAGGGCTGCCTAAACAGGAGCTGCGTCCAGCTGGTGAGGTGCCATCCAACCTCTCAGATTCCACTTACTAAATATTGAGAAAATGAAATTAAACAGCTTAAAAGGCTGGTTCGTAATACACAGCTCGAAGTTCTAGTAACACTAGCCGCATACTAATAAGGGGCTTGCAAGCTCTATAGATGATTATCTTCATCTTTAAAATTTATGTCTTCACTCCAGTCAGCTGCATATTAGTGATGATTGCTTTGGAAGGTGCTTAGAACTGCCAACACTTCCCTTTCATAAAGAAAATCCATGGCAATTTCAGGTTAAAAGACAGGTTGCCATCGCTAAAATTTAGTAACGACTGTCAAATTTTCCAGAAAAAAGAAGACCAAGCCAAGACAATCATGTAAGGAGTACATGTGGGTGAACCTTTACACATCTTTTTTTTTTAAGTCTTAAATTTAACAAATCTCCGTGCTCTATAAAAATACACCAATGGGCTAATTAATGATAAATTGCTCAACTGATTTATGAGTAGTCTGAGCAGGCATATCCTGTAAGTATAAATATGGGGCATAATCTGATTTCAATTGAACTTTTTAAAATCCCCTTTATTTCTGTGGGAAGGATTGGCACTATTTTATTTCCCACTGAAATACCTTGAAATTGATCATGTTTAGGAACTGCGCATCAGTCCTACCCTGCTAGGGATGTCAACCTCCAAGTGGAACCTCAGGATTCCCCGGAATTACAGCTCATCTCCAGACCACAGTAATCAGATCTCCTGGCGAAAATGGATGCTTTGGAGGGTGGACTCTATGGACATTGTATCCAACTGCCAGGGGTGGGTTAAAAATTGGGGGCCCTAGCCCACTGCCACAGAGCTGGCCACAGGGGGAGCCCTGCTCCAAAGAGCACCAGCATGCCACAATGTGTCCAGAACAATGACATCACCTGGAATTTTAAAACAGGGTGTTTTGACATGCCTGAATTCAGGAACAACGTGTCATTTGCAAGCCCAAGTAGTTACCACCACACTCAAGGGGCAAAGTAGCATGGTTGTAGCAAGGCATCCAAGGAGGTCTTTGTTGGCATCAAATATTGTAAAGTTTATCATGGATAGTTTGCATGCAACAATGAAACAAATGTTGACACTTGCATTGTAAGTCTTTAAGATACCACTAGATTTTTGTTTTATTTGGATACAACAGACTTACAAAGCTACCCCCTTTGTAATAATGAGTCAGCTCTGAAATTGTTTATATGTGTGTAAAGAGTCATCAAGACACAACTAATTCAAGGCAAGAGACATTCAGAGGTAGTTTCCCATGGTCTGCATCTGTCTAGCAACCCTGGAATTCCTTGGCTGTCTCCCATCCAAATATTAATTTGAGCTGACCCTGCTTAGCTTCCAAGATCTGATGAGATTGGCATAGCATGGCCCATCCAGGTCAGGGTAGATTTGGAGGCTTCTCCCTCCTCATCTGTTTCACATCACGGTGTCTCCCAATACTCTTCCCCTGTATCTGGCAGACAGGGAGATCCTCCACAAACCATGGCAACAGTGACCGCTGTTGAGATGTTAACTGCAGCAACTAGGGACATCAGGAGCTCTGGAATATGTAGTTCTCTTGATTCTTGCTATGCTTGTGGGACTTACAAAAGACAAGTAATTTTTACTTTCAATGCCATGGAAATTTCGTTTAAAAAAAATTCTGTTTTTTTTTTTAAAAAATACTATACCTCTTGTTGCAGTAAAATCTATTAAATGTGATGTGTTTGGCTACACTTTTAATATTTCACCAGGGATCTCTGATGATGCTGCACTCGTCTCTCACTCGGTATCAGCTCTGCAGCATATGACGTCCTGCTTTGCAGAGGCCACCATGCTATTCGGCCTAGAAGTTAGTCTGAAGAAGACGGAAGTTCTCCACCAGCCACCCCAGGAAGATTATCACCCTCCTTGCATCACTGTGGGTGAATCAGTTTTGAAGACAGTCCAGCAGTTCAGCTACCTGGGGTGCATCATCTCCTCAGACGCCAAGATCGACAAGAAGATTGACAATAGACTGGCAAAGGCAAACCGTGCATTTGGCCGACTGCATAAAAGAGTGTGGAGCAACAAGCATCTGAAAAAAGGCACAAAGATCAATGTTTATAAAGCGGTCGTGATGACAACCCTCATCTAGGGCTCCGAATCGTGGGTTTTATACCGTCATCACCTGCGACTCCTTGAGCGCTTTCATCAGCGCTGCCTTCGCACCATCCTCAACATCCACTGGAGTGACTTTGTGACCAACACTGAAGTCCTCAAGCGGGCGGAGGTTACAAGCATCAAGGCACTGCTGTTGAAGACACAGCTGCACTGGGCAGGGCATATTTCCAGGATGGAAAACCACTGACTTCCCAAGATTGCCCTGTATGGTGAACTTTCCACCGGCCATCGAAATAGAGTGGCACCAAAGAAGAGGTACAAGGACTCCTTGAAAAAATCCCTTGGTACCTGTTGCATCAACCATCACCAGTGGTCTGACCTAGCCTCAGATTGCAAAGCATGGAGGCACACCATCCACCAGGCTGTCTCTTCCTTTGAGAACGCACGCATAGCTGGTCTTGAGGACAAAAGGAGATTGAGGAAGAATCACACTGCTACAGCACCAACCCCAAATCAGACTTTTCCCTGCAGCCACTGTGGACGGACCTGCCTGTCCTGCATTGGTCTTGTCAGCCACCAGCAAGCCTGCAGCAGACGTGGACTACTGCACCTTTCTTAAATCTTCGTTCGCGAAGTCAAGCCGAGAGAGGTGTTTAGGCATGGTGTGTGAGATAATAGAACACTATTACTGGCTAGGGCTGCCAGCCTCCAGGTGGAGGCCTGGAAACCTCCTACTGTTGCAGTTGATCTCCAGGCAATAGAGATCCATTCCCCTGGAAAAAATGGCCGCTTTGGAGGGTGGACTCTATGGCGTTGTACCCTGTTGAAGTGCCTGCCCTCTGCAAACCCTGCCTTCCCCAGGCTCCGCCCCCAAAATCTCCAGACATTTCCCCACCCAGAGCTGGCCTCCTGATTACTGGTCCATGTGGTATTAGATTCAGCCAGCAGGCACCTGGTATAGTCCATCCACTACTGGTTCACTGAGATCTAGCAGTGATGGGGAGGAGGAATGCAAATGTTTTTATGTAGGGAGGACAGTGCCTTAACATAATGCAATACCAGGGCATAATAAAAGTTCTGATTTTCATTACTATAATGTCATTAGCCGCCCTGAGTTCATTTTGGAATGAGTGGGATATAAGTCAAAGGTAAATAAAATAAATAAATAAATATAATAAATGATTTAAATTTTTGAAAAAATATTTTGTTTGAAAAAACAAGGAAGCATTTATTCACTAACCTATTTCTGAATCTTTTAAAATGTATGTTTAAAAGTAAAAGTATAATTATCAAGATAAAATCCCTCCTCTTCCATAAGCTTACTAGTGGCTCTCAAGACCCTCTCATGCCAGGATATTTTTGGAAGATCTTGCAGGTAGGGTTGCCAAGTTCAATTCAAGAAATATCTGGAGACTTTGGGGGTGGAGCCAAGAGACTTTGGTGGTGGAGCCAGGAGACCTTGTGGAAGGGAGCTAGGGAACTTTGTGGGGAGGTAGAGCCAGGAGCAAGTTTGTAGCAAGCATAACTGAACTCCAAAGGGAGTTCTGGCCATCACATTTAAAGGGATCGCGCACCTTTTAAATGCCTTCTCTCCATTGGAAATAATGAAGGATAGGGGCACCTTCTTTGGGGGCTCTTAGAACTGGACCTCCTGGTCCAATCTTTTTGAAACTCAGAGGGTGTTTTGAGAAGAAGGACTGGATGCCATGCTGAAAATTTGGTGCCTCTGTCTCAAAAAACAGCCCCCCCAGAGCCCCAGATACCCATGGATCAATTCTCCATTATACCCTATGGGAATTAGTCTCCCTAGGGAATAAGGGAGTGCCCAGCAGACATTTCCTCCCCCCTTTCTGATGACCCTGAAGTGGGGGGAGAGCCTCCAAACTGGGGTATCACCTGTCCCCACCTAGGAATTGGCATCCCTACTTGCAGGTAAAGAAAATTAAGGTTTTAGGTACTCAGTAGGAAAAACACCAGTCCGACTAAGCCCACATGGCATATAGCTTTCAAAGTATGCTCACAACTTAACTGCTTTAACCCTTTTATGGGTCTGCATGAGAAACTGTCCTTCTCATTAACTTAAACTGACTAGGTTTTTTTAGGCAATGTTTGACTATATTGCACTACAGCCCATTTCCACCTTTAATCCATCATGGCAGCATAGGGAAGTTGCATATGTCCCAAGGACAGATATAAATGTGACTTTGTGAATGAATGAAATTTGGGAGGAGAAAGCATTTCAGCATGGGCCTCAGTGTCATGATGCATGATATCTCTCTCTCTCTCTCGGCGTGGCTTCGCGTGATATACCAGAAGAAAAAAGGAGCACTTGACGTAGAAAATGCACTGAAGTCTGCCTAACCCAGATTTACATTACAGTTCCCAGGCAATATTGCAGATATGCATGGGTTAAAATATTTATTTATTAAAACATTTATATTCACAGTCTCCAGAGATCTGCTGGACACAGCTTACAATTACATTATGAGCTAGTTCAGATATTGTGGGGTGTCTTTTTGCAGACATTGAAAAAGAAGCTGACAATTAGTAGACCCAACAGGATTTGAGGAGGGAAGGGAGTCTGAGATCCCAGCTCGACACTATTATTCAGTTAGCCAGTTTGGTGTAGTGGTTAAGTGTGTGGACTCTTATCTGGGAGAACCAGGTTTGATTCCCCACTCCTCCACTTGCACCTGCTGGCATGGCCTTGGGTCAGCCATAGCTCTGGCAGAGGTTGTCCTTGAAAGGGCAGCTGCTGTGAGAGTCCTCTCAGCCCCACCCACCTCACAGGGTGTCTGTTGTGGGGGAGGGAGATAAAGAAGATTGTGAGCCGCTCTGAGACTCTTGAGTGGAGGGCGGAATATAAATCCAATGTCTTCTTCTTATTATTCCATTACCACAACAAAATTTCCACAGCAAGATGCTGGATTAACCACTATGGCATCTACTGTTATATGCATCTATTAAGTGGCTAATTTAAAAAATCTTCATAACCTTATCTGAGGATAGTGCAAGGGAATGTGCAACCTTCAAAATGGGTGGGGGGAATCCATATCAGTAAAAAAATGAAAAACAATAAAATAAATAAGATAAAATAAGAACAATAATAGTAGTATTTTTTAAAAAAAAAAATCCTGGAAACAACAAGGCAAAGTCTAAAAATACCTTAGAGAACCCAATGGTCTTTACAAGTCAGGAAAAGCTATATGAAGCTGACAGGAGCCCTGGGGAAACTGTTCCAATGGCTGGGCACAGCTTCACTGTAGTGGCATATTCAGTGGATGAGGCTGTTAGATTTATAGCAATGCCTGGTCCAGGATAGGTAACACAGATTTCTCCTTAAACAAATATAAATTTTATAAAAGCCCATACACTTTGTCCCCAAAGGGCACAGGATATAATCAACCATCTTTTTCACACCTGTTCCTCTAGCTCTTCCAAAAGAACTCTATTCCAATAGTAGGCCCAGTTCTTAAGGTAGATCACACACCCACAAAAACACACGCAGATGTCAATCCATTCCATTCTCCAGGTTCCTTTGCCTTGAGAATCATAGTAATTGCCATTAATATGCATTGAATTTTACAGCTTAATCTGAAAATGACATGTTTCTGCTTTAAGGAACTTACAAGGCGCTAGAGTTTGGTACCAACAAAGTACATAGGGAGGAGGAAGACAAAATGAGTAGGTAAAGAGATATTTGCAGAGACAGAGAGAATTTTGCTATTGAGAAGGACGACAGGGGTATTAAGCAAGACATGGGAGTGAAAAGACATTTTTTTCCAGGCAGTGGGAGATAGTAAAGGGGAAAACCCCTGTAAGTAATCTTTACTCGAGCTGCAACATCCCCTGCCCTTTGGCAGTCAGTGATGTATGTTTCTTCCTGGGAATTTCAGCATTAGATTCCAGGTCATGGTGAGGAATTAAGCATTTGTGGTGTTGATTTTATTATTCCTCTTGTATGCAAGACTAATGCAAAGCTGCTTCAGGGTATCTGTAATTATGAACTGAAAGGGAAAATGATGCTGCTGGTGATAACAAGTTGCCAAACTGTCATTGGGGGAGTTTGAGAGGAATCTTCTAGAGACAGGATATTTTACCCGACTTCGAGCAATTACTAACAGCCTGCAGCCAAAAACCTGTGTGTGTTCATTCAATTTATGTGAAATTCAGCTCTTTGTCCCATCCTATTTCATTGTGGCCCATATTGTATTGTAATGTAGTGCTCATATATTGTAATGTAATCTTGAACCCAAGCACACATTGTAGAGTTGCCAGATCTCCTGCTTTTACAATTGATCTCTAGATAACCATGATCAGCTCCCCTGGAGAAAATAGCTGCTTTGGAAGTGGACTCTATGGCATTAAAATATCCTGATGAGGCCCACTCCCTCCCCAAACCCCACCCTTCTTGGGATCCACTCCCATAATCTCCAGGTATTTCGAGACTCAGAGCTGGCAACCCCACTTTACAGCTAGATGGTATTAACTACATGATGGAGCCCGACCACTGGTCAGACGATGCTACAAAGGATACTTTCAGCAGGAGGGCAGAGTGCCCCCCCACCTGATGCAGAAGCAGGCCATCTCTCTTATAAAGAGTTCTTCCTTAGATGATCTGATGGAGACCACAAAAGCCACCAAAGTTCCTCTGGGTAGTCTGCTTACAAAGTAAATGAGTGTACAATGTGCATTCAGACAAGATCAGCTGTCTCATCTTACATTAAAGTGCAATACAAAATAAACAAGGGTTTCAAAAATAAGAGAGGCACAGCTTATCTGTGAAGCAACCCAGTTTGGAAAGAATCTGAAGGGGTGTGGTGGAAGAGGGGGGGGTGGGGGAACAGAGAGAAAATTCTATCTCCAGCACTTTTATTTTGCTCCAAGGCAAATTGTTTGTGAAAACGTCCCTTTTGATTTCATTATCCAAATAATTCCAGCTTGAATTGGAACTCTGCTATTAATCTGATAATGACATGGCTGAGACGAAGGCATTCTCTGCTGACTGATCTCAAATGACTTTCAGGGCTTTTCTTTACCTTATTGTCTGCATTCCTTTTCAGCCAAACGTTGTGTCAGCATTTCACACACTCCAGGCACCCACAAACCCTCCTGAAGTGTAAGTATTAAGTTGATTACCATGTACCTGGAAATATCCTTTAATTTTAATTTTCCCTTTATTTTTATTTTTAGCTTCAAAAGCATTTTCCAGGAATGAACACCTGTCTTTCATGGTATTAGGAGAAATTGTAAGGTACATCAGATCCCTTGTTGTGTCAAGTCCACTAGAAAGGGACAGTGGGAGCACAAGTCACATTTTGACCGATGATCAAAGCGAAAGGAGGACTGTAAATTTGTCGGTCCTTTGATATAAAGTTTATCCTACCCAAAACACTGTTCCTTTGATTTGTAGCATGCTGAAACCCAGTATCCTTCATAACTGCATTTCAAAATACTCAGCCAGATGTACAATTAGGATAGCCTTACTGTACTGTAGGGAGATAAACTCTATAATTTGTGGGCTTGTGGTTATTTATTTACTTTCTTCAATTATACCAATTTCTCCTCAGTGGGGACTCAAAGCAGCTAATGGCATCCTCTCCTCCTGTTCTATATTCACAACCACCCTGCAAGGAAGGTTAGGCTGAGTGTATGTTTGACAGGCCCAAGGTCACCTAGCAAACTTCCAAGGATAGCAGTGGGAATCTGAACCTGGGTCTCCCAGATCCTTGTCCAACCAGCCACTCTACCATCCTGGTGATGTCACTTCAGATGGTAGTGGAGGGATTTCATCACTCCACAGTTTAAAAATTACAAACTTAGGATATCAAGGAAAAGCCTAGCTTAGAACCAGCCTTTGTACCAGTTATTTTGTATGTGCACCTATTTTTTAAATGTGGAAAACCACAGGTTCATGAATTCACATGTAGCTGCTGTTGGAAAGTAGTAAGCAGCTGGACCTGAGTGAGTCATGCAAGTCACATGGTATCAACTCGCCCAGTGGTTGTTGCTGGGCCTAGTCCCAATCAGTCCATCCTTAAAAGCCAAAATAGTCCTGGAGGTCCTGCCCCCTCCCCACTGCCATTCACTGGCAGAAACTAAGGTTTGAAGGGTGGCAATACCATTTAGGTCACTTATCACTGGCCACTGAGCTACATGTGCTGCTTCTGTCACGTTCTCAGGGTGCAGGCAGGCAGGAGTCCAAAGCCAGTTCAAGGTCAAAGTCCAGGATGTCAAGCAGGAGCCAAGTCACCAATGCAGAATCACAAATCGGAATCAGAAGTTAATGTCCAAAAGCCAAAAGGTCAGGGTGCCAAGGAAATCAAGCAGGTCAGGATCAGGAAGGAGCGTGGATGCAAGCCAGAGAATAGACTTATTGCTTCCACAAGGTTACCAGGTCCTGGGTGGAAGCTATATGGGAGTCTCAATCAGTCTGCTCCCTGGGTGGCAGTGACTCTGCTAGAACTCAGGGCTGAGAGATCTGAAGCATCGGCGTGCCTCATGTCTTCGCTCTGAAAGTTCTTTCCGGAGCCTGCTTCGAAATCTTGAGATGGGAGGAGGAGAGCTTGGAGGAGATTGATCGTCAACAGCTGACACTGGTGCCTGGAGAGTGGTTGATGGGTCAGCTGCTGTTTGTTCACCTGAGGAACTAGCTGGCAACTCTTCCAGGTCTGTTAGCCCTACCAGCTCCTCCTCGTCAGGGCTCATGACATCTTTCATTATTCAGAAGGTTTTTTAAAAAAAAATATTTCAGATTTGTCTGCAAACATGGGGCTTTTCTCAGGTATGTGAAGTAGTCTGTACTGTCTGGTCATGGCTCCAATCTCTGGATTTAAATATCCACAGATGATATTGGATTTATATCCTGCCCTATACTCAGTCAAAGTCTCAGAGCAGCTCACAATCTCCTTTACCTTCCTCCCCCACAACAGACACCCTGTGAGGTGTGTGTGGCTGAGAGAGCTTTCACAGGACAAGGACAACACCTGTAAGAGCTATGGCTGACCCAAGGCCATTCCACCAGCTGCAAGTGGAGGAGTGGGGAATCAAACCCAATTCTCCCAGATAAGAGTCCACTCACTTAACCACTACACCAAACTGGCTCAACTGGGGACATGTTGAGAGAATCAGATATATGCAAGACCATTCAGACATTCTTCCCTCCTGCCCTGTAGTCCAGATAGAAAATGAAAGTAATATTCAGAATGAGAAGAAAGCTGTGACACAGAGGTTGTCCCTTGTTATAGGTATTGTCAATTCAGCAGCATTTGGGAGTGGTTCACACTCACTCTGATTGAATCATTCAATCTTTTGAATAACTCTTTTCATTTACACTGCACAACACAATTTATTGCCCCCATATCTTGGTATACTTCAGGGGTCCCAACTTTTTTGAACCTGCAGATACTTTTGGAATTCTGATACAGAGTGGTGGGCGGAACTACAAAAAAGCTGTGGCAGGAGGTGGAGCCAGCTACAAGTTGCCACAAGAGGCAGAGCGAACTACAAAATAGCTGCCACTGGAGGCGGAGCAAACCACAAAATCTCAGGGAGTGAGGTTATGCATGACTCTAATGGTAACTTTTCAGGCAGACACTCTGTTTAACAGAATGCCTTTTAAAATGAATACGTTTATGGTTTTAAAATATTTTCTTGAATAAACACAGCTTCACTTCAGTCACGCAGTGAAGATGCTCATGCTATGGTGGCAGCTGCAGCCAAAACAACTTTTTTAAAACCTGCATGGACAATGAGCTCTCCAATGGCTGATCAACAGCTCTGCTGGGCAAAAGTTCCACATGTCCCAACCACTTTCTAAAAACAATGGTGGGGGGAGCACTGGGAAAGGTGTTGACTGGCACCACAGCAGCCACAGGCACCACGTTGCTGACCCCAGGTTTACTGGATCGTCTGCCTTCTCTTTGCAATAACTTCCCCCATCTAGGGTTGCCAGCCTTCTGGTGAGGCCTGGAGATCTCCCACTTTTACAACTGATTTCCAGCTGACAGAGATCATCTCCCCTGGAGAAAATGGCTGCTTTAAAGGGTGGATTCTATGGCATTTAGGATTGCCAATCCTCAGTTAAAGGCAGGGAATCCCCCAATTTGGAGGCCCTCCCCCTGCTTCAGAGTCATTAGAAAGTGGGGGGGGAGGGTAAATGTCTGCTGGGCACTCCATTATACTCTATGGAGACCAATTCCCATGGGGGATAATGGAGAATTAATCCATAGGTTTCTGGGGCTCGGGGGGGGGGCTGTTTTTTGATGTAGAGGCACAAATGTATCAGCATGGCATCTGATGCCTCTTCTTAAAACACCCCTCAAGTTCCAAAAACATTGGCGCAGGGGGTCCAATTCTATGAGCCCCAAAAGAAAGTGCCCCTATCCTTCATTATTTCCAAATGGAGGGAAGGCATTTAAAAGGAGTGTGGTCCTTTAAAATGTGATGGCCAGAACTCCCTTGTCACACCCTTGCTCCTGGTTCCTCCCTCAAAGTCTCCTGTCTCCACCCCCAAAGTCCCCAGATATTTCTTGAGTCGGACCTGGCAACCCTAATGGCGTTGTACCCATCCCATCCTCATTCTCCTTGTGCCTTTGTGTCACTATTTGCCAATGGAATGTGGCCCTTGTGCATCCGACAAAGAGTGCTCTGGATTACAAGAAGTTATGCCTAGCATGGCAAATTTGTAATGATGCAAGACTGAGGGTGGCAGACTAACATTGCTGTGCATGTGGAATTAGACAGCATGCTGTTCTGCTGGTCAAAGAACAAGAGGACACTCTTTATGTCGCAGAGGAATGACCAACTGTTTCTTTTCACCTGACTCATCGTGGACACTGAAATGATAAATTCAGTGAACTCATTCAAATTCCCCCTGGTGAGTCAGCTGAATGGGCAATGCCTTTGTTCTTTAACCTCACACAGTTTTGCTGCAGTTGATCACGATGAGTCTGCAAGCAGGTAAGAGTTCCACTGCAGTTGTGGGAAAGCAGCAAGCTTAATAATATTATCCAAAAGCAAAAAGCTTGCTTATTCTAGGCATAATTTAAAATCCTCGGAGAGGAGCCTTTAAATGCAAGTCATGCTGCAGGCCTTCAGAATGCAGCAGGGAAAGACTGGCAGGGTTTTATTTCAGTTTATCTAGATGCTTTTAACTTTGTAATCTCACCTTTGGTTTTTCAAAAAAGGAAAAACACAATGTGCTGGTCGCAAGCTCCCCAAATAAAACACTGGTCTCTAAGAATGAATTCCCACTAGCCTTTTGCTGCTCTCACGCTCCTCTTTTCTGTGGGGCTTCCGTCAGATTTCACACTATCTGCCCCAGGGCTGCAACTAGCTTCACCTTTTTTGCATGACAAACAGAAACTGTTTTTAGAGGATCTTGTTTACTGTGCGAATGAGGCGGAGTGAGTTGCAGCCCCGGGACAAGTAGTAAGCTCCTTAGTAAGCTCGAGAGTCATGGAGTAAAAGGACAGGTCCTCTTGTGGATCAAAAACTGGCTAATTAATAGGAAGCAGAGAGTGAGTATAAATGGGCAGTCATCGCAATGGAGGACGGTAAGCAGTGGAGTGCCGCAGGGCTCAGTACTGGGTCCCATGCTCTTTAACTTGTTCATTAATGATTTGGAGTTGGGAGTGAGCAGTGAAGTGGCCAAGTTTGCAGATGACACTAAATTGTTCAGGGTGGTGAGAACCAGAGAGGATTGTGAGGAACGCCAAAGGAATCTGTTGAGGCTGGGTGAGTGGGCGTCAACGTGGCAGATGAAGTTCAGTGTGGCCAAGTGCAAAGTAATGCACATTGGGGCCAAGAATCCCAGCTACAAATACAAGTTGATGGGGTGTGAACTGGCAGAGACTGACCAAGAGAGAGATCTTGGGGTTGTGGTAGATAACTCACTGTCAAGATAGTGTGCGATTGCTATAAAAAAGGCCAACGCCATGCTGGGAATTATTAGGAAGGGAATTGAAAACAAATCAGCCAGTATCATAATGCCCCTGTATAAATCGATGGTGTGGTCTCATTTGGAATACTGTGTGCAATTCTGGTCACCGCACCTCAAAAAGGATATTATAGCATTGGAAAAAGTGCAGAAAAGGGCAACTAAAATGATAAAAGGTTTGGAACATTTTCCCTATGAAGAAAGGTTAAAACGCTTGGGGCTCTTTAGCTTGGAGAAACGTTGACTGCGGGGTGACATGATAGAGGTTTACAAGGTTATGCATGGGATGGAGAAGGTAGAGAAAGAAATACTTTTCTCCCTTTCTCACAATGCAAGAACTCGTGGGTATTCGATGAAATTGCTGAGCAGTCGAGTTAGAACGGATAAAAGGAGGCACTTCTTCACCCAAAGGGTGATTAACATGTGGAATTCACTGCCACAGGAGGTGGTAGCAGCTACAAGCATAGCCAGCTTCAAGAGGGAGTTAGATAAAAATATGGAGCAGAGGTCCATCAGTGGCTATTAGCCACAGTGTGTGTGTGTGTATATATATATTAAAAAAAAATTGGCCGCTGTGTGACACAGAGTGTTGGACTGGATGGGCCATTGGCCTGATCCAGCATGGCTTCTCTTATGTTCTTAGTGTAGCCTCGCAGAGAAGAGGAGAGTGAGAGCGGCATAACGCTAGTGGGAATTTGGTCTAAGTTTGTTCAAATGAGTCCATGTGTAGCATGGCAGTGTGGAAAGCAGAGCTATATGCGTAGTTCTGCTCACTGTACCCCATTCCCTCATCTGAAGAAGTATGCATGCATACGAAAGCTTACATTCTGAATAAAACTCTGTTGGTCTTAAAGGCGCTACTTTTCTCCTGCTTTGCCTGAGAACCTGGCAGTGATCCAGGGTGGTAAGGAGCAATTGGCTGTGGTTACTGGGACAGCAGTAACCAGGAGAGCAAGACAGCAGCCCAGGAGAAAACAGGTTGCATGGCCACAGAAACAAAGACCCAGCAGAAGTGACAGAAGCAGGTACTGACAGCAAGTCCTACCACCAGCTGGAAGTGTGGAGGTGAGGCGAGTAGCAGGAAGTCAGGTGGACAAAGAGGGAGGGTGCCAGGAAGGGGTGGGCCAAGACCATATATGTAAACACTCCACCCTCATACAACTAGAGAGCAGGGAGGCTGGGGAGCAGATTATCAAGCATGCAGTTTCCAAACCCAGTAGAAGCACCTTCAGTGAAAACAGGAGGGCTGCCAATTCTCAGTTAGAAAATTCCTGGAGATTTGGGAGTGGAGCCTGGGAGGGGGGGTTAGGGAGGGACCTCAGCACTTATACTGCCATAAAGTTCATCCTCCAAAGCATCCATTTACTTGAGGGGAAATTATCTCTTCGGTATGGAAATCGTTTGTAATTTTAGGAGACCTCCAGCCCAAGCTGAAGGTTAGTGACTCATGAAAGTACCTAAAGTCTTTTTCTTTTTTTCTTCTTCCTTAAGAGTACTACCAGGCCCCGGTGTAGTAGAGACCTGGATTTCCTCCCCACACACAATTCTAAAATAGGATTTTTTGTTTAGTTACTTGCAAGATTTTATGTTCATGGGATTAGATTAGGAGAATGGAATGCTGATGGACTGCTACAAAGCCACCGACTGTATGAAGTTAACACTTTATTCAGCAAAACAGACAGGTGTCTTGAGAGGCTATGTATGTACTTATTTCTCTGGATGTCTAAGAGTTATGTCTTGTGAATAAGGAAAGCCATTCATGGCTTACTAAGAGTTGCCAGCTCTGGGTTGGGAACTACCTGGAGATTTGGGGGGTGGAGTTTAGGAGTGGGGTTTCAGGAGGGGAGGGACTCCAGCAGGATATAATGCCATATGGTCCATCTTCCAGAGCAGCCATTTTCTCCAGGGGAACTGATCTCTGTTTTCTGGAAGCCAGCTATAATTCTGAGAGATCTCCAACCACCACCTGGATGTTAGCAACCCTACCAGCAATCAAAAACCCAAGAATAATCTTTCACTTATTTAGCTTATGCACACTCTCACATTTTTGTGAATCCCACAGCAGGCATGTTGCTTCTTCATGCCTCCCATTCTCTGAACAAAGGCTTAGAGAATGCTCAGAGGATTTACATATGTGTTTGTGTGTGTGTGTGTCTAGCCTGCTGCCGTCATACATAAATCATGATACTCCCTGCACATTGTCTACTTCACGTTACACCATCTCGTTCTCCATTTTTTTAATCATGTCCCCTCAAAGGATTCAAGAACTGACTGCCATTTCATTTTAAAGTCACTGGGTCAAGTTTCTTCAAAAGGCATGCAGTATTCAGCACACTGAGTTTCTTAAAGGACAAGAAATAAAATGAACCTTGAAATGTAAGCATTGTATAATATAGATATAATTTTATATATAATGTTGAAAATACCAGCAAAACTCCTAAAATACTGCTCCCACAGTAGACAGATATATGTATCAATTCATGTATTTATGGACTACATAATAACATTCCTCAGGGGTTTTTTGATGCTGTTTAATAGAAGGCTACTGGTACACACATAGAGTTGAATCTCACAGAACAAGGGTCCCCAGCATTTTGAGCCTGCTGGCACCTTTGGAATTCTGATACAGCATGACAGGAACACAGACACAAAATGGCTGCTACAGTTTTACCTTCAGTCACAGGTAACATCCTTGTGCTTTGGTGGCAGCTGCAGCTAAAGCAGCAGCCCCATAGTCATGATTTCCCATGTTGGGGGCATGAGCAAAAGTCTGGGGCACTTGGCCCTCCTCCCCTTCTGTGGGAAGCGCAGCTGCTCCTGCCGCCCCTCCTGCCCCTGCCTCCTCCTGAGGGGCCACAGAAGCAAAAGCTAAGAAGGAGGCACTTCCTCCCTCCCAGGTGATTTAAGTCAACACAGGAGGACACCCAGAAGCAGCTGCTGCCCCTCCCGCTCTATTGAAAGGCCACTGATCAGCTCCCCAGGAGGGAGGGAGTGACCCCCACCCTCTTAGTTTTCACCACCACGGCCCCTCAGGAGGAGGGGACTGCTTTAAACATGTGGGAGGGACAGCAGGAGAAGTTGCAGCCCTTCCCACCCTCCCCCTGCTATTGAAACACCCACTAATCCGCAGGGCCTTTAAATTGCACCAGAGGCCAGCCACGGTTTTTTTTCATCCTAGGCAGGGACAGAGCCCATGCAAACACATTTTCTACCACCACCCCTGCTCTGCCCAGAGGGAACCAGAAGCCTGTCCCCCATGCTCATTTTCCACCTCTACTGTGGAGAGGGTGCCAGGAATTTATGGTGACCCTATGAAATAATGACCTCCCAAACATCCTATCATTAACAGCCTAGCTCAGGTCTTGCAAATTTTTATTCTCTTTTGACCCCAAAGTTTCCATTCTAATTTCACTTCTCTCTTGTGCAAATCATGTGGTTTTTTAAAAAAAAAATCACACCACATCTTTCCTGTAAAACATAGGTATTTTGAATTGTTATTGATGTGACAATAAATCAACATTATATATATATATATATATTCAAATATAAATGATGTACATTGCATGCATAAATTACAAATTATGAGTAAAATCTGCCATTTCCATGGACTGAATGAGAAAAGACACAAAAATATTCTCCAGGGGAACAGATCTCTGTTGAACGGGGGTGACATAGGAAGGCAATGTTGATCAAATGCATAATGTATATGAGCAGTAACTCCTTAATAAATATGAAGCACCTCTATCATCTGGAATTACTATAGACAATGTCCCAAATTACCAGGACTTTTTTTTTTTTTTGAGCTGGAACGCACAGGAACACAGTTCTGGCTGGCTTGGCACCAGGGGCGTGTGGCCTAATATGCAAATGAGCTCCTGCTGGGCTTGTTCTACAAAAAGCCCTGTGTAAAACAATTGTGATGCCAGGGGGTGTGGCCTAATATGCTGGGATTCTTGCTGGGATTTTTTTCCACAAAAAAAGCCCTGCAAATTACTAGATTATTCTGGAAATTCACAAGCAGGAGGGGATGGAAACAGGCCCCCCTCCTTCTTTGCCTCTAGCATGTCGCAATCAGCAAAGCACTGCCTCTGAATACTGAAATTCCGATTAGCATTCTGTCTTAGGGTTTGATCCAAGAGTTCCTTTCCTGTAATGGAAGATTCCTTCCACCTTTCTCATAAACATAAGAAAATAATATCTAAATAACAGAACCATTTTCTAGCAGGGGCACTGGTTCTCAATACATTTTAATGTTTCTTTTTAAACTGGGGGCAGGGTTAGGAATCAGTCTTCCGTGAACATATTTTGCCACATTGCCCACTATAAACAACAGCCAGGGTAGTGCAGTGGTTAGAGTGTCAAACTAGGATCTGGGAGATCCAGGTTCAAATCCCCACTCTGCCATGGTAGCTTGCCAAGTGACCTTGGGCCAGTCACATACACTCAGTCTAGCCTACCTCACAGGGTTGCTGTGAGGATAAAATGGAGGAGGAGAAGAGAACCAGGTAAGCCTCTTTGGGACCACATTGCTAAGAAAAGTGAGGTTTAACTGAAGCAAATAATCAAACTTCATGAATTTTCACAATACAATAGCTTTGTGAAATGATAATAAAGTGTGTATAATATTTCTCATGTAATTATCTACATTGAATTTGGGCAGAACATTGTAGCACTACCACACTTAGAGATAAGCTGCTTTTCTCTCTCTAATTTTATATGTCCACTCCCCCTCTCACATACACACATCTTTTTTGCACTTTGAAATCAAAGGAACTAATTAGGATATTAAGAAAACATAGATTTTCTTTGCTTCCGGATCTGAAAACAACAAACCTACCCTACTTGTAACACATGTTAATGTTTGACTTAGAAATGGAGGAATAATATTATTCTTCTCTTGGAAATGGAATGGAGGCTCTCAATGAAGTGCCCTGTGTGTATAGGAATCCCATGTGGTATAGTTAAACATTGGCATGAAACCAGAAGTTCTCTCTGGTTTGATCTCTGACTCCTCTTGAGCCTGTAAAAGAACTGCTAAATGCTATTTCTATGTGGTTAAACTCCTGCACTGGGTCAGCGGATATTCTCAGAAGCTAGAAAAAACATACTGTAATAAATGGTGATGGGCAGCTACTGTAGTACTAATCTCTTCCACACTTGTTATCACCAAAATACTTGGTGGGAAACAGAAGAACAAATCTGCTATTTTTATTTTTCTGGCTTAAGGGATGAAGATTCACAGACCAGATCTCATAGGAATATTCTAGCTATTGATTCAAGAAAACCACTAACATTTGTGAATATGCAACATATAAACTCCTTGTGGGATATAATGTATTTCTTTTTCTGAATAGCAGCTCATGGCAGGCAGGAGTTTCCAAACTGTGCCCCAAGAAATACCAGCTGAACAGAGGAGCCCTCAGTTTCCAAATCAGTAATGGCAGACAAATTGGACCAACACTGTCACTCTTTCTCCATATTGCTGCCTGTGCTATAAGACATACTTTCTGCTTCTTCAGGATAGCTATGAGGTCAGTCTCTGGGTAGTGCCTGGAAATCTCCCAGAATGACAATTGAGCTCCAGACTACAGAGATCAGTTCCTCTGGAGAAAATGGCTGCTTTGGAGGGTGGACTCTGTGGCACTGTACTTTGCTAAAGCCCCTCTCTAACCTAAACCCTACCCTCCTTAGACTCCACCCCCAAGTCTCCAGGCATTTCCCAACCCTGAAATGGCAGCCCTTTTCTGAATTGTGGCAGACCTGGCTATTGGTGGAGCTGAGAGTGCACCTGAATTCATTTCCCAGAATCCTATGCAAAATGTCATATTTCATGAAATAAATACTGTACCGCTGCAAACCAGTTTAAGATATGGAGCTGCCTGGTACTGAGACTGACTACAGGTCCATCTAGGTCAAAGTTGCCTACTGACTGGCAGTAGCTTTGCAGGATCTAGGGTTGCCAGGTCCCCTCACAAGTCTGGCGGGGTGATTTGGGAGGCATCCTGGGGGTGGGTGTCATGCAATATCCCCAATGTGATGATGTCACTTCCAGGTGACATTGCATCGAGAACACTGCACAGTGACATCCCTATTCAGGGGAGGAGTTCCCCTTGCGGGCCAGCTGGCGTGCAGTGCGGAGAAGCCCCAAAAACCAGTTGATCCTCCACTGGGACCTGGGGACTAGAAACCCTAGAAGGGTCTCTGGCAAAGAACATTCTTTTGCAACACAGCTACCAGATATCCTTCCAGTAGACAGGCCAGAATTGGAATGAGAATCTTCTGCACTCTAAGCATGTGCTCTACCATGGAGTCATGGGCGCCTCCTTCAAACTGCAGAGTTTCTGTTTCATTTTGTTGTATTTTTAAGCCTTTTACAAGCAGTCACCCCCTCATATACAGATCTGCATAACACACCTGAGGAAAACAAATCTTTAGCAAAGGAAGATATGTCCTGCCCTGGGTTGTCCAGGCTAGCCCAATCCTGTCAGATTGCAGAAGCTAAGCAGGGCTGGCTCTGGTTAATATTTGGATGGGCAACTACTAAGGAATACCAGAGTCACTAAGCAGAGGCAAGCAACGGCCAAGCACCTCTGGATGTCTCTTGCCTTGAAAACCCTATGAGATTGCCATAAATCAGCAGCAGCTTGATGACAATAAATAAAGAGACGATACTAGACGAACCACTGGGCTTTCTGATAATTATACTAAGTAACACATTTTAAACCTGCAACACTAAATCCACTCTTCTTTCCCTAGAGAGAAATATTAACAGCTCTATCCATTTCCATTTCTTCCATGAGATGCCTCTAATATTTCAGATTAAAACCTGCATACCAAGCTTCATGTTTTAGATTTGCTATTGAGCACGCAGTCTACTTTTTCTGCTTTTTGATAGACCTCTTTTTTTCTGCTCAAAATTTTAATTATTAATTGAACAGGCCCCTGTATATGGGCCACCCATTTAGGGAGTTCAGCTTTCACCAGAATTTCATTCCTCTAGATAGAATTGTACACAAATATTCAAATTTAAACTGATGGCTGGAAATCTTCTAAATTCTACAGAAAATGCTAAGTATTGCTGCATTTGTCTTTGGGCTGTTTTCATCATTGGTCGCCTACAGGACCAAGATAGATCTGTGAGATTCCTTAGTATGTATATTTAACCAACAGATGGCCCTACCATACATCACATATATAGAACAAGTGTCATCTGAAACCCAGAATGCATTCTCTTTGCATGATGCAGGTCCCAGTGAGGATTTGATGGACCTGCTAAAAGCGGCACATAGCATAATACTGCATCAATATTTTATTTTTTCTATATGGATTTCATTGAAATGGCAAAATCAATATGGATGTTCTTTTCTTGCAATAAAAGGTAATCAGCTGTTGAGGGCCATTTCCTTGTGCTCATTTTGTCCCTGTTATTGCCCCAAAGGATGGGTCAGCGTCCTCTTTGATGGTATTCTTGCAAGTCCAGTAAAGTGCTTTGGTGCATTTATAGGAAGAATTCTGCAAGAACGTCTGAAGTCAATCTTAAGAATTTACATCATGTGAAACATGTGTCTGTTTTTAATTTATTCAACTACTTAAACCTTTTCTATGGGGGGGGGGGGAATACGAAGCATAGCTAATTTTTCTGGGCACTCAGAAATGTCATTATCCTAGGTAGGGTTGCCAGGTTCTTGGGCCAGGCAGGGTTTTCCCCGCCCTGGAGGTTCCCAACTCGCTGACCCACATTGGGCCAGTGGTGGGGGGGGATCCTCTCCTGATGCTTCTGGTGCAATGACATCACTCACAGTGATATTGTTGCACTGGCGACATCTTGCGCTGGTCGCTCTAGGAGCTTCCAGGAAAACTCTTTGGTTTTCCCAGACACTCTAGCAATCTGGGAAGGAAAACTCTATGGTACCTATTGCCAGAGGCTGCAGGGGACTTGGTAACCCAAATCCTAGGGCTTGCAGGCAGTGCCTGACAACCAGCAGGGTGGAGATATGGGGGAGCATGATGCTGCCTGCAGTGGCACTTCACTTCCAGTAAGAAAATGAATGTGAGCTAGGTAGCTAGGAGTCACTGGTAACTCTATGGTAAAACCATAGAGAGTTCAGCAATTCCTACAGCTACCCTATGTCACTTCCAGTTGTTTTTTTTAACCAGAAGTGATGTAGTGCCACATGGAATGCTGCATGAGAGTGTTTTTTTCCTGCTGCCACTCAGCAACAACAAGCAACAGGAGCAGAGGGCAAGGTATGCCCTGCCTACCCCAGGGGAATAGAACCCTTACTCTATCAAGATGAAAAATAAGCAGCATTTGTTATCCTGAGAATTGCTGCACAGAGAGCCTCAAGACGGGATGGGATAAACATATGAGCAGAGGTCCATCAGTGGCTATTAGTCACAGCGTATTGTTGGAACTCTCTGTCTGGAGTAGTGATGCTCTGTATTCTTGGTGCTTGGGGGGGGGGGGCAACAGTGGGAGGGCTTCTGGTGTCCTGGGCCCACTGATGGACCTCCTGATGGTACCTGGGTTTTTTGGCCACTGTGTGACACAGAGTGTTGGACTGGATGGGCCATTGGCCTGATCCAACACGGCTTCTCTTATGTTCTTATGTATGTAAAGACCCCTTTGCATTCTCTGTAGGTGGCCTCATTTTGCATCCATCTTTGGTATCTAAACTGGGACCAGCTACTTTACCAGTAGCTAGAGTGATAAACATAACCTTGATGAAATTGTCCTATCTAAGGCATGAGCAGAAATTAGGCTTGACATTCAACATGGAGATAATATATCATGTTTTACATATAATTACCTAACATTATGGAGACAGAGGTTAAACATGACACAGAGCTGCCATTTTCAGTGAGTCCAATTCATCCAATTCAATGTTAAACTGCAGGCCATCACCAAGTTAATTCCATGCTGTGTGAAGAAGCATTGCCTTTTGTCAGTCTTGAACCTTCTTCTTTTCAGCCTAATTCTAGTATTATATAGCAGCATTTTCCTTTAGTATTTTATGATTGATTCAGGGATCTAGTTGCTTGCAGAATTTGCCAAAGTTGCATGACTGAAGGCCTCCCTTGTCAAAAATCCTAGTTCTTATATACTGCTTACTGTTGAATCAAGGATGTGTTTGTATGTCACAAACATGTCATAGTTTGTGATGAAAGTGTGGCAGGGAAATCTTCAGTTTCATGCACCCCTTCCCTTTCCCCTCACATAATGTGGTTTATAACAAACTACTTTGAGGATAATTCTGTTGGCAAATGTTTGTCTTCCTCCTAGAACCTCAAAGGCTGATATCACAGTCACAGAACCTTTATTGGCATAACGAAGGCTGATATCTATGCCCAGCTAAACACCTTGGGACACCTTGGAGTATTATTTATTAGATCTACAAAGTAGATATCCAGAAGGTTATCTTGATAGCGGGCAGCAGCTTCAATGGCAGAATTGAATAACTGATGGCGATCTATTCTGTTCTAAACTCTGAAATGATAGCTTTTTTTCTTTACTATAATTCCATGCCAGACACTTGGCCATCCAAAGACAAGGGTATTAATAATGCAGGGGTCAGACTGATAAGTTTGACCTCTAAATTATTGCTATCATTTATCAATGGGAATTGTACCATCAATCCCTTTGAGGTTATACTTTGGTTTCAGTCACAGAAAGCCAGTGATGTTAACCGATAACTAACCACTATTTATGATGCTGGCTGAATCAGGCATTTTAACAAATCTGCATAAATTAGCAGCAGTCCTGTATAGGACTACTCAAGGTTCTTACCCAGGTCTATTCAGTGGGGCTTACTTCCAAGAAAGTGTTCTTAGGTTTGCACCAAAAGACTAATTTTAAAATATCACACTGTCTTATCTGCAAACGCTTTATGTAGCCAGGACTATTATTTACAATTTAAAATAATAAAACTCATTGTGATCTTTGTTGTTAAGTGAGGGGTGGAAACTTTTATTTGCAAGTCATAATAATAAAAAATAATCAGAGACTAGCAAAACCAAAAGGGCAGGGCCACACGTTCTGCAAACTTGCTTTACACTTCTCAGTTTTGCTTCATGGATATAGGAAAAACTGTGCTCAAAATGTGTAAATGTGTGTTAAATCACAGAAGAGTTTATTTTGCCATTGTTACTTATATTAAGGAGCTGCTGCCCATTATGGCTTCCAAACATGTGGTAGTGCTGAAAAGTTGGACTTTATGTGGCTTTCAAACACAATTGTGTACACAATCTATTTCCTATAGCGAAACAGTGCCTGCCTCCTCCGCTTGCTCCCTCTCTTCTTCATGCCCACCCCCACTAGCTCATCTCTTTTCTCTGACAGAAGTTGGGGTGTTAGATGGGGAAAGAAGCCACATTTCCCCAGGCATTACTGCTTATTCCCCTTGTCTCCTGCTCTGGCAAAGGCAGGGGTGGCCAAACTGTGGCTCGGGAGCCACATGTGGCTCTTTCATACATATTGTGTGGCTCGCCAAGCCCCCATAGGCCAGCTCGGAGAAGGCATTTCTCTCTTTAAATCACTTCTCCAAGCCAAGCCAGACAGTGGCTTGGAGAATGCATTTAAGATTAAAGTTGCTTTCTTTCTACCTCTCTGCCATCTATTTGCCTGCCTTCCTGTCTTGCAGCTCTCAAACATCTGATGTTTATGTCTTGTGGCTCTTAAACATCTGATGTTTATTCTATGTGGCTCTTTCGTTAAGCAAGTTTGGCCACCCCGGGCAAAGGAAATGAAAGCAGCAGCAACACCTCCTCCCTTTCCTGTCCACCCAGTCGCTGTTTGACTGCCTTCTCTCCCTATCAAAGGAAGCCACACTGCCTCTTCCGGTCACCACTGCTACCTTTTTGCCTGTCCATTCATTTCTCCCAGGCAGCAGCACCAGCTCCTCTTTTCTCACCCTCTGGCTCTACTTGCTTGCTTGCCCTCTCGTCCCCTCTTTTGTCAGCTGTCATTACATCTGTCCACCACAAGCTTCCTGAGAACTGATTCCTTTATGTTACCTGTGGCTATGCAGACAATGGTTCTCAGGCTTGGGAGCTTTTTTACCCCCACCCCCACTCTTTCTGTTTTTAGATGTTTTTTCTGCAAACCTGAGTGGTAACTAGGGCTGCCAGCCTCCAGGTAGAGAGTGGAGATCTCCCACTTTTATAACTGATCTCCAGCTGGCTGAGATCAACTCACCAGGAGAAAATGGCTATTTGGAAGGGTGGTCTCTATGGCATTGTACTCCACTGAGGCCCACCCCTCCCCAAACCCTGCCCTCTCCCAGATCCACCCCCAAAGTCTCCAGTTATTTTCCAACACAGACCTGGCAATCCTAGTGGTAACCCAAGTTTGGAGAAACATCTTACATTCTGCCATGGTGACTCTAATGCACAGATATAAGTATCCACAGATGGGGGCACCTTTGACTATTAGAATATATTATTTAATATACAGGCTTTTCTATACCCATGGAATAAAAACATGGTGCAGTTCTCAAGCTGAACACCAACAACAGGAAGGCTGTGCCTAATATAATTCCAGCATTATTGGTTTCACTTTTATCTAGCCCTTCTTCCAAAAAGCTTGGGACAATCTACATGGCACCTCTGTTTCTCCACAACATCCACAGAAGGGAGTGACTATAACAAAGCCAGCTAATGAGCTTTGTAGGTGAGCAAAGACTGGAATCTGGATCTTTCCAGTTATTATCCTGCATCAGTTTACATACTGGGTCTCGGTGGATTCAAAAAAAAAAGGAGGATCGTGTTTAGACGGCACGTTTTTAATCATTGTATAAAAGAAGCCATTTTTGAAGGGGCAAGTTTTCTTGTTCCTGTGGGACCATGATATAAGGTCTACCAACTTAAGTTCTTTTCACTACTCAACTATTAAAAGTTCTGGTGTCCTAATTGCTATTTCATTTTGTTGCCATCCAAGCCCAAAAGACATCCACTGTCCTCAAGCAGAGCCAGGGGTTTTTCAGCTCTGGCCCCAACCTAGTGGAATTCTCTGCCTAATTACACCCACACCCTGTGAGAGCTAGTGGAATTCCATAGGGCCTGTAGGGTAGAGATGTTCCACCAGACCTATGGTTGAGGACAGCAATGGTTTTCCACCCTTTTCTTGCCTCCCCTTCCATAGGCTAGTGATAAAATAGATGCATTTTAGGGTAGGGTTGCCAAGTCCAATTCATGAAATATCTGGGGACTTTGGGGGTGGAGCCAGGAGACTTTGGAGGTGGAGCCAGGAGACATTGGGGGTGGAGCCAGGAACAAGGGTGTGACAAGCATAATAGAATTCCAAAGGGAGTTTTGGCCCTCACATTTAAAGGGACCGCACACCTTTTAAATGCCTTCCTTCCATAGAAAATAATGAAGGATAGGGGCACCTTCTTTGGGGGCTCATAGAATTGGACCCCCTGGTCCAATCTTTTTGAAACTTAGGGAGTATATTGGGAAGAGCCACTGGATGCTATACTGAAAATCTGGTGCCTCTATCTCAAAAAACAGGGTTCCCAGAGCCCCAAATACCCGCAGATAAATTCTCCATTATTTTCTATGGAACTAAGCCTTCTTAGGGAATCATGAGTTCCCAGCAGACATTTCCCTCCCCTCCCCTCCCCCCCACTTTCTGATGACCCTGAAGCAGGGGGAGGGTCTCCAAACCGGGGGATCCCCTGCCCCCACCTGGGGATTGGCACCCCTATTTTAGGGCCATCTGATATTATTATCAGAGAGCCAGTTTGGTGTAGAGGTTAAGTGCGTGGACTCTTATCTGGGAGAACCGGGTTTGATTCCCCACTCCTCCACTTGCACCTGCTGGAATGGCCTTGGGTTAGCCATAGCTATTGCAGAGGTTGTCCTTGAAAGGGCAGCTGCTGTGAGAGCTCTCTCAGCCCCAACCACCTCACAGGGTGTCTGTTGCGGGGGAGGAAGGTAAAGGAGATTGTAAGCTGCTCTGAGTCTCTGATTCAGAAAGAAGGGCAGGGTATAAATCTGCAATTCTTCTTCTTATATGGTTTACTGTTTTTAATTTGATTTGAATGTACTTCTGTTGTCCATCACCTTGAGCCTTGTTTCACAGGGGAGGGTGGTCTATAAACTGGAATTATAAAATAAATAACCCTACACTAGTGTGGTATATCACACTCTGAGAGCCAAGGAAGAAGACAGTGTAGACACCCTTTCACTTCACACTGGAGTCACTAAACTTGCTGAAAACACATATGGACAAGAAAAGGGCTTTCTTCAGAAACATGAAGCCGCTTACAAAAACTAAAACCACATTTCATAAAAACATTACATCGTAGTAAAAAAAATTACAACCCTGCAAAAACAAAGCCCACAAACACAGAGAAAAATATGCCCATCAAAATCAATCAGATATTCAAACACATAAACCGAGTAATAAACTCCATTGTAAAAAAAAAAAATAATCATGAATCCAGGCCACAAAACTCAATCACTAGCAGATTTTGCCTCACAACAGCTCACTGGAACAGGATGGCCTCACAAAGTATCATGAATCTTATCTCTGGCAAACTATTTCACCATGCGAGGGGCACTAAAAAGATGACAATCGCCTTTACAAAGGGTCAGATGAATATCCTGAAAGAGGGGACCTCTAAGATAAGCCACTGATCAACCTGTTATCATCAATGTGCATATCGGGGGAGGTTATCTTTTTAATATGTGAATCTTTAGTCATGAAGGGCTTTTAAGATTAAAAACAGCACATTTGAAATGCACCCAAAAACAGACAGATAGTCATTTTAATTACTTTAGGAAAGATGTAACGTGTTTAATACCTGTTCCATGTAAGAGGCCAAGCTTCTGGATTTTGCCCAAGGTGAAGTTTCAAGGGCAGCCCCACATACAGTTCATTACAATAGATATATCAAGTGGTTACAGAAGGTGCTTTCACACACTGACTGTTTGCAAGTGAATTCTGCTATTCTTGCACAGTAAAAATCCAGCTGCAAAGCATGTTATTTAGTGTGTGTGAATGCACCCAGAGTAATGGAGAAATATAACTAGATCAAAAAGGTCAAAAAAAGAAGAGAGCTTTTGAATCAGATGAAACTGAAGAAAGCACTCATGGCCACAAAACCCATCTGTATCTCAGAAAGCACCCCCTGCAGCCTCTTCATGTGATCAGACAAGAACAGTTCACTTCTGTCTAGCCTATCAAGAACATCTGCCCTCCTAACCAACAGCAGCTTGCCTGGATTCATCTTCAATTTGTTCACACTCATCCATTTGACCCCAGCCTCTAAGCACTGGTTTAGAATGGAGACAGTTGACCCTGGAGGTTATAACAAAGACATATGTAGCTGGGTGGCATTAGCATAGTGATGACAGTCCACTGAAATTCTGGATGATCTCACTCAAAAGTTTCACATAGATGTTAAAAAGCACTGCCAAAAGCACCAAGCCTTGAAGAACCCCACAAGCCAGTTCCCAAGGTGTTGAATCAACCTTTGTGAAAAAAATGTTCTGGATTTTGCTCAAGTTTAGCCAGTGCCCCGTCCAGCATGACTGGTGTTGGTCCTCATGATCCCTAGCATTGGCTCTCTGATAATCAGTGGGGGGGGGGCACCCCTCTTCCTTTTCTTGCCAGCATCAAAGCTGATTGGATCCAACCTTCTGCTGTCTAGAACTAAACAATGCGTAGGATCCAGACACTAGAGACTTTCTTATGTTAAGATCTGTTTGACAATGGAACTAATTACTAGGCGGGGAGGTTTACCCACTCTGGAAGTTGCCAAGTAGGGGCTGGGAAGTCATCTGCCAGGGACACTCTACCTTTGGATTTCCTGTATCAAGCAGAGCAATAAGAACCTAAGAGAAGCCATGCTGGATCAGGCCAATGGCCCATCCAATCCAACACTCTGTGTCACACAGTGGCCAAAAAACCCAGGTGCCATCAGGAGGTCCATCAGTGGGGCCACACTGTTGCCCCAAGCACCTCACACTGTTGCCCCAAGCACCAAGAATCACTTGCCCCAGACAGAGAGTTCCAACAATATGCTGAGGCTAATAGCCACTGATGGACCTCTGTTCCATATGTTTATCCAATCTCCTCTTGAAGCTGTCTATGCTTGCAGCCGCCGCCACCTCCTGTAGTAGTGAATTCCATGTCTTAATCATTGGGTGAAGAAATACTTCCTTTTATCCGTTCTAACCCCACTGCTCAGCAATTTCAGTATGTGCCCATGAGTTCTCATATTGTGAGAAAGGGAGAAAAGTACTTCTTTCCCTACCTTCTCTGTCCCATGCATAATCTTGTAAACCTCTATCGTGTCACCCCTCAGTCGACATTTTTCCAAGCTAAAGAGCCCCAAGCGTTTTAATCTTTCTTCATAGGGAAAGTGTTCCAACCCTTTAATCACTCTAGTTGTCCTTTTCTGTACTTTTTCCAATGCTATAATATCTTTTTTGAGATGCGGTAACCAGAATTGTACACAGCACTCCAAATGAGGCCACACCATCGATTGATACAGGGACATTATGATACTGGCTGATTTGTTTTCAGTTCCCTTCCTAATAATTCCCAGCTGGTTGTTGGCCTTTTTTATTGCAGTCGCACGCTGTGTTGACATTTTCAGTGAGTTATCTACCATGACTCCAAGATCTCTGTCTTGGTCAGTCTCCACCAGTTCACACTCCATCAACTTGTATTTATAGTTAGGATTTTTGGCCCCAATATGCATTACACTTGCACTTGGCCACGTTGAACCTCACTTGTCATGTTGATGCCCACTCACCCAGCCTCAACAGATCCCTTTGGAGTGCTTCACAATCCTCTCTGGTTCTCACCACCCTGAGCAATTTAGTGTCATTCACAAACTTAGATACTTCACTGTTTACTCCCAACTCCAAATCATTAATGAACAAGTTAAAAAGTATTGGACCCAGTACTGAACCCTGCAGCACTCCACTACTCACTCTCTGTTTCCTATTAATTAGCCAGTTTTTGATCCATAAGAGGACTTGTCCTTTTACCCCATGACTCTTGAGCTTACTTAGGAGCCTTTGATGAGGAACAATTGCCCCTTTAATACCTTTTGTGATTATGTGGCTCTCCTTGTAGAAAGTCTACTTACCTTATTGGAAAAACAAGGAGAATAGGGGCTCCACTTCCTGGTCCTTCTGGCTACTTATAGAGCCCCCAGGCTTAGAGCCCCAGGCCAAGAGCCCTTTAGCTCAGGCATGGCCAGCGGTAGCTCTCCAGATGTTTTTTGCCTACAACTCCCATCAGCCCTAGCCATTGGCCATGCTGGCTGGGACTGATGGGAGTTGTAGGCAAAAAACATCTGGAGAGCTACCGTTAGCCACCCCTGCTTTAGCTCATGCCAAAGGCTTGTGCCTCTGGCAAGGTGCAGCCTTATAAACGCAAAGAGGGTGGGGCCAGCAGTCAGCCCCAGGCAACACAGACACTCCCAATCAGCAACAATCACCTGCTGCAGTCATTTACAGCCCACTCAAAACAAACAAACAGCAGTTCCCCAGCAACCACACAAACTCAGACTCTCTCCTCCCACAGAGTAACACCCAGCTGATCCCCCAGCTGTTAAGAAAAGGCAGGAAAAAAAGGCAAACACCCTTTCAGCAGCACATTTTTCCCGCTCTCTCTCAGAGCTCAATGGTAGATGGTTGACCTCCCTCAACTCTACAATTTTTTGCCATCAACAGCTTTTCAGCTTCCTCCTTCCAGAGACATCTCCTTGAGGCTTCCCCAGTTAGGATTTAAGTGGGACTCCTTTAAGGTGCAAGGAGCTGCCACTAATAGAATATACCAGCTTCTCCGATTTGCATGAGCAGAAATGCAACGAAGATTGCACAGGGCATCCATTCATTGGCACAAGTGAACTCCAGAAATTTCATGACTGCCATCACTACCACCATATCATAGTCCCTGGATTACATAACAAGTTATATAAACATTCCAGCCAGGAATGACACTTGTGTACTCAAGAAACAGAATCAGAATTTTCCATTCTGACATGTTTTTAGGAGTTTTCATTACATTCCTCCATGGAACATTCCATTCTTTCCTTTTTATTTTAGCTGATTAAGTTGGGTCTTCATGTTTTCTCTAATGATTAATTGTCTTTTCTTGTGGTCAGTTTATCTTTGAGAAACACATATTCTTTTGTGATAAAACACTGAAGTGAATGCTACCAGGAGGCCGTTGTTCTGCTTCTTGTTATTGGGTTGATAACAATCCAATTCCGCACTAACATTTTTTTTCATCCCTTAAACAGAGGCCTTCACCGTAGGTAACTGGGTGTGCATTTTGGAAGGAATAATTTTCAGTGTTGACAGGTGGATTGGATATCTGGAGCAATGCAGGGCATATTTGCTATGATTTTAAATGCCTTTCTTGTATGTATGACTGAGTCATTCCCTGAACCACAGTGCTGAATGCCAGATACAGAATCATATGGAAAAATAAGGCTGAATCACTTGCCAGCCTCCTAATGAGAGAATAAGGACATTAATGTTGCCTTCAACATGTTTTCAGGGTTTACTATAAGCTTTTTATAGCATTTTATGTGCCAGAGTATCATTTCCCCCTGGACAAGTCACCCCTTCCCCCATCCATGCACACACACAGAGAATTTTTTCCTAACTCCACAAAAAAGAAAGGAAAGAATGTAAAAGTGCAGAAGAAGGAAACGAAGAAAGGAAGAATGGGAGAAACAAAATGACAAAGAAAAGAGAAAGGGCAGTGACAAAGGAAGCAAGGAATTTATCTATTCACTTCATTTACACACTGTCTTTCTCCCTGTTGGGGATCCAAAACAATTTATATCATTCTCCTTTCTTCCATTTTATTCTCATAACAACCCAGTGATGTTGAGAGTGGGAGACTGGCCCAAGGTCCCTCAGCAGGTTTCCACAGCAGAGTGGGGTTTCAGACCTGGGTCTCCTACATCCCACAACAGCACTCTTACTGCTATACGATACTGGCTCTCAGTCAGGAAAGAAGGAAGAGGAAATGACAAAAAATGAAAGACACTGTTAATCTTCATTTTCTTTCTTTTAGACTTCTTTTTTTCATTTATTTTAAGAAACAATCCAGCTCCTGTATGCCAAACTGCTCATAAGGTCAGTTCACGTGCAATTATATTTTTTCCCTCACTGAATAAAATGGGTTAGATCCTTCCAGAATTTTTAGCGTAAAACCAGGAGAGTGAACACTTTTCACCACCCAAAAGGCTAAGCTGGCACTATGGGACCCATGGGAACAAAGGCAACAGAGGCAGAATTGGCCATTTTAGTCTCTATTGTCACTCTGTAGTTTTAGATTTTATATATTTTAAATTGGTCTTTTATTGTTTTATCGTTTTTATTGTTGATTGTCCTACGGGAAGGGTGGGCTAAAAATCAAAATAAATAAATATGAAATAGGAGACACAGTCAGGACAGGGGTCAGATGAGAATCGTTTGTTAGATCCAACTGAATGTGTATTAGAATAAACAATTCCTGATTTAGAATTCCATAAAAACAACCAGCAAGAACAAGCACAGAAGGACAGTGAGCCATGATGGACTGCCTAACATCTTCTTACATTCCTTGAGGGGAAAAGAGGGAGGAGCTTCTATAGATCTGTCCAGTCATCTAAGCAAGAGCATCTGGCTGTTTCATTCACCTCCCTTATTCTAATTGTGACTAATCTCTATTAAGCCAAGGCAGTCAACTGCAAACCTGATGTAACCTTCTCTTTGGAGCATGGATTCTGTGTGTGTTAAGTGCTGTCAAGTCAATTTCAGTTTATGGTGACTCTATGAATTAATAACCACCAAAACATCCTATCATTAACAGACTTGTTCAGGCTTTGCAAACTGAAGGCTGTAGCTTCCTTTATTCAATCAATTCATCTCATGTTGGATCTTCCTCTTTCCCTGCTGCTTTGAACTTTTCATAGCATTATTGTCTTTTCCAATGACCCTTGTCTTTCTCAGTTCCACAATGGCGGAAAATACTGAAGGTTGTATTATGTTCTTGAACAAGAACCAGTCCTTCGAAGGCTTCTGGAAAGGAGAAATGTGTTCTTGAAAAGAAGCCTTAGTAGAAATTATGAAAATATTATAATTAAAGAGAGACTAATCGCATGAGTATAGCCATATCCTCTTTGTAGTCTGAGTCTACCATCCTGTCTTGAAGAAAGTATTAAATATATATATCCTGCTCCCAAGCACCTGGGAAACAGAGATGTTTAAGAACAAAGGGGATGTTAAACCTCTTATTAGAAACAAAGGTATAATTCAGTGGTGCTGCATTTCCTCCAATGTATTTGGGATGGCTTCACAGCAGAGCCATGCTGTTTATGAAGAGGATTGGAGGAAGCCATAATTTGGGGAATAAAACTACTGGCATCGAAAAACTCATGAGTCACCTCTTATATTCTCACAGCTGTGCTGTGCACTAGAGATAATAAATCATGTGTAAACAATCATCAGGGACATAAAATACGTAGAAGGTGAATAATATTTTCTCCTCATTATTGCCTAATAATAGTAATTGTCACTTTTGATAAAGGTTTATATCTGATATTTAGTGTGTGGCTTTCAGCCATCAGGTAGAACCCACCAAAATATTCCTTCAGCAGTCTGTTTCCTGCTCAGCTTTTGAAAAGTCGAATTCTCAGCTTTTCAGCATTCCTTGCAAAAGTTTTTGCTTCTGTTTCTCTCACTTGCCATTGCCTTTACTGGCTGTCAGTGACATCATTACATAAACATATCTGATTGGCTATACAACACTGAGAGGGCATCCTATTCACTGGATGATCCTTAGTCAGCTGGTTTGGGTGCAAGATTAAACTTCTACGCTACCAAAATTTCTATTGGAATGGAAAATGGAGATTATTTTATACAGCACTATTTCAAATCGTTTTCTCTCTTTAAAATAGTTTAACTACCAGTACATTGTATATTGAGGAGGTAATTTATAATCAGAGTAATAAAGATCTATTGGTTACTTAAATACATACAAGCATCATTTAGCTTCACAGTATACTACCTATAAAGGCCAAATGCATGCATATCCGGTGCAATCTAGAAGTATGGATTAATTTATTCATTCAGCAGCTAGATGACAATGATTTGCTGTATTCATCACATATGTGTGGGTGCCTATCCATAAATAAAATCCACTTGCTGCAATAGATTATAGAGAACCTTTTAAGTCACCATTGATAGTCAATTTTTAATACTCGCTTAATTAGATTTTTGCTGCCTTGTCTATTGTTCATCTCTGACAAATTAAATAAGAAGAAATCTCTTACCATTTATTGCTTCATCAAACACAGGTAAACACAGTTTTGTTGTCTTTAGGCATGCTTAACTCTGTGTTGGGTTGTGATCACTGAGTTCCAGTCCACTATTTTAAACCAAGTAACCAACTGATTTCCACTTGGTGATTTTAAGCAACTCTCACACTGAACTCAATGGAACTTGAATATGTTAAGACTTTGATTGACTTATGCCCTGTACTGGAAAAAAGTTATTCTTGTGCTCCTAAGCAAGATTTCTTTGGGGCAGTTTTATAAGAAGGGCCAAACATACATACAGATTGTACACCAACATGAATTCATTATGCCTCACATGACAGATGTACCACATGCTCGAGCAGAGTCCACTGATGTGTTTCCTGGTGGCTACTTCCTTTTCCAAGAAGACTTTTCCCCAAATCAAAAGCCACATTTGGTCTTCTTTCACCTCCTTGGAGCAGGAGAGCTTCAGATGACTCTAGGAGGCATCCTCTTTGAGCCTGCAGGAGATATTCAGAAATAGCTGCCTTCATCATAGAAGGATGCTTTACTTGGAAACATCCTTACATTTCTATAATTGCACCCCCATGACAACCATTCTGTAATTGCTCATACTTCTCATGACATTCATTTTTTGTTGGTGCCCACTAACATTTCTCAAAATTCCAGCAGTACTGACAAGTTCAACAAGGCTGAGGACCCTGTGGTAAGAAAAAAGAAAAAGAAACGTTATTTTATTGACCAACTGAGACATGTGCAGGCCTTTATGTATTCTCATGCCTTCTTGCCCATATGCTATTTTGTGACCTAAGTAACTAGTCTCCATTACCAAACCCTAACTCATATGTAATTGTAGAACACAATAGAATCCCCCAGCACTCTCCTTTACACTAGACAAGTTTGGCTCTTCTAGTCTGTTTTGTAATCCATTCCACTATGACAACAAACATGTTTCTGAATATCCTTTCACTAATATAAACCCTTTGTATGTAGTATTGTCTTACAGTGGAGTTGTAAAAAGTATAAACAATGAACAATTACAAAAACGTTACATTTCAAGCTTTCTTCACAATGAAGCAATAGAAGGCCACTTACTGTGACTGAACATTCCATCTTTTTTTTTTAAAGGAAAATCTGCTATTACGTATTGCAAAACTGTGGAAGAGAAACAGAATATATGTTTCTTCTTGTCTTCACTTTCCTATTTATTATAATTAAAAACAGCTTAGTGTCAATGGTATGCAAAGCAAAACAGTTGCAAAATGCACTATTGAGACCTAAGCACCATGAACTTGACAAGATTCTTAGTAGACATAATATTTCTAAAGTCTCTAATGCCAGCCAAACTGTGGGTGGAAACAGATGACTAGGAGCACACAACTGTTGCTCAACAGTTTCAGCTGTGGGGTCCTAGGGTTGATTTGTGTACTCCAAAATTGGCATGCACAGTGGCCTAAAGATACAGTAGTAGATAGGCCTACACAGCTATGTTTTCAGGCCTCCTGTTTTGGCTAGACTGAGCCTAAAAGGCATTTAGCTAGGTATAGCAGGCACTGATGTACAATTGAAGACACACAGTAGTTGGTTGCAGGTAACAGATCTGGATTACAAAATACTACCTATACAAGCAAATTAATGTACACATGTAGGGTTGGTTTTTTAAAAACTAGCTGTTTTGGAATAAAAGACCAGAGGAGGAAGATGGGCTCAGTCCTTTCCCTGCCTGCCATTTCTCTGCTCCAAGTCTCTCATCCCATAGGTTACTTTTCTCCATGAAATTCCAATTCCATGTTTAAAAGAAGAACAAAACCAGAACACTCAGGGTGAAGGGTGGATGGGCAAATTTGGAATAGAGATTTAGTGATCATAGAAAGGGTTGCACACATGTACACCACTCTGGACCCTGCAGATTTTGAATTCTCAATTTTGATTCATTTTTAAAAAAAACCAGAGAACACATTTCAGGACACATTTGTCTTGAATAAGTAGCAGTAAGTCCCAAGGATTAGAGAAGCAGGGTCAGCCTTGCAGGACCTGGGAGAGCTCCTGGTAGAAACATCTGGGAAAGGCAGAAATTGATAAAATCCAAAGCTTGAGGTCTCATATCCTACTGGAGGGCCTGAGGATACCCTCTGAGGTCCTATAATGGTGTAACATGTCATTTGTTTTCTCTCTCCATTAATCTCCCAGGGGAATCACAGGGGAACAAATTGCTGGGTAGCCCAGTTCAGACACTGATGGATCTAGGCAATCCCTCTCAAGTTCAGAACCTCATAACCTGCTTCAAAGATATCTTTGAGGACCTGCATCTGTGAAGGACAAATGATCCTCGTTTGGAAATAGCATTTGAGAAGTCAATAATAGAGAGATGAAAGGAGCATGAGTCAGATTCAGAGAATTGGATTTTATAACATATAAATCATCCCATCATCCTCTTGGGGAGGCATGGTTCACTGGTAGAGCATCTGCTTGGCATGCAGAAAGTCCTAGGTTAAAGGGATTGGGTGATGTGAGAGACCTCTACCTGAGACATTGGAGAGCTGTGACCAATCTGAATAGACAGTACTGACTTTGATGAATCATTGGTCTAATTCCATTTAAGGCAGCTTGTGTCCATCTACAACACAATAAATGGTACCTGCAACATGCTCTTTATTATCACATTATCAGCATGGAGATAACTGTCCCCAATTCATGTCCAAAACTCTATACAGTACATTGTTATATTGATTTCTTCCTTGTCTTAGATATCCCTGCTCTACAAATATTTGCCTTCATCATTCGCTAGACTTTCTGCCCCTTTACTCATGGTAAAAGTACAGCCAATAAGACTATCAACTTTTTTGTCATGTTATTTTCCTTGGCATGAGGAAAATTGTACCTCAGCTTCTGAAAAGTTCATCATACATGTGATGAACAAGAAAAAACATCTGATAAAAAGAAAAAAACAGAATGAAATTAAAAGTAGCAGTTCATTTCCCAAAGAGGCAGCATAGCTGGGACTATGAGAGATGCTTCTCACATCTCACATTAGGCTTGTGATCCATTTCAAATTGGTCTGTATCTAACAATTTTGTTAATGGAATGTGGAGTTTTCTGGAACTGGGTGAGGCAGGAGAAGGGGATTAAATAGTTCCTCTTTTCTCTTCTGCAAGCAGAGATCCACTGATGAAAGGGGTTGATTTTATCCCCTGGTTGCTCTTCAATTGAACCTATTGACTGTATACCTATCCCTATGCACTGATTCCGCAGTCATGGAAATTATCTTTCCAGGGGTTGAAAGGGGCTGCTGGAACAGAAACAAATGCAGGAAAATTTCATGTGCCTTCCATGCATGGCTGGTTGGATACAGGCCATTATTGCAATGTCACTACAAAATAATTATTGAAAGCCATGACCTCCATCTCAGAAGCTTAGCACGGTCAGCTAAGACCAACCACCAAGAAAGCCCAGAGTTGCTACATAGAACCAGGCAATGGCACATCATACATGTTTGTCTTTTGCCTTGAAAATCCTATAAGGTTGTCATGTTGGCTGCAACATGACAGCACTTTTGCCCCATTATTGGAAGCCTGTAAAGGTATTCTGTTCATGCAAACAGTTGTTTCTGAGCAAAACTGCATCAGATTTTATAATGTAGAATTATAACAGATACTAAAGTACAGAGAATATTAAATGTTAAATGCAATAAAAATTATCTGCCAGGAGGTAAGAAATAATATATTTCACTTATTTGAGCCTTTATACATTTGAAGATGAGTGCAGAACCATCTAAGGTTGGTGTCTACATTGGGAGATCAAAATTTATATGTAGTTTTATGGGAAGTTTTGGTGTGTGTGTTTTTTTTGGGGGGGGGGGGGGAGGTGCCATCAAATCACAGCTGACTTATGGTGACCCCATAGAGTTTCAAGAAAACAGCCCTCCAGAGGTGATTTGCCATTGTCTGCCACCTGCATCACAACCCTGGTTTTCCTTGGTAGTCTCCCATCCAAATACTAACCAGAGCTGACCCCGATTAGCTTCCAAGCTCTGACAAGATCAGGCTAGCCTGGGCTATCCAGATCAGGTATGAAGTACATATTGCAAAATTACACCCACTCTGATCTGAATTTGCCCTACACCTGTGAAAATATCTATGCCAGTGGGGGCATAGGTAAACACAGAGGAACGAAGCAGAGAATGAAACAGAACGGCAGATCCTGCAGCACCCTTTTGTCAAAACTCAGTGCAAAAGGCTAAGTGACACATTGCCTTATCCTAACAAAACTCTACAAATCTTTGGTTTTGGTAAGAAAAAGAAAGTAATACCAATCAGCCTAGAGGATTTCATGGTCTCAAAAGTGAAGGAAGATAGATATCCTGCAACTCGAATTCAAGCAAATACGTATCTGTGTAAAATGAATGCTATGGCATAGCATCTTTTCTAATGACACGATCACCTGAATAAACAAAGCAGAAGACTATTGAAGAAGATATAATTATAAAACCTGTACAGATGCAGATGAAAGTGTGTTTTAAGCATTGGCTCCATGACAAAGCTCCTGTTAACTGCTGAAATAATGCCAATGTTTCTAATCTTTGCCTGGGGTAAATTCATGCTGTTGATGAGAGGACATCCAATTTCACATAAATACTAAAAAAAACAAAAAAATCCCATCCAAATGAGCCTTGTGAACAGGTCTCCAGAAAGTCTAGCAGCTTTGTGCATTTTATTCATTTCCAGCAGGAAAGGGGTAAAAGCCATGCCAGTGAAAATTTCAATTATTTAAGATATATCTTTTTTTGAGTAACCTAAGGTCTGAACAAAGGATCTAATGAACAAAGGAGCACTGATAATATTAGAATTATCGTCAAGAGGGGGAAGATTTGATAAGTACTTTTCAGCATTTTGAATTTCCAAGAGAACTCTTCCCACAGAAAGGGGTTTTATTCTTCCCTAAATAATAAACTTTCCCACAATCTGCCACCTCCTCGCTAAAATAAAAGTAATGTTCCTTTAACCAAGAAAGAGAACCTCCTGATAGTCAGGTGCCTTTGAAATAATCAGAGATAAAATGCTATAGCAAAAGCTGCTAAGAATGTGAACATTTTGTTTTTTAAAAGTGTGAATTAGAAACAGGGCAACACTTCATGAAAGAGGGGAAACTTCCTTGAATAATTACTTTTAAAAAATGAAAGTAAAAGAAAAAAACCTGTTCAAAGATTATGAAACAAGAGATATTATATCTAGGGATGGACACAAACCTGTTCACTACTAACATAAGTGTGTGATAAATTTTGGCCAGTTCATGGTTTATGAACTGAAGTTCATGAACTGAAGAGCTGCCACAAACTTCCACAAATTTTAAGGCAATTTCTGATGATTCATGAAGAGCAGAAAGCAGCAATTTAAATTTAAAGCCCTGCATTCTGCATCCCACTGCTTTTTGTGGGGAGAATCCCTGCTTTCTGCTCCCCATGAAAAGCAGCAAGGAGCAGAAAGCAGGGGTCATGTACTGCTGCAAATTGGTTCAGTTCATGAACCAACCTCCTGGTTCATATTGGTTCATGGTTTGGTTCATGGTTCAGCCACAAACCACAAAAATGTAGTTTGCGGCCATCTTTAATTATACCAATTAGCATCTGAAGAGTTGCAGACGTGCAGGCTTAGTTATCACAGTTAAGATTAATTGCTGGTAGAGTTCAAAGCACCAGTTTTAGACACCCACTTCCAAGAATATAATTAAATTGGTACATAGACGTTATGAGAGATATCCAGTGTGGTCTAATCTACAATGTGGCATGAACTCCAAACAAGAACTAAATGTATGCTGAACTAATATTCTGTAATCTTCTCAGTGGTGTATATCTATAACTTTTAATTAAACTAAATAATTAAAAGTTAATTTTCTAATTATTTCCATTATTTACTGAGAACCTAATGCAAGTAGGGTGGACAGGTCTCCTGCTAGAGCAGGAAACTTCCTGCTCTGGAGCTCAAGTATCCACTGCCGCTCAGCAGAGCAGTGGAGAAAAATGGTGGGGGGGTAACAGGTGTTGCAGCATCATGACATATTAGTAAACTGTAGAATTTTGTTGGAATTCTAGAGTGTCATGCTGATGCACTGACATCACTTCCAAGTTCTCTCCAGAAGTGATCTCACAGCATTGCCATGATGCATATTTGGCTATGTCCCCACTCACTACAACTCCCACCAGTTACCAGAGCTTGGCTGGCAATACTAACGGCAAGAAAAAGATTAAATGATGCCCTGATACCCCAAGGTACAGTCAGGGTGGCCAGGCCTGCCCTGAATTCCATGCCTGATAATAACCCCATGATAACTGAATGGGGAACCGGAGAGGAAGAAAACTGGTACTGTGGAAAAATCTGTGAGATCCTGATTAGCTTGTTTTACACTGTTATTCACTTTCAGATTATTACTTCTACCTCAGAAAGCAATAAGGGGAAAATGCAACCCAGTTACTAAAAAAAAAACCAAACTCTTTTGCTCTTGTAATCCATCCAAGAGCCCACCTTGTGAACAAATGGTTCGTCTGCCTACCAAAATATGAGGAATGTCTTCTGCAATGTTTACAAACGTCTGTGATGACACTGATATTCGTGCTGATGCATATGAGAAAAATTCTGCCTCATAGATAATTTGTAAAACTTGTCTGGATTGGGTGAAGATTGATGTTGACACAATCATCATATCTCTCATAACTGTAGATATTCACTAACACCCAATCCATTTTAATTCCCATCATTTTGCATGCACAGGTATTTCTTCTGTTGAAATAAAGGAGCAGTATAGGCTTACAGTTCATCAGGTGAGTGATCTGTGTGAATAAGCACATGCTGTTGTCCACAAAGACTGCCAGTAATACACTGGCATGTATACATGCAAATATACCTCCCAATGAAATTAACAGCTGCACAAGAGTACAATATATCCCATTTTATGCTATCTGGATGAAAGCAAAAGGTTCATGTTAAGATGTTTAATTTAATTACCAAAGATTAATTAGCCAGATTTATATGGAAACTGTTTTAATTGACTGAAATATATTGAACTCTTTAAAAGGAAAGGTGGGAGCATTTTTCCCCATCTCATAATAATAAGGATCATGAAGATTCTAGATTGTCAAAAAAAAGAATTGTATCTTCAGAAAATACATGGTCAACATACGGCTTTCATTACCTGGATATAGATTACAATCAAATTTTTTTGCTATAGCCAAAAGCCGTTGCAAAACAGTTTAAAGTCATTGGCAAAAATCAAGTACTTCATATACTGACACGTTAAACTGTTTAAACAAAATGAATTCAACCACAGGCGATTTGGTGATGGCCACATGCTTTGGTGGCTTAAAAGGAGGGTATTGATTATTATAATCCATGACAAACAAAAGGAACCTCCTTGTACAGCAGCAGTATACCTTCTGATTAACAGATTTTGGAGAAAGCAACACAAAAAGCATACTGCTCTCATGCCCCATTTGCAAACCTCCTGAAAATCTTTAGTTGGATGCTACACGAGACAGATTTAATGACCTAATTTATTTAGTTCATTTGTACCCCACTTTTCTCCCCAATGGGAACCTGAAGTGGCTTACACTGTTCTCTCCTCCAATTTATTCTCACAACAAACCTGTGAGGTAGGTTGGGCTGAGAGAACATGGCTGGCTCAAGGTCCCCCAGAAAGCTTTCACTGCACAAGTGGGGATTCAAACCCAGGTCTCCCAGATCTTTGTCCAGCACTCTTAACCACTACACCAGACTGGCTCTCTTGACTTGATTCAACAAGACAGATGAAGCTGCTTCACACTATCCCCCCTACATATGACATGGTTGGTCAATGCACAGAAGAGGGAGGGCAGTGCTGACTGACAAAAAGTGCACACCTGACTTCTGCATAACTGCTGGATTGTGAACATGGCAATTACACACAGGGGAAGCATGAGCACATAATCAGGGCCATTTGGAAAGCCCTGTCCCCAGTCACAGAAGGCAGCGTATCTGTCTACACTTCCTTGGCCCAGAGGCCCAGGGCTCACAAGCTGAGCCAGCCACTGAGCAGAGGTGGGGGCAGGGCCAGTGGGCTGTGGACACTCTCCCTCTCCATGTGGCTGGACTCAGGGAGGAGTCCTGTGTAGAAGAATTTAAAAAAATGGTATTTATCAGGGCTTTTTTTTTTTAGCAGGAATTCCTTTGCATATTAGGCCACACATCCCTGATGTAGCCAATCCTCCTGAAGCTTACAGTAGGCCCTGTACTAAGAGCCCTATAAGCTCCAGGAGGATTGACTACATCAGGAGTGTGGCTTAACATGCAAAGGAGTTCCTGCTACAAAAAAAAAAAGCCCTGGTTTTTATACCTGGCTTTTCACTACCCAAAGGCAGTTTACAATCACCTTTCCTTCATCTCCCCACAACAGACACCCTGTGAGGTAGGTGAGGCTGAGAAAACTCTGAGAGAACTTTGGCTGACACAAGGTCACCCAGCAGCTGCATGTGGAGAAGGGGGGAATCAAACTCTAGATTAGAGTTCACCACTCTTAATCGTTACACCAAGCTGGCTCACCTGTAAAGGACTTCTGAGCCAGCTCAGTAATCTAAAATCCTGAACAGAGACTTTTTTGAGTTCTTCTACCTATAATTCTTTAACAACACATACCAAGGACTGAATCTAGGTCCTTTTGCATAAAAAGCATGTGCTCTACCAAAAAGCTGCATCAGTTCAGTTCATTAACCTTTAAAGCCTTCTTTGGCCTGGGACCAACATAGCTGAGGAACACCTCCCATATGAACAGACCCGTCCCCTCCGGTCATCATCAGAGGATTTGCTTCATGGGTGCCTACTGCCTGAGGCTGGATGGGTGGCAACCCAAAAGAGGGCTTTCTCAGTCATGCCACCAAAATTTTGGAACTCGCTCCTCAGAGAGATTCCCTCTGAGGGAGCTCTAACAGTGTCATCTGCCAATGGGTGAAGACTTTTTCATTCACCAGGCATATCCCCAATAATGGTTCCTGGCACTCCTCCCTGACTCTGGTGTTATTTATGTGTTTTTATTGAAATATTCTATAATTTTAAATGTTCTTTTTACTCGTTCAAACTTTTTAATGTTTTTATGTTCTCCGCCTTGGGGACCCTAACTGGGTGGAAAGATGGCATAAAAATGTTTTAAATCAATCTATAAATTCTTATGTTCAAACATAGACATTCTAGAGAAATAGAGAGAGCACACAGGCCAGCCTAGCAACTCAGCATGTATCACCACAACAAACCTGCTTTTTTATCTTCTGTGCCAATAATCCTTTGAATAAGCAACAAAGAGATACTCCTGTGCCAAGGCCATACGTTTCTAATTTTTTGTCTTCCTTTTGTTATCAAGTTTTTTCCCTTTTCTGAATGTTTTAGAAAAGAGGCAAGATGCGTTTTCCCCTTTCGCTTGCAAAACTGCACATCGTAAGTTGTGAGAGCTGAAGCAACGTGAGCTGCAAAAACGGGGACACACCCACCTGTACCTTCCATGAAGCAGACAAAGGTAAAATCCAGCTTCCTTCTGTGGGTCACATGTCATCATTACACCCTCAGACTGTTAAGAATTGCAGGCTCAGTCCTGCAGGGGCTAAAAAAACCTCACACTCGGTGATCATCGGTGGGAGGGAGAGAAGTGACAGATCTTAACAGCTTCAGCATCACATCTTTTTGTATTCCTGGAATCCGAAACACTCTTCAGCATTCTTTCTTGGGAGTGTTAGGATTTTTGCTTTCAGACAGAGCTAAATAGCACAATCGCCTGCCTGAGTCAAGGGATATAAAAGACTTCACAGAAATAACATGTTTTTCCATGTCCTTCTTTTCTCTTCAGATGTTTTGCCAAACTCCACTGTAGGGCTTGTTTACACAATCCAAGGATACCGTGGTCGTTCATCTAGATCCGCTATCCCAAATCAAAGCCCAGAGCATCTGTTTTATAGCATGAGCTGTAAAAGCCATCAGACCCATTCCTTCTGGTCAGTGTGTTTTAATTGCCTTGTTCCAAATTTCTCACCTCAGGGTGACAGTTTTTGGGCAGTTTGCACTGTTGGTTTGGTTTAACAGATGGACGTAAAGAAAGAGATCAGAGCTGTCCAATTGATTCCTTTTCTCATTTGTATGCTTCAGCCCCGGATTCTTCCTTATACCAGAAAACAAGTCTATGGCTGAAAACATTTTCAAGATTGGGGGTGGTAGAATACATACAGGAGACCTTCATCTTTATTGGCGCAATTGGAAACATGGCTGTTCTTTCCATATTACCATTACAACTAATTGTAGGTATAGGATGGGTCAGGAGTCCCCAAAATGGTGCTCATGGCCACCATGACACCCACAAAAGCTTTCCTGGTGCCTGCCAGGTGTTTCTAGGATATAGGCAGTGCCAGGTAGGGGCTTGTGACCAGCAGGGCTTTTGATTGGCTGTGCAGATTTAAAAGGCATCCTGTTCAACAAAGTATCTGCCTTAAATGTTGATGAGTTACTATGCGATTAATCTATCACTCCCTGCCTCCTTTGGCAGCTATTTTGTCCCTGTGCCCACGATCCTGTGTCAGAATTCCAAAGCTCAAAAAGGTTGGGGACACCCTTGCATAGATACACAAAATGAGGGATGCCTTCTGCTGAAGCAGACCATTGTGCATCACCCCCAGTGTGATATTTAGAAATCCACTTTTTCCATCTTTTCTAGTACACCAAAGTCTGTGGATATACTGCTTTTACCTCAGTAATTTCAACCCCTGATTTCACTTGACCTTTCCCCTTGATGTTAAATAAAATCCGTTGTTATCTTTGAATTTTAAAAGTGTCTCAAGTGCCATTTTCGGTGGTTTAAGGGCAATCCTAGCCTTTCCCTCAGGTTCCTGGACTGAGCAAATTGTATATTACTTACTCAGGGTGGGACAGACACAGTTACTTCAGGAGAGAAGAACACGTTACCAGGGCTACTCAGTCTGTGAGGGGACACACAAACAGAGGGAAGATCTAGCTTCTAACGAAGGGAAGTGGACAGGTCCATCATAAGATCCTATACAGAACTTGAAACTGCCATAGGGCTGCATGTCCCTGTGGTGATCACATTACATGAAACATAGTTTGGGGCTTAGAATTGGGGCTTAGTTAGAATTGGGAATGGGGAGGAAGAATTCCAACTCTGATTTGTCTCATAGCTCTCTCTTTCTCTCCACAAGTTAATGGTGGTAAGTCCTGCATGAAAATTTATGGAAGGCCTCATCTAATAAAGTGTTTGATAGAGAGGTTGTTCATGTGGAGCTAGACTTGGTGCTGAATTATTCTATACTCTCTAACAGTTCTGACGTACCAGAAATAGTCCCATATTGTTACTATATTGTTACCCTGATAAATTACTGCCCTTATTGTGTACTTCCTTCTTGCGAGTGTCTTGTAAAAATGTTATTAAGTTGCCATTCTACAGGGCTCAGCTTTTTCCCCAGGTTTCTAGAAGTTACATATCTGAGGAGGTGAGGTGGTGGAAGTGCCCATTTAAGTAAATGTTTGTACATGAACGTTCAACCATCATTTCAAGATGCTAAAGCAGGGGTGTAAAACCTCCAGCCCAAGAGCCAAACAGACCCCCCCCCCAGGGCTTCAATCAGGCCCGCAGGCTCTCTTCTCCCCACTCCTGCCCTCACCCGGTGAAACTCTGAGGCTGCTGTAACATTCCCAGATCCTTCTGCCTTCTCTTTGCAGAGGCTAAAGCACAAAGCAAAGCTGCAAAAAAAAAATGCTGAATGGATTTCCTATTCAGGCCTATAGGCAGAGCAGACTGGAATGGGAAATCCATTCCATGGTTTTTTTGCAACTATGTTTCAATGGCATGGAGCTGAGCTCAACTTCGCAGTGTTCCTATGGCCAGCTGAAGCTTCCTGGAGTTGTGTCCTTAAAAATCAAGCATTGATGCTTTGAGCCAGCTTTGTCTCTTCTCAGTGGACATAAGAACTAGTGCTTAGTGAGTACTCTGACTTGGGAACCCACAGTCAAAGGGGGATATTACACTGGAGAGCCATTGCTAATCTCAGTAGACCAGGGGGGAGGGGAAGAAGCTTGAAATGCCTTGTCATTTCATGTTTTCCCAGGCTGAGAGCATTTTATGTTTTTAGTTTTCTGCTGTGTGATCCTCGTGCTTTTTCTTGATGTTTTATTTTTAAAATTGCATTGCAAAAACCCACTATTCCCCTACCTTTCTGTTTTAAACAAAATATTGCAAGAGTTTTAAGCATGTTTGTATTTTAAGTTAACAATAATATATTTAATTGTGTTTGCCTGTGTCCTTTATAAAGTCTATATCTCCACTATCCAGCCTTACATTTTAGGACATGCATGGCTTGGCACCACAAAGTCCCATTTATGTCAGATCTGGCCCTCCTAACAAATGAGTTTGACACTCCTGTGCTAAAGCGTAATTTTAAATTGTGATATAAGCCCTCTACAAATGCCTTGACCTGAATAGCCAGGATAGCCCGATCTCATCAGATCTCTGACAGTAAGTATGCAGAATCAGCCCTAGTTAGTATTTGGATGGGAGACTACCAAGGAACACCAGGGTGCCAATGGAAAGTCAGGCAATGACAAACTACCTCTGAATATCTCTTGCCTTGAAAACCGTATGGGGTTGCCATAAATTGGCTATGCCTCAACAGCACTTTCTACCACCACTGCAAATGTGACAGTAGTTTTCTGTTCATGCACAGCAGGAGCCCACCAGCTCCACATTTGGGGCATGCAATTTGTGTGATTGCCATATCATTCAAATTAGGCAATGTGTGGATTTTCCATGTGGGGTACATCTTACGTTTACACAAAACATTCTGTGTCAAATGAATGGAAGCCCTGTACACATGGAAAATCCACATCACAACCAATGTTCCCTCTAAGCTGAGTTAGTGTGAGCTAGCTCACAATTTTTAGCCTCCAGCTCACACATTTTTGTCTCAGCTCAGGAAAAATGGCCCCAGAGCAAACTAATTGATGCAGCAGCTCACAATTTTAATGCCAGTAGCTCACAACTTTAATGCCAGTAGCTCACAACGTAGAATTTTTGCTCACAAGACTCCACAGCTCAGAGGGAACATTGATCGCAGCATAGTGGCCAAACAAATTGGATGTATCATAGGGGATGCAATGTGCTCCTAACACAAGCAGCTGGAAGGTTTCCAATCTGCATGAATAGAACACCAAAGTAACATTTTCAGAGAACTGGATGTCAGACCATTGTTTGTCTAATATGGCTTTAAGCAAAAAACCAAATAAATATTTTGACTTTCCCTTCCCATCAAATCTGTTAATAAAACCAACAGAGGGTTCACCAGTGTGTAATAGGATAGGGTCCTGACCTGGATAGCCTAGGCAAGCCCAGTCTCATCAGATCTTGGAAGCTAAGCAGGGTCAACTTTGGCAAGTATTTGAATGGGAGACCTCCTTGGAATACCAGAGCCAGGAAGTGGGGGCAGGCTTTATTCAGCCACCTCTCTGAATATCCTCCAGGCCCCCAGTAGGGGTCAGTCACCAGAGGTCGGCATGATTTCCAGGTGCACACACACACAAAAATGTGTAATACAGTAGGAGGTTTAGGCAGTGATGTATGGCATAGAAGTAGGAATGTTTCACACATGTTCTGGTTTTCATCAGTAAAATGTTGGAGGCTATGTATTTCTCTGCATTTGGCTGTCTGTGACAGCCTGAGGGGCTGTGGTTTACTGGTAGAGCATCTGCTTGGCATGCTGAAGGTCTCCAGTTCAATCCCCAACATCTCCAGTTAAAAAGATCTGGTAGTAGATAATGTGATAGAACTCTGCATGAGACCCTGAATAGCCTGTATTGACCATGATGGACCTAGATTCATTCCTGGACCAGTCTCTTTGTTTGCATTATTGGCTTGTGCAAGGGAGGGTCCTTATTGGAATAACAACCATGATGGACCAAAGGTCTGATTTATGTGATAAGGCAGCTTCATGTATAATCACAATGCTGTTTCATCTTTCATTTTCCTTCACCCTATATATGCTATCAATGTATTTAAAATGTTTAAGATGCTCTTATTTGAGGGTAAGCTTAATTCATGTTTAGCAGAGTTGTCCCTCTGTACCAGAGACATCCCAGTTTATTGATCCAGGGCTACCTTGAAATTTGGTGGATCGGGGCAGGACGGGAACAGAATCAGCTCCATTTTACAAGGGCCATTGTGTCAATATTGATGAAAATAAAGTATGGCAATACTTTTTACAACTACCCCTAAATGCCTACAATTTGACACGCTACAAGAACTCTATAAAAAGCACCAAATAATAATTTTAAAATTGTGCTGAAGTTCGGCAGCCGAACTGAAGTTAGTGTTGTAACATGCTTCTTGCAGTTTTACTCAGTAATTAAAGTGAACTGTGCAGCTGTGACATGCAGTACAGAATCCGTCCTGGATAACTGCGATTGCCTTTTTCGTACTCTGCCCTCTGTCTGTCTGTCTCTGTCCATCTCTCCTCACTCCAGCCCAGCTGCTTAGGGATTCTAGTGTGTGGGCAAGGGAGGGGGCACAATGATCCGGCACCTCCTGCACGGGACTGGAGCCCTACTTCAAAGGCTTGGCTGGCAGTTCCAGCCTTACTTCTTCAGCAGGGTTTTTGGTATATGATAAATCCCTGCTGAAAAAGCCAAGCTGAGGGTACTTAAGAGGTAAGGTTGGAGCCTCTTATGCAGTGCTTCGGCCCTGCTCTTAGAAAGCCCTGCCTGATATGGGGATGGAGCCCTGTTTATAGCTTATAGCTGGGCTATATATGCAAAAGGACACCATGACCAATTTTGCACTCAGCTTACCCCGCGGTCAGGTTCCTCTTCTCTGCGCAGCATCCGTCAGATTTCCCACTACCTGCGCTGGAGTTACAGGAAGCATCGTGGCTTTCACGTAGCAAACAGAAACCGCTAAAAACCAGGTTCTGTTTGCTGCGTGAAAGCCGCAATACTTCCTTTAACTCCGGCGCAGATAGTGGGAAATCCGACGGATGCTGAGCAGAGAAGAGGAATGTAACCACGGGGTAAGCTGAGTGCAAAAACGGTCCATGTAAACAACAAATTACTGGAGTATATTAAGTGGAAAAAACAAAGTACACTATTCAACATCATATACAAAGATCACAGGATGATGAGGAAAATTATACACATATATAAATGAGCGGATAAATATAGAAATAATCTAGCAGGATACATCTGAAAAGTCCATTGCAAAAGAATCAAGAGATCCTAATGAGGTTAACAGTGGCAACAAGCAGCTGGTATTCCACTTGTTTCAAATGTTGAATCTTCCTCAGAGCCACAACAAGGTTTCAAGCAGATTAAAGCCTGAAGCCGGTGCTTCCAAATAATGTTGCACAATGCTAATCATAGGAAATGCAGCAGCCTACATCACATATAACATAGTTAAAGGTTCTCAGCTCCGACCCCATCCCTTAAGCAGGTCTAATTAAGCATGCTGATCTGAATACTCAGCAGATGTTTTCTTTCCATCTCCAGGTGGGCAAGCATTTGCAGGCCAGCGGTTGCTTGCTGCATATAAAAAAAACCTGGGAAAGTGATCTTTCCCAGGGTATTTTTTTTAACTTATCCCAATTCTCCCCTGTACTTGGGCTTCCTCTGTGTGTATGGCAGCCATTTCATGATTGCGCCCACCCTTCTGCCTCGGGAATGAAATACTTACACATCTTGTACTCTATCCCCAAGGCAATGAAAACATGTTTGGTTTGAATTAGAGGATTCACCATCTTACCTAGAAAGGCAATTTGTCTTCTTAAGCACTGTAAAATGAAAGATACTGATCATGAAGAGACTTTTGTTTGAGAAACCAAGGTGATTTACTTATTTATTTATTTAGGGTATTTCTGTGCCACCTCTTTAGAGTCCTGGGAATTGTGACACACCTTGACAGGAACTAGAAGGTTGGTGAGCACAGCTATGGCATAAACTGAGGCATACATTCTGCTATATTGTGCCCATGACTGCTCTCTGGATAAGTAGACCTGAGACAACTCAAGTGGGTTACATCTCTTTTGTAGCACAAAGTAAAGTAGAACTAGCTCATATTTTTTACTTGACCTATGCCGCCTGTGCCACTGCTGACTCAACAACTCAGTTTCTTCAACCTGATCCAAGGCAACCATTCTGAAATGTGAACTGTCGGTCTGTAGAGGCTCAGAATTCTGGCCACAGCCAGAATGAGGCCACTGGATGGAGGTTCACCCTTTCCTACCAGTGCATCAAACCAAAGCCCTTTTATTCTGATGGCTTCCTTGCCCAAATTGGAATATTTTATCCTTGGTCATGGATATTTTTATCCCAAACTGAAAAGTTTGTGCTGTACATTTTAGTCCCTTTTCAGCTTAGCAATAAAAAAGGGGGGAGTGGGGAAGGCATGGAAAGGAAAAAAGTGTCTAATGTAATCACTAAGATGGCTCCAATGATGAAGAACATCTCTGCCAATGTAGAGGATCAAACAAAATTGTTGGGTGGAGGACCGAGCCAGGATGTTCTTAAAGTAAATACCAACACTGCTTTTTGCTCATCATCTCCTTTGACGGGTCTTTGTGAAACTTTGAATAGTCTTGATTGTGCTGAGAGTGAAGTCATGCTTAATTAGCATAAAAAGAAAGTATCCTACATTTGGGGCTGATTTGTGTGTGCATTTTTTTAAAGAGAATTTAAGAGTTTTTCCTTCCTTAGACAAACTGCTATTGTGAAACACACTGCCAGCATTGATGCCGGGAGGTTGTTCATATATTTGCATCTTTGTTTATTCTGTGTGGTTTGTTTTTTTAAAAAAATTAATTATGGATTATCCTTGCTGTTGGCATTTGGTGCGAGTACGGCACAAAACGTACCCTGTTTCCTTCCAAGAGAACAATTAGGGTAATACAATGGTTAACTGCTTCTAGGAGCTTCATTACAGGAAAATATGTTGTCTTGATGCAGGGAAGCTGCCCTCGAAACCAGAACTACAACTACAACAAAATAATCATTAAGAATGGGACAAAAATATTCAAGCAAAAATAACATCCAGGAAACCGTCCCCTGAGACAGTCCATCTCCAAGTACGAAGAAAGAGTACCAGCTGTCCTTTATTTTAGGGGACATCCCTAGTGGCCAAAACTATTATCCTCCCTCATCTCAGCAGCCGTTCTGCAACACATCATTTTTAACACATTGATCTGGCAACGTGTAAATATCCTTAATTCTAAATGTATTATTAACACTACTAGCAGCATTAATATCTCTACATAATTAGTTCATTGATAGATAATGCTCAATCAGTTATGCATGCGGGGGACAATAATATATATGCAGAAAACTGGATAAATTTGTCCTAAGAGTACTAATAATTTCAATGACACTTCAAGAGCTATCATGCTATGAACATTGCACTGAGATCTGGGAGACACAAGTTCAAATTCCCACTCTGCCATGGAAGCTCAGAGAGTGATTTTGGGCCAGTCATTCTTTTTCATAACCTAGGTCACAGGCTAGCCAGAACTCATAAGGTCTTGGAAGCTAAGCAGGTCAGTGCTAGCTAGTATTGGAATGGAAAACTTTCAAGGAATACCAGGGTCATGACGCAGAAGTAAGCAATGGCAAACCACCTCTGAATGTCTCTTGCATTGAAAACCCTACGGGGTTGCCATAAGTTGGCTGGGACTTGATGGCAAAAAAAAAACACAACAAAGGTCACAGGGTTGTTATTGTGAGGATAAAATGTTGTGCATTGCTTTGGGTCTCTGTTGGTGAAAAAAAGTGGGATGTAAGTAAAAATTAAAAAAAAAAAGCTTGATCCAGTTCAGATACGGTACACACAGCAAGAAGCAGACTCAGCATGCCCATTCCATGGTGGGTTGGAAACCAGGTACACAAAAAGTGTATTGCGTGCATGGCTCCCAGCAGTAGAAGGAGCATTACATGCGCAGTGCCAAACAGACATGGCCACCAGTCTGAGGTGCCATTTGTGGATGCTACTTGATAGGATATAAAAAGATACCCAGTATGTTTCACTCTTCCCCTGGAGCACAGCTCAGACACACTACAGTATGACATCCATCGTACTAGAAGGCATTCAGTAACACTAGAAACTGGGAAGTACAAAGAAGAATGTGATTAGATACCATCAATATATAGTATATGACACTTCTGAGTAAGTCTCCAGATCAGGGGTGGCCAAACTTGCTTAACATAAGAGCCACATCGAATAAACAGCAGGTGTTTGAAAGCTGCAAGGCTCAAATGAAAGCCACAAGACAGGAAGGAAGGAAGGAAGGAAGGAAGGAAGGAAGGAAGGAAGGAAGGAAGGAAGGAAGGAAGGAAGGAAGGAAGGAAGGAAGGAAGGAAGGAAGGAAGGAAGGAAGGAAGGAAGGAAGGAAGGAAGGGGGAGGGACAGAAAGCAACTTTAACTTTAAATGCATTCTCCAAGCCACTAGCTGGCTTGGTTTGGAGAAGTGATTTAAAGAGAGAAATGCCTTCTCCAAGCTGGCTGATGGGGGGCAGGGGCTTTGAGAGCCACACAATATGTTTTGAGAGACCTGCATGTGAGTCCCGACTTGAGCCACAGTTTGACCATCCCTGCTCCAGGTGTTTACTTCTCTGAGCTAGTCTGGTGACTGAATGCCATGGTCAAGTGACTGAAGGTAAATATTCTGTAACTGAATCCTGACAAGGCAGAGGTGATGCTGGCTGGCACTCTAAATTGGATGGAACGCTCATTAACAGACTTGTTGAAAAGCATATGAACTTTTCTGGATCGAGTCCTGGGGAAATAAATGAGTCATGTAGCTCCTTTTGTCAGTTGCACCCAACCCAGAAATAGTTTTTGATGGAGTTTGCATATCCATGCTGATCTTTGTTATCATAACTTTGAGGCTAGACTACTATAATACACTCTGTGTGGGGATGCCCTTGAATATAACTCAGAAAAGGCAAGTGGCTCAGAATGCAGCAGGTTGATTGCTGTCCAGGCTAAGCACTGCCCAGGCTAAGCCTTGTTGAAGTCTTACATTAGTTGCCACTTTGTTTCAGGGTTCAAGTCAAGGGTCTGGTTGCGACCTATAAACCCTTCTCATCTTGGAACCCTCATGGCTACATAATCGTCACTCATCTTTATGGCAAAGGAGAGCTTCACAGCGGAGTCTGTTGCATATTACCTCCTGCAAATAGGTAAGAACTGTGGCTGCCCAAGCTCGTCTCCTTGGTGGTGCCCCCACATTGCAGAATACCATACCAGCTGCTATAAGGGACTTTGCCTATATTTTATGGGGGAAGATGCAAAACAGAGCTCTTCAGATAACATTTTGAAAGAACATGAATGTTTTAGGAGACCAATCTGTTTGAACCCTCTTTTTACTGCTGGTATTGTTCTTTTATAATTTTTCTTACGCAATCTTGGCTTGAAAAGGGGAGAGCGGGAATAAGTTAAAATCAATTAGCAAAAATAACCTATCTTTAGGCTCTAAACCCAGCATACTGCATACCGAGGCCTAGGAATTGTGTTCAGACCCCCCAGGAATAATGGACAGTATAAAAGAAACAAATTGCTGTACCTTTTTAATAGTCCGGGTCGAAAATATTTCAGTTATTTCTAATTGATGAAAATACTTTGCTGTTTATACAGGGCTTCACAATGCAATGATGTCAGCAAAATACCAGACGTTTTTCCATCCAAAACAGAGACAACAGCCATATGTTCAGAAAATAGTTTTCTCCTTAGTGAATGTTTATAAAGAGAATGAATAGACGCAGTCTAAAATGAGAAACTTGTACAGTGTTGTGTTATTCAGAGATAGCAAAAGTATGTTTGATTAGGAGAGGGGAAAACATTGTTTTGATACCGTCATAATATTTTGGTTGCACGTCAGCAAGAAGCACCCGGGGGTGGGGGACTCCTTTATGGGTAATTCTTGTATTATCAGGAAAGCAGTGCAGGGATTTTGAGTGGAATATTGCCTTTGTCTTTATTAATGCCTGTCTTTTAGGGCATATTTGTCAGGGCTTTGAAATCAAATGCATTGACATCTAGAGCAGCTCAGCAATCTTAAGCATAGCCTCTGGACCACAGCTGTGTGGCAGATGTCCCATGTGAGTCAGCAAATGGTTGAATGTAGACCAGGGGTCCCCAACATGGCACCTTATGGATGCCATAGTGCCCACAGACACCTTTTCTGGTGCCCGCTGAGTGTTTTTAGAAAGTGGATGGGGTAAGGTTGTCAGTTCTTGGTTAAGAAATGCCTGGCAGTTTTGGGGGTAGAGCCTGAAGAAGGTGAGGCTTGGGAAAGGGACGGATTTCAATGCCAGAGAGTCTACCTTCCAAAGTGGCCATTTTCTCCAGGCAAATTTATCTGTCAGCTGGAGATCAGTTATAATTCCAGGAGATCTCCATCTACCAACTGGAGGTTGGCAACCCTTGGGTGGGGCTAGGTGGGGCTTTTGCCCAGCAGGGCTTCTGACTGGTTATTGGAGATCTGATTGACTGGACAGATGTTTTTTAAAGTTGCTTCCACACTAGCTGCCACCACGGGATGAGATTCTTCAGAGTGTGACTGATTTTAAGCTCTGTGTAAGCAAAAGAATATTTTAAACATCATGTTCATTTTAAAGTCATCCTGTTAAACAGAGCTTCTGCCTGAAATGATGAAAATTTACTATATTTACTAGGCATGACCTCACTCCCTTATTCCATGAATGTCTTCACCTCCTGCTACAGCAATGCCCACTGCCTTCTTTTGCACCCACCACTCCATCTCGGAATTCCAAAGGTGCTCAAAAGCGCAAAAGGCTTGGAGACCCCCGATGTAGACAAAGCTTCTCCAAAGCTTTTTTCATGCTGACAACAGTTTTTTCAAGATGGGTTGCCCTTTAGTCGTCCATGTAGGCCTCTTTATTACAACCAGAGAGTCTTCCAATTCCCCATGTAGCACTCATGGCTCTTGCTTAGTATCCTGACGATCAAATACTTGGTGTTTCCAGCTAAAAGGATTATGTAGTAGGCAATGTGAAAGCCTTCTGTCTGAAACCCTGGAGACCTGCTGCCCAGTCAGAGCAGACAAAACTGACATTGGTAGACCAAAGCAATTGTGTCCAAGCAATTGCAGTCCAGGAATGAGGGTCAGAAGAGGAAAAAATGAAGTCATGCTCAACCACTGTTTGGTGCTACACAAACATGCTCATCTTGTCATTCTTCTTCTCTCATCAATTAGATCTTGACTAATGCCCTATGGTTTGCTGTCCAAAGTAGTAATGCAAACCATGATTTGACACTGATTTGCAACTCCAGTTTGCTTGGGGAGTACGCAAACCATTTCTGCTTCAAATATAACAGAAAACTATGGCTTGTGCTATAGAAGGAGTTTGGATCAGGATTGTGGGAAGGGGGGAGTTGGCCTTTTCATGAAACAGCCTGCAGAGCTGCTATTCACCCTGCTGGGACAAAGTGAAGAAAGCTCCCAATTTAATCTCCTAGGTATAAACCTAAAAATGACAAACAGATCTGCCATTGTTATGTTTCTGTTCTCTTTAATGGGACCTAAGACAGCTCATAAAAAATACCAAAAGCATAATAATAGAAATAACACAACAAAACCCAAAGCAAAACAGATCCTGGGCTAGTATAATTTAGGGCATTATACTGGGCTGATATAATTTAGATCACCAAAAGGTGTTCTAAATTATATCAGCTCAGCATCTACCTTAAAATGCTACTTGAATTATAATTGTCATAATGAAACCTTACTCCCATCATACTTTTTAAATTACTTTCTCCTATGTGGTCACAGTGGCAGGATGAGGATTTCCATCTGTCTCCTTTATATATTTTGATTATTTTCCCTTTTTTGTGTGTGGGGAAAAATATTAGAAAGTTTGTCAAATCTTAGAGTTCAGCAAAATTCTCACAGGAGGTTTGAACAATGAAGCCCAGAAACAAGGTTTGTTGTTTTTTTTTGCAGGGGAGGGCTTAAGAAAGAAAGAGCACAATAAAATGTAAAGGTTCCAGAGCTCTGTTCCTGTGAGCTACTTCCCAAAACGAGGCCTGCTTTTAGGTGTCCTTAAAAAAAAAGTAGTAGTAACTGTACAGAGTTATGTGTAAAATGGAGAATTAGTTGCAATTACATTTAAAGGTCTGTCTCTAAGACATGAACAATAGATAGTTGTGAATTCTGGAAGCGGCCACCAGAGACGCTCATTCTGTTGCTAATTTAAAAGGCACCTTTTTTTGTGACATGAGACAATTCAGCTACCACAGAAAGATTTTGTAGCAAAGATCTGATGGCCATCCACCACCAATTATCTAGCCTGGTTGGGGTGGAGTGGGGAACAGCCATATAAAATATACAGCTGTCCGTCATCAGAGACGAGGGAGAGAAAACCCATTATGTAAATGCGTCAAATCCCAATGTATCATCTCTAAGCTCTGCGATGAGCTGAGAATGAACCCCTGTGGAATGTGATGAATTTCTGGGGCTCTTCCAAGCCTGCAGATGATGAGAAATTGCTCACCAAGTGGAGATCTACCCGAGAGCTAAAATTTCAAGAGCAACTGGAATCCTTCGGAGCACAGGTTTGAAGGTTGTGTGATGTTATTCAACTTGGAGAGACTGTTCAAAAGAAGACATAGATTAAAGCCCTTTTCAAAGTCCAAACTCTTCAGAATTGTAAAGTAAGGGAAAGCAGACGAAACTGTATACCAGTGTTGTTGTTTAATATGTCACTGATATTCTATACATTTTCCCAAAGTATAAAATGTATTCTCAAAACCATGCTGTTTTATTGTGCAACATGAAGAGAAGGCCGCCTTTGTGGGCTTTTGATTGCTAAAGATGCTTGCTTAGCAGGGCATTAAAGCTGCTTTTTTGTTAAAGAAAATAGCCTAAAAATAGGAAGACACACGACTCCCTGCAGAGTTGGATTTATGCACAAGTTAAGTAAACGACAATTTAGGGCCTCATATTATAAGAGGTCTCTAAATATTTCTTTTAAAAACTTTTAAAATTACTAAATCACTCTCCTTTCTTTTTTCTTTCGAGTAATGCTATGGGGCCTCTTAAACTTGACATAACTTTGGGCTTCAGCATGTCTTAATCTGGCCCTGCCTACCTACCAAACTGAGGTCTAGGAGACCAACTATACAATATGTTTCTTCACATGTTTGCACTAGTTTGCCCATGTTTTCTGCAGCTACACAGCAGCTGCAGGGAACTGCTTCTTTAAAACAATGAAAAGAGGTGGGAGAGCCCAAACTGTCTCATAATGGCATTGTGAAGGGAGGAAGGGCTCCTGCCACCCCTTCCCAGTAGTTTTTTTGTGTGAAAATGTTGGGTTTCTGATGCAATTTCACTTCCTGTTGTCATGAGTTAATTAAATGTTTGTATATGCATGCTGATGTTTAGCCAGTGAGAGGTAGAGCCAATGAGAATGTCTGCACATACTTCCCGCTCAGGCTAGGTGTCAATATGTATAGTAACCATTGAAGGAGAGCCCTAATAGGCTAATCCATATATTTGGGTGGTGGTCTTAGGGAAACCATTTGGTCAGTTTTTATTGCCCTTTGTGTTCAACCCTTAGATCTCCATGCAGTTAGAGTTTGGACTCCAGAGAGTCAACATGTAGTCTAGAAGTTAGTAAGGATATTGAGTCCTTCTTTTGTTTTCTAGTAATCCCAGTCTACCTTTCCTCATAGTAAAAGTAAACTACTTTTATTCTTAAGCTAAAACTCATGTGCCTGGCTGTTTATTTGTGGTTCTCTCCACGCTACTCTGTTAAAGGTATATGCAAATCCTAAGCAAAGGTTATGGGCCGCAGTAAGCTTCATAGCTGCGGGCAAGAGCCAAGGCGTTAATTAGTTAAGGAAAGTGTAGAGAAGTGCTCAGGTCTATTGTCCACAGATTTGCATCTGAAGGAACTTCTTCCCATCGCTCATGGTCGCTGCCTGGCTGCTTGGGAACAAAGGAATGCGGCATCTTTTGATGCCACGTCGGAGAAACAGACCCAGAGAGAGGCAAACCCCTGCAAGTTCTGCAAGAGCATATTCGCCTGAGGAAAGGATGACGTCTGGACAGGTTGTATGGAATATGGAAAATTCCTCTAAGCTTAGCATCCCTAAATTGTCCAGGGATAACTTCCTTTTATGGAAAATGGCAATTGAGTGTGCTCTTGGAGTCCAAAAGATAACATATGTCCTGGACTATGAAATTCCAACTGATTTATCTCAAGAGCAAAGAGAGAAATTTGATGCAGACGAACTTAAAGCTAAGCTGCTGATTCTAAGTTCGGTCTCATCTCAAGAGACAGCCATTGTTGTTAATTGTGACCACGTAAAACAGATTTGGAATAATCTGAATTTAAAGTACGGGCAACGCACCATTATCCAGAGGCAGTATCTGCGCAAACGCCTCTACTCCCTCAGTCTTGCCCCAGGGGGTGATATCTCAGATCACCTAGATAAGATCCTGGCGCTTGTTGCTGAATTAAGATCAGCAGGAGGTACAGTTTCCACTGAGGAACTTCAGGCTGTAATTGTCTCATTGTTTCCAGAATCTTATGAGAGCATTTTGGCCCCAGTTGAATCTAGAGAAGAGATTGATATTGATTTCACAATTGCATATTTGAGAGACTTAAGTGTTAAACGCAAACTCTCTAAAATGTCAAGCCAAATGCAGGCGTTGGCAGTAAAGGAGGAGAGAGGGACCAAAGATCAAAGGACTTGTTACAGATGCCTGAAACCAGGCCATATAGCAAGATTTTGCAAGTCAAAGCAAAGCAGATTTAAAAGTAATGGCCTGGGCTTTTCACACAAAGGAGAGAGAGGTGTGTCTCAGCAGGGAGCCACTAGCTCACAAACAAAGGAAAAGCCTCGTGGTGAAGTCTCGTTTATGCTAAGGTCCAGTGACATAAATGCCAAAGGGGCCTTTCTATTGGATTCTGGATCTACCACCCACATATGTAGATCTAGAAAATGATTTGTTTATTTGGATGAAAGTGAGCGGAGGACTTTGAAACTTGCTAATGGTGATACTTTGCAAACAGACGGGGTTGGTTCCGCGAAGATCTCAGTTTACTCAAGGGATGGAGAACTAATTGATGTGTTGTTGAAAGACTGTGTTTACTCTGAGCAAGCAGATCAGAATTTAATCTCTGTTATGAAATTGACAGATCAAGGAAATGTATTTTTGATTAAAGATAGAAAATGCACCATTGCCCACCCAGGGAGTGACGTGATTTTTGAAGCAGTGAGATTTGATGATGCCTACTATCTTAACCCCATAGAAACGTGTCATGTCTTCAAGGCAACAGAAAGTTTGTGTCCTCATAAGGAATGCTTTTATGCCTGGCATAGGAGGCTTGGACACAGAAATTTAAGATCTGTCAAGAAACTGCTGATTGCATGTGAAATAAAATTTGCAGAGTGTGGTCAAGAAATGCAAGTGTGCCACGTGTGTGTGAAGGGGAAAGGCACAGCGCCACCCTATAGCAAGAGAAAGCCAGTGCACAATGAGAAGTTTCTAGAGACCATAAGAAGTGACATAATAGGTCCAATAAAGGAAAGCACAGGGAAGAATAAGTATGTGTTAAGCTTCCAAGAAGGGAAAACTCGTTTTGTGCATGCATACCTGTTGAAATCAAAGACTGAAGACTTAGAGAAGTTCAAAGTGTATGTGGCTGCAGTGAAAAATAAGTTTGGAAAAGCTCCAGAGACACTCTTTACTGACAAAGGGTCAGAGTACTGCAACCATGAGTTCCAGAGTTTTCTAGAGCAGGAAGGAATTCAGCATAAGACCACTATTGGCTACAGCCCACAGCAGAATGGCTCTGCAGAGCGTTTAAGCAGGACTTTGCTGAATATGACAAGATGCCTGCTTATGCAAGCAAACCTGCCACAACAATGTTGGGGTGAAGCTCTGATTACTGCTGTGTATCTGCACAATAGAGTCCCTTCTACAGTCACAGATAAATCGCCTTTTGAATGCTGGCACGGTAGAAAGCCATCCCTGAAACACCTGAAATGTTTTGGATCCACAGTGTTTGCCCACATCCCTGAGAAAAGAAGGGGAAAGCTAGATGCAAGAGCAGAACTGGGCATCCTAGTTGGCTACACCCAAGGAGACAGAGGCTACAGGGTGATGGATCCAAAAACTCTATTATCTAAGGAATGCAATGTTGTGCATATTGATGAGAGCAGTGTACCCCTGATACCTGAGAAAATAAAGCCCACAGTGCAGGAAGATCAGGAAGCTGATGCAGGAATGTCCCTCACTGAAATGGTCGATTGGCTGACTGCCAGTAGCGCCAACCCTCAAGGTAGGCCAGAAAGCACCCCAGAAGCAGAAGGGGAGGCAGATCAAGCTGGGCCAGAAGGGGAGACAGGCAGTACTGTGAGGCAATCTCAGAGAAGCAACAAGGGTGTACCATCTGCCAGATATGGACTTTGTAATGTTCTGCAAACTGCAGAAGAACCCTCAAACCTAGAAGAAATAAGTGACTTGCCTGAGAGTGAAAAGGAAAAATGGAAGCAGGCGATTGAAGATGAATTTGAATCCTTGTAGCACAATCAGACATGGACACTAACCAATCTGCCCCCAGGTAGAAAGGCAGTTAGATGCAAATGGGTGTTTAAAGTGAAAAGAGATGCTGCTGAAAAAATAGACAAGTACAAAGCACGTTTAGTGGCAAAAGGCTTTACTCAGAGACCTGGAGCTGACTTCTCTGAGACCTTTGTCCCTGTTGTCAAATATGCCTCCATAAGAACTTTGTTGAGCATGGCAGCATCAAGAAAAATGCATGTGGAGCATCTTGATGTCAAGACAGCTTTCCTGAATGGAAACCTTAATGAGGAGATCTACATGGAGCAACCAGATGGCTTCTAAGAGAAAGGAAGTGAGAACCTTGTCTGCAGACTGAACCAGTGTCTGTACGGCTTGAAGCAGGCTGCACGAGCCTGGCACGAGAAGTTAACTGCGTTACTGAAGGAACAAGGTTTTCAGCCAGCAGGGAATAGCGGAACCTTGTCTTTTCTCCAGAATAAAGAATGGACAGTACCAGTACATAATTTCTTATGTGGATGATTTCATTTTATGCTGTCAATGTGAATCTGATGTGCAAGAGATAGTTGACAAGCTGAATGCAGAAGTGGAAGTAAAACGCTTTGGGACTTTGAACCACTATCTTGGAATACAGATGGAAAGAACAGAGAATGGAGGTTTTCTTCTGAGTCAAAGAACCAAAATCCTGAATCTTGCTAAGGCACTGAGCCTGGAAGATATCAAGAGAGCAAGTTTCCCACTTCACCCATCTTACCTCAAGCTGGAAGATGGAGTGCCTCTCAAGGACAATCGTCTGTACAGAGAGACCATTGGGAAACTTTTGTATCTAGCTCAACTTACCCGACCTGACATAAGTGCAGCTGTTGGAATCTTGAGCAGAAAGACAAGCTCACCTAATCACCATGATTGGAATGCAGTGAAGAGACTTGTTAAGTATCTTATTGGGACAGCTGATCTGAAACTGAAGATTACAGCTGATGACGACCCAAGATTGGTTGGATACATGGACGCAGATTGGGCCAAAGACACTACTGAACACAAATCAGTAAGTAGGCATCTGTTTTTCTACGGAAGCAACCTGATCAGCTGGACAAGTCGAAAGCAGAGTATAGTAGCTATGTCCACAACGGAAGCTGAGTTTGATTCTGCAGCAGGTGCCTGCAATGAGCTTGAGTGGATCCTACACCTGCTGAGAGACTTTGGAATAGAAGAGCCTATTCCAGTAACCCTGTCTGAAGATAACACACCTTGCCTAAGTTTGATCAAGAGTGAAAGTGTCAAAGGCAAGACCAAGCACATTTCTGTACGATACCACAAGGTGAGGGTGTTGCAGCAACAAAGAATGATTGAAGTAAAGTTTTGTCCTTCAGAAGAAATGATTGCTGACATCCTGACCAAGCCGCTCACCAAGAAGACGTTTGAGCACCTGAGAGAGAAGCTGAAACTTCATAACTTCAGTTTGTGAATTGAGAAGGGGATTGTTGGGTTTCTGATGCAATTTCACTTCCTGTTGTCATGAGTTAATTAAATGTTTGTATATGCATGCTGATGTTTAGCCAGTGAGAGGTAGAGCCAATGAGAATGTCTGCACGTACTTCCTGCTCAGGCTAGGTGTCAATATGTATAGTGACCATTGAAGGAGAACCCTAATAGGCTAATCCATATATTTGGGTGGTGGTCTTAGGGAAACCATTTGGTCAGTTTTTATTGCCCTTTGTGTTCAACCCTTAGATCTCCATGCAGTTAGAGTTTGGACTCCAGAGAGTCAACATGTAGTCTAGAAGTTAGTAAGGATATTGAGTCCTTCTTTTGTTTTCTAGTAATCCCAGTCTACCTTTCCTCATAGTAAAAGTAAACTACTTTTATTCTTAAGCTAAAACTCATGTGCCTGGCTGTTTATTTGTGGTTCTCTCCACGCTACTCTGCTAAAAGTATATGCAAATCCTAACAGAAAACCACACAGGAAAAGCTATTTTGCCAATTTTTCTGCTTCATGTGTGAATAGGGCTGTCAGCTGTGGGTTGGGAAATACCTGGAGATTTTGGGGGTGGAGCCTGAGGAAAGCAGGGGTTGTAGATGGGAGGGACTTCAGTGGGGTATAATGCCCTTTCAAGGACAGCTCTGCCAGAGCTATAGCTGACCCAAGGCCATTCCAGCAGGTGCAAGTGGAGGAGTGGGGAATCAAACCCCGTTCTCCCAGAGTCCACGCACTTAACTACACCAAACTGGAGGGGAGGGACCTAAGCAGGGATGTGAAGTCACGGAGCCTGCCTTCTGAAGCTGCCATTTTTTCCAGGACAGCTGATCTCTGTAGTCTGGAGATCAGTTCTAATGCTGGAAGAACTCCTTTCCTCACCTGAAAGTTGGCAACTCTATTTTATACCAAGTCTATGCATCCCTACTCAGATGATGTCAAAATGACTGAAAAGCAATTCCCATTAATGGCATGCTTAGGCTGTAGCCCAGCAGCCTTTTTACTTCGCCAGGTCAGAGGACAGTGGTTATATGGGTTCATGTGATGTCCAGAGATTACAGACCACAATCCCACACAGAGATATGCATGTTGTAGCCCATGACATCAGCACACTTAAACATGCTTAACTCTGGATTCAATTTTGGCTGTAATGCCAGGGTAATAACCTGAAGACCCTCAAATATTCTTTGTAGAGACCCCCATAAAAATCTTCCTGAGCACTTGGCAACATTTCTTTATTTGATCTCTTGAAAACAAATTCATAACTAGAAATATGTAACCACAACATCAGTTCTCTCTCTCTCTCTCTCTCTCTCTCTCTCTTTGTTCCAAGTTCTTCCAAAATGCATGCCTTAAAAAAAAAAAAAAAAGATTAGTGGTGCATGGTAAACAGCCTGAAATCCCTGTAAACCTGGGACAGATTAGTGTGAAAAACTATGCCATCCTATGAAACTCAATATGTCAAAGCTAACATTAAGACAGTTCTGGTTCTGTTGTTTTTCTGCTTTTCAGCAGGCTAGTTGGAAAGAATCATCGATATTTCTAGCTGTCACCCAAGAACCTCCTTTCTTATCAGGCCCTGTTTTTCTTGTGCTTTACACAGATTTTCCCCCCACACACTGCAAATACAGACTTTTTAAAAGCAAAATATTGAGAACAAATATTGACAGCTGCCAAATAAGGTATATAGTTGTGAAAGAGATGTGAAAAGCTGAGCAGAAAAGTCAATGATTACACTGTAGAAAACATAAGCTTTGCTTCAGTCCTCTGCCAAAGACATCTTGTGTGATCTTGGATAAGTCACCTAGGGACATATTTTAGAAGAGCACAATGAGGCTTATACAGAAATTAGCCCGACAGTTTCCATTCTCCTTTTTCCCCTCCTTGCCAAACAGATGACAATAAATTCCTGAGATTATAATTCCCTGAAACACAGAGGAATGTTGCACAAAATACATGCTCTAGAAAACCATGGGCTGTTGTTTTTGCTGAACTGTACCACTCCAGACTGTGCAGATAGGGTGACCATGTGCTTAAATGCTCCCACACAGACAAATAAACTAGCTATGGCTTCACCTGCTGTATAAGCAAACAGAGGGGTTTATTTTTGTAAGTAAAGGGCTTTTTGACACGGAAGAGCATGCAAAGATGCAGTCCTTAAAATGAAAGATCCAATATGCTGTGTTGGGAAAAAAATCTCTGTGTTGTCCGAGAAGATGGTTCAAATCCTAACAAGAACTTTGTGAAGATAAAACTGCATAATCCCTACATGCAACACCTTCAGCACCTCAAGGAAGGATGAGATACAAAGTGGTAAATAAGTTCTCCATATGCAGTCCGAAACGATACTATCCTGAAAAGGCTGTTCTGTTTGATCCTTGTTTAAACATGATCTTTCTTCCAATTCTGAATCGTTGCCTACCTTAACTTCTTTCTGTGTTTCTTCCTATGGATTACTTCCCAGCTGCCCTATACAGCCCTGAACAGCCATGTGCAAATGGTCATTCCATCACACATATAACAGTACTCTGGATGGACAGAGTCAGTATTGTGTCTGCTGGCTCTGGCTTATCACTACATCCCTTGGGGAGGTTCATATAGGTCAAGCACAAAACCAATAACCTCCATTTTTGCCTATGTGCATACACATATAGTGTCTATCAAGACAAACTATGTGTAAATGCACATATGCCCTTGTCACCTTCATCACATAAAGGCGAAGAGCTGTGAGGGAGGAGGGGCAATCCTGAGGCCCTACTTTGCAAGTGGATGTTCTTGTTTCACAAGGGAAAATACACTTGCAAATGATTGCTAAAGTGCATTACCCAACATGTGTGAAAGTAGCCAGGCACACATAAACAGCTGCAACTTGGAATGATTGTGCAGAATTTTAGAATCATAGAGTTAAAATAGAGAGGACTGTCTATTTCATGATCATTCATCTGCCATGTTCAGAAGCAGATATATGTATGTGTCATCAAGTGACAACTGACTTATGATGACCCCACCAAGGGTCTTTCAAGGCAAGGGAGAAGCAGTGGTGGTTTGTCATTGCATCCCTCTGCAGAGCCTTCCTTGGTGGTCTCCCATCCAAGTACTGACCCTGCTTAACTTACAAGATCTGATGAGGCTGAGCTATAACATGCTATCTTCCCTCCTCCACAAGCAGACACTCTACCAATGTGGTTTAAGAGCAGCAGACTCCCTTCACCCACACAGTTCCACTGCTCTCAAAAGAATATGTCAGAGCCCTGTCCTCTACGATATACTGAATTAGGGCAGATCCAGTTTTAAACAAAGATATCTGTCACTATCACAACTTGTTTAAGCATACATAAATTGAGAAGGAGAAATATAGGAGGAGAGGCATTTTGAAATACAACAAATGTTCAGTGTTCATAAATAGCAGGGACACATTAAGTCTTTTCCCTTTTCACAAGTGGATGTTCCAAGCTGGTTTACAGAAACTATGAGTGTTTGGTTGAATGCATTATTACATGGGCTTTAAATTCCAGCACACACACACACCCTTTTATCCTCAGATAAAAGAAGAGTGCCTCATGCAAGCAACAATTTACCTGCCAGCACTTAACTAGAGGTGGGCTGTCCACATACCAAAGGTAGAACATTTTTGTTCTGCTTTGTATTCTGGGAGATCATGAGCACCTTCGCACTCTGTGCTGAGTTTTTCTAGTTCTAGTTCTCTTTCTTAGTTCCAGTTGGATCATTCTCATCACTTTGTCAAGATTGCTGTTAGGGATTCATGTCTGAGGCCCCTTAGATGTTATATATTCTGCCTTTAGGATAGGGAAAGTGTTAATAAGTCAGATGCACTCTCCTTCTGTCTTGCATTTACTGTGGAAACAATTTTGCTTGGCCTTCATTCTCTTCACACCTCCTTTTTCCTATCTTTATTTGGTCCATTTATATTCTGCCCTTTCCCAGATGGGCTCAGGGTGGATCAAATACAGATAAAAACCAGTCACATACAGTAAAACCAATAAAACCAATAAACATAATTAAAACAACATTCTTCAACTCATCAAAATTGTCCTATTCATCATTATTATACTCATTACTCTTCTTTTTCATTTTCTTCCATTGCCTGCTTACATTCTAATGTTCTTCTTAAAGTTGATTGTCAAATGCCCTCATTTTCTTGTCTTCACATATCTATTTGCATCCCTTTCTCTATAGGAAGAGCATTCAAAATCCACATTTTGTACAGAGTGCTGTATCCAAAATGCTGACTGGAGTGGTTCAAAGGAACCGTATCACTCCATTCTTGTTCCATCTACGCTGGCTCCAGGCTTCCAGGCCTAGTTCAAGGTGCTATATTGACCTTTAAAACCTGTCTGGCTTGTGACCAACATATTCCTTTATGAACCTGCCCAACCACTGCACCTCATCTTTAGGGGCCCTTCTTTGGGTGTCCTTGCAGTCTGAAGCTAGATGGATAGAAACTGAGAAAGGGCCTTCTCACTTGGAAGACCAAAACTATGGAATACCTTCCCTTGGAAGGTTCCTCTGGTTCCCCCACCCCCCAATCACTATCGTCTGCCAGTGGATGGAGACTTAACAGTTTCATCTGGTGTTCTTTCACTGACTTTCCTTCTTGTGTTTTATTTTAACCGTTGTTTTAAATTGTATTTCAAAAAGTTTGTTCTGTTGGGGGTGCCACCTTGGGGACTTTTTGTGTGGAAAGGCAGCATAGAAATATCCATGTCTCCATTTATTTATTTATTTTATTAGATTTATAGCCCGCCCGCCCCTCCATGTCTCTTCACCCTTCCAATACACTCCACAAATCCTGAATCACAGCCTCCATTTTTCAACAATGACCTATCGCTGGCTCTCTGTCATAGCATCTGAGTCCTTCTGTTAGTTTCTTAAATGCCTGATGAAATCTTGCTTCTTCACTCTGGCATTTTTCTAACACATCTTGAACATCTTCCTTTTCCCTTCCAGTCAGCTTTCTTCTATGTCTTATTTGAATTTTAATTAGGGATCTGGATCCTCCCTCACCCTTTGGTTTAGTTCATGCTCTGTTTGCCAGTCACATCATCCAGCAATTTGAGCCTCTTCATCAGATTACTTTTCCCATATTCCAACAGTACAGGATAGAGAATCACCAGTGTTTATCATGCACATTCTCTGGCAGCCTCAGTTCTAGCTCCTCCCTCCCTCACAGACCTGTCTGTCTGTACACAGTGCTCAGCAGTCAACTGTGTAAATCAATAGAGAGCCATCAAATGATTACTTTTAAAACCCTTGCTTGAAAAGTCTTAACTTTTGGTTATTTTACATAGGTGCATTTTTTTGTGCACAGCCTTATAGAAACAGTAGTTCACTCCCTAATCATTTAATTGCCTGACACAATAATTGATGACCCTGGGGGAGAATTGATTTCACCGACTGTACAGAGGCAGAAGAACTACAAGGCAACAAAATGACATTACACCACCACAGCTACTGTGCAGCCCCAAAGTGGATGGCAGGGAACTAGACAGATCTAAAGCTTGCCTTTCCACTGTTGCTGGCAATTTAACACAAGTCGTTGGCTTGCCGGACTTGTTTACGACAAAGCATCCTCACTTTAATCCTGAAGGCAGGTCCTCGCTCTATGTACAGTCCCTGATGCTTATGTGCCTCCTAGAAATAATCATAGTAGAGCCTGGGTCTGTGGTTTGTGGTGGAGCTAGAGATTGTTGCAGCAGGTACCCCCATTATCACTTTCTGCAGAAACCCACAGTAGGATAGAACACTTGCCCTCCCTTCACTGATGATTTTTATCTAGTTAAGAACAGCTCTTGGTTTCAATTTATTACAGGTGGATAGCTGTGTTGGCCTGCAACAAAACATTAAGACTCAAGTCCAAGAGCACCTTCAAGACCAACAAGATTCCCAGAGTATAAGCTTCCATGAGTCAACACTCCATTCATTGACCAAGAATGTCAAACTTATTCGTTATGAGGGCCAGATCTGACATAAATGAGACTTCGTTGGGCTGGGCTATGTGTGTCATATCATTTAATGCCGGGTAGCAAAGATATAAACTTTATAGAGGACACAGACAAACACAACTAAGTCTCTATTTTCTCCATTGGCTGAGGCTCCTCCCTTGGGGAGGAGGGGGGAGGGAGAACTTGTTTTTCCAATTTAAAAAAATTAAATTATACTTAAAACAATAGTACTCATTGGTCTTAAGGTGCTTTCTTTGTATCTCTCCTGTGCAAGCCAGGGAACTAGGCAAAGCAAGCTCTGACTCTTTCCTTCCTTCCCCAAGGGACCAGGATGGGGAGGAGCCTCAGCCAATAGCAGGAAAAGAAGCTTGCTTCAGTAGCTGTGCTGTGCGATTGAGAAAACCTGGCAAAGCAAGTTCTCCCCCCCCTTCCACCCCAAGGGAGGAGCCTCAGCCAATGGAGAAAATAGAGACTTTACTCTGTAGCTCCTGTGCGATTGAGCAAGCCTAGCAAAGCAAACTGTGATGCAGAAGGAAGCAAGAGAAAGGAAAAAGGAGGGGGACCACTGCCAGTTGCTTGGGAACCTGAAAGAATCCCTCCAGGGGCCTGGTTTGGCCCCCGGGCCACATGTTTGATGCCCCTGATTTAAACTGTAATCAGGGGGGGTACATTATCCCTCTATAAAAAATCCAAAGCAAAGATAGGACCTGTCTTGGAAAGCTAATTGCATAGCTTGCAGTAGCTGGACTCTCTTAGATTTCCAGCCATCTTCGAACCAGATGTATGTCAGGATCACGTCTGCGATAGGATTGCGGCCACCCAGAGTACTGCTATATTTTTATCTGCCCAAACCATCTTGGTCCACCCCAGAAAATAAGCTTCAGACAATGGTGTATATTGAGATCTAGTGTAGCGCCATGGCTGACAGCCTGACCTATGAGCCTGTAAGTCTCCAATCTGCCATGAACTTACTGGGTGGCCTTCAGGAAGTCACTTTCTTCTTCCAGCTTCAGCTCCTCATGTCTAATAAAGGGGTAATAAATAATACTGTCAGTCCACGAGGATTACTAAGAACTGTCTAGGCATATTGTGTTGAACAATAGCAAATGCTAATATAGTGTTACGTATTACTATTGTTAACATTGATGCACCCCAGGCATCGGCTGATTGTGACAATTTGCCAGACTTCACAGGACTCAGAAACCACAGGAGAGTGTCAGAAAGCACGTCCTCTGTTGCCATACAGGATGGTGTGTGTCTCTTCAGTCACTTTCCCCCATAGCTGCCATTATTTACTTCCAAAAATAATAAGTGAAAGAACTCTCTCTCTTTCTTTTTTTGCCAAGCCCCTATTGTTTTTCTTTGGGAATTCATAGGAGGAAGCAGAAGGGAGTAAACAGGAAAGCCCCAGATGTTTCTCATTCGCCAGACTACAGAGGGAACACCTCGACTGACACAACCAAGGGGGCTCAGTGAACTGACTGCCCTCAACAATTTGTTCCTGAAGTGGGCTAACGCTCCGTGTTGAGCAGAAGCAGGAGGGAAAGGCAAACAAATCCATTGATTCTCAAGATGAAACAACCACAATAAATCTCCCGAGTGGTAGCAGACAAGCCTCAGACATAAATCTTCACAATAACATGCCGGGTTCAGCCCCATGTCCTCCATTCCATTATCTCTAAGCACTGAATCAGTGGCTTGGAAATAAAGGGTGGGAAGTGCAGTGTGAGGGTTGGGGGGGGGGGTTATATCTGACAAATGCTCTTGTTCATTAAATTCGTGAATGGCTTACTGTCTCCACAATAGTAGCTGTGTCCCTCCCTACGTTTACATGCTCGCCTGTTCAGGGCTTCTTAAGATCCCTTTTTAATTAACAAATGCAAAGCAAGTCAGTATCGCTGCCTTAACTAGCTAGTGTTTAAAGTGATGGGAGCTGGCTTTCAGAGCACTGGTGTAATACAGAGAGCTGCAGGTTCAGCCTCCAGCCATACATTCACTTTTTTTTCTTGTCACGGCACAGCCAACTTACGGTGACTGCATAGGGTTTTTTTCAAGGCAAGAGATGTTCAGACGTGGGTTGCTGTTCCCTGCCTCTGCATCACACTCCAGGACTTCCTTGGTGGTCTGCCATCCAAATACAAAGCAGGGCCAACTCTGCTTAACTTCTGAGATCTGACAAGATCAGGCTAGCCTGGGCCAACCAGAGTAGGGCCACAACTTCACTAGGGGGCCTGAATATAAGCCTAGATGAGACATTAGGGTTTGTAGAATCTTTCGGGCTCAAGTGCCATGTTCTACTGGAGAAAGTTTTCTTTCCAGACGTTTCGTTCTCAGCTGTGGAGAACATCCTCAGTGGCGTTGCAGCCGGAGCAGGCGCTCTGACCTTCTTGGCGCCTGTGCATTGAGTGGGGCCAGGGCTGCTGGAGAGCTGCTATTTCTAGGCTGGAGGGGGTGTGGTGAAAGGGCAATTCTCCAGCCTAGAAATAGCAGCTCTCCAGCAGCCCTGGCCCCACTCAATGCACAGCAGCCAAGAAGGTCAGAGCGCCTGCTCCAGCTGCAACACCACTGAGGATTTTCTCCACAGCTGAGAATGAAACGTCTGGAAGGAAAACTTTCTCCAGTAGAACACGGCACTTGAGCCCGAAAGATTCTACAAACCCTAATGATGTTACCAGCTGTGAAAACCTGAAATCCTAGATGAGACAGTAGGAAATGTGTCATTTGTGTACCTCAATGTTTAGATTTTAATTTCATTTAAAATCAGCTTGAGGGGTTGGATCACTAATTTGATCCAAGAAGCTGCACTGAGGTTAATTCTTACCCACACACCATTAAATCCAAAACTTTCCTCCAATGTTGCTTTTTACCCTGAGGAGGAGAAGCAGAAGGAGGAGGAGGAGATTGGATTCGTACCCCACCCTTCATTCAGAGTCTCCTTTCCCTTGCCCTCCCCACAACATGTAGGTAGGGCTGAGAGAGCTCTGACAGAAACTGCTCTTTCAAGAACAGCTCTGACAGAACTTGTGACTGATCTAAGTTCACACCAGCAGCTGCTTGTGCAGGAGTGAGGAATCAGACCTGGTTCTCCCAGATTAGAGTCTGCACTTTTAACAACTACACCAATCTGGCTCTTTGGTGAACAGTTATTTTTTCACACGAAGAAACCATCCATGGGCACAGAAGGAGGGGTGCTCTTGGTAGCTGATGATTCAGTCTTTAAGCATGTGGATAGATGGGTTCAAACCCAGGTACTGAATGGATGGTGATTTACCTGCCTGGTGCGATCAGAACTCTCACTGTGTGGATGAGATGATGGTGTAGAAAGGAAGAGTTGGTGTAAGATCATCATGGATTAAGATGGTGTAGGGTGGAAGGAAGTTAGACACTGAGATGTTTTTTTGGAGCTAGCAGGACCTGTGCAAAAGAGGCAGCCTCTTCTTGTCCCAAGATGGAACCAGGCTGCTGGCGCTTAAAATCAAAAGCTGGCAGAGAAGTTTTTCGGGTAAATCTTGGGGAAAAGCCAACAGGAGATGAAATGTCTCTGGTTCTGGATAGATGAGCTCTAAGAGATTAATGGGTAGCTGTAACCATTCTAGAGGGAAATGGATTAGGACTGGTCACTGACAACATTGACTGGTAAAGTCTAAAGGACACAGGAGGAAGGTTGCTGTCCTAACATGTCTGGGGAATTACAGATGTTTATATGCAAATGCTAGAAGTGTCCGAAGTAATGTGGGGGACCTGGAATGCTTTGTGTCAGAGAAGAATATAGACATCGTGAGCATTTCAGAAGTTTGGTGGGATGAGGATACAGTGATTCCTGGATATAAATTATATTGGAAGAATAAGAAGGGAAGGGTTAGAGATGGAGTAGCTCTGTAAATCAGAGAGGGTATACAGTTCAGTAAAATTAAGGATACAAGCAGGGCCGGCACGTGGGAGTAGGCCAAGTAGGTAGCTGCCTCAAGCACCACTTGGCCTAGGGACACCATGTGGCACCACCTCCCTCCGTGCCCCACCAGCCTTTGTCTCCCCGTGCCCACCGCCCTCCGTCTCCCCACGTCTGCTGGCCTCTGTCCCCCCGTGCGTGCTGACCCCCGTCTCCCCATGCCTTGCCGCCATCTGCCCCACCTCCTCCCCACACCCATCACCCTTTGCCTCCCCGCATCTGCCACCCTCCATCTCCCCACACCTGCCTCCCTTGGTCTCCCCATGCCCCACCACCAACCACCTCCCCGCGCCTCATCTCCTCCGCACACCCACCACCCGCCTCCCTGCACCCTCCGCCCTCCGTCTCCCCATGCCTGCCACCCTTCCCCTCCCCTCCCCGTGCCTGTCGCCTTCATGTCCCAGCACCTGCCAGCCTCCATCTCCCCACACCCTGCCACTGTCCACCTCCCTGCGCCCCACCTCTTCCCCATGCCCACCACCCTTCGCCTCCCCATGCCCGCCACTCTCTGTCTCCCCATGCCTGCCACCCTCTGTCCCCCCATGCTCGCTGGTGTCCGATGACACTTCCTATGAGCGCTCACCCCAGCCTGGTGCTATCACATGTACATCTCTCACCAAATTCCAAGCATTGCTTATGACCAAGTCCAGAATCACCTCCCCCCAGTAGGTTCTGTGACCTGGCATATTCATTGGGAATATCTAGAAACCCTGTCTCTTTCTCCTGCCTTGAACATATATTGACCCAATCAATGTGTGAGTAGTTAAAATCACCTATTCTGAGACAGTTATTTTGTCCAGCTGCTTGCCTTAAATCTTTGGCTCTTTTAAAATAATCCTCTAGCCTTTGATGTGGTAAGCGATAACAAACTACCAGAGGAAGCTTCCTTTTGTGCCAACTATTTCCACCCTGCTTCTTGAAGCAAATCTATTTCTTCCCATTTTGCGCCAACTATTCCCACCCTATTTCTGGAAGCAAATCTATTTCTCTTAAATTCAGGCCCAGCGCTAGGGAGTCTGGGGCCCCTAGGCTGAGGCCTGTCCCCTGCCCCCCTGGTTTCCTCTCTCTTGCGCAAAGCGTGCACAGCTCGATGACATCACCAGAAGTGCAATCATTGGGCTGTGCGCACTTTGCATAAGTGCTCTGCTCAGCCATCCCCTGCTTCAAAGGGAGCCGGCTGGTCTCCCCAACCACCTCCCCGCGCCCCATCTCCTCCGCACACCCACCACCCGCCTCCCCGCACCCTCCGCCCTCTGTCTCCCCATGCCTGCCACCCTTCCCCTCCCCTCCCCGTGCCTGTCGCCTTCATGTCCCAGCACCTGCCAGCCTCCATCTCCCCACGCCCTGCATGATTAATGAACAAATTAATGGAAGTGGTAAAAGGTAAGAAGGATTCCTTTAAGAAGTGGAAGGCTAGTCCAAGTGAGAGAAATAAAAGGAAGAAAAGGCAGTGGCAAATAAAATGCAATCTGGTGTTTATTCTGTGTGGCTCTTATGTTAAGCAAGTTTGGCCACCCTGTGGGCTATACCATGTGGCCTTCCTCCCTTCTGTTGTACTTAATAGTTGTTTTTGATCTGCTTCCTGCCCACTCTATTTCTTTACCTATCCTATTCTGTGCCCTTATTCTCGTTAGCTTGGACTGGCCACCAGAACAATCAACAGAGCCAGAGGAGGTTGATTTCCTTGCCCAGCCCTTTAGTTTTCTCCTTCAAACATTCATGCCTGCTCTGGCAAAGAAACACACATGAACACCCCCACACATGAAGCTGTCTTATACTGAATCAGGCTCTTGGTCCATCAAAGTCAGTATTGTCTATTCTGATTGGCAGTGGCTCTCCAGGGTCTCAGCAGAGGTGTGAGGTCTTTCACATCACCTACACCCAGATTCTTAAACTGAAGATGCCAGGGATTGAACCATGACCTTCTGCATGATATGCAGATGCTCTACCACTCAGCCATGGCCTCTCTCCATTGCTTTCCAACCAACACATGACATTTCATTTTTTCTGCAACAGCCATTGAGGGGCATAATATCTGCAGCTTGCTCAAAATGTTTGCCTCACAGCACGAGCCCTCACATTTGCATATTGTGGAATTGCTGCAGCCAGCAGGACTGAAGTTTATTTTTAGCATTGATTGTCTCAAATTATTGGCCGTGCTGCAGAAGTGCTAGTGGGAAGAAAAACTGATGGTGCAACCTTAATTGTGTCTTTATTAATGGGGGTTTCTTCCAGCAATCCAGAAAGGAGTGCTTTCATTTCCTATTCTTCAGTGATAAATTTACTAAAGCCATAACTTTGCCTCCTCCTACCTCAGTATTGGACAGCAAATCACATTGTAGTTTATAACTAAATTACAGCACAAAATAATTGTATGGTGCAATTGTAAAACAGTGCTCTCCCTATCCAAGGAGCTAATAATGTTGCTTGACTATCCGAGTTCTAATTACAAGGTGAGCAAAAGTGTTAGCAGGGATATCTCAGAATGCTTTAAACTTATTCCTTTAGTTTCCAAAGCAATGGATTATCTGTCACAGCAGTGATTTCAGAGGAGGGTAGAATTCCTATTATCTGCAGATCTTTAATTATCTGAGTTTCAGAGGTCACCATATCAGGAGACACCATGCAAATAAAAAGGTAAAAAACGACAAGCTGAATTAAGGATGTTTAGCTTAACGTCCAGGCTACTGGGAGCCCTCATATCTGAGTGACAAAGCCAATGCATTGCATTGTTTGCAATCTTCAGTCACTGGCTAACAGGGAAAAACCCCTATGGAACTGAGGCCTGACAAAGTACACAGTACTGCACTAGATGGACCAGTCAATTCCATATAAGGCAAATTTCATGTTCTGTCATCAACCAAATGTTCAGGCAAGTCCCTCAGAAGGAATCATGTGCACAGGGATGTACCATGCTGTATCCATATGGTCAAATGAGTCACCACACCATAGATTGCATATTTTATTGATTAACTCAGTTCCAATCAGCAGTTTCCAAGGTTAACAGTAAACCTGCAGCTCAGTAGGCTTCCCCTTGATTGTCTCCATTAGGGTTGCCAGATCCAACTCAGGAAATACCTGGGGACTTTGGGGGTGGAGTTGGGAGATTTTCCCATTCCCTAAAATAAATAAAGAAATATACAGCAGTGCAGTTCTCCTGAATACAGTCTTCATTTTCTTATCCCCAGCAGCTGGCTGCACTTCTACTAAATGAAAGTAAACACACACACACACAAAGCAGCCAAAATAAATGCAGTTTGTAAGCATGCACTTTTGTGATTTCACTGGGGCAATTTACTCACAGGAGTTGCTGAATGTAACAATCTACTGTATTTCCACCAACATCTTCAGACTAACACAGGAAATGAAAGGTTCTAGTTTATGTTTTGTATGCAAATGACTTCTGAAAGGAATGTAAAACAAGCAGAGGGACTGAGCTGGCTTCTATTCCTTTCTCATAGCTTACAGACTTACCAGGAATAACCACATGGCTCTGCCTTGCGCCTACTGAGATTTAAAGGCACACACATACCTCCCAAGTTTCCAAGCTTCTTCTAAGCTTCCAAGCTTCTTCTGAACCTTCCGAGGTGGAAAGGCACATGGTGGCTGTTGGGGTGGGGCTTCCCCCCAGTGGCCATCTGGTTGGCAGTGGGGAGCAGCCTGCAAAACCAGGGGATCCCCCGCTGGCACCTGGAGACTGGCAAGCCTAATCTCCACCCACTTTCACTCAGATTCTTAGGCCTGCTTCCCCTGCTGAGAACCTTCACCTGGCCATGGTATCTCCTAGCTCTGGCCACCTTCTCTTCTGGTATAGTTAATGCTAGCAGTAACTAGACCACCCAGACCTGGTCCACTTCCTAGTGGTTCCCAGTCAGGTACTCACCTCCCACCTCCTTCAGCTGGGCACTTTTATCCTCCATCTCCTGGGTTCACCCAGTTCTCGTTGCCCTGTGCCTACTCATGAGTAAGTTCTTTCAAGGATATGTTTGCCTTGGAGTCTTTTCTACCTTGGTAATTGGTGATCCTTCCTCCTGTCTGCCCCTGCCATGCCCTCACTGATTCTCAGGGCTTCTCCTTCTGCCCCATTACAGTGCTGCTGGCATACTTAGGGCAGTGATCCACCCCCTCTCCCCTAGGGCTGGGGTGCCTAGAGACATGACAAGAATTGTCATCAACTTTGGCCAATCAAAGGCTTACAAGCAGGGAATGCCAGTGTTCCCCATTATTTGTTTTTAGCCTATAACAATCAAAGCTACAGTTACCTGAATACAGTTCCATTCCTCTAAGGTGCTTAGGCTGGTGTTTATAGTTCTTACTTATGCCATGTTATGCTACTCAATGGGTCTTTGACCGTATTAAACAGAATGAATGAATGAATGAATGAATGAATGAATGAATGAATAGGTCTTGCTCAATTTTATCTTCACAACAATCATAGAATCATAGAGTTGGAAGGTGCCATACAGACCATCTAGTCCAACCCCCTGCTCCATGCAGGATCAGCCTAAAGCATCTCTGACAAATAATCATCCAGTGATTATTTGAGTGAACTGATTAAAATGATTAAACTGATAGCCAATCACAGGAAATGTGCAGCATTGTATTTTACTCATTATCTTTCTATGAGTTTCCTGGCTGTGGCTCACCTGCCTACAGAGCAAGAGCAAATCTCTACAAAGGAGTCTAGCATCTGCAGTGTTGCACTCTTCTATGTCCACTTTAGTCAATAAGCTCCGAAGGGTATGACCACTGTTTCTGTACCAAAATGGAAATATTTTGTTTTTGAGAAGGTTTTGCATTTAACTTTCAGCAGAGTGACAGGTTCTCTTTTGTTTGCAACTTGCATCCCCTTTCATTAACTACTTCAGTAAAAAGCAGGGTAGAGTAGGAGTTGCACATTTTCTAAATTCCTCTTAGAAAGCAAGAGATTTTTGTGTATTAAGCATCTAATTCTACACACTAAATTGAATGCCCCCCCTCAACAAAGCAGAGCATTATCACTAATGGTAATCTTGGGATACCGGTGTGTGATGGAAGTTGTCAATGGGTTCACCTATATTTCAAAGACAAATCAGCATTATTTACTGTATTCTCTTATGCATATAAAAATGATTCTAACCACTATACACACAGAGAGAGACACAGAAAGCACATAAAAGCCATACAAATCCCATGCACAACACAAGAATCCACAAAACCAACAGAGAAAAGCAGAAAATAAAACTGTTGATGATATAAAATAATATAAGAAGAAAGAACAAGAACTATTTGCTCACTCCAACAGTAATATTGTATGGGGCAACTTGTCAGTGTTACATTATTAGAAACAAATATGTTGGTTGGTTTCAGACTTAGGGTGAAAACAAAGCAAAATATCAACAAAAAAAAGAACATTAAAACTAAATTAATTAAATGTCCACATTTTTAAAAATTTAAATCTGAAGCAAGCCAAACAGATAGGCCTTACAAAGCTTCTGAAAGGTACTCATGCTTGTATCCAATGAGTTTGCAGTAAGAGTTCTATGTTGTTGTTGTTGTTGCTGTTACTTTTTATTGATTTGATTTGCTTGGTCACCCCATCCTGGCCTAGGCCATGCTCTGTAGCTGGAGTGAAACTATCAAGAGTGCCTTCTTTTGTGCCATTTAGAATTTTATTTTATTCTATTTATATCCTGCTCTCCCCACAAGCAGATTCAGGGCACGTTACAAGGTTGCATAAATCCTGACAATAAAACAGTATCACATTTATCATATAAAATCAGAAAATCAGAACTGAAGTGGAGGAAAAACCAACATGAGGCATTGCCCTGGTAGCAATCCTACGATGGACCCTTCTGAGTGATGCTGATGAAGGTTGGCCACTGCCCACAAGGTCAGGGTTACCAGTAGGTGAAGAGCTGGAAGAATTTGAACTAAAAGCCTGGTGGAACAGTTCCATCTTGCAGTCCCTTGCAAAATGAACCCGATACATATGTGATATCATTGAGAAGACCTCCTCAATGGAGATTGTCATTGGACACAACAAGGAGGCTGACTGTAAGTTATGTTCAACCATTTTAGTTAGGGTTAGGCCTTTATAGGTTATAACCAGCTGTGGCTAAGGTTGTAGGTCTGTGTTGGAAAATACCTTGAGACTTTGGGGGTGGATCCAGGAGAGGGGAGGGTTTGGGGAGGGGAGAGGCCTCAGCATGGTTCAGTGCCATAGAGTCTACCCTTTGAAGCAGCCATTTTCTCCAGGGGAGCTGATCTGTGCCAGCTGAAGATCAGTTGTAAATGCAGGAGATCTCCAGGCCCCACCTGGAGGCTGGAAACCCTAGCTGTGGCTGTGGCCACTGCACCCCTGCCCACATGCAGAGTAGGAGCCTTCAGAAGGCTGGAGGGTGATCCATGTCACACCTTTCTGGTTCCAATAACTCCATGGATACCTCTGCCATGGGTCAACACCTCACAGTTTGTCTATAAGACATGCATTTCTTCATTTCCCATCTTTAGCTCATGGAGGGAAGTTTTCATCATTTCTCCCTCCTGGTACACTTCCCACATCTCTCCTTTCCTCTGTCCATCCCAGGCTTCACACAACCACCACTTTAAAAGCCCTCCATAACATCCAGAACCACCGTTGGGCACTCCCAACTCTACCAATCACCACAGCTATGGCCAACTACCCCCACTGTATGGCATGGGCTCCCAGCCAAACCCTGCCCATGGGTTTGTACATCAGCTTGCCATCTTTCCCCAGTTCTGGGCTGACTCTCTCAGTTTCACCACTTCTAGCTGGAACCATCCTTCCTGCCATTCCAGGCCCTCTCACAGTCAGGAAAGAGAATCCTCAGCCCCTCCCTGTTAAACTAGCATTTTGTCCAGATTGTTAGATGCACTGGTATGATACAGCCAGGAATCTCTCTCAGGTAGCATATGAACATATGAAGCTGCCTTATACTGAATCAGACCCTCGGTCCATCAAAGTCAGTATTGTCTACTCAGACTGGCAGCGGCTCTCCAGGGTCTCAAGCTGAGATTTTTCACGCCTACTTGCCTGGACCCTTTTTAGTTGGAAATGCCAGGGATTGTTCACCACCTAGGCATAGGGTTGCCAATCCCCAGTTGGGGGCAAGGAATCCCTCAGTTTGGAGGCCCTCCCCCTGCTTCAGGGTCATCAGAAAACAGAGGGGGGGAGGGAAATGTCTGCTGGACACTCCATTATTTCCTATGGAGATTGATTCCCATAGGGTATAATGATGAATTGATCTGTGGGTAACTGGAGCTCTGGAGGGGCTGGTTTTTGAGGTAGAGGCACCAAATTTTCAGCATAGCATCCGGTGCCTCTCTTCAAAACACCATCCAAGTTTAAAAAACATTGGACCAGGGGATCCAGTTCTATGAGCACATGATATGTATATTTGCAGATCTTAAAGTGACTATTGTAAACATGAATTTCAAAAACAGGACACAGCAAGAGACCTCTGAGATACCACTATAACCGCTGGCCAACTCTCACCTTTTTCTGGGTTTGGCCCAGTCCATGGGCATTGTTGGGGGTGGTGCTCACTAAATTTATGGGGAAGGAGCTTCTCCATAAATTCATAGGTAGTGATAATGGAGGCCCCGCCCTGTGATGTCACTGGATCAAATGCCTCTGGCTGGGCCCCAGCCCGCCCCCCAGGAAACTGAAAAGTCTATGCCCCTGGAAGAGGCTGAAGAGGAGGAGGAAGATGGATTTATATCCCACCCTTCACTCTGAATCTCAGAGTCTCAGAGCGGCTCACAATCTCCTTTACCTTCCTCCCCCACAACAGACACCCTGTGAGGTGGGTGGGGCTGAGCAACTGTGATCCACGTAACGGTCACCTCGAGATTAGACTACTGCAATGCCCTCTACATGGGGCTGCCCTTATGCCAAACACGGAAACTTCAGGTAGTGCAGAACGCGGCAGCCAGGCTGCTGGTGGGACTACCTCGGTGGGAACACGTGCAGTCTGGGCTGCGGAACCTGCACTGGCTGCCAGCTGTGTACCGTGTTCACTATAAGGTGCTGGTTATTACCTTTAAAGCCCTATATGGCCGAGGACCTGCCTACCTTAGGGACCGCCTCCCCCCATATGTTCCCCAGAGAGCACTGAGATCTAGCTCTCAAAATCTTTTAAAAATCCCTGGGCCAAGAGAGGCTAGACTGAAGACAACCAGGGAGCAAGTCTTTTCAGTAATGGCCCCTCGTTGGTTGACTCAACTTCCAGAGACGGTGCGAGCCCTGCGGAACCTTAATCAGTTCCGCAGGGCTTGCAAAACCTTTCTCTTTCAGCTTGCTTTTAAGACAGAACCTGGCTAAATTGACCTGTAGCCATCTAGCCATCTTATGCATGATTGTGATCTATAGCACCTTATAGCACTTGTTTTATTCATTTTAATTAACTTATGTAACTGAATTGTGTTTTAAATTGTTGTTTACATTGTATTTTATCCAAATCATGGTATTCCATGTCTGTGAGCCACCCTGAGCCCGCCTTTGGCGGGGGAGGGCGGGATATAAAAATAAATTTACTTTACTTTACTTACTTACTGAGAGAGCTCTCCCAGAAGCTGCCCTTTCAAGGACAACTCTGTGAGACCTATGGCTGACCCAAGGCCATTCCAGAAGCTGCAAGTGGAAGAGTGGGGAATCCAACCCAGTTCTCCCAGATAAGAGGCTGTGCACTTAACCACTACACCAAACTAGAGCTGAAATAATTTTTTGTCTCTTTCAGGCATGTCCAAAAGAAAGTGGAAAGAGGGAAAGAATATTCTTGCTCCCTGGGGGATTGTTCATGAGCTAGTACATGAGGCTGCATTAATATGAAATATCAACTATGTCTCCAACATAGCCATTCCAGTAAAACCGCCATCAACTGAAAAAGAGAAATTACAAGGTATACTTACCCATTTTTGACAGTAATTATAGTTACAACAGCTGCAAAACCACTGAAAGAAGTGAGTCAGGTTCATAATTTGCCAACAGGGTTTGAAAAAAAAAATCCATATTATTACTGCACTCTTTTTGACTTTTGCTGAAAGCATGGGGAAGAAGAAAAATGCACAGGGGGAGATCGAAAGGGTGCATTAGACAATGCCTGGGTGAGGACACAGGGAACCTCCAGCTTGGATTCTCAGCACCTGTGCAGCTCCAGGATTTGCCTCCTCTGCTCAGAAGCTCTGAAGATCTCCATCCAGTGAGGAGCCCATGGTGAGGACTGACACACAACGGAAGCATTGACTAAACAAAGTATAGAGAACCACAACATAACTCCTCATAATAACCTAGTTACACAATGAGAGGGAATAACTCTGCAACAACACGGTTGCCAAGCAAAGCTCAAAATGTAAGCAAGTTTAAACCCATTGAGTGAATATCTTTTAGCAAGCCAAGAGTTCACCATGGTTTTGGGGAAGGACAGTGGATCTCCAGGCCGGCGGTTTTGGATCCAATATCTACTACCTTCAAGAGCAAGCAACGATGTTCTTTTTTTAAAGCATAAAAGTGTATGCCGTATTTTAAGACTGTAATCCATACAATTGTTATAGCCTGATCTAGCCAAATTAGGGTGCTTTCGCAAAGTGAGGGTGTGCAGTTTTGCATTCATTACTGTTGCAAAAGGAGAGGCATTCCCATTGGTACAGAGCTTCCACATGGGAGTTTTCTGCACACTCTCCTCCATCCGTTGCCATTTCCACTGCCACACCACTAGAGAGCTATGTCCAGCACTACAGGTTCACTCATCTGATTCCAGCCTTCTGAAGGTGCCACCATGCAAATGGGCAAAGAAACAGCTGCCTGTCCCAAGTTCCCTCTCTGGGTGTCTCCTGCCTTGTGGAAAAGCCTGTCTGAAAAGGTCAGGAAGGCTCCCACATTCCTATCATTCTGCAGAACATGAAAAACAACAATGTTCAGGGGTGTATTTCTAATGAAGGAATTAGAAATGTAGCAGAATGTTATGGAACTGTCCAGGAGACTGCTTTTATTCAGGGATTTCAGTCTAGCACACCACTTATTGTAGCATCTTGCTTTTGCTGCTTTGTTTATTTGTTTTTTTGTCTGTGTTGTCATCTAATGTTGTAACCCTAGTCCATTGGACATTTTATGCAGTCTGATCGCAACATTTTTATGCTTTGTAAGCTGCCTTGAGTCTACACAAGAAAGGCAAGCTTTAAATGAAGTAAAGGAAATAAATAAATTTCTGTTTGGGTGGTATGATAATATGCTTGAACATGGCTGGTGTGTGGGAGTAGGCCAAGTACACAGCTGCCTAGGGGGCACTGCCATGCACCCCCTCTCCCCACACGCAGTGTGTGTGCTCTTTGGAGCCTGTCTTCCCCAATGGAAAGCAGGCTCCATGCAGCGCAGACACTGTCCAGCCGGTTTTGCATTCCTTGGGTCTGTTACAGACCCAGGAGACACAAAAGCGGATGGCGCCTGCACTGTGCACTCCTCGGAGCCCAGCAGGGATAAATTAACCAATTGTAAAACCTGAAGAAGAGCCAATTACATTTTCTAAAAATTGGCTCCTGTTGAAGTTGTATGCTGCCACTCATCCTTCCTACTCTACTTTAATAGAGCCATGGGGTGGGAGCCATAACTCAGTGGTAGAGCATCTTTCCCACATGCATAAGGTCACTGGCACCTCCAACTAAAAGGATCAATTAGAAATGGTCATGTGAAGGTTTTGTCCTTGGCACCTCCAGCTAAAAGGATCAAGTAGTATTCTCACAATTTTTATTGCTTAATTTCACAATTTTTTTTAAAAAAAATAAAATTTAAAATAAAAAACTGTAAATTAAAATGTAAATAGTTCCAAGTTTCTTCATTTCTCCTACAATGATTTGTATTTTAAATTTCGGAAGGGGGGTTGCTAGTAGGCAGCTTGCCTAGGGCACCAAAAACCGTAGCATCGGTCCTGAGTCTGCACTCTTCCCAAAAAAGATCTTAGTAAAACAGTTGCGATAAGCAGCATGCAAAGGATAGGGAAAGGATGATGAGATCATGGCATTGTGGGACTGCCCCAAAACCAAGTGCTCCAGTTTGGATGCCAAAGGGAATTAAAGAAAACGCCATGTGGAAACAACCTTTGTAATCCTTTTAAAATCAAAAGTACTCCTCTTGTGTTGTCTCAATATGCATTTCCAAAGCATCCCATAGTATGAAGACCTATCCATAGTATGACCTATCCTGAACTCAGATCAACTTTAATAAAAATAATAAGTCTCACTCTTCTTCATTAAGCTGTTTTATCCTGTTCTTCTTCTTAGACTTTTTTTTTTTTTGCTTTCCAGCATTAAGAGCATTGGAAAAAAATATTCTAACTGGCTTCAATTTGAATGAGCTTTGAGAAGGATGAAAAAAAAATGTAATTGCTTTAGTGAGGATTATAGAGTTGCTTCAGCATTTTGTCTAAAATGATGTGTCAAAGTGACTCAGGAGATTCCTGCTCCCACCAAGCATCCAAGGAATTGCTTTGATAAGACTAGTAGTATATCTCAAGGGAGTTAATACCCCCCATGGTGTACAGTTCTCCAGTTACTGCTACTACAAGCTAAGTGAATGTTCTGCATAGATGGGGTGCAGCACAGAGAAAACTGGCCATGTTTGGAAGTCCCGATTACATCGTTGATTTCAGTTACTCTTTTGGGTGCATAATGTACCCACTGCACATGCATGGTCCTCATTTGTATCAATGAAGGAAAGATGTGTGTGTAAATGAATGAATACACCGATTGGCTCCTTCTGTTGGAATGAAGGAGGAAAGTGTTCCAGATAGGGCTGTTCTGGGTGTACCAATGAGCTTCTGCACCCAGAATACATTACTTGGCAGGAACGACAGCGCTTAAAGCTTGCATTCTTTTAACAGCTCAGGCTAAAGTGAGCACTGTTCCCCTATTTCCACAAAAGAAATCCTGCATAAAGTATTTACTTGATTCATCTGTTCAGTATTCTTTGTGTCTTAAAAGTGCTTCAGTAGCAGGAAAGCAGCCTGAGTTCCCACTGAGGACCTGAAACCAGATCTCGATGGAATAAACTGTGAAACATAAACAAATCTGGGAGGGGGATAATGGCCCTGTGGAATAAGACTCCTTTCCTCATTTATTAATTTGTCTGTCTTTCTTTAAGAGAATTAAATTTCCTTCCCAGGAGCAGGTGAGGAGCAAGAATGCAAAGCAGCCTGATCAGGTTTCATCAGTTGGGGAGCAAGACTTGGGGAAGCAGCCATTAAATTAATCCTCGTCTTCAGACAACATCGACTCAGAGGCTGCAGGTGGTAGAAGAAATTGGGCAAAAGGTGATAGCAAAGTAATCTGTTCTTTCCTTTTTGGAGTGTGTTACAAAGACCGCCACCCTTGCCTTGGCAAAGCATTAGCCTTGCTTCTCTAGACATTCACCACTAGAATTATTATAAAACTTAGCTGGATTTGTCCATTGGCCATCCCATGGAGACCTAGTGCTTTGTACATTTTATTCTGGCCTAGGCTTTTTTTGTAGCAGGAATTGCTTTGCATATTAGGCCACACACCCCTGATGTAGCCAATCCTCCAAGAGCTTACAGGGCTCTTCTTACAGGCCTACTGTAAGCTCTTGGAGGATTGGCTACATCAGGGGTGTGTGGCCTACTATGCAAAGAAGTTCCTGCTACCAAAAAAAAGCCCTGGTTCTGGCTTACATTTATGACAAGGGCTTTTTTTCTGGCGAAGCATGGCGGAATGGAATTCCAGAACCTTTTAGTGGAAGCAAAAGTATCAAAAAATGTAAAAGTTCATGAGCGGCGTCAATGTGTTTCTCCTTCATTTCCCTCTTGAGAGTTCTGGCACCTCTTTTTCCAGAAAAAAGCCTTGTTTATGACCCATCTTTCTTCCAAAGAATGGAAGACTGCAAACCCCAGTTTCTCAGAAGGTCTTCGGTACAAACACAAACCATACCTAAATCGCCTTAGCTGCTCTATATTTCCCAAGCATACCCTGGGACTTGTGCCTTACCATTCCCTGAAGACAATCAAAATCATGTGCATAAGTTATTCTTCACTTCATAATTTCCAAAACCCTGTGAGGAGGATCCAAGAGACAGCAACCAGTTTAAGTTCAGCCACTGTGCTTCCTGGATTTCAATGCTTCTCTCTCTCTCACACACACACACACACACACAAACACACACACAAATACACACACACACAGAGAGAGAGAGCGCCTTGGATAAAAGCCAAGCATACTAACTGCTCTGCCACATTGGTTCTAGAGCAAGATGGGTCTCTTTGGGTTCCAAGAAATGATTAGGTCTGTGTAGGTTGCTATCTTTTACTGGAACAACTGACAGCAGAAGACAAAAATGCAACGAAGTCACCTCATTTAATTTGTAAGAAAGAAGACTGCAATATCCTCTGATGGTTCCATGGGGATTTTGTAATTTATGGGCTTAAACCAAGGATAAATAATAATATGCTCTTCCTGTCTGCAAGGAAGGGGAAGCCCACAGCCCAGCTGGCTGCTACTATCAGCATTCAAAATAGTGACTTTAAAATATTATTTTCAGTGGCCAGATCTGGTCTCCAAAGTCCTGAAGCAAGGTCTACCTCCCATTGAAAATAACAGCTTTTTAAACTGTAGGGACATTATTTTCAATAAGATGTAGACCTGTCCCAAGACTCCAAAGACAAGTCTACTACCCATTATTTACAGTGCCCCCTATCTGTTTGGTGTTGCATGTGCCCTTTAAATTTTGAATGGTCATTACTTTCTGCAATCCACCTAGCCTTCAAAGTTGGGAGAGCAGGCCTTTCTAGTTTAAATATGGCCCTTTAAAAATTAAAGGGCACATATACCATAGGGTTGCCAAGTCCTACCTTGGCTGCAGCAGCGGACTCCATTCGCATGCATAGAGTGCACACACACCACAGTGATATCTTCCAGAAGTGACACCATCACACAGGGAATGCCAAGCCGAGGATGTTCTAGGATTCGAGTTAAAACTCTATGATACTATAGAGTTTTACCCAAAGAGCACCCCAGTGCAATGTGCCCTGTGCAGTGATGTCAATGACAGAGCTCTTTGGGGGCAGGGATCCCCAGGGATCCCCCTGGCAGCCCACTCCATGCTAGTGGGCTGGGGACCCCAAAACCAGAGGATCTCCAGCAGGAGCTTGGCAGCCCTTTCCTTGGCAGCCATTTCCAGGGATACATTTCCTCTCTCTCCCTCCTTCTCTGCTGCCTTGTGGTAAGGGGTGAATGTTATTGGGAGTTAACTGATTAATTAGCCCAGTATCCCATCTCAAACTTAGCAGAGTGCACCTTGGCTACACACAGTAGAAGCCCTTTGTACTCAGTGTGCTGGCAGAGTTACAAATTACACAGAGCCACTTTACAGTTTCAAGACTAATAATAGTTCTTTTATTTAGGAACTACATTCTAGATTTAGGAACTATATTCTAGTTTAAGAGAGAGAGAGAGAGAGAGAGAACTAATCTAACCTACCTTGGATGGATCTGGATGCAAAGAGGCATCCAGCCTCCATTGTGGATGAAGGAGGAGGAGATTGTATTTATATCCTGCCCTTCACTCAGAGTGGTTTACAATTTCCTCCCCTTCCTCTCCCCACAATAGATACCCTGTGAGAGAGCTCTTTTGAGAACTGCTCTTCAGAGAGCAGCTCTGAGAGAACTGTGACTTACCCAAGGTCACACCAGCAGCTGCATATGAAGGAGTGGGGAATCAAACCTGGTTCTCCCAGATTAGAGTCCACGCTTTTAACCACTACACCAAACTGGCTCTGAGTTTGAGTGTGAGAGAGGGAATGGAAGGAAGAGAGGCAATTTCCTTGAGATCTACTTAAAATGGACAGAGACAGGAGAGCAAACAGGAAGAAAACCCACAGTCTGTCAATCTCACTGACCTTTTTTGCAAACCCCGCCCCCCCCCAAGGCCGAGGCTTCATTTATTTATTTGATTTATATCCCGCCCTCCCCGCCAAAGCAGGCTCAGGGCGGCTCACAACATAAAATCCCACAAACAATTAAATTAATATTAAAATTACGCTTCAGACAGCATCTTGGTCTTCTCTTCCAACAAATGGCATCCATATTTTTAATTTAAATTTCATGTTAGTCTCTTTTATGGGCATTATTTTCAGGGGTCAAATTTACTGAACTGAAATTGAGTCTGAAAATTCTTTTTAGGAAAATTGAATCAAACCTCCTAATATTCTGACATTCTGAAAATCATGCTCTTAAAAAAACCTGACCAGATTTAAAACAAAAATTACATTATTTTGAATGCTGATAGCGGCAGGCAGCCTGGCTTTGGGCTTCCCCTTCCTTGCAGTACCCCAAGCTATGAACTCCTACTACAGCATGCATATTTGTGGCAGCCCGGATCTCCAGATGACCTCACCCAGCATTTGCCTGTGGATGTTAAAGTACATGAAGAACAAGACGGAAGAAGATGATGATATTGGATTTATATCCCATCCTCCACTCCGAATCTGAGTCTCAGAGCGGCTCACAATCTCCTTTATCTTCCTCCCCCACAACAGACATCCTGTGAGGTGGGTGGGGCTGAGAGGGCTCTCACAGCAACTGCCCTTTCAAGGACAACCTCTGCCAGAGCTATGGCTGACCCAAGGCCATTCCAGCAGGTGCAAGTGGAGAAGTGGGGAATCAAACCCGGTTCTCCCAGATAAGAGTTCACACACTTAACCACTACACCAAGCTGGCTCTCTACACAACTCATAGGTCAAAGGCAAGGAGTTGAGCAGCAATCCCCAGCATCATCTTCTGAAACCTACTTTCCAGTTAAGACCAAAATAACCACAAAATTGTATCTGCCATTTCCAATTCCAAAGGGCAGTCCAGAAGAATACCACAATTAAGATCATGGACCAAGGAAATTTTTGTTATAATTTCAGATCCAGGATTCAGGGTGGGATGATCCTTTACCATGATTGCTGTTGAACAAAGCAGTAGACAAGTGCACCTTTATGACCAACTAAGTTTTATTCAGAATGTAAGCTTTTGTATGCTCTTAAGTAGATTGCTTAAGAGCATACGAAAGCTTACATTCTGAATAAAACTTAGTTGGTCTTAAAGGTGAACTTGTCTACTGCTTTGTTCTATTACTTCAGACCAACACGGCTGCCTACTGGGATCTATCTACATGATTGCTGTTGTGTGGGTGGGATATTACTGGTCTGCATTTCAAAACCTCTCTGTGTATGTTTCTGGCTTTGAATTTTGGGGACCATTGTTTTCAATGTGGAACTAATCTGAGGGTCTGGGGCAGCTGTTTCTAAAGACACTGACACCAGATTTGCACAGAATATTGTCCTCCCTACAATCTAAAGATTGATTTTACAGACCCCAAAAGCACTTTTTGGCATCCCTTTTTTTTCACATAATCTTACAGTGACTGACAATTTAAAAAATTAAATTTGCCCCCCGAAGTCGGAATAAAGAGACGGGCACAATTAGATTGGTGAAGCTATGGGCCACTTTATTAAATAACACAGCAACGGCAAGGGCAACTGAACTGCAGCCAGGTCAGGGCCAGGGGTCTCCTCAGACTGCTCCCCTGCCTTTTAAAGTGGGCGAGAGACCTGGCCCCCCCATCGGAGTTGTGTGCCACAGCTCCCACCAGGCAGGCCCAGCAGGGAGGCTCGCACTGGAGGGCCCAGACACCAGACATGAGTCTCAGCGAAAGGCACCCATCCAATCGAGTCTCCAGGACAGTCTGCATTCACACACCTCGGGCCACACCCAAAGGTTGATCGTGCCAGACCCCTAACTCCCCAAAAGGGGGAGGCTAACCAGTCCTCCCCAGGCTGCATGGTGCTATAAACCCCGTAAAACCTGCCCTAAAAAGTGACCAACCTCTACAAAGGCACCAACCCAAGGCCAATTCCTCAATCCACTGATATGCTATGCAGGGTAGGCAAAAAACACCCCCCAGTCACCAGCCAAACAGCTGGGGAGTAAAAAATTCCTACCCGGCCCCTCCAAAAAAAGAGGCGACCAGCAATTGCCTACATAACAAACAGGGCGGGCGGGAGGGCCAAACGTACCGAGAGGACTGCAGAGATGGGGAGCGGAGGCTTCAATACAAGCGTTGAAGCCCCGCCCCCTCCAGACGCGCCAGAAAGCGCGCCGAAGAGTCCGCTCTCCCTCCAGGGGGGGGCAAAATCTCCCCTGCAGCCACGCCGCGATGCAGCGGGCTGCAGGAGGCTCCGTTGCCCCCCCCCAAGTCGGAATAAAGAGACAGACACAATTAGATTGGTGAAGCTATGGGCCACTTTATTAAATAACACAGCAACGGCAAGGGCAACCAAACTGTGGCCAGGTCAGGGCCAGGGGTCTCCTCAGACCGCTCCCCTGCCTTTTAAAGCAGGCGAGAGACCCAGCCCCCCCGCCGGAGCTGTGTGCCACAGCTCCTGCCAGGCAGGCCCAGCAGGGAGGCTCGCACCGGAGGGCCCAGACACCAGACGCGAGTCTCTACGAAAGGCACCCATCCAATCGAGTCTCCAGGACAGTCTGCATTCACACACCTCGGGCCACACCCAAAGGTTGATCGTGCCAGACCCCTAACTCCCCAAAAGGGGGAGGCTAACCGGTCCTCCCCAGGCCGCATGGTGCCATAAACCCCGTAAAACCTGCCACAACTAAGGCCAAGTCTCTACTTAGGGCTTAGCACCCACCGAAAGGCCCAAAGCCAACACAAGCCCTTGCCACAGATCCCTCAGGAAAAGCATATTACCCTTTTCCGAGAGATGCACTCCATCCCCTCTGTAGAGGTCGGGACATTCTCTAGAAATATCCGGATGGGGCAAATAGTGGCCCAAACCACCCTCCAAAACCTTGCGAATATCCTTATTCACTCTGTAATGAGCCCTCTCTATCCCAGTTGGATTCCAAGCACTGCGCCACACCAAGTGCGGAATCATGGCCGACCAAACTATAATGGTACCAGGCCATCTGTTCCTTATGTACTTGAAATCATCTCGGGCTTGCAAGATCAACGCCTTGCCTTTAATCAGGCCGAGATCATTCCCTCCCAGGTGAACAATTAATACCTGCGAAGGAGGGCCCACACACCCATGAAATAAAAGGGGGAGCAAGCCAGGCCACTGAAGACCCCGGCGCCCCTGCCATTCAACAGTAACATATTTGCTGAGCCCCAGCTGAGAGCCAACAGCAGTTCTCCGAGCTTGATGTGCCGCCCAAAACACATAACGGTGCCTGCAGATGAGAACTCTGCTCCTCCGACCAGGAACAACAGCATCTAAAAAGAAAAACAGACAAGTTATAAAAACGAAACTTTAAACTACCCCAGCTCCTAATCAAAAACTACTAGCGGAGCAAAGGGCGAATATAACCTTTGTAAGCCTGAGACCGCCAATGGCCAAGGCGCTGAATGGATGAAGTAGGATAACCCAAGGCAGCAGCCGTAGAGGCCGCACCGATTCTAAAGGAATGGGTACCAAACCTCACTCCAGACAACCCTAACAAGGCTAAAGCCCTGGACGTTACGGCCCAAAATTGATGTTTTGTCAGAGGGCTGCCTCCAAAATGACAAAACAACAACCCTTCGCAGCCTCCCTGCACAGCCAAATAGTTGGCCAATGCGGAAACTGGGCAAAGCTCCACTTCCGGACATGGACCCAACTCCAGCACATTCCCCATGCCCTCTTGATCCGTTTTGGATTGCCGGATAGTAAGAACCGCCTTACCCCCCGACAACTTAATATCCCTTAGTAACAATGCCCTACCTGAAAAATCACTCTTGGAGCTTGCCACCAATTCACTAACCCTCAGCACCCCAAAAAAGGCCACCAAAGAGGCTGCGTGAAACAAAACTGCCTCGAAATGAGACGCACAAACTGCGCTCCAAACCCCCTTCAAACCCCGAAGAATTACAGGAGACATAGGGGTCCTAGTATCAGGCTTAGGCCCGACCTCCCTGGACCACCCTTCCAGCATCTTTCGAATACGAAAATCTGCTGTTTCCTCCCTATACCCTAAGGCTTTGCTAGCGAAGGCCAGCGCAGACATGCGTCCCCTGATTGATTGCACGGCCAGTCCTTTACCTTGTAAGGAAACACAATAATGGAGCAACTGCTCCACTGGGAGGGGCCAAACAATGTGATACCCTACCTCAGCCCTAAAGTCTTCAAACTGCTGAACAGCACGGTTGTAAGACTTCCTGGTGCTAGGCGCAATGGCTAGGCCTATCGCTCTGCAGGCCTCGGCTCTCCAATCAGCCATAGCTCCTGGGGCATAGGCGCCGCATCCAGATTGGCGTGCGGGGCCAGCTGACAAAACCTCTCCATCTGTTTGCGAGAGAGAGCGTCAGCCACCCCATTATTCACTCCAGGCACGTGCTTGGCCAAAAACAAAATGCAACACAGAGTGAAGGCCCTCACCAACCTCATAACCTGTTGCGATTTGGACAAAAGGGAATTGATAACATGAACAACAGCCATGTTGTCGCACCAAAAATGAACAGTGCGATTGACCATATCACTCCCCCACAGCCAAACCGCAACCAAAATAAGAAAAAAATCCTAAAATGTGAGATCCCGGCTCAAACCGGCCTGGACCCATGACTCCGGCCACACCTCCATGCACCAATGTCCACAGAAGTAGACCCCAAAACCTAATGACCCGGCAGCATCGGACATGACCTGAAGCTCCGCCTCAAGTCTCATGTCTTCTCTCCAAAATGAAATCCCATTAAAGGATTCCATGAACTCCTGGCACATCCGCAGGTCCTCCCTCATGCTGCTGGTAACCCTGGTCCTGTGCTGAGGCAAGCGAAGGCCCGCCATAGCATCACAGAAGCTACGAAGAAAAGGCCTACCCGGGGCAACCACTTTGCAGGCAAAGTTAAGATGCCCAACCAACTGCTGCAGCTTGAGCAGCGTAACCTTCTTTTTGCAAAGGAAAGAATTAATCCTTTCCTTCAAGTCCTGCAGCTTCTGGCAAGGAATCCTAGATGACTGCTCTAAAGTATCTAGCTCAATCCCCAAAAAGGCAATGGGCCGGGCCCTCGGTTTTTTCCTCAGCCAATGGCACACCCAACTCAGCAGCCAACTCAATAAAGCCGGCTAACAACTGAGTGCAGCGTTCAGAACCAGCCGGACCCACAAACAGTAGTCGTCCAAATAATGAACGACTTCCTGTAAACCCACTTTCTCACGCACAGCCCATTCCAAAAAGGTGCTGAAACACTCGAAAGCGGCACACGATACAGAGCAACCCATAGGCAATGCCCTGTCTATGTAAAATTGCCCTGCAAACGAGAAGCCCAAAAGCTCAAAATCATCCGGGTGGACAGGGAGGAGGCGAAATGCAGATTTGATATCACATTTCGCCAACTCAGCCCCCTGGCCACAGCGTCGAACGATGCCCACAGCCTGATCAAATGAGGTATACCTAACGGAGCACAGCTCCTCAGGTATTCCATTGTTAACAGAGGAACCTCTGGGGTAAGAAAGATGGTGAATCAAAAGAAATTCACCTGGTGCCTTCTTTGGCACCACCCCCAACGGGGAAACCCTAAGATTAACCACAGGAGGACTAGCAAATGGGCCCAAAATCCGCCCCTCCGCCAACTCCTTAGCAATTTTAGCCTCAACTATGTGCTCTAAACCCTTAACTGAACTAAGGTTCTTGGACCAAGTTGGTACCCGAGAACCTTGAAAAGGAATTCTAAAACCCAACGTAAAACCGTTCAACAAATATAAACTGTCCTCCTTTCGTGGGTACCTGCGAAGCCATTCTTCAAGAGGACCCACCTTTATCGGGCTGGGGCCCTTTTCCATTTTGGGAAGGACCCCCCCCCCTCCCGATCTTTTCTGACCCTTGCGCGGCCAGACTCTCGGGCAGTTGTTGAACGAGTGTGGGCCAGCACACAGGGGGCATTCGTGCTTGAACTGGCAAGCTTTACGACTGCACACCTCCTGCGACCCAAACTCCCAGCAAAGCAAGCAGGGTTGAACCGCCCTGAAGCTGCGGGAGGATGAAGATGCACTGGAAGGAGAAGAGGAACCCTTAGATACAAGGTGACCACTATCCGATCGGTCCCTCAGATTGGGCCGCGCAGGTGACATCACCTGCAGCCACAATTGATGATGAATCCGATCCCAAGGGAGTGAAGGGTACAAAGCGGCCCTCATCCTGAACTCCTGGTCATATTGAATCCAGGCCGGGGTGATGAACATCGTATACCCCTTATATATGAATCAACACAGTGGCCCGCCAGGGCTGCGCACGCGCTATCACTCCCGCATAAATAAAAAACCCCGGAAGCCAATTGGCCCAGGTCCGATCAACCTTCCTCTTCCTAAGCTTCTCCTTCTCTTTATCATCTAGTTCCTCCTTATCCTTCTTCTCCAATTCTCTAAATAAAAGGAAACCAGGCCACCAAAGCACACAGTGACTACACACCATAAAAGTCGATACCAGCCTGAGCATGGAACAACTCAAAGAAACAGTTCAAGATCAGAAAATATGGAGAGAGCTGGCCCATAGAATTATCAAATATCAAACAAGACTGAATGGTTAACAACAACAACAACTGTTTAAAGAGTTCCTGGAAGAAGAGGCAGGGGGGCTGGGTGGGTGTGGGGTGGGCTAAATTACCTTGTATGTTTATGAATCATCTCCAGATTCACCACTTTGATGAGAGTCACACATTAATTCCAAGAACATTGTTTAAAAGCTATGAAATCTTATTTTGCTGACAAGGCGTGGCACAGGTGGAAAGGGGCTCTCGCTCCTACCCCCGCCCCTGCTTTTTTCCTGATCCTAAAGAGCCCCCAGTGGGAAGATTTTTGCATAAATTAGAAGCAGTAGATTAAATATTCTGAGCACTTGCAGCTCTGTACAGACTTCTCCATGGAAATTCTTCTTTGGGGCATGACTCGAAAAATGATTGGCTGGGAGCACTCGCCTTCTGATCTTTTGCAAATGTCTAATTGGAAGGAAGAAATGCTACTGCCTGGGAAATTCTAAGAATCAAAGAAAAACAAGTTGCCTGATGGTAAAACATGATCCCAAACATGAAAAATAACACATGGGGGGGGGGTCATAATGTTTGGCTTGTGAATTTCATAAATCACACTGCTAACCATGATTAATTGTACTGAAAGCTGTTGACAGGTGCAGGAGAATTAGCAATGTCACACACCATCTCCTGGCTCAGGTTATCCGCTAGGTCAACCAAGGTTGTTTCCATTCCATATCCAGGCCTAAAGCCAGACTAGAAAGGATCCAAATCATTCACTTAATCCAGGAAACCCTGGAGTTAGCCAGTTATTATCTGTTCACTCACCTTGCTCAACAATGGTACATTCAAGACTGGTCAATAGTTATTCATATATCCAGGGTCCAGGATAGGATTCTTTAGGCGTGGACACACCACAGCCTGTGTCAGGGCTAGGGCGATCATTCCTTTCCTCAATGGTGCACAGTTCCACTGAGGGGGAGAAAGACAATGAGATATATGTACTGAATTCTGACTAGTAATATTAATTATATACTCAAGGGTTCCATTTATTTTCAGATGCTAAGAGATGAATCCAATGTGTATTCACAGCACTTGCAAGAAAGCAAGACTGTAAAAAGAAATTAGCATTGTAAAATTCTCTCAGAAAAAAAAAATGTGTTGTTCTCCCACCCCAAGGGGGAAACTGTTTTTATTTTTAGCTGTGCGTTAAAGAAAGTGATACCGCAGTCACCTAACACATCGATAAGTTCCTTGGCTGCTAACTTTACTGTTAAAGATAATACACCAGTCCTATGCAGAGATACGCAAGGCTTCTTTAAGGATAAAGGCATAACTAGGTTGGAACAGCTTTGCTTTTGGCTCTTTTAAATCCTCACTGAGGGCCGCTTCAAGAATACAATTTCCATGTGTGGCCAGGTTTATCTTCAGGTTGGCTCCAAGTGCTAATAGAACCTGAAGAAAAGCTGGTTTTCTTATCTATTCACTTCTATTACAACAAATTAACACATCTACCCCTTTAGAACAGATAATGCATGAGATCTTATTTTATATAGCTTTATGTAATTTTATTTCATGTATTTTATTTATATTGTAAGCCATCTTGAGTGCTGTAAGGAAGAAAGGCAGCTAATAAATGTTCTAAATTAATAAATTTAGTTTGGCCCTATAGGAGTCTTATATATATAGTATGGCTATATTATGCTGTTAGCCGCCCTGAGCCTGCTCTGGCGGGGAGGGCGGGATACAAATAAAATTTTGTTGTTGTTGTTGTTGGCTATGTGAAATGACTGGTTGGTTGCAACAGGCTGGAGAAACTGATATTAACTGCACTGGGCACCTCTGAATCCACAAGAATAAAAAGCAGCACTGAGCATAATGGGGGCACCCGGGCACCCTCCCAGCCCCAGTGTCCTGTGAGGCTGGCAGATATTCCCACAAAGAGGTAGGAACAGACTGCAAACAGCAGTGGGGGAAGGTCCTTCTAGCTTGCTAGCCATAGCTGGATTCCATCTAGGCTGAGCCTGTTTTCTCCTCCACCTGCAGGTACTAAAGCAAAGGCATGAGCCTCTGGGCAGGAGTTAACAGGTCCTTTGCTTACAGCCTGGAATCTGCTTTAGCCAGCCCAGTGAATCAGGACCCACCAGGGTGAATCAATTTATCTATCCTCTATCTACTCATTTAGAATATTTCTAGGCCTCCTCTTCACACTTGTGCTCAAGTTGGCTTACAATTAAAAGCCACAGTATAAAACAGAAGCTATTAAACACGTACACACAGACACTCAAGCTACATTTTGGTTTTTGTTTGTTTTATTTAAATTGTATTGTTTAAAGCAGTTGTCTTGTACTTTGGAAATTTCTGTTAGACACTTTGATTGGGGAGAAATGCAGCACTGAAATGCCATGATGACTAAAATTAATTAATTAATTTTGGTGCACAATTAATTGAGGCACACAATCAGTCTGCAAGCCTTTCATTATACTGGTCATGCTGCAAACGGGGCGGGGGGGGGGGGTCAGCAGCCCTCTACATGTTCTTTTCTTGTTCAGTCTCCAGCTCCCACTTCCCCAAACCTCTGCTCCCAGTCAAGTCAGACAGCCAGTTCAGAAGTATGTATTTTTGCTTTGGGTTATCTAAATAAGCAGATGTAATACATAAGTACATGCAGGCAGCAGTAAATTCTTAAAGCAAAGGGACTTTCTGCTTCAGCCAAGGCTTATGCAAATAAAACATTTTGTTTGCTCACAGTTATATTTATAGTGCTGATTCTGTGTTTGTGTGTGAGAGAGAGAGAGAGAGTGTGTGTGTTTGTGTGTGTGTGTGTGTGTGAGAGAGAGAGAGAGAGAGAGAAGGGGGAGCAAATAGTTATTTAAAAAGCCAAGCATTTATGTATTATGTATGTGTTCCAAAATGCTGTCTGCAAAACTATTAAGGTCATTTCTGAATTTACTATCACCTTGTAGTGTCACAGAAGCCCTGGCATTGTCTATAGGCACTGTTGACACTCACTCTTAGAGATTTATAATACCTCTACAGAGGAAGACCCTGTATAAAAGCTTCCTAGGTGAGCTGCCAATCATAGACATGGATCTCTGTTGCTTGATATAATTAGTTGTTGTTGTTTTTTGCTTTCCTCAAGCTTCTCACTTATTTTGTTCCACTTCACCTCTTCTGGGGTCAGGGATGTGCTATGCTGATACCTGTATAGCAACAATGAAATCAACAGTTGTTATTTCCCAGCTGAGGTAGATGGCTGATTTCTAAATAAAAATGTTTCACACAGGTCAGACAAGAATTGCTACGAGTGCAAGCCATCATCACACCTGGAGAACCTGAGCACCATGGTCCAGCTCTTACTGAGGACTATGAGGAATTCCTAGTAGCTTCCATACCCACAAGAGATTGTCAGATCAATGCTCATCAGTGTTCACCTGACGGGCATGAAATGTTGTTCTGTACCCTTAGGCACCACGGGACAGGTTTTTCAAGGCTGAGAAGAATGAAAGGACAGCTGGGATCCAGTTGCAGGGACAGCTTTCCTTGTGGGCAACCACACAGCATGATGGAGAGCATTTTGAGGAAGTGCAGGCATGTACTTAAGAAAGCATGGCAAAGACTCACTTCCAATGATGTTTGCGGTGGGGAGGGGGGTGCAGGCAAGAAGGTTTGTCAGGTCATATGGTGCCCTAAGGGCTATACTGGGCAGGGCAAACCGGGTCTCCCCTCAGCGCGCCACATCAGGTGCTACGTCAGAGGGTGGATGCGGGCTACGGGAGCCCAAGGGCTACTTAAGCATGCTCACACATGTTGCTTGCCCTCTGTTCTCAGCTCACCAGCTTCCCCACCCTCCCACCTTCATATTTTGGTTATGAGTCATGTCTTACTTAATTATGCTTTACTGTTGCAGCCTGGCGGTTTGGGCACTGGGATAGATCCTCTTGGTAGGGAGGCTGTGCCAGCCTGCCTCCTCCATTTTGGGGGGGCTCCTGTAAGGGGCCTTGAGATGTGGAGCCACTCAGCCTCATGTGCAGATGGGGGCTGCTGGCTGGCTTATACCACCAGGTGATAAGCAGACCAGGTAGAGGCTGGTGTCCACATGTGTCCCAGTATCTTGTCACTCTGCAGTTTAATCCCCGGCAGGCAGGCTGGGGAAGGGGTTCAATGGGTCAGCAGGTGGGCTGCCCAATGCTTGGATCTGTCTCAATGCTCCACCATTGCTCCTTTTGTCTGTATCCAAAAAAATAGGCTGTGGCCATGTTTTTACCAGAGGATGGTGATTTGTGTGTTTATTCTTTCCAATGCACCATTCCCTGCCCCTCAGTTTAGTGTAGTGGTAAAGTGTGCAGACTCTTATCTGGTAGAACCGGGTTTAATTCCCCACTCCTCCACATGCATCTGCTGATGTGACCTTAAATCAGTCACAAGTTCTCTCAGAGCTGTTCCTCTCAAGAATAGAACTCTCTCAGCTCCACTTACCTCACAGGGTATCTGTTGTGGGGAGGGGAAGAGAAAGGAGATTGTAAACAGCTCTGAGATGCCTTCAGGTAGTGAAGAGCAGGGTATATATCCAATCTCCTCCTCTTCCTCTTCTTCTTCCTCCTCCTCCTTGAACCCACAAACAGATATGGTTCCATTTTCATAAACAGTGAGGCACTAAAGTGAAAAATCACTAAATTTCTCCCCTCGTGAAAATCCAAGTATAAGAAATAAGGATCTCAAAACTAAATAGGGGAGGGGACGGTGGCTCAGTGGTAGAGCATCTGTTTGGTTAGCAGAAGGTCCAAGGTTCAATCCATGGCATCCCCAACTAAAAAGGGTCCAGGCAAGTAGGCATGAAAAACCACAGCTTGAGTCCCTGGAGAGCTGCTGCCAGTCTGAGTAGACAATACTGACTTTGATGGACCAAGGATCTGATTCAGTATAAGGCAGCTTCATATGTTCAAATCCCAATATCGCTCTGGGATAAACTTAATTTATGGTGCAAATAGGACCCTAATCACTGGATGCTGCTTTGCTTTGGGGCCAGAACAGCTTTTGTGAGGGAAAGAGCTGCGGAAGAGGAACTGCACAGAGGAGGGAGTACTGACTCTGTCTTTCACCCACCACTTTTCCACCCCCACCCACCCTCCACGAAGTTGTTCTCTCCCATTTGACTTTCCCATAAAAGATGTGTTTACCTCACAAGGAGAACCTGAAAATGCACTTTATATAATACAAGTCATTATTGTTTTATAGCACAAACATAGACATGAAATATTATTGCTATAATATAAGAGTTTATAGATACCATAAAGTGAATCACAATTGAACTAAGGTCTAATTTACATTTATATTCACATGTTTAGTCTTGTAATTTCATACATGTGAGCATTACTCCACCCCCTTTCAGAGATAATAATACATCTACCTTTTCTTTCTCCCTCTCCCTCTTCTTCTTTGTCCCCTTGCATTTTGTGCAATGGGGGAGGGGGTGAGGAGACGTGGTTAGTTTACTTAAATGGTTCTGAGAAGGCCCTTGAGAGCTAGCACAAGTGCAATTTTTGAACAAAACCACAGGTGTTTGTTTTCCCAAGCTAAAATTGGTCTGAGCCATCAATACAAATGGGCTTGTATACCTGCAAGACGATGTGTTCGGCTGCCCACGGAGCCCACATGGTGCCAGATAGTAAGTGAAAACTAGCAATTTGGAATCATTTCAACATATGCTCTCACTGGAATAACTGGAGCCACTTGGGGTCTTCTTGCAGGTCATCATAACCTCAGCTGAGGTAATATCAGTTTGGAGTTGCATAATTAGTGCAATGCTCATGAAACTTTTGTTCTCAGCACACCCAATTAGGAGGACAACTAAGCAGAAATTGTCCCTCACATGAACACATGAAGCCGCCTTGTAGTTAGTCAGACCATGAGTCTATCAAGGTCAGTGTGGCCTACTTTTACTAGCAGTCGAATCTCTGTTTAGAAGTCTTCACATCAACTTATGCCTGCCTGCAGTCTGATCCTTTTAACTGGAGGTACCAGGAACTGAACCAGGGGCATTCTGCATGCAAAGCAGATGCTCTCCCACAGAGCCATGGTTCCTCACCTCTTCCTATTCAAAGAGGATCAAAGTCACACTTATCAGCATGAGCAAAATCCTTTAGGGCTACCATCATTTGGACTACCATCAGTGGCTCAGGTTTCCGTATGATTTCCAAAAGGTGTCAAACAGACAAACAAAGGGGATGAACCTGGGTTTTTTGAATATAAACCTTGACTATTATACAAAAGCAGCAGGCTTCATCCCTAAACCAACTAAGTGTCAGTGCATGCCCTGGAACTTTAGACAGAAACCCACTTGCTGCTGGAGCTCATATGTGAGGGCTTGTTGGGACAGTCCCCTGGGATTTCTGACAAGTTTCCTTTGAACAACTAAGCCCTCCCTCCCTCCAGCTGGACTCATAGCACTAGTTTCTTGATTCTTTAGTGCCTGCCTACAGTTTTTTTAATAGCTTAAATTGTCTTCTTCTGTTTATTAATAATACATAGAGTAGCCCTTTTTGGGCTATTCAAAAGTAAGACCTAAAAATGGGCTGACAAAAATTGTTCCAGGAATCACTATTTTTGCATGGTGCCAGGATTCCAAACAGTGCCACACATCATCCCTGAGCTAAGTTAGCCACTTTTGCATCTCTTTGGTTTCATGTACTTTATTTTCTCAATCAATGGGACTTAATTTTGATCTGGTTAAATCTAACTCCAGTTTTTAAAGTTTAAAAAGCCTAAATAGTGGTCTAGATTTTTTTTTAAGATTTTCTTTGTTGTTTTACTGCCCTTTACAGACACTTTTATCCCAACTAATTTTCTTTACTTACGACTCTCCTTTTCACCAGTAACATGTCTGTACTTTTTTATACATACTTTACAAGGCAAATTTGGTATACAGCTCACTTGCATACCCTGACGTGGGCTTATTGAAGGCAGGTGCACACTTTAATATATATGGGCACTGGGAGCCCCTTCCAGACAATAAAACACTGGCATGACTAAATGTGGAATATCTGCCGAGTTTCATTTGCACACTTAAAATCTCCACCCTTTCTGCAAGGAAGTCAGAAAGACTCAGAATGACATTCCCGTACAATATGTAGATACCATGTTGAATCAGTCTATCTTATCATTTTTCTTCTCTCAGTTTGAAAAGGGGAATGTTAGTGCATCGTAATGCTGCTATTACTAGCTGGGATAGGTCACTTATGATTCATGTCATAATGAAGTGACACTAGTTAACACAATGCTGCTGGTGTCAATTTAAGTCACCCTGATGAGAAGTGAAGCACTTCCAATATCTACCGTACTTCTCAACTTCTGGAAGAAATGGGGTTTTCTCCCCTTTGTTAGCACTAGATTTTGACAGGTAAGGTGAGAAAACTAATAAAGCAGTAAATGTCTGGGTCAAAAATGGAAATGTACATAAGACAAATGATCAAATAGATAATAAATTTAATAGAGGATATGAACCATAAGGTTCATTGTGCATTAAATATGGTTTTGTTCTCCACCAAATCTCTTAGAGAATTAAATATCTGACTGTTATTCGTGTGCTCCAATTTCACTATTTCAGGGGTTAAAACTGTCCCTATATTTATCTTTTGTGGAAAGATTTAAGTTTTGCGAGTGTTTTTAAAAAATTGCTGGAGTTTTGCATTCTTTGTGGCTTCCTCTTCAAGATCTTTAAAATTAAATCTTAGAGTGATGCTGCTTGATGCACCAAATCTTTTGCTGCTTGATGCACCAGAAACAATAGCCACCATTCAGTCCTCCTCAGTGCTGTCAACTCCAATTACCCTTACTGCTGTTGAAGTAGTCATAGTTGCCACAGCCACATAGTTGCCTGCCTGCCTGCCTTCCTGTCTGCCCACCTCCCCTCCGCTGCCACCAAGTGGCTAGACAGTGGGACAAAACTCTGTGCCCCAGCCATCCTGGGTCAGCAGGGGGAACCCCAAAAGCTCGAGCTAGGCAAGCTCTGCCTAATTCACCTCAGTCTTTATTCTTCTTGTGCATTATTTTCCCCTCCCTAGGTATTCTGTGAATTTTCATTCCCAGAATGCATAGCATTAATGAAGAATGGTAGCCCTATACCTTAACTGTACCATTGCTGCCAGCCCCAAAGGAGATTATCCTTCTCACTGCTTCAGTTTTCTTTAAAAATTAATGCAGCAGGTCATGAACATATTGAGGGGTTAAAAGAACCAAAATAATAGAAGCACCCCGTGTAGGTTTAAGAAATGAATGCCCTTAGTAGCTGTTGCTAGGCAACCACAACAGTACTGCCAGCTTTCAAGGCTTTTTTTCTCTAGGAAAAGACAGGGGAGAAGCAGTGCTCTTTCCAAGGTGGTTTGGGTCTTTGAGGGAGGTCTCATCAGGACCAAGCCCACCAGCAACCGCCGTGCCACTGCCAGGACTTATCCAGGCCTGGCTGCTTGCTACTGTTCGACAACAGCTGCCCCATGAAAATCAATGTGGTTGTAGTGATTAGAATTTCAGAGTAGGATCTGGAAGACCCAAGTTCAAAGCCCCATTCTGCCATGTAAATTCATTGAGTAACCTTGGGTCCATCACACATTCTCAGCTGAACCTACCATATAGAGTTGTTGTATAGATAAAATGCTCCAGCTCTAGACTGTGATGAGTCTATGCACTGGTCTGATTTTTCCTGAATTTCTTTTGAATTGGATCTCATAAAAATCCTGTATTTTACCACATCATCACTGTCATGGAAAGCACAACCTTTAATCACATGGAGCTGTGTCACCCACTCATCCACTGGTTCTGATATCCCTTCGGTGCCTTGCATGCAATATGCCTCAAACATTGCAAACAGAACTGTGGGTTTCTTTCTATCCCTGCCCATGGCCAGGGGGGACCTGGCAACCCTATTCTACCTTCTGCTGGTATTTTACCATTGGCACCCCAAGTCCTGCAGAGATCTCTGCCTTTCTGCCCAGTGTTGATTGGAAACAGTGCAGCTTTTTGTTCATCAGACCACTTGTCTGCCTCTGGGCCTGCAAAAATAAAACTAATATATTCTACATTGAGTTTTTGGAGTAAATAAATAAATAAAATGTCTACCTTCAATAGCCCCAACTACTGAAAACCAACAGATTCAAATCTAGGGGGAGCAGAGGGGGCGCTTGCCCTGGGTGCCACTGGAGGATTGGATATGGAGTCCATTCTATTCTATGGGCCCATAAGATAGAAGGGGCCCATAAGGGTGCGTCATTTTTTAAATTTTGCTCCCCCCGCCCTCAAAAAACCATGTAGATCTGGTCTTGCCAAGCCTGTGCCAATCTGCATAGGTCATCCTAGGCTCTAGTAGCTCTTGGTCACACTGGCATGTGGCAAAATGTTGGGAACTGATTTGTACAAGCAGTTGATAGATTTTGAATACACGGGGGAAGATACAAGCCAAAGGATAACTGAGAAGTAACCTCACTAATGCTAAGGATACCATTTCTTTTCTTGAAGGAATTCTTGTTAAAGATGAATGAGCCTTCTACGTTCTCTTACCAGAAGATAAGGCTTTAATCTTCTAGGTGGCCTCCTGACTTTTGCTGTTATGGGTATTTAAACAAGTCCTTCTGTGTTAACGTATGTATTTGTTTCTTTAAGTGGCCACTCTTGATCTCAGAAATTCTTCTGCATCTAAAGTAGGTGTGGAGCTATTTATAAATCAAGGCAAGTTCTGCCTTTTTCATAAGGTGGTTTATATTGCATATTTGAAATCTGGAGGTGTTTCAGGAATGCATCGTAAAACCACCTTCCATAAACCGTCTCTCAGGAAACCGTCATGATAACAGAAGCCGTCAAATCTCACTTTAAACAAGTTACCTTGTACCCCTGATTTACTAAATTTCTGGAATATTTTTTCTATCCAAGCTGAAAATCTGCCCAGTGTTTTGAAGCCTTATCAGCTGCATTTTCAGAAGCATTAACCTTATGCCTCACACCCCAGCAATTTACGTGCTACATATTTCTGATACTTCCATGACGTTGGTTTGCTGTATGTTATGATACAGTACCTGGTACATGGCAATAGAATCGTTTGGCCTTTCTCTCTCTCTCTCTCTTTAAGCTCTTTGTTTAAAACAGCTTGTAAAAAGTTCAATCATCTAATCACACTGTAATATCTTTTATCATATTAGTTGACTAAAATAGATGTTATTTAAACCTGTGAACTCAGGGGGTTCTTTACCCCCCATGAACCAGAAACAGAAAGTCTACAAAAGAAATGTCAAGAGCCAGTCCGACTGAGAAGACCTTTACACAGTCATAAAGCTCTCTAGGTGACTTTAAGTCAGTCATTCTTGCTTTACCTAACCTACCTCTCAAGGTTGGTGTTGTTAGAGTGAGCAACTCAGTATGCCTGAACAATTTAGAGTTGCCAGCCTGCAGATGGCAGCTGGATATCTCCTGCTATTATAAATGATCTCTAGGTGACAGAGATCAGTTCACCCAGAGAAAATGGCCACTTTGGAAGTTGGACTCCATGGCAGTAGGCCCCAAACTTAGCCCTCTTCAGGGTCCACCCCTGAAATCTCCAGGTATTTCCCAACCTAGAGCTGGCAACTCTACTGGACATTGGGTGGTGCTATATCGCTCTAAGTATGTATGGGCATTATCTCCTTGAATAGGCTACCTCTCTTTGTCTTAACCTGGGAGCTGCCCTCTCTGACCCCTTCTCTGCCTCTCTCTTTGGCCTCTCATTCACTTCTCATGGCATTACACAGATAGACATGGCACTGCAGGTCTCTCCTACGCCCTCATGCTCCCACACACATAATGCCAGACAAGCTGACCACTTATGACAGGGAAAGTATTCTTTAGATTAGGCTTCTTTTCTCTTCTTTTGAAACCTGAATGTGAACTGGATCTACTTGAATAAATGTAAGTTTACCCTTTTTGCAATATCCTTCTTGGGAAATATATTTACTGCACTCAGCATCGGGCTTCTATGACTGGGCAAACTCTGCCATATTAACCCAATATCCCAATTGGTGTCAGGCTGAATTGGACAAGAACCATATGCTACCCTGAGCTCAAAGGTGGCACAGGTTTTTTATTATTATTATTATTATTAAGAATATTTTGCTCTTTATGAATTAACAGACTCCACAATAAATCTGACAACGCCAAGCAGTACAAACATAGCATGTGCATTTTGGAACAGCACTGTGTCCGAAGATGTACAATAACACACTATACACATGTTGCACACAAAATACAAATGCAACGTGTGCTTTTAAAACCATAGGAAATTCCAGTTTCTTATAACTTGAAAACATTTTTCTTTTCTTAGCCATGAAACTGTAGACTTAAATTTGGTTTGCAATTCAACCAACCACCAAAGAATCTGGAATTCCCCTTTATTTAAACAGAACAGACCATATCCCAGCACAGTATGGGATGGAGTTTTTCTGCCTTGCTTGAAGAACAGCATGAACCTGTGATCCAGACCATGAGTCTCCTGTGCCTTAGCCCAGAGATAGGAAATATATCATGAGCCACATCTGTTATGAACTCTCTGGTCAAACACTTGCCTTCTTCTTTGGCGTCTTTGGCATGTATACCAGGAACAAAGGCCCATTGAACTGGAATAGCCACTCGGGTCATAACTCCATGTTATGTTTAGTTCTGTAATCTTTTTAAAAATCTTTTCAAAAACCACTGGGGTGCTTTTTTGGAAAGGAGGAACAGTTTTTCAGACATTTTCTCTCTTCTGCTGTTCCCTTTCTGGAAAAGTACTACTTGTCATCATTTTTACCCCCACTGGAGAAAAACTGCAGATCAGTTTTCCCCAGGGGGAGGTTAAAAGTGACTGAGGGTGGCATTTTTCAATAGCATAATGGCAGAGAAAGGGTAAAAGAATCCACCTGCCCCCTCCAAAAAAGCAACCCTGGCAGCTGTATTTGGGGAGGGGGATCAAACATTTTAAATGATCATTAAACTAACCATAATGTGTATCCACCCTCAGTGATAAAACAACTATGATATACATGTTCCTGAGGCCTGAAACTAGGGTGTGAGCTTGGTCTTCCAGCCTCCCTCTCTCCCTCTTCATGACCTCCATGGAACTCAGCTGGTTTTGATACTGGATTAAGACTTTGCCAAAAGTTTAAATCAGCTAGGTTGAGAACTAAAACTACCAAAGAAATAAAGCGATTTTTACAAAACGGACCAAGGTAGCCACCCACAGCCCACTAAGTGTGAATTTCAAAGTCTTCAATATTTTCAGGTGGACAGCATGTTAGTCTGTAGGAGCAGGATTAAATTCAAATCCAATAGTACCTTAAAAACCAACAACATTCTCCATAGCTCACTTTGTCAAACATGAAAGTCTTGGAAGCTTATACTCTGGAAAATTTTGTGGATCTTTAAAGCCTTTAAAAGAATTATGATTGAGGCAATGAACTGCAGACACCATCCCAAGTATATTTCTGTTTTGGTTGTGTGCATCTGTTCAAAGGCAAAGCCTACTTTGAACTATGTAACCTTTAAAGAACTCAAGGTCTTTCCTGTATCAGGCTCACTATTTCAGAACAGGATGGATTCCAATACAGAAACCAGCAATCAAGTTGGCATTTGTCTGACAACAAGCAACACAGTCATTTTGGCAGGTTGTTGTACATTTTCCTTCTGCTTTGATTTGTTTCAGGTTTCTCTGGCCTCTGACACCTGCCAGCCATGAAGCATACATTCTTCAGGGTAAAACAGGGTGGAGGCAGAAACTGCATTTACCTAAGCTTTCTTGTTACACTGGAAAGTGCGTACTTATAAAGATTTTCCTGGAAAACTGAAAGTTGACCACTCAGCTCTGATGCCCCCCTCCCCTGCTATGTATTGTGCCTTGCTCATAAACTGTTCTGTGTTCTGAATTCACATACCATTCTGAGTGTTAGTAACCGAAGCATGCTTCTACCCTCCAGAATCCAAATGCCTGCATTCCAATTGGCCTTTCTGTGTTGTAAGCCAAAATGCCCTCAAAAGAGGTTGGGGAATTGACAGGTCGGCACCTATGGTTTAAAAAGGATCTAGAATCTATGTATACAGGATACCACTTCCAGGAATTATTGCTTAAATTTACCAGGGACACTAATTAAGTAAAACAAAATTTATTGTAAAAAAATATAGAACACGCATACAAGGTAATGAATAAAGAGTAAATATAAGGAGTAAAAGGACAGGTCCTCTTGTGGATCAAAAACTGGCTAATTAATAGGAAGCAGAGAGTGAGTATAAATGGGCAGTCTTTGTAGTGGAGGACGGTAAGCAGTGGGGTGCCGCAGGGCTCGGTACTGGGTCCCATGCTCTTTAACTTGTTCATAAATGATTTGGAGTTGGGAGTGAGCAGTGAAGTGGCCAAGTTTGCAGATGACACTAAATTGTTCAGGGTGGTGAGAACCAGAGAGGATTGTGAGGAACTCCAAAGGGATCTGTTGAGGCTGGGTGAGTAAGCGTCAACATGGCAGATGAGGTTCAATGTGGCCAAGTGCAAAGTAATGCACATTGGGGCCAAGAATCCCAGTTACAAATACAAGTTGATGGGGTGTGAACTGGCAGAGACTGACCAAGAGAGAGATCTTGGGGTTGTGGCAGATAACTCACTGAAAATGTCAAGACTGTGTGTGATTGCAATAAAAAAGGCCAACGCCATGCTGGGAATTATTAGGAAGGGAATTGAAAACAAATCAGCCAGTATCATAATGCCCCTGTATAAATCGATGGTGCAGTCTCATTTGGAATACTGTGTGCAATTCTGGTCACGGGACCTCAAAAAGGATATTATAGCATTGGAAAAAGTCCAGAAAAGGGCAACTAGAATGATTGAAGGGTTGGAACACTTTCCCTATGAAGAAAGGTTAAAACGCTTGGGGCTCTTTAGCTTGGAGAAACGTCGACTGCGGGGTGACATGATAGAGGTTTACAAGATAATGCATGGGATGGAGAAAGTAGAGAAAGAAGTACTTTTCTCCCTTTCTCACAATACAAGAACTCATGGGCATTCGATGAAATTTCTGAGCAGTCAGGTTAAAACAGATAAAAGGAAGTACTTCTTCACCCAGAGGGTGATTAACATGTGGAATTCACTGCCACAGGAGGTGGTGGCGGCTACAAGCATAGACAGCTTCAAGAGGGGGTTAGATAAAAATATGGAGCAGAGGTCCATCAGTGGCTATTAGCCACAGTGTGTATATGTGTGTGTGTGTGTGTGTGTGTATATATATATATAAAAATTTTGGCCACTGTGTGACACAGAGTGTTGGACTGGATGGGCCTTTGGCCTGATCCAACATGGCTTCTCTTATGTTCTTATGAATACATACAACACACATACAGTCCTAATAAAAATAGAAAGAAATGCATAGAGGTAACATAAGGATGGACAAACAGGGTGATAATTACCGATCGTAGTCTTCAAGGAAGGCTCCAATGGCGACGAACGAGGACTAGGGGGAAGGGACCCTCAACTGATCAGGAATCAGGGATGTATCTAGACAGCGGAACTGGGGTACTGCTAGATGCACACCTGTGGGGAGCTGGGTCACAGGTTATAAGGACTACCTTGAGCCCTTAGGGGATGGGAGGTTCAGGGGCAGATGGCAGGTGGTCAGCTGGTACATGACCTCCGAAAAAGGGGAGGCTCCGCAATGACCATAAGGGCTGGACTTATGCAGTAGCCAATAGCCAGTTTATTGGGGGCACCTGATTGGATGCCCATATCTGGCCAATGAGCAGGCTTGGCCCTGGTTACCTGATTGGACTTCCAGGTAACAATGGGCCAAAGTGGGAGGCTCCAGGATGACCTTTAAGGGAAAGAATGGGAGAAATTGTTGGGTTGGAGGTGATTAAGACTATCAAACTTATCAAAAAAGGTGACAATAGATGGCCAAATTGCTACCTAAAGTAACACCCAGTCTATACAAAGACACTTGGCTCTAGGTGAGGATGTTCTTCCTCTTCTTCATCCCTCTACTGGCACCAGTCTTTGTCTTGGGTTCTGTTGGACAAAGGCTTAGGCAGTCTGGCAGGATCCACGCCTAAGATAAGCTTGATGGCCTTATGCATAGGTGACATCGGTTGAGTACGTGAGCCTCTTGCTTCACTGTAATAGAGTCTGACACTGCATGAAGATAGCTGCTGGTGATGTTAGCCTTCTCATATGGATTCTATGGTCAAGGCTGGAAACCGCTTGCCTGGACAGTTCCTGGTGGCTCACCTTCTTCCGCTGCAATGGCCGAGATGGTGATCTCATGGAGCGACTGGAAACCCATCTGTCCTCCTGGTTAGCACTCCTCCAGAGACTCAGAGTGTTGCTGCAATGTTGCAGCTGTTAGTACACACACATAAGTCCCTTCATTCTGGTAGACAAAACCCACATTCTCCTGTGTGTGAGTTGAGTCTCCAGGCTCCCTGGCAACCAAATGGGTGACTATGATGTTCTGGAACTAGGGGTCTTTTTCTCACAATTCGAACCGGCCAGTCAGAGCACTAGGCATGTAAATTCACATGCAAATGAAGGATCCTGGAGAGACCAATAAGGTGGATTCCCACCGACTAAAAGGAGTGTGTCTTTCCTTCCCCAATTGTATATATTGCCTGTTTTGTCTGGTTGTTCTTCAGTTCAGAGTTTCTCGATAAAGAGTTATGTTTCTTACCCACAGCTGAACTCACTATTTAATATCCCACAAATTCTTTCACTTTTAAATCTAAGCCATCCTGATGGGGCATCAAGCAAAGTAACCTGATGTCTGGATTCATTCTGGATGGAAACAGATTCATGTGCAAGTTAAATATCTGCAGCTCTGACTCATGTTTCATTGTGTCCAAGAGCCTAAATAGGTCAGAAACACAGCATGTGGGACATTGTAAGATGGGGGGGGGGATGAAGAACAGTTGTTCTTTTTAATACAGAAAAGATAACATGGTTATTTTTTAAAAAAAAAAAATTATCAAATATTTCAAAACTGTTGAAGCATTTGTATTTCAGAGAATGAACTATCATTATTAGACATTTTTGCCCTTCACCTGAAGTGCTGGATATTAAATGTTATGGCTTCACCAAATTTTGATCATAAAATGGAGGAAGGGAAAGCCACAATGCAATTGCTTTGGGTCTACCCTGACTTGGATAGCCCTGGCTAGCCCAGTCTCTTCAGATCTCAGAAGCTAAGCAAGGTCAGCCCTGGCTAGTATTTGGATGGAAGACCTCCAAGGAATACCAGGGTTGTGACACAGAGGCAAGAAATGGCAAACCACCTTTGAGTGTCTCTTGCCTTGAGACCCCATGGGGTCATCCTAAGTCAGCTGTGACTTGATGGCACTTTCCACCATCGCATTGAGGACAACTTCAGGAATGGATATATAAATGAATAAATAATCATGTTTATACCATCTTGCAAGAGTATATTATGGGTGGTTCAAATCTAAGTAGAGCATTTATAATATAGCAGTTATAATGATAGCTGCAAATCAGGGCTTTTTTGTAGCAGGAACTCCTTTGCATATTAGGCCACACACCCCTGATGTAGCCAATTCTTCAAGAGCTAACAGGGCTCTTAGTACAGAGCCTACTGTAAGCTCCAGAAATATTGGCTACATTAGGGGTGTGTGGCCTAATATGCAAAGGACTTCCTGCTGCAAATAAAGCCCTGCTGCAAATGATGTCATCATGATCATCAAACTGTTCTTCCTTCATTATGGCTCCAGTTTCTCTGTTTGCTGATGTTTTCCCTTTTGTGCAGAATAGAAGCACTAGCCCCATATTTTGTGGACAGTCTTTATGCTATTATGTGTGTTTTGGCACATGAGTAGTGGCAAGACAGGAAACCATCATTCCCAGTTGTCAACTTCTGCACTGTTTGCCACAATTGCTTTTTTTAAAAAAGGTTTTAAAATTGGACTTATTATACCATCACACCACTGAGAATTTGAGCCAGTTGTATTTCTCTCATGTCTTGTAAGAAGGGTATCAGCCAAGGCATGTCCTGGCAGCTTAAGAAGGTTTTAGGTCTCCTTGATATTTAGGAAAAGGAGAAAAAAATTCAGCAACAGCTCTGAAACAGTCACCATAACATGGATTCTTTTAAATATATCCCTGAGGAAATATCTGCCAGGGGTTATATGAGGATTGCCTTATGAATGCCAAAGTGCTGCGTTTAGAGTACAACTACAGATATATGCTCAAACGTTGTAGAACTTCTGTAGAACTGATGACAATACTGGGTAGTTTTTAGAAAACAGAGCAGGTGGGGACAGGGAATTAGTAATATGGTGTTATATGACATTATAGTGCTAATTAATTGCAATGGGAAATGAAGAGGTATACCTCCACTGCCATCAGCAAACAGAGAGGGAAGTGGATTTCTGATAAGGCAGCAAAAAACCCACATGGATGGGGAAATAAAGGAAAGTAAGAACATTTTCACTGGCACCGTAGTATCCACCAACATATAAATATACAATAGAGCTGCCAACTCTGGGTTAGAAAATTCCTAAAATGTGGGAGTGAAGCCTGGAGAGGGCAGAATTTGGGGATCAGCAGGACTTCAGCAAGGTATATTGTCATAGAATCCACCCTCCAAAACAGCCATTTTCTCCAGGGGAAGTGATCTCTGTCATCTGGAGATCAGCTGTAGTTCTGAGAGATCTTCATCCTCACCTGGAGGTTGGCAACCCTAATTTGTATTTCTGTACATAGTGAATTTGAGCCGGTTGTACACAGCAGAGTTTGGTGGTGAATGGCCCCAGTGTGGAACTATCCAATGCAAAGTGATACTTGAGCAGCCCATTGATATTGAAGAGTGGTTGACATTGTTTGCTGATGTATATTTGCTATGTTTCATTATATGCCCCACAGTCATATATAGATATAGAAACATGTATGAAATTCCAAAACAATCCAAAGAACAAGTTTCACCTCTTTCAGGATTAGTAATAACAACAACTTGGCTATTAATAAACTAGTCCTCACACATTGTATTTCAAAGCTAGTAGCATCTATTTATCAAATTTTGTTATGACCTTCAGATTTGGCTATGAATTAACCCATTCAAGTTGGGTCTCTTGAAAAATCAGATTTCTAATGCAGTTGTTGTTTCAGTTGTCCAGTCCTCCCTTCACCCGTGTCACACTTCCTTTTGAGTCCAATCGCCCTCTCTACCCTACCCTACCCTACCCTACCCTATCCTAGCAAGTCAGGGCTTGCACCTGATGGAATATTCCTGCAACAACCACAATAGAGGAAGCTGGGCTAATAAATTATACACAAAAGCAAAAACTCACGGCCAATTACTGACAAAAAATTCTTATATATTTCTAGAAAATGAGAATGAAGTGCTTATAAGTATAAAATTGCTACAAAACAGATGTTAATACTGCACACAGACAGTCTAATTTCAAACAATGCAGACTCGAACAAATGGACATCAATACAGTTCACATATCTCTCTCTCTCTCTCTCGGCTTGGCTTCGCGAACGAAGATTTAAGAAGGGTGCAATAGTCCACGTTTGCTGCAGGCTCGCTGGTGGCTGACAAGACCAATGTGGGACAGGCAGGTCCGGCCACAGCGGCTGCAGGGAAAAGTCTGATTTAGGGTTGGTCCTGTAGCAGTGCGATTCTTCCTCAATCTCCTTTTGTCCTCAAGACCAGCTATGCGTGCGTTCTCAAAGGAAGAGACAGCCTGGTGGATGGTGTGCCTCCATGCTTTGCGATCTGAGGCTAGGTCAGACCACTGGTGATGGTTGATGTGACAGGTGCTAAGGGATTTCTTCAAGGAGTCCTTGTACCTCTTCTTTGGTGCCCCTCTATTTCGATGGCCGGTGGAGAGTTCGCCATACAGGGCAATCTTGGGAAGGCGGTGGTTTTCCATCCTAGAAATATGCCCTGCCCAGCGCAGCTGCGTCTTCAACAGCAGTGCCTCGATGCTGGTAACCTCTGCCCGCTTGAGGACTTCAGTGTTGGTCACAAAGTCACTCCAGTGGATGTTGAGGATGGTGCGAAGGCAGCGCTGATGAAAGCGCTCAAGGAGTCGCAGGTGATGACGGTATAAAACCCACGATTCGGAGCCATAGATGAGGGTTGTCATCACAACCGCTTTGTAAACATTGATCTTTGTGCCTTTTTTCAGATGCTTGTTGCTCCACACTCTTTTGTGCAGTCGGCCAAATGCACGGTTTGCCTTTGCCAGCCTGTTGTCAATCTCCTTGTCGATCTTGGCATCTGAGGAGATGATGCACCCCAGGTAGCTGAACTGCTGGACTGTCTTCAGAACTGATTCACCCACAGTGATGCAGGGAGGGTGATAATCTTCCTGGGGTGCAGGCTGGTGGAGAACTTCTGTCTTCTTCAGACTAACTTCTAGGCCGAATAGCTTGGCAGCCTCTGCAAAGCAGGACGTCATATGCTGCAGAGCTGATACCGAGTGGGAGACGAGTGCAGCATCGTCAGCAAACAGTAGCTCTCGGATGAGTTTTTCCATTGTCTTGGAGTGTGCCTTTAGTCGCCTCAGGTTGAACAGGCTGCCATCGGTGCGATAGCGGATGTAGACACCATCGTCCTCATCTAGATCTACTGCGGCTCTTTGAAGCATCATGCTAAAGAAGATCGTAAAGAGAGTTGGCGCGAGAACGCAGCCTTGCTTTACACCTGTGCCTATTGGGAAGGGCTCCGAGAGGTCGTTGCAGTGTCTGACTTGGCCTCGCTGGTCTTCGTGTAGCTGGATGATCATGCTGAGGAACCTTGGGGGACATCCTAAACATTCCAAGATTTGCCACAGGCCTTTCCTGCTAACGGTATCGAAAGCTTTGGTAAGGTCGACAAAAGTCACATACAGACCCTTGTTCTGTTCCCTGCATTTCTCTTGGAGCTGCCTGAGAACAAATACCATGTCGGTGGTGCTCCTGTTAGCTCTGAAGCTGCACTGGCTCTCTGGGAGGAGTTCTTCTGCAATGGTGGGCACCAGTCTGTTCAGGAGTATTCTGGCAAGGATTTTGCCTGCGATGGAGAGCAGGGTTATCCCCCGGTAGTTGGAGCAGTCTGACTTTTCCCCTTTGTTCTTGTATAGGGTGATGATGATTGCATCGCGAAAGTCCTGTGGTAGTTTGCCTTGTTCCCAGCAGGTGACAAGTACTTTGTGAAGTGAGCTATGTAGTACTGTGCCCCCATGCTTCCAGATCTCTGGTGGAATTCCATCAACTCCTGCTGCCTTGCCACTTTTCAGTTGCTTGATGGCTTTAACAGTCTCTTCTAGGGTGGGGATCTCATCCAACTCTGTTTTCACCGGTTGAAGTGGGGTGAGGTGGATTGCTGAATCTTGAACTACGCGGTTGGCACTGAAGAGAACCTGAAAATACTCCGACCACCGGTTCAGTATGGATGCCTTGTCTGTGAGGAGCACTTGGCCGTCTGCACTATGCAAGGGACTCTGAGCCTGATATGATGGACCATATACTGCCTTCAGGGCTTCGTAGAACCCTCTTAAATCACCAGTGTCTGCACACAGCTGGGTTCTCTCTGCAAGCTTGGTCCACCACTCGTTCTGAATGTCTCGAAGCTTGCGCTGGAGGTTGCTACATGCAGCGCGAAAGGTTGCTTTTTTCCCAGGACAGGAGGGCTGAGCAAGATGTGCTTGGTAGGCAGATCTCTTTTTTGCCAGTAATTCTTGGATCTCTTGATTGTTCTCATCAAACCAGTCCTTGTTCTTCCTTGTGGAGAACCCGAGGACTTCTTCAGAGATCTGCAGGACGGTAGTTTTTAGGTGTTCCCAAAGTGCTTCTGGAGAAGGGTCTGTGGGGCAACTGAGGTCCTCAATTCTTGACTGGAGTTTTGCCTGGAAGGCAGCTTTAACTTCGGCTGACTGGAGGCTGCCAACCTGAAACTTCCTCCGAGGGATACCTCCTCTCCTGGGTGTGGGTTTAAAGTGAAGACGGAGATTGCAGCGTACAAGACGATGATCCGTATGACATTCTGCGCTGGGCATTACTCGGGTGTGTAAGACATCTCGAAGGTCTCTCTGGCGCACCAGAATGTAGTCGATAAGGTGCCAATGCTTGGACCGTGGGTGCATCCAGGTTGTCTTCAGACTGTTCTTCTGCTGGAAGATAGTGTTGGTGATGGTGAGCTGGTGCTCCATGCAGAATTCTAGCAGGAGGCGCCCGTTGTCATTGCAGTTCACATATAAGCCAAAGCTTAAAGATAGTCCACACGAGCTTATTGTTATGCACAAGCACAGCTCTATCTTCTCAGGCTCACATAGATTTGTGAAAGCCAGTCTCAGTGTCCCAATGAGAAGGCACAACAGCAGACCGGTGTCAACCAGAATGCCCAGCGATCACAGTTTTACTTTGAGTCATGCATGCACCCTGAGGTCAATACAGAGGTTGACGCCAGCGCGTATGCATGACTCAAAGAGAATCTGTGTTTGTATCACCATCTCAATATTGTATATGTGCCTGACAAAGCTCACTGAGAAACTGTTTGGACACCAGTCTGCTGTTGTGTATTCTCATTGGGACATTGGATTCCACAAATCTATATGAGCCTGAGAAGATAGAGCTGTGCTCGTGCATAACAATAAGCTCATGTGGACTATCTTTAAGCTTTGGCTTATATGTGAACTGTATTGATGTCTGTTTGTTCGAGTCTGCATTGTTTGAAATTAGACGGTGTACAGTATTAACGTGTTTTGTAGCAATTTTATACATATAAGCACTTTATTCTGCTTTTTTAGATATAAGAATTTGTTGGCAGTAATTGGCCGTGAACTTGTGTTTTTGTGGATAATGGAATATTCTTATTTATTTATTTATTTATTTTATGATTTATATCCCGCCCTTCCCAACAAGTGGCTTAGGGCGGCTCACAACATAAGACTTTGACATAAATAGAATTTAAGCATAAAAACAGTTAAAATAATTAATACATTTAAAATTTTAAGACATTTAAAACATTAGGGACAGCAGACATCTAGTGTAACTACACTCAGTTTCTTGTAACAGCTAGTCATAGGCCAGCCGGAAGAGGGTTGTCTTACAGGCCCTGCGGAACTGGGCAAGGTATTGGGGAAGGCATTGGGGAAGTTGTGCACATCCATTGCCTGTGGCTCTGCTGAGGCAGCACTGTGGTTCCACCCTGCCCCACAGTCATAAATGCAAAAGTAGGAGGTCTTCATCCAACTTGCAGGTCTGTGGTATGATTCTTGCTTACACTATAAGGCAGGGTGTCAAACCCATTTGTTATGAGAGCCTGGCAAAGCAAGCTGTGACACAGAAGGAAGCAAGAGAGAGGAAGCAAATTTGCTTGTGGACCTGATAGGAGCCCTCAAGGGGCCTGATCTGACCCCCTGGGCTGCATGTTTGACACCCCTGTTATAAGGGGTCCTAAGTTCAAATGCCAGGAAAACCCTGCCCAGGTGGGTGAACGGTTTCAAGACTGAGCTGTGGCTCAGTGGTTCAGCATGTATTTTGTGTACAGAAGCTCCTATGTAGAAAGTGCTGGGAAGGGATTTTTTCACTGCTCAAGCTCCTGTCAGTCATAACAGCCATCCTGAAGATTCAGGTTTCCCTTACCTCCCCTCGTGGCAAGCCCCACCTCACTGTATGCCATAGCCCCAAGCCAAATCAGGCTCCCACAGACCTTTCTCATAGCAGCTGTGAGACATGGAGAAAATGGGTAAAACTCAGTGAACCCAGACCCACCTTATTTTAAAAAAGTATCATGTAGTTTGAGTTACAAGATCCAGTGGACTGACTCCAGTGTAAGATAGCTTCAAATGTTCATATCACTCAGGGTTGCCAGCCTCCCAGTGGGGCCTCGAGATCTGCTTTTACAACTGATCTTCAACTGGCAGGGATCAACTCCCCTGGAGAAAATGGCTGCTTTGAAGGGCGGACTCTATGGCATTGCGTCATGATGAGGCGCCTCCCCTCCCCAAACCCCATCCTCTTCTGAATCCACCCCCAAAGTCTCCAGGTATTTTCCAACACAGGCCTGGCAACTCTATATCACTGTCAGAGACCACCCCACCCCCTCCACCCCAATCCTGATCCCCCATCCAATTTGAAATGTTCTGTATTTAGATACTATTGCATACAAACTGCATTCAGATACTATTGCATACAAACAGACAGATGCATAAGGTCTCACATAGGGTGGCCAGATCGTCCCGACCACCCAGGAAAGTCCTGCCCCTGCCCCCAAATTCCCGCCTCCCAGGCTGGCTAACACGGGACCATTAAAAATCCCGGTTTAGTCAAAATGGATCCAATGGTGAGGCCGCTCGCCTGCTGGGTGGCTGGGTCGGCCGGTGCGGCGGAGTCCCTGTGCCCGCCCATCGCTCCCTGCCCTGCCCTCCCCGCCCTGCTCGCCTGCTGGGTGGCTGTGCCTGCCTTGGCACGCCGCTTGGGGGAAGGAAGGAGGCGCCGTCGCAGCCAGCCTTTCCCTCTCCTCTCTCCGCGTCCTTGCAGGCATCGGCGAGTTGGCTCTGCACGCCCGCGGGGGTGGGGAGGAGGAGAGCGGGCTCAGCCGCCGCCAGCTTCGTCCTCTGCCGAGAAGCCTCTTCTTCGGGGGGCTTTTTTTTTCCCCATTCGGGCGCCCGAGGCTCTCCTCCGCCCTCCCCAGGTTCTCTCCCTCGACGAGCCCGCCCGCCCCCGCACACCCCCGGATCGCGAAGGAAGGCGAGCTGCCGCCTCCATCCCTCCCCGCGGGCTCGGCTTCCAGCGCTCTCTCTCCCCTTCCCTTCCCTTCCCTTCCCCACCCGCGGGTCCCCTTTCCAATCCATGGCCATACCAGAGTGCGCAGCGCGGCGGGTCTCGCCGGGCTTTTAGGGGGGCTGGGCGGCAGCGAGGCGAGTCCCCGCATCTTTCCCCTTCTCTGCCGAGGCGGCGAATAAGGCTGAGCTGAGCCTGCCTCATTGTGGCGGCGGCAGCTGGCTGGAGTGGGGAGGAGCGGAAGGGGAGCCGCGGAGCGAGAGAGGGAGAGAGCCACTGCAGCAGCAGCCCCGCCGGAGCTGCTGGTGGGAAGGGGGGCGGGGAAGGCTGGCTGGCGCGAGAAAGGAGCGCCCAGGCAGAGCCGAGGGAGGGCAGCACGTCCTGCCTGCCTGCCTGCCGCCGCCTCCAGCGCCCAGACCCCCGGGGAGCGCCACCCCCTGCACGCCCAGGGCGCACGGGAGCCTCGGCGAGGCAGAGTCCCCGGTCCTCCACCCCCACCCGCGGCGGGGGGGCCCCCCGACGAGAGCGCCTGGGCTGGGGTTAGAGAAAGGAGGGAGGCGGAGGGAGGGGACGGCCACCAAGAGCTCGCCTCAATGGATCGGTCGGTCGGTCTGCAGCCGGTCGGCCAGGGCCATGGCGAGCCACCTCGCCCCAGCAGCAGGGGGGCGGGAGAGAGAGCCGCAGCAGCGCGGGCTCCAAAGGCGGCCGGATCCCCCACTCGAGGGGCGCATCGAATAAAAGCACCCAGGCCGGCCGGCGCGGCGGAGTCCCTGTGCCCGCCCATCGCTCCCTCCCCTGCCCTGCCCTGCCCTCCCCGGCTGCCTTCTGCGGAGACGGCAATCAACAGCCCAGCCTCGCCCCGATTGCAGCGCAGCCCCAACGCCTCTGTGCAGCAGTAGCAGCAGCTGGCGGGTTTTTGCGCAGCGCACGTGGCGTGGAGGCAGCCCAGCGAGGGTAAGCGGAGGCGCGAAAGGGAAAGGCAGGCTGGGGTTGCCGGGCGAGGGGGGGGCGTGCATTCCGGGGCCTTGCATCAAGGCCTTCAGACCATATCTTTGATCATCTTGCTGCTTTGGGTAAGTGGTGCCCAATGGAGGAACATATACCTAACCTCTCTGCCTCTCCCCTTATGTGCCCTGGAGAGCCTTGTGCTCTGCCTAGCAAGATCTGCGGGTTGTCCCCGGCCCGAGGGACAGCCATTTAGCCTTAACCAGAGCCAGGGCTTTTTCAGCCCTGGCCTCAGCCTGGTGGAACATGCTCCCATCTGAGATCAGGGCCCCATAAGAGTTATTACTCTTCCACAGAGCTTGTAAAATTGAGCTGTTCCACCAGGCCTTTGGCTGAGGCAGCAGGCTGCTGGAGCTCACCACCATTACACAGCACAAATTAAGAAGATCTGAGAGATGTAGTGGCACCAGCTTAGAAACTATACACATTTATAAATAGTGCAGCCTGTTTTAAATGATGTTGTTTTGAACTTTCATTATTCCATGTTTATATTTGATGTATTTTAGAATCTACTCGGTAATCCGCCCTGAGTCTCCTTGCGGAGAGGGCAGAATATAAATTTTAAAAAATTAATAAATTAAATCTTCCTCACATAGTTTTTGTGAGGGTAAAATGGAGGAGAAAAAACTTTGAATTCCCAGATTTCATTTTTTTAAAAAGTAAGCCTCTAGCTCCTTTTGTTGTGGAGACACGCCTTTACTCTTATATGTCCAAGATTTACTTTTTACTCTTATGTACCAGATTTACTCTTTTATAAGTCCCAGAATTCCCAGATTTCATTTTTTAAAAAGTAAACCTCTAGCTCCTCTTGTTGTGGAGACAAACCTTTACTCTTATATGTCCTCAATAAAAGTTTATTTAAAAAAGGAAAGCTGGAAATTCAGAAAATGTGACACACAAATGGTTATATCACTGCAACAATGTAATGATATTCACTTGCCATTTAGAAAAAGGGGAAGAAATAGCCATGGTGTGGGGTCAGGGCAGAGAAAATGGCTGCCATGTGGGTAGCACTGAGAAAATCCTAACTTTCCCATCTACCCCACAGCAATGCAGTCTGGGCAAGTCCAGAGAAAACCTGGGTAAACCTCAAAAGGTGAACCACAATGCTATAGGGAAGCGGGGGAGGGGGGACCCTGCTTCACAACAGCATAAAGTCCATGGCAAATAACTAAATCTAATCTGGCCTGCCAGACTGTTGCCCGAGTTTAGCGAGGGAGACCTTGGTCTGTAAGTAGTTCAGACCTACCAGGTTATTTGTACACTGGAACCAATGTTGCCCTTGGCAGAGAGCCAGTTTGGTGTAGTGGTTAAGTGTGGGGACTCGTATCTGGGAGAACCAGGTTTGATTCCCCACTCCTCCACTTGAACCTGCCGGAATGGCCTTGGGTCAGCCATAGCTCTCATAGTGCTTGTCCTTGAAAGGGCAGCTTCTGGGAGAGCCCTCTCAGCACCACCCACCTCACAGGGTGTCTCTTGTGGGGGATATTGGTGTTTCCGGCGGTGATATTTGGGGACGTCACAGGAAGTGCTGTGAAGTCACTTCCTGTTTCCGGCAGTGGCATTTGGGGAAAATGATGTCACAGGAAGTGATGTCACTTCCTGTTTCCGGCGGTGGCATGCCGTCACATTCATTCACCCCTCAAGGTGTCCCTGGCTGGCCTACAGATATTATGGCCACCCTAGTTAACAGTGCAATCCTAAGTAGAGCTTACTTGAACACATGAAGCTGCCTTATACTGAATAAGAAGAAGAAGAAGAAGAAGATATTGGATTTATATCCCGCCCTCCACTCCAAAGAGTCTCAGAGCGGCTCACAATCTCCTTTACCTTCCTCCCCCACAACAAACACCCTGTGAGGTGGGTGGGGCTGGAGAGGACTCTCACAGCAGCTGCCCTTTCAAGGACAACCTCTGCCAGAGCTATGGCTGACCCAAGGCCATGCTAGCAGGTGCAAGTGGAGGAGTGGGGAATCAAACCCAGTTCTCCCAGATAAGAGTCCGCACACTTAACCACTACACCAAACTGGCTCTCTTGGTCCATCAAAGTCAGTTTTGTCTACTCAAACTGGCAGCGATTCTCCAGGATCTCAAGCAGACGTCTTTTCCCATCACCTGCTACCAGATGCCTTTTTTACTGGAGATGCTAGGGATTGAAGCTGGGACCTTCTGCATGCCAAGCAGATACTCTTCCACAGAGCCACAGTCCCTCCCAAGTGGACTTAGAAAGGTATAACTCTTCTTAGAGTTGCACTGTAAATGTATTATTGTGAAGAGAAGTACGGTAAGTGCGCTTGGTTTTATTATTTTATAATTCTTTATACAGCATCCAAATGGTGCTTTAAGACAAGTGGAGAGGGCGGGCAGGCCTCTGCTCCCAAGAGTTTACAATCAGTAATTTAACAGGGAGGTAAAAACCGGTGAACATAAGCAAATGCAATTACAGGAAATTTGGCCTTGTTTTGGTTGGAGATGGGGAGGACAAAGAGGTTAAGCCACAAGGCTTCACAAGAAAGGTGAGTTATGAGGAGGGATTTAAAAGAAGAGAGAACAGAAGCACCACATAAAAAGTACTTATGCCTGCAACTCATGACAACTTTGTTGGAACTCCATGTATAAAGTTGTTTATGACTGGTGGGTCAGCCAAGCAAAAGTATTGAAAACATCCAAAACAAAGAAAACGGAGACTTTAAAATAGCTTTTCCCCAGGCCCTGGCTATGACAACTGCTCCTGGAAGTACGGTAGTTATCTGTGCTTAGAAACAGCCCCATAAGTTTGGAGTCTTCTTGTTTCTTTTATTAAAAATCCCAGTTATTGGAGGGGAACCAAACCTGGCCCTTTCCTGGGCTTTTAGCAGAACTTATTATATCCAGAAATCATCAGGTGAGGCTTTTCAATACACAGAGATAAACACAATCACTTGCAAATGGTGTGCAGAACCAGCTGCTGTTGCAGGCACAATATCAGGCAATAATACAAAAATTGGCAATCCTGATATCAGATACTGTATTTATTCTGGGTTAATTCAGTCCTGCCATCTTGCCTTAACTAACAGATCTCAGATGTTTGATAAGGTATCACCAAAGCAAAAGGGTATGGGGGGAAAGGCTTCAGTACTGTAAACAGTGAGGTTGAAATCTCTAACCTGAGAGAAAATATAAGCATTTCTAGCTGGGACATAAATCCCTTTTCTTTCATCTGTCTTTTTTTTTCTTTGTAAATCCTGATATGCCATAACCACCCAGAATCGCTGTTTTGTGTTTTGGGGACAGGGTATTTTATTTCTCTATCTATCTGCTTCCTCTTCCTGTATTTAAATTACAATGATAAATTTGTGTTCCTGCAATTGCAAACATCTGCAAGCATGATGATTTCACAACAAAAAAAAGATTGGGAACCACATCAAAATCTAATGCAAGCCAAAGGAACTAAATTATTCCCAACAGCTGAGGATTTGTCCAACAAGACCTTTTCTTTTTTTTTAAAGTGAACTCAACAATCAAACACATCTTGCAATCAAATTCAATATTCAGGAAGCCTGATGAGGAAATGGTGCATTTTCTATGTCTCTTGGTCATTTCCAGAATCCATTTTGCTACTTTTATATGACACCATAAGTACAGGTCAACAAAGTGTATCAATTCATCAGTTAGTTCCCCAGAACAGGAACAACAGAATATATCCATAATGGCTCCTCCATTCCTTGCACACATTCCAGTATGCTAGATTCTTCTAAAAATTCCCTTGTCAGGACCAGCTGGAACTGAATCTGAGCAATCTAATCTCAATGAACCCCGTCTTGAGAGTTATGAGCAAGCACCATGGTTGTAGTCTTACCAGGAGTCAAGTCAGACAAACCAGCAGCAATTCCTGAGGCCCAGAGACAGAAGGCACATGAGCCAGCATGAGATCAAGTCTGTAGCAGTAATGAATCCAGAAAGAACAGAGCTCAATGTGTCTCTGATGAAGAAGTTACTAGGATTTAGTCATCCAAGCACACAATACCAAAGCTATGAGCCCCTTGGGACATCACTGATAAAATGTTGAAAGATAGCAAGGGCATTGTTGAGTCCAAAAGGCATAACTTTGTATAAAATGCCAATAACTGGTATGGAAGGCTGGCTTCCACACATCTGCATTTTAGATATGAAACTGGTTGTATGCATACTGGAAGTCTAGTTAATGTCCAGGAAGTCCTGATCTGAACTGTTCCATGGCAGTAGGTGGCAGTCAGGGCTTTTTTTGAGCAGGAACGCACAGGAACACAGTTCCAGCTGGCTTGGTGTCAGGGGTGTGGTCTAATATGCAAATGAGTTCCTGCTGGGCTTTTTCTACCAAAAAAAAGTCCTGGTGGCAGTCATATGAGTTTAGTTATGCTCTAGCTAATGTGTGCCCTGACCTAGATGGCCAGGCTAGCCTAATTTCATCAGAACTCAGAAGTTAAGGAGGGTTAGGCCTGGTTAGAATTTGATAAGAGACCACCAAGGAAGTCCTGGTCACTATGTGGAGGCAAGGAATGGCAAGCCATCTCTGAATATCTCTTGCCTTCAAAACCCTATGAGATTGCCATAAATCAGATGTGACTTGATGGCACTTTTCATTAACGCTGAATTAATTATCAACTAGGGCTGCAGGATCTCCCACTTTTACAATTGATCTCCAGCTGGCAGAGATCAGCTCCCCTGGAGAAAATGACTGCTTTGAAGGGTGGATTCTAGGGCATTGTACTATGCGGACGCCCCTTCCCAAACCCCACCCTCTCCCAGATCCACCCCCAAAGTCTCCAGATAATTTCCAACACAGACCTGGCAACCCTATTCTCAACTCATGCAAACAGCAGACTTGGTAGTCCCACGGCCCTGTTGTACAGAATGAGGCTATCTACAAATGACATAAGGATTTCTGCATCTTTGGAAGATTCTCCATTTCTACTGGATACATTACAGCATTCACCATAATAGGGGAAGAAATCCAAAAGGTCTTAATGACTGAACATGGGCTTTATCTTTGCAGAGGCACAAAATATTGAAGGCTGTTAAATACCAGCTAAAATGGAGAGGAAAAGGAAAATGGGGTGGTGGAGGAAGGGTTTTTTTTAACCCTGATTTATTTATCTTATCCCAAATTGGGAGATTAAGACTGGTGGATCCATATTAGGAGATGCCCATCTCTTGTCTCCAGTCCAGAATTAGTTAGAATTAGAAATAAATACTTCCTTCAATTTCAGTTAATGTGCATATACATTCAGTGTTGGGAAGGGGGTGGAGCCTCTAAAAACTTATAGTATCCTGAACCTAGAAGTAAATTTAAGGTCAAGGGATGTGTGCTGAGACACACATATTCCCCAGACCCACTTTCATAAGAAAAGAGAAGTATAAACATATCTACATGCTTAATTTGGCCTATTTGAAATCCACAGGTTTCAACAACGTTTAGCTGTGGCTTAGGGTTGGTAGGTCTGAATCAAAAAATGTCTGGGGATTTTTGGGGTGGAGCCAGGAGCAAGGGTGTGACAAGCATGATTGAACTTCAAAGAAAGTTCCGCCCATCACATTTAAAGGAACCACACACCTTTTAAATGCCTTCCCTCCATTTGAAATAATGAAGGATAGGGGTACCTTCTTTTGGGGCTCATAGAATTAAATCCTCCAGTCCAATCGTTTTGAAACTTTGGGGGTGGGGTGTTTTGAGGATAGGCACCAGATGATATGCTGAAAATCTGGTGCCTCTACCTCAAAAAAAAGCCCCCTGAAAGCCCCAGATACCCATGGATCAATTTTCCATTATACCCTAAATCGGTCTCCCTAGGGAATAATGGAGTGCCCAGCAGACATTTCCTGCCCCCCCCCCGCTTTCTGATGACCCTGAAGTGGGGGGAGGGCCTCCAAACTGGGGGATCCCCTGCTCCCACCTGGGGATTGGCAGCCCTGCTGTGGCTGGATGGTTCTGTAGCTTCTTTGTTAAACGTGTATCAGATGTAAGAGAGATATCACCAGAACCTCTTACATACACAAGTGCTGACAAGTTTCAACTCATTTATGGTGACCCCAGCAAAAGACTTTCAAGGCAAGTAATAAGCAGAGGTGGTTTGTCATTGCCTTACTGTGTAGAATGCTCCGTGGTGTTCTCTCATCCAAGTACTGACTCTGTTTAGCCTCCGCGATCTGAAGAGATCGGGTTATACCACATTCCCCGAGAAACCTCTTAGAGTAATAAAAAAAAGAGAAATAACAACAATAGTAATAATAATAAATCATGAACTCAAAATATTTAATTCTGCTTCTTGCATTTTGTGTAAATATTTTAAATGGGAGTCCCCATAATCTCTGAAATGCTTGCTGCCTTCATAAATGGTACTCTTTTAAGAGGAGCTCCAGATTTCTCCAGAGGTATTAGTTTCTTAATCTTTTCCTGTCTGTAAAGAATCTCTTCTCTCCTGATGGTCTCCTGATGGTCTGTCATTTTCAACCCAAGTTAAGAGTGACATTCGCTTTCTTTTCTGTATGAAAGATGTCAAGGTGTGTGTTTAGACATCAAGAAATAGTTTTCTGGAGGGGGGAAAGTTTATTCTGGCTGGAAGTCGGCAGCCTGGTGTTAAATTCTGACAGAAGTACAGAACAAAATAATAAAACTCACTCACTCAAATGATTTACAGGTTTAAGCCCACATTGTCTTGCTTTGTGTTTCTTTAAGAAAGGTGTGAGTCTATGTGTAAAAGCCTTGAAATACAAGAGTTACCATGGCAATTATCTGTGTTTAAAGAGCAGAGGAGAGTAAAGTTCTATGTAAGTGACCACAGCAAAGGAAAAAAATTAAACAAGCTTTTGTGCTAGTCTAAATTATATCCTGTTTCTCTTCCTTTACCTTGCCATTTTTATGATCATGACCTTTCTATGAGAGAGGCTGTTTGGGGGCTTTAGTTAAATGGCCGCTGCTGAGCCCTTATTCCCATTTTCATGACAGGGGACTGAGGTTCAGGAATAGCAACCTGGTGAAGGCATTTCAAGTGAGTTCTGCACTCCTATAACTAATCCAACAACTAGTTTCTTTCAAAGTGGGGATCCTCCAAAACAGGATCTGTAAAGATTACTAGTCCTAATTTGTACATAAAGCCCTTGCCCATGGCAGTGTTTTGTGGGAATCCCACCGCATTTAACTGCCATTTCCACATGGCATGACCCATTAAGAACACTGTAAAGCTAGATATAAATCTCACAAGGACAAACAACGTTGGTATTATTCAGGGCCCTTTTTGAGCAGGAATGCAGTTTCAGCTGGTTTGGTGCCAGGGGTGTGGCCTAATATGCAAATGAGTTCCTGCTGGGCTTTTTCTACCAAAAAAGTCCTGCATTTTTATTATTGTAAATGTTTCATTAAAAATGTTGTGCTAGAACCAACCAGCGCATGATGGCCCACTTGACATAATCAAGTCTAGGACATTGGGGCAATGTTCTGGCATATGGGGAAAACCTCTAGTGTAGATTTAGCTTCTACTATAGAGTTTTTGTCCAAACACCAGAGCTTTGCCCTGCCATTCTGGATGTGATGACACCACTTCTGGGTCATGTGGGCAGTGACACAGATACATTGCTGCATGTCAAATGAATCTCCTTTTTCAGGGTAAATTTCCCTCCACTGACCAGCAGGGACATAGGGCCTGTCAGTGGGGGACCCCACCTCCACTGGGCGGGGGGGAGGTCTGGCAACCCTAGACATGATAGAGGTTATAAAATTATGCACAAATTGTTGAGAGTGGACAAAGAGAACTTTTTCTTCCTCTCCCAAATACTAGGACTCAAGGGCATCCAATAAAGCTGATGGACAGTAGACTCAGTATGGACTAAAGGAAATACTTCTTTACACAGAAAGTGATTAAAATGTGGAATTCTGCTGCCAGGCGAGGCTTCCCAACCCTCCCGCTCTGGCGGGAGACCCCTGGGTTCGCAGCCTCATCTCCCGCTCTTCAAAAATCGGGAAGCAGGGGGTGGGGGGTGGAGGGGGGGGGAGAACATACCTGTAGGCTTCATGTTATTATAGAGCTCCTGAGCCGTTTGTAAAATGTATGCCCCTTTAAGGCTGGGCAGGAAGTAGGAAGGGCTTGGGAGAACGGCCCCTCCCTTTCTTTTGCTTTCGTTTTCACAGCAAGAGTTCTCCGGAAGAAGATCTGGTAAGTATTTGTGTGTGAGAGAGAGGGAGGGGGCAGGGGATTCTCTGGTTTGGAGGCCCTCCCCCCCCTTTAGAAAGCGTGGGGGGGGGGAATGTCTACTGGGCACTCTATTATTCCCTATGGAGAACGATTCCCATAGGGAATAATAGGGAATTCATCCATGGGTATTGGGGGCTCTGGGGGGTCTATTTTTTGAGGTAGAGGCACCAAATTTTTCGTATAGCATCTAGTGCCTCTCCCCAAAATACCCCCCAAGTTTCAAAACGATTGGACCAGAGGGTCCAATTCTATGAGCCCCAAAAGATGGTGCCCCTATCCTTCATTATTTCCTATGGGAGAAAGGCATTTTAAAAGGTGTGCTGTCCCTTTACATGTGATGGCCAGAACTCCCTTGGAGTTCAATTATGCTTGTCACATCCTTGTTCTTGGCTCCACCCCCAATGTCTCCTGGCTCCATCCCCAAAGTCTCCTGGCTCTGCTCCCAAAGTCCCCAGATTTTTCTTTAATTGGACTTGTCAACCCTATGCCAGGCATAGGCAGCTTTAAAAGGGAATTAGATGGATTCATGGAGGATAGATATATCAGTGACTACTAGCCATGGTGAACTCCACATTCAGAGGCACTATTCCTCTGAATTCCAGTATCAAGAGGCAACATTGAGGGGAAGGCCTCAGCCTATGTGGAACCTGGAGTTCTCCCACTTTTAAAACTGATCTCCAGCTGGCAGAGATCAGCCCCCCTGGAGAAAATGGCTGCTTTGAAGGGTGGCCTCTAAGGCATTGTACCATAGGCCCCTCCCCTCCCCAAACCCCACCCTCTCCCCAAAGTAGGGTTGCCAAGTCCAATTCAAGAAATACCTGGGGACTTTGGGGGTGGAGCCAGGAGACATTGGGGGTGGAGCCAGGAGACATTGGGGTGGAGCCAAGATCAAGGCTGTGACAAGCATAATTGAACTCCAAAGGAAGTTCTGGCCATCACATTTAAAGGGACGGCACACCTTTTCAATTCCTTCCTTCCATAGGAAATAATGAAGGATAGGGGAACCTTCTTTTGGGGCTCATAGAATTGGACTCCTTGGTCCAATCTTTTTGAAACCTGGGGGGTATTTTGGGGAGAGGCATTAGATGTTATACGGAAAATTTGGTGACTCTATCCCAAAAAACAGCCCCCCCGGAGCCCCAGATACCCACGGATCAATTCTCCATTATTTTCGATGGGAATTAATCTCCCTAGGGAATAATAGAGTTCTCAGCAGACATTTCCCTCCCCTCCCCCCGCTTTCTGACGACCCTGAAGCGGGGGGAGGGCCTCCAAACCGGGGGATCCCCTGCCCCCACCTGGGGATTGGCAACCCTACCCCAAAGCCTCCAGGTATTTTCCAACCCAGACCTGGAAACCCTATCACAGGAATTGGTTGGCCACTGTGTGAGACATGATGCTGGACTAGATGAACCACAGGTATCCGCAGGGCTCTTCCTATGTTCTTGTATTTATGAGGTCTGCATCAAGGCACAGTGGAGAGGAAGCTGGCAATTTGTGTGCCTTTTCCTCTTGGCCTTCTGGATAGCAGTTAGTGACTGGTGTATTTGCAACTGATGATTCTGTTGGCATTACTATTGTGTTTTGCTTCACCTGCACTTGCTAAAAAGCTGTGACGAATAGCTTTTTTGTTCATGGGCATGCTTTCCATGTGAGGGTTTTGCCACATTTGAAGGAACTTTTTCATGGAAAACAGGAAGTGTGATACTTGCAAAACTAAAAACTGTTTCCCCCCCCATTTGTGGCACCTTAAATAATAATTGATTTCTTGTAGTAAAAGCTTTTCTGGACTTCAACAAATGCACAAAGCATAAGTGGAATGCAAGACATCTAAATGTTTTGTTAAAAAAACAATGGCCAAAATGAGTACAGCCAAATTTAAAAGAAACAGATCCATCTGCATTGTGTTACGAGATTATGGCAGCAAAGGGTATAAAGCAGGTTACTATTCTAAACAAAACATATATGCATTTCTTCGAAAATGTTTAATTGATTAGTGCACATTTTGAAAACAGCACGTAAAAATAATAGGTGACTCTTCTGTCTATCCACAGTGAGCATATGTGTGGAAATAAATTAGGAGTCTTTATTAGTGTCTCAAAGCTGTCGCAACTTCCATTAAACTTTCTGTTTTTCTCAAAGCAACCTGTTTTCTAGTAACTCATTTTGAAATCAAGGTCCAAAGTTGTGCTATCCTAGCCAGAGCCACTGAGAAACCTCTTCAGTTCCTCTCAATGGATACCATTGTCAACCTTCAGGTGGGGCCTAGAGATCTTCAAGAATTACAGCTGGTCTCCAGACTACAGAGATCGGTTCCCATGGAAAAAATGGTTGCTTTGGAAGGTGGACTGTATTGCATTATGCCCCACTGAGATACCCCCTCTCAAAACACTGCTATTCCCAGGCTCCAATTCCAAAACTCCAGGGATTTCCCAACCCAGAGCTGGCAAGATTATCAGCAGGGTTTATGCCTAGGACAGTGTTCTTAGGATTGTCCTAGGGATTGGGGTTGCCAGCCTTCAGGTGGGGGCTTGGAGATCTCCCACTTTTACAACTGATCTCCAGCTGGCAGAGATCAGCTCCCCTTATGCTTCCCAATCCCCAGCTCCCAGCGGGGGATACCCCGGTTTTACAGGCTTCCCCCTGCCCCCAGCCAGCTGGCCAGTGGGGGAAGCTCCGCCCCCGCAGCCACCATACAGCTCTAGATCTCCAGCAGGTTTCTGCAAACAGGTCCATTTCAAAATGTGTGTGTGTCTATGCCTTTAAAGTTGAGCAGGAAGTACTTCATGGGAAGGGTTAGCAACACAGGCCCTTGGCTTGTTTTGCTTTCGTTTCAGAGCACCTAAGTGTGTGTGTGTGTGTCTGTGTGTGTGTGTGTGTTTGTGAGAGAGAGAGAGAGAGAGAGAGAGAGAGAGAGAGAGAGAGAGAGAGAGAGAGAGAGAGAACAGCGTAGCCCCTGTTCTTTTCAGATGCCGTTGTGGAGGAACCAGACCCAGTAAGTGTGTGTGTGTGAGAGAGAGAGGGTTGCCAATTCCCAGGTTTGGAGACCCTCCCCCCCCCCGCTTTACGGTCATCAGAAAGCGGCGGTGGGGGGGGGGAATGTCTACTGGGCAATTATTCCCTATAGAGAACAATTCCCATAGGGAATAATGGGAAATTGACTTGCGGGTATTAGAGGCTCTGGGGGGCTGTTTTTTGAGGTAGAGGCACCATATTTTCAGTATAGCATGTAGTGCCTCTCCCCAAAATACCCCCCAAGTTTCAAAACGATTGGACTAGGGGGTCCAATTTTATGAGCCCCAAAAGAAGGTGCCCCTATCCTTCATTATTTCCTATGGAAGGAAGGCATTTTAAAAGGTGTGCTGTCCCTTCAAATTTGATGGCCAGAACTCCCTTGGAGTTCAATTATGCTTGCCACATCCTTGCTCCTGGTTCTGCCCCAGTGCCTCCTGGCTCCACCCCCAAAGTCTCCTGGCTCCACCTCCAAAGTCCCCAGATATTTCTTGAATTGAACTTGGCAACCCTAGCTCCCCTGCTTTGAAGGGTGGCCTCTATGGCTAAACGTAAAAACTGTGTCGTAATAGGTGATTTTAACTACCCGCAGATTGATTGGGTCAATATGTGTTCTGGTCGAGAGAAAGAGATTGAGTTTCTTGATGCTCTCAATGACTGTGCTATGGAGCAGATGGTCTCAGAACCTACCAGGGGTGGGGCGATCCTGGATCTGGTCCTAAGTAATGCCCAAGACTTGGTGAGAGACGTAAAAGTGATTGCGCCGCTTGGGAACAGTGACCATAATGTTATTGATTTCACCATTTGTATAAATAGGGAGTTGCCCAAAAAGACCGCCACAACCACATTTAACTTTAAAAGGGGTAAATTCTCTGAGATGAGGAGGCATGTGAGGAGGAAACTGAAAGGAAAGGTAAATACGGTCAAAACCCTTGGGGAAGCTTGGAGACTATTTAAAACTATAATCCTAGAAGCTCAGATAAAATACATACCACAAGTTAGGAAAGGCACAAACAGGTATAAGAAGAGGCCAGCATGGTTAACAAACAAAGTAATGGAAGCTGTAAAAGGTAAGAAGGACTCCTTTAAGCGGTGGAAAACCAGTCCAAGTGAGATTAATAAAAGGGAACACAGGCAGTGGCAAATCAAATGCAAGACTGTGATCAGGCAGGCAAAAAGGGACTATGAGGAGCATATTGCAAAAAACATAAAGACCAACAATAAAAATTTCTTCAAATATATTAGAAGTAGGAAACCAGCCAGGGAAGCAGTGGGGCCCTTGGATGACCATGGGGTAAAAGGATTACTGAAGGAGGATGGGGAAATGGCTGAGAAGCTGAACGCATTTTTTGCCTCCGTCTTCACCGTGGAAGATGAGAAGTGTTTGCCCGCCCCAGAACCACTAATATTGGAAGGGGTGTTGAAAGACCTGAGTCAGATTGAGGTGACAAAAGAGGAGGTCCTACAACTGATAGACAAATTAAAAACTAATAAGTCACCGGGTCCGGATGGCATACATCCGAGAGTTCTGAAAGAACTCAAAGTTGAACTTGTGGATCTTCTAACAAAAATCTGTAATCTTTCATTGAAATCTGCCTCCGTTCCTGAGGACTGGAAGGTAGCAAATGTCACCCCCATCTTTAAAAAGGGTTCCAGAGGAGATCCGGGAAATTACAGGCCAGTCAGTCTGACTTCAATACCGGGAAAGTTGGTAGAAACCATTATCAAGGACAGAATGAGTAGGCACATTGATGAACACGGGTTATTGAGGAAGACTCAGCATGGGTTCTGCAAGGGAAGATCTTGCCTCACTAACCTGTTACATTTCTTTGAGGGGGTGAACAAACATGTGGACAAAGGAGACCCGATAGATGTTGTTTACCTTGACTTCCAGAAAGCTTTTGATAAAGTTCCTCATCAAAGGCTCCTTAGAAAGCTTGAGAGTCATGGAGTAAAAGGACAGGTCCTCTTGTGGATCAAAAACTGGCTGAGTAATAGGAAGCAGAGAGTGAGTATAAATGGGCAGTCTTCGCAGTGGAGGACGGTAAGCAGTGGGGTGCCGCAGGGCTCGGTACTGGGTCCCATCCTCTTTAACTTGTTCATAAATGATTTAGAGTTGGGAGTGAGCAGTGAAGTGGCCAAATTTGCGGATGACACTAAATTGTTCAGGGTGGTGAGAACCAGAGAGGATTGTGAGGAACTCCAAAGGGATCTGTTGAGGCTGGGTGAGTGGGCGTCAACGTGGCAGATGCGGTTCAATGTGGCCAAGTGCAAAGTAATGCACATTGGGGCCAAGAATCCCAGCTACAAATACAAGTTGATGGGGTGTGAACTGGCAGAGACAGACCAAGAGAGAGATCTTGGGGTCATGGTAGATAATTCACTAAAAATGTCAAGACAGTGTGCGTTTGCAATAAAAAAGGCCAACGCCATGCTGGGAATTATTAGGAAGGGAATTGAAAACAAATCAGCCAGTATCATAATGCCTCTGTATAAATCGATGGTGCGGTCTCATTTGGAGTACTGTGTGCAGTTCTGGTCGCCGCACCTCAAAAAGGATATTATAGCATTGGAGAAAGTTCAGAAAAGGGCAACTAAAATGATTAAAGGGCTGGAACACCTTCCCTATGAAGAAAGGTTGAAACGCTTAGGGCTCTTTAGCTTGGAGAAACGTCGACTGAGGGGTGACATGATAGAAGTTTACAAGATAATGCATGGGATGGAGAAAGTAGAGAAAGAAGTACTTTTCTCCCTTTCTCACAATACAAGAACTCGTGGGCATTCGATGAAATTGCTGAGCAGACAGGTTAAAACGGATAAAAGGAAGTATTTCTTCACCCAAAGGGTGATTAACATGTGGAATTCACTGCCACAGGAGGTGGTGGCGTCCACAAGCATAGCCACCTTCAAGAAGGGGTTAGATAAAAATATGGAGCAGAGGTCCATCAGTGGCTATTAGCCACAGTGTGTGTGTGTGTGTATATATATATATATATATATATATTTGGCCGCTGTGTGACACAGAATGTTGGACTGGATGGGCCATTGGCCTGATCTAACATGGCTTCTCTTATGTTCTTATGTTCTTATGTACCATACTGAGGCTCCTCCCCTCCCCAAACCCTGCCCTCTCCTGGCTCCACCCCCAAAGCTCCAGGGGTTTTCCAACTCTACTAGGGATAGTATGCTGTTTACAATTTGACTTCTTACAAATAGCAAAAGAATAGGTGTGCATTTTTTGCTAAAGAGAATTTGTAACTGCTTATTCAGACTGATTTCACACTCACCTTACGCTGCTCTCACATTTGTCTTCTCATTGTGGCTTCCTTCCAATTTCCCACTATTTGCCTCGGGGCTGAGCAAACATCGGCGTTTTCGCGCAGCAAACAGAAACTGGTTTTTAGCAGTTTCTGTTTGCTGCACAAAAACGTTGATGCTTGCTGCAGCTCCAAGGCAGATAGTGGGAAATCAGAAGGAAAGCACACTGAGAAGACAAACGTGAGAGCGGCATAAGGTGAGTGCGATATCGGTCTCAGTTTTGCCTTTTTGTTGTTGGAAACTGTCTCATTTTTATGTATTTTTGACAACTTCCTGAGGCCAGGCAGCTTTCCTCAGCATGGTACTTGTGGTCTGTTCAAGGCACTGTCCAGCTGCCTTTCTCTCAAAATTTAGGAGCTTCCCTGACCTCTGCCCAGTGTCCAAGCTGAGAAGATACAAGAATCAGGACTGGATCCAGAAATACATTATCAGAAAGGAGAACGTGCTTTGTGCAGTTCCAGTTGCGCAAGCAGCTCTAATATAATTTTTAATAAAATAACAATGTGCATAAGGAGCAATGGAATGTACCACAGATGGTTTGCATGATTTCATTTAATTTGGTTTTGACATTGTATCAGAAGAAATACCTTGTGGTATGACTTGCACATGCCGAACAAGATAGTAAATAAAAAATTGCTTTCACTTAACAGAGAGGAGTAACTTTAGCACTTCTGCTTGCATTACTGTGCATACATAAATCTTTAAAATTAGTCTTTTCAAGTTGCTAAACAGCTTTTTTCCCCCCAAGCACTATTTTGTAGCCAGAACTTGGATGAGAAACAGAGAAACATTTTCAGTTTTCATGCAGTTTGTATCATGAAAGTACACATTTTGACATAAAAGCTGAAACTTGTGAAAATTCAGCTCAGCCTGAATCTTACAACTATGAAAATAGACATGAGTCTGAAATGCATAGCATGCTGCAACTACAGGGTAAGTAATAGAGCCCACCACATGAGTTTCTGGGGAAACAGAGCAGTCATCTTTGACGACAGCCCCTACATTAACACCTCAGGGTCCATCATAGGGTTGCCTGGTTCCTCTGATCACTGGGTGGAGGGAATGGGGAGGTAGGGTTGCTAGAGCCAGGTTGGGAAATTCCTGGAGAGTTAGGGATGGCACCTGAAGAAGACAGAGACCTCAGTAGAATACAATGCCATAGAGTCTACCCTTCAAACCTTCCATTTTCTCAAAGGGAACTGATCTCTGTAGTCTGGAGATAAGCTATATTTCCAGGTGATCCCCATGTCCCATCTGGAGGCTGGCATCCCTAGTAGCTACCTCCAATGAGCTCCATTGTTGCATGATGTGCCCAATGCAATGACATCACCTGGAAGTGATATCATCACATTTGGCATGTCACACTAGGGACACTTTAGCATTCAGGCTAAAACTCTATGGTACCAATTTCTCCTGGCTCCACCTCCAAAGTCCCCAGATATTTCTTGAATTGGACTTGGCAACCCTAGCTCCCCTGCTTTGAAGGGTGGCCTCTATGGCATTGTACCATGCTCTATGGCATGGTACCATAGAGTTTTTACCCTGAATGCTAGAGAGTCCCTGCTGTGTCATGCCCAGCACAATGATGTCACTTCTAGGTGACATCATTGTGCAGTGCGTGAGTTGTCAGAGCCAGGCTGGGAAATTCTTGGAGAGTTAGGGATGGCACCTGAAGAAGACAGAGACCTCAGTAGAATACAATGCCATATAGTCTACCCTTCAAACCATCCATTTCTCTAAGGGAACTGATCTCTGTAGTCTGGAGATAAGCTATCTTTCCAGCTGATCCCCAGGTCCCATCTGGAGGTACCATAGAGTTTTTACCCTGAATGCTAGAGAGTCCCTGGTGTGTCATGCCCAGCACAATGACGTCACTTCTAGGTGACGTCATTGTCAATTAATCAATCAATCAATCAATCACCTTTTATTTATATCCCGCCCTCCCCGCCGAAGCAGGCTCAGGGCGGCTAACAACAGAATTCAATAAACATTGTACAAAACAACATTTTAAACTACAATTAATTAAAATCTATTAAAATTCTAAAACAGTAAAATTAATAATTTGTGCTGTTACCTAGATGGCGAATTTACTTAGCAGTTCTAGACAGTGAAGGCCATTTGAAACAAGATGGTCTTGCAGGCCCTGTGGAATTGTTCAAAGTCCCGCAGGGCCCGCATTTCTACTGGAAGTTGGTTCCATAACTGTGGGGCCATAACACCATGTGCTGTGCATGCCCCCACCAGAGCCAAGGTAAGACCTGGAACCCTACACCCAGTACTTAATTGGAAGGTTATATATGAGAATCACATAGTTGACCCCAAGTGCTATGCAGAAAGAACCTCAAGTAGCACTGGGAGCAAATTTACATTTGGAGCCTCCGAAATAGAAATAACTGGAATTACTTTCACTTTTCCAAGAGCCTCAGGGATGATGTGTGGCACTGTTTGGAATCCTGGCAAACAACTTGCTGTGGCATTTTTCTTGGATGAAGAAATTTGAAGAACCAGGGTTTGTATATAATTCAGGATATTAAAATAAAGGGCAGGGATTATTAAATCTTGGTAATACAGTAAACAAATATGTTTGTAATTATGTTTCTTGGAAGTCACAAATGTGTGGCAATTGTTAAACTTCAAAAAAGCATGAAAAATTAAACTGTATTCACAAAATGTTAATTCTTCCTGATCTATGTCCCAGATTATTTCCTCCCCAGTTTTTCTACCTTTGTTTTTAAGGATGAAGAAACAAAGAGGTTGTTCTGTTCAGTTTTGCAACAGGTTGTGTCCACGTAGTTCATATAATAACTAGTTTTATTTTTTAAATGAAATTTTAATAGAAACTACTGGTCTGAAACAGAAGCCAGAATAAGACTCTGCTTGGTACATAATGGAAATGGAGACATGTAGAGTCTGGTCAAGACAACATCACAAAAACAAATTTAATAAAAAAGCAACTGGCTTTTTCTTTCAAGGTACAATTTTTTTCTTCAACTAGGATTGAAGTTTCTTGTCAGCTGTAAGATCAAGGAAGAATAGTATTATTGAATTTAACAGACAAGAATGCCTAAACGTTTTCAAAAAGAGGTTAATTAATAAATGAAAAATTATAACCCCAGGGAGAGTCATGTAATTAATTAATTAAGACATAAGCATTGCCAGCTCTGAGTTAAGAACATAAGAGAAGCCATGTTGGATCAGGCCAATGGCTCATCCAGTCCAACACTCTGTGTCACACAGTGGCTAAAAAACCCAGGTGCCATCAGGAGGTCCATCAGTGGGGCCAGGACACCAGAAGCCCTCACCCTGTTTCCCCTCCCAAGCACCAAGAATACAGAGCATCACTTGCCCCAGACAGAGTTCCAACAATACACTGTGGCTAACAGCTACTGATGGACCTCTGCTCCATATGTTTATCCAATCCCCTCTTGAACCTGGCTATGCTTGTAGCCATTGCCACCTCTTGTGTCAGTGAAATTCACTCCTGTGGGTTGTGAAATCCTGGAAATTTGGGGGTGGAGCTTGGGGAAGGCATGGTTTGGTGAGGGAAGGGACCTCATTGGGATATAATGACACAAGAGTCCACATTCTAAAGCAGCCATTTTCTCCAGGGGAACTGGCTGCTGGGTTTTGGCCATTGTGTGGCATAGAGTGTTGGACTGGCTAGGCCATTGGTCTGATCTAACATGGCTTCTCTTATGTTCTTTTCTCTGTCATCTGGAGATCACTTGTAATTCCAAGAGACCTCCAGGTTTGACCTGGTGGTTGGCAACCCTAGCCCAGCGATAGATAGCTAGATAGATAGATAGATAGATAGATAGATAGATAGATAGATAGATAGATAGATAGATAGATAGATAGATAGATAGATAGATAGATAGATAGATAGATAGATAGATAGATCCCCCATTTAATATGTAAAGCTGGATGTGTGGTCGAAGTGAGAGGGAGTGAGCCCTGATCTCCTCTTACCTCTCTGCTCTCCATTGCTCTCAGAATTTTTCCTCTTGGCTCACTTATCAACCCACCAAGGCAGGCAACACCACCAAATAGCTGTATCTATCTCACATCTCCTCCCTAGGTAGGCAGCTAGCTAGTTTCTTCCAGAATAGCCTTGCTCTTTCAGACATTCTTGCAGTCAAGATCTTTAACAGCTAATCTGGCAATTTGCCACAGCAAGCCTACTAATTTCCTTCCACTGAACAATTAAAAGAAATTACATAGACATGTTAGTTACTGATTTGGTGTTCCTGAAAATTTCAAGATTCTGTCTTCAATTGCCACAGGCACTGGGCAATAATTTTGCCTTTCTCATACCTTCTTTCTAGATTGAGGCATATAATAGTGGAAGGGAGCCAATTACCAAACCATCAATTCTTCAGTAATGCGTACATTAAGTGTCTGTCTACTTGCACTGTAATTATATCTGTTATGCCAACAAATACCTACATACAGTTCTTTGGGGACCAGATGTACCTAATGTGTAGCTGTTTTATCTACCAGGAAAGATTCACAATTGTATAGAGGAATTTGACAAGCTTTGAAGTAATTACTTTAAATACTGCAACAAACCAAACGTTCACTGCTGGTTCCTCTGTTCACATTGCTGTTTAGCAATGGTATACAGCAATACAGTTTTCAACAGAAAATAGCTCCATGAGAGACACTTTCCCACTGTTTATGTATAATTCCGTAATTATAGTTGCTTCAGAAGGCAGTTTTTAAATTCTCTTCTGCTTACCAAGAGCTTGTCCAGTTAGATTCTTAACAAGTTTAAGGACTGTCAGCAGCTGCAGGAATTCAGTCAGCAGTTCCAAACGCTAGATGATTTCCTTATATCATGTATTCATTTATTTATTGTTTAAGACAGGGAAGTCATAGTCATTTCTCAGAAGCTAACTTTAAGACTGGAAGATGCACATTTTTATGACAGGCCCTAAGGTAAAGGTGTGGATATTCCTTATATCCATCTTATTCCTCTCTCTAAAAAGCCAAGCTACAAAGAACCGAGACATGTAAGAGGTCAATAGCAGCATTTGGTTCCCCTCCAGGGTGAATGAATGACATGGCAGAATTCTGAATAATGGGTTGTTATTTCTTTTTCATCTCAAAATATCTTCGTGTTATATGCTAATTTGCTGTTCAGCCTCTGCCTATACATTTGAATGGTTTTCTTCCATTTCATTTTATATGAAGTGTGCATGTACACAAAAGCTCATACCTTGAATAAAACTTTGTTGGTCTTAAAGGTGTCTCTGGACTCTAACCAGGGCTTTTTTTTTTTTTAGCAAGAACACACAGGAACACAGTTCTGGCTGGCTTGGCATCACGGGGTCTTGCCCACGGCCAGCCAGCTGGCCGTTGAGGGGATATCTCACTCCCAACTGACCTTTTCAGGCTTACTTCTGGTTTTGGACCTACTACAGGCCTACTTCCAATTTCAGGCCCACTTCCAGTTGGGGGTGACATTCTGGTTTTTGGGCAAAACGATGGTTTGAGGCCAAATTTACCATAGAGTTTTGCCCAAAAACCAGAGTATCACCCCCCCCAATCAGAAGTAGGTTTGAAACTAGAAATAGGCCTGAAAATGGCCAACATCACTTTCCAGTCCCACTTCCCATCTCCCAGAAGAGCATCAGGAGACCCCTGCTAGCCAGGTAGGTTGACTTGGCAACCCTACAATCCAGGAGAGTGCCTTCTTGGTCAAGGCACCAAAAGTCTTAGTTTCCCAGCAGGCATATGGCAACCTTTCTGAGCCAGCAGCTTGCCTACCACTCCCAGTAGGATAGCAACCTCAAGCCATTCAAAGCTCTATCGTTCATGTTTTCAAGATATGCCCAAAGCCTTGAACAAGCCTGATGGGCACACCCAAAGCTCTGAGAAGGCCTTTTGATCTTGTGCACTGCGAAACAATTCTTTGCTTCTATACAGAGCACACTATGGGAAAGTAGGAAATGTTTGGAGCCCAAAGATGGATCATATGCAGGAGTGAAAGAACAAGAACAGGCCCAGAGTCAAGGACTGTTATAGCAAGGCATCTTGTGAGCCCCATGCACTGATGGTGGACCCTCTGCTGACCAGAGATGCTTGTGTAATCTGCTCACAACCAGCAATAGGAGATCATACCAGTGATCTCTGAATGTTGCAGGGGCCTCAGGGGAAATCTCCCATTTCATACTGTGAGACACACCTGGGGGGTAGCATTGCCAAGTCCCCAGCATTCTGGAGTGGGGGGACTTTCACGTATGCACGATGCAATGATGTCACCTGAAAGTGATGTCATCTCGCTGGTGATGTCGTGCACGGCCGCTCTAGGCATTTCTGGGAAACCTCTATTGTTTTCCCAGACACTCTAACCACTTGGGGGGGGGGATTCTATGGTACCCATTCTACCATATAGTTTTCCCTCCCAAATGGCTAGAGCATCCGGGAAAACCATAGAGTTTTCCCAGAAATGCCAAGAATGGCTGCTGTATGACATTGCCGCTGCAATAACATCAGGTGATGTAATCATGCCGGCAACATAGGGGAGGTTCCCCCCACTGGCCCAATATGGGCCAGGGGGTTGGGAATCTCCCAGGTGGAGTAGGGGCTTGGCAGCCCTACTGGGGGGAGCAGCACACGTGTCTTTCACAAGGCACTTAGTTTGCCAAGATCTACAGGGTTTAAAGATTGCACCCTTCCTAAATCTTCGTTCGCGAAGCCAAGCCGAGAGAGAGAAGACTTGCATTCGCCTCCCTTCTCCAGGATGACTATTTATGTGAGTTTGATCCAGATTAAATTTTCCATTGAAAAAATGGAACTTTTTGTCTCCTCTGCCCCTACAGCACACTGATCTCCATAAAATGGTATTCCTGAGGGCCAGGGAACCCTGAGGAATCACATGAAGGGGGAATGCAGCAGGCAGGAGAAATCAGTGGAAATGGCCAACTGAGACTAGATGCAACCCTGTGTGTGCATGCATGTGTGCATTGTGGGGGGAAGTGTAATGGGGGGCTACTAGGGGGAATCTTCTTGAAGGCCTCCCAAAACCCAGAGCTGTCCCTGGAGCAGAGGGAATGTTTGTGAATTTAGGAAAGAATGGTTTATAATCTTTATTTTCCTTGGGACCAATATTTTTCTTAAGGCCTATGAAAATTCTAGTTTTATTCTTCCTTTGAAATTTCTTCCCTCATATATTTATCTGCATTCTGCTGACCTCTTCAAGTATTTTAAGAGCCTTTATTCTGGCCACATTAAATGCCCACTTCTCAGTAGTCATGTGAGCTAGGTTTCTGCTGTCATCTTACTCAGAATGAATTTGCTCTTGATCTTTAGTCAAGATTGACACCATTCCTCAGATTCTCCTAGAGTGTCCTTTGTATATTAACCTTGGGAGATGCTATAATTAATGATGTTTGTCAGCCTGTTCTGATTTAAATCCTTATAAGATAGTAACATCTTTACTTGACAATAAAGACCAAAAAAAACCCCCAACAGTTGCAAAACCAAATGTCTCCTTTTATCTATTGGGTAACAAACGATTCATAATAACCATTCACTATTCAAGATCTATGTATCATAGAGCTTTTATTGGATGAAACAAAAGGAAATGGAAAGGAAATTCTAGTTTTATACATACCACCCATATATCTTGAGGAATAAAGATACCTAATAAAGAGCTGAAATTTCTAGTGGATTATTCATAATCTACCCAACATTTCTAATTAATTGTTCCCATGAATCAATACTGCTATTCTTTCTTTTTCTGGATTAATTTTTAAGACACAGTTTTAAATTTTTAACCTGTAGGCCATCTCACCTACAAGCCACTAAATTTGTATGAATCTTAAATGAAATACTCTGTTTCTTTTTCATATAGGAACATCAGATACCAGTCTGTGGTGTCCCAGGCAGCCAACCACTAATTCTAGTCTAAATAAAGCTACTGCTCACCAGATATGTTTGATTACATATTATTTTTTGCACTAGAGTAAAAAAATGTGGAGATACATTTAATAAGGAAAGTCATGAGCTGAAATTATTAATGGCTTGTTCCCGCCAAATTCCTGAAAGCCATACAATTAATCCAATATGCTGTGAAGCCAAACAGACTATTTATCCTTAGTTGTAAAATTCCTTTAAGTGGTATAAAAGTTATGTTTGAGCAAATTGGGGATTTTGTGTCACTTTGATATCAAAGTTTACATCTTAATTAGAAACAGCAAACTCAGTGTTGGAGGTCTTTCGTATTTTTTAATAGTGTATGCCATGTATATCATGTGGTCCTTATTAACTGAACTCACTTTCTTGCTACCCTGGGCTTGACCCTGTCCTGGGAACCCCATAACACATGTTGTTCCCAGTCCTGCACTAGTCTCACATACATAAAAAGTGGCAGTCAAATCACATTGGTACTGCTACAATGAGACTTATCCAAAGGCAGTGTTCTTTACTCAATGAGTGATTAAAATGTGGAATTTGCTGCCAGAAGAACTAGTAATGGTTGCAGGCACAGATGGCTTTAAAAGGGATTCTTAGAAATTTAATATAAATTCTTTGAGATTCTTAGATTCTTAAAGGAGATTCTTAGAGGAGAGGTCTATCAGTGGCTACTAGCCACCATGACTTAAAAGAACCTCCACATTCAGAAACAGTGAACCTCTGAATTCTAGTGCCAGTTGGCAACAGCAGTGGAAAACCATGGCTTCTGTGCCCTGTTGTTGGCCATCCAAAGAAACTGGCTGGCCTCTGTGTTAGGATACTGAATTGGACAGACCACTGGTCGGAGTCAGTGAAGCTCCTCTAATGTTCTTATGTTCATACTTGTATCTATAAGGTCTCTAGAGCAGCAACTTTAGCAACCTAAGTCCTCAAATTTAATGTAAAACATTTATCAGATCCCCTCATCAAGCTTTCCCCCTCTCCTTCTTTGGCACCTTCCAGATGCCAGGCAGCACCATTTCAGTATGCATGTCAAGCTAGGCATGCCCCATGGAGGCTTCCATCTGCTCATATCCTCAGAACAATCAACCTCATCCTTTGATTGGAAGAGACTTTACAACCAAGTCAGCACAACATTCTACTTAGAGGACAGCTGAATAGGGGAGGATGGTGGCCTTGAGAGTCTTTCAGGCTTGCTCATGGAAAGAGAAAAAGACTAGCAGCACCCAAAGGCTGAGTTTTCAGTTGACACAACCATTGATATTTATAGTTCCTGTATTGGCATGGGGCTGGACCAGATGACCCTGTTGACTCCTTCCAAATCTGATACTAAATAAATAAATAAATATTAGGAGCTATATTTGAGGTGGAAGATGAAACTTCAGCCTTGCCGCATATGCAGTCCCTTCGTTTATTGGCTAGCAGTGAACCCAATAGGATTTGGTGCTACAAGCACAATAACTGCTCAGTGCTGCCACCACCTGTCTGAAAGGGTTCCTGCAACCTAGAATCTCCCTTTGCACACAGCAGTCTAACTAGTTTAGCATCTTTTGGACTCATATAGGAAAGCAGCCAGAAAACGCATGTCTTGTCAACTTAATAAACAAATGCATGTTTCACATACATATGTTCAGCAGTCTCTCAGGAATGTGTGTGTGTGTCCATCCTTATGCAAATATTTTTAAGCAATACAGGGAAGAGAGGACTGGGACTGTAGAAGCAGGCTCTACCCTCAGTCTCCATGTATTGATAAAAATTTGGGCACAACACTTCTGTACATGAATATTCTATGTGCAAAGTCCTATTGATATGTGGGCACTCAGGGTGGAGTCAGCAAACACAATGCCAATGTGATAGCCACTCACTGGGTTAGAATAGGAAGTCACAATTCTGCACGTCGATGTCTTTCCATTTTTTTTTGTTTTTCATACCCTGCTTTTCTCTACCCTAAGGAATTTCAAAGCAGCTTAAAATTGCCAGTCCTTCCCATCTCCACAACAGCCACCTTCTGAGGTAGGTGGGGCCGAGAGAATTCTGAGAGAACTGTGACTGGTCCAAGGTCACCCAGCAGGCTTCATGTGATGGAGTACGGAATCAAACCTAACTGCCACTGTCCTTAACCACTATACCACGCTGGCTCTCCTTCCATATAACTTGTAGGCAGAATCCAAACCACTTATTGTACACACTTGAAGAACATATATGCAGACCTTGTGTGTATCTGTGTGTTTGTGTGAATGAAATGAAGCCTTAGGTGTCCAAATTACAGGTTTGTAGAAAAAGAGGTGCCAGAGCTCATTAGCACTACTTATTTGCATATGCCACACACCCTTGACATCACCGGAAGGTGTACTAAATTATATCAGCTCAGCATCTATCTTAAAACCCTTCCTGAATTACAATTGTCCTAATAAAACCGTACTCCCATCATACTTTTAAAATTACTTTCTCCTATGTGGCCCCGTGGCATAATGAATTTCCATTTGTCTGCTTTATATCTTTTGGTTGTTTTCCCATTTTTTGTGTGGGAAAATATTAGAAAGTTGTTTGTTTATTTAATTAATTAATTAATTCGATTTTTAGCTTGCCCTTCCCATAGGACAGGCTCAGGGCGGGTTACATCATAAAAACAATCAACAGTAAAAACAAAAGACCAATTTAAAATATATAAAATCTAAAACTACATGGTGACAATAGAGGCTAAAATGGCAGGTTCTGCCTCACAGGCATGGCCTATTGTCCAGGTCCAGCAGATCTTATAGCACTGGGATGGAATGAAGGAATGAAGGGGGGAGGCCGGTAACAAGTGACATTCACTGCCTCAGCTGAAAGTCTGGCAAAAGAGCTCTGTTTTAGAGGTCCTGCGCAACTGGAGCAGATCCCGAGCAGTTAGTCAAATCTTAGAGTTCAGCAAAATTCTCAAAGGGGTTTGAACAATGGAGTCCAAAAGCAACTGCGGAGGGGGGGAGAGTAAGAAAGAAAGAGCACAATAAAATTTAGAGGTTCTGGAGCTCCACTCCTGTGAGCTCCTGCCCAAAATGAGGTTTGTATATACCCATTTTCCAGAAATTTGCAGATATCTTAAGGTAATATGAGAAAGAGCGCTTACAACTAAATCAACCAATAAAACATTCCTTCCTCATCTACAGATGTATAACCAAATGTCAGAAGAAAGCCTGAACATTAATTCATGTATGCAATGTAATGCAGTTTTTACTCACCAATAACTGGATATTTTTCATCTATGGAGAAACTGCTACATCTGTTTCAACAACAGGCAGCTCCTTCCATTCTGCAGTCTTGATGTCAGTTACAGAATGCTTCACGGAAGGATTTTTTTAAAAAATTATTTATTTATTTATATCCCGCCCTCCCCTAATGGGCTTTTCTTGTCCCTCAGTCAGCCAGAAAAGCATAGAGGATGATACTGCACGCACCGTCATTTTCCTTTCTCTGAACTTTGCAATGTTCATGTTTTGTATGCCCAGCTATAGTGTTGTTTCTTAAATACATTTTACTAAATTCATTAACATATGTAGTCAATTATTACAGTCCTTTGTTGTTGCTGTTGTTGTTGCTGTTCAACCGCACAGTCAAGTCCAACTCTTTGTGACCCCATGGATCACATCATGCCAGGCCCCTCTATCTTCCACCATCCTCCTAAGTTTGCTCATATTCATGTTCATTGCATTGATAACACTGTCTAACCATGTAGATAGATCCAAGTGGGCAGCCATGTCGGTCTGAAGCAATAGAACAAAGTAGGAGTCCAGTATCACCTTTAAGACCAACAAAGTTTTATTCATGCACACTTCTTCAGATGAGGAATGAGGTACAGTGAGCAGAGCTACATATAGCTGGTGGGCAGTGGTTTAGAATGCAAAGTGGTACAAAGTTAAAATCCAATGGCAGAATAGCAAAATTATAAAATTGAGAAAACCTTTGATCTGGGTAGCATTAGTGTGGGAAACGAATAAAACAGTAACATGTCAGAATGTGAGAATGTCTAACCATTTCATCCTTTGCCGTTCCCTTCTTCCTTTACCTTCAATCTTTCCCAGCATCAGGGTCTTCTCCAGTGAGTGCTCCCTTCTCATTTGGTGGCCAAAGTATTTGAGCCTCAGTTTCAGTATCTGATCTTCCAGGGAATAGTCAGGGTTGATTTCCTTTAGGATTGACTGATTAGAATGCATATATAGAAATTATTTTGCATTAATTACAAGAAATACAAATCATGTGGCTTCCAGGAGAAATGTCTATCTTAAACCTATTTTAAAGAAAATGATATAACTTACAGCAGTGAAATCACAATGGCTGCATACTTTCTCTGTACATTACAGTTTTGAGTTATGGTAAATATCTTCCTATTCTAAGCTTTGGTTAAGGTACAGTTAGGTAAAACTTCTTTTTCTCTTATACTTCCTGTGCTCTGAACATTGTTACAGTTACTTTTTTATGATGCATACCTCTGGGGAAATTAAACAGAATTCCAGCAGCACCTTAAAAGATGAACAAAATTTATTCCCACATAATCTTTTGTGAGTTGGAAATGCGGGATGAAAGAGTGAGGAATATATTTTGTCAGTCTTTTGAGATGCCGCTGGATTTCTTGTTACTTTTGCTACAACAGACAAAAACCACTTCCCCTTTGCAACTACTGTCTGGTAGGGAATGATATGAGGTATATCTTCTAAACCAGACCTCCTGTTTTGCATTTAGGTTTGTGGCTTCTGTCTCTGGGGAACCTGAAAATGTCTGGAAGCCCTCTTAAGATATGCATGAATACATCTGCAATCAAGAACCATTGCTTCTTTTGCTATGGAGTGAGTTTGACTTCCCTCCAACTTTCTTCCTCAGGTACAGCCTCCAAGTCCAATTCTGATTGCCATTTTCTCTGAAGATTTAAGCTGCTTTGGCTGGCCATTGGAGAGAAAAGTGCATATATGAACAAACAGATAAGCTCACTACATATCTGGTCCCTCACTGAGAAGTGAGTACCACAAGGCCTCAGTAACATAACAACAACTTCTTTATTTAGCCATTTTGAACATAACCTTACAGAGAATGTGTTGTCTATCACTACATAGGATCATAGAGTTAGAAGGAATCTCCAGGGTCATCTAGACCAACCCCCTGCACAATGCAGGAAATTTACAAATACCTCCTCCCACACACACCCTGTGACCAGGGTTGCCAATCCCCAGTTGGGGGCAGGGGATCCCCCGGTTTGGAGACCCTCCCCCCGCTTCAGGGTCGTCAGAAAGCGGGGGGGGGGAGGGAAATGTCTGCTGGGAACTTTATTATTCCCAATGGAGATTTATTCCCATCGAAAATAATGGAGAATTGATCTGCGGGTATCTGGGACTCTGGGGAGGCTGTTTTTTGGAGTAGAGGCACCAAATTTTCAGTACAGCATCTAGTGCCTCTCCTCAAAATAACCCCCAAGTTTTAAAAAGATTGGACCAGGGAGTCCAATTCTATGAGCCCCAAAAGAAGGTGCCCCTATCCTTCATTATTTCCTATGGAAGAAAGGCATTGAAAAGGTGTGCCGTCCCTTTAAATGTGATGGCCAGAACTCCCTTTGGAGTTCAATTATGCTTGTCACAGCCTTGATCTTGGCTCCACCCCTAATGTCTCCTGGCTCCACCCCCAAAGTCTCCTGGCTCCACCCCAAAGTCTCCTGGCTCCACCCCCAAAGTCCCCAGCTATTTCTTGAATTGGACTTGGCAACCCTACCTGTTGGGGGAGGGAAGAACCATATATGCTACCCGGTGCTCCTTATAGGAGAGATGGAATAAAAATGTACTAAATTGGTAGCTTTAATTTTAAAAACTGAGGGGGGTCATTTAAAAAAAAACCTGCTTCAAGAAACTACACAGGTAGTTCCATGGTTAACACAAAGGCCAGCCAATCAGCACAGTCCTTTCTGGTGCATGCTGGAAGTACATGTTCCCTTATTCAGTCAGGGAGCCAATTATTCCAGAAATATAGAGGCTCAGTGCAAAATGGAGGCTCACTGAAATAATTATGTGTCTGGACTCATTGGCTGGGTCCACACCACTGGCTCACAGCAGCAGTAAAGTGAACTGGAAGTGAGCCGACAGAAACTGGAGTGTCCCTGAGCATCCAGACAGCCTGCAGAACAGGGACCGGCAACAGCACCCCAGGGGAGCATCCAGAGCACTCATGCACCCCATCCGCCATTCCCCAAGTGCTTTCCTGGTGCTTCCTAGTCGTCCAGAAGGCCAGGGAGGCACTTCAAAGGTGCCCCAGTGATTAGGTACCACTTTGTAAGTGGTACCTCTTTGGGCCAGCACTATTGCACTAGGGAAGGGGTGGGGGCGGGACAGCAGGTAGATGTGTGCATTTGGACACGCTTTTTTTTGTTCATTCACCTGCTGTCCCTGGGATGGCTTAAACTGCCTGTCTGGCACCAGCCATTCTTACTATTCTTGGTGGTTCAGGTTCCAGAAAAGTCTGGGTCTTGCTACCACCCAGTAAGAGGGCCAGGAAGAAAGAACCTGGGTCTGGACAAGGAGAAGGCTTACATCCCAGAAGAGTGGAAGGAGAAAGAGCTTTAACCGATCAGATGCATGTGGCCTGTAGTCATGCCATGGGGCAAGGGTGGCTGATTGTTTCAGCCAGCTTTAGTGAGAAGGGCTGCCCTTAGGGCAACATCACAGTTGGAGGCCAGGTGACTGGAGGCAGGGAGCCAAAATGGGGGGCGGGGGTCCAGCTCTTGGGAAAAGCTGTAAAGGTGGTGGTATGCCACATTGGGGGTAAACAGAGCAGGGAGGAGAGGAGGAGGAGAGATTATGCTAGGAGGGGAACGACATCCAAAAACTCCCACCACAAGGACAGGGAGATGTGTCAGGTTGCAGTTTGGTGGAATTGCCAATAACAATTGTCAACAACCAATCCTGCATGTGGGACATTCATTGGTCCTGCACAGAGCCTCACTTACCAACAACAACTGCATCACAGATCTTTGCACAAGTTAGAACTGCCACAACACTGAGAATTTCGGAAGTGTATATAAATTATTCTTTATCTCAGATCCAAATCACTCAGTTATGCTTTTGAAGCCAAGGATATTTGTTATCCCTAAATTATTTGCATTATTTTCATGTGCTTCACTAAAACACAAATAAATGGAAAGCAGATAATGGAAAACCTGGGGAAATGCAGTGATGTACTTTGGTTCCTGCCACTCTCATGTGCCAGACAGGATATTTCAACTTCTGGTAGAAGAAAAAGAATTCTCAGGAATAGATTGGATGGTAGCTGATTTCTTCCGTTAAATAAAATCTATGTATCTAATATCTTTTTCATTTCTGATTCAGACTTCTTTATTTTGAAGTCAGCAGAGAAGAGACGAAAGCCTTGACAGAACAGCAGCTTACATAAGAGTGGGAAATCCTCTCTGCTGAATACTGACAAATTCTACTGCAGGATTCTCCTGTGCTTTTGCTGACTCACTGCAGCATTGATCTTGGGGGGGAAAGACGCTAGACAAGACTCAAGGTCTGCTAGTTGGATCAGTGAGTCAGCTCTTTCAATAGGAAGCTTCTGTGCCAGATCTTCAGTATTGCAAAGTTCAAAACTGACCCTTAGTTCTACAAATGTGTGCGTCAATTTTAGCCTCCTGAACATCAAATGTGACCTAGGACTTTAATGCCTTTAATTCTTTCGTTTGTATTAATAGGTTCAGCTCTTTTCAATTAAATATTAATATGCCACCACTCACCTCCTCTTGCAGCAGAAAATGGCAATATTGTCTTACCATCACATTCAAATGAACCATGACATATGTTAACCACCTTGAGCATTTAGTTAAATGCCAGTACATAATCTTAAAATAAAACTTGGAGCTGTACTATTTTTCCATACTCTGTTTAGGATATGCTTCTGCAGTGAAAGGCTATATAAAGCATATTACTAAGTGCAAGTTCGTACATTATCCCAGCAGGAGATGTGGGCAGGGGCTGTGGCTCAACTGTAGTAAAGCATCTGCTTGGCACACAGAAGGTCCCAGTTTCAATCTCTGGCATCTCCAGCTAAAAGGGTCAGGTGGTAGGTGATGGGGAAGATGTCTGCCTGAGATCTTAGAGAGTTGTTGCCAGTGCAACTAAACATTACTGACCTCAATGGACCAAAGTTCTGATTCAATATAAGACAACTTCATGTGTGTTCATATGTGAGTACATGAGCCACATCTGAATATCTGGAACCCATGTCATTTCCACATGTGTGTAGCGCTCTCGTGATCCACATGTCTGTAGCATTCTCATGATTCAGGTTGATCATCAGGCTATTTATTGATTGATTCCTTTGCACTATTCTAACTCTTGTGATTCCTTTTTGGGGTAGGTGCACAAAATTTTGGTCATTGATAACCTATTGGTAAGATCTCACTTTATGAAAGGTCATAATCCTAGAAATTGTGTAAAATGCATTTAATGTCATTTTTAATACAACTACCCTTTCAATATAATTCAACTTCACATGGGAAATGATCAAGGCAATGTCTTACTGGGATCAACAGAAGAAGTCCTGCTCAAGAAGGTGAACCCTGGCTAGCCAGGATTTTGTTGTTGTTTTACTTTCAATATAGCAGCTATAAAAAATAGGAAAGGCATTTTCTCATCAGCCATTATTTTAATTTCATTTTCATTTCATTTTATTCGATTTATATCCCGCCCTCCCCACCGAGGTGGCTCAGGGGGGATCTCAGCATAAAATTCTAACAATAAGATTAATGAATATTAAAATGCATTAAATAGTTTACAGCAATTAAAACAAGAAAACGATCTATCAATGTGCTATCCTACAACCTTCCTTTGGGGTTTTTCAGGTACCGGTCAGTTATACCAAGGTGCCGGCTTTGGATGAGGGTGCAGAGGACACCTAGGTGCGATTTCATCGATGGCTCTGGAGAGTCTGTCATTCCAAGACTCCACCAGGTCATCCAAGGAATCGCTAGGAGGCCAGGGATCCCGTAGAGCTGTCTGGAAACATTCTGGGTCCATCTGGCTCCGTGGGCGACCTAAAATAGGCTCGCCGCCTAAATGGGCTTGGGGTGGGACATCCACATGAGCCTTAAGGGCATAGTGGTCCAACCATGGCACTGCTTCAGCAGTAATATCGTCCACTAAAACTCCCACTGTGCAGACCAAGTCTAACATGTGCCCCGCCTGGTGAATGGGCGTTGTAACAATTTGGGAGAGTCCTAGCGTCGCCATGGATGACACTAGGTCCATCACCTGACTGGAGGTTGCGTCATTGGCATGGACATTGAAGTCACCCAGGATCAAAAGCCTTGGGTACTCCAATGCCCAGCCTGTTGTGGCCTCCACCAGGGACGGTAAGGTACCAGCTGGTGCGTTAGGCGGTCGGTACACCAGTCAGATCGCCAACCCCTCCCCAACGTCCCACGCCAGATCGGCACATTCAATGCCCTTGATCTCCGGGGCCAGGAGAGCCTGGAAAGAGTAAGCCTCTCGTATGAATAGAGCCACCCTTCCCCCCCACCTGCTAGTCTGTGACTGGTGAAAGACCGAGTATCCTGGGGGCAGCATCTGGGAGAGAGCTACAGTCTCCCCATCATGCACCCAGGTCTCAATCACACATGCCAAGTCCATATCCTGCTCAAGCAGGAACTCCCGAAGGGTAGAAGTCTTATTATTTATGGACCTGGCATTGCATAACACCAGTGACGGAGGCAAGTAATTTAACCTGGCCCCACTACCTGCCACCGTCAGGATGAGACACAGGCTGGAAGGGGGTCGAGCACTGCATACCTTAGGGTTGCCAAGTCTAACTCAGATATTATCTGGGGACTTTGGGGGTGGGGCCGGGAGACTTTCCCTAAAATAAATAAATAAATAAAAATACAGCAGCGCAATTCCCCTGAATACAGTCTTCATTTCCTCACTCAAGCAGTCACAAATCCTCTCTCTCTCTCTCTCTCACACACACACACACACAGAAGCAAAAATAAAACGTTTTGCAATCCCACACTCGTGTGGTCTCACTGGGGCAATTTACTCACAAGTTGCTGAACTTCCAATAACACAGGGAAACCAAAGGTTCAAGTTTATCCTTTACTATGCAAACGATCTCTGAAAAGTTTGTACAACAAACGGAAGGTCTGGGCTGCTTTCACAGCTACTGGGAGCTGCCTGTTCTGCCTGCTAACCCTGCCCCATTCAGCCTTAAAGACACAGAGACACCTAGCATACCTTAAATACTGTTGCCTAGTGGGCCTAACTACTTTCTCTCATGATCTTCCCACATCCTGGCAATCAGATGTGCACAGTGAGTTCCATGGTCAGAAGACCCAAGTACCTTGGGTAGCATTCCCAATGCAGCCTTCGCAAATGCTGGGAGCTAGGAGTCAGCAGTCTAGGGAGGATATAATGACTTTCCAGGAGATGCTGTAGTCTCTATAATCTTTACTATTTGGTCTTTAGAGCATCACTGTGTGGAGGCCATTTTTTCTACCACTCCTTAGTTCCTCAGGGGTAGGAAATCAGGGCTAGTGAAGGTATTTCCCCAACTAGGACAGGTAAATGGGAGGCCTAACCTGTGAGCCAACTTAGATTGGGACTGCAATATATGCGCAGAAGGGACTTAAGCTTTTCTGTGCCACTTTTCTGACCAGTAGTTCATCTATTCACAAAGTTCACCCAATGGGGCAAATTGCAGCCCCAGGGCTGTTGGGAAAATGGCACAGGGAGGGAAGAGTTAGATCTCTCCCCCCCCCCACCTCCAATATACAATGGCCCCAACCTAACTCACTCTCCAAGTGTCATGGAACCTACAGCTGATCATTCAGGACCCAGGGTAGTAAGTAAAACATAATTTACACCCAGGCCCTCAGGAGTGGAGACTGTAAACTAAAAGATGGCATCTGTTGTGGAAAGGGGCAGAGCCTGGTGGTATTGCTAAACTGATCACCAGCTCAGAATCTTTGCTCTATTTCGTATGTGTTTTCAAAATACACCTTTATTAGTGTCACTTCTACAGGAAAAAAATATGCAAAGACAAGACTAGTATGCCAAGAAAAAGAGGGTGGTTTAAAATTTAGAATGGAAGAACTGGCCTGTGGAAAATAGCTGGCCTCCATTGCTTTAGAACCTCACTCTGAGATTTAAATCTTTTCTCCAGAGACGAAGGGGGAAAAGCTAAGATATTAAAATGTCAGCCCAGTCAGAGTCCTGGCAACAAAAACCTGAAATAATTAAACAGTTTGGGGCCCCCCAACTCATCTAAAATTGGTCTCTGGACCCACTAGAAACAGCGGGGTTCTGCCCCTGACTTCATGCCACAGATGCAAAGGTTTTTATTTCAAGAACTGGCAACACTACTGCTTAAGTTTCCCCTGCTATTTACAAAGTAATAGCATTGGGTGGACTGATAAGTTGTCTTCCAGTTGTTGTCTTTACAGAATTTCTCCTGAATACAAAACTCCAATCCTTTCAAAAAGCAATGCAAGTCTTCTTCATTTTTTACACAAGCTTTTAGGAAATATTTTGTGTTTATTGTGTTTCTTGGACATGTTATCTTAGGTTGTATATGTGTATTTTATTAGAAGCTTTATCATTAGGATTATGACACTGTCATTAGGGTAGGCTTTAAGGTACTATTTGAATGTTTTATAAGCACCTTTGAACCTTGTGGAGAAACAGATGTAATAATCTCTTTAATCACCCCAGTGTTCTTGTGCACAAATAAAGCTACCTTATACTGAGTCAGATCTTTTGTCTACCAAGAGCCTTTGTCTGTTCTGACTGGCAGCAGCTCTCTAGTATCATAGGTAGGAACATTTCACACTATCTGCTATTTGACCCTTTTAACTGAAGATACTGGAGACTGAAACTGGGACTTTCTAAATGCAAAGTTGATTCTCAGCCACAGAGCCACAACCTGTTGTCCTATGAAATCATATGAAGTTCAAACTAGATGATAGTAAAGAGTTCAGTAGCACCTTTATGACAAACAAACTTTATTATAGCATAAGCTTTCGAGAAACACAGCTCTCTACATCAAATGCAGATCAGAGCTGTTTCTTGAAAGCTTATGCTACAATAAAATGTGCTACTCCTCTCAAACTAGACAAGAGTCTGGAAGATGCCTTCACAGAGTCCAGTGTATTTTCTAATGCTAAATATCAGCTTGTGTGTCTGATTCAATTTGGGGCTATAGGCATTAAAGGAAACAGCATTAAAACATTAAACCATTAAAGGAAAAAGGCATTAAAGCTCCTACGTGGCCTGAAATGCCTTCCATGGGCCTACCTGGCCCGTGACAGGAATAGGCTTCCCAATCCCCAGGTCCTAGCAGGGGATTCTCCAGTTTTGCAGGCTTCTTCCTGCCCCCAGTCAGCTGGATGGGGGTGAAGCCCCACCCCAAACAGCCACCATGTGCCTTTCCACTTTGAAAGACTAGTAGAAGCTTGGAAACGCTTGCTTTTTAGAAGGTATGTGTGCCTTTAAATCTGTAAGAGCCAGACTGAATGGGGTTGGGGTGAGCCAGCAGAACAACAAGGTTGCTCCCAGTGAACTGCTAGAAAGGAAGGGAAATCAGCACAACAACCAGAGGTTTGTTGCACATTCCTTTCAGAAGTCATGCACAGTAACAGAGAGAGTAAAAAGTAAACTAGAACCTTTGGTTTCCCTGTGTTAGTCTGAAGAACTTGGAACTTCAACTTGTGAGTAAATTACCCCAGTGAGACAAAACAAGTGTGGAATTGCAAAATGTTTATTTTGACTGCTCTGTGCGTGTGTGTGTTTGTGAGAGAGAGAGAATGCCAGGATGTGCAGCTGCTGGGGATGAGAAATGAAGACTGTATTCAGGGAAACTTCACTGCTGTCTTTTTATTTATTTTAGGGAATATGAAAGTCTCCTTGCTCCACCCCCAAAGTCCCCAGATATTTTCTGAGTTAGACTTGGCAGGCCTGGGGAGGAAACAAAAAACTCGTCTATGTAATGTTTGTTTGTTCCACCCAATAGGAAAAGTAGCAATTCTGTGAAGCACATCTGAGGTCAGAAAAATGATCAAATTTAGGGACTCTTATAGATTATATTTTTAAAAGGAAGTGGGAGAGCCATTCACGGATCTTTCAACATCTCTTCAGACTTTAAGTCTGAACTTTGTCACATTTATACTGTGGTGGAACAGGCCTGCTATGGCCTGCAAGCCCTCTTCCACCTTGCCCTCCAAGGTTTTCCCAATACCTGGAGAGGCTTTTCTATCTCTCTGGTAACCTGCTGCCACCACCCGACCTAAGTGCCTTCTGGAAGAGTCAGGACTCACAACCATTCTTCCATGTTCTGAGGTCTTGCCTCTGTGTCTCTCGCTGCCCAGCGCCTGATCACCATGGGGTCTGTTTTCTGCTTTGTGAGCCCCTGGAGGAATAGCCACTTGCCCATTGACTGCCTGTTTGCTGCCCAGGAAGAATTTTTTATAAAAAAAACTGCAGAGTGAAGATTTTGCTTATTTCACGTCTTCAAAGAAAAAAAATTCATTTCTTCACAGTATTAAAGAACATCCACCTCCCACACAAATTACTTATAGTTATCTTTAATAAGCAAATTAAAGCGAAGCTTGCTGATCTTCTGAGTGGAGATTAACATATCATATGCAAATATTTGTCCCCCTCATTTTTTTAAAAAAAGCTAATTGAAATTTTTTTTTTCACAATCAGTCACAGGAGGAGAACACATTTTCTTTTTAATAAATACTTTATAACTTTTTAGTGCTAAAGTGGTTCTCTGTACCTCATAGACCTCCACCATCTTGGACAAACTATTTTTAAAGTACCTTTACTTACAATTTTCTAGACTTTATAGAATATGGTAAATTGAGAGTTCCACAGAGTCTTCCACAGAGTGATTCAGGGCTCAGGATGCCCCCTGTACCATTCCACCAGAGCCAAGCAAAGGGTAGCCTTCACCCTGTGTGAGGTGGGCGGGAGCCATTGCTGCCAGAATCCTGCTGGCCAAGCCCCAGAAGGAGCAGGTGAAAGTGGCAACAGGAACCTGCTCTTCTTCTTTGCCCTACTTTTTCAGAATGCTGGGCCATGGGCGATTGGGGTCCCCAACTGTGAGGCCTAGGGAAGCTGCCCCTGCTGTTCATTGGCTTAACTGGCCCTTCAACTTGGAGATCAGTTGTAATGGAAAGAGAACTGAAGGCCCCACCTTGAGATTCATAACTTCAGCGGAATTGGCAGTGCCTTCACCTTTCACCTTATTATATCGTTTTATATAATTGCATTCTGGTTGTACTTCTTGTGGAGGTACCCTTCATTATATTAATATTGTTCTTTGGGAAACATTGATACATGCATCAAATTATAAACAAAAACTTGAGACTTAGTTTTTCCTGACTTGGTTGGTTGGTTGTTATTTATAGGAATGTTACAGATTTGTGTACATAAAGGAGTTAGGGACAGTGACGAATTTTTATTCTTGTTTACTGCTTTTTTTTTACAAAGTGTAACAGCACAGATGTTTCTTGTGAAACATTAAAAATGAGGTAAATAGTTTAACCTCTTTAATCCTGGTTAATTCTGGCTGCCTATGATACACAAAACACAGGGACACTGGCTAACTGGAGTTAATTTTCTGCCCAGTAAACAGGATTCCAAGCCTACATTAAACTCTGGTTTAAAATCTCCATCATTTGAGGGGAGGGGTTAAACCAGCTCTGGTTAATTTGTGCACCTGTCACAGGTAGGTTGCCAGATCTAGGTTTAGAAATTCCAGAAGATTTGGGAATGAAGCCTGAGGAGGACAGGAACCTCAGTAGGGTACAACACCATACAGTCTATCCTCCAAAGCATCCATTTTCTCCACAGGAACTGATCTCTGTAGTCTGGAGATGAGCTGTCCCATCTGGAGGCTGTTATCCCTACAGGTAGCTTAAATTGTTCCTAACTGGGATTCCTTCATCACACAGAAGGATGTGGAAGGGGGGAGGTGTGTATTTGTGAACCTAGCACTGAGCTGGGTTTGTATAAACTTGACCTTGATAGCAATTAAGTTTGCCATCCAAATGCAGCCTGTACAAATACACAATGGGTTTTGATCAAACTAGCAAGGGCAAGGCCTCTGGACCATCTGTGGTTTTTTATTGAACATAAACCTGCACAAGGAGAAACTGAAGGTATGTTTTAAATGCCCAGAAATCAGTTTCTCAGCTTTTCAGCATCTTCAAGTTCAAATACTTTTAAAAACCTCTGTAAGTCAGCCAATATACCTCAGACCTTTATGGAATTTGACGATCTCAACCCTCTCTAGGCAGATGGGACAACTAATCTCACTTTTACAATGAACAGAACTTTCAGGGATAATAATGACAACAGGATAAGAAAGTGCTGTAATATGTGGCTGCTCACAGGGCTCTGTAGTCTAAAGATGCCACTCCCTCTTGGAGTTCTGCACACTCAGGTTAGACGGGAACAGCAATGCTTTTTATGAGAATATCCCCACATGAGTAGTGGAATGATGGTGCCAATATCATGTAACCAAGCCTTGTTAAATATCAAAATAGTGTGCAGAAGGAAAACAGACATGATCAGAGGTGTTTGCCTGAGATTTCCTAAGGATAGTAGCTACCCACAAAGCAAGACTGGATACCATAGCACCACTGCTTGATTGAGACTAATGCTAAATGCACCACTAGGAAATGGTGTGGCCTTTAAAAAGAAGTATTTCTGCCAAAATTGTAAGACCATTTTGTCCTGATTCTCTCTTTTCACAAGAAGCAGCATCTTCCTGTGCCAAGGACGTTTCTTTAGTAGATGCCCACTAGAACAGTGTGTTAAATACAAATCTCCATATTTATAACACAGAGCAATGCTCCACAAAAAGAATGTGATGGTGGAAACCAAGCCTTCAGAGTACAATCTGCCTATCATCTAATAGAAGGATAGGAAGAATTTTGATTATTGGAAATAATGGAGATAACAGATAAGGCTGAGAGCTATAGGCCTTTTCAGTCTAGCAGATGAAAATAATCAAATGTGTGTTATAATGGGGGGGGGGGTATATTAGGAACTCCTTTGCATATTAGGCCACACACACCCCTGATGTAGCCAGTCCTCCAAGAATTTACAGTAGATTCTGTAATAAGAGCTCTGTAAGTTCTTGGAGGATTGGCTACATCAGGGGTGTGTGGCCTAATAGTCAATAGTTCCTGCTACAAAAAAAGTCCTGCCTTTAGCTGACATTAAAAACAACACACTATAATGAATTGCAAAACACTTAGCAAAGTAAATACCCAACGGACTTATCAAAGGAGGTGACAGACTCTCCCATCCCCTACACTATCCAAACACAACATGGATACTTCGGTCAGATGTAATTGAAAAGGTTTGATAACAGAAATAATACAAGTTAACTTTGCCTGTGCTGTACAGGAAGTTAACATAAAATTATCTCTCTTATGACTCTAAAATCAATCTTGGCCTGAGTCCTGATCCCATTAATAGAAATGAGAAACTCTGATTTCAGTGCAACAGATTGTGCTTTTTCTCAAAAGGGAATAACTCTGGTCTTAACTGTATTTTCCCTCTATGAATTCTCAGTCTCTCTGTTTGGATCTGACAAATTGCCTCTGCTAAAAAAACAAAAAGATATGGCCCTCAGAATTCTTTGCTATAACATATAGAACAGAGCATGAGCCTCAGCTGTACTCTAGAAAGCCTTGCAGTACAGCCCAAGATTTTAGGGCAAAGTGTTTTGATCACAGCTTCTGATTTAAGAGATTCAATATTCTCTGTCCACTTTGCAGAGAACCTCGAACTGTGCTTCTCACACTGTGCTGTTGCCCGCCCAAGAAGCTGGTTGTAGTACTTGTACAAGTCAGCTGACATTAGGTGCCCAAAAGACACCCCTATGTCAAATTGTCACATAAGCTTTAGTAATTAAAATGTAAATTAATTCTCTCTCCTCTGCCATGAAAAGCTTAAAGCATAAGTCCTGTCTTTGCATCACAATCATATATAGCAGGGGTGGCCAACGGTAGCTCTCCAGATGTTTTTTGCCTACAACTCCCATCCGCCCCAGCCATCAGCCATGCTGGCTGGGGCTGATGGGAGTTGTAGGCAAAAAAACATCTGGAGAGCTACCGTTGGCCACCTCTGATGTATAGGAATATAGGCCTCTCCCACAACTCCTTTAAGTGCTATTACATAGATATTAAAAAAACAGCAGCTTGAATAGCCCAGTTTAGCAGATTTTGGAGGCTAAGCAGGGTCAGCCATAGTTAGTACTTGGATGGGAGACCACCAAGGATGATTGTGGTTGCTGTGTAGTCGAAGGCAATGGGAAACCACCTTTGATCTTCTCTTGCATGGAATACTGTCACTGTGGATGACTTGCAACTCAAAGACAAATTCTTCTTCTGCTAAGAAGACACTGTGACGGAAGTGACTGAAAAAATCATACCCATTTTCAAAATTCTATTACAATGTATTTATACAAAGTACAGATTTGCATATGTATTTACACATAGTTACAGATTACCAAGTATATGACGCCAATTTGTATAGATTTTAGAAAGGTGTTGGATTGAATGCCAGAAGGTAGGAAAACTTCTATTTGTCGAAAGCAAAGGAATAGCAGCAATAAAAGCTTCCACACCCACCACAGCACACTCTTGTACATAAGAACATAAGAGTAGCCATGTTAGATCAGGCCAATGGCCCATCCAGTCCAACACTCTGTGTCACACAGTGGCAAAAAAAAATTATATATACACACACACTGTGGCTAATAGCCACTGATGGACCTCTGCTCCATACTTTTATCTAAACCCCTCTTGAAGCTGGCTATGCTTGTGGCCGCCACCACCTCCTGTGGCAGTGAATTCCACATGTTAATCACCCTTTGGGTGAAGAAGTACTTCCTTTTATCCGTTTTAACCTGTCTGCTCAGCAATTTCATCGAATGCCCACAAGTTCTTGTATTGTGAGAAAGGGAGAAAAGTACTTCTTTCTCTACTTTCTCCATACCATGCATTATCTTGTAAACCTCTATCATGTCACCCCGCAGTCGACGTTTCTCCAACGTAATCAAATCATCCCAATGCAACAGTGTAAGAAGTTGCTTTTTTGTGGGGGTTCCAGTCAAAATTGCTCCACCATGCACATCAAGAAATTCTAGGAATGATCCAAGCCTGGAATTCCACTAAATGTGGAGGTCTCTTCCAAACCACATCTCCTTCCTCTTGAACAAGACCTGGCAGACTGTAGAGTAACCCAAAGAATGACATGTGTAAGTTACTTAGTCCCAATATAAAACAAGTGTTTTTACAGATGTGACCAAATTTTTGTTTGATAGCAATATGAATGGTTCTGTAGATGGCTGCCATGTATTGGACCATCCATGTGTAAGATGAAGTCTATGATCGTTTTGTTGTCTGCTAGAATTCCATTATCTACAAAAATTCAGTAGGTATATACACAGCACTATGGGTTGTTTGAATAAATTGGTTATAGTTTATTGTATCAACTGCCATAAATTCATAACATTTTTCTTGCTTATTTTAGTCCTTTCTTTAAAAAATACAAAAAATAAATTAAATAAAAAACACATTAATATTAATGATCTATGATCAAAAATACCAGCAAATTCCACATTAAGGCTAAATAGTATGGTCTTATTATTCTGGTCAGTTCACGGCAAGGTTGACCTTGGTTATGAGTGTCCTTAACATTTTTGTGGACTTAGTGCAAATGCAGATACTTATTGCTACTTGAATCCACCTTGATATGATTTATATATAAATTCCTGTTTTTACTGCTGGAGATGGAAGTCCTTTAAACATCATTTCTTCATTTAGAACAGAGAGGATAGGTCATCATCTGGTCTAAACTATCAAAAACAGAGTTGTAAAAAGTAGTTCACAATATAAGCAGTCCTTTGGGGAGCATGGACTTACGCCAGTGAAAGTGGTTTAACAATTATAGTCCTGCAGCAGATCTGGACAATTTGTGACCAAACTGAACACAGAGTACTACTCACCATGGACTCCCACCAGATTCCAAGCAACCTCCTGTATTTGCAATCACAGAAATGCAGCAAGAAAAGGAGACTTATCAAACTCTGAGGGGGTCACCATACATGGTTGTTAGCCTCTGTTGGTGGGTCACAAATTATACAACCTTATACTATGCTTCTGCTGAAATGCTACCAGCCTTCATGTCTATTTTAATAGTGGTGCAAAGGTTAAAAATAAACAACAACTAGCCATTTGGACAAGCTCTAATAAAGCCAGATAAACCTCTTAATAGCAAAGCCTGATCAACAATTAACCTAATTTTAAATTCAGACAATTTATATTGTTTTTAAGGCAGAAATGTTCTGGCAATTGTATGTTCCCATGGAATAAATCTAGCTGTTCCTTATTTAGTTTAAAAGATTTAGTCCAAGTCTAATATTCAAGAAGGTATCATCACAATATCTAGCTTATATGAGTAACTGGGAAGAGTTTTTGCTTTTAACATTTGTTCTGATCTCTCTCAGGATGAGTTCGCACATTATAATGCTCAGTCACTTCAGCTGTTACAAATTGGTGGACAATTCTCATCAGTGTAACAGAGCTGTTTTTATCTTATCACATTTAGAAAGTACCCAGAGGTGGGTACTACAAATTAGTTAGCACTAAGAACCGAACTGTACATTACATTTGAAACAGGGCTGGAGCTAAAAACAGCAGCCATGTGTTGAGTTCTCTTCCTCTCTCAAAATGTTCACGCTCACTCATGTCATTACATTAACTCCACCCTACAACACTGGCTGCTACTTAGTGGGAGGAGTCCTGTGTGGAACATAATATAGAATTCTCTCATAAAACTGAATTATGAGAATGTACTCTACAAATATTTTATCATGTTCCTTTCCAATGGATGCGCAACAAAGGAGTACTGAGCTCATTTTGAACTTTCCTATGCATCAAAGTCCAATTTTACTCAAGATAGAATCAAGCCTCAATCTTTAAATCTTTTTTTCTCCAGGACTGATGACATCAGAACTGCTTTTCCCCCCCATGGGACCACAACTGTCAGCTCACCTATCTCCACAGAAAGTGGCTTATAAGTGCCACATAATGGACACCAGGCCAATCCATTCAGTTATTTTAACCACTGGATGCAGACCAAAGAATCGCATATTGCTAAACATGGAAGAAGTTAAGCACAGCATCCTAAATTGGAATCCAAGTAACACCCAAAGCCATGTTGAACAGATTGCATTAGTCCACAATCTCATGCATTTCCTCTGTACAATTCCATATATTTCATTTGAAACAGCGCACCAAGTGTATCAGATTACAGTCATTGTCAGTACTTCTGCCTGCTCTGTTGTTCTGAGGGGGTTTGTGGAAGTCTCCTCTCTAAGGACAAGTTCCAGGATTATAACCACTACTGAAAAATGTGTGTTTGCATTTACTACATTATGTAATCCTAATGACACAGCTTATGCAGTGGAGTCTGCAGTATATACTTTGAAAGGTAACTTCAGGAAATAAAACGAGTATAGTACTTTCCCCCTCATTGAAATTCTCAATAGAGATTTATTAGTTTCATTTTGCAAGAGTCTTACTTTAAGGAGGGTGCTAATATGTATTATGACAGTTCACATTGAAAGCAATTCTTTCCATAAAAAGATGGTACAATAATAACCCCTATGGAACTTGTATAATTTCAGAGTAGATAGTCAAGTGCACAATTAAACAAGTTTACAAGAGTGAACCCTGGCCTCTTGTTCTAGTTGTGAGAACCTTAATTAGTACAAAATGTCAATATTAGGATGTTCCTGGCATTCTGCTTAAATAAAAAGAGCGTATTTATCATGTAGCTTTGGTATAATTTGCAGTAGGTTTTAAACAAGTAGAGTATATACCAACCCCTGTTTTCTTCTTTCTTTTTCTTCCACAACTGTGAAGCTTACAATGATGGAAATAAGTCACTTATCAAAGAGGAAATATTACAGACACAGAATTAAAGTTTTGAAGACCCAGTTTTATCTTTAATCCTCGGGGAGGGAAGGAAGAGGGGGGAAGTTTAAGCTATGAAACAAGCAGTCAGAAGAGTGAGCACTCATTGTTGTGATTGGTGTGCATACTTTTACAATAATATGGGCACAAAAGAGATTGTCGCCTTTAGTACATTAGGATCACCAGATTTTTCTCAGTCTCCATGCACCTTGATGCTTGACTTGCATGAGATTTTTGTTTTTCTCCTTATCACAGGTTCATCACGGCCTTTGCCGTTGAAATGTATCACAGAGCCTAAAGCTTCCAAACTGCCTATCTGGCCTGTACACATATTTCATTAAAAATAAACTCTATATAATAAATAAATATATAAAATAAATAAAATGTTGCCTTTGGAATTTCTATAAATAAATTTAACTTTTATTTATTTTTAATTTTTATTTTTTTAAATCTTTTTCTTATTTGACTAAGAGGTCCTTGCTTTAAACTCAGCGAGGGGTGACTCCCACTTGAGCAGTCAAACTGAACCAAAAAAAGCCTCTCATTTTCTTGTTATTGTTATAAGTAAAAGATTGTACCTTCCTCTGTGCCTTTTTCTTTCTTTAAAAAAAAAAGCAGCATACACTTGAGCAGGCCACCAGCCAAAATTCCTGATGAGACAAAGTATGGCAGCTATGCTGATATAGGATGAAGTACAACGGATCAAAAAATTTAAAAGCATCTCTATTTCCCAGCATGCATCAGGCCTTCCCCCCCTTCCTTCTTGCTTCAGCTCTCTTTCATCCTTTCGTTCACTCTCACACATTCTCACTCTCTTCCTTCCTTCTCTCACAATAAAATCAAGCAAGTGGGCACAGGCTCTCCTCCAGGAAGACAAACCTTTTTAAGTGCAGAGCAAAATCAGCATTTTCCATCCAAGCCTCCATCATACATTATGCATGCGACAAAGTTTGGCAACAGTGGAGCTGATGTGATGACACAGCTAATCAATTAAGAACCCACCGCATGAAACCTTTATAGTGGTTACTTTTTTTTTTTTAAGGGCTCAAGTGAAGGAAACGTCTTTGTCAACTTTGGCTTAAAATATCCTTATATAGTTCAGGGACTTTCTCTGGGTCCACTGGTCTAGGTAAAAAATGTGTGAACTTTTGATGCCGTTTAGTCCTAGTCCCTTCTCTTGGAGTCCCATCTTTATTTAATGCAACATAATATCGTCTTCCAGTGTCCACGTGTTTATATAGGTTCGATGAATATGTGTTATACCAGTTCTCTTCAAATTGTTCTCTGAACACACATTCCTGGGTTAACTTTTCCTGCGAAAAGAAAAAGAAAAAAAAGTAGTAAGAAACTAGTCTTAAAAATAAACTCATTCCCAAAACCAACAAGTGAAACTAGGGTTCTAACTTAGATTAGACTGGTGTGTGTGTGTGTGTGTGTATATATATAAAATACTGATAGGGTTGCCAACTCCCCACTAGAGGAAGGAGATCCCCCACAGTATGATGTCACTTTCTAGAAACCCCTGAAATTACATTAGTCATCTCTAGGGAGCACCAGAAACTCAATGGTTTTACTATAGTATTTCCAGCAATTCCTAGAGAGATGTGACTTTACTTATGGGGTTTTCCTGGAAGTGACATCACGCTGCTGTCACTGGCACACACACACCCCCACCCAATGTCTCAGCCTCACCCAGTCTCCTGCTGATTTGTCAGGCAGTACCTGACAACCATAATGCCAAAACATGATTTAATGCTACAAAATGAAACAAGCCCAGTGCTGGTGCACACTATAGCCCTTCTCTTTTCCTCTAACATGCACCAATTCAATTAGTTACTTCTTAAAAGGAAATATAGCTTTCAAACTGGTAAACTATAATTTAAACATGCCAGCAATGTGAACCAGGTTCAAACCATGGTTTCTAGTTTAGATGTGACTGCAAACTTTGGTTTGTGCTAAACAGGAAGGAATTAATTGAACTGGACCATGCAATGGAAGAAGAGAACATGCAAGCAAAGTACTACTTTCCATAGTAAAGAACCAGTGTTGCCTCACATGTGAACTGAGTAACAATTGTAATAAACAAATAAGCCCATACATGCTAGAAGCACTCATTTAAAGTAGAGAGGCATCTCAATAATAATAATAATAATAATAATAATAATAATAATAATAATAATAATAAATTTATTTTTGTATCCCACCCTCCCCTGCCAAAGGCAGGCTCAGGGCGGCTAACAGGCATGGTAAGTACCATGGTTACAATAAAATACAAATAAAATACAATCATGATGCATACAGTATTAATATCATTGCTGCAGATACAACAAACATAGAGCACAACCATATTGTGTTCTCCTGGAAGCCACGAGCGGTATAGGTATGAAGGAGGAACTGCATCATTTAGTTATTGTACAGTGAAATCCTATGCAGAATTACTGCAGTCTATCCCCATTAAATTTAATGAGTTTAGACTAGAGCAACCCTGCACAGGATTGCTCTGTTAGCCATTCACTCTCCCTTAACACAACATCTTAAACCAAAAACTGCAGCATAAAAGCATAAAAAGATTAAAGTAAGACTGCAAGGAACTCTTTGATTCATTAAGCAATAGCCCCTGAAGCTCTTGAAGAATTTAAAAAACAACGATTTTTAAAGAGAAACATGCAGTAGAAAGAAAAGTTGTTCAAGGCAGACAGAATACTGTCTCAATTCCACGTAATCAGGTTTAAGACTAAATTCTGTCAAAGATGGAAATGCTTGCACAGTCGATGAAGGAAAGGCATCGGTTTGCATCTTGAATAAAAAGTCTGCCTTTCACACTTACACATGTCTGAAATATAAGACTGCCACTTGGCAAATACATAGATCCTGGGAAGAAAGCTAGCTCTAACAGCTTTATAAAAAATTGGGTTTCCTCTGAGTGCAAAACATCGGTATTATTTTGAGAAAGAAAATGAAGAAAATGCTTTTTTATAATTTCTCAAATTTCATTGGCTCTAATCCCGCACCATTTCTTATGATAGTAGGGGAGTGGTGCAGCTAAATGATGAAACAAATGTGCCTTCAGCTACAGGAAAAGTTCATTCCACTCATGTCCTGTCCTGTGTAAAAACACATTTGTCATGTCGACCTGCCCATTCAGCCTAAGAGCTATGAGTGGCCTAGTAGGGATGCCAGCCTCCAGGTGGAACCTGGGGATCCCCCAGAATTGCAGTTTATTGCCATACTACAGAGATCAGTTCCCCTGGAGAAAATGGATGCTTTGGAGGGTGGACTCTGTAGCATTGTACCCTGCTGAGGTCCCTCTTCTTCTCAGGCTCTATCCCCAAATCTCCAGGGGTTTCCCAACCTAGATCTGGCAACCCTTTCCCCCCATCCCCCACCAGTGGCCAGAGGGCACCTTGCAACCCTACCTGGAGGGTATGGTGCTGGCATGCTAATTCTGTATGTGAATAGTCCAGCTCACATTGTAAGGGTGATTCTACATGATTTTGATGCTTGTGGAATTTTTAGATTGGCCAATGTTTTACTCAGGACTGTTGTCACATCACTTCCATCCCAAAATCTCATGCAGAATCAATATCAATGGATTTGCGCAGTGAGAGTGAAGCAATTTTACTGAATTCAAGCCCCCCCCATCCCCCAAGTAAGGGCTGAATGTGTTCTAATAGCATTCTTTAGCTTATCTACAGAGACAGATTCAGGCAGCTTTGTAATCAATGCTTTCTTTATGGTTGTTGAATAGTCTTTAAATGCAGCTCTTGTCTTAACATTTTCTGAGCAATTTTTAAAAAATTACTTTGTGTTCTTTCAATCGCAAAAGCAGATGCTGAATAGTGTATGCAACACTCTAGTTTAGAAGGGAGACAAGAAACTAATTTAAATTAAGTTTTTCTGCTCTTCAGGCAGAAAAGATCATACAAATGTGCACTGCAGATCTGCTGGCTGCGAAAGAGAGAGATCTGCTTAAAAATGTCATGCCGTTCTTTCCTGAATAAGTTAATTATATACTTCATCAGCATTTCATAAATACCAATAAAGGGTCATTTGAAACCACAACTTAACTTTTCCCTTTAAAAGGCTTAAATAAATTACTACCATGCTACAGTACATCAACAGACTATAGTGAAAAGTTATAGTTTTCTGCAAAATGAACACACGGGCTATGTATAAAGTATGGCAGTATAATTTATTCCAGAATACTCTAAGAAGGCACAAATCAGTGTACCAAAGAAGCCAATATTACTTACACAGTATTAGTTATTCAATGCAATTCCATAGCATTTCATACAAGTGAGGTTTACCAAAGTTCCATCAGTGTGCATGTTACTGGGGGAGGGGTTGTCATACACAAAATCCATGACATACGACTAGATGTTACCCACAGGCCTAGCACCTGTTGCCACTGCAGTTAGGGTTGCCAGACTCCAGGTGGGGCCAAGAGATCTCCAGCTGGCAGAGATCAGCTCCACTGGAGAAAATGGATGCTTTGAAGGGCAGACTCTATGGCATTGTACTGTACCCTCCCCTCCCTGAACCCCGCCTTCTCCCAAATCCACCCCAAAGTCCCCAGGTATTTTCCAACACAGACCTGGAAACCCTAACTGCTGCTCAGGCTGTTTTGCTAGACCAATTGCAACAGTTGCTAGGTCTAAAGCCAGGCACCACTGGGGCTACTGTAAATGCCCCTCTCCATTATAACAGTATTGCTAAAAGGAGGAGATCACATGGCCTCCAGTCAGATTGGGCTGCAGCTTGTGAAGGGCAGGCAGTATCACAGAACATCAGCACTGTGTAACACAACAGGACTGTGAATTAGGTCTTCTCTGTCTCAGCCAACTACAAAGTGACATACATGCAATTCTCAACACCCGATAGCACCCCCGGTAAGCACGCTGATGACTAAGCATAGATGTTTTACGTAGAAGTAATGTTTTAGAAGCAAAGATCTCACATTATCAATTTTCATATCATTATCCAAGTCCATGGATTACAAGTAGAGCCAGCATAGACCTACAGCCATAGCACTGAACTTAGATCTAAATCCAAAATACCCACTGTGATCTCTGTGGTGGTGGTGGTGAAGAGCTTGCAAACCTGTCTATTTCCCATTCCTTCACCACCTCACACACGGCGGAAATAGTTGTCTAACTATGGGTAAGCACTCAGAGGTTGACTGAGGTTCCAATGCTAAGCACACTTACTTGAGAGAAAGCCTGCATTAAGAACATAAGAACATAAGAGAAGCCATGTTGGATCAGGCCAATGGCCCATCAAGTCCAACACTCTGTGTCACACAGTGGCAAAAAATTTTATAATTTTATTAAGTTCCTCCTCAGCCTCTGGGAGCCACAAAATATGTGTGAAAGAGCTGCATATAGCTCCTGCGCCACAGTTTGGCCACCCTTCAGTTATACCATACTACCTTATAGTCATCTATCCATACAAAAAGGCAATGTGTGTTAGCTCTAAAATTGCTGAGGGGGTTATTCAGTCATACAAGGCAATTTTAATATAGAAATCCGCTAAATCAGTGTGCTGACTTACATTTAATCATGAAACCCCTTTTCTATTCTTGAATTTGTCTACTACTGGAACAAAACAGTAATTATAACATCAAAACTTAAACTTGCCCCATTAAGATGTTACCATGTGTTAGTGAAATGGAGTGTAAGCCATCACAAGGATTATTTCAATAAATAATTTTGTAAATAACATCCCTGTGGGGCAAATAAGTTTAAATGTATGGACATAAATGTAATTAATCTAAATGGGCAAAATTTTGCAATTTACTTCATTCCTAAGGCTCCATATAATTTTATTGGAAGTGCATTTCATATTAGGTTATTTAGCTCCACTACATGAAAAAAGTAAATGAATTTTTCACATATAAACAATCAGTACCCCCTCTTCTTTTGAAGGTTTGTCTATTAGAGGTACTTTTGCAAATTGTTTTGATTCGGGGAGAAGGGGAAAAACTTATAACCATAATTATTAAGGTTATTTCTGCACCAGCTTGTCTTTCCTGGAACACGTCTTCAGATATATTGAAAACAGCTGGCACAATCTACACCTACTTCCCTGATTAGGACTCTGCTTCTAAATTTTGTTAGGAAAGGTTTTCATGAAAGAACTATTAACACCAATGCAATGCACATCATCTCCTGCAGTTCACCTTTTAAAACACCTACTTGAAAGAGATTTACTTGGAAGAAGGCACCCCAGCTTGCCAGGATAAGAAGCAGTCTGGAATATCTCCCTACAAGTAAAGTTGAAGTCTGCTGATAAATTAATAACTTAAAAGAGGGATCAGTACTTGTGGGGTGTACACTCATCCTGCTTTGTTACTGGTAAACAGGTTTCATAGGTTTTATTCTTGTTTCAGAAATCTACTGGATTAGAGGCACCAGCTGGACTGCCCATTCCTGCTGGAGGGTGGGATCCCCTGCCCCAGTTCCTGTTTCCTCCAGTTATTCCTGTGACTAGCCAGAGAAAAATAATTGGGGGGGGGGCTGCTGTAGCTATGTCACTTCTGGGGAAATCCCAGAAATCAATTCTTTATATGAGTCATCAGAAACTCCACAGTTTTGCCATAGAATTCCCAGTGATTCCTAGAGAGGTGTAACACCACTTCCAGGCAGGGTTGCCAGGTCCTTCACTCTCATTGGTGAGGATCAGAGAGAGCTTTCTGGGAGTGGGGGATGGGGCAATGTCACATGCATGACATTCCCAATGTGATGACATCACACGGAAGTGACATCATCATGCCAGGGACATCACATGGTGACACTCTGAGTTTTGTCTGAAATACTAGAAGGACACCATGTGACATCCCCAACATGATGATGATATCGCTTCAATGTGATGTCATCGCATTGGGGATGTTGTGCCAGAGCGTGGCTGTTGGGGTGACAACTGATCAACAGCAGACAGGAGCCTGTGAAATAGCTCCCACCTGGGGGCTGGCAACCCTACTTACAGGTTTTTCTGATGGTGCCCCTATGTCCTCTACCCATCCCCCCAAACTCCATCCAGATAGGCAACAGTGAGACAAAATACACATATACCTCATCAGAAACCATGCTTTCCATCATTTTTAAACCACATGCATTTGTCTTCAACCTATTGTGTTTTCTCTCCCTCCAATCTCAACATGAAGACATGATCTTTCAAGCAAAAAACCCTGCATGAACCCTGTTCATATATTTGGAAATGCTAATGAAGTCAGTGCATAGTGAGGCAATGGAATCACACCTGCCTGATTCATCCACATCAGTACTGCTCCTTCATGTATTGGTCCAATATATGAGTATTCATTGCAACAATCAAACCCTTGATACAGGCAATCTTTATTTCTTGATTTCAAGGAGAAGGGAGGGATAAGATCACAGATTCCAGTATACACATTCTGCAGTTAATGCACATGCAATAACTTTGGCCTTTATGTCACTACATGAAGGTCAGCCTACAGACAGGGATGACAGCATGGCAGATGCACCACTGCACCACTCCAAGTTGAACAAAAGGCCAAACTAGGTATGACAACACTGATTGGTCCAATATAAGAGTAATCATTGCAACAATCAAATCCTTGGTGCAGGCAATCTTTATTTCTAGATGATTTCGAGGGGAAGGAACACAGAACAGCCCTGATTACACATAAACAGTGGAGTGAATTTTTCATTTATTAAAAATATTCTATTCCACACTTTTTCCTGGAAAGTCAGGAAAATACAGATATTCTTACCCTGTACCCCCCCCCTTCTTCCTGGAAAAAATGAACTGAAATCCACATCTTATTCTAAATTGTTCAATCATCTGCCTTTTCATAGACAAATGGTTCTCTTACTACTTTCTATGGCTATGATCCACATGAAAACGAGGGACCCGTTCAGAAAGCAAGGGACTCCTTACTTTCAAGGACTCCTTAATTCAGCAGTTCCACTAAACAGGCAATCCACTAGTAAACCAGGGAAAAAATAAATTTATTCATATTATAGCCCCTATTTAGAAAAAAAAAATTACCGTAATCCTGTATCAAGAAATAACACATAGCCTGTCAAAAATCAGCTTTTATATGCAACCCAATATTTTCCAGTTCAGTTTATATTTCTTTCTGTTTCTCTTCACATTTTTCCATAATTTGAATTCCCACTCCCCCGGTCAGAACAATTGTTTTAAATTGTTACTTCAGAGTTCATTGATTTGTATTGCACAAAATTTACTTTAAGATACATCTCTCTAGAAATGCAAGAAATATCTTTCATACAGCTTTGTCTCAAAAATAGGCTGAACGCAGCTGTTTCACCTTTCAATTACACTAAAGCTAAGCTTTCTGATTCCAGTCTTTTGTTGCCTGCATCTCCTGCACTGGAATTCATTAGTAATTGGTCAGGACTTTATCCGCACAGTTAATTTCAACTTTGATGACACTTTATGTCAATTACTTAATAGCTAATTACATATTTATTAAAATTGCAGTCAATTTGATGAGTGAAGAGGTCAGAGAACAGGCAGCCATCTTGCCAGACATCATGTGAAACTTCCCCATGCACAAAAATATCCAGCACTTGAGCTCTGAATGACAAACATATTTGTGGAGTTACTTTACTATTTTTGAAAGACTGTAAAAAGGGGAGGGGGAAAGAGTGTTGTGTTTTCCACACTGGTGTACCTTTTTAAAAAATAGCTAAAATGATTTAATTTTTTTTTTCAAATAAAAATTCTTCATGAAATCCCAAAAAACCACTGAGGCAAAATATAGTTGCTAAACACAATGTAAATGACTGAAAGTGCAAATGCCTCACACTAACCAGCTATAATGAACATATAACAAAAACACATCTCTTTTATAGGATTATTTGCTTTTGTATCCACAGTTTCCACATCCCCTCTACTATTTAAAGAATGTTGCCATTTATTTATTTTTATTTCATAGCAAGATGAGACTGAACTAGAGGGAGATCAGAGGGGGAATACAGGGGGGCACATAAAACATAAAAGGCTGTTTACCAATAAACCATCAATCAATAAAACCAATTAGATCAATTGTGCTCCACAATCCCACTGTTTTCAATTGGACAGAAATCCCCAGTTTACTTTGGATTAGTCTGTGCCATTACCACTTAAGCAGCATGGTCATATGAACAACACTCTTAACTCAAGCATCCCCACAGTAATCATTAGCATTCAACATTTCCATTTTTACCCATCAGAGACTAATACAGAAAAGCAGCAATTCAAATAAGATCATCTTGAATGATCACAGCAGAAAACTGGAATTAAAGCAAGATGTACAAACTCCTTGAGTGTTAAACTATAATAATATTTAAAGTTAATACAATGCAATTCTGCTATGAGCTATACACAAGTAAACCTCTCACTGACTTCAATGGGACCTACACATGAATATAGTAACTATGCTCAGGTCAAGATAAATACTACAGGACATATGTGGTTTTAAAAAAAAAATAGCACCTACAGGTTCTTCATTTCCTAATACCAAAACCTAAGTTTAAACAAGGACTGATGAAAGCAGGATTGCCAGAAAAAGTCACCAAGTCCTGCTCTAACAATTCAACAGTAGCTTGGTATATAGGAATGAGCAAATAAAGCCTTTCATAGCATGAATATCAGCAACATCACCCACTAAGATATTCATATCAAGCTTCTGTTAAAGGCCTTGGACAGGATCCAATAACAAAAAAAAATGGCAGTCCTAATTAAAAGGGTATCTGAGGCACAACCACATCTCCATTCTTTCCTCCTCATTAGCATGGCATCAAACCTAAGAGTTTACAAAGGACACCTGTGGATATTAGCCACAGATGCAACATAAGCCCTGCTATGACTCCTCCAGGGCAATACCTCTTGAGATGTTGAGCATGGGAACTTTAAAGGAATGGTGCTAGTGAATCTGTAAGTCATCAAGTTATAATATGTTTGTAACGTAACCACAGCCAGCACAGCTAAAGACAGTGTCAGCACTTCTGAGTTATATGCCACTAGGCGCTGTGATTTTGGATTTCATTAAACAGGTGAAGCCTGTTGAATACACGGAGTGAAACCTTCCAAAGACAGCCTAACACTGGCCACTCTGTCTTTCTGTCAAATGACTGGTGAACAAAAAGGGAAGTGCAATGCAGAGCACAATACAGTTTCTAACTGTAAAATAATCTGCAAGATACATAGTGCTTATTTCCAGCATTGATGAAGGAGATTCAAGGCATCCACCAAATGTACATTCTCATTTTAGGTGCTTCTTTGGATTTGCCTTGTACACAACAGGTGGAGCATCACTAGTAAGACTGTATCTGCAGGTGCATTCACAATGGATGTGTAAGTCAAATTTTGCATTTCCCATCTGTGGTTTCAGGACAATATCTATTGGCTAAAATACACAATAAGTTTCGAATAAGCAAACAGAATTAGACTGAACTGTGGATGGGAAGTCTCTGGTGTGAATTTCACCTTTGTCATGAAATCCCTTGGGAACTGTAGTCAGGTTACTCTCTCAATCTGCTTCCCAAGGATTGTACAGAGTTTATAATAAAGACCTACCATACAGCATTATGTGGATGATCCCTGACCCAGATGGCCCAAACTAGCCTGATCTCGTCAGATCCCAGAAGCTAAGGAGGGTCTGCCCTAGTTAAAATTTGGATGGGAGACCACCAAGAATTCCAGGGTTGCTATGCAGAGGCAGGCAATGGCAAACCAACTCTTGCTTTGAAAACCCTATGGGGTCACCATAAGTCACCTGTGATCTCATGGCACTTTAGACATACGGATGACAATAACACGATGTATGTGAAATGCAATAAAAACCTGATAATTCTTTATTACTGTTCTAGGTTAGTATATAAGTGACTGTCTTCCAGTTTGTATCCTGCCTTAAATTTGTACATGACACAAGATAATCTTGATCCTATTCATTCATTCAAAAACAAAGGAGACAGGCTGTTCAGTGGAGTTCAAGGTGGTGGGTACACAGGAGAGGGCATAAAATACCCATGGCTGGCTTCTCCTCTAAAGTCTCAATGCATAGAACACATTCTCAATATGTATTTTGAATGACTGGGTGCTTGGGAAAAGGAAAACCCACTCCCAGGAGAGTGGGGGGGGGGAGAAATGCATAGTATAGCAGTGTTTATACACACATTATGTTTTATATAGAAGAATAAAAGACTGGAAGATGAAGGACTGAAGAAACATTTATAAATTATGAATCCAACAGCTCCCTGATTATAATAATATACGTACCTCACTACAGGACTTTCCTAGCAAAGTCCATTTGTATACCAATCCTAGAGCTTCCGTAGTCTCAGTTAGGGTTGTCAGCTCTAAACTGGGAAATACATAGAGATTTGGGAGGTGGAGCTTGAGGAGGGTGGGATTGGGGAGGAGAGGTTTTCAATGGGGCATAATGCCATAGAGTCCACCTTCAAAAGCAGCCATTTTCTCCATGTGAATTTATCGCTGTTGCCAGGAGATCAGTTGTAATAGCAGGAGATCTCCAGCCACCACCTGGAGGTTGGCAACTCTAGTCTGTGTCTACCTGCGCTGCTGCTAACAGATCTGTTCCAAAGCCACATTCCTCTCAGTTTCTCCGCTCTTCCCCATCCCATATTTGTTTTCTAGCCTCTCTCTCCTCACTTTCTTTCCCTGACCTGAAGAACCTACTCTTTGTTTCCAGATCACAGTCAAGAACCAGAGAAAAATAGTTCCTGGTGTCAGCTGCCAGAAGGCAGCCCTGATAGCAGAAGCAAGTAAAGGGAGAGAAATAGTTAACAGCCGGAGTCATAGGAACAAGAAACCAGAAAACAACACCAGAACAGGTAAGGGCGAACCAAGAAGCAGAGACAGTACTCATTAGGTGTTTCATTGTGCAAAGTATAGTAACAGAAGAGGAAGATTATGTAAGAACAGGGAAGTATAGTGACCAATCGTAGCATGGGGTAAAGCAAAGAACTGGTAAAATGCCACAGAAGACATATAATTTTGCACAGAGATATATGGGGTCAAGGAATCAGACCAGACCAGTTCCTAGAAGGCTTGTGGCTGATTATTCTCCTGACACTCCTGTGCACAACCCGCCATGCATTTAATCATATATTAAGTTGCCATAAATCTCAAGTATCCTCTCTTCGTAAGGAACCCAGCTCTGTAAAACCATCCCTGAATCTTCCCAGGGGTGGACAGATAGAAAAGAGATCAGTGTGGAGCTATTACACCCTCCTCAGTTTTCTCCTCACAACAGCCCTGTGAGTTAGATTGGACTACATGATAATGACTGGCCCAAGAATCTCCTTGACAACAGAAATGGTTTTGCCAGTAGCTGCAATACTGCAAGGTTATCATTTGTTTCCTATCTGTTTTCACGCTATACCCCACTGAAGCCAAAGTGTTCCCCAGACGGTGATTTGTTCTTTCCTCTCATAAGAATAAGCATTTATCAATGCTGGGTCATATATCTTGTTTCAGGCACCCTATTGTTTTAAACTGAAGGTCACTATACTTTGCTCTGATGCAAATTCTTTGGGGAAGAGGGATCACGTTGCATCATGTGCTTGCATACTGAGAAGAATCATCATCACAACTCTAAAATTTAAACTGGGCTGTGCATAACAGAAATATTGTTGTTTCCTTTACAGTACATTCTGGCGTATTCCTGGATGTGGAAAATATATTGGAATGATTGAGAGTCCAGACAAAGGGATACCTAAGGAAGCATTTATGGCAAATATGCAAAACTTTTAGCTTAACTCTGGCTATGAAATCGGGGAGATGAATGGGGAATCTCATGGCCTGAAGTTGGAACCTAGTCTGTGAACCCAGCATTCTTTACAATGAGGTACCAGAATCCTCTTCAGGTACAAAAGGAATAGCAGTGTACAACACTGATCCATACATCAGCGGTTTGTTAACTTTTTTTGAGGCATGGCCACCTTTCAGACTGTGATGAAAGCTTTCAACTCCCTTCCCAGAAAAATGCACATAAACACATGAACTCAAAACACTTAATTTTGATTACTGGCTACTTACCAACACACACACCCCAGAAACAAATACAAATTGTGTGAATAAAACAAAAAGTAAACTTTAACTCTGCTCAAAAGTAAATTTCAATGAGATGGCTGTTGCTGTTTGGCTTGAATAAGAATACCCTAACAACATAATCTGACACAAAGAATAATTTTGTTCAAAGTAACAGGAAGGAAATCAAAGAAAAAAAATTTGCCCTGGCAGATGGACCCCAACCCCCTGACACCCATCCACAGATCCTCTAGGGTAGGGTTGCCCAGTCTGTGCTGGAATATGTGGATCCAGGAGAGGGCGGGGATTTGAGGAGGGGAGGACTCTCAGCACGGTATAATGCCACAGAGTCCACCCCTCAAAGAGCCATTTTCTCCAGGGGAGCTGATGTCTGCCAGCTGGAGATCAGTTGTAAAAGCAGAAGATCTCCACGTCCCACCAGGATGCTGGCAACCCTACTCTAGAGGTCCAAGGACCACAGGTTAAGAACTCCTGGTGCAGAGGTATACCTGGGAGGGTATAAAAAGCAGGAGCATAGTAATCTGTCTCTGGTTAACAGATCATAACCTACTTCTGCTGTACTTAAGGCCACCACTCTATATTCTGATAGCATGGAACCCCACATCTGGTTCTAGGTGTAGCCTCACATGACTCCAAAACTAGTCTTAAGTAGCCCCAGGAGAGGACTTATGTTCCTCTTTAAACTATTATCTGCACTGATGGAATTGCATTAATGACAACTAGCTTTTCTGCAAGCAACTCCCTACATTTCTGTGAATCATATACACTGTAAAAGAAATATCTACACAGCATTTGATATCATAATTGTATGTACAATTATGTGTTGAATTGCCAAGTCAAATTCAATAAATATCTGGGGACTTTGGGGGAGGAGCCAGGAGACATTGGGGTGCAGCCAGGAGCAAGGTTGTGACAGGTATAACTGAACTCCAAAAGAGTTCTGGCCATCACATTTAAAGGGACCACACACCTTTTAAATGCCTTCCCTCCATTAGAAATAATGAAGGGTAGGGGCAACTTCTTTTGGGGTTCACAGAATTGGACCCCCTGGTCCAATCTTTTTGAAACTTGGAGGGTATTTTGGGGATAGGTACTGGATACTAGCTGAATATTTGGTGCATCTGTCTCAAAAAACAGGGGCCTCCAGAACACCAGATCAATTCTCCATTGTACTCTTTGGGAATAGGTCTCCATAGGGAATAATGTACTGCCCAGCAGACATTTCCCTCCCGCTTCCTGCTGACCCTGAAGTGGGGAGAGGGCCTCCAAACTGGGGAATCCCCTGTCCCCACCTGGGGATTGAGAAAAAAACCCGAAGGCTCCATGTACAAACAACCTCTTAAAGACATCAACCAATTATTTCCAATAATACATCAAGGAATCTTTAATGCCAATAATAAAGTTTTACTTATGTTCTCTATGAGCCCAAGCACACAGGTATCATTTCATTAAGGAGAAATTTCAATCCAGGAGTTTTATCATATTCAAGTTTAGTGATATTCCACCAAAGGCAATAATATTAATCCAATTGACATCCAATAATTTTATTCCACTCAACCTGTATAGCAACAGGCAAAACCAGTCCTGTTTCGCACATCAGCTTTTTCCGGCTTCTCTATTCTCAATTATTTAATACACTTTCCACAGCACTATGCTTCCCACCCACCTTGGAATTGGCAACCCTAGGCTCAATGGATACCACTACTGAAGGCAACACAGTTGAATCAGACTACAGGCAATGTTTTTTACTGTTTTGTGCTGTTCTTCCACATAGTTATTTCAAGGATAATAGGTCTTTTTTCCCCTAGAGACTAGAGTTATCGTTTTAGCAAAAATTAGACTGAAATTCCAGCAACTATCCTGCATTGTAGTTCTTAAGTTTTGCAACACTGGATCAGTGCAATTATTTGCCAGCACATGCATCAAGACCCACAAGGATGGGAAAATGCATTTTGATTCCAGGCCACAACAGCGTTTGTGCTACTGTTGGCAGCTGTTGAAATATGGGTACTAATTTTGCCAGTGTCAACAAGGCCCTAAAGGATCATGAATATTAGATGTTATGTTTCATTGAAACTAATGGAATTAGATCACAGCCACTTTTCATCACTCTGCAGTCTAGCTAAGAGGCCTATCTTCTGCTGGCAGTTTTTGAAAGCCAACTCAGTCAGCCTAAGGGGACAATCCACCAGGAATTTCTCCTACGCAAGCCCCGCCAGAGGAAATAGGAATGGCACAAAAGCACAGCTTATGCCCCAGATGTATAACTGGCAAGGACTTCATTAGTTCCTTGTTCATTAAATATTCAGCAAAAAATAGCTTCTGTAGTTCAGCGTGACATTAAAATTCTCATAAGTACCAATTACAAAATTAACACAGGAAGGACAAATGCCAGCTTATATTCAACATTGAACAACTTTCCTAATCCATTTCATCAGACCAAAAAAATCAGTTTTCAGTCTTCCTCTATAACATTATTTGCTTTTCACACACACACACACAAGAGGGAGGTTATTTTAATTCAAGGACTGCCCTGTCTAAAATTCACTAATGGCTTCTTACAGTGCCATCCTAAACTGAATTACAACCTTCAATTATTATTTCATCCACCAATCCTCGGTTTTCAGCTATGCACAATTTCACATTCCTCTGAGACTCACAAACTCACTTTTTAATTAAGCTCTGTCCTCTGCATTCATCTTTAACTCCAATGATACTATGTGTTCTAGCCTTGTACCTGAATGATCCATGTTCTCCCACATACTTCTTGGTCACACCCTTACCTTCTTTATCACAGAACACATCTCTCTCCCTCCATTTTTCAATTATTGCCTTTAGTTCTACCACTTCCCTTTTACCCATCCTATTACAAATGGAGCTATCAGAAGAGAGGTATATTCAGTCGCACCAAAAGACTGGCTGTCTCAAGGAAAACTTCTTTTCAACCCTCTCTTATCATCTGCAACATAACTAAGTGACAGGACTGGTTCACACAAGCATGCTCACAATTTGGGTGAATGTGATCATGTGGAGACTTGCCTGCGTGAATAAATAATCAGAATGCTGCCACCACAAACAGAATCCACATCACTTCAAATGCAATAATTTCACCTCCAATGCAGTCATTTCAGTGGATTCATTTGACCAAAGGCTGGTCTGGGGTTGCCCAACTCCCCAGTAGAGGCAGGGGTTTCCGACTGCCAGACTCAAATGAGGGAGATCCATTCAACATGTCTACCTCACTGCCCATGTGACCCAGAAGTGACATCGTCATATCCAGGGTGACGCTCTAGTATCTGGGCAAAAACTCTATGGTAGAAGCCAAATTGACCATAGAGATTTTGTCCAAATACCAGAATGTTGTCCTGATGTCCTAGATGTGATGATGTCACTTCCAAGTAATGCAGACAGTGAGGCAGACACGTCACTGTACACTGGGTGGGCCTCTCTGCTGCTCCCAGTAAGTTCCACCCCCAAGTTGATCACTGGCTCAGAGCTGTTTTCTTTGAGTAGCAAAGGACTTTCAAGATCTCAAGCAGAAGTCTTTCCCACCTCTGCTGTCCAATGTTATTGACAGTGGAGATGTCAGGGACTGAACCTGGAGCCATCTATACTTGAATCATACAGAGCCATCAGAAGGCTATGTGCCCTCCCCATTTAAAGGTTCTGGAGTTCCTAACACTTAAGCTCTTGTCAATTATTACATCTGTATCCATAACATGCTTTCTATATGGGAATTCTTGTGAGTGAAGAGTTCGTAGTATTTTCACAGCTTTGTATCTTCCTCCCTTCATTGCTAGCCATTTCTCTCTAAATGTCTCAGAAACCAACCTTGTGGTATTTCCATGTCTGAAACCAGCTATCATGTTAATTTGCCATGTAAATTAAAAAAAACCCTAAGTTCTTTTGTCTACTTTTCCACAGCCTTTATTCACTTCACACTGTCTCCAAACCTTTTATAACCTGAAACTACAAACTACATGTAAAATTCTTAATCTTCCATCCTTCAAATTCCTCCTTCAAAAAAGACTTCATGATTATTTAAATGGCTTTAAATTAAAATATGCCTTGTTTGTTTGGCATTAGAATATCCCTTGTTTGTTTTAAACTCCCATTACTCTAACTACTTACGTTGCATTTCCATGTCATACAACAATACGATGCCATAAATTCTGACTGGTCACTTCTCCGTTCTGGTTTTTATAATCTTAAATTAAGATAATTCATGTGCAAGAATACTTCATATAGGTTTGCATAACACAACTTACTCGAAAAATGTTACACATTACACACGCATAAAAATCTCCCTTTAAAAAACCCTACAACAGATGAAGAGGGTACAAGTTCAAGTGAAAGAATTGCATGGGGAAGCAACTACAGACCTTTTAGAAGCATTCTTCTGCTCCCACACCCACTAGTTTTTCACCCATGAGGAAAAATTATAGGTACCTGTGACAGACAGGGCAAAGTCCATCTCTTTTTTCTTTTATCCATCAATTCCTTTTTACTCTGTTTATATACTGGAGAAACTGAAACCAGCCAATCAGGGCCCTTGGAACCCTCAGAGGTAGATGGGAGGGGGAGCTGGATAAGTAAAAAGGAGCAGTTTAACTGTCACTGTTTCAGCTAGGGTTTAGAAATCCTACATGCAGGTTAGGCATAGTTCTTCAGGCAGAAGCAGACTAGTTTAGTGTCTTTGCCAGGAAGGGTACAAAGTAGGCTTCCCAATCCCCAGGTTCCAGTGGGGGATCCCTCTGTTTCACAGGCTTCCCCCTCCCCCCAGCCAGCTGGCCAGCGGGGGAAGCCCCGCCCCCACAGCCACTATGGAGCTCTAGATCTTGGGCAGGTTTAGAAACCTGCAAACAGGTCCGTTTCAAAATGTGTGTGTGTCTATGTGCCTTTAAAGTTGAGCAGGAAGTACTTCACGGAAGGGTCAGCAACACAGCCCTTTGGTTTGTTTTGCTTTCATTTCAGTGCAACTAAGTGTGTGTGTGGGGGGGTGTATGTGAGAGACAGAGAGCAGCGTAGCCCCTGTTCTTTTCTGATGTCGTTGTGGAGGAACCAGACCCAGTAAGTGTGTGTGTGTGTGAGAGAGAGAGAGATAGGGTTGCCAATCCCCAGGTTTGGAGGCCCTCCCCCCCTCCCACTTTAGGGTCATCAGAAAGTGGCGGGGGAGGGAGGGAAATGTCTACTGGGCAATTATTCCCTATGGAGAGTGATTCCCATAGGGAATAATGGGAATTGATCCGTGGGTATTGGGGGCTCGGGGGGGCTGTTTTTTGAGGTAGAGGCACTATATTTTGAGTATAGCATCTAGTGACTCTCCCCAAAATATCCAAGTTTCAAAACGATTGCACCAGGGGGTCCAATTCTATGAGCCCCAAAAGAAGGTGCCCCTATCCTTCATTATTTCCTATGGAAGGAAGGCATTTAAAAAGGTGTGCTGCCCCTTTAAATGGGATGGTCAAAACTCCCTTGGAGTTCAATTATGCTTGTCAAACCCTTGCTCCTGGCTCCGCCCCAATGTCTCGTTGCTCCACCCCCAAAGTCCCCAGATATTTATTGAATTGGACTTGGCAACCCTAGTACAAAGTGATGGTTAAAACTCAATCTTTCTAAGTGGAAAGCTAAGGGGCAGACTGAGGTTTGTGTGGTGTAAGCTTCAGTAATCTTTAGCCAGAGTTTGGAAACCTGAGGGGAACTTGCCTGTTCTACTGTCATAGGGTAAATTAGCAGTTTCTGGCTAGCTCTCTCTTGAGAATGTTATGTTGTACAGTGAAATTGTTTCTCAAAGCTAAGTTCCTCACACATTTATACATATATACCAAAACCATTCTCCTCCCTTCCAAAGAAGAAATAAAGTTCTTGCTTTGTTTACCTCTGGTATCCTCCTTGGTTCTCACAAGAGGGCAAGGTTATTCCATCTTGAAAGACTGAAACAGGGGTAAAGTGAAGCATACTTCCACACCTCACTTAAGGAAGGTGGGACTGTGACTCTTAACAGTAGTACCGGATGCAGTCACACTACACTATATAATGTGTTTTGCAACTGGATTTTTTTATATTCTTACACTGTAAAAATCCACTTGCAAAACACATTATTTAGTGTAGTGTGAATGCACCCACAAAGTACCTTACAGCCTTGAAAGAATTACCAAGTGCTTTTAGGTCAGTTTCTAAATAATTCTTTGGCCAGTGGCTTATCTGAACTTGCCCTGTGATGAGGTAGTGTGGCATGGGAATTAGTCCTCTAATATCCACAAAACTAATGCACTACCATAAAGAGAACATGGGGGTTATTAATTGTGAGATATTCCCACCAAAACAGAATAGTCTCTCAGGGGTTTCTCATACACCCACAAAAACCAGGCTGTGGCGGAACCGGCCCGATTCTGCCTTCAGACCCGGTCCCGTCAGCTCCCTATGGAGTCGCCAACTCCTGGAGGGAGCTATGTCTCCTCCTGCCCCTTGGGCGCGCTGCCACCACCTGCTCAGTCCCGGGGTTCAGATTGAGAGGAACAGGACTCCCAATCCCCCTCTCCAGCTGTGAGGTTAGGCCTCAAGGTCCTCTGCCACCCTGCACTTGGGTTTCACAGAGACCTCAGCACTTCTTTGGGGCACCCCTGGAGGATTGGCATCTTATCCAACTGCATGCCTTCCCCCTTCCCCGGGGCCCCCTTTATAAAAACAGCGTGGTCTAAAGCGGTTTGGGGATCTATGTGGTACAGAGTTTGACTGCCAGCATTTTAAACAGAAAAAACATTTATTTAAAAGGGAAAAGGATAGGGGAAGAAAAACAAAACAAAAACAGTTGCATTTTAAAAGTTAGCACAGCAAAGCACAGCAAACAGCATAACAAAATAAAGGTGGTTTTTAAACGCATCGTATTGTCCCTGGTCTATACTTGATCTGCCTAAGAAAATGACTTACTTTGTCTGCCTGCCTGGGGCCTCCCAGGCAGGAGCCCACAGGCAAGCAGCCTCCCTTCCCGAGCGCCTGCTGCAAACTGAGAAACTCTTCCTGCCTAGCACATGGCAAGAACAACAGCCCTTCCTGCCTCTCTAGGAGACTTTCCCCCTAGCGTTGTTGGTTTGGCTCTGGAAGGGAGGGGGGGGAGTGAGGGGAAGGCTACAAAGCCGGCTGAATGGATTTACTGATCCCTGCCTTTTTGGATGAAGCACCAACACTCTCAGATGGCGTTTCTCCACACAGGCCATGCTTACCATCATAATACCATATAAGAAATAAGCCCCTCCTCCTTCCCACTTCTCAAATCAAATTCACAGCCCAGCCCTTCATGACTGCTTTACATTTGAACACACGTGTACGCACCCACACAGATGCACACCACACATGTATACATTGTCTGTCCTATAAGATCTAGTTTGGTCTTAAGCCCAAATAGTCCCTGACTGCATATGGTGGTCCAGCAGGGACTCAGTAAACTTCCAATTTTTTGGTTTCAACCTGGGGATGCAAAAACAGGCAGGGTGCTTAGCTGCATTTGATTTGATGGATCATAAATTGTGCCCTAGCTCTCCTACTCCAGCACTGATCCTAGTCTGTATTGCATAACTGGTGAGACTTCTCTCTTGAAAACTCCCTGTTCCAAAGGTTATGCCAGGTAGCCATCTTTCCAATCATATTTCTAAAGTGCAATAACCCATGAGGACTTTTTGACTGCAAAGTAGTCGGTCAACAAGTCACAGATTTTTTCCGCTATGCAGATGATTTTTTAATTCAGTTCCTGATGGTTTTCCCCATAACCACCCACAATCCCAAGCTTCTGTTTCAACATTTGTTATTCCTTATTATTGGGGGAGGGGGTCATACCTCTGTGGCAGAGCACATGCTTTGGGTGCCAAAGGTCCCAGGTTCAGTCCCTGGAATCTATACCTTAAAATAATCCAGATAGCAAGAATCAGAAAGAACCCTTCCAGAGGAACTGGAGAGCAACTGCCAGTAAGAATAAACAATTCTGGGCTAGACAAACCAAAGGTAGAGTCATCTGTTCACCTTTATCAATGCTATTTCATTCAACACATTCCAAGCTTCCAAAAATATCAACAAAGTTCTTCCAGGGTTTTCCTTTCTTTGTTTTTCAGACTTCTCACTAAGAGAGCCTGCTTGCTTAAATTCCACCATTATTATCCTTTGGATTCACATGTTACACAAGGAGATAGCTGCCTATAGCACTTTTGAAAGGCAAGATATAAATTAAGCAATTCAATAAATAAGTAGCTCTCATCCCTCCAACTAAGCCATAAATCAATAACCATGCCTTCTCCATATTATTATTAAAGATTGCTGTTTCAATAACAATCATTCAGTAATAATGCAAATACTGCAGATATACTGTTTTGTTTTTCATAGACTCAGTCCAAACATGTCCAGGATAGCTTGTACTTGTGAGCTACCATCACCAATCCAGCACCAGAAGGAATTTCTGTTGTCACCTCACATCTCCTCAAATGCAATTCCAGTTCCTGTTGGAATGAGTTCATGCATCCAGCTGCCAGATATCAATTAACGAGTAAGCAAGGAAACAAAGTTATGTGACCTTTATCTAGAAATTCTAGAGAATTGCAGAGCAACGATGGCACACAGAATGGCAAATGGGCCAAATCTGGTTGCAATGGTTCCACAGGTGGAAGAACTTCAGACACGGAGAGCAATTTCCACCCATTCCCCAAAATCTTTTTTAACAAATCCTTGTCGTGGGGACAGGGAATCCACAGGAGCAGGATTTGGGGAGGGGATATTTTGGGCTGCCATGGAGGGAAGGAGGCAACAAATCACACTCTGCAGGTACAAGAACTTGGAAACTCTAATGTGGATCTAAGCTACTGCTCTGTTAGTACAATTCCCGTTTTAAAACATTTTGTAAAATATTTCCAGTAGGCCATGTTCCCATGAACAATTTTAAATTTAACAAACAAGTAATGTGTTTTAACTGCTGTCCTCACAGAGAATGGGTACATAAGAACAGCCTGATCTGACAATCAGAGCTTCCTTGAGGAATTATGGTGCGAAAGATTAAAGCTCCCCCCACTTCCCTGTGCACCATGGTTGTGATTCAAACTGAGATTCTACATACCCTAAAAGTGACTTTGAAAAATTGCTGTGAGCCCCAAACACAAACTCCCAGCACACTGCTCCTCTAAAGCAAACTCCGGGGCTGACAAGGTGCATGACGCAAAGTCTCCACAGTCTGAGACCAACATTCTGACCACTATACAACAGTGCTTCATCACCACTGGTTTAAGCTGGAGAAGCTACACATTGCGGCTGAAGTGCAGGAAGCAGGAGCTCTGTTGATGATCAGAGTATCCTAGCATTTATACCAGACTTCACTAATTCAAAGGCTGTTACTACTGTTACAAAGAGCAACCTTACAGAACTCTGTTCCTTTCAGCATCAGAAACAGGCTCTGAGACCTGCACCTGATAGCTCACTAGGACTGCTGTTTCTCTTCTTTACAGATAAGCTTATAAAAAGCAGAGCGGAGAACTCTGGGACATCCTCTCATGATGTCATCTGTGGGTGGAACTATACATAAACATAAATTTGTTGTAGGTGTAATAGATAACTGTGACTACAATGTTGATTCCAGTTCTGTGGCTGGATAGCTAAGTGGCCAGGGGTGGGGGGGGGGGGTGACAGAAATGCACCATAGCATGCAAAAGGAGCCATTTTTCATTCTGCCTCACATACTTGCATATAAGAAGAATAAACAAAAGCACAGAACTAAGGTACACCTTTGTAAATATCCCCTATAGAAACATTTCACACAGTTCATCCTGTTAATATGAACAGATGGTTCCCTGATGGTTTATGTGCTTGTACATTTATGTACTGTTTTTGAACTATTTATGTATTGCTTATTGAACTATATTGAGATTTGTCACTCATGGCACTTTACAATTCCCAATTAAAACCCTACATGATACAACTCCAGTAACCCATTTTGCCAAGCTTAAACCTCATTAAAAATCCTAGCCAATAAAATGGCCTTACAGCATCCCCAAAAGACAGAAGATCAACCCCCCTCACTTCTCAAGGAGCGTGTTTCAAAAGGTGGAAGCCACTACTGAAAAAGACCTGACTCCTTAAACAGGGAATAACTAGATGGTGACCATAATTGGTTCATGGGGTCATAGGGAAGGGGAGTCCTTCAGATATACTCAAGCTTTCTGATTCAACTTCATCCTGAATCATGACCTGTGTCTTCTTATTGCTATGCCACATAAGAGCTCTGCAAAACAGCAGCAGATGCTGTCACCCAAAGTGTTATTTCAACTTTATATCCTTCATCCTGAGTCAGCTTGCAACCCCAAACCCAAAGCTACTGTAGCAGCAGGGCACAAGCTTTGCCAGAAAATGCTCTGATATCAGGACTACGAATCTTTATCAGTACCCCCACTAAGCTGAGTTAGTGTGAGCTAGCACACAGTTTTTAATCTAATTTTAATTTAATTTAATTTTTCTATTTATACCCCGCCCTATCCCACAAGCAGGCTCTGGGCAGCTTACAACATTAAAAACCTTACAAAAACATTAAACAAACAACATCAAGACTAGACAATATCATAATTACAAAATCTCACACATTTTTGTCTTAGCTCAGGAAAAATGGCTGCAGAGCAAACTAATTTATACAGTAGCCAAATCGCTTGCTCATGACTTTAATGTCAATAGCTCACAAAGTAAAAACTTTGCTTACAAGACTCCACAGCTTAGAGGGAATATTGGTCTCTATATGAGATTTTTGAGATCTCTTGCCCAGTTCAAAGCTAAATGGACTGACAGTCATACACCATATAAAGTAGTTTTGTATGTAAGTGACACTGCTGAAAATATATGCCACCCTACATATTTACAGTGCAATCCTAACCAGAGTTACTGCCATTCTAAGCCCATGGATTTCAGCAGATTTGGTGGTGGTGATGGTAGTGGTAGAAAGTAATAGTGCTGGCAGCCAACTTACAGCGACCCCATAGGGTTTTCAAGCCAAGAGATGTTCAGAAGTTGTTAGCTACTGCCTGTCTCTATGTCACAACCCTGGTATCTTTTGGAGGTCTCTCACCAGGGCCGACCCTGCTAAGCTTCCAAGATCTGATGAGATCAGGCTAGCCTGGGCTATTCAGGTCAGGTTGAGTGAACTTAGAAGGGTATAATTTTGTTTACAATTGCACTGCTGATGACAAACTTTAAAAACTGCAGCCAAGTTGAACTGTATTTATTGTATGATACTTGGGAAGCTAGTGCACAATTTATGGTTAAAGAGGCATACTCAAAGCCACAGATAACCAATTTGGCACAACAGTAACACCAACACAAGCCAAGATTTGTAAAAACTCTAAAGGAACTTACCGAGCCATACAGTTCACCTTTCTCATTCATTCCCAGATAAAGTCCGCTGTCTACCCCTCGGATGCTGACCAGGCCAACTGCTATACTGATAAATTCCAGGATACCTGCAAAATACATAAAACAGAAATGTGAATATTGTTTTCATTGACACAGACAGTATTTTAGGCTGACTTTTAATTGACTCAGAGGCAATATGAAAGTAGGAGTCACAACCAGTCACAAGCAGAACCAAACCCCAGCACCTCTTCCAGCAGAGTACCTGGCCCAGACCTTTCTGTGCCAATGGAGATGAGCCTCAGCTCAGCAGTTGTCTCCCCCTTCACCACCACAGTTGAGCATAATTAGCACTGCTGGCTGGGCCTGAACTGAGTGGCTTCTATAGGGCTACAGGGGTTTTTCAACTGTCTTTTTAAACTGTCCAGATCAAGGGAAGAGGAAAAAGGATGAGGAAGCATTCAGATGGAAGATGAAATGCTCAGACTGAACTCACATGTGGCACTCAAACTGCTTTTCAGTCTCTCTCTGTTGGTGTGCGCATGTGAAATACACAGAGGCAGTTCTCAAGAAGTCTCTGAACCAACTAAGGGCTGTGCAGGAAACTGCATGACAAACATCCTGAGCTTTACCAAGCATGTGTGATATTCACCATAGATGTACTAAGCTTTAAGTGGCAAGCAGCCAGCCATTTGGTCAGCAGATCTGTTTGCAAATAAAACATGCCAATGCAGCCGCAGACATAATCAACTCTACATATCCATTTTTTTTACACCAGTTTAACAGTCCTAGAGATGCCATCCTCCAGATCTTGGGGATCCCCTGGAATTACAGCTCATCTTCATACTACAGAGATCAGAAAAAATGGATGCTTCGAAGGGTGGGTTCTATGGCATTGTACCCCAGGCTCCACCCCAAAATCTCCAGGAGTTTCCCAACCTGGACCTGGCAACCCTATTCCCCCATATCCTACCAGTGGCCAGGGGGGGACCTGGAAACCCTACTAATAGCTTCTCACAAAGAATTCTGGGGTTTGTAGTTTGGTGAGAGCATTTACAATTCTGTTAGAAATCCCTGCTCACAAAACGATAGTTCTCTTGAAATATACTGTTTACATTTAAAATACCATTGTTAATATCACAACCCTAAACACAAACTGAACAAGTTGGACAAAAAACCTGTTGGTAGGAATTATTCACTGACACAGAAAATAATAATAATGTGCTGAGTGAGTCTCATGTAGCCTTTAAAAAACTTGTGAAAGTTTTTGGAACAATTACTTTTGCATGTCTTACAAACTAGTCAACAGGAGCAATAGAAATCTAACAAAATGAGAGAAACCTCATCAGAAAAGTTTGTAATCAAGGTAACATTGATAGGACATATACTGCTGTACCTTCTGTAGGAGGCTGTTTTGATTACTACCATAAATATTATTCAGTGCTATGAAAGCCAGATGTTTTGTTTTGATAACCCTGACCTAGTAAGCTTTATATATTTTAAATTATTTTGCATATGGGTACATATAGAGGATAGCGACTCATAAATATTATGGAAAGAATAGAGTAATTATGGAATTATGTTTCTGAAGCAGTAAAAAAAAGAGTTAGAATTATACTAGGTGCAATATTTACAGTGGAATCTCTCATACAAACAACCCATTTAAACTACTTAAACTCCACCTTGATTGGGGCTACATAATAAGTGGCTCCAAATCTTGTTAATGAGACTTCTTCCGTAAACCTTTCACCAAACTATCATATTACCCATATGTACATAGCAATTTTAACTAAGGCCCATTTTTAAGCTATTGTGTCTCCCGTCCAATGTTGCAACTCCAAGCTTATAAATCTGGTATCTCTCACAGTGGTGTAAAAGTAAATTGGGAGTGAAATTGCTGGTCTAATTTCAGGTGGCTGGGTGCACACAGTAGACTATCTGAATGTAAAAAGCAATGCTGCATATTGTTACCAGAAGCCCTTATAGCAGATTTTTCAAGTCAGTTGACTATGTGTGGCTGAAAAGTCTGTGAAATCCATTTAGGGCAAACCATATATATTACAATGGAAAATTCTTCAGTTATATTACTGTTCGCTCTGCAACTCTTTCCTCAGGCAAAATAATGCAGAACAAGTTAGACACACTTGTGCCCTGTTGAAATCAAAGTACAGGTGCATCTCAGTTACTCAGGACTGGACTCACTCTTTACAACAGGAATTATTTCTTGGTTAAGAACTGTATCGTGGTCTTTTAAAAACTCTCCTCATTATTTAAATTATATATTCCAAACACAATAACATATGCATTCATTATGTAAATTATCTATATATTCCAAACACAAAAACATACACACATGGTGGTTTTGAGTTTCCTGCATTGTGCAGGGGGTTGGACTAGATGACCCTGGAGATCCCTCCCAACTCTTTGATTCTATGGTTTAAGATATTACTCAATATCTTTCAAAAAAGGATAGAGGGTTCCCCCAAAATCTGGTAACACCCAAAATCTACAATGATGTGATTCCAGGTGATGTTTTCAAAGGTCACACTTTGATCAAACATAATTTTGGTCCTTGGGCCAATCCACTTTCTCAAAAGGACACCAATATTTCTAACAGAACATTAATATACCGGTTTGCTTATCCCTTAAGAACTAATTTCTCAAGTTACTCCAGTATCCATTCCAAAGTAATATGCAGGCACAGAACTGCTATAACTCTAGTGCTCTTTTATACCCTGCTGCGTTGCAATTAGAATACGTATCCAAGTCAGTTTTGTATCAGTGCAATGAGTCTTATACCTAGACTGCTGGGTAGTGATTCATTTTATTTTCAGAGTTTCAGGTCAGATATCTGACGAAGAGAGCTTATACCTGGACTCTGAAGTGCTACTGGACTTAAATCTTTGTATTTTATTTCACATAGATATTTATACCCTGCTCTCTCCACCAACACCCCCACCCCCAGGAACCAAAAATGGCTTACATCATCATTCTCTCCTCAATTTTATCCTCATCCCTGTGTGGTTGGGAGAGAGTGACTGGCCCAAGGTAATACAGTGAGCTTCCATGATAAACTAGAGATTCAAACCTGAGTCTCCCAAATCCTTATCTGACATTCTAATCACTATAGCACCCTGGATGAGTGTTTAGAGATTTATAATCTGGTCCCATTATCACACTGAGTCTAGTAGAGCTCAGTCTCAAGTCAGCATGCACAGGATTATAATTTTAGATGTGGGTCATCATAATGCTACTTAATTTGTGATGAGGGTCTGTGCAAGTAGCTATGTTCAAGCTGGTCATCTATTGCTGGGTATCACTATCCCTCCAAGGCTTGCATTTCACTAATAGTATTCCAGAATTAAATTCAGGTAATTGGCTGCCATTTCCCCCAAGGATGGTTGAAAGGGTTAGAGCAAACTAATTCTGCCCTTCCAGTCACAAATAATTAGGTAAAGTGCCTCCCCGCCTCCCAAGGTAGCATCTATCGTAATCTATCATTCACTATAATGCAATATGGGACAGATACAGTTTTCCCCTTCAGAATGAGAGGAACGGCAGAAGTTTAACCTCCACTGGAACAGCTCCATGGTCACTACAGAAGCAAAGCTCAAAGGATTGCAATTTGTCTTTTGTCTGTTTGCCCAGGGTGAGTAGCAAGTACTTTGGGATGAGCACCCAAAGAACAAAACTTTACTGTGGTTGAAAGCAATCATATTCAGTTCTCCCTTAATGGCTTGGGGGTAAGGGGTTCAAAGGCACACTGCCGCCTGAGGACAAAACTGAGACAGTATCCCAGCCACCTCCCTCCATAGCTGGGGTGGGTGGAAATGGAGATGAAGTAATGGCATGTAGATAAGACAGAACTGGAGTAAGTTAGCAACAGCTGAGGGAACAGGACAGAGATGAAGCTAAAGCAAGCCAGTGGAAAAGAAGGTGGATGAGCAAAGGAGAGCAAGACGACCAAAGCAGGAATTAAACAACTCCCTGAGATATTAGTAATGACATCATGCAGGTAGGTATGAATTGCACACTTGATTTGAGCATAACAGAAATACTATCACTTTAATAAGACTGGCAGTGTTCACTGGATTACAGTTCTGGCCAGACAATGGTGCCCAATTGTTCATCCCTCCATTAAAATGTTTATTTTGTTGATTTTATCTATAAATCCCTTGACATCACCTGTAGTCACTAGTGAGGAGAGTGGACTTACCAGTGTTGGGTCCCTGAATGGTGTAAGAGGCTGCAGTAGGGTCACCAGCCTCCAGGTGAGGCCTGGAATTCTCGTACAAGCACAGCTGATCTTCAGACAATTCCCCCAGACAAAATGGCAGCTTTGGATTCTATGGTTGGGGTGTCAAATGTGCAACCCATGGGGTTTATCTGGCCCCCGCAGGGCTTCTATCAGGCCTGCAAGCAAGTGACGACTGTCTACTTCCTTCTCCCTCTCTTCTTACTTCAGTTGCTATTTTTGTATTTCTTCGGCGTGATGCAGCCAAGCAAAGCAGCCTCTGGCTCTTTCCCTTCCCCCCCACCTTCCCCAAGGCAGGAGAAAGAGTTCCAGCCAATGGAGGAGCTTGGCTCTGTATCTCTGCTGTGTGGAGAGAGCCTGGCACAGCTACAGCTCTCTCAATCAAAGCTAGAGCTGTACCGGGCTCTCTCAATCACACAACAAAGCTACAGAGCCAAGCTCCTCCACTGGCTGAGGCTCCTCCTCCCTTGGGGAAGGGGGGGGAGGGAAAAAGTGAGGAGAGGCATCTTAGCTCGGCTGCCTCAATCACAAGGGAGAAATGTAAAAAGCACCTTTAAGACCAACCAATACAGTTTTACTCAAGGTAAGAGTTTTTGGCCTTGTACTGTGTGTGTGTGTGTGTGGTGGATTAGGCTGAGAGTGTATGTCCCACACATTACCTTTGCAGACTGGGGGGTTTGAACCTAGGCTTCCCAGATAGTAGGCCGATACTGACCACTGTATACTGTTGTTTCTCTAGTTTTGCACTGCCTCATAGGAGTTGCAGTTATTTTTCTTGGTAAGACAATAGTTTTGTAAGATAAACACATAGCCCTCAGATTGTGCCATGGTGCCTTCACATGTTCTTGACCAGCACACAAAAGTACAAAACTCACAATACCCAGCCATTTCATGTTTTCCCCTGGATTCTAGGGCACAAAGCACTGACCATGAGATTTTTGAATTGAATGTCAATAAATCAAAAGTAGGTTTGCAACTTATAGATACACAACACCTGAACAGCATACTCAAGACAGCTACAGCACAAACATTGTCTCCAGATTTTGATGCAATATTTCAGAACAAGAGATGTCAGTTATCAGACTATTAAACAAAATATTGCAAGCATGCTTACATTTAATCATGTTTTAAGTTTAAAAAAATTAGTTGTGTTTGTCCGTGCCCTATAAAGTTTATATCTCCATAACCTGGCATTACATTTTATTACACACATGGCCCAGCCCAACAAGGTCTCATTTATGTCAGATCCAGCCCTCATAACAAATGAGTTCAATACCCCTGCTCTACGGCATTACATTCCTGTTTCCTCCTCTCCCTAAATGCCATTGTCTCCCAACAACTACCCCCAAATACCCTGGAATCTCCCAAACCAGAGTTGGCAACCCTAGGATGCAGTTGTACTTTCAGAAGACCAGCACTTGATATGACCGTAAACAAAAGAGACACTCATCAGTTCTAACCAGGATTCTGTGAGTCCTTTTCTGAAGCACCCAAGCCTGATAAATCTTTGAGACAGAATACTGATCTCCCAATATACTGATTTGCTAGGGCCGGAACACTAATACTTCCAGTGAGATATCAAATATTTACCTACAGAATGTGGTTTTGCTGCCTTTCAGTACTTCTCAGAAATGTATAGTGGGGTTCTCTTAGGAGGAAAAGAGAGTTGACAGTTCTGCCTTCACCCTGTCCAGTCTGTACTTTCACTGGGCCAGAAAGCAATGTGCAACAGGTACATGCTTCTCCCCAGCCAATCAGAACTCTACAGAGATTATCACCATACCTTTATATTGGTGAATTAAAGCTGGTGATCTATGAGATAACATTTCCTGTAAATTCACTGCTATTCAAATATTAACACACATGCGCCTCTTGAAGATACTGCAGCATGCTTGAGACCAAGTCATTCCTTTCTAGTAAGGTTAAGAACAAAAATAAAAATGACTTACATAAACTATTTTCCTTTGTCTTCACTGGACTTCACTACCCAAAATTTTCTTGTATTGAACCCCTCCTTATCAAATATGTTTATGTTGCCTTACTGAAGACCCTGAAATGTCATTGGCTTGGTATGCAGGTACAATGCAGTTCATCTCCTAAATCACAAACAACAGATTGGTATTGAGACCAATCAGAGGCCTTGGAGGTAGAGTGACCCATGGATTGTTGCAGTATAGTTTTCCAGAGACTTTAAAATGTTGCAGTAAGTGGGAAAGTAATTAGCAAAGGGCTATGAATTTACAATCCTTGTTTTGGAGGCATAGTAGCAGTGCAGTTCTAATCCTGCTAGTTCAATGGGAGGAGGGGGTGCACTTGCACACAGGCATACTATATACTATCCAAGGGAAGAATTATGGGTTGAAGGTATAGAGACAGACTTTTCTGACAGAACACCAATGAAATCTGTTTGCCACTGCAATTGCTAAACTCAAGGATGCCCCAAGGTTCATGTATACAAGTATCCTTAATGGTTTGTCTACAGTTCCCTTCCTTTGGGGGGGGGGGGAGACGCCTATTGAAGTCTGTGCCTAAACACCTTACTGAAAGCCTTTCTATTTGGATTAATTGGGAATGGGACCAGGTTAACAGAGCACAAAGAGTTAGGAGGACATTAATGTTTTTTATACTGCAGAGTCACACCCCTATAAATCCACAAGTCAATGTAGAAATGGAATCATAAACCAACTTCTCGAAGCAATCCCACTGAACTAACTGAATGAACATGTTTAAGATAGGGTTGCAAGTTGCAACCAGTGCTCCCTCTAAGCTGAGTCAGTGTGAGCTAGCACATCCAGTTCAAACATTTTTGACTTAGCTCAGGGAACATGGCCCCAGAGCAAACTAATTTTTGCAGTAGACACAACTTTAATGCCAGTAATTCACAAAGCAGAATTCTTGCTCACAAGACTCCACAGCTCAGAGGGAGTATTGGTTGCAACCTCCAGGTGGTGGCTGGACTTCTCCTGGAACTACAACCGACCCCCAGCAACAGAGATCAGTTCTACTGGTGAAAACGGTCACTTTGAAAGGTGAACTCTATGGTATTATACCCTATTGAAGTCCCTTCCCACCCCAAACCCCACCCTCCTCAGGCTCCACCCCAAAATCTCTAGGTATTTCCCAACCCAGAGCTGGCAGCCCTAGTTCACAAATAGGCTAGAGCTGTAAGTCTGAATCTTATTAAGTTTAAGTACAAATATATTAATGGGATTGTATATGTTGTTTTTCTAGGGTTACTAGGTCCTACCTGGCATCCAGTGGGAGAATCCTGGCTCTGTTCTGAAATCTTCTTCTGTGAGCACAAAGCGCACAGGGCATGATGGCATCACACAGACATGACATCATCACTTTGCCGCCATTGGGGTGACACTACTTTTTGAGCAAAACTCTACGCTTTGTAGACAATTTTACCATGGAGTTTTGCCCAAAAACTAGAACATCACCACATACCATGATGATATTACTTTTGGGTGATGTAACTGCATCGATTTCAGGCTGGTTGGGGGTGGGATTTCACACTGCTGGCCAGTGGCAGGGAAGCATCCCACAATAGCGGGGTCTGGCAACTCTATCTTTTTCATTGTTATCCACAGTTGGCCTAGGGAATGGGATGAGATACACAGAAATGAACACACAAAGCTGCCTTATACTGAATCAGATCCTTGGTCCATCAAAGTCAATATTGTCTATTCAGACTGGCAGAGGCTCTTCTGGGTTGGGCAGAGGTCTTTTCACATCACCTACTGCCAGATCCTTTAACTGGAGATGCCAGGAATTGAACCTGGGACCTTCTGCATGCCAAATGGATGCTCTGCCACTGAGCCTCAGCCCCTCCTCAATGTAATTTAAATATATCTCATTATTAACAGGGCAGCAGAAGGTTTTTCTTTTACATTTTATTTACTTTGCTCACATATAGCATTAGATCGAAAACCTCTGGAGAAATATCTCGATCTTTTTTTCTCTTCTTCTGCATTTTACTTTTTTAAATATTCACTTCCCAGCTTCTCGGGATGATATTCTAGGGAATAGGAGAGATGCCAGGAAGAGCTGGGCACTGGGATCTCATTAGGCCCAAAGGCCATCTGTTGCCATTATTTTTAAAAACAAAATGCTTTTGCTGCAGGAAACCTAGACAAAACAAATGTAGGTCTTCTGGGAAGGAGAGAAAAGGTACAAGAGGCACGAGCCGATGTAGAATTAGGCATCACGAGTGTGAGCTTTGGCCTGGTGTATATTATTAAATGTGTTAGGCCCTGCTTTCCACACATATGCCTTTTGCATGCAAAATTAGACAGCCTTCCCTGCTGGTATAGGAGGAACAGAGCAAACAGTCAAATAAAGTCACTATTCCAGGCTCGGCAGTCACAGAAGTTTGGAAGCTCTCGTAAGAATAGCCTGTTTAGAAAGGAATCAGAACAAGAAAAGGCAAAATGACATAGATCCCCTTCCTCTTCCATCTCTGATTACCACAATCGCTGTACTGTTTTTGTACTCTAGGTCATTTTCACATGTTGCTTAAAGTTCAAAAATAAGGGGCACAAAGTGCTTTGAATGCAGGAAATTTGCCCTACAAATGCTGTTATGAATCTGTCATTTGGTGATTTCTCCCACTTCTAATTCAAAAGCCTAGAAGGAGGTACATTTGATTTAAAAATAGCTCTTTTCTGCTGTTTTGTACCACACTGACATATGTGCACCAATAATTTCACACACACAGTTAAAGATATTTTTAAGTATTACATGCACCAGCCCACTTCTGCTGCCCAGTTTTTAGGAAAATCAGTAATCAGGCATACTCAATCAGCTGGAACAAAAATACCCTGCCGGTCCTTGACAAGGGTCATCTGTTCTGCCTCCTCAGCACTTTTTGCCTGGTTTAAGGGAGTGCCTGCCCACCTCCTAGGAAACAGCTGGCAAATTGGTTGAGTGTGTAGAGCAGCTACTGCAATTCATCTGCAGTTCAGGAGAAGCTCAGCTGTGTTGCAGCAGCTCCAGCTTTTTCCCAGCCTTTGCAAAGATTTTGCTGCTGCTGCTGCTGCATCATCACCTACGTGCACAGAGAGCTGGAGTCACAAGCTACGCAGAAGGTCACGGACTGCAGAAGAATCAAGCGGGGGAGAAAGCAAGACATGAGCCCTTTTACTTTTCTATCACTCTGTGGGCTTAGTCACCTCTCAACCAGAGGTTTTGCCTGGAGAGGCAGGTAAGGCAAACTAACCTCTGCAACTGATGGGAAATATAATTGCCATACCTGCCCTGTTCCAAAGGACTCACCTTTAGTACAGAACAGATGTTTTAATATATTTATGTTCCTACTTTCTAATTCCCACCCAAACACTCTGCAGCATTATTGTCCCCTCCTCCATTTCACCCTAATGCCCACCACCCTGCAAGGTGGGCTGAGCTGAGTCAGAGTGACTGGCCCCAAGGTCACCTAGTAAGCTTCCATGGCAGAATGGGGATTCGAACCTGGGTCTCGGAGGTGGGGACTCTGTAGGGGGAAAGCTGGTGTGTCTAACTTTTAAAGAGCTCATCATTAAGACAAGCAAATGGAAAGATTTGCATATTGCAAGAGCTCTGAGCACCTAGATGCACCCTAACTAGGATTGCCAGGTCTGTGTTGGAAAATACCTGGAGACTTTGGGAGTAGATCTGAGAGGGTAGGGTATGGGGAGGGAAGGGGCCTCAGCATGATACAATACCATAGAGTCCACCCTTCAAAGCAGCCATTTTCTCCAGGGGAGCTGATCTCTGCTCTGCCAGCTGGAGATCAATTGTAAAAGCGGGATACCTCCAGGCCCCACCTGGAGGCTGGCAACACTATTTTACACACAATGCTCAGGGCTGGATTCATTGGACAGGAAGGATTTTGCCTCTCACTGCCACAGGGCCCTCCCTCAGTGCAGTGCTTTGTGTTTTCTCCTCCCCCACAGGAGTAAATGGCAGCTGTCATCTGTATGTGCTAGGGTTGCCAGCTCTGGTGCAGGAAATTCCTGGAGATTTAGATGCAGAATATGAGAAGGGGAGGGACTGCAGTGGGGTATAATGCCACAGAATCCTGAGCAAGCCTCCTGTGAAATGGTAGTTCTGATCTACGTGGCAGGGGATGAAGAAAACTGCAGAACCACCCTGCTTTATCTGCTCCCTGTATGGAAGGGAAGAGGGGCACTGATAAACCTGCAAACTCTGCACAAACTTATCCAGGCCACTGAACAAGAGTGCAACCCAAAATAGGTCTGGAGGTGACAATACGCACTGCTTTTCTCAAGGAGAAATGAGGTGCAATGAGGCGTGGTCATTCTTCAGAGGGTGGGGCTCCCCTGCCTTTACCTCCCCGTTTTCGAATCGCTCATTTATAATGCAGATCCAAACAGTTATACCCTTTTAATGCCATTGAAAGCAGTGGGGGAGAGAGAGCTCTGTTTATGATTGCTCTCTAGAGCTCCTGTAACTGGGGGTGGAACTGCAAAGCTGTTCTGTTTCAAGGGCAGCAGCCAGGTGGTGGGGAAGGGGAAACAGTGAGGAAAGGGGAAGGACTGCATACCCATTCCCTGCATCATTTGCCTGAAGCTGCAAACCAGACTGCAGGAGCCCGGACTTCTTTTCTGCTTTCCGACAGCTAGAAGATGCGGCAGCATTTCTTTAAAGACCTGGCCCGGTGAAGTGAGGCAGCCAAAGCGTGGCGCTCTAACCTGATCCTGTGCGCGAAAGCGAACCCCAGTGAAGCCCACGGCTTTCCTCTGCAGCCGGTGGGCTCGGAATTGCAGCTTGGTCACGTGCACTTCAACCTACCCAGGAGCTTCAAGGACCTCTGCAGAATGCCGCTCTAGGACGCTCGGAAGCCAGCATGACGGTACCGGGGGGAGCGCTTTGCGGATCTTCCCCTCGCCGAGAGATATATGTCGTTTGAGGAAATGCTGTTATAAAGACGCTTGTCTATCAGGAGGAGCATTCCTATTTCTTTCCCCCAGAATAGAGCGAGTGCAAACCCCACCCACGTTTTCTTAAGCCTGAAACTAGCCCCGCCAACCCACAATTGCTTATGAACCAGGTCTGGGTGCGTGGCTATCCGGTGCTGTTAGAAACCAGCAGCGTTGCTGAGAGTCCAAATAGATCCCACCGGGTGAGAGGAGTGCTCCCGGACCATCTCCCTTTCGGACGAGCTTCTCAGCTTTCTTTTACGATGCTGAATGATAATTAAAAAGCCTGTCCGTGCAACGCTTGCGCTGACGCAAAAGAGGCACGCCTCTGCTCCGCTCTCTTCTGGAGCGCCTGGATTTACAATGACTCCACTGTCTGAGCAAATGTCCTAGGCGAAAGGAGACTGCATTAAAAAAAAAAAAAAAATTCCTGTGACCCAACAAAGACAGGGAACGCGCGCTGACCACATAAGATCACATTACAGAGAGAGCTAACCTGAAAGGCGAGAAGGAAAGGGAGTTCACGTGCAAAAGAAGACTCCTTTTTATTTTTAAAAAAATGAAACTTAAAAGTCTTCCTGAGCAGGTGCGGAACTATGGGAGGGGGAGGAATGCGGTGCCACGTGTCCCTGAGGGAGGGTACCGCGCAGCCGGCTCCCCCAGTCCTTTTGTCCTCTGAGGCTGGCTTTAAACCCCGCCCCCCAAGACCTCCGACACATAGTTTTGTGGCTGCCTTAAAGAGCAACAGCTTTCTGGTGGAGTAGCTTTCCTGGGCATCAGATGCATGGACAGCTCCACTTACTATGGAATCAGGATTCCATCAGCATATCCCTCAGGCCACTGGTAGGTGAAGACAGGCAACTCGAAGGGATAGGGCCTTAGGCACAATTAGGACACTTCCAAACCACAACCCCCTGCAGCTGTTTTCTGTACATTCTTGGGAGTTCAATTTAAGTTTCCACTGTTTTTAAAGATAAATCTAACTCTTATGGCTTAATCAACATGCCCCGGAGATTGTCCAAGCACTACAGCTGTGAGCTCAGCCAGCCTAAATGGTTTTTATGTCCTAGACAAACTATGACTATGCCCCCCACCATGTTCCATTTGTTTGTATCAAATTATTTTTAAAGGTATTTGCATACATGTGTATTTCTTGAAACCTGGCACTTTCAGCAGCTGTCTATGATACAGGGTTGCCAGAAGATCTGGTGGGAAAAGTCCTGTCCCTTTAATGGAGACATAATGCGGAGATATATATACCATGCATAATTTTTAGCTTCATCCCATGAAAACCTTCACCTGCCTATTTCTGCACATTAATGCTCTATTAAAGAGACAGGAACTTCTTCTCTGGGCCTCTTTGCAATGCTACTAGTATGCCTATATGGTTAAGCCATCTGCAGTTGCAAAGGGCTGAGATGCCCAAGAGTCTCTCTTAGAGATTCCCATTGTCACCACACAACTGCGATTCCCTGAATTCTTTCCAGCCCATTACAAAGGTGGAGGAAGAGCCAGTTAAGTTGGAGGAAAGCTTCTAACTTTGCTTACTGAAAATGGTGACTATACTGTCTAGTATTTCTTTACTATACAGAAGAAATAAATTCTCTTACCACCACAATCAATGCACAGAGTTTCCCAAACAGTTTGAACTTGTGAATTCCTCATTTTGAAACCAATATACTACATAACCAGTGTGGACATCACGAGAAAGAAATATTTTGAGTTGTGCTTCCTAACTATCAAGTTGGATCTCTAATCCTTTCTGTCCTCTTTCATTTTGCTCAGCTAGCATCCCCAACCTAAGCATAACCATTACAAAGTGATTATTACTAATACTTGAAATTAATGGAAGAAACGCTGCTTGAAATAGATTGGATTAATTGTGTTTGTGTGTGTGCATGCGCATGCACAGATGTGAACACGTGCACCTGGAAGTCAAGGCGACTTTTTGTGACTGATCCCTAGTGGGAGTCTGGAGGATATTCACAGAGGTGGCTGAATAAATATTATTTATTATTATTAATAAAGCCTGTCCCTGCCCTCCTGACTTTGTACTTCAAAGAAGTCTCCCAACCAAGTACTAACCAGAGTTGACCTTGCTTAGCTTCTGAGATCTGATGAGATCGGGCTTGCCTAGGCTATCCAGGACAGGGTGATTACTTGTTTTTAAGATGCTAAAGTAACATTTCTACACTGCTGCCTTTTGCTTAGTCCCAACATCTTCATTTAGCCTGTTCCCCCTTTAGAAAATGTACATGGTATGTCTTTTCTGAATAGGGGCTATATTACTCCCACCTATGGAAGTACAGAGCCTAGCATACTTGAGGAGTTTAAATAGCAACAGTGGCTTCATTGTCTCTTGGGGAAGGTCTGAATTACTCAACCAACCCATTTTGAGAAAGGTGCAATGCCTCAAAAAGCCTGTACAAAGTAAAAACTATTCATACATTTCCTGACACCTGAAAGGAAATGACACAGGCTGGAACGCAGTTTGGCCCGCTTGCTTGATCCCTTTGGGGCTATTTGCTCTCTGCAAACACCATATCAGGGCCCCAAAACAAAACAGGAGGCCAGTGGCACAAGTCATTCCCACATAAGCTTTAATGAGTTAAGAGAGCTCATAAATCTTTGGATGGTCCTGAGGATGTGGCAGAGGGAAGTTGTAATATATAAATCTTTTTGTTTTTTTCCAAGTTTATAGTTCTGTTAATAAAAGGACATCTATCTGGAATGGGGGAGGGAAATCTCCTCAGCTCTTGGAAGCCAAGCAGGGTCAGTACTTGGAAGGGAGACCACCAAGAAAGACTCTGCAGAGGAAGGCAGTGGCAAACCTAGACCCATAGCTGCACAGTGGGGCCCGGGGGCCCCTTCCAATTGTATGACCCCCCTATTGGAGGGCCCCCAGTCTGTCTCCTTTGCTCACTGCTACTCTAAACAAGTAGTAGCATTGCTGCTGGTCTTTTCACTTTTTCCTTTCCCTAGCACAGCATGCAGAGGAAAGGGGTGTGTGGTTAGGTTGTGGAACTCAAGGCAGCTTGCAGTGCCAAGAGCCCAGAGCCACCAAACCAGGTGGCTCCCCGACCCCCACAAAGAACTGGTGGACCTCTTGATGGCATTTGGGTTTTTTGGCCACTGTGTGACAGAATGTTGGACTGGGTGGACCATTGGCCTGATCCAACATGGCTTCTCTTATGTTCTTAAATCCTGCTGTGGGCCCCACCAAACATGAAATCCTGGCTACGGCCCTGGGCAAGCCACCTCTGCTTCTCACTTGCCTTGAAAGGTCCTTCCTGGGGTCACCATAAGTCATCTGCAACTTGACAGCACGTTACACAATCCTATATCACCAATTCAAGGTCCCTTAGGACAGTTTGACATGAAATAACATTGTGACCGCTGATTCTGCATAGGTAGCTCTCACCTACAGAGCAGAACCACAACCACCCATCACCAACTCCTGGGGAGACTATTCACAAGAAGTTCCTTGGCAGATGCAAAGGAGTAGACGATTAGTGGACCTCTTTGGCCCTCCCGCCACCTCATCCTTTTCTAAAAAATATCTGGGAGACGGGAAACCCTTAATAAATGCACTTTTGCTTCAAACTGCACGGTGATTTAAAAACAGAACAAAAAAAACACTGCAATGTTACTGCCGGCTTCGTTTTCTCTCCGCCCCCATCAATACACCGGGAAATCCACTTTCCTCCCCCAACCCCCGATATAAAATTAGCTGCCGCCGCCCCCGTCTGTGGTTTCTCCAGTGCTGGAAAGCAGCAGCAGCAGCTGGTGCGGCCCAGCTCAGGCGAGCAGCGGAGAGGAGCGAGCGGGGCGTAGGACCCTGCAGAGGTCCTCCTGCCGCTGCCCAAGCCAATGTGCGAGGTAGCCGGAGCAGCCGCTGGGCCGCCGTACACCTGCTAGCGGCGTGAGCCCGCGGGCTGCCGCTGGGCTCAACTGCAGCGTGCAAATCTCGCCTCTTAACGCGCCAGAGCTTCCGTCTTTTGATCTCGCCCGGCCAAACGCACCGTCCTTCAGCGCGCGCCCACCCCCTCCCCGCCGCCGCGTCGCATTTGGCCCTCGCGCCGCTCCGGAGCGAGAGAGGGGCGTGTGTGAAACAAGCATCCATAAAACAGAGCGACTCTTTGCAAATAAATAACCCTTGCAAAAGCTTCCAACTCTCTTTCTCTGCTTGCTGGGGACTGCCGAATCAATGTTTCTTGCAGGACAGTTTTCAAAATGCGCTGCTCCGACGCCGAGAGAGGGCTTCTTACTACCCTTTCCAAAATCGACCCTGAGAACTATCCCTCTAAGAGAAGCGGTGCAAAGATGATGCAGACACACACCCGACAAGGAGGATGTGTCCACACCGACGCTGCCTTCCTCAGAAAGGTGCAACTCTGCCGAGGATGGCGCTGCAAGGCTATGATGATAAAACTGGACAGGGGATGACTCGGCTGCCCTGTCATTCCCAGTTCGGACCTTCCCTTCTAGTCCTGGATTTCTTGAAGCTCACCTACCAGCACTGTTGTTTCCTAACAGTTAACAGCATTTGTTTTTTTTAATAAAAAAATTTGGATCTTATGGGACATCTGGCACTGAAGTACAACTGCTTTATTATGTGTGTATGCGCAAAGGATTCCCCTGGCCAGGTGGATTCTCTCACAAGTTAACTCCTCCCAGCAGGACTTGGTGCCTGGATCCCTAATGTGGCATTCTTTTATCCCACCTTTCAAACTAGTTATGTGCTCAATACCATTGCACCATTCCAAAGCTTGGGGGGGGGGATTGTACAGGAGAGCAAGCCTGAGCATTAGTGGGCCCATTTCACACTTTTGGGGGGGGAGGGTGGAAGCCGATAGGTCTGAGGGGCCCTGAACCATGAGCCTTTCTAGGTACCAGCCTTCGATGCAGTCAGAAATAGGACCCCTTGTAAAGAAAATGCAGGGGATGCTCTTTTTAAAACCAGCTCTGACAAAGCAAGGAAAGAAAGTCTGCATGCTGCCGCTGGGGAACGGATCTTTTCATGAGATACCTGCACTGAAGCATGCAGGGAGGGCAGAGCAAGATGCCTTGTCTTCCTTCCAGAACAGCCAATATTATTATTTCATGACTAAGAGCTCTCAGTTTATGAGGCAGGCAGTAACAGCAGGAGTGACTGTGGACTGACTGGGAGTTCTGGGGGCAGGACTGGAGCCACTGGCTGGGGGGGGGGGGGGATTCCCCTCAACCTGGTGAGTTTTGCCGCTCAGGCCAGGCTGCTGAAGGGAAGAACCAGAAAAGGAGGAAGGTGTGTCCTTTATTGGCCCTCTAGACTCTTTCCAGGAAAGTGGATGTACTTTTAAATGGGAAACAGGTTCAAGTACTCTGGGCAGGGACATACTTCTTATCCTTACCTGCACTTTCCTCTCAACAACAATTTGGTGGGGGGGGGGGGCTGTTCCACATTTTAACCTTTCTGTACTTGCGACTTCTTGTTTTTAAAAAATCCCAACTTGGAGGATTACAAGGGGGGGGGCCTCCATTTTTGTGCAAACTTTGGAGGCATTTTGGTTTCCCCTCTGTTCAGCCACAACAATAAGCCTCCTCCCTCCTGTATCCCTCCCAAAGGGAAATGAAACCCAACTTCTGTCCTTTTTCCGCCATCCCGCAGCCACCAAAGGGTTAATCGCCCATACCTACCAAATCTGCTGTGATCTTGCCTGGTCCCTTGGATCGTACCATTGGGGAAAATTTCTAAATGAAATCCAGTCCTGCAGTAGAGTTGCCTCCGTCTGAGGATCCCTTTTAAATGATCCAGGTCCGTCACCGCAGGCCCCCTGGGGAGCCCACCTGCTTCAGACTGCCCCAGGTGGTCGCTTAACAACACCGGGCTGTCCGCTGGCAACACCGGCACGTTCCCAAAGGGTACCGCATCTTGCACACCAAAATAGTTCCCAACTTCACCTAAGGGAGCCATCAGGAGAGAGAGGGGGGAGGGAGGGAGGGGGGAAGGTTGGCTTCTTTTGCTGCAAGACTGGAATGCTGGTGTTCAAGCCCAATATTCTTTTCTCCTTTTCTTTTCTCCCCCTCTCTGGCTCCTTTTTTTTCTTTTAAAAATGGGTTGCCACTCCACTCTCCCCTCCCAGTTCCACTTACATCGAGGGGAGGGGGGAAGGTTCTCGCTTTAATCCATCAATAATAATAATAATAATAATAATAATCTGTTTTGACAGCTTCAGGTTCAAGGTCAAACCACTGTTAGTCTTAAGAAACCACCAGGTTGGACTCACACACTGACATCTTTCTCAGCACAAGGGAGCGAGGTCTAGAGGTATACCAAGGGAGAGATCATCTATAATTCCCCAGCTCTTAGCAAGCGGTAAGATCTTCTGCCCATCCAACCGTAATGAGGATAAAAATCCGTAGTTTCTCCATCGGGCTCCGGAGCAGAATGATCATAGCAACTTCACCGTCTAGCCGTTACCGAGGGTGGTAGGTACATATATATATTGTTATATACATTTGAAGATGCACGGCAACGCCAGGGTTTTTATGGATTCTGACTCCAGAAAGGCATGCGCTGTTTTTACTCTATAACAGACTGCATACATCAGCATGAATCCTGCAAGGCAGGGAGGGGGGGAGACACACACACATACACACAAGAAAAGGGGGAAATCTCACATTTGCTGGCTGAGACAAATCCCCCCAAAAGAAAAAAAAGGGATGTTTAAAAAAAAAAACTTTTGACGTCCAGATCTATTATCCAGAATTCTTAGGAGGCTCCGCAGATGCCCCTGGCTTTAGCCCGGCTGGCGATCCACCCCTTGCCACAAGGAGGGCAGCAACGTCCGAGCGCTGCTGGTGTCTTCTCGCTGGCTCGCCTCGAGACAGGTGTTGCTTCCGCAGGGCTCCCGTTGCAATGTTGTACTCCAGCCCCGAGCTGCGGCTCTTGACTGTGGCTCTTCCATCCAGCACGCAAGGAAAGTGGCGCAGGAAGAGGCATTGGGCTGGGTTTAAGGTAGTCCAGTTTGCTGGCGGCGAGGATTCCCCCGGGTCCTAGCGCTCATCGTTACCTGCTGCAATAGAGCGGCGGCGGCGTTAACAGCCGCTCCATCCCAGCCTCAGCCCGCTGGCTCCATGCAACTCAATCGCCTCTCATAAGCAAGTAGCTCCCCCCCACACACACATACACTTGATTTTAAAAACAAAATCTGCTCTGCGGCACTCTCGGATAGGCGGCGAGTAGAAGCACAGAGAAATAAAAGAAATAACTGGGACCAGAAACTTTGAGGCAGCCACTGAAACCTACCCGCTCGTAAAGCGCTACAGAGAAACGGGGCTGGACGGGTGCGGATTACATAAAAGCGAAAGGTCTCGGCGGATAGCAGCGTGGCGTTGCATTGCATCCAAGCGTTTCTATGTAGGGATATGATGCTTGGTGGAGCGGATCTTGGAGCCTCGCGTTGACATGTATACGCGAATAAGACCCGCTGATCCAAGGCGCCCGGTTGCTGCGAAGCTGGGTCCTGCTGACCTCAATGCCGCGCGCGCAGGCTCCTCTGCCCAGATTCAGCCGGCGCGGAACTTGCAGGCTGACAGCTCGCCCGCAGGCAGATTCAGCCGGAAAATCAGCCCCACTCTGGTCAGTGGGACACGCTCCTCCGAGATGAGGTTGGATATAGCTAAGCGGCCACACTTACCTGCCAGGGATTTACGCTGCTCACCATCTTGTCCGACCAAACGTGGGATGGGAAGGCCCCGGATCCTTTCGGATGGGACCCAAATGCTGCAGGAGTGGCGTGTCGAGAAAACTCCCAGGCAGAGCTAGAGAAACGCGCGCCACCCAAACACCCTCCAGCGCGGTGCCCAGGGTGGCGGCGGGCTCTTTTCCAGAGCGGGAAGGCTGCAGTGGCGTGGGTTGCAGGACGCTGTCCTTAATTCCACCCTCTGCCGGCATCTACTGGGTTCTCTGAGACCGACTTCCTAGGTTCGGGGCATTCAGGGGCGCTCACTTTGCCTGGGAAGGTCAACAGGGCTGCCACCCAAATGAATACATTCGGGGCGGGGGGAGGGGGTGCGGAGAGCCCGGTTTTCTGTCCAGAGAGCCGTCTGGAATTCGCCCCGTGTGCTCTTCTGCAGCTGCGAATGGAAATAGGGCCGAGAGAGGGCAACCGGGAGGAAGGTCAGCGTCCCCCAGTTGCGCCAGCACGTGGCTAGACAGTCCCCGCGGGTTTCCTAACGCCACGTGATCAGCGTTATGCTGCAGGGCCTAGAGCGACGCAAAGGCGGGAAAAAGTGCTGGTTACCGCGGGGTATAAGAAGGCGACGCAGGTTGAGTGCGTACATATGAAGGTTCAACCCAAGGCTAAATCTGGAAGGGGGGGGGACTTGAAAAAGGGTTTTACTTTAAGGATGAGGGACGATACAAGAGCTGGGCGCCGGAACCCGCATTCACGGCTGGTTTTCAGTCTGGAAGAGGAAAAGAATGACAAAGTTTGCCAGGACCCCTGTCACATCCAGTGAGTGCCTGCCTTTTCCTCTCACTGTTATCCCCTGAAAAGGCAGAAGTTCTTTGGGTTGATAGAAAAGGGGATCAAAGATCTCTCCTGTCTTGGATGCAGTTATATGTTCCTTGCAGCTTGGGAATGCTGCTCCATACAGAGGTCACCTTAGAAAATCAGATGGCTGTTGTGGTTTGGAGGGTTTTTTGGCTAAGTTTTGGAGTGCTAGCTATGCCCATGCCTGGCTCAGTCTGATCTAGCCATGGTTATCCATGCCTTAGTTACGTCTAGATTGGACTACAGTGCTGCGCTCTGAAGAATTTTGGAGGCGGCAGCTAGTGCAGAATGCTGTAGCCAGACTGCTGGGCAAGGCCAGTTACCAGGATCCTGTGACCAGGGCCAGCCATAGAGTCTAGGCAGAGCTCGCTTCTAGCACTCCCTCCCCCACACTGATAATGTCACCGAGTCACATGGGGGTGCCCAATTTGGCACCCCCAGAAGGCTGGCCCACTAGACAATTGTCTAGTTTGCCAATTGGCAGGGCCTGCTCTGCCTGGGATGCCATTATTACAGCTATTAAGCTGGCTTCCAATCCACTCCAGAACTATATTGAAAGTGCTGGTTTTGTCCTTTAAAGCCTTGCATGGTTTGGGACCAGGAGGGACCATCTTCTCCCAAATGTCCCTGCCCTGTTATTGTGTCTTTTGAGCCTGTCTTGCAACAGGTTTTCTCCCAGAACACCACTAGTGGTCACATATAGCTCTCAACTCAAAATGGTTAAGTGTGTCATCAGTAACTTAGAACTTTTACTGGATAAGAAGAAGAAGAAGAAGATATTGGATTTATATCCCGCCCTCCACTCCGAAGAGTCTCAGAGCGGCTTACAATCTCCTTTACCTTCCTCCCCCACAACAGACACCCTGTGAGGTGGGTGGGGCTGGAGAGGGCTCTCACAGCAGCTGCCCTTTCAAGGACAACCTCTGCCAGAGCTATGGCTGACCCAAGGCCATTCCAGCAGGTGCAAGTGGAGGAGTGGGGAATCAAACCCAGTTCTCCCAGATAAGAGTCCGCACACTTAACCACTACACCAAACTGGCTCTCTTTCCCTGCCCTGTTCTCTTTCACAAGTACTGGGGAGCAAACCTTTTCTTGTGCATAGACAATCTCAAACAATTCCTCCTTCACAATAATACAAATGATTTGAACATGGGCACTTTGCTGCCACATGCACCCAGACAATCATTGTACCTAACAACATCAACTACACCTTCTCAGGCTTATTTACATGCTCATCTTCTAACATTGTATTTGCCATTAAATGCCAACAATGCCCTTCAGTTGTGTACATAGGGCAAACAGGTCAAACTCTACACCAAAGGATAAATGGATGCAAATCTGACATCAAGAATCACAAGACTGAGAAACCTGTAGGAGAATACTTCAGCCTTTCAGGACATTCAACGAGTGACCTCCAAGTAGCTGTTTTATTGTGAATGAACTTCAAGAACAGACTAGAAACAAATTGCCAAGTTGCAAGTAATTACACGCTTAGAACAATGGAATCCCCAGGGCTTAACAGGAATATCAGTTTCTTATCTCATTACATATGTTAACCTCATTAAGTTCTTATATCTGTATTCTCACCAATCCCCCAGAAGGGCCATATGACCTCTTTATTTTATTTCTTATTTGGAATAATAGAATAATAGATTGTAATTAACATAATGAATAGTAGAATGTAATGTAATTTGGAATGGTAGATTGGAATGTATTTCTCTGGTCTGGAGACAGGGGAGATAACTCTACACAGCCAGTCACTCCACTTTAAAGAAGAAGATGCTGTAAGGTTGCCTTCATGCTTGAGAGGGAGACAGATGTAGAATAATGGCAGGGTTTCTTCAATTAATTACTCTCAGCATTCCATAATTAAGGATACATCAATCTCCAATTTTGACATATTTATTTCCTTTGATATGTTTCCCTCCATATAAACTAAGCTTGTTATTTCTGTTTGGTCCTTGGATCTATTAAACATCTTCGTTATACTGTATGCTAGTTTATCGCTCACCCTTTAACTAGTATATGTATGGACTGGTAATTTCCATTTCACTGTATCTGAAGAAGTGTGCCTGCACACAAAAGCTTATACCCTAAATAAAACTTAGTTATCTTAAAGAATCCACTGGACTCCAACTTTGTTCTGCTGCTTCAGACCAACACAGCTACCCATCTGAATCTATCTACAAGAGGGAGATAGAGAAGAATGCAGCAGCTTCAGCTACCATAATCAGTTTTCTTGTTGCCCACCCTTTTATTGGGGGATCAAAATGATATCCTGCACAATCTGGCATAGTAATGTTCAGTCTTTCCAGAAGAGCAGGCTCCTGCTGCTACAACATATACCCACCTCATCAGGGTTTGAGCAGCCAGCTTACCCTGCTTACGATAAAAAGGAATCCACTACTGAGTAACCTCTTATTAATATCCTGCTGCTTCATGTGTGTGCCAATGGCAGCAGGGAGTGTGATGCCTATGCTCATTATATGTGTGTACTGGCAGCAGTTCTTTCCAAAAAGAATGAAAGGGAAAATTATTTACATTGTTTATACCCTCCCTTTCTCCCCAGTGGGGATGCAAAGTGGCTTACATCATTCTCCTCACCTGCATTTTATTCTCACAACGACCCTTTGAGGTGGGTTAGGCTGAGAGAGCATGACTGGCCCATGGTCCCCCAGCAAGCTTCTGTGACACAGCAGGGAATAGAACCAAACCCTAGTCTGACAGTCAGACCCTAGTCTGACACTCCAGTCACTACTTCACACAATAATAATTTTTAAAAATATGAATGACAAAAAGTAAAAATTATATAACAAGGAAATGTGTACTATATGCAACATTCAGTATTTAATTTTAATAACAAACACAAAAAGAAAAAAAATGCACAGGGTAGGGGGTGCTGGCATCAAATCTGTAACCGCCCAATCAGATTCCTTTCCATGAAAAGTTCTTCTTGTTCCAAGTTAAATTTAAGGGGGGAAACTGCAACACTAGCAGAGCTTTGGTTTTGCCATTCCAAGTCCATTGACTTAAATGGAGTTAGAACAGTGTAACTCTGCTTAGGATTGCATTGTACTTCCTGTTATGGTCTCCAGTTATTAAAGACCAGGGATTCATGGGAGGTTCTGCTTTGATCCCATGACTTTCTACACACACACTGCTGTGTACCTACAAAAAGAATAGACTTCTTTCAAACAGAATCTCTCTAACCGGAAACTTGTCAGAAGTGGCTGGATAGTCATCTGTCAAGACGTTTAGCTCCACTTTCCTGCCCCAGGGCAAGGGGTTGGACTGATGATCCCTCTGGTTATTTCCGACTCTATGGTTGCATTCACCTGAACAAAGGCAAAGAGCATTAGGTAATTTGAACAGACCTGCCTTGCTTTCTGTGTTGCTCTCACACTCTTTCATGTAGAAGAGAACATTCCTCAGTTTTTGCTCCCATGAACAATGTTACATGAAATGGTTGTCTTTGAATGTAGACGTTCAAAGTAGATATTGCATAGTTGTCCATATCAGATCTTGATTAGTAAACATCCGATTGCACGTACCTAATTATTTGCTCAACCATCCAGGAATTGTCAAGAGATTATGTACTAATTTCAAATTCCAACTACTATCTGCTGCATCACACTAATGTTGTCATTTCAAAAACTGACATATGTCAGATGCATTGTGGGTGGTTCAGCTGCCTCAGCAGAGGCAAGTGGGGCTAAGAAGGAACTTAAATCCAAAGTCAATGGGGAGATACACATATACAGAACTAAAACAAAATTCTATTATCCCCTTCTCAAACGAAGGGGCTTTAACACCACCAACCCTGGACTTCAATGTTGTTGTCATTACTCATGAATTCCAAACTCAGAAAAGGAATGGCAAGCTGTCATTAATCATCTCCGAGTAGGCGGCATTCCTACCAAACCTCATGTGAAATCTACATCAGCTATATAATAGCAAACCTTCCGCCATTCAAAGTTGTAGCATCCTTGATCAGTCTCGCAACAATTAAAGCTTGAGTTTTGCAACAGAAGCAGAGCCCTGTAGCGTTTCCTATTCCCACCTGGGTTTCCCTTTGATCGGGCGGGTGGCGTGCTTTTCTGAACAGCAGTGTCATTTAAGAGCTGCGCCTCTTGCAACAGGGTCATCAAAATTTAATTATCACCCTCGTATAGAAATCTAAGTCGGACCAACGGTGAGTCAGCAGAAGAGACTTGTCTTCCAGCCAGGTCCCCGCAGTTCTTTCGACTCTGTTTCACTCATCCCATAAACTTCCCATGTGTATCATTCTAATGCAGTAACATCTCCTAATTATAATGTATGCAAATGTTGTAGATGGTTATGTAATTTAGTACAAGTGGAAAGGGAGACATATGGAGAAAAGGAATGCAATGAGATATAAAACATGTAAGATGGCGATGTAAAGAACACACACAAAAAACACAGCAAAGCAAAATTTATAGGGAGGAACCAAGGGAAGAGAAGGGCAGCCACCGCTAGAGATTCATTTCTTGTCAAGAAAACCTGTCTGTTTGACCAGCTCTCTTGTTACAAACGTGGCTATTTTTTAATAACAAATTTCCCTATGCATTAGATATGCATATATGAATGACACAAATCTCATTACTTCAAAGCATGCATGTGTGCGCATGTCTGTCTATTTACTTATTTATTTCTACGCCTGCCTCTCTCCTGAGCATCTTAGGACCCAGTGGGAGGAGGAACCCCTCTGTCATCTTCTGGGTGGCTGTTCCAGAGGTGTGAGGCAGGCACTGAAAAGGCTTAAGCCCAAACTGTAGTCAAACATGCTTTTATCAAATAGACCTCTGGTAAACAACAGAATGAAGCTGCCACATAGGAACATTCAGGGAGAGGCATCGCTTCAGGCAGTGTCGGCACGTGGAGTAGGCAAGATAGGTGGCCGCCTAGGGCACCACCTTACTGCAGGGGCAGGTGGGCCATCCCTGCTTGCACTGACCCTAATACTGTGTGGCTTTCTTTCTTCTTTCCAATCACTTGGAGCGAAGAAAGAATGCTGCACCACCTGCCCAGCAGCCCTCTCCCACTTTGGAGGGAGCTGAGCAGGGGCCACAAGGGGTGATGTTTCTTCGCTCTGAGCAATTGGAGTGAAGAAACAACAGCCCCACAGTCCCTGCTCAGCTCCCTCTGAAGTGGGAGAGGGCTGCTGGGCAGGGGGCATGCCGTCATGATGATGTCACTTCTGGGCAACGTCATCACACTGCGTGTGCTTTGTGTGCACGATTATAGACCATGGGGGAGCAGCAATGCAGGGTTCTTCCTTGGGTAGCAGAAACCCTAGCGCCGGGGCTGGCTTCAGGTATGCAGACCCCAGGAATAAAGGACTTTAAGGAAGGCACCAGCACCTTGAACTGGACCCGGAAAGTACTTGGCGGCCAGTGGTGGGACCTCAGAATAGGAGTGCTACGTTCAGAACTTTGTCTGTAGAAAAAGCCCAGCAACAACTAATTTGCATATTAGGCCACACCTCCTGGCAGCATTGTTTCACGCCGGGCTTTTTTGTAGGAGAAAAACAGCAGGAACTAATTTGCATATTAGGTCACACCTCCTGGTGCCAAACCAGCTGGAACTGCATTCCTGTGAGTTCCTGCTCAAAAAAAGCCCGGGTTATGGCCCTGCCAGCAAGCCCCAGACAACAAATAGTCTGCACCAGCTGCAGTTTCCAGGTCATCTTCAAGGACAGCCCCATCTTTAGTATGGTAGGGTCAGGCCTCAGATTCAGAGGGAGCTCACAGGAGCACAGCTCCTGAACCTTTCTGAGAGTTCCTTCTCCTCCATCTGAGAGTTCCACCTCCTTGTCCATTGAATTGTATGTGCAGCAGCATAACAATCCCTGGATGAGCTTCACCACCTGTTTTTCTACAAAATGACCACTGGGTAGGGTAATCCAGAAGTGACTGAAATACGGAACAGCGTGGCCATAGCAGCTTTCTGCAAATGGGAGCTTCATAACTCGACATAGCTGAGAAGGGGGGAGCTTTTGTTTTTGCTCATCATACATACTTCTGTCTCCAGCAGGAGACTAGGATCTAGCCAGACTCCCAAGTTCTTAACAGCTTTTTTCAGCAAAAGCTACGCACCATCAATGGTAGGAAGACTGATTCACTTTACAGCAGTGGCCCTTCCAACTACCGTCAGTTCCATATTATCTGGATTCAGCTTCAGTTTATTCTCTCTCAGTGCTTTTATTGTGGCATTCAGATGCTGCGCCAGGACAGAGACAAGAGCAGCTGGTGGCTTTTTCAGAGTAATGTATAACAGGGTGTCATCAGCATATTGATGATAACGTACTCCAAAATTCTGGATGATCTCATTAAAGTTCTTGAGAGGTATAAAAATAGGAATTATTCAAAAATAATGTTCTTAAAATACACTCCCCCCCATTAGTCTTTATTCTGTCCCCAGAAGAGCAAGGAGTAGTCATGCACTGAAGACCTACTCCTCTTAGATTATCACACATCAACAAAATTCAGTTTATTAACTTCTCGGGCTTCTGAGGTTTTACCAAGCCTGAGGTTTTCACTATCTTGGGACCCAAAGTAGCTTATTACACCATCTTCCCATCAAGAGCCAGTTTAGTGTAGTGGTTAAGTGCATGGCCTCTAATCTGGGAGAACTGGGTTTGATTCTCCACTCTTTCACATGCAGCTGCTGAGTGACCTTGGCCCAGCTACAGTTCTCACAGAGCTGTTCTCTCAAGAGCAGCTCTCTGAGAGTTCTCTCAGCCCCATCTACCGCACAGGGTGTCTGTTGCGGGGAGAGGAAGGGAGGGAGATTGCAAGCTGCTCTGAGACTCCCAAGTGTGAAGGGTGGGGTATAAATCCAATCTCCCCCTCTTCTTCTTTCTTTTTTCCACCTTATCCTCACCACAACAATCCTGTGAGGTTAGGCTATGAAAGTATGGAGGTTTCATGGCAGAGGGTGGATTTGAACCCAGTTGTCCTAGGTCCTGCCTCAACACTCTAACCACTATGCCTCCTATCTACATGGATGATGGATTATCACCCTGCCTAGTAGTAAACTACCTATTCCTTGTGTGGATGAGCACAACTGAGTCCTCTGCTAAGAAGACTGATCACTCTATTCCCCAAGTATGCAAAAATGTTTTTAAAAGACATTGTAAATGAACCAAAATGGAGGGAGGCTTTTTAAAAAAATCAGATGAGGACTAAAAATTCACCAGATGGGATGGAATGTTAAGAGAGGCTGGATGTTGGTTAAAGAAAAGGAGGATAAATTAGTCTGTTCAAAAGATTGCAAGCTTAGAGGGTTTTTTTGAAGTGTGGGGCTTCCAAATTTTCTCTTCCTATGATTCCTTGCAGCCCCCTGATTTGGGTTTCTGTTCATTATTGGTGTCCACTAGGTATAATAAGGAAACTCCTTTCAGGCTATAGCTTCATTTTCCAAGTCAGAGGAAATTCTAATTTCCCCACCATTCAAGGGATCCTATTTGCCAATTTTCAGGCAGCCAGGAGGTCACATCCCCATTTTATAATCAACCAAATCTTGCACTGAGCACAAAGAGGCATTAACTGGCATGCAAGTGAGGCTTTCCTCCTTTTCTGGGATTTTAAGCATAAAAATGAAGGACAATGTTGTGGGAAGGGAAATTCTGCCTAATTTCACATACTCAATTATATTCAGTAGATTTTAATATTTTTCTAACAGCCTGGCTGATTTCAAATAAAAATAATCACTTTTTAAAATGTACTTCATTTATATCTCACCAATGTCCCCAACGCAAATTACATTGTTCTCCTCTCCTCTGTTTTATTCTCAACAACAACCCTGTGAGGTAGAATTTTCTGACAACGTGTGACTCACCGCGTGTCACCAAGCAAGCTTCCATGGCAGAATAGAAATTCAGACCTTGGTCTCCTAGATCTTAGTATGAGACTCTAACCACTATCCAATACTGGCTCTGATTTAGAAATAGACCCTCACTCCTCTCTGTTTTCTTTTTGCAGGAGGATGTCTATCCTTAATCGTAATCAGACTAAATGCAGAGGGAGGCAATTTGTATTTTTTAAAAGGCACAATTTGTTTTATATGTATTATTAAATATGCTGGAAAATCTCAAATCCTGAATCAATGGGCTCTTTCATATAAAATACTATCTGATCTTTCCTCAACACTGATATCTTACATCTCATTTAGCAGAGAGTATGTTTAACCTTGGGAAGAGCATTCCCTTCACCCACTGCAGTCTGCAAAGCCTATGCTTACACAGAATCAGCAAGGTCTCCTAAACCCACTGTGAGGCTGCAGTGATTGGTAGAAAATTGTTATGAAATAACAACTGAGATTGTCCTGTTAAACGGGAACACTGGCAGACTGTTCTGGTTGGACAATACCCTTGTCAGGCACATATACGGTGAATCATTCTTTCCATATTCTGTCCCTCCCACTGATGAAGGAACTGAAACCCAGAAAGTGTGGCACACTGTCCAAACGCAATCAATCATAATTAGCAAATTACTGATAGACTAGTTATTTTAACTGTGTAGAAGAATAGGCAAGATTAGGATCAGATTTTAATTATTTTAAAAATTCACACCCCTATTAAGAGTGGATCATCCTAAATAATCTGACAGCCTGGGTGAGGGCTGTCAGAAAAATGCTAGGTATTTTAAATCGTACCAGCCTTTAAAATACAATGCATTTTTCTATGTGCCTTCCACAATCTTATGCAGAGTTACTCCAGTGTAAGACAATTAAAATGAGTGGGTTTAGATTACAATAATTCCACATAGGAATGCACTTTTAGTTGGTGCCTTCACATTGCACCCAGCACCATAATGATATGGGGGGAGGTGTCTGTGGTTTATGTTATGTCTAGATTCTGATTCCCCCCATTGTGTTTGGAAACCACACAACACATCCCATTTATTAACACCTACTGTGTACTTGGTAGGAATCTTTCTTCACCTTGTACATTTTGTGCTATGATAAGGAGCAAAGTGCTTCTTCAATGCAAGAAATGTCAAGTTGTTGACCATGCTTCTTAGTTTAGACCTGGGGTGGGGAACATTGGCTCTCCAGATGTTTTTTGCCTACAACTCCCATCAGCCCCAGCCAGCATGGCCAATGGCTGGAGCTGATGGGAGTTGTAGGCAAAACACATCTGGAGAGCCACTGTTCTCCACCCCTGGTTTAGACAATGTGTGTAGAATCCAACTAAAGTTTAGCATTTCAGAGTTTTACTGAATTCAGTGGAAGGTTGAATCATGCCCTGTGTTTTCTTGGTTTGTTTTTTTAAGTACAAAACAAAACTTTATTATTGAAAAATAATATGCAAGTTGTCTACTTCTCCATGAAAAACATAGGAACACTATATTGTTGTGCTCCTAAGAAGGAGTGCAAAACTAATTTTACCAGCAGTGCCAAAATAGCTAGGACTGACCCTGACAATAATAGCTATCATGTAAACAGCATCTCCCTCTCTCTATATAAAGACACTTGGGCCTCACTCACTCTCTGACAGGAATATCAAAATTCTTAAGGTTCTTCTATAATAGATAGAAAGTTCCAATTTGGAGCACTCATTGTCCAGCATACCACATTTACCAGAAAAGCCTTTAAAATTCCATCAAGATATTTTTAATGGTCTGATTCCCAGAACCAATTCCAGAGTCAAACTTGGCAATGGAAGTGTGAAGGACAGCAACCAACATGGCCTCCCCAGAGAAGCAGTGGGGACTGCAACCATGCCATCAACCAAGACAAGCATTCAATAACAAACTACTGCAAGGAGTCAATTGAAAGGCAGTGATTTGCCCAGCTGGGCAACTGAAGTGGTCAGAATGCTAAGTCAGTCAGGGACTCTCTGGTGATGGGAATGGGGAACCAACAAGAAACTTGAAAAATGCTGCTTTATCGGCATGACAATAGAGATTTGACTCTTTCTCCAAGACATCTTGCTTCTGGGGGGAGCCAGAGTCAAGAGAGGCCAGTTGATTACTATTTAAAGCCAAGAAGATCATGGCTGAGGAGCAGTCTATTAGAGGAGCGCCTCAAGAAAGTGATTACTTCCCTCAAGAGTTGAAGCCAGGGGCTTTGAAGCTGTAGGTGTAAGCACTAAAAGGGAGAAGCAACACACTCAAAGGGAAACCTTGGGGAAGACATGATCTCGCGTCCATCTATCACTGTAGATATTGTGAGGCCTTTACATTATTTTTGTTCCAAAAAAAATGTAGAAGCTGAATTTAGCCATATAAATGTTACACATGATGCTTCCTCATACTGTATCAGACCACTGATCAAGGTCATTGTGGTCTGCTCTGACTGGCAATGGTTTTCCAGGGTCTCAGGTTAAGGACTTTCATAACACCCTGCTACTTGATCCTTTTAACTGGAACTGCTAACTAGTGAACCCAGGTCCTTCTGTGCACAAAGTAGATGATCTACCAGTAAATCAGCCCCCCCCCCCCGCCCCAACACTCCAATATAGAACAAACCATATCCCAGATAGAATCTTGCTGGGATGTAGTTTCAGACTGGGGGAGGGGCAGGGAGGAAATTGCAGTATTATCTAGGAGGACATGTTTGGTAAAAAGCCAAGTCACACATCCATGACTTGTCTGGTAACTTGCTTTAACAGTCTTCAAACTGACAGAGAAGAGATTGTCAGTTCCAGCCAAAAAACTATGTTTGCAAAACGTAAGCATTATTTATTATAATACTTATTTTTGAGGATATTTTTGTGTCACTTTTCTCCTCAAAGGGACTCAAAGCAGCTAACACAAATTTCCAAACAATATTGTTTCAATAAACAAAAAGAACACATCCTAGGCATGTCTCAATTTATTATTTATTTATGTTAATGTATACCCCGTCCCTCCTGCGAATGGCTCAGGGTAGCTTTGCTGGGTTGGCCAAAGTAGGCTGCAAGCCCAAAGCCCTTTGGCTCATGCCCAAGGGCTCAGGCCTCTGGACATACCCAAGATTCAATAACTGTAAGCAGAGGAATAAATAAACAGAGAGTACTCAGCTGCAGCTATCGAGTCTGCAGGATCTTCTCTACTTCCCATGCCCAGGTTTCAGGAGAATTTCCAGCCCAGTAAAAGTATCGCTGCCGTCTCAGATAAATTAATGCTGCTGCTGCTGCTGCTGATGATGATGATGATGATGAACACACAGTGTCATTATTGATTTTTTAAAGCAACTAGTCAAACAACAGGACCATCATAAAGGTTACCGGCATAATTCATTCTAATTTGCACACCCAATGAGAATCTAGTTATTTGAATAAGAGATGTTAAGGAGTGGTCTTGTATTAATTTTGTCTTGCATTAAAAATTTACCCTGATTGTAACACATGGTTTCTGGGTAGTTTCTGGTATGCCAGGAGGATTCCTGGTACATGACCTCAAGGTAGTAAGGTGTGGGTTTAAAGTGTAGTCAGTAGCAGCAGTCAAAATATATTAATGGTTTTGTTTATCTAAACAAACCTTGCCTTTCCATTGTATGTTGCCTTCAAAGAGACATAAAGTGCAATCCCAATCAAAGTTACACTCTTCTAAATCCAATGAAGACAACTGGATTAGAAGGAACTTTGCTTAGTATTTCACTATGACAAAAATAAATTTAAAAGACATACTAGCAACCACACATGCTAGTGGGCATAATCATTTATTACTTTTGTTACTTATAGTCTGCTTTTCTCACTGAAACTTGATTACATAGTATAAAACAACAGGATGAGGAAGCATCTAATAAACAATGTAATGGGACTAGGATTGCAGAAATCTGAAACAAGGAATAAATAACATGACATGTTGACAATAGAAAAAATTGTATTATGTAAATAGAAATATAATGCAATGAGAGCAAGATAAAAACATACAGCAGCAGGTACAGCACTCCATAGTCCTATTCCCTTTATTGAAATATCTTCCTAAATACAGCACTATTTCTTTATAAAAATGCTGTCTATAACAGAACTGTTGTACATGGTTTGCAGAAAGCTGAATGTGTGGGAGCCTTCCTGACTCCCTCAAGCAGGTCATTCCATAGAGAGGGAGCCATTGCAGAGAATGCATCTGTATGAGCAGTTGTTGATCTTGCCTGAATCAATGGGTGTTTCAGTGTTTACGCGTACTCTTCCCAGTCTTTAGTAAGGTCTTCCCAACTCTGCTGCTCTGAGTAGCTATGAATAATACTTCTTCCACCGATCTACAAACTGGCTGGCAAGTTTACACAAAGCAGCTGGATATTTTCAGTGGGTGGGCAAGCAGAGAGTGGATAGAGGGATTCCTGTTTGGATAGCTTCCAGGTGGCTCATGTGCCAGGTAATGCCATAGGGCTTCTGGTGAGACCCTCAGATTAGTCTAAAGTGGTTTTCAGGGCTAAGATGTATTGAAATTATGGGATCTGATCAATGTTTTTCTTTGTATGAGCTCTTCAGAAGTTAATTAGTTTATAGACTATTCTCTGTCTATATAAAATGTGTGGTTCAGAATGTCCTATACATTGATTGTGGTTTATTTGTGTGCATTAAGTTTGATTAACTGATCATGATTCCAACCGATAAGGTAAGTGAAGTTAAGGTAGTATTGTTGGTGAGCGACTGATTGAATTGTGAACAGTATTTTTGACTTATTGGGACAGGTTTCAATTGAAAATGGGGGAAAAGATACTAAAATTGCAGAATGTGTTTCTGTTAAAATAGGTACTCTGTTTAAAGAGTGGAGTCAAAGGGTACAAACAGTGACAATGCTACCTCTAGAGTTACATTGGAAGGACTACAAAAATTTCAGATTGATAGGTTAGAACACAATATTGGTAAAAGTTTGAAGTAAGTTGAAAATGGAATGAGCAAATTGGTTGCTCTTGAAAATTATCCTAATTAATAGATAGAGGATGTAGCAGAACAACAAAAGAAGTGGGAGGATCGATTGACTGCACAAGAAAAAATATTAAATAACTACTGTGCGAGGTAAAGGGTTTAAAAATCAGGCCAGGTAAAACAACTTGATAATTCAAGATGTCAAGAGAATGCTGGGATACAGTTGCAACCTATTCATGAAACACTAGCTGGCTTCTTTACTATACATGCAGGCAGCTGAAACTAAGGTATATTCAGTGTTTAGACTGAAATTCTAAAGAAACATGTTTATAATAGTTCATGGCAGGGAACTACAACATGTTGGGATGCATCCAGTACAAGAGAATGAGGAAGGAGTTGGTGGAGGTGTGGAGTCAATATTTCCTTGTCTTCCTTTCCCAGACAACAGTCCACTTGTCCTAAAACTTCTTTCTGAAGGTCAAGAGAGGCTTGCAAGCAAAATGTGCCACCAGACAGGAGGTAATCAGGTAAAATCCACTCACGTTTCTGCTAGTGGGTTGTGTCAGGAGAGAGGAGGTGATTTTGCCTGATTTCCTTTAGTCACTGCAGCACCTTGACCTATGATGCATTTTGTTTCTGAGACTATCTCAAGCCTTAGATAGGAGTTTTAGAAGAAAACAGAAGGTTATCTGGGGAAGGGTGGGGTTGTGGTTCAGTGGCAGATTGTCTGCTTGGCATGCAGAAGGTCCCAGGTTCAATCCCTCATACATCTCTAGTTAAAAAGAACACATAGTAGGTTGATATCAGAGATCTGTACCCAAAGACTTTGGGGAGCTGCTGCCATTCTGAGGTATATAATATTGCCTTGAGGGACCCCAAGAATCTTAGTCTATATAAAGCAGATTAGGGACGGAGGCAAACCAGCTATGAATGAAAGTTCATCATGAATCTTGGAGGTTCATGGTTCGTGAAGTGATGTTTGCAAACTGAAGAATCACCATGAACTTCCACAAATTTTGATGTAGTTTGTGGTAGTTCATGAACACAAAACAGCTGTTTGGTTTCAATGGCTCAAAGCTTTCTACTCTCTGTAAAAAGCCATGGGGAGCAGAAAGCGGGTTTCTAAACAGCTGAATGGTCCCGATCAAAAGCTGCGGGGAGTTGAAAGCAGGAGTGTAAACTTTAAATGACTCAAGAACTGATACAGTTTGGTTCACAAACAGGTATATCAGTTTGTGGTTCAGTTTCTGGTTCACCCACGAACCATGAACCAAACCACAAAAAATGTGGTTCATGCCCATCCGTAAAAAAGAAAAGGCTTTTAAAGGTTAGCTATATATTGCTGTGGAAAAATATAATTTTGATAGTGTTCATCTAAAGGGAAAGGCAGAGAAAGATCTACTGTGACAACTACTTGCATAAGCTATTCTTCTGAATCTAACTTGTTATATAACACTTTTATTCTATCCTTCATCCAAGAAGCTTAGGCAGCATGCTTAAGTCCTCCAAATCTATTTTTGCCTCACAACAATCCTGTGAGGTAGGTTAGGCTGAGAGAAAGTCCAAGGTCACTAATTAGCTTCCTAGATGCGTGGTGATTTTAAACCACGTTCTGTTCTAGTAGGCTTCATATATTACATTAGCTTTAAGCTAATGTTTGAATGGTAAATTAATTCAGATCTGTATATTAAGAGCCAAGTCAACCAAATATCCAAATCCAGATATTTAAATCTGTTGACTATAGCTGTGAATGGGCAACACAGATCTTTCAGCAAACCTTAAAAGGGCCCCAGGTTTGCAGAAAAAATGAGAAATCTTAAAAAAAAAAAAAACCATATTGGGGTGTGTGAAAATGATCAAAGTAGCGCCAATACCTGTAGCTTTAAGCAATGGATTCCCTCAATGGCTGCTGCTAGACAACCATAGTATTCTAGGCTGGGTTTCTGTGAGTAAAAGGCAAGGGGAGAGGATAGTTGGTTTATATAACCCGGCTTTTCACTACCCAATCGAGTCTCAGAGCAGCTTATAGTTGTCTTCCCTTCTTCACACACACACCCTGCCCCTGCAACAGTCACCTTGTGATTTAGATGGGGATGAGAGAGTTCTGTGACTGACTCAAGGTCTCCCAGCCCGCTTCATGTGGAGGAGTGGGGAGCAAACAAACGCAGTTCATCAGATTAGAGTACGCCACTCTTAACCACTACATGACACTGGCTCTCTGTAGGGAGAGCTATGGGGGCTTTCAGGAGAGGGAAAGAGGAAATCCTTGTGGGTTCCCACTTGTACTATCATATTCATTTCATATTCATGAAAGTAAAAGTTTGTAAAAGTTAGCTGTGTATTGCTGTGGGAAAATATAATTTTGATAGTATTCCCCTTCAATTTTTTCAAACATAATATACTAAACATTTTTCTGTTTATGAAGAATTTTTTTATAAATAATGATATTGTAGAAAAAGATTAAAGCAACCACAATGTAAGTTAATGTTTCATATGATGATTTTGAATGGTTTCTTCTGTTTAGTATAATGAAATCGTTCTAATTTCCTGTGCTCTTTGTGTTCTCTGGGTCTTTGAATCTGTGCTTGTACTAACATTTTTGTTTCAGTATCATATATTGAATAGTGTTGAATATGCCCTAGGAAGCTCTTTAATCTAAAAAAAAAAAAGAAAACTAAATTTTAATGTTAACCTTATTTTTTTATTTAATCTATCCCAAAATTACAGAGTAGGGCTCAGATCATACAGTTGTTTGTGGGGAATCTTTCTGTCCTATGAATACTCAACACATAAGAGCATAAGAGAAGCCAAGCTGGATCAGGCCAGTGGCCCATCCAGTCCAACACTCTTTGTCACACAGCGGCCAAATTGCAGGTGCCATCAGGAGGTCAACCAGCAGGGTCAGAACTCCAGAAGCCCCTCCACTGTTGCCCCCCCAAACACCAAGAATACAGAGCATCACTGTCCTAGACATAGTGTTCCATCTGTACATTATGGCTAATAGCCACTGATGGACCTTTGTTCCATCTCTTTATTCAATCCCCTCTTGAAGCTGTCTATCCTTGGAGCCCCCACCACTTCCTGCAGCAGTTAATTCCATGTGTTAATCACTCTTTGAGTGAAGAAATATGTAAATAAATAAGATTGATTTATGCAGAAGCAGGCAATGGCAAACCATCCCTGAACGTCTCTTGCCTTGGGATCTCTCTGGAGTTGCTGTAACTTGACGGCACTTTCCGCCACCTCCTTGGAACATCTACATCATGCTGCGTCATGTTAGGTGTGTGATGAAAGGCTTCCTACTACAGGACTTGAATTGTTGCCTGGGAAGTGTATGGATGGAGATTATATACAATGTGGAATTTTATGATAATGCTGGCCAATTACAGCTTTTTAGCCCTAATAATGAGAATGAAACTTTTTGAGTCCTACAACATGAAAGTATCCACCACTGCATTTATGCAAAGTGAAAACCTGCATCTTTCTTGTTTGCAGATTGGTATACTTTTAGAGGTGCTCAAATGAGCACTGCCATTTGGAAACTTTATGAAAGAATTAGTCTCCATGCATCTTTTCCATTATGATGAGTACAAGCATAAGAATGCTTTCTAAGCACTGTTAAATAGACCTGAATAGGATTCTGAGATTTATTTAGGATTGCTCCCAATCTGCAAACAAGACCCACCAGAAATTTAGGATTCCAACAACGGAATTTTGTTTCCACTTGGGGGCACTCATGGGAACACTTTTAAAAATCTGTCTGGGAGCATATAAAAAACACTACATCAAAAACAGTTCACAGTTCCAGACACTGAAACTGTCTTCAGATGGAATGAGATGAACAAAGATCTAAGCTGTAGACAGAAGTATAAACTATGAAGTATGAACATAAACATTGCAAACTGCCTGGAGAAAACAGTGCCCAGAGGTGTAATGGAATGTTACTTACCAGGTGTTATTTACCTGCATTCCAAGTAAAGCTTCAGCTGTCCATTTCCACATATTAAGCCTCTATTAAAGTGACAGTGCATTTTACTCTTCTGAACATCTCTTCCTTTGAAAACCCTACAGGATCACCATGGCAGCTATGACTTGATGTCACTTTCCACCACCACTAGGGTTGCCAGCCTCCAGGTGGGACTGAAGAACAAGCAAAAGCAGCCTGCGTATCAGACTCCTGTAGCAACATTAACCCTTAAAGGACACCAACTCAATAAATATTTTGATTTTAAAAAATCTCCAATACTTTTATTTATTTAATCCAGGTGACTTGCATCAATTATAAAGGTGTAGAAATTCTATCAATATCAAAAAATTATTCAGGGATGATGTAAAACATCCATTAAAAGGTTGCCAGCCTCAAGGTGGGGCCTGGAGAGCTCCCGGTTTTATGACTGATCTCCAGCTGATAGAGATCAGCTCTCCTGGAGAAAATGGCTGCTGAGGCCCCTCCTCTCCCCAAACCCTTTCTCCCGGATCCACCCCCAAAGTCTCCAGGTATTTTCCAACACAGACCTGGCAACCCTTAGCACAACCATTTTATTTTCTAGGTCTGTTGGCAATCTTAAAGAACTACCATAAAAGAAAATGCACAGGATAATCACTCTACCTGTAAGCAATTTCCTATAATGCATTGTTGCACAGTAGTAATTTATTTAATGGTTAATACAGAATATCTTGAATAATTTAATTCACCATTATTAGGAGAAAATGCCTTTAGAAAGGTTGGGGAAACAGAAAAACTTGTTACAAATAGGATGAAGATTGAAGCATGAAAACCTCCAAAGCAGATCTCTAAATACAGCATGACTACTGTAATTACATAAAATATTCCAAGTCAGACTTGGGAGTTTCAGTTTTATCCTTGATTTCCAGCTGCAGTTCCATGCCTTGCATAAATATCTGATGACATAATAAGGTTTTATCACTTCTAGGAATTCACATAAGCCTCTAGAAAAAGCTGGCTCATCCTCACAGTGAGAACGAGAATTGTTTCGGTCTTTAGGAATGAAGTGATTATGTGATCTCAAGTGTCATGATTTAAACACAGGAGTAATAATCCCATTATCAATCAACCAGGATGCACTGTCTTCTTCCTAAGTATAGCTGAAATTTCTATCTGTAGGGTATATTTGAAGATAGGTAAGAAAGAAGCATATGTTCAGCATGCCACAAATGGCTGAGATTTCTCCCACTCTTTTCTATGATTAGGCACCCACATTAAGTGGCAGTTTGTATCTGGCAGCAATAATTAAATTATACTCCTGATGCTGTGAAGGCTCTGAAAGATGCCATACAACTAAAAATTGAAATTTCATACCTCCAGCAACAAAAAGATGAAAACCGGAACACTCTTACATGCTCATAAACTGCCCTGAGCCTGCTTTGACGGGGAGGGCGGGATAAAAATCTAATAAATCAAATCAATCATAACAGCCCTGTTCTAACACTAAGGATCGCTGAACACAAACCCTCAATATTACACAATACTTAAGTCTTCTCAAGCTACATTCATTGTATACCGGTTTCTAAAATAAGGTAAAGGTAGTCCCCTGTGCAAGCACCAGTCGTTTCCAACTCTGGGGTGACATTGCTTTCACAACATTTTCACGGCAGACTTTTAATGGGATGGTTTGCCATTGCCTTCCCCAGTCATCAACACTTTCCCCCCCCAGCAAGCTGGGTACTCATTTTACTGATGTCGGAAGGATGGAAGGCTGAGTCAACCATGAGCCAGCGCCCTGAACCCAGCTTCCGCTGGGATCGAACTCAGGTCGTGAGCAGAGCTTAGGACTGCAGTACTGCAGCTTTACCACTCTGTGCCACTGGGCTCCTTTTCTAAAATAGGCTGTTCTTTAAAATGAAAGTGCAGTCGTAAACAGAGTTACATATTTCTAAGCCCAGTGACTACAATGTTCTCAACATTTCCAAGGTAGAAGGGTATAAATCTATTTAGGATTGCACTGTGACTATAATTAATTCATTTGGAATAATCTAGAGTATGGTTAATGGGATATTTACACAACAGACTGCAAGATAACATTGCTAAATCAGGTTTAATGTATAGAAATGGATAGTTGAAGCTTTTCATGGCATGGAGGTAAATAACATCACCTGTTAAATAGTACCCCTTGAAACTTACATAGGACTTTTCTCCAGGCTAATTGGCAAGCCTAACTGTAACAGTGCCATCCTCAGCAGGTCTACTCACAATTTTGCTCTAGTGAATTCAGTGGGGCTTAATCCTAGGCCAGTGTATTAAGAATTATATTAAACTCATTTCAGTCAATAGGTTAAGACTACCGCAGGGCCTTTTTTGTAGAAAAAAACCAGCAGGAACTAATTTGCATATTAGGCCATATCCCCTGACACCATGCCAGCCAGAACTGTGTTCCTGCACATTCCTGCTAAAAAAAAAAGCTCTGAACCACAGTAACTCTGCATAATATTCCACTGTAACGCATGTAAAGATCTTGTTCTACTTACTATAGAATAAACCATCCCACAGATTTACTAAAAATCTCCATTAAGGAGAATATAAAACAAACAGAAGATCTAAAGGGCTTCTAGAAAACTCTCTAAAGGGTGCCAAATACTATCCATATAAAAGAGTAATTCTCTCAGTCCACTGAATAGAGGCGGCAGCATTGGTTCCTAAATTGAATACTCTTATTGCAACACTCATGGCATTTTACAGAGTACAACAAGACATTCCTGTGCCGAGGAATTTAGAGAAAACTATATCAAACTGATGGCCAGATGGCATCTTACTCCCAGTAAGCTTCATAGCATGCATGCTAATTATAATCCAAATGGGTAGAAATGCAAAAAAATTAAGCACCTTTTTCATTCATGGCTGCTTTGTTCTACAGCAGTCGCTTATTAGACAGGAATTAAGAACTGAATCAATTGTGTTAAAGGATTAAAACTGAACATGGATCTGTTATTTCTCCATCTTTTACATAGAGAATATTTTTATAAGAGATAGAGAACTTGCTTCCTACCTAATCAGCACTGCATGCATCTCGTATGCTTATTACTGGAGATCTGATATCTTTCTGAGAGTGGTAATCAAAAAGTTTGAATACATATCCATAGTCAAACTCACCTATTCTGTAATGGGAAAAGAAGTTAAGCAGAAAGAAAAACTTTTTAATGTACTTCATTTATACCCACCCCCTAGGACTCCAGATGGCTTATATAAGTTCTCTTCTCCTCCATTTTATCCTCACAACAACCTTATGAGGTAACTTAGGCTAAGAGCACTGGACTGGCCCAGGGTCACCCAGCAAGTTTCCATGACGGGGAGGGATTTGAACTTGAGTCTCCCAGATCCTACTCTGACTCTCTAAGTATGCCACATTGGCTTTTGCTTTTATATAAGAATAGAATACATATCTCCAAACAGCTATATTAGCAGCACAATCATATTCAGAGTCATTTGAACTCATCTTTATTTGTATATTTGTTTACTTTGCTTTTTTAGATTTATTTAAAGTATGCTTTCTTTGTGTAAATAAAATATAAATGCAGAAAAAAACTACTCTTTATTTTGGGTTGCCAACAAGCAAAGCCGGAATGGGAAGTTGTACTGAGTGACGAGACGTGTTGAAGGCAACATACTTTATTGGCGAGTACATAACAAGGCAAGGAAACGTGGGCCGGGTCCCGATTATATACATACCCCGGAACAACCCTCCGTCTGGCCAGGTCCAATCCTGGCCAGTTAAATTTCCCACCACCGATCTTGATTGGCGGAGCGTATCAGCGAGCTACATCCGAGGACCAGTGGACTTCCACTGGTCGCCTCTGTAGCGTTCGCTGTGTTGTAACATCAAGACTGAAATGCAAGACATAACACTCCTCCCCCCCCTAGTTCAGAACACAAAGTCTTTCAGGTAGGCTGGTGCCCTGTGTTCTCTGGTCGACCACCTCGGGGTTATTTGGGGAGTTGGAGCGGCCGCTGTGGCTGGAGGAGCGGCTGGTTCCTCATGTTGGGGTGACGCCGGAAGAGGACTGTCCGCCCATTGTTGCTCCTCCAGAATCCCCTCTCGGGGGGGGGGGTTGCTCCCACCGCTTTGGTGCACTTCTGGGGTGTTGCTGTCAGCTCTCCCCCGCTCCCCCCTCCCCCGATTGCTGTCGGTTCCTCTGGCAAGGTGTGGCGGCGCAGCTGGTCGATATGCCTCCTTAGGATCTGGCCCCCCTCTGATGAGACTTCATAGGAGCGGGACCCGTTCACCCACAGCACCTGGGCGTCTAACCACTCCGGGCCACTTGCAAAGTTCTTAGCGTACACCGGATCCCCTGGAAAGAACACCCTAGCGGTTTCCCTGGTTTCGGGGGGAACTGCGGAGGTCTGTGGCCCAGTCAGGATGCAACCTGTCTAGCCTCATGATCAACTTCCTCCCCATTAGTAACTCGGCAGGGCTTAACCCGGTGACGGGGTTGGGGATGATTCTGTTATCAAATAGGAAGGCTGCCAGGCAGTGGTCCCAATCTCCCTGTACAATGCGCCACAGAGCTTCTTTAGTGGTGCGCACCATGCGCTCTGCTTGGCCGTTGGTGGCCAGATGGAAGGGGGCGGACCGAATGTGCTGTATGAGGTATCTATTCAAGAACTCCTGGAATTCCCGGGAGGTGAAAGCGGTCCCATTGTCCGTGACGAGGGTATCGGGAATTCCATGCGTGCAAAAGACCCTACGCAAGGCTCTGACCACCGCCGTGGTGGAGGTTGAAACTACAGGAATCACTTCCAACTACTTGGTGTATGCATCTACCAGAATAAAGAATATTTGGCCCTTGTATGGCCCCGCAAAGTCTAGGTGTAACCGGGACCATGGCCTCCTATTGGACTCCCAGCGGTGGACAGGGGCACTGGGTGGATCAGGCCGGGACTCTTGGCAGGGTTGGCACCTTCAAACCCACCATTCAATCTCTTCTCCAGGCAGTTGACAACTCTACCCACATCCCTCTCTACAATGCACCCAACGTCTTGAAGCCATGGTAAAAGCAACCCAGTGTGGTCTAGCAGAGTGTCAGATTAGGATCTGGGAGAGCCACATTTGAATTCCCATTCTGCCATAGAAGGTTGCTGGGTGGCGTGCCAAGTCACTCACTCTCAGATTTAACCTACCTCCCAGGATTGGAGAGGAGGGGAGAGCAATGTAATTTGCTTTGGGTTCCCGCTGGGGGAAAAGGTTGGGTTTATAAAAAGTAAATGAAATAAAAGATTTAGGTTTGATAATCTGAGAATGCTATTATGGGGTATAAGGAAACTGGATTCAGTACACAGTACCATAGAAGTTTCCACTGACAGATAATGCCATGTTTTTTCACTCAAACACAAACTATCCAGTTTAGCATCTTCCCAAGCGAGGAATGAAAATTCCTATTAATGAGGAGCCAGTTCTGTCAAAGCAAACTGTGTGATTTCCCCCACAGAGACTTGTGTGAGAGATGTTAGATTTATTCATCTCTTTTAATAAAAAATGAAGGTGGGGACAGTGCAATCCTGAACAGAATTACATGAAAGCTTATGCCTAGAATTAAACTTTGTTGGTTTTAAAGGTGCCACTGGACTCAAACTTTGTCCTATTGCTTCAGACCAACATGGCTATCCACCTGAATACCTCAGTTGACTTCTACCTCAGTTGACTTCAATGAAACCAGCTCTGAGTTAGGAATTCAGAGCAAATTACAAGGAATTAGAACCAGTGTGGTGTAGTGGTTGGGCAGGGATGGCCAAACTTGCTTAATGTAAGAGCCACATAGAATAAACGTTAGATGTTTGAGAGCCACAAGACATGAACATCAGACGTTTGAGAGCCACAAGGCAGGCAGGCAGACAGGAAGGCAAATAGATCGGGAGGGAAAGAGCTGAAAAGAAAGCAACTTTAACTTAAAATGCATTATCCAAGCTGCTGGCTGGCTTGGTGAAGTGATTTAAAGAGAGAAAGAGCTACAGTTAGGCCACCCCTGAGAGTGTGGGACTGAGGTAACCCATGTTTCCTTCTCAGCCAAGGGATGGCCAGGGCCACTCTATCTCAGTATAATTTAGGCTGATTACACCTTGCTCTGTGCCAGGCTTCCATTTATCTTGCTCTGTGCCAGGCTTCCATTTATCTCTGGAGCAAGCTAGCGATTTTGCACCAGCTGCTCTGCACTGCCATTTTGCGCCAGGGCAACCTGCGATTTGCTGTGCCGCAGTGTAAATCTGTTTTTCCAGAAACCTTAGTTAATGCTGTAGCTATGAAGATAAAATGAAAGAGGGGAGAACCTCCATGTCCCAAGGCCATAAACCTCTGAATACCCGTGCTATGCATTTTGCTCGCCTTCCAAGGGAACTGGTTGGCCAACTGAAAATAAATTGCTAAGAATTTTTTAAAAAATATTGTAGTACTGTTGTTATATTACTGTAACTTGTTAGGTTTTGTTAGCCATAGATAGATGGCAGGATAAAAATATTTTCAACTGATCAGTTAATTTACTACATATACTTCTGTTGCCATCAGTGTAGACCCAGCTGTTATGAGTATAATCCGAAACCCTTATAAATCTATTCAAGTCCATATACTTCTGTTGCCATCAGTGTAGACCCAGCTGTTGTGAGTATAATCCAAAACCCTTCTAAATCTACTCAAGTACATGGGTTTAGAAGGGTTAACTCTGCTTAGAACAGCACTGTTAGCAGGGCTGGACATTAACAGTTAGGCCTTTAGGGGTCCCAAGCTGGCTTCCCACCTGTTTCCCCCCTGTATGCAGCCCTCCTAGCCTGCACACGCAGCCAGAAACTGAGCCGCTCTTTGCCCAACTTGCCTGGTGTGGCTGCTGCTGGCATTGTTGCCAAGTTTGTCTCTCTCTGCCTCTCCCCCACAGCTTTGTAAAGGGGCTTTTGAGAAGATGCCTGCAGGCTGTAGCAGAGGCCACAGGCGGTGGAGTGGACACTCTGACTCTGAGATAATTTGCGAGGGGGCCTCTGAGATTTTGACTGTCTAGGGGCCTCCACAGGGTTTAATCCGGCACTGACAGTTATTTTAAATTGTGGGCATGTGGCACTTCACAGAGCTGAACAGTAAAATATGAGTTAAGTCCCTGGTCTGGGACGCTTGAGACCAAGTTCACACATGCATGTACAGTATCCTGATATAGGAATATATTGTAATGCAGGAGTTTCCTCCAGCCTGAGCCTTTCTCCAGCTTAAGTGACTTCTCCATTGAACTTGCTTAATGAAGTGGTAAGGTTTCCAGTTGCCCATACATGGCAAGCACTCTACCTGAAGAGGGCTGGGAAGCTACAGATAGTGCACAGTTTGGGGCAAGCTGCCAAGACCATGTGACAGCAATTACACTGCCTTCTGATCTGCTGCCAAGCCCAGTTCAAGGTGTTAGTTTTAACATGGATTGGGACCAGGGTCCCAGGTAGACAACAATCTTGCACTCACTTGCGTAGGAGTTCCCATTCTCTGCAGTGATCTGAAGCTTGCTAGAAGACAATTTCAACGAGATCAAACTTGATGAGAACACATTTTGCACTGAAGTAGATTGCCACTTGTTAATTTCAGAGCTGGCATTTTGTGAATCAGAATGTGTTATGGATCTTGAATAAGAAGTGTTCAGTCTAGAATGAAACTGAAGACCCGTACCTGGATAAATGTAGGGTTTCAGTCACATGTTCAGCTGTATTGAATGTAACGTTAGAACTACTCAATGTATGCACTTGAGTATGCAGTCATGGGCACTCCGCCATGACTGCCCGGCCATATTAGATACAGTGAGCGAACTCGAGGCTCCGTGCGTGTCTTCTAATTCGACCCTGGACTGCTTTGACCCACTCAGCTTGGAGGAGGTTGACAGAATCCTGGTAACTGCACGCCCTACTACATGCGATCTGGACCCATGCCCCTCCTGGTTAATTAAGGCCTGCCGGGAGGAGTTAGGATGTCCTATACGGGACATCATAAATAGATCTTTCAGAGGGCCATTTTCCAACACCCCTGAAGGAGGCAGTGGTCCGCCCTCTCCTGAAAAAGGCTACATCAGATCCGGCCGTATTGGCTCATTACCGGCCGGTATCAAATTTGCCCTTTTTGGGCAAAATTATCGAGAGGGCTGTGGCATTGCAGTTGCAGGGTTTTCTGGATGACACTTCCACCTTGGATCCATATCAGTCCGGCTTCAGTCCGGGCCACGGGGTGGAGACAGTGTTGGTCGCCCTCATGGATGATCTCCGGCGACATCTGGATCGAGGCGGCTCGGCGGTATTGCTGTTGCTAGACCTATCGGCTGCGTTCGATATGGTCGACCATCAGCTGCTGACCCGTCTCGCCGACGCAGGAATTCGGGGGCTAGCCTTGCAGTGGCTCTCCTCCTTCCTTGAAGGTCGGGGACAAAGGGTGGCGGTTGGAGGAGAGATGTCCCAGAGACACCTACTTAATTGTGGAGTGCCTCAGGGGGCAGTTCTCTCCCCAATGTTGTTTAATATCTTTATGCGCCCCCTTGCCCAGATTGCCCGGAGACATGGGCTGGGTTGCCATCAGTACGCTGATGACACCCAGCTCTATCTATTGATGGGTGGCCGGACCACCGACACCCCTATAAACTTGGACCGGGCACTTCAGGTCATAGCAGACTGGATCAGGCTAAGTGGGCTGAAGCTGAACCCAGCGAAGACAGAGGTCCTTTGCGTGGATCACTGCGGGCTAGGAGGGGAGATCCCCCTACCGGCCTTTGACGGTGCGTCACTGATACCAGTGCGCAGGGTCAAAAGCCTGAGAGTGCTACTGGAGTCCTCCCTGACAATGGAGGCACAGATAGCTGCCACTGCGAAATCCACCTTCTTCCATCTTAGAAGGGCGAGACAGTTGGCCCCCTTCCTAGAACGTAGCGACCTAGCAACAGTGATCCATGCAACGGTCACCTCGAGACTAGACTACTGTAATGCCCTCTACATGGGGCTGCCCTTGTGCCGAACTCGGAAATTGCAGCTAGTGCAGAATGTGGCGGCCAGGCTGCTACTGGGACTGCCTCAGTGGGAACACGTGCGGCCCGGGCTGAAGGAGCTGCACTGGCTTCCAATTATATTCCGAGTTCGCTACAAGGTGCTGGTTATTACCTTTAAAGCCCTATATGGCTGAGGCCCTGTCTACCTTAGGGACCGCCTCTCCCCACATGTTCCCCGTCATGGCAGAGTTCCCCAGAGAGCATTAAGATCTAGCTCCCAAGGCCTTTTAAGGATCCCTGGACCAAAGGAGGCCAAACTGAAAGTAACAAGAGAGCAGGCCTTCTCCGTAATGGCCCCCCACTGGTGGAATCAATTACCGGAGGAAGTGCGAGCCCTGCGGGACTTTAGTCAGTTCTGCAGGGCTTGCAAAACTACCCTCTTTATGCAAGCATATAAGGAGTCCTGAAAACGATACCTTGCCATCGAAAAATATCTACTGAATAGCACCTTAATTTATGGTAGTCTTAACTTTTATGTAGTTTTAACCTTATGTAACTGTTTTTAAATGTATGTATCAATTGTATTTTAAAATTGTCTTATGTAAATCATGGGAAACCATGTCTTGTTAGCCGCCCTGAGCCTGCTTTGGCGGGGAGGGCGGGATACAAATTAAAGTTTATTATTATTATTATTATTTTAGGGTTGCCAAGTCCAATTCAAGAAATATCTGGGGACTTTGGGGGTGGAGCCAGGAGACTTTGGGGTGGAGCCAGGAGAAATTAGGGGTGGAGCCAAGATCAAGGCTGTGACAAGCATAATTGAACTCCAAAGGGAGTTCTGGCCATCACAGTTAAAGGGACAGCACACCTTTTCAATTCCTTCCTTCCATAGGAAATAATGAAGGATAGGGGCACCTTCTTTTGGGGCTCATAGAATTGGACCCCCTGGTTCAATCTTTTTGAAACTTGGGGGGTATTTTGGGGAGAGGCACTAGATGTTATACTGAAAATTTGGTGCCTCTACCCCAAAAAACAGCCCCCCCCAGAGCCCCAGATACCCGTGGATCAATTCTCCATGATTTTCTATGGGAATAAATCTCTATAGGGAAAAACAGAGTTCCCAGCAGACGTTTCCCTCCCCTCCCCCCGCTTTCTGATGACCTTGAAGCGAGGGGAGGGCCTCCAAACCGGGGGATCCCCTGCCCCCACCTGGGGATTGGCAACCCTAATGCACTTACAGAGATTGTACATGCATTCACTGTAACTTGTGAACACGTCTAGAGAGTTCTCCATTCACCATAGGCAAGGTACACGGAGCACTCTTACATATGTGCTCACTGGGAGTGCAAGGGGTGGGGGGAACAGTGTTATAATCTACAGGAATCTCTCTATACATAACTGGTGCACTCCCAGCAGACTGAACGGAGCACGAAGTGTTTTGCCATAAGGCATACTGATTGCTAGGCATGAACTTTGAAAATTCTATCCAATGCAAAGGGTAAAGAGAATGCGTACACACACTTTGAATGATAAGACCAATGACACAGAATGTAAACGGTGGAGTTGTGTGCAGAATACCAAATATGTTTATTTCAAACCTTTGGTACAACACTTTAAAAATATTGCTGCCAGTCATGATAATTGGGCTAATTCTAATGCCAGCCAGGATTCCCTCATTGCTGCTGTCATCTTTGTGGAGAGTGATAAAGCTGCAAAGTTTCTAAGAGAGAAGGACTAGATTGAAGATAAGGACTAGGTTTTATGTTGCTGAGATAGACCCCTTAGTTTTATTGCACATGGACATCCCAATTAATCAAACATCGTGTTATTTTTGGCAAAGGAAGTTTTTACAGCTGTCAAAAAGAGGAGGTGGAACTGCATGAGGTTTTTAGTAGTTTTAAAACTCCAAATTGTCAGTCTCTTGCGATGATTTGGGGCTTGCTAAGTTTGCACAGTGATATGATCCAGGAGAAGGAGGAACAGCAATTTTGGAAGAAAAGGAAATAGAGCTTTATAGCCCACCAAGTCATTAATTAAAAACCTTTCTGTACAACAAATATTTGGTTTTTAAGGTTACTTTTGCAAGTGAGTCTGAGAACACCTGTTTATCTCAAACATAATAGTTTTGAGGTGGGCCTCATGTTTAATCTTCCTCTGCCTTTCAGGACATACTTGTGAAGGAACTCAACACCACTTTCCACCTCCCAAATATAAAGCAACCCCCCCCCCCCAAAAAAACCCTTACATCAGGTTAACATTGAACAAGTTTGCATTTTATTTTTAATATCTATTTTTATTTACTTAAAACATTTACAAGCCTGGTTATTGTTAATTCAGTCCTTTTAAGCAGAAGTCCTGTATTCCTACCGGTTCATGTCCGCCAGTGGGTATGTGACAGTCAGTAGGAAGACACAGACCCCAAAGCACTACTGATACGAATTCAGCAGTTTATTGGAAAACATTACCATATAATATACCACAAAAGCAAACTGGAAAGACGCATGATACAGGAATATGTATGATAAGAGCAAGGATATAAAACCACCAGAAGGGTGTGGATGGCTACATAAAATAATATAAAAAGATAAACAGGCAGTGATGAAGCATTAGCAAATAAAACGATATTCTAATTCAGTAGAGACCATATTATATGATGGAGAAAGGAACCACAAACCACTAGGTCTTGTTCTTATTTATTTATTGTATGGCAGAATGCACACAGGATGTAATACTACAAAATATGTAACCAAGCTGATTAGGGTTGACACCTCCAGGTGAGGCCTGGAGATCCTCTTTTACAACTGATCTCCAGCTGGCAGAGATCAGTTACACTGGAGAAAATGGCTGCTTTGAAGGTTGGACTGTATGGCATTGTATCATACTGAGGCCCCTCTCCTCCCCAAAACCCACTCTCTCCCAGCTCCATCCCCAAAGTCTCCAGATATTTTCCAACACAGACCTGGGGCAACCCTAAAGTTGATACAGTGGGTATGCAGACCAATTGGGCAATCCCCCTAAATACCAATATCTAGATTTTTCAATCCACTCAATCACAGCTTGGAAGAGTTCAAAGAGCTCCATCACATCTCCCTGGAAAGCACAAAGTTCACATTCCTGTGACAGATGGAAAACAGTTTGGCAGGCTGCACCACAATGGTCCTGGTATTTTGCCTTTTTTAAAAAAACAGGTCTGCACAACTGCCAAAGCGTGTTTCATATAAAGTATGAAAGCTATCTTTCATACTTTATGTAGCAAGTCAAGGGCTTGTAAAAAGTTGCAAACATAAGAGCAAACTTAATGCATATTAGCCAGTCTAAACACCAAATTATGAACTGTCACCCTACCACCCTTCTTCTTCCCCCCTAGCAAACTAATGCAGTTTCATAGTTACCTGTCCAAGGATCCAGAAAGGTTGAAGAAGCAAGACTTTCATAGGCTTGTGAGCCTCTGCCTTCAAACTCCTGGGAAGCAGCTGGTGAACTAGCCAGAACTGATAGAAGGGGCTATGTGCCACAGAGAAGACCTGAACCTCCAGAATCCATAGGCCAGGATCCAGTAGCAACCACATGCTACAAACCTTCTCCTTCAGAAGTGCAAACCCCTCCAGAACAGGCTGGTTCCACAATCTCCATTGACCAACAGCACCTTTGTCTTGTCTGGACTGAACTTCAGTATACTGGCCCACATTTATTCCAGTTTTAATCACTATTAACTAGTAACCTTGGATAACAATTCAAGTAACGGAACCATTTCTCTAGAAAGATCCAGGTGGGCAGCTGTGTTGGTCTGAAGCAACAGAACAAAATTGGGAGTGCAGTAGCACCTTTAAGACCAACGAAGTTTTATTGACAATGTAAGCTTTCATGTGCAAAAAGCATTATTGTCTGATGAAGTGTGCTTTTTGCACACGACAGCTTACATTCTCAATAAAACGTTGTTGGTCTTAAAGGTGCTACTGGACTCCAACTTTGTTCCATTTCTCTAGAAGCATAAGGTAGCCTTTTAAAGTTTGTTTTTTGTCAAAACCATACTTTCAAAGCTGCTTGAAATACTGTTCACCAATGTTTAACTTCTATTTATAAGAAACTGGATCGGGGAGGGGGGGGAGATCACTGTTAAGTAGGTGTTGGCCTCCAAAGAAGTGTGCTTCATGGAGCCAACCTACACTTCACCTAGGGTTGCCAGGTCCAACTCAAGTAATAACTGGGGACTTTGGAGGTGGAGCCAGGATCAAGGTTGTGACAAGGGAGTTCTGGCCATCACATTTAAAGGGACTGTGTTCCTTTAAAATGCCTTTCCTCTATTAGAAATAATGGAGGATGGGGACATATTCTATTGGGGATCATAGAATTGGACCCCCTGGTTCAATCTTTTTGAAACGTGGGGAGGAGTTGAGGAGACACAGCAGATTCTATGCTGAAAATTTGGTTCCTCTACCTCAAAAAACAGCTTCCCCAGAGCCCCAGATACAAAGTTCCCTGCTCTTTCAGTTCCCTGCCTTGTCTTTGCAGGCTGCAGCATAGACACAGCTGCAAGAAAAACGTGGAATGGACCCTTGATTAAAGCTGTGGGAAGAACATTAAGTGGATTTTGTTGATGGGTCCTCTGTTTTGGGTTTTTTGCATCACACATCTGCTTTTTACCTGTTTTACCCATACCTTTCAAGCCCCCCTGTTGTTTCCCAGTTGTCCTTGTCTCCCCCAATTCAATATTTTCCTGGGTTACCTCAGGGGTCCTGCCTGCCTGTGAAGACCCACTCTGGTCCTCTCCCTCCATCTGTTTTGCCACGCACTGTGTCTACACATTCATCACCCGTTTTACTGATGAGGGAGTGATGTTCCTGCGAATTGATGCTTTCTTCAATTTAAATTGCTTCTCCAGTTTCATAACACAGTAATTACATCAAAATTATATTACTTGCATTGTATTTTAAGGAATCTAGAGTTCCTAATAAACCTTTTTGCTTTCTAAGGGATAAAATTAGCTTTACTGATCTTGACTTGTTTTATTTGTATGCTTCAGGACAATTTCTCTCTCTAAGAGACTTATTGTTGAAGGTTTTTTTTTAAAAAAAAAACCCAATATGGAACACGCCTAACAAATATAGGAATCTTCCTAACAAGTACACAATGGACCATATCCACAGGCTGAAAACCAACCCACAGTTAAACACAGTCAAGTTAAAACCCACTTTGAAATATTCATTACATTATTAACAAAATGCAAACTCCAGTAACTATCCATTTATCCCCAGCAACTTACTTACTTGCCTTTATTATAATATCTGTATATCTGGAAGGAAATTATGGGCATATAAACTATGCCTGTTGCCCCCTCCCAATGCCTTGGTCGCTTATGCAGAGTTCTGGCCCTGAATGCCAAGCAAAATGATTTGGGGTGCAGCTGTCTACCACTGGCGTATACTGTTTTTGGAAGCCTTGCTTTGGCCAGTGAGAAGGAGTGTGGAAACCCAGCTTTGCCATAAGCAGTCTAGGCATAACAGCACCTGGCTTTACCCTGCTGGACCAGATATTCACTTTTTGCCATTCAAGAAGGAGCACACGACCTACCTGGACCTGCCAGCCCAGAAGTGGTAGACCACAGAGGAGGAACATGGTAGTACTTCAGTTGTTGTAGATTTTCCGGGCTGTATGTCCGTGGTCTTGACATTGTAGAACCTGACATTTTGCCAGCAGCTGTGACTGGCTAGCCTTCTGTGTTATACCTCTGAGGATGCCAGTCACAGCTGCTGGCGAAACGTCAGGTTCTACAATGCCAAGACCAGGGCCATACAGCCCAGAAAATCTACAACAGGGGTGTCCAAACTGTGGCTCAGGAGCCACATGTAGCTCTTTCAAACATATTGTGTGGCTCTTGAAGCCCCCACTGCCCCATCAGCCGGATTGGAGAAGGCATTTCTGTCTTTAAATCCCTTCTCTAAGCCAAGCCACTGGTGACTTGGAGGATACATTTAAAGATGCTTTCTTTCCACCTCTCACTCCTCCCTAGTTATTTGCCTACCTGTCTTGCGGCTCTCAAACATCTGACGTTTATTCTATGTGGCTCTTGCATTCAGCAAGTTTGGCCACCCCTGATCTACAACTAATGAACTCTAGCCGTGAAAGCCTTCGAAAACATGGCAGTACCTCCTTTCTTTTCAACTGGCTCTGCCCTGTCCCCATTATGAGAATGATGTGCAGCAGTGGAAGGGAATGTAGCCCCTTTCCAGGGATGTTTTAATCTCTCCATCGGACAGCCCTTATTTTGGTCTTGCTGGAAAGAAAATAAAGCATCAAAATAACAACCAGCACCATGTATTTCCAGCCAGACTACAGCTCCTGCGCAAACGTTCTACAACCGTTCCTCCCCGCCAGGCCGTAGCTATGAGGGGGCCAGTGGGGGCACAGCCCCCTGACTTCTGGAAGAGCCCCCCTGACTCTGGGGCCCCAACCAGCCCCAGGGGCCTCTGCATTGTATTTTAAGGAATCTAGAGTTTCTAACAAACCTTTTTGCTTCTAAGGGATAAAATTAGCTTTACTGATCTTGACTTGTTTTATTTATCCAGGACAGTGGAGAGGTCGCTTCTGGGGCAGGGGACATAAGCAGTCCCAGCCCCAAGCCTGAGTTAAAGGGCCCGCTGATCAGCTGAGCCGTGGGCACTTTAACTGGCACGGGGGCTGCTTTTGCTGCCAGCCTATGCATTATTTTACTGGTGGGGAAGAGAGGGCGGCAGCGAGCTCGCCACAGCCCTCCCTTCCCTGCCACTAAAACAGCGCATGGGCTGGCAGCAGTCGTGGCAAGCGGGGGGAGGAGGGGCAGCAAGTGGGGGGCAAGCGAGCGGAGTGTGGCAGCAGGGGGCATCGGGGGGGGGGTCACCTGCCTAGGACCTATTCACCCTAGAGCCACCCCTGGCAGCAGAAGCAGCCCCCAGTACCCCCCCCCCATGGACAACCTGTTTCGCGGGCCCTTAATTTGCATGGGGGCCTGCTTCTGCTGCCAGCCTGTGCATTATTTTACTGGTGGGGAAAAGAGGGTGGTGGTGAGCTCGCCGCAGCCCTCCGTTCCCTGCCACTAAAACAGTGCACGGGCTGGCAGCAGTCGCAGGGAGCGGGGGGGGGACGGGCAGCAAGCGGGGGAGCACCGCGGCAGCAGGGGGTGGAGGCAGGGGACGAGCGGAGCATCGCAGTGTTGAGTGGGGGCGAGCAGAGCGCAATGGCTGGAAGGCACAGGGGGGGGATGGTCGCCTGCCTAGGGCCTATTCGCAATAGAGCTGCCACTAAAACAGTGTGTGGGCTGGCAGCAGTCATGGCGAGTGGCGGGAGGAGGAGTAGCAAGCAGGGGAGCACCACGGCGGCAGGCAAGCTGAGCGCAGCGGAGGGGTGAGGGTGGGCGAGCAGAGCGTGGCAGCTGGGGGGCGCCAGTGAGGGGTTACCTGCCTAGGGCCTATTCGGCCTAGGGCCACTCCTGGCAGCAGAAACAGCCCCCAGCCCTCCGCCTACTTAAAGGGCCTGTGGATCAGCCGTTTCGTGGGCCCTTAACTTAGGGTTGCCAAATCCAATTCAAGAAATATCTGGGGACTTTGGGGGTGGAGCCAGGAGAAATTAGGGGTGGAGCCAGGAGAAATTAGGGGTGGAGCCAAGATCAAGGCTGTGACAAGCATAATTGAACTCCAAAGGGAGTGCTGGCCACATTTAAAGGGAAGGCGCACCTTTTCAATTCCTTCTTTCCATAGGAAATAATGAAGGATAAAGTTACCTTCTTTTGGGGCTCATAGAATTGGACCCCCTGGTCCAATCTTTTTGGGTATTTTGGTATTTTGGGGAGAGGCACTAGATGCTATACTGAAAATTTGGTGCCTCTACCCCCAAAAAACAGCCCCTCAAAGCCCCAGATACCCACGGATCAATTCTCCATGATTTTCTATGGGAATAAATCTCCCTAGGGAATAACAGAGTTCCCAGCAGACATTTCCCTCCCCTCCCCCCGCTTTCTGATGACCCTGAAGTGGGGGGAGGGCCTCCAAACTGGGGGATCCCCTGCCCCCACCTGGGGATTGGCAACCCTACCTTAACTTGCACTGGCGGCTGCTTCTGCTGCTGGCCCGCACATTCTTTTACTGGTGGTGAAGAGAGTGCGGTGGTGAGCGCAGCCCTCGGTTCCCTGCCACTAAAACAGCACGTGGGCCAGCAGCAGAAGCATTCCCCAGCCCTGCAAGTTAAAGGGCCCTGAAACAGCTAGCCCAGGGCCCTTTAACTCAGCTAGGGGCTGCTTCTGCCCCAGCCGCGAAGCAAGTTGATTGAGGGGCGGGCCTTGACAAGAGAGAGAAGCAGGCAGGGAGGAAAGGTCGTTTGGGGCACCGGGCGGGGCATCAGTGCCCCCCAGGAAACGTAAATCCTCACCCACCTTCCAAATTCTGGCTACGGCTCTGCTCCCCCCCCCCACAACCGGTACAAACTGCGCGTGCGCGTGTTGTTGACAGAAGCGATGTTTTAGCTAAGGTGCTTCGGGGCTCGTTCTACTTCCGGGAAAATGGCGCTGGCCCGCAGAGCTGCCTTAGCGACTGTAGCCCGAGGTTGTCTGAGGGGCGCAGCAACGGCGCTGAAAGCCCCCAGGAGCCACAAGCAGGGGACAGGCCTGTGGGTGGCCGCTGCTGCTGCGGCGGGAGGTGTCACGTTGGCGGGGTTGCATAAAGGATGGAGCAGGCAGGCGGGGACTGGCGGCCTCCTGACAGTCCTGGCTCAGGTAAGTAGCAAATCTAGTGCAGCACAGCTTGGGATGCTGGTGGCTGGGCTAACCTCTCCTTGAAGAGCCGTCTGAGACCCGGCATTTATTCTTCTCTGTCATTCTCTACTTTAGCATGGTAGCTGCCTCAGAAGATCAACCCACCCAAGTTCTTGTGGGTCCGCTTTAGCTTGTGCCTCTTTGAGAAACCCTGCGGCGACCGGATGCATATTTACAAGGGAAGAAAGCCTCTCTGAAATACATTTGGGGCTTACTGCCTCCTGTGTCTTTGTCGAGAGGGGCGTAGGAGAAACTCTGATCCGTGGGAGGGATTATGTCAAAGTAGTAAACGTCTAAATGCTTTTAAGAACGTCTTTGCAATCGTGTGAATCTTAAACACAGTCAAAAGAGAAATCAAGTAAAGTTACTCCTACAAGCGTGTAGGAATAACTTTATACTATACCTGTATTGTCTAGGTATAGGGAATGTTTCTTGAATTTTTGCTGTTAGTATTTGCAGTATTAACACGTACTAAGTAGTAGTTTTGTGTGATTCAGCATCACTGGCACCTAATACTTCAGGGAAGAGGGTGGCTGGATTTGTATCTTGCACAGGTTGGTGACTTCCAAGCTATCAAGAGATGTAAAAGACTACCAGTGCAATCCAAAACAGTGGACTAAGGGCTCATAGGGTTGTGATGTGTATCAGGAAGCCAGTTTTGAACAATACGTGATTCACTTTATTAGATCATGCTTCTTATGATACAGCTGTAATTTTTAACAAAGAAACCTGTTAGGAAGAAGCATGCTTGTTTTTGGTTGATAGCAAATAAGGCACTGGTAATTGCTGGTCGATAGTTGCATGTACATAAAAATATGGAATATTATGGTTGGTGCTCAGTTCACACTGCTTTTCTTATTTTTATTTTTGGTCATAATTGGCTTATTATGGTTGTCTTAATATTTTGTAAGCTGCCTTGAGAGACATATGTTGGGAAAGTGTGATTCTTAAATGTATTTCTGCTGTTAAAGCTATACTCCTTGGTATTGTTTCATACCAATTGACAATGTATTTTGTCATAAAGCAGTAGCTGGAACTTTCCTAAGAGAGGCTCATTGTTCAGCTGTACAGTATTAAAAGTTCAGCTGCTATACAGGAAATGCTTAATGCTGCATTTATCTCTGATAACTGTTGTACTTTATTGTAGCACAGGCTGTCTCAGTTTTATTTTGTGTTTTATCTCAAATATAAAGGTTTTCTGCTGCATATTATTTGCTTCCATTTTTGCTATACTACAGTAGTTAGAATGTAGATGATACTCTAAGCTAAGTGTTGTTTCTGTATGTTTTTTGATACAGTTGATCACAAGTTTCCTCTGGATTGTTCTTGGAACCTAAAATAAAGAGGTTGGCGTGTCCCCTCCCCCCTTTTCCTGAGTGGTAGGTTCCAGGTATTAGATGACTTTTGTTCATTTGCTGGCTGTGTGGAGTTCTTAAGTGATCATATCTGTCTCACTTTTTTTTAATCTGGTAGGACAAGTTATCTGAGGGTATGGGGTTGTCAACATGAGGATGATACCCACCTCTTATTTATTCTTTTCCACATGAGGCAGTGCAGTCCCTGAATCAGGCCTGTAGTTACAAGGGGGCCTTTGGGGGCACAGCCCCCTGACTTCTGGAAGACGTCCCCTGACTCTGGGGCCCCACCCAACCCTTGGGGCCTCTGCCATGGCTCCAGGACAGTGGAGAGGTCGTTTCTGGGGTGGGGGGCATAAGCAGTCCCAGCCTCCAGCCTGAGTTAAAGGGCCCGTCGATCAGCTGAGCCTTTAACTGGTGCAGCGGTTGGGGGCTGCTTCTGCTGCCAGCCCACGAGTTATTCTACTGGTGGGGAAGAGAGTGCGGTGGTGAGCTCACCGCAGCCCTCCATTCCCTGCCACTAAACCAGTGCGCGGGCTGGCAGCAGTCGCGGCAAGTGGGGGTGGTGAGTAGGGGAGCATTGCGGTGGCAGGCGAGCAGAGCGCCGTGGCGGGTGCTGGAGGCGGGGGGCGAGCGGAGCGCCACAGTGACAGGTGGGGACGAGCGGAATGTGGCAGCTGGAAGGCGCCAGGGGGTGTCACCTGCCTAGGGCCTATTTGCCCTACAGCCGCTCCTGACAGCAGAAGCAGCCCCCGGCCCCCCCCTACTTAAAGGACCTTTAACTTGCACTGGGCCTGCTTCTGCTGCTGGCCCGTGTGTTATTTTACTGGTGGGGAAGAGAGGGCAGTGGTGAGCTCCCTACAGCCCTCCGTTCCCTGCCACTAAAACAGCGCGTGGGCCAGCAGCAGAAGCAGTCCCCAGTCCCTGCACAAGTTAAAGGGCCCGTGAAACAGCTGATCCACAGGCCCTTTAACTTGCCCGGGGGCTGGGGGCTGCTTCTGCCCCCAGCCTGGAAGCAAGTTGGTTGGGGGGAGGGGAGGGCGGTGGCAAGAGAGAGAGGCAGGGAGGGAGCCACTAGAGGGAATGTTTGGGACACTGGGTGGGCATCAGTGCCCCCCAGAAAATGTAAATGCCCCCAACTTTCCAATTCTGGCTACGGCCCTGCCCTGAATGCATATCTGAATTTTGTGATGAACTAAATAAGAATGAAGAAGCTGAACCTAAATCCAGATAAATTAGAACTAACGATAGCGGATAACTTGATGGGCTGGTTGTAATTGGAGAGACTGTATTAGTCAGGGGGCATCTTTGCCTTGAAAAATCAGGTTACAACTTGATGATGCTTTTGGTCCCAGATCTGCTCTTCAATTTCCAGGTGTTGGCACTGGTTTGGGGTTCCTTTGCTCTAGCTTTGATCCGTGTGTCAGCTGCACCTTCTGCTGGAAGACAGATGCCTCACTTAGCCGCTATAATTTACGTCTTAGTGTCCTCTAGAAAAAACTCCTGTAGCTGACCTGGATAGCCCAGGATGGCCCAATCTCATCAGATCTCAGGAGCTAAATATTTTCCAAAAAACCCAGGTGCCATCAGGAGGTCCATCAGTTGGGCCAGGACACTAGAAGCCCTCCCACTGTTGCCCCTCCCAAGCACCAAGAATACAGAGCATCACTGCCCCAGAGAGTTCCAACAATACACTGTGGCTGATAACCACTGATGGATCTCTGCTCCATATGTTTATCCAATCCCCCCTTGAAGCTGGCTATGCTTGTAGCCACCACCACGTCCTGTGGCAGTGAATTCCATGTGTTAATCACCCTTTGGGTGAAAAAGTACTTCCTTTTATCAGTTCTAACCTGACTGCTCAGCAGTTTCACTGAGTGCCCACTTCTTGTATTGTGACAAAGGGATAAAGGTATTTCTTTCTCTCCCTTCTCTATCCCGTGCATAATCTTGTAAACCTCTATCATGTCACCCTTCAGTTGACATTTCTCCAAGCTAAAGAGCCACAAGTGTTTTAACCTTTCTTCATAGGGAAAGCGTTCCAATCCTTTAATCATTCTAGTTGCCCTTTTCTGGACTTTTCCCAAAGCTATAAAATCTTTTTTGAGGTGCGGTGACCAAAATTGTACACAGTAGTTCAAATGAGGCTGCACCATTGATTTATACTGACTGATTTGTTTTCAGTTCCCTTCCTAATAATTTGCAGCATAGCATTGGCCTTTTTTATTACAACCGCACACTGTCTCGACATTTTCAGTGAGTTATCTACCAAGATCTACTGAGACCCCAAGATCTCTCTTTTGGTCAGTCTCTGCCAGTTCATACCCTATCAACTTGTATTTATAGTTAGGATTTTTGGCCCTAATGTGCATTACTTTGCACTTGGTCACATTGAACCTTATTTGCCAGGTTGACGCCCACTCACCCAACCTCAACAGATCCCTTTGAAGTGCCTCACAATCCTCTCTGGTTTTCACCAGCCTGAACAATTTAGTGTCATCTGCAAACTTAGCCACTTCACTGCTTCCTCCCAATGAACAAGTTAAAAAGCATCTGACCCAGTACTGAGCCCTGCAGCACTCCACTGTTTACTACCCTCCACTGAGAAAATTGCCCATTTATACTCACTCTCTGTTTTCTGTTAATTAGCCAGTTTTTGATCCACAAGAGGACTTGTCCTTTTACCCCATGACTCTTGACCTTTTGATGAGGAACTTTATCAAAAGCTTTCTGGAAGTCAAGGTAAACAACATCAATTGGGTCCCCTCTGTCCACATGTTTATTCACCCTCTCTAACTCTAACATGAAGCCTGTTGGGCCAGTCACAGTTCTCTCAAAACTCTCTCAGCCACACCTAACTCACAAGGTGACTGTTACAGGGAGAGGAAGGAGAGGCACATGCAAGCTGCTTTGAGGCTTCCTGGGGTACAAAAAATCCAGCTCCTCCTCTTATTCTGTATGAAGTTTCATCATCAGAGATCGGCTGGCGAGATCCTAGTTCAAGGTATCATCTCATCTGCAGTCTAAATTGACCTTTACAAAAAGTGCAGGGTTTTTTGGTTGCTTCACCAGAGCTTTGGAATGCCCTGCTATGAGCTGTTTGCTTAGCTCCCTCACTAACCATGCTACATAGAAATATTCTTGTTTGTGGTAGTTTAGTAGTTAGCCGTTGGTTATAATATGTATATTTACCATGTATTCCTTGTCATTCAGTTTATTCATCTGCTGTTTTGCTATTTCACTGAATATTTGGGGTATTATATTTGGAGTATTTTACTTTTATGTTTAAAGTTTGTAATTCTATTATTGACCTATGCTTCTCTAAAAAACAGTTTGAAAAGTATATAAATATTGTAGATAAATGTTTTATCAAAAATGACCAAATGCTGTTACTCTGCACTAAAGACGCTTGTCTGTGCCAAAAAGTGAGAGAATTTCTGAGGCTGCTCCCTTTCCCCAAAAGTCGTTTTGTTTTTTGTTCATGAAGTACAATAGGATAAAGTTTTCTGTAGCATAAAATGAGAGAAGATTTACTTATTGTGGATCCAAAGTCTGTGTCTAGTAATTTTGCCTAGGTTACCATACACAATCAATCAATCAATAATTTTATTTATATCCCACCCTCCCCGCCGAGGCAGGCTCAGGGCGGCTAACAACATCAGTCAATACAGTGAGTTATACAATTATTTAAACAATAGCTAACAATTTAATTAAAATTCTTAAAACAATAAAATTAAAATACACACACTTATAATGCAGCTAACAAACCCAGTTCTTTGTTTGCCAGCTCTGGGTTGAGAAGTTCCTGGATATTTGGGGTCACAGCCTGGGGATGGTGGAGTTTCGAGGAGGGGAGCAAACTCAGCAGCAGTGTAATTCCATAGAGTTTCACCCTCTGAAGTTTCCATTTTTTCCCATGGGAACAGATCTCTGTAGACTAGAGATCAGCTGTAATTCCCAGAGACCTCCAGACCCTAGCTGGAGATTGCCAACTCTAGTTGGGGTCAAATTAAATCTATTGCGGCACCTCACAGGCATATATATTTGTTGTGGCATATGTTTTCATGAGCCAGAGCCTACTTCATCAGTACAGTAATAGACTGTTACAGCATAGTATGTTATAGCATACTGAAAAAATGCATATGTTTGAACACCTGTAATGTGGAATATAATGAAGTTTTATATGTTTGCATGGCTCATGTATAAAAATAAAATTCTAATGACAGTGTAATCAGCTACTCGGACATTAAATTGTAAAATTTTGTTCTATTCACATGAACAATTTCAGTGAGTTTTCTCCTCTGCTGGCTGGGGGACTTATCAGTGGCAGCCTTGCTGGCTGCCGATGTGCTGACATCCTTCTCTGTGCACTCAGAAGTGATGTCAACACATCACCGGGGATGCTTTGGCATTTTGGTGAAACTCAGTGGTTATTTTGCCCAATTCCACAGTATCCCTAGATGAAATCACTTCTAGGGGCAAGGGGAGTGACATCATCAAGTTGGGACACTGCTAACATTCCCTGCCTATTTCCCTCCATGTCAGTTCCCCACCATCACCAACCAGCTGACTAGCTGATGAGTGGTGACAGTGAAACAGCAACCCTGTCTTCTTCTCTGCTCTTGCTTGCCTGCTGTTTTGATCTTTTCCTGACTTAGAATTTTGGATGGAGGTAGCTCATCAGAATTCTGTGGAGCTAGAAATAAACCTTTTTTTCTTTGGTATGGGCTCTGTGTAGCAATTAGTGCAGTCATTTTCCAGTGTTGTTGAATGCCGGACATAGTGATATTTCATACTTGTTTATCTTTAGCACTATATTTTCCAGTGTCCGAGTCACAATAATGTACTGCAGAAGCTCTTGAGATGGGCACTTCTATCAAACATCTGTTGCTGGCTTTGACTGAATGTTTATTTTCAGAGAGCTTGCAATCTGCTGCATTAACATGCCACTACAGACGTGCTCCTCTCATTAACCAACTTCATCTTGGAATGTCTCGTCTTTATGCCGGTTTACTTTTGTGATCCTAAGCCTCAAGCTCAGCCAGTTCTTCTGTGGTTTGTTTTTGCATTTAATGGCTCTTCTAATTTCTGTGTATTCAACTTCAACTTCTAAACCAAACTAATCTTTGGCTGCTTCTTCAGATGTGAAAAATTTAAAAGAGTAATCCAAGTCGCTTAGAAGTTTAAGAAAGCAAAGTTACTGCCTAGAAGGGCTTATGGATCAGACAGATGGTTTGAATACTGTAAAGCACTTGAAGTACGGTAGAAACAATTCATAATCTAACTGCAGTTTAAACGATTGATAATAATGGGCAGGCTATGTGCCTATGCTAGTCTAGATGAGAAAAGATGTACTGAATTCTCAAAATTGTAAATTCTCAAAAGGTGAGAGACTGTGGTTCATTGGTGGAGCATCGGCTTAACATTTTTATTGATTTCTTTTCCTTTTTACAGAACTGGAACAAACAAGAACAATAAATAACATAACATAAAATACAACACACCAAACATATCTTCAGATATTTACATGCATTTGTGTTTTTGATTTAAGTATGCAAATATTTCTGTATAAGCAGTCCAGATCTCGTGACACGTGTTTAACCTAACATCCTGATCCATTAACATCTTAATTTGTAGATTGGTAAAGTAGTTAGATCTTCTGCTTTCTATGTAAAAGGTTGTAGGTTCAGACACGGGCATTTCCAGTTAAAAATAACCCAAATGGGATAGTAGGTGATGTGAAAGACCTCTACTTGAGCTCCTGGAGAGCCACTGCCAGTCGCAGGAGACAAGAGACAATACTGGCCTTGATATATCAGTGGTCTGATTCCATATAAGACAGCTTCATGTGTTGAGTGACTACTGGAGCTTGAGAGCAGGATGTCAGGAGGACATGGTGGCCGTCAGTGCCACAGCTTGCTTTGATCTTGAGCACTTTACTTCCTAATGTATGGCTTTGCTCAGCTATGTATGGCTTTGCTCCCTGTGCTGGATTCCTCGTCTGATGAAGTGTGCTTAAGAGCACACAAAAACTTACGTTCTAAATAAAAATTGGTTGGTCTTAAAGGTGCAGCTTGACTCTTGCTTTGTTCAGCTGCTTCAGACCAACATGGCTGCCCACTTGGATCTTCCTAATTCTGATCCTCATTCTTCAAACAGTGTATTCAAATTAATGGCCCTGTTTGCTTTCTTGGCCTCTCATCGTTGGTGGTACTCTTTTGATTTACATATACATAGTGCAGTTCTTATATTCTGAGCAGTTTACAGGTTTATCTGCCTTCTCCCAATGTTTGTAAGAAGTTGGAGGGAGTGTGTGAATGGCAGTATCTCTTGCTATCTAAATTCTTCAGATTGCCTCTTGTAAGGACTGATGGGCCTCTATCATTCACAGTACAACAGATTAACAAAAAAACCCTCTTCTAATACCTCATATTAATGACCAGGACTTTTTTTGAGCAAAAAGACAGTTTCGACGGGCTTGACATCAGGGAGTGTGACAAATGAGTTCCTGCTGGGCTTTTTCTACAATAAAGCCCTGGGTTAATGACTATTCAATAGCATATTTTATAAAACATAATTTTTATCCAACACATTCAAGGCAATGTTATAGGAAAAATCCATTGTCTCCATTATCCAACTTCACAGCATCAAGAGCTGCAGTCTATGTTTGCAGGAAGTCAGCAAATATACTGCCAGCAGTTTTACCAGCTGCTGCTTCCAGCTATCTTGCCTGGAAGTGCCAATGATGGTAAGATCTTAAATTTTCTGCCATTTCCAATTGTGGGATATTAAAATGATGTAGGGAAGCTGGCTGTGAGTTGCTGCTGAAAATGCATGACAGATCCAAAGCGTGTGTTCAAATAATATGGTAGTGACCAATGACCATAAAACATACATTTGGACATTGCATAGTTTTATTAAGCACCCTGAAATAGATAGTTTTCCCCCTTACCATCTGAAAACAATATGGTAATTATAAATGGAATCTGCGTTCTTTAAGCAGTGGCCCTCAACTTTTTTGGCACCAGGGACTGGTTTTGTGGAAGTCGGTTTTTCCACGGACCGGTGGGGGTGAGGGTACTACAGTTTTTGCTGCTCCAGGCTGCCCCCATGGCCACACCCTATCCCTGCCCCCCATGGGGGTCTTTAAATGAGGAGTAGGCAAAGGTCTCTGCCTTACTCCGCTGCCCAGTTGTTAACAGGCCACGGACTGGGACTGGTCCGTGGACCAGGGGTTGGGGACCCCTGCTCTAAAGTCAGTCTCAACTCTCAAAATAGGTCCATGCTAGGGATATGACATACCTTCTGTTTGTTTGCTGCTGTAATCATAAGATAATGAAGCCATTCCTGAAATGGCTGTTCACAGTACATTATCATCAAGGTAGGTGAGCTCTGAAGTGCTTGCTTAATTGTCTGTTGAAATGTGTTAAGGAAATTCTGCCAAGTATCAGATATTCACAATTGAAATAAATCACAGTGTGATCCTAAGCAGAACCCATTAGATTCAGGAGGGTATAACAGTGCTTATGATTGTACTGGTAAAACATTAAATATATCATGAGCATCATACTCTGCATTAGTCACATACAGACATGGTCATGTTGAGTGACTGAGACAGTAAATAATTTAGCAAGTAAGGAATCTGTAAGGCCATAATGTTATGTTCAAATTTAGAAATGGATTTTACTTAAGGGTGTGCACTTGTTTCTCAGCTTGGTTCTCTTACAGCTTTTTGAACACAAGTTATAAAGTGCTGACTTTGGAAATATTTATACTTATGCATTCATGCTTCTTGTTAATATTTCACTTGGATTACAGGAAATTTTGCAGTCTTACATTCTAATGTAATCTGCATTGCCACTTCATTAGGGGATTTCACTACTTTTGCAATGTAATTTTTTAAAAAAACAGTTATTTCTCTATGGCAGATTGATCCGTGTGAATTTTTAGGGTATAAAAAAATTGATTGCTTAACAAAGCTATTTGCTGTAGTGGTTTCAGGGCTTATGCTGCTTTCTACAAGATGCTGGGTATATCACCTGATTCATTGCTAAATTACTAAACAAAATGAATCCTGGCAATCCTCACACCTCTCTATAGCCTTATGCTGGTTACAGATACGTCTAAAATTGATCTTGTGATCCTGTTTGTGTTCACCCTATATCCAGATCATATGACCAAATAAAGTATGCTGCTAGGACTTAATGTTTCTAATACTTCATGTTTGTTCTTTCATCTCTATCAACATAATGTTTTCAGAAGGAAGCCATGTTGGTTTGGAGTAGAACCAGGGCTACCCTCTGATGCCACCATTGTTTCACACAGGGCTTTTTGTGGGGGGAAAACCCCAGCAGGAACTCATTTACATATTAGGCCACACACTCTGGCACCAAGCCAGCTGGAACTGCGTTCCTGCTAAAAAAAAAAAACGCCCTGAGTAGAACAGTTGGATTTGAGTTGTGTAGCACCTTAGAGAACAAGAGTTTCATAGTATAAACTTTTGAGAGTCCTGCTCCGGTAATCAGGCACAGTAGAGTAGAAATGTAGATTTGAGTCTTTTTATCCTAGTCAGAAGGTGGGAAGGGCGTTGTAAATAATGCTTGTACAGGATACAGCAGTACAGTGTGTATTGTAATCAGCTTGATTAGAGCAGAGGGGAAATACTTGGGGCAGAAAATTAGCATCTGTAGTGAGGTAAGAATCCTGTGTCCCTCTTCAGCCCTGTGGGGGTGGGTCAATTGTTCTGAACTTGTGAATTATCTCAGATTCAGCAATCTCACATAATTTTCCCTTGAAATTTCTTTGTTTGAGTACAACAGTGTTCAAAAGGGCAATCTGCTCAATGGGCATGTTTCCCGGTAACACAGGCTGCTGTGAAGACACAGTTCATATCCAGCATACAGCACGTGCTGAGATATTGTGAAGGTACTAATTTATAATCAAAAGTATCTTATTGTGAGCTGAGATTTTACGTAGGTAACTAATTTTAGAAAAGTGTTTTATTCTGCTTCTGAATGGCCTATGGGCAGTAATAATAAGAATGGAACTGAATTGAATGCAGCTCATATTCATTACTTCAGACATCCAGCTTGACCAGTAGCATGTTGTTTTTGCTAGTCATCATTATCCCTGTGGCTAAGAGCAAAAAATTAATTTGCTGATGTACTGTGATCCAGCATGCTTGTTGTCACTAACCACCCAGTAATGGCATGATTGTACCTTCATAACTGTACAAGTCATTGAATGGAGTGCATCCACAGACGTTTCTGATTATTTCTCCTCATACACCAGTATAATTAAATTTATTGTATGTCAGTTGGACTTACTATATAATATGTAGAAGGAAACCTTTTCATAGTGATAGAGGATATATTACCTCCTGAGTACTAAGAAATACCCTAAAGTGTATTCATTCAGCTTCTTTGAAATGATTTTTAATTTATACATTCATACACACACATGCATACGCACACATACACACACATATGTGTGTGTGACCCAACATGATATGGATTGACTGAATAAAGGAAAACATGACCTTCAGTTTGCAAGACCTGTTAATGACATTTTGGAGGTCATTAATTTATAGGGTCATAATAATATACACACTGTAATATAAAACTGGGATGGATAGTTGCTATGTATTTCTTAATAGTGCTCTTTGGGTGACCCTTAAAGTTCTATTTATGAAGTTATTACCAGAACCAGCCTGGGATGACTTTGTACCCCATCACCCTCTGAAAGTGTGTTCTAAGTGCCTCTTTGTCAAGGCCAGGGCCAAGATTTTTGATGACCTAGGTGAGGCTACATACTTGCGCTCCCTCAGCATGGCCGCCAAGCACTCCTCAGTCAAAACAGGCTGCTATTATACTGTCCCCCTAAGCTGCTTCATACTAAGCACCCCAAAAGGAACATGATTCAGGAGATGTGACCTTTCTCAAATACGAACAGAGCCCTCCCTGGATGCAATGTAATGTAAAAGAACTCGAGGAGGGGGTTTGTCCCCTCCTCCTACACTCTCCTGTTTCATCTTTTCAGGATGCAAAGTGGTGGTTAAATTTAGCTCAGTTCCCATTATTCATATAGCAAATACCAGCCAGCTTGTTTACAGACATTGAAATTCAGAGGTGATTACAGGATTCTAAGCCCAGAACTAAACACCCTTATTGCAAAAAAAAAAAAAAAATCCAAATTCCTTAGCATCCTCCCTGGAGTGGCTAACACCACCTACCAGAAATAACATCTGCCATCAAATGATCACCAACCCCTTCCTTTTCTTTTCTTTGCTGGCTCTCTCAAATGAAGGAAAGTCCTTCACACAGTGTATCAATGTGTGGAACTCATTGCCACAAGATTAAGGGATGGGCCACCAACTTCAATGACTTTAAAAGAGGATTCCTAAACTGATCCCTTCTATGGCTTTTAAGGCATGAGGGATAAATGGAAACTCTATGTTCAGAGGCAGTATATCTCTGAATAGCAGTTGGGAAGGCTACCGTGAGTGGCTGCTGCAGAAGATACCGGACTAGATAAACATGGCAACTGATACTGCTGTACTGTTCTTCCACCCAGGGTTGCAGTAGAGTTTCAGTTCAGTCTCCGTGACTTCAGCTGCTTGAACTCCTGGCCTGCCAATGAGGCTAGGTCACACATATCCATCACTGTCAGCTCAGTCACACTCTTCTCCAGCACCAGTAAGGAGGAGGCCCACAAGGGACCCACCATGCCTGTGGCCAGCCTGTGCCTGGCTCTGGGAATACGTCACCTCCCTCCCTCCTTCCCTCCCTCCCTCATGGGCACCCCAGAAGAGGAGCAGAAGCAGGGGAAAGAGGGCCAGCATGGCCAGGCTGCTCTGCCTGGGAGCTTGTGCCCTCTCCCAGATGGAGGTCTGAGCCGGAGCGGCGTGGAGCAGCTGCCTTCTTCCCCACCCCCACCCTCTGTCTTTGCTGCAGGCATCGGTGGAATCCAATTGCGCAGGTGAGGTGGGAGTCTCTGCTTAGTCTGGGCGGCTCGTCGTCTCGGAAGGTAGGAGGTGCCCCCCATCTCCTCTTGTGGCTATAAAGTGGCTGTTGGCTGGAGCATGTCCCACCCTCTTCCTTCTGCAGGGACTTGGGGGACCGCCCTGGCCACTCTCCTGGTCATTAGCCGCAAGAGCAGTGAAGAAAGGCTGGAGCAAAAGGCCACCTGCTTTCTGAGCTGTGGCATCTTCCATACCTCCATTGCTGGGAAGAGGAGGAGGAGAAGGGGCACGTCTCCGTGTGTACCAGAGTCAGCCCGGCTTAAGAACATAAGAGAAGCCATGTTGGATCAGGCCAACGGCCCATCCAGTCCAACACTCTATGTCACATAGTGGCAAAAATTTTTATATATACACTCACTCTGTGGCTAATAGCCGCTGATGGACCTGTGCTCCATATTTTTATCTAAACCCCTCTTGAAGGTGGCTATACTTGTGGCCGCCACCACCTCCTGTGGCAGTGAATTCCACATGTTAATCACCCTTTGGGTGAAGAAGTACTTCCTTTTATCCGTTTTAACCTGTCTGCTCAGCAATTTCATCAAATGCCCACGAGTTCTTGTATTGTGAGAAAGGGAGAAAAGTACTTCTTTCTCTACTTTCTCCATCCCATGCATTATCTTGTAAACCTCTATCATGTCACCCCGCAGTCGACGTTTCTCCAAGCTAAAGAGTCCCAAGTGTTTCAACCTTTCTTCATAGGGAAAGTGCTCCAGCCCTTTAATCATTCTAGTTGCCCTTCTCTGGACTTTCTCCAATGCTATAATATCCTTTTTGAGGTGCGGCGACCAGAACTGCACACAGTCCTCCAAATGAGACCGCACCATCAATTTATACAGGGGCATTATGATACTGGCTGATTTGTTTTCAATTCCCTTCCTAATAATTCCCAGCATGGCGTTGGCCTTTTTTATTGCAAACGCACACTGTCTTGACATTTTCAGTGAGTTATCTACCACGACCCCAAGATCTCTCTCTTGGTTAGTCTTTGCCAGTTCACACCCCATCAACTTGTATTTGTAGCTGGGATTCTTGGCCCCAATGTGCATTACTTTGCACTTGGCCACATTGAACCGCATCTGCCACATTGACGCCCACTCACCCAGCCTCAACAGATCCCTTTGGAGTTCCTCACAATCCTCTCTGGTTCTCACCACCCTGAACAATTTAGTGTCATCCGCAAACTTGGCCACTTCACTGCTCAGTCCCAACGCTAAATTATTTATGAACAAGTTAAAGAGCATGGGACCCAGTACCGAGCCCTGCGGCACCCCACGGCTTGGCCATTCCAGCTCCCACTGTCATCAGGTGCTGCTCAAAACTGGGTGGCGGCAAGGACAAGTGTGGCAAGGGTGAGCACAGCAGCAACAGGGGGGGGCCAAGCTAGAGGAGGGCAGTGGAGAGGTGGGTAGCAGAGAGGGCAAGCATGGTGGTGGGGGCCTGGCTGGGAGGGGCACCCGCTGCCCCGTGGCCAGGTGGCACCCTAGTTGGCAGCTTACCTGGTCTACCCAGTAGCGCTGGCCCTGCTCTTTGTATCTCTCTATTTGAATTAAGTTTTGTGTGGGGTTTTTAAAATAGTTTGTATGTAAACTCCTTTGATTTCGCTTCAGTGGGGGGGGGAAGTGGAGTATAAATGTTTCAAAAAATAAAAATGAATTGTCATTTCACATCTAATATTGGGGGAAAGTTTATTTGTGACTCTGACATGGCCTAGGTTCTGTGATCAGAGGAATTCTTTTTCATTTGAAAAAGCTAGTTTATTGTACTAGAGAGGTTCAGTGTGGCAGCCTGAAGATCCTTTTGCTTTTCTAAAAATGCAAACGTAACTGCTGTATGGTATGTCAGTAGGAATGACAATAGCATACACTTATCATAAAGTGGGATGCATTTATGCACCAATCTTGGTGGCCTTTATTGGGTGGATCCTCCCCGCCTTTGCAGTCTATGTATGTGCATTTCCTTCATGCTGCTAGAGAATATTCCCAATAGTGGAGGGCAGTGCACATGCAGTAACCCTGGGCTCTTGGAAGGCAGGCCCAACTCAGGAAACTTCCAGGTGAAGTTATTCAGGATTGACTCACCTGCCAGTTCCCAGTAAAAGGATCTTTTAGGCGGCGAAGGAGATGCTGTCAGTTTCCTTAGGCTTTTGAAAGCATGAGGGAAGGGGGGAAAGGATTAGGCTCTGAGAGTTGGTGCTGTGCATTCTTCACGTCCCTTCCACCACCACTATTCCCAGTGGTGAAGGGTCCTATGGTAAGAGATCGATCTATATGAGCATGTACTTCTGGTGGATGTTTGCAGTGGAGAGGGAATTGGTTTCTGGCAAGACTTTTTGTGTTAAGGCGGTGGGCTGGATTTAGCTCACTTTGTTGCTGAAAGGATCCATAAGAGATTAGGCTCTGAAGATTAATGTTGTTAGACCCAGATTCTTCCACCCTCCCACCCCCCTGCAAGATCCTTTAAGCAGCAAAAGGCAGGCATCCTTCACCATCAAAATGATTATGAAGGAGACAGGGCTAAACCTATGTAAAATGTTCATGAGTCCTCTCTTGTAATTTGCCTTACAGTAGCCTCAGAAGTAATATGAAATTGACTGTTTTGCCTTCTGCCATTTTCATGGATGGGAAAAGTTCTTTGGGGCTATTCTTGTCCTTCTAAAAAAGTAAAGGTTGTCCCCTGTGCAATCACCAGTTGTTTTTGACTCTGGGGATGACGTTGCTTTCACAATGTTTTCATGGCAAACTTTTTACAGGGTGGTTTGCCATTGCCTCCCCTAGTCATCTACACTTTCCCCCCAACAAGCTGGGTACTCATTTTACCGACCTCGGAAGGATGGAAGGCTGAGTCAACCTGGAGCCAGCTACCTGAACCCAGCTTCCGCTGGAATCGAACTCAGGTCATGAGCAGAAGGCTCCGACTGTAGTGCTGCAGCTTTTCCACTCTGTGCCACGGGGCTCTTGCTTGTCCTTTTAGGGTATGCTTAAAAATCAGAGGCCAGTGTGGATGCATTTATTGACTCTAAGATGCTACAGTTGCTGAGCACAGCTAATGAAAGGTTGGAAGCAGAAAAGTAGGTGTGATCACTTGCTGCTCTTTCACGTTGACAGTGCCACTCTTCTTTTAGTTCATTCACATGTAATCCTGTGTTTGGTTATGTCTGGAATACTATTGCTAGATTACAACAAAACCTTTACACACATTAAATATAAAGCACAAAAAAGACTTTTATTTATGGTCCACCTCTCTCACTGGGACTCAAGGCAGATTACACAATGCAAATCAATGCAAACAATAGGATGAAACATCTAATAAGCAATGTAATAGGATTAGGAATCTTAGAAATAGAGCTGTCATCTGAACAAATCATAAGTACTAAACATGACATGTTAATGCAGATCATAGTATTACAATATATTTTCTTGGACCAGTCTATTATGAAGTAGTCATATTTTTATTTTAAAAATACCCTCCTGAACAATTAGGTTTAGTTAGCTTTATTATTTTATTTATTTACAAAATGTATATCCTGCTTTTCTGCCCTCACACAGCCACCAAGGTGATTAGCAATTTAAAGCATTTATGATAAAATCACATTTTAAAACCATTAAAATCAACCCCCCCCCCAACACACATTAAAACAAATGAAAAGCAGAGTTCAGATATGTACAGAGACATAAAAACATGGGCAGCCAACTGAGTAACTGCAGAATGAGTGCAATATGCATGCTTTGTTTAGCTCCCAATAATAGCCAAGCTGCAGCATTCCATACTAACTGGAGTTGATTTTAAGGGAAGATCCATGTAGTAGAGTAAATACTCTAATTGCAGAGTTGCTTTGGCATGGATCTAGATGGCCAGACCAGCAGAATCAAGATAAAGGACCACCTTCTGGACTAAAGGTTTTTGAAAAAAGCATTTTTGAGTGGGTGCTTTACCATGTTTCTCTAGCAGTGATGCTGGGTGGAGTATAACTCCTAGGTTATTAACTGAGTCAGCAGAGGTCAGCTGAACTCCATCAAAAGATGACAAAGGTGAGGACTGGTATGTTGAAGCAGGTTTTTAAGAGTTAGAGGAGTTACCTGTAAGTTAGCATTAGGCAGGGAAGACTGCTGTCCTAGATTAATTATTTAGGGACTTTGGTTATTATAACCAAACCTGTAAGGCAACCTGCCTGTATTTTGTGATTTTGATCTGTAAAAGGATTTACTGTTAGAGCAGATTTAAGGTAGTCTTCATCTTCAGTTATGGTGCCTTCAGACACTTTTCATTCACTGCAGAGAGGAGTGCTTTCCCGGATCAGCTGGACACACTGACTTATTTTTTCAATCAGGTTGATATTTATCTTAGCCTGCGATCCTGTAAGTCCCATTGAACGTAGTATACATAAGCATCTGAATATGTTCTAATGGATACCATAATTACATAAAACAAGTTTTTCTAGTACACTGTGCATTTTTACTCTTTTTGCTTTTCACTCTTAGTTTTTGCATGGGCAATATGGGTAACAATCTATTCTAGTTTGCTATCACCTTTGTCCATAAACGTTCCAAGACAGACATTTACAAAATCTATTTTTTGTGTGTTTTTAATAGGAAACTACAACCTCCCAAAGAAATTTAGGTAATCTTATCAGTGGAATACTTTTTGATACTAAGCAATTACTGTTAGCACTCTTAATATTTAATTCTCTTCTTTGCACTTCTTGCTACTATAATACTGTACTGTTGCCACAACAAAAGTATTCATGATGGACAGTAATCCCCATATGGTTCTCAAAGTAGATTATAGTAAATTTTTTTTAAAGAAAACCCCCCCAAAGAACTAAGTAAAAATCCTTTAAAAAGACAAAACCAATCAATAAAACGAACAGTAATAAAGCAGTAAAATATACAGTAATACTGACATAGTTTGTAAAGCAATAAAGGAAAGGAAAGGTCCCCTGTGCAAGCACCAGTCATTTCCAACTCTGAGATGACGTTGCTTTCACAACATTTTCACGGCAGACTTTTTACGGGGTGATTTGCCATTGCCTTCCCAAGTCATTTACACTTTCCCCCCAGCAAGCTGAGTACTCATTTTACCGACCTTGGAAGGATGGAAGGCTGAGTCAACCTTGAGCTGGCTACCTGAAAACCAGCTTCCGCCAGGGATCGAACTCAGGTCATGCGCAGAGCTTAGGAGTGCAGTACTTCAGCTTTAACACTCTGTGCCATGGGGCTCTTAAAGCAATAAAATCCATAGGCAAAACACCGACAGTAGAATCAATTAAGTGTCAGAAAGAAAATTGCCCCTAAAACTCAGTAACAGAGCCACCAGCGAATGAATACTAGGAGCATGTTATACATGAAATCCACAAGGCAAAATGTATCAGCCAAGTTTAGTTGGTATCTGGCGGTCCTTCCTTCATTAGTGACAGACATATTTCTGCTATTATATTGTTTAGGATGGCTGAAAAATATTTCTAATCTGTAGTAATCCTATATAATCCTCAGCAGTGCTGATTAGTGAACATTTTATCTGATTTTCATGACTTCGAAATTATATTTCATTTTCAAGTTGTTTCCGTTCCAGTTCATCAAGATTTTCAGTGTTCTTCTTTCATTTCTTCCCCTGTTTAATTCAAACAAGCAGTTTAACTATGCTAACTTAAAAGTATTAAAATATGCTTGAAGTCTCTTTTTTGAAATGTGAAGCCTGAAAGATTTTGTCTTTAAGTTATTAGGGTTAAAAATAAAAGGTCAGGTATGGAAAAACATATTGGTAACATCACCAAAGCATGTAGCAGGATGATATATAAAAGGCATATAATGAATGTAGTTGGATCCCCTCCAGTTCTGTTGGACACAAACATTCTATCTAGGTGCATTCCAGAGCATTAAGCATAGACATTAACAAATATGTGGAGTGGATTATTTGGAGTAGTCCATCTTTAAGTCTGAGACAGAACAATATATTTTGTTAATTGGTATCCAGACAATGGAAGCCTGATATGATTTAAGGAGTCCTAACTTTTGAAAACTCTTTAATCATTAACATAAGAACATAAGAGAAGCCATGTTGGATCAGGCCAATGGCCCATCCAGTCCAACACTCTGTGTCACACAGTGGCCAAAATATATACATACACACTGTGGCTAATAGCCACTGATGAACCTCTGCTCCATATTTTTATCCAATCCCCTCTTGAAGCTGGCTATTCTTGTAGCTGCCACCACCTCCTGTGACAGTGAATTCCACATGTTAATCACCCTTTGGGTGAAGAAGTACTTTCTTTTATCTGTTTTAACCTGACTGCTCAGCAATTTCATTGAATGCCCACAAGTTCTTGTATTGTGAGAAAGGGAGAAAAGTACTCCTTTCTCTACTTTCTCCATCCCAAGCATAATCTTGTAAACGTCTATCATGTCACCCCGCAGTCAACGTTTCTCCAAGCTAAAGAGCCCCAAGTGTTTTAACCTTTCTTCATAGGGAAAGTGTTCCAAACCTTTAATCATTCTAGTTGCCCTTTTCTGCACTTTTCCCAGTGCTATAATATCATTTTTGAGATGTGGTGACCAGAATTGTACACAGTATTCCAAATGGGAACGCACCATTGATTTATACAGGGGCATTATGATACTGGCTGATTTGTTTTCAATTACCTTCCTAATAATTCCCAGCATGGTGTTGGCCTTTTTTATTGCAATCACACACTGTCTTGACATTTTGAATGAGTTATCTACCATGACCCCAAGATCTCTCTCTTGGTCAGTCTCTGCTAGTTCACACCCCATCAACTTGTATTTGTAGCTGGGATTCTTGACCCCAATGTGCATTACTTTGCACTTGGCCACACTGAACCTCATCTGCCACGTTGACGCCCACTCACCCAGCCTCAACAGATCTCTTTGGAGTGCCTCACAATCCTCTCTGGGTCTCACCACCCTGAACAATTTTGTGTCATCTGCAAACTTGGCCACTTCACTGCTTACTCCCAACTCCAAATCTTTAATGAACAAGTTAAAGAGCATGGGACCCAGTACTGAGCCCTGCGGCACCCCACTGCTTACTGTCCTCCACTGCAAAGACTGCCCATTTATACTCACTCTCTGCTTCCTATTAATTAGCCAGTTTTTGATCTACAAGAGGACCTGTCCTTTTACTCCATGACTCTCGAGCTTACTAAGGAACCTTTGATGAGGAACTTTATCAGAAGCTTTCTGGAAGTCAAGGTAAACAACATCTATTGGGTCCCCTTTGTCCACATGTTTGTTCATCCCCTCAAAGAACTGTAACAGGTTAGTAGGGCAAGATCTTCCCTTACAGAACCCATGCTGAGTCTTCCTCAATAACTTGTGTTCATCAATGTGCCTTCTCATTCTGTCCTTGATAATGGTTTCTACCAACTTTCCCAGTGTTGAAGTCAGAATGACTGGCCTGTAATGTCCCGGATCTCCTCTGGAACCCTTTTTAAAGATGGGGGTGATATTTGCTACCTTCCAGTCTTCAGGAACGGAGGCAGATTTCAGTGAAAGATTACATATTTTTATCAGGAGATCCACAAGTTCAACTTTGAGTTAGTTTTACCTGGTGTGTTAGAGTATGTGGCCAAATACTTTAGCCGTTGGTTACCCAAAATTTGCTTGCTGAAAATGGTCATGTCCACCATTAGGCTCCATACCTGAGAGAGAAAAGACAATTTGAGGGCACTGCTACATGCCTTGAATTTAAGTAATTTAGCACAGTAGTTCTTGTTTGATCCTCTCAGGGACCTTTCCTTAATCTCATTTTCAATAGAATCCATGTACATGCAGCACCCTTTCTAGGAAAGCACTGTAATAATGCTGTCAATCACCTGGTTAACGTACTTTATTAATTTGGTGTGAAAAGCTGACAACATTCATATTGCAGCAGACCTGAGATACCAAATGCATTTCCATACTCTGTTTTATAAGCAAAGTTTTAAATCAGATAGTTGTGCTCCTGTTATCCTTAATTCTAGGAGAAAAGCAGTTTTTAAAGAAAATAGTAAGACCAGTGATCCATCTAGTCCAGCATCTCTTATGTTGGTTAACCGGCATAGAGGCTGAGGTTTTCTTCTGATGTCGCCTCCCAGCGCTGCTCTTCAGGGGTTCACTGCCTCTGAATATAGGGCTATGTTTACTCACTGTGGCTAGTAGCCACTGAAAGATCTTTCCTCCATGAGTCTGTCTAATCTTTTAAAGCCATCTATGCCTGTGGTCATCATCACTACATCCTCTGGGAGAAAATTCCACATTTTAGTATATTTTTTGTCTGCCCTGAATGGGTGCCTTTGAGTTGTGATATTTTGGAAATTTCTGCCTTTGTAGGACTAATTGTTTCCCTCTCTTAAGTTGCATTAGACAACACAGAAAAGAATACATGTGAACCACTGAATTAGAGCGTCTCCCTCCTCCCCCATTTACAATCATGGGGTATTTAGCTGCTGTAATGGCTGGGCGACTCAGTCATTTGCTCCAGAAGGAAATTAACTTTTATATCTATCATTCATAATTGTCAGATATCTTACAATTGTATTCCTTCAAAGGGTTTCTTACTGGTAGCCTGCTTTATGACCATAAAGATCTATAAAACGTCAGCCCCAGGTACAAGTTAATGTGTATAGGATCATTAAGCACTTAGTGCTTCACTTTTGTTAACAAAAACTTGGTTAAACATTGCAAGTAGATAGTGTTTTCTTCTTGCATGTAAAGAGGTGAAAGCTGTTAAAATGAGAATTTACGATAAAGAAGATTACATATTTTGTCAGGTGAAATCTTGGTTGCAAAGGGTACTTAGCAAGTCTCAAATTTCTTCTCAGTTCTTAAGTCTCATTATGTGATTTATTTGAGAATGTTTGTCCTAACTTATAACCACTGGTAAGCACTGGAGATATTTTACCTAAAGCATGCTGCGTAACAGAATTTCTTGATAATCTTTAGTCAATTTCCTCTTATTAACAACATAATGCAGACCTATCCATTGTTCTAGGATTTTGTATGATTATTTCTACCCCAGACTGTACTGAAGTTTCTTTGGATGAGGGTTTTTGAATTGGGCAGACTCCAGGTATCCACAGAGTAAACAGGGTATAGATGATGCTTCCTTCTGTACATCTGGTGTAGGGAGCAATCCTGTGCCACTTATTTCAGAAGCAAATCCCGTGTTATTCAGTAGATTTTCCCCTCAGGAAAATTTCTTTAGGATGCTGAATAAAATACAACTGGGAGCCAGTGTGGTGTAGTGGTAAAGAGTTTTGCACTAGTATTTGGGAGACCCAGGTCCAAATCCCCTCTTGTGCCAGAGAAGCTTGCTGGGTGACCTTGGACCAGTCACACTCTCGGCCTAACCTGCCTCACAGAGTTTTTGTGAGGATAAAAGGGAGGAGAGGAGAACAATGTAAGCTGCTTTGGGTCTCCATTGAGGAGAAAAGCAGAATATAAATGAAGCAAGTAAATAAAAGTTCAGTCATGCTTTGAAAGACCAACATTGATTTCAGTATGAGATTTCATGGGTCACTACTCACTTCTTCAGGTATCTGAAGCTCATGTTGAAATAAATGTTAGTCTTTAAGGTGCCACTGGACTTTTGTTCTGTTTTGCCTACAACAGATTAACATGGTACCCCTTTACAGTCATTTTTGGATTGTAGCCATAGTGTTTCAGACCACTCCAAAACAGAAGGCCCGTGGCACCTTAAGGACTAACAACATGTATTCCAATGTTAACTTTCATGAGACAGAGCTCACTTCTTCAGATACAGTAGAAGGAAGCTGCTTAACTTCAATTTTATAAAAGTCAATCCATTTCAAAAGGCTTTTGCCCACCTTATAGGCTTGCCAATCCCCAGGTCCCAGCCGGAGTCGTCCTGCTTTCCCAGGCTCCTTTCCGATTCCAGTCAGCTGGCCCGTTGGGGAAAGCCCCACCCCCACAACCACCATGTGTCACGTTCTCAGGGTACAGGCAGGAGTCCAAAGCTAGTCCAAGGTCAAAGTCCAGAAAGTCAAGCAGGAGCCAAGTCACCAATGCAGAATCACAAACCGGAATCAGAAGTCAATGTCCAAAAGGTCAGGGTGCCAAGGAAATCAAGCAGGTCAGGATCAGGAAGGAGCGTGGATGCAAGCCAGAGAATAGACTTGTTGCTTCCACAAGGTTACCAGGTCCTGGGTGGGAGCTATATGGGAGTCTCAATCAGCCTGCTCCCTGGGTGGCAGTGACTCTGCTTGAACTCAGGGCTGAGAGATCTGAAGCATAGACGTGCCTCATGTCTTCACTCTGAAAGTTCTTTCCGGAGCCTGCTTTGAACTCTTGAGATGGGAGGAGGAGAGCTTGGAGGAGATTGATCGTCAACAGCTGACACTGGTGCCTGGAGAGTGATCGATGGGTCAGCTGCTGTTTGTTCAGCTGAGGAACTGGCTGGCAACTCTTCCAGGTCTGTTAACCCTACCAGCTCCTCCTCGTCTGGGCTCATGACACCATGTGCCTTTCCACCTCCAGAGGCTTGTAAAGGTTTCCTCTAGGGATGGTGTGTCTGTGTCTTTAAGACTGAATCATGGCGGGGCGAGTAGGCAGAAGAACATGGCTGCTCCCAGCCCCTCCATTGGTTGCACAATTTTTTCAGAAGTCCTTTGCATAGGTAAGGTAAACTTGAACCTTTGGTTGCTCTGTGTTACTTTGAAGAAGTTAGAAGTTTAGCATCTTCTTCGTGGTCTCTGTGCATCACACTGATGGGATACAGGCGCCCACGCCGATCACGATCGGTAAACTTAAAAGCTGCGGATTTCCACGCCCCAGGCCCAGTGCGCATGCGCAGAAGCCCCACTGCGCATGCCCACTGGGACCGGAGCGGACATCCTGCCAGTTCTCTTCTGACCGCCACTTGGATCAGTCGATCATCACTACGGTCGGTTAACTTTCCTTGAATTATTAGGATTCATTGGATTTCCAGAGACTTTCTTAGTATATTTCTTTTTGTTTTCTTTCGTTAGTTTGGTGAGAGTAGAGGAGGAAAGGATCATCAGCTCCTTTTTCCCTCCCCCCCTTTTTTCTTTCACCCCCCCTCCCCTTCGCATGGAAAAGCGTTGGGGATTTTTCAAGAGGTGTGCAAAGTGCGGGAGCAAAATCGCCCCACCCGACGGCCACACACTCAGCCTACTCTGCCTGGGAGAGTCGCATAGACCGGACTCGTGCACACATTGTGCCAGGTTTTCAAGGCAGACAAAAAAGAATCGGGCAGCCCGCCTAGCAGCTGCATTGATGGAGCAGGCGTTGTCTCCAAAAAAGATGTCAACTTCATCAGACCGCGTCCACAAACAATTGACATCGGAGTCAGTCAATACCAACAGACCCCCTTCCGATGCCGATCGCCCCACAAAGAGAGCGGGCTCAGCATCTCAAGGGGTTTCTTCGTCACCGGAAGAACCATCACCACACAAGGTGGTTGAAGAACAACCCATATCCCCATCTGAAGACCTCAAATCTTACGGGGACCTCATAAAATGAATGGCCCAGACCTTATCTCTACCCCATCAGTTCTAGTATTTGCCAGATTCCACATGAGAATATTACAGTTGTGGTTCCTCAGACACTTCCGATGCCAGGTGGACCCTCCATCGCGCAAGATGGTAATTCCACAGTCGGTCTTATCTACCCTTGGGTGGTGGCAACAGAAACGGCACCTCCTAGAAGGAGCGCCATTCCACAGACAACCCCCTGCAATATCTATAACTTCAGATGCGTCCCTGTGGGGGTGGGGAGCTCATGTGAATGGCATTTGCGTGGGAGACAGGTGGCCCAAATGTCACCTACAATATCACATAAACTTTCTGGAGTTATTGGCGATTCATCAGGGGGGGACGGTGGCTCAGTGGTAGAGCATCTGCTTGGGAAGCAGAAGGTCCCAGGTTCAATCCCTGGCATCTCCCAAAAAGGGTCCAGGCAAATAGGTGTGAAAAACCTCAGCTTGAGACCCTGGAGAGCCGCTGCCAGTCTGAGAAGACAATACTGACTTTGATGGACCAAAGGTCTGATTCAGTATAAGGCAGCTTCATATGTTCATATGTTCGTATCATGCCAGTCTTTCCTTTCTGCCGTTGATTGCAAACAAGACAGTGGCAATCCTGATGGACAATACCACTGCGTTGGCCTACATAAACAGGCAAGGGGGCACAGTATCAAGGAAGCTATGCCTGTTAGCTCTGCGCATATGGGAGATTTGCAGGGAAACAAGCACGACGTTAGCAGCAACTCATCTTCCAGGCAACCAGAATGCCTGTGCAGACTTTCTCAGTCGTGGGGGAGCCACACTCCACGAGTGGGAACTCAACTGGGAATTTCTCCAACCCGTTTTCCAGAAGTGGGAGACACCAGAGGTGGATGTGTTCGCCACACGCAGCAACACAAAGTGCAAGAGTTTTTGCTGCTGGGGAGGAGTGCATCCACTGTCGTTGGGGGACGGCTTGCTGTTCCTTTGGACCCAACAACACATATACTTGTTTCCTCCCATTCCATTAATCACCAGAGTAGTGCACAAGATCTACAGCGAGCACCTGAGAGGGATTCTCATCACCCCCTGGTGGCCCAGACAACAGTGGTTCTCTCTAATTCTGCGACTATCCAAGGGAATCTTCCACCAGTTTCCCATAGTCCCAAACCTTCTTCTGTTCCACCAGGGACTAGTGATCCACCACGATGTTCCACATCTAAAACTAACAGCGTGGAGACTGATGTAAGGTCACTCTCTGTAAGAGCACAGCACGTCATCCTGAATAGTAGGAAACCATCTACTCGGAAGTCCTACGAGTACAAATGGTCGAGGTTCGTTCACTTTGCTTCAAACGCCTTGGTTGATCCAAGGATAGCAGGCCTTCCTATGATCCTAGACTTCTTGCTCATTTTACTGGATAAAGGGCTAGCGGTATCATCAATAAGGGTGTACTTAGCGGCCATTTCGTCCAACCATGCACAGATTGAAGGACATTCGGTTTTCAGACATCCTAATACTAAAAGATTTCTTCGTGGTCTTATTAGACTCTATCCGTCAACCAGATACCCTGCTCCAACATGGGACCTTCTGGGAGTTTTACATGCTCTGGCGGGGAAACCTTTCGAGCCAATGGCGACATGTTCCCTCCAACTGCTAACATGGAAGGCAGCCTTCTTGATAGCTATTACCTCTGCGCGCAGAGTGGGTGAGCTTGCTGCATTATGCTGAGATGACCCGTATCTGTGCTTCAGCGCTGAGGGAGTTTGGCTGTGGCCAGACATCTCTTTCCTGCCTAAGGTGATTTCCTCGTTTCACCTGAACACAGAAATTTATTTACCTGTTTATTTCCCTAACCCGAGTTTGGAATCAGAGTGAAGACTTCATGCTCTAGATGTGAAAAGGGCACTTTCCTTTTATTTACATCGGGTAGGACCATTTCGAAAGGACCCCAGACTTTTTGTTTCATACACTTCAGCTTCGCTGGGCTGTAAAATCTCGTCTCAAAGAATCTCTTAGTGGATTACAGAGACCATAAAGCTTTGTTACTTGTTAAACAAGAGACCTCTTCCTGGGCCTATCAGAGCTCACTCTACCAGAGCAATGGCCACCTCCACAGCTTTCATGAAAGGGGTGCCGTTGCGGGACATTTGTGCGGCTGCCACTTAGTCCTCCCCGCATACCTTCGTCAGGCACTATGCGCTGGACCTTCGTTGGCATCAGGTAGGCCGTGCTGTTCTTCAGTCTCTTCCCTGCTGATGGACCATTGCACCCTCCTCCAGGTAGGATGTTAGCTTGCTAGTCTCCCATCAGTGTGATGCACAGAGACCACGAAGAAGATAAACAGGTTTCTTACCTGTAACTGATGATCTTCAAGTGGTCATCTGTGCAGTCACACTACCCGCCCTCCTTCCCCTCTGCTGCCAGTCCATCTGTGGATCATGCAGCGGTCAAAAGGAACTGGCGGGATGTTCTGCATAAAAAACAAATAGCTAGTATGTTTTACTGGATTTTTTTTTTGTTTTCCTTTACAACTTGAATAAATTGTTACTTGATTTTTGTTTGTTTGTTTTCCTTTATAACTTGAATAAATTGTTACTGGGTTTGTTTTGTTTCCATTTGTAACTTGTATAAATTGAATAAATGAAATTAAATCCCAAATTGCTAATACAAGTATCTCTCGCTTTTTGTCTTGATCACACTGGAGCATTGCCAAGAACAGGCAGGACTATGCAGGCACCAGAAGGCAGTGGTTTTCCAGCACTGCTGCTGGCACTGGAAAGCTACAGTGTTTTGTTCAGTGTTTTTAATGTCTGTTTCCCTTCAGATCGGCAGTCTCTCTTCTTTAAGAGCGAGGGCTACCCTGTCTAACAAAAAGGAAATGTCCGCCTCAACAGTAGCCTGAAACTACCGCTGCTGTTGACACTTGGAAGTGTCCCTGAGGAGCATTGAAGGCAAGGACTTGCATCCTTGTGGTAGCACCCTACTGCCAGGGTGGGGAGAATGGAACAGAGTAAATTCATTAATAATAATAATAATAATAATAATAATAATAATAATAATAATAATAATAATAATAATAATAAACAACTTTTATTTGTATCCCGCCCTCCCCGCCGAAGCAGGCTCAGGGCGGCTAACAAGACATGACAAGACATTTGGCAGAAAGTAAAATGATATTGGTGGTTTGGGCAAGTGCTTTTCCCTAATGAGAGCCAGTTTGGTGTAGTGGTTAAGTGTGTGGACTCTTATCTGGAAGAACCAGGTTTGATTCCCCACTCCTCCACTTACAGCTGCTGGAATGGCCTTTGGTTAGCCATAGCTATTGCAGGAGTTGCCCTTGAAAGGGCAGCTGCTGTGAGAGCCCTCTCAGCCCCACTCACCTCACAGGGTGTCTGTTGTGGGGGGAGAAGATATAGGAGACTGTAAGCCGCTCTGAGTCTTTGATTCAGAGAGAAGGGCGGGGTATAAATCTGCAGTCATCATCATCTAATATTAGACAGCAGTATCAGAGCCAGGATCCAAATTCAGCCCTTCCTATATAAACAACTGGCTGCTGTCTATTCAAGTGAGAAACCTGCACTTTTTCCTCTGCAGCAACTCATCCGAGTTACTCTGGAGAAAGATGCAAAGTATTTGTCTAAATTTTTACTTCTTCATATACACAAACCCTTGGATAGTGCTAAGTAGTCTGTTCAACTACATTTCAGAACCTACTGTATTTGAGAACATTCATTGTAACATGAAGAAAAATACATGGGCCAAAGCTGTTCCCCAAGTATTAGTGGTAATAAATGTTTTTGAGAACATGCATATTTCTTCTGCAGATAATTCCTTCCTGAAAAATGTATGCTGAATTCTGAATGTCAAGTTAGGATAATTGACATTTTAGTCTGGGTGGTTATATTGTTACTTTTAAAATAGTAAATAAGGTCCCCCCCCCCCAAAAAAGTAACCATTAAATCTATATTTACCCTCGTGGAAAAGTTTATGTAGCTGTTCATTTTTACAGTTGAATCCTTACACTCTTCAAAGTCCACTGAAGCTAGAGGGTTTAGAAGGGAATACTGCTGTTTAGAATTGCAATTTGAGACATTTTACCTTGTATGTTATGCCACTGGTGGTGGTATATATCTTGTTATATGCAGCAGATTATTCAGACAAAATGCAGAAATATCAGAATATAGGTACTGAGGAACCATGGTAGAGAATGTATATATGTTCTCAGGAACATAAAGGATAGTGTGCTTTAAATGAAAAGAATGGTCTCACTGAAGTAGGTTCAAACAAAAAACTTACTGGAACAGATCAAAATGAAGGTGGTATGGCTAATAAAATAATAGCAGTCTTGAGGTCTGTAATTCCTTCTTAGATTAGATACATGATATTTTGTTGGCACAGAGTTCAAACGCTGATTCTCATTCTATTAGTAATTTGACTTCAGTCATGCACAGACTTGTTGACAGCTATTTACTAGAAATCTCCTGTAAAGTTGGGAAGGTAGACCAGGTATCCTGCTGTGCAGCAATAAGGGTATTGGCATACCAGCTGCAAGGGCTATTTTTAGCCTGTGTTTTAACTTTATGGTGGCATTGTGTATTAGTGCAGTAAATGCAGTAAAATTTTAAAGTAGTAGAAACCTGAACACTCTACTGTCTGGTTCCTTCTCTGAGAAATGGGGAGGTTCAAGGTAGACTTTCCAGACTGTTGGAATCAGGATACCTCAAGAATAAAGGACCAGAGATTATCTCTCCAGTTAATCTCTTTGGTTTCCCAGGCAACAAGAATAAAAGTGCTCCAAACTATTAAAATGTAAACACAATATAAAGTGGGTGAATGCCTAAACAGAAAGCTAACATTATGGGTTTGATCTAACAGACTGCAAAGGTACTCATGGATATGGATCTTTACCATTTCCCCTTTCCCCAGCAGCCACTTGAGTCCCCTGAAAAGCTGATGCTTGCAATCATGGAAGCTTTTTGAACAAAACATGATGGGGCACAGGCTGACACTGCGTCCCTTCACTCCTGACAGTTTCACTCATGCAAGATGCTCTATCAGCACAAGGGAGAGGCTGTGGTCACCCAATTTGATCTTTTCACAGCAGTACCCCTCGTGTTACTATTAGGCTCCATGACTCTGAGCATCAGCTTTTAGGTCTTGGGCTTGCTAAAGGAAGGGGCGGGTGGGAAAGTTCCATGACCGTGAGCACTCCCACTTGAAGTTTGTAGGATCCAACCCAATGCCACTGAAAGTACAAGAAGTTATAAATAGTAATATTTATAATGCTGAGCATTTCATGTACATTTTCTCAAACTCCTACAGCAAGTCTGGCTGGAAATAGTGCTATCTTTGCAGAGAGTTTACCAAAGGACACACAATAAAAATACAGCTTAATCAGCAGTCCAGCTAGGGACCTTCTGGCTCACAACACATGTTCTTGACTTCTCTATAAGAAGCAAATTACTATCCAATAATGACTAAGTGAAATAGGTATAATTGAAAAAGAGAACTTCCCTAAAACAATTAACTTGTTCATTGTAGCAGATTATTTTTTTAGAATTAACAAAAAATAATTAAAAATGCAGTTTACCAAGGCTTTAAAAACATCTGTTCATACAAAATGTAGCCTGTTTTATCATATATAAAAAAAATCATGAGGACTGGGGATTGAATGATCATCTGAGGATAGGTATTACAGGATGAATGTTTTTTAGATGAATGCTGAAGGCCCAGTTCAAAATCAGTGAATTGATTCAGGGCATCATGGCTATTAAAACTTCTAGGAACTAGGAACCTTAAAACATTTTCAGTGAGTTGAGATAGTGTCCTTTTCAGTGGCCCTCCTTATGCATTCTTCAAAAGAATGTAACACTATCAATACTTTTTTGTCTGATTCTCATGCACTGAACTCAAAGACAGGGAAAAACCAGTGCAGATGGCTTTTCTCAGAGGATGGAGATGGATGGTGTTGAGGAGAACATTGTTGGTTATTGAGGAAGACAATCCTGATGTGGAGCTAAAGGTAGTGGGTGAATCTGAATGATAATGTTTGGCCATATTGTAAGCCAAAATGCCCTCAAAACGAGGTTGGGGAATTAGTTTGATGGGCACCCGGCTTTAATAGGAATCTTTTTACCAATGTATACCAGGCTCAATCATCCAGAAGGTAAATGCTCAATAAGAGGACTCTAATTTAATAAAAACCAATTGTAATTTATTTAGAATAATAGTTCTTTCATACAAGGTAAAAATACAAAACACTCACACATTCACACAGGTCTAGGAAACACAGATAGATTGATAGGGGAACATATATGGATAAACAGACAGGGCAATAATTACCATCGTAGTCTTCCAGGAAGGTTTCCAATGGCGACATAAGAGGACAGGGGAAATGGACCCAAAACTGTGGCCAGAATTGGGGATGGATCTAGACAGCGGACCTGGGATACTGTTAGATGCACACATGAGTGGAGTTGGGTCAGAGGTTAAATAGACTCTCGCAGACCCTACAGGGGCTGGGAGGTCTTGGGGAGGAGCAGGGGGAGGCTCTGTGATGGCCAAGGAGGGCTGGACATTAGCAGAGCCAATGGTGAGTTCCTTGCTGACACCTAATTGGATGCCAGTTTGGGCCAATGAACTTCACCTGAGTCCGGTGAACCTGGAAATTTCCAAGCTGCAATGCTGCCTGGGGCGGCTCCAAGGTATTAGACTGGAGTAAGAATGGGAATGGCTGGATACTTAAGGTTAAATGGGATTATCTGGGAAGGTGACAATAGGGAATCAAATACTGGCCTAGGTATCACCCGGGTTAGACAAAGGACTTGGTTGAGACAGGAGATGGTTTTCCTCTTATCTCATCTTCTGCTGGGCAAGAGTTATTGTTCTGGTATTGCTGAGCAATTAGGATCAACAGTGGAGCTGTTAATCCATTCATGAGGCAAATGGGTTGCTTGCAGGCTCAGGGTGTGTACGTGTGACTTTCCCACTAAGAAGAAATGAGTCCAGCCTGGCAGGGTATGCTTGGATCAGGAAAGCAAGATGGATTCTGGTGGTGTTAAGCCTTTGGTTCATGGAGACAGGCTGGAAACATGGTGGCCTGGCTTCTTCCACTGCAGTGGCCAAGACTGGGCACACAAGGAGCAGCTGGAGCATGTCTGTAGTTCTGGCTAACACCCTTCAGAGATGTAGAATGCTGCTGCAAAGCTGAGGCTTATAGTATCCACATAAGCCTTAGAAACTGTAAGCAAAGTCCACTTCTTAGAGCAGATGTGTGAGAGTGAAAACTCCAGGCACCCTGGCAACCATACTGGTGATCATGATGTCCATGTGTATGAAAAGTAGGGGGCTTTTCCTCACAATATCAGACCAGAGAGTGGGAGTGGCTTGACCTCCCACACTAACCCTGCCTGAGACTCCCAGCAGGTATCTGTGTGGTTGTACAGGGTCAAATTTAACATCTGTAGGCTTTGTTGTGAAGCTGAAATTCTATATTTTGTCTAGTATTTCAGCTGCCTACTGGATTCAAGTATAATTGATTCCCACTAGCATCTGAGACAGGGCTAGCATGCTGGGTGGTCAGGAAAATAAGGTGTGCTCCTTACTTTGGTTCCTCAGTACGTATATGGCCACCAATTCATCCAAACTGGCCTACTGTTGGGAGTTTATAGATTACTGTTAATTTCCAGAGCTGCAATTGAAGGCTGTTATTAGTGCATCCCAGTGCCTTTTTTGTGAAAAAAGCCCAGCAGGAGCTTATTTGCACATTAGGCTACACTGCCTGTCCTGGGAGCACGTGGCTGTCGCATGGCAGGTCGGGTCAGCCGGAGCCCTGGCCAGCCCAGGCAGAGCTCTGCTCTTGTGGACTCCGGCAGAAAAAAAGCTCGGGTCTTCCTTGTATCTCACATCTGAAGAAAGGGAATGAAAAAAATGCACCTTTAAGGAAATAACATTCATGTTAACTATTGCCTGCGATTGAAGGTAGCAAGGCTGGGTAGCAAAGAATAAAAAGAATAAATATTGAGACCAAGATTATGCAGAGTTTGTTCACTGAATGACACATGGCCAATATTTGTACAAGCCAGTCACGCTTCCTTAAATTTTTCAAGTAATCTGAGTTCCTACAAATTAATAACTTTGGAGAGTGCAAGATGTCTAGCAACAAACAGCAACAAAAACATTTGCATTATTATCTGGATATGTATGCAGTTTTCTGACTTTGAACTTTTAGGAGTTTTTAAAGCTTTTTAAATTATTACTTATACAACATGTGAAACAAACCTTAGGTTTGAAATGAGAATTTAAAAATTTTTCATTGTTAAATATTAATTTGAGTGCTTGTATAAACATACAGCTTGTCTCTTTGCTTTGAAAATTTGTGGCTTACTTTTTGCCTTAAGACAGTATCCACAACATGGCGAAAATATCAAGAGAAGTATAGAAAAACAATAAATGGATACCAGAAAACCAAATCCAGTGGTATGTGTTATTAGGAAAGCTTGAAAGTGATCGTATCTTATATTGAATCAGACCCTTCCTTGGTCCATCAAAGTCAGTATTGCCTGCTCAAACTGGCAGTGGCTCTCTAAGGTCTCAGGCAGAGGTCTTTCACATCACCTGCTGCCACCAGATCTTTTAACTGGATATACTGGGGATTAAACCTGCAAACCTTTCTGCATGCCAAGCAGATGCTTTACCACCGAGCCATAACCTTCCAGCGAAAGCTTCAGCATTATAACACCCTTTGTAGAAAGATATGGTATAAATGCTTCTAGAATATTGTTGGTCACTCTGTCTCAAAAAAGGATACTTTGTTACTGGAAGAAGAGCAGAAAAGGGCAAGCAGGATATTAAAGCGGTAGAGCAGCTTTCCTAAAGAATGGTTTGGATTTGTGATTTTTAGTTTAGAAAAAGAACAGGTGTCAGTAAATGATAAAGGTTACTGTAATTATGTAGCGGGATTTGGGGACAGCCCTGTGAAATTGACTGGTGTGTTCTGGGCAAACGAGAGTACATCTTCATACAATGCATGGTACTTTGTGAAATTATCACAATAAGATGTAATGATAGCCTGTAGCATAAATAGCTTTTAATAGGGCAAGTCAATGAAATAAGACAAGTCAATGAAAGGTATGGGGTCTATTATAGGGTTGGATCGCACAGTAAATTATCACTAACAGAGAGGGGTGATTTTCTGTATCATCCCCTCCCCTCCCCCTTCTGATTCCTCACCTTGGGATCCTGTTTCCTTCAGGAGCAGCATTGAGGAATTATTTCAGTGGAAAGTGGGTGGAGAGTAGGGTTGCCAAGTCCAATTCAAGAAATATCTGGGGACTTTGGGGGAGGAGCCAGGAGACTTTGGGGGTGGAGCCAGGAGACATTGGGGCGGAGCCAAGAACAAGGGTGTGACAAGCATAATTGAACTCCAAGAGAGTTCTGGCCATCACATTTAAAGGGACAGCACACTTTTTAAAATGTCTTCCTTCTATAGGAAATAAAGAATAGGGGCACCTTCTTTTGGGGCTCATAGAATTGGACCCCCTGGTCCAATCGTTTTGAAACTTGGAGGGTACTTTGGGGAGAGGCACTAGATACTATATTGAAAATTTGGTGCCTCTACCTCAAAAAACAGCTCCCCCAGAGCCCCCAAAACCTCCAGATTAATTCCCCATTATACCCTATGAGAATTGATCTCCACATAGGGAATAATGAAGACGTTTCCCTCTCCTCCTCCCTCCCCCCCCCCTTTCTGGCAACTGAAGCGAGGGACTGGCCTTTCTACTCACGAGTTGCTGCCAGCTTCTTTACAGCAGCAGTCACACCATCCCAAAGTGGAGCCTTGCAATCAAGCCTCCGGAGGTGCAAAGGCACATGGTCCTTTGCAGGCGGGGCTTCTCTCCTCCCCCCCCCCCCAGCCAGCTGACTGGGCGCGGGAAGCAGCTTGCGAAAAGGAAGAACGGCTGCTGCAACGGGGCTGGGTGGGAAGGGAAGGGAGGAGGAGAAGCATCGGGCATTGGAGTCCGTCAAGACCCGCCTGCGTTCGGCAGCCACCTCCACCCGCTCGCTGGCGAGCCAGCCTCCCTTCTCAAGATTTCCCTTGCCAGGCTCAGCACCTCCTCCCCGGACGACGCAAATGCTCCTTGGCGCCATTCCCCCTCCTCCCCCCGCTTCCAGAGTTATGGAAAGCGGGAAAAGAGGCTGAAAATCCAGTATTCTCCCGCCAGGGCGGGAGGCTTGGGAAGGCTAGTGGAGAGGAAGTCCCTTTCCACAGATGAAAATGTTTTCCATTAGTAGAATCTAAGCTTTATTACCTAATAATAAAGTGCAGTCAAGTCACAATCGATCCTAACACCACATAGAATTAAGAAGGCAAGCAATGGGCAGAGGTGGTTTGCCATTACCTTCCTCTGTGTAGCACCTGGTCTTCCTTGGTGGTCTCCAATCAAAGTACTAACCGTGGCTGACCCTGGGATAGCTTCTGATCTCTGACAAACTCACACTAGTCTGGAATATTCAGGCTACATAATAGCTAAATGAAACCTCTGTGTTCCTAAGTTCTCTGAATACCAATTGCTGGGGACTGTGCTCTATGTATATATGTGTGGCAGTTCATGTTTTGAGTCTGATTTTCAGATGTCTTAGTGTAGTTTCAGAAAAAGCTGTTGTAATATTGTGTCTGACAAAAAGTGGTATATTCATTTATTTTCACATAATAGCACGACATTTTGCCATTTATTTATCACTGGAGATATAAGCACTAGACAACAAGATGCCTGTGAATTGAACAATAATATATTTCACGAGTAATTTGTACTGATCAGTGGCATATTTAATGCCAGATGTGGTAGAGATTTCTTTCTAGAATTGTAGAATATTTTTGAAATATTAGAACAGCATTTTAAGTCATAAAACTCTTAAGTCAGCGGAATAACTTTTAGTTTAGTTTGTAGAGACAGGGAGAAACTTCATATTGGTTGCAAACTCAAAGCTTAATTCAGGAATGTATTCTGCAATGGACTAGATAAAGCTCTATGTATTTTAGGAACATTTATTTTTTGTACTACGTCATAATTACCGTATATCAACACTGTTCAGTCACCTTCAAGTGAAAAGATTGTGCCTTTGGCATGCATAAATAATTGTTTGTAAAGTAGTCATAATGGTGCACCTTGCATTTGGAAAGCATCTTCTACTCATGGGTGCATAGGATTCCCAACAGTGCCTATGCAAATGCTGGGTGATTTGAGGGGGAGGTTATGCCTAGGAAAGGCAGAGTTTTGGAATGATGTGATGTCACTTCTAGGTGACATTCTAGACTAGGGATGTGCAAAAAAAAAAATTCGGAATTACACGGATTCGGAAGTGCACAGGGAAAAAAATTTCGGATTCCCCATGCACTACTGAATACCGTATTCGGAATAGCCGCATATACGGTAGATGCACGGCTATTACCGAATATACGGCCCTATTATACCCTATGGGCCATTGAAATCAATGGCAAATAGGGTATATTTGAAGCCGCCTGGAGGGGGGGGGGTTTGAGGGAGAGCCCCCAAATTTGCAGGGGACCTGAAGGGGACTCTCCCCTCCAACCCCCCCAAGTCCCAAAAAGATTGGGCCAGGGGATCCCATTCCAGGGGCACCCAAAGAGGGTGCCCCTATTCCATCATTATACCCTATGGGCCATTAAAATCAATGGCAAATAGGATATAATTGAAGCCGCCTGGAGGGGAGGGGGTTTGAGGGAGAGCCCCCAAATTTGCAGGAGACCTGAAGGGGACTCTCCCCTCCAACCCCCCCAAGTCCCAAAAAATTTGGACCATGGGGTCCAATTCCTGGGGCACCCAAAGCCAAACCTAACTTCACACCAGAGAATCTCTATAGGCCCCAAATGCACTACATCCCTCTATCTAATCTATGAACCCTGGGCCTGCAGGCCTGGCACCAACATAAACCCAGTTGCCAACCTCACTGCCACACAAAACACAATCTGCTCAAGGTCTGCTCTGCAGACCTGCTTGCAGCAAACCCAGATGCCAGCTCTCCAGCCCTGCCCCAAACAACACGGGGAGAGCTTGTCAACCACAAAAAGCCTGCTGGTTCTGGGTCTCTCACCCAGGTGCCAGCTTCCCTGCCACAGAACACACAATCTACAGATGCCAGCTCTCCAGCCCTGCCCCAAATAACACGGGGAGAGCTTGTCAACCACAAAAAGCCTGCTGGTTCTGGGTCTCTCACCCAGGTGCCAGCTTCCCTGCCACAGAACACACAATCTACAGATGCCAGCTCTCCAGCCCTGCCCCAAATAACAAGGGGAGAGCTGGCAAACCACAAAAAGCCCGCTGGTTCTGGGTCTCTCACCCAGGTGCCAGCTTCCCTGCCACAGAACACACAACCTACTCTATAAAAACAAGAAAGTGACCCAGCCCACACACACCCTCACCAACCCCCACACCAACCAGAGGCAATTTAAAAAACCAAAACAAAACCAGCAGAATCACAAAAGGCCAAGTGTTAAAAAAAAGTGGCCTTTTCACCAACAAGAAAAGGGGGACAAAAGTGGCCTTTTAAACAATGGAAATTAGGCCAAACAGCACCCGCCCCAAGAACCCAAAGAAAAGAGTAACAGCAGCAGCACAACACAGCACAGCAGCAACAAATCAAACACTGAATACTTTTAAAACAGTAAAAAATTAACTTTTAACAATACAGGAACTTTGCCACCCCCTCCCCCCCAAAAAACCCTTCACCCTAACCCCAAGAAATTAAAGCCACCCAAATCAGGAGAAGTAAAAGGACACTGCACTTTTAAAAGTCCTCTCACTAAATTAAGATATGGGCAGATTGTCAAACCCCCCCACCCCAGGCCCCCTCCCCAAGCAGAAACCCCAAATAAGCTACCCCACCACCACCCAAATCTGGATAAGTAAAGGGACTCTAAGTCTTTAAAAAAAGTCCTTTTACCAACAATAAATAAAAACAAGAACCCTTTTTACCTTGTCTTCCAGGGAAGTCTGAGTGAGAGAGCTGCTGCCGCAGCAGCTTAAGCAATCTCTTACACACAGCATGGAGGAGTCAGCCAGGAAGTGAAGACTCCTTAGAAAGCCCTTCAAAGCATGCATTTCCAATGTATTTTACAAATGCATGCTTTGGATTGGCTGTTGGGGCTCCTCTTCCCCCTCCCCCCTCCCTGATCCCAGGGATGTTAAGGCAGAGGCGGGAAGGTGCCAAAGGAGCTCCTTTGAAGCTCCAGAAGCTAATTGCCGCCTTTTGTTTTGAATTGACAGCTGTTTGCTTATGAATAGCTATTCGTAACTACACAGCGAGCCTATTCGGCTGCCGTGTAATGGGCGCTTATGGAAGTCGGCTGCAGGCTATTCCGTATGCGGCCGAATCAACACTGGTTCGGCTGTAAATATGGCTCGGCCGAGCCGAATGCACATCCCTATTCTAGACCACAGAGATTAGGAAAAATTCCTAAAGACCATAGAAACTAAGGGGAATTCCTCAAGCATCATTATGGGAGTCATTTTACCCCTTAGCTCCTCAATTTCTCAAGAGTCAGAGATTGGGGCAAAGGACAGGGAATAACCTGCTGGGACCTGAACAACTGGGGATCCATGAAAGAGATGTTTTAGATATCAGGCTGAAATTCCAGGCAAGAAAAGTGAGACTAATCTAAACATGTGAAAGAGAAAGAGGTACTTTTCTCCCTTTCTCACAATACAAGAACTCGTGGGCATTCGATGAAATTGCTAAGCAGACAGGTTAAAACGGATAAAAGGAAGTACTTCTTCACCCAAAGGGTGATTAACATGTGGAATTCACTGCCACAGGAAGTGGTGGCGGCCACAAGTACCGCCACCTTCAAGAGGGGTTTAGATAAAAATATGGAGCACAGGTCCATCAGTGGCTATTAGCCACAGTGTGTGTGTATATATAAAATTTTTTGCCACTGTGTGACACAGAGTGTTGGACTGGATGGGCCGTTGGCCTGATCCAACATGGCTTCTCTTATGTTCTTATGTGCTTGGAGCCACATAACAGAACAAGCAAATGTATAAAAACTACTATAGAAACTACCTGTTATCACACTGTATGATTGCCTCTAGAGACTATTGCCTTTCGCTCACAGTTCTTTAGATCTAACTCAGTACATAGAGCCAATAAGTTGGTTAGCTATATAGGTCCTACTGAAGAACAGCTTAAAGCAGTGTTTGTTTATTTTTCAAGATCTGGTCTCTAAGCAGCAGCATGGGATGTATTAAACTGAGCGTGTGACCTCACAGTCATATCACAGGAAGAGGGAAGTGTGCAGTGTGACAGAACACTGGGCAGTGAACTAAGAAAGGTGGGGGTAGGAGACACAGGCTGAGCAATAAGAGGTGTACAGTAGTAAGAAGCAAGCCAAGGGCAAGAGCCCTGGAAGAATCTTCACCGCATAGTGACCAGAGGAGGGAGGCATGGTGCCATTGCTTTCAACACATGCACAACAAATGGCCAGTGAGATCATATGAATAATCAGCAAAAGGGGGACAGCTGTACAGAGTCATGCAACTAGCAAGTGGGGCTTTGTAGATTAACTTTGGGGGTATTGACTCGTGGGTTGAAGACACCTGGCCTAAAACACACTTGGTATCTATTAGAGCAGGAATCCACAGATAGCACTCTTGAGTCTTCCCTTGTATTAGCAAGCCAGGTTATTAAAGGTATTAGAAAAGCTACAGCATTGCATTATATTAAGTGCTTTGTTGGTCAGTGGGTCAATGTCAGAAGCCCTTGAGGAATACTCTCTCTCCTTGCCCCAATACCATTAGATACAAACATGTCCACTCAAATTATGTGTGCTGGCCAAACTGTGGTCAGTGGCTAAAAAATGCTTATGTATCTTCTGACAAGTTGTCAGTGTCGCCCAGTAAACAGGGCTTTATGTGCAGGTATTAACATTTTCTGTTCTAGTCTTCAACTTGTTTTTTCAAGTAACAAGCATGGAATTGACTTACACTCAAGAAGTATGTCGCTCGCTGTACTCATTATGAGCAAGTTGACGAAGTCAAGAGGAAGTAAATGGTAAAAACTTGTTATGCTTTTTCTGAAAACACTCCCTGCCCATTCAGTAGGGATGTTTCCAGAAAGAGTGACGGGATTACTTGACTCTAACTGGATGGAATATTGTAAGAAACCCTATTCAATGTTCCCTCTAAGCTGCAGAGTTGTGAGCAAAAATTCTACTTTGTGAGCTACTTGCATTAAAGTTGTGAGCTACTGCATAAATTAGTGTGCTTCCTGAGCTGAGACAAAAATGTGTGAGCTGGAGGCTAAAAATCTGTGAGCCAACTCACACTAACTCAGTTTAGAGCGAACACTGGTTGGGGCTGGGAAAAAAACATTTTCAAGTTACTGTTCTGTATGATAAAAATGATGGTGTTTCTGTAAACACTGTGGGAAAGACAGCTGAGTGAATAACAATCTTTATGTGGACTTGTTTTCTTCTGACCACTACAGTTTGCCATGAAGCTTATGGTGTTGAGGTGCCTTGGAAGCATATCAGTTTCTAGACAGAGAATTATGGTTGTCTAAGCAAATTGCTTTTGCCAAACCGTGAGGGGGCACTAGTTTGATTTCTATCCTGCTGGTCTTTGTGAAGACTGGGTGCTTAGACTGTGTCAGAATCCTTGCCATTTTGGAGGGATTGGCTTTGCAACTCACATGTGGCCTAGGGCAATTTTTGATGTAATCATACTAAGTATGCCTCTTTATATCAGTTGATGAGGAGCATGGATTCTGTTGCAGTTTTCCTACTCATTGACTTCCTGGAGGTGGTTGGTCAGCCACTGTGTGAACAGAATGCTGGAGCAGGTGGGCCTTTTGTTTGATCCAGCATGGCTGCTCTTATGTTCTTAAGACTTCTTATGGAGGCACCATTCCTCTTCAGAGGGCTGAGACTTCAGGGGTATTGTTGACACTATCCAGTATTCATTTTCTCATTAATGGGTATGGAAAATGGGAATGAGAATGGGGAAAGGTGGGAATGGGAAAAAGGAAGAGCCTGTGGGATAGGAGAAGCTTGACCCATTACAGCCACCATACCTCTCCAAGTGCAAGAAAACCATTCCTTTTGGCTGCTCAGTGTGGCAGCCAACGTGAATAACTTTGTGACATGTAATATTGACAAAAGCATGTGAAACTTCTAAAATTAAACAGTCTATTATACTCCCATTCAGATCTGCATTAATTACATACATAGTCATGTTTATGAAAAATAGTATTAACAATAAGAATATAATTTCAGAGTACTGTACTAATGTATTTACTTACAACAGTAAGTTAAATTATAGTGTATTTTAAGACTTCTTTGCCAAAGGCAATAAACTTAACAACATGCTTATTAAAACCTTTGTATGAAACATCATAAGAACAATGCAGACTAAACCATTCTTGCATCCGAAAAGCTGGAATGCATAGGAGTTTTTTTATTCTTTATTGCCCCAAGTAAAACTCTGTGGAAACAGATAAGTGATGACAAAGCTTTGATGTTAATAAACCCAAATGGAAGTCAAAAATCAAAGTGTGTAAGCGGCTAGGTTATAAAAAGAGAGATGACAGAGTTATACCCTGTAATTAGGTGTAATTTGTGCTTTTGGCACAGCTATTTGTCCTGCATGAATGAGAGGCTGTCTTACATTCTCTTTGCTTGTATAATAGAATTACAGTACTGACACATCCCCTTAAACATGTTAAAAGTTTTTTAATGTATTTGACAACAGCATGATTTTTTTTTCCTTTGAGACTCCTGACTTACATAGATAAATAGGTTTAAAGATAGAAAAAGTGAGTAACAACTGTACCTGATGCAAGTATTTAATAAAAAAAGTATCAGCATTGGGTTCGGGTGGGGGCAGCACTGATGGGTAGTGAAATACAGGAAAACCACACTTCAACTTTCTGGCACAAGTCTTAACCACAGAGGTACTATGAATTGTCCACAGAGACAAAAGAACAATTGAACAATCTAATTAAATAATTTTCTGACCTTTTATGTTTAAGAGCTACAGAAGCGCTGTCTGGTCCGGATTTCAAAGTTCAGCTTAATTGTGTTGGCTCCATTATGCTATGTGCTCCAGAATAATTGCAACATAAGCAAAATTATCGAACAGTCTATACAACTGAATACGAGCACTTAACTTCAGAGGAACCCCCATTTAATATCAAAGAGCCTCTTGAGGCCAGGATTTCAACTAGTGTATTTATAAATAAAAATGTTTTTGTTTTACTAAATGAACCATTTTGATAACCATCTGTCATTACAAACACAATGCTTTTTATAAAGAGGAGTAACTTAAGTATGTGACCATGCTTCACACACTGTGGTAACAGTTTAACAATATGGTCCTATTTTTTTGTGCTGCTCCTCAAACCTGGCTTTATTATGGGATTATGAAATTGTATGCTTCTGTTACCGCAATCAAATGTTAGTGCTTGCATATTTAATAGACGTAAACATCTGCTGTGACAAGAGCCTTACTCACTTTGATGTAAATTAAATTAACATTTTCCAATTTCCTGTGAAGAAAACTCAGTTTCTGAATTCTTCAGTTTAATTCTAGAATTCCTTAAATCTTTAACCCATTCAAATATATCTACAGTTTTAATCTTAATTATGAAGTGAGTTTTTTATGTTTTTGTTGGACTGAATTGTCAAAGCCAGCTGAAGGTTGCATTAACAGTGCAATCCTAAGGAGAGGTACTCCATTCGAAGCCCATTGAAATGAATAGGCTTAGACTGGATTAACTCTCTTTAGGATTGTACTGTAATACTTGTTTCTAAACTATTGATCAGAGGTCATAGTCATCATGGCACATTGATAAATTCTAATACACTAGATTAGGAAACAGTGAGTGCAGTTGTGGCATTGCTTAAGAGCAGAACTGTGTCACATTTGCCAGTAAAGCAAGTTACATAACTGCTCGGATTGCAACTAAAAAAATTGGATCAAAGAATTCTTCTTCCATTCAGTACATTAGATTTCTAAAAATGAAAATACAGTTCATAGATTTTAAATTTAAATAGGCCCATCTTAAATTCTTGTTTATAGGGTTAGTTATGCTAGCAATGATTTTTTTTATTATTTTTAGCAACAGTGCCAGACTTCTAAAATTGTATGATCAAGCAAAATGTATGTGGCAATATGTGGAATCATGCAAAATTAGGGCAGTATCTCTTTTGGTAGGTTTTAAGAATTCAAAGAACACTATAAAGGGTGCCTAACACTTCACAGGATTTACTCTTTCATTAAGAACTAGTACATTAAATGTGTATGTTAGAAACCATCTGCAGGAGATTGTTTTGGCTTAGCTGTACACATTATTGCAAAAAGAGAGGCCTGAGTGATGTTTCCTTCAGTTATACTAGGATTGTTCCTGAGTTCTTGAGGTTTTTAAACATAGGCTAGATGGCCATCTGACAGCAACGAGGATCCTGTGAATTTAGGGGGAGCTATTTGTGAGTTTCCTGCATTGTATAGGGAGTTGGACTAGATGACCCTGGAGGTCCCTTCCAATTCTGTGATTCTATGATCTAGCAGATATGGTTGCCATCAGAAGAAGGGTTTTCTGTCTGAATTGAAGGGCATCTTGGAAATGGTTGTTTGACAAAATTTATTATTTTTAAAGGCTTCTTTCCCAACAGTTGTCTCCTGAAGGTGCTTCCATATCAATAAAGAGACATAGGCCGGCCTAGGGCTTTTTTTAAAGAACTAGGGGTCCCAAATCCCCCGGTAGGCCTGGAGACTCCCGATTTGGAGCCTCCTCCCCCCGCTGGCCATAAAAGGGAAAGCGGGGGGGGGGAGGGGAGGAGGAGAACGGCAGCCCTTCGCACCCAGCCCTGATCGCAGCAGCCAGAGCTCTTCCGTTTTCTCAGGCTGCTTCCCGCCCCCAGTCAGCTGGCCGGTGAAGGGAGGGGAGCCCAGCCACGCCCCCAAAGGACCATGTGCCTTTGCACCTCCGGAGGTGAGTGAGTTCTGTCTCCTGCATCAGATTTCCCAGAAAGGGGGGGGGCGGGGGGGAGGGGGGTGGAGAGGGAAACGTCTTCTCATAGGGTATAATGGGGAATTGATCTGGAGGTTTCGGGGGCTCTGGGGGAGCTGTTTTTTGAGGTAGAGGCACCAAATTTTCAATATAGTATCTAGTGCCTCTCCCCAAAGTATCCCCCAAATTTCAAAACGATTGGACCAGGGGGTCCAATTCTATGAGCCCCAAAAGAAGGTGCCCTTATCCTTCATTATTTCCTATGGAAGGAAGACATTTAAAAAGGTGTGCTGTCCCTTTAAATGTGATGGCCAGAACTCTCTTGGAGTTCAATTATGCTTGTCACACTCTTGTTCCTGGCTCCGCCCCAAAGTCTCCTGGCTCCACCCCCAAAGTCTCCTGGCTCCACCCCCAAAGTCCCCAGATATTTCTTGAATTGGACTTGGCAACCCTATAAAGAACTCATTTTCATATTATGCCACACCCCCTGACATAACCATTCCACAGAGGGCTTTTTTGTAGAAAAAGCCCAGCCTGAACTCATTTGCATATTAGGCCACACCCCTTGGTACCAAGCCAGCTGGAACTGCATTCCTATGTGTCCTGCTCCAAAAAAGCCCTGGGCCTGCCCTTAGTCTTACATTCTGAAAAGTATGTCAAAGCAAAGCCTTAGAGTTTATAGAGTCTATTCTATCTGTGAGTTATTCAGTTCTGTATGTGTGTGTGTGTGTGTGTGAGAGAGAGAGAGAGATTGGACACCACTGTGACTCTTTAGTAGAGGATTGAATAAACTGTCTAATTGTTAGCATTGTAACTCAAAGTACATGCCCCTTAAACATAAACTTTGGGTGTGTTCAGTCATTCAGTTTTTCTGGGAGAAATTATTATTGATATCAGTTTTGTATTAGAATGTACATGGACTTGAGGGTGCTAATTTATGTACTTTTAAATTATCTGCCCACCTCTTGGAGGCTTACTGATGGTCAGCAAAAGTGGAGCCTTTGGTCCCTTACTACAGCTAAAAAAACTTGTATTACAACATTGCAGAGATAAACGCCCACCTTCAGTAAATCAGTGGATTGAGGACCTTAGAACTTTGTCATCATTCAAGCACATGGCGTATAGACCACAATTACATATAGATTTATTTGCAGATATTTGGAAATCTTTTATAGAAACTTCTTTGTAGATCTGCCACTGCTGTTGTTACATTTTGACCGTTTTCGCACACAGCTCACCTCGCAGTCACAATCCTGTTCCCTCCGCAGCGTCTGGTCGGATTTCCCACCATCTGCGCCGAAGTTACAGGAAGTGCCACAGCTTTTGCGTAGCAAACGTAAACGTCTAAAACCCAGTTTACGTTTGCTACGCAAAAGCCGCAGCACTTCCTGTAACTCCGGCGCAGATGGTGGGAAATCCAACAGACGCTGCGGAGGGAACAGGATTGTGACTGCAAGGTAAGCTGTGTGCGAAAAAGGTTCACGTCTCTACCTATGTAGTTTTTAAAATTTAATGACTGGATTTTGAGTTTTCCCCCTTCTTGTTCTTTTCTCTTTTTCTTACTTCTAAAAGAAAAATAAAAAAGATGAGACACACAAGGAAAAGGAAGCAGGTATGAGTAGGAAAAGGAGATTAGTTTGACAGGACTTTGGTCTGCTTGCTCATCTCTGGTTTTGCTTTGATGAGAGTGTCCTACAGCCTGTCGTTTTCTGGCCAGTGACAGAGGTAATTTGATTCCTGTTGCAGTCCAGGATTACAAGAGGTTGAATCAGGGTTCCTTCTAGCATTGGGAGCGGGTGCGGGGGGCTGTGCTCTCTGTGTTTGCATCTTCTTTGGCTGATGGTTGGAGCCATGCTGGGCTTCACCTTACCAGGGAGGGAGGGAGTATAGCCTTGTAATGGCCCTTATGCATCTGGCTGATGACAGAGGCCTGTGTCCTTCCTATTACACCTCTCACCTCAGAGAAATTAATACACGGCTACAATATGGCCTAACTGCCTCTGTACTGTAGAACCTCTTAACATACATACCTTTTCATTCTTGTGAAAGGCCAAAATAGATGCCAAATCTTGTAATACTGAAAATAGTTATAAAATTTGGCATTCTCTCAGGGGTCCCCATCCTTGTTAAGCCTATGGACATTTTCAGATTTTTAGAGAGAGAGGGTGGTAGGTGCCACTGCATAGTGACTACCATGCTGGTGAGGTCAATACCAAAATTAGAGGGAGAGAATTTCTAAGCCAGGAGCCATCCTACAACAGAGATACTGCTTCCAAAAGGGTGATCTTTTTAGACTCATGGGGTCATTCTGAAACATCACCTAAACTGAGCAAAGGAAAAAAGATTCTTGCTATAGAAAAAGCTGCTGTTTGGTTCCTGTTTTCAAAGAAAGGAGATAATTTCTTCCTGTGGGACCTAGGGTTGCCAGGTCTGATTCATGGAATATCTGGGGACTTAGGGGTGGAGCCAAGACCAAGGTTGTGACAAGCATAACTGAACTCCAAAGGGAGTTCTAGCCATCACATGTAAAGGGAACACACTCTTTTAAAATGGCTTCCCTTCATTAGAAATAATGGATGGAGCTCACAGAATCGGACCCCCTGGTCAAATCTTTTTGAAACTTGGGTGGATTTTTTGAGGAGAGGCACCAGATGCTATTCTGAAAATCTGGTGCCCTACCTCAAAAAACAGCACCCCTCCAAGCCCCAGATACCCGTGGATCGATTCTTCATTATACCGTATGGGGACTGGTCTACACAGAGTATAATGGAGTGCCAAACGAACATTCAGACAGCACCACCACCCATTTTCTGATAACCCTGAAGCCGCTCCAAACCAGGGGATCCCCTGCCCCCAGGGGGGGATTAGCAACCCTAGTGGGACTGCAGAATGGGTTTTTAAACCCAGAGACAATTCCAAAGTTCAAGGTTGTGATATGCCTGCCCAGGTGATTTGCAAGTCAGGTGTTGTGTAGGGTCTAAACCAAGTCACCTATTTTCTCCCCTGTCATAGTTGAGACCGTTTGGATTTTATTGCCAAACATAAGTAATGTGTTGGTGTACACCATGGTGCTTAAGCGGCCACATTTGAGATTATTGCCCTCTCTGAACCTTAGCTATAAAGCCTAATCACAGGAAAAAGTAGTTGCTCTAACTCAATTTAGATTTCTGGGTCTGTCTTGAAGTATGTGAAAGTTGATAACTAGTCCCTCTTAGTGAATTTTCATCATGACTCTTGTATGTTTATAAAGCATGGAAGTGCCAGGAGATTTTGCAGGAATGGTATAGGAAGGTTTTTATTTTTATTGTGTTGAGATCAGTAGGCCACTAGGTGATGAGATCTGAGGAAAAGATCTGAATTCATACCTTAAATATAAGTTTAGTTCCCATTAAACGCTGATGAATTTGGCAGAGCATATACATGTATTAAGCCCTGATCATCAATGCCCATAAATTTGTTTTAACAATTCTTGAAAAGAAGCATTTTGCAATGGTACTTTTAAATGCTTTTATAATATAATAACCCATCCTTAATTGCAGTTATTAAATCTTTCAAAACTAAGTAAGCATTTTTAAAGTATTGGCAACTTAGACTTCCATCAAATGCATTATAGCATGTATGTGTTCGGTACCTGAAAGCTGTCGCACGTTATTGTTGACCATCCCTGGGCCAAAAGAGGTAAAACTCCAGAGCACCCGTACTCGGGCTTTCTCTGCTATGGCCCCACAGCTGTGGAATCAGCTTCCAGAAGAAATGCGGGCCCTGCGGGACTTTGAACAGTTCCGCAGGGCCTGCAAGACCACCTTGTTCCGAATGGCCTTCACCGACTGAAACTGCTAAACTGCTAAATAAACTTGCCAGCGATTATAGCACCAATATTTTAATGTTTTTGTTTTTAGAATTTTAATAGATTTTAATCAATTGTAGTTAAATTGTTATATACTGTACAATGTATGCATTAAGTTTTTGTTGTTAGCCGCCCTGAGCCGCTTCAGCGGGGAGGGCGGGATACAAATAAAATGTGGTGGTGGTGGTGGTGGTGGTGATGATGATGATGATTGGTATAAAGCCACAAAATGTTTGTGTTTGAATTGAATAGTGTTTGTCAGTGTCCTCTGACTTTTTGTAAGATTTTTTTTAAAAAAACCTTTGTAACTGGTTAACTTTTAAGTAATTAAGCTGTAATTTGTTGAATAATAAATTAGTTTGTCTAGTTCAGAGGACCCTAGCCTTTTTGAGCCTTCAAGAACCCTTGGAATACCGACACAGGCTGGTGTGTGCAACCACAAAATGGCAACTGAAGGAGGTGGAGCCAACTACAAAATGTCAGTGAATGAGGTTAGGCATAACTCTAATAGCAAGTCTTCAACATTTCTGGCGGAAGCTCTGTTTAACAGGATCCCTTTTTAAATGAACTTACCGTTTTACAATATCTTCTTGCGTACACACAGCTTACCTCCAGTAAAAATCCTTGTTCTGTGGCAGCAATTGTTGCCAAAGCAACTTTTAAATAAGTGCAGATTTCCGGTGCTCAATCAGAGGCCTTGTTGGGCATAGGCTCCATTTGGTCCTACCTGCTTTCTAAAAAGACTTGGTGGGTGCCAGGAAAGATATTGGCAGGCACCATGGTGCACACAAGCACCATGCTGGGAACCCTTGTTCTTAGGGTTGCCAATCCCCAGGTGGGGGCAGGGGATCCCCTGGTTTGGAGGCCCTCCCCCCGCTTCAGGGTCATCAGAAAGCGGGGGGAGGGGAGGGAAATGTCTGCTGGGAACTCTTATTATTCCCTAGGGAGATTTATTCCCATAGAAAATAATGGAGAATTGATCCGCGGGTATCTGGGGCTCTGGGGGGGGCTGTTTTTTGAGGTAGAGGCACCAACTTTTCAGTATAGCATCTAGTGCCTCTCCCCAAAGTACCCCCTAAGTTTCAAAAAGATTGGACCAGGGGGTCCAATTCTATGAGCCCCCAAAGAAGGTGCCCCTATCCTTCATTGTTTCCTATAGAAGGAAGACATTGAAAAGGTGTGCCGTCCCTTTAAATGTGATGGCCAGAACTCCCTTTGGAATTCAATGATGCTTGTCACAGCCTTGATCTTGGCTCCAGCCCTAATGTCTCCTGGCTCCACCCCCAAAGTCTCCTGGATCCACCCCCAAAGTCCCCAGATATTTCTTAAATTGGACTTGGCAACCCTACTTGTTCTAGCTAATGGTAGCCTTCAGTTCTTTTTCTTTTTACACTGCTGATCTCCATTTTAACTGTCTGTCATTATTACCTTGATTTTGTGCCCTCTTTTTAACATTCCTCTGGGACAAACTAGGATTCTTCCATTTCAATGGGTATGGATGAGGAGGCTATAGAGTCAGCTTGGAATGAAAAATAGTAACTTTCTACTCATAGGACTACTTGAAAAGCCTTAGAAGACCAGTGTAATTCTTACCACTGCCTCTTGTTTCAAAGAAAAAAGAGAATTATTCCCCTTAGGAATGGTCATGATATCTTGTGAAGTTTCTTAATAACTTTTGGCCACTATTACATACAAAATCCCAAAAAGAGGCAAGGGCGGGCAGTGATATTAGGTGCCTGCTCCAATTTTGAGAGTTCTGAAGTCTCCAAACACGAACACCCTTAGAGTCAAGGGCTGAAACATTAAGCACAGTGAAGGGTTCTGAACAACTCAAAAGCTTACATGCTTTTTTGGTGTCATTTTTTGGTCTTAATAAAAGGTGTTACATAGTGTTAAAACCCATTGATCTAGGAATTATTCTATTGTTTCAAGTAGTAGTAGAAAACAATGGCTACCTATTAAGGCCAGCCATAATTTGTAGACCACAGGTTAACAGTAAACTCTAGTTAAGGTTCTGTTTTAAAATTCTGCCTAACAAGCACAAACCCTGGGTTAGCCTCAACTGGTAAAACAATTTGGATTGTTATATCTTCAGTGCCTCTCTCACAACCATAATTCTCAGTTTGTAAAATGGGGATAGTAACCTGCTTTACAAATATAGTTTAAATTTTTGCACTGACGTAAAACATTCAAAGCAAACTAAAATAACATATAACTTTAATCAGGAGTGGAGAAGAAAATCTCAAATTATTTGAAAAGGTTGTTTATGCAAATAAACTCTAATCTTCTGTTGTAATCTTTAAAAAGATTACAATTGTCAGATGAACCAAAAGAAGAAGAGTCCCAATTGTGTTTGTGTTTGACATGCCATTTTATATTATCTAGCCTACAAGAACTGAAATCCTGTCTGATGTGATATTCGAAGCAAAATTTACTTTTTAAAAGGGTTTTGTGGGTATGTGCATATGTATATGCTTGTACTTTGACTAAGCACTTCAGAAATCAAACTAAATTTTCTTTGTAAATTATACGTCCCTACCTTGAATTGCTTTCCTAGTTCTAACTTGATTGGCAAACAGCAGTTGGTGTTAGGAATTTAGGACATCCATTTGTGGATATCTATGAGACTTAAATAACACATTCTTTTAAAAATATCTACTAGCTAGCTCACTCCTTGCAACCTTTGTTTTACAGATGGCTTTAGAAAGTCTGGTGCATTTCAAATCTGAGCATGGATTTAGAACAGCTTTTAAAAATTGTTCTTACTGCTATGGACTAGAAATACTATGACATAACTACTTAATCTCTAGCTAGGCCAAGGATTCTTTTTACATAATCCTGTCTTTCTTAAAAGATGTTAATGCAGACTGAAAGCAGTTACAAGAAAACTCTTGTTAAGTCCAGTGGCATTCATTGCATTGCTTTTGATGATTACTTTGAATTCTTACATTTACGGTCCTTGTGATGGATATATGTTTTTTTCTCAACCAAATATTGAGAGATGTATGACTTTATTTTGGTAGACTTCTCCTTTGAATTTATCAGTTGGGGAAAACATGAAACGTATGTGTTAATATAAAATCAAGCCTTAACTTTTATTTAGAGGGGGGGCTCATTATTGCAAGATAAAGAAGAAATATGGTGTAATTAGTATTCATAAAGTTGGCCTTGCAACTGACCTTGAGGTTGTTCCACAAAGAATACTGTATTTCACAAGCCTACAGTAATTACGTGTCAATGTAATTCTTTTTTGTTCTAAAAATTCCTCCAATTATGCCAGGATTATTATTTGTTTTGGTTACTGATAACTAGCCAATAAAGAACATTGAAACAGTCTCCAAGACTGAAGCCAGAAAACAACAATCTAATTTTTTCCTTCAATATGTTCTTCTTTGGAAAGGTAGGAAAGGTCCCCTGTGCAAGCACCAGTCATTTCTGACTCTGGGGTGATGTTGCTTTCACAGCATTTTCACAGCTGACTTTTTATGGGGTGGTTTGCCATTGCCTTCCCCAATCAGCAAGTTGGGTACTCATTTTACTGACCTTGGAATAGGGTTGCCAAGTCCAACTCCAGAAATATCTGGGGACTTTGGGGGTGGAGCCAGGAGACACTGGGGTGGAGCTAGGGGGAGGGGGGAAACGGCGCCGGGGAGCGTGGCGAGCCGCCCCGCAGCTGCTGCCTCTTCTCCGCTCGCTGTGGCTGTTCCTCCAAGATGGGCTCAGGCTGAGCCCATCTCAGAGGAGCAGCCACGGCGAGCAGAGAAGAGGCGGCAGCAGCGCGGCGGCCTCGCCCGCTCTGCCTCTGGGGTGGAAGTGGAGGGGGGGTGGAGGCGGGCCAGGGGCGTGGCGAGCCGCAAGTCCAGGTCCTAGAAGGGCCCGGATTCGTGGCTCGCCATGCTCCTGGCCTGCCTCGCCCTCCCCTTCTCTGGTTTTGCCTGCTCCTCCGAGATGGGCTCAGCCTGGGCCCATCTTGGAGGAGCAGCTGCAGTGGGCAGGGAGGGGGCGGCAGCGGCGCGGCGCCCAGGATCAGGCGGCTCGCCATGCTCCCCGCCGCCATTTCCCCCCTCCCCCCGCTTCCATTTTTTTGGGGAGTGGGGGAAGAGGGTGGAAATCCTGGGGTCCCCCGCCAGGGCGGGAGGGTTAGGAAGCCTACCTCGGAAGGATGGAAGGCTGAGTCAACCTCAAGCCGGCTACCTGAAAACCCAGCTTCCACCGGGGATCGACCTCAGGTCAGGAGCAGAGCTGAGAACTGCAGTACTGCAGCTTTAATACTCTGCGCCACAGGGCTCCTCGTTCTTCTGTGGACCCCTGCTTATATAGTAGTAGCTCTGGCATTTAGACATCCTGGTGATTCTGATCTTGATGATCAAGCGTAGGCTTGCTGGTCCCCAGGTCTGGGTGGGGGATCCCTGTTTTTAAGGCTCCTCCCTGCCACCAGCCAGCTGGCAGCAGGAAGGAAGCTCCATCCCAACATCCACCATGTGCCTTCAAACCTCAGCAGGTTTAGAAGAGGCTTGCAACTGTTTGTTTTTGAATGTGTGTGTGCCTTTAAATCTCTTCTAGAGGAAAGCTGCAGGTGGGTGGGGCAAGCAGACAGAGCCATATTGCTCTCAGTCCCTCTGTTTGCAGGAAAACTCCACCCCGTAGGCTGGTCTTTCATTTTCCTATTTGTCTGAAGAAGTTGGTTGAAATACAGCAGACAGTTATATTCAGGAACATGAGTACATTGCCCTAGTAGTGAGATAACAAAAATGTGTTCTTGCTAACTGTCTATTTTGGCTGCTTTGTGAGAGTGCGTGTGTTCACTTTCATTTAGTGAAATTTTAGTTGCTGTGGGATGAGGAAATGAAGATTGTATTCAGGGGAACTGCACTGTTGTATTTTTATTTGTTTTAGGGAATGGGAAGGTCTCCTGGCTCCACCCCCAAAGTTCCCAGATATTTTCTGAGTTGGACCTGGTAAGCCTAATCAAGCCAGGAACTGTTAAATCATGTCCTTAGTATTAAAAGAGGATGGCACTGAGAGAAGAAAGTACATGTGAGCTCTCATCGAAATGTGTTTGTTTCTGATCAAGATTAATTACATTCTGTCTTGGTTTTTGAATCCAGCCTGAGGAAATTTGAGGCTAAGACTAAGGTTTCCACCAGCAGAACTGAACTCTCCCATTACCCTCCCCTGAACTCCATGAAATGGTGCTTCTGGGGGGTGGGGAGTAGGAGGCCTTGAGGAACAACATGAGGAGAGTCTGCAGTGGGAAGGGAGAATTGATGGAAATTACCAATTTAATCTGGATTGAACTGTAAAATAGTTGCTTTGAAATCATTGCTCTGTCCAGAAAAAGCAGAATGGTTTTTTTCAGACCACCATCTAAGAAACAATGCGAAGGGATAACTTTTAGATTTATGTCTACATCTTTATTGCTTTTGCCATGGTATTGCATCCGTTGTTATACCCTTGTTATACCCTGATACTTTGTATGTTTTAACTTCTAGTTTATTTTTATTTTTCTTGAGATTTTTGTAGATTTGTAACAGCCAATGGCTAATTACAATAAATGAGCTGAGAACTAAGAAGCATAGACAGCTAACAATGTTAATACATTTGTTGATTAACAAACTGAGTAGTTAGAAAATAGGATGATATTTCAGTATCATAGAATGGAGGTATTCTTGAAAGGGTTTCCTCCCACCTTCCCAAGAGCCACCAAAGGATCTGTGTTTCTTGAGAGAAGGCAAAACAACAAAAGGCCAGGCTTTTGTCTTAAATGCCCTGGCAGAAAGGTAGTCTACAAATGTAATAAAACAAATGGGGCATAGAGGTGGCTGATAAGGCAGAAGTCCCTGTGGTCTGGGTTGCTGTCATTATGAGGTTCATTACTGAGGCTAATAAATAATTAGTGCTTTTTAATTTTGGATTGCTGGGGGGGAAACTTTTCTCTTTCAGTGTGGCGTTTTGATGAGGATTTTGTCCTCAATCCCTTACTTTAAAAACAGATACAAACAATGTAGTGGCTAGAATACTAATGTTAAAACAATCGCTAGCCTTTTTTAAAAAATGAAGTTTTATGTGGTAAAGTCAGTTCCATGCTTATTAAGAAGGCATTGATCTTAGATTCAGGTGGGTAACTGTGTTGGTCTGAAGCAACAAAAAGTTTGAGTCCAGTTGTATCTTTTAAGACCAACGAAGTTTTATTCTGGGGATAGGCTTTGGTGTACATATATCTGAAAAAGTATGCATGCACGCAAAAGCTTATACTCAGAATTAAACTTTGTTGGTCTTAATGGTGCCACTTGACTTAAACTTCATTGCACTGATTTTTGGGATATTGAGGTGTGTCTCCTTGTTTATTTAAACAAACTGAATTTTCATTCTTTATGCTGTCTTTATAATGTCATATTGTTTTATTGGTTTTACTGTTTAAATTATTAATTATATTATATATTGTTTTATTTGTATCATGGTTTTACCATGTCTTGTTAGCCGCCCTGAGCCTGCCTAGGCGGGGAGGACGGGGTATAAATAAAAAGTTGTTTATTATTATTATTATTATTATTATTATTATTATTATTATTATTATTATTATTATTATTATTATTATTATTATTATTATTATTATTATTATGCTAGTCTTGACTGTAGACGAAAGACACCTGATGTGAGTTTAAATGTTTTGCTTTCTGGCACAAAAAATGCAGCACACTATTAATACAGGGTGCATTGCCTAGAAAACTCAGCAATGATAAACAACAGAAGCAGCAGTCTTAGCTGTTGCCTTCTATGCCTAATGGCTTGTATGTAAGTCGAGTGCACGACATATACTTAACACTGACTTTGATGTCTGAGAAATCACCAAAGGATCTTGTTTGAAAAACAAACCTCTTGCCATATGTGTCGGAACAATGAAGTGAACGTCTTTTGAAAGCAGCTATGTTGCTGTAGGGTATTGAAACAAATGCCCCTCAGAAATCTCAGAGAATTGCAAGGACAGCTCAATTGCTTTATTCTTTACGGAATTTTGTCCTGAACCATCTGTGTGGGCTTGCATAGCTTGCTTCTGTTCTTATGAATGACTTGCTAAAATAAATGGAACTAAAGAGAACTGCACTGGGGTTAAAGGGTTGAGCGAAATACTGAACAGACATTGAAGGGCTGATCTGACATACGCATATGAATGTACTGGTGGGATAACTTTTTGAAATGTTCTCACATGTGTACTCATGGGATACAGAATTTAGTTATCCTCTCAGAATTTAGTTATCTGCACAAACAGGATTCCAGGTCACTATCACTGATTTAGTTCAGAAAACTGTGGAGCGCACAACATATACTTAACACTCTATTGGCTGCCTCTGAAGCCTCTGATTCTGGGTGTTGGGGTACTTTTCAGAAGTACATGAGTTGTGGCATGGGTGTCTGTAGCTGGAAAGGGAATCTGTGGAAATTGGGGGTGGGTGGGGAAGAGACCCTTTTCTGCAATTGTAAATGCCTTCCAGCCTTGGGAGGAGACTGTTGGATTCCAGTCCTAGTTTCCAGCTGCATGGTGCTGTCAAACCTTATGGGAATGCCAAACCTATATTGGAATTGGCTTTGAAGCTGAGACTGAAACATGATCCTGAAATGAAGAATGCATCTGGTCTGCACAATATAACATTCTGCATTTTGCATGTTGGCATGGAAAGTGAAGTGCTTTCATTATTTTAAAACCGTGAAATGCCCTTCATCACAACATGCCAGCAGGAGGGGGGAAATGTCTCACCCTCCATTTCCTAGCTTTCTGCCGTAGCACAGTGGCTCTTAGATGGCCACTGTAGGTGGCAGAGGGTTCCATCCAGCTGATCATGGAACTGGAGTGTGATGGTTTCCTTGCCTGCCTGCCACCTCCTTCAAACATTCTGTAATAAAGCAGTTGTTCTTCTGTGGAACGGGTGTCTGTTTGGCTTGGAAAAGTTTTAGCTGTGAGAAATTCCTGCCTTCCAGAAGAATTTCAAGTTCAGCTCAGCCTAATTTTTGTGTGGGTTTTGATTAGATGACAAGCAGGATATGAATAGGTCCCAGCAACTGTAACAAAAGAAGCTATGTTCTTTCTTTCCTTCAACCCTGCTGTTGTGCTTAAGAGCCATTGGCTCTTAAAAGTTTGAGGCAGGCCTCTCTGGGAAGGCATGGGTAATTATTAGAAGTTGATCGAGCCCCTTCTCAAAAGTGAGATAGAAGTGGAATGCCAACGTCTGAGCTGATTGTTGAGACTGACTTTTTTGTTGCCTCCACAAAAACTTTCTGTACCACCAGAAAAGGTGTTGTGAGCCCATGTAACACTAGCCATCACACACCCACATTTGAGTTTCTTTTTTTCCTTAAGCAAAGGCTTGGATGAGGAAGACAAATTAGGGTTATTGATTTTACTGATAGTCTATGGCTATACTATGATTTGTTTCCCTCCGAAGATGGAACATTTCCCTCCACTAAGCAATCCAACCCCCAGCCGTTGTGTTGTTGAGTGGGAGTAGCCACTTCATTTTAGTGTTTTGAAAATCACCAGTTCTATATTGAGCTTATATACTGTTCTGTTCTGCATTAGAGCGATTCTTCCTACAGTGGCTCCTTAGGCTGGAGGTAAGTTTCGAATGAGCTGAGTTGTAGGACACATCACTGTTGGTTAAAAATGTAGGGTTGGATCCTAATAACAGTGTTTATGGAAGCAAATTCTCCCCTTCCCCGTGGCCTCTTGAAAAAGCAGTGGTGTAGAGTAGATGAACAGAAAGCTTTAAACTGGGCAAAATATCTTTTTGTGGGTTTTAGCCATTAAATTCACATTGTTAATTTCAGTTTAAACCATGCTGAATGATGAGCACTTTTGTGTAGATTTTTGTCTGCAATATAACTTGGAGTAGGGCAGCTTTGAAATGGTTGTGTACATAACTTTTAGATGCCTGATCTTTAAATGCCAGGAAAAGTCAATGTATTTGTCTCTGATCCAGTCTTTTCCAAAAGTACAACTTCAAAGATTTTGCTGCTAGTGATGTTTACATGCAGTTTTAAAATGTCCCACAGTGGCTTTACTAAAGTAAAAGAAGAGTTGGTTTGATACCCTGCTCTTCACTACTGAAAAGAGCCTTGGAGTAGCTTACAATTGCCTTCTCTTCTCCCCACAACAGACACCCTGTGAGGTAGGTGGAGCTGAGAGAGCTCTGAGAGAGCTGTGACTGATCCAAGGTCATTCAGCTGGCTCATGTGGGGGAGAAGGGAATCAAATCCAGCTTTCCAGATTTGAGCATTCCACTCTTAACCACTGCACCAAGCTGACTCTCGAAAGTAGTACAAGGTATTCTTTCTAACTTGTACTAAATTAATACAAAGTATTAATTCAGGAGTTTCCATTTAAAAGGTATTTTGCATGTACACTGATATTTTATCTTCACAAGTACCGGTATTTGATAATCCTATGCTTAGTCCAATCATGAATAATATTTACTGCTATGTAAATATCACTTTTCTTTAATATTTCACTTTAAATGTTACTTTTCCATGCCTTTAAATATTTGTCATTCCTATGTGGTTTATATTCCTATGTGGTTTTATACAAATCGTTGCTGATAAAAATTATATCAAGAATGCAAACCCTGTGTGTATGGAGATATAAAATATGGTACATTTAATTTATGCAGAAACAAGCAGTTTGCATAATAAATACATAATGTATCAAATGAATTGTATGCATAATGAATCAAATTAATTGTGCTGAAAGATCTGTACTGGATGCCCATGTGTTCCAGGCATGATTCAAAATGCTAGGTCTTGCCTTTAAGGCCATTTAGATCTGGGCTAGCACTGCCTGGAAAGGTTGCCTTTTCCCATACTGTCCAGCCTGCTAGCTAAGATCTTCCTCAAACACTTCTCTCATTGATCTTGCCTTCAGAGGCGAGGCAGCCAAAAACCAGAGACAGGGCGTTTTCAGGGGTGGCACTACACCTGTGGAATGCCCTCCTGCTTGAGGCTTACCTGGCTCCTGCTCTGTTCTCTTTTAGGCACTAGGCCAAAATCTGTTCTTTTGACCCAGACTTTTAATTAAGAGGTTACTCTTTTTACCATTGCAATTTTTATAGCATACTTTTAGCCTGAAAACTGTTTAAATTAATTTAAAGCTCCTCTATATTTTGTGCTCTAGATAAGATTTACCGCTGCACTGGAAAAAAAAATTAAAAATTGTTAAGGTTTAATTTTGTAAGCCATAGATTTGCTGGAGAAGTGGCATAGAAATTTGCTGAATAAATAAATGCCCACAATTTTTTGTATTATGTTTTTCATTTATGTGATTTAGCCACTTGAGTTGGAGTTTTAACACACTTTAAATCGTTTTTCATCTATCATTTTATTTTTGTTTAATGGCCATTTCAAAAGTATAGCTAGCAGTAAAAAGCTAGTTGTAACGACACAATACACTTGTCAGAAACTGACTCAGTCCCACTTTATATAGCACATTGTTTCTACAGACTTTTGCACTGCTTACTAGGATGAGTATCTCTTATTGATGCAGTTGTGGTTTCTCCTTTCTGCGCTGTTGCTGGCCGTTCTTAGAACTAAAATATTTATATAGAGTGGTGTAGAATTTGCCTGTTCAAAAGGAACCATCATTTGAAAATGACCTGAAGAGAGTTGCACGTACACATTATGTCATTGAGATTTATGGGAAGCCAAAGGAATTGTGCCACAAAACAGCATTAACTGTAGATGCAGCTTGATTTATATAGATATAGATAGTTTGGTAATTTCTTCATAAAGAGTGGCAGCGCATCCTTTATGGCAGGGGTCCTCAAACTTTTTAAATAGGGGGCCAGTTCACTGTCCCTCAGACTGTTGGAGGGCCGGACTGCCGTTACTGTACAAGGCCACGGGCCGTCAGTTCTCCGTCTTCTGCATCTCTCTCCCTTCCCCACACCACACACCCCGGCCTGGGAACTCACCTCACCTCAGTATCACCTCACACTCTGTCTTCGCCGCCTCAGCCCAGTGCCGGAAGTGTGCGTTGCTAACGCGAGTTTAGGTCGAACGTCACTTCCAGTCTGATTTTGCCATAACCCGGCGGGCCGCATAAACGTCCTAAGTGGGCCGCATCTGGCCTGAGGGCCGTAGTTTGAGGACCCCTGCTTTATTTTTTTATTTATTTTTATTTTATTTTATTTTTATTTTTTTTACACAGAAAAGCTTTATTGGTATAAAGTTCAAGGTACAAAGGTGGTAGTACATCAGCAGATGCATAGCATATACCAATATATAGTGAGAAAGTGGATACATACAATGTTAACCATTAAAAAACTAATTACAACAGTAGTTGGCATGACATTAATATAGCATGGTGTGAGTCATTAGGGTTTCTGCTGTCTTTTGAGACTTTATCAATAAAGGGACGCCATTTACACACAAAGTCCGAGGAAGCGGTCTGGGAGGAGCAACGAGGATCTAAGTCATAGGTGAGCTTATCTAAGACAAAATAATCCCATAGTTTCAGCCACCATGCCTGTCTCGAGGGAGGAGTTTGTTGCTTCCAAACCAGGGCAATTGCAAATTTAGCTGCCACGAACATATGTGAAATTAGTTCCTCCGCATGCTCAGGAATGCGTGAGGTGCCTACAAGGTTCAGGAGAGTGTACTCCGGCGTGAAAGGTGGGGAGTATGAGGTGAGGGCATGTACTTCTTGGTAAATTAGCCTCCAAAAGCTTTGTATAACGGGGCAGAGCCACCAGGAGTGAAATAATGTGCCTCTCTGGCCGCAGTTCTTAAAACAAAGGGGCGAAGTAGAGAAGGAGTGTGATAATTGCACCGGGGTCTTATACCAGCGCGTGAGAACTTTAATGGCTTGAAGTTGCACGTTCATTGCCTTCGTTTTATATATGGAAGAACTCCAAATAGCCTGCCACTGCTCTTTGGTTAGCTCGGTACCCAGATCTCGGTGCCAGGCCCCTTGATAGGAGTGTGGTTTTGTGTCAATGGAGTGAAGTAGCAGTTTGTAAATTTTCGATATCAAACCTTTAATAGGGGCTGAGTCATTAAACAAAATTTTTTCAAAATCACCAAGATGAATCCGCAAGGGAGGGCTAAAGAGATGAGTATCTAATAAATGTCTGAGTTGCAGGTATTCAAACCAAGGAAGTCAAATTTCAGAGTTTGCCTCTAAGGTCACTTTATCTTTCAGTATCCCCTTGGAGAGGACATCAACAAAGCGAGTCAGCCGCAATTGTCTCCATTTTGAAAAAGAGTTTTTATACAAACCTGGAGTAAACCAGGGTTGGCCGACAAATGTGGCTAGGGAGGAAGTTGGAGGGGCTAGCAGATTGCAGTGTTTGCGCCAAACTTGTAGGAGAGAAGCTAGAAAGGGATTCGAGGAAAGAGAAGATTTAACTCGTCTAGAGACACCCCAGAGCACCTCCTGAAAAGAAGAGGTCTTAAGATAAGAATTTTCAATCACCTTCCAGTCCGCCACATAGGAAGGCCTGTAATATTTTATCAAGGTAGAGAGGATGATAGCATCATGATATCTGGAGATGTCAGGGACCGCTAAGCCTCCCATCGAAGTAGATCGCCTGCAAGACGCAAAGTTGAGCCTTGGTTTCCGGTGTTGCCATACAAATCCGTTCACTTGAGCCTGCCATTTATGTAGCAAAGGGGCCGGGATACATAAAGGGGCAGCGCGTAAATAAAACACTATCTTAGGTAAGATCAAAGATTTTACTAGATAAATGCGTTCCAACAAAGTGAAAATTTTTTTGTCAGAGAGGGTTAGAAGGGAGTTGATAGAGTCAGAGATTTCAGTCCGGTTGATGGAAGAAAGGGTATCAAAATTTAGAGGGATGTGAACTCCAAGATGCTTCCAAGATTTTGTGACCCATTTGTATCTATAGTGTTTTCTGATAAAGGCGATAGAAGCAGAGGATAAAGAGATGGGATGTAGAAGGGATTTATCAAAATTTATAGTGAGGCCAGAAGCTGCGGCAAAATCAGACAAGTGAGAGCGGATTTCAGGGAGCGATGAGGAAGGACTGGTGAGGTATAGAGTTATATCGTCTGCGAAGAGGCTTAGCTTAAAAGCTTTAGACATTACCGGGATGCCGTAAATTCGAGAGTCATCCCTAATTTTAATAGCACCCTGCTTTATGGTGACACATGACTTGCTGAAGAACAAGCATGGAGTTCTGCAACTTCCTGAGTTCTATTCTGTGGTGGAAACAAAAGGATTGCTAAGAAGGCATTGCTCAGCACATGTTTTGCATGCAGAAGGTTACTGGTTTGAAGCCAGTCATCTCCAACTGGGCAGTGGGGCTGTGAAAGATTTCCATATAAGTCAGACCTCAGATTCAGTGGGAGCTCACAGGAGCACAGCTCCTGAACCTTTCTGAGAGTTCCTCCTCCTCCTTCTGAGAGTTCCTCCTCCTTGTCCATTGAATAGTATTGCAGCTGCATAACAATCCCTGGATGAGCTCCACCACCTATTTTTCTACAAAACGACCCCTGCATATAAGACCTTGAAAAGCAACTGGCAGTTGGAGCAGAAAGTACTGGGCTTCACAGAACAAGTCTGGCTTGGCATAATAACATGCCATATGCTTTATGTTATGTACTGAAATACTTTATACCCCACTACTTTATACCTTTCACTATGGTGGGGACTAGGGGTGTGCATTCAGTTCGGCCGAACTGAGTAAACCCCCGAATCACCCCTGATTCAGAAGTATACAGTGCCATATACTTCCAAATCCAATTGGAAGCCATTATATGGGAGCCGTATACGGCTCCCATTATACTTCCGAATCGATATTCGAAAGTATATGGAACTCCATGGAAAAGGCGGGAAAGGAGCTTCTGCAGCCTCAGGGGAGAGCCAGTTTGGTGTAATGGTTAAGTGTGAGGACTCTTATCTGGGAGAACCGGGTTTGATTCCCCACTCCTCCACTTGCACCTGCTAGCATGGCCTTGGGTCAGCCATAGGTCTGGCAGAGGTTGTCCTTGAAAGGGCAGCTGCTGTGAGAGCCCTCTCCAGCCTCACCCACCTCACAGGGTGTCTGTTGTGGGGGAGGAAGGTAAAGGAGATTGTGAGCTGCTCTGAGACTCATAAGAACATAAGAACATAAGAGAAGCCATGTTGGATCAGGCCAGCGGCCCATCAAGTCCAACACTCTGTGTCACACAGTGGCAAAAAATGTTATATACACACACACACTGTGGCTAATAGCCACTGATGGACCTGTGCTCCATATTTTTATCTAAACCCATCTTGAAGGTGGCTATACTTGTGGCCGCCACCACCTCCTGTGGCAGTGAATTCCACATGTTAATCACCCTTTGGGTGAAGAAGTACTTCCTTTTATCCGTCTTAACCTGTCTGCTCAGCAATTTCATCGAATGCCCACGAGTTCTTGTATTGTGAGAAAGGGAGAAAAGTACTTCTTTCGGAGTGGAGGGCAGGATATAAATCCAATATCATCTTCTTCTTCTTTCCCGCCTTTGGAAGCCTTTTCCCATCTCTCCCATAGCCTCCCTGGGATCAGGGAGGGAGGGGGAGGGGGAGAGGAGCCCCAGCAGCCAATCCAAAGCATGCATTTGTAAAATGCATTGCAAATGCATGCTTTGCAGGGCTGTTGTGTAGCTGATAACTGGGCTAATTCCCCAGCCATCAGCAACATTGTTATTCTTTTGATTCCTTGGGTATCCAAGTAAACAGTGTTCTCTGGCCAATCACATACAGTGTTATTTTTTGAAACTGCTCTGTGTAGGGCCAGAGAACCTTTTTAAGGAGTCTGCCTGGCTAGACTCCATTCTATTGCTGGTGTGTTGGTGTGAGAAAGAGATTGTGCTGCGCTGGCCCTTGGCCTCAGCTGCTGCTGTTCTCTCTCAGCCTTGCCTGACCTGCCTAGAGAAGAGAAGACATCTAAGGTAAGACAGTCTTGGGGTTCTTGTTTTTATTGTAGTTAGTAAAAGGACTTTTTAAGACTCATAGTCCCTTTACTTATCCAGATTTGGGTGGGTGAGTATTGGGTAGCTTATTTGGGGTTAGGGTTAGGGGGTTCTGCTGGGGGTGAGGGCCTGGGGTGGGCGGTTGCCAATTTGCCCATATCTTACTTTAGTGAGACGACTTTTAAAAGTGCAGTGTCCTTTTACTTTTCCTGATTTAGGTGACTTGGATTCTTGGGGTTAGGGTGAAGGTTTTTTTGGGGGGAGGGGTTGGTAAAGTTATTGTTAAAAGTCAAGGTTTTTACTGTTTTAAAAGAATTCTGTGTTTGATTTGTTGCTGTTGTGTTGTGCTGCTATTGTTCCTTTTCTCTTCTGGTTCTGGTTCTTGGGGGAGGGGCTGTTTGGCCTAATTTTCATTGTTAAAAAGGTCACTTGTAGTGCATTTGGGTCCTATAGAGATTCTCTGGTGTGAAGTTAGGTTTGGCTTTGGGTGCCCCAGGAATTGGACCCCCTGGCCCAATCTTTTTGGGACTTGGGGGTTTTGTAGGGGAGAGTCCCCTGCGGGTTCCCTGCAGTTTTGGGGGCTCACCCTCTTTGGGTGCTTTTGGAATGGGACCCTCTGACCCAATCTTTTTGGGACTTGGGGGATTTGTAGGGGAGAGTCCTCTGAAGGTCCCCTGCAAATTTGGGGGCTCTCCCTCAAACCCCCTCCCCTCTAGGCGGCTTCCAATATACCCTATTTTGCCATTGATTTCAATGGCCATAGGGTATAATGGGGCTGTATATTCGGAAATAGCCGCGCATCTACCATATATACAGCTATTCCGAGTACTGGTATTCGGAAATATACGATATTCTGGATTTTTTGGCCCCGTATATTTTCGAATTTTTTATTTATTTATTTTTTTGCACACCCCTAGTTGGGACCCAAAGCGACTTACATCGAAATGTTGAAGACGGTATACCGAATCAGTATTTGAATTTGAATAGAGTGTAGCTTTGCGACCGCTGTCTGATTTTAACGACATGTACATTTATAACAAACGTTGGATTTTAATTATTTAATGAAATGTTAATTTTATAGTGTAATTTATTTTTATGTTAGTTTTACATATGTTGTAAGCCGCCCTGAGCCACTCGATGGGAAGGGCGGGATATAAATCCCAGATAAATAATAAATAAATAAATAAATAAATACATCATCCTCCATGAGGATAAAATGGAAGACAGGAGAATGATATAAGCTGCTTTAGGTCCCCATCATGTGAGCAAGATTAGGTTGAGAGTGTGTGACTGGCTCAAGGGCATCTAATGAACTTCTGTGACAGAGTGGACTTTCAAAGCTGGGTCTTCCAGATCCCAGTCGGTTCTCTTCAGGGTTGATCCCTCTTTAGCTGTTACAAATAGCAAAACAATGCTACTGATAAGCAAACATTAACATTATAAATAATTGTGTGGCTTGCTGTTTTTATCATAAGAGCTTCATGGCGCAGAGTGGTAAGCTGCAGTACTGCAGTCCAAGCTCTGCTCACAACCTGAGTTCGATCCCAGCAGATGCTGGGTTCAGGTAGCCAGCTCATGGTTGACTCAGCCTTCCATCCTTCCAAGGTCGGTAAAATGAGTACCCAGCTTGCTGGGGGTAAAGTGTAAATGACTGGGGAAGGCAATGGCAAACCACCCCGTAAAAAGTCTGCCATGAAAACATTGTGAAAGCAACATCACCCTAGCTTCAGAAAAGACTGGTGCTTGCATAGGGGATTACCTTTACCTTTATTTTTATTATTTGTCTAATTTTGGCCTGAAAATACATGCTACATATGTGACCTTAAAATGGTTGACTGAAATCGTTCTAAGACTGAAGCTCACGTACCACAGTATAAATAACTGTATAGGTGCCAACCACCAAATGTGCAAAAAATAACACTTCTGTCTTGAAAGTCCCATGATTTGCTTGTGTCTCACTTTTTAAAGGAGCTGGGAGAGGAGGGGGTGATATTAATGGCATAATATATGGTTAAAGCTTGTCCTGAACATCTGTGACTTTGGGGGGGAGGGGAATGTTAATGAAAGCTCAGGTTTGAAGCAGCTGGAGTTTTTAAGAAAGCACCTGAGATCTTGAAAGTGGTAATAAAATCACAGTAACTTGTAGGTAGCCAAGCATTTTAAAAAAAACTGACTGTAAAACATGAGGGCAGTTTAGACAATGGGGTATAATGCCCGCAGTTGTACCATTTACTAATAATCACAGTTTAGCATCAGTGACTTCCCACGGTTGAAAATGAGGTTGGTAAACATCAAGATTTACAGACATTTGGAGTTATAAGAACTGCTGTGTTCTAATGGTATATCAGCAGTTGCTTGGCAAAAAAAAAAAAAAACTAGACTGGATTTTTAAATAATTGTGAGCAACTTCTGCTAAAATACTTTTTGAGGCTATAAACCAGCAGTGTAACAGGTGCTTCAGCTTTTGTTCTCATATAGTTATGGAAAATAATTACGGTGTTGGCTGGCTATGTTTTGGAGCCAGCAGTGTAGGGGACTAATGCAACTGTTATAATAAAGCATTGTTATATTAACATATTCTAACACTTTTGTTTTGTATACCTTCATTTCTTCATTTCTTCATACCTTCATTTAGCTGAACAAACTTTTGGCTTCTCAATTATACAGACTTCCAAAATTCTCATAGTAGAATTTGATTAAGAACCTACAAATTGCACACAGTTTTGACAAACTCCTCTAAACAGGTTAGGTTTGTGAGTTTTTTGCCTAAATCTATTAAATTATTGTAGCTGGGGACATTTCTTGAAGAAACCTTTGATGAAGTCTTATGACTTTAAAATGTGTGGTGGATTTGTAACACATTATTTTCTAAACAGGCTTGTATGATTTTTCAGGCCCTAAACCAATTTTGTCTTTGTGTGTGTGATGAGAGTTATATGAGCATGGGCTCTAGGGTAGTTACAACAGATTTAAGACACTTCAAATGTGGACTAGTTAAAATCAGAATAAAAGTATTGCAAGATTGGTCCAAACACCCTTCTTCCTATCATGTACTGACATAATCTCACCCAATGAAAGCAATCTCATACGTCAAAGTTGTATAAGGAAGAGCCATATCACTACATATTCTTCTATAAATTTTGATGTGGATGCAAGTGTTTTGATCCCCCATCTTGTAGCTTGTGGCACAATGTAAGGGGAGAGATGTCTTGGTACTCTCCTTTTCAGTTTCCTTTTTCATCTTCTACTATTCTCCTCCTAAATGCATGATCAGGGCTTGAATCCACCAGAGTGTTCCATTCACAGAACATGGCATTCTCACCCCCTCATTCCCACTGTCATCCCCTTTCAAAGGTCCAAAGAAACCCAGCTCAATTCCAGCTTTCGAATCTTCTAACTATAATAAAAATGATACTTATTGAAACATGCTGTGGAACTTATCAAATCTACCCAAAATCTAAATGTGAAGCCCCTCCCTCTGTTTTGAGCTCAAGGCTCAAGCTAAATAAATCTCCTCGCGTTTCCCAAATGGTCCTCTTGGTAAGTCCCCAGTGCCTTATTTGGAGCATATGACTGCAGTCAAAATAGCAAGAGAAAAAGAGTGGGATGTTGTTGGTATAACAGACACAACAGTGTGATAATTGTAAAATCACCTTCTGTACATACTAATGATTTCAATAAGAGTATTAGTTGTGTGGATTTTTCCCCCCTAGTGACAAAATATTGTTGCTTCAGCCTTGGGAAAGGCTTGCTTCTCTCTGTACGTGTGCTAGCTGGGGCAAATGCTTTTGGGTTGCCCTCACTAAGCGTATAACAATTGTACATTTATCTCGCCATTAGCAATTGTGCATAAAGTCTCCAAGAAAAGGGCTTCTCGATATTTATTGCTTTGAATTGGGAGAGGGAAAAAATACTTTTAGTCACTTAGGTAACTGACCTAACAGCTGGCAGCTGATGTGGAAAAATGTAAAACAATTTGTCTGGGACTACAAACCAAAGGAAATACTGTATGTGTCTAAATGGAACAATCATTCAGCACTCCAAAAAGATTTGAATAAGGCTTTGATGGAAAAGAAATCATTGGGTCTAGGCAGCAAGTACACAGCTGCAAGAAAAGTTACTAGGTTGGATTAGCAGCTGTCCAGAATGCTAAACAAGGAGCAATATGGTCTCATAAGCAGTAAACTCTGACAGAAGTCTTTGTGGGTCACCATACGACACAAAGCAAGAAAGAGAAATTATGGAAATTGTGAGAACTGGAAACAAATTGAAGATAATCCTGTGTAACATGTTAAGCATGCGTTATAGTCTAAATTCTGCAAACTACTTGGTTTCATTTTAATGTGCTGCATTGCATATTGGATAAGGAACGTTGGTTTTCCTGGAAGCTGCAGAGCTGTCTATCACAGTCCTTTCCAAAACTACATTTGTATCTTTTAAAATTACAGGGCATATTAAAGTGAAAGCTTGTTGCCTGGCCCATCAATGTTCAGATTTTAAAACACCTTCCTAAATCTTGTCCTGCATTCATTTTCTGTGCAAGGAGGGTGCATGGGCATTGTCAACTGATTTCCAAATTCAAGTTCACTCAGGAGTGCATCTTCTCTCTCTTTCTAGCAATCATTTGTGTTAAACTGAATAACAGTTGATAACAAAAATATTTTTCTTTATATTATAAAAGATCAGAAACACATATACAGAATATAAACTGTATATACAGAAACGTATATATAGTTTATAAAACCCAATGAAGAAATAATCTGTGAGATTAATTTGAGAATGGTTATGGTTTTATCCCATCCATATATTAGTTCAACAAAAATATCTGTATTGAAATAAATGTGTGTGTGTGTGTTGATTTGGCCAAGAAGGTAATTTTCCTAATTCTGTATCTCCAGTCTCAGGTAGTAGGAAGTTCTGACAGTTCCCAGCAAGCTGATATACAAATGTGTACATATACACCTATATGCACAGACCTAGAAATGATAACAACCTTTAACTAAAATTTGTGGGCTTTTAAGCCATGTTTGTTGGTATTAAATTTATTGATAGCTGCATGTGTGTAGCAATCAGTAGATTTAATACCATTTCTAGGTCTGTGTTTTAAACTTGATTCTTAAAATAGCATAATAGAATCACTTTCAGTTGTCGAGAGATTATATATCCTGTGATTTTTTTTCCTGGATCAGTTTCACTATTGAGGTCCAGAATTTCTGAACATTCAGACATTCCCCAAACATATGAAATTGATCGGTGCTAGGGTGTGGCAGTGCCTTCAAATGTCTGCTGGCATCACACACAGAGGGAGAAATGAAGTGTCAAGTACCAGCTGCATACCATTATGATTTTTTTCTATAATACTTAAATTAATTTATCTGGTCTCAAATCCATCTCTATTCATCTATTGGCATTTCCTGTTTCAAGATCATTGCCTATATGACTAGGTTTCTCTTATGGACAAGTGCTTGGTTCAGTAATACCTGAATATCGGAGATACTTCCCACCACCTCCCCGCATAAAATTATTTCAAAATATGTTCAATTACAACAGCCATTGTGTTTCTTGTTTCATGCAAGTAGAATATACCTAATTTGCAAAAACTGAAACCTTTTGTGCCTCCTTCCTTTCTCTTATTTCTTTGTATGACAACTGTACTACAGATATTATCAGACTTTCAAATGTACATAAATTTGTCTATTCCTGGTGCTGCACTTCTCCCAGTAAAGCAGAATCTTAATTTGTTCATTATAAAGTACTGACACCAAGGAGGATAGTCCAAATTTGGTGCAGCTTTTTCCTCGTGGATTATCAAGCACATAGAACAGATTTCATATTTCCACATGTGTTCCTGAAACCAAATAAGAATCAATAACTTCTTCTAAACTGATACTTTATCCCTTTCAGATCTTTTGGGAGAAAACCTGTTTATTGAGTTCACCTCTTAGTGGCCTCCCAGTAGCATTTTTATGCAGTTTCTTGTAGAAATAGTAACACCCCTAATTGAACCCTCTTAATGATGCTCTAAAGCAGGGCAGAATAATAAAATCATGGTTAGAAGAAGAAGAAACTTGCAGATTTATACCCCACCCTTCTCTCTGAATCAGAGACTCAGAGCGGCATACAATCTTCTATATCTTCTCCCTCCGCAAAAGTCATCCTGTGAGGTAGGTGGGGCTGAGAGGGCTCTCACAGCAGCTGCGCTTTCAAGGACAACTCCTGCGATAGCTATGGCTAACCCAAGGCCATTCCAGCAGGTGCAAGTGGAGGAGTGGGGAATCAAACCCGATTCTCCCAGATAAGAGTCTGCATACTTAATCACTACACCAAAGTGGCACAAATACAGGTAATTTCAGAAGCATGGAGGAATCCTGCAAACTGCTCTTCTCTTCCTCTTTTTCTGCTGAACCTTTGAATCCTGCTGGTTGGCAGGATTCACCATTTTGTCAAGGAAATGTATTAGCTTAGACCAGCTGGGTTTATACTAACAAAAGTCAAATCTTAGATGACATTAGATATATCAAGGCAAATCTCAGATATCATCATCCACTACTGCAAAATCATTCTAAGTGCTTTTCACTCGATGCTTTGGAGGAGCCTTTCTGTCAAAGATTCTGAAAGGTATGATATTAGAACCAAAGTGCCTCTGTGTAGTCAAGGCAATTTATAGTTGCCCAAAGGTGTATGAGAATACTTTGAGTGGGAGACGTCTTGGTTCAATGGGAACTTTTGTCAGAGATGCCTGCTATCTCCCCCACTAGCTGAAGCAACTCTTATATTATCTGTTTAAAAAGGACACCGTAAGATTAAACTTTTTGATACCATTATGCTTGATACCACCTTCCCAGAAACTGCCATTCATTATGCAAGAGTAATTAGAAAAATATTGCAGAGTCTCTGGCTCCAAACTAAATAATGACAGAACCCAAGTTATACCAATCAACCTATGTGATCCTTCCAGAGATTATCTAAAATACATCCCCCCCCCTACAAATATAAAACCTCTTCATGGACATTCTTGGGGCTTCACATCACTACAAAAGCATCTAGATTTGATTATTGCACTGCTCTCTATATGGGGCTGCCCTTGAGAAATACTTCAAAACTTCAGTTGGTACAGAGTGCCGCAGCCAGGATGTTGACTGGAGTGGGTCATAGAAACTGTATCACCCCAGTCTTGGCCCGTTTATGCTGGCACCCAATTTGTTTCCTCCAGGCACAATTCAAGCTACTGGTGTTGACCTTCAAAGCCTGATATACTTGGGGCCAACAAAGCTGAAGGATTGTCTACTCCTGCATGAACTTGCCCAACCACTATTGCCATCTTGGGGGCCCTGCTTCACATGTCTCTGCTTTCTGAAGTCAAGTGGGTGGCAATCCAGGCAAGTGCCTTCTTGGTTGCAGCACTGAAGCTCTGGTGCTCTCTCCCCAAGATTTATATGTTCCCTTCTGTTGCCATCTTCTGCCAGTGGGTGATAACTTTTTTTATTTCATTGGTATTCCATCAGTGATCTCTCCTTCCTGATTGGTGTTTTAATTGCTGTTCTTATGCCTTTGTGTGTGTATATGAACACTGTTTTAAATTTGTTTTAATGATGTGTGTTTTAAATTGTTAACTACCTTGGGCAGAAAGATGGGATATAGATTTTGTAAATTAAATTAGACTTGCTTAAAAGCAGTTACTTGGAACTATAGATATAATCAAAAGAGATCTCTTTGAAGCACCGTTAAAAATTGGCCACATAGAATACTGACACCTAAACCTATCCTCTTTCCAAAGTTGCTGTACTCATTTAAAACAGTTTCTACAAATACTGATAAAATGAGTGCCAAAAGATATTTGGTAAATCCTTATAGTCAAGCAAGGAGGACAGATTTAAATTTAGTATTATGTACTGAAGAAGGTTTCAGTTCCCCTTCCCATAATTCATATTGGGAAACCCTTCAGAAAGAGAAATAATTGGAGAATGCGCAGAAGCGGTAAGGGAAACTAAATAGTAAAAGCAGTGCATAAAAAATCAACAGTAGCATTAGAAAAGAGCTAGAGTCCAGTAGCTGTGGGTGAGAACAAACATGAAGAGTTCAGCCTGACCTGGATAGCCCAGGCAAGCCTGAAGCTAAGCAGGGTCAACTCTGATTAGTACTTGGATGAGAGTCTGTCCTTAAAATACCTGATCAGGAGGCAGGGACAGGATTATTCAGCCACCTTCCTGAATATCCTCCAGGCCCCCAGTAGGAGTCTGTCACCAGAGGTCAACATGACTTCCAGGTGCAGACACCCACACCCACAAAATACAAAAATAACCCCACCACCACCTAAAATGCAGAATTCAGTAGCAAGATCTGCTGTGGTGTTGTCAGGGATGATGTTTCTAATAGCTTGTAGTCCATGTTTGTGTATCAATACCCCTGGATCCAGACAATGCAAATATGACCAAGTAGACCCATGGCAAAAAAAGCCCTCAAGAAACCTCACCATCAGTCTAACTGTGAATTACTCTACACAAGAAATAAACATAGCATGGAGACATGAGGGACACATAAGTTCCACATTATACCAGAAACCAACAGATAGGCAAATATATCTGCATGCCTCCAGCTAGCACACCAACCACATCAAACAATTCATTTTCTGTTGCCAAGCCCTACGTTGTAGTCACATCTGGTCCAGCTCCTCAGACAGAAAAACTCACTTGAAGGATCTACAGCAGGCATTTTTGCAACTACAGTATCCTCCTGATATGGTGAGAAAGATGATTGGATACCCAAGGACAGCTTGCTACAAGACAAGCTCAAAGAAAATGACAACAGAATGTCACTGGTGGTCATATATATCTCACAACTCAAGCCAGTTCAACATATTATTAATGACCTACAACCCATGCTTGATCATGACACTTTCTTCACGCAGGCACTGGGGGGTGGGGAACCTTTTCTTACTTACAGACAGCCTGCTAACCTAAAACCACTTCTCACCTGCAATGATAAAACTACATAATAGTAACATAGATTATGGTATTAAGGCCTGCAACAAGCCAAAATGCCAACTTTGCTCTCCTATAGGTCCTAGCAACACCATCAGTGGACCCAGCAACATCAGCAATAGTATTTCAGGTTCATACTTCTATTCATTCTCTAATGTGATTTATGACATCTCATGTCAGCTGTGGTCTGTACTACTAACATATATATGCCATTGCTATATTGCTTTCTCTTGCTCTCATTGCATCATATTTTCACTTATGTAATACTGTTTCTTGCACTGTTTACCATGTCATGTTTAATACTTTTGCTTTGTTTGGGATTTTTGCTACCTTAGTCCTGTTATATTGTCTCCTTATCCTGTTGATTGGACTGACTCACATTATGTAGTGTGACTTAAATCCCAACAAGAAAGACTATAAATATCATAAGTAAAAGTCAATGTACAAGAGGACCAAGTTGTTTATTTGTATTGGTGTTGCCAAATTATAGCATCATCCCAGGCACCATTTAGAAGAAGAAGAAGATATTGGATTTATATCCCGCCCTCCACTCCGAAGAGTCTCAGAGCGTCTCACAATCTCCTTTACTTTCCTCCCCCACAACAGACACCCTGTGAGGTGGGTGGGGCTGGAGAGGGCTCTCACAGCAGCTGCCCTTTCAAGGACAACCTCTGCCAGAGCTATGGCTGACCCAAGGCCATGCCAGCAGGTGCAAGTGGAGGAGTGGGGAATCAAACCCGGTTCTCCCAGATAAGAGTCCGCGCACTTAACCACTACACCAAACTGGCTCTCCTGCTCTTTTGGAGCTACATTAGCTCAGGCTGAGACATTCAATGTTCGTGTTGAGACTATTCAATTGGACTCACAGTAGCACCAGAATAAAAGGGGTGAATTGGTATTAAACATGGTTCCACCAATATTCAGAGCAAATTTAGCTGCTTCTCCAAAATCATGGCCCTATCAAGGAGTAGTAGAGGTATAGCACAGGAGCAAGAGTAACAGGTTGTTTCTATACGACCTGGATTGAATTTGAGATGCAGAGCTTCTCCGGAAAATAGCATGAAGCTTTGTGAAATTTTCAATATGAAAACGGAATTAATGGTGCAGTTGTTTTTGCTAGGGTTACCAACCTCCAGGTAGCTGGAGATCTCCTGTTTTTACACCTGATCTCCAAGTGACAGAGAACAGTTCACCTAGAGAAAATGGCTGTTTTGGGAGGTGAACTCTATGGCGTTATATCCCATTGAAACCCCTCCCCTCCCCAAAGCCCGACCTCCTCAAGCTCAGGTATTTCCCATTATGGAGCTGGCAACCCTGTTTGTTGTATACATTTTAAATATATCAGCTAGTTTCACTTGGAAGCATATATTTTACTGCCACACTTCTATGTTACACAAAATAGAAAATAAATTAGCAGAATCCAGATTTTTCTTTTTCTAAGTAAAGACTGGTCAGGCAAAAATAAAGCAAAGCATTCTTGACAGAAATAGCTAAAAATACTACCACCATTTATATAAATAAATACACTTTGACAGCTTTGAAAAATGTAGGAGTACCTGAAGTCTTGAAGATGTTTGGATACATTTATTGAGCAAAAGGAGATGGCACCAATTTATATGTAACTTGACTCAACCTGTTTCATACATAGCTTTATCCTTCTTCAAATAAACATTATTATACTGAAAGTATTTTTAAAAAATACTGAGATGTGAATAGTGTTGAAAAACTTTAACAGGAGGTTAAAAAAAAAGGTATTGCTTGCTTTGAATTCTGGACCTCCCAAGGAAGTTTAATGGAATACTATCAGTCTGCTTCCAAGAATACAGGAGCTTTTGATAAGGGCAACCTTCAGCCGTAGGTGTGGAGGCCTGGAAAAGGGAAACCTGCAAATTCTTTCTCTGAGGCATTCCATTATTCTGAAAGGTTGTTTGGGCAGCACTTCCTTTTGCAGAAGCCATGTTGATTCTTCCTCAGTGAGGCTTTTAGCAAGTATTGTACTTCTAATGGAGATATTTCAATTATAATTTACTTTTTGTACATTTCAGTGTAGGGAGTGGGGGGGTTGACCCTTGAACCTACAAATGCAACTCTAAAAATATACAAAAGATTTTAAATTGTTATGTGTGTGTTAAGTGTCATCACTTCCAGTTTATGGCAACCCTATGAATTAATGATCTCCAAAACGTCCTATCCTTAACAGCCTTGCTCAGAACTCGCAAACTGAGATCTGTGGCATCCTTTATTGAGTCCGTCGATCTCATGTTGGGTCTTCTTCTTTCCCTGCTTCTTCTTTTCCATTATTAGCCACTGATTAACCTACTTTTAATGAAATTGTTAATCCCAAAATCCCATATGATATTGTATGATTTTCTTTAATTGTAAGGTTCTGCTTCCTTCAATGTAGTTTTTTGAGAACAGATTTTTCCTTGAAGAATGTCTGTCATAGATTTAGAGCAGCAACAGTGTTTTTTTTCCCTTATGTGGGATTCCTACAGTCATCTTCCATAAATAAATATAGAAATATTTACAGACTGCATAACACTAGAGGACTTTCTCCCCCCCCCCCCCCCCCCCCACATACACATATGAAACTGAGTTGTATTTTAGACGGGAAAATCTTTTCTCAGAGCAAAAACAGAACATCTAGGTTATTGCATTGTAGTTTAAAATGCAGTTATGTTTTGTGTGCTATGGTGTCTTCTGTGAACTAACATGGAACTTCAGGGCAATTTCTAGTTGCACCTTTTGTGAAGGGCTCTGCACTGTTTAAAACATTTGACAGATTGCTACACTGCTTGTGAATATCAGCTTTTCTTGATAAGGATTGCTGAGAATATGCAAAAGGCATCTGCAGAATAAATAAAGTATTATTCATGTAGTGCTTTTATACACCAAAGAGATAATTGTTATTTGACTAAATGGTTCATTCTTACTTTTCTTGAGGATCAGTCTGCTGTTAGAAGCCATAGTTCATTTTAGATTGTTTCTCATATAAACTGTTGTTGTTCTTTCATGATGTTCTTCTGATCAGTTAAAAGTCCTCACATGTATATGGGGCTGCCTGTTTGCTTCCAGGCTCAGTTGAAGGTGCAAGTTCTTATCTTTAAAGTGTTTACCATTTTAAGAGCTACATATCTGAAGGGTGCCAAACCAATGTATCTACCATTGTTTTCCTCAGCAGTCCCTGCTTCTTGTTGTGGCTTCATTGCCTACAGTATGTTCTTCTGCTTTTGGTTCTCCAGCGATGTGTGTGGTAATGCCTAAATTGTGGTACAAGCTGCTGGAGATGCAGGGTTGCCAGCTTTTCCCTGGCATCAAGCAGGGGTTGGGAGGATTTACAAGCAGAAAGAGAAAGGCTTAATCTCTGGCGTTGCACAGGAAATGGCATCATGACACAGTGAAGTGTAGGTGACACTGGTATTTAGCCAAAAATTCTATGGTAAAAATGGCTTCTACCACAGATTTTTTTTTTGCTCAAGTACCAGAGTGTCATCTGGCTGGTGCTGGCATGATGATGTCACATCCTGGACAGTGCTGGTGACGAGGCCTAGGCCTTCTCCTTTCTCCTGATAAGCCCCCCCCCCGCTGGCCAGCTGATTGGTGGCTGGAGGTTGGGCCTGGTGGCGGTGGGACCCTTGCCTCCACCGGGCTGGAGGTCTGGCAACCCTATTGTCATGGGCAATGACAACCAGGCAGGACCCCTGCTCAAGTTGGCAGCCGAGCCTGTAGCTGGCCCTTCTAGCGTTTCCAAGGTTGACAGCTTGCCACTGCCTGAGCCATCATCACCTGCACCTGACCCGGCAGCAGAGGAGGAGGAGACACAACTACAAGGAGGGAGACCACTAGACTCATTCCCGTGGATAGCTCGGTTGAGGGAGTGACTCCACTGAGATTTAGCAACCCAGTGGAGGGATGCATGCCTTCAAGGAAGGAGGTCACTGAGTTCTGAGTTTTAGCAGGAGCTGCCCCGCTTGCTATTTGGAGCATCACCAGAGGCCCATTTAGCTCCCTGCTCAGGGCTGGGCTCTCTGTGGAAGCAACAAGTCACTTCCATGACAACTCGCATCCCCTTCGGCTCTCTCGCTCTTGCTTGCTCTCTTTGGCTTCCTGACTCCCCGCTCCAGATGACCTTATTCTCCACCCCGACTCAGCTACCTGACTCGGCTTCAGTTTGAACTCTTTGGCTTGACCCCGGACCGGACTTTGCTCACACCTGCACTCAGCCCATGACACCTATGGAGATGGTGTACAAGGAAGTTTTTCTAAAGGCCCAGAGTCTGAATGGACTTTTCCCACAGAGTGTTTTAAACTCTCAGGCTACTGAATGTTTTCTGCGCTGATGTATGTGGGTTCTTTCTTAATTTATCCTGTTTTTTAGTTTTTATTGTATATGATTTTAATGACAGTGCGACTGTAAGCTGCTTTTGCTAGAGAAAGGCAGGGTAGAATTTTTTTTAAAAATAAATTACTTTACATTCTGTTGTGTATGAGTAAAAATCCAGATAGCTGGAAAGGACTGATCTTATAGACTGGTATCTAAGGCTGAAAGCATAATTCTGCTTTAACTATGTGCTGTTCGGTGTAGGGCTCTCTCATGTGGCTCAGCTGCAGTAGAAGAAGGTGCTTAGATCTGGAACAAAGCTGCTGGTAAGCTGTTGCTAAGTGAAGAGAGCTTGTTTGCCTGGGGGTAATTGCTGGCCCCACCCTCTGTTGTTGCTCTGGCTGTTGAGTCAGAGGTGGGTGGGGGTTTGAACCTTTAATTTGCAAGGCTCATCCTTGCCAGAGGTGCGAGCCTTTGGCTCAAGCCGAAGGGCAAGAGCCAAAGGGCTCTTGGCCTGGGGGTTCTGTAGAAAGGTGGGTTGTTACCCACAAGTAGTTTCAAGTGGCAGTTGATAGTGGGATTTAAAGAGAAGTGAAGATAAAGAAAATTTTGAAACAGATTGCAGCAGTATGGCTGGTGAGGGAGCAGACTGGGATGTTTGTATTTCTACCTGAGAGTAGCACGAATTACACTTGCTGCAAGTGTAAGTTAGTGGCCCTGCTGGAGGAGAAGATACAGGGACTGGAGGCATGATTAGGGGGAGGTATTTGTGAGTTTCCTGCATTGTGCAGGGGTTGGACTAGATGACCCTAGAGGTCCCTGCCAACTCCATGATTCTATTCTATGATTGTCCACACTGCAATGTATAAGGGAAGGTGAGGATTTTCTTGACAGAACACATGAGGCACTCTTGAAAGGACAAGAGGAGGAAGAGGAAATGGTATCTCAGCAATTAGAAGAGAACCCAACACAGAAAGAGGGTTTTTGGAAAAATGTAACATGAAGGAGAAAGAAAATCAGGAGATGTTCTGAGCCCCAGCTGCTCAGCAATAGGTTTCAGGATCTCCCCACAGTAACTGATTCTGAACCATTGGAACAAGGCCTACTTCCCAGCCTCCACGAAGCTTGAAGAAAGTTTCTCACGATCCTGTGGATAAGAAGCTCAGAGCTTCTGCTCCACAATATAGGAAGAGGAAGGTGGTGGTGATTGGAGACTCTTTGCTCAGAGGGGTGGAGCCCAAAGTGTGCCAACCGGATTTGTCATTCCGAGAGGTCTGCTCTCTGCCGGGTGCACGCATCCAGCATGTGACAGAAAGGATTGGAAGACTTATCAAGCCCACGGATTACTATCCTTTCTTGCTGATCCACGTGGGAATGAATGATGCTGCCTGTCATAGCCATGAACGTATTAGAAAAGACTATGTGGCTCTGGGTCAGAAGTTGAAGCTGGGCGCACAGGTTGTGTTCTCATCAGTGCTTCCTGTTGAAGGCCGTGGCTTAGGACAAGAAAGAAGAATACTTCAAATAAATGACTGGCTACGTCGATGGTGTCATCAGGAAAGTTTCGGATTTCTGGACTATGGTTTACAATTTCGAGATGGTGGTCTTCTATCGGGAGATGGTTTGCACCTTACAGCGGTAGGAAAAAGGGTGTTTGGTAACAGCCTTGCTAACCTAATAAGGAGGGCTTTAAACTAAATTGTATGGGGGAGCGAGACAATAATTCAAAGCCTTGTATGATGCCAGAAACTGGGGATAAGAACATTAAAGATTTGCAAAGAGTGGCACATACGCTAGGTAATGTTAACTTGCAGGCTTGTACAGAAACTAAACCCTTGGGATGCATAAATCGTGGGTTCCGATGTGTCTACACTAATGCACAGAGTATGGGAAACAAACAGGAGGAACTGGAAGTCCTAATAAAGGAAGGAGACTAGGACATAATAGGCCTTACTGAAACTTGGTGGGATGACACTCACAACTGGAATATTAGGATTCAGGGGTACAACTTATTTAAAAGGGACAGGCCAATGAGAAAGGGTGGAGGCGTAGCAGTATATGTGAAGGAGGTATATACTTGTGAGGAAATATGTGAATCTGAGCATGGCAACTCAGTTGAGCGTCTCTAGGTAAAAAAAAAAGGAGTAAGAAATAACAGTGATATTATTGTGGAGGTCTGCCCACCAAGTCAGGCAGAGGACTTGGATGAGATATTTCTACAGCAGATTGCAAAGTTCTCCAAGAGAAGGGATACAGTGATCATGGGAGATTTCAATTACCCGGACATCTGTTGGAAGTCCAACTCTGCTAAAAATGAAAAGTCAAATAGATTCCTGACTTGTCTTGCTGACAGCTTCCTTTTCCAGAAAGTGAAGAAGGAAGCAAGGGGATCTGCTATCTTGGATTTGCAACAAGGAAGAATTGATTGAAGAAGTAGAAATAGTGGGCACCCTGGGCAGTAGTGACCATGTGATTTTGGAATTTACAGTCTTAGGGAAGGGAAAAGCTATACATAGTCAGACTTATAGGTTGGACTTCAGAAAGGCAAACTTTGATAAACTTAGAATTATGCTGGGTAAAATCCCATGGTCAGAAATACTTAGGAGAAAGGGGGTTCAGAAGGGGTGGGAGTTCCTTAAAAGCAAAATACTGAAAGCGCAATCACAGATGATTCCTATGAGAAGAAAAAATGGAAAAAGCCTAAAGAAGCCGAAGTAGCTCTATAAACAGCTCTCTAAAGACTTGAGAAATAAAAAATACTCCTTTAGGAGTTGGAAGGAGAGCCTTATAACCAAGGATGAATATAAACAAATCACCAGTGCTCGTAGAGAAAACGTTAGGAAAGCTAAAGCTCAGTATGAGTTTAGGCTGGCCAAAGATGCTAAAAACAACAAAAAAGGGTTCTTATGTTCAGAGTAAGAAAAAGAGCAAGGACATGGTAGGCCCATTGCGAGGGCAAGAAAGTTAAATTGTAACAAGTAATGAAGAAAGGGTGGAACTGCTCAATTCCTACTTTTCCTCAGTCTTCTCTTCTGAGGGGAAAGGTGCTCAGCATGGCAAAAACAGAACATATAAGGAGAGTATGAAGTTCCAACCTAGGATCAGCATAGGGGTAGTACATAAACACCTAGTTTCTTTAAATGAAACTAAATCCTCAGGGCCAGATGAATTGCATCCAAGGGTTCTAAAAGAGCTTGCAGATATGATTTCTGAGCCTCTGGCTATTATTTTTGAGAATTCTTGGAGAACAGGAGAGGTGCCGGAAGACTGGAGGCAGGCGAATGTTGTCCCCATCTTCAAAAAGGGGAAAAAAGACGATCTGGGTAACTACCGACCCGTCAGCTTGACGTCTATACCTGGAAAAGTTTTAGAACAAATAATCAAACAGTCAGTGCTGGAACATTTAGAAAGAATGGGTGTGATTACTAAGAGCCAGCATGGTTTTCTCAAGATCATGTCATGTCAGACTAACCTGATCTTTTTTTTTGAGAAAGTGACTACCTTGCTGGATCAGGAGAATGCTGTAGACATTGTGTATCTTGATTTCAGTAAGCTTTTGATAAGGTTCCACATACTAACCTTGTTGACAAGTTGGTAAAATGTGGTTTGGATCCTGTTACCGTTAGGTGGATCTGTAACTGGTTGACAGATTGCACCCAAAGAGTGCTTGTGAATGGTTCCTCATCCTCTTGGAGAGGAGTGACAAGTGGAATGCCTCAAGGATCTGTCCTGGGATCTGTTTTGTTCAACATCTTTATCAATGATTTGGATGAAGGAATAGAGGGAATGCTTATTAAATTTGCAGATAATACCAAATTGGGAGGGGTTGCAAACACAGAAGACAGAAACAGGATACAGGATGACCTTGACAGGCTGGAAAACTGGGCTAAAATCAATAAAATGAATTTTAACAGGGATAAATGTAAAGTTCTGCATTTAGGTAGGAAAAATCCAATGCATGGTTATAGTATGGGAGAGACTTGTCTTAGCAGTAGTATGTGCGAAAAGGATCTAGGGGTCTTAGTGGATCATATGTTGAACATGAGTCAACAGTGTGATGCATTGGCTTAAAAGGCAAATGCAATTTTGGGTTGTATCAACAGAAGTATAGTGTCCAGATCACGTGATGTGATGGTATCGCTTTACTCTGCTCTGGTAAGACCTCACCTGGAGTATTGTGTTCAGTTTTGGGCACCACATTTTAAGAAGGATATAGACAAGCTGGAACAGGTCCAGAGGAGGGCGACGAAGATGGTGAGAGGTCTGGAGACCAAGTCCTATGAGGAAAGGTTGAAGGAGCTGGGGATGTTTAACCTGGAGAGGAGGCGGCTGAGAGGTGATATGATCACCATCTTCAAGTACTTGAAGGGCTGTCATGTAGAGGATAGTGTGGAATTGTTTTCTGTGGCCCCGAAAGGTAGGACCAGAACCAATGGGTTGAAATTAAATCAAAAGAGTTTCCAGCTCAACATTAGGAAGAACTTCCTGACCGTTGGAGCGATTCCTCAGTGGAACAGGCTTCCTCGGGAGGTGGTGGGCTCGCCTTCCTTGAAGGTTTTTAAACAGGCTTGATGGCCATCTGACAGCAATGAAGATCCTGTGAATTTAGGGGGAGGTGTTTGTGAGTTTTCTGCATTGTGCAGGGGTTGGACTAGATGATCCTAGAAGTCCCTTCCAACTCTATGATTCTTTGTATCTTCTTCCCATAAAGTTCTATATCTTCCTTTAACACAAAGCCATTCCCCACAAACACATTTTAACTGCTTTACACTACCCCTTTCTCCCATCTTACCCCCACTTTAATCCTCTCCTTTCTTCTCAATACTATTTGCTAGAAATACATCTTAATGTAAGCTGAGGCACATTTCCTCTTTCAAAGTTAGTGTGTGGCTTTGGGAGATTTCAAATAGTAGTAAAAATGAGAATATCTGAATATATTATTGTGTCTTTCCCCTTCTCATTGAGCAGTTGCAATCTTGAGATAGTTTTGAACATAGTTTGTGCCCTGAATATGAGTGGGAGGTGGAATGGCAAAACATATTGCTGACAACAGGATCCCTTCATTCATTGGTGCATGCAGTTCTTCTGTCCAAACTGTCTCCTAGAAAATCCGCCTGGCTCTTAAGTTTTGCAGAGAGAGTAGAGAGTGTCTAAAGAAGGGTGTGCAAAGCAATGATTATTAAAATACTGTCACTTCAAAGTAATTCAGTGTGGTAACTTGCAGGCTGAGTGTAAATGTATGGCTTGTTAAACAAGTTGGTTCCTGCCTTGTTAGAACCTGTGGACCCTCTCTGCCTTTATATTTTCTGTAGATATCTCTTTACCTCCCCACCTTATTCAGCTTATATTTCAGGAAGAATCTGAACCAAGCCAGAGCTTGCTAAATTTTAAAAAAAGTTAACTGCATAAAGCTTTTTAGAAGCCAGAATGTAATACTAGTGGCATACATATTCATTCATAATGCAATGGCTGCCAAAATACGTACTGAAGGTTAAAATAAAATTGTAATTGGAAACTTCCAACTATAGCACATATGGTCTGCTTTCTTTTCCCTTGTGGTGGTGGATACCGTGACCTTTCATATCTATTTCCTGCAGTGAAGGAGTCCATGGTCAGAATTTCAAAGTTCTCTCTTGCCCCGATATCTTACAGTGCAGTCCTAATGGAGGTACACCCTTAAGTCAATGGGATCAGAAAGGTTTCACTCTGTTCAGAATTGCATTGTTAGTTCCCATCACTGCCTCCACTTGGCTTGGCTTTGACACCCATATAACTGTCTTTGGAGTGAAGGAATAGTGAGGGCATCAAAGATTTTGTTGTGCATCAGCTTGCACACCTTTAAATAGGACACTGAATAGATCAGACATTTGGCAGTGAGCTCAGGAGAGGTTTTTTGTCATGTATGGCTTCCGCCTTTTGTTTACTATCTCAGGACTGGAAAGAATCTGTTTTGTATCTGAATGGTTCATGTTGGGGGGAACAAGCCTTTTAGGTAGTATCAGGAATTTGATGTGAACCATCAGTGTTCTAACTGAATGTAGTCCCCAGTGAGTTGCTCTCAGGCAAGCCGAAGCGCAAGAAAAAGTCCATGGTTGCCATTTGCACTAAATAAGTCTTATTGTTTCTCCACTTATTTCCTCTCGCACAAGGTTATTGTGCAACCAGTTTCTGGGAGCTATAATACATAGGAAGGAAAGCACTGGATGTTGCACAAGATCTTGCACAAGCAGCATAGCACTAAGTCCATTAATTTTTCCACTGGATCTATTATGTTGGCTTTATTATGTTTCCACTGAGAGATTCCATTAAGTACATTCCCAAGGTCATATTTCATATTCTATTGAGTACACCCAAGGTCATTCGCAGAGAATGAAAAGACCACACTTCTTTTCCTATAGCCAAAGGTAAAGATGGAGCCTGTAATATTAACCTTCATTTAATACATAACATAGATGGACAGTAATAGAAGACCAGTTAAAATAGTTTTACTCCCTGTAGTTGCTTCTAAAAAGCCCTTTCCTGTGCTGCAGTTGAGCATAGAACCAGACAGGCTGCCCTGTATTGGCATACAGTGTTAGTACATCAGCATCACTTTGTTAGTACATCAGCATCACTTTGTTAGTACATACATCAGTTAGTACATCAGCCATTGGCACTTTTCCTCTCTAAGAAATGCATAGTTGTTTCACTGGGGAAGAAGACTGATCACCTTGGCCTGGTTAGGTTCTTCCACTTTTCACAGTTCTTTATTTATTTATTTATTTATTTGAAAGTTGTCCTACTCCACGAGCATTTTTTAAATTTACTCCTGTCTGCCACACAGAGTAAACGGTTTGTACCCTTTCCCAAACTAGGCAAGGAAATGTTGTGTTATTCTTCCAGTACCCCCCTCCCCATGGCATTCTTGACTTATATGTTAATAGACTTTGTTACTTGGAGGAGGTGTGGTTATGTTGTTGTTACTTGCCTAGTTCTAACTGGCCCAGAAGCCTCAGTGCTTGGAGGCTGGATCTGATTACTGAGGTAAGAAGGCTAGGATTTTAATTTAAAAAAAAAAAAAAACCCTAAGAAACCCAGGGCAAGTTATGTGAGCACTCTCTTCTACTAAAGATTCTACTTGATAAGTCCTACAGCTGGCCTTGAGCTACTCCTGGTCAAAGGTAGGTTTGAAAACTTTGAGGTTAGTGCCATTTTAGAGTTTTTAAATGCTTTAGGATTATATATGATTTCAGAATGCTGCATAGTTATTCCTCTCAAAGATAAGTAATGAAGAAAGGAACCCCATTGCGGAGAAGTGTGTGAGTAAACTACTTGGACCTTACACTATATTGTGAGATTTTATAGAATAGATACTTGTCTGTCTCTGAGTGGAGAGTATTGCAGGATGTACTGGATTAATTCTTCCTCAAGGAAGAGTGGCCCTTTTGTCTCTAATTGGAAGAGCATTCTATCATATTTATATTATGGTCCTCCTGAAATTTCTGGAATTGTACTGTTCAATTTATCTGATGTGACATGAATGATTGATTACCAGGACAACAGGAGAGCCAGTTTGGTGTAGTGGTTAAGTGTGCGGACTCTTATCTGGGAGAACCGGGTTTGATTCCCCACTCCTCCACTTGCACCTGCTAGCATGGCCTTGGGTCAGCCATAGCTCTGGCAGAGGTTGTCCTTGAAATGGCAGCTGCTGTGAGAGCCCTCTCCAGCCCCGCCCACCTCACAGGGTGTCTGTTGTGGGGGAGGAAGGTAAAGGAGATTGTGAGCCGCTCTGAGACTCTTCGGAGTGGAGGGCGGGATATAAATCCAATATCATCTTCTTCAATATCTTCTTCAAATGGGATATTTGCTACAAGTTCTCCTTACTGGGTTGTCTCTGGTTCCATTCCAATCCACTCATCTGTAACTAAGAATGGTTTTTAAAGCATAATTCATGCTAGCAGATTACACTGCTGGGTAGAGCATTTTTATTTGTTTGTAAATACAGGTGTATGAAGACAGTTAAAAATAAAAGTTAATATGAGGGCTTTCTGTACAGAAGGTTGGGTGATCTTTTCAAAGATTAACCAAAGAAAATTATTTCTGAATATGTGAGTTGTTGTTAGCAATGATTTTCCGATAGAAATTATTGCAGGAGAGTGCTTTGAGCTCAAAGAGACTGGAAATTGATAATTTTTTATATATTGACATCGTTTCTAGTTTGTTTTCCTCACTGAGATTCAAGACAGATTACACAATATAAATCAATACAATCAACAGGATGGTATAATCAATAAATGATGTGATAGGATTTGGACTGCAGAAGTCTGGAACCAAGCAGAGAGCTGAAACAGAACTGGATAGTTAAAGATTTACATGGAAAGAAGCAGGAGATTAAAAAAAATGCAAGAGAAACAATTACAGGAAAAAACTGAAAAATCTTAAACTCTTCGTTGTACACTACACTGCTGAAACAAGATGGCATTGAACCAGTGCTGTCAAGAAGAATAAAATAGACAATGAATTATTGCAAATGTCAGAAGAATGTGTGCAAAAAATTTAAGAGAAATGTATTTACAAATATTAATTTGGAGTATAAATTAGATCCAAATATGTATATGAGAACTTTCCCCTGACACTAGAAAAATGGACCCATGAACATCACCATGCTTAATAACTAGGTATGTAACATGTAATTTATGATACATGTTACAATTTGATGAAACAACTATTTAAAGCTTTTTTATTCTGTTGTGTTGTTAGATTAAATAGTCTGACTAACAGCCAGTGTTATCTCATGAGATGAATTAAACCGGTTTAATGGGAATTGGTGGTGGGGGGGAGACCATTGTGCACATATTGTTATGGTTGCCTCAGGTCATATTTCTGATAGGAGCCAAATGTTGAGGGAAAACCCTTGCCTCTTTTCAAATAAAATCAATTAATTTAAGGAGATTTATAGCTCAAATTAAAAATTAGCTTGCAGAGAAAAGAAAATTGCTGCCTTCAAGCATTTCTCTGCTAGCACCAAATTGTGTGTCTTCAGATAATGCTCAGACATAATTTGCTTCCTAACAGCTGATAGTTGCCATGTCAAAGGAAGGTAAAGACACTTGCATCACTGGAGACTTCTTTGAAGTCATTCAAGTCTAATTCACCATTAACTATTAGAGCTTTGCCATTAATATAGCCATGTTAACACTGCAGTTCTGACTTAAAAACCACAAAAATGCCTACATTCACAGTTAAGGCTGAAACTTTATCTGAAGTTCATTCAGTTGTGCCTTGCTTGCCACTGTGGGATATCTACTTGGGAACACCCTTGTTGTATCTAGGTGCAATAAAGCAGCTGAATTCTTTAGCTGAAATTCTACCCTTAACAGTCACTGGACGCATATGATTAGTTAATGTTTTTCCTATTAAGCTGGTATTAAAGACGCACAAGATCAAATCTGCTTAGTGTTCAATTATAAATTAAGTTTACTAAGTAGGACTTTTTTACCACTGTTTTTTTAAAGTAAATCTTACATTAAATTCATGGGCTTTTATTTAAATAATATTAGCTCTGAAATATACTAACATATTTAGGATTTTGTGACAAGAAAAAGTGTCACTGTTTTTGTCATTACAGTTAGCATTGATATTGCCCCTTTGCATTTGGAGTAGGAGGCTTCTGGGTGGGCTGAGTAGTTTAGAGGATTTCATTGCTGAAATTACATTGCTGTAGGAATGCAGCATATAAGTCAATACTGGTAACACTATTTTAAAACCCAGAAAAGACCACCAAGAGAAACTTGTAGGTTGACTAACCACCAATGAGATACTGTGTGGTTGATATTTTTCTTTTAAGGAGATTTGCTTTGTTTTGCTGTGAAAAATAACAAAATATAAGGAATTCACAGAATCCCTTGGTAGCTGGTCCAGGGTTTTAAGAAGAAGAAGATATTGGATTTATATCCAGCCTTCCACTCCGAATCTCAGAGTCTCAGAGCGGTTCACAATCTCCTTTATCTTCCTCCCCCACAACAGACACCCTGTGAGGTGGGTGGGGCTGAGAGGGCTCTCACAGCAACTGCCCTTTCAAGGACAACCTCTGCCAGAGCTATGGCTGACCCAAGGCCATTCCAGCAGCTGCAAGTGGAGGAGTGGAGAATCAAACCTGGTTCTCTGAGATAAGAGTCTGCAAAATTAACCACAATTCAAACCTATGTATTTAAAAATAATTTCCAGCCAGAGGCAGTCCTCATTTAATTTTATGCACTGAGCCTTTGAGGCAAGGTCTGGTGTCAGGGTTGAAGATTCGGCCTGAAACATGGACTGACCACTACCTACTCAAGGCAAGGGGAAACATCCCACAAAGGAGGAAGCCTAACTTAAATGGTCTGCTCTCAAAGGCTCAACAAACCTACCAGATTCAAGAATGCTCTGTGGGATTTTAGGGTTTCAAATATGTGCTCTGTTGTGGTTGCAGAGTTTGGAATGTGAAGCTCCTTAAAGCTTTTACATGGTTACCCCCCCCCCCCCTTGATGTCTTGTATCTTTGAGGTGGGACCTGGCTCCCTAGTCTACCATGGAGTTGACTGACCTGAAGAGAGCTGAGAGATATCTAGAATGGTGCTGGTAGAAAACTCACATTGAATCTGTGTGCTGTAGAGCCCACTGGAAGCTCTGTTAATTGGCGGTGACAGCTGCAAAGAAATATTCCTTCTCTGCTACCATGACATCAGCTAAGCTAGTTTATTACCATCCCAATGGGTTAAGATATCTCAGAATTTGCTGACTCCTACATCTGAGTTTGTATTCTCTGTGGAATAAACAACTAGTTATAATACCCTTGCTAAGTTTTAGCTGACAAAATATTGTGACTATGCATTGATTTCGATGCTGGTTGTAACAGACCTGGAAGAAGAAATGTATTGTTATGGACCATTTTGACCCAGTTACTGTGATGGATACTGACAGAATCCTGGGATCCTGGGCCATTACTTGTGCCCTAGACCCCTCTGTCCTTCCTAACCGTTAAAATCATTTAAGGACCACATCAACAAGCCTTTGATGTCCATCATAAATCAAGCAAACTCAGAGTTCATTTCTTTGGTAATATAGAACACCAACTATGTTAAAAATAATATTTTAGGTTATCTTGTAACTCAATCCATCTGAGATTTAGAAATGAAGAATACCTTTGATTTGTAATGCTTTTATGAATACTGAAGGAAAATGGCACTGAATGGTTCTTTTTGAAGTTTTTTTCGGGTGGGGGTGTTATTGAAGCCCTGTGTACTCAGGTAGGCCTTTTGGGGATATTTATATTTAAAGTGTGTTACTGATTTAAAATTGAGTTCTCACTAATTTTGATAGTTTTATAATTTTATTACTTGCACGGGCTTTTTGGGTGTCTTTTAAAAAAAAAAATTATCCGGGATACCTAGATTATTAGAGTTCCTGTAATATGTTAATTGTATCACTCCTTCATATTTGAAAGATCTGTTGCTCCCCCCACCCACCCCAATCTTGCTGCTATATGTATTTTAGCCATTGCTAATAAAACAAGAACCATTTCCAATTCTGTTTCTGCTACTCATCCTTACAAATAACAAGTTAGCTTAGGGTTAAGGAGTAGCAAGTATCCCGTTGTATTGTTTCTTCAATGATTCATAGAATTATAGAATTCATATTCAATTATTCATAGAATTCATAGAATAATAGAGTTGGAAGGGATCCCCCCAGGGTCATCTAGTCCAACCCCTGCAAAATGCAGGAAATTCACAAATACCTCCCCCTAAATTCAAAGGATCAGCATTGCTGTCAGATGGCCATCTAGCCATCCTCAATAATTTTTCTCAATTATTAAAGGCCAGAATTTCTTTACCAATGTTAACTCTAGGAAATATGAATTAAGTCAGTTTTAAAGGCCTCACACTTCCAAGACTTGCTTGCTTGATTGGAAAAAAATCCTTGCTAAATATTTTGATAAAGCTTTCCCTTAAATCCATTGAGATCAGTTTTGGCCAAGCATTTTTCCATATCCAATTCCACTCAATTTGTGGTATTTCTTGCTTTATGCCTTTCCCCATTTCCCCACAAAGCTGTTAGCAGATTCACCCAAATTGAACACCACTGAGTATACACCAGGCCCTCTTCCAGAAGGTGAACCAGCCTTCTTCATTACAAAATCTACTGCCCTCCTCAGTTATGTTTTACCTCCTACCATAGACAAGACTAGATGGCAAAGCTGGCAAATACTGAAGCATCACTGGTCTTTCCCCTATTCTATTTGTTTTTAATAAGTAATTAAATGTTATGACATGCTTACAGAGGAACTGCTAACATATTTCAATGTAGGTTTGATGCATTCGGAAAGATAGTGTATGATAGAATAAAATATATTAGAAACTAGAAATGAACTTTAACAGTTGAGCATTCTTGGCTAGACAAGGGGACACAGTAATTTTTTGTAAATAAAAGTATAAACAGCATTATAGAACTGAAAATGTGAATCCTGTCAGACTTGCAGACAACACAACAACACAGAAAAGTAAAAACTCCTGGAACGTTTAGGGAAAAAAATTCTTGTTCTTATCATAAAAGTTGATACAAACTAACTGAATAAATCCAAGTAATCCGGCTTTCTTCACCTGAGACCACATTTAATCACATTCCCACAGTACTTTAAAATCTACTCAGAATTCCCAGGCGGAAAAGTATGCCCATTTGCTTCATCAAAATGGCTTTCTGCAGTTGCAAATAATTTTCCCCACCCTTGAACAGGTGCTTTGTCCAAAGTTTATAGTTGTTATAACAAATTGGCTTATTTAATAAGGTGTAAGATGTCTTGCATAAAGCTGTGTAACTGGGAACATTTGGAATGCATTAGGCCTATTCTAAGCTCTAAAGTTTCATTTAACTGCTGCCTTAAATAGGCATTTAAGAATTTTGACTAAAACCATTCAAAATTCAGTAACAACTTACCACTTTCCAAAAAAAAAATTTGAAAATGTTTCCAGAACCAAAGGGGAGAAAAAATTACTTACTTCCAGTTTTTGCCTTCAGCTCTTTTATAGGTGCATTATTTATCAAAGATGAACAGTGGCTTGCAAGAATTTTTGTCTTAAACAATCCAAATTGGTGTCATTAATGTCTGCTATAAACACCTTTTGGAAATGAAATCACTTTTTGTGGGTAATGGCGGCCAACCAGTTTCTACACAATCTATAGTAATAGGCAGGAGGTTTCAAAGATTTGCAGGCATCCTCCAGGCCCATGAACTGTGGTGGCCATGTTGTTCCATTGCCATTCAATTCGTACTTGCAACAAGAATCCACACAGCATGGAGTAATCCATTTTTTCACCCTTGTTAGCCATAGTTTCTCTTTCACACTGTCTGGGGATTGCATCACACACACATGCACACCATTGCTGTCATGCTTCTTCACCCACATTTTTTTTTAAAAAAATGGTGCATGTATGACTCTGCTCAAGAATAGCACAATACTCAACACTGCAGTTTCATAGGGCTGTGGCAGATGAACACAATATTTGAATCCTGTGGTAACTGATGGCTGGAAGGTACTAGGAGTCTCTTTGCAGTCCTTTACACTGAAAACGCTAATTGGCTGCCTCCTGCTCAGGGAAGTGGGAGCACTTCAGGAAGTTTCCAAATGCTAATGGAGAAAGCGGAGAAAAACACTGGTTGTTTGTATTGTTGTAATGCATTATCAAAGCCAGGATGCTGGTGTGCCCTTCTCAGAGGTTTTTCTTTTTTTTTAAGTTTCAGTTTGTTGGTGTCAGCAATGACACCAAGGCAGTTCTGTGAAAATGCTGAGGAAGGGATTATTTTCTTTCATCCAAACACAGGGCATACCTTTTCTTCTGGACAAATGGAAAAGCTTGTCCCAACAGCGCCATGCTGGGAAAGATCTTTTTTTCAGGTTTTTTAAAAAGGAGTCTTTAGCCGAAAAACAGGCTGTTAACAATTTGTGCAGGAATGGAGGATGACATCATGTGGAAACAAAAAAGTGGGATGCATGATTAGAAATGGATTTCTCTGTGTGGAATCAGCCCAGTTTAGTCTCAAGATTGTCATATGTATTTTTAATCTCTCTCTTTTTTCCTATTTTTTTGTCACCTACCCTGGGTGAGGTGGGACAGAAATGTTTTAAATGAACAAAGGAGACGCATGCAAGAAAGGCAGCCTCTTGTGCATGTGTCACTTGCCTGAACCAGATGTCCCATCTGAATGCAGGATGGGTGCTCTCTACTGCATTACATTGCTCTCAGTGCATGCTCATTTGGATATGTGTCCAAAGGCATATATTCTAGTGGAGATGGGAACACCATTCCACTTTATTAAAAGCAATTCTGTATGTGTATAGATTGCATCTGTGTTTGAATGCACATTTGGGTGTTTTCAGCTGGTATTTAGTGGACTGATTCAATGTTCCATTAATAATACTGAATTCCTTTGAGGCACAAATTGTAAATTATAACTTTTTTATTCTTTGGGAGGGGATGAGAGTTAGTGGTAGAGCATCTTGTTGGCATGCAGAAGGTCTTAGGTTCAGTCCCTAGTATCTCTAGTTAAAAGATCTAACAGAAGATGGTTTGAAAGACCTCTCCCTGAGACCTTTAGACAATATTGGCTTCGATCAACCAAGGGTCTGATTCAGTGTAAGACAGTTTCATGTGTTCATGAGACAATTGGTCCTGCAAACATTGTTGCTGCTAAGACTTCACTGTTTTAAGAGCTTGAAACACCATTTGAAACTAGAAGTTGTAAAACAGGATTAACTCCAGTTTCTTTCTTTTGTATTGCATTTGAGTATGTGAAGAGATTAACTTCATTCTGAAATGTTACCTAAAACATGACTACAGAGCAATTTTCTTATTTTAAATCTTCTGTAGGGCACAAACTGACATAACTGAGATAAGTATATTCTAATAAGAATAATGAAAGGCTAATACTTCGCACACGTGGATTATTTGTGTTATAAATGAAGCTACATTCTTCAAAAGACTCTGAGAAATCCAGAGCCACCTGTCTCAAACACTCAACAAGAATAGATTTGGAAATTATAACATTCTCTAAAACATAAATCTATTCCATACTTTCAAGTCAATTTGAAAGGAAGATAAAACTCTTTGCACGCTCAGGTCTTTTTGTGCTATAAATGGAAATTAATATGTTTATAGGTCTGCAAATGCAAACACTCATGGCTTCTAGCAACAAGGTGAAGCTATGAGAGGAGCCTCCATAGTCAACAGGGAACCATGGTATGGGTTCATTCTCCCATAAAAAGACAGTTCTTTACAGAGGAGCAGTTCAGATGAGAGCAAAAGTGCAACACAACTAGTTCCAAGTAGTTATTGCCAAAGCTGTTTTAAAACTTGTTCATAATATACCTTTATCTCGAGACAGTAATTAATCAAAACATATTTAGCCAACACTGATTTATCTTGCTTCTATGAAAAATAGTTAGGCATTCAGACAACTCAAAGTTGCTTGCAGGGCTAAGGAACATCATTTTTGGAGAAACAGAGTTATTGGGAAAACAGAGTCCAGAACATGTGCTACTTTCATATTCCATATGGTTACATTACTTCCCCATGAGTTCTAAAAATGAAAAAATAACCCCTGTAGTCCACTCAAGTCTACCACCATTTTTTACAGATGAGCAAATAGCCCTAATACAAGTGTAATGAAGTATGGGGACTGAATAGTTCTGTTTCAAACCATTGTAATGTTAACATAGAATTCATTTATAGTATAGCTGTCAATAGAATAAACAGGAGAAGTTTTGTGAACCATTCCAACATTGATTGGTGCTGCAATACACAAAAGTCTACCAGCATAAGATATAGGCCAGGATCCAGAATTATGGATACTGTGCTTTTTTTCTACTGAGGATTTTCTGACTCCCTTTCCCACTATAGTCTCTCATACGCTGCCTATGAGTGCATCTCACTTGAACACACAGCTCTTGAGATCCCAGCCTCCATATTGAAATTCCCATTATTTTTCAACTATACCAAAAACTAGCATTACTCTTTAAGGAAGTATGAGTGTATATAGCACAAATCTGTAATACCTAATACAAGTAGGTAATTTTATAGCATAGGTTTGAAATATTGAAGTTCATTGGCAAAAGAAAAATTCTTCATGACTGCTGGGATGTCTAGTTGTTGTTGAACGGTCAGCAGCCTCTCTCTCTCTTTAAAGTATCCCAGCAAATCATCAAAAGGATGCTGGTGTCAAGAAAATAACAGGACTAGTTATGCAGTTCTTTGGATGCTAGCAAATGACAGTGGTTTAAAAAATGCAGTCATTTCTGTGTCATTTATTTATTTTTCAGAAAGATGATGTTCAAGATGAGATGGCTGAAAAGCTCTGCATTCGAAAGAAACGCTTTATGCAGTTTGCTTCTGTGCAGTATGATGGAGAGTTTTATATGACTCCGAGGGACTTCCTGTTTTCAGTGATGTTTGACAAACCAGGACGTAAGTTGCCAATTATCGTTCATACAACACTGTTGAACGAATGACTGTGAAACAACGAGTTTACTGTGTGTCTTGGATTCTCTGTCTCATCATATTAGTGCATTAGCTTGGAATGTGGCAATCTGAAATTACACTATCTTGATTAAATTAATCAATTTTTGTAAGTTCATTTTCATGTTCTTTAACATTGGTATTCTTTGATTAATTATTACTACTGGAGGTACATAAAAATCTCTACATTTATGGATGGGCTGTAAAGAGCTACTGTACCCAGATTCTGTTGTGTGTTCTAAATTATGTTTGCTTTTCTTTTGGTCAGCATACCTCCATGCCTTGCTACAAAATGCTTATAAAATTACACTCAGTTCCTAAAGACATTTACCATGCTATAGGAAGGGATGCCGGTTGAGAAACACAAGTCCAGACCCTCCCTTGGGCACATGGAACTAGTTGCATGGTTCTTAGACCTGCATCTAATGTAAATAATTAATGCCCTTACCAGTATATTTAATATTATACAATTCATTATTCATTCTCACTCTCCTATGAGGCCTGGGTTTGTCAGTCCAAATAGTACTGGATATTTTAGTTTAACAGTTTCATCATAACTATCCATACGAAGCACATAGTCAATTAAATAAATACTTGGCAGGCAGAAAGTCACCCTCTCTCCACTGTACCTGATCATGCTACTGATGCAGCTGATGGAACTGAAGGATTGTTATTGAAAACATTGCTGTGCCACCTCCCCACCAAAACAGGGTCCCCAAGGCAGAGAACATTAGAACAGCATTTAAAATAATATTTAGTTGTTATTTATAGTCCACCTTTCTTACTGGTACTCAAGGCAAATTGCACAGACTACAACTCACAGACTGAGTTGTAGAACCAACCAGAATTCTAAAAAGGAAACTGAGGCAAATCATGTGTTAACATTACACATTAAATGTTGCAAAATTACACAATAAGATCCAACCCCCAACGATATACAGTGGTACAGACCACAGTCCCATATAATTTACCCAAGTAACTTTGTGAAGCCTTTTGTTCAGTGCTACTGCATCACCTGTGTAGAAGAGCCATCTTGAATAATTCAGTTTTGCATAGTTTATGGAAAGCTAAAAGTAGGACCCTTCCCAACTTCATCAGATAGGCCATTCCACAAGATGAGGGCCACAGTGGAGAATGCATGCATACAGGAAGTTGTTGATTTTGCTCATTTATAAAATAATTCAAGAAAAAACATACAAACACACAACACTAAAGCCAGGGAGAAGGGCCCAACAAAACAAAAACGTCTTCACTCCTGTTGTATATGTGATCAGATATGTAGAAGGTATGGTGTTCTTGCCTGGCTCATTGGCGCCTGTAGGACTGAGCTTGGGGACTCGGGAACCAAATCCCTGCTGTCCTGCTCCAGTCACAGGCCCCCTGCTGGTTTGAATGGTCCAACAGCATACCAGGATGGGAACCTTGAGTGTATACATAGTTGGCCCTGTTGGCCCAGTCTGCAGTCCTATAGCACAGCCCTGTATTATACTGAGATAATATAAAGAGCTATGAACACTACCACCTCGCCTCTTCATTGCATTGAACCCACTATATTATAACCCCCTAGATGAATATTATGAGAGAAACAGACAGATTTTCCTGTTTTAGCTGTCTATTATGCTAATACTGCTAATAAACAAAGACTTTTACATACTGGGAAATGCATCTAAACCTGGAAGGTGAATTCCCTTGAGGACTTCCATGAGTGGTTCCACATCTTCATCTGATCAAAACCTTCTGAAGGTGCCACAGATACAAGCAAATCTGGCAGCAGCCCATTCATGCATGTTCTCTGCGCCTGAGGCTACAAGGAAAGCTTCCATGCATTTGCTTAAATGCATACCCCCAGTTCTTCAGTCTTTGCCCCATTGCATTATTTTGTGTTATGAGGGATCTTTGTTGTTAGATAGAAACGTTAACATATTTTGAAATCTGCTTGCTGGTTGACTGCATGGGGTTTTTAAAATCAGACTTGTAATCTGCCTTGAGTCCCATTGAAAAAGGTGGACGATAAATAAAAATAATAATAATAATAATAATAATAATAATAACGATCATCATCATCATCATCTTGGTATGTGTGCATATTAGAATTTATGAACCTACTTAACAAAATAAGCTGTCAAGGTATGTATTATTGTTATTTATTATTTTGGGGTAGGCTAAGGGTGGGTAACAACATGATTTGATATTTAAAAACCAGTTAGCATAATTTTAAAAACGATTATACAGTTTAAAATCAACTAAAAGATGGTGAGACATAAATAACAGTCATGATATAAGCCCATGAGCTGAACAGATGGAATGGAGTCGAGTGGAATTATAGAATATCAGTGCTCCATAAGGGCAGCTGGATGGTCAGTATTGGTATGGAGGCCAGATAGTTGAGGGTCCACTGCCTCAACTGAAAGCCAGGTGAAACAGCTCCGATTTGCAGGCCCTGCAAAACTACAATAAGCTCTGCAGGGGCCTGATCTCTAGTAGAAGCACGTCCCACCAGGTAGGGGTCAGGACAGAAAAAGCCCAGGCCCTATTTAAGACATCTAAGTGGACATCTTTTGGGCCAGGGATAATCAAAATATGTTGCTCAGCAGAGCACAAGGTTCTCTGGGAGGTGTATGGGGAGAGATAGTTCCTTAGATATGCTGGTCCCAGGCCGATCAGGGCTTTGTAGGTTAAAACCATCACCTTGAAACAGAACTGATACTCAGTTGGTAGCCAGTGCAACTGACAGAGCACTGGCTGAAAAATGCGCCCACATAGACATCATAGTCAGCAGGTGCCATCATAGTTTACACCATCTGGAGTTCAGGGTCAGGTTCAAGGGCAAGCCCACATAGAGCAAGTTACAGTAATCTAGCCTGGAAGTGACCACTGCATGGGTCACTGTGGTGAGATCCTGGGCGGAGAGGTAAGGAACCAGTTGCCTGACCTGCTGTAGATGATAAAAGGCTGACTCGGCAACTGCGGTGACCTGGGCCTCCATAGAAAACAAGGTTCAAAACTCTAAAACCATTGAAACAGTATTAAATCAGATTTGAAGCTGCAGTCTAAAATATAATCTGCAGTTTACAAAAGCTCTGTGCAAAAAGATGAATCTCCAGGATCCTCTTAAAAGCATCCCAGTCTTAAAGCACAGGAGTTGGAAATGGATCCACAGTAGAACATATGAAGCTGCCTTATACTGAATCAGACCCTCAGTCCATCAAAGTCAGTATTGTCTACTCAGACTGGCAGCGGCTCTCCAGGATCTCAAGCTGAGGTTTTTCATGCCTATTTGCCTGGACCCTTTTTAGTTGGAGATGTCAGGAATTGAACCTGGGACCTTCTGCTTACCAAGCAGATGCTCTACCACTGAGCCACCATCCCTCCCCTAAACGTGACTGGTAAGAGGGAGCCACAAATTTAATGCACAGGGCACAACAACAACTTATCTGAAGCTGATTTTAGTGAGCATAGAGCAATACAGGAGAGAAGATGCTCCCTCAAATATTACCATAAAAAGGTAAATACCTGTATCTTGAATTTAGTCCAGAAGACTAGGCAATTGATACAGAATGAGGGTTTATGTGCTTTCTTTGGCTCACAGTAAAAATCAGTCTGGTTGCTGCCCTCTGGACCAGCTGCAGCTTCCAAGTGGCCTTCAAAGTCAGGCCTACAATCAGTATGTTATTGTAATCCAGCTACAAGGTTACTAGTGCATACACTACACTGGCCAAATGGGTATGTTCCAAGAAGTACCATAGTGGGTGATTTGGCCAAGCTGTTGAAATAAGCTCTTGGCGCCACTGCTTAAACCTGGGACCCGAGGGAATATCTCAATCCAAACACACTCCCAGACTACAAACCTGATCTTTTGGGAAGGTGTGCTACCCCATCTAAGATGAGCATTTCCACTACTATGCCATTCCTAGGACTAGTTTATTGATCAAACAGACATTTGGATCACTATTCTGAAATAGAATACATGCACTTTCTGGTGGATTTGATTTTATTTTCTCATGGGGAATGGGAAAGGAAAACATATGTGACTGGGATTTATAGTTCTCATTTGTGTAGAGTTTATTAACCTAAAAAATAGGAAGAAAAGTGTCAAGATGTGGAAATTTCTGCTCTATTCAGAGAGAATTAACACTTCTTCTTTTTTACCCCTTTAGCATTACAACCTTATCACTAATGATTATGGTAATTTTTTGTAGTTAAAAAGATTCTTTTCCCCTGAATGTCTTCTGACAGCTGTAAGCCTGCGCCAGCTTCATGGAAATTTGTGCAAGCACACGCTAGTTTAATTTATTACCATTGCTGTGCTAATCCCACACTGATGTCAGATTCATTCTGAATGGTAGTGGAGGGAGATGATAGATGACAAATGTCTATTGTTGAATATTTATGGGGCAAAAGGACCACACCTGCTAGAGAGTGGCTAAAATAACTGCTCCTGGTGTGTGTGTATCTATAGTGGTGGCTGTCAACTAGCTTCAATTGTCTTGGCCTCTGTGGAAAAGAATTTTTGTTTGCCTACCTAGCCCTGACATTTAATGTAGTTTTACTTATAAATTTAAAATGGCCCTTTGCCTGTAACAAGATGTGCCTCTACCTGGATGGTGCTCAGTGGTGCGACTGATTTTTCAGAGTACAAACTATACAACAGAACTTGAGAGAAATGGGGACGTTTTGAAAAACGCTAAGTTCCTGAGCCAAAATTCCATCACAGGCTTGGAAGATCTGCAGACTTGAAGTAGTTTCCATTCTTTCATGCTCATAATAATAAAAATTCAGAACTGTGTTTTAAAAGCATTAAGGGTTATGTTACTGCTGTAAACAAGTTTCATCATCTTTGCTGTCAATTTGCATTAGTAAAAGTGTACAGAGTGAAAACTGATAAAACTGTAGAAAAGTGGAGTCTTGTGCTTACCCAAACGTATTTGCTGTGTCCCCAGAAACTTTCCAAGACTATAAGCTGATTCCCTGTAAATACTATAAACCTGCAACTTTGATAGCTTTTGCATGCTCAATAGGTTCAGAAAGGCAGTGGTGGGGAGAGAGAAAGAGAGAGCAGGTAGCACAAGGGTCTGTTCACCCAGAAAGACTCCTACCCAGATTGAAAGCCACATATTCTGCAGCGCCCTCTTTGATTTAAGAGGGACTGCTCTGTGAAGTTTGTTTGTGTATTGAAATATTTGTACCTGCCCTTTCCTTTTGGCTCCAGGCAATAATTAAAACTTTTCCTTGTGACTCCAGGCAATAATTAAAACATTACAGACTACAACCAAATATAATGAATGCCCCACCCCCACAAACAGTGCTTACTGTTCTTATCCCATGAAACCTTTATCTTATCAAAAATCCTGACAAACAAGCTTTACAGCACTATTGAAGATCTCCAGCAAGGGGGCTCCTCTCCCCTCCTCAGGGAGTCCTTTCTACAGTGGGAGCTGTGATGGAAAATGCCCAGGCTCTGATTAATGCCAAGCAGGCCACGGTAAGTGAGGGAACAGCTAGCAGATGGCAGCTTGAGGACCATAGTCAGTGCACAGGGACAGGGCCGGCGCTGGGGCTTTTGTCACCCCCAGCAAGGCCCCATTCCCCCACCCTCCAGTGGGGGAGGACCCCAAGTACTCAAATGCAGGACTCATTTCCACAACGGGCTCCTCTTGAGGCCCCTGCCATGCAAACACTGCCATGTAAATGCAGCGCGGGAAAGCCGAGCGAGGCTGGATGGCCCCATTTGCACAGCGGGCTCCTCTTGCACAGTGTGCAAACACCCACCCCAGCTTGGCCTTCCCACGGCGCAGGGAAGCCGAGCAGGGCTGGCTGGCATGTGGGGAGGGGGTTCCTAGCAGCGCCCCATAGGCCATGCGGTGCCCTAGGCAGCCGCCTACGTGGCCTGCTCCCACATGCCAGCCATGCACAGGGTTATATGAAAGGAGGTCTTTTAGATATGTGGGCCTCAGGCTGCAAAGGCCTTTAAAGGCCACAACCAACATTCTGAATTCAACTTGGAGGAGAGGGGAAGGTCAGTCAATTTAACTTTTTCCAAAATGCCTGGAGCCAAAAGGAAAGGCTAGTTCCTGACAATAATTTTGCTGCCATAGTATAGGCCAACTGCAGTTGCTGAGTTGTTTTTAAAGCCAGTCCACTGAAGAGTGCAGGGCCAGACCTAGACTGTTTGGCATCCTAGGCAAGGCTAACTACTTGCACCCCTCCCCCACACTGATAACCAATTCTATCCTATGGGCTCATAGGATAGAATGGAGAGATCAGGCCACTGCTGTGGTGCTACCCCAGAGAACGGGTTTAAAGTTTAAAACCCCTTTAGTGTCAACCTGTTAATAAGTCAGTTGGTTGTGAAATTAGGAATCTTGCCATGCTCTGGATCAGATTTTGAAGCTAGTCAAAGCTTTAGGTGAAACAAGGGAAAATAAAGTACTACCTTGTCAAGAATAGTGTCAAGAATACCTCATTGGAATATAATGCTACTACTTCTGGACTCCTCAAGAACAATTTTGAACCGGGGATCCTTGAAGAATTGGAGGACCGTGCTTAATGGACATTATCTTGTAATTGAAGCACTTGGAATTTTGGTCATATTTGAATTACTGAGTGTTCTGTTGTCAAGGTATGAATGTGTTTAAGTGTTTGTATGACACTGTTTGAGAGAATATATTATCTTTGTTTAGTTACTTTTTCCTTGTATTAATTTGGAGGCTGGATATCATGGAAACCTGTGGGGATTTTTTCTGTCACTCTGTCTGGAGGTTGGCTACCCTAGGCCAATCTCCCAAGTGGAGCCTAGGGTAGTCATCCTCCAGGTGGACTTGATGCCCCCTGACTGACATGACTTAACTAGGCCTGGCTGCTTGCTCCTATTCAGCAGCAGCCCCCCTATGACAGCCAGTGTGATTTAGCAGTTCCTGGAGATTAGAGGGGTGGAGCCTGGAGACAGTGGGTTTGAGGTGGGGTGGGATCTCACTCTCCAAACCAGCCATTTCCTCCTGGGGAACCATTGTTTCCATTCTCCAAGTTTGGGTTGGAGATCACTCAGAATTACAGCTGCTCTCCGGATGGCAGAGATCTGCTCCCCTTGAGGTGGGGAAGTGAATGCCTTCACTTGAGTGGGTGGGAAGACAGCAAGGGTGAGGGGCACTCCCCCATAGCCTCTTTCTAGATCCCATTGTATTTCTCTTCACAATGGGCTTTATTCCTAGTTTCTTAAATCTTCGTTCACGAAGCCAAGCCGAGACGAATATAAGAATGGTAATCCAGTAATCTGAGAGCCAATTTGGTGTAGTGGTTAATTGTGGTTAATTTTGCAGACTCTTATCTCAGAGAACCAGGTTTGATTCCCCACTCCTTCACTTGCAGCTGCTGGAATCGCCTTGTGTCCGCAATAGCTCTCATAGAGCTGTCCTTGAAAGGGCAGCTTCTGGGAAAACTCTCTCAGCCCCACCTACCTCACAGGGTGTCTTTTGTGGGGGAGGAAGATAAAGGAGATTGTAAGCCACTCTAAGACTCTGAGATTCGAAGTGAAGGGTGAGATATAAATCCAATATTAATATCATCATCATCATCAACAAACAACAGATAACGTTAAAGTGTTGATGAAGAGTCAGAGTTGGACCAAAGTGCTGCATATTAATCTGAACTCAGTAATCTCCAAGAGTATTCATGGCTACTTAAGTAAAGGGGCATTTCCAACATTCTGTCCTGGTCTCCCTATGTTTTATCACACTCAATATGACCAAAAAACAGCCTCCAAAAGGAGCTATATAAATAGGAACAGGCTTAGGTTTTAATGGTTATGGTCACTAGGACAGGGTTCCAGTGTTGTGGAATATGTAAGGTTTACCCCAAAAATATTCTTTGCCAATTTCTCAACTACAGACGACCATCTTCAGCTTGGAAACAAAGGAGGGCCAAGTTGACCTGACCCCTCCCCCCAATCTTGCTTTTTATAAATAATAATCTTTTCTTTTATCCCCCCTGCACATCTAACTCCAGGAAATTAAAGGCATTATATTTAGGCAAGCAGGTGAAATATCTACATGCTCCCTTCCTTTAACACAGGGTTTCCTCCCCGCCCCCCAACTTCTCAATCTATTGCGGTAGTCTCCAACATAATATACGTGGGTGCCACATCCCTCTTCCCTGCAGCTTTCTTCACCAAAGTACAGATCAAATCCTGGCTTTTCCACATCTGGAGAAGATGCTTCAGAATAGCCTAGGAGGCACCACCAGTGTGCCTGCAGGGAGCTCCAATTCTGTAACATCTGGCTCCATCATAGAGAGTTGCTTTGCCTTGGAGCTTTCCAATATTTTGTGATTGGCCTCTGCCCCTGTGTCACTATTTTGTGGTTGGACATTTTGCCCTATGTCAGCCTACAATCTATTCTTAAAACTTCTAAATGCCCACAGGTTGAACAAAGATGGGGACTCATGCTTTAATACTGTCAATAAAACCTGTAGGAGGTCTTCATGGACTAAGATCAGAGTAGCAATTCCCAGAGTAGGCTTTGGAAGGCATTAGTGCTAATGAAATACAAGCCGAACATAATTCTCTATTTCTTGAGCATGTCCCCCCCCCCCCCCCCCCAATTTCCAAACCAGCATGGTATACTGGTTTAAGAGCAGCAGGCTCTGATCGGGAGAACTAGGTTTGATTCCTCCATCCTCCATATGAAGTCTGCTGGCTGACTTTGGGCCAGTATCAGTTTCTTGCAGAACTCTCTCAGCCCCACCTGCTTCACAAGGTGACTGTTGTGGGGAGAGGAAGGGAAGGTGATTGTAAGCCACTTTGAGACTCTGTAGGGTACAGAAAAGTGGGGTATAAAAACCAGCTCTTCTTCATCGTGTGTGTTTTTCCTAGTCCTTTTTGCCTTTGTTACTGCTGCATCAAGAAGGTAGAAGGAAATAGAAAATCTCTCCTTGTACATATCAGGCCACATGTTTTCCACTGTAAATATCAGTATGGAAAGTTCCAGGAGGAAAGAAGTGGAAGAGGAAAGCATGAATAAGACATGGCCAGTTATGCCACTGTCATTTTACTGCCCTAATAGTGATAACTTCATATAACATATTTAATAAACCTTTTATTGCCACATTTGTTTTTATAATCTTTTAGCTTTAAGGTAATGTAATATGTAAAAACACATTGATAAAATAGATAAGGAAAAGAGGTCCTCTTTTCCGATTCTCCTCTGGTGCAGGAACATCTCCACAGGCTGTTCATATTACATTTCAACTTTGTGCATTCCTGAGCATTGTGAGAATTAAGAATATTTTGTAGCTTTGTTCTGTTTCATATTACATCCATTTTTCTCCATAAGAATCTGAAGAGATGCCACAGAACTTGATCAAAGTTTTGATTTGGAGATGATGGAGTGATGATTTTTTTTTACAGGTAAAACTTTGGCCAGGAAGTTGACAGAAAAGGTAAGCAACATGCTGCTTTTCAAAAGAGCTTTTGTTCTTTCTGTTACTTGTTTTAATGGAATCCTCTTTCACAACTGATGTGTATTTATTTGTTTGCTCAAAGGAGGTAAATGCTGCACTAGCCAATGTTGTGAAGGCTCAACCAGGGCCATCCTTTTTCAGAGACCTCGGAGATAAAGGTAATGATTTGTCTTTTGTTTAAGGAAAATTCTGTTCACTATTAAAGATGAAATTTCCAGATGTGAGAATTCTGCTTGATTCCCAGCTGCAAGAGATTAATTCCTTGCCTTAAGCTACTCTAGGTCTTTGTAACGGGCTGGGATGACACATCTGAAAAAGGAAGGCTGTTGACAAATCTATAAGAATCCCTGGCTAACAGGAATGAAGTCCTTAAAACCTTAAGTGAATTTTGGAACTAAACTGTGAACTTATGGGATCAATCACGCTTCCTAAACAAACTGTGGGTTTGGGATCCCATGAAGCTGACTTTCCTTGACCAAAAAATACTAAACATCTGAGTGGGTTTGCATACCCCCAAAAGATGGCAAGAACAGCTGAGGGGGCATTATTTGATTTGATGTATCAGGACAATTGATTGCCCTGTGACATGCATACACTGCTTTATATACAAATGATAACCATGAGAATCTAGAAAAGGTTGCCAGATCCCACTAGGAAAGAAGCTCAAATACCATAAAACTGTGTTGGAGGGAGAAAGTGTGGCAGAGAGTATGGATGATATGATATAGTGGTGGGAGATTATCTGTTTTAGAGAGCTGTCAAATTAAACCTGGAGCAACCACAGCTACACAGAGAGAGAGAATACCCAGTATTTGTGTGACCACACTTAGCAATGAGAATTCATAATCATGTCCTGGCATTTTTTCCCTTTTGATTGTCCTACTGATCTAAAGAGGTAAGAAATATGACCCCACAGTAAATATAACCACATGGGTAAGAGTAGAGAGAACATCTGTGTCCTTGGCTATTCTGAATCTGACTTTTATACGGTCCTAAGACTTGTATGAATCTGTAATCTTTGTATAGGTATCACATTTCCATATGATCTTTGATCATCTTCTGTTATCTTGATGAAACTCTGCTTTATGGAGCTACTTATCTGAAAGGTAGATACTGATTGCATGGAATCACCTGGATTTTTTTACAAGCATCGTTTTTCATCACGTTTTTGATTTGGGTTTGAGCTCGCTCTTCACCAAGCCACTTATCTAATCTATAGCTTCACTATGTAAAAGTTAGTAACTATTTTTAAAAAGCCATTAAAAGTAACCAAGAGCTTTTAGATGTTACTCCGGCTACTTATTTCTAATTCTTATTCCAAAAGCTGAATGTTCATTGAATTTGCTTTGAAGGCAATTGTGCCTCCTAGTGGGACATCTTTAATTCCCCAATTTTATTGTTTACTGTTTTCTGCTCTGCATTTTGTATTTTGCAAGTCAAAAATACAAATAATCATGTCCTGCGTTCAGCTGTTTTATAAAATTAATTTGCAGAATGTTTTATGTCTTCCTTACTGCAAAAGTTGGAGGAGAATTACATTCAAAAGATGATCTGGCTATACATGTGTTACACCACTACTCCCTTACTTTGTAAAGGTTCTGTCTTCCATTAGACATCTGTACCTTCATGAATATCAATTCTGTTGATCATTTTAAAAATTGGTATAACTGGATAAAGAAAAGGAATATAGTTTAACATAAAGATCTGTAGAATAAAGCTCTGTGCCAGCTCTGTGATGTAGCTAAGTAAAAACTAAGATGAACTGTTATGGAACTGATTGAGCTGTAAAAATGTGCTTTGAGTCAGCCAGATGTATGTTGATACTAATGTGATCAGCCACAGACAAAAGAAAAAGGATTCTTAAGTAGGTTCAAAAAAGAATATTTGCACACCTTTTTCTGACAATGGGCTCATGCAGTTTCAAGCTGTAAATAAGAACAAGACTCCGTCCTTTGAAATGTAAGTAAAATGGCATCTATTATGAGGGGGGAAAGAATGAATTCAGAGGACCAAGCATCATGTTATTCAACTGCTTATAGGCTTACTGCATAGCATTTGTCCCATGAAAGTAAGAGGTTATAGCCTTTAACCAAAGTGATTAAGACATCCTCACCACTGCCTGGCTTCTTTGTGGCTTCACTAAAGTTACTCTCTGTATGATTCTCTCCAGCGACTAGTGGGGCACAAGTTCCAAAAGCATCTCAGCAATGGATCAGCCACTATCTGCTTTTGTTTCTGGGTGCTGTTAAATTAGACTAATTGTGAACTGCATTGCAAGGTTGGTACAGGTAGACTAGTTAAAAGAAATGTCATTTAGCCTTTTCAGTTGTCTAGAGATGAAAATCCAACTGTAGGAGAGGATGCATTCAGAAGTTACAAAGGAGAAATGGATCATTCATTGCTTTATGTTATGTTTTCAGGGCTCTCAATGAGTGACTGGTCTGATTCCTCCTGGTGTGTGGCAGGTTAGGAGGTGGAGATGAAATTGGATGGTCTTTAATTGCCCGAAAACAATTTACTAAGCTTGAGAATACAATTTCCTACAACCAAGGCTAACGTCAGTGGCATAATACTTATCCTTCCTAGAGCTTACATTAAAAAATGCAACATGATGGGGTGGATGCTGTCAAAGATCTGTACACAAAAGATGGGGGGAAATTGTCTCCCTATGCATCAGCCCTCTAACTTCCTCCTCATGTTGCTCCTGGGCTTCCCCATCCCAGCATTTCAGGGGGCATTTGGGGCCCCTTCAGAAGGGGGAAGCCAGGGAAAGTGTGCTTCCATGCATGGGATTTAGATGAGATCCAACCCATTAAATATTTATTTCAAACAAATGATTAAGTGCCATTAACAGGGCACAGCAGTTACAAATTAATAGTGTGAAATGAAGTCATAAAGAGGGAACTCTTTACCTATCAATTATCTAAATTACATAAATGATCTCCTAGATGGTGTAGTTCAAATATCTGCTTTCAACAGTTTATATCATTATTTAAGATGGCATTCAGCTCTCTTGCTAAAAGTAGTTGGGGTTCTTTTTGTTATTTATAAAGGCTTTAAAAAAAGAATTCTTAAAGTGTGTGCTCCTCTAAGAGGGATGCTTTAGATTCTTTTGTTTAAACTATCCTCTTTGTATATTTACTATCTTTAGCTGGCGTGCTTCTATTTTGACACCCTCACATCTTGTGTTTGTTCAGGCTCTACATTTAAGTCAGCCTTTCAAAGGGAAATGTTGGAATTTTCCTTCAAAAAGGAAAGGAAAAAACCCCCACTTTCACCTTGCCGAAAGGACGTGTTCAGATTACTTTTTTTCCCCAAGCGAAGCCTCTTCTTGGCTCAGAGCCCAGCAGCCCTATCAGCGCCCTGTGCTGCCATCGTCCCCTTGAGACTTAAGAGAAAATCTGGGCTTCACTTTTCTAAGACTGCCAAAGGATGAAATACTTTGATCCTTCAGAGTAACATTAGAGTAGCTCTCCTCCCAGGTACTAAATATGACAAAGCACACTTAATTTATTCATCCTTCATATAAACACTGGATATTTTCTGTAAAAATCCAAAGATTTAGTGCAGCCCTTTTATTAATGCCAAATAAACCCAAGTCTCTTAATGAGACGTCAATGTGACAGGGATGGTAGAACAAGAAGTTCACTGCAGGAGCACAGGAATTAGGGACATAAAAATAAGACTTGAGTGATTAGTAAAGACTGCTGTTTCTTTTAGTTGATGTGCTGTATTAAATTGATGAACTTTTTAATAAATAAGATTGATCGCGCAAGCTGTTCTCTAAATATAGCATATCAGTGTTCTGTTTCTGAATTCACATTTTGCTATTGTTTTGCTTCAGGACTGATCTCCTACACAGAATACCTGTTTCTGCTGACGATCCTTACAAGTAAGTATCTTTTTGCTTGTGTAAGGAGTATATTAAAACATGAAGAAGTATTAATGTAGTTGGCTCCCTTGTCTCTTAACATTATTACATCATTGCCCATCACTGCTACAATTAGGCATTGCCAATATTTCAGAGAATGCCAAGCTTCTGTGGACAGTGGAAAATCCTGTGTGTGTTCGTAGGAAACTGTGGACATTGCTGCGCTTTTAAGCTTTTTGGAGTGGTTCTCACTTAATGGCAGGGCACAGGCCAGGCATGCAGAAGTTAGAAAATGATCTCTAGTAAGCAGAGCTGTAAGCAGAATTGGCCTGAGACCTACTGCCAGTACTGAGCTAGATGGACCAGTGCCTTAATTCAGAATCTGTATTCATCTCTTCTGGAACAGGACTGGCTCCTGTAGGAAAGACCCATTCACAGTTTGGGCAGGTTGATATGATACAATTTTTTAATATAAAAATCTCCCCTGAGTTACCTGATGAGGACTGAGCATGTCCAGTGGCCTCAGGAGATACTGATTGAATGCAGTTGGCTGTTATTCACAAGGGAGGGAAAATGGGGAGTAATGAAATTACCTTCCTCTGTTATTCAAGCCACCAAGAATTTATAGTATTGTGAGCAGAAGGGTTTATGTGCTGTAAAATATGCATCTCTCGATCCTAATTTTCTGTCACTGTCTCCCACAAACTCAGGATGTTACAAGTTTTAAAAGGGATGTGGTCATTCTGAAGTTTAAAAAAAAATGCGGGGGGAGGAACTATCATGATGACAGGAAGCACTTTCAGATTATTTTCCCTCAAGGACTACTTAAACCATATAATATCCTTGAAAGTGGGATGGTATTGGGGCCAGAGTGTGTGTGCCCAATCCTAACTCCTCCTCAGACTCCTCTGCAACATTGGAAGAGGCAGAGAAGTTAAAATATATACAGGTAATCCACCTTGAGTCCCTGTGAGAAAGGCGGACTATAAATAAAATAAATAAAAAGAAAAAAAGAAAATATTCTATGCTGCTCAGATGCAGAACTAGCAGAGTTTGCTAAGCAAGGAACTTGCTCTACAGAGCTAGACTTATAAGGCTGGGGGCTCCGTGAACTCCTGTAGCCCCAGAACTCACCAGTCTTGTGTGATGGGGATTTTACAGTTGTTTATTTCCTCTATGTATGATTCATAGTCACTGCTAACTTGAATATATTTTATGCTAATAGTTGGCTAAGCTTACTAATTAGAAATGGTCACGCTTCTTTTTTTAACTTTTTAACATCTTTACACTTCTAATGAATACAGTGTTTTCCACATGGAAACAGGCTTGCATGCTTTCTGTTGCTGTGGTGGCTGCTTATATGTCCACATGGCAGGATTCCCTTTGGTGGCAGGTTTAAATCAGTAATGACTACGGATGGGCACGAACCAGAAAAATGATGGTTTGGTTGGTCTGTTGGATTGCCCAAACTGTCGTGTCATGTTGGTTCATGGTTCGTTTGATTACCCAAACCATTTTGTGGTTCATTTGGTTCAGGAATTGTATTAGGAAGCCCCCCTCATGTGTTAGATATGCCAAACTCACTGGGAGTCTTCAGCAGGCTCTCCTCCATCCGCCTTCCAACTTTGATGAAGAGTGCCTCCAGGAAAGCTCAGCTTCAGCTCTCTTATGACAACTAACTCTTCTCTCTTCATACTGCAAAGTGAAAGCAGCTGAGTCACGGTGTCTGCTCCCATAGAGCAGAATGGAAGCTCCATGATTGGCTCCCAGAGCTGCCAATCAAGCTATGGACAGCTGCTATGGGTGTTTCTAGGGCTCCCAGAAGTCCACCCCTGATGTTGCCTAGGAATTGATTGAATGGGCATCAGGCCGTCTTGCAAACGAACCACAAAAATTGAACAAATGATAGACTGCAAAAGAATTTTTTTGTTTTTGAATTGAGGACGATGCAGTTCCACAAATCAATTCTAAACAAAGAACGAAGTGGCCCAATTTGTGCACAAATCATGATTTGTTTATTGGTTTGTGCCCATTCCTAGTAATGACTTATTGTTGTTTTGTTACAATGTTATTATGATTTACTTCTTCTGTATTTCCTGATTGCATTTTTAAGTACGCCTTTGTCATTTCAGCAGTATAAAGGGAAAGACATAGCTCTGAAAGGAAAAAAAACTGGAGACGTACTCATTTTTTTTAATGAAAGCTGGGGGATCAGAGGAACTAGTACATAAATCATGACATCATTATAACATTATAAACAGAGCTTTTTTTGTAGCAGAAACTCCTTTGCCTATTAGGCCACACACCCCTATTGTAGCCAGTCCTCCAAGATCTTACAGTAGGCCCTGGAAGAAGAGCCCTGTAAGCTCTTGGAGGATTGGCTACATAAGAGGGGTGTGGCCTAATAGGCAAAGGAGTTCCTGCTACAAAAAAAGCCCTGATTATAACACTATGCCAATTGCTGTTTTTCCAGAGGTGGTGTTGGGGGGTGGTTTTGTTGTGATCTTTCCAAAAACATTGTAGCAATTAATGTTTGCTATGATTGCAGAAAAGGTGGGAGAATCTCAGGAGGTGCATGGAAGCACCAAGATGTTGTGGGAAAGCAGGGGGAAACCTGTTTTCTGATAGCATCCAAGCCAGAGAAATTAACCCAAGTAATACAGATATCATTTTCTCCCAGCAAACATTTGTTTCAATGTAGTATAGCATAATAATTTTATTGATCTTGTCCATTTTCCTCTATGTTGATGTTGGCAGATGAATTCTAGCACACTTTCATGAATATGCTAGTTGAGTTTGCTAGCCTACTCATGTCATTATGCTACTTAGCTTTGGGCCCTGTGATGTAATGATGTGATGTGAAAGAGCTTTTGTGGCTCATGGAGTGAGTGAGTTTGGTGTGGGTTTTCTCAGTCATAAGTGGCTGTTCCAGTTGTGTGTCAAGCTTCACGTGCTAGAGTGTTCACTAATGGCGGCTGAATCTCGAAACCCATCACTGAGACCTAGACGTGATTTACACATTATGTGAGCTGGATGGTTGCTACCATTCTATAACTGCACAAGTGGAAGCATTCCACATTACTGAAGTTGTATGGAAACAGCCATGAACATTGTGATATGATGTTGCTCGTATAATGCATAGATCATGTTTGAGTTGCTCTTATTTCTTCTCCTGTGTGGTGTCAGCCGTTAGAATGGCATACTTCTACAATATGTCCAGGCATGATGTTCAGACAATTTGGACTATGAAACAGGACCTGTAAGGCTAAAGTTCCTCTGAAATGAAATTGCAGTGGGTGCTCCTAAGGGCTGTTATTTTAGGCTGGCTTGGACTCAGAGCTGCAGTTTTAATTACTCTTGAGTCATGTTTTGAAGGTTAGCTGAACAGCTATAAAAGCTGGGGATTGTGTTTTTGTTGGCTTTTGTAAAATGAAAGCTGAGATTCTGGAGAATCACTAAGTGGCCAAATCAAAATGAGGGAGAATTATGCAACCACATAAACATGTTTTACAAGGGTCTCTATAAACTGTCACCATGAAGGCAATACATGTAAGAAAAATACGCTCCCTCTACTCTGCTTCTATATTTTGTACTTTTTTTAAAAAAAGGGTAGCAAGTTAAGTCCTGCTGTGTGGCACATCATGCTAAGCCTTTATGTGTCTCTCTTACAGAAAAAGGCACTCTGTTCTTGCTTATATCTTTTCTAACATGTCCACGTTGCTTTATTATGCTACTTTCTGAGCGCCTTTTTTGGACAGATCTTGAGTAACAATTTTGCATATATAATAATTTCAAACTGAGCAGCTGTAGTAATGAATGATGGCTAATTACACATTAAAGGTAAATGTAGTCCCCTATGCAAGAACTGGGTTCTTACCGACCCATGGGGTGACGTGACATCACAACGTTTTCTTGACAGACTTTTTACGGGTTGTTTTAAAACCTCTCTAGAAAGGATACCACTTACATAGGCTGCTCTTCCACAGGAACAATGCACCAAAATGAGGAACAGTAACTTCTCTGTTCCCTCTCTGATACTGGGAGATCTCACTTTTCTGATAGGTTAATATCAAAAACCTGAAATCTTGCTCTGCTATGTTCTGGTAAAAAAAAAATCTATGTTCTGGCTAATCTAGTATCTTGTTCTACATCTTTGTTCTGGCTGATCTGAGATCACATCTCATGTAGTCCAGCCCTTATTAAGCAGAAATTGCTTGGTAAATCAGTGTGTTAATGTATCATTGGTGTGGATTGCACTGAGACTTTTGACCAATGTTGATACATTGGGCGGGGGGTGGGGAGGAAATTAAGTGGCATCAAAGCAACCTCTTTCCCACTCTTTTTCAAAAGGACTGAATGACATTATTTCCTTGGTATTTCAAATTGATTGAATGTCAGAAACAAAAGACCCTTTGTGTGGGGAGGAAAAAGAAAAGTGCTCACAGAGCTTTAAGTTATCATATACATCATTTTGAAAGAAAATGTCAGCAGATACTGGTATCTCCATCTGTATGTTACAGGTTTCCCATTTCAACCCCATCATTGATATTTCATAGTTATAAAGTGTTTGTTTATGAAATCTTAGTTTAGTAGGAACTATGCAAGTTTTAAAGTAACTTAACTCAGTAGCTTTGGGGGGTTTTCCCTAGTGATATTTCCTCAATATTATACAGAACATTGAGGTAGACCTGCACCACCAGCACTGCTTCTCAGAAATGTATGAACAGTCTTGAGTCCAGTTTTACATGTCATGCTACTCTGCTTGAGCATATGTGTAGCTCTCTTTCCCTCAGCGTACTGTTCAGCAGCTGCTGTTGTTCGTGAGGTGTAGTGGTTAGAGTGTCAGATTAGAATCTGGGAGACCCAGGTTCAGATCCTTGCTCTGCCATTGAAGCTTGCTGGGTGACCTTGGGTTAGTTGCATGCTCACAACCTAACCTACTGATAGGGTTGTTGTGAGGGTAAGAACAGAGGACAATAGAGGATGGAGCAGGACAGCATCAGTCAAATGACTTTGGTGGAAATGGGCAGATGGGTCAAAGAAGAAGAAGATATTGGATTTATATCCCACCCTCCACTCTGAAGAGTCTCAGAGTGGCTCACAATCTCCTTTACCTTCCTCCCCCACAACAGACACCCTGTGAGGTGGGTGGGGCTGGAGAGGGCTGTCACAGCAGCTGCCCTTTCAAGGACAACCTCTGCCAGACCTATGGCTTACCCAAGGCCATTCCAGCAGGTGCAAGTGGAGGAGTGGGGAATCAAACCCGGTTCTCCCAGATAAGAGTCCGCACACTTAACCACTACACCAAACTGGTTCTACTACTACTTCTGCACCTTGCTGGGCCTCATGAGAATTTATAGCAGCTCCTAGTCTTCATTCCAGGGGGAGTTCATGCCTTTTCTGACATGCCCTTGTGGGTCTTTCCTCCGAGTCATACTCTGCCTCCTGGTAGCAGACAAATTCCTCATACTGAGTGATATAATTGAGGAGGAAGATGGACTTCTTCTTTGTCCTGCACTTGGTGCCCATCCTCTAGAATGGTTACTTGTGTCAGCAGTGACTGTTGTTTCATCCAAAGGATGAGATAGTCCTTGAATATCTGAGACGAACTGCCTTACATCTACTAGGCAAGGGGGAAGGGGTGGAATAGTAGTGAGGTAGAAAAGACAAACTTCCTCAAGGGTCCCATCCATCCTAAATGATAAATGCAAAATCATTAGCTCTTTAAAGATCAACAGAATTTTCCAGGGCATAAGCTTTTGTGAATAGTCTGGAATTTTTTGTTGGTCTTTAAGAGTCTACTGGAGTTGAGTTTTATTCCACTACTGCATATGAATACAACAACTTAGCAACCTAAAACTATCCTAAAATACTGTTTGGCTATACCTTGCTAAAGTGGGCCAGATTTCCTATATACCTTGAGAAGAACAGAAGCATACTAAATTCTAAACACCATTCTCTCCTGCAGTTATAAAATTATTCATCCCTGTTATAAAGAGTTCTTTTTACTCTTTGAAGTGTTAATTTAGAGACAGAGGGATCCCTGCATTGCTTTTGTCATGGTTTGGGTAAGACGGTAGCCCCTTCTCCTTGATGACATCATCAGTTTGGCAGACCTCTTCACAATCAGAAAGAGGTGCATTTCCAGTGGAGAGAATGTCCTAGGAAGAATAAACATTTCTGGTTGGTTCAAAATTCCATTTTCTTGATACCCGCTGCTCTAAGCTCTGATTTCATTTCCCAGTAAGAGAGGAGTTAAGACTTAGATCAGGGGTGTCAAACATGCAACCTGGGGGGCAAATCAGGCCCTCGGAGGGCTCCTATCAGGCCCCTGGGCAACTGGCTTTTGTCTGCTTCCTTCTCCCTCTCTCTTGCTTCCTTCTGCATCTCAACTTGCTTTGTAAGGCTTGCTCAATCGCATAGAAGCTACAGAGCAAAACCTCAGTTTTCTCTATTGGTTGAGGCTCCTCCCCCTCCTGGTACCCTGGTAAAGGAGGGAAAAAGCCAGAGGCTCCCTTGCCCTGTTCCCTGGATCCCATGGGAGAAATACAAAGAAAGCACCTTTAAGACCAACAAGTGCTAATGTTTTAAGCATGTTTTAAGGTTGTTGTTTTTTTAAATCTTTAGTTGTGTTTGCCTGTGTCATTTAAAAAGTTTATATCTCTGCTACCTAATCTTAAATAGGTACACACATGGCCCAGCCTGGCCCAACAAGGTCTCATTTATGCCAGATCCAGCCCTCATAACAAATGAGTTTGGCACCCCTGGCTTAATGCTAGAACCACACAACAGTGTAGTTTGTTAAGTTCTGTTTCTGCAAACAGCCATTTTTGAGTGGTTCATGTTTGAGGAAGATGAGCATTCTCTTTGCCAAAAGCACACACTAACAGCCAATGTGGATGTCTGAAGCTCATATGTTAGACTTATTGTCTTTGTAATTAAATGCAAGTGTGTTGAGCTTTTTTTCTTTTGAACCTCACTTATTTTATAAATACATACCACTGGAGTTGCATCAGATCAGATAACAGTGTCATCTTGTGAGCTCTATGAGCAGCTTTAGCTCCTATGTATTATGTGGGGCTACTTTCTTATCAGCATGTTGTAACAGATGGTATGCATCACTTTAGAATAAATCATTCTGCCTTTATTCGCCAATAATGTTATAGCCTATACAGACATTATCAGAGTCAGAGAATACTTAGGAAAGTGTTTATTATGAAGCATTCCACTGGGAAGAAATCGCCTGTCACCCTCAGTTGTTACGGCCTTCTTTCTCAAGGTTATTAGTACACTATTACAGTGCTATCTGTGAAGTATTTGTGTAACACAGGTTGATTATTTATGAATGTTCAGTGCCTGCTTAGAGTACTATAGAGATTTGAAAGCTGTCCAAGCCAACTCCCGACAAAAGCAAGACTCTGCCTAACACAGATCAAGATGACTAATTCCAAGGGGTCATGTGCTCATGGGTTCACCTTTGAAGGAGGCACAAAGTCCAACATCCTGAAAGAACCTGGAGCGTGTTTGTGTAAAGTCTTCACAGTGGACATGTTTGATGAGGGCTCAGCAGCTGAACAGAATTTTGGGCAAGATGGCCACTCAGTAGGTGTTTGATGTCTCATCTTTCTCTAATAATTCCATATTCTTCTGTTACTTTTGCTTCTGCACTTAGCACTTATCATCATGCCTCACATTCTTTTTCCATGCACTGCAGTCCTTGCCAAGGAAACTCTATACTGGGATTCCAAAATAGCCTTGAAAATGAAAGTCATAGCACTTCCAGTATACCTCTTGCCTTTGTCTCTGTGGTGGGGGATACCATTGTGGGGCCTCTCATTGCAATGAGGGTACATAATATACTCGGGAACCTGTAGATATTTCTGTTTTGTATTAGAATGTACTCTTATCACTATTTTGTGTTGTAAACTGCTTCAGGAACCATGGTTTGAGAGTTATGGTCTTAAACTTTTTAAATAAATATAAGAACTATAGGATGAGTGTGCAGAGGTGTGTATATCTAATGTAAAAGATCACATGAACACCTTCACTTTCAGGGTATTCTTTTTCACTGGCTCTCATAAACACCTTGTCTTTGGAGGTCCTTCAATTCTGATTTCAACACTGGACATAGGTCATTATTATTGATGTGCTGTTATGACATTTACTTATTTCAAATGCCATATTCCTGATCTTCCAAATCAATTGCCTCCAAATGTGACTGACAAACCCACTTCACATAATTATGTGGGGGTTATTCTTGGTTAATGTTTTGATTCACTTGTAAAACAAAGAATTTAACATCTGAAATCAGCCACTATTTTATTTCTTTGTGCATCTCTCTTGATTATTCTTGTTGAACAGTGTTGAACTAGAACTGGGAGGAGCTGGGTTCAAATCCCCATTCTGCCACAGAACTCATTGGGTGAGCATTGGCTAGTCACACTCAGCCTGGCTTACACTTACAGTAAGTTGCTGTAAGAATTAAATGGGGAGATTAGAAACGTGCATAATTTTGAGCTTTTTGGAGGAAGGGCAAGATAAAAATATAATAGGTGTTTTAGTAGCAGTTCCATGGTAGGGAAAGGAGAATAAAGCATAGGATGTTGAATCATAGAGTTGGAAGGGACCTCTAGGGTCATCCTGTCCAACTAAATTCAACTCTGATATAAAGTATTCATACAGCATTTTGAAGTTCTTGAGCTCTTAATAATGTGATACATTGGAAGGCATGGTATTAAGATTTGGTTGAATTTAAGTAAACTACTATGTGAACACCTGCGACTCCTTGAGCGCTTTCATCAGCGCTGCCTTCGCACCATCCTCAACGTCCACTGGAGTGACTTTGTGACCAACACTGAAGTCCTCAAGCGGGCAGAGGTTACCAGCATCGAGGCACTGCTGTTGAAGACACAGCTGCGCTGGGCAGGGCATATTTCTAGGATGGAAAACCACCGCCTTCCCAAGATTGCCCTGTATGGCGAACTCTCCACCGGCCATCGAAATAGAGGGGCACCAAAGAAGAGGTACAAGGACTCCTTGAAGAAATCCCTTAGCACCTGTCACATCAACCATCACCAGTGGTCTGACCTAGCCTCAGATCGCAAAGCATGGAGGCACACCATCCACCAGGCTGTCTCTTCCTTTGAGAACACACGCATAGCTGGTCTTGAGGACAAAAGGAGATTGAGGAAGAATCGCACTGCTACAGGACCAACCCTAAATCAGACTTTTCCCTGCAGCCGCTGTGGCCGGACCTGCCTGTCCCACATTGGTCTTGTCAGCCACCAGCGAGCCTGCAGCAAACGTGGGCTATTGCACCCTTCTTAAATCTTCGTTCGCGAAGCTAAGCCGAGAGAGAGACTATGTGAACAAAACCTCAATATTGTTACCTCTTTTGATGATATTGAAGGAATTATCTAGTTTCACTTAAGTGAGCAAATCTTACAACCTGATGGTTCTCACAGCCTCCCCCTCCCCATCACCAAGTCAGTTGAACATGCAGCAAGGTATAGGAGCAAGCCATCCCTGTGCAGGGATGTGCAGAATGCTGGATATGAGTTTTGGACAAATAATAAAAGATGAACAGGTGACACTTCACCATGATCAGGTTTACTTATTTATGCTGTATCTTGATATGAAACTGGACACACCTGCCAAATGACGGGTAACAGGAATATGAGGCATTATCTTACATATACAATATTTCTGAACAAATCTGCCTGCTTCCTTGCAGAGCCACAGACTGGTTTTCATATTGCTTTCAAAATGCTGGACACAGATGGGAATGAGCAAGTAGAGAAAAAAGAGTTCTTTAAGGTATGGATATCTGTTTTAATATCTTTTGGTTTATTTCTGGAAATACTCCATCGCTATCACATGAAACGTGGATTGGATTCCACAATATACCTTCATCAGTTTTGTGATGGTGTCATGCACAAGAGGGCATGTCCTTGCTAGAACATCCAGTGAAATTTTTCAGAATTTCTAGGTTAAATTGTCCCTGAACTGTAAACCAGATATCATATTTTTACAGTTGGGCATGGGTGGCAGTGAACATTTGACAGATACTTCTTCCTTTGCCAATGTACTTGGTCAAGAACTATGATGCTAGGGCCAAAGCACTTAAATCTGAATGTGTCTCTGATATATAGAATAAATATGTATATCTGCATTTAAAAAATCAGGAATGTGTTTGAGAACTCAGCTGCCAAAAGTCATTATTTGGGAGAAATTTGCACAGTGAAGATTAAGTGTTTAATTTTGTAGTGTGATACTAGGAAATGTACCCATCCGTTGAATTTCCAGAGGGGCCCTTATTTGACCTGACCGGCCTGCTTCCTTGTAGCAAGAGAAAATGGCATTTCCCGTGTTTAACTTAAGTTAGGGGCACAATGAAGCATGGCTTGAAAAAAACAATATACAGTGGCCTTCCTGACCCTTCTCTCCAGGTGAGAGACCTCTTCTGCCTCAGCTGTAAATAGCTGCTGCCTGTTTGTAAGGACACTTATTTCACAGTGGCCTCATCTCATGTCCCTCCCTCTGTACCTTGTTTCATACTTTCTGGACACTGCTGGAAGATTGAAGGAACAGGGGAAAATAAGCACCTGATCAAACTTAACTTTTCTGAACAAAAGCTGTGAGGGATGGTGACCTGCACACACTGCTCGCAAAAGGTACCTGAATGCAATTTTCATGTGCACCACACTCCTTGAATGTCTGAAGACATCCAAGTGGTGGGCTATTTAGGATCATGCTGTTGCTTGCATCCTAACCTGACAAAACTATCATCTGGCCATGGTAGGAGGAACCAGAGATGAGGGCTAAAGATGATGAAGCAAGCTTTGACAGCACTGTTCAAACTTCCCTTTTGAAGAAAGAAACTAAAGGAGTAAGCAGAGGATGTGTCATGGGCTGTTCATCTCAGGACGATAAACATACTTTTAAAAGCACTTCTCCTAAATCCTCTGCTTTCTATCCATACTGTTATCATAAATAACAAGACCCTTGTTCTTTTATTTTTGCTGTCCATTTGAGGACTGGTGCTAACGTCTCTGAAAGGTAGGTGAACTTTGCAGTGGTGCTGTGTTAAATCTCTTGTAAGAAGTCTGGCCTCAGAAGAGATTTGTGGGTAATTATAAAGGTTTCACAAAGGGAGCTTACTGCTAGGAGTCTCCTGAATGATTTGCTAGAGATTTATAGTAAGCTGCAAATGTGCATATTTGCTGGAGAGCTTGTTTTGGATCTTAATTTATTAAATAATGGGATGGTACATCATCTACAATGCTATTAAAATATTTAATTTCTTAAAATTCATTTTTGGTAGTGCTTTGGTAGTGTTTTTTGAGTGTTCAGTGCTTCATGTATGCTGCCTCAGTAATCCTGACATTATGAAAGCTGTCTTAAACTGAGATTGTCAGACTGTGGGTCTGTCTAACCCCCAGTATTTATCTCCTGGGATCGGCTATTCAGTGGCCAAGACTGACAATTTCCCCAGCCCTACTGCCTGAGATCTTTTATCTGCAGTTTTCAGGGTTGAATCCAAGACCTTATGCAAGTAAAAATCATTCTGTCTTGTGAGGGAGATTGGTATTCTTTTCTTTCACAATGGTGAAGTCTGGATAGAGGAGTGACTTGCTTAAAGTCACACAGTAAGCTCAATGGTAAGATCTGAACCCAGTTCTTACTAACTCACAGTTCTCACTTCTAGTCTATGCACTATACCAATGACAAACTAAACCAGTTTTCAAACTTGCATTTGAAGATTTGGTCTCACTTTTGAAAAACAAAATAAAAATAAATATAAAATATATATATTGCCTATTCTCACCAGTTTGATCCCATGCTGCCATTATGCTGTTGTTACACATTATTTACACACATTCAATTTCTGAAAACCTGAAAGACTTCTTATCTTCAAAACAGCTATATTTAGTCAAACTCCTATATATAAGAAGCCTTTTCAACTCAATAGATAGATAATTACATATAGTAATGTTTATGACCTGAAGCAATAAGCGTCTTATGCCCTGAGATTTTTAAGAGCTGATCCCTTTGTCTAGGCCATCTTATGACATTCCTTCATGGAAATTGTTGCAGGAGACTTGGTAATGTGTAACGAGAAGCCTTTATAAGAGAAATTATTACCTGTTAAAATAATTTATTGGTCAGAATACACACAAATATTTTAAAGCATTTTTTAAATCCTAATTAAAAACAAGATAGTAAAAAATGAAATCACTTTTGTTTTAGCTTCAGAAAATAATTGGGAAGCAAGAGGAGTTGAAAGCATCTTCAGGAGATGAAACAAGATGTCAGGTAGGTTTTCAGAGTCACTGATTTTCCTTTAGTTGTTTAATATGGCACTGAAGCATTGTCCTTTTTTAATGGAACTCCATGCACAGCTTGTAGCTGGTGGCTTCCATGTCAGTTGTGGCGCTTAATGAAATGCAAATGCATGTTGACCTTTATTTTTGCAAATGGCTGTTGTCTACCCTTCTGATTTTTCTTGAGAAATGTACTTGCATTGTGTCTTTTGGATGTTCTGGTGATGGAAGAGGATTGAGGTGTGATATTACCTGATTTTGCCCTCCTCATCAGAGCCCCCAGCCCTGCCCTTGGGGGCAGATCGTAGAAGGAAAAAGGGAAGGCCAAGAAAAAAATTGCTTCTGCCACTGGAATATCTGGAGAATACATATCACTAAATTAATTTTATTTAAGAACATAAGAAAACCCATGGATCATGCCAGTGGCCCATCCAGTCCAACACTCTGTGGCCACTTAGGGTCAGAACTCCAGAAGGCCTTCCCCTGTTGCCCCCCCCCCCCCAAACACCAAGAATAGAGAGCATCACTGCATTAGAACATAGTGTTCCATCTATACCCTGTGACTAATAGCCACCGATGGACCTCTGGTCCATATGTTTATTCAGTCTTGAAGCTGTCTATGCTTATAGCAGTCTCCACTTCTTACAGCAGTTGATTCCACATGTTAATTACACTTTGGGCAAAGAAGTACTCCCTTTTGTCTGTTCTAAGCTTACTGCTCATGAATTTTATTAAGTGCCCACAAGTTCTTGCATTGTGAGAAAAGCACTTCTTTCTCTAACCTCTATCCCATACATAATCTTGTAAACCTCCATTATGTCACTCCTCAGTTGTTGTTTCTCAAAGCTAAAGAGCCCTCTTTAACCTTTCTCCAAAGGGAAAGTGTTCCATCCCCTTATCATTTTCCAATGCTATAATATCTTTTTTGAGATGCAGTGACCAGAACTGTACACTGTATTCCAAATGAGGCTACACCATAGATTTATACAGGGGCAGTATGATACTAACTTATTTATTTTCAGTCCCCTTCCTAATAATCCTTAGAATAGCATTTGCCTTTTATATTGCAGCCACACACTGAGTTGACATTTTCAGTGAATTATCTACTATGACTCCAAAATCTCTTTCCTGGTAGTTATTATCAGTTTGGACTCCATCAGCATATATTTATAGTTAGGATTTTTGCTCCATTGTCGATTACTTTGCACTTGCTCACACTAAACCTCATTTGCCATGTTGATTCCCATTCACCCAGCCTTAACAGATCCCTCTGGAGCACCTCAGAGTTCTCCCTGGTTCTCACCGCCCTGAACAACTTAATGTCATTCACAAAATTGGCCACTTTACTGCTTACTCCTAAATCCAAATTATTAATGGACAAGTTAAAAAGCACTGGACCTAGTACCGAACCCTGCCATCCACTGTGAAAACTGCCCATTTATATTCCTTCTCCATTTCCTGTTACTTAACCAGTTTTTAATTTACAAGAGGACTTGTCCTCTTATCCCATGACTGCTTAGTTTACATAGGAGCCTTTGATGAGGAGCTTTCTGGAAGTCTAAGTAAACAACATTTACTGGGTCACTCTTGTCCACATGTCTGTTTACTCCTTCAAAGAACTCTAAAAAGTTAGCAAGACAAGATCTTCCCTTTCTCAATAGCTTATGTTCATCAATGTTCCTACTAATTCTGTCTTTAATAACAGATTCCACTAACTTACCTGGTATCAGCATTAGACTGACTGGCCTGTAACTTCCCAGGTCTCCTCAGGAAACTTTTTTGAAGATGGGGGATATGTTGACTACCTTACATTGGAGGCAAATTTTAGAGATTGTAATTTTTGTTAAGAGATCTACAAGTTCACATTTGAGTTCTTTCAGAACTCTTTGATGTATGCCATCTGGGCCTGGTAATTTGTCAGTTTTTAATTTGTCCATCAATCTAGAACCTTCTCTCTCACCACCTCAATCCGATGAAGGTTTTTGGATACTCCTCCTGAAATCAGTTCTGGAGTGGGGAAGCACCTCCCACCTTCCACAGTGAAGACAGAGACAAAAAGATTCATTCAGCTTCTCTGCCATCTCTCTATTATCCTTTAGTAATCCTATTACTTCTTGGTTATCCAGTGGTTCCACTGCCTTTCTGGCTGGTTCTCTGCTACTAATATATTTGAAGAAATTTTTTATTGTTGGTCATTATATTTTTTGCTATATGTTCCTCATAGTCTCTTTTTGCCTGTTTGATCACCTACTTGCATTTTATTTGCCAAAGCCTGTGCTCCCTTTTATTTACCTCACTTGGACAAGCCTTCCACCACTTAAGGCAGGGGTGGGGAACCTTTTTTCTGCCAACGGCCATTTGGATATTTATAACATCATTCACGGGCCATAAAAAAATATCACCTTAAAAAACAGTGCTCCGCCAAGGGAGAATGATTCGCGCCAGCAAAATTAATGCAAATAATTGTTTTTCTATTTGAAGTCATGTGGGGAGAGCCTAATTTGGCACACACACACACACACACTCGGCCTGCCGCCCTAAGCAAATGCATAGGTCCAGGACTTTTTTTGTAGAAAAAGCCCAGCAGGAACTCAGTAGCATATTAGACCACTTCCCCTAATATTAGCATATTAGGTCACACACTCATTAGCATATTAGGCCACACCATCTGGGATAATCAAATGCAAATTGAACTGGTGGTAGCTGGCTCCCACCCCCCATCCTTGCCACCCCTCCCTCCCTTCATGCAGAAACTGCAGCTGCTCTCAACAGACCTTTAAAGGCACCCACATATCCCAGCAGCAGTCCTTCACAATGCCCACCACTCAGGCTCGACAGAGAGAGAAAGAAAGGAAGGGCAAAAGGGGGTAGAAAGGGAAATAAAGAAATGGGTGGAAGGAAGGGAAATGAAACGGAGGGAAGAAAGAGTAATAAAGGTAAAAAAAGGGGAGAAGAAAGGGAAAGAAACGGGGAAAGAAAGGGAAAGAAAGAAATGAGGGGGAAACTTACCTGAACTACGACAGTAACTTTTCCAGGCCCTGCAGCAATTCTGGCTGGCCAGCCAGGCCCCAGGGAAGCTGCCACATGGCTCAGTTCGGCCCAGCAATCCCCGAGGTCCACACCAAGTGACCTCAAGGGCTGTATACGGCCCTCGGGATGGAGGTTCCCCATCCCTGACTTAAGGGAATCCCTCAAACCTTTTGCTGCTTTTGCTACTTGCACAACAGTGCAATAAATAAAATTACTTTGTTTGTTAACCATGCAGAACTTTTTCAAATACCTATTTTTGCCTTTCCTGATCTGCAGTATAAATTTTATCTGAGCTTCAAGGACTGTAATTTTAAAGAGTCTCTAAGCTTCCCAAAAGGATTTGACACTCCTTACATTTCCTTTCAGTTTCTTCTTCACAGTCCCACAGTGCAGCCCCTTGAACTGATAATTTGCATGTTCCTCAGGGCTTGCTCTAAGTTAACATTTTATTTCTTGTATCTGCTGGACTTTTTAAAAATTTTGTTTCAGTTGTATACTCTGCCTTTCCAGCTCTGGTGATTTATTAAGCAGTGAGCATTTATCTAGCAGAGAGCCAGAAAGGCAGTTCACAAGAGAATGTGTTGTTTTCTACAATCTTCAACCATTCCTGAACAAAACTGATCTCTTGAAACTCTGGAGCTTTTCTCTCCCCACTGCAGCTGCCTTTAGCCCTACTTTCAGCAGAAATTATCTGTAGCAAGACCCTTGGTCTCAGAACCCAGGATGTTCTGAGGACCCTTAGAATAGGGGAAATGGTGGAGTAAGCCCCCTGTGGAGCCTGGACCCATTCCTCTGCCCCTTATACATGGAAAAACAAGAAGTGCTAGCGGACTGGCTCGGTCTTAACACTCACTTTTACAGTGCTTGTGGTTCAAATGCGGTCATATTGATCATGAATCCAGGAATGGATTTGATCATCTCTGAGTGGCTGCCCTGAAAAAAACCAGGCCAATACATTTTTAAACATAAAATATGCATCTAAATCGTAACGTTAGCCAATGCCTCCTTCTTTCCTGGCTCTGCAATAAATGGGCTATATGCCGAAAGGGGAAAAAATCTGTCTAGGGAGATGCATCATCAGGGTCCATCTAATTCAGCATTCTTTTTACGAGAGCAGTCAGACAAAAGTAGTGCCTTTCTACTCAGTTTCTCAGCCACTGAATATTCCACATAGAAGTATACCACATAGATACTGACTGGGCAGTCCGGGGCATCTATTTAATTTTCAGAGACCCTTTTTATAAAATATGTATAATGTATGATGTATGTAAACAAAAACTAAAAACCTTGAGACCGCAGCCTTGCATATTTGGGGGTAACTACTGTTAAATTCAGTGAGACATATTCCCAACCAAATACATAGGATCTGGTTGTATGTCTGTATACAATTTCTGCAGACAAAAAATATATATAAATCTTCTCAATCTTTGAAAGAACACCACCGACACAAGAACAGTGTTACTGTATAGCATGCTTATGAGAATATTTTATACATCCATAAATATATTCAGAATAATGAATTTAAAGCCTCCAAAGCAATGGCCTCGAGGTATTTAATTTCTCTAATACAATGCAGCATACATAGTAAACAGTTTCAAGCCAGTTTGAAATTGGTTCACATTACTTAATTCGGGGGGAAGGGGTTGACATGAAACAAGGAAAACTCCCTGGATGGTAAAATGTTCTATCATGTGCAGCACACTGAATGAGTACAACTTGTTAGTAATACGGAACATTAGAATTAAATGTTATGAATAGATCGTCATCTTTCATCTTGCCCCTTCAGCAGAATAAAAGAGGCAGAGGCTATTTAGATGTCATAAGAATGGTACAGTTGACAATCCCTCCCAGACTCCATGTTGCTTAGTGTGTTGTTATGTTTTAAAAAAAAAGTCACTTAGTCTAGGTGGTGAAAGAAATACATAACACAGAAATCTGGCACTTTGTGTGGTTTTAGCTTTTTGAAAGGATGCAGTAGCTGAGCTAAGTGAACTACATTCTTTGCTTTCTGTAGGCCTATTTTTTACCAGGCCATGTGTGTCAGTTATATGGTGCATATGGAATGATTTGGTCGTTTGGGAGGGGAATGTGTAACCCAATCCTACACACAGTTGCACTTGCCTAAGCCTGTTATCTGAAGCCTGGTATCTGAAGAAGTGTGCATGCACATGAAAGCTTATACTCAAAATTAAACTTGGTTGGTCTTAAAGGTGCCACTGGATTCAGATTTGTTCTACTGCTTCAGACCAACATGGCTGCCCACCTGAAATTGTTTGAAGTAATTACTGCTATGGACCAATACAGCTGCCTGCAATTTTTGTCTCCATTGTGCCGCAGCTTCTAAAATTATAAAACACAGTCAACATTTGGATATTCTACTTTTTAACTTCTGCATTCCTTCTCAAACTATTAAGAGTAGTTTACCAGTTAGAGTGACAGACTAGGATATGAAAAACTGAGGTTTGGATCCCCACCCTAATGAAAGCTCTCCGGGTAACTTTGGGCCAGTCATTCTCTCTCAACCTAACCTAGCTGTTGTGAGGATAACATGGAGGAGGGGAGAATGTGATAAGCCACTTTGTGTCTACACTGGGGGGAAAGGCATAAATGAAGTAAATAATTGTCTAAACTTTTCCTAGCAAATCATCACTTTTTAATTGCTGAACTCTAGATCATGCAAAAATGAAATGCTACTTACCTGAAATTAGGAAGTCAATGTGATTTTGTCTGCTACCATATGTCTTTAGAAGTTGCCGGATTCTTAAGGTTTGTTTTTTAAAAAATAGCAATAGAAACGTAGTACATTCCTAGAGGCAACACAAGCAGCTGGGACTGGAAAACTAGAAAATATTTACTTGTGATGAAACGTAGTCTTGAAATCTTTCCTTTTATCCACAACATCCATTGGAGTAGAAATTGTAAGTGGATTATATATAATGCATAATTGCTACAGTATAGAGGTGATGCTTGTTCTGAATGAAAGACTATATCAGAATGCACAAAGAAACCAATTTAACGCCTAGTTTACTACGCACTGTAGTTTTGAAGTTCTAAAAACAAAAAAATCAGGATCCAAAGAACTCCTAATTAGTTCCCCACACCAAAGGGAAGTTTTAATTTGTGTTTCTTTAACAGGAACTTTCCATACTGCACCAAACCATTTCTGAAGTTTCATAAGAAGTTTGTGATACGGCATGGGGCTCTACCTTCCAAAGATAAAAAGTCAGAGGTTCCATTGTACACACCCAAAGCCTGGAATATACCTAAAATAAATTGCTGGATTCTGACCAAAGTCTACACTCATTTTAATGCATCCTACCATGTGCTAGGTTGCATGAAGACATGCCACATGTTTCCAGACCACTATTTTTGTTTAGGCTACAAATATAATATTGTTTTATATTTGCTGGCTTGAATACCTTGTTCCCTCAGTTGAAATTAAACCTCAGTGTTGCATAGTATTATGTGAACAAACAGCTCAGTCTCTGCTTTGGAGCTCACACAAGCAGGAAAACCAAATTAGAAATAAATCCAGGTTGTTCTGACACATTGTTAATACTGCTGTGTGTGTGTTCTTTTTCAGGAGCCAGAACTGGAAGGTTCTGATATTAATACCATGTTGTTGGTCCACTTCTTTGGAAGAGGAGGAAAAGAGAAGCTTCACTATTCTGAATTCTACAGGTAGTATTGTTTAAAAAATTATTAGTTAACACCTGCTAATGGTTATTCCCTTTGCTCTGTGTTATGGTGGGCTGTTTTAACACTACAAATCAATGTGAAAATACTTGCTACTTGATACCACCTGTGACTTCCATAGCAATACGTTTTATCTCAGAGGGATCTCAGGTAGTGCTACATTCTGTGGCTATTCCAGCTGCCATCTCATCAGCGCAATTTCCCTCAACTCTGCTTCCTTGAGACCAATTTCCAACTGGTAATGTACCCACAAATGATGCTTAGATGCTTTCAGCAGGAAGGTTTTTCTCAGTCTTGTACCTTGGTGCCATAGAATAATGTAACAGAAGAGTGAAGGTCCAAGGACATATTGCATAATGCACCAATTGCTACCACCTATCCTGGGCCACAGTATGGCCTGGCAGACTGGATGCTGCTTGCTTCTAACTTCGAGTTGTTTTGTAAAGTTGAAGAAACCTGCGTAGGAAAATACTGTCAACTCATCTGTTCTCTATATTAAGATTTAGACAGGAAGGACATTTGAGTCCAATGTCCACATTGAGGCCCAAGCTGTTACCACCTACTCTCCCTTCTCCTCCCTGCCCTCGGTCGATGGCAGATTGATTCCTTGTTTGGTAACTCAAATTTAAATTTTTCGTGGAACTGAAGGTTTTCTGCAGTTGCTTTTTTTTTTATATTGTCAGTCACTTGGAGTTCATACTAAGCAGAGAAAATTGGATTAAAAGTAACCAATTAGATTAATAAAACATAACTACGTAAAATTACAGGTTAATCAGCTCTTAACTCCAGCTTCCATCCATTGATACTGAGATTTTAAGGAATATTTCTGTGCTTTTACCCCACACACAAAATTGAGCATCTATCTCAGGGAATAAAAGATATTTGAAATGATGCTTCTGGCCAGAAAAAACATCCCAGTTATCAACTCAGCTCTGGCTAGGAAAAAAAAAATCTCAGTATGCTACTGTCTCAGCTCTGTCCTTTTCTTTGCAGAATCATCTGCAAATCAAAAATCTCCTCACTACAATTCGGGTAAAGATACTCCCTCAAGGCCACTTCACATGTTAGCTTTCATTCGTAGGAGTTCTCTCATAAATTATTGCTGAGTTGAAAAGCTCAGCTTGAGAAATATTTATACCTGTGTCAACTCTGGAGTCGAAATATAAATGCTAAAAAAATCTGGGAATGGCTTGGCATGCCAGTTTCTGATAACAAGCAGTTATAGGTATACATCTTCACTTCTGATGGAGTAGGAGATTATCCTGAAAAAGCAAGAAGCATTTTATTATTCTGGCAGTGCCTCCGCAGTATGGGAGCCTCACACACTAGGTCCACGAAAGCCTCGTAGAGAAGTCACACTGTGCTGACTGCCAAGCCCTAGAAACTTGCACACAGCTCAAGTCCCAACCCACCTGTGCAGATTTCTTCTCCACTCCCTTCTTTCAGCTAAGCTGAATCCATGTAACTGTAGAAAGGGCAAAAACCTCAAAGGCATTATGTAAATGTTAAAATTAAATTTAAAATTGTTGACCATAGTTTAAAACAGACTTTGAAATCATGGTTAGACGCTAGCTTCAATCTCTGTCTTAAAGGCTAGTTACTCCAGATGTAACATAATCATAAACCATAGTTGATTATGGGAGGGTTCCCTAGCTTATGGGAGATTTATGATAATCAAACTGCCGGTTGGCATTTAACTTAGAGTGTCTAAACCAGGTAACTGTGTAGCTGAAGGCACAACTTCACATGTTACAATTTAAAAGATGTGGGAATTGTATAGTGGGTATTCAATGAAAGAACCTTGCTTTGGAGTTATAACTGCAGTATATCATTGAGTGGGATTGAGGATATGAGACCTCTTCTAATTCAAAAAGCAAGACCCATACTAGATCCATTTTACTCAAGCCCAGCATCTGTAACCTCAAAAGTTTCTTGCATGTGTACCTAGGCCCTTCTGCCATAACTTTACAGCGTGTGGAACCTCTCCACCAAGTGCAGCAGGCTGAGTAGAATGCCATACCAGGGCTGGAGAAATCCAGTTTCAAATATCCTTTGAAAGTTTACTGGATAATCTTGGATTCCTTCATCCTAATTTAGCTCAAAGGATTGTTGTGAGAATAAAATAGAGGAGGGAAGAACCATGTTCACTACCCTCAGAGGAAGGGTAGGACAAAATGTAGTAAGTCTGAGCAAAGGTTCCGAGCATTTTGGGGCTGCAGGCCACCTTTGGAATTCTGACACCCGGGGGGAGGGCACAACCAAAAAATGGCCACTGCAGGGGTGCCATGGCACCATGTAAGGGACCTGTTGTCTACAGCATGGCTGCTTCCTATGCAAAGGTAATGTCAAATGTAGTGCATCCGTTTCTCACAAAATACCCAGTTTCTAGAGCAGATTACACTGGTATGGAAAGGAGCCATATGATAATCTCTTCCCATGTGACCTGGGGCTTCTAGCATTACTGTTGTGGCATCAGAAGAAGCTGCATATCACAAAGATAAGAGCAGAAGGAATCCCCTGTTAACTTTGGTCCTTTTTTATGCCTGAAAATTGTGTTTAGTAACAGTGTGTGTATAGTCTTTCACTCATTTATGAGAACCAAATTATCAAAAAAAAATGAGAACCAAATTATCTTCATAATATCTGAATTTGAAAAAGTATCAAAGTAGCATAAAACATATCTGTTCAACTATAGTTGTATCCAGATACACACACTGTACTCAGTAACCAGTGCTACTGCTCTTTGCAGAGTTTTTTTTTTCAAAAGCCAGACAAGATAAAGAACAGCAAACTTCTAATGCTGTGTGAAATATTTTCTTCCTCTGATTTCAGGTGTACCACCCACCTTCAAACAAAGAAAATTTCTCTCTGTTTGTAGCTCTTAAAAACAGAGTTCTGTTAACACTCCTTGGTTCCCTTTTCTCCTGATATAGTAGGGCCTCTTAACAAAGCAAAGGGCAGAGTGCACCCGTAAAAAGTTGTTTGCATTTATAGTGCGAACTGGAATGTTTCAGGTAATTAGATAAAATCCTGCATTGACCCAATGAGGCATAACAGTGATAAAACTGTGTACCTACTACATTCAGCAAATGTAGGTTAAAGACCTTTGCCTACCACACAGATAGAACCCTGTAATCAGAATTGGGACTCCCACATCTTGGCTGTTAAGGCAGTTGGGATAAGTGTAGGGTTTAATACAGGTAATTTTTCAACAGCAGCATTTATTTTTCATGCACTTGGAATGTGTCTCCTTATCACTACCCGCATATACCCACTCCATTTGCATTGTGACATGACAGTGAAGTTTGTTTTAATGCACAGAAAAGAGAATGAAAGGATCAGTGTCTCTTTTTAAAAAACAAAAAAAGCTGGAGATATCACTTTTCACATTATTTTATTTGCGAGTAACTCAAGCACATCATTTCTGGGTTGCTATTGTTCAAGGGAAAATGTGATTTCTATCTGATGGCTTTTCACAACATTTTACTTCACATGGGAAGCCATTGTTGGCTTTTTGATCAAAGTGCCATGATGTTTTTACAAGAGATGACTGATGAGCTGTACAGACATAGATCATTGTCAAAGGCAAGGAAAAAATTGATGGCAAATGCTTTTATCATTTTCCAAGTTCTTGTTAGAAAGCCTTTCCATTGATCAGCAGAGTAGCTAGAGAAAGCAGGAGTGATTACATTTGATTAGGCTTTCTTAAAACCTGTCACACAAGCTTTAGATATAGTTACCTGTGTAATTTACATTCCTGGAAACAGAAAAAAAATCATTCATAAGGCTTAATGGTGTTTACATGTGGTTAAGAGATTCCCCTCCTCCTCAAAATGCTGAAATGAAACTTTGCATTTATTGTTCACTGGATTCTCGGGTAAACTTGTGTTGTTCTTTACAACTACATGGCTTGGGGCTGGTATGTATTGTACATCTGCCACACAGAGGCCACTCTAAAATTCATGCCACATGTCCAGCAATTCATGGGTTCTTAGAATGAAGTGAAGGGGTTTTTTTCTTCCATGATACCCCAGACTCTTTTTTTCTGTTTACAGTGGCATGGAGAAAATCGACTAAACAGTGTGGCAAACAGCTGCACTCCAACCATGCTATGCCATCGGTTATTAAACTAGTTCTGTTATTTTGAATCATCATAATAGGACTTTAGACCCTTTTGGCAGGCAAACCTTTTATCATGCTTGCATCATAGCAGAGAAACTGAGAAAGCCAACTTTGAAGTCTTTAAGAGGCCCAAGAGATAAAGCTCATCTGTGGGTTCAGATACGGGTCGGGCAAGTCATTGCCAGATTATGATTCAAGAGCACCCTTCTACATAATAAACCAGCAGAAGATGGTTTGGTCTTGTGAAGATGATTAACTCTTCAGAAGCATTTCAGCTTGGTTCTGTCTTCAAGCTATGGTTGGTGCTAAAAGAACCAGTCAATGAACACTGGATATGGACATTCACTTGTTCCTTGTGTATGATGAGCTAATTGGTTGCTTCCTGCTTTTCAGTAGAGCGTAATTTGCTGTTACACTCAAACTGGCAAACTAACTTTCCCTGAAAATCAGGGTTGCAAACTAGGAACAAATCATATTCTCATCACTGACTGGGGTTGGGGGGGGGGGTGTCTCTGAGCTTCGCTTGGCTTTTAACATAGATGAGGAAACCATGTTCAGACTTTGGGCTCTAGGAGTCTTTCTTTGCTAGAGTGTTCTATTGCAAGGCTTGGGTTTGTTTTGTTTTGTTTTTTGTCAGAAGAGGGTTTGTTGAGGTCAATATTGTGAAGAATCTGTGGAGCATTTCCTCAGATTAATGGGACTATTTTTACATTTTAGCATTGTTGTCCCACCTTTTATTTGGATTCCTACAGGCATTAGTAGTGCAGTTAACATTTTGGAGGGCTTTTTTCCAAGTCAGAAAATGTTTAATTTTAAAATGTAAGACTTAAAAAGGAAAAGTGGTCTCGAGTCCTTTCCTTGGATAATATTTTTGGAGTACTGATCATTCTACTAATATTTGATCCAAGAATACAGCAGCAGCAGATTTTTGGATTGACCTCCTATTAGCAGTATTCAGATAGCACAAATGGATATGAAAACTTATTTTTTTAAAAATAGCCAGTTTCTGCAGTTTCCTCTTTAATAGCTGTTGCTATTATTGGTGTGTTTTAAAACTTCTTCTATAACCTCCCTTTCCAATCCACAGGCCTGCAAGGCAGCTTACAATACTGAGAAAAAAATTAGATCACATCAATACCAAAAGAATTAAAAAAAATTAAAGTCAAGCACCCAAAGTAAAGAGATAATATACTGAAATCAACAGAGAATTAACATTACCCTCCAAAGTTCTGTCAAAATAAAACTCTTGCTTCCCTGATGGCCGTTGAGAAGCAGCCTAAAATGCTTTGTATGGGAAGACTCAGGGCTTCTTACAGAGCCTACTGTAAGCTGTTGAAGGACTGGCTACATTGGGGGGGGGGGGGGTGTAGCCTAATATGCAAAGGAGTTCCTGCTACAAAAAAAGTCCAGGAGAGACTATTTCCCAGACTAGGTCTCATTACTGAACAGGCTTTCCCCTAGTGGATGCCAACTCCACTTCAGATAAATGAAGGTATTTAGAGCAGACCTAATGCTTAGGGAAAACATCTATGAGAGAAAGCACGGTGTGTGGTGTATTCAGCATACCAGCTCTGATTGTACTGTTTGCATTCTGCCTTGAGTCTCAATGAGAAAGGCAGACTATCAATAAAATAAATAAAAATTCCCAGCAAGTTGATGTTAATTTGGTAATATGATAAAGTGGTTCAAGTTTAGGTGGGAGAAGTGGGGGAAGGCTGCCACTTCTATGCTGCTGAGCAATACCATCAGAAGGACCACTAACAGATAATCAGAAGAACTGTGACATCAAAAATTATCCAAACCGTCTGTGTCAAAAATTTTGTATAGCACCAAACATTGATTTTTAAATTGTTATTATTAAGTTTTATTGTTTTACAACTGTAATTGGAATTGTTGTTTTGGCATGACTGTTAGCCACCCTGAGTCCGCTTGCGGAGTGGGCGGCATATAAATCTAAGGTAAATAAATAAATAAAAATAAAGGCATATTTTGCCTTTTGCCAGGCTCCTGGAGAAAATGCCTGTTACTTTCCCCATTACGATTCTCCCCAGGGAGGTCATACTTTACATCCTGCACATAATCAACACAGACATTATCAAACTTCTTTTTCCGATATAACGCTGCCTAACTTCAGCAGAAAGGACAGTAACACAAGCTTGAAAGATGCTGAAAGAACAAGCCACATTTGGTAGTTTTGTCAGTAGACTTCAGTTATGTATGAAAAACGACCTTATTTAAAAATCAAAATCACTTATTAACTGTGAATATATCTCATAGTGCTTAACTCTTTATTTTAATACAATCTCTCAAAAAAAATCACAGACTTTAGGGTTTGCTAACAATGGTAAATTCACATCTGGTGGACGTGTCCTAAAATGAAAGACTTTTGAGATGTTGGGAATCCCTATAGATACTCTAGAAGATCACTTGCTTTAGTCTGTGTTTAGTGTGTTGGAAGCTCTGATAACAAAACACAGCAGCACAGTTAATTGTATCTTACAGTTGGCAGAATTCTAATTCATTCAACTAATGGTTGCAGAAAATGGAAGACATTGTTAAAATGACATAGTTGGCCAGATAGGCAGAAAGGCTGGGGTTTTGTTGTTTTTAGGGGAGTTGATTGTCTTCCATTGTGACTCAGAGAATGGAGATTCAATTAGTGTTCCATCCCCTTTTCTACAGAAATTAGTGATAGAAAACACAAAAGCTATCAAAAGAATATTTGAATTACTAGCTTATCAGATGTAAGTGATCCACTGAGTATTATCTTTAACAAAATGAGGTTACAATGCTTAGAAAGAAGCATTTGTTAACCCTGTTTGTGCAAGATTGATCACTACTTCCTTTTAGAACTATTGAAACACTTCCTGGTCTCTTGATTCTAAGGGCCTGTTTACTTACAACCTTCACCTAAGCCCTATTTTAAGGCTATCCACCTCTTTCTGCTGGTTCCATGTTGTCCACTTGGCCATTTACAAGTTCTGTATCATTGTCATGTTTATCAAATTCAGTTATGCATGTAGCTGCAGATTTTTAAACCCATAGCTTATTGGTATGAAGTGCATGGATTTAGAGAGCTCTCTAGTGGTAGAGGTTATGAAACACAGCATTAGAAACATTTCTGTCATTGAAAAACTAGTTCATACATTACACCACTGTGAACCAACCTTCACATCTTGTGAATTGGTAGCTCCATTTGCCCAGTCTTGACATACATAATAGCATACTGATCCAAAATGATCATAACATGAGTCTTGCATTTCTTACATAATATCTGTAAATGAAAAAGTGAAGCAGTGTTGTTTATGTAGCATCACAATCTGGCTGGTTCATGATGTGGGTAATGTTTTAACATACTGGTCTGTTGATTTTGATGCAGTTTTAATTGAGGTTAAATTATGTATTTTATGGATTGTTACACACGTACATTGTTGTAACCCACTCGGGGAATTTGTTAAGAAGGCAAGGCAGACTGTAAGTGCTTTTAATACCATATCAAAAAGACAGTCTGTCTGCCCTGCAGGCTTCAGGTTGCTGAAAGAGAATGAGGGCAGGACCCTGAGAGAAATGAAATGGGCCACTTAGAGACTTCCCCATTGACCTTTCTGGATGGTTAAAACTGTTGGGTATGGGAGGGAGAGCTGCTTGGACTGGAGAAGTTATAAATCCTCCCTTAAGAGTTGCAGTGGTTTCATCTTTTGAAAGAAACTGTGGCAAGGCTATTGTTGAAGAAACCCTGACATCCCAGTCTTAATCATTTCTGGCTGGTATCCTTTCCTGGGCAAGATGTCTGAGCATGACTTGTCAACACAGTTGCAGAGATTCCTGGAGAAAATTATCTAGGTTTGTTTCAACGTGGTTTCCCAGGAACAAAATTGCCTTATCTAGACTAGGGAACTGGGAACAGGGTGATGCATCCCTGTTGGTTTTTCTTTTTAAAAGGTAAAGGTAGTCCCCTGTGCAAGGACCAGTTGTTTTTGACTCTGAGGTGACATCACATCATGACATTCTCATGGCAGACTTTTTACGGGGTGGTTTGCCTTTGCCTTCCGCAATCATCTGCACTTTCCCCCCAGCAAGCTGGGTACTCATTTTACTGATCTCGGAAGGATGGAAAGGCTGAGTCAACCTTGAGCTGGCTACTTGAACCCAGCTTCCACCAGGATCGAACTCAGGTCATGAGCAGAGAGCTTGGACTGCAGTACTGCAGCTTTACCACTCTGTGCCACAGGGCTCTTTTGGTTTTTTGGCTTTTCCCAAATTCAGTGTTTAGTATGCCATTCTTCCTTGTAGTGGCAGGTTTTTAAAAGGTGGTTCTGGGGGAATGGTACTACTTCCCATGGCTGTTGGGGTGCTATAGAATTTGGCCTTGTCCCAGATGCTGTTTAATATCTACACGAAGTCACTAGGGAGTTTGCTCGGTTCATTAGACTGTTCTAGTTTTTAGTTGCTATTTTCAGACACTGGATCTTGTTTTATAAGACTGCTGTATTTTTATTAAATATATAAGACATCCTACAGGTCTTTAGGGAACAAAACCAAATTCTCCAACACCCCAAAGACCATGGGGTGGAGCAACATTTTCCCAAGATAGAAAACTACCCTATGAAATACATGCTTCTTAGTAGTTTATCATTAGTGCTTTTATGTTCTTATCTTTATACCAATTTACTTTGTCACTTTGATTTTTAGATTTATGCAGAATTTACAAACAGAGGTACAAGAAATGGAATTTATTCAGTTTTCCAAAGGTCTACGTTTCATGACAAAGGAGGACTTCCTTGAGTGGTTGTTGTATTTTACTGATGAGGAAAACAATGACATTTACTGGCAAAATGTGAAGGAGAGAATCCAGCCAGGAGAGGTTAGTACAGACTGCCCAAACCTTAAATTTTTTCCCCTGATGTTTAATTGAAGAGCATTGGTAGCCAGATTTCTTTGCTTCATTATTTTTTTTCAATATTTATGACTTTGAATTATTATGTATCTCTTTGACAAATCTTGGATGTATACTTAACTCTAAGCTTCTGTTTGGGTATTCTAGGGTATAAGCATAGATGAATTTAAGACTTTTTGCCAGTTTACAAACCGCCTTGAAGACTTTTCAATTGCCTTGAAAATGTTTACTGTAGCCAACCGTCCTGTTAAACAAGGTAAGAACTGCACAGTTTTGTATATTTAAATTTTTAAAGCTGAAGATGATTATGTGCATGAGTTCTGAAAACGTGTAATCTAAATATCAGTATATGATGCTAGTATCTCCTTAAACAGAAGAATCCATACCATAAGAACATAAGAGAAGCCCAGTTGGATCAGGCCAGTGGCCTATCCAGTCAAACACTCTGTCACACAATGCAAAACCCAGTGGAGCCACGACACTAGAAGCCCTCTCACTGTTGCCACCTCAAGTACCAGTTCCCAGTCTCCAAACTGCAGTAGTTTATTTTGATTGCCAGAAGATGATTGCCAGGACAGCCATCAGTACTGCTCCTTAACCAAGCAAGTAGGCTGGTGCAACTGTTTTAGGCAATGGAAGATGGTGGCTGGCTGCCTTCTTTCAGTAGGCAAGGCAAATAACAGTGAATTGGCTTCAAACATATTCCTCCAATAAGAAAGTCTACCAAATGGTACATTTTCTGCTTCACACTGCACAAGCAATTACAATAAGCAGATCTTCAAATGCACTTGAAAGTTTGTGTTTCTTCTGTCCCTTCTATTGCACAAAAGGGAGACTTGCGCTCTTCTCCTTTGGGCTTTGTCTGCAGTATAGATATGCACATTCCCTGTACTCACATTACAAGAAGTGATGAAAAGCTGGAGTACATATGCATAGCTCCACTGCCACTGTTTGTGCAACAGGTGAAGTGGCCCTTAAAGAGCCTTTGTGTTTCAGAGCTGAACCTTTAAGGAGGGACTGTATGGAGTCAGTTTACTGCTGCTCATCCTGATCATTTGAAGAAACACTGTGTTGGGACTCTAAGTATGATAGCTCAGAAATAATATTTGCCTTGTTTCACAAACACCGTGGTTCTTTTCTATTAGCTGCTGCATCGCCATAGCTTGGGCAGCAATCATCTGTTATATCCACAACTGTAACTGTGCACACATAATACCTTGTATCTGAGCAGGGATTGTATTGCTCTAATTGTATCTGATAAAGTGTGGCTTTTTGTACTTTCTTCCCCATTTTACATACTGCACAAACTATTTTTGTTAAATATGATAGGACCATGCAGAATGATCTTTATATTGAAAACATCATGCCTTAAATGAAATTTTGGGCTGTGAAGGTAATGCAAAATGGAAAAAGGAATTCAAAAACTACCCTTCTTCCAGTCTAAAAAACCGTACTTCAACTGAAATGACTCAGCTCCTTATGCAAGAGGAAGGCTTCCAGTTTTGTTTAGAGGAATGGGAGAACAGGGTTAGGCTCCATTTTAGCATCATGGAGAATTACACTGATTTTTTTAAAAACTCTTGCTGAGCAACTTCCTGTAAAGTAGCTGTTTTCAGTGAGTTTTTTTTTCAATTATTCAGTTATTGAAAGCAATAATCATGTTTCAAAAGCTGCTAACATTTGTGTTATAAAATATTGTCAATAAGTCTGCATGCATTCAGTCCACACAACTCAAATTATGTGAAAGACTGCTCAGAAGGAATAATTTATTTCTAAAATTGTTTCAATACCATAAAGAGATCCATAATCCTACCAGCTAGTTATCTTTTTCTCTCTTAGTTTTTAATATGCTATATGTTGTATATTGTGCTAGCTGAGTTCAAAAGAGCTGTGAAAGTGGCTACAGGACAGGAGCTCTCAGATAATGTTTTGGACACTATCTTCAAGATCTTTGATCTAGATGGAGACAACTGCCTCAGCCATGCAGAGTTTCTAGGTGTTCTAAAGAACAGAATGCATCGAGGTTTAAGGGTAAGTAACAAAGACTCAAAACATTTCTGTTACATGGATCCAGATGGGCAGCCATGTTGGTCTGAAGCAGTAGAACAAAGCAGGAGTCAAGTTGCACCTTTAAGACCAACAAAGACAATTTCTGTTAGATGTTTTAGCTAACTTAAATGTATGCTGTTTTAAACAAGTGAGTCAAAGTTCAAACAATATAAATGGAAAGGCTATGGAAACAAGTGATAGTAGGGGAGGAGAAAGGAATTATAAATAAAAAATAGAGAGCTTCCTAATTAAAGTGAGCTTTAAAGTGAGTCAGTTAACACTGAGCTATTAATCAGAACATCTCTGGTTTAATTTGACTTCTACCATGAATTCAAACAGACAGCCTGCACTCTCAGCCTGTCTTCTACTGGAGGTTATTGTAAAGATCACAGGATAATGAAATAATATTGTTTTAAAGTTTTTTTATTGATGTATGCTGCGAATTAGTCTTTCCCTGAATGCTCAACTCATGCAGGGTCCATCTGATGCATTCCAATATACTTGTATTAAGATCTTTTTTTAAAAGAGAAGATATTCCAGAATCACAGATTTGAATATAATCTGCTCTTAGATCCAATTTTACTTTCAGATAAGCCTGTATCATTCAGATTGCTGTAATAAAGACTGGAGAGAAGGAGAATGCTCTGCACTGAAGATGCGTATAGGCAAAGTCTTTGACCAATTTCACACTCACCTTATGCCGCTGTCACGTTCGTTTTCTCAGCATGGCGTACTTCGGATTTCCCACTATCTGCGCCGGGGCTGCAGCAAACATCCTGGTTTTCATGCGGCAAACAGAAACCGCTAAAAACCAGTTTCCATTTGCCATGCGAAAACAACAATGTTTGCTGCAGCCCCAGCGCAGATAGTGGGAAATCTGAAGGATGCCACGCTGAGAAGATGAACGTGACAGTGGCGTAAGGTGAGTGCGAAATCGGTCTCTGCATCAGCAGATTGGGAAAATGCTTTATGTGTAACACCCTAAATATGAGAGCAAAGCACATCAGTTGACTTTACATTGATTACATCTTCAAGTTAGGTTGCCAACTGGTTCTGAAAGTGTGTCTCCCAGATATATGGGAGGCTGGTTTGGACCGTGGTTCCCACCTGAAGTGGCTCCAGCAGAGTGCTGCTTTCCCTGCTGAATACTCTGTGTACTGATGGTGTGTAGGTGTTCTCAGTGTGGCAAATAGCACCCTGAAAACCGTTTTAGATTGAGAAAATGATGCAGGGAGATTCCCTTTCCATGCATGCCACAGTAACAATCTCAGTGGGACATATGTGTGCCTACAAGGCTTGGATTCCCAGAACACATATGCTGACCCAACATAGATGTGTAGGGCAGGGGCCTGTGGCTCAGTGGTAGAGCATCTGCTTGGCATGCAGAAGATTCTAGGTTCAATCCCCAACATCTCAACTTAAGGATCAGGTAGTAGGCAAACTAAAATGAAACCATGAAGAGCCACTACCAGTCTAAGTAGACAGTATTGACCTTGATGGGCCAATGGTCTGATTAAGTATAAGGCAGCTTCATATTCATGTGCCTGGGGGAGTAGATGTTATCCGATTAGGCTCTGAACCATGACATTCATGGGTCATTCACTCCCTCACAGCCTAATATATCTCGCAAGATTATTGTGAAAACAAAATGGAACCATGTATGAGATCTCTGGAAGTAAGGCAGGAAAACAATGGACACAGCAAGTGTACTGAGTATGCAAAGGCTGTTATTGAGATCTTAAGCGTGTAGATGCTAGCATTTATGTCAGTCTTTTCACAGTGTAATTCTACAAGGTATATTTCCTTCAGGGTTAGCTTTCACTATTTGGAGAAATGCAGTGTTCACAGCATTTTCTTTTAATCAAGCTAATATCCTCACAGTTTGTTGAACTTATAGCCGGGATCCCAAATGTGCCATGGTGCACACTAGCACCTTTTATGGTGCCTGCCAAGTGTTTTTAGAAAGTGAGCAGGACCAGATGGAGCTTTTGCCCAGCAAGGCTTCTGATTGGCTATGTGGGGTTTTTTTAAAAATATTGTTTGGCAGCAGCTGGCATCAAAGTACAAGGGGCTTCACTGTGTGACTGAAGGTAAACTGAGACAACCATTTTGTTGCTGGTTCTACTTCCTGCAGCAGCCATTTTATGGCTGCCATTTAGTGCCTGCGTTCACCATGCTGCGCTAAAATTCCAAAGGTGCCCATAGGCTCAAAAAGGTTGGGGATCCATTGCTTCCGGGGTTGGAACATGGTGAGCTGACCTGTCTCTCACAGAGGGGCAGTACAAGTTCTTTGTTTTGGACATAAAAGGCATTTTAATGCCTGCTGTCTACCTGTTTCCAATAAAGGAACTTGTCTAGGACATGCTTGTTATCTCGAGGGGAGGGACTTTGGCTGACGAGAGACCCCAGGAGGGGTTTTTTTCGGCTTTGAAGAACCCCCAATGAGAGATTGTATCCCATTGTCTACAAAAAATCTCTGGAGTCATTGAATTGACTTAAACTCATCAAGGTTCCAGCCTTCTATAGACTATAATAACTTCTGAAGGAAAACTGGACGGAATGAGCAAGATTAGACGGCACTAAGGTAAAAGATTCTTATCTATCACTCCGGGAGCAAATTAAGACTATTTAAAGAAAAGTGCTAAGATCCAGAACTATTTGTCAAAGTAAGAAATTAAGGAGAAGTGGAAGGGGGTAAAGGTGGAATTTTTGGAGCTAAGAGAAAGCAGTAAAGTGCTGTTTGGAATTATTGTGGCTTTGAAAAAAAACCCCAGCCATAACAAAGCTGCAGACTCTCATGACGAAGCAGGAAGTGACGACTCCTTCAAGTATCATGAGATTTACAATCATAGATAACGGGACTTCATTGCCAGAGAGTCAGGAAGCAAGTGGCGAAAGAAGAGGAACCTACAAACATCCGGGTATATTCCAGAACCAGGAACCATAGAGAATCATCAGAGGCCATTATAGAAAGGCCAAAGTTTTATTAAAAATAAACTGGATTTGGACTATAAAAACGTTTAAAACCAACACATATCATCCTCAAATGGCAAAACAGTTTGGACTATATATTTGGAAATAAAGACTAAGCCCTAGGAGGAAAAGGAAAACTTTTTAAAACAGAGGCTTGAAAACATCGCAGCCGCCATTTGGGGGAATTTAAGAACTTTAAAAATTAATATCTGGAGCTAGGAGGCTCCTAGCACGGCGATTTTGGCCTTGCTGGAAAGGGCAGGCTCCAATCTATTGAATGCAACCATTGGATTGTGGATTGGTGAGACCAACTAAGATCCCATTATAAGCAATGGGCACAGTAATGTCTGATCAGAAGCTGGGATCTAGAGTTACACGTTTAAGAGCAGTCTCAGTGGGAGAAGGGAAAATATCTAAACAAGTCCAAGAATAATTGGACGCTATGGAAAGAAGATTATTAAAGGCAATGAAGGAATTAATAACGGGCAGTGAAAAGAAATTAACTAAAGAAATAACCAAATAAATCAACTCTAGTATTGAAGAAGTAATTTAAGAAGGAGATTGAGGAACTTAAAAGCAATAGCAAAAAAACCTGAAGAGATTGAAGTTAAAATAAAAGATCAAGATGCTACTATCAAGAAATTGCAGGATAAAGCAATATTGCAAGACTGTAAGTTGATGGAGAATATGATTCGTCTAAGGGGAGTGCCAGAGCCTGACCAAGAGGATTTGAAGAAGTATATGGCTACAATTTTGGCTGAATTTCTGGAAGAAGACCCAGTTGAGGTGGAACGTATGTGTGACTATATATATAGGGTCAACTCAGAATTTGTCAGAAAGCGCAAGCTACCCAGGGACGTGGTAGTGAAATTTACTACAAGGGATGTGGTGGGAAGGATCTTAACCAAGCAGTTTAGTAGCCCAATGGTTGTGGAGGAAAGCAGAGTGAGAATCATGAAGGAATTGGCGAGAAAGGTCATCAGTGATAGAAAGCAATTCAAGAAACTGACTGACAAGCTAAGAGAGAAGGGCATAAGATATAGATGGATTTTACCTGAAGGTCTCAGCTTTGAGTATAATAGACTGAGAAAAACAATAGGAGACACCCAAGGCATGAATGAATTTTTGGTGGACAATAAAGATTGAGGGTACAGAATAATTGTAAAAACCATTATGGATTACAAATTAATCTCTTGGAATGTAAATGGATTTAACTCACCTCAAAAAAGAAAGGCCTTGGGTATAGCAGCGATCGAGAACGCTCGCATTGAGGCCGTTCATGAATGCCTCGTACTTCATGCGCTCGCTCCAACCCCTCACTTTCGAGCAGAGTGATTGGAACTCCGCTGCATATTCTCGGATCGACCTCGGCCCTTGCTCGATCTTGCGTAGTTGGGCCAGGGCTTTTGTCTCCTGCAGCGGGTCCCCGAACTGGTGGAGCATGGCCTGTAGGAATTCGTACACCGAGCCCAACGCCGGGCCCCTCGCGGCATAGAGGCTGACGAACCATTTTCTGGCGGCTCCCTTCAGTTTGGAAGCCAGGTAGTATACTCTGCTGGCTTCAGTGGGGAAGGTCACCCCCCAATGGGTCATGAAGCTGTTGCATTGGATCGAAGTATTCCACCTCGTCCGGGTCCCCATCAAAGGTGATCTGGAGTTCCCTTCCCCTCGCGCCATCCCACGGAGCTGGTGCAGGCGGTGGCGGAGGTCCCCCGGGTCGGAGGGGCGCTGGCGGCAGGGCGGGCACCGGCCGTACTGGTTGTGCCGGCGTGTCCGATGGCCCCGCTGGCGGCTCCGCCGGTTCCTCCCCCCCGGTGGTGTCTCCGGTTCATCTCTGGGTTCCTCGCCCGGCTCCCCCCCAGGCGGACCTCTGGGCTCTTCTCTGCGGATGGCGCCGACCTGCCTCCGTATCGCGTCCAGTTGCTCCTGGATCTCTCGGGTGATCTGGAGGTGGCTGGCTTGGACTTCGTTCTGAATCTCTCTGGCCCAGAGGAGCATCTCGCTGCGTAAAAGTTGCAGGTCCTCTCCCCGGCGCGGCCTCTCTCTCTCCTCGTCGTCCCCGCTTCTCCCCCTTCTGCCCCGGTCAGTAGCACTGTGTAGTGCCCCGCCGCTTCGTCCATCAACGCAGTTGAGGTTCGCGGCTTCCACTGCTTCGGGGTGTAGAGTAGGGTCGAGAAGTGTGTCGGTGACTTCACCTTCCTCCGCACCACCGTTACTCCCTTCGGGATGATCGGCTCTTCAATCGGCTCGGTGGGCTCTCCATTATTTGGCGTCTTGGTGGCCATCCAGCCAAGTTTCCAGTTCGGATAAGTTCCCGGAGTGATCAAACTCAAAATGTCAAGACGTGGAACTTCAAGCAAAGTCGGACCATGTTGCTTTAGCAATTAATCCATTTATTGAGAACACACATGCAGTATAGAAGCAGATTGAGTTTGATACTGGCCCAAGGTTGGAGTCAGTCTTTTCTAGGTTTCTACAGGCGGGGAACAATGCAGTCTTTTTTCACACCCCCGGAGACAGCCAGCTCTTCTCAGGGTGTTATCTCTTTCCCAGAGGAAGAGTCCTTGAGGATATGTACTTCAAAGCTGCAGCTGGCTTTTCGTATAGGGGTGAGATTTCACTCTTGCGGTTACAATGTGCTAGGGAAAGGCATTTGCTACAACTCTCAGGGTTAGTAAAGCAGAGTTCATACTAAGGTACATCATGGCGTTAGTCATGTCAAGCATTTTATTCTACATTTCAGTTCCAGCAAGTTACACGTCTGACAACGAGATTATACTTTTTTCTCAGCAAGGCATGACACTTTCTCGAGAATTAATATGATATGGTCTACGAAGGACCTGGGACTTATTACTAATAAAATAGACGTTCTTCCGAAAATAGGTGCAGACCACAATCCATTACTTTGGTTAGCAAAAGGAATGAAAAAGTGTAGAAGATGGAGACTAAATGAAGATTTGCTGCAAAAAGTTGAAGTAGTGAAATTTCTGGAAAAAGAAACTAAAGCTTTCTTCCAAATGAATGAAAATCAAGATGTTAAAATTCAGACCGTATGGGACGCATACAAAGCTGTTATGAGAGGAATACTAATTTCACTGAATAATAAAGATAAAAGAGCTAAAGAAAAACAAATGAAGGACTTGCAAATAGAAATAGGCAGAAAAGAAAATGACCTGAAGAAAAGACCGAGGAAGAAAAAAATACTGTGAGAGATTACAATTCTACAGAACCAACTGAGACACCTATTGAATAAGGAAGTGGAGTGGAACTCAAAAAGGTTGCAGCAGAAGTCTTTTGAAGGCACTAACAAACCAGGGAAGTATCTGGCCTGGCAATTAAAGAAGAAAAGAGAGAAGAAATTTATAAATAAAATTATTTCAGATGGTAAAGAAATTTTAGATCAAACCAGAATTAAAAGGGAATTCTACAAATTTTATGCCAAATTATTTAAAGGCCAACAAGTGAATAAAGAGAAAATTGAGGCCTATTTGCAAAGAATAAAAGTGAAACCTTTAAATGAAAGCATGGAAAATTTTTTGAATGATTCAATTGAGAAAATGGAAATTGAAGCAGCAATTTGTTCAATGAAGGTAGGTAAAGCTCCGGGTACTGACGATTTTTCAGCAAAATTTTATAAAGTTTTGACAGAAGTATTAGTACCCAAACTTCAAAAATTGATGAACTGTATCAGGCAAGAGGGGAGGGTACCAAATACATGGAAAGAAACTGTAATTTCACTTATACCAAGAGAGGAAAGAGATTCCACGAATGTTAAAAACTATAGACCAATTTCACTACTGAATAATGATTATAAAATATTTGCTAGAATTCTAGCAGAATGACTCAAACAGCATTTGAACATTTCTATTCAACAGGAACAAGCAGGATTTCTCTCCAGAAGGCAAATAAGAGATAATATTAGAACAGTAATAGACATTGTAGAGTACTATGAAAAACACCCAGAAAAAGAGGTGGCTTTATTGTTTGCGGATGCAGAAAAAACCTTTGATAATCTTAATTGGAATTTTATGTTTGCAATGATGGAAAAAATTGAATTAGGAGCCGATTTTATAAGGATGATTAAAGCAATTTATACAGAACAACAAGCCAAACTTTATGTGAATAATGATTTGACTGAACAAATGATAATCAGCAAAGGTACAAGACAAGGCTCTATCTCCGCTGTTGTTTATAATGACCCTAGAGGTCTTACTGACTCAAATTGATGACGATAATGAGATAGAGGGTCTGAAGTTGAAAGGTTTTTCCTACAAATATAGAGCATTTGTGGATGACGTGATGTTTATCAATGAAAATCCATTACAAGTAACATTTTTGTTGTTGAAAAAAATTAAAGAGTTTGGTGAACTAGCAGGCTTCTATATTAATAATGAAAAATCTAAAATCCTTAGTAAAAATTTATCATGTAAACAGAAGGAGTTACAAAATGCTACTGGTTGTGGAGTTGTGTCAAAAGTAAAGTATTTCGGTGTGGAGATTACGATGAGGAACATTGATCTATACAAGAACAATTATGAAAAGCTCCTGGCATAAAATTGAAGGGGATATGCTAAAATGGAATAAATTGAACTTATCCATGTTGAGGAGGATATCTGTAATTTAAAAAATGTTCTACCAAGAATTATGTTTTTCTTTCAGACCATTCCAATAGTGAAATGTAAGAAACAATTCCATCTCTGGCAAAGAAAGATTTCAGAATTTATTTGGGCGGGTAAAAAATCAAGAATTAAGATGAAAATTCTGACAGACGCGAAAGAAAGAGGCTTTCAAGTAGCTGATTTATTGTTATACCATGATGCAGTTTGTTTGGTTTGGATTAAGGACTGGATTACTTTGATTAACAAAAAGCTATTGGTATTAGAAGGCCATAGAAATGTTTTTGGTTGGCATGCATATATGTACTATGGGAAGGAAAAGTTGGATGGTTTTTTTCATACCATTATATAAGAAGGACTTTGTTGAATACCTGGAAAAAATATAGTAAATATGGTGATGAGAGGAAACCACTTTGGATAGTGCCAACTGAAGTCATAAACCTGTCTCAAAGTTCACAGGAAGAGAAATGGGATACCTATGAGCAACTACTAAAATTTTATGGAGGCAAAATAGAAATGAAGTCGGTGGAAGAGCTAAAAGATAAATTTGATTGGTTTCAATTTTTACAAATTAAAAGCTTGGTAGAGAAAGATATCAGCAGTACAGGTATAAGACATGAAAAAACAGAAATGGAGAAAGTGCTGTTGAGTGAAAATGAAAAATTGATTTCAAGGATCTATAAGCTATTACTGAAATGGTCTACAGAAGAGGAGGTGGTAAAACCTCAAATGATTAAGTGGGCAATAAATTTTAACAAAGAAATACAAATGGAGACGTGGGAACACCTATGGAAGAAATCTATGAAAATATCAATGTGCTATAACATAAAAGAGAACTTTTTAAAAATGCTGTATAGATAGTACATGACACCTAAAAAATTAGAAAAAAATGAACAATAACGTTTCGGATAGGTGTTGGAAGTGTAAAAAACATCAAGGTTCTTTTTACCACATGTGGTGGACTTGCGAGAAGGCAAAACAATTTTGGTCTATGATTCAACAAGAGATATCGAAAATCTTGGGTTATAATGTCAAGAGAGCACTGGATGTTTTTCTGGTGGGATTACAAATAGAAAGCTTCCCGAAGCAAGATAGGACATTGTTGTGGTATTTGCTTTCAGCTGCAAGAACATTGTATGCGCAAATGTGGAAGCAAGACAAAATACCTGATAAGTGGGACTGGGTCTTAAAGGTTCTTAACTGGAGTAAAATGGACAAACTTACTAGAATCTTAAAAGAATATAATTTGGAGAACTTTAAAGAAGATTGGAATAAATTTCAAAACTATGTGGAGATGCAATGGAAGGTGAAGAGACATTTAGTGTTTTTTGATAATATTAACTGAACTCTAAAAGAGAAAAAGGACTGTGATTACTGAGTACTGTTTTAGTAGCGAAATATAAGTAGCTGAGTTTATATAGTAAATTTATGTGAATTAAGATTAAGATTTGAATAATTTTTAGTGATGATTTAAGGACTATGAAATATATGTTTAATGTTCAACAAGTAATAATTGAATTTTTAAAAGTGCAAAGAAGAATAGATTATGGTTATCTGATTAAATGTGTAATTTTGAGGATTAAGAAGTAAGTAATGAGTAAAAGAATAAGAATAGTAGTTATACTGGAGTTAAAATAAAGTTAAGTGAATAATAACTTTTAGTTAAGATTCTATATGTGAATTTTTACTTCTAAAAGGTTTTTAATTTGTTTTGTATACCGGTGGAGGTCACAATTTGGAGGGTGGGAGGGGTAAGAAATTGTGTAATGTATTGATGAGCTATATTTAGATTCTGATAGAATACTTTTCAATATATTGCAAAATAAAAATTTTGTTCACAAGAAAAAGATTGGGGATCCTTGGTTTTTATAGCATAAGGTCAATATATATATAGAACCTTCAGGGGGAGTGCAAATTATGTTATCACCACATCCAGTGAAATTATATCAAAACATCTATTGGATTGAATGGATAATAAAAAGTTTGACAAGTAATCCTATAGAAAGTTACTCCAGTCTAAATTCACTGAAATCAATGGGCGAACACTGGAGTTACTCTACATAGAATTGCACTGTTAGGAACTTAATAAATGACTGTTGGCTTTTTAAAAACAGGTTCCTCAGCAGCAAGGAGTCCAAGGCTATTGGAAATGTGTGAAGAGAGAGAGCATTAAAGGAGCCAAAGAAGTCTGGAAACAAACAGGGAAAAGTCCTTTTTAAGAACATTGTGAAATATTTCATCCTAGTCCTCCATGTCTAGATTGGCTTCGTTTTATGTATTATTGTTTATATGCTGGCAATAGTAGATACAGCATAGTAGTCATTTCATACTGAAGTACTGGAAGTACTTTTTTTCTCACTGTAATTCTACATCTGTATATTCAGGCTTGCCTATGAACTGTTTATGATTTTTAAAACTCTTAATAGTGCATTCCTAAGCAGAGTTATATCCTTTTAAGTCTATTCAAGTCTATGGGCTTCGAAGGGTAGAATTCTGCTGAGGTACCATAAGTGTTCTTATTCCAGTTCTCAGAGATCTACACTATCAAAATCCTTGCATTGATCAAAGTGTGCCAAGAATTTAGCACAAGTTGAAGCTAGACCTTATTTACAGTGCCAGAAGAGCTAAGATGTCATGCTTTTAAGACTGGGGAGAATAAAACATGAAACCTAAACCTTTGAAGTGTATTTCATGAAGCCAAAATTATTTTAAAACGTGAAGTTTTGAAATCACTGATTAGTAGCCCCTCTGAATTCATTAGCTTTGATTGACTGTAGGATTGCAAATTTAACAAATTACAGATAAGTTTGTACTGAAATGGCACTTTAAAATGCAATATTGAAATCAGTCTTGGCCAGAAATGCTTGTTTTGTATGTTAAATGATATTTTTGTATATTCCTGTATTTTTGTTCCTAGTAATTTATATATTTTTGACTATTCAAATTGCAGTAGATTTTCTCTGTCCAGACTGGAAATATGAAAATGTTTACATACTGGCAATCTGTAAACTTGTGAATATGTATAAACTAAACACTTCGATGAAACAACAAGTCTTCTTATGGATACAAACTTGCACTTGTCTGGTTTAGCCCTTTGGTAGCAAAAATGTAAAATGTTTGCTTACCTTTTGAGCTGCCCTGTAACTACCGGAATTTCTTCATTTGACCAGAATAACGTTACTGCTGTGCTTAGTTTTGAAAGAAGGCACTTTAGGAAAGCCTGCAAGTGCAGAAGTTACAGTGAGAAGACTGAGCATGCAGGATTCTTCCCAGTTCCAGAGTTATTTTATAGCATCTCAGATGTTTCATAACAGTAACTCTTTGCCCTTGATTAAGTATAAAATAGCACATCACACCCTCTGCCACATTCTCCTAATTTAGATTTTATTTTGGCAACATGTTTAGAAGGTAGTTAAATCTGATGCATGTGGACAATAAAAGGACTTCCGTTGCAGTACCTGAGCTCAGTAGCATTTTGTTGCCAAATCAGGCAAGTGGTGTTGCTACAATCCGTCTGCTCTTCCACTAAGCAACTGGCAACCTTCTTTTCGTTGTAGTTCTAGTAATTGTTTGTGACTAACACAGAACGTACTAGTCCAGCCTACTAGTCTGTCTTGGGTTGGAGGGAAGGTAAAGAATCCAGAGGAGAGAGGCCTAATATGGCATAAACTTAAATGAGTGTGTGTTAGTTGAATAGAACAAACTGGGGGACATTAACCCATAACTTCAAGGTTGTTCCCTGGCTAGATATGGTGCCCTGATCCTCTTATTGCCAATTCACAGGCAAGATGGTAGCAAAGGGACTTGCTGAGTACCCAGAGGTGCAGAGGTGGTGGCAGCAGCAGTGCCATCCTACATTCTCCATCTCCTCCTCAGTGACCTTCTGGAACAAATAGTTGCTGATGCGGGGGGGGGGGGGCATGAGCGATGAACAGTTTCTAAATGTTCACTGTCATTTATCTTTAACCATTTCCGTACCTGTAATTACTGTATTGACTATGAGTCTTGTAATATTGTGTTCTTTGCACACGCTAGTTTATGTCAGGTTTGTGGTAGGTTCTTAGTTTTGACATTGCCTTGATTTCTTGGGATGTACATTGGGTTGGATTCTCTAATATTACATTTGTTGCACTTGCAGCAGAGTACCTATTCAGTTTGTTTAAAGGATTCTCTGGTTTGACATTGCATTGGATTCTTGGGTTGTACATTTATTGTGTTAGGTTTGTCACATTGCCTCATGCTTCTGCTGAAATTTCCTGGTTCTGCATTGGTTCTTTGAGCTTGTTGGTCTTTGGCTAGTCTTTACCCTGAGAAAAGCATATAATTTCCCCATATAGGAAACAACAGAGGATGGTTAAGACACCTTGTTCAGGGGTTCATAGAACTGGACCTCTTGATCCGATTCACTTGAACCATCTAGCCCTTTGAAAATATTCCCCATAAGAAATAATGGAGCTAAATATTAGAACCCCCACCCAAAAAATTCAAATCTGAATACCAATGAGTATTAGGAACCCAGATAACTGGGAATGCCAGTATACCAGCTCCCTGATATCCAGATCTGAAAAATACTAATTTTTCCCCTTGAAGTGCACATCCATAAAATATACTTCAACACAAAATGACCAGTATTACATGAGCAAGATCACATTTTTCTATTGAAGGAGAAAAGGCTATTCTAGGTTCAATCAGTAGCCCTGCAATTTTTATCTGAAGTATTTATAAAAGTTTTTGAAAGATGAAGTTTCTATAAGTGAAGATCATGATTATCTGATATTCCAAGTTTTGAGAAATCTGGCATCAAATCTACTAATACTGACTTTATTATCTCTTTAAAGAATTTTTTTTTTTAAATTTTCAGTTTTCGCTGTAGTTGCAAATTTAATATAGCACAAGTTACAAATCTAACTGATATGTTTGTGAAACTTGTTGCTATATTGAATTTTTCTTCACATATTTCTCCATTCAGGGATTATTACTAATATGCAAACAGCATAAAGAACAATACTGATATGTAGTCACCAGTGTTCACAGGTAAACATTAAGAATTTCATCAACACAACGTATGTGCAACATTCTTCAAAGCAATATGTCTTCTAGGAAAAATAACCAATGATTTCACAAAATCCTAAAATTGTGATAGATTTAATATAGATACTTGTTTATGACACAGGACTTACTTAGCAGCTATAAGAAGTAGACCCAGGGGCATTGTTCACACACATTACTTTGGGAGTACGATCAACTGCATATGAATAGCTTGCTATATAAAAAAGAATGTAAAGACATGAACCTATGGAATTCATATCTATATATCTAATGGTTCCATCTGTGGATACTTATGACTCAACAAGATAACATCTTTCTACAAACTTGAAAAATGTCCCAGGTTTGCAGAAAGATCTGATAACTAGATGCAGTGCCTGTACCTTTAAGAAATGAATAGCCCTTCAGTGGCCACTGCTAGGCAACCACAACATATTTCCAACCTTTAAGTATTTATATCAGTAAAAAGCATGAGGACAAAGCTGGGCCCTTTCATGAGCTGTTTAGGTATTTGAGAGAAGAAACACCAGATGACTCGCTGCCATGCAACTTACATGACTGCTTACCCAGGCCTGACAGCTTGCTACTGTTCCATAGAAGTTATCCCACAAAAGCCTGTGTGGAGTAGTGGTTAGAGTTTTGATACCCCATTGTGGAGAAAGGCAAGGTATAAATGAAGTAAATAAATAATAAATATAGCTGAGGATGGAGGGAACAGATAAAAAGTAGGTAGGTAGGTGGGTGGGCATGAATGAGGAAAGCAATGAAAGCTGAGGATATGGGAGCTTCCGAGAGAGGGAAAGAGGAAATAGTGTAAAAAGACAACTAGAAAGGAAAGTGAGGTGCTCCAAACAAGTCCTTGCTGGTTCCTTACTGCACAAATGGGCCTAGCTGAGCAGCCAGAACCATACAGATTTTTCCCATGGAGGAGAAGGTTTTTATACCACGTTTTTCTCTACCTTAAGGAGTCTCAAAGCAGCTTACAATTGCAGTCAGATGCTCTCCCCACAAGAGGCACCTTGTGAGGTAGGTTAGGCTGTGAGAATTTTGAGAGCTGTTACGGGCCCAAGGTCACCCAGCAGGCTTCATGTGGAGCAGTGGGGAAAGCAAATTGTTCTCCAGATTAGAGTCCTCTGCTGTTAACCACTACACAACACCAGCTCTCAAAGTGGTTGCTAGAGGGAGCAAAGGAGGGAAAGCTGAAGACAAGGGGCAGATAAAAGTAGAAAACGTCTTTCTGGGATGGACCTGGAGAGAAGCCACACTGTAGGATTGGTCAGGGATGGCCAAACTGCGACTCAGGAGGCACATGTGGCTCTTTCACACATATTGTGTGGCTCTCAAAGCTCCCACCTCCCTGTCAGCGGGCTTAGAGAAGGCATTTCTCTCTTTAAATCACTTCATCAAGCCAAGTCAGCTGGTGGCTTGGAGAATACATTTGAAGTTAAAATTGCTTTCTTTCCACCTCTCCTTCCCTCCCCATGTATTTGCCTGCTTGCCTTCCTGCCCTGCGGCTCTCAAACATCTGATGTTTATTCTATGTGTCTCTTACCCTGGTATAGGTGGAGCGGAAAGAGGGAAAGGTTAAGCCATTGTTTTAGATACAGTAAAAGAAGACTTTGCTTCCTCATCTAATATTTTTCTCATAAAGTTTACAGTAGGAAACTTTGGGAAGTCTACAATCTACACTATTAAATATCCAGTTGAATTGCATCTAAGCATGCATTATTGCCTACGAATGGATAATGATGAGCATTCCCCTGCTAAAGGAATTTTGGGTGTCACTGTCATCTCTATTCCAGGGAAGACTCAATGAAGTTAAATCTGTGCTGACTCAATAGCAAGCTGCCCATCTGAAGGCAAGCTGTGCTTCTCTGAGAGCAGAATGCCAACTTCAGCTTCTTGCTTGTCAATTTGCACCACATGAGCACTTGTTGTGGTGGATTGCTGTGTATACCACCACCCCTGAAAGAGGTCCTAATGTTAGAACACCAGAAGTATTGTTATTAATATCAAATCCAGTTGTTTTGCATTGCTAAGCCTCCATCACCAAACTCTATATTTATACATTTAGTGCTGTAAGAATTCAGGGCCACAAGCACAGCTCTTGTCCCTCCTCATCCCCTTGTCCCTCCTCATTCCAGTCATGCCCAACCAGTATGCATCCTACAACCTCAAAGATGGAAGCAATAAAGAGGAATGCAGGGGGAAATTGTGTGCCTTCAAACCCAGATGGTTGGGTACATACAGAATTAGTGCAATTGTAGCATTTAGCTCTGGTTTTATTTTATAATGTTAATAGCTGTCACTCCTTATATTTTGCACTTTTTTACTTTTTTAAACTGTATTGGTTTGTGTGATTTCTTTACCTGCTAATAAATTTTGACTTTAAAATATCTCATAATTAAATGGTCCCATTATCCTCTTACTGTCATAGTAGAGAAAATGTCCCCATCATATTCTTACTATCATAGTGGGACACCACATTAATATTAAATCCTGATCTGTTGCAAAGAAAAAGAGACAACACTGTGTCTTCATACAAAATATTTTCCTTGAAACAAGGTCAGATGCCCTGCAACACACTGGTCGTTTTCGCACTTAGCGTTTGCTCCCCTTATTCCGCGGCGCAATTATGTCCGGATCATTTTTCTCGTTTTCGCACTAGTGACTCTTTGCGGAGTCGCCTTCCCTGAAGCCCCGGCTCAAATCGTTTTCCCACTGGCATCGACTTGAGTTCGATGCCGTCAATCATTTTTTTTTAAAGCGCAAGTCTGGTTGCGTAAGGACGTACTAACGTAACATCGGAGCAGGCACAGCTGTTCCCTCCCCTTCTTTTCGTGGACAAACCGCATCACGTGTGCTGCTGCTGCTTATGGATTGGCTGCAGCTGTAGAATCCTCCACAGCCCTTTATGTATTAACAGAAGCATTCACAGTGGAGAATCCTAGCACTAGATTCCCCCCCCAAATTCTGAAGTTGCGAAACATCGCAATAACGAAGAGAGAGAAATCGAGGGGTTTGTGTGTGTGTGTGTGCCTTTCCCAGCCTCGCTCCCTCCCGGGTGGTGAAGCTGGGATTTCCTCCGCTCTCTTTCCCCTCTCCGGCTGGCGCTTGCAACGGGGACCTGACTGATTCCTGCTGCCAGAGCTCCCCCCCCTGCCCCATTCTCTCCTTCCCCTTCTGTGGCGCGTGTGAAGAGCGAGCTCGCGTCTATTTTCTAACCGAGCGGAATGTAGGCAGGGAGAAGAATGCAGGACTCCAACTTCCCATTTTATACATGGCGATTTTGTGCAGGTCCAGAAATCCTGGTGGCACAGCTGAGGGAGGCATTCCCTTTTTAAAACACACACACATGAACGCTTTGGCCCGCACCGGCACTAGATTCCCCCCCCCAAACAATGGTCGTTTTCGCATTATCGAGATAACGCAACAGCGAAATAAGTCAATAATAATAAAAAAAAATTCTAACGAAACCAATTGAAGTGGCAATTGAGGCTATTCCAGGAGGGTTTTTTTTTTCTATTTGTTAATTTCGAAATATCGCTATTACGCAAAACTGTGAAGTTTAAAAAAAAATGGCCGTGCCGGCACTTTGGGGAAGCGCCGCGAAAGGCTGATGATTGGCCAAGGGGGTGGGAGGACGGAAAGGGAGAGGGTGACGCCCACAAAGCAGTCGATCCGGCGTGGATGGATTTCCCACAGCAAACTCCGAGGAGTGGATCCGGTGTGGATCCGGAGGTTTTCAAAAACTCCAGAAGGAGGTGGATCTAGATACTCCGGCGTGAAACCCCTGCAGCGCCGGAGCAAACCACAGCGCCGGAGCAACAGGTGGGAAAACCAGGAAAAGATCCGGAGGTAAATGGGGTGCTACGCCGGAGTAAACGCTAGTGCGAAAACGGCCACTGAGGTTGGAAGTGCAGACAGAAATTCAATTCACACCTTTATTGGCATAAACACAGACAGAAGTTGCACTGGCCAAGCTTCACACTTGCTTTCTGAGTTTTATAGGGAACCATGCCCCAGCTGTGCTCTTAAGTGGCTCTGATCGTGCTGAAAGCAGAAGGTGTATGCACAAGTAGCAATCAGAACAGAATATAAACAACCACCTCACTAGATCAAGTCAGTGATTTATCTAGTTCAATATCCTGTATCACAGTGGCCAACTAGTAGTATAGAGGCCAGGGCCTTTCCCTGATGTTGCTTCCTAGCATTGGTATTCAAAGGTCTGCTGCCTCTGAATGTGAAAGTTCCCTTTACTCACCACGGTTGGTAACCATTGCTGGACATATCCTCAATGAATCTTTAAAATCCCCTTTTAAAGCCATCCATGCTCATGACTACATATAATGGCTTTGAGTGTCCCCAGGTTCTAGTACTGGGGGAGGGGGGGGGGAATGAAAAGGTTTTGTTAATCCACTTTCTGCACCCTATGTATTATTTTATAAACCTCTGTCCCCCTCATCTGTTCTAACTGCAAAATCCTGGGCTCTTGTCTTTCCTCATAGGAAAGGTGCTACAACCCTTTAACCAGTTTACTTGCCCTCTTCTGCACTTCCACCACTACAATACCTTTTTTGAAGTACAGTGATGAGAATTGAACATAAGAGTTCCAACTGAGGCCACACGGTATATCTAGACAGCAGCATTACAAATATTTGCAGTCTCTTTCCTAATGGAGCAGCAGACTGTAACTGGAGAACCAAGTTTGATTCCCCACTCTTCCACATGAAGCCAGAGCTCTCTCAGCCCCACCTACCTCACAGGCAGTGTTCCCTCTAAGATGAGTTAGTGTGAACTAGCTCACCATTTTTTAGCCTCCAGCTCATTTTTGCCTTAGTGCAGGAGAAATGGCCCCAGAGCAAACTGATTTACGCAGTAGCTCACAACTTTCATGCCAGTAGCTCATGAAGTAAAATTTTTGCTCACAAGACTCCGCAGCTTACAGGGAACATTGCTCACAGGATATCTGTTGTACTGTTTTGGGGAGAGGGAGGGAAGGTGATTGTAAGCCACTCTGAGACTCCTTTGAGTAGTGAAAAGCAGCATATAAAACCAACTCTTCTTTCTTCTTCTCCACCTCCTCCTCAGCATAGTTCGCCTCTTTCACTGTTGTCACACAGAGCTGACATTTTCATGAGCTATCCACTACAAGCCCAAGATCTTTTTCCTTATGAGTCTCATCCACTTCATAAGATTTTTTTTTGTTCTAGTGTACATCACCTTATGCTTATCTGCACTGAACTTCATTTCTCATATTGCTCATTCACCCAATTTAGACAGATCCTCATAGAGCTCTTTACAATCTGCCTTGATCCTTGCCATCCTGAATAATTTATGAGCAAAATTAAATTGCACCAATCCCTGTGGGACCCTGCTGCTCACTCTCTCCATTGAGAGAACTCTCTATTTATTCCAACTTTCTATCCTCCTATCCTATCCTGTTGATTAACCAATTTTAATCCATAAAGTGCTGTACTACTTGGTTTGTACAAAACGGGGGAGCACAAAAAGCATTATGGAGTTGCTATATGTCTACTAGAATGCAGGCATGGTTGTCATAATCTCCTTCAATTCAAATTAATGGGGTGTAATCTGCAGGCATCGTTTGGGAGGAGGGGGATATCTGAAGTTCTATTGGTTTTAAATTGTAATCACCATTATCTCTGGTGGGTAAGCTGTCTTGAGCCACAAAGAAAGCTGGGATAGAAAGATTTTAATAACATAATAAGAATTGTAATAATCTAAGTAAACTAACATCTCTGCAGTTGCCTGCCAGATGTTTCCTCTATTGCATTTGCACTGTAACCACAGCATTGGTATTGCCACAGTGTCCCTTCATTTCCATATTTCAGCCAATGCACTTGCTTGGCCCAGTAATCTCAAAGCAGTTTGCTTCAGGGGGTTTTCTTTTTCTTCACAGGAACACAGTTCTGGCTGGCTTGGCATCAGAGCATGTGGCCTAATATACAAAAGAGTTTCTGCTGGGCTTTTTCTACACAAAAAAGCTCTGGTTTGCTCCTTCACATTTCTTCATCTCCGCACAAGAAGGCGCTAAAGACTGTCCTTAGCAGCTGCACCTTATATCTGTTCCCCTAATAAAAAGAACAAACTGCAGCCCGTTGTAGTTAACCTGACCGAGGAACACTTTAGGATGTGTTAGGATGTTAGCTTAAAATTGCACTGTGTGTGCTTGGTGCCAGAACACAGCCATCAACAGGACAGTCCTACCACCAGGTTACATTTCCTGACTTTGAAAGCTGTGTCATAGGGAAAGCATAAAATGCAATTGTGTGGAGAACATTTTAAAAAAAAACACCCATATAATGTTTATATGTTTAACATAATGTTCTCATAAAAACGACCCTTGGCACTTACCATGAGGGGTCCTTCTCCTAAGAGGATAGGAGGACATCTTGGGTGTTTCCCACCGTCCAATCAGGGAGGCAGGAATCTAAAAACTTCCTGTGGCTGTGGGAACCACCCTCTTGCTCAGTTCGGGTGACTCCGAGCAGCAGTACGAATAACTTAACCTATATATGAACAGCAAAAAACTGCAACTTTTAGACAAAATATATTGCCGTGAAAAACAAACTGGTATAAAGAGAAAAAAGGCAGGTCATAGTACTTGACCTAAAAAACCTTGGAAACTTCCAGCTATAGAAGAAAGAGAAGGAAAGATAATATTCCACAGATAGGGCGATAGACGGGAGGGCAAGATGTCCTCCTATCCTCTTAGGAGAAGGACCCCTCACGGTAAGTGCCAAGGGTCGTTCTCCCTAAGAGGCGGAGGACATCTTGGGTGCTCCCAGAGCAGTGTGTTAGTCAGGGAGGGATCGCCCTAATCGGGCAGCACGTGCTGCAATATCCGTCTGCCAAAGGCTGCGTCCGCAGAGGCATAAGCGTTGAGCTTGTAGTGTCTAACGAACGTGGAAACAGATGACCACGTGGCTGCTTTACAAACTTCTTCAACCGAAGCATTCTTCTCAAAGGCGGCGTTGGTTGCTGCACTTCTTAAGAACATAAGAGAAGCCATGTTGGATCAGGCCAACGGCCCATCAAGTCCAACACTCTGTGTCACACAGTGGCAAAAAATGTTATATACACACATACACTGTGGCTAATAGCCACTGATGGACCTGTGCTCCATATTTTTATCTAAACCCCTCTTGAAGGTGGCTATACTTGTGGCCGCCACCACCTCCTGTGGCAGTGAATTCCACATGTTAATCACCCTTTGGGTGAAGAAGTACTTCCTTTTATCCGTTTTAACCTGTCTGCTCAGCAATTTCATCGAATGCCCACGAGTTCTTGTATTGTGAGAAAGGGAGAAAAGTACTTCTTTCTCTACTTTCTCCATCCCATGCATTATCTTGTAAACCTCTATCATGTCACCCCGCAGTCGACGTTTCTCCAAGCTAAAGAGTCCCAAGCGTTTCAACCTTTCTTCATAGGGAAAGTGCTCCAGCCCTTTAATCATTCTAGTTGCCCTTCTCTGCACCTTCTCTAAAGCTATAATATCCTTTTTGAGGTGCGGCGACCAGAACTGCACACAGTACTCCAAATGAGACCGCACCATCGATTTATACAGGGGCATTATGATACTGGCTGATTTGTTTTCAATTCCCTTCCTAATAATTCCCAGCATGGCGTTGGCCTTTTTTATTGCAAACGCACACTGTCTTGACACTTTCAGTGAGTTATCTATCATGACCCCAAGATCTCTCTCTTGATCAGTCTCTGCCAGTTCACACCCCATCAACTTGTATTTGTAGCTGGGATTCTTAGCCCCAATGTGCATTACTTTGCACTTGGCCACATTGAACCGCATCTGCCACGTTGCCACGTTGACGCCCACTCACCCAGCCTCAACAGATCCCTTTGGAGTTCCTCACAATCCTCTCTGGTTCTCACCACCCTGAACAATTTAGTGTCATTTGCAAACTTGGCCACTTCACTGCTCACTCCCAACTCTAAATCATTTATGAACAAGTTAAAGAGCATGGGACCCAGTACCGAGCCCTGCGGCACCCCACTGCTTACCGTCCTCCACTGCGAAGACTGCCCATTTATACTCACTCTCTGCTTCCTATTACTCAGCCAGTTTTTGATCCACAAGAGGACCTGTTGAATGAGCGGTAATCTTGTTGAATGAGCGGTAATCCCAGTGGGCACCTTGAGATGCATCGCTTTGTAAGCCTCTGCTATGCACTGTTTAATGGCATAACTTATTGCCGCCTTGGACATTTTCTGGCCCAGTCTGGGCGATGTTATATTGATGAACATAGACTCTGACTGACGAATCTGCTCAGTTCTGACCAGATAAATCTTGATTGCTCTACGCACATCAAGTGTATGCCATACCTTCTCCTTGTGATGCTTGGGATTTGGGCAAAACGATGGTAAGTGGATTTCCTGGTTTTTATGGAATTTAGAGGAAACCTTCGGCTGGAAGGTAGGGTCTGTGTAGAGAACCACCTTATCCTTGTGAAATACACATAGCTCCCGCTTGACAGATAGAGCCCCGAGCTCGGAAACCCTTCTGGCCGATGTTATTGCCACCAGAAAGATAACCTTCATACGCAGCATCTTCAAAGGAACCGACATTAGAGGCTCGAATGGGGGGTTGGTTAAGGCTGAAAGCACTGGATTTAGTTGCCATGTAGGAAAACGATGAGATTGAGGAGGAGAGGTTCGCGAGGCTCCTCTCAGGAAACGGCGAATATGAGGGTGAGATGACAACTTGGACCCCTCCACCTGCTGAATGAAAGGGCTGCCAACTGATGTCGAAGTGTGGCCGGTTTAAGGCCTGAATGTAAACCATCCTGGAGAAATTGCAGGATCTTCGGAATAGTAGGCTGTAAAGGGTCCACCCCCTTTCTCCAACACCATCTGTGGAAGGCTTTCCATGAGGCGTTATATATCCGTGTGGTGGAGTCTTTTCTGGATGCTAAAATAGTGCTTGCTACCTCTGTTGAATATCCCAGATCTAGCAACGATCTCCTCTCAACCTCCACGCGGTCAATCGCAGCCAGTCGGGATGTGGGTGCCACACCGGTCCCTGTAATAGCGCGTCTGGCCACATTGGTAGGTGGAGTGGTTCCATTGTCGACATCTGGTGGATTGAGGAGAACCACGGACGTCGCGGCCACCAGGGAGCAACCAACAAAATCTCGGCTCTCAGAAGCTTGACTCTTCTGAGCAGTTTTGGAATGACAGGTATCGGAGGAAAGGCGTAAAGAAGACCTTGAGGCCACGGGGATGTTAGAGCGTCTGTGGACTCTGCCTGTCTGTGGAAGAATCTTGTGAAGAACCTTGGAAGTTGGTGATTTTGACCTGATGCAAAGAGGTCCAGGATCGGTAGACCGAAATGATCCACTATTCTCTGAAACAACAATTTGTTGAGCGACCACTCCCCGGATTGAATGCTCTCTCTGCTGAGCCAGTCTGCCTTGATGTTGCAGATTCCCTGAATGTGTTCTGCCCTGACTGACTTCACATGCTCCTCCGCCCAGCTGAACAACTTCACGGCCTCCTTGAACAGAGCTGAGGACCTGGATCCCCCTTGATTGTTCAAATAGGCTTTGGCCGCTATGTTGTCCGTCCGGATTAAGACATGTTGACCGATGATCTGGTCCTGGAAGTGAAGTAGTGCTAATCGGATGGCTCGGAGCTCCAATAGGTTGATCGGGAGCTTTGCTTCCTTGGTGGACCACTGGCCCTGCGTGGGCTTCTCGTCGAGGGTCGCCCCCCAACCTGAAAGGCTGGCATCTGAGAAGATCTGCATCTCCTTGTCCACACAGAAGATCTTCCCCTGGCGTAGGTTGGTATCTATTGTCCACCATCTTAGGCTCTCCTTCACTTCTAGAGGTACTGTCAGGGACAAGGTACGCTTCTCCATAACCTGGAGCTGGTAAGGGCGTAAAAACATCTGCAATGACCTGGTATGAAATCGCCCCCACTGGACCGCCAAGAGATTTGAGACCAACAGACCCATGAGTCTTGCCAAGGACTGGAGGGACGATGATCTTTCCTTGATCACCTGATGGACCATTGTCTTGGTTCTCAGCACCTTATCCTCTGGTAGGAAGAGGCCGTTCCGGTTCGTGTCGATGACCATGCCCAGATGTTCCAGCCTCTGAGTCGGGCGCAAGTGGCTCTTGGAGAGGTTGACTAAAAAACCGTGTTGTTGCAGACAATTGATGGTGTGTTGGACATCTTGTAGGGCGCTCCTCTTCGATGATGACCTTATCAACAGGTCGTCAAGATACGGGTGTACATGTATCCCCTGTTGTCTGAGGAGAGCTATTATGTTCACCAGTACTTTGGTGAACACCCTGGGTGCTGTTGCCAGGCTGAAGGGTAGAGCCCTGAATTGGAAGTGCGACCCATTCACGCAGAAGCGAAGAAACTTGCGATGTGCCAGTAGAATCGGTATGTGCAGGTATGCTTCTGTCAAGTCTAAGGATGTCATGTAGTCCTGAGGATGGAGAGCTTCCATTATGGATTTGATGGACTCCATACGAAAGTGACGGAGTTTGATGGCCCTGTTCAGAAATTTCAAATCCAGGATTGCTCTCCAGTCCCCGTTTTTCTTGGGAACCGTAAAAAATATCGAATAGACACCTTGACATCTCTGATTCTGTGGTATTGGTTCTATTGCCGCGCACTCCAGTAGGTGACGAATTGCCTTGAAAGTGATGTCTCTCCTGGTTGGGTCTGAACAAAGAGGGGATACAAGAAAACGATTTGGTGGGGTTCTCCGGAACTCTATGGCATATCCCTGGCTGACAATTTCTAAAGTCCAAGAGTCGGCTTGTGAGGTCGCCCAGGCCTGATGGAAATGAAGAAGGTGACCCCCAACGGGAATGGAAGTCCAGTCAGGCTTTATTGGGCTTAGGGTCCCTGTCCGGCTTATCTGATCTGTCGGACTGGTGCCTCTGGAATCTCTGGTTACCGAAGTTCTTGCGAAACCCCTGTCTGGGCTGCCCCCAGGGTGATTTCCGAAAGTCCTGTTTTGGCTTGGAGTTGTTGTTGGTTGAAGCTCGAAAGGAGCTGGATCCGAAGCCCTTCCTATCTGGACGCCTGAGGTACTTAGGCATAGCCTTCTTTTTTATCACGTGTCTCCACGAGGATCTTGTCCACAGCGTCTCCAAACAGCTTCTCACCCTGGAAGGGATAGGAAGACACTATTGACTTGGAATGAATGTCCGCTGGCCAGGCCCGAAGACACAACCCCCTTCTCGCTACTGCCGATGACGCCATTGCTCTGGCGGCGAAGGTAAGAGTATCCAAAGAAGCATCCGCAGAAAACTCGGCCGCTCTCAGAAGCCTGTTGGTGCCCTCGAGAATCCTCCTGTCTGCGTTGGGAAGTAGTTGGGTTAGACGACGAACCCAAACGATTGCTGCACGAGACACGATAGAGTTCGTAGCCGCTGCCTTAATTGCTAAGGCCGTGGCCTCGTGGTTCCTTTTCAGAGCTAGGTCGATCTTTCTGTCCCAGCTGTCTCGAACCGATCCATGCCCGTCTTCAGACAGGAGTCCGTGTGACTGTAGGGCCGACACTGGCGCATCAACCAGCGGTACCTGCAGCATGTCATTGGCAAAAGAAGGCAATGCATACAATTTTTTAAGGAAGCCTGGCACCTGGCGATTAGAATTGGGCTTTGCCCACTCCGCCTTCAACTGGCGTTCGAAAAACTCAGGGAAAGGAAAAACTTTGTCCGTGGATCGGTACCAAGGGAAGAACTCTGTGTTCCCCTTAGGCTTGTTCTTAGGATTTGCTAGGGGGCAACTAGCCTCCTGTTCTTCAGGTGATTCGTAGAGGTCTAAAGCTGCCAGTACTTTAGCTAGGAGTGGTTGGTACTCCTCTGCTTTAAAAAATCTTAAAGAAGGCTCTGGGTCTGCACTGCATTCTATCTCTTCATCTGAAATAAACTCGCCCTCCTCCCGGTCCTCCCTCTCAGAATCCTCTGAGTGATCCACTTCAGGTGATCCCACTCTCCCTGCACATTCACTTGCTAGGGTCTTTTTCTGTGCCTTGGTGAGCCAGGCACGACTCTTGGACCTCTTTGGGGAGGGGGACCTGGAAGATGAGACAGAGCTTGCAACATAGGGTCTTTTAAGAGTTGCAGCTCTGACTGCACTATCTACCGTCTGTTTAATGCATTCTAAAAAATCAAAGGCAAAAGAAGAAGAAGTTCCCATTGTGGGTACGTTACCCTGCCCCCCCAGGGGCTGAGATGTCTGCGCATTCTCTTGGAGGCCGTGGTCAAAGTCTCCTGGCTGGAAGTTGGCCTCTGGAAGTCCTTGCTGCTCAGCAGAGGACTGCCGCCGCCCGGGCCCGCTTCGCGCTATTTTTCGCGCCTCAAAATGGCCGACGGGGGAAGAGAGCGCAGCGCGCGCTTCTTCTGTGGCCGAAGCCAACCAGCGCCGCTTTCTGCCGCTCGCCGGCGGCCCGCCTCTACAGGGCACGTTGCCGTAGCCGCCGCAAGCCCTTGGGTCATGCCAGCTCCGGAGGATCCCCGCTCTTCGGCCCCGTGCCAGGCATCTAAGTCGGGGTCGTCCATAAAGTCGTCCCTGGGACGGCGCTGCATCCCGCCTTTTCTTCGCGCCGCGGCTGTCCCTTAAAGGGGCCTGAGCCTTTTCAGCGCTCCTTTCCCTCAGAGTTGAGGTAAAGGGAAAAACAGTCGTGAGAGGTGAAAGGAAGGTAGAAAAGTCAAGAAGGAAGGAAAGGATTAATTATAAGGAGAAGAGGAAGGTAAGGATCTTTTTTTTTTGTAAGGTAAGAGTAGAAGTAAGGAAAAAAGGATAGGAGCCTATCCTGGAAACTTGCTAAATGAACTGAGCAAGAGGGTGGTTCCCACAGCCACAGGAAGAGGAATTTTTTAGATCCCTGCCTCCCTGATTGGACGGTGGGAAACACCCAAGATGTCCTCCGCCTCTTAGGGAGAACCATACAACCACATTAAATCACAACACTGCAGGGTAAATTTTCCTATTCAAGGGACAGAGGCTAATGAAAAGAACAAGGAAGGAGTAAGCCAAGCATCCTGAGATTTGGAAGTTCCATCACTAAGGTACTACTTCAAGAAGGCTCCTGTTACTTCTAAGTGAACTTAGCCTGCTCAGCAGACCTTAAGAGCATAAGAAGAGCCCTGCTGGATCAGATCAATGGTCCATCTAGCCCAGCACCCTGTCTCACACAGTGGTCAACAAGTTCCTCTGGAGAACCAGCAGCAGAGTATACAGGCCAAAACCCTCCCCAGATGTTGCCTCCTGGCTCTGGGATCCAGAACTTTAATGCAAATTCCACATTTTAATCACTTTAATCCTGAAAAAAAGAAAGGTATTCCTTCTGGTAACCAAGGCCAGGCCACATAGGACTCTAAACAACTTTCAATTGTACTTTGAAACCAAATGGTAACCAGAATAGCACTTAACAATGAGCACAATACGGTCTCTTACGCCAAAACCTGGTTGTGGTATCTGGTACAGATGTAGTTTCCGAACAAAGGCAAACATGGAACATATTACACTGATCTAATGGTTACAATGCATGAATGGCAAAAGCCAGGAGAGCTGGTTTAGATGGATGAAGAAACTCTGCTCTGTAGCTAATAATAATAACTTTATTTTTATATCCCGCCCTCCCCCGCCGAAGCGGGCTCAGGGCGGCTAACAGACATGGAGATCCCATGATTCATATAAAACAATGTAAACAATTTTAAATATATCAATTGCATAATAAATTATTTAAAATAGATAAAATGTATAAAATGGGTGCTAAATTCTGTAATCATAATATCCACAAGATGGCTAGATGTCCACATGTCAGATTAATCGGGTTCTATCTCGAAAGCAAGCTGGAAAAGAAATGTTTTGCAAGCCCTGCGGAATTGGTTCAGGTCCCGCAGGGCTCGCACCATCTCTGGAAGGTGGTTCCACCAACGAGGGGCCATCACTGAGAAGGCCTGCTCCCTAGTAGCCTTCAACCTAGCATCTCTTGGCCCAGGGATTGTTAGTAAGTTCTGAGAGCTAGATCTCAGTGCTCTCTGGGGCACATATGGGGAGAGGCTACCGCCTAAGTGTCAAGCAGCAGATGCTACTAACAAATGGGATAACTCTTAGCCTCCTTCCCTGCTTTCTGAGCTTCTGTCTAGAGGCATCCAGACGGCACTCTTAGAACACTTAGTCTGATCCAGCCATAGAGAACAAAAACAACACACACACAGCATTTTATACACAGACCAATCAATATGTATCACCCTCACTTTGAAACAGAGATTGCAGAAAAAGAACTTGATGAATTCACATACTTCTCAAGCCATGTGGAGAAAGGCACATTAGAAATCCCACAAATAAACAGTTAATACTTGAAGACTATACATATTGACCATGCAGTATATTGAATTCCCTGTCTGAGCTTCCAGTTTCTCTACATTTTCTATATCTTTGCATCAACATGCATGATTGTTCAGAAGAAGGCGAATAAGAGGTGTGGAAATACATTCAGCCATTGTTTGGCTCTCATTAATTACAGCTTACTGATAATATTATATACTACTAACAGAGTAGCATTTATGCAGATGCTATAGAGCAAACAGCTCCTTGCTCCAAAACAAGTACAGTATCAATTTTGACAGAGAAAAAAAAGGAAGAAAAAGATAGGAAGCAACTAAGGGCAGCAACTACAGTTATATGCACTTAAGTTTTGTTTCAGTTGGTGGTGAAGGCTGGAAATATCACAGGCCAAACTACCCGTTATATTTATTTGTATGACTGAGGTATTAAGAACCAAATCCTCTGTCTACAAGGGAACAGACCTCTCAGCCCTGCACATATTAATATTGCTGGGTACAAATTTTAGCTACAAATCCTGACAAACACTTGAAAAGAATTACTTCCAATCTAGAAGCGATTGGCAGCTGATGTATGTGATGGCTGTGGAGTTGCCATGTTAGCCTTTTTATATCAGAGCTGTATATTATTAGCAAGTGGTGAAATACAACTGAGGCAAATGTTCGGGGGGGGGGGGGGGGTTGGAGCTACAGTTGTGGTTCCTTATGAACAAATATTACCAATGCCCACAAGGTGGTGCTCTAGCTTTTCTAATCTGCTTCCTTATTCATACTAATTAGAGCTTTTCTAAACGTCTTATGATTTGATGGTTCATTTTATAGATCTAGCCCAAGGGTGCAATCCACAGCAAGTTAGGCAGGCCAAGGCCAATAGTTTTTAAGCACACAGTTATACATTTAGGTACACTTTACTTTCTCCAGATTGTGCCCTAATGTCTGAGCCTGCTCCGGCGGGGGAGGGCGGGATATAAATAAAATTTTACATTACATTACTGTTACTCTGATTTACAGCACTATTGCAGTACATTTTGTACTTTTAAAGTCACAAAGCAATAAGGCCTGTTCTTCATCCAGTTTAAATGATACCTGTAATGATAAAACCAAGAATTATTGGTTTTGATTCAACAAGCTGTCCACTCATGGAGGTGGATATTTCACTTTAGCCTTCCCCCAACAGCTCCCTGAAACTGCTGAAAATTATCTGCTGAGGACTGGAGGGCCCTTGTAAATAAAATGCACCGTAATATAACATGGGGGTGGGGAGCTACAGCAAGGAGATGAAATAAAGGACAACAACCTCACATAGCCTGGCATTGCTCATCACCAGTGGCATCACTGACACTCTGCGGTAGGTACCCATGCCACTTGCATAACTACATTCTGTAGAGTACAGTATTCAGAATAATAACTGGGGGAATAACTGCATTTTCATAACAAGACACTACATTTTGTCTGCTGAGGAACTGCAGAGACATGCTGTTTTAAGGGAAGAAAGACATCTGGATTTCATGCAACAGATGAATGACTACCAAGTATTTATTGACCTATGAACTGATCATCTGGAAAAGGCTTTTAGAGGCAACTAAATAGGACTCATGGCTACTGGTTTTTGAGGAATCAATCTTTCAATTAATCTTTTTTTTTTAAAAAAATGTTTATCTTCACCTAGTCTTGTGGCAATTAATTCTGTATCTATACATCATGAGAACGGAGGAGGGGGGTGTTTCCTTTCCCTGATATGAAGTTGTTGTCAATAAATTTAATTCCATCTTCGAGCCAGGAAATTACATCTCTGAATAGAAGCTCCTTGTTTCTCCAGGATTTGGCAATTCCTCTTAACTGAACATAGTTATTGATATACCAATAACTGCAGCCCGGTACATTTACACAATAATGCAATTAAATCTAGTGCTTGCTGGTCATCTGTATTAGATACTAAACTAAGAAAAATGGATCTCTTGAACTCAGATGATTATACAATTTTTTAAAAAAAGACTGAAAACTGTCCCCAGTCCTTGGCAGGTTTGGAACCAGAGGGAGCCAAATGCTGCTCATACAGACCCAAGCATGAGTGATATAAGTTTTGAGGGCTATATGCTTATTCAGGGGCATGAAACATGCTTTTGCATGCAGAGGAGACTATGGAAGCAGCCCGATTTCCCTCTCCCAAGTTTCCTGAACAAGATCCTGCTTGTAGAAGGTAAGTAGCTGCTTTGAATGCAGAGTAGGCTCTGAATTCTGGCCAAAAATAAGTACATTTAATTAAGCAAACATGTATTGATTTAAGGGACAGCAACTTATTTAATTTTTTCCTAAAGTCTAGGCATACAGAACTGATGAAGCTTAGCAGATGATCTGTGTCACATGGGGACTAGGGTATGCAGGCTGAAGTCCCTACTTATCCATGAAATGACATGAACAATTCATCTTCTGCCTTGGTTCAGTATCAACAGCCTACCTCTCCATAGTGGTGAGAGTCTAAGAGTGTCTGTTCTAAAGCACTTGGCTAATTAAGACCACCAGAGAGATTCCACAATTGGCTAAGCAGAACAAAGTAAGCTCAAGAGTAAGTAGAGGTTACAATGTTAAACTAGAACCAGGGAAACTCACTCTGTGTCTCCATTCTGAATGCCAGCCCAGCCCCCAACAACAGTTTTCAAGAAAGATGCAAAATGAATCCCAATGACTAGGTTCCAAAATACTATGCCTGGTATCACAGGACTCACATGGTCAAAAAGTCACATGTGCAGGGTTGCAGTTAGAAGGGGTACTAGGAAAGAAAAGATCACCAGTCCTCTCACACTAGTGGGAAAACTAGTCATGTGATAGTAAGTTGCTCTGTGGTTGGTACTAATCCAGGCATCTAGTCCTCCCTCAAAGACCAAAACAGTTCTGCAAGAGGCCCTGCCTGCCACCTCCTGGTGTCCTTTACTGAGATAAATCAACAACAAGAAACTGTTGCCTAGTAATGGCCACTGAGACTATTCATTTCTTAAAGTTACAGGCACTGCTTCTATTAACTGGGGGGAGTTTAAACACCCCCCCACCCCAATGTTTGCAGGTTTTTTAGATTTTAGGTTTTTCTGCATTTTTCAAATTTGTAGAAAGAAATGTCTTGTCTAATCATGGCTACAGTCTCCAGATTTAAGTAGCCACAGATTTGGCCATGTTGAGAATTAGAATACAGCTTTTTTTGTAGGAAAAAGCCCAGCAGGAACTCATTTGCATATTAGGCCACATACCCCTGACACCCAGCCAGCCAGAACTGCGCTCCTGATATGTGTTCCTGCTCAAAAAACACCCTGAAATTAATAATAATAATAATAATAATAATAATAATAATAATAATAATAATAATACATTTTTATTTATACCCCGCCCTCCCTGCCGAAGCAGGCTCAGGGCGGCTTACAGGACATGGTGGGTCACACCATGATGTAACAATAAATACAACATAACCATTAAAATACATTTCTTAAACCAGCGATTAGATTAAAATTTAAAATTTAAATTACAGTATAAATTAATGGTGCTACATTCTTAATATACATGTAAACATAGCTTATTAATTGTTAGATATGTAATTGATACAGTTGGATTGTTACTACAGGGAAATCAACAATATTTACAAGAAGCTGACCAATTTAGGAATTTTAGAGATGGCGCAAACTTCAGGGCCAACACATGTAGCTTCCACTAACTGATCTGACTTTCAAACAATTGGTATTCACTTGTAAGTACTTGAAATATAACAAGCCATGAGAATCACTGCAAAAAAATCTAAGCTTGACCCAGAAAAGGACATATGTTGTTTTTTATGTGCTGGATTGAGCCAGATTGAAGATTGTATGCAAAATTCAAATTTTAATTTTATCAGCCAATTTTTTAGCTAGCTTGAGTGTTTTCCATGTGTTTGTGTGCGTCGTCCTGTTATTCCTATTTCAATAAAACCCTTTTCTGCTAAACATCTGATTGGGTTATTTCAAGAGTTCTCTAAGAGAAAAATCCCGATATACAGGGCTTTTTTTGTAGCAGGAACTCCTTTGCATATTAGGTCACACCCTCCAGATGTAGCCAATCCTCCAAGAGTTTACAGTAGGACCTGTAATAAGAACCCTGTAAGCTCCAGGAGGACTGGCTACATAAAAAGGGTGTGGCCTAATATGTAAAGGAGTTCCTGCTATTTGAGAGAGAGAAAGAATCCCAGTTACCCCCTCTCACTTTGTCTCCTTAAAGCTAATTCCCCCAACTAATTAGGAGACTGCCTATTTTGTTAACTCCACAGCACAAAATTCATGGACTTTTAATTTTAGATTAAACAGGACCAACGTTTATTTTAACCATCAGGTAAATCTGTTTAGATAAATACACCCATATATTTAATTTTATTTCCAGCCCAATTATTATGTATTATTATTTCCAGCCCAATTTCTTTTCAGCACAATAATTACTTCTTGACCACTTGATTGGGATCTAATAACACTGATTTTTGATCCAGTTGATTATGCTGTGTAAAACAGTTTCCCAAATTTTATAACTAATGTGACATAACGAAGTACAAACAAGGTGGGCTTAGCATGAGTAAACATCATTGGCTTGAAATAGCATCTTACATTTCTTATCTACTAATTCAGTGTTATGCATACAATTGTGCTACTTAATTGAACACACCATTGGCTCTAATGTCAAATCAAGAAGAGTAACAGAGCAAGTGCCTCATTCTCTTATGCAACAAATACATGAGCACTGATTGAAACTGTGGAGAATGAGGGTTTGTACAAAAATTCAATCAAATTATGAAGAGAAAAGCAAGTTAATCCAGAGCAACAAAGATGCAAACAGCATCTAGCTCTAATGCTAACATACTGGATTATCAAAACTTTCCATCAGAAATAAACATGACCTGCTCCCTATACTCCATAATAATCCCAGCTGAGCAGGATGGTAAAACTGATTGAAGTTGAATACAGCATTTGGACGTCCTTTGCGCCCAACCTGTCTACCAGTGGTGAAATTCGATGGACATTTTTCAAGTCTGGATAATGGCATGCTACCTGTTGCATGCCATGTGAAGAAGTAGGTTTGCCACTTTGGGGTGCTGTTAAGAGTCAGCTTTCACCATGGATGCTCAAACAGCACTTGTGGTATGGTACACAGCACCTCCTGACAGGAAAAAAATGATCTAGTCACAGTCATTCATGCCCTAGATCAAGGGTGTCAAACATGCAGCCTGTGGGCCGGATCAGGCCCGCAGAGGGCTCCAATCAGGCCCTTCAGCAACTGGCTGTTGTCTGCTTAATTTTCCCTTGCCTGCTTTTTTCAGTGGCCATTTTGTGTTTCTTCCCGGATAAGCCAGAGCAGCAAAGCAGCCCTCTCCCCCCTCCCTTTTCCCAAAGGGAGGAGGAGGGAGGAGCAGCCTCAGCCAATGAGGGAGCTTGGCTCTATAGCTCTGCTGGGTGATTAAGTTTGCCAGGCTCAATTAATCACCCTGTAGACCTACTGAGACAAGCCTCTTCTTCTTCTAATTAATGGCTGAGGCTCCTCCCCCTCCTCGTGTCCCAGGGAAGTAAAGAAAGAGCCAGAGCTTCCTTTGCATAGTCCCCACCATCAGGAGAGCTACAAAAAGTGCTTTTAAGACTAGCAATGTTTTAGTGAAGGTATGAGCTTTTTGCCTTGCTACAGAGAGAGAGAGAGATTTGTTGGGCTTGTTATGGGTGTAACTGGGTTCCCCTCCTCTTTTTCACTGTACTCATGCCCTCCAGTCTTTCTCAATAGAAAGCATGTGAACTATTTAGAAGACAAATATCAGCATTAGACTGAGAGTGTGCTCCACCTCAGGTTTACCCAGCAAATTGCTGGGTGACCTTGGACCAGTCACGCACCCTAAGCCTAACCAACTTTACAGGGCTGTTGTGAGGATAATATGGAGGAGGGAAGGATATAAACTGCTTTGAATCCCCACTGGGGAAAAATGCAGACTATAAATGAAGTCAATCAAAGTACATCAGGACTAGAAATAGTCCCTGTTATTAAATTTGGCTGGTACAATCTGTTATCTTTTAGGCATCAAGTATAGACATTTTTACTTCAGTTGACTTTTATTTAGTATGCTGGTCCTTTGTGCTAGAACTCCTTACTGGTGGTGAAATTTGATGAAATTGTTGATGTAAAGCAGCTGGTGATGAAACTGTCATTAGGATCTGCAGCTAAATGTAATTGGGGAGACTACAGTAATTTAAAGGAAGTAGTCAACTGACTCCTGATGCTAATGAAATTTGTTAAATGTATTTGTTACAGAATGTTGGACTTTATCAGATACAGCTGCTGAGGTTTTGCTTTATTATGTTGTTTTATATTATATTGCACTTTTGAAGATGAGATGTTTTATAAAATGAATCATCTCGTCATAGTTGTGGGAGAGATGGTATTTATATTGATAGTGGCCTTGAACATGTTTTATAGAAAGGCAGAACAGAAATCTTTTACTTAAAAATAGTCTAATAGTTAAGATGGTAGAAAGAATTTTAAAAACCATGTTTAATAAAGATGCAGGTCACCAGGACCACAACTACACTGGATCAACAATTACAGAGGCAGATAACCATTCTGTTTCTATAGCTGCTTCATAAATTTTTATAGACCTGACAATACTTTTCTTAAACATTTTATATCACTCAACATTAAAGCCATCTGGTCTTGCAGTTTTATTACTTTTCAAAGTTTATACTGCATTTTCTAAATCCTATGCCATGATTCATCAAGGTCCAAAAACATTTTTTTGAAGAAATATCTTTGCATAGGACAGATTCTTATCATCTAAGCTAAGGAATTAATAAACAGCATATAGATACTTTTTGGTGTCACACAAATCGGTTCTTTGGCATGGTATTCTGTGTCCCAGCTTTGAGTCCCACCTGAAGAAAAAAGCAGGATATAAGTAAATAAATGCATGTGTTGTGAATGGTCACTGTACTTATCTTGTATATATACCTACATTTCATAATCTTTTAGCCAGTCTTCTCAATACTTCCCCCTACATGTGACGTATATTTCTGCTGACTGAGATCACACTGCATGTATCAGAAGAAGGGGGCTCTTACCCACGAAAGCTTATCCTTCAGTAACAGTGCAACCCTCTGCACAGGATTGCATTGCAAATCTATTAGTAGTTGCTGAAAGACTCCTTTGGGGGTTTTGCTGTAATGGATGAATGCAACTATTTAACACAAATGTATAGAGTAAGTAGGTTCGCATTCTATTTATTACATTTTGTGCACAACATACGTAATGATTCATTACCCTAAGAAAAGTGACATTTGTAACCCACATAATTTCTTGTGACTGAGACACAGAGGAGTTCAGTTTCAAGAAGGTCTTTATCTCTATCCACAGTTATGATAAATATCTCGTTTTAAAAATAAGACTGTTAAAAATTCAGGGAGATTTCACTTCTCAACACCTTCAAGATGACAGGCATATGATCTTTAAGAATGAAGTGACTCACTGAAACAGTTACTGTAGACTGTAAACACTGGTTAGATCCTCAAAGTAACTCCACAGAAAACAACTCTGGTGTACCAAAGAAATAAACATTTGGTCACATTCCATTGGAATATGCAGCAAACATAAATCTGGGTTTGGGTTGTTTGTGTTTTAATATTAGAGGCACGTTTCTAATTCTCTGTACTGGAAGGTGTGTCCATTTTTATGATTGCACGAAAGTTCTCATTCTTTGAAGCATACAAGCTGAGAGTGTGCAAAGAATCACAAAGCAAGATAAACGTTTTGAGAAATACCCCCTGTCGACGTATAAATCCCTAGGTGCTTGAGCAGAGCAACCTCCCCACTCAGCTTTGCCCCACATTTCAGGGCAATGACTATGTCCACTCATCAGCATGTGAGGAAGGGGGGGGGGATCTTTTAATTTGCAAACTAATATTTTTCTAAATATTTAAGAATTCTCAAGAAACAATGTAACCGGTACGTGCAGAATATCTAAGAGCATGGTTCGCGAATAGTCAGCCACCACACACACTTCCTCGGGGTGGGGAGGAATGGTTCTTCCGCATACATTACACCCATTACCCTTTCCCTCCATCCTACCGTGCTATCAAGCAAAATACACAGAGGTGGATCTTCCCCACATTTTCTACGCTACCTGAAAACCCGCAACGGAGTGGGAACCCAAGACAATCCAGTGACCTTGTGTGGGGCACACAATGCGGAAGTCTGGTAATCCGGAGAGGTTTGGGGAGGGACGGTGGCTCAGTGGTAGAGCATCTGCTTGGGAAGCAGAAGGTCCCAGGTTCAATCCCCGGCATCTCCAAAAAAAGGGTCCAGGCAAATAGGTGTGAAAAACCTCAGCTTGAGACCCTGGAGAGCCGCTGCCAGTCTGAGAAGACAATACTGACTTTGATGGACCAAGGGTCTGATTCGGTATAAGGCAGCTTCATATGTTCATATGAGGAGGAGAAGCAGGTAGGGCAGGCCTGGAAGGGGAAGAAGCTCAGGCTGAGGAGAGGGCAGGACCGGCATGCTTAATAATGGCCGGGACAGATTTAAGGCAAACCACCGCTGAACGCCTCTTGCCTCGAAAGCCCTACGGGGGTCGCTAGAAGTCTGTGACTTGACGGCACTTTCTACCACCACACGTCGACTATCGTTTGGGGTTTCGCGTTATAAGGGGCTTCTAAATACCAAAATACCACTTGGGGGGGGGGGGGGAATAAACCTATGGGGTCTCTTAAACTTGACGTAGCGTCGACCTAAGAACAATTCCGAGCAACTCTTACTCAAGGGGGACCGACGCCTGTTTACTCTTCTCCTCAGCCCGCTTTCCTCTTCCGTCCCCGCAGCCGCCGCGGCTTCCCCCCTCAGCGAGCTCGAGCCCCGACTCTCTTAATCGAGGGCTCCCCTAGCAGCCTCCTCTTCCCGCCCTCCGGAGTGGCTGCGCAGGCCGCGCGGCAGGCCCGGCCCCCTTGGCGTGAGAGCGAGGGCGGGGGCTGGCTGGCTGGCGGAGGAGGCTTAGCCGCAGCGGCGGGCTGAGGAGGCAGCAGCAGTAGTAATAGGCGGCAGCAGCCCCAGCAAGCGGCGGCACGGATGGCTCCTGCGGGCGGTGGCGGCTCTACGGCGAGGAAGATGGCGCCGTCGCACGTCCTCAAGTGCTGCCAGAGGGTGCTCGCATGGGTGCCCGTGGCCTTCATCGCCCTGGTCGTGGCCTGGTCTTATTACGCCTACGTGGTGGAGCTGTGTGTGTGTGAGTAAGCCTCGCCTTGGGGGACTGGCATGGCAGGGACAGGGCGCTTCCCGCGGTGCCCCCTGCGTCGCCGAGGCACAGAGCAGCCGCTCCGGCAGGGGCGGGAGATTCCCCGCCAACCCCCCCCCCCGCTCCCGTTTCTTCATCTTTTCTTTGAACTGTAATGGCGATAAGAGAGCAAGAAATTCGCCTTTCCTCAGATCGCCTCTGCCGGTAACCTGGCCAACGCTTCCCGTGCCTCCTCCTTTCTAGTAGCATGGAGAATGAGCCGAGTCACCGCAAAAAATAATTTGGAGAAGACTTGTTGCCCGACTTCTGGTTCATCCTTGCCGCAGCCATGCACAGGATCACACCTGGACAATTTTGTCTTTCTGATCCTGGAGGAAAGATCCCCCCCCCCCCCAATTAGTCCGTACTTTTAGTTAGGGATGTGGATTAGAATCTTTCCCGTAGGTGAATCGAACCCCTTTTGCAAATCTGCCTTGTGGGTGCAACAGGGAGTTCAGAAGAGTGAGCCAGTGGTTGAGATCCTGCCCAAGTAACCCTCTGTAGATTCCTCCTTTTGCCTTTGTAGTGCTGACTGAGACAACTGATGTGGCTTACTGAGTCAGATGTTCCTGGGAGCCCAGATCCTGAGACTGGTCACTTTTTTCTGGTGGCTTGCTGCTTGGCCCCTTGTATGCATGGCCATGAAGAGTGAGAATTACAAGTCTCTTTTGCTCTGTAGCGTTTCCAGAGATGCAGGCGGCAGCACCAGCTCTGTAGCACTTTTGCAGCACTTCGCTGGTCACTGCTGCTTAAATGAATGAACTGAACAGCTTGCTGATGTGGTGGCCCAAGAAGAATCTGAACCCTCTTTTTTTGAAATGTTAGGGAAGTTTAGCATTTAGTCCTCAAAAACAAAAAGTATTAAAATGCAAAAATATTGACCAGCAAGCAAGAGACTGAAAAGAGAGATGAGTACAATGTGAATGTAGTCCTAAGCACATGAACTCATAACAGTTGTTTGTCCAGGATTACTTAATGCAAGTTAAAATAAATAGGATCTTGGGGTGGCTTTTTTTATTTGCAGGGGACGCCACACTTAATGCAACCCCCACACACATACACTTTTTATTGTATGACTTTGTGATTTATTTGGCCTTCCTACAATAAATTAGTAAAGTACACTTTGTTTTGACTGCTCAATAAGCCCAAGTCAATCCTGTCATTTTGTTCCAGTACAGGTGTTTTGTGGACTAGAGCCCACCGGCAGATACAACGAGTGAATCCTCACTATGCTTATGTCTTATGTAGGAGGTATGGGGAAGGAAAAGTAGTGCCGAGGGCCATGATATACAGGATGTACAGGGTGAAATATAATCTCATTTCACCCTGTACTTCCTGCTCAGTTTCTAAGGTGCTTTAAGACTGCTGTGTACTTTTGTTGCAGCAGAACAAGTCTTTTTCTTACAATTAAAACATGAAACGGTAGATTTTTAATTAATAGTGAGTCTGCCTATAGAACTGATAGCTGTCCAGATTAACCCAGAGTAATTGAGTTACCGCATTACTTTGAGTATCTACCCTAAAAATGTAGTGATTGTTTTCATCCTTCTGCTTAAAAAATGTTTGAGTTAATTTTTTTCACTGTATTGTCTTTTTAGTCCTGTAAATCATAACATTGTTTCATCAGAGTTATTTGAAGAAGGGAGTATTTTCGTTAGAATTGCTTCTCTCTTTTTTAATGAAAAGGGTTTAAGTTTATTGTTTTACAAAATAAAAACAAATTTAAAAAGTTAATAAGTATTGTTAGGCATGCAGCTCACTCCTATTCAGGCTGAAGTGGAAATAAGTCCTGTTAAACTCTATGAAGGACTGAGTTGATGGAATGTTTCAAGTGACAGCATAGCTGTATATTGTTTGAAGTGTGTTTATATATTGTTTTGATCTCTATATATTTGGCAAAGCTGGTGTTTTTCAGTGGACATAGTGTGCAGTTGTGACCTGTAAAAATAATGTTGCATACCTGCAGCAGGTGTAAATTCTCATCCTGTTTCTCATCAGGCCACCATCTCCCGGCCCTGGTATTCTGTCTGTACACAAAGGAATAATAATGAGCCACTTTTATATTATACATGAAAGAAGGGTTGTACTTCATATGCAGTAGCAAGGGGTAGTTGGGTTAAGGTTGTACCTTCTGGTCCCACCCCAACTTTCATCTGCTGATTAGCAGTTTTGCAGGATCTAGGTTAACCACCTGGGTTCTGAATGACTGTGGATTCTGCACCTGACCTCCTCACTGGCTATCCCTTGATTTGAATGAACAGGCTAGTGTGTTGTACACAAGATACAGTCATCTAAATGGAAGCCCTCTGTGATGTAGGCTAGCTTCATGGTGAATTTATGACATCATTGGTAAAGCACTTACATAGCCTCATTTAGAAATCCAAAGTGTTTTAACAGATGCATTATTTAGAGGGAAATGTGTGTTAACCAGGCTTTCAACAGAATCCAGACTTCTTGATTCTGTCCTATGAAGTAGAATGTTTGAAGGATTGACTTGGGGTTACAGTGCAGTCAATAAAAATTTACTTTACTGATTTATTGTAGGAAGGTCAAGTAAATCAGTCATGCAAATAAAAGGGGGGTGTTGCATTGAGTGTGGCAACCATTGCAAATAAAAAAGCTATCCTTTATTAAGTATTTTCCTTTGACACAACAGAAATAAAAAACAGAAAAAAGAAAAGAAAGTTAAGAAAAATATAGCATTCTGTAAAGTTTCCCCTAAGGTTGTTTCCTTCTACTTTTGTGGGTCACTTTGATCCCCACAATTTATTTAATTTTACTTCATGTATAGCTCACCTTTCTTCCTAATGAGGAGCCACAGCAACTGTCTTCTCATCTCCTCCATTTTGTCTTCACCACAACCCTGTGAGGTAGATTAGGCTGAGTGTGTGTACCTGGTCCAGGGTCACCCAGCATGCTTCCATGGGCAGAGTGGGGAGTCAAACCTGGGTCTGCCAGGTCTTAGTCTGACATACTGATCACTACATCGTGCTGGCTATACAGGCAGGTGTTCAAAAACTGTTAGCATTGCAGGTAACATAACTGAAATACACAAAGCTAGTTACTTAAAACCGTGGTTCACAGCCTTTCACATCCTACATCCCACCTTCCCTCGGTTGGAGAACTTGGGTCCCACCATGATAAAAACAAAAGACCTGCTTTTTCCAGGCATTCTGTTATACTGCTAGCCTGCTAAAAAAGTCACAGATGGATAATCTGTGACAGGAAGGATTGGTAGGAGACAGCATGCCACTCTTGCGTGTGGACACAGGGATTGAGGGGGAAAGCAAATTCTTAGTAACTGTTATGAAAACCCTACGTCCTGTAGACTCCTTTTGTGTCCCACCAGTGGTACATGTAAAACCGGTTGAAAACCACAGTCTTAGGATGGTGCTCATGATCTTCTTGATCTTATGAATGTGCATTGTCTCTCATCATATGGAGGCTCTGTGGCAAGTTTGGAACCTGCTATAACTTTTTCTGTTCTAACATAACTACGCATTAAAATTATACATTGTTAGGGTGGAGCATGTCCCTGATTTTTCTTTGCTTATTTTTCCTTTAAAAGGTTTTGAGTGGTAAATAACTTGTAGATAGGAATTTCTGAAAGATAAAACTGGTGGGTTAGTCAAGTGCCTGAAGGTCCCCTCCTGAAACCATTTACTTTCAAGGAAGACTCTTTAGCAAGGATATTAGTCAAGAGTAGGAACATGTCAATAAACTCTGCTATACCTACAAATCTGTGGGTGGAACTGAAATTTTCTGATTTTAGATAAATTACGCACACATGTTGGGAAACTGGGATAACTTTTTCTTTCCACCTCCCCTTTATCAATTCAGAATTGAATAAATGGGGATTAACCAGTGAGGCAGTATGCGGTATAGATAAGCAGTATGCATAGGTCTGCCTGGCTACCATTGTGTTTGTTAACAGTCTTGTTTACTGCAAACATGCTGATACACAGGGAAATCTGTATGGCTGGCCTGCCTTTATGAATTTTTGGCTATCTGTCCATGATGGTCTAGATATTAATGTTCTACAAAATTATTATGGTGAGATATGCAGCTCCTGGGCAGAGACTGATTTATGTGAGTTCTTTGCAGCAGGGAACAAAAAAGTATAGAGCTTCTTCCTGGAACTTGTGATGTCCAAGAATGTTAAAATGCTAGGTCCTCCTATTTTCTTAAAAGGGCAATAACTCTAATAGATTAAGGTAAAGTATATACTATTTGTGGTATGCATTTACTTTTGCATTGCATAATGGTAGATAGACTCAAAAGAGTTCTTTCATATGCCATCAGTTAACTGAACTGGACAGTAATAATTGTAGGCTTCCACCACAGTGAAATCAGGAAATTTGTCTTTTACGGTGTAATCATAACCAACTTTATACTTTTCTAGGCTCATTAAAATCAGTGCACTTAGAAGGGTGTAACTCTATTTAGGATTGCACTGTTAGACTTTCAGCCTAGTCACATTGACTTTGAAGTGCTACCAGTGAAGATAAAACCTCCTTGGCAGCTCTTTGGATGGGAGACTACCAAGAAGGAGGAGGCAATGACAAACTACCCCTGCTCATCACTTGCCTGGAAGACCCCGTAAATGAGGTCACCATGAGCTGGTTGCAAATCAACAGTATATTCTTCTTTGATTAAATTCATGTTGGATTATGGTTCGGGAGGGCTGTGGCTGTTTTTGATGGATGTCATATTTATATGGCTTCATCGCTTATAGGTGAACTTTGCACTCTGTTAATTGCCTTCAGTCCACCAGATGTAAAAAGGTGGTTGGACTCTGTTCTATCATTGGATAAACAAGTGTCCATAGTAACACAGTCAGCATTTTTTCACCTGGACCAGACCCACCAGCTGGCTCCTTATTTGTCTGGGTCAGACCTTGCCGCATTGATCCATGCAATGGTCACCTCCAGATTGGACTATTGCAGTTTACTCTACATAGGGCTACCATTGAAAATGCTTTGGAAACTGCAGGTGGCCCGGAATGCAGTTGCCAGGTTGCTGACTGGAACATCATGGTCAGTTCATATTAATCCACTTCTGCAGCAGCTGCACTTACTACCAATTAGTCTTTGGATCCAATTCAAGGTGTTGGTCTTAACCTTCAAAGCCCTCAGCAGTCTGGGACCCTCATACCTACAGGATCATCTTTCCTGTTACAACCCTCCCCCCCAACTCCATTTGGTCATTGTCTAGGGGCCTCTTGCAGTTGCCTGGTCTAGGGTGGCTCGATTAGCTGTTACCAGGGTAAAGGCCTTCTCAGTTGTGGCCCCTGCCCTGTGAAATGCACTCTCAGACGACACCTGCGCCCTGCTGGACTTGTTCAGTTTCCACAGGGCATGTAAGGCTGAATTATTTAGGTTGGTCTTTGGATGGTAACCACATGTTTTTAATAGTGGTATGGTGATAGCCACATATTTTAATATTTTAATGTTAATATTTTATATTTGTTATTTGTTTTTATCTTTTTACCTCAGTGGTTTTAATGTTGTAAGTCACCACAAGACTCTTTGGGTGTGTAGTGACTAAAAATTGTTGGAATATTTAGCAGAGTAATGAAGGCAGCCTGTGTATTCGTTTAAGAAAAAAAGTTTTACTATACAAAGAAGGAAAAAAAGGTAACATTGGAAGTAATGTAACAGACATCCTGCCTAACTAGTTCTGAGCTTCATGTTGACTATTTGGATGCTACACTTGGTTTCTCAACACTGAAGATGTGCTTAAACACACATAGGACCCCAATAAGATTTGATCAGCCAATAGACATTGTGCATCTCTCTTCATTAGGAACATTGTCATCTCTCTGGCAGGAACTCTGTGTGTTAAATCTAATTGGCCCTAAACAAAATAGCTAACATTAACAAGTTTACTCTTTCATGACTGAAGGAGGAACATGCAAACGCCAACAAAAATCTCATAAATATATAAAAATATTTATATACAGAAATTTTATAAGATCTTGGGCTGTGATCCTATACATGCATATTTGGAAATAATTTCCATTTAAATGAGCAGTTGCTTCTGAAAAAAAACATAGCTTATAAGTCTCATAGATTTCAATGGAATTTGCTGCAAAAGGAACTTAGGAATCTAATTCTGATTGTCTTTTCCTTCTTACTGGACCAACAAAGGAACTTAAGTGTTTGAGATGTAATATATTGCACTGTTACAAAACACAGTGTTATGACAAGGCAGACATGTAAGTTCAGCTGTTCTCCATGGTGATGGACAGAAGTGTAGCCAAGCAACATGGAAAGGAAGAGGATCAAAAGTAGGTGATCACACTTGAGGGAGAACCAGCAAAAGAGGCAAATATCAGAGCAAAGCAGAAGCAGTTGGGATGGGAAGCAAGTGGATGCACAGGAAGTTAGTCAACAGCAGTGTAACCTGTCTGCAGTGTTTCTTCTGGCCAGCTGCTTTGGCTGTGGGACTGGGTCTCCTGGCATGTTTTTTAGTAACTTAAAAGCCACTTCTGAGCCCCAGCCCCTGAATTAGATTAGTCATTTGCACTGGTGGAAGGAAAAGTTTAACTTTTTCATTCATGCTATTTTCCTGCACTAAATAATTTCTTAGTCTTTTTCCATGTGGGGCAAAGCAACTTGCAGGAAAGGTTGTTAGATTGGCAAAAGGGCATGAGGGGAAAGGGTTAATTCCTGTTTGTTTTATAGATTAAGAACCTAGAATTTAAATGAATCCAGAGTAGAGGACTCAGTATTAAAATAGCTCAATATAGAACAAAAATATGTCAATCATACAAAATATATGCATTTATTACAGAATAGTTTAAAAACAATTAAAGACCCAAATATAGCCTCAGTTCAGGTTAAAATCATACAGTAATCTCAAACATAGACCTTATGTGATGCTGACCAAACATGTTTTGGCCTAGTGGCCTTCAGTGGTCAATCATAGTTATTACACATTAGGTCCTGTCATTGCAATAATATGACAGTAATTAGTCAATATGGGACCAAGTTGGGATTGTGTGCTAATCAATATCCATGTCTCAAGACAGAGATGTATTTAAGAGGCCTCATTTGAAATCACTTTCAGGCCTAGTCGGGAACATGTATCTTGGGTGGTAATTCAATTGTTTACCTTCCTGTCCTTGTCCAAAGTAAATCAGTTCTAAGTGCAGCTTGGAGTCAAAATGACATACGGTAGTAGTGTCAAGTGCTTACATTTGGTAAGGGTCGTATAAGGTCTGTGTTTGAGATTACAGTACGATTTCAATCTGAATTGAAGCTATATTTGGTCTGTAACTTTGTAATAAATACATGTATTTTTATAATCAATATATTTATGTCCTATATTCAGCTATTTTAATACTAGACCCTCTAATTTGGATTCATGTAACCTTCTAGGTTCTTAATTCATGCTTTTGTGTTTTCTCTCCCCAATTTTTTTTTTGTCTTTTTTAGTCTGTTTCTTTTATGGCCCTGTACCTGCTTTTAAAATAAGATTAATGACTTGGGAGAGCTGATCACAGGTCTTTTGTGCCATCTGGAGACTGACTGCCAGCATTTTCAGCTGGAAATCAAAGTATTTTAATATAACATTACAGTAATGATACACCTGAGTTCTGGGGGATAAGCAAATGACACTGAAATGACTGCAATTCCATTCTTTGTGTATGAAACTCATAGAATATTAATGACTCCAAGAAAAAAGAGTCTTAAGAAGACTGCTGAAAGATTGGAGAAGCTAATACAGAGAAGCGCCTTTAAACAGAGTCTGGTGTGTATTGTCTAGGAATTTTCCAGGATATGTGTTAATATTAATAGCTAGATTTGAGTTCTGTAGCACCGTAGAGACCAACAAGATTTTCAGGTATGAGCTTTTGAGAGTCAAAACTCCCTTGGTCAGATACAGTGTTAGTAGAATAGTTAAAAGAATAGGAAACATCTGGGGGGTTGTGCTAGACAGAATACTCTGCCCCATATCACCTTTAGTGTCTGCTTCATTATCTTTCCATGGTCTGGTGTTTTCCTGCTGTTTCTTCTTTTTTTGTTAAGCAGTGTATAATATGTTATATTCAGTAGGCTATACCATGCATTGAACCATTGGGGAGATTTGTTCCTGCAATATGTTCCAGAAATTTTGTCATATAAAATAGCAAGTGTGCTAAAATGACTGGTTGTGTGATTCATTTTATCTTGATATCACAGATTATTCCAGTATAACATGTAAACCTGTTGAGGATCATTGCATAATTCAAGGAAGAGTTTCAAGGCATGATGAAAATGGGGGCAGGCAAAGAAAGAAATAATCTATTGGTATTGTGGATAGAAACTATTTTGAGCCTGCTTCAGCGGGGAGAGCGGGATATAAATAAAATTTATTATTATTATTAAATATATTACATGAAAGAACATCCTGTGATCAAGGGAGAAGAAGCTTGAAATCACCACTTCTAGGTAATTTGGAATATTCTTTTATCATTCCTAGAAATGAACTGTCAGGCAATCTCTTAGATTTCCAAAAGGCACTTCTCTACACCTGTCAGATTACTCAGTATTGGACATTAGTGTTTGGAGTCCAGATGACTCAGGGTGTGTAAAAAGATGCCAAGATTTTCAGAACAAACCTGTTGGCTTAAGTTCAAGTTGGACTGGAAGTGATAAAAAGATACTGGGTACAATTCCTTGGAGAACATGTCATGCACGTTCCTCCTGCAATTAACAAGAACTGTGTGAGGACACCAGTATTTGTGCTCAAGATCTCCCAAATAGATTAGGGAGAGAATGCTGCGACCCTGCCTTGTAAAAAGATGTTCAGTGCATAAATTATAAATGTACATGTATTATGCATAGTTATAGAAAATCATTACTGAGAACAAGACACATAATATTGCTAAATGTGGGGTTGGCAGTCTACCCCTTACCCACACCCAAAGTATTCCAGTGTCAGGTATCACCGTGCCTATTTTGTGTCCCAAACAGTGCACTCTGATTTGTGGCATGAGTAGTTTTAATAGTGTCTTTTGGGACTGCTATTAATTTTTAATACTGTAAAACGTTCCAGTCAAATAGCATGAGATATCTAACAAGCAATGCAGCAGGACTGAGGTTACAAAAATAGTATCAAACATAGTATGTCTAACAAATCAGAACGTGGAATTATAGAAGTAGAAAACAATGAAGTAAGAACAGGATGGCACATACAATAGACAGATAATACATACCATAAGCAGTGACATAGACAACAGTCCTAGGACGGTATGCAAAATGTTCTTCTCTGCCACTCTTCATATTTATGCCTGTGATCTAAGGTCAAGTCAACCTTGGCAGGAGGAAAGTGTTCTACATCATTGAGGCAGCTGTTGCTCCTGGTAGGTGCCAGTCTAGCAAATGATGATACCCTGTCCCATTGATCAATCTAAGTTCAAGTGGTACTCCTATCTTTGTGTTTGAGAGCTCTTTAACTAGTTTAGTGTAGCACTTGCTGAAAGTGTCAAACTATGGTCTGGGAAACCAGGTTCAAATCCCCACTTTGCCATGGAAGCTTGCTAAGTGATGCACTCTCAGCAATAACCTACCTCACAAGATTGTTATGAAGATAAGGAGAACAATGTAAGCTGTTTTTGGCTCCCATTGGGGAGAAGAGGTGTGTAAATGAAGTAAATAAATACATAATTGATTATGGTGTTTACCATCCATAAAGACTGACAGTTGAAGCCCTGCACTGTAGTTTACAGGGCAGAAGATTGCAAATGGGAGGCAAGTATGATACCTGTAATGCCTTTACCATCCTTTATTTAATGGATGGTTATGCAACATCACCTAAATATAATTTATCCAAATCTGAATTGCTTTCTTTTATTTCATAATCCATCAGAGTTGTTCTTTTTGTAGTCTGGTGCTAGAATATTATAATGCTCATCCATTGGGCTATTTATAAAAATGTCCTTTGAAGTAGGACATTTCCATCTTTGCATGTAGCATCCATAAATTCAACTTGCACTAATTCTTCAGAGCCTTGTGATCAATGTAAGATTCATTCTTTATACAACCCTCCATGAATTGAAGCATTGTTTAGTCTTTCTGGGCAAGAGAAGAGCCTCCTAATTAACTATATCTGAAAACAGTGCTAGAGACATTCTGGTTCAGTTGCAGTTGGGTTTTTATTCTTAGAAGACAATGTTTTCGTGTTTCAGGTGGGTAGCTGTGTTGGTCTGAAGCAATAGAAGAAAGTTTGACTTCGCTGGCACTTTTAAGATCAACAAAGTTAATTCTGGGTATAAGCTTTTATGCGCAGGCACAGTTCTTCAGTTTTGGCTGAATCTCCTGTCCCTTACATTTTTTGTGCATCTTCACATTGGCGGTCATAACCTATGCCTAAGAGATAGTAGATTTGCAAAGTGTATTCAGTGTCAGTGATGAACAATAGGATATGTTCCTGGCCAGTACAAGTATTAAATCGCACTGGAATAAACTCTTCTGCCATGCAACAGATGGCCCTTATGCATTTTTTATTGAATCAGCTGTGCCTGCTTTGATTTGTTCTAGATGGAACCTGCGAAAACCCTATTTATCTTAAGTTTAGTAACTCTCAGTACATTTGTCTGTTATTATAAAGGTCTACAAAGAGGCCCATGAATTTCCCCAGCCCCCATCCTGAAAATCCTGTGTCAAACAATAATTGTGTGCCCACAAGTCACAACCAATTCAGCCCCAGGACCATGTGTCAAACAATAATTGTGTGCCCACAAGTCACAACCAATTCAGCCCCAGGACCATGTGTCAAACAATAATTGTGTGCCCACAAGTCACAACCAATTCAGCCCCAGGACCATGTGTCAAACAATAATTGTGTGCCCACAAGTCACAACCAATTCAGCCCCAGGACCATGGGGTTTTCAAAGCAAGAGATGTTCAAAGGCAGTTTGCCATAGCAACCACAGTTTTGCTTGGCAGTTTCCTACCCAAGAACTAACCATTGATGACCTTGCTTAGCTTCCAAGCTCTGATGAACTCAGGCTACTCAGGGTTATTCAGGCTGCTACCTGTGTCAAAGGATCCTTTGACACTGGGTAGTAAGCAAAGAGTGGGAACTGGGCAAAGTTGCCATCACTTGTTCTTGCATGAGTGTTAAAAAACCTCAAGGCTTGAGTTTTGCTGCAATTCACTCAAGAAGTGGGGGTCTAGCACACTGTTGGTAAAAGACTGATGATCTCTGTGCTTGTTGTGATATCAGTCATGGGAGAATTCACTGTCGCTTCCATTTTGCAGAGGAAATAACAGTTCAGTGTTAAGCAGACAGTTACACCCACCTAAGTCTATTGAAATCAGTGGGTGGAACTTTGCTTACAAAATGCACTGCAAGGCTATGAGCTGTTCTTCAGCAAATCCTACTTGATCTGTAGCTATTTTGATTATTCCTTTGTTGATCTCAGACCAGTGCTAATAGATGGTAGTGGCTTCATGGCTAAGATTAACGGGTTGATGCTAAGCACCCTTTTATATCTAAAGAGGTATCTGGAGTGTACTTGCAGATGGCTTATGGTATTAATCTCTCACACAACTTTTTGATTTTACATTGTGTGTACTAAATTGATAACTATGTGTTACACCTAGTCGCGACTCTTATGAACTCCCAAACATGAGATTAAAGGTTTTTTTTAGCTTGTTGAATCTGCTGTTGGATATACGTAATCCTGCTGTGCTAAATAAAAATAGTCCAAGCCCATGACAGTGGCAGTAACTGAAATCTTTTTTTTAACTCTACTTTGTCCACTTGGTTGTTGTTTTTGGAAAACTCTTATCCAGTAATCTGTTCTATAGTCTGGCATGACCCAGAGAGCCAGAACAAAAGTTCATCAGCACCAAGACTAGTAAATCACACAGTAAAGAGCTTTAACTTTAATAGCTGGTGAACAGGTCTCCACAGAGTCACTCACTAGGAAAAGTGCCCAGCTGTGCACAGATCTCCTTTCTCAAAAATTTCACAGAGGATGCAGAAGAGAGGGTGGTTCTCTCATGTCATGCTAAACTGTAGAACACCAGAAGTGCTTCTGTCCAAAACTCAGCACAATAATAAAAGACCATCTTCCAAGTCTCCTGACATGTTCAAGGGAAGGGAAGAGTTGAAGGCAGCCACAGATATCATCTGGTTACTGAGTCCTGCAAGTCAGTTAAAGCCACATGATACAACAAAAGAACACACTTTCATTTTTGATCTGAAATATGGTAATAGATTTGATGATGGACATGAAATAAACTCTCTTTCCACCCACCCAACATTCCAACACTTGTGGCAACCTGCGGTACCCAGAAGAATAGTCACATGGTCTTAAAGGGATTTGCTTCTTTTGCAAACAACACTAGCTGCATAATAATTTTATTTATTTGCTTATTGTGTTTATATCTCACCCTTCTATACAAGTACTCCAGGAGGTATGTGATAGTTCCTATACAAAATCTCTGCCGATGGTCGGGATTTCTGTTAGGATAGCAGAATTTTTTTTTCCTCTCCCCTCCTCCCCATACTGCAGTCCCAAAATACCCTCCAGTGTTGCTCTTGGGAGTCTGAGGATCCCCTCAGGAACACTGGGAGGGAGTTGAAAGTCTACCATGGGAGGAGTAGTTTTCTCTGGATCCAGCCCAGTATTTAAAATAATAAGTCTAGAAAAATATAAATATAATAGCCTAAATTTACATTCTAAAGCCTCAGCTACTCAAAGAAAGCTGTGTTCTGTTTTATGCCAGTTTTAGTTCAGTTTTACATTTGACCAACAACACTTTCTTACCCACTAGATAATCTCTGCCACAGACCACGCTTCCTCTTGCACTAGCATTTCTGTTTGCGCAAGATCAGTAGTTTTCAGAAAGCCATTGTACAAATAGAAATGCTAGCACAACAGGGAGAGGCTATCTAGAATGCACAGAACTTCTTCATAGGATCCAAGCTCTGAATTTTTGCAAACATTATGTTGTTACAGGACTGGCAATACAAATCCTGTGCAGATCTGATTTGAATGGATTTAGAAGGGTGTAACAGCATAGGATTACGCTATAAAATACCTGCTATGTTGTGAGTTCTTAATCATAGCCTGCAGTGATTTTGTCCTGGTCCTCTTATCTCATGGTGTTTGGTGTTAGACTCTACTTGCAGATGGTGGTTTTCCTACCCAAGAACATAAGAGAAGCCCAGTTGGATCAAGCCAATGGCCCATCCAGTCCAACACTGTCAAAGGGTGGCAAAAAAATTAGGTGCCATCAGGAGGTCCGCCAGTGGGACCAGAACGCTAGAAGCCCTCCCACTGTTGCTCCCCCCCAAATACAGAGCATCACTTGTCGCAGACAGAGAGCTCCATCTATACCTTGTGGCTAATAGCCACTGATGGACCTCTGCTCTACAGGTTTATCCAGTCCCCTCTTGAAGCAATCTATGTGTGTAGCTGCCACCACCTGTGGCAGTGAATTCCATGCATTAATCACTGCCCTGTACTCTGTGAGGGTCAGGAAGAGGTGAACTCCAGCAGGAAAAGGCAATTAGCAAAAAAAAAGCCCCCTCCCAGTAAGAGCAGGGTTCTCTTACACTTGAAACCGGCTAAGATCCTAGCTGTTGAATTGCATTTCAGAATGTTTTCCCTTCTGCAAGGACAAATGAGACATTTGTCATAATTCACTTATGTATTGAACTGAGCATAGGGCCTTTTTCAGGAACACAGGTGATGGTTGGTACATTAACCTTTGTATTCCAGCGCAGATAAACCACACACTCTGCTTCACACTTGCTGTTTGCTTTTACTGAGCCGCACACATCCTGTGCAACAAATAATTTATCATTGGCTTAAAATCTGGCACACAGCAAAAGACAATTGTTTAACTTGGGAAAGCGGTTGAAGAAAAGATACGGAAGCACTTGTCATGCAAACTAAATTTAGCCACAGAGAAAAAAAGGCAGATTACGGTTAAGATTTTTTTTTTAATTTGAAGGTTAAAATACATTGAGGTCTTGTCCTCCTTCACAAATGATATTAAAACCAGAGAAAATGGCTTGTGCAAGGACTCAAAGTGAATTGAGGTCTTGTTCTCCTTCACAAATTATATTAAAACTGGAGAAAATGGCTTGTGCAAGGACTCAAAGTGAATGAGAGTCATCCCCAGTTTGAATCTGTTGATCACAATACTGGTTATTTTGTGTGTTCATTTTAAAGTGCTGTTTTCCTCTTGTAAATGCAGTCAATGGAGGCTGCTTTTTCAAGGAGGAGATGAGCTCTTCAACCCCTTCCTTTCCTTCCATTTTCTTGATGGAGGAAAATTATTGCTCAAGTTATTTGTGCCCTTGGTGCCGGGGGTGGGGACAAACATCCCAAGTTTTCCTCTAGTGGGGAAAAGGCAACATGGGGATGGGTTTTTTCTCAGTAACAAAGAAAAGGTTCTCCCCACACTGTTCTCTTTCACAAAGGTTCTCCATTTTTATATCCTTCTATAAGCTAGACCAGTGCATGCTAGCTTCTATTGTGATACTCTTTGACTGTTTCTGCATGTGTCACCTCAGTTTCCTTACTACATTTTCATTGTTGTTCACGTTTTATAAATGTTCATTTTGCTAAACACTGCAGGTGTATTTACTGTGGTTTTCTGTTTTTCCCCCCTAGTTACAATTACCTCTACTGGAGAAAAAGGTAGGAATCTCTCCCTGTATATATAAAATATAGTCTAAAAACTGTATTTGTTTTTTTTCTACCTGTCTAGGGAGCATACCTGAATCTTAAACTCATGTTGCTAAATTATTTGTACAACATTACGTTCTGGAATTCCATTAAGATAGATTTTTCAAAATATAACTATGCAAAACTTCCCCCATTCCAACATCTCTTCCTGTGCATATATTTAATTTCCTGCTGATCTCTCCCTTTGCTCCCCCCTGCCTGTTTTTAAAGATTGCAAAGAGTCATTCCTCATTCTGTCTACCTATTACAATCCTATAAATATTGGAATGTGAGAATTAAGTTGCACAGCTGTGATATATTTTAAAGGGTGCACTACAGGATCAGTTAAAAGGATCAGTTTAGCTTGCTAGACATGCATTTGAGAAACTGATAAATGAAATATATCCCATGGGAGTTGAATGGGTATACCTTTGGCCCTTGGTAAGTTGGCAGCGTTTGAGTTTTCATAATTGCTGCTATTATATGTGAGAAATGGGGACATGATCTGTTGGTTTTTCCAGCAGAGGGTTTCTACTGGAAACTGCCCTCCTTCCCCAATATGTTGTTGCCCTTTTATGAGAAATCAGGGAGAAATGATTCAATTTAGAAAATTGCTACCAGGGTCCTCATAAGGTGGCTATTGAAATGTACCCATTTTCATTGAAGGTCTGTGACTGATCACTGGTGTGAGTAGCAGAAGTTCTGCCTAATTTGTATGCCTTTCTCTTTAAAATGTCAGCCTTTCTCTAATTGTTGTTGCATGAGTTCCAGGCTGCTTCAAACACATTTCTCTACATAACTTAATAGGTTGAATCCAGCAATCCTGTCAGCAGGAGGTGCTGCTGGGTACAGATCTTCCCTCCTCCCCCACCACAGTCCTTTCCAACTTCTGTGAAGGTTTGTTCCTGTTGTAGAGACCTGCATGAAGTAATAGCTGTGCACATTGGGAGGCTGCTGTGGAGAGGAGGAAGGGAGTGTAATTGCCTCTTCTGTCAGTGAAGTTGCCTCTTTGGCTGATGGAAAAGGAGGCAGGAAGCATCCCCCTCCTCACTCCAGTTCACCAGTCCCTATGGATATTACCTCAGGCAGGTCCTGTGACTTCAGGTATAAACTTTCCCAGGGCCAGAAGCAGGTGCTGAAGTGGAGGAAGAAACTGGGGAAGATCTGTGGTATTTGTGCTGTATCCAGCCTTATACCTGTTCTTTGTGTGTCTAATTTGTTACCATTTCCCTAAAAATCCTGGGAACGTCAGTTTAATGAGAATGCTAAGAATGGCCTCACTGACAATGAGAGCCCTAATCCCCCATTCAGATTTACACATTCTAGGGTAATACATATTGTATACTAACTCTGTGGTGTATATATGGCCCCCAAGTGTTCTAAATACTTCTTCTTTAGTAGTGCCTTTATTATACTAGTTGGGAACATTGCCAGAGTGTATTTCTTAGTAAGAAGTTGTGCACAGTATACTGTTTTCATCATACCACAGTTCTAATTTTGCCACTTGCAGTTGTTTTCCATCCTTCAATGTGATTTCTGTTGTTTTGGTCATCTTCATTGTTTTTCTTTTCCTGTTCAGTGCTTTGGTATTGCTAATACCTAGACTGTTTGGTTTCTTCTTCTTAGTTCCTTTATGTTTCCTTGTCTGCATTTTTGGCATAATGCTTCCCATAGAACAGTCTGCCCCACATCCTGTATATTAAGTCATTTAAAAATCAAGTGACAGAGGAGCACAGGATTAGGATTCTGTAAGAGAGGATCTCGTGTTCCCCAATAAGTATATTATACAGGATCCTAGGAGTACAGTTTCAAAATTCCTTTCCATGGAAGGAGCGGCTTAAAGCAGGATATTGCTAAAGAAAAGCATATTAACAGTACTACCAAAACAACTGAACATGGGACTCGCATACTTGAAGGACTGTCTCTTACCCTGTTGGGTCCACATGCCAATAAAGATATGTCCAACAGGCACATGATGACCGCCCTATTACATCTGCCTGTCATTGACTGCAGCCTAAACTTTCTTGGTCGTAGCACCTACTCTAAGGAACGGGTTTCCACAGGAGATAGATGAGGCAGCCTTTCTACTAGCTTTCTGTCAGGACCAATGTTCCCTCTAAGCTGCAGTCTTGTGAGCAAAAATTCTACTTCACGAGCTACTGGCATTAAAGTTGTGAGCTACTGTATAAATTAGTGTGTTCTGGGGTCATTCTTCCTGAGCTAAGACAAAAATGTGTGAGCTGAAGGCTTAAAATCTGTGAGCTAGCTCATGCTAACTCAGTTTAGAGGGAACACTGGTCAGAACTGCAAGTTGTTCTTGATTTGGTGGATTTTCTGTTTGAGACTGTTTTCAGGGGCCAATGAAGCGTCCTTTATCCTGTTGGACTTTTGTTAACCTGACAGTCTGCTTTTTAACAGGCATTTTATATGCTGTATTAAATACGATTAATTTTGATTGGATTAAATAGTGGGGCATAGATTTTAAATAAATAAATCTCAGTGCTGGATTCAGAAATTTCAAATTGTTGAATTTAGATAATATATAATTGGCTCAACAGCAGTTAATCTCTGATTTTTATTATTGGAGACTTTACTTCTTTCAGACCTTGGCATTAAGAACACATGATTGACGATGAACTCTGAATTTAAGTTGAACGCTAAACTCAACTTTGATCACTCCCCCCCCCCCCATTTTTTGAAAAGGGAAATTCTGGGGGTGAGTGCAGCAAGACACAGCCCTACAAGATTCCCTTTCCTTAAGGGAAATGATCTGGATAATCCCTTTCCTGTGGTTGTGTGCGGACTCTTATCTGGGAGAACCGGGTTTGATTCCCCACTCCTCCACTTGCACCTGCTGGAATGGCCTTGGGTCAGCCATAGCTCTGGCAGAGGTTGTCCTTGAAAGGGCAGCTGCTGTGAGAGCCCTCTCAGCCCCACCCACCTCACAGGGTGTCTGTTGTGGGGGAGGAAGATAAAGGAGATTGTGAGCTGCTCTGAGACTCTTGAGTGGAGGGCAGAATATAAATCCAATGTCGTCGTCGTCTTCTTTGTCTTCCTTCCATTGAGCTCCTCAGCAGGTCTCAGTCACAGGGGAGAGGGGTGCAACCACACCCTAGTCCCTCTTTCCTGTGGGCTCTCCAGTTGTCTCTGGGCCATGACCATGCTGTTCCTCCCTGCCTGTCACTTTCCCGCCTTTTAAAGTCCCTCCTCCAGGGTGGAGCCTCCCCAGACTTACCAGTCCTCCCTCCTCGGGGCCAAACTGGTGTAAATGGCACTTCCCTCATTCCCTGGGACATGAATGTCCTGACCCCACCTCCCTCCACCACCACCCTCTGATCTCACCGTGTTGGGGCATCCCAGTGTTTCCCACTGCTCTGGCAGGGTCTCCCTTCGTCAGTCCTGCCTGTGGTAAAAGCATGGAAGGGGAAGCCGCCCCCCTCCCCCGAAAGAAATTTCTTATAAATTAGCATTTGTAGTTTTGTCACTGGATGATCCAGTGTGCACAAGTAGCTTCTAGAGCAGATGGAGTTCCTGCAGTGCTTCTATAAGCTTAATAGTATATCTTCTTAAACATTCTTCCTTTTCAGCTTGGAAAAGTAGGACAACAGTTTCTTTTTCATATGAGAAGGCAACAGAAAAAAAAACATTAAACATTAATGTAAGAAAAAGCGCCTCTTGACAGCACGCAATCATTTCTCTTCTCCCTCCACTTCACTTCAGTTGGTAATTATCTCTTAAGATTTGATGTGCATTTCTGACAGCTCTTGAATCTTGAGAGAATAACAATCCCATTTCATTAGCTTCTTAATTAGCTTAAATCACATACACGTGTCTTCAGAAAACCAGGTTGAACTAGACTAATGGAGGAACAGCAAGACAGCTAACTGAGACCAAAAACAAGTAAATTAGGTTGCAAATTAGGTTGCGTAGGGAGCTCTTCACCAAGGCACACTGCCTAAGGCATGACCAATCAATCCACTACACTGATGCAAGTCTCCCAGGCCTGCACAAGCTTTTTGACCTGAGATCTCTGCACAACAGTGCTTTAGTCACTTAAGCTGTCCTGTTCTAAGTAGGAATGATTATGGCTGTTGCAACTGGCCACAACAGTAGCAGAACCTCTGAAGCATGGGGGTTCCAGATTTTCTAGATGTCAGCCACCTAGGATGCTCCAGAAATGTGTTTGTTGGGTGTGTGTGTTTCATCAGTGCAGGGGCAAACCATGCTCTTAGCTTCTATGGAATTTAGCCCCTTTTACATTGATGTGTATTTGCTAGGAAGAAAAATGCATAACGATGATGGCTTAACAATGCAATCCTAAACAGAATTACACCTTCCAAACCCATTGATTTTGCTGTTTAGGATTGCTTCATTCCTTTGTTTAGGGTTGCAGTTTAAAAGGCATCGGTGCAATCTTCATCTAATTATGGCTTGATAGTGCCAGTTTTAATAATAATTTAAAGGCTAATTAATAAACCAGATGCACAATAATGTTACTGTATTCTGCTTAGCACAGGTGTTTAAATATAAATTGTTGTTGCTGCATTCAAATGGAGAATGTCTTCAAGTTGGTGGAAGTCTGTGGCCTTTTCCTTTGTTATTAAATATATCCATGCCTTTTATGATTATTATTTGGGAACACATGACTTCTTCATACAGATAGTCCCTATCTGCTGAAGTTATTTTCTTAAACATAATTTAGCTATGGCTATTAATCAGAGATCATCTATAAGCATGTTCCTTAACATAAACTATGCAAACAGAGTAGATTCCACGTCTCAGCATTACTGTGCCATTTATACCACAACCCATTTCATTGTTTATTGAATGTGCCATCTTGTTGATTGTATTGACTCTGTGTAATCCACCTTGGGTCCCAGTGAGAAAGGTGGACTATAATTAGCTTACATACGAAAATAAATTAATACTATAGAACCCATTTCTCCTTTTGCCAAATATAATTAGCAAAGTAGGTTGCTTCCATCAGCAAGCAACAACTTCATGCCTGAGAAATAGTTTTTATGGAGGAGTTATTTTAACTTGGAAACCTCCTGGTCATCTCTTCTGCAATCATTAGACACTAGTTTCTCCCTTGGGCACACTGTCTTTTCAGTGTAGTATGGCCCTCTCTTGTTTAGCTGGTGCAGATATACCGAGGATCCGTGTGCAGTGAGTCTCATCCCTTTTCTAAATTCATAGTAAGGTTATGAAAGTGCCTGTTAGCATGTGCTTTCCTTCTCTGCTGGCAGTAAACAGAAGCCTTTCATATCTGTAAGAGATGAAATACCTGAAATGGTAGCAATATTTGTCTCTTTGAATGGAAGCCTGGGAGACAAATTGACACTCCGTCTGGCTCATGCTTCCCTTTTTTTTAATCTTTTCATATAGACAGTAATGCAAACAGATTGAAGAGAGATCTCAAAGGAAAACATGTGACAAAAAAGGTGGGAACGTGCAAGAAAACAGAAGGAAGTGGGCATATTAGGTTTGAAGCAGATCACAAATGCAACTGTGCAGTCTTCAGCAATCACAAAGGGACCATAAAGGAAGGGGAGAACAGGCTTAGCAGATCACTAAGAACTGCAGTTGTAGCAGAAAAGATTGAACTGGAGTGTCATAAACAGTGTCCATATGAAAGAGCTATTAGTTTAGGCATATTTGTGGATGCTGTAAAATGTGTTAAAGATATTAGAACCTTTAACAACAGGATGGGTTGATTTTTAAATACTCCAGCTTTCCCATTTGCATGCACGCTAGGTTTTCCTTTTAAAAAGTGAATAGTAATGTTGATTTTTAGAAAGCCCCATGGTAAAGTTGCAATACTGCAGTCCTAAGCTTCTCGCAACCTGAGTTTGATCCCGGCGGAAGTTGAGTTCAGGTAGCTGGCTTGAGGTTGTCTCAGCCTTCCATCCTTCCGAAGTCAGTAAAATGTGTACTCAGCTTGCTGGAAGGAAAGTGTAGATGACTGGGGAAGGCAATGGCGAACCACCCCATAAAAAAGTCTGCTGTGAAAATGTTGTGAAAGCAATGTCACCCCAGAGTTGGAAATGACTGGTGCTTGCACAGGGGACTACCTTTACCTTTAATGTTGATTTGCTGCTGAACAAAGCCATTATACCATACAGAAACGTCATAGAATCAGAGCTGGAAAGACCTCCAGGGTCATCTAGTCCAACCCCCTGCACAATGCAGGAACTTTACAAATACCTTTGCCCAACTCATACATCCCCAGTGATCCTTGCTCCATGCCCAGAAGATGGCAAAAACCTCCAGAAAACCTTGCCAAACTGGGCTGGAGAAAAATTGCTGACCAACCCCAAAGTGTCAATCAGTATTTCCCTGGGCGTGTAAGAAAAGGCCATGAGAACTAAGCACTGATGCAACCTTTCCCACCCTCCCTCTCATGATCTGCCTAACTCACAGCATCAGCATTGCTGTCAGATGGCCATCTAGCCTCTGTTTAAAAACCTCCCAGGAAGGAGAGCCCACCACCTCCTGAGGAAGCCTGTTCCACTGAGGAACCGCTCTAACTGTCAGGAAGTTCTTCCTAATGTATAGCTGGAAACTCTTTTGATTTCAACCCGTTGGTTCTAGTCTGCCCTTCTGGAGCAACAGAAAACAATTCTGCATCATCCTTTATATGACTGCCCTTCAAGTACTTGAAGATGGTGATCATATTACCTCTCATTCGTCTTCTTTCCAGACTAAACATACTGAGCTGCTTCAACCTTTCCTCATAGGACTTGGTCTCCAGACCCTTCATGATATTCCTTGCCCTCCTCTCAACATGTTCCAGTTTGTCTATAACCTTCCTAAATTGTGGTGACCACAACTGAACACAATACTCCAAGTGATGTCTAACCAGAGCAGAGTAAAGCAATTCCATTACTTCACATGAGCTGGACACTATACTTATGTTGTTACAGCCCAAAATTGAATTTGCCTTTTTAGCCACCACATCGCATTGCTGACTCATGTTCAGCATATGATCCAATAAGACCCCCTAGATCAGGAGTGTCAAACATGTGGCCCCAAGGGCCATATCAGGCCCCCGGAAGGTTCCTATCAGATCCCCAATCAACTAACTGTTATCTGCTTCCTTCTCCCTCTCTCTTGCTCCCTTCTGCATAACAGCTTGCTTTGCCAGGCTTGCACAGGAGCTACAGAGCAAAGCCTCTATTTTCTCCATTGGCTGAGGCTCCTCCCTTGGGGGGGAGGAATAGCTTGTTTTGCCAGGCTCTCTCAATCACACAGCAGAGCTACTGAGCCAAGCTGCTCTTCCTTCTGTTAGCTGAGGCTCCTTCCCCTCCTGGTGCCCTGGAGAAGGAGGGAAAGAACCAGAGCTTCCTTTGCCCAGTTACCTGGATCACTTAGGAGAGATACAGTGAAAGCACCTTTAAGACTAACAAGTGCTAATCATGCTTTAAGTTTTTTTAAAAAAATCTTGTGTTTGTCTGTGTCCTTTGTAAAGTTTATATCTCTGCTACATAATCTTAAATAGGAACACACATGGCTCGGCCCATCAAGGTCTCATTTATGTCAGATCTGGCCCTCATAACAAATGAGTTTGACACCCTTGCCCTAGATCCTTTTCACATGTACTATTGCCAAGACAAGTCTCCCCCATCCTATAATTATGCATTTGATTTTTCCTACCTAAATGCAGAACTGTTAAAATCCTTGTTAAAATTCATTTTATTTGTCTTAGCCCAGTTTTCCAGCCTCTCAAGATCCTGTAGCCTGTTTCTGTCTTCTCCCAATTTAGTATCATCTGCAAATTTAATAAGCATTCCCTCTATTCCTTCATCCAAATCATTTATAAAGATGTTGAACAAAACAGATCCCAGGACAGATCCTCGAGGAACTCCACTTGTCACTCCCTTCCAAGAGGATGAAAGTGTGTGTGTAAATTTTTACCGGGGTTAGAAAATGTTACACAGTACAATTTCATATTAAATCCTGATAAAACAAGCCAAATCAGATCACACTCTGTTTTTAGCATCAGATAATGCTCCAGTTCCAACTTTCCTGGAAAACTCACATCACTGCTTATGCCTGATATCAAGCTGCATTATGGTAGAAGTTATCTACCTACCTATCCACACACACATACCACAGATAAACAATATTTTATTTCAAAATATAACCTCTGTACATGTGAACCAAACAACCTAAATTTTATGAAAGCAAGGATTAGTAGCTGTGCAGAGAAAAGCCCCTCCCTCATGGGATAGAACATACATTAGGCTGATATTCATTACTTGAGAAATGAGCAAATTACAAAGCACAGGGGGCATGTATTAAGTATATCTGATCATCTAGGTGGGCTCAGTGGATTATTCTGATGCAAAAAAGAATAGTAATTATTGGAGCCAAAACTGGGTCCCAGTAGTTATGATGTCATATCAGTTCCCTATACCCTTTAACAAGCCCTTTTCATTTATTGTTTACATAAGAGAGTATACCTTAACTCAGTGGCCCAATTCAGCTATCCTACCAAACCATAGCATTTATTGACTAATGGAGCTCAGACCTAGTGTGAGATTCCAAACAGTTTGGCCTCTTTGAGTTTTAGAGGTTCTTCACTACCTTCTGCATTCTGCCTGCTCAGTGTTCCCTTCTCAAGGTGCAGTCACTTCTGAAGGCAGAATATTGGGTTGGACTCAGCCAGTTTGGTGTAGCGGCTAAGTACGCGGACTCTTACCTGGGAGAACCAGGTTTGATTCCCCACTCCTTCACTTGCAGCTGCTGGAATGGCCTTGGGTCAGTCATTGAAAGGGCAGCTGCTATAAGAGCTCTCTCAGCCTCATCTACCTCACAGGGCGTCTGTTGGGGGGGGGGCAAGGGGGAAGGTAAAGGAGATTGTGACCACTCTGAGACTCTGAGATTCAGAGTATAGTATAGGGCGGGATATAAATCCAATTTCTTATTGTCATCTTCTAAATTGGCAGTTTCTGTTGATTCCCCTCTTCCTGCCTCAGACTCTGGCCATGCAATTCCTCGAGGGAGGGGCATGTCTCCCCAAAACAGAGTTTTGTGGAGATCAGTGGGCTGTGGTGGGAAGTAGGAAAGTTCAAGTGTGCTGTTGGAAAATGCAGTCTGGATCCATTAACCAATAACCCCATAGTTTGTTAATTCAGACATCATGCCGTACTACAGCTAGCAGAAACCAGCATTTGCAAACCTACTTAAAATAATGACTCATTGTCCTGTTAAGTCAGCTACCTACAAACCATGATGTGTCAATTTGTAAACCTCATCACGCTGTCATTAATTGTAACAGTTGGCTTGGTGTGATGTCTGAATGAAGCCAGTGTGTTTGATATAGGTTGCCAATTCTGGGTTGGAAATTTTCTAGGAATTTGGGGCAGAGTTTAGGAAGAGAGGTCTGCAGGGGTATGATGCCATAGAGTCCACCCTCAGAAGCTGGCAGCATTTCCTCCAGGAGAATTGATCTCTGTAGTCTAGCGATCACTTTGTGAAAGAACTCCAGGCCCCATCTGGAAACCAGCAACCCTAGTTTGATACTGTATCATGGGTTCATTCATAAGTGATTATAAGTATAGGTTTTGCTTGGATTAAGTTTTGATGGAATTTAGAGTGTTTTTAAATAATCTGCTTATGCCTGATTTTTTTTTTAAAACTGACTTCAAATGTAAATAATATTTTTAATCTGCCTTTCCTAAAACCCTTCCAGTTCTGATTACCTAGCCCTTCAGAAGTAGCCATAGTAGCATAATTGTGGTAATCGAGTTCATTGATACATTAAAGCACACTTAGTTGTGTTTTGCATCCTAAACCATTGCATTTTTGGTTTATCGTTTTTGCTCTTTTTTAGCTGTACTCACTGAAACCTTATTTGTATTTTATTTTTATTGCAGTTGTCTACCTTGTGATTTTTCATCTGTCGTTTGTCATGTTTGTGTGGTCCTATTGGAAGACAATTTTTACATCTCCCGCCTCCCCTTCCAATGAGGTAAATGTCAGCACTGGCAAAATTACACCACTTTTGCTATTGAACCACTTTTGCTACTGATGCTTGCTTTAAAAGTACAATATCACTTATTTTGTTCCCCTTCCGTAATTAATATACAGTTTGTGTTGAGTTATCAGATTATTTTCTATAGCTACCACATTATTTTCGCTTACTATGATTTCATTAATTTGAATGTAAATTGTTCAGATAGTCCATAAGAGAAGCCATGTTGGATCAGGCCAATGGCCCATCCAGTCCAACACTCTGGGCGTTTTCGCACTGACCTTCAAGTGGCGCGACCACCCTCTTCACACCGGAGGATCTACCCGGATTTCGCACAAGAAGCGCCGGCACACCCAAAAGAGCCGGCTACTTCCGTCGCGAAACCCGCTCAAACGGAAACCGCCAAGAAGCAGGAAAACGTTTGAGCGGGTTTCGCGACGGAAGTCGCCGGCTCTTTTGGGTGCGCCGGCGCTTCTTGTGCGAAATCCGGGCAGATCCTCCGGTGTGAAGAGGGTGGTCGCGCCACTTGAAGGTCAGTGCGAAAACGCCCTCTATGTCACACAGTGGTAAAAAAAAAAAACAGGTGCCATCAGGTCTATCGGTGGGGCCAGTGACACTAGAAGCCACCACACTGTTGCCCCTCCCAAGCACCAAGTCCTGGTGAAGTAATCTGATAATACAACATTCAGGTATAACATTTTGAAATGCAGTCCTGTTATTTAAATTTATAATCCTGTTATCTGACTCAGCACATACTTGTTTCTGTAAACCTCTGTAGCTTAACAATTTTGCATTACAATTAGAGTTTAGTCTCGTTTAGGAGCTGCTCTTGTTGTAAGCAGACTGCCCAAAACAGTCTGCCCAAAACACCAAACAACAAAGGCCATAATTTTGTTACAATTCATACTGAGAGCATCTGACTACATGTACGTCATCCTTTTAAAAAGCCAATTTGCAAGGATAGCCAAGTGAACTTCTTAGAGTTCTATCTTTGTCTTTCTGTTCTTGGATTCCACAGGCAGCTGCATCTATCTTATAATATCTAGTATACCATAAAATGAGTATTTTAAAAGATCCAAGGAAACTGGTATAACCAGTGTGGTATGTGTGCTTAGAGTTTTGGACAAGACCTGAGTAGATAGGGGTACAAATCCCCACTCACTATGAAACTTACTGGGTAACCTTGGGCCAGACATTTTCTCATAGCTTAACCTACCTCACAGGATTGTTGTGACCATAAAATGGAAGGGGGGGATCCTGTTTGACTCCCTGCATTCCTTGGAATAAAGGTAGGATAAACATGTACTAAAGTAAATACAGGCAACCTACATGTTCAGAGTTAACACAGTGTCACCTCAGTTTTGTGCTGAGCAGGGCGGGGCCATATTAACCCAACATGCTAAATACTCAACATGCAGAACAGAGCCAGGATCATATTGTCTGGAACTAATACTGCAAACCCTAGACTATAATTTATTAAAAGCATTTGTATGCCATCCACACACAAATATGAGAAGTGAGGTCTGTGAGGGAATGCCATGTGAAACAGATAAATTTTGCTGGTAGAAGACAGTGATAGAGAAGGATAGACAAATCTCCCTTTCCTGAAAAAATTAAAAACGAGGCTTTTGTGAGAGAGGCGACTCTAACATGTATAGCTGTAGCATAATGTTTTTGAAAAATACTGCTGTCTTTTTAAGGAGTCAAAACAATTCTTCTTCATACATTCTTCCACACAGTAGAGCAGGGCTACTCTTTCTGTCACTGTGAAAAGTTAGGCTGTAGCTAGGGTGGCCAGACCGTCCCGGTCACCCGGGAAAGTCCCGGTTCTGGCCCCCAATTCCCGGCTCCCGGGCTGGCTATACCAGGACCATTGGAGGTCCCGGTTTAGCCAGCCAGAGAGCCGGTGGGCCGCGCGTGCAGGCGGGGAAGGCGGTGAGGGAGGGAGGGAGCGTCCCTGTGCGTGCGCAGGGCGATTGTGGCGGGCTCTGCGCATGCGCAGGGACGCTCCCTTTCTCACTCGCCGCCTTCCCCGCCCGCGCGCGGGCCTCCACTGCAGGCGGAGGCCGGGGAGGCGGCGGAGAGGCCGGCGCTGGTCGCTGGAGGGCCTCCAGTGACCAGCGCCGGCCTCTCCGCCGCCTCCCCAGCCTCCGCCACCGGGCCCCGCGCGTGGGCCTCCACTGCAGGCGGAGGCCGGGGAGGCGGCGGAGAGGCCGGCGCTGGTCGCTGGAGGGCCTCCAGCGACCAGCGCCGGTCTCTCCACCGCCTCCCCGGCCTCTCCGCCGCCGCCGGGCCCCGCCTTGGAAGCAGGTAAGCAGGGCAGGCAGGGAGGGAGGGGGCCGAAAGCGGGGGGGGCGGCTGGCGGGAGGGGGCGGCCTGCCTTCCTTCCTTCCTTCCCTCCCTCCCTCCCTCCCTCCCTCCTTCCTTCTCTCCCTCCTCCCTTCCTTCCCTCCCTCCCTCCTTTCTTCCTTCCCTCCCTCCCTCCTTCCTTCCTCCCTCCTTCCTTTCTTCCTTCCTTCCCTCCTTTCTTCCTTCCTTCCCTCCCTCCCTCCTTCCTTTCTTCCTTCCTTCCCTCCCTCCCTCCTCCCTTCCTTCCCTCCCTCCCTCCTCCCTCCCTCCTTTCTTCCTTCCTTCCCTCCTTCCCTCCCTCCCTCCTCCCTTCCTTCCCTCCCTCCCTCCCTCCTCCCTTCCTTCCCTCCCTCCCTCCCTCGTTCCTCCCTCCTTCCTTTCTTCCTTCCTTCCTTCCCTCCCTCCTCCCTTCCTTCCCTCCCTCCCTCCCTTCCTCCTTCCTTCCTTCCTTCCCTCCCTCCCTCCCTCCCTCCCTCCCTCCCTTCCTTCCTTCCTTCCTTCCTTCCTTCCTTCCTTCCTTCCTTCCTTCCTTCCTTCCTTCCTTCCTTCCCTCCCTCCTTCCTTCCCTCCCTCCTTCCCTCCTTCCTTCCTTCCTTCCTTCCTTCCTTCCTTCCTTCCTTCCATCCATGGCTCTCAAATATCCGATGTTCATGTCTTGCGGCTCTCAAACATCTGACCTTTATTATGTGTTGCTCTTTTGTTAAGCAACTCTGGCCACCCCTGGAGTAGACAATACTGACTTTGGTGGACCCAAGCACTGATTCAGTGTAAGGGAGCTTTGTGTTTGTGTCTTCTGGTGCAATTTTGTTCTCAAATCCTGTATTTACTTCATCAGTATATGGGATAAGGCACTTTCTCAACTGTGCTGCATAATGCAGCCTATTTATTTTGTCCTGTTTGCTCTGTTGGCTCTATCTGCGCCACCTTCATCACTTTCGGGGTGCGGATCCCCCAGTGGGGTGGTCTCCCGACTCCCTCCGCCAGCTGTTTCTGATAGCCCTGCGCCCCCTCTTTCATTTGATATGTGTCCCGTGCAGGTGCCACCCTCCCGCCGGGAGATGCCGCAAAATGAGCCCCCTTGAGGCTTATGGCGGCAGGGCTCGGGGGAAGCGAGCTAGACTGCTGTTCTTTTGAGGGGTTATAGAGTGTTTTGAGCCCGTCCCTGTGGCATCGGTCCCATCGTTGTGGGGCCCAGGGGGCCGGCGCAGCGGCCCGCTGAAGCAGCCTGTCGGTCACTTCCGGGTTCCTGTCCTGCATCTCGACCTGTGTTATTAGTGACAGGCTACTTCCATGTCTTTCCCCTTTTATTTGCCATGGTGTGATGGGGCCAGATGCCATGATCTTAGTTTTTTTGATGTTGATTTTCAAGCCTACTTTTGTGCTCTCCTCTTTCACCCTCAACAAGAGGTTCTTTAGGTCCTCCTCACTTTCTGCCATTAGAGTAGTGTCATCTGCATATCTGAGGTTGTTGATGTTTTCCCCAGCAATCTTAATTCCGGCTTGTGCTTCATCCAGACCAGCATTCCTCATGATGTACTCGGCATATAAATTAAGCAAGCAGGGTGACCATATACATTGTCGAACTCCTTTTCCTATTCTAAACCAATCAGTTGTTCCATATCCCGTTCTGACAGTTGCTTCTTGACCCTTATACAGATTTCTCAGGAGACACGTGAGGTGGGCTGGTGCTCTCATCTCTTTAAGGACTTGCCACAGTTTGTTGTGATCCACACAATCAAAGGGTTTAGCATAGTCAATGAAGCAGAAATAGACATTTTTCTGATACTCCCGTGCTCTCTTCATAATCCAGCGAATGTTGGCAATTTGGTCTCTAGTTGCTCTACCTCTCCGAAACCCAGCTTGAACTTCTGGTAGTTTCCGATCGACGTACTGCTGAAGCCTAGCTTCACCTTAAAGCACCTTAAAGACTAACAATTTTTTATTCTGGCATGAGCTTTTCTCCCTGCTTTGATAATCCTTTTTGTTACAACTTTGTATTAGAACAAATTTGTCCGCAAGTTGGCTATCACGTAGCAAAGGGAATGTAGTAGAATATATTTTCAGTTTATTGAAAATGCAGTCCTTGTATATTGTGGCATCCTGTTACCAAAGTATCATAGCATTTTTAAAAATTCCAGCAGGTTGCTTTGTATTGCAGCATCACATTTTGTAATAATGACAGACAGTTGGTATTGCATGAAGGGACAAAAAACTCCTGTTTTCTCCAATTTAATTAGGAACCATTCTAGAGGTTGCCTGAAATAGTTTTTCCTGGTTTGTAAGTTTGTGTTTCTTTGACCATAATATAGAGATAATGTTGAGCAGAACACTCTTATGTTCCCTTCTCTACTCAGAGGTAGACAAAAGCAGTATATTGAAGCATTAACCATTTTATTTAATCAGTATCTTCTGGTTGTCAGTTAATATTTTCTGTGGTCAAGCTTTTTCTTCTTGTGGATGACTTTATTTGCTTTTGAGCTTACAAACAAGTTGATAGAAAATGCTTGCCCTGGAGTAGAAGCCAGAATATTCACATGATGTTCTTTTTACTTGGGGCTGATATGGCCAGTAAAGTAAATTATATTACTACAATAAAGTAGTTACAGATCAAGCATTCGCAATTATAGCAGCTCCTTGTGTCTTCCTGGGCATGTTTTGTTGTCTTATGTGAACTAGACTGATGGGAGTAGCTGCCCTTACTTTCTTTTAATAATCATCCCTTAACCTTTGCCTCTAATAGTCTACATAATGAAAATTAGAAGGTGTCTCTCTTTTTTTTTTCTGTCATGAAGATAAATCACAATGAAAACTTCACCTGCTACTTCTTTTTGTGCCAAACTGCTGTTAAAGGCACATGAGCAAATAATTTTTTAAAAAAGCAATGAGCTGCTAATAAGACTGGTTCTGAAGACCACTGTACCCTTGTTATGAGGCAAATACAAACATTGCATACTGTGCTGATGTTCCACACATCATTATAGATGGTGGTGTACGAAGACACATGTAAATGGTGTTTAAATGTATGAATATGCCTAATGACCTTTGATATATTAAACCACACCTAGGTTGACCATAAATGAGAAAGTGGAATACTTTTATTTAGAGACAGAGATTTTGAAAGGAAGCTTTGACTAACCTCCCCGTCTTTCAGAGCAGCAACACATGTTATGTATAATTGCTGCATGAACATCTGTGATACACTGTTGTTTCCCTGTGGATGGTGTACACATATGACATTCAAAAACAGTTGTTTATCAGTTACTGGGTAACGATAACTGTGAATAATCTCACTTAGCTGCTAAAATAATAGGTAATTTGGAATGAAGTTTGTTCAGTCTCTCTTTCCTCCGCCCCCGCACACATCCTTTTAATGGCAAATGGAGAGTTACCGTTTCTGCTGCAAAGAGCCTGGGGTGGGAGAGATTTGGTTGGAAGACGCACGCTCTAGGGATTCTTTCAGCTGTGCTGACTGCAGAACAGATTCTGAGGAATGACAGTTGGCCTCAGTGGACATGTCTCCTGCTTTAAGATAAAATATCCAGTTGCCTGTTAAACTCCCAACCCAGGTCAGCTAAAGGCCTGTGCCTATGCTATGCTCTGTGCTGCATGCATTTTCTAGCAGTGCATGCACAGAACCCTATATTTGCCAATGCTGAGAGGTGGTTCCAACTCTTAGTCTTTTTCTGCAAGAGGTCTTTAACATTGGTTGTGGCACTTTCCTTCCCCACCGCCCCGTTCCCTTTCTGGTTCTCAGTGGATCCAAACGAGCCATCACACATTACAGCTAGGAGTGCTTGTTACAGCAGTTAAAGTGACAACCATAAAGCAGTGACAAACCAGCACTGCAAATTGGCTCCTAGAAGACAGGTTTCAATTAGAATTGTTTGCCTCTCTTTTTCTCTCTCTCTCTCATGTATCTCTCATGTCGTCCTGGAAACTAGATAGGAGGAAGCAGTGAAAGAACAAGCTGTATGGGGCAGAATCAGATGTTTGTATGCCACTCCAAAGAAATGAGTAGAGGAAACATCAGTAATGCTGAAGCCCTACCTATAGTCTCTAGCTAACTAACTCCACTCCTCCTCTTCCAAAAACTGCTTTGCTGTATGTAAATAGCTGGCCAGGAGAGGGGGGAGTAACAGTAACATATCAGGAAAAAAAGCTTATGGTAGTTCTAATGGTCTTTAAAAATATTTTAAAAGTAATGTGTAAGTTATTGCTATGTTTTGGGTGTCTTCTGCACATTTCAGCTATGTGCTGTTCAATGTACTTTATGATTATGCATCGCTTAAGCTGGTTTTTAACATCTAAAATAATTATTTTGCCTTTTTCTTCAGTTCTGTTTATCCAAATCAGATAAAGAGCAATATGAAAAGGAAGAAAGACCAGAATCCCAACAGGAAATTCTGAAAAGAGCTGCTAAAGACCTTCCCATTTATACCACAACAGCATCAAGAGGTCAGCCTGTAAACAGTCCCATCATTGCCAAATCTTTTTATGACCACAGTGACTCATGTTCTTCTCTCTGGTTTTAGCCAGTCTCTTTACAAACAGCCCATAGATAAATTCTCTAAAATAAAAACCAACTACAATTTGGTATGGACATTAACTGCATTGTCAAGTTGCAGCTGCGCTTTATCTGTAGCAGCACCATGTATGCACACATAGTGTTGCGTATTCCTATTGTAGCTGTTCATCTGATGTTAGTTCAATATTATATTAATGTTTAGTATGTCAGATATGTATCTTGCATTCCTGTTTACTTCTCACCTTAATAACATGTGTTAACTGTTAACCATCTTCACAGTCTGCCATGGATGTGATGAACCAATCTATTCTCAGAGCTCTTTATTTCACAGTTTACCTGTTGTTATTCTATTTATTTAATTAAGCATTAAGATTCCTCAATCCTTTTAATGATTGATGATATGATGAAACCTATTATGCAAAGCAGAGCATCTCTGAACTTACAAGCACATATTTAATACCTTGATTTTTGAAATGTTTAATGCAGCCATAAGATACTGTGATAGATGCCAACTAATCAAGCCTGATCGATGTCACCACTGCTCAGCCTGTGACCTGTAAGTACCTCCTAGCTCTAGAGCAGAAGATACTTGTGGTGATTGAATGCTTCTGAGGGTATTCAGTAGCAAGTACATCTTCAAATTCAAAACGTCAAGTGTTACATTAATTTTTCCTAATACAAGGTTGTTATCTAGTTGTTACACAAATATAGTTGTACAGTTTGTTTCACAGGCATTACACATGAGAGATCACTATTTATAGCTGAATGACTTACTGTGCAATTCTAAACCAAGTTATATCCTCCTAAGCTCATTGACTTCATCAGGTTTATAAATCTGTTTAGGATTGCACTGTTAGCTTCCACAACCTATTTTATTTTCAGAAACCAGATTAATAACAGGAATGTGTGAAACCATGAGCTATTCTACTTGTTACAAAATTGGAGTCAATTGCACCTTTAAGACCAGCTTAGTTTTATTCAGAACGTAAGCTTTCGTGTGCATGCACACTTCTTCAGACGAGGAATGAGGTACAGTAAGCAGAGCCACATATAGCTGGTGTGGTTTGGAATGCCAAGTGGTACAAAGTTAAAAACCAATAGCAGAATAGTAAAATTAACAAATTCAGAAAATCTTTGATCTGGGTTGAATTAGCGTGGGAAACCATAAAACCGTAACATGTCAGAATGTGAGAATGCCTGTTAATTATTCCATTGCTAATAAACCTGGGTCAAAAAGAAGGCATTTCTTTCCCAGAAGTTTTTCCTGTCCAACTAATTTACCTTTTAACATGTAACATAAATATATACATCATTCTAGTTTGCTATTAGGAAAAAATACATTAAAATATAGTAGAAGATGGGTTTAATATATGTAATGAGATAAACAGCCAATATCCCTAGTTTGAGTATGTCAGTACAAAAGCATTATTCTGATACACTATCCTAAAAGAGAAATACATTGGAATACTGTGGTTATATCGCCCTACTTGGTGAAAGTGGGTCTAGCATATGTAATGAGATTTAAAAAAAAAAAACAATATCTCTGTTCAGTCCTGGGGAGGTGTTTGTTCCAAGTTTCATAACAGTTTGTAATTCAGCAATTCCCCTCTCCATTCTGTTCTTGAAGTTCTTTGTACCACTTGGCATTCCAAACCACACCAGCTATATGTTACTCTGCTTACTGTACCTCATTCCTCATCTGAAGAAGTGTGCATGCACACGGAAGCTTATGTTCTGAATAAAACTAAGTCGGTCTTACAGGTGCAATTGACTCCTATTTTGTTCAACTACTTCAGACCAACACAGCTGCCTGTTTGGATCTATCTACTTGTTACAGTTTAATACTGAGCATTTATATTCTTCTTTCACTGTTCATCACACACATTCACTTATAATCCCAAGACTGGCCAGCATTATGATTGGAGTTGCAGGAAGGAAGGGTTGTCTGAAGTAAGATTTGAACTGAGGACTTCTTGAGCCAGAGTGCTTTCTCTTAAACACTATACAGACGAAAAGGAGGGAGATGTTGGGAAGGGGAAACCTATGTAAACAGTTTCGAGTCTTTTACCTCATTCCAGCACTGATAGCATTTGAATAAGCTTTACTTCACTGAGACCCACCTACTGTAAATTTTCTATAATAAAGTAATGATTATACATTAGAATACACTCTAGCTAATGATTATACATTAGAACAAAGTATAGGATGAGAGTATAAATAATAAAGATCAAATTATGAGGTACACAGTATCTTGGAACCCTGACCTGGATAGCCCAGGCTAGCCCAATCCCATCAGATCTTGGAAGCTAACCAAGGTCAGCCAGTATTTGGATGGGAGAATCCCAAGGAATACCAGGGTCATAACACAGAAATAGGCAATGGCAAACAACCTCTGAATGTCTCTTGCCTTGAAAACCTTACGGGGTCACCATAATTAGCTATAACGACAGCACTATCCACCACCATCAGTAGCTTGGATTTCCCCCCATATCTTATGGTAATCATAAAGCAAAAATGAGACAGAGGTTTGGCTAGGGGCCAGACTGCAAGTGATATGAGAGATGCATGAGTACATAAGAACATAAGAGAAGCCATGTTGGATCAGGCCAGTGGCCCATCCAATCCAACGCTCGGTGTCACACAGTGGCCAAAAAAGAAAGGAGGTTCACAAGTGGGGCTAGAAGCCCTTCCACTTTGCCCCCACCCAAGTACCAAGAATACAGAGCATCACTGCCCCAGACAGTTCCAATAAGATGCTGTGGCTAATAGCCACTGATGGACCTCTGCTCCATATTTTTATCCAAACCCCTCTTGAAGCTGGCTATGCTTGTAGCCGCCACCACCTCCTGTGGCAGTGAATTCCACATGTTAATCACCCTTTGGGTGAAGAAGTACTTCCTTTTATCCGTTCTAACCCTACTGCTCAGCAATTTCATTGAATGCCCACAAGTTCTTGTCTTGTGAGAAAGAGAGAAAAGTACTACTTTCTCTTACTTTCTCCATCCCATGCATAATCTTGCAAACCTCTATCATGTCACCCCTTGGTTGACGTTTCTCCAAGCTAAAGAGTCCCAAGCATTTTAACCTTTCTTCATAGGGAAAGTGTTCCAAACCTTTAATCATTCTAGTTGGCCTTTTCTGGACTTTTTCCAATGCTATAATATCCATTTTGAGGTGGGGCGACCAGAATTGTACACAGTATTCCAAATGAGAACGCACCATTGATTTATACAGGGGAATTATGATACTGGCTGATTTGTTTTCAATTCCCTTCCTAATAATTCCCAGCATGGCGTTGGCCTTTTTTATTGCAATCGCACACTGTCTTGACATTTTCAGTGAGTTATCTACCATGACCCCAAGATCTCTCTCTTGGTCAGTCTCTGCCAGTTCACACCCCATCAGCTTGTATTTGTAGCTGGGATTTTTGGCCCCAATGTGCATTACTTTGCACTTGATGCAAAGTACATGAGTAAAATTCAGATGTAGAACAGAAGTAGAATACCAGCTGGGAGGGGACAAAGTTTTATACAGAAACAACACAAGGGAGTGGGGGGATGGTTAAGCGCTTCCTTCCCTGCCTCTACTTTACATATATATTGGCAGTTCCCCACAACTGCATTTCAGTAAAAACAATAACACAGGGAGAGAGTCTGTGCAGTGCAATGATTAGAGTACTGGACTAGGACCAGGGAGACCTGGGTTCAAATCCCCACTTCTCATGAATATTAACGGGTGACCATGGACTAGTTGTTGTCTCACCACCTATCCACTTCATAGAGGAGTTGTGGGAGGATAAAATGAAGTAGGGGGAGAATATTGTACATTGACCTGAGCTGCTTGGAGGAAGGGCAGGAAATCATAGATGTAGATTGGCTCCAAGGGCATCCAGTGGGATTTGAACTTTGGTGTTTTGGCTTATAGCCCGGTTCTCCAGATCAGAGTCTGCCACTTTTAACTAATACAGCATGCTGGCGGAATGCTGATATGTCATTATAGGCTTCAAAAGATTGAGATTTCATGTTAGGAAATGCACACAGGTGCTCTTTTAGCTTCATTCAATTGATTGGAAATGTCTTCCTTTTTTCCTTAGGTGTGTATTGAAAATGGATCATCACTGTCCTTGGTATGCTCTTCTTTTTTTCTGTTACGCGCTGATATATAAAGAAATAACTAAAAGCGTTGTTCTAGGAACATTGAATGGACTTGAGTAGAAATTTCAGAAGATCTGCTTAGGATTGTTCTCTAAATCACTTTGAGTTGGATTCAACAGATATTTTCCCCACTGGTGAAAAGAGGAGGGGGGTCCCTTTCGACCACCAAAATGGTTATGCTGGGGATCATGGGATTAGCATCGACTAAATGCCATGTGAGGTGTAATAATAATAAGAATTGGGCAACTGGGTAGGATTGACTGTAAAAGCAGTCTGGATCCCACCCTTTGTCTTGGCTGTGTCAGACAATGGAACTTCAAATCAACCAGACTCCATTCGATACAAAGTTTAAGGCTTTATTTGAGAGTTCATAGTTTCTGAGCGTGGAAAGATTGGAACTGATACATTTTTGCCAGTGAGGAGTTACTTTAAGGAATTGTACATCAAAGGTTTCTAAACAAAACTACATTCCCAAGCATTCTTAGTCTAAAGTGATACTTTTCACACTTTTCTCTTTTCTCTTTGCGGTCCTTGATCTCACAGGGATGGCCAAACCGCCATCCCCGGAGGCATTTTATCTTCAAAGGGGAATTGCCTTTGTTAGTTCCAGGGACAGGAACTCACACCAGTGTTAGGAATAATTAGGAGTCATTTCTTCTGGGGAAAGGCCAGCCAAGAGCCACCAGGGGCATTCAGACAGATTCATTGGGCCTTCCTTGCCTTACCCACATCCAATATCACATGATTTGCCAACTTCATTTGGGCTCCCAGGACAACCAACTCCCCCACCTGAAATTTGTCCCTATACTGCTCCCATGGTTCTGAATATGCATCCTATATTCATGTTGGGTTTATTGTGTTGACAGAATTATAGCACAGATTACTCAAGTTCTGTACATGTACATTTTATTAGAAAAGAGCAAGAGTATAGTAGCACCTTAAAGACTTAATAAAATTTGTGACAGGGTATAAGCTTTCATGGGTCACTGCTAACTTCTTCAAATACCTGAAGGAGTGAGCAGTGACTCATGAAAGCTCCTAAAAAGGTAAAGGTAGTCCCCTGTGCAAGCACCAGTCATTTCCGACTCTGGGATGACGTTGCTTTCACAACGTTTTCACGGCAGACTTTTTACGGGGTGGTTTGCCCTTGCCTTCTCCGGTCATCTACACTTCCCCCCCCCAAGCTGGGTACTCATTTTACCGACCTCGGAAGGATGGAAGACTGAGTCAACCTCGAGCCAGCTACCTGAACCAGCTTCCACCGGGATCCAACTCAGGTCATGAGCAGAGAGGCCAGACTGCAGTACTGCAGCTTTACCACTGCGCCACGGGGCTCTTTATGAAAGCTCCTACCCTGCCACAAATAATGTTAGTCTTTAAGGTGCTATTGGTCTCTTGTTTTTTTCTACTGTTACAGACAAACACAGCTAACAGCTAACCATCTTGATACATATTGCAATTTTTTTTTTCAAAACACCATTTTTATTGCAGTTTAAATCAGATTATACAGCACAGTATTATTTAAAAGATTATCATGCATAAATGGTAATCAAAATAATAATATCAAATACAAGTAAATAGTACTGTATAGCAAAATATTATAAAATACACAGTACAGATTATATAGCTCTTAATGTCGAAGTAGTAAAAGGCTCAAATAAGTACAGTTACAAATTATATAGGTAAATTAGGTTTGTTGTTTCAAAATCAGTGGTATTTACCATAAACACAAATCGTCAACCAATCTAGAAATCTCATTTTGGGAAGTTAGGTACTCCAGAATAGGTAGCGAAATAGCTGAAAAGTTGGAATGTGAGGGAGGATGTTCTAACTGAAAAATATTATCAGTTATCTTAGCCATCATATAATAATTCCATAATTTATTATGCCAGAGGGATATACTTAGTGGAGTTTTAGATTAGTTGTTATTTATTTTGCTTTTTACAGATTATACTTTGTAAACACAAATCCAGTTCCTGCTGTGTTAAAATTAATAGAAATTTTCACATTGATTTGGATGTGCAGGATGACACTCTAGGAACTATTAGTAATAATGATATTTTTGACAGTTTTTTTTAAATAAGAATGTCCTTCAAAATTCTTAAAGCTTGAAATAAAAGTGGGTGTAGAGCCAAGAAAAGAGAACTGGAATGTGAAAGAGAATCCATAAATGGAAACTTTTATGCAAATATACATATTATCCGCATGTTTGTATTGTCAGTCATGCTGGAAATGCTTATTGGTAAGGGGACAGTTTTATGTCTTGATTTTCAATGTCATGCATAATAAGAGAGACCTAATTTGTCCAATCTAAAAAAGAATGTTTTGGTTGATGCTTTTAAGTTACTTGCAGAAAATGTTTTTGCTGGTAGGTTAAATATCATCTAAAAAACCTGACTATGCCTAGAAGAAAATCACATTTCTCAGTGATATTTCTTTTGTTTTCTAGGGTGAATAACTGCGTGGGATTTTCTAACTACAAGTTTTTCCTCTTGTTTTTATTTTACTCCCTCCTGTACTGTCTGTTTGTTGCTGCTACAGTTCTGCAGTATTTCATAAAGTTTTGGACAGTAAGTCTTTTAATAGATCATCGCAATGTTTGTCTATCTAATACAGCATCTAGATTTTTCATTCATTTGCACATCAACTGATGCTATTTACGCTAGTTGTAAGCAGTAAAAATGTCTAATAAAATATTATATTATTATTTTTAATAATATATGCTTATCACTGAAGGTGACTGACACCCTTGGAGATATTACCTCTTACAGACCTCATCTCATATATTGCCCCTCTATGCCTGTTTTGAAAAACCACATTGCATTTGAATGTTTAAATCTGAAAAATTTCAGTATTGTCTTCATCTTATTTCAAAACAGTCTCTGTTGTCATGATCTTTGCTTGCTGTTATTGAGCCAGAAAATTCATTTAGGTTATAGAAAATCAGTGATTGGAAAGAATATTTGACAAGGTAGTCTGTAGCCTGTGAAAGTTAATTCCATAGCGAGCCAGATAATCTCTTAAATGCTGGATGCTACAAGCCTTTGTTGTCATGCTTCTGGGGGGAAAGCTAGCTAACCATCCATACGAGAGAAATTCCTTTTATTAATGTGATGATTTTAAAAAAGATAATGGGATATCTAGTTTCAAGCCACAGTTAGATATCTAGCTTCAAGCCACAGGTGCTCAGTTAGAAAAGGAATTATCTTTGACCAAATTTGGGTAAGTAAATTTGATTTCTTAAGATTTCGTGTAAACTGAAAAGTTCTTATTTATCTTCCTGTGAGGTTGGTTAGGCAAAGAAAGAGTCAATTTCTTGCTGAAGGCTATTGAAAGCTGAACCAGAATATAAACCAGAATGATACATTTGCCAAAACCAGCATTCTAGCCTCTCCATTACTCTTGTGTACTGCATTAAAAAGTGTTTAGAGGATATATTTTTTCTGAATGTTCCTTTCTTTGGGGATATTATTTTATTGAATAGAAGGAAGTGTTGCCTCTGTTTCAGGTGGGTGACATAACTTCCTTGCAGTAGTCTTCTGTGCTTCCCAAGGTTTAAACATTATTTGGGGTCACCTGCGAGGGGCAGAAACTTCCTGTGTTTCCAAAAGTGATCCATATGAAGTGTGATAACCTATCACAGGACTTTTGCATGTATGCATCAGATATGCCATAGCATGGATTGTACTCCAGTTTCAAGCATGAACTGTCTGGAAGATGTCATGAATGCATCACTAGATCAAATTCCTTCTTATACAAAGAAATGAACCAAGCTGAGGTCATGCTTGTAAAAACATCTTTCCCATTTTAATTGTTCCTGCATTTAATCTTAGCCAATAAGAAAATTCCTTCAAAGGTTTGAGTACTGCTGTTTTCCTAAAAAGCATGGTTAAGCCTCCAGGCCAGTTTGTCACAAAATGTTACAATTTTGTGTGTACTGTTTAAAAATGGGAAAGGGGGTTTGCCTGTTTTCTTTTTATTTCTGTAGGCATGTGGAGACATACTGGTTCTCCTGTACTGGAGCTATCTTTCCCACTGGCGTCAGCAGACTCTAATTCTTCAGTTTAAGCTGAATACTGGTGGTCTGTCTCTTACAGCTATCAAGAAAACTTTTTTACAAACTGAAACTCTGTATACCTGAGGAGGTGTTTCTGAAAGTAGTTCTGGAAGATCACTAAACTGGCTGGCCTCCCTGTGAATGATGAAAATGATATGCCATGAAGCTGTTAGGTTTAAATGATAGTGAGCTATTTACTCGTCAGTTTTGTTTCCCCCATCACAGTGCAGCTGAGCTGTTCCCCTTCAAAGAGGGGGAGCAATATCGAAGGGTTAAATGACCACCAGCTGACCATTTAAGCCTAACAACCTTCCCCAAACATTGTTTCCTGAGCTCTGAACCGACCCAAAGTTCATGCCAGATTTTGGCTCATGAGCCGGTTCATGCTCATCCCTAATGAAAACCGCACAATGGGCTCCCCAGGTATGCAGAACTATGTAAATTATCCTCCATTCCATATCATTAAAAACTGGCCCCTGTGAGGGACTGAAAGTGTTCTAGGAGAGATAGACTGCTGAGAGCAACCATCAGCTAAAGGGATAAAAGACATGAGGCTGTTCCAAGACCTTGAGAATTTAGAGATTTTGTATGGCAAAATCTTGATCTGAGGTGGTTTGCCATTGCCTTCCTCTTGTTAGCAACGTTATACTTCATCTGTGGTCTCCTAACCAAGTACTAACCAGGGTTGATGCTGCTTAGCTTCTCAGAACTGATGAGATCAAGCTGCCGTGGGCTATCCAGTCCAGGGCAGGAGGTGACTACCTAGGCTTAATTCCCTCTGTTTATCAGATACGTGTTTAAGAATGCCTTTGCAAAAAGAAAAAAAGGTGCTGAAATAGTATGATTCTTGAAAGTTAAGCATTTTTGAAAATGATATTGTATCAATCGTTAAAATCCACATATAGCTACTCTGTAAAGCGTGAGGTGATGTGACTGGAATTTTGTGGCATCTCAAGATCCAGTGAGCAATTTGGGTTAATATTTTTTCACCTAAAGTTCAGCATTCAGCAAAAACTAGCTGCAGTATAGCATCACTCACCCAGACATTCTCTTCTGTGCCATCACAAGACTCTAATTTATAGCTGGGTAACAAATTCTAAATACATCTAGCATCATTATAGACCTTTGGAGGCTTCTTACTTTTGCATTCAACAGACCGTTGGTTTTAACAGTTCTTCAGATATGGTATATTAGAGAGAGCAGTCTCTTCATTTTAATGGCATGTCCTCAGTGCCATTAAAATTAATGATCCTTTACTTTGACTTCATTGTGCAAGCACAAGATCACCTTTATACATTCATTGAGTGAATGCAGAATAAACCTACGGCATTGGAATGCTGCATGTTTTCTTACCTTGTGCACACACAAGCCTTTGATTTTTCTAACAACATGTTTACTGTTTCTGAACATCAGCATTGAAGGGGTATAGCTGTTTAATAAATTGTCTTTATTTGCACAAAGCTTTGCCGCAGGAAATCTGCTGAGAATTGTCCAAAGGTAAAAATATAGCATTGATGCAATTTGAGCTGAAATCTGTTCTGGGGTGCTTTATTTTGTACATTCATTTCCCAAAGTGAGTCACAAGGTGATCATACTAAAAGGAAATTTATAATCTTTCATCTGTAATATATGGGAAAATAATGTCTTTATTTATTTGATGGATATTGTTGGGAGGCTAGGGAAGAAGCCAGTGGTGATAAACATGCCATCTGAGTTAAGAAAAAATGAAACAGATATTAATGAAGCCAGTGAGGTATAGTGGTCAGAGTGTTAGACTAGGATCGGGTTTGAATATCTGCACTTAATGTGGAAGCTTGCTGGGTGACTTTAGCCAGTCACACACTCTCAACCTGCCTCACAGGGTTGTTGTGAAGATGAAATGGAGGAGGGAAGAACGTTGTAAGACACCTTGGGTCCCCATGGGGAGAAAAGTAGGGTGGGATATAAATGAAATAAATCTCAGAATGAAAAAGTGATTTACTTTTTGGTTTGAAAAATCATCTTTTAGAAAGGGTTGGTTTGTTAATTAACTGCATTAAAAATCTCATTTTCCTAAATATAAGTGAAATCTGTTCATATACTTTTCTCTCTCCAAATAATGTATATGCACAATAGAAGAACACATTAAAAAGAGAATTGTGTGATGAGTCCCCTATCATTTTTTGCTCCTCTTAAAGTCTTATAGTATGCCCCCAAAAAAGGTAAAGGTAGTCCCCTGTGCAAGCACCAGTTGTTTCCGACTCTAGGGTGATGTTGCTTTCGCAACATTTTCACGGCAGACTTTTTTTTATGGGGTGGTTTGCCATTGCCTTCCCCAGTCATCTACACTTTCCCCCCAGCAAGCTGGTTACTTATTTTACCAACCTCGGAAGGATGGAAGGCTGAGTCAACCTTGAGCCAGCTACCTGAACTCAGCTTCCGCCGGGATCAAACTCAGGTCGTGAGCAGAGCTTAGGACTGCAGTACTGCAGCTTTACCACTGTGCACCACAGGGCTCTTATAGTATGCCAATGCAATACCAAAACAGCTGGTGGAAAATTCCAGCGTAGGAGTTTTAGAAATATTCTCTGCAAGCTGGATATAAAAGAATTTGTGATAAAGTACAAGATCACCTTTATACGTTCATTGAGTGGGTTCTTCTTCCTTGGAGGTTTTTAAACAGGCTAGATGGCCATCTGACAGCAATGAAGATCCTGTGAATTTAGGGGGAAGTGTTTGTGAGTTTCCTGCATTGTGCAGGGGGTTGGACTAGATGACCCTAGAGGTTCCTTCCGACTCTATGATTCTATTATTCTTTTGCCCATCTGGAGCTCAGTTTTCCTGTGTAGGAAATGACTACAAAGGAGAGGGAGGAATTGGGCTTTAACAGCATACTTTGGTGGTGTCATCTCTGTGTCCAACTCTCTTTCCCCAGCAATCAGTCTTGGGATGAAGGACAAGTGAGCCCTTCCTTTGCCACTATGGTTAATTTGTGAGAGTCGGGTTTGATTCAGTTTCCTCTGTATTCATTTCCCCTTCTAATGATTTATTTATAATGGTCAGGAGAGAAAGAAAAGCTAATGAATAAAGAGTGCTCTGTTCCCCATTTCTTCTTCTACCCCTTCCCAGTTCCTTGGGGTTTCCCTGTTTTTAGCAATGAATTTTCATTTTGGATCGCACCAGCAAACCGCTAGCTTGTCATTCTGTCTGTTAACACTGGCCATTCAGGCTGTTCTTGGAAACAGAGTGCTTGTCCTTGGCCTGTGACAGTGAAAATTATACAGTGAAAGTGAAGGTTGCCCTTATTAGAAAAGCGTGTAGCCACAGCTGGAGCTGTTCTCCATGACTTTATCTGATTTTCTATTAATACTATTTATGCTAATGACCTCTATAGTGCACTGTACAAATTAATGACAAGATATGCGTCTGACATTCATGTCATTTTGAATTTTAGAAAGAAGGTTATTTTTTTTTTCTTTCTATTTCCTTTAACAAAGGATATGATTTCTTTTTATATTTATGCTTTCACAGGAAACATTAATCTCTGTAACTAACAATGTTGGTTATATGCAATTAAAATAAGAAATTTCTAAGCTCTAAATATACAGCAATTCAAACATAATGATTTTTGGTTTCAGTCAGAGGAGGAAGCTTTATAGGGTTTAGTAGCTGAACAGAAGGTTGATTTCAAAAAAGAGAGAAATTAATTATTTTTTCTTCTTCTCCTTCCCAGAATGAATTGCTGGACACACGGGCAAAATTCCATGTCCTCTTCCTTTTCTTTGTGGCTGCTATGTTTTTCATCAGCATACTGTCACTTTTTAGCTACCACTGCTGGCTGGTTGGCAAAAACAGATCAACAATAGGTCAGTAAATACTGGGAAGCAGGCTGTGATCAGCTAGTTTTTATCTACTGGATTGTGCATAAAGTTATATGCAGTACAAGGATCCAGGTGGGCAGCCATTGCCTGAAGAAGTGTTCATGCATACCAAAGCTTACATTCTGAATAAAGCTTTGTTGGTCTTAAAGGTGCTACTGGACTCTTGCTTTGCTCTATGCAGTATAAGGTTGCTCCTACAATAGTACCTCACCATGTACAATGTGTTTTCTGTGTGTTTTCTCTCTCTCTCACCCCCCTCACTGACCAGAATGTGTTCCCAAGCTGCCACACTAATATCTAGAGTTTTAAAGGTTTTTAAATAAGAAAACAAGCTGTCTCTTCCTGTGTCAAAGCTACACTGCCTCACCAGAACCAGGCTCCCACACAGCTTTCGTTGTGATTGTATGGTTTTGAAGGTAGTTTGATGCTAGCAACACTGTGGGAGCTAAAGGGGAACATGCTCTGAAATCGTTGTCTATGTGCCCCCTTAATTGAAGCCCAGATTGTTCAGCCATGGTTTGTTTCTAAGTCTGTACAGATTTTTTAAAAATGTTGAGGAATCATCTGGTCTTGGAGCCAGGAGAAGGCTTTCTGATAATAGAGGGCATTGTTTGAGATTGTCTTATGCGTGGCCTGTTCCTTTAGAAATCGTCACTGAAAACAGTACATTGAGAATAAATGCTTATAAATACAGCATGGTTACATGATTACTGGGATAATTAATAACTATTGATAGATCAAGCTGGGCAGCTGTGTTGGTCTGAAACAAACAGAACAGAGTCCAATGGCAGCCTTAAGACCAACAAAGTTTTATTATTACACTTTGAATGAAACTTTGTTGGTCTTAAAGGTGCCATTGGATCAATGGCAGAACAAATATTTATTCTAATGCATAGAATAAATTGTAATATACATGAGGGGGTCTACTGGTTCAAAGTTGTGTACAGCTGTTGAGGCAGCCCAGGACAAAGGCCATAACCCAGAAAGCAACCCTTAGGGCCATAATTGCCAACAAGTTGCCCATGGGCACTGTGGTGCCTACCAGTGGGTTGCCTGGTGCCAGTTTGCTTCTTTATGCAAGAACAGAAAGCCACAGCTCCTATTCTTCCACCTCTTTGTAGCAAGGGGTGATTTGAACCCAGGAGGCATCACCTTTTGTGTCTTCAGGGAGCACTGAAATAGCTGCCTGTATTGTAGGACCATGCTTGGTTTGTAGCCTCCCAACATTTTTGTGATTACCCAATGGCTGCCATTTTCTGGTGGCACCCACTCTCCACCCTCAGAATTCCAAAATGCTCACATGTTCAGCAGGCTTGGGAGGCCCCTATGTAAGGTATACAAAAGGAATTAAGAGAAGATGGGGAATGGGGGAGAGATAATGGCCTATCCTTGCCATTGGTTTGTGTGGGAAGCAGCAGGTAAGGAATTTCACAGATTGGTGTTGAAACTCTCCCCCAAACGGCTTTTCATAGTACTGCAGGTTGGGGTACCCATTAAAAGGGCAACACTCAAAGATCTTGTGCACACGGAGCTTGCTGTGAAAACTTCTGGATGGTAACCAAGGAAAATGACTGCTTTGGTGCGTTTTTAGTGGTGGTAGCTGGAAATACTTATAGGATTTGGAAGGAAAGTCCTACTTCTCTTTTTATTACAGGCTGAAGTAATGTAGTAACATTTGGATGGCCTGTTGTTCAGACACCACCGTAATAACTGTATCCTACCATCCCTCCTCCAGATAGAGCCTCCTTTACCACCAGAAGTCCCCATACTTAGTAAAGTTGTAAAAATAATTGTTTGTATCCAACATCTTTTGAATTTTAGTAAATCTGATATTGTGAATGTGTCTCTCATGCCAGTGTTTCAGATATTATCTGGCAGGTTTTGTCACTCACAAAGTCTTGAAATAGGTAATGCAGCATAGATTTATTTGTTGATGAAAGTCATAGTTTGACATACTTTTTAAACCTGTTGACTTCATTGGACTTAGAAGGATGTTAGTCTCTACAGGATGGCATTGCTAATCTACTGCAGAAGAGGTCTGCCTTTCTCTTTCCCCATCCCTTTTATAACACTTCCTTAACTTGTTTTTCCTTTCTGTGTGTTTGTGTGGTACAGAAGCTTTCCGGGCACCCATGTTTCGAAATGGACCGGATAAAGATGGCTTCTCTCTTGGATGCAGTAAAAACCTGAGAGAAGTTTTTGGAGATGAAAAAAAATATTGGTTGTTGCCTGTTTTTACAAGGTATTCTTATTTAAATTCTGTTTTCTCAGCTTCAAAAAATGTTGAAAGAGTAAAATCTTAGTTTTGCAACTAAGTCTAAACAGAGTTAGGAGAGGAAATATAACAATTTAGCAAAATTTCACCGAACATTTACTATTTTAGAAATCTTCTGATTTTAAATTCTCCAAACACTAATTTTGCTTGGTGCTAAGTGAAACATGTCCCCATGTACATAGAGCAACATGTATACATGGCTGTTTTCTTAAAATATTGTTTCTACACATAGTGGAGAAGAGAATATGTAGGTTATATTTTAGGACTGTTGCTATCTTTCAGGCATTCGTAGACATATTTACATGCAGACCCCACTCTCTGTTGTATCCTGATTTTACTTAGAATTATTCTTGTGAACATATGAACCTGCCTTAAACTGAGACAGTCTTGGTTGCTGTTATCTCTTCTGCCTGGGAATGGCTCTCCTAGATCTCAGGTAGAGATATTTCACACCACCTACTGCCTGATCTGTTTACCTGGATGTGCTGGGGATTGAACCTGGGATCTTCTGCCACTGAGCTATGGTATCAGCTTGCTTGTATTCTTCAGAGGGCACTCATAACATTCACACAATACACAAGTCTAGATTGTTGCATCATTGTAGCAAAATTTCAAGAAGTATTCTCAATGGCAGATCACTCCTCTGGAGTTTAAGGCTGTAGTCCTGTGCACACTTTGTGTGGATTGATATAGTGAGACTTTGCTTTAAAACACTGCTTTAAAAATGCATAATAGCTGCCCTGCTGGATCTGACTAGTGAACCATCTAGTCCAGCATCCAGTTTCACACTTTGTCCAGCCAGAGTTACTCAGATGTTTACCACACAACAAACTATACTAGGTAAAATCAGCTGTTCACTTAATCAGGTATAATTTCTTTGCAAGAGCATTAACTGAATGGCAGTAGCTAAAAAATAAAACCACCCATGCTTTAGAAATGTTAAGAGAAATCACAAGGACTGTGAAGCTAAACAGTCTGCATTCAGTTAATTGATAAAATTGCAAATACCTGCAATCCAGACATTCTTAAAATTTGAAGCACAGCATTGCCCATCTCCAAGCTTACTGCTCATTATAACATCCATTAATTTTATGTGTGTGCATCAAAATCTTTTAGGATGAGTTTTTCATGTCCAAGGGTAAACAATGACTGTGTTGCCAAAGAAAAATATTGTGTATAGCTTCTAGAATGTCTGTCATAATGGTGTGCAAATTAGATGTTGTTAAAATGTGCCACTTCTTTTATCTTTGCAATGCACCCTTTGGTGTTGCAAAGATTTACTGTTTAATACAACCCAGCATTCTCCTTTTATCTAATACCTACATGGCGATATGCTATCTATATGATCTATCCAGTTGAATATGTTAGTCCTTGTCTTTTCTCAAAGCATTTGGGTCTTTTTAAAACCTAGTGTATTAATTAGAGTTTTAATAATCAGTATATTAATTATATATTAACTGCTTCATGTTTATTTTATCTTGCAGCTTAGGAGATGGCAGTAACTTCCCAACACGCTTAGTGAATATGGATCCAGAGCAGCTTACCGTCTCAAGCCAAAATGAGTCTGCCAAAAGGTATTTTCATTAGGTTTTCATTTGTCTCAGTCCACCATTTCAGGGATGCAGAGAAAACACATTTTGTCCACTCTGAGCTTTGTAGAATAAGCTGGCCACAATAGTCAAATTCCGTTAAACTCCTTTTTTTCCTCAATCCTGTAGCCTGCTTCTTGTTTCTACTCCTCCTTTCCCTGCTGCTACTTCTGAGATGTGGTCTTGTTGTTCAGTTGCACAGTTGAGTCCACCTCTTTGCGACCCCATGGACAAAGTCATGCCAGGCCCTCCTGTCTTCCACCATTCTCCAAAGTCTGCTCAAATTCATGTTTGTTACATCAGTAACACAGTCCAGCCATCTCATCTTTTGCTGTCCCCTTCTTCTTTTGTCTTCTGTCTTTCCTAGCATCAGGATCTTCTCTAGGGAGTTCTCCCTTCTGATTTGGTGGCCAAAGTATTTGAGCTTCAGCTTCATCATCTGACCTTCCAGGGAACAGTCTGGGTTGATTTCCCTTAGGTCTTAGAATCATAGCGTTGGAAGGGACCTCTAGGGTCATCTAGTCCAACCCCCTGCACAATGCAGAAAACCCACAAACAGCTCCCCCTAAATTCACATGATTTTCATTGCTGTCAGATCACCATCTAGCCTCTGTTTAAAAACCTCCAAGGAAGGAGAACCCACCACCTCCCGAGGAAGCCTGTTCCACTGAGGAATCGCTCTAATGGTCAGGAAGTTCTTCCTAGTGTTGAGCCGCAAACTCTTTTGATTTAATTTCAACCCATTGGTTCTGGTCCTACCTTCCCGTGCCACAGAAAACAATTCCACACCATCCTCTATATGACACCCTTCAAGTACTTGAAGATGGTGATCATATCACCTCTCAGCCGCCTCCTCTCCAGGCTAAACATCCCCAGCTCCTTCAACCTTTCCTCATAAGACTTGGTCTCCAGACCCCTCACCATCTTCGTCGCCCTCCTCTGGACCTGTTCCAGCTTGCCTATATCCTTCTTAAAATGTGGTGCCCAAAACTGAACACAGTACTCCAGATGAGGTCTTACCAGAGCAGAGTAAAGCAATACCATCACATCACGTGATCTGGACACTATTCTTCTGTTGATACAGCCCAAAATTACATTTGCCTTTTTAGCCACCTCATCACACTGTTGACTCATGTTCAGCTTATGATCCACTAAGACCCCTAGATCCTTTTTGCACATACTACTGCTATGACAAGTCTCCCCCATTCTATAACCATGCATTGGATTTTTCCTACCTTTATTTTTGTAGTTAGAGTATTTCTACAAGTGTCCAGATGTTTGATCAGATTTACAGCAGAAGTTCAATTAAGCACACCTTATGTATATAAAATGGCTTTATTTCCCACCCACCCCTCCTTAACCCTCCAAACCAAATGGGCCATTTTTTCAGTTCCCTATTCTGGCTACTTAATTTCTTGCACATCGCTTTTGTTTCTCTCCAGGAACTCAACAGTTGACTTGTGTTCCCATGAGAGAGACTAGGAATTTGATCAATAATACTTGATATGCAGTTGTCTTCCAAATTCTAGGTTGTTTATTTAAAGAAAGGTTTGAAGGGCAAGCCATTAGTGTGGTAGAAACTAACTTTTGACAGCACTTCTGTTTTCCAGCTCTGGTCCCAGCCAGCCATTTCCCACTAGGCCACTCAGCGAATCCCAGAATCGATTGCTAGCCAATGAAAATCAGTGGCCAGAAGGCAGCTCAGAAGAAGAAAATGTTAAATCAGGTATTGAATGTTAATAGATTAAAATATTTTTTCATAAAACAAAGATTCCAACAAACTGGATTTCACAGAACTTGCAAGAACAAACAGAAACACAAGAGTAATGGCTAGGGATAGGCATGAAGCGGAAAACCAACTTGAACTGGGATGTTTGTTCATGAACTGAACCCCACAAATCCCATTGAAAGAGACTATGGTTTTCAGAAAGCCAAAAAAAACAGCTATGCGTCAGAAAGCAGCTTGGTGCCAAACTGAAAAAATATCTACTTGTTCTTATAGTAGATCTGCACAAACAGAACTGCATTATGTAAAACTTATCTTCCAATATCATACTTATCAAACTTATCTTCCAATATCATACATCCAACTCAGGGTTTTGATTTTATTTTTAATTCTTGTAAAGATCTAGTTTTAGACAGAGGCTGTGGAATCTTATACAAAGTAACGTAAGCAAAAGAATTCAAGTGTTTTCACTCATTTATCATGTAACTTGTGCCTTACACTGTCATCCTTTTGTATTTTGTTGTAGATGTTAAAAAGCATATTATAGTTACATTGGAAAGCTGATCCTGGTTTCCATATCCAACCCTCATAAGAGGGGAAAATGGTAAGATATATGAAATATATCTACTTGGAAATAATTTCTACTTGAAAATAATTAATTGTGGCCTAACAAATAAATAAAATAGTCTAGAGTGAAAAAAATTATAAAGGGTGACTGATAGAGTTGGGCAAGAATATTTCAGTCCAGAGATTGCCCTCTGTCCATTATTCTTCTTAGACTGGCTGAAATGCCGTTCAGACTAATTTCTAGTTTGTACTTTGGCTTAGATGAATAAACCTTGGGTTTCTAATCCCTCTTCCCCTCACACATCACATTCCCTTCCTTCCTGTAACTCCATAAATTTGTCGTTACATCTGAACCAGCAAACACAAGTTTCCAAGTAACCTCAAACCAGAATTGCAAACCAGGGTTGCAGCAGCCAAGTACAGTTTAAGTTCTGAAAAGGGAAAGAATTCATACATGGGACTAGGAGGAAAATAAATGAATGTGCAGGTTACCTGAGGCTCATCCATATAACACCAGACCAAAGGTTAGCGATGCACATGAACCAAGCTGCTGTTTGTTTTCTCCACATGGACTGAGATATGGAGCTTCTTTTTACTGCTAGAGCTCTACCTGAAGTACCTCTGTGCATAATGCTTCTTCTTTAACGTGGGAGTAGCCACTGTCAGCCTCCATGCAGCTGGGATTAGGAAAAAGTTTCCAGGTTGCCTTGAGGCAATCGTATTCATTCTTCAGAAATCGGGTATTATCGACAGAGGTGTCACATAAGCAGATTTAAGGCTGTAGACTGCACAACAAGGAACATTCAAGAAGACAAAACTGAACTGTTCTTAGATGACAATCACAGAGCATAAACAGCTGCAATCTGGAGAGACATTAGTTTCTGATGCAATTTCTAGCTTGCCAGACAGGGGCTTCATGGATGGAAAGAAGTTGGTGGTGCAGGAGAATGTGTCCTTGAGTATTTTCTGCAATCCTTCCTTTTACATTGGCAGAAGGTCATAGAATGGCATTTGCCTAGATCAGCATGCAATGTAGGTAGCTTGGACTTGTCTGCTTTCCCATCTCTATATTCATCCAATATTACATTTAAGCTAATTTTAACTTTTCTTCCAAATAGGCTACTACAATACATATGTGCTTGGATATTACTTAATTTTGTATGGAAGACACTGATATATCAATAGAACAGTGCAAGCATGTTAACAGGATATGAAAAATGAAATCCTTGTACGGTGTACAATGGATGCTCATAAGCACTACTACAGAGCGGGAAGTTTGACTGATGCCTTAAGATTCTTGATGTGCATTTCGCAACACGGACAAGCCGCTACCAAAGGGCCAAATCCTGAAATGCCCTGAAAGGGTGCGCAAGACTCAACATGCAGAAACTATGCATTCCAGCTGCATTGCAATGGAGGGGACTAATTCTGCAAAAATCATGTGGAAGACGGTGCTGTGCCAGTGTTATGCAGAAGATATTTTCATAGCAGTTCTCTAGAAGGGGTGGGGGGGAAGGGAAGTGTGTCTGGTATACCATCATGGAATTTGGCCATTAAACCTGCACTGTACAAGTATGTGTGATTCAAATACCACCTGGTGGACTAGTGACATGGTGCAGTTCTACTTTCTTCATCACCATTATCTACTCAGAGGAACTGGTAAGTGTCACTGAGAAGCCTGCCGAAGATCCTGGCTTTTTAGTCCACTCTAATATTAAGGTTCTCTTGTTCAGACTTCCTTTTTTGCAATATAGTACAGAATCAAGCAAGCAAGGTTAATCAGTTGCTTGTTTTCAGAATTTAGGCCCACTGTCAGTCTGGAGAATTAGTTTTATTTTCATTTGTTGTTGTTTTAAAAAGCCAATATTTTAATTTCTTCACTGTTTGATCTAAAAGCCATGTAATTAACTAACCCCGTGTAGGCATGTTTACCTGAATGCTTTTACTAGGTCTTCCTGGCCAATAGGTAGCATGTACTTAGATTTCTTTCAGGCCAAGTCCAGAGACCATACACTTATTTCCTTGAAAGGAATCATGTTTATACAACCTGATGTAGAGATTGATTCCACAAGGATCTTTCCCAGTATTATTCAAACATGGTAGGGAAGGAGATACGGAAGCGAAAAGGATTATCTCACACTAGAATGAAGCCACTTTGTTTCCTAGGGTTCTAAGGCCACCTGCCTTTCCAAAAATCTTATTGATTCTAGATTCTGAACTTGGGGACAAATCCTTATCTGAGCAAGTATTGTAACATAATGGGAATGTAATCATGATGATCAGTTCGCTAAGGGTACTGAGATATTAGAAGCATGACCCCCAGGGATGGGGGGAGATAACATTGTTAGATATTTATCTAGATATCCTGAGTACTCTATTACACCTCATGAATTAATTTTAAATGCACAAAATTCCATTCTAAATGTAACAAGATAATTTATTTAATCTCTGTGAATCCAACAACCAAAAAGCCAAGCCAAATAGAAAAGTCACACAGATTTAGCAGAAGGAGCAGTGTTGGGAACTTTGATCTTGCATATCACCATTCTATGATTTTTTTTCTCCCAGTGAAGGTGCTTCTTGGTTAATCACAAGAGAACATAGGAGTGAAAAGGGCAACAATCCATTAAAGTAAGGTAGCTTAGTTCAAAAGTATTGTGTGAATTGTGTCTGGAGAGCTACGGGAAACTAGTGGAGATCCTGAAGTGTGAGTGTGAAATGCTCGCAACAAGCTATCTGTTTGCATTTCACTCACAAGCTACCTTCAGATGTCACAACAAGCTGCAGATTAACTGTGATCAGTCACATCCAGAGTTTATTGCTTTATTCATATGTATTGTTCCAGCCTCTACTGTATGGAGTTTGACCAAACTCATACAAGCAGGATTTGTGTGGAGTAAACAAATTCCAGCTCAACAGGATTCCTGCAATTTTGATGTCTCAAGTGAACTGGAGCTTGATTAGTCTGGGAAGTCAAGCTCCCATGTGTTAGAGGAGGTAAGAAAAGTGAAAGGTACACACAAACACAGAAACAAACCTGTTAGTGTCCAGTTGGAGATTAGCCTGAAATATCACAGCTACCTTATAGTTGTCTGAGCCAACTCTATACATTTAGAGTATGCGAGTAAGCAGATTTCAAGTTTGGAATATGCAAGTCATTAGATTCCTGTCTACCTTTCACCAGGCAAAATGAGAGGGGGGGGGGAATCTTGTGTACGTTATTTCTACCTGAAAAATCATAGTACTAGTGATAGATTTAGGCATGTATCAAGGCCTCTGTCTTATGAGACATCCCTTTTCTGCCTCCCTTCCCTCTGCCCCTTTCAGAGTTGCTAGCTGTGTAGGCTAGTTTTAGCTTCCTTTTTTCCCAATATTTTGCTGTTTCTGCTTCAGATAAAACTGGAAAAGAAACAAGTTGACTTTCTTTTATGATTTAATTGTAACATTTGTACTAATACCAAAATGAAAACAGGAGTATAAAGATAAGTTTCAGCTTACTGTTCCTGTTGGACCCTCATAGACTCCAATGAGCTGCAGCACCTCAGCCATGTCAAAAATGAAGCAACGTAAATTACTGGGCTGCTGAGAGTGCATCTCCAAGTGTATTGTAACAGGAAGAAAGACAACATGGACCTCTGCAGTAAGCTATGTCTTCCTTCACTACCCTAACTGCTTTCCATCGCCATCCTTAAGCAATCTTGTCTGCAGCTCAGCAGCCTTGAAACCTAACTTCCTGATCATGTAAGAATGATCCTTCCAATTGATTTTTTGTCTTGCATTATCAAAAGCCAACACGGTAAGAGCAATTGTTTTGCAGCAAAATCTGCAAATATAAGTAGTGGTGATGTGCAAACAAAGCCTTTATGCAAACAGAGCCTTGGTGAGCCAGCTTTGTTAGATGCTTGAAACAGACTTTCCTAAAAAAAACTGTGCCCCAAGACTACTTCTTGGGGTTTTTTGCACCAGACTAGCTGTCCCTCTGAATCTGCAAAGAAACTGGCTGCTCAGCAGCTCCCCTACCCCCCCTAGGGTTTTCCAGCTGGATCCACCCTGACGTTTTCATTTTTCTTTCAAACTGGCATAACCATACACTGAAAATTACTGCCCCTCCCCAAACCTCATAAAAATCAGTATGCTGTGATACTCAGTCCTCATAAGTCAATATGATTTAGTCATATTGAAAATGGCACTAAATTGGCTTGCATATATGGCAATTCTTGAATGACTTCTAGTTCATAATCAACATTCAGTTCAGCACGTGGTTTAGCTTGCAACAAGTTACTTACACCTCTGAAGCTTTAGTAAGAAGTTGTAAGGTTTGAGGGTAACTGCATATCATTCAGAATGGGAGTATGAAATACGGAATGGCATTCCAGTCCCCTTTCTTTCCATGCAAGAGGCGAGACATCCTGTGTTGTGACATATAGCAGTGGTATAGTGCAGTAACCACAGCACCTTATCCCAGCTTAATAATGTACATTCCCCCCTCTTCATTATATAGCTGTCTGAAGCACTATAAAATATGTAAAATGGTACTCTAAACTGCTTTGGTATTGGCAGCAACATAAACTAGGATTTAAATTTGGAAGACAAAATTCTGATATTGTAAATTCTTTTGTAATTCTTTTGTTTTATGAAGTTCTTACAGATAAAAAACCCAGATGAAAAAAAGGGGAAACCTGGCCCCCTTTATTACTACCCAAGAAGTAACCAATGCGGCATGTGGAGATTTATATGAAATTCCATTTTTGCATGATGTAAAATAGCATTTTTTTTCCACAATTCAACTGTAAATGAAAGAGGAGCTAAAACAGGGTATGTTGCCTTTGTGACCTATCAGACCTTGTGTCAAACCAGACAGAATGCGAAAGATCCATGATTAGGCCTTTTCCTATTTTTAATTAGTTAGGCCCACAGCTGCTTTGAAGAATAAGAGTTGTCATTATGAGATGTTTAACCCTTTCCTTCCATGTCTCTCAAATAACTGGTGAATGGGCTGACTGCTCTCAGTCCTGAATCTAACATTTGATCTTTTGCTCAGGTACTGGGATTTAACCCCATTCCCTGCACAGAACACCTAGTGGTTTGACTTAAGTGCAATGAGAAAAGCTCTAACATGACACATGAGCAACTTGCAAGTGAGTCTGTAGTTCATATAAGAACTGAGAGGTGATGAGGCTACTGCTGATTTTTAATGCCCCATCATAACACCTACATGGTTATCTTCCACCATCTAGGAGCTGTAACAAAAGAACTGCCTCTGGTATATAGTAGGATGGAGCTGTTCTGCTCTGCCTTCCTTAAGAGTGCCTCAGCCTCGTATTTCAACAGCTTCAAAGGGGATAGGATGGGACTCGGTAAATCTCGGGAGCCAAACTATACATTTATGGGTTGTGCTTGCCAATATAAACTGCAGCAAATTTTATGATATCACGTTACATATGCAGGTTGCATAAAATGAGTAGGTAACAGGGTTCTCTTTGTAATGTGTACACAGAATTAAAGGCCCATGTGCACTTTTATGAACATTAGGTGTCTAGATTATCAGAATTGTATTTCTCTTTTCAGTCCTGTTGAGATCATTGAAAACTACAGTCAATGTTAATATTTTAGTTTGCTCTGCAGTCCTTAAACCACTACGAAAAGATCCTATAGCAATTAATGAACTTACCAACTATCTATTAGATCAACTAGACTTTTTTAAAAAGAAAGATGTCTATAATACTATTACTTATTGCGTGGACATCTTACCAGTCACCCTAAATGATACCAAAGAGTAAAGTATAAAGTTTTGTTACACTGAAATACATGTTTACAGGTTTAACTACTATGCTTTACCTTCAAAGCATTTTTCTGGTGAATAAGGCTAGCATCAACAGCACTTTGAGGATCATACAGTATATTTACAAAACAGCATGCTGTTTTCTGGATGCCACTAAAAATTCTTCTCCATACAGTGATTGTTAAACTTGATTTCTGTTGAAAGTATTGAGTCAGTCAAATGCCCAAGAGGCTCTTTATATGAGATGCCAGCCAAAATACACTAAGTGAAGTTGAATCATAGCTACCTAACAGTACATCCTCCTCTGCATCAAGCTAGATGTCCAGTTTATTTTCCAGATATTATATTACTTGAATCTTGTAAATAGCAAGAAGAGTCTGACCATGTTTACAAAATTATTGAAGATGACTCAGAAGTTCTGCAAACAGTGAGATAAATGTACAGTAATTTTAGAACATGTTAAGACACTGTCAAGATCCTCTTTGTTCTGACACCAAAGACCTAGCAGCTCACACATTTTATATGGTTTACATTGTGTTACAATTCTGGGATTACACCAAAACTGGTCTCTAGTAGGTGGTTTAAGGATTGCAGCCTTGACCTCAGTCCTAAATCTCTTTACATAGTACATAGTTAAGGACTGCAGGTGCAGCAGACAGATACTCCAGTTTCATCACTTCCCCCAGTGTAAATTCCATAACCACAGAATGCACATTCCAGATTTAATTTCTGGGACTGCTTCAACCTGCGTGTTTACCAGGGCACATGTCAGATACAATACATGGCAGAGTATTTCTGATAAGGTGTCTGCGAGTATTTTATTTAACTATCAGTATCTTAATTGTACTAAGTAAAGTTGCAAGTATTCAGATTTAATTGTGGAGTTAGAAGAGGATACATAATGTGAATAGCATCTTTTTATGTTGCCTATAGGAATATTCCTATGCACAAAAAACATTGCAATTAATAGTTTAATACTTCAAAGTGACTTTTTAAATGGGCTTTTATAAATACACAAGTACACAGATCACTTTGCCTGAAATTTTCTTATTTTAAATTGTACCTTGTAATATCTTCATGTATGTTTTCCAGCAATGTAATAATTTTAGATCATGTTGAATATTTTGTAACTCAAAGTGCAGACTTCCATTCATATCTTAATTATAACTCATGATCAAGAGGGAAAAAATGCATAATCTTTAAGCCCTTCTTTGCCAAAGTGGTGATACATTCATGGATTATGACACAATGAATGCAAAAGAAACTAAATAAATACCTTGAAAATAAGTTGTCAGTTGCAGTGTATTTCTCAATACCAGAAGTGGAAAAGGGGGGAAAAGGTTAATTGAAATAGCAGGATGGTGAACCGTAGGTTAGAGGGACATCATGCAAAGAAATATTTTAAAAGTTAAGATCCTGTGGTCTGCAAGCCCAACCTGAATAATAGCAACAGCCAGGAGAAAATGTCAGCTGAAGGAACCATCATCATTACTGGAACGTATCCGCAGGATCTAGTACCATGAGTGGTGTAAATAGAGTGATATGGGAGGCACTTGATAAAAAGGTGATCCATCTACATAAGCTGTCATCCACTGAAACCAGAAGGCCATCTGACAAACCATAACCAACCTACAAAAGTTGTGATGCAAGCTAACAACAGCTTTGAAAACTTAGAAGAATGTATAAATGGGTCCAGTAATACCTGATAGCTACCATACCAAAAGTCATATACCAAATGCTAGGAATTTAGGGATAGTCTTTATCCCTATTTATCTCATGTTCATTGCCTTTTGGTATTTCACCCACCATCAAACTCTTTGGAGCAGGAACCTGTCCCCCCCCCCCCCCAAAAAAAAACAAAATGTTTGAAGCACACTGCACATTAGTGGTGATAATGAGCCCTTAAAGAAGTCTAAAATATAAATAACTAAAATGTTTTTAAAATGCCCTAATTGCAATGCTCCTGATCAATGTTCCTGGTAAGCTGTGGAGTCTTGTGAGCAAAAATGTTACTTTGTGAGCTACTGGCATTAAAGTTGTGAGCTACTGCATAAATTAGTTTGCTCTAGGGCCATTTTTCCTGAGCTAAGACAAAAATGTGTGAACCAGAGGCTAAAAAACTGCACTAGCTCACACTAACTCAGCTTAGAGGGAACACTGCTCCTGACATATCTTGCTTGCAGACTGAATAATGAATTGTGTGGGCCATTAGCAACTCATGTTCTTATCGTTTTCATGATTGAAGGAAAATACTGACAACGCTCAAGCAGTTCTTCAGTACAAAACTATGAGTTGTTTTTATACTCCTTTTCTTTACCCTGGAGAGTCTCTAAGCTGTTTAAATCACATTCCCTTCCTCTCCCCACAATAAGCACTTTGTGAAATAGGTGGGGCTAAGATAGTTCTGACAGAACTGTAACTGGCCCAAGGCCACACAGCTGGCTTCATGTGGAGGAGTGTGATATCAATCCTAGTTCTCCAGTTTAGAAACCATCACTCTTAACTATTACATCATGTTAACATGTTAAGAGTGCTGGCCAAGGGGAGAAACTCACAATTGAAAATAAGGTATTCAGACACTGGGGACCTAAATACTATGTAAGAGGTGACATAATTCATGAAGCAGTTAAATTAGAATGACCATCCAAATCAAAGTATTTTTGACTCACTGTTTTCATGTAGCAGTTGAAAGACCTTGGAGAAAAAGAGGTAAGGTAAAGGTAGTCCCCTGTGCAAGCACCAGTCGTTTCCGACTCTGGGATGATGTCGCATCACGATGTTTTCACGGAAGACTTTTTACGGGGCAGTTTGCCATTGCCTTCCCCAGTCATCTACACTTTCCCCCCAGCAAGCTGGGTACTCATTTTACCAACCTCGGAAGGATGGAAGGCTGAGTCAACCTGGAGTTGGCTACCTGAACCCAGCTTTCGCCAGGATCGAACTTGGGTCATGAGCAGAGCTTAGGACTGCAGTACTGCAGCTTTATCACTGTGCCATGGGACTTATAATTATCTAGGTAGGCACATAATTATCTAATATGGCAGGAATACCAAATATAAAGGTTAAGAACTATCAGAATATTGGGGTTTTCCTTCTTAGAACAAGATAACCTGCTTAATTTTTTCCAATAACCTTTATTCCCATCCACCCCAATTCCTGCCACATGTGCCCCAACATTATACAGAAGCTTCCTGTTTTACAAACAGATGGCCACATGGTTATACATACATATGTATAACCAGGCTTTCCCATTCTGTGGATATTAAAGGGCCTGGGCCAGGTAGCTTGTGCAAATGTTTTATTGGGCCAAGTGACTTCAACTTGGAATGTGAAGAAAAATAATGTGAGAGGCTGCATCTCTTCCTTAACCTCCTATTCCAGTTTTTAGAGCTCACCTGCTTTATGCAGTCCCCATTATGTTGTTCAGAATACCAACCTGACTAGCTCTTCCATGGAAAGATATTCACTAAGCATACTACTAAAAGCTTTGGAAGGTAAAAAATGCATAATTTAACAAAGTATTCCTAACAATGCTGATTAAATAAGAGACTCATAACTGAAGAACAGCATATTTGTTAACAAGCTTTACTGATTATTGTTGCTAGCATCAGATGTAACAACTGATCAGAGAACAGAGTTCAATAAACTGGTACTTAAGAGCTTTCCCATTTCTTGGTCACATTAAGATGGTTTAGGTGTTCTGTGGCATACTTGTGCTCAGGAAAATTAGACCTTCGTGCAGCTCTTATTGCTTCTGTTGATGCCTGCCTACGCTCCTCGTTATGGCGATACTCCTGCTCTCTAGTCATGTATGGCCGGCTCAGCCAATATTCATTTTCAGCTTCAATTTCCAACATTTTAATCATCTTGCATTTCATTTCCATGGTAACCTCCCTTGGCCGTCTGTGCTTGCCAATCCATTGATGCCCAGGAATTTTGTTTCGAAGTAGCACCAGAGTCAGAAACATTCCTTTAACTGTAACAGGTTAAAATAGCAACAAGTGAATATTCCTTTAATTGGCAATTCAAGCTCAAACAGATGCACTAGGCATTGGCGGAGATGGATTAGAAAATGCAACTTCTACCTATTAACACTTCAGCATTCTGTTTTATCCCTATCAGGGAATCCAACAAGTACATCTTTACCAGGCAGAGCTAATATTCCTTCACCAATGGGCAAGCACCCTGTCCCAAGTGCTGTGTGGACTGCAGAGAATTTCAGGGAGCAAATTAATGTTCTCTCACTTTCAGCTAGCTTTGTAGAATCAGCATACAAAAGCATGGATGTTTTCTGACCATACCAGGCAATGCAGGTCCTTCTCATTGTTTTCCTATTGCTTAGCTATCCGCGTGGAGTAGAGGAAGGGATACAGGTTTTGGCTAAATTCTCACTGTGGTGATGATTCTCTGAATTGACCACTTTCGGTCTGCAAGCAGAGGATAACATGACAATGCATACAAAAATAACCCTACACAGAAAATTAGACATTGGCAAGAAAGGTTATGCTTAGCTTTCTCCATGCCACATAAGTGGTGAAATTTGTATGTGTGGAATAAAAAACTGAGCCAGAATGGTGTACTAGTTAGGGAGTCAGACCAGTATCTGGGAGACTCAGGTCTGAATCCCTAGTCTGCCATGGAAGCTTCTTGGCTGATTCCAGAACCAGGTTTAGCATCTCACTGAGAAATAGGCCTGTCCTAATTGTACCAGGTGCAGCTTTCTAAGCAGCTCATTAAGCATAAGAGGTAGAAAGACTGCCTAACCAAACTTTACTTTAAAAAAATTATTCTCTTATCTAGGAAAATATGACTATTTCATAACTGAAGCAGCAATTTCAATTTGCTATGTGACAAGAAAGCAGAAGGGAAAACACGCGGGTATCCTTTCCCTCTCATGGGAATGCAGCAGATGTAAAGAAATAGGGATTTCCACCTCAATTCCCATTACAATCCAGCCACATGAATCTGGAGTATCAGGAGAATGGTCTTGTGAGACACCTGTAGAAGATGCATGATTGTTTTAAAAGGATCTAAGTAGTCTGTTTTGTTATTTATCCTGAACTCCTGGGAGCAAGATGGGCCAAGTAGAAACTGACAAACAAAAGGCCTTATTCTTGTCTATACCTTTTGAACGATACTTCATCTAGTGTCATTGAGAAAGTGGCTAAGTTTCTTTATTATGGTTTAAAGGCATGCCAGAGGATCTCATAGAAATAGTTTATGTTTATGCTTTTCCTGATGTATATGTATGCAATCATTCCATTTTATCTTTTTTTTAACCAATTTGCTCTGATATATATATATATATATATATATATATATATATATATATATATATATATATATATTATGCCAATAAAGGCCAACTTGACTTGACTCTTGTCTATACAAGCACAAATTCCATTGGATTTGGTGATACTTACTTTTTGCCTGACCAAGCTTAGAATCAAGCTGCACAATTCACACTACTGGCACAGAGGTTGGTCCTTATCCGGCCAGTTGGGCTGGCAGTCTTGTCTAGGCCAAAGCCTCTGAACAAAGCCAGTTCAGGCAGTATTTTTGGCATAAGTGTGCATCATCTTGAGGACCTAGCATAGAAAATTTAACGTACACAGAGGCCAAAATTAAATATAGTCAAGTTATTTAACCCCACTGATTCAACAGTGTTGAACTGGGGCCAGAGTGTTTTGTTCAATAAATAATAAGTGACTTGGTGGGGTAAAGAGAGGCTTCAATCTCACATGAGAATATGCAGAATTATGTATTATCCAATATTATGCAGATTTAAAAGGATACAATTTATAACACACCTGTTTTCTCACACAGCTTTATGCATTACAAAAAGCACAGTGCTGCCAGCTCCACTATACTGTATTTTTAAAATCTACAGCATGTCCTGCAGGGCCTTCTAAACAGTAAACTAACCATGACAGTTTTTCTTTGAAATGTACAAATGTTTAATCTCACAATGGATCTGGCTGAATTGCTTACAGATTATTTGTCACACAAAACAACATTTGTTAAGGAGGGGAGAAAGAGATGGAAAGAAAGCATATCAACTATTGAGAGCAATTTACCATCAACGTCTATAAGAAAATGATACAGTGGTTATCCTGTTGGACTACGACATAACAGTCCTGTTCAAACCCTTGCTTTACCAGAAGATTTGCAGGGTTACCCTGGAGCAGCTGTTCTCTCTTACAACAGGGTTGCTGGGAGGACTAACAGCAGAGGGGAAACTAATGCATACTGTTTGGTTATTTACTGTCTTGTGCTCCTTAGAGGAAGACCAAGATCCAGGTGGACAGCCATGTTGGTCTAAAGCAGTAGAACAAAGTTTTGTTTCAGTGGCACCCTTAAGACCAACAATGTATTATTCAGATAGTGAAACAGAATCTTCTCATCCATTACACATAGGAAGGATGTATGTGTATGTGTTTATTTCTATTTATAGCCTGTCCTCCCCAAGAATGGGCTCAGGGCAGGTAAAAAGGTAAAGGTATTCCCCTGTGCAAGCACCAATCTTTTTCGCCTCTGGAGTGAAGCTGCTTTCACGTTTTCACAGCAGACATTTTACGGGGTGGTTTGCCATTGCCTTCCCCAGTCATCTACACTTTCCCCCCAGCAAACTGGGTACTCATTTTACCAACCTCGGAAGGATGGAAGGCTGAGTCAACCTGGAGCCGGCTAACTGAACCAGCTTCTGCTGGGCAGGTAACAATTTATAAAAATTACAGTCAAGAAATATCATACATCAGTTACAAGTTAAAACATCAGATGAAATTAATTAAGATACCAAGATGGCAATAGAGAACAAAGCTCAATAACTGGGCCAAGACACAGATGTTAATAATCCTATGGGTCAAAGGCTAGGGCCGTCTGAAGCAGGGAGGCCATATGATGTTGTCTGGGTTTTGATAATTTATTTCCTCCTCTGTTTTCCCTCAGAATTGAACCCAACCACATAAAATCAATTTATTATTCCAGTTTGACCCCTGAATCTGTAATACTTTGCGGTCAATCAGCAGTTTTTCTCCAGACCAGATTGACAAGGGATCCTGGAGGTTTTTGCCATCTTCTGGGCATAGACCAGGGGTCATTGAGGATGTGTGAGAGGGAGATATTTGTTAGTGACCCTGGAGATCGCTTCAATATGCTCACTCTCCACCTATATATATTCACTAGTTATTTCTATTTTTATTTCTGTCTCTGTCTTGACTCTACTTGGCCCCCCCTCCTATATGTAATGGTTGAGGAAATTCTACCTCAACAAATGCTAGAATCATATAAACCTGACTTGATCCACTGAGGAACTTCTTAGCCACACTACTCAACGTTGATTTTTTTTAAAAAACCGCGTTATTTATTAGTTTTTCAATCAGCTGTTCCTGCAAAGAGCTCAAGTTTGCATTTCCAATTTCTGTCCTCACAACTACCTTGTGAGCTAAGTCAAGGTGGCAGTGAATGGTCTGAAAATTATATAATGGGTAAAGGGGGGAACTGAACCAAGGGTCACTCGGTGATCGGGAATATTTTAATAATGATTATAACGATTTGTGTTTGTAACAGCTAAACATCCTTGCTTGTGGGAGCGAAGCAAACCACGCCATGCAAGGAAGGATCCATCCCGCTGCCTAGCCAACACAGTGAAGGCGGCTCCTGGGGAAAGCTCCATCCCCACCGCCATTTCCATGTGACTGCGAGGACTACCGTTAGGGAAGGCGGCAAAGGAATCCGGACCCTCTCGCCCTGCGCTTCCTTCACTCTAGGTCTCAAAGGGGCCCTTCCTTCCTGCACAACTCACCGAATACCAAACGCCCCGCCGCGTCCCGCACTACAGCCTTGTCAAGATGGCGTCGCCTGGCAACAATCCGCTGGGTTTGCTGTTCTCGCGAGACTCCGTGCGCGTTGCCGGAGTGACCAATCGGCGTTGGGTTGAGGAGGGGGATTCAAAGCGCGAGGCGGGGCGCTCTAAGAGTCAACGGCTGTTGCTGGAGCGGGTGAGGCGCGTGGTGGGGCTTCGCGTAACTGGCAGAAAAGAATTCGGGCTTATTTCTCCTGCTCCCCCTTTTCGGTGTCTAATTGGTGGACTTGTGATTCTTTCTTATTGGTGTGGGGAGGTAAACGGGTAACAGTTACTTGAAGCTCCCGGTGAGTGGGTGGGTTTTAGGTAGATGTCCTGTCCTCCCCCTTTATGTTGTATTCTTTTTTGGGTGTATATTGTTTGTGTTTCATCGTGGTCCGAAGTCGAGGTTGTGTGTTATTTCCATTTCCTTGTAACTCTTCCTTGAGTTTCAGTAAGAAAAGGCATCGGGTTAACTAATAAATGAAGAGAACAAAAGTAGGATAGTTGTTGCCCATGTGCGTTTCTGATGTCCCCCTCTTTCTGTTAATATGAAATATATGTGTATTTGGAGTAGTGCGCAGCGCTTGAAGTGGCTTTTATGGCTGATGGTGATTGTGAATCTCCATTAACCTCAGTGAGTACCACTTGTATAGCATGAAGAGTTTGAGGACTTTTTACAAATTTTCCAGTGGAAAGTTAGGAAGATTTGGGGAGCCCTGGAAAAAAATAATCTCCTATGAACTGGGGGGAGTGAGTGAAATGTGCTGCGATTGCACAGGGACCAAAAGCAAAACAACATGTGTGGTATAAATATGACTGCCAAATCCCAAATATACAAAATAATACTGTAGTAATGATTTATAGAATCATAGAGTTGGAAGGATCTTCAGGGTCATCTAGTCCAGCCCCCTGCACAAAGCAGGAACTTCACAAATATGTCCCACACATACATACATCTGCCGTGACCCTTACTCCAGAAGGTGGCAAAAATCTCCAGGATCCCTTGCCAAACTGGCCTGATATAAAATGTATTTTCAAATAGCTATCTAAAATGGATTACGGACCATTGGATCTGGTTTACTGATTTAGTTTACTTGTGTGCGGATGCAGGGAGAGGTTCCCAAATTGCATACAGCAACTGTAACTGACCATCCCCATTGGTTGATATCAGTATTAATGCTAACTATTGCAACATAATATATCAATGACTCCAGAGGAAATTAAAACAGTAGCAGCATATGGTTCTTGAAAAAACATTTGGAAACAGCTTGGAGTACTAGCCCACCCATTACACCAAAGTGCCACAATGAACGTTTTGTATCATAGATTAAAAGAAACTTACAGAGGCTTACAGAGTTTTTGTGATTAGATTTGTTGAAAATCTGACATTTTGAGAATATGTTTTGTATCACTATTAATTCATTAATATGCTTATTTTGTATGTGTGGGATTTGGCAGTCATTGCTGAGGGTAAAGTGTAAATGACTGGGGAAGGCAATGGTAAACCACACCATAAAAAGTCTGCTATGAAAACTTGAAAGCAACGTCACCCCAGAGTCTGAAATGTCTGGTGCTTGCACAGAGGACTGTCTTTACCTTTCTTATGTTGTTTTGCTTTTGGCTTGTATGTTTAGCACTGTGTCCCTTTAATTCTTGCAGAGATTGCATAGGGTGCAGGTGTTTGCAGCCATGTGTCACTTTAATATATTAGGTATATGCTATGTAGTACAATTCTATGCGTTTAACTAAATTATTTGTGAACATTGTTAGAGCAGAAAAAAAAGTATAGCTAGATTTGAAAGCAAAGTACTTAGTGTATATACAGTTTCCCTTTAAAAAATTTGGGGGTGGGGAGTTAATTTCCATGGTTTCAAAAAATTCTAGAAGTGTAACATATCTTTTTTATCGTTTATTGTGCCTCCTTCAGAGCTATCTTCAGTCTTATCTAAATAAATTAAGACTGAAGATAGCTCCGAAGGAGGCATGTTTCATCGTGTTTAAAAATTGTTGCCATTTCAGTTAGCACAGTTAGTGTAAGATCTGGTGAGTTTACAAATTACTGTTACAGGTAACATTGTGGTGAGAATGAATCTCACAGTTGACCAGTAGGAAACAGCAATTACCTTCCAAACTCAGGCATAATTTGTTGGTGTCTGGCTGATTTATGGGTAGCTCAGGCCGATACAGGGCTGAAATGGATTCAATGAGATCTTCTGGTTTTCAGACTTCAGAAGAACCACCTTGTGCTTAAATATTTTCTGTTGTAATAATGCCTTATGTTGCAGGTTACTAGAAGTTTGCTCTGAAGGCAATAGCAACAAAACATTGCTTTGTGTAGAGTTCCCTCTAGCATGGATCTGTCAGGAAGTTTCTTCAGTAAACTTCGAGCCTTAGTGATCACTTTGGAGCAACAGAATGAGCAGCTAAAGCAAGCTTTTCGTGGAGATGAAACAGGTAAGAATAGAGTATCAATAGCAGCAAAATGTGAGGTTAGTGGGCCTGGTTCTGTGGAATCCTCTGATATGGGCTTTTTCTTGCTGTTCTTTGGCTGTGCACAAGCTGTACAATGACGTGTTAGTTGTAAAACAGAGCATCTGGTGAACAAATGCTAGCCCTGATCCCAAGGAATAGCTGTCTTAGTTTAAAGAGCTATAACCAACTTCCTTTGACCTAGGCTTTTGGTTCAATGGATATCTTTGCAGTCCTAGGCACACAAAAGGCTTAATTTTGGCTTGCTAAGTATTCTTTTGAATGCAACAACATAACCATGGCTAAGTATTCTTTTGAATAATTGAAGATAAGCAGCAACCCAAAATTTGAAAATGTTTGGAGCGTGTTTGCAGACCATGGTCAAATGCTGCATCTGCACTCAGCAAACCAAAACTTCTAAGGCAGTTTCCCAGTCTATCTCTAGTCTCCTGTTAGGGAGAGGACTTAATTTAACAAACTTAACTGTAGCTTCCTTGCACATTTTGAATTTGAACTAAGATTTTAAGGTAAGGTTCAGATGGAATGACAAAAACCTTGATATTGGCTCTACTTGAATGAGATGTGACTTGTTCCCACAAACCAGTTTGCTGGTTCTGATGTAATAGCAAACTACACTTTGCTGAAAATCCAGAAGTCACTAAATTAGCCTAGAACATGTGAGCATGGATGGGAAGAGGGATCATGTAGCACAAACCCATTGTGCATTAACTCATTGGTTGTGTTCAGATATGTTTTCACAAGATCTTATTAACATTTCGCTATTATATAATAGTAGTGATAGCCATTTATTGTAAGAGATCATCATGGCTTCATTGAGGCTCTGTGCTGAAACATATTCATCTTCAACCATGTTGTAGTATTATATGCCCTGGAACATCTTAAAGATATTGAACTGTGCTTTTTTATTATTTGTGTGTCTTGAAGAATTTGAAGATGACTCCCCAATGAGATACTTACATGAGCTGTACTCTGAAATCAGGACACTGAAGGTACTATTTGGTTTGCTACAACTTACTTCATTTTTACAGTGATCATTGTTTACAGAATGAAAGTGCAACAATTTTGTTTCTAAAATATGGTCTGCATAATTTTCAAAGCTGGATAGCATATCATTTTTGGCTGGCTAGGTTACTGTGACTGAGCTAAGAACTAGAACCTCTGAAGAGACCAGCCCAGCAACATCCCAAGAAGCTGGGCAAGGGTCACCCCTTCTTTCTTTAACCAATAACAGCAAGCGAGTCTTCAATTCCCAGTAGCTGTTACAGTCGGTATTGTTTTTATAATTTGTGACAAATAGAAGAGGAGGAGATTGGATTTATATCCCACCCTTCATTACCCAAAGGAGTCTCAGAGCAGCTTACAATCTCCTTTCCCTTCCTCTCCTCACAACAGACACCTGTGAGGTAGGTGGAGCTGAGAGAGCTCTCCCAGAGCTGCTCTTAAGCAGAAGAGCTCTGAGAGAGTTATAAATGACCCAAGGTCACTCCAGCAGTTTCATGTGGAGGAGTGGAGAATCAAACCCAGTTCTCCTAAATAAGAGTCCGCACACTTAACCACTACACCGAACTGGCTTGGTTATCTGGCTCCAACAACCAGATTGTCAACAGCCAATCCCCTGCTGAGACCTAAGCAGATTTAATCTCAGTAACATCCAGTAAAATTCTAGGGAGCAGAGGGAATGGAGAAGGAGCGAGTTATATAGTTCACAATTATCTCATAGAGTGAGACATGGATTAGAAAAAGGGTAGCTCAGTGTTCTGAGGAATCAGAGGAGTTGAGGACTTGGTTACTGAATGAGTGGATCCAGGTTAATGTTTGTCATTTGGAGAAACTGTTGAGCTGGGAATAATTGAGAGAGTGTTCATATTGCATTCTCTCTCTGAAACAAAGATTGGCTAGGGATAGTGATCTCCCAGAGAAAGCTGATACTAACAGTAAATCTTTGATTTATGAACCTGAATGGTTGCTTGTGCAGTTATACCATTATAAAGTATTGAAATCTGTAACATCATCCAGCAAGCTAACTGACCCTTTTTCCAGGGCTCTTTTTCTAGCAGGAGCGCCTCTGCATATTAGGCCACGCCCCCTGATGTAGCCAATCCTCCTGGAGCTTACGATAGGCTCTGTACTAAGAGCCCTCTATGCTCTTGCAGGATTGGCTACATCAGGGGGGCGTGGCCTAATATGCAGAGGAGCTCCTGCTAGAAAAAGAGCCCTGCAAAGGAGTAAATAAAAGCCGCCTAATTACAATAAACGTATGCCCTCTATGAACTACCTCATCTTTAATATTGTTCATACTTCTCATCAGACTGTAAAGAAGGCTGAATCATGTAGACCAAGTTATTCAATTGTAGGCTGCCAGATCCTGCAAAAGCCTCTGTTTCAGAGGGATGTTCCTTATGCCTGTGAAAGACACCAAAGAGCACTCTTTAAACTTGCACCAAAACCCATCTCAGCCACCTTTTCCACCGTGGTGTTACTCTGAATACATGTGAGGCAATAAACTGAAAGAGTGAGCTCTGACTCACAAAAACTCATATGGGAATGAATGTTGTAAGTCTTGAAGGTGCTGCTGAATTTTTGTTTTATTTTGCTGTAACAGACTAGCACAGTTACCTCTGCAGTCCTGTGTGCAGTTACATAGGAGTAAATACCATTAAACTCAGTGGGGCATACTTCTGAGTAAATACACATATAACCAAACTAAAGCTCCCTGGGCAACAATTTGGAATAGACTAATTAGCAGAAATCAGGTGCTAGGTAGCAGCCCCAGTTTAGCATCACATGGTTAGCAAAAACCGGAACAGAGAAGATTCTAAATAATCAATAAGCAGTTACTTTAAAAACAACTGAGGAACAAAAATAAAACTTTTCCTAAATTTTAAAGGCTTCCATATGCATAGATTACTTAAACAATTTCTTTAAACAAAGTCCACCATTATTCCAATTTATAGAACTTACAAAACTGGCAGTTATGTGAATATTTAGGAAATCGAGATTCTAATCTATACAGTTATATCAAAGCAGCATGTCTTATAAAAGCAGTTAAAACTAGATTAAAAAATGAAACTTTCTGTACTTGTGACTGTGGAGGAAAATGACCAAGGGGTGGGAGGGCACTATAACATGGAATGTAACTGTATTGCAGGGCTGCTCATGAACTTGCAGAACAGAACAGAATCCATTGGCGCCTTAAAGATTAACATTTATTCCAATATGAGCTTGGATGAGACATCCTTTAGAGTGCTAGATGGTGAGCTACATTCAAGGCTGCAGTCCTATGCACAATTTTATAATAGCCCCCTCAAGACTTGGGATTTAACTTCTGAGTAAATATGCATATGATCAGACTGATCCTGCCCTCCAATTAGGTGATGAACAAATGTGACTTAGATAAGGGGAAAATAGTACTTGTATTTGTAGCTGACCCCAATATGCAGGAAGGCTACATGTCTCAGTCTTCTCCTTCCCCACAAAATAATCCATGTTAACGTCTATTCAGCAGTTAAATTAAAATGTATTTCTGATATTCTCTATGAAAAGAGAGATGATTATCATATTACGGATTTCCATTATGTGGAGAAATAAATTACCCCTTTCAAAGGCTTTGTTAGTTCTGCTGTACCAGCACTTACAAGTGATCTTGCTCTGTCCTGAGCTGCTATATAGCTTGTTAACAATTTTCTTATATGAATTAAAGGTTGAAGCTGGTAATGTTCTTACTAAGAAATCTCAACAACGAGATACTACCTATGACTTCATAAAGGCCAGCAAAGTTCTAATGAACAGAAATGCAGTAGACCTTGGAAAGACAAGAGAACTTTTTGAGAAATATGGATACAAGCCCATTATTAGGGAAGCAGGTAAATGTTTTTCTTCCCAATCTAGAATGTTTGGCACTTTCTACACATCCTCATTTTGTATCTGAAAATTGTCCAGAAAAAAATTTAACACCCCACCTCAAAAAAAAAAAAAATTCCTTAAACAGACTGAAACCTGGTTTTCCATGTTAGATTTTTGGTGGTTTTGTATTATGCCGGGTTAGTTTTACATGCTGTATAGACACCTTGATTTTTTTCCAGTAACCTCAAATATTGGACTCGCAAAAGAACTGTGCACCTAATGTATTTTATATTCCAAGTTTTTCCTGGAATTATGGGCTACACTTGCTCATTCCCTTCTAATGCAAGGCATCTTCCTCCTCTTCCCTACAACTTGATTTCTTCCACTGGAGGAATATTTCTCAGGCAAATGGAATCATTTGATCAAAATGGTACTTTATGCTTTAAGACATGATGGCTCAGTAGCATATTTGCCTTACAGTGTGTGATATTTTTCCTTTAGAGCGTTAAAAATTGTTAATCCTTATTCTAGGATTAGGAAAAGCTGTGTGCAACTGGCCACTTTTGTCCACATATATAAAAATTAAAATTCTGTTGAGCTGCCAACATTGGTTGGTACTATATCAGCTCAGGATGCAGCTAACTTTATTAAATGATGCAATCTAAAATAGAAAAATTTGTCCATGAAAAAAACAGCCATGTATAAGATCTCATGGAAGTTTCTAATGGCAAATCAGTGCCTGCATGTGCACTTCTGAATATAAAGTATGATTGCACTTGGACATCACAGTAAGCTCTAATATAAACAGAGGTTTGTTTGCATTGAGCATGGACCCAGCCTGTTTGCTGTGTTCATGTAATGCCTTCCCCTTACTACTACTAAGAACCCCGCCCCCCTTATCTCCAGAGCTTCCTTGAAAACTTCCTAGTTTGACCATCAAAGAAAATAGGCTGATCAAATTGTAAAATGTCGACCTCTGCAGGTAAGAGGAGGAGAGATACTGGTGAACACACAAACACCACCAACTGTTCATGCCAACACTTATGTTCAGTATAGAGTGCAACACTAACAAACTGTATTCAGATGGAATGACAGACCACAATTTGTCATGACAAGAATGAAACTTGGAAGACTTCTGGGAGGAGGCAGCATGCGTGTTCAGGCCATGCTCCTGTTGTATGGATTCTGGGAATGTTAAGACTGAATACCAATAGAAGCAACTGTATTCTTTTTAATAGTTTATAAGCTGAGAAACAGCACACATTCAATACTGCTTTTTTTTTTTTAATAAAGTGGCAAAAGATGAAGCTGAAACTGATCCTGAACCTGCCAAGTCTGATCAAGAAGAACCAAAAAACCATGCTTGCCCTGAAAATTCCTCCAAATCTGATCTTCTGGTACGAATTCCACAACTTTCAGATTTTGGGCTTTCAAAATATGCTCTCCCCAGTACTTGGAACAATGTGAATATATTACCACAAGCCAATGTACAGAAGGAACAGCCAAGAGAGGATTATTGTCCATCACCCAAGACAGAACAGTTTTGTATTAAAGGACGTGACCTTTGTGTGGATGATGACACTGTATATTTGTCAGAGGACCAAACAATCTTCCTGCTTAACAATGCAAAAAAAAGTAGGTAAGTAGCATCCTTTTGAAACTGAGAAATGACAGCTAGATGTTCTTACTACTTTATTGTACTTTCTGCCCTTAATGTGATAATTTATTGTTGAGTTTCCAAACGTTAAAAATGGAGTTTAAGCTACAAATATGTGTACAATGTTTAAAACAATTAAATGAAACACAAAAACAAGCAAGAAGTGGGGGGCTGATAAGAGTCAATGAGGAAATGCCGAACAAATGTCTTCACCAACTGGCAAAAGACAGCAGTAGAAGAAGACAGACTAATCTTCCTGGGGAGGAAGTTTCAGAGTTTTCACACTACAATAAAGAAGGCCCTTTCTCATGTTGCCTCGTGGCTTTCCTCTAAAAGCACCCAAAGCAGGGCTTCTGAATGACTGGAATGGTTGGGTGATTCATATGAGCAGGCGGTCCTGCTAGCCCAAAGTTGTATAAGACTTTAAAGGTTAATAGCAGCACCTTGAATTGGGCCTGGAGTGGTAGGTTGTGTACAACCTACTCTAGACAACATTCTGGCTGCAGCAGTCTATACCAACTGTAGCTACTGGACAGTCTTCATGGGCAGCCCCATGCAGAGCACACTGTAGCAGTCTGATCTAGTTGTTACTAGGGTATGTATCAAAGTTGCAATATTTTCGTCTTTTCCTTAGGCAAGCTAATAAGATGCAAGCATCAAAAGAGAACCTAGCCACACCAAGGGAAAAGAGTAAAGTGTGTGGTAAGTCCTAGTTAATCAAAATGAGCTGCTTAAACCTTGAAAGAGGCATTCAAAAATAGAAATAAAAATGTGATTACATTTAAGCAAACTGGGTTGTTGGGGTGGGGTTGGTTTGTTTGCAACTAGGCTAAACTAAAACTGAGGTAAATAAATTTTTATTACTAATAGGAGCATCTCAGAAATGCTGCTTTTTGTTACCATGATGTTCAGAGGCATACTGAGGACCAAACTAGAAGTGATGGTGTCCTCATATCTGATACAGGGGTGCCACTGTCATTTTAAGATCTAAAATGGGCAATTGAAACATGCTTCACAGGCCTGATAACAGGATGAGTCATTCTTGTGTGTGCGCCCCCCCCCCCCCCCAGCATCTTTCACATGCCAAAAGAGCCACTGTTAACCAAGTATTATATATATTAAAAAAAACGTTTTAGGCAAAACTGAGAAGCTTCCCATGTGTTCTGACTGACAACTGAGATCTGGTGAATAAGGGAGTCGTCATAGAATCATGTATCTCAGGCCTGTGTTTTTATGCTGAACATTTCTAAATCTTGAACTATGCCCTCCCTATTTAAAATTACCACTCTGTCTTTTTCAGATTATGATTATATGGCTTCACCTGTAGTGCCCACTTTCTGTACACCTGGATTGAAAGTTCCCTCCAGAAAGAACACCACTTTACCCAAATCCCCAGAGAGTAACCAGTCAGATGTGTCTAATCATATGAATGAAGCTACCAAACTAGACCCTCAGTCTCTGAGGAAAGAGCCTGAAGTAAGCACCAAATAACTTATTTTATTAATGTTCAGTGTCATAGTTAGACATCCCATCCTATTACTGCATTTAGAGGAAAGACTCTGTCTCAGTGGTGATTATCTGAAATCATATTTCACTTTGTAAGTTAGTCTCTGTGTTCCCATTGCTGACACAATGATTCTTTTATAGCAAGCGTGTGTCATCCAGATGGTACCAAATAAAAGGTACATGGAAGAAGCTGTCCTGCCCTCAGAAAAGTATCTGGACTGTCTTAAAATACCTGCTCCTCCTGTCATATCAGACTACAGAAACATACTCAATACTCCTCCGCCAGCTCCTGAAATAACTGTCATTCCAACACAAATTCTGCAGGTGAGATAATTGTATTCTTCTGCAACTAGGGCTGTAACTCAGCATTTTTGCTAATTTTTTGCCTAGCTACATGGGTGGAGGGGAAATAAAAACTGGGAACTGCTATAAGCTATAAATATCTATACTCTCCTAATTTTAAAAAATTTATTTAGATTTTATCAAAGTATAACTCAAACATAGAACCACCCAGAGTCACAGAGAAGATGAAAAATGAAGAAATGGCTGCACAGTTTGAAAGAAGGCCTGTTCTTGCTGTTGATATTAGTCACAAAGAAAACAGGTGAGACTTAAGCATGGGAACTGGAGCCAAAAGTGTAATGGAACTAGTATAGTATTATATCTGTTGACAATTGAACACTCTCCCCACACTCCTGCCACTTTGCTTGAGTGTCTATGAGGAACTTGCTTTTTTGCACTTGAGTAGAGGGTGACCTGTCCTATTTGTGTTTGTCTTATGGTAGTCTCTGTCCATCAAATATAGCATTTGTTTCCCAACATGTGGGTTGGGCTCCAAAAGCAGGCCATAGGCCTGCCCTCCATAACAGCTATTCCTGCCCTTTGCATTGCTCTTCCTCCTTGCAAACATCTCGTATCTTGCCCCTGCTTGTAAAAAGAATGAGGGCAGAAGAGCCATTTTTGGATATGGTACAGGGGCTAGAGACAGGAGCCCTCCTCCCCTTACTGCAGAACTGATCAGGACTGAATCCCTGCTGCAAATTTTAAAAAGTAGGGGGTAGAAAAGACTCTAAAATGGTACTGCATTTCCATGGCAGACTTGGTGGTGCAGTTTTCCCTAGGTTGGCCCTTAGACTTATCAGTAATGCATAGGTGAAATCAGTGCAGGCTCTGAAAAGGGCCAGACTTCAGCCACTCTATAGGTGGTTAAAGATGGTAACATGCTGAGCATTAAGCAGATTTGAGCAAGTAACTGTTTCCTGTGTGAAGCAGGAAAATCATCATGTATGAAGTGGCTACTAGAAGAACCAACGTCAGTGTTTAATTTGAGGCAAGGCCTTTATTTTGGAAACCAAGCCCTGACCCTGGGAAATGCAGTCTTCTATGCCATACAATAGTTGGTACTTTTTCTTCAGAGGATATGCATGTGGATTAATAAAAGAAAGCAAGTAAAACATCCTGATGGTTATCAAAGCAACTGTCTTGGAATCTTAGAGGGGATTAGAGGTAGTAATGAAGAGAGGGAGATGAAAGGCTTAAAGGTAACATCTATAAGCAGGGCTGGGTACTTTGGAATGCTGCCCGCTTGGGATTCATAGTAAGGGCAGTAGTGCCATGCGCAGTGTTTGTTAGTTTCTCAGAACATCTTGTTGGCTGCTGGAGAAAATTGAATGCTGGACTAGATGGACCCCAAGGTCATAGTTTGCCTAGGAGTGCCAAAAAACCTTAGTTGGCTAGAGGGGTCACCATAACAAGTAAATTTAGACCTTAGGGTCAGCCATACCAGAAAGGCTGGAAACCAATGAAGTAAAAGCATAGTCTCTGAAAATTCTCCAGCCACAGCTATCATAAACTTGGATGGGTTAGGAGTTCTTGTGAATATCTCATCATTTAAGTGATGATATGATATGAAATCTACACCTGGGAAGGGGTGGAGGTGTAGCTGGTGGAGAATCTCCTAATTCAAATTGATACTACTTATCTGTTCATCTATTGGAAAGGGGGGAGACAAATTGCACTTCTTAGGCATCTTTTAAAATAAGAGATGGTTACAAAATGTTTACACATGCAGGAAAACTTCAAATATCACTTTGAAGATAGTCCGAAAACTACAATGTAACCTATTCCATTTACATTTCCAGAGAGTATTGTGGATGACTCTAACATAGAACCTAAATTTTTGTCTGGACTGTCATGTTCAAGGATACTTTCCACTTTTGAGAACTCAAGAAATGGAATAGAAAACTGTGGCAAAAGACAAGAACATAAGAGTTTTTGCATAAATGACTGGCCCCCGGCTGAACAAAATACTCTCTCTTCAAATTTGGTAGTACAGTCAGTCAGAAAACTATTCAAAGTCTCTACACTTCATTATGTCACCTTCAACTAACTTCATTCACATGTTTGAAAGAAATGGACTTCTACTCAATCACTTATTCGGTCTGATCATCTCTTAATCCTTGTCAGCCAGTTTTCTGCCTCTAAAGTATATGGGCCTGCTATAGTGTCTGTAGGCAGCACCTATTGCTTACATGGGCCCTATTATCCTAATGTCATGGGCCATTAAGAAACAGAATATTTCTTTTCTCTCTACCCAAACCTTTGTAAGCCTTTCAAATTATGGTATTATTAAAAGGTATTATTGCAGTCTTTGCATACTAGGTCCCAGTCTGGAAATGTCCTCTAGAGAAAGGTGATACCTGAGTTGTCTGGCAACTGGGTGTACTCAAGAAGCTTGAGGCAGCAGAGAATTTTTGTGGAAGAATTCCAGAGAAGAACAGCAGCTGGGCAGAAGAGCAGCCATCTTCTTGTGTGGCCCTTTCAGCACAAAATTTCTGGGCTTTCACTCTTGCTGTGCAGGAAAAGTGATTTTTCCATCTGTGAAGAACAGAGCCATCACCTAACACCTAGAACTGCCTTATGAGTTACAGCCCAAACACATTTTACATTTTTTTTACATTGCTTTTACTCATCCTGGGTCCTAGAATACCTGAGAGAAAGGTGGATATATATTTTAAATAAACACATTCTAAAAAGTGTGAAAAGGAAACAAATGGGTAAAGAGCTTACAGACAGTCTGAAGAAGCCAATATTCAATATTCTTTTTTTATCTTTATAAAAGAAACCATCATAGGGGACAAAAAGACATGGAAAATATATTTTCTTACAGTGCACTGAAGAATTGTAGGATATTTTTTTAAAAAGTACTATGAAGGATCTTTCAGGAGAAAACAGTCTGATTAATGGTGTTTAATGCAGGCTTCAGCTTGTTTTAAGTATAGGAGCTTTTAACTAATTTTCTCCTTTTTATTACGGGGAGTACAGTGCTTCAGCTTTATGCCAAACAGTTGTGAATAAATGTCATGTACAAGCAAAGAGTCTTTACAGCCAATTTTCTCTAAGGAGATTAGGCACCCACCTTCAAACTGACCTTGGTATTTTAGGAAAGATTTCACTGTACAGATTTTTGCTGAGCTCTTGAGAAGGGATTGCTTGCATAACAGGGCCCTTTTCTAGCTACATGATGCAACTTTTCTATGGGACAAAGAACTAGTTTGAAATAAAAGGTCTGAACACTTGCCCTTCTGAATCTACTCCCTCAGGATGCTACTGATCATGCTTAAGAACTTCTGTGCATACTAAAGGAAGGGCAAGAAATATATTCTTGATGCATACAGGAGGTCTGGTTATACCTCTCACTGATGGTTATTAGCAATGTCATATAACGTGGAGTATATGCTTGGTCATCAGAATGTTGGGATACGGTAATAAAAATAAGTAATACATCATTCCTTGTCCAGTAATTACTTTATATATTAATATAGCCAAGGCCTTCCCCTGCCCAAGCACTTTTTGTTTCTTTTTCTTGAACAACCCTGTAACAGTAACAGCTATCTGTCCTTACCATCCAGACCACCCTATTTCTGCACATCCTACTGTTCTGGACATGCCTTCTGCATGGAAATGAGTGGGATATTCAGATGTTTTCTGAGGGTGGGGTGACACTCTTATCTGTTAGAAACTATCTGATCACACCCTGTAGAGACATGACAATTACCTTGAAGCATGCAAAGGTGACAAATCTGGAGAACCACTATACCAGCTGTACTTGGTCATCCTGTAAAAGATACCTTTTAGTTAGGATATTTTAAAGTTACACTGATAGCATCCAAGGTAGTGACTTCTTTTCATCATCATCTTATTTATATCCCGCCCTCCCCGCTAAAGCAGGCTCAGGGCGGCTAACAGTATATTTAAACAAAACTAATTTAACAGTTAATTAAAATTCTATTAAAATTCTAAAACAATAAAATATTAATATGCTGGTGCTATTATACAGATGGTGAGTTTACTTAGCAGTCTCTCTCTTTAGTCGGTGAAGGCCATTCGAAAAAGGATGGTCTTGCAGGCCCTGCGGAACTGTTCAAAGTCCCGCAGGGCCCGCATTTCTTCCGGAAGCTGCTTCCATAGGAGTGGAGCCACAGCAGAGAAGGCCCGAGCATGGGTACTCTGTAGTTTTACCTCTTTTGGCCCAGGAATGGTCAGCAGGTTCTTCCCTGCTGACCTCAGTGGTCTCGGGTTCGTATGGGGAGAGACAGTCCCTGAGGTAGGCAGGTCCTCGGCCATATAGGGCTTTAAAGGTGATAACCAGCACTTTGTAACGAATCCGGTATATAACTGGCACCAGTGCAGTTCACGCAGCCCCGGCTGTATGTGCTCCCACTTTGGGAGCCCCAGTAACAGTCTAGCAGCTGCGTTCTGCACCAGCTGCAGCTTCCAGGTTCAGCACAGAGGCAGCCCCAAGTAGAGGGCGTTACAGTAATCCAGTCTCGAGGTGACCGTTGCATGAATCACTGTTGCCAGGTCCTGACGCTCTAGGAAGGGAACCAACTGCCTTGCCCGCCTCAGATGAAAAAAGGCTGACTTGGCAGTGGCTGCTATCTGGGCCTCCATTGATAATGAAGGCTCCAGTAGGACTCCCAGGCTCCTGACTCGGCACGCTGCTTTCAATGGCGCCCCGTCAAAAACCGGGAGAGATATTTCCCTTCCCAGAGTGCCCCGACCCAAGCAAAGGACCTCTGTCTTCACTGGATTCAGTTTCAGCCCACTCAGCCTTAACCAAGTTGCCACGGCCTGCAGTGCCAGGTCCAAATTCTCTGGGACGCAGCCAGGCCGGCCGTCCATTAGCAGATAGAGCTGGGTGTCATCTGCATACTGGTGACACCCAAGCCCATACCTCCTGGCAATCTGGGCAAGGGGGCGCATATAGATATTAAATAGCATCGGTGAGAGAACTGTTCCCTGAGGCACCCCACAATGTAGTGTGCGCCTCTGGGACAGCTCACCCCCGATTGCCACCCTTTGTCCCCGATCCTCGAGGAAGGAGGAGAGCCATTGTAGGGCCGATCCCCAAACCCCAACATCGGCGAGGCAGCGGGTCAGTAGCCGATGGTCGACCGTGTCGAACTCAGCCGACAGGTCTAACAGCATCAGCACCTCCACACCACCTCAATCCAGATGCCACTGGAGGTCATCTGCCAAGGCGACCAGCACTGTCTCCGTTCCATGGCCCGGGCGAAAGCCGGACTGGCAAGGGTCTAGGATGGAAGCATCATCCAGAAAACCCTGCAACTGCAACACCACTGCCCTCTATAATTTTACCTAAAAATGGTAAATTCGAGACCGGTCGGTAGTTTGCCAATTCGGCCGGGTCTGTTGTACTTTTTTTCAAGAGGGGGCGGACCAAGGCCTCTTTTAAGAGCGTTGGAAAATGCCCCTCCAGGAGGGATCTATTTATGATGTCCCGTAGAGGACATCTGAGCTCCCTCGGGCAAGATTTAATTAGCCAGGAGGGGCACGGGTCCAAATCACAAGTTGTTGGGCGTGCAGAGGAGAGAATTCCGTCAACTTCCTCCAGGCTGAATGGGTCGAAATGATCCAAGACTAAACCAGAAGACAGGTACGGAGCCTCCAGTTCATGTACTGTATCCAATGTGATGGGCAGGTCTTGGCGGAGCGACGTGATTTTGTTTGCAAAAAATTTCCCAAAAGCCTCACAGCCTATTTCTAATTCTCTAACATTTGGCCTGCCCTGGGGCAGTGTGGTTAAATATCCAATTATTTTAAACAATTGTGCCGGGCGCGAATTTGCAGACGCAATCCTGGCTGCGAAGTAATCCTTCTTCGCAGCCTTGACTGCCATCTCATAAGACCTCATAAACGATCTATAGGATATTCTTGCCGCTTCATCATGAGTGTGCCGCCACGGCCTCTCTAGTCGTCTAAGTCCTTGTTTCAGCTGGCGTAACTCCAAGGTGTACCATAGGGCCAGCCTCAAACGAGGGCGTAGAGGACGTCGAAGTGCGAGCTCGTTGATTGCCCCAGACAGCCGATCTTGCCAGACATCAACCAGGGAATCGCCAGGGGGCCAGGGATCCCGAATAGCCATTTGGAATCGTTCCGGGTCCATCAGACTCCACGGGCGAGCCAAAATAGGCTCTCCGCCCTTACAGGGTTGGGGTGGCATCTCCATACATGCCTTGAGGGCTAGGTGATCCGACCATGGCACCACCTCCGTTGTGATATCGCTCACCCGAATCCTGGACGCAAAGATCAGGTCTAATGTGTGTCCCGCCTGTGTAGGAGTCGTAACAAATTGAGAGAGTCCCAGTGTCGCCATGGAAGACACTAGATCCATTGCCCGATTGGAGGCCGCGTCATCGGCATGGATATTGAAGTCATCCAGGACCATAAGCTCCAGGTACTCCAACGCCCAGCCCGACATCGCCTCCATCAGGGATGGTAAGGTGCTGGCTGGTGCATTAGGCAGACACTACACCAGCCAGATCGCCAACCCCTCTCCGACATCCCACGCCAGGCCAGCACATTCAATACCATCGATCGTTGGGGCCAGGAGAGCCTGGAAGGAGTAACCCTCCTATATGAAAAGCGCCACCCCTCCCCCCGCCCGCTAATCCACGATTGGTGGAAGACCAAGTATCCCGGGGGGGTCATCTGGGAGACAGCCACCGTCTCCCCCTCTTGCACCCAGGTCTCGGTCACGCAAGCCAGGTCTACGTCCTGCTGGAGCAGGAAGTCCCTAAGGGTCTCGGTCTTATTATTTACAGACCTGGCGTTGCATAACACCAATGACGGACGCGGGCAATTCCCCTTGGTCCCACTACCTGTCACCGTTGGGATGGGAAGTAGACTGAAAGGGGGCTGAGCACTGTTTTCCTGGAAGGACAGCTAAGATGCTTACTGAGTTGCATCTTGTACGTAGGAACTTAAAATGTTGCACTTCACCCTCTGACCCTATACTTGCTGCTTGCAAGTACTGTCACTGTAGACCATACTTATATTAATAGGGCAAAGATCATGCATTTATTTAAACCAGCCCTGTACTAAACTGGTATGCCTTCAGATGATCGTATTTGTAAAAGTACAGCAAATGGAAAACTTTTAGGGGGTGGGGGCATATAAACAGTAAGGCTTAGAGCCCTGCCAAAGTTGTCTACTTTTTAGGAGGGATTTGCTAGTTTTTGTTTCTGTGACCTTTAGTAGTTCTGGATGCAGCAACATAGTAACTGAGAGGTGAAATCTTTAAAGCCTCAAGTGGCGCTGGAGCTACCATTGTACAGAAAAATTCAAAGCTATGTAGCTAATTATCTGTATTGCTTGTTGAGGATTCTACAAAAAGCTCCATGGCGCAGAATGGTAAAGCTTTCTTTCAGAATAAATGGGACCAACTTTACCACTCGATAAAATCTAACGATAATAAGGCCTTCTGGAGAATCATTTCAGGTAATCTAAAAAACAATTCTGTTACTGACCCAAATATCTCTGAGCAAACATGGGTTGATTACTTCTCTAACATTTTTGCTGCCCCATGTGTATCCCCTCCCATCTTAGCAAACCCCTCAGTTACTGATATGCCGGTCTGGCCTCCAGTAACTCTAGAGGAAATCAGTGAGTTATTGAAGGATTTAAAAGCGGGTAAAGCACCTGGCCCTGATGGCCTTCCCGCTGAGGTATTCACAAAGTTTGCCGATTGGTGGCTCTTGCCCCTTGCAAAATTGTTCTCTTTTATCGATCTGTATGGCTCCATCCCTGACTCTTGGCTTGACTCTATAATTATCCCAATATACAAAAAGGGGGGGGTTGGAGTTACCAGAAAACTTCCGCCCCATTAGTTTATTATCTATAGTGGGCAAATTGTATGCAAAACATTTAGAACTCCGATTAACTGACTGGATGCGCCTAGGCAACATCATAGGTCCTGAACAGATTGGCTTCTCCAAAGGCAAATCTGCTATGGATCACTGCTGCACTCTGGCCTTCCTTGCTGAAAAATATATGCATACCGGGTCAAAAAAATTATATGCTGCCTTCATCGATTTGAAGGGTGCTTTTGATTCAATAGATAGAGCCCAACTATGGATCAAGCTAGGTTACCTGGGAATGGACCCTCGTTTGCTGTTTCTCTTGAGGAAACTTCATTCTAATACCTTTTGCCAAGTGAAATTTTCTTCTAGCGGTGACTTGACTAGTAAAATCCCAGTGTTAAAGGGGGTAAAACAAGGTTGTGTGCTGGCCCCACATCTTTTTAATTTATTTTTAACTGACCTGGCACAATTTTTGACCCCTATCAATGGTCATCCGCCTAAACTTGCAGGCCGAGCGGTCCCCTTATTACTTTATGCCGATGACACTACCATCCTCTCTTGTACAAGAGTGGGCCTGCAAAGGTATTTGAACGCCTTTTATGACTACTGTAATTGTAATTCACTCTCTATCAATTATGCCAAATCTAAAGTAGTTGTCTTTTCAAATTGCTGGGGCCCACAGAGATGGTTTATTGGCAATTCAACAATCGAGCAAACAAAAAATTTTAAATACTTGGGGATCACTTTTAACCACAAGTTAAGCTGGGTTTCACATCGTAACAACACCATCAACTTGGCTAAGTGTTCAGCTGCTCAAATTAAACAGTTTTTCTTTGCAAGGGGCAACCAATTAGTTCCAGCAGCTATTAAAGTATTCAAAGCCAAAACGCTTGCCCAAATCCTCTATGGTATCCCTATATGGATCTCAGCTTTTACCAGGAAAGTGGAGGGCATTCAAGCCTCATTCTTTAGACAAATTCTTGGTTTGCCAAAATGTGTGTCCTACTTTGCTCTCTGCTCTGAAGTGGGTCAGTCTTTGGTGGAGACAAAAGCCTGGATTGCAGTGTTTAAATTCTGGCTCAAAATTCATTTTAGAACAGATCCCAACAGCCTTCTTGATTGTATGAAAAGAGACCCATATATTTCGTCCTGGACAGCACTGCTTCTGTCTAAACTCAATCAATTGGGGTTAGAGGTAGATGATTTTTCTACCTCTGAAGAGTCATATATCTTCAGATGTATTAAACTGAGACTGTGGGAATTGGAGGAAACGAAATTACGGCCAACTCTCCCTTATACTTGCTCTCCAGCTTCCTTAGGTCTTTATGCTTTTTGTGGCAAAATGCCCAATTATCTATCAGACCTAACCACTCCAAGTCATCGCAGGGCATTTATGTTGGCCAGACTAAACGCGTTTCCCTCCAAAGTTTTACAAGGGAGATATCAGCGAGTCCCTTTAGCCGACAGACTTTGCTTCTGTGGAGCGAATACTCCTGACTCAATCCAGCATATATTGCTTGATTGTTCTTTTTACCATAACCTCCGTAAAGATTTATTTGGCAAGCTTTCTTTTTCTCCAGATTTGTCTATTCTGCCACCCTGTTATTATTTATTGAGTGATACTGAGGGGGTGGTTAGTGAGGCTGTGGCAAAATTTCTGGCTGACATCCTTAAATTTAATTCTGACCATGTTTGAATGTATCTGTAAGCTCGGTTTTATTTTGATTTTATCTCCAATGTTTAAATTTTTATATTCTGTGTATTTTTATCTGAATCTATTATGCCATTAAAGGTATGGTATGGTATGGTATGGTAAAGCTGCAGTACTGCAGTCGGAGCCCTCTACTCACTATTTGAGTTCAATTCCAGCGGAAGCTGGTTTAGGTAGCTGGCTCCAGGTGGACTCAGCCTTCCATCCTTCTGAGGTCGGTAAAATGAGTACCCAGCTTGCTGGGGGGAAAGTGTAGACTGGGGAAGGCAATGGCAAACCACCCCGTAAAAAGTCTGCCATGAAAGCAACGTCACCCCAGAGTCGGAAATGACTGGTGCTTGCACAGGGGACTACCTTTACCTTTTGTTCATTCTAGCCACCTGAATGTATTGCTTGCCTAGTTCTTAGAGAACTTTGCTGGTTGAAGAACTCGTAATCTTCCACAGCTATGTATGTTTTACCCTCTTAAAGTAGATTATATTGGATTTATATCCCACCCTTCACTCTGAATCTCTGAACCTTTCTCCCCCATACCAAACACCCTGTGAGGTACGTGGGGCTGAGAGTTCTCACAGAAGCTGCCCTTTCAAGGACAACTGCGAGAGCTATGGCTGACCCAAGGCCATTCCAGCAGCTGCAAGTGGAGTGGGGAATCAAACCCGGTTCTCCCAGATAAGAGTCTGCACACTTAACCACTACACCAAACTGGCTGTCCTAAGTTTGGTTATTGGCAGACTGAATGAAGCTACCTCTAATAGAAGGAAACCAAATTGAGCAAACCTTTGATCTGAGTAGCAATTTGTTAATTTTACTATTCTGATCAAAGGTTTGCTCAATTTGTTAATTTTACTATTCTGTCATTGAACCTTAAATTTGTAGCATTTTGCATTCTAAACCACTCCCTACCAGATAATTTTACTATACTGTCATTGGATCTTAAATTTGTACCAGTTTGCATTCTGAGCCACTGATTACCAGCTATGTGGGGCTTTGCTCACTGGACCGGATTCCTCGTCTGATGAAGTGTGCTTTGAGAACACACAAAAGCTTACATTCTAAATAAAACTAAGTTGGTCTTAAAAGTGAAACTTGGCTCCTATTTTGTTCTTCTACTTCAGACCAATACTGCTGACTACTTGGATCTAACCACTTTCAACTGTGAGCCAACTTGGTGGCCCAGATTCAGCAGAAAGGCAGCATATAAATCAATAAAACAATTAGCCTGCACCATATGAAACTGCTTTATAAGCTATCATATTAACCCAGATTTACTGGGGGTTGAATGAGAGAGCTCTTCCTCAAAGGTGATCTTACAGTGCCACCCAGTTAGCAATGAAAATTGTGGTTTCTGTGATCAAAGGTTTTAAACCAGCAATGGAGATTGCTGGTTTTTAGTATCGTGTCATTGGTGCAAACTCATAAATCATAAAAATTAGAATCGATGACATTCTTGAGTTTACAGATGAGGCTGAAGAAAATGATAATGCAGCTTGAGCCACTTCAGTTCTTAGGGAGCAGTTCATATTATAAACAGTCACGTTTTAAAACTACCTCATCTGCTGTAATGTCTAGACAAAGGGGCTAAAAGGCAAGCAAGGCAGCAGTACAACCTGCTCCTCATTTTGCTTTTGGCAGGTTGTGTGTCCTTGCTGTCACCATCAGGAAACATGATTTTATGCTACAAAACACCCTGTACTTAAAAAAAACCCCAGCTCTAACGACCCATTTGCCTTCCTAAGAAATAACTTGTCTCATTGACCAATAACTGCAGGAGACATTTGCCTCATGAACAGTGGTGTATTCTGCATATACAACATTTTAAAGAAACTGATCTCAGGAAATGGGCTGTATTTCATTCAAAGCAGATGAAATTTATTCTGAGCAAACCAACTTTTATAGTTGAGAAATGCAACAAGAGAAAGCAAAGGGAAAGAACAGAATATATAATTCTGCTTCAATCCAGAGGCTGGGGAGCTAACTGCAGCACTTTAGACTTCAGCACATCGTGCTTTAAAAATCAAAACCACTGCTAAAGCTGTAAAAGGACAGATTTAGGCTTAATAATTGTATCTGTCTGAAGCAAGCAGCACTTAATGCAAGAGCTTACTTGAAATTCTCATTCACCTGGCTGAATAGTTCTCTGCATAACCTACTGTCACACTACAGGGTCTAAGAGGGCCTTTTACTGGCTGCCACCACTCTGGTAAGGGTCTAAATGGGAGGGTCCAGAGCACCCAACCACCCCTGTATATTCCTTATTAATAAATACCTCTTAACTGTGACCAAGGAGACATGAGAACCCAAGTAGTATAACAACAAAAAGTTTATTATTAGTGCTCAATAAATGGGTGATCAAGATTTAGTGCTATAGTGAATATGAAAACAAATAAACAGAAGCCCTGACGCATTCAGCTAGACATTCCCTGCTCTAGCACCAAAACTCACCCCCTTGTAGGCTTCCCAACCCTCCCGCCCTGGCGGGGGACCCCAGGATTTCCAGCCTCTTCCCCCGCTCCCCAAATAAACGGAAGCAGGGGGAGGGGGGAAACGGCGCCAAGGAGCGTGGCGAGCCGCCCCATCTCTGAGCGGGCGATGCCGCTGCGCAGCTGCCGCCTCTTCTCCGCTTCACCGTAGCTGCTCCTCCGAGATGGGCTCAGGCTGAGCCCATCTCGGAGGAGCAGCTAAGATGAAGCGAAGAAGAAGCGGCAGCAGCGCAGCGACATCGCCCGCTCCACCTCTGAGGTAAAATCAGAGAAGGGGAGGGTGGAGGCAGGCCAGGATCATGGCGAGCCGCGAATCTGGGTCCTTCTAGGACCCGGACTCACCACGCTCCTGGCCTGCCTCCACCCTCCCCTTCGCTGATTTTACCTCAGAGGCGGGGCGGAGCGGGTGACGCCGCTGCACTGCCGCCTTTTCTCCGCTTCTACTGGTCCTCCGAGATGGGCTCAGCCTGAGCCCATCTCGGAGGAGCAGCTACGGTGAAGTGGAGAAGAGGCGGCAGCAGCACAGCAGCGTTGCCCACTCTGCCTCTGAGGTGAAATCAGTGAAGGGGAGGATGGAGGGAAGGAAGGCATTTAAAAAGTTTTGAGGTCCCTTTAATTGTGATGGACAGAACTCCCTTTGGAGTTCAATTGTGCTTGTCACACCCTTGCTCCTAGCTCTACCCCCAAAGTCCCCAGATATTTCTGGAATTGGACTTGGCAACCCTACCCCCTTGGGTAAGGGATCTCTCCCACAGCCTTTTCCAGAGAGCTCACCCTGTCTCTGCTTGACCCTTTTATGCTCTCCTCCCAGGTCCCACCCCTCTCTGGGCTAGTTTCCCTCCAAAACTTTGCCGCCTAAACTTTTCCAGAGGGGATCCTGGGAAATGTAGGCTTTCTCCTAGGCAGGCTTCTCTGGAGCCTGTAGGCCTCACTAGGTCCAGGATCATGAAACCTACACAATCTTTATTCACTGTTGCTAGCAGTCAGCTACCATCCTGCAGATGGGCAGTTGGCATTCGCAGAGAAATAAGACCATACACTCTAGATAAATAGATGATTTATAGATAGATCACTCCAAATGTCACTGCTTGGCCCAAAGATGACCCTAAATGCCAACCAGGAAAGCAGGCTAGGAAAATATTTGATAAGCGATTCAAGAAGCTGATTTGCAGAGCACTTCCTCTCCCTTCCCAGATGTAATGCATACTTTATAACTATGGATTTATTGGGAACAGCACCTTACTTTTCATTAAGTTCTTTCATCCCCAGACCTACTTCCACTTGACACATTTACCATGACCATATCCGTAACACGTAGAATTATCTCCCCATCCTGTATTTCTGAGGGTCATCAACTGATATTATCAGTCTTGGGAAAGCTATCGAATTCCATTGAATCTTTGATCTCCTTCCTGAAAAGCCATCAACAATTCGTCCCCAGTCTTTGGGAACCTTCCTGTAAGCACATCAATTAGGGGCACACCTGTCACAATTGTATATTTTTCCTATAAATACACAGATCAGTCTCCTGTATTCTCACTCTCTTCTTGGCATCAACTTCACACTGCATGAAGCGCTGGTTGCTTCTCTTTCTCTCCACAGATCTGAATCTTTCAAGAATGATAAATTAATAGCCTGTCCCAAACTATTCCCTGCTACTTCCTTTTGTTTCTTGGTTAGTGTGTTTTGTGTTGTATATGCTTTTACCCTTTATTATATTTAAACAAAAACAGCATCATTTGAACATCAGCATGTTTATTTGAGTGTGCTCTAAGAAGGATTCTGGTATTTTGTTCTATTGTTCTTTGGTTTGCTAATTTTATTGTATTGTTTTTAAATTTAAATTGTAAGTTTTTATTGTTGTTCAGTTTATGTTGTGATCCGCCCTGAGCCTGTTATGGGAAAGGGCAGAATATAAGCCTACTAAATAATAAATCAATAAATATACAAAAGTGATGATCCTGAGTTACCCACCTCTTGCTAATATCCCCAATCAATTAATTATTAGACTATTTTGGGTAACACTGTTTAAGATCACTTCCACAGAATTGCCCTGACCTAAATAAAGATGTTGGTATACACATAGAAAGAAGCCCCGTGGCTCAGAGTGGTAAGCTGTAGTACTGCAGTCCAAGCCTCTGCTCATGACCTGAGTTCGATCCCGGCAGAAGCTGGGTTCAGGTAGCTGTCTCAAGGTTGACTCAGCCTTCCATCCTTCCGAGGTCGGTAAAATGAGTACCCAGCTTGCTGGGGGTAAAGTGTAGATGACTGGGGAAGACAATGGCAAACCACCCCGTAAAAAGTCTTCCATAAAAATGTTGTGAAAGCAACGTCACCCCAGAGTTGGAAACAACTGGTGCTTGCAGGTAAAGGGGACTACCTTTACCTTTTTATATACATAGAAATCCACTTTGTGTCATCACTTGATGTATCAGGAACTGTAGAGATAAATATGATGTGTATCTGCCAACAGATGGCATCTCTCCACATACACTGGTTCTGAGGGAACTTGCATCATATCTCCATTCTTGTGTAAGAATTACATATAAATTACTTTGAAACATATAACCAATGCTGGATTGAAAAAATCTGGTTTGTGCAGTAACGGTGTGAGATTCTTGAATGCAATCCATGTATCTGCCCAAGAGCTTGTGTTCAGCAATGTTTTTCCAGCAGCCACACCCAATATACTTTGAAAGCTAAGGAAAATGCAGATCGTCCTTCCTCCACCCCAGGTGGCTTTGATCACTGAAGAGGTGCAAGCATCTATGGAATGCCGTTCATCACACAATGCCTAATATTTTTCAGAAATGACTACATTCTTCTCCGCTTATACCTATTCATGATGACTGAGGCATGTTCTAGCCTCACATCCTGGGTTCCTTCAAAGCAAATCTCAACATCTGTTTTCTTGAAATACATCGAACACTTTTTATTACCCATGCTCATATATTAACAGTAGGGTGGCATTACAACAAATTTGCCCTATAACAAAAGAATTTCAAAATCCTCAGAAGACTGCCTACGTTGCTCTAGGCACATTGCATATACTTTGGAAAAACTGGAGATGCCTGTTTTTAGATTAACTGGAGAGAGAAAACGTACCCAAGCCAGTTGAAAGAATGCTGTTCTAAATACATAGTTTTAAAAAAAAGGAATTGGTATTCCAAAGGTTTAAGGGTTGTCAAGCATTCTTGCTCTGCGTTAAAAAAAATTCTTCAAATTAAGCTATAATCATGCAAATGATGTGGTCACTAGAAGAAACCAAAATATTAGTAAGGTCTCATGCGACCTGATGGAGGCGGTGCTCGATTTGGAGGTGTAATTGCTATGTCCAAGTAATCACCTATCTGGAATTTCTGAGACTGCAGAGTCATGGAATCATCTGTGCCCTTTCTGCCGGACATTGTACTGCCAATCTCCTTCACCCTGTAGGAAAAAGCAAGATACACAATAATTTGCCTCCAGTAAATCAAGTATCTGAAGACCACACTAAGATCTATGTTCAGCTTAAACATATAACACTATTGGGTGAGAAAGATGCCCTGTTATGTATGAGACTGCCCCCAATCCCTATATTTGTTAACTCCCAAAAGATCTTCTGACTTGACAGAGGCCTGGATAAAAGATCCAGTTTGACATCAAAGAAGGGGCCCCTGAGCTTGCAGGACTTTCCTTGGATAGACTTCTCATGGAAGTAGCCCAACAGTCAGAATGCTGTAGAGAGCACAATCATTAAGATCCTTTTGTCTGAAGCATCCAGAGCTCCCTCAGACCCATGGTCTTAAGCAATGACTCAAGTCTGATAAATAACAACCTGAGACCCGACTGCTTCCTTTATAATACAACTGTCTCTGGTAATTCAATCACAGGCCCAGGTAATGTCATCAAGCTGCTGCTCATCCTTTGTCAAACCAGCCTGGGCTGGTCCACCACTCAGGTAACTCAATCACTCCACCTGAGTTGCTCTGCTGCACTCTGTCTCCTGACCTAGGATGCCCATATTTGGAATCAGACCCTAAATGCTCTTCTATCTTCACATACACAAAGGTCAAATTCATCAACAGGAAACAAGACCCCACACCACGATCCAACCCCATTGAAGATTCTAAAATTCAGCTTCTTCTGCCATATACTACAGTGCATCAGTATTTCCTGTTTATGGCTTTTCTGTCTCCCTTTAGACACCCCATTTGTATTCCTTCTTTTAGACACCCCATTTGTTTTCCTATGTAGGCAGCAATCAAGGTCAGTACTGTTAGGCCTGTATTACAGTGTTTTAAGCTTTTGCTTCCCCTTGCACTTGATTTTTCTTTCTTTGCATTTTGTTATGAGAATATGGATGTTGTTACTTGAGACCCCTTCTGGTTCATCTGTCCAAGGGTACTGTTCTAGAAAGGGATCTGTATAGACATAAGACTGGAACAGTCCCAATTACCCCAGAACACATGTATGGTTCTAAGCACACAGAGGATATGCAAGTGGCAAGCATGGCACAGGGACCGAGTTGGGTTAACATCCACTGTTCATCTAGTTCACTCACAGGCAGCAACAGTCTATGGTCTCAAGCAATGGCCTTACCCAGTTCTACTTCCCAAGATCCTTCCTGTCTGCAGGTACCAGAAGCTATCCTTGATGAAAACAGTTAAGACTTGCTACCACCACTGGCTCTATTACCTGTAACCAGGCCTTTTGAGATCCGGAAAAACGATTGCGAAGTTGAAATGTGTGCCCTTCTTTCGTGCTTCTGGATAGACTTCTTTCACTAAACTGGTCAGTTCTTTCAGAGTTGCATCCATCCTGAGGGAGGGAAATGGAGCAACCCACACTATGAATCAGCACAGCAACATCCCATTACCATCCTCCAAAATACTCAAGGTAGCGCACAGGATTGTCCAAATTATATTAAATTAAATCTCTTAAAGGAACAGGAAACCAGAGGAAACTATCAAATTTCTTCAGCCAACTTCTTCAGAGTTGGTTCCACGTGAGACACAGAACTGTACAGCTATTATCCCACTACAGAACTTTGTCCCATTTTTAAATTTGTATTTGGCCCTTGTCACCATGCCACATGATATTCCCAAGCCACTGTTTGCCCATATACATGCAGAAATCAGCAGAGAAATAATATGGGACAAAACAGAGAAGTCTACTGCTTCAAAAAACCTGAACATGTCAGGTTTCTTGAGATATCTTATTTATTTCTTTTATAAACTACCTTTCTCCCCAGTTGGGGACCCAACCAGTTTAGATCATTCTCCTATCCTCCATTCTATTCTCACAACAACCCTGCAAGGCAGGTTAGGCTGAGAATGTGACTAGTCCAAGGTCACCAGCAAGCTTCTATTACACAAGTGGGGATTCGCACCAGGGTCTTCCAAATACTCATCCAACACTTAACCACTACACCACACTGGCTGGCTGCCCAAACTTCACAAATATATTATGGGAAAGTAATAATGAATGTCTGAGTCACTTTCGGGGTTACTACATTCAAAGACATACCAAATAAGTGAAGTAACAAACCTGGAAGGACAACCCCAGTCAGGGCTAAGAGTCAGACTGTACTGCTATTCCTGATATCTCCCAAGACAGATGGAATGAAAGTAATATGGAAATGAACAGAATGTTTGTTCATGGATAAACTAGCAACCTTAAGAAAACAGCTAGAATAGAAAAAAAGAACTTTCTTTGTGTCCTCTATCCTCCCTTCTTCCACAAGAAACAGTATATGGTATACTTGTAACCAAGTAGACTCCTTAACCATATCAAGACAAACAGATACCACCTGCTGCCCCAAAGTTTAACCAGCTTATCACTACAGCATTCTGTCTTCTTACTTAGGGACAAAATGCTGGAACCACGAAGTGCTTCTTCTAGAATAAAGAAGAACTGCCCTCCCTTCCCCCTGGGGAGGCATACATTACATCTCTCCTTCCCTCTTTCTCCCTCCACACACATCAAAGAAGAAGACGACTGCAGATTTATACCCTGCCCTTCTCTCTGTATCAGACTCAGAGCAGCTTACAATCTCCCATATCTTCTCCCCCCACAACAGACACCCTGTTTGGTGGGTGGGGCTGAGAGGGCTCTCACAGCAGCTGCCCTTTCAAGGACAACTCCTGCAATAGCTATGGCTAACCCCAAGGTCATTCCAGCAGCTGTAAGTGGAGGAGTAGGGAATCAAACCCGGTTCTCCCAGGTAAGAGTCCGCACACTTAACCACTACACCAAACTGGCTCTCAAGGTATAGCTCCCAAACAAAAGAACACTCACACTACAAAATATGAATATGACCCAAAAGTATTAGTGACTGATCACTTAGCAGCTTCTGCAATACCCTCTTATTTAGCAGAGAAAAATGATGGCAAGGCAGAAGAAAAATGTGAGAGCACAACATTGGCTTCTTCCTGGTAAGTCCTACTCTTGAGCTTCTTTCTCACCAATCCCTTCCTCCTCCTGCTAACTTCCTTCCTTCCTAGTGTCCAAATACATCTCAGTCAGAGGCCTGCAACATCACAACGGCCTCTTGAACTTCTTCATCTGCACAAGATACCTTCTGGGTAAGAAACAGGATTAACACACTGCAAAGAGGCATGCAATGTACTGCTTCTGATCCAGCAAGCACTTGCATGAAATAAAGGATGCTCTGCATTCGCCCAAGACCTTTGCTCCATCTGTAGCACATAGCAAACACCACACAAGATGTCAGAAGTCACTCAGAGGTCTCTGTTCTTTTGCAGGAAAGGATGCGATGTTGGGAAACTAAGGGAATTCTGAGTGGCCTGTAACATCTGAGTGGCCTGGGAATTCTGAGTGGCCTGGGTGCAAAAAAAACTAGGTTAGGAACTGAATAATAATAATTAAAAAGGCAGTCCCCTGTGCAAGCACCAGTCATTTCTGACTCTGGGGCGACGCTGCTTTCACAACGTTTTCACAGCAGACTTTTTATGGGGTGGTTTGCCATTGCCTTCCCCAGTCATCTACACTTTCCCCCCAGCAAGCTGGGTACTCATTTTACCGACCTCGGAAGGATGAATACCACTCACAAATTGTCCGCCTTTTCTCTAAGGCAGCCATAGCATACAGCTTATCTCATAACCCTATAGAGTTACATCAGTTCAGTATCTTCATGCTCCTCTTCCATTGTTTTTTACGTGAACACAAGCATCCAAGATGTCAACAAAAGCTTCACTGGATGGATGTTCTGCTTTTCAATCATCTACCAGAAAGCCAGTGTCATCCATCAGAAAAAGATACAGAAGCCCTGTTGCACTGCAGGTATCAATAGTCCATAATGCCCAAAGCAAAGCTCTGAGATGCAGACACACAGCTAGCTGCCACTCACCAAGTATAGATCTGAAGCTCACTGGAGGGTACATTTCCTCGAGTAAACTCATCCATGCGGTGGTGGCGCCCATTGTTGGTGGTGAAGACCCTTAACAAAAGGGGGCAGGTCTGCAAGGCAAAGGGCATAAAATTAATCCACAGAGAGGCACAGAATAAAAGTCCAAAAACCTAACCACACTGTGCCACTGTCCCTTCCAGCAAGGAAGGCAGTTCTACATGACATGCAACTCAAGAGACCTAAGAACCCCCCCACCCATGCATCCTACATAGAAACATTATATAGAAGTCTCACATGCTTGTTCTGCATATGAACAACATACAAAGCATCCCTGACTTCTCCATCTCTCTCTTATACCCCTCCAATCTTCAACTTACCCTACAGATGTTCAGTCCCCCCACACCCATACAATAAACATTACCAAATGCTTCAATAATGAAAAATAAGACAGCATTATCATCCCTAGTATGGGATGCATGGTGCTGCTTTACACTGAATCAGATACTTGGTCCATCTAAGTTAGCATTGTCAGGACTGGGTAAAAGTTGGATCTAGATTATTTTAAACAGATCCTCAAGAATTCATATGATTTTTACAATGAAACAAAATAAAATCACCATCATATTGCAGATCATGTCTCCGTCTATAGGCAGCATCACAAAAATCATGTAGCCGCAGCTACATGGTGCCACAGTGGTGCCAAAAATTAGCTCCAAACCACGGAGCTATATGAATCCTCAGAATTTATATGCAGGGTCATCCCAGATTTACCAGCAAATCACATATATCCACAGCCACAGATTGGACTGCAAAAATCACAGACCCACAATGTCAAGGCTTCGCAGTAGCATAAAAACATGGTTACAAAACATGGATCCTCATGGTTTTTGTGTTGGGTCACCCCCAAAATCACATATCACACATCATGACGATAAGACACAAATTTCACCACAAAAATCACACATCCATTGTTTCAGGGCATTGCATGGATCCTCAGCATTTTTGCACTGCCGCCCCAAACTCACCATCAGATCACATATTATGGTAACAGCCACAGATTGTACCACAAAAATCACACAACCACATCCACAACCACCATATTATGATGAAAGCCACAGACTGCACCGCAAAAATTACAGATCCACTGCTTTGTGGTGCTACACTGGTGCAAAAATGGTGGTTGTTTTTACATTGGGTCACCCCAAACTCACCATCAGACCACGTATTATTTTAACAGCCACAGACTACACAACAATCACACATCCACCATATCATGATGATAGCCATAGATTCACCACAAAAATCACAGATCCACTGTTTGTCAAGCATTGTCTATTTCTTTATTATTATAGTTACTGAAGTATATAAATGTTACTGACCATGAACTGAGCCTATGCACATCAAAGTAGAGAACCCCCCTTTTGTTCCTTTCTCCTTTACTAACAAATGCAGGAATGTACTCTTTGAAGAAAAAAACCTCCTGGGACTAATTCCCAGGCCAGCAAGGCTGGAACCCAGGATGAACTGACGGCAGTAGAGATAAGGAAGTTACAGTGAGAAGTTTCACATGTGAATGTAGAATTGTTCAGAGAATGTAGAATTGTTTATAAAACCTTTGATGTGCTATCTTTAAGTATGCATTTTACTGTTACACTGTATCAGTTCCAATACCTAGCTGGGCTGGCCCACATGGATTATCAACAAACCAAACTTTGTTTCAAAATTCAAGGACTGGTTACTTTGAGATCTAATGCTTGACACTGTTTTGTGGTGCCACAAAGGCACAAAAACATGCTTCCAAACCATGGATCCTCATAGTGTTATTCAAATAGGCAGTCAAATAATTAGTTGGGGAAATTAGCAAAGAAGACAGAGCAAGAGGCTGGTAACTGGGATTCTCCACTTGTGTATATGGGGATTTTTCCCAAGGACTGATATTCTCCATTCACAGATAGGACCCTGACAATCTGCACCTTGCAACTGATATGCCACCCAATGTTCCCTCTAAGCTGCAGAGTCTTGTGAGCAAAAATTCTACTTTGTGAGCTGCTGGCATTAAAGTTGTGAGCTACTGCATCAATTAGTGTGCTCCGGAGACATCCTTCCTGAGCTAAGACAAAAATGTGTGAGCTGGAGGTTAAAAATCTGTGAGCTAGCTCACACTAACTCAGCTTAGAGGGAACACTGATGCCACCACGCAGAAAAGCCCGCGGCGTGGAACGTGCACCACGAACCCGTTCGTCAGGTGAGAAGCGAGCCAACTCTTCCCCCTTCACACACCCTTGGCATACCTTCTCCCGATCGATGGGCTTCTCCGGCTCTTTCTTAATCTCCTCCTGAGTAACGCGAGACTCCACCGCCATCTTCCCGCCCGATGGCCTCGCTCCCCGTGAGGACGTCGCAGCCAAGCTAGGCGAAGAGGAGAAGCCGACTTCGTGCCTCCGCGAAGGGACTCGCCTTCCGGTCCCCGATCCTTGCGTTGGGCCCGCTGAGCCGGCCGCCACTTTCCCCTCCCCCTGGACCCTCCGAGAACTCCGATTTGTTATTCTCTCCGGAACAAGATGGCGGCGCCCATCGGAGTCGGTTCGGCGTAGAGTGGTGAGGGCTGCCTTCGTTGCGATGACGGTTCTCTCGCGAGACTACAAGAAGTCAGGATTGTCTTTCACAGTTAGGGGCTTTTGTTTCAGAAGGAATTTTGAACAGGCTCCCGCGTTGGTGACTTTGGCCCGTCTTAGTTTGAAGAGTAAAAATCCTCACGTCATGTTTAAACGTGTCTCTGATATCCCTGCCCCAACCAGGTGTTCCGTCTGCTATATAGTGCTTTCCGGTGTTTCCTTCAGTAACCGTTTTGGTTGCAGCTGCCAACGCTGATCACAGAAGTGCGTTAAAATACAATTAAACAGGGATCTGGTAAAGTCATTCCGACATGAGTCAGAGCTCACTTTATCATATGTAGAGTGTGAGTCCAAAATACAAATGTAGTAGCTTGGAATGGATCATACACCTATGTATTTGTTAATCAAAGTTTACGTTGAATTTACACCTGTCAATTTTTAAAGTGATACTGCACTTCTAATTGTGAGGCGAGTATAAGGAAAATCTCTGCTTTCCCAGTTTAAAGCATTAGGGCCTACAACACTGTGTTGTGTCAAAAGAATGACAGGCTTTAAACACTCGAAATGCACTCTGTCAATAAGTAATATTATTATTGTGGTGGTCTGTTTTATTTGGTCCATAATATGTCGTGTGCCTATTGAGAAGTGGATCCGCTGCTTTCATGTATAATCAGTTTGGCCTCTTCCACCAGCGCTGAGTCAGTAATTCCTTGGATCAGCAGTCATCTTTTGGAAATCAAATATCATAAGCAGAATCAAAGGAAAGGACTATTGTATGTTCTTAAGTCTAAAGACAATTCAGCACCCATTCAGGAAACGCTGTGCCAGGAAATCTGTTGTTCAGTAGACTGAGCAATACACTGTGAGGACAAAAACAGCTGTTATTAAAAAAATACACAAAAATGTTTGTCCCATCATGTTTCTAGCTGCATTCTTTCTCAAGGGTTGTTAAAATAGTTGTGGAGAACACAACCACGAGCTTGCATATGCTTATAGCTTTCAAGGTTTCCCGTACCAAAATAACATCTTTGAATGCATCTAAATGTTCTAATAATATCTGTATAATCTCCAGTATTTTTACCAAGAGACATACAGTCTCAATAAAATATCAAATATATACAAAAAGAAAATAGACCCATATCACTTTTCAAGAAGCAAAATTATACTTGAAAGTTGTTTTCCATGTCTGTTAGAATTTATTGAGACTGTATGTCTCTGAGTAAAAATAAAAAAGGTTATGCTGATATTATTAGAGGATTTTAATATGATCAAAGCTTTTTTTTATATGTGGTATTTTAAAGTTATGAGGGTGTGTGACAAAACAACAACAGAGGAATAATTCTTGAGTTTTTCTGATGACAGTGCACAGAGAGGCAGTGATAGGGAAAGAAAGGCATACTGAATTTTTGTTTTTCATGCAACTGTTAAAAAGAGTTGTTAGACTCCAGTCCCACCTGTTTTGCAATTCACAAGCTTGCCAGGTCTTTGGCAACCTTTAGAAGAACTGAGACACCAAAAGAGAAGCAGCCAAATCTGTACATGACATGTTTGAGAAGAATTATCTTAAAATTTGCAACCTGTTTACAACCATTACCTAGGCGTCACAGAAAACAGAAAAAGCCAACACGGAACTATAAAGCCAACTTTAGCACCCTCTAAACAATAGTTGTCAAACATAAAGCCCAAGGAACGGCAACAGCCCATCCAGGGCTCTTATACAGCCTGTGAGCAATACTCCCTCTACGCTGTGGAGTCTTGTGAGCAAAAATTCTGCCTGCTGAGCTACTGGCATTAAAGCTGTGATTGAGCAATTTGGCTACTGCATAAATTAGTTTGCTCTGAGGCCATCCTTCCTGAGCTAAGACAAAAATTTGTGAGCCAGACACAAGCTCACACTAACACAGCTTAGAGGGAACACTGCTTGTGAGCAACTAGTGCAACAGTGAAACAGGAGGCTGGGGGGGGAGGGGGCGGGGAGCTACTCAGTGTGGCTTCAGTGTGGTGGAACACCTCATCTGCAGCAGTCAATCAAAACCCCTTCGCTTCAGTGACAGCCTCATCAATAAGTTGGGAGTCACTGCAGTCACATTCATGACAACTCGGGGTTCCAAGGCAGGGCCACATGCCTCTCCTCTCAGCCTGCAGCTCTGGGTGTGCTGTACCAGATGGCCACAGGGATCAACATTCACATATCGTAGGGCACAGATAATCTTCTGCTGGTGGCCACTGCAGCTGCTGTATTTGCGCCCCCTCATATGGTGGCTGTGCTTTAGTCCATGAGAGGGCATTCTTTGGCAATTTCTTCCACAGAGGCCTAGTCCTGCCACCAAGCATGCAACAAAGTGGCCAGGCCACCCTATCCTGTTGGCATTCAGCCATAGGCAACTGCTGCCTCATGAGGGTGGAGTTGGTGATCTTCCCTTTCCCCTTCCATGGTGGCTCAGGGGCAGGGGGAGTTCAGAATACCCAGCTGCTTCACATTTTTGCGTGGGGCCTGGCAGGAGTGGGCTGGGGAATGGGTTTTGCCCCCCCCCAGCAGAATGGGGGCATTTGCCCAGCAGTGAACTGCTGGCTGTCCAGATCACCCATACAGGTTTTCCTCTGTACCCTCCCGCCAGCCTATGGGACCTTGCCATGAGGACATATCAACTCAGAGCTTACTAGCTGCTGTCTTTTATGGAGTTTGTAACTCCAGTCCCTCATGTTACATTTTATGGTACATGGCCATTTTCAGTAAAGTGACATTTATATCAGATCTGGCCCCTGCATCAAATGTGTTTCTTTCGGAATTTTAAAAAGCCACAAAATGGCTGCCATGGGAAGGGGCAGTTAACTACTAAGTTGCTGTCATGGGAGTCAGTCACAAAATGTTGGGAGATTCCAAGCCAAAAGTTGTCCTATGTGGAAGGCTGGCAGCCATTTCCAAAGAATGCCCCTTGCGGACACAAAAGTGATGTCTACTGGGCTTTTCTGAAGTACCTCCTGCTGTGGTAAAGTGAGGAAACATCTCTCTGCTTTGAAGCAGACAGAAGTGGGCAACGGGAAACAAAGTGGTTAGTGACTGCAAATGCATATATTGGCTTGCTGCTCTAAAGTGAAAGACATGAGCAGCCTGGCAATAAGAAGTGCAGGAATCTGGGGCTTCTGTAAAATTTAGAGAACAAGCAACTAAGATGTTGGTAAAGGTTTATGAAATCACACGTGGTATGCAGAAAGTAGGTGGAACTTTTTTTCTCTGTCCTATAATACTAGAATTTGTGGCCATCCAGTGAAATTGATGGGCAGTAGATTCAGGACAGGTTTTGTAAAAGTAGCACTTCATACAATTATGGAAATCACTGCCACAGAATGTGGTCATAGCCAGAAGCTTAGATGGCATTAAACTAGGATTCGGTACTCTCAGACTACTTAGTTCTTTAGGTGTTGTCCCTTTAAAGGTGGATCAAACATACAGCTGAGATGGCTCAGCGCTAGGGTTGCCAAGTCCAATTCAGGAAATACCTGGGGACTTTGAGGGTGGAGCCAGGAGACTTTGGGGGTGGAGCCAGGAGACATTAGGGGTGGAGCCAAGATCAAGACTGTGACAAGCATAATTGAACTGCAAAGGGAGTTCTGGCCATCACATTTAAAGGGACGGCACACCTTTTCAATTCCTTCCTTCCATAGGAAATAATGGATAGGGGCACCTTCTTTTGGGGCTCATAGAGTTGGACCCCCTGGTCCAATCTTTTTGAAACTTGGGGGGTACTTTGGGGAGAGGCACTAGATGCTATACTGAAAAATTGGTGCCTCTACCCCAAAAAACAGCCCCCCCAGAGCCCCAGATACCAGTGGATCAATTCATGATTTTCTATGGGAATAAATCTCCATAAGGAATAACAGAGTTCCCAGCAGACATTTCCCTCCCCGCCTCCCTGCTTTCTGATGACCCTGAAGCGGTGGGAGGGCCTCCAAACCGGGGGGATCCCCTGCCCCCACCTGGGGATTGGCAACCCTACTCAGCGCAGCCTTTATAAGCATTTCAATAGCAATTATTTTTAAGACACCCAGTTCTTCTATAAATTTAGGACTGAGTCCGTTGAAATAATTATTCAATAATGGTGGTAAAATTATTTTTAAAAATTATTTTTACAAGGGGAATAAGGACAGCATATCATGTGAATTCTATTTATTCCCATAGCGAGGACAACAGTTGCAATGAGTAAAATACATGACATATTGGTAGTCCAGCATTTGGTATCCAGCATAAATTTTCTGATAAACAGTTTTCAGGTTTGTTCTTGTTATAAGCTGTGGAGAAATTTTGATAAATAAATAAAATTCATAGACTATACAATTAATTTAACTACAGCTTGTAGTATATTAATTGTCCCATGATTATATAGTCCATTGGTAGAAGAGGACATTCAAAATGAAACGCACATTTCTGGAGTCAGACGTTTTTGTACTTTTGGACATTATATGAGAACAAAATTTCATGGACTTTTTGGATGTTAACTCACTTAAGTGTGATGTTGCTATCAGTAATTCATTCTAACCTCACTATTTGATTGATGTATTGATTCTGTTTGTAGTAGGCTTAATCTTGTTATGGTAATTGCTTGAATAATTCAATTTAATGCAAATGAATTAATAGTAATTTTAATATAGGTAGTATCTTGGTATATAGTACATTGGAATAGTTTCGTTTGTTTTAATTAAACTGGGATTTACATGGGTGATAGCTCTGCCAATTATTTTTGACCATAATAGTTCAGATTTAGCCATGGTGGCTTCAAGTTCAAAGGTGGTATACATTATCTGAACACCAGATTCTGTGAAGCAACAGTGTAATGGCGCCTTGCTGGTGGAACCAGCTGCCGGAAGAGGTGAGGGCCCTGCAGGACCTTGGGCAGTTCCGCAGGGCCTGCAAGGCAGTCCTCTTCCGGCTGGCTTACAACTAACCAACACTGGGAATTTTGGATGGTAGTAGTGTGCATTCTGACAGACCGCTGGTTTTTATGTTTTATGTGTTATTAATTTACTGTTTTAAACTGCTGCTAATTGATGTTTTAAAGCCAAACCTATGTTAGATTTTATATGCTGTAAGCCGCCCTGAGCCACTTCGGTGGGAAGGGCGGGATACAAATCGAAATATAAATAAATAAAAATGCTGTTGCCTTCATGACTTGCCATGGATTTCGCAGGGACATTTGGTTGCTCAATCTGGGAAAGCCTTCTGGACCAGCCATCAAGTTGCGGCCAATTTATGGCGACCCCATTCAGTAGTTTGCCATTGCCTGCCTCTGCATAGCAATCCTGGTGTTCTTTGGTGGTCTCCCTCCCAAACACTAACTGGGGTTGATCCTGTTTAACTTTCAATGTCTGATTAAATCAGGCTAGCCTGGGCTATCCAGGTCAGGGCAATTCAGAGTGTGTGTAACTATTACAATATATAGTAGTTTAATATTTATATTGTATTATCAACATCAAACACAATGTAAGAAAACCAATCTGAAAATAATAGCCACACAGATTACAAACACAACATCTGCAAACTGATAGAACTATATATCTCAGCACTAGCACAGAAGGGTCTTTTTTCAGCAAAATAACCTTAATGCATTTTCCAGGTAAATCATTCAGCAGAATTCTTTTTGTTTTATTCTGACCTGAAATACATTGAGGATTAGCTAGATGGCACTCAAGTCTATTTCCATGTCCAGCAGGATGAAGAAAATGCTTAAAACTACAAATCCAGCCATTTTGTCAGAAGACCTTGTTATTTTATTGTTCTTTCTTTCCTAAGTGGTGTATATATGACATATCTAAACTGTTCTACGTCATCTTGGAAGGGAGTACAGACTTCCCTATTGCATTGGTAAAAAACTACTAGGAGTTCTGTGGCACCTTAAAGACTGGAAATTTGGCCATTCTTACTTCTGGCAGGTAACCCTGCCAGGTGGATTTGAGGCCAGAACATTTCAGTTTGTTCTTTCACAAACTCATAATATGCATCTACTCGATGCTGATCCCTCCAATAACAGTATTTCAGTTGTTTTAAGAAAAGATCTTGGAAAGTATTTTAAGAATCTTATTTGTCATGCAATTAAGAGCACAGTTTGTTCATAGTATAAAGAAAGGGGGGTTGCTTGTTTTGAGTAGTAACTGCATGTTAAAAGGGGAGAAAGGCACAGGAAATGAATTTCCAGTCTTTTTCCTCATAGGCCAATGAATCACTTGCATTCTTGGCAGCTAAGTTCACATTCACGAGAATGCTCAGTTTGATCAACTTCCTTCAAAACATCGTAAAAAAAAAAGTAAGCACCAAGTGGCAGGATGGGGAAAGACAAAAGAAAATGCTGCTTCGATGAGCCTTTATGTGGAAAACATCACAACACAGCAATGGCAGGGAGACCATTTATCTAATGTATAAATATCTCCTCCCCCCCCCCTCAAAAAGTGTCAGTTTTGGAATTGAATAAATGAAGGTCATCTTGCTGGAAAGAGGTAAAAAGTACAATTTGGGTATGAAAATATTAATCACAATTAAATACAGTGTTGTTTTTTTTCAGGTGTACATGAATGCATCTACTGTATTAACTTTTGAGTCTATTAAGAAGCAGGACAAGCTGGATTGCCAGGGGCTTTCCCTGTTTTAAGATAAATAACCTTGCAGCTCCATCACACCACCAGCAGTATTTCCAGTGTGCAGATTTCACTGGCTAAGCTGGTTCTGCCGGTTCTATTGTGATGTAGACAGAGGGTAAGAAGATTCAGTTGTTCCTTACTGATCTGTTGACTTGTGTATAAGCTCTGAGAAGAGCTATAAAATATGACTGATAACCATAAATGATAATAATGACTCACTGAACAAAGTCTAATAATGCTTTGCTAACAAGTATTTCTAAAGGAGTTATTTTTTTAACGATATTGAATATATTTATATGTCTCCTTTCCATTCAATTCAGGGTACACAAGGTAGCCAATATTAAAATATTTTTAACATTAAAATGCACTTAATATATAGGATTTAAAACAAGTAAGGGATTTAAAACAAGTAAGGGATTTAAAACAAGTAAATAAAATATAAAGACATAAACCACAAACAAGGAGGAAGGCTAGTAAGAGTTAGTGGGCAAATGCCAAACAAAATTTAAAAAGTCTTCACCTGCTGGAAGAAGACAATGACAGAGAGACAGACAAATTTTTCTGGGGAGAGTGTTCCAGCATTTCAGAGTAGGGTTGCCTGCTCTGGGTTGAGAAATAACTGGAGATTTTGGGGGTGGAGCCTGAGGAGGGCAGAGTTTGTGGAAGGGAGGGACCTCAGCCAGGGGCATAGACTTTTCAATTTCCTGGGGGGGGGGACTGGGGCCCAGCCAGAGGCATTTGATCCAGTGACATCATGGGGAGGAGCCAGTGACATCACAGGGAGGGCCTCCATTATCACTACCTATGAATTTATAGAGAAGCTCCCTCCTCGTAAATTTAGGGAGCACCCCCTCAACAATGCCCATGGACTAGGTCAAACCCAGGAAAAGGTGGGAGTTTGCCAGTGGTTATAGTGGTATCTCAGAGGTCTCTTGCTGTGTCCTGTTTTTGAAATTCACTTTTAGAATAGCCACTAAGATCTGCAAATATACATATCATGTGCATAGGACAAACCAATGATCACAAATTTGACAGTAAAAAGCAATACAGAAAAGCTTTAGGGGAACATTTTATGTTTCCCTGGATGTTCACTTACAGGTGTCTTGTTTCTGCCTCATTAATAAAGTATGATTGTACTGAAATTGACAAAACTATGGCATCACAGATACCTTTGTTTGATAAATTCATGGGTCTCTGAGCCAGGGCAGAATACAAAACAGTTTCTGGGTACTCAATTTCTGAGCAATGTACAAAGTTCAGAGTTAGTTAATACTATAGCAATATAACAAAATAGAAGTCAATTGCACCTTTAAGACCAACTTAGTTTTATTTAAGTTGGTCTAAAAGGTGCAATTGACTCCTATTTGTTCTACTACTTCAGACCCACACGGCTGCCTATTTGGATCTATCTACTTTAGCAATATGTATGCAACATAGCAATACAGTGTTATTGTATTAACTAACTCTGAACTTTGTACAATATGTATGCAACATAGCAATACAGAGAACATGCAAGCTAGGGCTTCAGAGTGGGATCTACTAGACCCAGGTTCTTGCTGTGGAAGCTGACTGCATGATTTTGGACCAGGCATAGACTTCCAGCCTAACCTGCCTCTCAGGGTTGTTGTTCAGATCACATGGGGGGAGAGGAGAATGATGCAAACTGCTTTGGCTCCCCCACTGTAGAAGCTGCAGGGAGGGGGAAGGCAATGGAAAGCTGAAGTCAGAGGGGCAGATAAAGGACCAACTCCAGGTTAGGGGTGGGGCCTGGAGAGGGTGGGGTTTGAGAAGGGATAGGACCTCAGACAGGTACAATGCCATTTCCCTCTAGGGAAGCACTGGAGATTACTCAGATTTACAACTGCTTTCCAGATGGCAGTGATCAGCTCCCCTTGAGGTGGGGGGGGGGGGTCAATGCCTTCACTTGGGTGGGTGGGAAGACAGCAAGGGTGGCAGGCACTTGCCCAGAGCCTCCTTCTACAGCCCGTTGTATTTTTCTTCACAGCAGTACTTACTCCTAGTACAGATAATAAAGCAGTCAACAAATGTGAGAACTGAGCCCAGTAGCACCTTTAACTATTCAAAGTCCTAAAAGATGATCCTGTTAAAGTGATGCACACATTATGTCACAACAGTGACACACAACAGTGGCCACAGGATTGAAAAAGATCAGTTTATATTCCAATCCCAAAGAAGGGTAATGCCAAGAAATGTTCAAACTATAGCACCATTGCACTCATTTCACATGCCAGCAAGGTCATGTTAAAGATCCTACAAGCTAGGTTTCAGCAGTATGTTGATCGGGAACTACCAGAAGTTCAAGCTGGGTTTCGGAGAGGTAAAGGAACTAGAGATCAAATTACCAACATTCAATGGATTATGGAGAGAGCATGGGAGTATCAGAAAAACGTCTATTTCTGCTTCATTGGCTATGCTAAAGCCTTTGATTGTGTGGATCACAACAAACTGTGGCAAGTCCTTAAAGAGATGGGAGTATCAGACCACCTCGCATGTCTCCTGAGAAACCTGTTTAAGGGTCAAGAAGCAACAGTCAGAACGGGATATGGAACAACCGATTGGTTTAGAATAGGAAAAGAAGTTTGACAAGGATGTATATTGTCACCCTGCTTATTTAATTTATATGCAGAGTACATCATGCGGAATGCTGGCCTGGATGAAGCACAAACCGGAATTAAGATTGCCGGGAAAAACATCAACAACTTCAGATATACAGATGACACTACTCTAATGGCAGAAAGTGAGGAGGACCTAAAGAACCTCTTGTTGAGGGTAAAAGAGGAGAGCACACAAGTAGACTTGAAACTCAACATCAAAAAAACTAAGATCATGGCATCTGGCCCCATCACACCTTGGCAAATAAAAGGGGAAAGACATGGAAGTAGTGACAGACTTCACATTTCCGGGATCCAAGATCACTGCAGATGGTGACTGTAGCCATGAAATTAAAAAACGTTTGCTCCTTGAGAGGACAGCTATGGTGAACCTGGGCAGTATAATAAAAAGTAGAGACATTAGCCTGCCAACAAAAGTCCGTATAGTCAAAGCGATGGTATTCCCAGTAGTAATGTATGGCTGTGAGAGCTGGACAATAAGGAAGACTGAGCACAGAAGAATAGATGCTTTTGAGATGTGGTGCTGGAGAAGACTCTTGTGAGTTACTTGGACTGCAAGAAGATCAAATCAGTCATTCCTAAGGGAAATCAACCCAGACTGTCCCCTGGAAGGTCAGATGCTGAAGCTGAAATACTTTGACCACCAAATGAGAAGGGAGCACTCACTGGAGAAGATTCTGATGCTAGGAAAAACAGAAGGCAAAAGAAGAAGGGGATGGCAAAAGATGAGATGGCTGGACAGTGTTACTGATGTAACAAACACAAATTTGAGCAGACTTCGGAGGATGGTGGAAGACAGGAGGGCCTGGCGTGACTTGGTCCATTAGGTCGCAAGGAGTCGGACTTGACTGTGCGACTGAACAACAAAAGCACCTTTAACACCAGCAAAGTGGTGTCTATAACGCCTTCACAGTGCCTTCTTACCTTTTGATATTGTTTCAGACACTAGAGTTTCTGGGGTTACACACAGGCCCGTAGCCACGGTGTGGCCCGGGGGGAGCACAGCACCTCCACCCAACCCCCACTTCCACCTGTGTGGCCCCTCCTTTCCCCACTGTTGTCCCTGTGGCCCTGTTTTTGCTACCATCGCCGTTTTCCCCGAGTTCTTCCCACCCCATTCCTGCCTCCCCCGCTCTCCCCACAGCCCTGTTTTTGCTGTCGCCGCTCTCAAATTCTTCCCTGCATCTCAAGCTCTCCCCACAGCCCCGTTTTTGCCACCACCGCTCTCCCTGGGCTCTTCCCTGCCTCCCCCGCTCTCCCCACAGCCTCGTTTTTGCTGCCGCCACTCTCCCAAGCTCTTTCCTGTCTCCCCCACTCTCCCCGCAGCCCCATTTTTGCTGCCACCACTCTCCTCAGACTCTTCTCTGCCTCCCCCACTCTCTCCGCAGCCCCATTTTCGCCGCAGCAGCTCTGCCAGGGCTCTTGCCTGCCTCCTAAGTTCTCCCCGCAGCCCTGTTTTCACCGCCACCACTCTCCCTGGACTCTTTCCTGCCTCCCAAGCTCTCCCCGCAGCCCTGTTTTCACCACCGCTGCTCTCCCCGGGCTTTTCCCTGCCTCCCCCACTCTCCCCACAGCCCCATTTTCACTGCTGCCGCTCTCCCTGGGCTCTTCCCTGCCTCCCAAGCTCTCCTCACAGCCCTGTTTTCACTGCCGCCGCTCTCCCTGGGCTCTTCCCTGCCTCCCAAGCTCTCCTCACAGCCCCGTTTTCGCCACTGCCGCTCTCCCCGGGCTTTTCTTCCCACACCCAAGAGCGTGAGAGAGAAAGATGGGGTCCAGAGGCTGGCTGCTGGAAGAAGCAGCCAAGACTCCACGGCCCCCCTACCCAAAATTTTATGTCCTGGCCCCCCCCACCCAAAAATTTCTGGCTACGGGGCTGGTTACACACAGACACAAATATTTTTCTGACTTGAGGCATGGATTTTTTTTGCTAGGGGGTTGGATGGGGTAAAAATTGAGATGAGGAGGAAGAAGAGGAAGAAGAAGAGGAGGAAGAAGACCATAGATTTATAACCCACCCTTCTCTCTGAATCAGAGTCTCAGAGCGGCTTACAATCTCCTTTATCTTCTTCCCCCACAACAGACACCCTGTGAGGTGGGTGGGGCTGAGAGAGCTCTCCCTGAAGCTGCCCTTTCAAGGACAACTCCTGTACTTATGCACCTTGACTCTAAATTCTGTTTCACCTGTATCTGATGAAGTGTGTTTGTACACAAAAGCTTATACCTAAGCTAGAATGAAACTTTGTTGGTCTTAAAGGTGCTACTGGTCAAATTTTATTGCTTCAAAACAACACAGCTACCCACCTGGATCTAAATAAAACAGCATGCATGCACATGAAAGCTTATACCTAGAATTAAACTTGGTTGATTTTAAAGGTGCCACAGATTCCAACTTTATTCTGCTACTTCTGACCGACATGGCTACTCCACCTGATGTGTTCTGGATATCAAAACCTTAGTAATTAATTTAGAGAGTCCAAAGGTACAGCAAAAAAATTGCAGATCAGAATTATCTTTCAAACGTTCTCCTTCAACCCCATAGGCTGGCCAGATCTGTTCTTCCTCCATGGATCTAGCAGCAAAAGACCTTTCCTTTCCCCAGTCCCCACCCCTTTCCTTATTTTCCCTGTCTCCAGAGATAGTGGGGGGGCATGTTTATTTATTCTATTCCTGTTCTGAGAGCTCATTAGCATTAGGAGAGGGATGGTGGCTCAGTGGTAGAACATCTGCTTGGTAAGCAGCAGGTCCAAGGTTCAATCCCTGGCATCTCCAACTAAAAAGGGTCCAGGCAAGTAGGTGTGAAAAACCTCAGCTTGAGACCCTGGAGAGCCGCTGCCAGTCTGAGTAGACAATACTGACTTTGATGGACCAAGGGTCTGATTCAGTATAAGGCAGCTTCATATGTTCATTTGTAAGAAGGTATAGAAAATCACACCACACCTCTGATGTTTTCAGCCTAGAGGAAAAAATATCAAAGGAGTTTGTCGCTATTTGACCAGTTCCGCAGGGCCTGCAAGACTGCCCTCTTTAAACAAGCATACACCGACTGCTGAGTTGCTGTTAATTTAAGGATCCGCCAACATGGTCCTATCCAAGGACCTATGTCATTACGGAATTAATTATACTGGCAGAAATTAGCGTCAGAATGCCATCATTGCTGCCAGATTAAACTAACTTATGAATTTTAATGTATTAACGGGTTTTTATGATGTTAATTTGAGTTTTACTGTTAATTTAAAGTTTTGTATTTAATATGTTGTTAGCCGCCCTGAGCCTGTCTAGGCGGGGAGGGCGGGATACAAATAAAATTTTACCTTACCTTACCTTACCTATTTGTTTGCTTGGTTGCTGAGCCCTGAAGTCCTGTACTGATTGCCGGTGGGGGCTGAGCCCTGGGGGGGAAACTCCGGGGGGGGGGTGCTGGAGCCCTCCCGCCCCCACATAGTTTATGCCTATGACCTCAGCAGAGTATAATGCCATAGAGTCTATTTTCCAAAGCAGCCATGTTAACTTCTCCAGGGGAACTGATCTTGATCATCTGGAGATCACCTGGAATAGCGGGAGACCTCCAGGTGTCACCTGAAGGTTGGTTACCCTATTTCACAGTTATGACCAAGAAGGGCATTTCTTGAGATGCCATCCATCTAGCCTCAGGTGGTGGGGGTCACCCAAAACAAAGCCTCTGAAGAGAATCAGGGAGGTTGGGTAGGTTCAAATGGGAGTGGCAGTCCTTCGGGTAAATGCTATATATTGAAATAAATGATAAAGTAAAAGTTTCCTGCTACACAGATTAAATCTGTATATACCTAAAATCTTTTTTCTTAGTGTTCTGTTGTGCAATACTGTTGAAGACCAGTCTTTTCAAGTCCTTTGCTGACAGAAAACCAAGCATACAAATAAGCAAAATTCCTTCATCAAGAAGGTCTGATTGCTGCTTTGTGAGGGCTGATGGCAGCTTGGCCCAGAATAACTGTCCTTAGGGTGGGAAGGCCAGAGAACAGACTGCAAGGAGCATAGTGGGAGGGTTGAGAACCAAGACAGATGGTGATTCTGCATCTTGGCTTGATGAACCCTTGTAACTGGTAATAAACACTGGAAAACTTATAACTGGCCAACCTAGCCAGTCGTTGGTGGTAGTGGTACATTTGGAAATCCCTGTAGTGTTTTGATGTATTCATACAAATGAACCCCTACGTGGTGAACAAAGGTTACAATTGTAAAATTTTACTCTGGCAAATGGACAGTGGCTTTCCATAATTGTAATGCTGTTTCACTGCAAGAGGTGTGTAGATAAGAACGAGTAACCATAGAAAAATTATGGGAATGTCTTGCATTGTGATGACATTTTCTTGAAAACAAGTCGATCCCTCTATTCTGTAAACATAATAATTCTTCTAAAATACTAATTGGAAGCCATATGTTTCTCTTAAACTCCAGAGGAGAAAAAAAATATTATTCTACTGTAAATATTTGGTCAAAGAATTTTTCTTACAAACCTGAATGTTTCCATCAAAATCTGTGAGCAACTAACACTTGTGAGCTGAGCTGACTGAATCCATTCCAAGACCAAAAGTTATGAAAGCGAGCTTTGAGCCAGCTTCCTTTCACATTACCACCCAGTGAAGGACAGCCCTGACCTTTGTGGACCACCCGCTTCAGGAATGGAGGCTATTCAGCCTGCATCCTGTCTCAGATTCACAGTCCAACCCCTCCTAGCAGAAGAGTTCCTATTGCAGCAGAACTCTGACATTTTGCTTCTTTGTACAGTTTGTAAGTTAAAAAAAGAAAAAAAAAGGTGAAGTGGATTTGAACAAAAAGTCCTACTATCAGACTTACATTTAAGAAAGCATACTGAACTGTTGAAGTATAAGGCGAAGTAGTTAGCAATGCACCAGTTATTTAAAAAATAAACTTATCTAAATATTGTGTTATAATATTAATTTCTTGATTCTTTTGTTCTGATACTTATTGGTATTTCTGCTGGCTCAAAGAGTCAGTTTACAGTTGGTTTTCTTGTTTAGGAATCCTTCTCAGGCAGCATCCCATAATGTATTGTGGGTAGCTTTTCTTGCCTGGTTCCTCAAGGTTGTAGATATGACTTAACATCAATCCTATTCTGTTTAAATTTATCAGAAGCACCTTCCACTCTGGATGTGATCCCTCATGGGAGAAAATCATTGCCTTTTCAAGTTCTGGTTCCTTTCTGAGTGTACCTACCTGACCCTAGTGAGGTTGCTAATCTCCAGATGGGGCCTAGAAATCTCCTGAAATTACAATTGATCTCTCAACTACAGAGATAAATTTCCCTGAGGTTGCTAGGCAGTCTGGCAACCTGCGGAAAGGTTGGGGGCAGGGTTGTGTGGGGGTAATGTTAGTAGGGTCTCCTTTGTCACTTCCAGGGGGATAGCAACACTACATCATCACTGTTTGGTGTTTTTTGTTTTGTTTTAATTTATTTTTCTTCAAGTACTCGAAGGGCTGTCATATAGAGGATGCTGCAGAATTGTTTTCTGTTGCTCCAGAAGGTCAGAGCAGAACCAACAGGTTGAAATTAAATCAAGAGTTTCCAGCTAAAACAGCTATTTTCTTCAGAAAATGCGATCTCTGTCATCTCTGGTTCACTTCCAATTCCAGAAGATTTCCAGGCCCCACCTGCTGTCTGACAAGCCTTGGTGGCAAGGAACAGACAAACAAGAGTTGACATGCAAATAGATTTGTAACTCACATGTGGCAGAAGAGCCAAACTTTATTGCACAAAGCACAATTTATTGTGATGTCTGGATACTGCCATTAAGTTTCCTTGTTTTCAACCCTTGTTCTCTGTTCAATTTAATAAGACATGGGGAGATTTTTCTTTCTTCAACGCCCCCACCCACTTCCAAGGATCAGGCAAATTGAGACAGCTGGCATACGGTTCCTATATTTGTGAGCCAAACATGTGCTCTGACTGTCATTGTTACTAGGATATCTTTTCTACTCTGGCAAGAAATCTTCTATAAAATCTTAATTGAGCCGCTTTTAGGTTATTCAAGGCAGGAATTTTTTTTTTTTTTTTACACTGAACAAGCTAAAGCCATTGAAGTGTTTTAATTAAAGAGAAAACACAGGCTGTCGTTTTCTGCTGCGTGACGCAGGCAAAACAACAATCTCCTTCCCTCCGATGTGCACAGGACAGAATGTCTAATATGAGGGATGTTAACTGCCTTTCTGAATGTACTCAGCATTTGTACAGTCCAAGCAAAAAATAAAAATCAATAAATGTGGTATGTCGAAACAAGGGCTCACTTGCTTGAAAGTAAGCCTCATTAAATTCAGTGGGACTTAAGGCCAAAACACATACTGCCGCATGGATCGACTCATGTCATGGGTGCCTCACCCAGTTCTCAGCCATACGTTTATGCAGACACATCCTTTTAAAAACCTTTCTATTGCCCTGTGCAGCTCCAAATACTCAATGCAGCTCCAAATGCTATGAGGGGAAAGGAGGATCTTTAGATGGAGTGGGTGGAATTCAGTGCAGGGTTTCTGTCAGGATTACCAACTCCAGGCTGGGAAATCCCTGAAGGTTTGGGGGTGGAACCTGAGAAGCAGGGCCGACCCTAGACTGTCTGGCACGCTAGGCAAGGCTAACTTCTAGTGCCCCCATGCACTGATAACGTCAGCAAGTCACATGGAGGGTGCCCAATTCAGTGCCCCCAGAAGGCCAGCGCCCTAGGGCAATCACCTAGTTTGCCTAGTGGCAGGGCCAGCCCTGCTGAGAAGAGCAAGGTTTGGGGAGGTGAGGAACCCTAGGCAAAGTGCCATAAAGTCCGCCTGACAAAACAGCCATTTTCTCCAGATAGGGTAGCCAGCTTCCATGGGGTGGCTGAGATCTCCTGCAATTACCCATTCAAATCGTTCCCCTCCCCTTCCCAAACCCTGCCCTCCTCAGGCTCTACCCCCCAAAATCTCCAGGTATTTCCCCACCTAGAGCTAGCAGCCCTATCTCCAGGGGAACTGATCGGGAGGTCAACTGTAATTCCACGAGATTTCCAGACCCCATCTTAAAGTTGGCAACCATAACTTCTGTCCTTAGCAACAACCTTGTGTTTCTTAAAAGTACCACTGCAGAAGTACGTCCCACACACCCTATCACAGGAATTAATTTCCAGCCCCCTGCGGATCTATAGGTTCTCTGCCAAAATCCACCTTTACAATTTGAGGCTTTGCTCCACTGAACAATTGCATTATGATGGCAAAAGAGGCTGGGAGGAAGCTAAAGAAGGGACAGAAACCAAGGAGGATATGGCACAATTTTACCTTACCCATTCTCATGGAAAGACGCAACAAGCAAAGGTATACTGTAAGCCTGGCAAATTGCTCTATGAGATCTCATAAGAGTTATAATCTTAAGAATTAAATAATTGTCATCAGGGTTATAGCCACCTTTGGGCTTTTATTTTCTTTGGGGGGGGGTTGCTTTATTTTTGCAAACCAGTGATTACCATGCCCACGCCTGTGGGCAGAGTAAGTGGCACCTCCAGTGCTCTGTTCCCTAACCTGGATTTCATGAGTAATGAGATCCCACTCAGCTTTGAATTATAGCGCACACAGAGTAGAGATTGAAAGAAAAGGACTAAAAATGGAAAGGAAAGCCAGGACTGCTGTAGAGCTTTTCAAGCTAGCAAGTAAATACTCTCAAAATAAGCTAAAAACGGTCACTAGCGTGGGAAGAAAGTTCAGAATGAAGATGCACATCAGTGAGATGGGTAATTTGGTAGACTGGGAAACAAGCAGTAGTAAGATAATGACATCAGAGAGGTTGCAGTGTCTCTTAAATCTTAAAATGAAGCAGTTTTGTATTTATTTCTTTGTTTGCATTCAATATGGCATTCTAAGTCATTCTCTCACAATATATAGAGGCAGAAGACTTCTGAATTCCTCTGCTGGGAATGCTATTTGTATGCCCTTTGAGGAAATTGGTTGACAACTGTATGAAACAGGATGCTGGACTAAATGAACCACTGGTCTGATCCAGCAGGGCTGTTCATATGTTCTAATACTGTAGAGAGCAAATCAGTAGATTCTCTCTCTCTCTCTCTCTCTCTCTCTCTCTCTCTCTCTCTCTCTCTCTCTCTCTCTCTTTTCTGTGTGTGTATAAGTAAAGTGCTGTCAGGTCACAGCTGACTTATGCTGACCCCAGCAAGAGGCTTTCAAGGCAAGCGAGAAGCAGAAATGGTTTGCCATTACTTTCCTCTGCAGAGTCTTCCTTGAAGGTCGCTCTTCCAAGTACTGACCCTACTTGGCTTTTGAGATCTGACAAAATCAGAACATGCTCCCTTCCCTAATTCAAACTGATCCAAAATACATTTATAATCCACACACAAACAGGGGTCATTTTGTAGAAAAAGTGGTGGTGGAGCTCATCCAGGGATTGTTATGCAGCTGCACCAGGGTGGCCAACGGTAGCTCTCCAGATGTTTTTTGCCTACAACTCCCATCAGCCCCAGTCATTGGCCATGCTGGCTGGGGCTGATGGGAGTTGCGGCAAAAAACATCTGGAGACAAGTTAGGTGTCATGGGTGCTGGGGACCCTGCAGAAGAAGCCGAGCCTGCAGAGCCTGCAGAAGGAACTGTGCCCCTGCCACCTGCACCAGTGCCCCTGCCTCCTGCTGAAGAAGATCCAAGCCCCCCTGCCTCGCCCTCTCGGGTGGCTCGTGTACGTGACCGCCTTCGTCGGGACCTCAGGGATCGGAGGAGGGCGGCACGCTCACAAGCAAGACGCTCCCTGAGCCCTGAGTGTTGAAAGGATTCTGGCCCTTCTAAGTGTGAGGATGCTTAAGTTTCGGCAGGATCCTGGCTGCTGCTCTGAGACAGCAATTAGCCCAAATGAGCAACAGGCAGCAGAGGGCTATATAGCTGTGGGCTTTGGGAGGAGGCTTTGTGGAAGCAACTAGTCACATACCTGACATCCTAGCATCCACTCCGGCTCTTGACTTTGGCTTTTGGATTCCTGACTTTGGCTTGGACCTCTGGACCCCCTGACTTTGGCTTCGGAACCTCTGACCTGTGATACCTGGATTACGATTCTGTTTTGGTGCCTCGGACCCACCTTGCTCACCAGTTGCAGACCCTGGACTGCCCCTGGACTTTGCCTGACTCAGCCCCAGCTCGTGACAGAAGGTAGGTAGGAAGGAGGAGGGGGGTGGCCATCAGAAAAGTTCAGAAGCTGTGCTCCTGTGAGCTCCTGTTGAATTCAAGACCTGCACACACACAGAAACATTCTTATTGCTGGACCATAGTACATACCAAGTGGGGGCTCAAGTAAATTACACTGAAATATTTGTCACTGAGATCTCCTGTTGAAAATTCTGTCTGTACAGACTGTGCACTCCGTCCTCTCTGCTGCCTCCAGCCTCCAACAGGCTTGCGAAGAGAGCAAGAGACGCTGAGCCGTCTATGAGCACCTCCTCCTGGGAGAAGCTGGGCCTGCTGCTGCCTGCTCCACTGCACATGGCTCACTCTCTCCAGCTGTGTTTGGTGGGGGAGGTGCGAGACAAGGTTTCTCATTGCACTGTGTGAGAACACACATCCATGAAACGTAACTGATGGTACTGTATTCACCTGTTCAATATGCGGAAAGTTACCTATTGAACAGGTGACATCACTTCCAGTGTTGTTAGGGGGTGTGACCTAATATGCTAATGAATTTTTGCTGGACTTTTTTTCTACAAAAAAAAAAGCCCTGGCAAACACATTCAATAGTTGAATATACCTAGTTTGACAACTGCAAGCATCTACAAGCTGCCTATCCAATCTGTTTACAAGTTCATTGACCACCTTGAAAAGCTATTGAATACTTTTGCATCTGTGCAGAAACTGCAGTGGTGATGTTTTGTTTTCTTGCTGTGGTGGAGGTTCACTTTCTCTCCATGAGGTTGCCATAAACTGGCTGTGACTTGATGACACTTTCCACCACCAGGTGAGATTGATTCTATCCAGGCTGTATGATAAAACATGGGTGAATCCCAGCTGATTCTTCTGTAAGGAACTCTTTGAATCCTAGGAAAGTTGCCCCATAAATAGGCTCAAACTGCTCATGAACAGTGAACTGATTGATGGACAATGGGGGCAACACGCAAACATACAGGGAACCAAACAAGCGGGTGTTGAGGCATCCCTCATCAAAGACTCCTTTGAATTTAAAGAATCAATGACATCTATCTATTTACATCCTCCTGGACTTATCAGATATTATTTTAAAAGTTCCTTCAGATTTTTTTTGGTAAGGGATAGGTACAATCATGGGGTAGCTCCGTTGCACCTAAACTAGTTTAATTTTTTTTAATGTCATGGATGATAATAGTCATAATCTTCTATTTGAATAATAATCTTTTCAGAACAAACTATTTGCATTCTCCAGGTATAACTGCTAGCTTATCTGAAGACACCAATTCAGACCCCATCAGCATTAAGAAATTTTGCCCCACATTACATCACTGTACACTAACACTGAATTTAAATTGCAGTACTGTAGACTTACATTAAATTTAATTACGGTAGTCATGTTGTTGCCCAGTCACCCAGTTTGGAGAGATCCTTTTTTAAGCTTTTTGCAACTTATTTTGGTTTTCAGTAACCTGAATAATTTAGTGTCCACTTCAGTGCCCATGACCAGAACCTCCATGTTCACAGGAAGTGTATCCCTGAACACTAGCCACTGTGAGGGGACAACAACAGAGAGCCTCTGAACCCTGCTTCTAGGGGCTTCTGTTTACCACTGTGGGGGAAAGGATGCTAGATGGGCTTTTGGTCTGATCCAGCTAGACTTGCCAGGCAGGGCTTGGGTATCAGTGGGAACCAGCAGAGACCTGAGGTGGGGACATGGGATGTAACAGTTAGCAATAGCATGACATCACTCCTAAAAAAACCCCCCTGAAGTGACATCTTGACTCTAGGAATGAACATGCAATGGTTTTGCCACAGCATTTCTGACAATTCCTAGAGAGGTGTGGTATCATGCTATCAGCCTGTGGCCATATTTTTTCTGTTTTTCTATTTTCCATATTCCCTTTTTTCCCATGGATCCTAGCAACTCTGGAACCAGCAGCCATTTTTCTTATATTCTTCTAACAATAATCTCTTCACATGGTGGCAAATGTAAAGGCATATACTTAGGGACACCAGCATGGTGGGGGCAAAACCCTTGCATTTCTGCAGTGGTGCCAGTCTCTGAAAAAAGAAACAAGTTTTTGCCTCTCCACAGCTGAGTCACAAATTGTAGACCTGTGGCTTCATCCCATAGAATCAGCATGTATGGGCATACCCCTGCCCTCGGTCCTAGTTCCTTCCACAGCTCTGCCAAATGTTGGAAACAGAGTGTGACAAAGAAATGTTGCTGGGAACTGGCAGCCCTTTTTATGGTACAAGCAAACAAGGTGTCAATCCCTGATCTATTCAGAGGTCTTTCTGAAAACTTCACATTCTTTCCTTGAACACAGGATTAGATGACAATGGTGAAATACCTGTGGCTGATTTATGGTTAGCATTCCCAGGATTCCTATTGTTCTTGGAGCAGTGCCTGTGTACCTTCTTGTTGACTTTATAACTAGCATTTTCACCCTTGCCCTCCCCATCCTTTTTGAAATGGTTTTGATGATAAGCAAGTGCTTTAGTGCTGACTCTTCTGCTTACACTGCAAGACATACCTTCAGTCCCTGCTACTGCATTCAGCCAGGTCTGGAAGCCTCAACCAGGTCCCAAAAGCATGATGGGCAAGAATGGACTGACCATTTAAATCGCAGGGTGATTTCCTGGTAGGCCACTGCCTTGGGGGCTTCTGACAGCCAGAAGCAAGACACAGGAATTCTGCTTGGAGCTCACTTGCCTCAGACCCTTCAAAGGCAATGATGATCAGTGTTGTCAACTCACCGATTGCCTCCTACTGAACTTCCAGTTTGTGGGCAATCCAAAGCCTATTGTTGGCTCTGCTGAGCTAAATGGCCGTTCAACACTGGCTTGGAGCATCACAGAGACCACTCAGCTTGGCTTGTCCCAGGGCCATTCTAACTTCCCCGTCTGCAGCAAATATCCTATTTAGGCTTGGAAGTTACAGGTTCCCACAGATTTGCAAAGGTGATGGTGGAACTTTGATACAGGCACTCCTAACATACCTCCCAGGGTTATGTGGAGATCACTGTCATATAAGGTCAATATGAGAATGAAGAACCCTGGTTTGCGAGACCCAAGTCCATCAATTTTTTTTTATTGGGTGGATTCGTGCAGAATTTGTCACCTACTGAAAACATCTGTGGATTAGCTTCCTCAAATGCCTAGCTCCTGCCAGCTTGGTAAGCCAGTCATGGGGCATTGTATGCCCACTTGCTTCATAATGACCATCACCTTGCATGGATCCACTCAGAATTATAGTCACGACCCATGAGAACAGTCTGTTGAGTGAATTCAAATGTTATCAAGAGGTGATCTCACTAAGTACAACTAATACAAAATAAAATAAAGTGAGTTCAGCCAGCTCTGAATCAACCAAGAACATGTTATTGCAAGAAACAGTCACAAACAACCCAGGCAACTCACTTAGTATATACACAGTGGCTGAGTTAAACATGCCCCCTTTAGTCAGCAACAGTTACTGCTATTGGCTCACTCCAGAATCCTTCATTTGCATCTCTTTGTTAGCATCCTGACTGGCCAGTTCTTCCAGGCTTCAGGATCCTGGTTTGCAAGGAGTGCCTGTCTCAAGATCAGGCAACAAGAACCCAGTGAGATACAATACACAACACAAAACATGGACCTTCCCATTTGATCTACCTTTCCAGAAGATGCTTTTCTCAGCTTGTACAGGTGTCATATCGTTGAACTCATTGTAGCTGTTATGAATGGTTGCTGCGCTTGTCCCATTTTATCATCTTTGTCCATTTTACGCCATAACTTTTCATAATTGTTTTTAAACAAATCAATATTCTTCATTGTTGTTTCCATGCCCAAATATGTTACTTTAGGGGTAACTTCACATCCCGTTAAACTCTGCAATTCCTTTTGTTTACTTACTTGCATATTTTACACAAAATTTTTGACTTTTCTTTATTAACATAAAATCCCGCCAATTCTCCAAAATCTTGTATTTTGGCTAACAACAAAGGTGTTACTTGCATAGGATTTTCATTTATAAACATTATATCATCTGCAAATGCTCTATATTTATAGGAAAATCCTTTAATTCTCGTTCCTTCAATTTCTTCATCATCTTGTATTTGCATCAATAAGATTTCAAGAGTCATTATAAACAACAATGGTGAAAGCAGACAACCTTGCTTTGTACCTTTGCTGATTATAATTTCTTCTGTAAGATCTGCATTTATACATAACCTTGAACGTTGTTCAGTATAAATTGCTTTTATCATTCTTATAAAGTTTTCCTCCAACTTTATTTTCTCCATTACTGCAAACATAAAGTCTCAATTCAAATTATCAAAAGCTTTCTCTGCATCCGCAAAGAATAATGCAACTTCCTTCTCTGGATGTCTTTCATAGTATTCTACAATATTTACAACAGTTCTAATATTGTCTCTTATTTGCCTTTTAGGGAGAAAACCCGCTTGGTCTTCCTTTATAAAATTTATTAGATATTGTTTAAGCCGTTCTGCTAAGAGTCTTGTATATATCTTATAATCATTGTTTAATAATGAGATTGGTCTATAGTTGTTTATATTGGTGACATCTCTATCTTCCTTTGGAATCAACGAAATTACTGCTTTGTTCCATGTATTTGGTATTTTCCCATTTATTCTTATCACATTCATTAATTTTTGAAGTTTCGGTATTAATTCTTCTTTAAACGTTTTAAAATTTTTTTGCCGTAAATCCATCTGGTCCAGGAGCCTTTCCAATTTTCATTGCATTAATCGCTACTTCAATTCCTATTTTTCCAATTCGATCATTCAAAACGTTTTCCTTATAATCAGTTAAGGGTGCTATTTTAATCTTCTGCAAATACGCTTACATCTTTTCCTTCTTTACTTTAACACCTTTAAATAGTTTAGCATAATATTTAAAAAATTCTCTCTTTATTCCTTCTTGATCTACCATCTCTCTTCCATCAGCCACAATTTTATTAATAATTGTACTTTCTCTCTTTTTCTTCAGTTGCCAGACCAAATGTTTTCCAGGTTTATTCGCTCCCCCGAAAGATTTCTGTTTTAATTTTTTCAAATTCCATTCCAATTCTTTATTTAACAGATGTCTCATTTGTGCTTGCAATATTGTAATCTCCCTTATAATTTTTTTTCCTGGCCTTTTCCTTAATTCACCTTCTTTTTTCTTAATTTCATTTTGAATGTCCAACATCTGTTTATCTTTTGCTCTGTCTTTATTATTCAATGTTATTAGTAATCCTCTCATTACTGCCTTGTAGGCATCCCATACCATCTGAAATTCTATATCCTCTCTGTCATTTACTTGGAAACGCTTTGGTTTCATTTTCTAGAGATGTCACTATTTCTTTATTTTGTAGTAAATCTTCATTTAATCTCCATCTTCTTGACTTTTTCAACAGTTTTGTAATCCACATTATTGGGTTATGATTAGCTCGTATTTTAGGAAATATCTCTAGTTTCTTTGTTATAAGCCCCAAATCTTTAGTACCCCACAACATGTCAATTCTAGAGAAAGAGCTATGTCTAGCTGAAAAAAAGGTATAGTCCCATACTTCAGGATTAAACTTCCTCCATATATCTTCCAAACTCTCCTGTCTGACCAGTTCAAAAAAAGACTTTGACAATTTCCCTTCTTTATCATTTTTTTTCTTCCCAGATCTATCGTATACTGAATTGTTCCGTTAAAGTCCCCCATCAATAAAATTTGCTCATAGGTCACTTCATCAAGATGTTGTGTAATATTTTTAAAGAAAATGTCTTTAGCACCATTTGGAGCATAAAGTCCCAACAACAACGTTTTTTTGGCATTCAAAGTAATTTCTACCGCTATATATCTTCCATCCTTATCTTTAAATACCAATTTCGGGTCTAATTCTTGTTTAATATAAAAGACTACTCCTCTCTTCTTCTGTTCAGCTAATGTAAAAAATTCTTGTCCCAATTGTTTATTCCATAAAAATTTATAATCCTTTTGTCTAATATGCATTTCTTGCAAACATACTATATCTTTATCACTTCAGCTGGCACTATCCACAAAGGTCTCCTCTCATCACCATATTTCTTATACTTTATCCATACATTTAGTAGATTACTTCTTATATAATGGTGAGAGAAAAGGCCATCCATCTTCTTTTTTCCGTAATACAAGTATACATGCCAGCCGAATTTTTTTCCATGGCCTTCCAGCACTAAAAGTTTTTTATTTAACAATGTTATCCATTCTTTCATCCATACTAAACAAACTGCTTCATGATACAATTTCAAATCTGGTAACTGGAATCCACCTCTCTCTTTTGCATCTGTCAAAATTTTCATTTTAATTCTTGGTTTCTTCCCGGCCCACACAAATTCTGAAATTTAAGGGAAAATTTGTTTTTAATCTATGTTCCACCTCTGTCATAAGAAAAATAGGATAAATTTCCAACTTGCTGTAGTGTATTGTAAAACCAGCTACCTGTCCAAATTCATTAATTAAATCCATGAGTTTAGATAACATTGTCACAGGGTTAGTACAGTAGAAAATAGCATCATCAGCAAATAGACTTATTTTATAAGAAAATGAAGGTGAGCCTATTGATACACCAGTAATTAGGGAATCTGATCGACTAGCCTGAGCTAATGTTTCTAAGGATAGAGCGAAGAGAATTGGTGATAAAGGACACCCTTGTCTGGTGTCTCTAGTCAATGTCCAGGCTTGTGAATTACAATTATTTATTGTTAAATGAGCTTTAGGCTCTCTATAAATGGCCTCTATTGAATGCAAAAAAATTGAACCAAATCCCATGTAGTTTAAGAACTGTTTTAAGGAAAGGGGTCAGTTATCATTTTATTTAGAAAAGTTGCCCAGTTGAAGGTAATTAGCACTGCTCAGATCTTTAACCAAGCTTTCAGCTAACCTACCCAAAATAGCCCGTTGGCTTTCTAGGGAAGCAGCAACACTATGGGAAATTTCTGAGGTTTATATAACTGGTTCTACCATGAGAACTTATTCCTTATCTCTGATAAATATCTCTTTCCCTAAGTTGATCAACAATTTTCTCACCAGCTGCAAGTACAGATGGGCAACCATACTAGCTAATGTCCATCTCTCTTTGAATTTCAGGCTGGACTCAGATAAGGTCCGATGAGAACATTTTCTCTTATCTGGTATTTCCCATCTCCATTTAACAAACATCTTTCTAGCCAAATTACATTTTTCACATCTAAGATTATCCTCTTTCTGACCTAGATTCTATCCTGGCAGCCAAATCTAAAGACTTATAGGCATCAAGAGATTAAGTGCTTCAAACAGTGTTAAATAACTTAGACCTTTCATGGGTTGTTTTCATAAGGGAACCAGCTCTAAATTTTTCTGCAACATAGGGCATTGCACCCAACAGAAGTTCCTGTCTTCCCCAAATCTGGAGGCATTTTCCAGCCTGGATCTGGCAACCCTACCTCCATCCACCGGCAGTGGCCAGGAAGAACCTAGCAACCCTAACTTGGAAAATCCAGACTTTCCTGCCCAGATGGCAGCTAGCTTGGCTTTGCTGTTCTTTCCCAAAACATATCAGGAAAGCAGACTTGAGTCAGATTGCCAAAAAGATGAGGAAAACCCAACTGGTACATGGAAGCACCTCAGTTAGGACTGCCAACCTCCAAGTGGTGCCTGGAGAGCTCCTAGAATTACAACCAATCTCCAGACCACATAGTTCAACTCCACTGGAGAAAATGACTGCTTTGGAGGGTGGGCTCTATGGCATCACATCTGTGCTGAGGTCCCTCTCTCCCAAACCCTGCCCTTCCTAAAAACCCTACCCACAATGCAAGGGGAGGGGGAATACTTCCCCAGCTTATCCAAGTCAGGCCAAATAACACTTTTGTAAACGACCTTTGTCGTTTGCATTGGAAATCTGAAAACATTTCAGCACTCTCTTTAAGAATTCTGATGCATACAACAGCGACAGTGAAAATAGTTTGGAACAAAGATAATTTGTGCTGTAAAAGACCAGAGTCCACATAATAATGCTTAGCAGACCAATCAGGAAATGAAGTGCATCTTAATAGGCTATTTATTGTTATAATAAATGCCTCTTTAACCCTAGGGAAGTAACGAATGGAACCTAATGTAAATATTAGTATAAGCCAAAGTCATATTATGCTAGAGCCAACCAACCAAAACAGCAGAAAGCTGTGTGCACCACAAAACACATGCAAGCTTTCAGGCTCTCTAGCACTCTTTATCTGGCTGGATGTGCAGTACAAACCCCACAAAATTGGGGGTGGGGGGAAGAGACATAAGCTGTTTTAAGGCAAGGTAGCAGAGCCAAATGCCTGCAACTGTAGTCCTAAAATGGAAAACAGGATGTGCTGCAGACTAAGTGGGATTAGTTTAGCCAGCGTTAGGTGCAAAACAGGTTTTATAGTTGCACCCAGTGGCAACGACAAAAGACAAAGAGAAAAAAAAAGTGGTCTCCCCTCTTGTAAGGCACCTGAGTTTCTGTATGACAAAAAAGCTGTAATGTTTCTTTAAAACTGTGAGTGAAAAAGAGTTGGTTTCTTCATCTTGCCTTTCTCGACATTAAGGAGTCCTGAAATGGCTTACAATCTCCTTCCCTTCCTCTCTCCACAACAGAGAGAACTATGATTGGCCCAAGGTCACCCAGCAGGCTTCATGTGGAGGAGTGGGGAATCAAATCTGCATACCACTACTCCTCAATGAGACTTAAGGGCTCTGGTCAAACAGACTAGCCTCCAGGGCTGGAAGAAATTAACCCCTCCCCCCAAAAAAGAGTAGACAGTTGTGTGAATGTGAAAACAAAGTGAAATTCAAATGCCAGAAGAGATAAGCAGATAGACTATGCTTAAAATTGGCTGAAGCACCATGGAAGTGCTTTCTTCCCCCCACCCTCAAACTGATATGGCATAGTTAATTTACTGACCTCTAGGAGTACTCTTGCTTCCATCTTGGGTGTTTTGAGGAGGAAGTAAATGGGTGCCAGGTTGGGAACCTGGCGCTGGCTACAGGCTCCACTTTTGGGATCACTCTGAACCTGGAACCTTGCACACATGGGGTAGGCCTTTTACCCACCATGTCTTTCCACCTCTCACTTGGCGGGCCCTCACCAATAGTAGTACCCAGGGCTTTTCTGGCAGAAAAAGCCCAGAAGGAGTTCATTTGCATATTAGGCCACTCCCCCCTGATGCCAAGCCAGCCAGAACTGCATTCCTGTGCATTCCTGCTATTTTAAGGGGGGGGGGAAGCCTCCTTTCAGCTCAAACTACAGTTTGATTGGAGCAGTTTTCATGGATATTGTTCCAATGCTTAGAACTAGAAATCATAGGGAAACACAGGAATGAGTTGCTTGAGACATTCCATTCCAGACCAGATGATGAATCAGTAGCTCTTTCCATATACTTTAAAGAGGTGTAGTGTATCAGCAGCCATACGCGCCATGCGCAGAGGCGACTGGGCTGTCCCAGGCGCCTCCAGCGCGGGGCGCGAAATCCCCCGCCAATCACCAGTCGCGGCGGGAAGTTTAACAGGTCAGGATTGGCCTGACCTGTCCAGTAGGCTGTACCGGGGACTGTACATAAGCGGGACCCGGCCCGCGTGTTCTCTCTCTTGCAACGTGCTCCTAATAAAGAATGTTGCCCTACTCACGTCTCCGGACTGAGTACGTTACGCTGGCGACGAAGGTGGGATTCTAGCCTCATTGGCTACGTAGGAGACCAAGGGCACCACCAGGCCACGACCGCCGCCGCAGCCACCATGGCCAACCAGGGCGGAACCACCGGTCACGCCGAGCCGTTCGACCCTGCGAATCCAGAGGCCTGGGAGTCTACCTGGAACGGGTCGAATGCTACCTGAGGGCCAACAAAGTCACGGAGGACAGCATGAAGAGGGACGTTCTCCTGAGCGTCTGCGGGGTGGCTACATTCGAGATCGCCAAAGGTCTCTCAGCCCCCGTCCGCCTCAAGGAGAAGTCCTTCGCGGAGATCAGCAGACTCCTCACAGGCCACTTCTTGCCTCAGCCGTCGCGGGTGGCCCGCCGGTTCCTGTTCCACAAAAGGGACCAGGCTGCAGGCGAATCGGCCGCCGACTATTTGGCGGCCCTCCGCAGGATCGCCGGGAACTGCAACTTCCCCCAGCTGGAAGACACCCTGGCGGATTGTTTCACGTGGGGCCTCCGCGACGAGAGGCTCCAGCAAAAGCTCTTCGCCAAGGAAGAGCTCACCCTCCAGAGCGCCTTCAACGAAGCCGTGGCGTTTGAGAGGACCTCCAGGACCTTTCCCAAGGCCCGGACAGATGCCGTCCACCACGAGGAGCTGGACCACGACCGCCTGGAGGAGGGAGAAGCCTACCAGCTGCGTACCTCCGGCGTACCTTAAGGACTATGTTCATTAACCAGGGGGGGAGGCGTGTAGTGTATCAGCAGCCATACGCGCCATGCGCAGAGGCGACTGGGCTGTCCCAGGCGCCTCCAGCGCGGGGCGCGAAATCCCCCGCCAATCACCAGCTGCGGCGGGAAGTTTAACAGGTCAGGATTGGCCTGACCTGTCCAGTAGGCTGTACCGGGGACTGTACATAAGCGGGACCCGGCCCGCGTGTTCTCTCTCTTGCAACGTGCTCCTAATAAAGAATGTTGCCCTACTCGCGTCTCCGGACTGAGTACGTTACAAGAGGGGTACTTAACATGCATCAGGGAGGGAGCAGGATTGTGATGTATCCATGTGCAGGGCTCTCTCCATGACAGGGAACCAAGAACCCCCTTAGAACATCTGGAAAGGGCTACAACTAATATTTGTCCAGGATTCTGACATCCCCCAGAACAAATGTTTATTACGTCTTTAATGTTTTATTGTAGCATTCTTCATATTTCTTATGGCTCTGAAGCATATGTTTGTATTAAGGAATTAGCCAGTAAAATTGAAAATATTTATAGATTTCCCCCTCAAAATAGATGTACTTTTTAGATGGGCAACATCTATATGCCACTGAGGAATCCAAGTGAGGGGGAGAACTTTCCTCAGATCTGCAAAAGTCACAACAAAGAGATGAAATTTCTCAATGTGATGAATGACTGTGCCTAGGGAACAGTTAGTCATAGATCTAACTAGAGCATATGCAAACTTGGATTTAATCCTGGGTGATGCCCAAGTGTGAGATGAAAGTCTTGTTGAACAAAAGACAAAAAGGTCTCAAACTATGAAGTTAAAAGAGTAGGAGGATCAAATATCTGTCTGGCTCTCAATCTGTATGTCCGTTTATTTCCTGCTTTTCTCCCCAGTGGGGACCCAAAGTGACCTATAATATAATTCTGCCTGCTCTGTTTTATCCACATAGCAACTCTATGAGGTATGTCAGTCTGAGAGTAAACCCAAAGTCATTCAGCAAATTTCCATGGCTAAGTGGGCATCCAAAATTCTTCTTTAATTACTGTTTCCATGTGACAGAAGTCATTAACAGTGAAGGGGATTCGACTCAGGGTCTCCCAAATTCCAGTCTGATAAATCAAGATGGTTGAAGATTATTTCAGCCATTGCAATAGAAATATAGATAAGATTGGGAAGGATACAAATAAGTCCAAGGAGATGCCAGCATGGTTAACAAAAAGAATCAAGAAAGCCATAATATGCAAAACATTTCTTTTTCAAAGCCAAAGTGTTGCCCCATCAAAAGGTGCACAAACACCGACAAATTAAGTTCAGGAAGGCAGCCAAGTTGTAAATGTTGGGACTGTCTTGTGTTTTAGCCAGTTCTTTGCTGTTTTCTTAAGGTTGTGTGCCAATTACTTCTTCGATTTATTTTGTGGCTTTTGTCTCTGTATTGATTATTTCAGTTGGTGATTACAGGACAGATCCTACAAACCACAAATGGTGTTCATGTATAACAATCTTTCCCGTCTTTCCCTTCTAGCAGCTCCTTGAGACCTTCAAAAAGCTAATCAGGAGGGGAGGAAGAGAGGAGGAGAACCTTCATGGCCAAAATGCCATGGGATTACAGGGGCCTACAGAGTGGAGGGAGGGCAGGTGAAATCAGTTCCCCTTCCCCTTTCTGCCTTTTGCCTCCGTGGAAACTCCACCAGTGGAAAAGCAAGGAGGGCACACTCTCTCAGTCTTCCTTTTTTCTCAGTGGTCTCCCATGTCCCAGGGCCCTTGTGCTCATGAGGCTAGGGTCCAACTCAGAAAATATCTGGGGACTTTGGGGGTGTAGCCAAGAGACTTTGGCAGTTGAGCCAAGAGCAAGGGTGTGACAAGCATGACTGATCTCCAAAGGGAGTTCTGGCCATCACATTTAAAGAGACCACGCTCCTTTTAAATGCCTTCCTTCTATTGGAAATAACAGAGGATGGGGGCTCTTTCTTTTGGGGCTCATGGAATTGGACCCCCTGGCCCAATCTTTTGAAAGAGAGGCACCAGATGCTATGTTGAAAATCTGGTGCCTTACCTGAAAAAAACAGCTCCCACAGAGACACAGAAAACCATGGATCACGTATCCAATATACCCTACGGGGACCAGTCTCCATGGGGCATAATGGAGTGTTCAGCGAACATTTCATCCCCCACTGTTTTCTGATAAGCCTGAAGTGTGTGGGGGGGGGGGGAGAGTCTCAAAACCAGGGAATCCCCAGCCCCCAACTAGGGATTGTCAACCCTACATTAGGCCCTCAAGAGCATCAGCATAACTTTGAGGAGGGATGGTGGCTCAGTGGTAGAGTATCTGCTTGGTAGGCAGAAGGTCTCGGGTTCAATCCCTGGCATCTCCAACTAAAAAGGATCCAGGCAAATAGGTGTGAAAAACCTCGAGATCCTTGAGAGCCGCTGCCAGTCTGAGTAGACAATACTGACTTTGATGGACCGAGGGTCTCATTCGGTATAAGGCAGCTTGATATGTTCATATGTTCCCTAGGATTCATTGGGCTACAATGGAAAGTGCTACACATAATTTTAAATACTGAGCTGCTAGTGGCCTCAGAGAGTAATTTGAAGGTGTGAAAATGGTTTGCAGCATTGGGGAAGGAGAGTGAAGCTGCTTCTCCCACATACTGCAGTCACCAGCAGAAAAGGCTTAGCATTTATCTGGGAGCCAAAAATAAATCCCATCACTATCTGATACGACCTCCTGTCATCCCCCAATAAAGACAATGATGATGATTTGTGAATTGGTGGGCTGATGCCAGGCTCTAGGCGATGTACATCAACATAAAATACATATGAAATCAGTAGATCCAATTAATTAAAAACAGTTTACAACCCAATGACATCCTTTGTAATGTGTAACAATTCAGCTTCCAAGGCATCGGGAGCAGAGAATCACCGCTTGAGGGAGGACGGAGTGGGGGTGCCAGCCCAACAACCGTTGCTGTCCTCAAGCAAAAGCCTGGCAGAACATCTCTGCTTTGCAGGCCCTGTGGAATTGTAGAAGATCATGCAGGGCCCTCGTATCTTCTGACAGAGCATTCCACCAGGCTGGGGCCAGGACTGAGAAGGTCTTAGCCCTCAGTGAGGACAGCCAGACCTCTATGAGGACTTCGTAGTGTGAAGATTGGCCCTCATTATAAAATATCCAGCAATTAAGGCACTCTATATACACTGTATATAATGGTAAGTGATGGATTAGACAGAGTAGTTGTTCTAGTTCCTATACCTCTCCTCCTCTCCCATCCACTTGGAAATACCTGATTTAGAAAAATAATTGAATTATTGGATTGATACTCACCATCCCAATTTGAAAAGGCTCAGGTAGTGTTTGATGTGGAAACCTTCTACTAGAGGTCCTGAAAACTGGAGTAGATGGTCTGAAGATAGGGCAGCTTCATGTGTTCATGTGAAGCTAGAAGAATGATGCATGCTTCTACCATTGAAAACAAAACTGCTTCAACAATCCTAAAAATGGTTAAGATCAATTATCAATCAATGAATTACAATTTATTATGGTCAATTGACCAGCAATAACAATATACAAAATCTCGTAGTCACAGACCACAATTTCTGACTACATAAAAACACTCTCATATTCAAATTCTTCCCATGTTAAACCTTAAAAATAGCACTATTAACCATCTCTAGTTCATTAAAAACTTTTGCTTATTTATGGCTAAAAAGCAATATTTTGCTACTGCCTGAGTTACAGACTTCTTAGTATCTTCCAATAAGTATTTCAGTAGTACAACATCTGCAAATTTCCGATAATAAGATCAATTACATGTCCCCCCCAATTGTAATAAGAGCCCCGTGGCGCAGAGTGGTAAAGCTGCAGTATTGCAGTCAGAGCCCTCTGCTCATGACCTGAGTTTGATTCCAGCGGAAGCTGATTCAGGTAGCCAGCTCGAGGTTGACTCAGCCTTCCATCCTTCTGAGGTCGGTAAAATGAGTACCCAGCTTGCTGGGGGAAAGTGTAATGACCAGGGAAGGCAATGGCAAACCACCCCTTAAAAAGGTCTGCAGTGGAAATGTTGTGAAAGCAGCATCACCCCAGAGTCGGAAACGACTGGTGCTTGCACAGGGGACCTTTCCTTTCCTTTCCAATTATAATAATCATAAGTGCATCACCTGTGTAAGATGCTTGTCCCAGAGATATTTTTGATAAACATGTAGCATTATTTTTGTTTTGGGTGTCCTTTTCTTAAAGCCAGACTCTTGGAAAATGCCATTGAGCAAGACTCTAATTTAAGCAATCACATTGCCACACTTCATCAGTTAAGCCTGCAATCATTTCAAAAATGAAGCTTTGCTGCATCGCTGAAATCATTTAAAACTTATTTAAGATTTGCAAGTATTTGACGATTGCAAAATGAACCGCTTGCCCCACAACATTCCTTCTGCACAGAAATTTTCTAAGGTCTGATTTAAAAAAAAAAAAAAAAGCTTGATTCCAATCTGGGGTTTCCTTTCACCTCCTCCACCCAAATAAATTATTCTCACTAACACCACTGGAAGTTTCAAATGAATTCTTATGAAGTAACTGGCAGCACAGTTGAAATACCAAGCATATTCTGTTTGGGAAGTAAGATTTTCTTTTCTTTTGGAACACAGCAATTTAGAATATATATATATATATGTTACTGAGGAAAACAGGACAGTAGATCCTTGCATTATTGCATACTGTACTTATGAACTAAGCTCTGGATACCTACGCTCCAAACATATCTGTAAAATGGCTGCACTCTAGCACTGAACTAACATGCCATTCTCCGCTGAGAAACCATGAACCATCTTCCTTACCAAGACATTCATGTTCAGTTATTCCTGTCTGATTTCATTGCAATTGCCAGAAACTAATTTAAAGCAATAAAACTATTTTTGACAGAAAATGGCTCTGAAGCTCTGTAATTGTCACTGGTGCCATACAGCACATCCTTGAGTGACAGTGTGTGCTGCTCATACGCTCGGCTACCCGTGTTGTTTTTGCATTCTTCACATTTTGCACATTTTTCTAGAATTATTTTATCTTGACTGGCTTCCCTTCCCCTTACCATGTTCATGGATCAAACTACTTTTTGTATAGAAAAGCTTGCTCTCCCTCTCTCTCTCTCCCTCTCTCTTCCATTGTTTCAACCTCTTCCATGCTGTCTTTGTTCAGTGTGTGTGTTAAGTGCCCTCAAGCCTCTTCTGACTTATGGTTACCCTACAAATTATTGACCCTTAAAGCATCCTATCGTTTACAACCTTGCTCAGGTCTTACAAACTGTGGGCTGTAGCTTCCTAGATCAAGTCAATCCATCTCATGTTGGGGCTTCCTCTTTTCCTGCTCCCTTCAACTTCCCTAAGCATTATTGTATTATCTGGTGGCTTCTGTCTTCTCATAGTGTGACCAAAGTGAGATATTCTCACTTGAGTCATCTTAGCTTCAGGCTTGATTTGATCTACAACCCACTTATTTGACTTTGAGGTGATCCATGTGATCCACAAAACTCTCCTCCAGCACCACATTTCAAATGAATCAACTTTCTTCCCATCAGCTTCTTCACAGTCCAACTGTCACACCCATATATAGTAACAGGCAATACTGTAGTATGAATTATCTTGATCTTGGTCACCTTTGTTCTACTGGTATTTTTATTTTTCCTCTCCACAGGAAGAGTTTCATCTTAATCTTTTATCTGTGTTCTTTTTTTCTGTTCACAGTGCCATATCTCACGAATGCCTTGCCACCATGTATTTGGATTGGCTTTATTCTCTCACCCTTTGAAGCAGATCTATTTGTTAACAATTCCCTCTTCCCTTTCCTTTTGTTCCTCTCTCCCTTTTCATTGTCTCGTAAGGAAACAAAAAGAGGGTTGCAGATTCAAACCAAAGGTGGGGTTCCATCCCACCATGTGATAGTGATAGAGAATCTTCACTTACCTTAGCTCCAATGGCACAAAACATTGTTCTGCAAGATCAAGCATGGATTTTAAATTTTTGATCAGTGTTGCTGTGTACAAAAATAAAAAAGCAGAAATGCAGCATTAGTTCATCTTGAAGATGATTGTTATCAAGGAGGGTTTCTGAAATACATCTTGTGCAAGCAGAAACACAACAGGGTACGGTCCAGTTGACTTAGAGCAAGGGGTGCATACAATGACTTTCTTGTGTCTTGTGTTGTTTACTTTTGTTTTACTGGTTTGATTGAACAACTTTCTCATGTTTCGACATGTGCAAGAACTCTTGGGCTCCTACACCAGGGGGGTACTCACAGGAATTTCACCAGCAGCATTTCTAGGGGAGGTGGCAGCCCCACCCCTGCACTCACAGGCAGTCCAACAAGATTTGTAGGGTAGCCAACCGCCAGGTATGATCTGGAGTTCCCTAGGAATTACAACTGCTCTCCAGACAACAGAGATCAATTCCGCTGCAGAAAATGGCTGCTTTGGAGGGTAGACACTATGGCATTACACCTGCCCTCCTAAACTCTGCCATCCACAGGCACCATTCCCAAAATCTCCAGGTATTTCCCAACCTGGAGTTGGCAACCCCAGAACCTGTGGGAAAGAAGCAAGGGTGAGGCCACATCTAGTAGGATTGCCAGATTCCAGATGGTACAACCAAAAGAAATTCACAGAAAGATAATACAGAGAACACACTGTGAATGTATAACTACAAAATGCAATATGGCAACCCTATGTCCTGGCAACCCTAAGTCCCCTCTTAAAGCTTTCTGTGGTTATAGCCATCACTACTTCCACTGGCAGTGAATTCCACAACGTAATAATTGAATGAAATACTTCCTTTGCCTCTCTGTCTATTACTTGCCAGCTTCACAGGGTGCTCCCAAATTCTATTACTATATGGGAATGGGAGAATGATGATATCTCTAGCCATTTTCCTCCACTTTGTACAAAATTTTACAAACCTCTGTCCTGTTCTTTGTGAAAAATGCAACACTATTTAGCCTTTCTTCATAGGAAAGCTACTCTATACCCTTTATAATCTTGGTTGTCCTCCTCCACACCTTTTCCAGGTGTGCAATATCTTTGTGAGGTACCGTGTTCGGAAGTGTACACAGTACTGAAAGTGTAGCCACACCACAGACATATAAAATTATATATGAATATTTTATTTAACATTCCTTTCCTGACAATCCCCAGTCTGGAGTTTGCCTTTTTCAATACTGCCACACACTTAGTCAATATTTTTGCATTATCTTTATTTTATTTATGTATTTATTTGATTAAATTGGGAACCAACAGGGAACCAAAAGTGGCTTGCACTTACTTAAACTGAACATGTTGTATTGTCTCAACTTACCCAGTTTGGAGAAAAAAAGAAACAGAAGTCCAATGACACCATAAAGAATAAACAACATTTATTTCACTATAAGCTTTCATTAGTCAGATCTTACTTCATCAGATACATGAAACATTAATCCAGAGGAAATATATTTATATTTACAAACAACAGAAAGGCAGGTGTGGGGAAATGTTACAGAGAGAAGCCAGTTTGAAACAATAACCAATCAACGAGAATTCCATTCATCCAAAGTGGGTGATAAATAGTTGATAGATGGGCAGAATAGGATGAACATAAAATCAATGAAGTGGCAGTGTGAAACATGATAAGCAGAACTGCATAACATCTGTAAAAAGGAGTTTGTGCTAAGTTGCGAACTCCTATAGTGGGTAAGGAAACCCAAGCCTATGTTATTATCATGATTATTTCCATTTATAGTCTGCCTTCAAGCCTGGATAAGAGATGCTACTGTGCCTTTCATCCTGAATTCTCCTCTTAAAAGAGTCATTCTAGATAGTAGCCATATTAACCTGCTGTAGCAAAATTATACAAAAGTCCATAATCACCTTAATGACTGACAAAATTTAATTCAGCCTAAACTTTCACGAGTCAGAACTCACCCCCCCCCCCACACACACACACCAATTTGTAGAGACCCCATAGGGTTTTTGAGGCAAGAAGTAAACAGAGGTTTCCCATTGTGTGCCTCTATGTAGTAATCCTGGACTTCCTCAGTAGACTCCCATCCAAATACTAACCAGGGCAAACCCTCCTTAGCTTCTGAATTTGAGGTAGCCTAGGGTTGCCAATCTCCAGTTGGTGGCTGCAGAGGCTCCACCCCTGATATCTCTAGATATTTCCCAGCCTGGAGCTAGCAACCCTTGGGTAGCCTGTGGTGTCTAGGTTAGGGTATGTCCAGAACTGATTCATTCAGTATACATCCATCACCCTCACTTAAATACTCAAAAAGGGGAGGATAAGATGTTGCAAAGAGAGACCGGTGTCAAACCAGTTCTAACCAAAAGAGAAATAAGTTCATGTAAAGTAGGTGTGAGACATTTCCAGTCAACAGTGGCACAACATTATGAATTTCAAATCTAATGCAATATGAAATGAGATAGTGGAACAAATTAACCATAAAGAGTGAGATATGTGAGCTATTAACACCTATAGCGAGTTAGGAATCCAAAAATCCCTGTTAATCTCTGGGAAGAATGCATTGCCTTGAATTTGTGAATGAATTATAAATCAACAGAACAGTAATCAGCAACATGTCCTGGAAGATCACAATGTTCCCCCACTGTGATGTTTAATGTCAGATTTGTGTCCTTTTAAAGATTATTATTATTATTGAGCAGGGACTGTTATTACCAGTTTGGAGAAATCGCCACAATCCACTTTGGATAATCCTGGACAATTTGGTATCACCTACAAACCTGGCCTCCTCACTGTTTACCCCACCCCGCTATTTCAGATCTCTTAGGAACACACTTAAATTGCAATTGTCCCTATTTCCTGGGACCCCACAGCTCACTTCCCTCCACTGCAAGAACTCTCTATTTATTCCTGGTCTGTTCCCTGATTAACTGAATTTAATCCATAAGAAAACCTGCCCATGGTTACATTTACTGTACTTTGTTCAGTGAACGTAAGAACAGCTCTGATGGATCAGACCATTGGTCCATCTTGTCCCGCATCCTGGCTCACACAGTGGCCAGTCAGTTCTGCAGGGCCAACAACAGGGCATAGAGGCCAAGGCCTTCCCATGATGTTGCCTCCTGGCTCTGTGATTCAGAGGGCTAGGGCCTTTGAAAGTGGAGGTTCCCCATAGTAATTAAGGCTGGTAGCCACTGATAGATTTATCCTCCATGAATCTGTCTAATCCCCTTTTAATGCTGTTTATTCCTGTGGTTACCTGCATCCTCGGACAGCAAATTCCACATTTTAACCACTCTCTGCGTAAAGCAGTATTTCCTTTTGGCAGTCCTAAAACTACTGCCCGTCAGCTTAATTGGATGCTCTCAAGTTCCAGCATTTTGGGAGAGGGAGAAAAAAGTTCTGTTTTTCAACTCTCTCCATCCCATGCATAATTGTATAAACCTCTACCATGTTGTCTCTTTTCCAAAATGTGTGTATAATTCAGATGGGTAGCCACAGGAGAAGCACGGTGTAAACTGATTTGGGTTCGCACTGGAGAGGAAAAAGCGAGGTATAATAGAAGTAAATAATTAGTAAGAAGCAGCAAACTAAAACAGAAATTCAGCGGCATCTTAAAGACTTAGCAAAAGTTATTCCCCCATAAGTGATCTGCACGATCACCCTTAGTCGCAAGCTCGTTCAAAAGGACTCCGAAGGGTGGACGAAGCAGCACTTCCCTTTGCAAAGTCCATTGCTCGGAAGGAAACCAGCCCCACAGCACTTCCTCAAAGCCTAAAGTCAAACCCCTCGAGCGGGCAACAGGGCAAGGGTTTCAAGGGTCCTCCCAGGGCTCCGCCCACCCCGCGCGCTTGACGAGTAGAATGCCGCGGGCCCCGCCCCTTCCAGGCTGGAATGCGAAGGGAGGGAGATGGAATGACGCCGGAGCGCGGGTCACGTGGCGCGAATGGAATGCTAACAATGTAGCGAATGTCCCAACTGTGCCCTGCCGCATTCGGAGCCCGAGAGGGGGAAAGAGAAGAATGGAGCCGGAGCCGCGAGTTGGGGGCGGCAGCCGCAGCGGGCACAGCGAGGCAACCGCAGAGGCTGCCCCCTGACTCCCCCGCTGGGATCGAGAGAGAGCGGAGGAGGGGGGCTGCGTGCGGGAAACCCCCCTTCCTCCTTGCATCCAGGAGGTAAGAAGGGCTTCGGAGGGGTGGGGCGAGCGAGGCAAGGGGCTTCCCCCGGCGGGCGCACGCCTTTCTTCCCCAGCGCAGAAAAACTAAAAAATCTCCCTTTGCTACTTTGCGTCTTATAAAAGAAAGGGGTTGTTGGAAACGGCGGGCGGGGCATGGGGGGGGGGGCTTCCCCCTGGGGAATCCTTGGCACGCGACGTGCTTGAAGGATAATATCCCGCGAAGAGGGGAAAAAGAAGGGGGAGGGGAGAACAGCTCCTTCTTGGAACGGGGCTCGGGGAAAGTTCCCAAGAAAAGACGGAGGAAGCTTTGGCAAAGAAGCACAAAGTGCCTCTTCCCCCTCCTTCCCCTCGCCTTGCCAAAATTCCCCTTTGTGGCTACAGAGGCAGGCCCGGGGAGAGAAGCGGCTGCAGAGAGGGAGAGAGAGAGAGCCCTTCTGGTTCTGGCAGTGGGACGCCTTGGATAGAGGGCACGGAGATAAGTGCGGGAAGATGGGGCTGGGCGCGACTAGCGAGGACCTTCCCCCGCCGCTTTCCAGGAGGGATTGCCAGTTGGAGGCGCCCGGGCCAGAGCTGGGCCCCGGAGTGGCGCTGCCTGCCAGTCGCCCAAGCCCGGCGGCTAAGCTAGACGTGGTGGGAAGGGGGAGAATCTGCGGGCAGCAGCGGGTCTCCCCGGCCGGTCCTCTGGCGAAGAGCAGCGACTGAGGCGCTGGCCCGCTGCTGCGGGCGCTCCCTTTCCACAGTGGCCTCCTAGTTGCTGACCAGGGCTTTCTACGGGAAGCATGGCTGCGCGGTAGACGGCAGCGGAAGACGGAGGTTATTCTGGAGGGCGGCCCAGATTCCGAGGCGCCGCCGAACTCTGGCTGGATTTGTTACCCCTTAACTCCATCCGCACATGGTTGTAATGCATACATGCGGGGGGTTGTTCCGGGCAGGGCGTGATCGTGTGGATGTGGCATGGAGGTGTGGAGTCGGGGAAAGGGGGAGTCTGACACCCCGATCCCGGGCCTGTAGCCGGGGAAGTAAAAGGCTTTCTTTTGGAGTTGCTGCCGCCAGAGCCTCTCGACTCTCATCCTTCGGACAACCAACCCACCTCTCGTGGGCTGTTCAAGAAAAAGGGGCAGAGCCTCCGCCTGCCGCTGGAAACCTTCGCTCAAGCCTGGGGAAGGGAGAGCGGGCGGGCGCGCCTGCCCGGTTGCCGAGGAACCCGCCCCGGGAAGGAGCGTAGCGCTCCCGGCCCACTGGAGAGGTTGGAGAGAAGAGCAACTTTGCGGCCCTGGGAAGTCAAGCGGCGGTGCGCCGAGGGGAGTGGCGTCCCCGCCGCTCGCCCGGGTCCCTTTGTGGCGGCCTGAGGGCGCCTCAGGGGCGTCTCGCCGCGTCCCAGGCCACCACCCAGCCCTCCTCTTCTCTCCCCTCTTTTGCCTTCTCCCCAGAGCGTGACTGGCGGGCTTTGGAGACCGGCTTATTTGCCCCAGGTAGACTTCAGGCCCCTGGCCGGGTGCAATTATGATGACGGCCATTTGAAACTAACGTGGAGGGAAGAGCGGGATTTAGAGGGCAATAAAGAAAAGCCTCTTTCTCGCTCTCTGGTACTGTCTAGTGCTGGTCTTCGCAACTGAGCTTGTGTGACTCTGAAGTCTGCTTTTACTTTTTTCTACTCTTGTAATTCTCCTGTAAAACTCTATAGTGGCTAGAAATTTGGCTTTACAGGAATGGTCTCCTTGGGGACGACTTATTCTGTAACACTTTGGCCTCCAAACCTAAAAGCAGTTGAAGACCTGTGTTGTCGCTAACCTAATTCCACACACACCCCAGCACCAAGCAGAGCACTTCACATCTTGAACAGAATAGAACTGCTGTAATCTTAAAATAGCCAAGGAACAGTCCAGATTGCTGCTGAGCAGGGCTTCCTGTGTTAATGAGTGGCAGCTCTCACACACAGCTTGGAGGGAATGCTGGTGTGGGGGCACATGCCAGAAGGGATTTCTAACAGGATTCCAAATAGAATAAGGTAGGAGTCCAGTAGCACCTTTAAGATCAACAAAGTTTTATTCAGAACGTAAGCTTTTGTATGCATGCATACTTCTTCAGACAATGGAATGGGGTACAGTAGCTGGCAGGCAGTGGTTAAGAACGTACATTCCAAATAGTAATTTCCTTACAAGCACATGGTCAAAACTGAAGTTTGCTGCAAGGCAGTGGAAGGTTAAAATGCAACTGAAAATGAACCTTCCTTTTTTTTGGCCCTAAATAGGTTCAGAAACCACATTTGTTTTTTGCACATGAAAGCCAGCAGCAAGAGAAGGTCTGAAAAGCAGCCTAAGTTGCCCACATTTACTTGGTAAGAAGCTTATCCTACATAAGAGACTGGCTGGATCAGACCATTGGGTCATCTAGTCCAGCATCCTGTTTCACACAGTGGTCAGTTAGTTGCCCTGGAGGGCCAACAACGGCATAGAGGCCTTCCCCTGATGTTGCCTCTTGCCACTGGTATTCAGAGGTTTTTACTGGCCTGGATATTTGTTCCACCAGGAATCTTCTGGGTGCAGATAATTCTTGCCTTCATTATTATTATTTGGCTGACAGTGTTTTTGCCTCTTATCAAAGGGCCCTAGCTAGGTTGAGCCTTTTGGCCATTAATTAAAGTTGCATTTATTATGGCATGAACCAGTATCTGATGAAGTTTGAAGCTTCCTTCAGAAGTTCAGCCACTATTATACTGTAGGTCTTTAGATTCATGGATGAAAAAGAAAAGTAGAAGAAGAGTAGGTTTTTAGATTTAATCTGGTTAGGGACTTTTCATGAGAAGTTTACTTTGGCCAGGGTCTTATAGTAAGAGAAAGAAACATCCTTGGGAATGTTTTACTTCATCATAAACAGGCTCATACCCATGAAAAGTCGGTGCCACAATAAATGTCTTTAAGGTGCCAGAGGACTAAACATTTTGTGCTGTAGTACCCTAGGGTGACTCTTCTAGAACTGAAACTTGATAATTGCCCTATTTGTTCCACATGATTTTTAAAAATCTGCAAAATGTATAGGGTTTTTTTCCTATAAGAACTTATGTTGGTAGATGTATCAGATGCTTTCATATGGAACTCTTCTTTGGGCAGAGTGCACACAGGAATCTAATTTGCAGGAATCTAATCTCCAGTAGAACACGGCACTTGATCCCGAAAGATTCTACAAACCCTAATCTAATTTGCCTTTATTTTCTTGAAAACATGTAGAACAAAGTTGGATGAACAGAAGTTGGTCCCATAAAAACATATTGCTGTCTCTGTATTATTAAAAAAAATGATCATTGTATTATGTTCCATGATGCCCTGAGTTTCTAGAAAAAGGGACTTTTGACATCCAAAGGCTTGGATTCTGCGAAAAATAAGGAAGAATTTCCATCAGCAGAGTGTGATTTCTTTCCCTTTCCCCTCTAGTGGCAATTTGAAATGCACAACTCCCCCCCCCCCCCAGTACTGCACCAGTGAGGACAGGGTACCCTTAGGAATTGCATCATGAGAGAATTGACATCAGCAGAAATCTTGGGGAACGCACCCATGATCAGTGTTCCCTCTAAGCTGAGATAGTGTGAGCTAGCTCACAGATTTTTAGCCTCCAGCTCAAATATTTTTGTCTTCACTCAGGAAGGATGACCCCAGAGCACACTGATTTATGCAGTAGCTCACAACTTTAATGTCAGTAGCTCACAAAGTAGAATTTTTACTCACAAGACACTGCAATTTAGAGGGAACATTGCCCATGGTATGTATGGATTTGTCTCTATAGCAGCCTACATCTGTTTGCAGCATTGACTTGCTCTGCTTTGTGTTTGATCCTTTGCTACTTACATTGTTTCCATCTTAGAAGCAGATGCTGTCTCTGCACCCAGGTTATACCAGGTCAGATGGGGAAGTCTTTGGCGACATGTGGGAATGGTTTGCATCCTATGTTTCTACATGTGTTTGTACATGTTGAGGTCACGCTGGGACAACTGGGCTCTTGCTTTTCTCTTCTTTTCTTCCAGTCTCTCATGAGAATTGTGTAATCTGTTCTCTCCATATGCCTAGCACATTGGTGACTATATGCAGGAGCAACTGGTGTCGCAAGCAGCTCATCTATCAAATTTGCTAGGTGTGGAATTAAAGATGTGATCTGGAGGGGAAAAATGAAAACTAGATGGAGATTCCTTAACTTTTATAGCATGGAAGGAGAACAGAGACAAAATAGGAGCAGCCTCTTTCTATAGAAAACAGTGCAATGTTTGAATTGTGGGATTTCAGCCCACACACACATCTTTGCCATGGCAAATTGCAGGACGGATGTTTGGCCTCTCTTAGTTTCCAGTAGAGCAAAGCCATGTGCCTTAAAATAGTTTTCCTGGATGTTTTTAATCCAGGTAATATGAGTCAGATGAATGTTGTATGTACTCAAATCCAGGGTTAACATCTAGTTAGAATCTATGGCCTGGTTCATGCAGGAAAGTGAGATAGTAGAATGGACTGGATTCCACTGCAGGTGGCAGATTACCTTTTGGAACTATCTCTTGTCATAAGACATTCCCTGCAATCCAACATGACAGATAGAAGAGGCTAAACATCCCTTTCCCCATGCTTTACTAGTTTTCTTTTTATATGGATTTCTTCAGCAGTAAAACCTGTCACCTGCACTCTGAAGTGGTGTGGTCTATTCTGCCATCATCTTGGAACTTCATTACCACTTTTTCTTGCAAGTCTAGAAATCCTCCTGTTGATTGATTATTGTTGTACAACTAATAGAGGTCCTGCCAGTACTGGAAGGAATTTCAAGATCTGGCTCTCAAACCACTGTGAAACCTATTATATGCTAGTTCTAACATCTCAAGACAACACAGTTGTTATACTGTGAAGGGATCAGTGGGCTGATTGGATTCTTAGTTTATTGTAGTATTTGTGAACCTTATTGTGTTTCCTTCAAATCAGATCTTTTGTATCAGTGCAGAGAAGAATGGTTCTATCAGTTCTTCTACTAGATTTGGGATCCAGAGGCCCAGTAAGGATTTCAGTGGCGTCCCCCGCTCGCTTCCTCTCCTTCTTGTCTCCTGTTGTGGGGCTACAATGAGATTCCTTCCATCCATCCATCTTGTGGCTCTCAAACATCTGACATTTATTCTGTGTGGCTTCTATATTAAACAACTTTGGCCACTCCTGTTGTAGATAGGACTTCAGAGCCCCCTCTCCCTGAGGAACATTTGTGTTATATTTTTAATTGCCTTTTGTGTGGGATTTTTAATAATTGTGAATTGCTCCAGAAGCCAGGACAGCTTACAAATACAGTATCATTAGTTTCTTGTCTTATTTGCGTTGATAATAGGGAAAGAAGTATCTGTGCCATCGCGGTACTTTTTTTTACTGCTGTTGTTCTCCCGCCTGCTCTTTAAATTGATGTTTCTCAGCAGGAAATGCTGCTGTGGTGATGTGCAAAAGCAAAGCTCCAGCTGTGTGTTTGTGGTCCGTGTGTGTGTGTGAGATTCCCCTACAAGCACATATGCCTCTTTGTAGACTGTATGCAGTGTTCTCATACATGTGCAACTCGTTCACTGGATCCTGGTCTTAGTATACATGTGTAGGAGGCATCTCTTTCATGGCTGACAACATGGAATTGCAGTATGATAATAACATTATTGCCCTGAGCTGGATGATATTGTCACCTCTTGGAGGCTAAACTGTGTTGACCCTGGTTATTGGATGGAGAGCACCAAGAAAGTCCAGGGTTGCTACACAGAAGCAGGCAATGGCAAATCATCACTGTTCATCTCTTGCCTTGAAAAACCTAAGGGGTCACCATATGTCATCTGCTGCTTGACTGCATTTTACACACAGAGAGAGAGACACATGACATTATTGCGACTGTTACATCATGACTTCCTTTGTGCAGCCTGCAACTCTTGGGACTTCTGGGCAATAGACAGAGAGGAGGGAAGTATCTAGCAAGCTATATGTTAGCTACCATAGGGGTCCTGGTTTTGCACTTAGAACCCAGAAATTCTATTATCTGAGGTAAAAGAACTAAGGAAACACAAAAAGAAGAAATTATCTGAAAATTTAGCAATCACTGTAATATGTCATCTTTTTTCCTGAAAACCAATAAACTGTTAATTTACAGAAAAATTAGCAATCAAGCAAATGGAAAGTAGAAAGGATTGAAAACCACACGTCTGGATACATGCTATGCTTTACTGTGGGCAATGATGCTTTATAAAAAAAAAAAGAGCAAGAAGGCCAAATGCAACTTGCAAATTTAAAAATGGAAAAGGGCCATTTTGGCTATCGGTGCTGGGTTTTATTTTCAGAGTCTGGCATAGATCTTGAGCATTAGGGTGTTCTGATTGGTGTGCAGTCACCTTTTGTTCAGTGGCACCTCCTCGGCACTGGCTTGAAGCCTGTGCATTTTCCTGTGGTTCCAGAAAGTGAATAGCTCCATCCTGCTGATCCTGCAGGTTTGGGCTCTTCGCCAGAGGAATGTCGACCGTTTGCACCAGCTGTGTGTACTGTAGTCTTTGAGCCGATGGAAACCTTGCCCTCAACATGAGTTTTCATTTATGTAATATACACATACACACCCCTCTTTTTTCTTCTAAGAGCTGAGGTTTTAATTTCTTTTTTAAAGGGAAATTAATTTGGAAATAATGAAGTCAGGGTCTGGCTCCCAAGCACAGTTACATGGAAGTTAATTCTGCCAGAATTGGCAAGATGTCTATGTCAATTTACTTAGGATCTGGAAGTAAGAATCTTAACAATGGGTACTGCTTTCTGAGTAATTCTCTTGTGTAAAATGAACATTGAAATGAATGGGAATTGAACATGAGAAACAGAAACACTAAAAGCATGTCACTTAGTCTGTAGCTTCATTTGGTTTCCCTCTCCTCCCACCAAGGAACATGACTAAGATGCCCAGGTGGGATAATGGCAAGGCCTTGGAATTGGGGTCCTTAGCATTGACACCCGTTCATGGACCCACTGGGTGGTCTTGGGTCCAGATCTCTCCGCCTGACAGCTCAGTCCTCTGAACGTCTGCAGACAGCTGCAGCTGCACCTTCAACCTTGCTCTCCTACCCAAGTTAGCATTTTGTGGTTTGTGGCAGTCTGGTATTTGCTCTGTTGTCTCCTTTTATCCAATGTAGGTCTTACTTAAGGGTTGTCCTTTCTCTGGCATCTTCTCTTTGTGGTTTGCTGTCTCTGTCAGGAACATGAGACACAGTGTTGTCTGTGTGAGACAAAGTGATGTCTCCTCCCATTTTTGGTATAAAATTTTTCATAAAGACCAAAGTCTCAAGCAGTTCCCATAGAAATATATATATAGCCTTCAAGTAGCCTAATCATGTTGGAAGTTAAGTGGAGTGGGGGAACAACACTTGCTGCAGATAGGAGTTCTCTGCTTGCCTTTTGACTCGAGTGAAGATTTGGCTAGTGTATCTCCATTAGCCCAGTTGCTTCGCTTTACCTCATGACATCAGTACAGCCTCCTGGCCATATTATCTACAATAATTATATGCAGTGTTGGAATTGTGTTATGGCCTGCCCTTTTCACTCAATTCTGTTGCTTTTCACAGTAGAAAAAGACTACAGGTTTGCAGTGGTGCATTCCCTCCCTCTTCCCCCTCACTTGTTCAGCCAGTCTAGAAACCCCTTCTAGATGATGGAACATGTTTTGGTGACCTTTAAACTCCGTGGTTCTGTTCTAGTAGCTCTGCTGCTGCTGTCTAAGGGATGCTCTTTCGTTCCTGCTGTGTATTGAACAATCTCACCATTCTTCCAGAGAGGCAGCTGTGGGATCCCATGTTCACCTTCTCTTTCACTCTGTGAGATGAAGTTAGGTTGATGGAGAGTGATTTCCATGGGAATATCTAGTATAAGTTTGATGGCAAAGGGGGCATTCAGACCCTGGTTTACCTAGTCTAGGTCCCATAACTCTGCCCACTAAATACTTTTCTTGCCCCCATTTTATGGAACTGTCACCAAGTAAAGCCTGATGATAATTGATTTAAGGAAGAATGTTAAGACTATCTTCATGTTCAGGGAAATCTTTTAAAATGTTTAGTTTATTATCTAACTGATTTTGTATTAAACTTGTTGGATGTTGTAACCCTGATGCATTTTGTTTTCTTTTGATTTCATAAGAAAAGCCCAATAAGTAAATGTAACAAAGTTGTAGTAACAATCTACCACACCTGGCTCTTGCATTGACATGTTTTAAGAAGCAAGCGTTTTTAAAGTAAGCAAGGAGAATTGCGTGACAATCCATGTGTTTTTTCCCCCCTTTCAGACATTGGCAAAACAGCAAGATGAAGTTTCAGGGGTTTTCCCTGTGTTTAAGAACCGCAAAACCCATAAGCTGAAGAAGGGTGACAACAGTAACTGCTGTTTAAGTTTGTGTAGTATCTTCAGTGTGCTGGGCACTCAACAGAACATATAAGTGTGCAGCACACTTCTTGCCCCAGGGGGGCTTGCAGTCTAGACTGGATCATCAAGGGATTATGTTTTGCAGCAAACGGATACCTTCAAGAGAAAAAAGGCATTGAATGTCCCCCTGCCCCCTAGATCGTACGCGAAAGAAGTTGGTATTTTATGCTGAAACAAAGCTGGATTAAACATGAGGCCAAAGACTTTTCCTGCCACCACTTACTCTGGGAACAGCCGTCAGAGATTGCAGGAGATTCGGGAAGGTTTGAAACAGCCCACCAAATCTTCCAGTCAAGGATTACCCATTGGATCGGGCAGCGAAAGTTCTCTGGATCCTAAAGTCCTACTAGGGAAGGATGGTGCCAGGCAGCAGCAGATGAGACCAGGGGCCAAGTTCGGACCTTACCAGAAAGCTCTGCGAGAGATCAGGTATTCTTTGCTGCCCTTTGCTAATGAGCTGGACACCACCTCTTCTGCTGTGGAAGTGAATAGACAGATGCTGCAGGAACTGGTCCACGCAGGATGTGATCAGGTAAGCATAAATCTAAAGAGTCTGGCTCAGGCCCATAGCCAGAAAATTTTAGGAGGGGGCAGGGAATAAAATTTCAGGTGGAGGGGCCCAGGGACCCAAAATGAGTCACACACTTTAAAATGACGTTGCACGTTAAAAAGCGGGGTAGCGGGGAGATCGGGCCACCAGAGCAGTGGCGGCAGAGAGAGCGGGGGCCACCAGAGCAGCAGGGAGATCAGGGGCCTCCAGAGCAGTGGAGAGAGCAGGGGCCTCAAGAGCGGCGGGGAGATCAGGGGCTGCCAGAGCAACAAGGAAAGGAGGGACCATACATGTTGAAGGGGGGGGCTGGGTGGAGTGGCCAAGCCCCCCCGAGCCCCCTGTAGATACGGGCCTGGTCTGGCTTTGGAAATCTATACGTGTGGTATTAGCACTTGGTTGTGTTGGAAAGACTGCTGTGTTGGCGCTGAGTATGTGTGCTGGACCACTGAGATAGTCTTAGAGCTTGTGCTGTTGTGTCCCTCTACTTGTACTTTGAAACACTAAACCAGACAAAATGAGGATTAAGGAGAGCTATTACAGTGTAGCAGATAGACTGCTGGACTAAATTTTAAAAGACCTGGGTTCAAATCCCTGTTCTGCCAGGAAGATCACTGGCTCACCTTGAACCATTCATTCTGTCTTTCTCTGTCTATCCTACCTCAGAAGGCTGTTGTGAAGACAAAATTGAGAGAATCAAACAGCTGCTCTGAGCTCCTTGGAGGGAAGGTTGGAAGGGGGAAAGTGCTAGGTAGATAGGTGGGTAACGTAGTGTTGTGATTTGCTTTGCATGGTTCCACAAGCTTGCCCATACTCACTGCAATTCATTCAAAGCGCAGTGTGCTTATTTTCTTCAGTGATAGGAGAAGCTCTGTAGTGACCCCCTTTTGCAGGTACAAAATATTGCCCTGGTCACACAAGATAAGAGGCTAGCTTAGTCTGCAGATAAGAGCAACTGTTTCCACTGCCGCCAGAACAGGGCAGTGTCTCACACATGAGGAAATCTTGAACTGGAAGTGTCATGTGTTGGAATCTGTTCTGGTCCTACATGTGTGGCCGATCTCCTTCATTCACACAGCTTGAGCTAAATCTTAGATTCATGTTCATGTCTACATGGGATGGCTTCATGGAGGAGTTTCATCATGTGTGAGAGCAGCTCTGAGGCTCTCATTCCACCCTTCGCTTGCAAAACAGTTGAGCTGGACAATTGCCTGCTTTTACTATAAAAATGTATTTAAAAGTATATATATTCATGAAGAGAAATAATCACATACTTAACAGGAAAGGATTGCAACACTCCAAAACTACTATATGCATTTACCCTCTTTTTAATTACTATTGCACTCTAAATAATATATACAAATATGCAGACTGTTTCCCTCTGTTTTGTTAGTCTCTTGAGTAACAAACAGTGACATCCTAGGTAGTGTTCTACTCCTCTAAGCCCATTGACTTCAGTGGACTGAAAAGAATGTAATTCTGCTTAGGACAGTGCTGCAAGTAACCAAACCCAGCACAGGGCTATACAGACCAGGAGAAAGCAAGACCAGCTCTCAGTGACTGAGGTGCACGGTGCAATTAAAAGCAGAGTTAAGCCCTGTTGACTTCAGTGGATGTAGAAGTGTGTAACTCTGTTTAGGATGGTACTTAGACACATCTTGCAGGTGGTTAGGTGCAGTCTTTCTATGGATGGAGGGCGGTTCTGCCAGGTTGCACTAGTGACCCTTTTCATAAACTACCCATCCTCATGTGGAAATCATCTCTCACTTATGGAGAGGCTATTTTAACATCTCATGATCTGCCACCAAACCCCAAAAGTGAAACTGAAGCCAAAAATACACTTATTGCCCAGCATCATGCTCAAGCAGAGATGGAAGAACCCGTACAGAAGCAACTAGAACTACTTTTGGAGCCTGGGTTCAAATTCTTGCTCTGTCACAAAGGGTGATCTGGGGCTCTCAGCTTACCTTGGGGATAGGGTTGCCAATCCCCATGTGGGGGCAGGGGATCCCCTGGTTTGGTGACTCTCCCTCCGCTTCAGGGTCGTCAGAAAGCGGGGGGAGGGGAGGGAAATGTCTGCTGGGAACTCTGTTATTCCCTATGGAGATCTTTTCCCCATAGAAAATCATGGAGAATTGATCCACGGGTATCTGGGGGGGGCTCTATTTTGGGGTAGAGGCACCAAATTTTCAGTATAGCATCTAGTGCCTCTCCCCAAAATACCCCCCAAGTTTCAAAAAGATTGGACCAGGGGGTCCAATTCTATGAGCCCCAAAAGAAGATGCCCCTATCCTTCATTATTTCCTATGGAAGGAAGGAATTGAAAAGTTTTGCCATCCCTTTAAATGTGATAGCCAGAACTCCCTTTGGGGTTCAATTATGCTTGTCATAGCCTTGATCTTGGCTCCACCCCTAATGTCTCCTGGCTCCACCCCCAAAGTCCCCAGATATTTCTTGAATTGGACTTGGCAACCCTACTTGGGGATCTCTCTCAGTCGAATTTGCCTGATATTGGGGTTGTGAGATCCAAGTGCCCCAAGTTCCTCAGAAGGGTGGGATCAAAATTATACAAGGAAATAAAATGGTGCTATGTGAATTGTTGCATCTTGTGCAAAACTCTGTGGAAGACTTTCCCCCTCTTCCACCCATGGTTCCTTGGAGCCAGCCCATGATCAATAACGTCTGCATAGAGGAGGTCTTAACAAAAATTATTCCAGAATAGTTCTTCCACCAACTGCTGGTTGTAACTCACATTGATACACATACTACTCTTTCAGAGATGGCTGAAACAAATAGTATGTGATGCTTGTCAAAAAAAAAATTAAGTGGTGCAGTCTACTGAATATTTTTCTGTTCAATAAATTGTGGAGTTTGACAGCCGAAGGGATGACTTTACTTGGTTTGCAAGTATGAAGTCGGAAATGGTGCTAGTCGCCCATTGACTGGTAAACAAAACTTGCTGGGCCTGAAAGTGCTGCTTTCAGTCTTTGAGAAATACTGGCACAGGACTGCAGAGATGGTTCTCGCAGCTCAGTAATCCACTTGGAAACACCCCAGACAATTACATGTGGAATGTTGCACGCAGTTGTAGATAGTAGCTTTTAAAATATTTTGATTGCATTGAAGAGATGCAATTGAGCATATAATCGGTTATGGTCATTAACCTGAAGGGGGTGGATTCTAGCTTACTCTACTCCCCCACAATGAAAAAGTTGACAGCGTGGTTGCTTCTGCTACAAAAGGTACTGATGTGAAACAATAAAGAGCTAGAACAGTTGGCTTTAGATGCTAGCTTCTAAGTATTTCCTTGGTGCATGTTAGCAATATAGATATGGGTGTGTCTAAATGTATTTGGCTGAGCTCTGCTCTTTCAGCATGGGGATTTCTCTGAAATGAAGAGCATGTGCAATATCAGCACCTGGAAGTAAGCGTACTCTGGGGTTATACAGTTCTTCAGAAGACAGGAAAATTTGAAACCTGTTTCCCCTTAGAGAATATGCAAATCAAGGCTATTTACATATTTTCTATTTGAATCAGTCTAATGTTTGTTGATGGTGGGACTGGATGAGAAATTGAGTGTGGCTCTGATACTGTATTTTTCTGACACTGAAAAATCTTGGGAATCGCTGTAGCATGTATCTCTGTAATGTTGTCATATAAGTGATGGTACCAAAGGCAATGTAAGGGAAGGGTCTATAGGCTTCTAACAGTTCCACACAATTCACAGTTATAGAAAATAATTTCTGAATTGGTTTTCAGGTGTGAAATTTTCCAGATAATGCTGGATCCTGGAAAATATACAAATGCCCAGTTAGACATCAGTTTCATATACAACTTGGGCTGCATTCAGATGTCACAACCAAACCATACACTTTTCATGATACCAACAAACAAGAAGGTCTTCTGGATCATGTCACACGTATACTTCACATTGGAGAGATCCTGGTTGGTAATAGACTGCAATTTCTTGTCATACTTGAATCTGGCCCTTTTAACAGGTGGTTTATTTCTTGTCAACAGGATTCTAAACCACAGGAGAGTTGGGAAACTCATTCTTGTCATGAACAAACCTTGGCTTGTTTGTAACAGCTGGATGCAGCCACAGTAATATAGGCTTCCTGGAGAACAGTCAAATAAATGCCTGTGAGGCTGCATAAACCCACTGATAGGATATAAACATTTCCAGATTGGAATTGTATTCCATAGTTTCTCTTTCAGCTGTTAATAAACCTTTGTCCTTTGGGACCATAAAGCTCTTTGTACACTACCTGTTTGCTCATACATCTATTGTCTGTGAAGCTTAAACTCTAAAAGACTTCCAAGAGAAGCCCTTGCTTCTTGAAAAAGACCACTAACCTTTCATTTTCAATCCCCACCCCCGTCATCAGAGCATACAACTACTCAAGTCCTCAGAATACTGAATTCTGCATGCAGTAGCAAATTCTGCCATTGGTTAGAATTGTTGAAAGCAGAGCTTTGCTAATAACTAGAATCTCCTGTGAGGGTGGAGAGGTCTTTGGGCAAATTGGGAGTGCCTTTGGAAGGAATGGAAGGTTAAGCACTATTTAAATAATTGTAACATATCTGAGAACACCTCCCTTAACTTACAGTAAGGGGCTTAGGCTTTGTTTTCTTGCTCAAGTTTTTGATTGCATTCTGAAATTCTTTGATTTGCTGTCACATGAAACACATGGAAAGCTGAAACCTTACAAAAATAACAAAACAATGAAAGTGTCGTGTAGTACACTTAAAACCAATGTTTCCCCATGAGGTTTTGTTGACTAGTTACATCTGCTATGGAGCAATCTGCTGAAGGGAGATTTGACCCTGGAAATCTTGTTAGTGTCGAAGGTGCTGCTGGGTTTAGTTGTTGCTCTTCTACAGCAGACCAACGTGGCTGCCCATATGACGCTATGAAGTAGGTACTGGCCCATGGCAGTGTATGCCGCAATAAATGAATTGGGCTTTAAGAGGCCACAAGAGGAATTATACTGCCACTCTTACAGATTGCAAAAAGCACACTCAGAGACTGATTCTGCATTAGCCTTTGTCCCGGTCTCATTCTTGGTTCTCGAGTTTGCGTGGGGCAGGGAGCAACCAGGGAACAAGCAGCCCCACTCCAGAGATGCCAATGCAGAATCTGGAAAAAAAGAACTGCCATGAGGAGCCCCACACAGAAGGGAGGCAAGTGCTAAATGCAGAATTGGTCTGTGTGTTCACAGAGCTATGAGCTCCCCTTTCCAGTCCCAACCAATCCATCATACAAACATGGGATTCTGTCTTGGCAGCCATGCTATCCTGTTCTAGATCGCTCCATTGTTCACCCACTTCTGTCCATTTTGCTGTGGGGAGCCTGAATTGGGAGGCAATTTCCCTGTTGTTCCCTGTTGGCTGGAAGTGGGTTTAATATGAACACATTGTTTTTAGCTCATAGGATTCGGGAAGAGGCTTCCACTATCACAAACTCAATAAATTTAATGCAGGACAAAATCATCAGTTAACTCAGACACCATTTCAACGAACAGTCATTAAATCAAATAAAGCTTAACCTGAAATCAAACTGGCCATTAAAAAAACAAAAAAGACAACTTGAGAACAGGAAAATTGAATTTTTAAAGCAAGCAAGCAAACAAAACCTAGCAAATAGAGGGAGCTGAGGGGAAATCAACCACATACAGCTTAGACACCAGGTTAGCTTTCACATGAGTTGTAAATGGGGTCCCAGCACAGAGAAAAATATCCTTCAGAATGTGGGGTCGTACAGAAAAGGGGCTGTTCTGAAGGGCTATGGACATATGATAGAGAAGGTGGTCTATCAGCATTCTGGCCCCACAGGGTTTAGTGGTTTAAAGATAGTAACTAAATTGCTGGCCTTGAAGCAACACCTGATTTGTTAACATGACCTGTTGAATTGAAAAAAAACCCTCTTTGCTAAAATGAAAGGATTTGTTAATATGTTTGTCTGACAGCTAGTAATAAAAGGTAAGGTAGCTGAAGAATACACCGCAAGCCCTATATGTATATATACATATGTACATATATCTGTATCTCATCAAAGATTTTCCCACCCATTTCTCCACTGGTGCAAAAGAGTCCCCCCCACCACCTCAACAATGCACTCACCTTTACTAACACCTTTGGAGAGGTGAAAGAAGGTGAGGCCAAATGCCAGTCGTGCAGTGGGAAAGGGAAAATTTATTACTAAACCCAAAAGGGAAGATTTATTACTAAACCCGAAAGGGAAAATTTGTTACTAACCCGGCCCCCCCTGGCTTCCACTTCCTTACTGCACTACTGGCATTTGGCCCTGCCTTCTATCCTCTTAGCGACTGGTGCTGTCCTCTTGCTTTCTTAATAACTTTATAACACAACTCACTGGTTGAGTAATTTTGGCTACGAGTTGGCTACCTTGAACTAGCCATCGTGGATTCTGTCGCCCCAAAATATATATTTGATGCCAAAAGAGTCGAAGGCTGTGCCTGTACATATTTAGCAGATGTGCTTGTAGAAGTTTAAGTATGCTTAAAAATATTTCTGTTGCTGTGAGCATTCAATAATTTGGGGATCTCAAAAACAGCAAATTAGCAGGATGGAACTGCTTTTCTCTTTTTTCCCCACCCCCACCCCAAGCAGCAGCGGGTAAAAGTAATGAGCAGTGGATGAAAAATGAGGACTGTTAAGCCAGTTTATTCTCCTGGCAATATATCCTGTAGTCAGCAATGTCATGATCTATTAAACAATTTAATTTGCTTTCTTTTTCAATAAAAAAACCCCATAAACTTTCCAGTGATAGCTATTGCATATTATTATTGTGGGAAAAAGTTCATAGGAGAACGTAACATAAATCAAGTCAGTGTTAAGGGCCAAGTTGTTATTTAGGGACTCTTAAGTTGGGTCTGTGTTCTCTGGTTTGTGGGCTGCAGGTCTTCATTTCCATTGCAAAGAGATGCAACGTATATGGTGGCAGAGTGAAAACTGTGACATGCAGTTGGTGTAATACAAGAATTCAGAAATCAACAGCTATCTTGGTCAAGGCTGGTGATAATAAGAAGGCTCTGTGCTATGTACAGTTTCTCTTATAGTAGTCTGTGTTTCTGAAGGGTGGTGGAATTCAGATGGATCTAGTCTGTAAGACGTCTCGCTTCTCTTGAGTAGACACATCCATACTAAGGTTGCCAGGTCAGTGCTGGAATATACCTGGAGGCTTTGGGGATGGATCTGGGAGAGTGTGGGGTTTGGAGAGGGAAGTGGCCTCAGCATAGGGTTGCCAAGTCCAATTCAAGAAATATCTGGGGACTTTGGGGGTGGAGCCAGAAGACTTTAGGGCGCAGCCAGGAGACATTGGGGGTGGAGCCAGGAGCAAGGGTGTGACAAGCATAATCGAACTCCAAGGGACAGCACAAGGGAGAGCCAGTTTGGTGTAGTGGTTAAGTGTGCGGACTCTTATCTGGGAGAACCGGGTTTGATTCCCCACTCCTCCACTTGCACCTGCTAGCATGGCCTTGGGTCAGCCATAGCTCTGGCAGAGGTTGTCCTTGAAAGGGCAGCTGCTGTGAGAGCCCTCTCCAGCCCCACCCACCTCACAGGGTGTCTGTTGTGGAGGAGGAAGGTAAAGGAGATTGTGAGCCGCTCTGAGACTCTTCGGAGTGGAGGGCGGGATAGAAATCCAATATCTTCTTCTTCTTCTTCTTTTTAAATGCCTTCCTTCCATAGGAAATAATGAAGGATAGGGGCATCTTCTTTTCAGGCTCATATAATTGGACCCCCTGGTTCAATCGGTTTGAAACCTGGGGGATATTTTGGGGAGAGGCACTAGATGCTATACTGAAAATTTGGTGCCTCTACCTCAAAAAACAACCCCCCCAGAGCCCCCGATACCTCCAGATCAATTTCCCATTATACCCTATGAGAATCGATCTCCACATAGGGAATAATGAAGGGATTGGCATCTCTAGTCATGAGTTGCTGCCATCTTCTTCAAAGTAACAGACACACCATCCCAAGAGGAAGCCTTTCAATCGGAGACTGAAGCCTCTGGAGGTGGAACGTCACATGGTGGCTGTGGGGGCGGGGCTTCCCCCATCAGCCAGCTGACTGGGGGCGGGAAGGAGCCTGGGAAAGCGGGAGAACCCCCGCTGGGACCTGGGGATTGGCAGGCCTACTTCAGCATGGTAGTGTGCCATAGAATCCACTCTTCAAAGCAGCTCCAGGGGATCTGATCTCTGCCAGCTGGAGATAGTTGTAAAAGTAAGAAATCATCAGGCCCAACCTTCAGGCTGGTAATCCTAATCCATACATGCTCTCATAAGCAGTGAAATATAGTAGTATGTTTGTTCTTTTATCATGTTTTTGTTTAATCAGTAGAGTCACTACAGATTGCTGCCATTATTCATACTCCTGACATCTATATATTTAATTCTCAGCCTGGCCTAGAATTGCCAGGTCCAACTCAAGAAATATCTGGGGACTTTGGGGGTAGAGCCAGGAGACTTTCCCATTCCCTAAATAAATACATAAAAACACAACAGTGCAGTTCCCCTGAACACAGTCTTCATTTCCTCATCCTCTTTTTTTTGCCTACCCTAGCAGCTGCACTTCCACTAAATGAAAGTGTGCTGTGTCATACCCCCACAAGGCCCCTTTACAGGCTCTGGAAGGCTTTTGGAAGCATTTCCAAGCATGGCTCTTTTAAAGGGCATGCACAAACACTCACAAAGCAGCAATAATAAACAGAGTTTGCAAGCTCACACTTTTGTGATCTCACTGGGGCAATTTACTCATAGGAGTTGCTAAATGTAACGATCTGCTGTATTTCAACCAGCATCTTTAGACAGGAACTAAAAAGGAGAGCAGCCTGGGGGTGGAGTTTCCCTCCATCCCACAATAACTCCTTCCTATCTATTTTACTATAGAAACAACTTATGACGTGAATGCAAAAAGAGGGACTCTGCTCTCTACCTTTCTCACAGCTTCACACACTCATGGCTCTGCCTGGTCACCCCACCCCCTGCTTTCCTGCTGCTGATATTTAAAGGTGCACACATTCCAAAACACAAACAGTTGTAAGCGTCTTTTAAGCTTGCTGAGGTTTAAAGTCACATGGTGTCTGTTGGGGTGGGACTTTCCCCCACTGGTTAGCTGGCTGGTGGTGGGGAGGAGCCTGCAAAACTGGGGTATTCCCTATTGGGACCAGTGGACTGGCATGCCCAGCCTAGCTCTAGAACACTAATTTAAAAAACTGTGTGGTGAGACCAGGTTCAAAAGAGAGGGACATTTCTGTAAATCTGAGAGAGGGAGGAGAGGAAGAAGTGGCAGAAGAGATGGGGGACCTGAGAAACGTAGAGGTGAAGGAAGGATGCAGGGAAAGTGAAAAAACTGTAGGGCCAACATGGGGGGGGGGGGACAGCTGATATATAGTGTAAGGAGGAGGAACAGCCAAGGGGATGAGATTGCTATTCACTGTCAGACATGTTTGCTGGCCTCTAGGAGGTGCCCAGAATTACAACTGAACTCCAGATAATAGAGATCAGTTCCCCTGGAGAACATGGCTTCACTGGAGGGTATACTAAGGCATCATGCCCTGCTGAAATCTCTCTGCCCCCAAACCCTACCCTTCTCAAGCTCGGCCCCGAAATTTCCCAACTCAACCATCACAAGATCTCATGGGTCCCCAGCTTGTTTATTTATTTGCCCCAGTTAAGGATTAGTTCCGTCATTACTTTTTCATGACACAGGCTATGCATTTTTAATTTCTGTGCAACATGTCTCCAGAGCAAACCCCAGACCAACGAAAACATTAACAGTTAATCCTAAACAGAGAAACTCCCTTCTAAGTCCATAACTTCTATGGCAAGAAGGGTGTAACTCTGTTTAGGACTGCACTGTGAAGTACTTGTTTTCTCCTAACAGATACTACACAGCTCCTTTGCCTGGCTTTCAGCTGAGGCAGTGGACGTCACTTGTTATTGGCCTGCCCCCGTTTTATTCTACCCCAGTGCTGTAGGACCTGGACAGTAGGCCATGTTTGAGAGGCAGAATTTGCCATTTTAGTCTCTACTGTTACTCTGTAATTTTAGATTTTATATATTTTAATTGTTTTAACTGTTGATTGTCTTTTGTGATGTAACCCTCCCTGAACCTGTTCTGCGGGAAGGGCAGGCTATAAATCGAATAAAATATAAACAAATAAACATTCCACATCAGAATGTAATACATAATAGAAGCAGCTAAAACAGTTTAAATTGAAGCTGTTTATAATGAGTCAGACAAAAGGTCTTTTGGGGTCAATATTGACTACTCTGACTAATAATGGCTTTCCAGGCTTCTCAGGTCAAGTTTATGTCACTTACTACCTGATTCTTCTAACTGGAGATGCCAGGCAGTTGAAGCCAGGACCTTCTACCATTTAGCTACAGCTCTACCAGTTTCTGTTAAAATCTTTTTTTTTTTAAACGGCAATGAAAATAATATGCATTAATTATATGTCTTTACTTTAAGAATTAAGTAAACATCTCAGTTCCAAACTCAGCAGTTGTGGGATAGTATTTTGATTTATGTTGAAATCCCTTTTTAAAAAATCCATGCTTGGGGGGGATTTCCCATTCTTGGTTTTGTGCAAGAGAAATAGAACAGTTTTGCTTTCTGCAAGAGAAACAGAACAGTTAAAAAGACACAGAGGAATAGGTAAAATTGTAAGCACTTAGTTTCTTTATATAAAGAGGAAATGGTTTTAGCAAGTGTGTGTGTGGGGGGGGGGAGCGAGAATTGTGCATTCCTAAATTCAAAAAGTCATTTCTAACCAAAAGGTTAAGAGTGCTACTAACGCAACAGGAAGTAGTATCACAATAGTATCAGGGTGTAGCAGTTCCTTTGGGAAGGTTTTTAACCGCTGGCTAAATCCTCCACTTTTCTGAATAGCTTAGATTTGATAGGACATCAAATGGTTCGAATTGCATCAGAAAGCCCCATATTTGCACAGGGGCTGAGATTTGTAGCAGCAGATGAAGATAACTTTTTCCAATGTTTTCCCTCCCATTTCATTGATCTTTAGAAACCTGAATCTCTTATCACTTATAGCAGAGATAACAGCTTCTGTTATTTGGCTTATTTGTTATTTAGGGGTGCTGGGGAAGGACCATGGCTCAGTGGAAGATGCCAATGATCCCATGTTCAACCCCTGACAACTTCAGTTAAAAGATAAAAGTTAAAAGATAAGGCAGTTGGTGACATGAAGACCCTCAGCTAGACTCCCTGGAGTAACTGTTGACAGGCTTTTTTTTGTAGAAAAAGCCCAGGAGGAATTTGAATATTAGGCCACATTCCCTGACATCACCATTGTTTCACACAGAGCTTATTTGTGGAAAAGGCCCAGCAGGAACTCATTTGCATGTTAGGCCACACACCCCTGATGCCAGGCCAGCTGGAACTGCATTCCTGTGTGTTCCTTCTCAAAAAAACCCCTGACTGTTGCCAATCAGAGATGAAGTATGCATGCATACAAAAGCTTACATTCTGAATAAAACTAGTTGGTCTTAAAGGTGCTACCGGACTTCTACTTTGTTCTGTTGCTTCAGACCAACATGGCTGCCCACCTGGGCCAATTGAAGTAGGCAGCTAAAAATTTGATAGGCTTGTGATTTGACTCAGTACAGAGCAAATTCATGTGGAGCACCTGATGCTAATACTTAGGTTTGTTTCCTGTCAGACGTCTGTTCTCATTTGCATATGTTGCTAAAGAGTGCAGGTGATCATTAGTAACAGAAAGAGCATACTGATGATTATGTGTAGAATCAAAAAATGCAGAAGAGTAGTGACTGAGCCCAACTAGACATTACCAGCTGCTTGAGTTTGCCAGAAGGACTTGCACCTACTTGACCTATTGGTATCCTTGCTAGTTCCTATTCGGCAACACTTGATCAAAAGCATGGTAGGATCCAATTCAGATAAGGTCTACTGCACAAGAGAAGGAAGAATTCTCCCTGGTGCAGTTTTCAGTGGTTGTTTGGGGCCCACTGGGGCAGTAGTCACCTTCCAGGCTTGGAGAGCTGTGTGCTTAGCAGTCAATGCAGCTATAAGAAACTGCCCCCATGACCAGGTGTTTAGGGAAGAAGCCTAGGATTATGTGTGTAATTGTGGTGGAGTGGGAGTCATTTAAAGTCATGGTAATTCTGACCAGAATTTCCCTTTGGAAGGTCTGAGTTATTCAGCAATGCCAGACAAAATACAAACTCATATTCAGAATGACTATGGGAGCTGTGTTTTCTTTGTGGCTACTGCAGTACAGGATTACTTTTCATTGGCCCATTTAATTCTGATGTAGTTTGAGGCTTTGCATATGGTTCATCGTGCCTGACCTCATGGCAAATGGCTACATGGTTGTATATACACAACATAGTTGCGTGACAAGGGAAGTGAATTCAGTTCCTGTAGAGATAAGCCCATTTTAACAGATTTTAAAACTGCTCTCTTTCAGAGTTGCAAAAGACATTATACACAAAAGCACCGTGGATGCTGGTAATTTTCAGCATGTTATAGGTCAGGAAAGCATGAGACAGTGCTCTGGAATGCACAAGCTACGTGCCACTTCGTAATAGGGTATTTATTGCAGGAAGCATGCATTTTCCCAGACTTCTGCAGTTCATTATCTAGTAGGCGTATAGTAAGGACTTGGCAGAGAAGCAAGGGGAAATTTGGGCAAAGGTTGACAGAGTTCTCCCATGCAGTTTTTCCAGTCTAAACCCATTGAAATCAATAAGTATAGACTGGAGCAACTCAGTATAGGATTACTCTGAAAGTGTCCTGTGTAAGGTGGAGTACATTCTCATTTGGGCTCATGCTGCATTTTCTGCTCTCTTGCAGCACTAAGGCGTCCCTCAATAGAGAGCAGTTATTTGGTTCTGTAGTTGCAATTTGACCATTCTTGTACCCTTTTATACGTTTGAGATAACAGGAATCAAAGGTTAGCTTCAGTCTATGGGTGATAGTTTTTGTTTGATTTTCTGAGCAAATTTAGTAGTTTTGAGGGCCAAATCAGATAAGCTGTTCCCTTGGAGCCCAAGATTTTTTTTTTTTTTTGGTAGCAGCAACTCCTTTGCATATTAAGCTACATTTTCCTGATGTAGCTAATCCTCCAAGAGTTTACAAGGCTCTTCTTACAGGGCCTACTTGGAGGGTCAGCTACATCAGGGGGGGATGTAGCCTGATATGCAAAGGAGTTCCTGCTACAAAAAAAGCTCTGATTGGAACCACAAGGTGAATGGTGGTTAACTTAAGACTCCTTCCTTTTGAGGATCTGGTATTTCCTGGAAAAGGTATGTGAAATCACAACTCTTAAATCAAAAGAGTTTCCAGCTCAATATTAGGAAGAACTTTCTGACCGTTAGAGCGATTCCTCAGTGGAACAGGCTTCCTTAGGAGGTGGTGGGCTCTTTTTCCTTGGAGGTTTTTAAACAGAGGGTAGATGGCCATCTGACAGCAATGAAGATCCTGTGAATTTAGGGGGAAGTACTTGTGAGTTTCCTGCATTGTGCAGGGGGTTAATAATAATAATAATAAGTTTTTATTTATACCCTGCCAAGGCAGGCTCAGGGCGGCTTATGGGTTGGACTAGATGACGCTGGAGGTCCCTTCCAACTCTAGGATTCTGTGAGCCCTCATCATTACATAATAAATTTCCCCAACAAGACAAATCCCCAGGGCCATTTTAGGCCAGGAAAACTAAGGGAAAGGATTAACAATTTCACCCTTATGCAACAGTTGTAATCTAAATTGAGCCCCTCTGCACTTGATAACTGGTTAAGCTTGCCAGATCCACCGAGGGGTGACATGATAGAAGTTTACAAGATTATGCATGGGATAGAGAAGGTAGAAAAAGAAGTACTTTTCTCCCTTTCTCACAGTACAAGAACTCATGGACATTCAATGAAATTGCTGAGCAGTTGGGTTAGAACTGATAAAAGGAAGTACTTCAACCAAAGGGTGATTAACACATGGAATTCACTGCCACAGGAGGTGTCGGTGGCTTGACATGATGGGGTGTGGCCTAATATGCAAATGAGTTCCTGCTTGGCTTTTTCTTGTTTCAGGTTTGCTTCATCTCTTAGATTTCTGCATGTCTTCAGATTTCTGTAGTCCAAACCTTATTGCACTGTTCATTGGGTGTCCCATCCCGTTGATTATACTTGATTCACACTAGGGCTTTTTAAAAGCAGGAATGCAGTTCTAGCTGGTTTAACATGAAGGCGTGTGGCCTAATATGCAAATGAGTTCCTGCTTGGCTTTTTCTACAGAAAAGCCGTGGTTTACATTATGTAGCCTGCTTGGAGTTTCAGCAACAAAGGCGGACTATAAATAACATAACGTAAATTCAAGCCCATCCCCCTGTGGAGATCACCTTAGTTTCGGCTCTCCATCTGTACAATGAAACTAGCAAGTATTGAAATGGTAAAGCGCTGGATATGCTGTGTATAAATAAAAGTCATCTTTTAACCGAAGCCCTTAATGTCTGTAACATCTTGTCCTGAAATCGTGGTGGTTGCAAGAACAAAGTTAACTGCTGTAAGATCTCTGTTAAAGGACAGAGAATGACATTCAGAAACTGGAGAGCACAGATGGCAAAGGAACATGTGCATTTTCTTAGGTGCTGTGGAACACAGATGCAGTCTCCCCCCCTCCTTGTCTTCCAGTTTATGCCAGTGAATTCTTTAGTCCATTTGTGAGGGGTGGGGGGTAAGGATAGTCTATCAAACAGAAATCTTCATGCACAGAGAGAGAGACATATATTCTTTGAACAGAATTATTACAGAATATTCTGTTCTCATGTGTTTGATGTTTATTCTAGATTATAACGTGGTTCCTATATCTGTAGCATGCAAATAATGATAACGCTCTGTGTGGTTCAGGTTTTCCATATTTTTTTAATTTGTTAGTTTATATTGGTACGTATTATGTAAGCCTCCATTTCCATGTGTCCCATATGTTCTCAGGCAGGGAATGTGTTGTTTTTTCTTTAACTTCTGACCCCTTCTGTCCTTTCAACTTTCAGTGGCTCTGTTCGAGTAAAGGAATAGAAGGCTGTGATCACACACACTGAATAATGCACTTTCAATACACTTTCCATCTGGATTTTGCCACTTCATACAGTTAGTGTGTGTGATCACAGCCGAAGAATGATAATTAAATCATTTTCAAGACCAAATGTAAACCAGGATGGATGTGACAGTATCATTTTCCAAAATCTGAACAGGAAAAAAGGAAAGCTTGCAGAAGAAGAACAGCATGTCTGGAGTGTATACATAATTGTAAAATAAAGGCCAACCAAGCCTTTGTGTGTTCAGTCCTTGCTGTTAGAAGGGTGTTTCTGTAGCCTGATTACCACTGGATAGGAAGGTTTCTTTTTGCTGTAATGAAGCTGCCGTGAATGTTTTAGCAGAGAGCACAGCTTAGAACTTACCCTAAAGAAATAATCAAATGGTGGTGGAAAATGCTGTCAAGTCACAGCTGACTTATGATGGCCCAGTAGGATTTTCAAGGCAAGAGACTTTCAGAGGTGGTTTGTCATTGCCTGGCTCCACATCAGTGACCCTGGTATTCCTTACAGCCTGGTATTCCTGCCTTCCAAATACTGGCCAACACCTACCCTGCTTTAGCTTCTGAGATCTAACAAGATTGGGCTAGCCTGTACTATCCAGTTTAGGGCAAATTAATCAATACACATGCTGCATCTTGCATATGACTTCACCCAGCTCAGCAGTTCTTGAATTTTCTTGTAACTTGCTTGTTCTATTATCCGTAGATCCTACTTTCCTAACCACTGTGTTGCAAAGTGGCTTGCATGAATAAAGAAGCTCACCAATTGAAAAGAGACAAAGAGGAAGGGTCTGGAGAGGGGAAAATGGAAGAGAGGTGAATTCAGTAATTAGCATATATATCCTGTTGGGCAAAACAGATTTCCCTTGCTGGTACTTTTACTTCTGAATGATGCAGCTGTGATCCTTTTCCCACTTGGTGACATAGAGCCAAAGTGGCCTTTCCCCTTCACTTTAGCAGGCCTTGGGCAAAGGGTAATCAGAGCAGAGTTCTTTCTGGCAGGGAGGATGAACTATGCTTCTTCCTTCTGCCTCTCCTCTGGCCAGTGTAAAACAGACTGTTCTAGTTTGCTTGTCATTCAGAGACCACCATAATTTTCTAATGTGAAGAAACAATCACAGTATACATTCACCCTTATAATACAAAAGTGGTAAAATTGCCAGGGGTTAACATGACTATTCTTAATTTCAACCTGGATTCAGAACCTCTGAGGAAAAGGATTTAATAAGTTTTTTTAAAAAAAATAATGCTGTGAAGAAAATGCATTAAGTATAGAATAAAAATAACCTAACCTACATACCTCAGGCTAGTTAGGCCTCAGAAGCTAAGAAAAAGCAGCCCTGGTTAGTATTTGGAGGGGAGACCACCAAGGAAATCCAGGGTTGTGACGCAGAGGCAGGCATTGACAAACCACTTCTGAAAGTTGAAAACCCTATTGGGTGCAACTTTCCACCAACATAGAATAAAAACAACCCCAGAGTTTATAGAGTAGTGATGACCAATATGATGTCCATAGGTACCATGTGGCTCACCAGTGTGTTTCCTGGTTCCCACTTGCTTCTTCCCCAAAGCAAAGTGGCAATCCTGCCTTTCCTCCACCTAATTGAAGCAGGAGGTGTTTCGTAAGAGCCCAGGAGGCATCATTTTCATGTCTAGAGGAAGCATCTATTCAGAAATAGCTATGCTGATGCTTGGCTTTTAACCTCTCTATGATTTGTGATTGGCCCCCAGACCCATGACAGTCAGTTTGTTGTTGGCTGTACCCTCAAAGGTAGCCATTTTGTAGTTGCAGTCCCTCAATTTTCTCAAAGTTCAGAAAGTGCCCAGAAGCTCAACGAAATTGTGGATCCCTGGTTTGGATGATACACACCTAGTTTGAACAAATGTTGTATTTTTCAAGCAGAAACTAATATCTTTTACATCCTGGCCAGAGCTGTATGTATGATGACCTTGCTCTCTCTTCCTTCCCTCAGAGGCAAGATTTTCCCTCTATTTTTCTCTCCTTCATACTGAGCAGTCCGTTTTGTGTATTTTCTTCTTTTCTGAAGAACAGGATGGCTATCCCACCCTGTCACATGTATGATATTTTGCTGCTGGCTCAGCTCTGGAACCTGAGGAAGGGATGAATTCACCCTTTTAACTTAAACTACTGAAATGGTACTTGAGAGGTTTTTTAAAGTTAAAAAATAATAAAATACTTTATTCAACATAGAGGGAGGTCAGGTGAAATCAGAGGTAACATTTCTGAGGTTAATCAATATAGACACAGGCTACAGTTCATATGTTTCAAGCAATTGAGAGTTTCTTAAACTTTTTAGTCACTCGAAATCTTTAAGATGAGAGGCTTTTTTTCAGTGTTTCCTAAACACACCAGAATACTTTCTTGAGTATATTTGACTCTTTTGGTTTTCAGAAGGCAGAGATACTCTGTCCAGTACCTGAACTCCTTCACTAAACATACTAGTACTCTTCTTTTAACTGACTCTTTAGGATATAAAAAGCAGTTTCTAAACACATTAGACCTGCTGTGTCTCCACTTTTCAGAGCTATCTTCCTATTTTAACTGAGTAGAGAACTTCTTATTTTAACAGAGTAGAGAAATTCTTCTCTCACTAGAAGATCTAGCTCCTTTTCTGGCCCAATGGGAGTCTTCTCCTAACAACCTACTCCTCCTGCCAACCTTCCCAGTATTCCATCTGTGTTAAACTCTTCTCAGTCAGGGCTATAAACACAAACCCTGTCAGTACTAAACTGTTCTCTGTCAGGTCTAGACTCAGACTTGTCAGTACTAGACTCTTCTCGATCAGACTGCCCTATCCTTAGCATTCAGGTCTCAAGTCTTTCTCTGATCAACTGATCCTAACCAATCAGATCTCTTGGAGCAGCCTGTCACTCAAGGCTCTCTGGCTCTGTGAAGAATTAATCTTTCCCAGTTCATTACTTGTTAACAAATCATTTCTGAGCTTCTAAAAGTGTAGTCCTTCACAGTATGTTACTGAGGATGCTTGCTGATACCTAAAACAGTCACCCCACATCCTCTGCATCCCACATCCTCTAACAGAGATTAGAGGGATTATCTTTGAAGACTGAAAGGTTGTGATTCTGTTGATCTTTCATTTGTATTTATCACAGATGGCCCAAGGTAGCCTGATCTTGTCAGATCCCCAAAGGTAAGCAGTAATAGCGCTGGATGAGAGACCACCAAGAAAGTCCAGAACTGCTGTTAAAGAGGCAGGCAATAGAAAACTGCCTTGAAAACCTTTTGGGGTCACCATTAAGTCACCATCACTTTCCCCCCCCTTGTTTCCATTTGTATAATAAATATTATCAAAACCAACATTTTTTTTTGTAAAAGGTCATAACAAGTATTCAGTTTCTGTAGTCAATTGGTTGTAGGCAGGGGAGGGATGGTGGCTCAGTGGTAGAGCATCTGCTTGGGAAGCAGAAGGTCCCAGGTTCAATCCCTGGCATCTCCAAAAAGGGTCCAGGCAAATAGGTGTGAAAAAACTCAGCTTGAGACCCTGGAGAGCCGCTGCCAGTCTGAGAAGACAATACTGACTTTGATGGACCAAAGGTCTGATTCAGTATAAGGCAGCTTCATATGTTCATAGATGATTTCAGACCAAGCTGGTCCTTCACCTGCATGTGGCTGTTCTCGAATGATTTCTAAAAACTACATTTAAAATGTCTGTGCAAAGTAAAAAATTAAAGTAAAAATAACCAATGATCTTTTAAAAGAAAGCCTGCTGTTTTTGTAACATCTAGTTAACCCTGGAACAGTCATTGAGGAAGACTGATAGATAGTCATACGATATGGATGTTATTTTCCTCAGTTTTCCAGAATGAAGAACCTGCTCTTGGTCTACTTGTGAAAGCTTATTCTTGGTCAGACAGGAGAAAAGGAAGAATTTAACTGCAGCTGCTTTTGCATGAAATCAAACCCCTGGCCTTTTTGGATGTTTTATACAGCTGTTGCTTCTGCCTTTAACAGGACAACTTGGAAAAAATTCACTGTTCAGTTTTGAAAAGCAGAGCAGTGTTGCAGTATATTAATTAATAAGGCCTTCTTTGTGGTGGACTTATATGCCTGTCAAGTCTGAATTCCAAGTAAAGCTTGCAGCTGCTCTAACTGTAGGATAAGGATAAATTCAGTCAAAGATTAGTTCTGTTCCTCATTCCTCTCTTGCTTGAATGTTCCCTTATTTCTAATAAATATAGTGGAGTCCTCCTTGAAACTGATGTTAAGTCCCTCATTGATTTCTGTGGAGTGAAATCTGGGCAGACTTGTGATCTTCCATAGGGCAGGGACTACAATGGGGCCACTTGGCTTCTGTCAAGACTCCTTTATGTACTTCAATAATAAGGATTTGTCTGCATCAGACATCTGTGTTACTTTTGTTTTCATTTCACTTTGGCCCTTGTTCTGGGATTGATTTTTTTTTTAAAATCACATTTGCACCTGCCCTTGCTGTAAGGAATACAAGTTGGTGTTTATAATTGTTTTTTTATCTGAATGCAGTAGATTAGACTGAAAGAGCATGTCCGAGTGAGATTCACAGCTGAGCTAGGATTTGAACTGGGGATAGGGTTGGGGGAGGGGTGGAGCAGTGGTTTAGCAGCAGAGCATCTGCTTTACATGCTGGAAGATTCCCTGACATCTCCATTTAAAAGGATCAGGTACTAGGTGGTGTGAAAGAGCTCTGGCTGAGATCCTGGAAAGCCACTGCCAGTCTGAGTAGACAATACTAACCTTGATGGGCCAAAGGTCTGATTCAATAGAAGGCAGCTTCATATGTGTTCATTTGCCACTCTGGTGCCCAAAGGCTTGGATCAGCTGTATGAAGAAAGCAGCTTCACATGTTCTCCAGGGTCCAAATCCCATGCATTATATACATCACACTGGCCTATTTTGTATTCCCTGTGCATGCGTGCTTCATTCTCAGTTGTGGGTCAAGGTTAGAGTAATGCATTATGCAAGTGTACTTGAAAGAGCTAAAGTAAACTTAAGGTGAGCTACTTGGCATTATGCCTAGTGTAATATGTTGTGAAAAGTGTGGCATCTTAATGTTGTTATTTTTCCCCCTCTAGATTAAATGTAAAGGCAAGTTCAGTATTAGGGAAAAATTAAGGCAAATGGCAGGTCTTACATGGTTCATGCCTAGAAATTTGCTGGGAAGGGACACTCTTGGGCACAGGTAATTGACTGCCTTCCTTGCATAGCTGAACAAACGGTGGGCTGGGATGTGGTAAGTAATAAAGCCCTGTTCTGTAGTACTTCCTCCATATGATTAAAAACGCATCACAAGAATTCCCAGTACAGACGACAAATTCCCATGGAGGTTCCTCCCCAGACTCCCCATGTCTGCCACCCCTTGGCTTCCTCTTCCTGCCCCTATCCCTCCAATCTGCTTAGTCCTCTCTGTATTTCTTCTCTGTATCTGCTAGCCCTTATCTCTTTTTCCATTGCCCTGCTACCTCTGACAGCACTTCCCCCACATCGTTGTTTCATCCACCATCTGTTTTCTTCGCTTGTCTTTATACTGGATTTATTTTTTGCCTAAACTTTAGCCTACAGGCTATTCATTTGCATAATAAATGTTGCCTTTGCTGTTGATTCAGACAAGACTTAAGGACTATATGCCCAATATGAATTGAGTCACAGATATGTGGCTGGACTAGCAGTCAGGTGTACATTGGTGGAACTCACCTTAAAGGCTAATTCCCTTGAATCCCCTAATATGATATTTATATGCAAGATGGCTTACAAAATAAAAGAGGCGAAATAATGAAACCGCACAGAAATCATTTTAAAAATTAACAAACCATTAAAACTGAGCTAGAGCACACTAACAGCATAAAATTATTCTCATAAAACAGAAATATAATCAATGGTTATTATTTATATTTTATATAAAAATATCTTTTACTGTAAGCTGCCTTGGACCCTTTTTGGAGAAATGGAGGTTCTTAATTACCTAATGAAGCTAATTTTAAATAACACATATGTCAATATATCTGTGACTGCAGAAAGAGACAGTTGGCTTTTTAAAAAACAGTTCAAAGATATTTCAGTTGACATAGCATGATGTACAATACTTTGGGGTTCTGAATTTTAGAAAAGTATCCTTTGTTGTTTCCAACAACTTCTTCCTTTAAAGAGTTAACACCAATTACTGCATGATGTAGGCAAGCTTCCCAAAGTGGGCTGAATCTCTGCAGAAGAGCACAGTTCAATTATAGTACCTTCAGATGAGTTATCCTAAAGAGCTTCACTGCCCCAGTTGTATTATTCCTAGGGAATTTATTAATTGTAGAAATAACACTCCTAAAACCATGGATGTGGTAAACCTCATTTAACCTTGGCTGACTACAGGGGAAATTGAAAGAAAAATGTGCCAGTTACAATTCATCCCTGTCTTGTGTTCCATATTGAGACACTGATAGTCACTCTGCCCTTTACCACAGAACCCCCATATTCATACCCTCAAGTGATATGTGTTACTACACTTGAGAAGCGTTGTGCCCCGTCTTTCTTTCTTTCTTTCTTTCTTTCTTTCTTTCTTTCTTTCTTTCTTTCTTTCTTTCTTTCTTTCTTTCTTTCTTTCTTTCTTTCCCTCTTTCTTTCCCTCTTTCTTTCTTTCCCTCTTTCTTTCTTTCCCTCTTTCTTTCCCTCTTTCCCTCTTTCTTTCTTTCCCTCTTTCTTTCTTTCCCTCTTTCCCTCTTTCTTTCTTTCTTTCTTTCTTTCTTTCTTTCTTTCTTTCTTTCTTTCTTTCTTTCTTTCTTTCTTTCTCTCTTTCTCTCTTTCTCTCTTTCTCTCTTTCTCTCTTTCTCTCTTTCTTTCTCATTGTTAAACTTGAGGATGATAGTTATGTAATTCTGGCCTGTTTGTAGTCCCCATGCACTGTTCAGAGGCAATATAACCCATAACATGGGCAAAGGCTTTGTTGCTGACTGTGGCTGGGGCCAATATCTGTTGAACAACCCCCTCTGCTTTCATTAACATCCACAGCCCAATTCTGCTTTCAGTAACATCCACAGCCCAATTCTGCTTTCAGTAACATCCACAGCCCAATTGTATGATATGACGATGTCTTGGGGAGAGCATGAGGCTAAGGCCTGATAGGCAGATCAGTAGACCAGTGAATGCTACTTAGCAGAAAGAAGCCTACTTTCCAAATGGTTGGTGAAGCAATATAGACGAAGCATCTTGTCCCTAGCTACAAGTTTGGCAGTAGACCTTGAGGCCGCCAGCCCTCCTGCCTTTCTGCTGAGACAGAAGTCACCTGGGAGATTGCAGTAGGGTTGCCAATCTGCAGTTTGGGGCAGGGGATCCCCCAGGCTGGAGGCCCTCCCCCCACGTCAGGGTTATCAAAAAGTGGAGGGAAGGGGAATGTCTGCTGGGCACTCCATTATACCCTTAGAGTATAATGGAGCATTGATCTGTGGGTATCTGAGGCTTGGGGGCTCTGTTTTTTTAAGATAGAGGCATCACATTTTCAGCATAGCATTTGGTGCCTCTCCTCAAAACACACCCCAAGTTTCAAAAAGATTGGACCAGGGGGTCCAATTCTATGAGCCCCAAAAGGTGTCCCTATCCTTCATTATTTCCAAATGGAGGGAAGGCATTTAAAATGCATGCAGTCCCTTCAAATGTGACTGCCAGAACTTCCTTCAGAGTTCAGTTGTACTTGTCACACCCTTGCTTTTGGCTCCATCCCCACATTCTCCTGGCTCCACCCCCAAAGTCCCCAGATATTTCTTGAGCTGGACTTGGTAACCCTAGCATTGCAGGAAAGGTGTTTGCATTCCTAAAGGCAGTCTTTTGCTGTACATTTTGCAATCTCCTGGCCTGAGAGAAGGACAATCCATTTTGCAAAGTGACAACTGAGAGAATCTGGGGATCCTGTCCATTTTTGATGCAAGATGTTCATTCAGCAAGACAGCTCCCTGCAATGGAGGGCTTGTACAGAACAGTATTAGTGTTTTTAGTACAGAATAAATTGTCTGCAGCTAATATATTTCTGTTCCATTTCTGAAATTAAGCTGATATGGTCTTAGACCCCATGTGAGTTTTCTGATCTTAGAAATGGCTGGGTACAGATGTAGAGGAAAGTAGGATTTGTTCCACTGCGTGGCTGTAGAATTTAATTGTATTATTATCACTTTCTCAAAAGAGTCAGTGCATATGGCTATAAATATATAAGATCTGTAACTGACGCCAGAAGAAAAACCTTCCCATCTTGAGCTTGTTTTTCTGTGGGCAGCTTCTCCAGGAACTTGCAACTTTTGATCTGTGTACACAGCTGAGGGATCTCTTTACACACAGTTTGTCAGATTATTCCCCTTCTATCCTCTGAAGATTTGTAAACAGCATGGATTTTGTACATACTCTGGATTTCTCCTTAGAAGAATACAGTACGTACAACGCATCATCAAACAGAAATCAAAAAGTGACAGCTGCCCCTCCCCCACAATTTCCTCATTAAACAGCTGCCCCTCCCCCCACACCAGCCCCCACCTCCTGATCAGTAAATGAATGCCTGACGTAGTGGGATTGTACTTTTTTGCTGCCCCTTCTAATACATTAATTGTAACCATCCCAGCATTTTCTTACACATTAAATCCTAACATTTACCTAGCCACCTAACAGCATTTTAGATGCCTATTCTAATACATTAATTGTAAACATATAGCATTTTCTTACACATTAAATCCTAACATTTTTCTATCATCTTCAGTGCCTGTTCTCAGAGTGAGACAAAAGTATTTGACCTTAAAAGGTCAAGTGCTGAAATGTATATCTCGCAGACGTGGGAGGATATTCACCCTGTGAGAGAGAGCAAGAATCTTAGCAAATTATTTAATGCTGACACAGTTTAGACCTGGACAAAATAAACAGATGAAATTAGGTTCTCACGCAATAAATTTCCTGTTCTTATGGTCTGTGATTTAAAATAGCTTTTCCATCAAATTTATGTATGGGCTAATTGTGAGAATAGTGTTTGACCCCCAAAAATGGTCCTAAGAGGTCAAGGGGTTTTATGGCTGTGAAGTGCAGAAAAATGTAGACTTAAGAAAAATGCAAAAGCAGGACAGAGATATACAATTTAGGTTATTTTAAATATAAACAAAGATAGGATTTTCTGACATGTATAGAAACACACAGGTTACAGAATGCCCCATTGGTTTTTTTGTGGATATACTCTGACTGTGTCCAATATGTAGATAAAATAAAATTTTAAATAAAAACAAGCAACAGTAAGCAGTGTTTTAAATGATTTTAGTTCTACATGCCCTGTTAAATGTGCATTCACCCCATGTTCCCCAAGTATTGTTGACAACACAAATATTTACTGCCAACTTTGGTGATTTTTGATATGGTTCCACCAAGATCAGGATCTGAGCCTTTAATTGTATTCAAGTAGGCATTCATTTGCTTTTGATGGAACTCTTAACATCAGAAGATCTGGGGCTTAGTTCTGAGCCATGCAGCTCACTTAATATCTTGGCACACAATACAACTTTTTTCCATCGTCAGCATCCTCCACCTGTTAGCACTCCAAGGAGCTGTCTGGGGGGTTACTTGAGCAATGAACAGGGCCCCGGCAGTAGGAGGTTGCCTAGGATTCTATAAGAAAAAGAAGAGCTTATCGTTGCTGCTTTAGGGAGAAGAGGGGGTTGTGGGTCACGGGCAGCCTAGGAACTGATCTCCTTGATGAACCAAGGGTGCAGAGAGAGGAGCGAATTCCACATTTTAATCACTCTCTGTGTAAAATAGTATTTCCTTTTGTCCACCCTGAATATGCTATCAGCCTCGTTGTATTGAGTTCTAGTATTTTGAAAGGGGGAAAAAGTTCTGTTTGTCAACTCTCTCCACCCCTTGCATAATTTTATAAACCTCTATCTTGACCCCACACCCTCCCCCTCCCCTAACATAGCCATCGCTTTTCTAAACTGAAAAGTCACTCATCAGCCTTTCCTCATAGAGAAGGTGCTCCCCCCCCCCAACCCCCCCCAATCAACTTTGCTGCCCTTCTCTGTACTTTTTCTAGCTCTGCAATGTCCTTTTGGAGATACGGTGACCAGAATTGTACACACTATTCCAAACAAGGCTGCGATATAGATCTATATGGGGGCATTACAATATAGGCTGTTTTATTCTCAATCCCGTTCCCAAGAATACCTACCACAGACTTTGCCTTTTTCACCGCTGCAGCACACAGGGTTGACACTTTCACCAAACTATCCTCAACACACTTGGGATTTTCCCCCCTCTCAGTCACAGCAAGTTCTATCCCTATTAGCTTATACGTGAAGTGGGGATTTTTTTTGACCCACTATGCCATCACCTTACACTTACCAGCACCTCACCCCTAGTTCCTAATCATTTATGAATAAATGAAATAGTCTTGCCCCCGTACCAATCCTTATCGGACCCCGTAGCATACTTCCCTACATTGTGAGAATTGTCCACAGATCCCCACTCTTTACTAACAGTCATTGAACCAGTTTTTTAATCAGAAAGAGAACCCATCCTCTTATCCCATGACTGCTAAGTTTACTCAGGAATCTCTGGCGAGTCTTTCTCAATGAACTCTAAAAGGTTGGTGAGGCAGGACTTCCCTTTGCAGAAGCCATGTAGGTGAAGAGTAGGTGGAATTCACTGCCACAGGAGGTGGTGGCGGCCACAAGTATGGCCACCTTCAAGAGGGGTTTAGATAGAAATATGGAGCACGGGTCCATCGGTGGCTATTAGCCACAGTGTATGTGTGTATATAAATTTTTTTTGCCACTGTGTGACACAGAGTGTTGGACTTGATGGGCCGTTGGCCTGATCCAACATGGCTTCTCTTATGTTCTTATGTTCTTAAGATTAAAAAAACCAAAACAAAAAAACCTGGCACGATTGTGATCTGAGGGTGGAAAAATGTTTTTGTTTCAAACAGTCTTATTAGTAACATATGGCAATAAATTTCAATTTCTTACATCATTAATAATTACTTTTTATCTATCCCATATATTACTTTCTACCCACTCCTCCCCCGTTACTTGACACCCGCCGGTGTTATATACTTAAAATCTTAATATTAAAGGTACCCTTAATTAATAAGAACCAAAATTAATATCCTCCTCCCTCTTGTACTTAGTCATTATCAAAAATTGTCCAATGTCCTTTTATTTTCCACTCTTTTTCTACGTATCTTCTGAACTTTTTCCACTTCATCTTAATTACTTCTAAATCATAGTCTCTTAAGGTTCATGTTAACTTGCCCATTTCACCCCAGTGTCATAACTTTTAAAATCCAATCCCATTTTTCTGGTATTTTTTCTTGCTTCCACAACCGCGCATACAACGTCCTAACTTTTTCCACTCCATCTTAATTACTTCTAAATCATAGTCTCTTAAGGTTCATGTTAACTTGCCCATTTCACCATGTGTCATAACTTTTACAATCCTACCCCATTTCTCTGGTATTTTTTCTTGCTTCCACAACTACGCATATTATGTCCTAGCGGCTGAAAGCATGTATCAAATTATAGTTCTATCTTCTTTTGGATTTTTTTTTCCATTTGTAATCCCAACAGGAAAGTCTCTGCAACTTTCTTAAATTCATATCCCGAGATCCTAGAAATTTCTTGTTGAATCTTCCGCCAATACTTTTTTTGCCCTTTCACAAACCCACCACATACGGTAGAAAGAACCTTCATGTTTTTTTTTTTACATTTCCAACACCGGTCTGGCATCTTATTATTCATCTTTGCCAATATCACCCAGTGAGTTGCATTTGAACACGAGTCTCCTAGGTTCTTGTTTAGCACTTAACCCGCTAGAGCCAGCGGAGTATTTTACTTACTTTACTGTAGCCCCCCCTTTTTTGTTTTTGTTTTTTTGCTGAGACTGAAATGTAAGAACAATGTTCTCAACTAGGATAGGCATTAGAGGACCACACTAGGATCCGGAACCATCAAGTTCAAATCCTGACTCTGCCACGCAAGATTGCTGGTGACTTTGAGCCTATCACGCTCTCTTGCCTTAGCCTACCTCACAAGGTTGCTGTTGCGAAGATAAAATGGAAAAGGAGAAAAACAATTGATAAGCTGCTTGGTATCATGATTAGGGAGGGAAACAGGATGTAAAAACTAAGCACTACACCACAATGGTTTCAATGAAATGTGGAGGCTGGACAGTTGTAAGAGACCGCAGAGGCTACTGTTACACGGCTAACCCTACTGACGTCCAAGCTCTGACAAAATTGGGCTAGTCGGTTATATTCAGGCTTCCCATGAAACATTTACACGCGGATAATTAGAGAAATAAGAGCCCCAGTGGTGCAGAGTGGTAAAGCCGCAGCACAGCGGTTCTAACCTCTGCTAACGACCTGAGTTTCACGGTTAAAACAATTTTATTTGGTAACAAATTATATGTCCTGCATCATTAATAACTTCTTTTAACTATCCCACATATTACTTTCTAGCCATCCCTCCCCCATTACTTGACCCCCGCCGGTGTTATTTACTTAAAATACTAATGTTTAAAGGTACCCTGAACTAATAAAAAATGAAAATTAACATTCTTCTTTTTTTTCTAAGACTTCATCATTATCAAAAATTGTTCAATGTCCTTTTATTTTCCACTCCATCTTAAAAACTTCTAAATCATAACCTCTTAAAATTCTTGTTAACTCGTTCATTTCACACAATGTCATAACTTTTACAATCCAACCCCATTTTTCTGGTATTTTTTCATGCTTCCACAACTACGCATATAATGTCCTAGCGGCTGAAAGCATGCACCAAATTATAGTTCTATTTTCTTTTGGAAATTTTTCCATTTGTAATCCCGACAGAAAAGTCTCTGCGACTTTCTTAAATTCATATCCCAAGATCCTAGAAATTTCTTGTTGAATCATCCGCCAATACTTTTTTGCCCTTTCACAAGTCCACCGCATACGGTAGAAAGAAACTCCATGTTTTTTACATTTCCAACATCTGTCCGGCATCTTATTATTCATCTTTTGCCAATTTCTTAGGAGTCATATACCACCTGTACATCATCTTAAAACAATTTTCTTTAATACTATGATACGTTGAGAGTTTCATAAAGTTCTTCCACAAATATCCCCAAGTTTCCATATATATTTCTTTATTTACATTAATTGCCCACTTAATCATTTGAGATGTCACTACTTCATTTTAAAAGTAACATATAGATTTTTGAAATTAATTTTTCATTGTCTCCAAGCAGAACTTTTCCCATTTCTGTTTGTTCTCATCTTATTCCTTCAGTTTTAACATCGCTTTCCACCAAACTTTTTATTTGTTGCGTTTGAAACAATCATATTTATTATTCAACTCTTCGGCAGTTTTCAATTCTATTTTACAGCTTTGTATTTTTAGTTTATACGACACCCTTTTTCCCTCTCCCATCTCCGCCGTTATCCTTATTACTTCCGCAGGCACTGAGGATAGAGAAATGTTACGACCGTTCCTTTGTCATAGATTGCTATTTGATCATGTTTTGCGCGCTTCGGTTTTAATACAAAGGCACGCAAATCGGGGCCCTCGGCGGTAGTTTCTAAAGCATCCGCGCAATTCGATGTTTTGATTACGCGTGTCTTAGACGGTCGTTGTATATAATCGAATAAAATATAATACGCGATCGCGATGTATAACGTTAGACAACCTTGTTACTCTGACTTTTGAAAACCCCGAGATAGGCCCCCTTCTGCGAATTCGGCTCAGCGGCCCGCCACCAATAGGGGAGTCGCCGTTGTTCAAACGCGCCAGCGGGTGCGGGGGGGGGTCGGCGCAGGATTCTCTTTAAATACGGGAAACCCGAGCGCCGTTCTGACGGCTCCGTACCACCATGGCGAATACACCCCTGTCTGTTTTTAATCCTGTGGTCCCTGGAGCACCCGTGAGGAGGAAAACTACAGCGAGGATTCAAAAACCTAGCACCGATTCTGACAAGGAGAATGTACAGCCGGTTCTTGCTAAACGCCTTTTTGCTTCCCCCGAGAAAATGAAAGATGGGGCAGAAATCTGTACACCGAAGCGGAGTAGATGTTTCCAGGATGGTGAGAGTTGTGACTCCGTGAATCCGTCACAACAAGATACATTTAAGGTGGGTAGAACAACATGGGAAAGATGTGTAAAAGGTTGTGTTGTTTCTGTTTAGGCTCCTTTTCTCATTTTGTGTGTTTGTGATTTTTAGAAAATTTGTCTCGTGGACTTGTCCGGTGTTCAGACGTCGATTCATACCGTCCTGCAAAAATACGTGGGAGTGTCCGATGAAGACGTTCCACCTGTGGACAAGCAAAAGTCACGTTCTGCGATGTACAAACTGATAACTGCCACCGCTTATTCTGTTCTCAATTATTGCTCCAACGATCTCTCTTATTCTATGTGTGACGGATGCATTTTAGATAGACCCGGACAGAATTCTCATGTATGTTTGACGTGGTCCTCTGCTTTTTACGATGAGAACTTAAGATATGTTTGTCGCAATCTGAATATGGGCCCCGTGTTGTATGTGATCACGGTTATTGCGTGTTTTCTTGATTGTTGTGGTATTAACAAGAATCATGTCATAACGTTGGCCAACCTGGTGGAAGGCGTACAAACATCCCCGACCCCCTGTGAACAATTGAGAACGTTGTTTCAGAAATGCCACCGACCCTATGTGACACTTGTTGAGAAATTTCTGCATAATACATTTCAGAATGGCACATCTGTGAATACCTTTCTTTTCCCCCTTTTGTAAATAAATTTTAAAAACTTTCTGTAATAAATGTACATTTTATACATTCACATGTATAAAAATAAAAATGTATTTAGAAGCCGTTGAGTTTGTGCAAATTTTGATACTAAAAAATATTCGATATTAAAAAAGATCACGCTGCATTTAGGGAGGTCGCTTTTGATCAGTAAGAGGGAGATTGACGCCGATACGCCGATAGACGTATGGTTTTACCAATAACGATGAAAATAACGGCTCTGCACCGAGAAAACTTAAAATAGACCGAGAGCTATTTAAACACAAGTCCTAATACCGACAGCGTGTTTTCACGGGTTCCTTACTTTAAAAAACAACACCGTGCACGCTCTTCCCCACATAATCCTGAACAGCTCTTTAAAAGTTCTTTAAAAGCCGGAGCAAGTCTTTTTCTGTAGCGGTTCCATTCTTATGCCCCGGCTGAAGGAGGGGGGCGTCTCTTCTCTCATCCGATACCACCAACACAGAAAGTCCTTCTCCTGGTTTGTTTTAATAATGTATAATCATGCCAATTTTTGGCTAATGGCTTTTTGTAAAACACTTTGGGCAACAAAGAAACAAAGTATAAAAATACACTGAATAATCGGACACACCCTGTTATTACATATAAGCTTTTTTCCTTTATTTTCACTTTACGGTGAAACACTCCCCTGTAAATATGACCTATTGAACAGGGTAGGAGTGACGGTGTAAAGGCTGTGGATCGCAATCGTGGGAGGATAGGTTTCTTCGGCGTTTGCTTGGGCGGATTAAAATTAGCTGGGGCAGGTGGGGTAAGAAACGGAGGGAGTCTATCTGATTTTATATAGGAAAGCGGGTGTAATATTGTATAAAGATGGCTACGAATCAAAAGTGCCGAGGGTGAGCATAATGGGAAAAGGTGAGAATGGGGGGAGGCCGGAATCAGGTTGGGGTGCAATAAACATATTACAAAGTAACACACGAGCAACAGCGTTATAGGCCGCCGCTGGATCATGTTAGGGAAAGGGGGGGGGGTATGTTCCTTGTCTATACACGTAGGTAATCCCATCATTCTTTTACCCGTGTTCTTTCGGACGGTACTTCCTCTACATTTCTATGACCGTATCTATTACAGATGCTTAATTTGTCGGCTTCTCGGTTTGTAAGAAACCTACCGATTGGGGGAAAGTAGGTTGTAAAACCATATCTGTATAGAACCGGCGGTATTGGGGCACGGTTGGAGCAGGCCGACGTATTCATAGGCAGTCATCGAAGAGTCGCTATGCTGAGCGATCTGACAGCCGAGACAAGGCGACTGGTGGATGGCTACTTGCGACACAACCTGAGTGGTTCGGTGCTGTCTCACAGCTACACGGCCAAGACCCTGCGGAGAGTGGCTGACGAGCTGGAGAGCCGTGAGAAGACATTCTTTCACTCCATTTGCTCCACAGCAATCTTGCCGGAGCCTGGTAGGGCAGACGTCCATTTGAGACGTGTGGCGGCGCAGATGGCATCTGATGGCGGGCTTAACTGGGGTCGAGTAGTGGCGCTGTTTGTGTTCACCGGCACCTTGGCAACAGCGCTGGCTGGGCGGGGGGCTCACGAGGAGATCGGCGGCCTGACAGAGGCATTGGTCATCTATCTGTCTGTGGAGAAGCGTGAGTGGCTGGAGGCGCATGGTGGCTGGGAAGGGTTCTACCGCTACTTCAACAAACACGGTTCTGATTCAATCAGCCGGTGCGATACCAAAAGCAACACTATCATAGCGACCGCCGGATTTGTCCTAGCAGGATTAGCTTTCCTCATGGCTGTGCGATAAAAGTACATCGTGAACTCGAAACTATGAACAAGCGCGATGAAACTATGAACAAGTACCCGTGATGAGTCCGCTCTATATTTTTACCATTTTAATAACGTTGCTTAAATCGGTGTCTAGGCCTGAATGTTTAAATGAAGCACAACCCACCTTGGCAACGTTAAAAAACCAAACAAATGGAAACAAAGATTGTTCAGGTCCTAAGTTTGTATGTTTTGTTAGTTCCATTCTAGAGAACTGAGGCGTTATGCTAAAATACGTTAGATGACCTTGCGGTGCAACCGGCGTAACGATGTGTGTTTGGATTTTTACGGTGGGAATTCTAAGCTTATTTCAGTCGAGCACACCACGTGTTTCATACCGTCATATCTAATAGAAAAGTATTTTATTAAAGCGAGAATATACAAAGCGTAGCTTTTTTTAATTAACAACAATCTGCATCCCGACCCACGTGTCTACAGTTCCCCGCGAATGAGGCATCTTCCACTTTGGTGTCGAATAGGAGGGAAGGGGGGATTGCCGGGAAATCCTGCAAGGGGGGGGGGGGGCAGGGTAAGAAATACACGGCGTACATCTTTGTCGTGTTGCGATTCACAAGGATTAGACACGTGTGTATGTACAGAAAGTGTAGCAACGATACATCCGCTTTATCAACGTGAGAAAACAAAAACAAGCGTGCTATTTCCCCCACCCTACTGAAAAAATACAGTTCTTACTATCCGCTTCAGGATACGGGTCTTATATACAAACAGACGTGTGTGTTTTCTCATCTACATGCGGTTGGGACATTCTCGATTCTAATCTGTATGTTTTTCCTTCTTTGCAACCTCTTCTTCTTCCTCCATGAGGGAATCAACCTCCTTTGGAGACTCCGGTGTTTGCGCTTCATCAACCGGGGGTTCCCTCGCCTTTTCCACAGCTTCATCCTTCGTGTCTGCTTCAGAATCTCCAGAGGTATCCTCCATGTCCGCTCCGGAATCACCGGCTGTATCGTGCTCGGCATCTGCTAGGGAATCTTCCTCATCTGAATCTTGAAAGTGTGCTAGACCGCCACAGTATGGGCAGTGACAGGTGTCCGGCCTCCCTGAGTTGACCGCTGCCACATTCTCTACCTAAAAGTTTGAAGAACAAAAAAAAAAAAAATTAGTATCCGGTCTCATGAGCGTGCCCCCCACCCCCCAATTCCACACACCTTGGGGGTTTTTTAGGCCTTACATTCGGAAAGAGCGCTTTCAAATACACCGTTTCCTCCACAATCTCCATATTTTCTTGTGCCTTCCCTCCACGTTCTGACTCCTTGATAGAGACGCCATTCTCAGAGAGCTCTGACTTTTCCCAAGCCTTCTTTGTGGAACTCTCCCTCAAAGGGGATTCATTATTCTCCACCTGTGTTGAGTTCTTGAGATTAGAACCACGCTTTCTTAAAGATTTGAGCAACACCAGGGTTAGCATCCCACACATGATCAAATCCTCTAAATCAGCGACTTTGGTCTCTGATCCCTCCGCCGCCTAATTTAAAAAAAAAGAAAGGGCATAACGCTACATGACCCGCCATCGCAATCCTCCCAGCTTTCCTCTTTTCTCACAACTTACCTGTGCATCTGTTTCTGCTTCCTGGTTCTCCAAACTCTCCTCTTCCATGTTTTCGGGTACAGATTCTAGAGGGGTCTTCTCCGGGGCGGTGTTCTCCGCTTCTATCTCATCACCGTTGCCTTTTCTTGAATGTTTGTGAGGCTTGATGCCTAGGGGTCCCTCCATGTTAGAAAATTTCTCCATGGTGGTACAGAGCCGTCAGAACGGCGCTCGGGTTTCCCGTATTTAAAGAGAATCCTGCGCCGACCCCCCCCCCCCGCACCCGCTGGCGCGTTTGAACAACGGCGACTCCCCTATTGGTGGCGGGCCGCTGAGCCGAATTCGCAGAAGGGGGCCTATCTCGGGGTTTTCAAAAGTCAGAGTAACAAGGTTGTCTAACGTTATACATCGCGATCGCGTATTATATTTTATTCGATTATATACAACGACCGTCTAAGACACGCGTAATCAAAACATCGAATTGCGCGGATGCTTTAGAAACTACCGCCGAGGGCCCCGATTTGTGTGCCTTTGTATTAAAACCGAAGCGCGCAAAACATGATCAAATAGCAATCTATGACAAAGGAACGGTCGTAACATTTCTCTATCCTCAGTGCCTGCGGAAGTAATAAGGATAACGGCGGAGATGGGAGAGGGAAAAAGGGTGTCGTATAAACTAAAAATACAAAGCTGTAAAATAGAATTGAAAACTGCCGAAGAGTTGAATAATAAATATGATTGTTTCAAACGCAACAAATAAAAAGTTTGGTGGAAAGCGATGTTAAAACTGAAGGAATAAGATGAGAACAAACAGAAATGGGAAAAGTTCTGCTTGGAGACAATGAAAAATTAATTTCAAAAATCTATATGTTACTTTTAAAATGAAGTAGTGACATCTCAAATGATTAAGTGGGCAATTAATGTAAATAAAGAAATATATATGGAAACTTGGGGATATTTGTGGAAGAACTTTATGAAACTCTCAACGTATCATAGTATTAAAGAAAATTGTTTTAAGATGATGTACAGGTGGTATATGACTCCTAAGAAATTGGCAAAAGATGAATAATAAGATGCCGGACAGATGTTGGAAATGTAAAAAACATGGAGTTTCTTTCTACCGTATGCGGTGGACTTGTGAAAGGGCAAAAAAGTATTGGCGGATGATTCAACAAGAAATTTCTAGGATCTTGGGATATGAATTTAAGAAAGTCGCAGAGACTTTTCTGTCGGGATTACAAATGGAAAAATTTCCAAAAGAAAATAGAACTATAATTTGGTGCATGCTTTCAGCCGCTAGGACATTATATGCGTAGTTGTGGAAGCATGAAAAAATACCAGAGAAATGGGGTTGGATTGTAAAAGTTATGACATTGTGTGAAATGAACGAGTTAACAAGAATTTTAAGAGGTTATGATTTAGAAGTTTTTAAGATGGAGTGGAAAATAAAAGGACATTGAACAATTTTTGATAATGATGAAGTCTTAGAAAAAAAAGAAGAATGTTAATTTTCATTTTTTATTAGTTAAGGGTACCTTTAAACATTAGTATTTTAAGTAAATAACACCGGCGGGGGTCAAGTAATGGGGGAGGGATGGCTAGAAAGTAATATGTGGGATAGTTAAAAGAAGTTATTAATGATGCAGGACATATAATTTGTTACCAAATAAAATTGTTTTAACCGTGAAACTCAGGTCGTTAGCAGAGGTTAGAACCGCTGTGCTGCGGCTTTACCACTCTGCACCACTGGGGCTCTTATTTCTCTAATTATCCGCGTGTAAATGTTTCATGGGAAGCCTGAATATAACCGACTAGCCCAATTTTGTCAGAGCTTGGACGTCAGTAGGGTTAGCCGTGTAACAGTAGCCTCTGCGGTCTCTTACAACTGTCCAGCCTCCACATTTCATTGAAACCATTGTGGTGTAGTGCTTAGTTTTTACATCCTGTTTCCCTCCCTAATCATGATACCAAGCAGCTTATCAATTGTTTTTCTCCTTTTCCATTTTATCTTCGCAACAGCAACCTTGTGAGGTAGGCTAAGGCAAGAGAGCGTGATAGGCTCAAAGTCACCAGCAATCTTGCGTGGCAGAGTCAGGATTTGAACTTGATGGTTCCGGATCCTAGTGTGGTCCTCTAATGCCTATCCTAGTTGAGAACATTGTTCTTACATTTCAGTCTCAGCAAAAAAACAAAAACAAAAAAGGGGGGGCTACAGTAAAGTAAGTAAAATACTCCGCTGGCTCTAGCGGGTTAAGTGCTAAACAAGAACCTAGGAGACTCGTGTTCAAATGCAACTCACTGGGTGATATTGGCAAAGATGAATAATAAGATGCCAGACCGGTGTTGGAAATGTAAAAAAAAAACATGAAGGTTCTTTCTACCGTATGTGGTGGGTTTGTGAAAGGGCAAAAAAAGTATTGGCGGATGATTCAACAAGAAATTTCTAGGATCTCGGGATATGAATTTAAGAAAGTTGCAGAGACTTTCCTGTTGGGATTACAAATGGAAAAAAAAAATCCAAAAGAAGATAGAACTATAATTTGATACTTGCTTTCAGCCGCTAGGACATAATATGCGTAGTTGTGGAAGCAAGAAAAAATACCAGAGAAATGGGGTAGGATTGTAAAAGTTATGACACATGGTGAAATGGGCAAGTTAACATGAACCTTAAGAGACTATGATTTAGAAGTAATTAAGATGGAGTGGAAAAAGTTAGGACGTTGTATGCGCGGTTGTGGAAGCAAGAAAAAATACCAGAAAAATGGGATTGGATTTTAAAAGTTATGACACTGGGGTGAAATGGGCAAGTTAACATGAACCTTAAGAGACTATGATTTAGAAGTAATTAAGATGAAGTGGAAAAAGTTCAGAAGATACGTAGAAAAAGAGTGGAAAATAAAAGGACATTGGACAATTTTTGATAATGACTAAGTACAAGAGGGAGGAGGATATTAATTTTGGTTCTTATTAATTAAGGGTACCTTTAATATTAAGATTTTAAGTATATAACACCGGCGGGTGTCAAGTAACGGGGGAGGAGTGGGTAGAAAGTAATATATGGGATAGATAAAAAGTAATTATTAATGATGTAAGAAATTGAAATTTATTGCCATATGTTACTAATAAGACTGTTTGAAACAAAAACATTTTTCCACCCTCAGATCACAATCGTGCCAGGTTTTTTTGTTTTGGTTTTTTTAATCTTAAGAACATAAGAACATAAGAGAAGCCATGTTGGATCAGGCCAACGGCCCATCAAGTCCAACACTCTGTGTCACACAGTGGCAAAAAAATTTATATACACACATACACTGTGGCTAATAGCCACCGATGGACCCGTGCTCCATATTTCTATCTAAACCCCTCTTGAAGGTGGCCATACTTGTGGCCGCCACCACCTCCTGTGGCTGTGAATTCCACCTACTCTTCACCTACATGGCTTCTGCAAAGGGAAGTCCTGCCTCACCAACCTTTTAGAGTTCATTGAGAAAGACTCGCCAGAGATTCCTGAGTAAACTTAGCAGTCATGGGATAAGAGGATGGGTTCTCTTTCTGATTAAAAAACTGGTTCAATGACTGTTAGTAAAGAGTGGGGATCTGTGGACAATTCTCACAATGTAGGGAAGTATGCTACGGGGTCCGATAAGGATTGGTACGGGGGCAAGACTATTTCATTTATTCATAAATGATTAGGAACTAGGGGTGAGGTGCTGGTAAGTGTAAGGTGATGGCATAGTGGGTCAAAAAAAATCCCCACTTCACGTATAAGCTAATAGGGATAGAACTTGCTGTGACTGAGAGGGGGGAAAATCCCAAGTGTGTTGAGGATAGTTTGGTGAAAGTGTCAACCCTGTGTGCTGCAGCGGTGAAAAAGGCAAAGTCTGTGGTAGGTATTCTTGGGAACGGGATTGAGAATAAAACAGCCTATATTGTAATGCCCCCATATAGATCTATATCGCAGCCTTGTTTGGAATAGTGTGTACAATTCTGGTCACCGTATCTCCAAAAGGACATTGCAGAGCTAGAAAAAGTACAGAGAAGGGCAGCAAAGTTGATTGGGGGGGGTTGGGGGGGGGAGCACCTTCTCTATGAGGAAAGGCTGATGAGTGACTTTTCAGTTTAGAAAAGCGATGGCTATGTTAGGGGAGGGGGAGGGTGTGGGGTCAAGATAGAGGTTTATAAAATTATGCAAGGGGTGGAGAGAGTTGACAAACAGAACTTTTTCCCCCTTTCAAAATACTAGAACTCAATACAACGAGGCTGATAGCATATTCAGGGTGGACAAAAGGAAATACTATTTTACACAGAGAGTGATTAAAATGTGGAATTCGCTCCTCTCTCTGCACCCTTGGTTCATCAAGGAGATCAGTTCCTAGGCTGCCCGTGACCCACAACCCCCTCTTCTCCCTAAAGCAGCAACGATAAGCTCTTCTTTTTCTTATAGAATCCTAGGCAACCTCCTACTGCCGGGGCCCTGTTCATTGCTCAAGTAACCCCCCAGACAGCTCCTTGGAGTGCTAACAGGTGGAGGATGCTGACGATGGAAAAAAGTTGTATTGTGTGCCAAGATATTAAGTGAGCTGCATGGCTCAGAACTAAGCCCCAGATCTTCTGATGTTAAGAGTTCCATCAAAAGCAAATGAATGCCTACTTGAATACAATTAAAGGCTCAGATCCTGATCTTGGTGGAACCATATCAAAAATCACCAAAGTTGGCAGTAAATATTTGTGTTGTCAACAATACTTGGGGAACATGGGGTGAATGCACATTTAACAGGGCATGTAGAACTAAAATCATTTAAAACACTGCTTACTGTTGCTTGTTTTTATTTAAAATTTTATTTTATCTACATATTGGACACAGTCAGAGTATATCCACAAAAAAACCAATGGGGCATTCTGTAACCTGTGTGTTTCTATACATGTCAGAAAATCCTATCTTTGTTTATATTTAAAATAACCTAAATTGTATATCTCTGTCCTGCTTTTGCATTTTTCTTAAGTCTACATTTTTCTGCACTTCACAGCCATAAAACCCCTTGACCTCTTAGGACCATTTTTGGGGGTCAAACACTATTCTCACAATTAGCCCATACATAAATTTGATGGAAAAGCTATTTTAAATCACAGACCATAAGAACAGGAAATTTATTGCGTGAGAACCTAATTTCATCTGTTTATTTTGTCCAGGTCTAAACTGTGTCAGCATTAAATAATTTGCTAAGATTCTTGCTCTCTCTCACAGGGTGAATATCCTCCCACGTCTGCGAGATATACATTTCAGCACTTGACCTTTTAAGGTCAAATACTTTTGTCTCACTCTGAGAACAGGCACTGAAGATGATAGAAAAATGTTAGGATTTAATGTGTAAGAAAATGCTATATGTTTACAATTAATGTATTAGAATAGGCATCTAAAATGCTGTTAGGTGGCTAGGTAAATGTTAGGATTTAATGTGTAAGAAAATGCTGGGATGGTTACAATTAATGTATTAGAAGGGGCAGCAAAAAAGTACAATCCCACTACGTCAGGCATTCATTTACTGATCAGGAGGTGGGGGCTGGTGTGGGGGGAGGGGCAGCTGTTTAATGAGGAAATTGTGGGGGAGGGGCAGCTGTCACTTTTTGATTTCTGTTTGATGATGCGTTGTACGTACTGTATTCTTCTCTCCTTGTAGCTACAGGAAGGCATGAATAGAAACAGTCACTTCTAAATTAGTGGCTGCGGTCCTGAAATGGTTGGCATATTGAGTGATACTTTTAATAAATGTAATGTCAGCCAAGTGAATGTTTGGCTAATGCGTGTGCGGTAAAATTAGCAAATGCATCATGCTGATGCTAATGAAGAGAAATGACATCATCACAGCAGTTCATTGAAAGTGCCATCCCAGACTGATTACTTGGCCTGAAAGTTGGGGTCAAGGAGTCACTATCAAAAGTGTGTCTGTGTTTGTGTGTGTTTGAATGAACGGCTACTATATGTGATGTGGTACAATTACACTTGGACAGCTGAGCACATGGAGAATGTTTTAGATAGGAACGAGCATGACATCAGTGAGGCCCAAAACTCACACTGCTTTATGAATAGATTGTTGTATCTGCACCATCGAGGTGTTAAGTATCAGAAATTTCCATTTATTTCAAAACTGATCCAAAATCTATCATCTATCCATCTATTATCTATCATCTGTCTACTGTCTTCTATCTACTATCAATCTTCTATCTATAATCTATCTATCGATCTTTGTGTGTTAAATTTAAACGCTAAAGTCCTGGTATATGTTAAGAAAATAATTGTGTTTCAGAATCTGGAAACCTGTAATCTGACTCTCTAGGTTCCCAATCTTTTTGGTAGGGTTACCCAAAATTTAGTGTTTTCTGCATCATACAATCGATTTTGTGCATCTAAATTATATAGCCATTTCATGGCCAGGATTCAGACTCCTAAAGATACCTACTTGCAGGGTTTATCCAGGAATAACAACAGCAATATTCTGGATAAAGACCATTCATATGGACGAGAGCCAATTTTGTGTAGTGGTTGAGTGGTGGACTCTGATCTAGAGAACTGGGATTCCCTGCTCTTCCACATGAAGCCAGCTGGGTGATCTAGGATAAGTCACAGTTCTCTCAGAGCTCTCTCAGCCTCACCTACCTCACAAGGTGCCTGCTGTGGGGAGAGGAAGGGAACATGATTGTAAGCTTTTCCAAGACTCCACTGAGCAGGGTATAAAACCAACTCATCATCATCATTTAAAGTGAGCAAATCTGCACATATTTTCCTGGCTTGCCCACCGCAACTTGTTGCATCGAAACAAAGATGTCATGGCGGCATTTATCTTGGTAACATTTTTGAACATTTTCATCAGCTTGATTTTTTGATTTCCTTCATTTTTCTTGAGCTTGACATTAGTTTTCTGAACAACATGACTGTGCACTGTTTTTGTTTGTCTAGACTTTAGTACTTTCATGCTCTAGACTTTAGTACTATCTAGACTTTTGTCTAGACTTTAGTACTATCATGCTCTCAGTAGTAAACAGAAAGAGTTTGTTTTAATCTCTGTGTTGAATGAGATCAGCAAAATTCCACCTGTAGTTGTCTGGCCAAAGGTCACTAGGCAGAATTTTGGTGAGTGTGCAAAATTGCTTAGACTTACTGAGTTGGACGCAGTACCAAATCCCCCCCCCCCCCCAGTCTTGTATGCCTTGTGTCAGTTGTGCTAACATCAGCTGAGTTTAGAACATTAATAGTGTTTGAACAGCAAAGGCAAGTATGCAGAGCTACGTTCACATTTGTGAATCTTTCTCTGCTATTAATAACATACCAGCACCTGAAATCTTTAAGAATAGTAGTGCTCAATTCCTTCAGTATGGTGGAGTCTCGATTCTCCCTGTCCATGAATCATTACCTGAGCAATTTGGCCCCAAAAAACCTACCTCCCAGAGGTTTGAGGACCTAGCGAGTTTTCCTCCTTTTGAAAAATGTTCGTTGCAAAGGTTTCTGAGGGAAAAGCCTGCCAGGTACCAAGTGGTACCTTGTGTCTCCTACTTGATGCAGGGAGGAATGTTGGAAACCAGATATAACAGGCATGTCCTACTTCGAACAGGTCATGATCTATTTTTTCCATGCAAAAGTGCTGGTGATCTACCACCATGAAAATTAAGTTTCAAATTAGTTTTGAATTAGATTTTAACCCACCAAAGTTGGGTTCCACCACGCCTCCCCCCCCCCCATTTACAATGTACCTTCTGTCATTTACTGGTAAACAAAATAAGCAAAAACAAAACAGAGAGACGAAGATCCAGAAAGAACTGCAAACAGTTTTTCTTAAATTTTTATTGTTATAACTTTCTTTAACTGTCTTAATAACGTTCTTTAACTTTTATTGAGTAATTTGTATTAAATGTAGGCCAGGTATTGATCCAGGCTAATCTTGTGCAATCTTTAAAACTTTGCTCTTGCTAATTAGTGAGACGTCTGAGCCTGCATTTCATCCACCAGCTTTTTGAAGTTGGGTGAATATTGCATGAGAGCCAGTCTCAGGGAATCCTGGAGATGTTCATCTGTCATGTTGGAACACTGTGTAGTCTTTGTCATTTTCAGATGGGAAAACGCAGATTCACACAAATAAGTTGAATCGAAACAGGAGTGTACAGCTTCACTGCATCATCTCAAGTTGGGAAATTTGTCTCTAGGCACTAGCTTCCAAAACAATTCTTGCTGACCACGGGTCTTGAGGAAAATGTCATTTTTAATTGTTACTATTTCGTTTTCAAGAGATGCCTTGTTCAATGAGTAACACTTGTCTTTCACCATGATGAAGAAGTAATCCATTCCCCATTCATCATGAAAGTGGTAGGTTTTGGTCGTCTTTGGAACACTCATCTTTGTTATACTGGGGTAGCTGGGGTTCTGTTAATACTGGCTGAATCTGGTCCAAAACTGTCACTGTCCCAAAGTATTAAAGATCAACAGGAACTGAAGACCTCTGGATGATGCCAAAACCACACATGCAGTTCTAAAAGTAAAAATAAGAATTCATCATACTGGCACCAATAATCAAATACCACCACACCAAACAATCATCAAAAAACCTCAAACACCTGTCCAGCAAACCATGAGTCCAAGTGGGGCTGGTAATCTACCTCTGACCCCTCCGCGATCTACTGATAGATTGCGATCTACCTCTTGGACATACCTGAGATATAAAATGGTAAGTGAGAGATGTCTCTTAAGGGAGCAAAGTTGACTTTCCATGTTTTAGAAGATGCAGATTTGTCTCAGTGGTAGCTGTAACCAATTACATAGACCTGTTTTCCTTGACTTTAACTGAATTCTTCAAAAACATTTTTAGCCTTTATCCTTAATCTACTTGACATTCACACTACTAAAATCTCATCATGCACGTTGCAGCAGAGGCAGGATACAAAGTATCTGACCTGAGTACTTTAATCAGTTAGTAAGTCTGTACATTCAGTTCCATAGCACAGAGGTAACATTGGTCTCTATGTGGAACAGGGTGGGTTTTGTGTGTGTGTGTCTGTGTGTGTGTGTGAGAGAGAGAGAGATCCCACAGCTGTGAAATGCCCTTCCTCATGAGATGCACCTTACTGCATCTTTTCAGCCATTTTGGAAAACTTAATTCAAGTTGGCCCTCTCTTATAACATAGTTTTAATTGCTTTAAATTTTGATATTATTTTTTACTCTGCTTTGAAATTGTTGCAAAGCAGCTTATAAAGTAAATAACAACCCAGAAGTGTGTGTGAAACATATATTGTGAAACTGTATTCCATGAAGTTCAGGGTTGACGGATATTTCATCCACAAATAAACTCCTCCAACATCGAGCTTGCATTTTTAAAAAGGCTGAAACTTTTTCTCTTAGAGATACCATTCTGGCATGTCTTCTCCCTTGGCATGTCTCCCCTTATCTGTTTGCTGCATTTGTCACCCATCCTTCTTTGTGAATGGAAAAGCAAGTTATTAATTTTTTTGTGCCTATTTACAAATAATTTCCTTTTTCCAGATCTTGGAGGGCCTAATCTCCTTCAGATGTACTAAGGGGGCTGGGGCAGGGGGAGGAACCTTCCCGTAACTTCTTGAGCAATCTTTACTCATGGCAATCAATACAAATACGTTCTGGCATCCACCGTCTTTTTTTTTTAATGAAAAATGTTGCTGGATAGTCTTATAAAACAACTAGAATTCTGGCCTCTGCCAATGTGAGCAAGGGAAGAAAGCCAGCATAGAGGCTAAAACAGGGAAATCTGTCCACAACTATTTGCCTTCAGTGTGTGCAGTGTTCAGGTGAGGAATGCATAGAAACATCTCCCTGCTATTACACAATAACCTTTTCTTCTTCGAGTTCTGGAACTAACTTGTTTTCTTTTGATGTCTCTTGTGCAGAACTTTATCTTGGTCCAGGTCATTAAGCGTAATAATACTTGGCATTTTTATAGCATTTTCTAGATAGTCAAAGTGCTTTGTATACATTAACTTGGTGATCCTTATATAACTAATGGTAGAACCAAAGCATGAAATCAGAGAGTTCCGAGTACAGATTTCTTCAACTGGGATTTTCCAGGCTCATTGTGTACTGTGCTCAGACCTTTAGAAGCCACATTCTTCCCTTTTCCTTTGTAACTTACCAGGTGGTTCTGAAGGAGGCAACTGCTACTGACTACCTTAAGCAGTAACAGTGTCCCAGGTGCTAGGATCTCTTAGAACAGAGAAGCCATGTAAAATCATTCTTAGAAGAAGCTGAAGACCCCCCCACCCCACCCCAATATTTTAAAATCACAGTTCCTTAGAGGTCCGGGCTCCTACAGCTTTATTGCTGCGCAAGTCAAGGACTTTGCCAAGAGGGCCATGGCGTCACCTCTTAATGCTGCTGACCAGAAAGGGACAAGAGTGATGGGAAAGGAGAATCAAAAGTGGATTGGGAATGGAAGGCCTCCCAGGCCTTGTTGAACTTTCAGTAGTGTTGAGAGGTTGATGAGAGCCAGAGTTTGAATGAGGCAGAGTTTAAAATAAGGCACGTGGGACTGATTTGGATTTAATCCAAATTAGTACGTTTTAGACAAGCCCATTCTAAATGGGAAGGTCAGCAATCACTGCTTGCAACAAACCTGTAAAGAAAGTATAATTCCCTTTCTTTCTTTCTTTCTTTCTTTCTTTCTTTCTTTCTTTCTTTCTTTCTTTCTTTCTTTCTTTCTTTCTTTCTTTCTTTCTTTCTTTCTTTCTTTCTTTCTTTCTTTCTCTCTTTCTTTCTTTCTCTCTTTCTTTCTCTCTTTCTTTCTCTCTCTCTTTCTCTCTCTCTTTCTCTCTCTCTTACTCTCTTTCTCTCTCTCTCTCTCCTTAACATTCACACTACTAAAATCTCATCAAGCACATGTCCCAGCAGAGGCGGGGTATATGAAACATGTTAGAGTTCTGTGGTTTGTTTTTACCTAGTGAACTAATGGTTGAAGTATCATCTGGAATCAGTGATTTCCAAGCTCCCTCATGGTCACCGTACTAGGTGAAAGAATTCAAATGTGAATTTGTGGATCTCCTGGCAAAAATATGCAATCCGTCTCTAAAAACTGCCTCCATTCCTGAAGACTGGAAGGTAGTTAATGTAACCCCCGTTTTCCAGAATGGTTCCGGAGGAGATCCAGGAAATTACAGGCCAGTCAGTCTGATGTTGATACCTGGTAAATTGGTAGAATCCATTATTAAAGATGGAATTAGGCACTGATGAACAAAAGCTGTTGAGGAAGAATCATCATGGATTCTGTAAGGGAAGATACTGTCTCACTAACCTTTTAGAGTTCTTTGAGGGGGTGAACAAGTATGTGGACAAGGGTGACTCTGTAGATATTGTTTACCTAGACTTCCAGAAAGCTTTTGATCAAATTCATCATCAAAAGCTCCTAAGTAAACTCAGCCGTCATGGGTTAAAAGTATAAGTCATTTTGTGGATTAAGAACAGGTTAATTAATGGGAAACAGAGTGTGAGTATATGGGCAGTTTTCACAGTGGAAAGTGGTAAGCTGTAAGGCACTGGAGGGCTCAGTACTAGGTCCAGTGCTTTTTAACTTGTTCCTTAATAATTTGAAGTTGAGCGTAAGCAGTGAAGTAGCTGTTTGTGGATGGCATGCAGGGCTTTTTTTAGCAGGAACACAGTTGATGTCAGTGGGTGTGGCCTAATATGTAAATGAGTTCATTCTAGGCTTTTTGTAAAAAAAAACCTGTGTAAAACAATGGCAACACCAGGAGGTGTGGCCTAATGTGCAAATGAGTTCCTGCTGGACTTTTTCTACCAAAAAAGCCCTGTTGACATTAAGTTGTTCAGTGTGATGAGAACCAGGGAGGACTGTCAGGTGCTCCAGAGGGATCTGTCAAGGCTGGGCAAGTGGGTGTCAGTGTGGCAAATGAGGTTCAATGTGAGCAAGTGCAAAGGAATGCACTGGAGCAAAAAACTCCTGTCTATAACTATATGGTGACGGATTCCAAAGTGGCGGTAACTGACCAGGAGAAATTTGGGATAGATAACTCACTGAAAATGTTGACTTCTGGCTTGATCAGACCTATTCTCCAAATAAAGTTTGCTAGTTCCTAGATGAGATAATAGTGTTCAAGGCATGAGAGTGCTAAAAATTTGCCCTTAGTCTGAGTATAAGGAAGTTTAACTTAAATAAGCTGGCCAAGCAAAAGAAAACAGATGGTTGGACTTGCAGTAAAAGTCCAGTAATAAAGAGGAAGTTTTACTTCTCACATGCATTTTAAAAATTTCTTTATGATTAAAAGCTAGTTCTGAAGTAAGACCTGTGAACCCTGGGAGACTCCTCCTGCAATGATTCCATGACTTCCAAGTAGTCAATGCAATAGCCCAGATTTTAGTGTGCTCAGGTGTTTACTCAAAGTGATAGTCTCCTATATAATTAGGAAAGAAATTGAAAACAAATTAACCAGTATCATAATGCTCCTGTACAAATCTATGGTGCGGCCTCATTCTGGTCATTGCACCTCAAAAATGGTATTTTAGCACTGGAAAAGGTACAGAAAAAGGCAAGTAAAATGATTAAGGGGATGAAATACCTTTCCTATGAAGAAAAGTTAAAGAGGTTAGGGCTCTTTAGCTTGGAGAAACTATGACTGAAGGTGTCGTGATAGAAGTTTACAAAATTATGCATGGGATAGAGAAGGTAGAGAAAGAAGTACTTTTCTCTCTTTCTCACAATGGAATTAATGAACAGTAAGCTTAGAACAGATAAAAGGAAATACTTATTCACCCAAAGAGTGAATGCACTGCTGTAAGAAGTGGTGGCAGATACAAACAGAGAAGACTTCAAGAGGGGATTGGATAAATATATGGAGCAGAGATCCATCAGTGGCTATTAGCCGCAAGGTATAGATGGAACACTATGTCTGGGGCAGTGATACTCTGTGTTCTTGATGCTTTGAGGGGCAACAGTAGGAGGGCTTCTGGAGTTTCAGCTCTGTTGTTGGACCTCCTGATGGTGGCTGGGCTTGAGCCACTGGGTAATGGAGTGTTGGACTGGGTGGGCCATTGGCCTGATCCAACATGGCTTCTCTTATGTTCTTATAAGATAGATTGGCCAGTATTCTTATTTCTGCCATTTTGAGCTAGAGTTGTCCAATGAGTTACTTCCGAACAACCCAGTAAAACTAAGTCAAATCAGTTTTTTGTATCTGGAAAGCAACGGATGCCAGTACCCAATCCTCCATGAACCTCTTCTCCTGCACAAGGACTGTATGCTTGTATAGAATTTATGCAGAAACATAGATCTACAATTTGGGCAACTCCTTATACTTGGATTTGATTGGGAGATATTCCTGCTGCCCAGACAGAAATAATTGCATTTTGTCCCCTAAACTGTACAAAAGTACAAAAATTATGATACTCTAGAGAGTGTAGCTATGCTAATATGCAAAATCAGTTTGCATTTTAAAAAAATGGAGTGCATCCCCATAGCAAATTCTTTTCCTTTTAATAAATCACTTGTCAATGACAGGGGAAATATGCGCAAGAGTAAATGAAGTAGGAGTGTATTCAAGTAATTGGTTAGCTGACAAAACAATCCATTAATCTCAACCAGGGTGTCAACTGGAGGTAGAGTTAGCAGCCAATGTAGGATGGGTGTCTGAATAACTTAAAGGCTCTTATCTTTGCTTCTGTGTTAGGTGATGGTTATTGAATAACCTAGTCATTATCTCCATTCAGCAGCTGTTCTGTCTCTGTGAGAAGTCTTCTTTTGTCTCTGGGCATGTGAGCTTGGATAATGCCTTACTCCTCCCTGGTAATGGTGATATTTAGCATCACTGTACTGCTGTCAGTGTTCAAAGCACCAGTATCTTTCTCCACATATTGCAGATAGGAGTTTAAAGTTCATGGAGTGAGGAGGGGCTGTGACTTAGCAATAGAGCATATGCTTGGTATGCTGAAGATCCAGGCTCAGGCTCAGCCATCTCCAGCTAAAAGGATCAGGTGGAAGGTAATGTGAAAGAACTCTACTTTAGATCAGGATTGTCAAAAATCGCCTGCAGGTTGGAACCAGCCCCAGCAGGACTCCTATCCATCCCTCGAGCAACTGGCTCTTGTCTGCTTTCTGCTACCTTCATCACAGCTCCCTTTTGCCCAACTCTTTCGTCTCCTGCTTCCTGCTTTGCAGAGGAGAGGAGAGAAAGAAAGCCAAGCCTCCCTTCCCTTGATTGGCTAAGTGCTCCTCCTCTTCCTCCTCCTCCTTTGAGGAGGACGGGATGGGGAGGGAAAGAGCCTGAGAGAGGCCTGTAGCACTTTTAAGACCAACGAAGTTTTATTCCAGGTATAAAATTTTGTGTGCAAGCACACTTCTTCAGAGGGAGAGCATGAGAGAGAGAGAGATCCCCTTTTCATGTTCTTGCAATTTTTATTACTGGAAGGAAGCAAGAAGGAGAGAGGGAGAGAAACAGTCCCATGGCGCCTTTAAGACCAACAGACATAAGAACATAAGAGAAGCCATGTTAGATCAGGCCAATGACCCATCCAGTCCAACACTCTGTGTCACACAGTGGCCAACAACAAAGTTTTATTCCAGGTATAAGCTTTTGTGTGCACACAGATTTCTTCAGAAAGAGAGAGGGAGGGAGGGAGTGAAAGAACCAGAGAGAAAGCGAGAGATCCCCCCTTTCCAGTTCTAACAAATGCGGTGGGGGGGGGGGGACTTAACACAGCTAGCAATCTTTATTAGTGGAAGGGAGCAAGAGTCCAGTAGCACCTTAACAACTAACAAAATTTGTGTCAGAGCATGAGCTTTCATGAGATACATCATCTTCAGATACACCTAGAATGTGAGTCCATCTGTCCTTATCTCTTGAAGAGTGAAGTGGTTTCAGATGCTAAATGACAATAGCAGACATTGACAATGAGAGAAGAAACCAAGGTCTCAGTTTAATCCAGGAGGATGCATTGCCTTGAACTTCATTATCAGTTGCAATTCAGAAGTCTTTCTTTCTAACCTCCCTTTGAAATTCCTTTGTAAGGTCAGCAACTGAATGTCCTGGGAGATTAAAATGTTCCCCCATGGTTTTTGAATGTTGTGGTTTCTAATAATAAAAAGAGCAAGAGTCCAGTAGTACCTTAAAGACTAACAAAAATTTGTCGTAGGGCATGAGCTTTCATGAGTCACTACTCATTTCTTTAGATTTATTTCCATTTATTCTTTGCATCCTCCTGGACCAAATAGAGTCCTAGGTTTCCTGTCTCATTACCAATGCTGATATCTCCATGCCTACTATCCCTCTGCATATCTCACCTAATCCAATCAACCATGCTATTGCCATTAGGCATCTGAAATCATCTTTATAATGTTTATATCTTCAGTACCTTATGTTACATTTTATGATACACCTGACCTGGCCTGACAAAGTGACGTTTATGTCAGATCTGGCCCTTGTAACAAATTAGTTTGACATCTCTGCCCTAGAGAGCAGCTGCCAGTCAGAGTAGATAGTACTGACCTTTATGGACCAGTGATCTGATTCACTATGAGGTAGCTTCATGTTTAAGGTCACCTACTGAGTTTGTGACTGAAATTAGATTTGAAGTCTCCTGGATTACAGATAATCTCTTGGCTACTATATTATATGTTACAATAGCTCCAATCAGGGACCTGCATCTGTACTTTTTGGACCAAATTTGGGAGGCATATAATAGAAACATTATTCAACACATATGTCTTTGACTATGACATATGAGAGACCTCATTAACATCTTTAGGCCTCATACCAATTTACATATATTATATCCCACTCCCCTTCTTTTGGCCCTATATACGGTAGATTTGGTAAATGTTTCAATTTGTATCTTGAGCCTGTATGTATACATTATGCTTGACTACTGACAAAGGCCTTTTATGGCCAAAATACACATTGGTTTCCACTTGTGTTTTATGTATTTTAATTTGTAATGAGGCTGATGTTGGACCCTTAATTGCTTTTAACCATTTAAAATTAAATACCTGCACTTTTGATGACATACTGTTTTTAACAAAAGGCCCTAAATTTGGTTTGTACTAACCTTTTTGGTTCTTGATTCCAATATTTTTGGGTAAATCTCCCCCACTTTGTTTCTTTCTTTGTCATTCTTACTCATACACATGGAACATATTCTATTATGCCTGTAATAACCCATATTGTCAAAGAAATTTTTAACAGAAAATCTAGGCTCATTTTAACGAAAGTTAGCAGTAATCAATTAACAGCTGAACATGAAGGAGTAAATGCACAAATGAAAGGGCAGCAGAATAGAGAGGAAAAATGCATTCCAATTTCTCTTGATGCTGTTAATTCTGGATCCTCATACATTCCAAAAGGACCATATTCCCTGCATCGAAGGGGTTTCTAATTTTCCACCTAGATACATTTTTTGCCTCCTATCTTTCTTTATTCTCACTCTGTGTTTCATTCATACCCAATTGTTATATGCTTTGGGATGATGATGCTGGCCAATGTAAGAGCACATGTTTTGTATGCAAAAGGTGGAGTCCTTGACATTTCCAGGTAAAGAATCTCCGTTAATAAGTGATGAGTAGGATCGCTCTCTGCCTGAAGACCTTAAAGAGCCTTGCTGGAGTTGATAACACTGGATGGACCAATGTCTACTTCCTGTGAAGCAGGTTGATATGTTCATAGGCTTTTTTCTCCTACATATCCATACAACTGCCATCAAGTCACACAGCTGACTTAGGGCAATCCCAGCAAGGGGCTTTCAAGGCAAGTGAGAAGCAGAGGTGGTTTGCCACTGCCTTCCTCTGCAGAGCCTTCCTTGGTGATCTCCCATCCAAGTAACAACTCTGCTTAGCTTCCAAGATATGTATACCTTCCCTCCCTTCTTCTCCTACACCTACCCTTTTGCCCATATCTGGAACTATATTCCTGTCTCATTCATGCTTCCTCCCTCTCAGTGGAACAAATGAGATGGTTTTGCAGTCTGTTCTCTAAATAAACAACCTGACCTTGGTTACGAGTTTGCCTGATACCTGTTGGATAATAAATGCTTTAAATATGTGCATGAAGTAAGCACAATCCATTTTGGTTTGTTTTTCTTCTTATTTTTATATTGACTCCCACATGAACTATTTTGAATGAATTCAAATGTTTCAGAAGCTGTTTTTAATCAAATAAGGCAATCTATGAGTAGGCAAGGCTGATGTCGTTGGTAGCTGCGGCTAGGAGGAGAAGAGAACAGGGCTCATTTTAGAACTGGGTCCTGTAGCCATTGCCAGAAATTGTCTCCCTTGTGTTTGTGTCTTGGGTTGCTATGTCCTGCAGTTGTTTTGAGAACATTCAAAACTGACTGGTCCTAGTTGGCTTTGCCTTTCTGTTAATAATAAAATATAAAGATGCTCTTTCTAGAGCTGAATATCTTAAGAAGATTTCTCAGAAATAATTAATACAGTCATATTTAGAGGTGCCTAATCTGGCAGAACAGCAAAACTCATTTATTTTTAATGATTGTAGTATTTGGTTGATCAATTTAAAACCTTTTTTTTTTAATTTAAACCAGCACATTTTAAAAAAAAAATGTCCATTGTTTGTAATGGAAGTAGTACTAAAACTGGGGTTTCTTCCAGCTTAAGTTGTTCTTCCTCACTCTTGTGTTGGAAGGCATGCCTCCTCTAAAATGGTACCCCCTATGACACATACAAGAATCATTTGGAAGGAGAGTCCTTTTTCCCCCTTCAAAACATTTTTATCCATATGCAGATTCAATCAATTAGTTCCTCTACTGACAATGCAATCATATACAGAGTTACTTCAGTGAATGCTCATTGATTCCAGTGGGATTAGACCGGCCTAACTCTGTATAGGATTGCACTGTGAAACCTCATACAGTTTAAAATTCTTTAATGCAGTGACAATCCAGATGTGTTAATATCTGCTTATATTCTGTTCTTTCTGAAAGTGCAGTTTATCCAGGCCTTGAGTTGGATCCAACCAGATGTTCAGCTGGTGAAAAAAGAAGGGTGGGGTCCCCTTTGACTTGCAAAAGGGCTATGCTGTTGTTCACAAGACTCTCATGAACAAAAGCCATATGGGACAGGGGAGGGAATCTAGGTGAGATTGAGTGGAAAAGCTGGTTGAATCCGACCCCCATTGTCTTAGCTTGAACAGTGCTATACTATTGGATGCCTTCAGACCACCCGTGGGGCCTTCATTTGTGTCTGTCTCTTCACTTTGCCTAGGAGATGGCGATTAGAGCCCTCAAACAGACTGGCAGCAGAAGCATAGAAGCAGCTTTGGAATACATTAGCAAGATGGGATACTTAGACCCTAGAAATGAACAAATAGTCCGTGTAATCAAGCAGACTTCTCCTGGTAAGTTTGAGTGTGCTTTGTTTCAGCATTGCTTAAACTGGATTTGATCCTATCTAAACATGAAAGCAGCTTTGCAGCTGCCTCGATCCTGTTAACTGAAGCTCCTAAAAGGAAGAAAATACCTTAGAATTGCGATCTGTGTGGCAGTCTCTGCTTGACATTCCATTCCTGGGTCATTTGATGTGGTATAAAGACTGATGCAATGAACTGGCGGACTTGCAGCAACTTTGATTTCATTTATTATTCAAGAGTTTGGAAATGGAGCTCACAAGGAAAATGTGAGAATTTTGCACAGTTCAAAATGAGAACGACAAAAAAGGGGGAAGTCATTTACCCCGTTTGTTTCTGTTTCCTTCACTAGCTCTTTTCTTCCTTTTGTTTTTTTGGGGGAATATACATAAAGCAGCATGAAGTAAGTTGCTCTCATGATATCCCTCCTTCCGAAATCGGTAAAATGAGTACCCAGCTTGCTGGGGGGGAAGTGTAGATGACTGGGGAAGGCAATGGCAAACCACCCCATAAAAAGTCTGCTGTGAAAACGTTGTCAAAAAAACATCTCCCCGGAGTTGGAAACGACTGGTGCTTGCATAGGGGACTACCTTTACCTTTATCTGTTTCCCACTTGCACCATGGAATGTGACTTTATCCATGAACCACATCTGAACCTGCCACAAACAGTAATTTGACCACCTAGCTTTGTGATACTGGATTAGGGCAGCTAGACCCTTGGTCAAGACAGGACATTTCCTGTCCCCTGCTCCTATTTCCCACCATAGCTCTGAGCAGTGGCAGTAGAAAAACAAGAGGGAAGCTGCAGTTGCCAACTGAAGCAGCATGTCACGTCAGGTAAAAATCAGAAGTGCTATAGAGTAGCTTTAGGAACCTCCGGAAACTCTGTGGTAAAATTAGAGTTTCCAGCAATTCCTAGAGCTACCTATGTCACTTCTGTTGGTTTTTTTTAATGGAAGTGGTATGATGCTGCAGCCAGCATCACAGCCCTTCATATCCCTGTACACAGCCATTTACAGGGTTCCATGGGTACATATGAAGGAATGAAACAATAACAATTACTTGTGTGTATGATTTCCTAACACATTCTCATTCGTTGTCTTTTATTTCCCAAAAAGGAAAAGGCATGGTGCCAAACAATGTCAGCCGTAGGCCAAGTTTCGAAGGATCCAGCGAATCTTTTCCGTCCTATCACCAGATCAGTAACCCAGGCTATGATGGGACAGGCTTCGGGGCAGAGGCTGCCAACATGCTCAGTGAGGTTCCCAGGCCATACATGGACTACTTGCTTTCTGCTTCACAGTCTGCAAACATGAACGCTCCTGTACAAAGACCACCTGGTGTTGGCTCCCACAACACACCTGGGAGTCACCAACAGAAAACATACTCTGCAAACATAGATTCTCCAGTAATCAGTTACCCAGTGGTTAGTCACAGCGGCCAAGCTTTGCAGCTCCAAAGTAACCATGGCTCAAATAGCCCGCATTACAGCAGGCAGCCCATAATAGTGCAGGGGGATGCTCTTGGGTATGGCATTCAGCGAAGTCAGTCTTTTCAGAACAAGCTGCAGCAGGAAGGAGGGTATCCAAGCCTTCCAAATAAAGGGACAGTGGTTCAGAATAATTCTGGCCATGGGTTCCAGCAAGCAACAGCTGGTCTGTATATGCCACATTCTCACCACAAGCAACCCATCCAAGCTTCTCACCCAATGCATGTGATCACTCGAGGTTCAGCATTTACAAATGAATTTTCAGACAGCCCACCACAGGGTCTGCTGACCCCATCTAGAAACAGCCTGAACATGGACCTGTATGACATGAACAACACCCCCCAAGTTCAACAATGGCAAGCAACCTCTTCCTCCTCCTCTTCCTCCTCATCCCGCCGTGATTCATTACAGAACCAGGCACTGGATGCATCACCACGGCAGCATGTGCCCTTCAGAACAGATGCTTGCGTGCCGAGCCGAACCAATTCCTTCAACAACCACCAACAGCAACAACAGATACCGGTATCCATGAGGCAGACTCCTCCGGGCAAAAATGACCCTTCCATTAGTTCTCCAAACACCATCACAGCAGTCACCTCTGCTCATATCCTCCAGCCAGTGAAAAGCACAAGAGTGATGAGGCCTGAGCCACAGACTGCTGTGGGACCTGCTCATCCTGGTTGGTTACCTGCACAGTCTTCTGCCGTGGATGGCTTAGGAATGATTGAACAGCACCCCCTTCCTGTTGGAGGAGCTAACTCTTATCCATTGGATGTTGATTATAGCAATCAGGAGCTCAGGTGTCCACCACCGCCATATCCTAAACATTTTCTACTGCCTAGTAATTCTGAGCAGTTTGATATCAATTGCTTACGTACAGGAATTGAGCAGACAGTGAGAGGGGTCTCTAACTCACCAGGCAACAAAGTGGAGGAAAATGGAGAAAGGAATGATAAAACCAAGAGCATCAAAGTGGAAAAATCCAGCAAGGATAAAAAACAAATTCAGACCTCACCAGTGCCAGTGCGAAAAGGTGGCAAAGATGAAGAGAAAAGAGAGTCACGCATTAAGAGTTACTCACCGTTTGCCTTTAAATTCTATATGGAGCAGCATGTGGAGAATGTCATCAAGACCTACCAGCAAAAAATCAATCGCCGGTTACAACTGGAGCAAGAAATGGCAAAAGTAAATTAATTTTTTGTACTTTCTTTTGTAATTAGGGGGAAAAAATCAGAGTGGGATAAAAGTAAGGTGCCCCCCATCTATATTTAACATACCATTGATTTTTTTAAAAAAACTTTTGATTCCCAGAGGACAAAAAAACCCCCATCCAAAAATAAAATATAGCGAAAACATGTCCTTGATCCACAATGCCTGCCCTTTTCTTCAGATTCTCACAGTCATGGAGGAAAGGGTTGAAACACTTTAAATCACTATCCACTGGAAACCTGCTTAATTCTTTCTGGCTTCTGAGATTTTTTTACCTCAGACATTTCTCCCCCCCCTCCCCCCGTTTTCATCCTCCTGTTCTTGGCTATGTGGCCTAGAAATGGGTATTTATTTATTCAGCTTCTATCCCACTCCTTTCCTCAACAATGATGCTTTTTGATTTTTGTACTAGATTTTTATGCTTGTATTAGATTTTTACGCTTGTGTAATGCAATTGCAAAATCACAAAATGGCCCTGGTTATATACTAGATGATACTAGTAGAGTAGAATACAAGCTGCATGTGTTGTGGTAAATATTTAGAGGTTGATACAGAATCTTGGCTTTTTAAGGAAGAACTTTAAGCTGTTAGGTTTGTTAGAAATAAGCCTCAAACTACTTTCAAATGATGGTTTCTAACAATGCATATAATTTTAAAACTTGATTTCTCACTTCTTCCCGCTCTCTTTTCTTATGAAGGCTGGTCTTTCTGAAGCAGAGCAAGAACAAATGAGGAAAATCCTCTACCAAAAGGAGTCCAACTACAACAGGCTGAAGAGAGCCAAGATGGACAAATCAATGTTCGTAAAAATCAAGACTCTGGGGATTGGGGCTTTTGGAGAAGTCTGCCTTGCCTGCAAAGTGGACACTAATGCGCTGTATGCCATGAAAACCCTCAGGAAGAAGGATGTGCTGAGTCGTAATCAAGTGGCCCATGTCAAGGCCGAGAGAGATATCCTTGCAGAGGCAGACAACGAATGGGTGGTTAAGCTCTACTACTCCTTCCAAGACAAAGATAACCTTTACTTTGTGATGGACTACATCCCTGGTGGAGACATGATGAGCTTGCTGATACGGATGGAAGTCTTTCCAGAAAATTTAGCTCGATTTTACATTGCTGAACTCACTTTGGCCATAGAGAGTGTGCACAAAATGGGGTTTATCCATAGAGACATCAAACCTGATAATATCCTGATTGATCTGGATGGGCACATCAAACTGACAGATTTTGGCCTCTGCACTGGATTTAGATGGACACACAACTCAAAATACTATCAGAAAGGTATTGTTTTTGGGGGGGAATAGGGTAAGGTGCTATAGTATTTATTTCAAGAAGAAAAATTACCTTGGCAAATGCGCGAGTGAACAATTCCTAGAGATCACTCACATCATGACATTATTGTTTATGGCTGTTTCTAAGGTCCCTAAACTGCTCCTGTTGTTTTCTGGTAAGAAGATGAGTTACAGGAGAACATTTTGATTGGTTGCTTAGCTTTTAAAATTATGCTTTTTATTAAATGGATTAGATGTTGCACGTGAGTTTTTATATACACACACACACACTTGTCATGACAAAAGTAAATTGCAAAGCTTACAAACACTAAATTTCAGAATATGTGTAATTTGAAACAAAACATAGTAAGTGGAATACATTTTTGTTTCTGAAGAATATGTTTATACATCCTTCCATGTAATGATGTTTGTATTCTGTGTCTTTGAAAGGGAGTCATATCAGGCAGGACAGCATGGAGCCAAGCGATCTCTGGGATGATGTGTCTAACTGTAGATGTGGAGACAGGCTGAAGACCTTGGAGCAAAGAGCTAAGAAGCAACATCAGAGATGTTTAGCCCATTCTTTAGTTGGCACTCCCAATTACATTGCGCCAGAAGTCCTGCTTCGTAAAGGTAAAACCTGCCTCTTTGTCTCACTTGAAGACAACTATTTTGATTTGTTTCCTATTATGTAAGCTTGAGGTTATCACCTGTAGATGGATGCTTTGCAGGTCTTTACCTTGTTGAAGGATAAGCACACTGTTGAGTCACTGTCAGTACACTTATGGCTCAGCCATTACAAGATACCTTAGCAGAGACAGCATGAGCAAAAGGTGGAAAGAGTTGCAGGAAATCAGAGTTTACCTCTGTTACGTTCTTGGATTTTTCTTGACCAAAAGGTACAACTAAAGTTTAAGCAGAATTGATAAACTAGAGACAGCGTTTAGATTGTTACATGCAGGTAAAAGTTTATCAGAAGGTTTTGAAGAATTAGACAATAAGATAATGAGAGTAAATTGAAAGGTAAGTGGTTTGAAAGAAGGAACAGATAAGGATAATTTACAGAATTATTTTTCGATTCATTCACAGGCTGGTTAGGGTCAGATTTTGAGGTAAAATTAATATTACTTTTGTATTAATAAAATGGTTTTCATAGAACTAACATCCCAGGGATATATTCATTAAATTTTCGGAGGCCAGGATTAGAGATCATGTTTCAGAAGCATTTCCCAGCATACTCTTCTTTCACTCTCACCCCACTGAGAAAAATTAGTAAAGCCACATGAGCTTCATTTATTTGCTACATTTGTAGACTGCCTTTATGCTACAAAGGCTCAGATCTTATAACACCATCTCCCCTTTGCTTCTCTCCACTTACCTGGAATAATGGTGCAGAAAGAGGCTTGGAGGACTAGCCGTTTGTCTTTCCTAAGGGGCCTTTCTTTACCCAGCTGCCAATGGCAGGGTGGTTTAGTTGCAGAGTTGAGGGGTGATGCTTTGTAGCACTGGGATCTTTGAAGGGCTTCTGTTCTCTACTAGAATAGTGAATAATAAATATGCCAGGTACTTCCTTGAATACCCACATTGCTTTCAGTAGCCGGATTAAGTCTGACCATCAGAAGGCGTTGAAGCAGATTTCTCAATTATCATTTTAGACCACAGTTTATTATTATTCTGAGATGAACTATACACTCATATGTGATAATTTTAAAGTAAATTGTTTCTATTTGGAACACAACAGAAAGTATGATGTGCAGTCCTGCTCTTGCCAGTTGAAGAATGCATTCTTTTGCTTTCCTTTCAGGATACACTCAGCTTTGTGACTGGTGGAGTGTTGGTGTGATTCTCTTTGAGATGCTGGTAGGACAGCCTCCCTTTCTGGCTCCCTCACCCACAGAAACCCAGCTGAAGGTAAATTCAGTCTAGTTAACTATGATGATAATGCTGGACTGTATGCTATAGTTTGAAAGATGTGTTTGCTGGTGTTTGATTTCGAACAGTGTCCCGGGAATGGGCTGACGCTGCAGGGTGTGCATATTTATTTATTTCCCCACCTTCAGAACCCAAGGTGGGTAACAATACAAAATACAGTAGAATTGTGTGTGTGTGTGTGTGTGTGTGTGTGTGTGAAGCGCCATCAGGTTGCATTAGGGCATCCAACTTAGGCAAGATATGTTCAGCCAACTTAGGGCAAGATATGTTCAGAGGTGGTTTGTCATTGGCTGCTTCTGCATAGCAACTCTAAACTTCCCTGGTGGTCACCCATCCAAGGACTATCCTGGGCTGACCCTGCTTAGTTTCTGAGGTCTGATGAGAATTGACTAGCCTGGGCCATCCAGGTCAGGCAAAAAAAAACAACACACAATCCCACAATTTAAACATTACAATAAAATATATTTTAAAAATTAAAAACTGCATTTAAATCACCATTCTAAAGCACTTTGTGCGCTGCTAGCAAAATATTCTCATTGGCCCAGGCTCAGACTGCCCCAAAAGCTTTGTGGAATGATTATGTGTTACATCCTTGCTTGGAAACTCAGGAGAGTTGAAGTCCTTCTGACCTTTCTGGGAGGCTGTTCCACAGGTGTGGGACAGCTATAGGGGGGGGAAACCTGCACTATTTTGTCTAGCATGCATATTTATTGATCAAACCTGGGGTGTACCTATTGACAGTAATTGGCTCTTGGGAACAATGACAACCAGTGTCATTGGGAATGTCCCACTACTCTTGTTAGGGGGAAAATTAGTCACCATTTTGATACTTTTTGGTTGGATTTATTTATTTTTGGCCATGTTTCTCAGCTGTTTTCTCAGCCTGATTGCATTGTGGCAAGAAAGGTGATGGGCAGGGCGTAGAGGAAAAAGTGCAACTGTCCATGGGCCCAACTGTCTAGTTGTGCTTAGCAGAAATACTACTGGAAACTAAGTAGCTGTTTGTGTTTTTCAGGTGATCAACTGGGAGAACACCCTGCACATTCCCTCCCAGGTCAAGCTAAGTCCTGAGGCAAGTGACCTTATCGCAAAACTGTGTTGCTCAGCTGAAGAGAGGCTTGGAAGAAATGGAGCTGATGACATTAAGGCTCACCTTTTCTTTGACTCCATAGACTTCTCCACTGACTGTCGCAGGCAGCCAGCTCCCTACATCCCAAAGATTAGCCACCCAACGGATACATCCAATTTTGATCCAGTGGAAGAAGATGGTCCTTGGAATGATGCTAGTGAGGACAGCACCAGAGCATGGGACCTGCAAGCCTCTTCTAGCAGCAAACACACAGAACACGCCTTCTATGAATTCACTTTCCGAAGGTTCTTTGATGACAATGGATACCCATTTAGATATCCAAAGCCTTCTGGGCAGGAAGCAAACCAGTCTGAGAATTCTGGTGTAGAAAGCAAAGATGGGCTGGATCAGACTGGAGCTTGTCAACCTGTATATGTGTAAATTATTGTACAGAGTTCTCACAGCAAAAAAAAGAAAATACAATTTTAGAGTCTTCCTTTATATAGCCTTTAATTGCAATGAATTCTGTTTCAAGCCAATATGAGTCTGGAGATTTAAGGACTCACAGACAAGGTCCTAAATGGAAGCTGGTTCTGATTTAGGCCGTTTAGCACTGTAAATAGCTGTATAGATGAGTACACTTGAAATCTGGATCTTCATCATGATTTCCAAGGCTGGATTTCTTAGCAAATTTTCTTTCCCTTCTGGATCTGTGTTGCCCACTCTTGAGTATTTACAGACTTCCACAGCGTCATGCTATTTTTTTTTCAAGTGAGCTAAGAGCACTTATATTTTGTTTATAGCAGGGTTATTTTTTCCTACTAAATTATAGGGATTTTAAGTTTGACAAATCATGCTGCTGTTCTTCTTTTCTACATTTTTTTAAAATTATCCATCGCACTTATGTCACATTTTTTGGAGGAAATGTGTAAGATTGAAGAACGTGTGATTCAAGGTCTCTGTGCAATAATGTTTAGTAAGAGAAGACAAAAAAGTCCACTGTCTAACGTCCTAAATTTACTGGTGCCATTTTTATTCACACCATAATCTTTATGTGTATTTTTCCACATTTAAAAAAAAATTTTTTTTGAAGCTGCTTATTCCCTTCCCTTTTTTTGAAATTTAATGTAATCAAAGTGTGAGCAAGTGACAGGGTGTGATTTCAGTGACTGGTGTGTGGAGAATGTTGCATGGGCTGGTTAGTTTGTTTTCCTGTTTGGAATGACCTTTTTCTTGCCATTCACAGGCAGGTCCTGTGTACCAGTTTCACTGAGGATCTACAACTTAGGCCTTCAGAATTTGTGTGCTGATAATGTAATGCGTGGATGGTTCCCCCCCCCCCCGCCAAAAAAATTATGATTGTATACCACCTTTCTGTGTTTTATAAAACAAATTACAAAGCATTGATTCTAGTTAGTGATTGGCAGTATGGAGAGGGAGGGGAAGTGGTTGATATAATCATCTTGCTTCATAAAAGATTTATCCTCCCGAAGAATGGGTAAAATAGCAGAACATTGTCTACCGGCTGTGTAAGATGACCCACTCACTTAATAGGTAGATTTGAATTCAGTAGCACCTTAGAGACTTAATGAGATTTTCAGGGTATGAGCTTTCAAGAGTCAAAGCTGGCTCTTAGAACACAAACTGGGGGGCTTTGGCTCTCAAAAACTCACACCAAAAAAACCTTGTTGGTCTCTAAGGCGCTATTGGACTCAAATCTAACTGTTCTACTGCAATTCAGCATGGCAACCTTCTGAAAAAAATCACTTAATGTGATGCACAACATTCAGCAATTTTTAAACTCACCATGTAATATTCATTAATATTCTCTGTAAGGGAAAACATATAGGTGAGAATATTCTCTGTGCCTTAAACTTGATTCAAAAGCGTTCAGTTAGATACTAACAGTTTTTTTCTGGTGGCACAAGACAGCAGAGGAGCCATATTGGTGTAGTGGTTAAGTGTGCAGACTCTTATCTGGGAGAACCGGGTTTGATTCCCCACTCCTCCACTTGCACCTGCTGGAATGGCCTTGGGTCAGCCATAGCTCTGGCAGAGGTTGTACTTGAAAGGGCAGCAGCTGTGTAAGAACTCTCTCAGCTCCACCTACCTCACAGGGTGTCTGTTGTAGGGAAAGAAGATAAAGGAGATTGTAAGCCACTCTGAGACTCTGATTCAGAGAGAAGGGCAGGGTATAAATCTACAGTCTTCTTCTTCATTGGAGCCCTGGGAAAGCTATGCTGGGTCATGGGGTCCATATCGACAAATGTCATCTAGGACAGGGCTGTGCTGTGGAGAGGGAAGTATTGTGAGATCACCCTTGTTCTCATGGCAGCAGAAAAGGTCTTAGTATCCAACCAATTACTTTTGTTTTATCCTTTAAAATTGATAGGACTCTTCAGAGCAGTAACATTAATGGTTATTCAGTGACAGTATCCTTTTCTCTCTGTAGCTAAACCATCAAGAAGGGACAGAATATAACACCATTATTTTGGCATATCTAGTAGTTTCTTTGTGGTCAGCATTAGTGTAGTGGTTAAGAATGGCAGACTCTGATCTGGAGAACTGGGTTTGATTCCTCACTCCTCCACATGAAGCCTGCTGGGTGACTTTGGGCCAGTCACAGTTCTCTCAGAAGTTTCTCAGCCCCACCTACCTCACAAGGTACTTGTTGTGGGGAGAGGAAAAGAAGGCAATTGTAAGATGCTTTGATAGTCCTTAAGGTAGCAAAAACCAGGGTATGAAAACCTACTCTTCTTCATCACTACAGAGGTGTAGATACTGCACACATGGTCACAGCATAGAGTAAAATGGACATTATCATCTGTTACGACAATATAACAGGCCTTATAACACAGATCTTTTCCTGAGATACGTTGATAATCCTTGGTGAACATCATTTTGGGTCACTGTTCAGAGGCTGCTTGGAAATGTGAATTATTCTATTTGACAGCCCTGTCCTAACTGTGCCAACAGCAAGAGAATATCTTTTGGATTTACAGCCTTAGTTGTTCATGTGAAGCACCCTCATTTTAAAATGCTGGCCCTGACTACGCCTGGTCTGTTATGTTGTGTTCATCTGTTTATGATAGACCATACTAATCCTTCTTCTCTATCAAAATGCAAGCATACTCTAAAATATTAAGAAACAAACTTTTAAATACGCCTTTTTATTAGCTATGTTAATGTGAGGATTATTCAAAGTGATAATGGAATACTAAAGATAATTAAGCCATACGTATCTTCATTTATATTCTATATTTAACTAGTGTTTATTTTCAAATCCTTAATTCAGATTAGTTTAACAGTCCTATTTTAAATGATTGATTGCAATAACATTTGAGGGAAATATTCCACTGTGGGGGTTTTTTTGTTTTTGCTTTTAAAGTTTTCTAAATCTAAAGCTTCATTTTCTTTCTTATGTTATTTCACATATTATCCCTTAACATTTTAGCCTATCATATCCTACCCTTTGTCTAGATACCTAAAGCCAACACCACCTGTAAATCCATCAGGCTAAACTAAACAAAATGATTGTGTATTTGTTTACATTTGTATGAAAGGAGTGTTCTGAGGTATGCAGTGCTTGTGTTGTGGCGATCTATGAAAGATTCAGTATTACTTCTTTTTTATATAATAATGCCATGTTTTTGATATTTACATCTATCTGACATTCTTTCATGTGGTAGGTTCTTCCTCAGGAACTCAGTTTAACTGTTATTTATTTATCATTTGCCTTTCAAAAGCTTCTGCTGGCACAATTTATTATTAAAAGAAAGAATGAAAAATCCCAGATGTCTGTGTTTTTGTAATCTATGAAATGTTAGAAGGTAAAATGAGGGGTTTAGATAAAAATATGGAGCAGAGGTCCATCAGTGGCTATTAGCCACAGTGTGTGTGTATATATATATAAAAAATTTTGCCACTGTGTGACACAGAGTGTTGGACTGGATGGGCCGTTGGCCTGATCCAACATGGCTTCTCTTATGTTCTTATGTTCTTAAAATGGAACCATACAAAGTGCGCCAGTAAGTCCCTACTAGTTGCTAATGTACCAGACAGGCCCTCCCCTATGAATTTTCAGTTCCCCATCTGCTAGCTGGGTAACCTTTACGTAGCATATCACTCTTCTGATGTGGTAAATGAACTTTTATTATAATGCCATTGTCCCATCTTATTACCTACTAGATACCTGCTAGATGTACACCCCAAATAAGGAACTGTGTTTGAGGAGGGTCTGTGTCTCTATCAATTCTCCCTCAGAAATAGGCACCTAGGCACACTGAAAGCTGAAACAAATGAAATTTAATAGAACAAAGGCATGGGTTGGAAATTTTTTATTTACAAGTAAGCTTTGGTTAGGATTGGTAGAGAGAGGTTTAAAGATATAGCTGAAAATGTTTTTAAACATTACTAGAGATATTGAGAGAGTATGTTTTCTATGTTTACTTTGGCTTGCTGCTGTTATAGATGTTTTGCTGCTTATACTGCGATACAGATATTACTAGAGTGCCTTATATCTCCTCTTGCTCATTACTGGCTGGTCACACAGACTTGAGATCTTATTATGCTTTAACCTTATGTTTATAGACCTGTTGCTTTCCTATCTGCCCCTTTCTTCCTCTGGCAAGATTATTATTCTCTTCTCTTTAAGAGCAATAACTTCTTTTGACTTGCTTGAGAGGCCTCTGTGTCTCCTCAAACATTTTGTCAAATCCTTATCTTCCAGGACAGTCTCTATAAACTGTTTAATAAGCTTCCATACTGAGAATAACTCTCTACTCAAGTAGTGTTTCTGTTTTTCACACAAGATTTCTTTCACTCTTTGAATATTTGACATTCTGACACTTTGCCAGAATCACTGTCACCACCACCCCAAGTCTGTAATTTGCAGAAGTCACAACACACTCCTCTGCTGCTACAGATGGGGCTTAACAGACCCTTATTCTGACACATTTGTCAATTTTTCAACCGTTATAATACATTGAAAGGAAGGGGAAATGACTCCTTGCTACTCTGGATCTCTGTGGATCTCAATAGTTTTCTTAGTTACTTTATATAAAATATTTATTTTCTATATAAATATATATATAGAAATACATATAATTAAAAATAAATATAGAACATTTATTTTCAATTAATCAAATGTTCCTTGCTTTTACCAGATGACTGAGGAATACAACAAACCCACTCTGTAATCTGTGTGGTATGTATAGAGCTATTCAAAATTTGGCACTGGTATTTGCTGAATTCCCAGAACTTCCTTGGGGGGCGGGGAGAGATGCATTTTCAGATGGCAATTATATATTCTCAAGCTTTTTCTGGCAGATATTTCTCTATCCATCCCAGTTCCTGGCTGTTTTATAACCCTCATTGTCTGCTCCTCACTTCCAACTTTTAATCAATAATCTACAATCAAAAACTTCAATAAAATGTATTTAGCAAAATGCAGTGATGTTGGCAGAAAATCCCTTTTTTAGGGATTTTCCCTTAGTCTTTTTTTAAAAAACAGTTGTGCTAAAGTAAGTGTCTCCTCGTGGGCAATAAAAAATTTATCTTGCATATATAGCAAATGCTAAAATCTGAGAATGTTTTTACTGTTAGAGAAATGCATGAAAAGAATGGATGGTATGTGGTGGAAAATGAGATGTTGCTCTCTAAAAATGATCTGAAAGACCAATGCTTATATGGGCTTCTATCCTGCTTGCCTAACGAAGCATGACCAAGCACTGGAAATTTACGTTTGGACAATCTTAAGTAGAGCATAACATGAATATTTATTTAAAACATTTTTTGCTGTGCACTGTTACAGCACTTAACAGGAAGAGAACAAAACTTAAACAACTTAAGCTTATTCACGCCTTTCACACTGGATTCATGTTTTTCAAAGCTGACTCATATGTAGGATGGTGACATAACATATCCACTAAAACAATAAAAACACATGACACTGCTTTATATGGAGTCAGACCATTAATTTATCAAAGTCAGTACTGTCTACTCTGACCAGCAGCCTCCTACGTTGCACAGCTCCTACAATGCCTACTGCTTGAACTTTTTAAGTGTCAATACCCAGTAGAGGGCAATAGTATATTGTGGTGTTTTTTCCTTTGATTTTTTTTTTTTAATATAAAGCTTCACTCCCACAAAATGTCATAATGAATACAGGTTTAGCTTAATTTATTTGTATTTAAAACATTAACGTCTCTTTCCACAAGAAAATGCTTTTGGGAGTAGCGTATAACACCAGTTAATAAATACATTAAAAGGTAAAAGTGCAAGCACCAGTCGTTTTCAACTCTGGGGTGTTGCTTTCACAACATTTTTATGGCAGGCTTTTATACAGGGTGGTTTGCTGTTGCCTTCCCCGGTTATCTACACTTCTCCCCCCCCCCCCCAGCAAGCTGGGTACTTATTTTACCGACCTTGGAAGGATGGAAGGCTGAGTCAACCTTGAACCAGCTTTCACTGGGATCGAACTCAGATCATGAGCAGAGGGCTCTGACTGCAGTACTGCAGCTTTACCACTCTGCGCCATGGGGCTCTTTAATAAATACATAAAACCCCATAAAAATAACACAAAAATCACCAGATAAAGCTTTCAACGCAGGTGTAAAATTATAAAAGTGGTATAACAAATTATAAAATCAAAAGTCCATGCATTACAGGGAAAAAATCATGCTGTCTTTAAAACAAAAAGCAGCAATATCATCATTCAAAGCAGCAACAGAAATAACCATTAAATGAAATAAAACAAGGAAAAAGAAGTTAACACCAAATAATGGAGTTGAAAAGCAAGCAGGGAGTCTCAGATGAAATCACAATACAGTTGCAAAGCCTTGACCTAGATGGCTCATGTTAGCCCAGTCTCTTCACATATCAGAAGCTAAGTCACGTATAACGTATCAGAAGCTAAGCCAAGGAAGTCCAGGGTTGTAATGCCAAACCACCTCTGAACATCTCTTGCCTTGAAAATCCTATGGGATCTTCCCAGGGCCAGCCCTGTACTGTCTGGCACCCTAGGCTAACTTCTGCACTGCTAATGTCATTGAGTCAAATGGGGGCACCCAATTCTGTGCCCCCAAATGACCAGCACCCTAGGCAATCACCTAGTTTGCCTACTGGCAAGGCTGGCCCTGGGTCTTCCTAAGTCAGCTGTGATTTGATGGCACCTTTTATCACCAGGACTGAAAAGCTTTTTCTTTTTTACAGATATTAAAGGAATCTCTCAAATTCCAGGAACCACCTTTTGATATGCTCCATTGCATCCTGCTGTTTAAAATACAGTTCTTTAAATAAATAACCTTTTCCTTACAGTGTGTGAGTTACAAAATACATAACTGACCTAAAATAGGGCTAAGCTAGTGTTACTAGTTACTAGTGTTACTAGGAGCCCCATGGCGCAGAGTGGTAAGCTGCAATACTGCAGTCCAAGCTCTGTTCACAACCTGAGTTCTATTCTGGCAGAAGCTGGGTTCAGGTAGTTGTCGCAAGGTCGACCCAGCCTTCCATCCTTCCGAGGTCGGTAAAATGAGTACCCAGCTTGCTGGGGGGAAAGTGGAGGTGACTGGGGAAGGCAATGGCAATCCACCCCCCAAAAAAGTCTGCTGTGAAAACATTGTGAAAGTGACATCACCCCAGAGTCAGAAACAACTGGTGCTTGCACAGAGGACTACCTTTACCTTTAGTATTACTATAAGAATAACTAAAGGTGCTCTCTCTCTTTTGCTCATCTACACCACTACCCCTCTTTGCCTTGCTGCTGCATTTTGAACCAGTCAAAGCTCCTGAACAGTTTGCAAAGGCAGCTCCATGTACAAGATGTGCTAGTAGTCATCCAACCCGGACATCGTCAAGGACAATTGGAGCCAGATTAGCCTCTCAATGGAGGCATGAAAACGCTTCTCTTTGAGAACAGGATTAGACACATTGTGAAGATAAATCTATCAATAGCCATTAGCTCAACAGAGTTTCTGTGTGCAGAGCCAACATTCAGCCAGGTCATGATTGGGAGTGTCTTGAGGAACCCAGCTAGCTGAGCTGCCCTTAGAAACAGAATGCTGGGCCACAGCAAATTTCAGTGTGATTCAACAAGGCAATTTTTATGTTCTCATCTTGTCTGCATACAGGAATAATCATCCTCATTCCTTTCACTGAAGACTGTTAATTTGCATTTAAATATGCATGAGCAGATCAGGTTCCACCATTGAAGTGAATAGGAACACCATCATGGTTGCGGAGGAGGGGAGAAGGCTGAGTGGGCCTCCATCAAAGGATTGCACAACCAGAATAAAATGTTGGATCAGGTGCCTGATTGAAATCTGAAGCACATTTTCCTGTAAACCTTGCTGGAATCAATGTGACTTGAAAAGCAGAATTGTAGCCTATGATTTTACAAATCTAGACATTTAGAATAAATACCTGAGAAACACAGAAACTAACATTTGAGCAACCAAAGAAATAGGTTCTGTAGACACACTCCAATATTTACATACCAATCCAATGGATATCACTTATTTGAATGCACAACAATTAATTAATTAAAGTATTAAGTAATGGAAGGGAAAAGATGTGCTTTTAATTGTACAATGAACTCTGGCCAATAGAATACCTTTTGGAACACTGAGGAAAGGCAGTAATTCACTTTGTTATCACCACTACAATTGAATTGATGCTTATCAAGTTAGTTGGGAATTGGGATGCATCTGCTTCTAAGTCCCATTAATTGAGACTTGAAATAGCACAACAATTTCAGTCTATGCTATTGGTGGTCCCCCCCACCCTTGGACAGATTGAATGCTGCTGGTAATTTATCATCTGCTGGTTGGCATGAACCAGAGTCTTTAATTAAAAGCTGAGAAGATTTTATATTTAGAACAGCAGCAGAATTCACATAGATAAAATTGTCTATCAATTTACAGGAAAGCTGACAGAGAAATGGAGTTGGGAGGACAGGGCATTGAATGGATGCCAAAAAGTAAACCGACAATGATCTCTGATCTATTTCTTATGTGAAGTGTTAAAATTCTCTCAAACCTCTTGCCCACCATCAATGTTAGTCCTTCATGACTATATTCTGTGTTTACTCTTTACTGTATATTTCCCTTTTCCATCATCAATATGTAGTTTGATTTTGTTATGACGGTTGTCATAGAACCGTGAGAGCCAGTTTGGTATAGTGGTTAAGAGCAGTGGCCTGTAATCTGGAGAACTGGATTTGATTCCCCACTCCTTCACATGCTGGGTGACCTTGGCTCAATCACAGTTCTCTCAGACCTGTTCTCTCAAGAAGAGTTTATAAAGAGCTCTCTCAGCCCCACCTACCTCACAGGGCATCTGTTGTGGGGAGAGGAGATTATAAACCACTCTGAGACTTCAAGTGAATAGCAGGGTATAATCCAACTCCTCCCCTTTTTGTTGGCACAAGCAATGTCCAGTCAATATTAATTGCATAACTCCCCTTTATTAGGAAGTCATGCCCCAACAAGTTTCTTTAGCAACCATACAAGGGAAGCAGCAATTATGAGGGTGTATTTTGAAATTAATTTAGCAAAATCTAGACCTAATCCTCCACATTTATTATAATACTACTAATCTGATTGCTAAAATAATGATATTCTGTAATCTGAACTGACTTGTTTTGGTACCTCACTGCCTGCTTCCCATGAGGTAAAAGAAGAGGGAGCAGGAAGAGGTGGGAAGAAAGAGTGATTTCACCAATAATCTGATAGAGGAGACTTCTACCTATTATTTTCTTTGCTCTGGGTCTTAGCAAATGCTTTGCTTGGTGGCATGCTCTGAATGCAGGTGCTTTGGACTAGCTGGCGATGAGGGGTAGATAGAGGTTACATTCCATCCTCCTTTGAATAATCCTCCATTGGATAATGAGATAAATATTGTTCTAGTACAGTCTGAAAGGTAGGCAGACAAGCAGATTGCTGCACAGCAGATTATGGAGGGAGAAAAAATGTTTCCCCGTTCCAACAAAAGACATAATTGAGTGATAGTCTGATACAGGCCTCAGTTACTATAACATTTCCCAAAATAACTAGCAGGGGGACATGGTTACCAAATCCTGGTTAGGAAATTCCCAAAGATTGCGGGGTGAAGCATGGGAGAGAGCAGAGTTTGGGCAATGTTCAACAGCAATGTGATACCCTAGAGGCCACCTTCCAAAGCTGCCATTTTCTCTCAGGGCACTAATCTCTAGTCTGGAGAGCACCAGCCCCCACCTGGACTGGAGGTAGGGTTGCCAAGTCCAATTCAAGAAATATCTGGGGACTTTGGGGGTGGAGCCAGGAGACTTCAGGGGTGGAGCCAGGAGACATTAGGGGTGGAGCCAAGATCAAGGCTGTGACAAGCATAATTGAACTCCAAAGGGAGTTCTGGCCATCACATTTAAAGGGACGGCACATCTTTTCAATGCCTTCCTTCCGTCGGAAATAATGAAGGATAGGGGCACCTTCTTTTAGGGCTCATAGAATTGGACCCCCTGGTCCAATCCTTTTGAAACTTGGGGGGTATTTTGGGGAGAGGCACTAGATGCTATACTGAAAATTTGGTGCATCTACCCCAAAAAACAGGCCCCCCCTCAGAGCCCCAGATACCCGCGGATCAATTCTCCGTGATTTTCTATGGGAATAAATCTCCCAGCAGACATTTCCCTCCCCTCCCCCCGCTTTCTGACGACCCGGAAGCGGGGGGAGGGCCTCCAGACCGGGGGATCCCCTGCCCCCACCTGGGGATTGGCAACCCTAACTGGAGGCTGGCAGCCTTACAGGGGAAGCAGAGGCCAGAATAGGCCACAAGCTAGGATTAGGCTCAGAAAGTTCTCTCCATACCATCAATCTGATGGTATGTGGTGGGGACGATACATGCTGAACTCCAGAGCAACAGGCAGAAACAGTCTGTGAGAGTCTTCCAAAGTGGACCCCCATAGGTCTCCCAAGGGGCTAGATTGGTGCCATGACAAAAGGCTGGAAAAACAAGAAAGAAACCCTGGTCATAGTTGCTAATGCTGCCAGTCACCCACAGAAATGTGCAAAGGATTGCTAGTCTTGGGTGCCCTGCAAGCATTGGACTGCACCCTCTGATGCCGTCATGAGAGTAGAGAACACTAAATATGCAATGAACGAGATGACAACTCTCTAAAAAAGGTCAGTGCAAATACAATTCCCAAGATCTGTCTTTTTTTTTTTTGTAAAAGCAGCCAGGCAATTTCTCTGGTATAAATTGGTCCCACGTCTCACCTCTTGCCCCTGGAGAAAGAGAGAGAGAAATATAACATACTCTTTACATGTGGAAAAAACAGAGTGTTTGGGTTAGTAGGCCTAAACCCTCCAAGTCTCTCTTCTCACTCTGGTGTATGTTCCAAAATAACTGACCCTTGTCTGCCGCCATGTCACAACCTGGACTTCCTTGGTAGAGGAGGAAGGAGGAGGAGAAGGAGAAAATTATGATATTGGATTTATATCCCAGTCTATACTCTGAATCTCAGCGTCTCAGAGCGGTCACAATCTCCTTTTCCTCCACCCCCTTTCCCCACAACAGGCACCCTGTGAGGCAGGTGGGGCTGAGAGAGCTCTTACAGCAGGTGCCCTTTCAAGGACAGTTCTGTGAGAGCTATGGCTGACCCAAAGCCATTCCAGCAGTTGCAAATGGAGGAGAGGGGAATCAATTCCGGTTCTCCTAGATAAGAGTCCGCGCACTTAACCACTACACCAAACTGGCTCTCAAATGCTAAATGCTAGCCAAGGCCGACTCTGTTTAGCTTCCAAGATCTGATGAGACTGGTCTAGCCTGGGCTATTCAGGTCATAAGAAAAAGACACCTGCTGGGTCAGACCAGTGATTCATCTGTCTAGCAGCATCTCACACAGTGTCCAACCAGTTACTCTGGGATGCCAAGAAAGTGGACATAGAGGCCGAAGCCTTCCTCCTAAGCACTGGTATTCAGAGGTCTGCTGCCTCAGTACAGGGAAGCTCCATTTACTGACCAGCAGCAGTAGCTGTTGATGGATCTCTCCTCTATTAATCTAATTCCCTCTCAAGGCCATCTGTTTTTGTGGCCATCCACAGGTAGGGAATTCCACAATTTCATCACTCATTGAGTAAAGAGGTATTGCCATTTGTATATCCTGAGTCTATTGTCCATCAGTTGTCCTGGGTGCCCCTGAGTTCTAGTATGGGATTGGGGGGGGGGGGTGAGAGAAAGCTCTCTAGACACTTTCTCCATCCATGCAAAAAATTTATAAAGCTCTGTCATGGCCCCCTTTCACTTAATCACCTTTTTCAAAGCCTTTTGTCATAGGAAAGGTGCTCTGACCCTTCAGTCCGGGCATGGAGCAGGGGTCACTGGGGATGTATGTGTGTGGGAGCGGTATTTGTGAATTTCTTGCATTGTGCAGGGGGTTGGACTAGATGATCCAGGAAGACACTTCCAGGTATATGTTTATATGTTTAATTTTGATTGCTCTCTTCTGCACTTTTTCCAGCTCTGCAGTATATTTTTATGGCAACAGTATGTCAAGTGAGGCCATACCATATACCTATACCATGACATTACAATATAAACCATTTGTTTTCCTTCCCTTTCCTAATAATCTCAAACATGGAGTTTGCCTTTTTTGTTTTTAACCACCCCTGTCTTTTCATCAAGCTACCCTCTTCAATGCTGATCATTTCCCCTCTTAGCCAGCTCAGACCTCATCAGCATATATTTAAAGTCAGGATTTTTTGATTCCAGTCTGCATCACATTATGACATTTACAAACAATGAATTTCAATTGTCACATTGATACCCACTCATTCAGTTTAGAAGGACCCTTCTGGAGCTCTTCATAATCCATCTTGGTTTTCACCATCCTAAATAATTTGGTATCATCCACAAACTAGGCTACTCCACTGCTCACCCCCCAGTTCCAAATTATTAATGAACAAATTAAATTAAATTAAATAGCACCAGTCCTGATACTTGTGCTCGTGGGACCACACTGCTCACTTTTCTCCATTGCAGGCACTGACCTTTTCTTCCTACTCTCTGCCTCCTAGATAAAATCTTCCTAGATAAAATTATCATTCCTGTGAATTGAGTGCCCTAAAATCACTCTTGCATCATGGGCATTTCTTAATCCAGGTTTGTATAGCTAGTAACCTGAATAAATGAATTAAACTGCTCCAGCTGGGTTGCCAGACTTGAGAGTTCTGCTTCTGCAATCTGCAGAGTTCAAAAACAGAAGCCACAGTTGGTGAGCTGCACTTAATCTCGTGGAGTTAAATGTTTTAGGAGGCTTGACTTTTCCTGACTGCCCTTGAGGCAAGGTCACTGAAGAATGAAGAATGGTGTTCTACTGCATAGTTTGGCTATTGTATAAGTCAGATCCCATAGAATGAAATGTGGGGGGGACAGGGGACTGTGTTCTGTGAAGTTCAGATGTTTTGCATGAAATTCAACAGTACAAGGAAGATGACTATTCATGTTTGAGTGTGTGTGTGATTATGAACAAGGAAGCAGTTCAACAGAAACTTGATTATGGTTGAAAAGAGCCATCTAGTGGCAAAGAAAGCCCTGTGGCGCAAATAAGATGATCTCACAGTTACCTTAAGTGCTTTAAGGAAATATTCCTCTGACTCCTTCCCTTTTTTCCCTTTTCCTTTCTTGCTTCTTCCCCTTGTATCATCTTTCTTAATTTTTATGCCTATATTTGAAAAATGTCAATAAAAAGGGGTTTTTTAAAGAGAGTTTCACTGATACTGTGGACTACCAATAAGACAAATAGATCAAATCAAGCTTGAATGTTTCTTACAAGCTAGAATGATTAAACTGAGGCAGTCATACTTTGGTCACATTATGAGAAGACAGCAGTAACTAGAAAAGTCAATCATGCTAGAAAAAAATGATGGCAGCATGAAAAAAGGAAGACTCAACATGAGATGGAGTGACTCAGCAAAGGAAGCCATGGCCCTCAGTTTGCAAGACCTGAGCAAGGCTCTTAATGAAAGGACATTTGGGGGTCATTAATTCATAGGTCACACACACACACATACACCCCGCCCCTTTCTTTTAATTGACAATAAATATGGGGAAGAATGACAAGCTATTCATCCACGATTGTAAAATTTAACAATGATGCAGCCTGTTTCCTGTAAACATTTAATTCATCATCCTTGATTGTGACAGTTTGATTTCTGCTATCAGCAGGGAACCTGCCAATCTCTCTTGAAATGCTTTGATGCAATGTCAGCCATCATACATGCCAAGGATCCCAAAATAGGTCAGCAAATGTGTGTGTGGCTCATGACACAGCAGTGCATAAATCCTTACAATGTTATGGTTACTGTCATAAAATGACCTGCCCTTGGTGGTTAGCAATTGCACAATTCATACTTAGCACAAGATACTCTTAAGGTTTTGCATTCCCGTTTCCTTTTGTTCTCATCCTGTTACCTTGATTCCTTCTCCATGTTGCATCAATTCACATATAACTGTACAAACAGCCTTCCAACAGTGCAATCCTAAGAATTTTTCTGGGAGTAGGATTTACTGAACCGAATGGAATACAATACTGAGGTGGTCTGCTTGGGATTGGCTCTCTCGTTTGTGCCTAATCAGAGGCTCTAAACCAAAAAGGGCCCTTTGTGCCAAAAGGACATAGGAAGAGTCCAGCTGGTGCCTATCAAGGACCATCAATTTCTACCATCTTAATTCCAAGAATTGGCCAGCTAGATGCTTCAATAGGAATACCCCTTGCACTCCCAGCAAATGGTATTCCCAAACATGTTTTTTAATAGAGAGACTCCACTGAGTTCTTATAGCTAAGAGATGTTGATAGACTTGTGTTCTGAGTTTGTCTAATCCACTCTTAAAAGCCATAGCTATCATCACATCTTCTGACAGCAAACTCTGGACAGTTAGTTATGCGATAACCTAAGTTCTTCCTTTTTTTTTTTATCTGTCATGACTTTATAAGTTCTACTGCACTATCTACCATGACTATCTACCAGCTCCATCAACAGATATGTGGGGTTAGCATTTTTGCCCAATGTGCATCAGTTCATACTTGCATACACTTGCATGAACTTCACTTGCCTTTTTTTTAGGGGGTGCTATTCACTGAGTTTGGAGAAAGTCTTTTGAACCTCTTCACAATTTGCCCAAGTGTTGTTCATCATCCTGAATAATTTGATATAACATGGTTTCCTGGCTGCCCCCACCCCTTTTCAGCTTGAGGGGGGCAGGGGAGTGACCAGCAAAAGAAATTACACTTGGCACTTTCTTCTTTCACTGCTTGCTACTCACTTGGCCACTGCCCCCTTTTCCTGTTAGAAATGAAGATGTCTTGCAGCAGAGTGCCTGAGATGGAAATAGCACAACTACCATCTGTTTCAGGCAAACAGATGCAGGAAGGGTGTCCCATCCCTTAACATGAAGAGAGGAAAGGAGAGGCAGTAGTTACATTGGCCAGACAGTGGTTGTAGTATATGCTTGCACTGGATTTGCTGATACTAAAGTCACATGTACATTAGAGGGTTCAAAACAGGTTCACAGAATTACAAGTCTGTTTTGTAACTATGTACACCCTGCTTTTATAACATAACAATTGAGAAACACTTTGCATACAGACCATGCATTGTTCTGTTCCATCTTTCCCTTCCTATACAAAACATGTATTTCAGATGACAATAACTTAGCAATTCATATCTCTTTTGGCCATCTTCCTTGTTTGTGTTTGCTACAATAACTTAGCAATTCATCTCTCTTTTGGCCATCTTCCTTGTTTATCAGAATGCTTATAGACAGCCTTTCTCCTCATTGATACAGTCAACAGACCTTTAATGGTTTTGTTTGTTTTGCTGTCAATGGTTTAATGGTTTTGTTGTTTGTTTTGCTGACATAAGGTGACCTTGCAGGGTTTTCAAGGCAAGAGAAGGTCAGAGTTGGTTTGCCATTGCCTGCCTGTGCATAGCAACCCTGGTATTCCTTGGCAGTCTCCCATCCAAATACTAACGAGGGCTGACCCTGTTTAGCTTCTGAGATCTGAAAAGATTGGAACACAGCAGGTATGTACATTCTCGCAATATTCTCTAGTTGTTAAATTATAATTTTAATCTAGTGACTGGGACAAAAAAATTAAATCCAGCCTAAAAATAAATAAAATGGTTGTGGGGTGATCATTAATTTTTACCAGTGTGGATATCTCCAAAAAGTTAAGCACGGTCTGAGAGGAAGACTAGATATACAATGCATACTGAAAGGAAAACACTGTCCAATGTTGTTCAAAGATCTCAGGCCTGCTGTAACTAGGTCTTTATACAGGAAGCCCATGAGATAACTTGTTAAATCAGAGCACATCCTTATGTTTCCCTTTATCATGAAAAAGATATAAGATATATTTATATTCACAAAATAGAAGGATAATAGCATTAAAGAATTTCATGAGGATAGGTCCATCAGCGGCTACTCTCCATGGTGAATGAGGGGAGCCTCCATATTCAAACACAGAATCCACTCGTAAGAGGCAACATCATGAGAGGGCCTTGACCTCTATGCCTGTTTATCAGCCCTTCTGGGCAACTGGTTGGCCACTGTGTGAAACACAACTCTGGATTAGGTGGACCATTTGTCTGATCCAGCAGGGCTCTTCTTGTGCTATTAGGCATTTCCATTTTGGATTTAGAGGTTAACTCTTTTATTTATCTCTCATATCTTATGCTTAAGCTCCCCTCAAAGAGCTCAGGGCAAAGTACATAGGGTCCCATTACAACCGTGCTTGAAGAATTAGGCTTTTATCCTTACAACTGTGCTTGAATCAGACTTCAATGGTATGCAGCTAACAACATGGCTGAGTGGAGCTTTAGCCCACCCTTTTACAGTTCAAGATTCTGCCAATTACAACATACTGGTGTTTGGAATCAGTCATCCAAGTGGCACAAAGTGATTTGTAATTAAAATTAATTTTTGTATATAATTTTGTTCTATTTAAAAGCCTATAACCTGTACAGGCATATTTGCATCCAGCACCACTGCTGAACACATGACTAAGTTTTATTATGTAAAATATGAACACATGACTAAGCTTTTGTCCATCTGTTTGTCAAAGATCAAAGCCCAAGTCTAGTGCTGATTTGAAATTTTATAATATAATCCAGTTGAGGGCTTTTTTGTAGAAAAAGCCCAGCAGGAACTCATTTGCACATTAGGCCACACACCCCTGACATCACCATTGTTTCACACAGCGCTCTTTTGTAGAAAAAGGCCAGCAGGAACTCATTTGCATGTTAGACCACACCCCGTGATGCCAAGCCAGTTCCTGTGTGTTTCTGCTAAAAAAAAAGCCTTGATCCAGTTCCATCAATGTCAGTATTAAAACTCTCATTGATTAGTAAATAATACAAATGAAGATAAAATTTCATCATGTCATGAAACAAGGTTTGAGATTTAGAGTAAATGTCAGAAATTTTCACGGGCTTCCAAAAATCTTGATAATTACCAGGTATCACAAGCATTTAGTAACAGAATTTTTTAAAAATGTGTTTTGCTCTGACAGTCTGTTGCTAAAATAAGATCATAATGTAGCCTGAACAAAAACTGAAGGAAGATCAAGACAAGAAATTCATACAGACACAGACCATTAATTAATCAAGGATTTGTCTGATGGCACAAAACAAGGATGTTCTTTGTACATATTAAACCGTTTTTTTCAGGGAGCCTGTAAATGGCATTCAACCAAATGTAATGCATAAAGGACACTTCTCATACAGGAATAAAGGATACAGTATGCATGGGTGACATTCGATATTACTTGACATATCCAAATGATTTATTAGTATTTTATGCTTTATGCTCTAACTGTGTAAACTGTTTTGTGTTCTGCCTTTCTATCCATATATTTTAAGCCTTCTAAAGGAGTCTTCTTATGTCTAAAGGAGCAACTGTACTAATGTAATCTCTTGTTTTGCCTTTCTAACTGTATTTGAAGCCTTCCGTGCAAAGGAGAAACTTGGAGTCTAATAAACTGATAACTGTTTTTTTTTACACATGGAGTCTAAGAAAGTTTATCTACGAGGTCTTAAAACTTATTAGTGAGTATGTATTAGCCTTCTGATAACTGCAGGTTGTTTTAGTTCCTGCAGGGTTTTGATTTTGGTGTTTTATATTGTTGGGAGTACAGTAGAAATCCCCTGACACTACCTATGAGGGAGGTTAAGCTGAGGGTCTGAGTGGCCCACAGACAAATCGTGAGCTTCATGGCTAAGTGTGGATTTGAATTCTGGCCTCCCCAGTCTTAGACCAAGAAACTACACTCCTCATTATCCAGTCAGTATCCAGTCAGTATCTCAGAATCCACAATAAATACTGGCTTCTAAGATATCCTGGTGTGAAAATATGGGACAATTTTTTAGTGGAAGTAAGGTCTAGGACAGCAGAATTATCTCACATTCCATAGCTTTATCCCCTGCATGCCACATACAGATACACGGGGAGGGGGGGAATGGTTAAAGAGAGAAATAGTCACATCTCTCCCAATTCTTTTCCTCTAAAGCTGCAACTCTCAGGATACCAAATCACTTTAACTTCCAGTATATTGTCTGTTTTGATGCTTCAGAGGTTGAAAGTAAGGGCTTAAAGCAAAACTTCCAAAGATCCAAAAAAAATAAAAAAAGGCAGTGGAAGGGTACTTCTGTGCGACGTTAGAAGTCCCAGAGAAACAAAAGCAGAGTTGGCAGCCTCTGTGCAAACGGAGAGGATGAGACCGCACAATTTTGGCAGGCAGAGCACAAAACAATTTTAAAGAAAACAAGGCCCAGGAATTCAGAATGAGTCCAGGATGAGAATCTATGGATTTCCTGAGTTAAGGGAGGGGGAGCTTCCTAGAAAGATGATAGACTGTATCAAGGTAGAATGGCCCACAGACTGTCAGGGTGGAGTCTCTCCCCATGCCTGGAGCAGGCAGGTGAGGAGACATTCAGGCCAGGTCAGCAAAAGGTAATCAGCTCTCCTGATAGAAATTACATTTTGCACTCAGGAAGACTTGCTGATGAAATTACCTTGATTGGCCAAGGTGGCTGCCTGGCTTTGCAAGCCTCTGTGGAAATGCAGATGTTCCATCTGGGAATTGGTTTCCCCCTGAAGGTTTTGGCTACTCATTAGCATAGCCTGAGGAAAGCCTTGATCTCACCTTCCCCCAAGAGAAGAAGTGAGCAGTGACTCATGAAAACTCATACCAGGCCACATTTTTAAGATGCTACTGGGCTCTTGCTCTTTTCTATTTCTCCAGAGCAAGGCTTTGCTAAGCTCCTAGCATGGCTCCTAAGGCAAATTTAGCCAGGATGGAATCAGGACAGACAGCACATATCCACAGAGGAAGGCTGTCCTTGGTAACACTCCCCAACACCCACAGCTAAATATAAAATGGAGATGGGACCAGACCAGAGGGGTTTTTTTAGCAGGAACAGAGTTCTGGCTAGCTTGGCATGGGTTTGTATGTGAGCACATGTATGTGGCATGATATGCAAATGAGTTCATGCTGGGTTTTATTGCAGAAACAATGTGTGAAGCAATGGTGACATTGGGGTGTGGCCTAATATGCAAATAAGTTCCTGCTGGGCCTTTTCTTTTAAAAAAGCCCTAGATGGGGCCATTTCTTTCTCTAAGCTGGGCCGCCAGGACAGTTATAATGCAAGCATTAGTATCCCATCTGTGAAGACAAAGAGTAATTCTCTCGATCCATTACTTACATCACATAGTTTAGCCTGCAGTAGAACAGCTAGATACCAGTCCAGTAAAATCTTAGAGATTAACAAAATTTTGGGGATACCCAAAATCAGGTACCTGGGAAGGGAGTTTTGACTCGCAAAAATGTATACCAAATAGGGTTGCCAGGCCTATGTTGGAAAATACCTGGAGACTTTGGGGGCAGAGAGGAGAGACCTCAGCATGGTACAATGCCACAAAGTCCACCCTTCAAAGCAGCCATTTTCTTCAGGGGAGTTGATCTCTGCTAGCTGGAGCTCAGTTGTAAAAGAGAGAGATCTCCAAGCCCCACCTGGAGGCTGGCAACTAATGGACTCTAGCTGTACTTACATCAGAGTTTGTGTTGTAGGCATAAGAACATAAGAGAAGCCAGGTTGGATCAGGCCAATGACCCATCCAGTCCAACACTCTGTGTCACACAGTGACCAAAAACCCCAGGTGCCATCAGGAGGTCCATCAGTGGGGTCAGACGTCAGAAAATACATTTTTCAGTTCAACCACTGAGGCCTCCTGATCGTTAGGTGGATTGATCTTTCCATTCCCACTTCCATGCTCTCTCTCTTTCCCTCTTGTTTCTTCACAGACATTATTTCCTCCCCTTCTTATCTTTACAAAAGCAAACAAATTAAACCAGCTCTCTTGTGCCTCCTAAGAACTTGTTAAGTTGCTCACAAACTGGACTGACTGAACCGGAGAACCTGACAGCCTGAGCAGCTTCATGATAGAGGGGGAGGGGTTTTCCCCTGCTGGGAAATCCCAGAGGGACATTGCTCCTGCCAGGAAGTATCTGGAAACTTGAGTCCCACCCCTGCTTAGCTTCTGAGATCTGAGGAGATTGGGCTAACAGCCTGAGCCATCCAGGTCAGACTAAGAAGAGGCACAGGGCAGCAATTTGAGTAAAACTATGAACTCCTATAACCAGGGTTATAAGCCAGGATTTCATATTTGGTGGGGCCCACAGCAGGATTTGTTCATTGGGGGGCAGGGCCGTAGCCAGGATTTTACAAGTCTGGGGGCTTTTAAAAAGTGAGGAGTGAAGAAAGGCCTGTACCTTGCGTGCTAGCGGGGGCAGGGGGCGAGGTTTCTTTCCACCTCCCTCTCTCCCACCCTGGCACTTTGCAGCCAAGAGCTCCATCTGTCCCTCCTTCCCAGCTCATTCCACATGGCTTCCTCTGCCTTCCTGAGCCCTGTTCAACTGTCTCTGGCTGCCACTGATAATGCTTTGCCAGGTCAGCCATGGTAAAAAGAAAGTGAAAAAAAGCAGACTGTACTTAGGAAGCCCCCCTGGAAGTCAGGAGGCCCAGCTTGGAAGTCAGGGGGCAGCGCTCCCGCAGGCCCCTTGTGGCTACAGGCCTGTTGGGGGAGGGCCAAAGGGCCACCCGGTTTGATGACCCTGGGCTTTTAACACTGTAAGCTGCCTTGAGTTCCACAAGCTAATCCTCCTTCACCTGGGCAGTCACAGCAGCTCTGCTCCCCCCACCCCTTTCTTATATGCCCCTTTCTCAGAGAGACAGAGACCTCTTGATTCTCCCCCAACCCCCACCTTTGCTCTGCACCCTGTGTAAGGGGATGGGAGAGAAAAAAAGTGAAAAGACCAGCAGCAACACTACTACTTGTTCAGAGTGATGGTGAGCAAAGCGGACAGATTGGGACTCCTCCGATGGAGGGGCCATACAGTTGGAAGGTGGGGGTTGAAAGGATGGTCCTGGCCGCTCCCAGCCCCCCCTGTAGCTACGGGCCTGCCTATTACCCTGTCACCATTCTCTGATTCAGTGGGATGATGATGGATGCTAATTATGAGAAATTACATTGATAAGAACACTGAGCAGTTAAGGCTGCCATTTGAAGCATATGTACTAAATAGAAAGTGACAAACTTCCAATTATGTATTTTGGGCATCACCTTTAAATACTACAGGACAGTATCACACAGATTAAAGTTAGTTATAATTCGTAGCCTAGACCTGCCTGTCCCGCATTGGTCTTGTCAGCTACCAGCGAGCCTGCAGCAGACGTGGACTATTGCACCCTTCTTAAATCTTCGTTCGCGAAGCCAAGCCGAGAGAGAGAGACTTCTTTTGCTTTCATATTTCCCTCTAATTACTATTAGGAACACAGTATAGTTAGAGAACTAATTTTAATTCACTCTGTATGTTTAAGTTTCCCTGTACAGTGATAAATTACATTTGTGATACATATGCTTAACCTTTTATGGCTCTCTTGTCTCAGAAACCATAACATCCTATGGACAATGGGGAAGCGCAGTTAAACTATAAAATATGTTGACCTTCAAACTTATCTCCAGGACTGTAGACTAGTAGAGTCTGCTTACACTGCTTACTTAGCAATTTACCTATGATGGCAATAGCAAATATTTAGGTTCTTTGTTTTTTGCCTGCATTCTTACTAACAAGTGAATTCTATTATCCAAAATTTTTTATACAGTAAAATGTATTAAAATTTTAAGGCTGGCAGTTTATTAAAAACTCACTTTGCACAGGAGTTTTAAAAGCCATAGACTGGGATCCAAAGGACCACACTCAGCCAGGTTTCAACTTGAGTTTCTTCAACTGCAGTCCCTCCAGCCATCAATATTTTTTTGATAAGCAGCTGGTGATGTTGCATGAGAAGCTCTGCTGTTCAAACGACGTGTAGCTCTTTCGGTTCCTGGTTATTATATTAATGGAAATCTGTACGGTTAAGTCAGACACATTCCAAGAGCTATGAACCCAATGAAATGTTGCAATCTGGGGTGAAATTAATCTAGAAGTTTTAAAAGACTCTCATAAATGCCACTTTTACAGTCAGCGTGTGCGAAATGGGAGACAACGCACTACACGAAGCCCTTTTCTTCCTAAGATTCAAACTGTCTAAGACTGTCTTTAGAATCCCTTCACAGATTTCGATCGAGGGGTAAAACAGTGATCAGTATTGAAGGGACACCGAAGTCAGCGCCTGGAACGCTGTTTTACAGTGCAATCTTATGCGGAGTTACTCCAGTCTAAACCCACTGAAATGAATGGGCTCAGCTTGGAGTAACTCTCTTTAAGATTAGGCGCCTTTTCCCAGCATTGCACAGAGGCACTCCTCATGCATAGGAAGAAGCGCTGCCCTTGGTAGCCTCCTCCGGCCCGCCAGCTGCAGAAGGACCGCGGCCAGCAGCTCCCCTTCGCTGCTCTCCTCGCCGGCGGGGCGCGTCTCCCCCGCAGAGGCGCTGCCAGCCGAGCTGCCCCAGCGGCTCCCCCCGCTCGCTCCTTCCTCGGCCCGCCGCGGCCTGCGATTGGCTGAGCTGCTGCCTCGTCCCAGAATGCACCGCATGGCGCGTCATTGAAGAGAGACCATGATGGCGGCGGCCGCGGCGGCGGGGGGAGCCCCCGAGGTGATCGCCCAGCTGGAGAACGCGGCCAAAGTGCTGATGGTGAGAGCGCCTCGCCCAGGGAAGGACGGTGGGCGAGAGGGGCGGCCGAGGGGGCGAGACTGGAGTGGAGCTCCTGCTCAACCCCGGGAGAGAGCGAGGGATCCCCGTGCAGCAGCAGCCCCCTGGCTCCGGGGAACGCTCCCTTCAGATGCCCCTCATTCCATTGCACGCTCTCGGGAAGTATCCTCGGGTAACCTCGCAAGGGCTCCCTAGCTTTTCTTTCCCATGCGATGCCCTAGAAACTTGCAGCTGCCTCCCGCATCCGTCCTCTCTGCTCCGGCTGAGGCTGCTCTCCCAGACACTCTTGGCTTGGATAAGAGTCCCATTGAGCTCGGAGGGGCTTGCTTCCCAGTAAATAAGTGCTAGGCTCGGCTGGCCGCCTCTGCCTCTCTTCGTCGCTAGGATTACCAACCTCCAGGCGGGGCCTGGATTTCTCCTGGAATTAAAACTGATCTCCACACTACACAGATCAGTTTCCCTGGAGGAAATTGCAGCTTTGGAGGATGGGCTCTGTGGAATAACATCTTTCCCCAAACTCCACTTTTCCCAGACACTGCCCCAGATTCCCAAGGTGGAGTTGGCAGCAGTAGCACTCCGTTCAGCAAGCTCCTTGCTGCCTTCCCTACAGATCTAGGAGTATCATACCCCATTCACCTCCGTTATAACCTCTCCCCGAATGCTTGGCTTCATTCCCGCACCCACGTGTTCTAGTCCTTCATTGCAACTGAAGCCCATTTAGCATCTCTTTTGCTGTCTGATTAATTACTTTATTGACACTGGTAGAAAGTATTTTTCTGACTGGTGTTTGTTGCCTCCAGACCACTTTGTTTGTCTTGCCATTTATGTTTCTGTGTGTGTTAGAGACCCTGAACTGCCTGTTTGGCCAGCTTTCCTCCCCTCTTACCAATTGATGGATATGAGGAAAACCTAAGAATAGCAAAGCTTTTTCACATAGCAGCATTTTCCATACATGTGGAAATGACCATGAATTTATACAATCCTTTTTAGTAGGAAGTATTTTATTTAACTTTATATATAAAGGTTATCTGTTGTGTTCTTTCTATATGTACTCAAAATAACTTACTATGCTGTAATAGAATGCTAAAATCGTACTCTTCAGAACAAATTTAAGCACTCTATAAACACTCCTCTAAATTATTATTATTATTATTATAAATAAATAAAATATTATTAAATCCACTGAAGTAAGTGGCCTTAGAAAGGTGTAACTCTGCTTAAGATCTCATTGTAAAGCTGTGGAGTTGACTATAGCTCTGAATGTGCAAGCACTGCTTACAGCTTTTATGCCATAGCAATAGTTTTTTTTCCTACAGAAAATCCAAATGACTTTGCAAGTGATGCTCACAGTCTGCTGTTTCACTGTAAGTAGCAGACAGTGCCCTGACCTGGATGGCCTGGGCTAGCCTGGTCTTTTCAGATCTCAGAAGCCAAGGAGGGTTGGCTCTGGCCTAGTATTTGGATGGGAGACCTCCAAGGAAGGCCAGGGTTGCTATGCAGAGGCAGGCAATGGCAAACCACCTCTGAACATCCCTTGCCTAGAAAACCTCATAGCATCATCATAAGTCAGCTATGACTTGACGGGGAAAAGTACATTGGATGATATGTTAATACTATGCAAACAGAAATATAAAACTATAATTTTTAGCAGTCTGCCTGGTGTATTTACTTTCCTAAGGGTGACTTGCATGGGGTTATTCTATTTTCTCACAAGAGCCTTATGAGGTGAGACTTGTCCAAAGGACAGTCTGCAGACTTCATGGCTGAACTGGGAATTTGAACGCAAACATCCCCATGTCCACTTCTGTACTGTACCGCATTGGCGACTGAGTGATATGTAGAAGCTGTATGCAAGGACTCTTTACTGTACTTAATATTTCTGTTTCAATGATTGTTGCTGAAAGTAACTCATTTGTACTACCACATTGCCTCTCATTTCTTCAGCTGTAGACCTGTGGTTCCCTATTAGAGTGCTGGAAATATTTATACTATGAGGAGGCATTTTTGTGAGGGTGGGTTCTCATACCAGCTGGATATTCAGGAAAACTTTTTTACAGTAAGAATTGTTCAATAGTGGAATCAGCTACCTAGGGAGGTGGTGAGCTCCCCCTCACTGGCAGTCTTTAAGCAGTGGCTGGCCAAACACTTGTCATGGATGCTCTGGGGCAGGCTGATCTTGCATTGAGCAGGGGTTTGGACTGGATGGCCTGTTTGCCCCTTCTAACTCTATGATTCTGTGTTCTGTGGAAAAGGTGATTTAGTGCAAGAGACTAATCTTTACTTCCAGTTCAAGCATATAAATACAATGCTGTTACTGCATAGTTTTCACTTAAAAGTAGATAACTCTTTGTGTATTTTTGTAAGGAGCCAATATGGTGTTGAGCATAAGCATTATGTAGTGGTTTAGAGTGTTGCACTAAGATCTGTTCAACTTGGATTCAGATCCCCACTGCTATTCATGGAAACCTTGGGCCAATCACTCTCTTTCAGTCTAACCTAATAGGGAGGTTGTTGTAAGAGCAAAATAAAGGAGGGAAGAACAATACCATAGGCCGTTTGGGGTTCCTGTTGGGGAGAAAAGCAGGATATAACAATCTAAACTAACGAAATAAAAATGTATGGCTAGGCTGTTTCTAACCTGCAAATTTTTAGTGGTATGGTTAGCTTCCTAGTATGTTGTATAGTTGAGGAGTAAAGAATAGCAGAATACCTGGATTAATAAATCTTGCATTTTAAGTAACTACAGTGTGGCAGGGAAAAACTGTTGAGCAAAGGGATTGGAATGAGTGTGAGTTAGCACTCTGCATATATGAAGATATTTTTTTATTTAATGGACAAGCACACTCATTTTAATTATCTGTGCAAGCCTTGCATGAGAACTGTAAAATATCCGTAGAATTTTGCTTTTCTAGAAACCTTAAAAGCACAGACATTACTGTAAAGTCTTCCCAAACTCTGAAATGAAAGCATAGCATCCAACTTGAATGTCTTTGCCAATAAAGGACTCCTGAATTACAAGCATTGCATTATGCTACAATCAAAATATGTTAGGTGTCAAATATTTAAGACTGAAATGGGGAATGCTAGGGGGAGGAAAGCACCTTCTAGTGTTGACTCTAACCAGCATCTGTTGATAAAGACCTGTCATGTCTACAGATACTAAGAGACATTTGAGATCATGAGAATTGTTATCCAGAATTAATTATTTCAAAAATAGTGCAAAAACAAAGTTAAATGTTTAAAGAATTATGTCATCCTAAGTAGGGTTATAGTATTGGTGTACATTTGGAGATTGTACAAGGAGTATTCAATTTTAAGTGTGTTTTGTGATTGTTTGATACTATCATGTAAATATGAGGCTGCAGTATAACCCTTGTGTAGTCTGAAAAGACTTACTAGAGTCTGATTCAGGCATTGCTCTTTAAAGGATATTATATCTTTAAAGTGTTGCATGCAAACTGATGGTACTCTGAGCTTGTCTACAGGCAGATTCATATGTCTCTGGAGCTAATTGTAATAAATAGACCAGACTACAGATCACTCTGAGTGACATGCTTTTCATGGATATGTAGAACCTCAGATATATATGAATGTATAAACATTGTCATAGACCAGAGCAGTCTGTTGGTTTATTTTGCTGTATACTGGCTACTTCAATTGGAAGTAGCTAGCCAAGGTCTTGATTAATATTTTTCCCAGCCCTACCACCTAGGGTAGTTTAACCAGAGATGAAGCCGATTGAACCTGGGATTTTTCTGTGTTTGTTACATGTGAGCTGTGAACTCTTCACAAAGTTAAAGCTCTTGCTTAGTGGTTGCTATAGCACTTGTATTAGAGACAACCATGGGATAGAGGAGTACAGGATTTGCTATAGGGCACTAAGGTTGTTTGGTAGATATTTTGTTTGAAATACCCAATGGACCATATTGCTTTAGTCCAAGGGCTTTAATGCCCATCAGGCTCTTTTCTCCTCTCCCCCTCCTGTCCTCACCCTTTGAAGTTCTGAGGATTCCAAAGTTCTCTGCTCTTTCTGCCTTGTTTGGCAGCAGGAGGAAACAAAGCTGAAAAGAAAATGTGGAGTGGATTTTCCATTAAGGTATCTATGCCCAGATAGATAGGGCCCAGACACCTTAATGGAAAGACCATTCCATATTTTCTTTGCAACTTTGTCTGTGTTGTTTCAGCATTCCTATAGCCTGGCTGAAGCTCATGCTTTCTGGAGTTGTGTCCTTGCAAATAAAGGGTTGATGCTTTGAGCCAGCTTGTCTGTGCTCAGTTGACTTGGGAACTGGAGCCTAGTGAGTACTCTAACTTGGGAACCCACAGCCAAAGGGGGATGTTACACTGGAGAGCCATTGACAACCTGAGTAGACCCCGGGGAGGGGAGAAGCTTGCAATGCCATGCCATTGTTTTCCTGGGCTCAGAGCATTTTATATTTTTAGTTTCTGCTGTGATCCTTGTGCTTTTTCTTGATGTTTTATTTTAAACATTGCATTGCCAAATCCCACTATTCCCCCACCTTTCCATTTTAAACAAAATATTGCAAGATATTAAACATAATATCTTTAGCTGTGTTTGTGTCCTTTATAAAGTTTATATCTCCTCTACCTCACACTACATTTTATGTCACACATGGCCCAGCCCCACAAAGTCCCATTTGTGTTGGATCCAGCCCTCTTAACAAATGAGTTTGACACCCTTGCTTTAGATGGCAAAAGTTTCATAAGTCTCTCCTGCTGTCCTTTTTTGAAGAAGCGGAGGAATGGTGTTTGTTTGAGAATGGGAGATTTTGAGGGGAAATATGTGGCCCTCGCTGAGGATGAATAAATATAACGTGATTCCGCCCCCCCCCCATCTGCCAATATTATTAAGAATGGAAATTGAGACACTACAAGCCAATTTCTACACAACATCTGTTAATGTTATTAGCAGACAGTTTCTTTGTGTGTATTTGGATAAACCAGTGTACTAATAAGAACATCCTAGTCCTGATATGGTTTTCTACACTGTCCCAACAACTTATAAATATAGAGCTGTTAAGTCAGTAGGCCAGATAGAAACCTTGCTCATGGGGAAGTGCTGTGATTGAAGCAAAGACTCCTCTTTAATGTGGAGTGCGTATGTGGGAGTTAGTTTCCATAACAGTTGTTCTAGGATAATAGCCATCCCAGACAGAGAAGGCTTAAATTGTTATTGAATCACATCAGATCGCATCAGAGAAATTGCCATTTCATCCTGTTGAAACACCTTTGCCACTTTTCTAAGTTATTACCACACCACTAAATAAAATAAAACAGCCCTTAGTTGCAGACCAGAGTTTGAGCCCATGAAGTTCCTATTGGCAGCTCTGAAAGAGCAAACCTCCATGAATTGTTGAATCATAGAGTTGGAAGGGACCTCCAGGGTAAACTAGTCCAGCCCTCTGCACAATGCAGGAAATTCACAGATACATCCCCACAAACACTCCCAGTGACCCCTGTTCCATGCCCTGAAGATGACAAAAAGATGGCATTTTCTGTTACATGTGAGCTGTGAACCCTTCACAAAGTTAAAGCTCTTGCTTAGTGGTTGCTGCAACACTTGTATTAGAGACAACCATGGTACAGAGGGGTATATGGCACTAAGGATGAGTTCATGAAGTTTTCTCTAGGTGAAACAGGAAATCTTTGGTTGCATGTATGGATTGAATTTTCTTGGCTGCTGCATTGTATGCATCACTTGCACTTTTAACAAGATAAAACATGCAGCAGAACACATTTTTAAAGCCATGTGTTCTCCATCTTGGAATAGAAGTAAGGGTTTGGCCATGCTGGCTGCTTTGCTAGAGAGCTTCAAATGTTCCTAGCAACCAGCTTACTCGCAATCCTGTTCATTATATTTTCTTCCCCTAAATAACCAGAGAGTCCCATTCAAATGAAAATTTGCATTTTGGTTTACTGCTAAACATGACAGAAAAGGCCCATAATCAATGAAATTGCTAAATACAGGGAGCAGATCCTCAAGGGTAACTCAGACCAAACAGAAAAAGTAGGAAAGGTCAGGAAAGCAGGATGCTTTCAGCAATTAGCAAATCAACTTGAAACTAGACTTTATAGTTTACAACTGTATATCTCAGGGCAGGAAAGGAAATTCCTTATGCTAGTTTTCAGGTTTCTAGCAGCCATAAAGTTTAAGGCTGTTCAGGCTTCAGCTTCAAAATTAGATCTTCAAACAAACTTGACCACACATAAACTGGCAATGAAGGAAAGAATTATAAAACAGAAATCAAATTTTCTATAGCTAAAATTGTCTGATTTGTGAAAAAAAGACATTGTTAAAACTATGGCAGAAATAGGCAGACGCTTGCAATGTTAGTTGAAAGTTCTTTGAGAAAATAATGAAGGAAAATTATACATTGCATTACTACAGTTCTTAGTAGGTTCTGAGAAAAGCAGCAAAATAGGATTTTAAAAACTCAGCTTAGAGGGAACACTGATATAAATGTGCAGAAGAAATGTCTGCATATATGCTCCCTCCCAGTTTAGGAAGCACCTCTGCATCCCAGTGTCAGGAGGTAACATCTGGGGGAAGGCCTTGGCTTCTGTGCCCTGTTGTTGGACCTCCAGAGGGACTGGTTGTCCACTGTGCAACAGAATGCTGAACTAGATACACCACTGGTCTGATTCAGCAGGACTCTTCCTATGTGATTATAAATAAGAATGTTAGCTTTGGCTTGACCTACACAATGAGCTGAATTCATAACTTGATTTTTTATTTGGCAATTATATGTATTGTTTTATCCCCTCCCTGCCCCACCTCCATTTTACAAATTAAACAACGGTACATATATCTTTCACACGGTTGCAAGGGATAATCACCAGGAAAACATTGATTACATCTATGAAAGTGCCAGACTTGCCTGATGTTGTACTGACAATGACATCAATTCATTGCTGTTAATTTTATGAAACAATAAATCTTTAGAAAGGGGGGGGAATCTGCCAAAAAAGAAAGTACTGGAAGGTTTTCTATCCCACACCTCTGTTCATATATTTTCTAAGGTATATCATAAGACCTTTATCTGTGACACCACAGGTATCACTACTTGTGGTTTCATGGGCAAGCTAATGTGCAAATATTGCCTATGATTGCTTAGGGAATTCATCTAATTGGACTTTCATGAATAATAAGCATTTTAAAATATGGGCCTCTGCAAAATCAATCAATCATATGATAACCTATTTGCCACAATTTCCTAACATTTTAGTAAGTAGAAGTATTTCTATTACCAAATAATGATTTGGGCTTTTAAAAGTATATATTTTTAAAGGATTGGGAGCACCTGATATGAGGATGGGGTAGTAAATATTGATTTTGTTCACCAACCAAATGTGAAATTTAAACAAGACGATTCCACACACACCCCAGCTGCCTAATTATGCTTTCCTCCAATACAACCATCTTTCTTGGCATTTGCAAAAAGCAAATGGAACTTCCTGTAGCCTGTCCCATTTGTCTTTGCTTGAATGATGAACACTCTTTACTAGCTTTTGGAGGAAATGTTACCTGGCCCTGTCAGGCACTCACACACTTAAACTAGGGGCCTTTGTTTATCATACAAATAATGAAGACATTCAGAATACATCTGCGGTATCTTTCATAAAAATTAATCACATTTATTGCTCTTTTTATTCAGTCTATATAGTATGCAATATTAGCAAAAGTTGATTGACTTGATTCAAATTACCAAGGATGGGAGACCAACTGATTTTATCACCAAGTGTCGAAGAGATGGCAAAGGGGATGGGCTTCCTTGATTTAAATCAAGTTTTCCATTTGGTAGTTCATGTATTATTAAGTTACTTTAATAATTAAAATGTTGATTTTCAACTGAGTAGAGCCTTTAGGAGAATGCCTTAAGCCCTTTGGGCACACAGTCATTTGCACTACAATATTTATATCTCCTTAGAGATAAAGTGGTTGGATACAAAGAACTCCAAGCTGATAATTGTTTACCTCTAGAGTTTTGAGACAGGATAGTGAGTGTCGCCACAGAATGGCTGCCATGGCAGACCTTAACCTTCTCCCACATTTTTTTGTTAAATTGTGGGGGGGGGGGGGTAGTTTGCTCATGGTTACTAATACTTATCCAGTTGGAATGAATTGCAGTGGATGTACAGATGAAACGGGCTTTTTAAAAGAATACAAGCATAAGCAGTACTCTTCTAGCAAACAATTATCTTACTGCTTTAACAATAGAATGTGCATACTTTATGACTGTTGATATATAAAATTGTATTTTCAGCATATTTATAAAACTTAGTAATATAAATGTCTCAGTTTTCTACTGCAAACAAAATTGTAAATATACTTGTCCAGGGACAGCTTCAGCACCCCTATACTTACCAGACGACCAGCTGGACCAGTCTGCCTGGCAATGGCCTGCACACAGCAGAATTCAGCTCCACCCGGTCAGCATGGCAAGGCAGTTGATCCTCCCACTGATAGGCCTGCTGACCTGCGCAAAGGGTCTGAGGCATGTCTAACCCAGCAGGGCAAAAGAGAAGCAGTTGCCTCACCAGTGGCTCTGATCCTTACTGTACCAGCACTCACTGGCTGGGGGAGAAAAGACAGCCGATTAAAGGAGGTGGAGGGCAGCCTGGCCCAATCATACCAGATTGGTCATAGCTCCTGCTAATCAGCCCAGAAGAGTGGGGCAACCTTCAGGGAGGCAGGAAGAGGAAGGGGCAGCCATATCTCAGAGAGACTCCCTCATAAAGGCCAGGGACTTAAGCCTCGGAGGACAGGTTAGTCCTCTTGCTAGGTAACTGAACACAGGGGAAGGCAATAGGAAGAGAGGAGGAAGACCTTGGGTATTATTAACCCTTTCCCCTCTAGTCTGAGGCCTGTTGAAGCCTCCAAGAGGAAGTATTGAGTATGTGAACTGTGGCAAGACTTTCATAGTACTCAATACTAGTGAGAGAGCAATGCAAATTGCTGCATCCTACAGTAACCTTATCACATATATTGTAGTCTTTGCCATCTGAGCAGTAGGGGGGAGTTGAATTGAAAATTATAGTAAAGAGAAGAGTTATTTAGATAGGAAGAATCCAACATTTATTATCAAACATATTGTAGCATACTGATTTTCACCTAAATTATTCACATTTAAGCAGTAAACATATTGAAAGTATGTTGTATATGTCTAGCATATAGAGGAATCAAAAGAGAATATTTCATAAGTTGCTTTTGTCCAGTGGTCTCCCAAATTTCCCAGTTTTCCATTGGAAAACTTTAAAAAAATCCTCAGGAAAAAAATGGGCTCCTCAGTTTTTCTGTTTCCCCCATCCCCACCTTCGCATCTTGAAGTGGGTGGCCTTAGTTATCATCTGCAAACTTTGAGGGATCAGCAACTCTTGACAGGAGTCCAGTCAAAGACAGTACTGGGGAACCCATGGATTTCTGTTCACTGGATTTTATTTTGGGCATGTATGTGAAATATTTTGAATGTATCAGGAGGATTGGGGGGGCGTTCCCTGTCGGGTGGAATCAGCAATGAATGCTGTGAAGTTGTAGATCCAACCCAAAGACAGCTGTGAAACTGAATTTTTATGCATGTAAGAATACGAAGCAAGATCATTAACTAGAATCCAAAGGACTATGAGTCACATTTTTTGAGTTCCAAAGATATTTAGTCTTGTTCTTGAGCAGTGGGTTCCATGCCATGTGGCCAACTGCTTTTGAATTTTAGATGTTGTATGATAGTTCAATGCAAAATAGTAAGAGTTAAAATAAAAATTTAGGATTCAACTGATCTGTAACCCCCCAAGGGTACTAGAAGCAGGACTAATAGTTACTGGGCAGAGCAGTTTTTTCTTCCATGATTTGAAAAGTAACGAATGTTTGTTTGGTATGTGTTATTAAGAGTATGTGTTATTAAGAATATTAAGAAGAGCCCTGCTGGATCAGACCGGTTGTCCGTCTAGTCCAGCATCCTGTCTCACACAGTAGCCAGCCAGTTCCTCTGTTGGTCCATTAACCAGGTATAGAAACGGAGGCCTTCCCCTGATGTTGCCTCCGGGCTCTGGGATTCTGAATTTAGTGCCTTTGAACATGAAGTTTTCCTTTAGGCATCATTTATGATCAGAAATACTCGTAATCTTGCTACTAACTACAAGACCTATTGTAAGGCTGTTGCTCAGAGGTCTAGAGTCTGCTTGGCATGCTGAAGGTTCCCATCTGAAGCATCTCCAGTAAAACGATCAGGCAGAAGGTAATGTGAAAAACTTCCACGTGAGCTGACTGCTGAGTCAGACTGCACTGACCTTGACAGACAGGCCTTAAAAGTTCTCTCTTTTTTGCCAGTGTGGGACTGCACAGAAGCCAGGATGTAGTGCTGACCTTGACAGACCAATGATCTGACTCCGTATAAGACAACGTTGTGTTTTCATGTAACATTTATGATGCTTGATTTAAAAACCTTTTAAAATGTATGCCTTTAAAAGATTTAAAGTGAAATATAAATTAAATACAAATATTCTAAACCTCATAAAAGTTAATCACTGACTCCTAAGCACCTTGATTTAAAACTTTCCTTTCTATGTGAAAGATCAAATATGGTTTTAAAAATATATATATAACTTACCATGCTCATTGTTTTTTTTTCTGGCTTCCATTGTTCTCAGTTTTTCTTGCTGCTTACTTCGTGGTTCTTGGCTTGTAATTGTCAACATTTTCTTTTGACCTTGTCCTTTGGAAACTGTCAGTGGTAAATCTCTGGTTTTTCATTTCCTTTTTGGTGGCTTGTGACTTTGGTCCCCATGGATGCATTGTTTGTTCTTAGGCATTTTAAAATTATTAGGGATTAAGTAATCTGAATTGCATTTTGAATGTACCTAAGAATGTATGTTTCTTATGAATCCTTGCAGCACATCATTTTTACAGTGTTCCTGTTGACAGTGGTTGGGCTGAGAGTAGCTTTAGGCCAGGGGTGTCGAACTCATTTGTTAGGAGGGCTGGATCTGATATAAATAGGACTTTGTGGAGCCGAACCATGCAAGCCATAAAATGTAATGCCAGATAGCAGAGATATAAACTTTATAAAGGACACAAATACAATTAAAGATATTATTTTTTAACTTAAAATAGAAACATGCTTAAAATTCTTGCAATATTTTGTTTAAAATGGAAAGGTGGGGGAATATTGGGATTTTGCAATGCAATTTTAAAAATAAAACATTAAGAAAAAAACACAATGATCACATAAGAAACTAAAAATATAAAATGCTCTTAGCCTGGGAAAACATCAAATGGCAGGGCTTCAAACTTATTCTCTCCCCCCTCCCCCATCTACTCAGATTGGCAATGGCTCTCCAGTGTAATATCTGCCTTTGGCTGTGGGTTCCCAAGTTAAAGAACTCACTGGGCTCCAGTTCTCACATCCATTGAGCAGAGACAAAGCTGGCTCAAAGCATCAACCCTTTATATGCGAGGACACAACTCCAGGAAGCTTCAGCTGGCTGTAGGAATGCTGGGAAGTTACACTAAGCTCCACTCCATTGAAGCACATTGCAGCACAGACAAAGTTGCAAGGAAAACGTGGAGTGGACTTTCCATTCAGGTCTATGTGCCCAGTGACCTGAATAGAAAATCCACTCTGCTTTTCTTTGCAGCTTTGTTTTCTGCTTTAGCGTTTGCAAAGACAAGGAAGAAGGAGCTGGGAACTTCAACAGCCTCAGGGCTTCAAAGGGTGAGGAGAGAAGGGGGGAAGGAAAGAAAAGAGCCCTGTGGGCCTGATTAAAGCCCTGGGTGGGCTGCTTTGGCCTGCAGGATGGGCATATTACACCCCTGCTCTAGGCTGATGTTTTCCAGACGTTAATCTGTTCAATCCTGTATAGAGTTATCCCTGTCTAAATCCATTGAAATACCTGGGTTTAGACTGGAGTAACTCTGTATGGGATTGCATTGCAAATGTTGTAGCTCTCCTTGTCTTGTTTATTGACTTGCCTTTTAAATCTTGGCACTGTCTTTTGCATTAATGAAAGCATGCTAGCCTATTTTTGCTTGTCTAGACATTACTGCTTCTTTAAGTTTGCTCTATTAACATAGATAGCGACTTTAATCACAAGGGGAAACAAAGAGACAAGAATTATTTTTATCAGAGATTGGTTAATGCATAATAGTGCCACAATCCAAAGGCAAACAATACTTGATCTGGATCTGATAGCATGATTGTAGACTCCTTTGATTCCTTAGAATGTTAGTGTTTCTTAAAATAGCGGGTGTACCTAAGGTGTGGTCTGAAAATCTTGAGGGCAGTGGAACTGAAACATTCAGATGCCAGAATGCAAATAAAAACTGTAATAGATGAACTCATTAAAACTTTATTCTGAATGTTTAAGACTAGAAACAAAGGGGGGGGGTTAATCCTGAAGATTCTTCTGATAAGCTTATGGTTTTGATCACTAGAATCCATAATATGTAAGAAATACCCACGCATGCTTGTGATGTTTCTGGATTTTTTTAAAAAAAATTGTAGACCACCCTACATCTCCTGCTGGTGCAATAATACTCTGAAGATGTATTGTAGTGGTAGATAGTGCACATAGGCATGGCATAAAAATATGGCATGAGTACAATATAGCTGCTTGGCAGGTTTTCTGGGAAAGCATAGATTTCCTCCACATATATGTCAACTGCCAAATGGCTTAAGACTTCTGATATAACATTGGTCTATAACCTGCACATGGATCATTCTCTTTTCTAGCCTTAAGAAGCTTTTGAACTATGGGCTGAGGCTGGAAGGAAGCCACATAGAACACCATGCTCAGTATTCCTTCTGTGTTTTGTTTACTTCATTTATATGCCTCTTTTTCTCTCCAGTGGGGACCCCAAGCAGCTTATATCGTTCTCCTCTCCTCCATTTTATCCTCACAACAGCCCTTTCTAATAGATTATGTGGAGAGTATGAGTGGCCCAAGCTTTCATGGCAGAGTGAGGATTTGAACTTGAGTCTCCAACACTGAGCGCTGCACCAGAAGGCTAGGCATTTGCTGCCTTTATCCTCACTGCAAGTACATAGAGTAATTCCACAGAGGGGAGGGGAAGACAAGCAGTTCGGATGAGCAAAGCAGAAGCTGAGAGACCACCTGCTGAACTAGTTTGCAAGGCTGAAATACAGTATATTATTTTTCAGAACTATGTGTAAAGTAGCAAAACATTTAGACCAGGGGTGGCCAATGGTAGCTCTCCAGATGTTTTTTGCCATGCTGGCTGGGGCTGATGGGAGTTGTAGGCAAAAAACTTCTGGAGTGCTACCGTTGGCCACCCCTGATTTAGACAATAAGTAAGACTAGGGCTTTGTTTGTAGAAAAAGCCCAGCAGGAACTCATTTGCATATTAGGCCACACACCCCTGACAACACCATTGTTTTGCATAGTGCTTTTGTAGAAGGAGCCCAGCAGAAACTCATTTGCATATTAGGCCACACCCCTGACACCAAGCCAGTTGGAACTGCGTTCCTGCTTTTTTTAAAAAAAAAAGCCCCAGTAAGACGCTTGAACAAATTGGCAAGATTTCATTTGTAGAGCGCTACATATAGATCACACTAGAGGGCAGTATGTCACTGCTGAATTCCTGCCTTCAAATGTTTGCAAATGAATATCTGTAATCTTCAGCATCTCAGAATTGCCATATTAATACATTTTTAGATACACTGACATCCTAAGTATGCTATCACTAGATTTTGGTTTCTCACACTTTAACACCTTGCACAATATTTCTTGAGTGTTGTAAAATTTAGCTGTGGCGGTTTGCTACAGGTGAGCCAGCTTAGGGCAGGGGTGGCCAAGTGGCATTTCAGGGCCTGAATCTAGTCGTTTTCTCTCAGCATAAGACTGTTATACTGTTCTGAGGAAAATAACTTTGCCCAGGAAGAGGAGGAACTGCACTTTAATGTTATGTCTAACTTTGTGTTTTATAACCTGTGCCCTGGCCATAGCCAGGTTCTTATGTCCTGTGAATCCCCCCAGAGTATGTACCTTGCAGCATTCTCTTCCTCAAGTGTGGATATTTTTAAAATAGTTGCCAGCTTTTTTCATGAACCCACCCTTCTGATTGGCAACATGTGGGTTTAGCTTTGTTGTGGGTGAAGGTAGTATGTTTGCATTCTTTGTGGCTTTAAAAACAACTGGATGACTGCCATGTTTTGTTTTACTTTTAAAAGACTTTGTAGGGATGTAATAGGCTCTGGCTGCTGCTAGCATTAGGCTTTATGCAGTTTTGAAATGAAACTGGAGATGCCTCCTTGAAGCATTTTTTTATAAAACATGCATTGCTTTTCTGCTTAGTGGGGATCCATAGTGTCTTATAACATCATTGTCTCCTGCTCCGCTTTATCTTCACAACAACTTTGTTGGAGTAGGTTAGACTGAGAGAGAGGAATAGGCCCAAGGGCACCCAGCAAACTTCTGTGGCAAAGTGGATATAATAATAATAATAATAATAATAATAATAATAATAATAATAATAATAATAATAATAATAATAATAATCCCTACCCAGTTCTCCCAAATTTTTGTCTGACACTCCAGCCACCATGTCGCATCTCTGCACAGAGCCATGTGGCCTAGATGCTATTGTGCTTTAACATTTCCTTTGGAAGCTTTTCTACTTTTGGCTTTATTACAAAACCTGATCCAAACAGGGTTGGGTTGTATGTGAGCCCCAGACTGTTCAGTATAAAGGGCCTCAAAAAAGAAAGGTTGCCTTCTTTGGTATGTATACTTGAGATCTCTGCTGCTGGCTTGTCCAAGCATTCACATAACAATAACTGCAAAAGAGCAAGACTGTACACTGGAGTTTGAGTTTCTGTTCCTCAGAAGATGCCATCACAGAAATCTCAGACTGCCTCATCAGCTTCCCAAGAGAGAAAAATTAGCTTGGGAGTAGATGCATGCATGTTATCTGACTGAGTCCCAGTATGGTGTAGCCAACACCAAGATGTTAACAGGGAGGGCCCTGATCCACGTCCTTCTTTGACCACAGACTTGCTGTGAAATATGGCAAGCCACCATTCTTAGCTTCATCATCCAATCTTCTAATTAGGAATAACCTTACCGGCCTGCTTCAGAGGACCACAGTGTGGAATACAGAGAAGCGCTTTGATATGTAAACACCAAGTACTACTTTAGCACCCTGACACGGATAGGCCAGGCTAGCCAGTTATCAGAAGCTAAGCAGAGTCAGTCCTAATTAGTACTTGGATGGGAAACCACCAAGGCAGTCCAGGTTTGCTACACAGAGGGAGGCAATGGCAAACCACCTCTGAACGTCTCTTGCCTCAAAAACCCTAGGTGGCTTGTTAGTAGTTTGTAGCTGTTACCTTGCTCTAATGTATTTTGGGGGTGGGAAAAATTTTTCCCCTGTGCTCAGATTTGCAAAGATATTGTGGTCTCAAGATGTATGCATCATAAGCTTCTTCTGGCAGCACTCCTGCTCTCTTCTCTTCTTCCCTTTGGGTAGCTTCAATAGGCTGATCAGGTGGATGGGTCAACCTTGTGGCAGCAAGTGGTCCCTTATAGCTCCTTCCAACTCATACTGATTTAAAGAATTGACTGCCATTTTCGACTATTCCAAAATACTGGAATATAAAGGGGAGGGGTGACTTTGCTGTTAAGTATAGTCAGCTTCCTATACGTGAGAATAAGCACTTCATGGAACTTTACATATGATTTCCAATAGAAACGTCACTTTTCTGGATTCCGTGATTAAAAGACATATTCATTTCTTCTCTTAGGCACCACCGTCCATGGTCAATAATGAACAACGTCAGCATGCTGAACACATATTCTTATCGTTTAGAAAATCAAAATCGCCATTTGCTGTCTGCAAGCATATTTTAGGTAAGTCCCAATGTGTATTTTTAAATACTTGGCCAATTGCTAAGGCAGGTGCCGCATCCTATTAAGGCATGTGACTTGCTTACCCCAAGGGCTGGACACATTAAGTCCTGCTTCACTGGCAGATCAGTTGGCTGGCTTTTCCAGCTTTCGAGTCAGAGATCAAAAAGCGAATGATTCTCCAAAATTAAAAACTTGGGGGTTTAAGGGCTCAACTTCCTAGCATTGGCATGAGCATCAACTGGCCAGCCCTGTCAGTTGCCTGCCTATTCTTTGACCATAGTTAAGTATTGCCAAATATTTCCTAAAGCCGGGAATGCTACTATGCAAACTGCACCTTTGTTTTTGTGTTATGTTATGGTGTCTGCCAGAATAGGAGAGAGGCAGCTTTCCCCTCCCCCCAGCACTGCCCAACACAGGGATAAACCAAGCAGAATATAGTAAAGAACATCTATGTGCTCCAACAGTGAGCATCTCCTAATGGAAAGAATTGGCCTGCTGCTTGCTTGCTTGCCTTTGAAAACTGACTTTAGTTTTTAATATTCACTGTTTGTTTTGTTTTGCCATCAAATTGCAGCCAATTTATGGTGACCCCATAGAGTTTTCAAAGCAAGAGACATTTAGTGGTGGTTTGCCGTTGCCCCGCTCTGCATAGTAACCCCAGACTTCCTTGGTGGTCTCCCCTGCAAGTACTAACCAGGGCTGATGCTGCCTAGCTTCTGAGATCTACCCAGATAGGGCTAGCTTGGGCCATCCAAGTCAGAGCAGTGCCTGCTGTTAGTTGATTTGCTCTATTAATTTCATTTCCTAAAATAAAGTTTAAAATACTTGATTGTTATTTAACTGGTAAATTTACCAGATCTTTTTTGACTGGTGAAATGTTTACTGTTATACCTTACCCCACCAAGCGATAAGCATGAGTCCAGATCACTGCACACAGTTCTACATGACCTCCGTGATAGTGCCACACTGTGCTGTTCCATTTTATTAATAACTGGGTGCTGTTAGATTTATACTTTTAATTTATAGTTTTATTGAGCATAGAGGCTGACTAAAAGGTTCACTATTCATAAATATCTAGTATGTGTTAAGGGGAAGATTGGTAGAATAACCCCTGGAGAGAGACATATAATGTGTATGGTATGTATAAATGGTGTCTCGTGCCTTGAAGAACTATTTTTCCTACATTTGCTAGCCAGAAGTGACTGTAGCCCTCTAAGGAAGAGAACAGAAGTCAGCAACGCCCACCACACTTCCCCAACTTCTGTGGGAGAGACGCTATGTGATTGGAATGGAAGAACATTTTTGATTCCTGAGAATGACTTTCTGACTTAGTAGGCAAGGAGTATCCAAAATATTTTGACAATATGGTAGCCATATACCTCCACATTTTGGGAATAATTCTTTGACATGTTTATTGTGTGGCTTGACTACTTATCTTGGTATATATTTGTGTGAAAAATGCCTTTAAGGTTACTTGTTATAAATTGTGGACTTACACTCTTGGGTTTCTCTGACAGAAACGAGTAAAGTGGACTATGTCCTTTTTCAAGCCGCCACAGCAATTATGGAAGCTGTTGTACGAGAATGGATTCTGTTGGAGAAAAGTAGTATTGAATCACTGCGAACATTCCTTTTAACGTATGTCTTACAAAGGCCTAAGTAAGTACGTGGTATTGTCAAAATGTTTGTATGCAGCTCCAGCAATGTTTTTCACTTATTTAGATAGATCCAAGTGGGCAGCCGTGTTAGTCTGAAGCAATAGACAAGTTGCACCTTTAAAACCAACTAAGTTTTATTCAGAATGTAAGCTTTTGTGTGCTCTGAAGTCTGCTTAGAAGCCTTAGAGCAGGGGTCCTCAAACTACGGCCCGTGGGCCAGATGCGGCCCGCTGAGGACGTTTATGCGGCCCGCCGGGTTATGGCAAAATCAGACCGGAAGTGACGTTCGACCTAAAATTGCGTTAGCAATGCACACTTCCGGCACTGGGCTGAGGCGACGGAGACAGAGTGTGAGGTGATACCGAGGTGAGGTGAGTTCCCAGGCCGGGGTGTGTGGTGTGGGGAAGGGAGAGAGATGCAGAAGACGGAGAACTGACGGCCCGCGGCCTTGTACAGTAATGGCAGTCCGGCCCTCCAACAGTCTGAGGGACAGTGAACTGGCCCCCTATTTAAAAAGTTTGAGGACCCCTGCCTTAGAGCATATGAAATCTTACATTCTGAATAAAACTTGGTCTTAAAGGTGGGACTTATCTACTGTTTTGTTCTTTCATTTATTTATTCATATGGAAACTATTCCAGTGATATGCTTCTGTTTCATAGATGCTAATAAATGGTGAATTTTTAATGTGAACTTCCTCATAAGACCTATAAATCAGATTTTCTAAATCTTTTTGCATTTTTAACCTCATTTCTTTTTTCCAATGGAAAAATATTCAGTGACCAGCAAATGGGTCAAAACTTAGACAGAGGATGTGACATAAACCTCTCCTGAAGAATGGCCAGCCTCTGGAAAGTTGTGAGCAAAGGAGAGAACTGGTAGAATATAGTAAAGAACAGAGAAAAGAGCTTTGAGAAACCCAGTCATCTCTGCTCTAATTAGTTATTCACAGTTAGTTATTCAACATTTTAAACATTCAGTCATCAAAATTTCATTTACGTAATCTCTCTGCTAGGGATGGACATGAACCAGCTGATGAATTTGGGCTGGTCCATTGTTGGCTAAGTGATGTTTGCCGACTGAAGAACTGCTACAAACTTTCACAAAAACAGCTCTCCACTGCTCAGCTGTTTGATCTAAATGGCTCTGAGCCATTTATAACTGCTGTTTTCTGCTCCTTGCTGCATTTCGCAGGAAGCAGGGGTTTCTAAACAGCTGAGCAGCGATTCTCAACTGTTTGGTTTAAATGGCTCGAGCCATTTAAACCCTACTTTCTATGAAAAGCTGCAAGAAGTAGAGTTTAAATGGCTCAGAGCCATTTGCCCCTGCTCAGCTGTTTGGAAATCCCTGGTTTCTGTTTCCTACAGCTTTTTGTGGGGAGTGAAAACCCCTGCTTCTGCTCCCCACGAAAAGCTACGGGGAGCAGAGAATAGGGTTTAAATGGCTCTGAGCCATCATTCAGCTGTTTGGTAACCCCTGCTTTCTGCTTCCTGTGAAAACCATGGAGAGCAGAAAGCAGGGATTAAAGCTGTAAATAGCTCATGAACCAATACAAACTAGATAAATTCAGAAATCAACCTTCTGATTCATATGGATTCATGGTTCACTTCATGGTTCAGCTACAAACCATGAGCTGAACCAAACCACAAACATGCAGTTTGTGCCCATCCCTAATCTCTGCTCATGTCTGTGAAGTTTCTGCAAGTTTTCTCATTTTATTTTTAAATTCCAGTTGCAGTGCTTCTATGCTTTTGAAGATATTAAGTTCAAATGTTAGTGTCCTAAATTTGGCACTGAAATTTATTTCCCTTCTAAAGTAAACAGGTTCATCTTTTGGTAATTTGAGACCAGGCAGTCTAGCTCCACAGGGGAAAAATTACATAGTTTATGACCTGTGCCCATATCATTACAGCTAAAAGAGTTTAGTAGAATCATGCAGCTTTATTTTATAAATTGAAGAGATGCTGGAAAACATTAGAAGGAGTCCTACTGATCTGAATTGAACTCACTTTCAAAAAAGTACAATTTAAACAGCCTAAGCATCTCAGATTATTCAAGAAAGCAAACTTGCTTTGTGTTTAATTTTACATCCATATTTTGAACTGGAGAGCATCATAGAGCTACTGTCAGTCATGGTTATGAATTCCCCCAAATTACAGTGATCTGTTGAATCATAACACTTGGAAGTCTGCAAAGGAGGAAATAACAAAAAATGTAAGTTGTCATAAATAATGCAATACCATAACCAGTTAGCAATTCCAAATATATAAAAATGGGGAGTACAGAAGGAGAACTGAAGAAATATTTTATACACAATGTAGTAAGTGATGCAGCCCAGTCCTTTGCATGTTTACTTATAAGTAAATCCCACTGTATTCAGTGGGTCTTGTTCTGCAGTAAGCATACATTGCATAATATCTCAGAGATAAAACTCTGGATTAAATTTTATTCTTTGTATGGCTATTCATGTGATTTTTTTTTACTGCATTTATACACTTCATTTCTCCCAAATGGGGATTCCATGCATCTGCTGGAGTATGACTTTAGCTACTGTGACTGACTGTACTTTTTAAGAGGCTTAAAAGAGCTGCATAGACAGCTACAGGACTGTGAAAGGTCAATTCTTCACAAAGCTAGAGAGCCTTGAGTAATAGGTTGCTCCAGGCAATCTGATTGGTCAGCTTCAGCTGAGTAGAAAAAAAGGTCTGGTGGAAGCTATATGCTGAGGAGAGTGAATGAGATTCCTGCCTTAACTAAGAGACATGTACTAAGACCATCTGGAAATAGCCCTGACAGAAAAGGATTTAGTGCTGACAAAGTCAGATTTCAGCTATGAACTGAATACAGTCTGAATTCAGCATTAGCTGAGAGCAGTTTGAATGCAGACTGAGAACTGAGAGAAAGTTGGCAAGGATTTGGGTAGTAGAGAAGACTCCCATTCAGGCCAAAGGAAAGGGGATAGATTTTCTAGAGAAAGAAGAAGAATCCCTACCCAGTCAAACTGGGAGACTTATCTTTGAGGACAACAGAGATCTCTGGTCTGGTGTGATTAGAAACTGCCTTTAGAGTCCTAAAAGTCTGTTAACAACTCAAGAAGAGTATTGTGTTCCAAGTACTGGGAAGAGGGTACCACTTTTCAGGGAACCAAAAGAGTCAACATTTATACCAATAAAGTGTATTAGAGCAAGGGTGTCAAACATAAGGCCTGAGGGCCAGAACCAGCCCGTCCAGGGCTCTTATGTGGCCTGCGAGCAACAGGTGCAAGGGAGGGAATAGAAGACTGCTCAGGGAGAGGAGTGTGGCTTCGGCACAGTGGAACAACTTCATCTGCAGCTGTCAAGCAGCATGGGGGCATCTGCCCAGTGCCGCATCCACTGGCAATTCTGTCTATCCATGTGGGTTTTCCTCTATACCCCCTCCCAGCCCATGAAGTTTTGCAGTGAGGACACACCAACGTGGAGCTTACAAACTGCTGTCCTTTATACAGTTTATATCTCTGGTACCCGGTGTTATGTTTTATGGCACACATGGCCCATTCCAACAAAGTGACATTTATGTCAGATCCACCCTTGTAACAAATGAGTTCAACTCCTCTATATTAAAGTGTTGTGGAAAGCACTGGAACAAAAGCCTCTCATTAGAAAGATCTAATATACCGGTAATTTAAGAACCTCTTATTAGCCTGAAATACAAGAACTAAAGTTTGTGCTTGTACTACTGTTACCTCAATATTTTCAATCCTTGATTTCACCTGATCTTCCTCCTCAGTGTTAAGTAAAACCATTTGTTATTTTGAATTTTAAAAGTGTCTTAAGTGCCATTTTCAGGGGTTAAGGGCGAACCTATCCCTTCCCTCAAATTTCAGACTTAAGCAAATAGTCAGTATATATTACTGACACAGGGTAAGACAGCCAAAGCTGCTTCAGGGAAGAAGAAAACACACTCAGTCAGTGAAGGTACAGAAAAATGGAGGGAAAACTTAACCTTTGAGGGAGGGAAGTGGACAGGGTCTGTCATAGTTTACACAACCTAATTTTATTCAGGATAAGTCACTTTTTTGTATGTAGCCATATTCCATTACAGTAGAACACCAATGCCACTTGGTAATGGCAGGAAAGATTAACAAATGTTTTATGATAAAGTATTAGGCAAAAGAATCATCTATTCAATTGACAGCTATCTTATTTTTCCCCAGTAGACCCTTTGTTCCCTTGTGGTTACTCCTATGTATAAAATATGTAGCCTTTTAATGTTTACTAGCATCTTAATTTCATTAATCATGCATGTGGAAGATAGTCTACATATTTATACAATACTGAAATCTAATATAGGGTACAAATGCAAAGAGATATTGTTCAGCTTCTGCAGGCTGTCTGTGCTACTTGGAGAAGTCACCAATTTGTAGATGTAGGAACACTGCAGGATTTCTGGGAACTGAAGGACTTCACCATGTAGCCACTTCTAAAATGTGCTCACACAACAGTACTCTTTCAAGATATTGCAGTCTGTTGTTATAATGGTCTAACAAAGCCAACTGATGTCTCATGACCTCTCTGTAGTCTGTTTCTTCAAACTCTGTCCCATCCCATCCCAGGCTGGAAATGGCACAGAAGTCTCACGCACTAGTTTGGTCTAGGCAGTTTTCCTCCCTGAGCAACTCTGTGGCATCTTGATTTCATTCTCTGGGTCTGCCAGGTTTTTCAGCCTGAAACTTCCAAATAGCAGTGATGCTTGGGGCAACCAGGGTTCAGGCCCCAAACCGCTTAAACAGAAGGGGTCCAGGCCTTCCAATTGAAGAAGCTGGCTATCACATAATGGTGTAAAAGAAACATCTTTCAAATATCCTTGTATTTGGATCAACTCCAGCTGTGAGATCAGAGGACACAGTAGCCAGGCATCCCTCCCCATCATAGCTAGAGAATCTTTTCCTGAATAAGTTTAAGGTATTGCATTTAATTTATAATTATATATTTGTACCAATGTAAGCCACTGTTTGTTTATTAAATTCAGTTTGTTGGCTGCCCTTCGAAGTGTTAAATCAGTAGCGTGTTACAGTTGCTGCACTAGAGGATCAAGTTCAAAGTAGTGGCCATCACAAACAATTCAACCAAGATGCTGAATTCTTGCAAATGGAGTTGGTCTTGTGTGCTTCTATGAATCCAACAGTGGTAATATTTCAGTATGCTATGTATGTGCCTGGAATACAGAATTGAGAGCTACTGGCCCAGCAGGAAGTATGTACCACTGAGTCGTAAATATTACAGAGGCTGTAAGGCTCCAGAGATAAGAAATATTAAAATAAATATTTTTGAAGCTGACATATGGTTTAGCCTCAGAGTAAAGGCTTAAATTCTTCATATGTTCATCTCTTGGCAAAGATACTAATTGAAACAGGAAATATAACGATCGAAATTCCATTGAGAACATACTTTATGCACAGTTGGAGAATATATCACCTTTGAGTGTTGTATAAGTCTTTACATATTCCTTGGAAGCCTGGAACTGTAATGGAATTTAGTGGTTTGGTTTATGTTATTCTGGATATTGTATTTATTGGCAACTGTGTGTGTGTGAGATAACATTTTGAATTCTTCTCATAAGTAATACTAGTGTTTTGTGTATTATTTATGTGTTGGAGATATTAAGTACATTGTTTTCATTGTACAAGGGAGATATCTGGTGTTTTCTAGAATACAGACTAGCAGAAGGTCCCAGGTTCAGTCCCTGGCATCTCCAGTTTAAAAGATCAGGTAGGAGGTAATGGCAAAGACCTGAGCCTGAGACCCTGGAGAGAAGAAGAAGAATTGCAGATTTATACCCTGCCCTTCTCTCTGAATCAGAGACTCAGAGCGGCTTACAATCTCCTTTATCTTCTTCCCCCGCAACAGACACCCTGTGAGTTGCTGCTGGTCTGAGTAAACAGTACTGACTTTGATGGATCAAAGGTCTGCTTCATCATAAGGCAGCTTCATGTGCTTCTCTGTTTAGTACTGTAGGTACTTTTATAAAGCATAAATGAAGAGGGTGTCTGGCTCACTGCTGAGACTAAAGATTTAATATTTTGAATTGTTATTTACAGCCTCCAGAAGTATGTACGGGAACAGATATTATTAGCAGTAGCAGTAATAGTGAAACGAGGATCATTAGACAAATCAATTGACTGCAAGAGCATTTTTCATGAAGTCAGCCAGTTGATAAGCAGCGGTAACCCCACTGTGGTAAGTGCTTATGATTTTAAATATACTTTAACTCTACAACCTTAGATTCCTGAAGCTTCAGTTATGATAACAGGAAAATGCTGCTTGTAGAAAACATTTGCATTCTTAAATGGAAGATGAATAAGCAGTTGTTTATATTACATTTAGAAATCCCAGCACAGTGACAGGGTGAATCTTCATAGCATCAAGTTAAATCATTATATTGTGTAAAATCTTGGACTCAGATTTGGCATTTAAAAGCAGAGGTAATAATTTTTTTAATCTTCTTTGTGCTTCATTATGTATTTCCCAGTCACATTAAATGTGATAACTTTTCTAAATGCTAGGATTGGAGTACCAAACTTGTTTGAAGCAACACAACAGTTTGATATCAAAGTGGATTTTCGTTAGCTAGCAATGATTCCCTCACAGTCGGTTCAGTTTACATCTGTCCCTCTCTGTGCCCTGTCTATGATTCAGCTGTTGGAATTATCTGAGGAAAGACCTTTTCCATTCCCCAGGGAAGTGGTGTGGTTGGGCAGAAGGGGTGTGAGCAGCCACAGAACTGAAAATGGCAATACAAAATTTACTCATGTTACATTCTTTGAATCAGATGAGGAAATATCCTCCACCCTCTCATGAAGCTCTAAATAGATTTACAGCACCTTATTTCCACTTCTGTATTTAGTTCAATTCCATATACTGAGCCAGAAGATGAAGTTAAAAAGGGTTCCATTGTGGAGATGAGTTCCATATATTTCAAATTGAAAGCAAATGCTTTTCTTAATTTAAAGCTTGTCTGGAAATAAGACTTTGTTTCCTGATGAAGTCCATGGGAAGCACAGGTGCTTTGTGCTTGAGAAAATTTGAAGGGGTATAGTAAGAGTAATGCATCCCATGGCATGAAAGTACAAAGAGTAGAAATATTTTTAAAACTTCCTTGCCTGGAGGGAGCAACATTAAGTGTACTTGAATCCAAATTCCCTTTTTAGCAGAAATCTGTTCTGTCTAAATGATGAATTGTTTCATACTGAAAGATTTCATATGATTATATTTTGTTGGTGTGTGCATTTTCCTAAGTTAAATATATTTTCTAGCTAAAACCGTAGAGCTTTCAATAAAATTGAGCTCAGTTATTAGATGTGCTTGTCTTTTCCTGAGGTCCAGAGGATTTAAGGAGCCAATATCTTCAGGTGTGACACCTAGCTGTGAAAACTTATCATCTAGTGTCCTGAACCAAGAGCTATAAGCTGAATCTCAGCTCAAGAGATACCAGAGACCATCTGTTGGAACAGCATACAAGATGTTAACTCTAAAATTTAAAGAATGGAGCCATGTTAGTGGTTCAGCTGGTTTAATGCCTTTCTGTAGCCTGACTGCCAGGGTGGCAATATATGAAGGGAGGCCCTCTCTATCCATAAAGGAAGGAATTATCATCCACTGACTAATTAACCACCATGATTCAAATTGGAACACCATAGAGAAACTGGGCAAGGGCTCAAGTTTTAAAAACCTGTAGTGCTACTGGAAAGTACTGAGCACCCTCCGTATAATAGAAGTGAATGTTGCTTTTATCACTCCTAAAACTTGATTAAGCTTTTTGCCTATGATGATCCCAATTTAGATTAAAGGGGAACCAAACACTCAAATACTTGTAGTTTTTACCTGATCAATTTCATGATCATTAGGACCCAGGGAATGTTGGTATTAGATGGAGTCTTTCTAAAGACCAAGACCTTGGATTTAGAATAACTGGTGATCACAAGTTCCTAAAACCAACTCTAGTTCTAGAAAGCAAAAGAGCACCATCCTCATATAACAAAATTGAAATGGGTTGCTTAGCTAAGATGAAAAGGCAACATTGGTGTCTCTGGAGAAGGAGGAGGAAGGGTGGTAGTGGTATTTATAACCTGCCCTACACTCCTCAGCTTACCATTTGCTTTCCTTTCCTCTCCCCACAACAGACACCCTGAGGTAGGTGGTGCTGAGAAAGCTCTGAGAGAGCTGCTCTTGAGGGAACAGCTCTGAGAGAACTTGTGACCAGTGTTTCCTCTAAGCTGAGTTAGCGTGAGCTAGCTCACAGGTTTTTAGCTTCCAGCTCACACATTTTTGTCTTCGCTCAGGAAGGATGATCCCAGAGTACACTAATTTAGTTGTAGCTCACAACTTTAATGCCAGTAGCTCACAAAGTAGAACTTTAGCTCACAAGACTCTGCAGTTTAGAGGGAACATTGCTTGTGACTGACCCAAAGTTACACCAACAGGTGCATGTGGAGGAGTAGAGAATCAAACCCAGTTCTCCAAGTTTAAAGTCCTTGCTCCTAACCGCTCCTAACCACTCCTAACTACACGAAACTGGTTCTTAGGTGCTCAGTAGATCTTTTAAATATTAATTAAAATGCAAAGGAGCCAATAGACAGCTTCACTTGATCCTCCAGTTTGGTGGAGAGCCAGTTGGTGTAGTGGTTAAGTGTGCGGACTCTTATCTGGGAGAACCCGGTTTGATTCCCCACTCCTCCACTTGCACCTGCTGGAATGGCCTTGGGTCAGCCATAGCCCTGGCAGAGGTTGTCCTTGAAGGGGCAGCTGCTGTGAGAGCCCTCTCCAGCCCCACCCACCTCACAGGGTGTCTGTTGTGGGGAAGGAAGGTAGAGGAGATTGTGAGCCGCTCTGAGACTCTTCGGAGTGGAGGGCGGGATATAAATCCAATTTCTTCTTCTTCTTCTTCTTCTTCTTCTTCTTCTTCTTCTTCTTCTTCTCCTTCTCCTTCTCCTTCTCCTTCTCCTTCTCCTTCTCCTTCTCCTTCTCCTTCTCCTTCTCCTTCTCCTTCTCCTTCTCCTTCTCCTTCTCCTTCTCCTTCTCCTTCTCCTCCTCCTCCTCCTCCTCCTCCTCCTCCTCCTCCTTCTCCTCCTTCTCCTCCTTCTCCTCCTTCTCCTCCTTCTCCTCCTTCTCCTTCTCCTTCTCCTCCTCCTCCTCCTCCTCCTCCTTCTCCTCCTTCTCCTCCTTCTCCTCCTTCTCCTCCTTCTCCTCCTCCTCCTCCTCCTTCTCCTTCTCCTTCTCCTTCTCCTTCTCCTTCTCCTCCTCCCCCTCCCCCCCTCCTTCTCCCCCTCCTCCTCCTCCTCCTCCTCCTCCTTCTCCTCCTCCTCCCCCTCCCCCCCCTCCTCCCCCCTCCTTCTCCCCTCCTCCTCCTCCTCCTCCCCCTCCCCCTCCCCCTCCTCCCCCCTCCTCCCCCCTCCTCCCCCCTCCTCCTCCCCCTCCTCCTCCCCCTCCTCCTCCCCCTCCTCCTCCCCCTCCTTCTCCCCCTCCTCCTTCCCCTCCTCCTTCCCCTCCTCCTTCCCCTCCTCCTCCTCCTCCTCCTCCTCTCAGAGAGCTGTCCATCAAGTGCAACATATCTGGGTGGATGTGTTTGTATAAAGAAGACTAATAAGCCATAGAATGTGACCATCTATAGATTTCCCTTTAATTTCCCCCAGAGATACCTTCTAGGTACAGGGTCAAATGCTGCCTTTAAATACATAAAAGCAGCAAAAAGGAACTTCTCTAGGGAACAAATATTTATAGGCTAAATGAGTGAGAGCTGCACAGTGATCTAAAGTACTGTGGCCTAGCTGGAAACCAATTTGCTCTGGACCAAGAATATTAGACTGCTGCACCCAGTCTTACAATTGGTCCAGAAAAGGTGATAATTTGCTGACTCAACCCTAGAGCCAGTTTTATAAATTGGGACAATGATGCCCTCTTGCCATGATGTGGAGTTGTGTCCTGAGTTGTTAACATAAATGAATAACATAGCAAGTAATGGTACCCACCAATCCAAGTTATTTCTAATTGCTTCTAATTGAGGAGCAGATAAGAGGGGAAGGGTAGGTGCCTCCTGCCAAATACAAGGCAGAAGAAGAACAAAATAGTTCTTTATGGAATACTGGAATATTTATATACCCAGTTTTCTGCCACACAATCAAAAGCAGTTTCTATTATTTGCATTGCATTGGAATGGGTACCTGGGCTAATTTATACAATATTTTCCATTCTTTGAGTTAAAGGACAAGAAAGTATGTGTATCCTCTCCTAATTTCCTCAGATAATGCAATATGTTGTTTAAAATCATTTGATACAATGCTATGAATAACTGTGCTTGTGGTCTTCATGTTGAAGATGGATATAATACAATTAGGATGCAGCATAAACTATTCCCTCCCCAAAACCCACATTTTTATTACAGTTCACATCCTGAGGCGTGACTGTGACTGGAGAAAATGAGTCCTTCACAGCCACATAAAGTAATGAAAATGCATAAATAAAAGGATTACTGAAGGAGGATGGGGAAATGGCTGAGAAGCTGAATGCATTTTTTGCCTCCGTCTTCACCGTGGAAGATGAGAAGTGTTTGCCCGCCCCAGAACCACTAATATTGGAAGGGGTGTTGAAAGACCTGAGTCAGATTGAGGTGACAAAAGAGGAGGTCCTACAACTAATAGACAAATTAAAAACTAATAAGTCACCGGGTCCGGATGGCATACATCCGAGAGTTCTGAAAGAACTCAAAGTTGAACTTGTGGATCTTCTAACAAAAATCTGTAATCTTTCATTGAAATCTGCCTCCGTTCCTGAGGACTGGAAGGTAGCAAATGTCACCCCCATCTTTAAAAAGGGTTCCAGAGGAGATCCGGGAAATTACAGGCCAGTCAGTCTGACTTCAATACCGGGAAAGTTGGTAGAAACCATTATCAAGGACAGAATGAGTAGGCACATTGATGAACACGGGTTATTGAGGAAGACTCAGCATGGGTTCTGCAAGGGAAGATCTTGCCTCACTAACCTGTTACATTTCTTTGAGGGGGTGAACAAACATGTGGACAAAGGAGACCCGATAGATGTTGTTTACCTTGACTTCCAGAAAGCTTTTGATAAAGCTCCTCATCAAAGGCTCCTTAGAAAGCTTGAGAGTCATGGAGTAAAAGGACAGGTCCTCTTGTGGATCAAAAACTGGCTGAGTAATAGGAAGCAGAGAGTGAGTATAAATGGGCAGTCTTCGCAGTGGAGGACGGTAAGCAGTGGGGTGCCGCAGGGCTCGGTACTGGGTCCCATCCTCTTTAACTTGTTCATAAATGATTTAGAGTTGGGAGTGAGCAGTGAAGTGGCCAAATTTGCGGATGACACTAAATTGTTCAGGGTGGTGAGAACCAGAGAGGATTGTGAGGAACTCCAAAGGGATCTGTTGAGGCTGGGTGAGTGGGCGTCAACGTGGCAGATGCGGTTCAATGTGGCCAAGTGCAAAGTAATGCACATTGGGGCCAAGAATCCCAGCTACAAATACAAGTTGATGGGGTGTGAACTGGCAGAGACAGACCAAGAGTGAGATCTTGGGGTCATGGTAGATAATTCACTGAAAATGTCAAGACAGTGTGCGTTTGCAATAAAAAAGGCCAACGCCATGCTGGGAATTATTAGGAAGGGAATTGAAAACAAATCAGCCAGTATCATAATGCCTCTGTATAAATCGATGGTGCGGTCTCATTTGGAGTACTGTGTGCAGTTCTGGTCGCCGCACCTCAAAAAGGATATTATAGCATTGGAGAAAGTTCAGAAAAGGGCAACTAAAATGATTAAAGGGCTGGAACACCTTCCCTATGAAGAAAGGTTGAAACGCCTAGGGCTCTTTAGCTTGGAGAAACGTCGACTGAGGGGTGACATGATAGAAGTTTACAAGATAATGCATGGGATGGAGAAAGTAGAGAAAGAAGTACTTTTCTCCCTTTCTCACAATACAAGAACTCGTGGGCATTCGATGAAATTGCTGAGCAGACAGGTTAAAACGGATAAAAGGAAGTACTTCTTCACCCAAAGGGTGATTAACATGTGGAATTCACTGCCACAGGAGGTGGTGGCGTCCACAAGCATAGCCACCTTCAAGAAGGGGTTAGATAAAAATATGGAGCAGAGGTCCATCAGTGGCTATTAGCCACAGTGTGTGTGTGTGTGTGTGTGTGTGTATATATATATATATTTGGCCGCTGTGTGACACAGAATGTTGGACTGGATGGGCCATTGGCCTGATCTAACATGGCTTCTCTTATGTTCTTATGTTCATTACCCTCTCACCCAAACTGGTCACAATCAGTGAAAATCTGTTCATATTCTTATAAAAAGTATTGTGAGAGGAACTTAGGATGAGACCTATCCTGCCTGGTACATGTTTTCCATCTTTTAGTCGACCGAAAACCACTTAAGGAATCTTTTTCATGGGGTGGGGGAAAGCACAATAAGAGAAACTGTTGGATCAGCAATAGAGAATAACAGCTGATCAGGTTCCAGATTTGTGTCCTGTAAGAACTGCCAGACAAAAGAGCAGTCTATTTTGGGATTGTTCCATTCTTAAGCAAAGACCCAAACTGCCAGTGGTCATGATCTGGATTGGAGTGGTAATAGTTAACGTCTATGGGAACTTCTCCGTTCTTCCTCTCCCTTTTGGGTCATTGTTGTTTTTGATATATTTCAGGCTGACTGCTCAGTCTCCCCAGTAAAGCTGATGCTCTCCACCAGAAAGGCTTTGAGTTGGGGGAAACTCATTGATTCTGGAATAGCTTTACTTACAGATACGTACTCTTCTGTGTTACGTACATGTTGTGGGTTGTGAAAGAGTGCTCTCCACCAGAAAGGCTTTGAGTTGGGGGAAACTCATTGATTCTGGAATAGCTTTACTTACAGATACGTACTCTTCTGTGTTACGTACATGTTGTGGGTTGTGAAAGAGTGTAAAATATCTTGCTTGCAATTTGAAGTCCATTTTTCCTCTTCCTTAAAAGTGGAACTATTAATAGATGTTTTTCCCATGCCACACCTTGATTAAAATTTGATATGGCTGCCAAGGTCCAAATAAAACTACCTTGGAAGGCAGGTCTGAGGTAATTGTCCACTCCTGATCTAGAGCTTTAAATAGGCAACTAGACACTTGTTTGTGTGAACTGCAAAGTGTATTTTAAACACAGGGAACTTTTAAAAAGCCATTAACATTTACAAGAAGGGGTGTTGATAGGAGGCATATACAATTAAAAGCAGCTACAGTGGGTGTGTCCTAATGAAAATGGCCTTATCTCTTGTACCTTTTTGTGCTGTTTCCTACATGATGGACGCAGCTATTGGTAGAAGGCCCATGACTAATTTTAGCCAGCTCAGTTAATCTTTTCCACCATTGATTCCAAGATGTTGAGAAAATGAATGTGGGATAGACTCCTTTAACCACAAATGCCTGTAGTTCCTTGGCACTGGATCTTGGCACTCAATATGTTTTCTGCTTTAGCTATTTTTTTCCCGAGACGTAGCACACAAGCTACATTACTCGCATTAATTCATAAAAATAGTCCATTCAAGAAATTGAATTCTGTTTAATGTGTTATGTGAACCGTGTCTTCCTGACTTCTGGGAGATCTCCCACAAGACAGGGAGTGTGAAAAGTTCAAAAACTGGTTAAGTTGGCATCTTAATTAAATTAAAAATAAATTTGCACTAGCTCTTTTATGTCTGTATCGTGGCTACCTTGCAATGTCACAGTAATCTGTGTTAATCACTCCCTCATCAGGCAGAGGCAGTCTCTTTTCCTGCAACCAGAATGAACTGTTGAGAATTTCACTATTAAGTATTATTCAGGACCAAACATAAGAGCTCTTGATGGATTAGAACCAGTGATCCATCGGGTCCAGCATCCTATTTCACACAGCAGCCATTCAGTTGCCCTGGAGGACTGAGCACAGAGGCCAAGGCTTTCCACTAATGTTGCCTCCTAGCAGTGGTTTTTAGAGGTGTTCTGCTTTTGACTATGGAGGTGCCCTAGTAGTAACCATAGACCTATTGTCCATTAATCTGTCCATTAACCATGGACCTATTGATGGACCTATTGTCCATTAATCTGTCTAGTACCCACTTAAAATCATCTATATTCTTGGCCATCACTACATCCGGTGTCAATATTTCCTTTTGTTAACCTCTGTGCTAAAATAGATGCTTGGTAAATATAGCCTCATATAAAATGAAGGAATTAATCAGACTCATTTGTAAGGTAGCTGTTTGGGAAATGTTTTGGTTTCAGAATTTTTGTTACTGTCTCTGTTTCCTCCAGTTGTATTAGTTGCAAGTTAACTCTTGAGTGATGTTATCAAATACTTCCTGTGTTCTTGCGCATCAGTTAACAGTGACAATATGGATTTCATTGAAGCATTTGTGAAGAATGGCAGCCCTTTAAATCATCTCAACAGTATCTGAATATGATTCAAGGCAGTAGGATTAGTTTCAGATGCAGTAGTAATACAACTATGAAGCACATAAACCTTTTGCCCTAAAGTGCATCAAAACTTTTCACTCCTCTAGGTGTAGATACAAAGAAGTGGCATTTTCCAGATGGTTTTGTTTCCTGTCCTTTTCTGTTTAAGTGCTTTATAGAGTTTACTGGACACAGCCAAGTGCTGCTTTTCACGCTTGGGACTGGAGCACAACTGTCTGATGGAAGCGCAACAATTTTAGCTGCTGAAATTAATTCTCTGATTATATTCTGCATTTTGGACAGGTGTACACTAGCCCCTGTATTTTCCTAAGCAGTCTTTGAACTCTTATCCCTTTCATCCTCTGTAACCTAACCACTCAAATAAAGTAGTGCACGTATGCCACCAGCAGCCCCTAGACACAAGTGTGAAATCCCTTCAAACATTCATTATGACTTTTAACTTTCATTTTAAATGATGTTCTTTTTGCAGGCATGAGTTGCACCATGTCATTGCACAGTTACACACAGAAGTACACTTTCCAGTACAATACATTTCCTATGTTTCTAAAGCGGGTTTTTTTTTTGAGGGGGGGTGCATTAAATCTTCAATTAAAAAAAAGAATTATTGTCTGGACTGCACTGCTTCAACCGGGTGTCTGATTGCCAAGTTAATCTCCCTTTGCACATTCTCATTGATCTTCTGTTAGAGCAGCTGAAAGTCTCTTTTAAGTATGGCAAACTTTTATAAAGTATATTCCTGGTAGTAAAGCCCCACTGGGGTAAGTGCCAGGCTATTCTAAGAGACAATCCATTCTCCAAACAAGAGAACTATTTTATTTTGTCAGATGGAGTTATTGTTTGGGCATGTAGTTTATTCATGTGGTGGAACTTATGAAATTTCTGGTGAGTGAGATAGACTCATTTCATGAGATGTGCTCTTCACTGGTATGAAACTAATGTTCTGTCTCCAGTACATTCTGTAAAAGTTTACTTTTTAACCTTATTATCAAAAGCTGACCTTTTAAGCAGTTTTAGTGTCTGATTTTGAAGAATCAAATTTAATGGCACATTATCAGGATCTCTGCAGACTCACATGGTATAAATATAAGGTCAGTATAGCCATGGTTAGAAGATGAAAGATACACTGTAGGGTTGTTTACTTCCCTGCCCTTCTTCTCTCTCTCTCCACTCAAATCATAGTGTATTATGGAGTGCTCTGTGCTAAAAGGGATTATGCAAATCATGAGGCAATTCTGGTTAATCATGGTTAACATCAGTGCAGATGTGTAAAGCAAGCCGTGCAAGGCAGGGAGAATTCATGTAGGGAATGCTCTGATATCTTAACCAGAAAATCAGGAACATGTTGGCACTGGGTTACTATAATGATATAGTACTGCAGTAGAAACCAATTGGGAAGATCCAAAGGACCACAAGTAGAGCTCTGTGGAATTGATCTTTCCTGACTCCTTCTTTCAGCTGCAACCCACGGTGCTCCACAAAATCCTTTTCCTGAGTTCAGGACTTCCAGGAATAGTGTGGGATGTAGGAAGGAGGAATTAGCAAAAACAAAAACTTCCTCCCACAAATGGAATTTTCTTTGATAGTACAAAACATAGATGCAGGTCTGCTACTCTAGCAAGATTGTAGGGTGTTGTTTTGTGATGGGCTAAAGACAAGGAGAACCAGGATTTAGAACACTGTCTGAGACCACACTTTAAGACTAGAACTATAACAAGCATTGATTCCTGGAGCAGGCAATGAGTGTACTTTTAGAAAAGAAAGTTTTTCTTAGAGTGTACTTGTGCACCAAACTTAGTATTGCAATAGGCTACTAAATTAAAGCTTAAAGGCATATTGCACATAAAAGACTTCCCCTCCCCAGTCTGTCTGGGATTCATACAGTAAGGAAGAATGTTAATTTTGTGTATACTAGCTGAGATAACTAGCTGTCTGTGGGGTCAAGGTACTGACATCAGAGGCATTTCTGAACAAAGATGTTGCAGTTGGTGGGTGGATGGCACTAGTGTCAGCTGTTGGGTGACCTCGCATAAATAGTATCATCACGACTTTAATCTTTCGGGTGTTCAGAGGTAGTGTGCATATTTCCGTTTAACCCTTGGACACTTGCCGGCATGCATGACCCTTTTACAATTCCTGTTCCTCTGTCCATCCATGGCACCTTGGCTCCAAATAGTCTAGGAGTAAATCCAGTATTTGTATACATCTATTGTGTATATCTCCATTGTGCAAAGAACCAAAATATGGTACTTTTAATACTAATATAACATACGAAGGACTTGGGCATATTAGAGCTTTCCTTAGTAAAGATGTAGTGATATTTTCATGAATAACTTGGTGAGTTAAAAACTAAATTGAACAAATGTGGAGGAAAGGGTACAATAATGCATATATTTCAAAAGTACAAACTTCATGCAACTGGCAGTTTTAGATCAAATTCTTTTGTATGGATTATGAGTGCATTATTCCATGCCTGCATCTCACAGTTTCTCAGAAGACTCCATGACATGGATGCTGTTTCAGTGTTTTCAGGCTACATAAACATTGGCCTAGCATTGGGGAGACCTGAGCTCAAAAATCCCCACCCACAGCCTTTGGTTACTGTGGGCTAGTCATCCTGACTGAGCCTGTACTCCCTTCCTGAAAGAGTTATTAAGATAAAATGGAGAAGAACTCTGTGCTCCTGGAGCAAGAGTGGAATAAAATACAATAGAAAAAAAATCCTCCTATTAAGGTATTAGCTAGAATCTGTTTTGTGGTGTTGGCTAGGATCTGTCTTACCAGCAGGCCCATATAACTGGGTTTTTTTTCCTGGAGAGGGTTGGGAACACTAATTTAATTAATGAAGCATAAACAAGAGGAGAGGGGGTTTTAGCGACCAGGAGAAGTCTGGCAGATCTGGGAGGGGGTACAGTCCCCACCTAGTTATAGCCTTGTTTACCAGAGAGATTAATAAACACTGGATGATGCTAGACCATTCCCTAATAAATAATCCTGTCTGAACAATGCAAAACTTTAAAGCTTCAGAGCTTGAAAACTGGAATCTTATATAAGGGTGACAGTGAACCAGTAAGAGTTGACTGACTCATAATGGCATGCTGCCCTTTCAGACAAATAAGGCTTTATAGAGATGGCTGAAATGTCCCACAAAGCCAGGATCTGTGTCTAATCCATTGCTTTTAGAATCCACTCAGTTCAAGTATTTCATTTGCCAGGCTTGTTCCCTTGTATACGGAATGTCTGTGTGGATCCAAAGCATTCCCAGCACCCCCAGTGTTCTGGTAAAATTCAAGGGGTGACTATTTTAATTTGCAAAAATAGTAGGGTGCCTTTGTTAGCAAGTTTTCATTTTAGCATAAGCTTTTGTGGACTTGGGGTCCTCTTTGTTACACAACTACCTAGTCCATGAAGGTTTATGCTGGAGTTAAAAATATTGTTAGTCTTTTAGGTGCCCTAAGACTCCTGCCTATTTCTAGTAAAGCTGGTTTCTGTACTGATGTGTGTATGTATAGTGTGTGTGTGTATATACACACACATACACAGCCAGGGAGGAAGTGGGGCCGTTGGATGACCAAGGGGTAAAAGGATCACTGAAGGACGATAGGGAAATAGCTGAGAATTTTTTTTTTGCCTGTCTTCACTGTGGAAGATGAGAAGTGCTTGCCCAGTCCAGAACCACTGATTTCGTTGGGGGTGTTGAAAGATCTGACTCAGATTGAAGTGACAAGAGAGGAGGTCATATGGCTAGTAGGCAGTTTAAAAATTGATCAATCACCAAGCCCAGATGGCATACATCCAAGAGTTCTGAAAGAATGCAAATGTGAACTTGTGGATCTGGAAGGTAGCTAATGTCACTCCCATCTTTAAAAAGAGTTCCAGAGGAGATCCAGTAAATTACAGGCCATTCAGTCTGACTTCAATACCGGGAAAGTTGGTGGAAACAGTTATTAAAGAGAGAATTAGTAGGCATATTGATGAACAAAAGCTATTGAGGAAGACTCAGCATGGGTTCTGTAAGGGAAGATCTTGTCTCACTAACCTCTAAATGTTCTCTGAGGGGGTGAACAAACATGTGGACAAGGGGGACCAAATAGATGTTGTTTACCTTGACTTCCAGAAAGCTTTTGATAAAGTTCCTCATTAAAGGCTCCTAAGGAAGCTCAGTAGTCATGGGGTAAAAGGACAAGTCCTCCTGTGGATAAAAAATTAATAGGAAACAGAGTGAGCATAAATGGGCAATTTTCATAGTGGAGGGTGGTAAGCAGTGGGGTACCGCAGGTCTCAGTACTGGGTCTGATGGTTTTTAACTTGTTTGTTAATGGTTTGGAGTAAGCTGCAAATTGGTTAAGTTTGTGGATGACACTAAATTGTTTGGGGTGATGAGAACCAGGGAGGATGTTGAGGCCCTCCAAAGGGATCTGTCAAGGCTGGGCGAGTGGGCATCAACGTGGCCACTGAGGTTCAATGTGGCCAAGTGCAAAGTAATGCACATTGGGGTCAAAAATCCTAACTATAGATACACATTGATAGGGTCTGAATTGATGGAGAGAGATCTTGGATTTGTTGTAGGTAACTCATTGAAAATGTCAAGACAGTGTGCAACTGCAATAAAAAAGGCCAACACTATGCTGATGATTATTAGGAAGGAAATTGAAAACGAATCCGCCAGTATCATAGTGCCCCGTATAAATGGATGGTGCGGCCTCATTTGGAATACTGTGTATAATTCTGGTCACCACACCTCAAAAAATATATAGCGTTGGAAAGAAGTGCAGCAAAGGGCAACAAGAATGATTAAAGGGTTGGAACACTTTCCCTATGAAGAAAGATTAAAAGGCTTTGGGCTTTTTAGTCTGGAGAAACATCAACTGAGGGATGACATGATAGAGGTTTACAAGACCATGCATGAGATAGAGAAGGTAGAGAAAGAAGTACTTTTCTCCCTTTCTCACAATACAAGGAATCATGGGCGGTCAATGAAATTGCTGAGCGGTCAGGTTAGAACTGATAAAAGGAAGTACTTCTTTACCCAAAGAGTGATTAACACATGGAATTACAGCTACAGGCAGCTACAAGAATAGATGGCTTCAAAAGGGGATTGGATAAATGTATAGAGCAGAGGTCCATCAGTGGCTATTAGCTGCAAGGTATATAGATGGAACTCTCTGTCTGGAGCAAGTGATGCTGTATATGCTTGGTGCTTGGGGGTGCAGCAGTGGAAGGACTTCTAGTGTCCTGGCCCCATTGGTGGACCTCCTGATGGCATCTGGTTTTTTGGCTGTTATGTGACAGAGTTATGGACTGGATGGGCCATTGGCCTGATCCAACATAGCTTCTCTTATGTTCTTATATAAAGTAAATTCTGTTCCAATACTGGAATCTTTTGGAGATGGAGGAAAAAGTTTGTGAAAACATTTTAGAATTGATTCATTTCTTCTAAAATATCTTATGTCATGTAGCCCAATGATCTTCTGTCTTTTCTTTTTTTTTTTTTCCGTCTTTTCTGACTTAGGACTCACCTTTAACCTCATCATGGAACACCCTGAGCTGCAGGCACATGACTGGAAATCATGTTGCAGCACAGCATTTAAAGAAAATTTAGTGTATTTATTTGCTTCATTTATACCCCGGCTTTCTTTCCAGTGGGGACCTGAGGCAGTTAATGTTATTCTCTCTTCCTCCATTTTAACTTGAAAATCACCAACCTGTGAGGTAGGATAGGTTGAAAGCGTGTGATAAGGTCACCCAGCATCTAAGGCAGAATGGGGATTCAAACTTGAGGCTTCCCGAGCCTAGTCCGACATTGTAACCATTATGCCATGTTCGCTCTCAAGAAGATGAGGAGACAGTTACGATGTTATGGGGTGGGGGTGGGACTTCTGTGCTTGGAAGTATGTATGGAGTGGTAAAGGACTGACTGGTGATGGTGACTGAGCAACCAATTAGTCCCGGCAGCAATTAAAGTGTTCAAAGGTGACTGAGCCAGGCTGGCGGTGAGGAGGAGAATCATAAGGGAGAGTTTTTGTGGGAAAGGAGGTCTGTGAACCTGGGTGATGCAGTGGTTAAACTAGAGTGTCAGACTATGATCTGGGAGAGTCAGGTTTGAATCCCCACTTTGCCACGGAAGGTTGTTGGGTCACTCAGCCTAACCTACCCCACAGGTTTGTTGTGAGGATAAAATGGAGGAGAATGTTGTAAGTCACTGTGGGTCCTCCTTGAGGAGAAAAGTCAACGCTGAATCATAAACATGCCTGTGCTCTCTACCACTGAGGGACCTTGCCTTGATTTTATGTTGCTCTTTTCAGGGTGTGTGCAGAGAGATACAGGTGTCCTCCCTTTCTCTCTATTAATAGTGGGTCCTTTTGAAATACGGGGAAATGGCTGCTGTATAGTGACCAAGCAGACAGGTCGAAGATCACTGGCTAAATGGAAAACAAAAAGGGAGCAGATGATGGGAAATTCCACAAGAAGGCAGATACCATGTCTTAATTACTAGCATTAAATCCAGTCCTAAATACAGGAGAAAGATTAACCAGCATAGATTCCGAATGGTCTGGTACAGACTTTATTCTGCAGGAACACCAAGGTTAAGTCATCAGGAGCAGGCCATGAACTTGTGCTCCTTGCCCAGCCCACAAACTTGCCTCAGGAATCCTGCAGGGGTTGGGCTAGCTGGCTTGTATGACCCCAACTCTATTATTCTATGATCTATATGAACCCAAAAGGTTGTTTCCTCCTTACCAAACAGAGCTTGATCTAACCATGATTGGAAGATATAGAGTGCCAAATGGGCTTGTGTGTTTCTTTCCTTTCTCTTATGGAAATTTCCCCCACTTTTTCAGAGCAAACCATGGTGCAGTGTTGTATCCATCACAGCATTTTCATTAATCATAGTTAACTTGCTACCAGAGACTTAGAGCCAAACATCCAGCTACAGAAGTGCAAATATTTGGAGATATGCGTTAACATGTGTGTCTGGGATGTTCTGTATCCATCCTGCAAAAAAACTCCACATAGTTCCAGAGGGTCAGGATTCTCAGGTGGCTTTAGAGGGGGATGTAGAAACTTCACACTGTGGAACTGTATGTTTGCTGCATGTATGAGGAAAGTGCCTTCTGCTTGGGCAGTGCAACCAAATGTCACTCTCTGATTCTAGTTAGTGATGAGTTTGCAAATTAGCTTGAACTGAAGACATCATTGGAAATGCTATACTGCAGTGTTCACTGGCAAAAATGAAAGGGAAGAGGAATTCATGCATGGAAGGGGAGTAAGGAAAAGGAGTACATAAGTGCATTGAACTCTCCCTATTTCTTAACCATATTTAACAGAGGGAGTACTATTACACTTGCACTATATGCCAAGTGGGAACCTGGTTAACATTTACCATGATTAAAGGTCAGTATAGATATACCCAGAGAGGCTTGGGCCACTTCCAGCTTTTGAGGATGCTAGCCATAATATAAATTAAAAAAAATGATGATGCATGATGTTCATAAGAACAAGTTGTGAATTTATCAGATTAACCCAGAAAATTAACAGGTGCCTAAATTTGAGACCTCTACCCCTTTGAGCTAGAGACCTAGGCCAGTCTTCCTGGTCTCCTCCCATTGGTCCTGCTCTTACCTTTAAGCATAGTGTTTGTGTGTGAGTGTGGAGGCATTTGTATTCAAGTGCTCAGGGGAGCACATAACCCTGTAGCTGCTTTTGATCTCTTAATAATACTCTTAGGAGTGTTATGTTTATTTTGGGCCAATTAATTAACTGGTTCTCAAAACATAAAATTCGTAGTTGTGAGTTTAGATGTAGAATTCTAAGCTCACAATTAGAAACCTAAACTTTGAAACTTTAACACTGGTACACAGAGTATTTGAACATTTTGATTTCTCTAGAAGAATAAGTGTCACAGTGAATTAATGGAGAATTCTTGATCCACAGTTGTGTTTAATTTGTCTGATCACAACCTGAGACACTTGAAAATATTATTTCACTGTAATTCAGATTTCTAAATATCTTCTCCTTCAATTTTCACAGCAAACCCTGGCCTGTTCTATTTTAACAGCACTGTTGAGTGAGTTCTCAAGTTCAAGCAAAACCAGCAATATTGGTCTTAGTATGGAATTCCATGGTAACTGCAAACGAATATTTCAAGTAAGTTAATGGCATTAGCGTGTATATTCCTAATAAGTATTCTTAATAAGGAAAGAACAAAGTTTGAGCCCAGTGGGCTATTGCTTCAAACTAACATAGCTACCCACCTGAATTAATAAGAGAAGAACTGTTTTATTTACTAATAAATATGTGAAACAAGCATGCATAAATATAAGCAATTGTTAGATTGAATATATTAAATTATATATACTTCAAACTAGGAGTATCAAATGTGCAGCCCAGGGGCCAAATCAGGCCCCTGGAAGGCTCTTATCAGGCTCCCAAGCAACTGGCTGTCATCAGCTTCCTTTCCCCTTTCTCTTGTTTCCTTATGTATCACAGCTTGCTTTGCCAGGCTTGCTCAATCACACAGGAGCTACAGAGCAAAGCCTCTGTTTTCTCCATTGACTGAGGCTCCTCCCTTGGTGAGGAAGGGGGGAGAGGGAGAACTTGCTTTGCCAGGCTCTCTCAATTGCACAGCAGAGCTACTAAGCCAAAGTCTTTCTTCTCTTGGCTGAGGCTCCTCCCCCTCCTGGTCCCCTGGGGAAGGAAGGAGAAAGCCATAGCTTCCTTTGCCAGTTGCCTGGACTGCATGGGAGATACAAAGAAAGCACCTTAAAGACCAAAGAGTGTTACTGTTTTAAGCATGTTTTATTTTAAGGTTGGTTTTTTTTGCATTTGTCTGTGTCCTCTATAAAATTTATATCTCTGCTACCTGGCATTACATTTTATGACACACATGGCCCAGCCTGACAGGGTCTCATTTATGTCAGATCTGGCCCTCAAAGCAAATGAGTTTGACACCCCTAATTTAACCAATAATGCAATTCAATTGTAGTTTTGAAACAAAGTGGTATTTGTGGAATAGAGCTTTTACCATCTCCCTCTTTTGGAGGAGATTTGGGAGAACCACATGGGATCTCTCGGCTTGGCTTCGCGAACGAAGATTTAAGAAGGGTGCAATAGCCCACGTTTGCTGCAGGCTCGCTGGTGGCTGACAAGACCAATGTGGGACAGGCAGGTCCGGCCACAGCGGCTGCAGGGAAAAGTCTGATTTGGGGTTGGTGCTGTAGCAGTGCGATTCTTCCTCAATCTCCTTTTGTCCTCAAGACCAGCTATGCGTGCGTTCTCAAAGGAAGAGACAGCCTGGTGGATGGTGTGCCTCCATGCTTTGCGATCTGAGGCTAGATCAGACCACTGGTGATGGTTGATGTGACAGGTGCTAAGTGATTTCTTCAAGGAGTCCTTGTACCTCTTCTTTGGTGCCCCTCTATTTCGATGGCCGGTGGAGAGTTCGCCATACAGGGCAATCTTGGGAAGGCGGTGGTTTTCCATCCTAGAAATATGCCCTGCCCAGCGCAGCTGCGTCTTCAACAGCAGTGCCTCGATGCTGGTAACCTCCGCCCTCTTGAGGACTTCAGTGTTGGTCACAAAGTCACTCCAGTGGATGTTGAGGATGGTGCGAAGGCAGCGCTGATGAAAGCGCTCAAGGAGTCGCAGGTGATGACGGTATAAAACCCACGATTCGGAGCCGTAGATGAGGGTTGTCATCACAACCGCTTTGTAAACATTGATCTTTGTGCCTTTTTTCAGATGCTTGTTGCTCCACACTCTTTTGTGCAGTCGGCCAAAGGCACGGTTTGCCTTTGCCAGCCTGTTGTCAATCTCCTTGTCGATCTTGGCATCTGAGGAGATGATGCACCCCAGGTAGCTGAACTGCTGGACGGTCTTCAGAACTGATTCACCCACAGTGATGCAGGGAGGGTGATAATCTTCCTGGGGTGCAGGCTGGTGGAGAACTTCTGTCTTCTTCAGACTAACTTCTAGGCCAAATAGCTTGGCAGCCTCTGCAAAGCAGGACGTCATATGCTGCAGAGCTGATGCCGAGTGGGAGACGAGTGCAGCATCATCAGCAAACAGTAGCTCTCGGATGAGTTTTTCCATTGTCTTGGAGTGTGCCTTTAGTCGCCTCAGGTTGAACAGGCTGCCATCGGTGCGATAGCGGATGTATACACCATCGTCATCATCTAGATCTACTGCGGCTCTTTGAAGCATCATGCTAAAGAAGATCGTAAAGAGAGTTGGCGCGAGAACGCAGCCTTGCTTTACACCTGTGCCTATTGGGAAGGGCTCCGAGAGGTCGTTGCAGTGTCTGACTTGGCCTCGCTGGTCTTCGTGTAGCTGGATGATCATGCTGAGGAACCTTGGGGGACATCCTAAACGTTCCAAGATTTGCCACAGGCCTTTCCTGCTAACGGTATCGAAAGCTTTGGTAAGGTCGACAAAAGTCACATACAGAGCCTTGTTCTGTTCCCTGCATTTCTCTTGGAGCTGCCTGAGAACAAATACCATGTCGGTGGTGCTCCTGTTAGCTCTGAAGCCGCACTGGCTCTCTGGGAGGAGTTCTTCTGCAATGGTGGGCACCAGTCTGTTCAGGAGTATTCTGGCAAGGATTTTGCCTGCGATGGAGAGCAGGGTTATCCCCCGGTAGTTGGAGCAGTCTGACTTTTCCCCTTTGTTCTTGTATAGGGTGATGATGATTGCATCGCGAAAGTCCTGTGGTAATTTGCCTTGTTCCCAGCAGGTGACAAGTACTTTGTGAAGTGAGCTGTGTAGTACTGTGCCCCCATGCTTCCAGATCTCTGGTGGAATTCCATCAACTCCCGCTGCCTTGCCACTTTTCAGTTGCTTGATGGCTTTAACAGTCTCTTCTAGGGTGGGGATCTCATCCAATTCTGTTTTCACCGGTTGAAGTGGGGTGAGGTGGATTGCTGAATCTTGAACTACGCGGTTGGCACTGAAGAGAACCTGAAAATACTCCGACCACCGGTTCAGTATGGATGCCTTGTCTGTGAGGAGCACTTGGCCGTCTGCACTATGCAAGGGACTCTGAGCCTGATATGATGGACCATATACTGCCTTCAGGGCTTCGTAGAACCCTCTTAAATCACCAGTGTCTGCACACAGCTGGGTTCTCTCTGCAAGCTTGGTCCACCACTCCGCTAACCCGGAGACCACATGGGATATGGCACATGGAACTGCTATCTGTCAAAAATGGCTTCTCTCTTCTCTGAGCAGAAGTGCCTCTCTGTTCACATAATGGGGGGAGAGTTTTATTTTCAACCCGGTGAAACTAATGTGGCATCAACGACTACATATACTAAAAACCAGTTCTTGCTTTGCTGTTTGGAGAGGCATGATGAATGAACATAACGGAGAGAACAAGAGGAAAACCCCCAAAGTAAATTAAATAACTTGCCATATATGGGAGCAGTCAAGTATATTTGCTATGTAGATAATACATATTATTGTATCTAAATGGGGCCATCTGTGGGACAATCAATCCATTCCATAATAATAATAATAAGATGATATTGGATTTATATCCCGCCCTCCACTCCGAAGAGTCTCAGAGCGGCTCACAATTTCCTTTATCTCCCTCCCCCACAACAGACACACTGTGAGGTGGGTGGGGCTGGGAGGGCTCTCATAGCAGCTGCCCTTTCAAGGACAACCTCTACCAGAGCTATGGCTGATCCAAGGCCATTCCATCAGGTGCAAGTGGAGGAGTAGGGAATCAAACCCGATTCTCCCAGATAAGAGTCCGCACACTTAACCACTACACCAAACTGGCTCTAATATTTTACTGTAGTTTTGATGGTATCCTGAGGTGGAATATTATTTATAAATATACTGTTGCAGATTGTATGTCTGAAATTTGGTGCTTGACTATTTTAAGGCATTCTTCAGTTTTCTAATAGCTTAGGCATAGTTGCCTATTGTACAAGTAGCTGAACAAATTTTGTCTAACTGTATTGAACACTGAATAACATAAGTGTATTTGACTGTTTAAATACAGAAAGAAAAATGCCCTGTTGGTTCTTTCTTCAGCCTGATTAACTTTAGAGTGTCCAAGTGCAAGACTATTAAAATGTTTGAACTTATCTTGATTGTACAGGAGGATGATCTCCGTCAGATCTTCATGCTCACAGTAGAGGTACTACAGGAATTCAGCCGGTGTGAAAACCTTAATGCTCAGATGTCTTCAGTCTTTCAGCGTTACCTTGCACTAGCCAATCAGGTCTTAAGCTGGAATTTTCTTCCTCCAAATTATATCCTTTTTTAATGGACCCTTACTTTTTAGTGGGAAAGATTATGAACAGCCATCTTGTGAGAGAACCATAAGATTCAGAATATTTGTTCTTACTTCATTGACAAATGTATACTACTTGTGAGTCGCAGTGTGTGTGTGTTTTACCTATCAGTCATAATTATATCTAGCGTTATTGGGCTGAAGCTCTCCTACTAATGGGATTGCTAAGACTGGAGGATGCAGACTTAAGATTCTTCTTAATTATTAATTATCTGAGGTTGTACAATAACATACAAGTTCCTGTGGTGAAGCTGCTACTCTGTATGTCTTTCCCTTGCTCACCAGAGAAATGCTGGAGGAAGCCCCATTCAGAGTTGTTCCTGTCTCTAAAAAATTAGACCCAACGATATCATCATCTATATTCTAATGGTCAAACTGGCCAAATCTGAGAATACTTAAATCCAGAGATTGGACCTCTGAACAGACAAGATGGGCCTTTCTACAAACTTTAAGAAAACCCCAGGTTTGCAGGAAAAAATCTGAAATCTTAAAAAAAAGGGGGGGAGGGGCTAAAAACCCAAAATGATAAAAGGAACATTTGTAACTTTAAGAAACAGATGCCCTTAGTGACTGTTGCTAAGCAACCACAGCAGCAGGGATGGCTCATTTGGGTCAGGCCTGGCAGGGGATTCACTACAGTGACTTTCATGACTCACTCAGGTCCAGCTGCTTCCTACTGTTCAACAGCAGTCACTCTACGAAAGCCAGTATGGTATAATGGTTGGAGTTTCAGACTAGGCTTCAAATCCCCATTCTGTTGTGGCAGCTCACTGAATGACTTTGGACTAGTTATACATTTTCAGCTTAATTTACGTCACAGACAGGGGTGGATCGGCCATTAAGAGAGCCAGGATGCCTCCCATTGGGCCGGTGACCTCCCCGTACCTAGGCTGACCAAGCATTGTGATTGAAGGCTAGGGCTTGAAGCGAAGCAGTGCCTAGCCCACCTCAGCCCTGCATGAGGTGGGTGTCCACAGTGCACCCAAGCTCGTGAGAGAGGTGGAGAGGCAGGGTCACCTAGCCAGCCCAAGACCCGCACAAGGCAGAGGCTATAGAGCTGCCAAGCCCAGCGTGAAGCAAGAAATGCAGTGATGTCCAGCTTATCTGAGCTTCACACAAAGTGAGAAGCTCATTTTACTCACTGCTGCCTGAAACAAGGCAGGTGGTACATCTTGGCCCACCTGAGCCTCATGTAGGATGAGAGAGGAAGTGGTGCCTGGCCTGCCTGATGTTCACATGAGATGAAGAAGGCGGCAGCAGGCATGTGTGCCTAGCCAAGCCCTGCATAGCATTCTATGGCTGCATAGCACCCAGCCTGCATGAGATGAGGTAGGCAGTGATGCCCACCTGAGCTGAGGAATGCATGCTTGCTGTTCATGAGCCACACTTGAGGTTAGGAAGGTGGCAGTACCCACATGCCCTAACCCCACACAAGTGGGAGGAGGCCACAGCACGCTGCACAGCTCGCCCTGTGTGAGCCTCACTCAAGACGAGGGATGTGGCAGTGCCTGGCTCTGCTATCTGAGCGTCACATGAGGCAAAGAATGTGGCTCCTGGCCCATCTGAACTGCACACAGAACCATGGAAGCGGCACTCAGCCCTTTCAAGACAAAGGAGGTGGTGGTGCCAGGCCTGCACAAGTCCCGCACAAAGTGAGGGAGGTGGCCGCCTGCCCAGGGTCTGCATGAAACCTGGAAAGCTCACTGGAGCCTGTATGAAGCAAAGAAAACAGCGCTTAGCCAGTTGGCTAGGCAGGTTGCCTCTTCCTCCCTGGCAGAGTAAAGCAGGGTCAGACAGGTGGCTTCTTCTTCTCACCCACCCTGGGGGAGGGGCCCTTTTCCAGGGCTTATCACTTACAGTCCACACCTTCTCAAAGGGTTGTTATGAAGATAGAATGGAGAGGAGAATGATATAAGGTGCTTTGGGTCACCATTGATGAGAAAGTTGGGGTATAAATGAAGTAATGTAATAATAAATGTAGTTGAAGACAGGAGGCAGATAAGTTAGGTTGTTTGTGGATGGGAAGGAAAGGAGGAGGCAGGGAAAGGGAAGAGGCTATGGGCTCTTTCAGGGTCATTAGGGGAGGGACGGTGGCTCAGTGGTAGAGCATCTGCTTGGTAAGCAGAAGGTCCCAGATTCAATCCCCAGCATCTCCAACTAAAAAGGGTCCAGGCAAATAGGCGTGAAAAACCTCAGCTGCTGCCAGTCTGAGTAGACAATACTGACTTTGATGGACCAAGGGTCTGATTCAGTATAAGGCAGCTTCATATGTTCATATATGTAATGGAAAGAGGAAATAGTGGGGGAAGGGGAAATACCTGCTGCAAGTCCTTGTGGGTTCCTTCTTGTAATTTATGATATATACCTGTGGATTTTTAAATGGAGCTGTGTGAGCTATGCAAGTTGGTGTTGAACCCCAGGGAACTTATATGTAAATACTAATTATAATTAAGTAAGAAAATGTTGTAGAAATACAAGGGGCGTGACTTACCTGCAACTGGGAAGGATAGGAGCACAGAAATGCAGTTCCTTTATCCTGGCACATTATATATGCACTGTCACCTCCCACTATGGTTCCTGTGTGTTGCCCTTGTGCACTGAAAGACTGCAGAGGTAGTGGCAGTGAATCAAAGCATGCACAGAGGTATGCTTTTAGTTGGTATCTAGTTGTGTTCATTAAAAACGCGTAGGGATGATTTTATGCGTCATGCTGCGGATTCTCCTAATCATGGTTCATAGAGTAGAGATGGGTGGACCCTGGATTTTCACACTCCATCCCCTTTTTTATTGTTTGGTTATTAATGTTACACCTACACTGAACGTTCACAGGTTTGAAATAAATTTGCAAACCCTGGGTGAGAGGAAATGCCAGGGTTAGTTTAGTTTAAGGTATAACAAGCCAACATGGGAAGAGGAGGAATTTGAACAGGGAATGGAAGACTTACGTTTGTAACCCACTCAGTTTTTAACCGTGTTTAACAATGCAGTATGAAGCAGTTTTGACCCTTTTAAGAACTCTGACATCAGTGAATTTAGAAAGGTGCAACTTTGTTTAGGATTGAACTGTAAGAGATCAGCAGTGATACTCTGCCTGGAGCCATAATAGTGATCCAGTCTAGTTGATTATTCCATTTAGAAACTTCTAGTTTACTTTGCTTTTCCTTGAGATTTCTGTAGACTTTTAACAGCCAATGGCTAATTACAATAAATGAACTGAACTGAATATTTAGAACTGCCTAAATAATTAGGTAGCTTGTTCTATTTCTCTATATAGGTATTAAATTTAAAGGGGTAAACAAGCCTTACCGTTCTACAAATTAGAAGAATGTGTCTCACCATAATCTGAAATACAAAATTTATTTTCAATGAAAGTAAATAGCTGTAACTTTGGCACTCATTCTGAGTTCTACATCTAAGAGCTGTTGTCTGCTCCGCAGTGTAGTCCTCACTGAAGTTTTATGTTAAAATTAAAGTAAGAATTATAAGTCTAGAAAGCTGCCTTCCCTCACCCAAAATTAAAATGGCAGTGTTCTGAAATTTAACTCAGAATAGATTTCCTAGGCCAGAAATCTTATGTTTTAATATTATGTTAGAAAGCTTTTAAAAACAGTCTAGAAATGACTGTGTTTAATTCTTATTCTTAAGAATAATTATTACTTTGATCATATAAATTTTATTTTGGGAGGTAAATTAGCCTGCTAAGATAATTTAGAAGTGTAGTTCAGGAACCCTCCAGGGCAGCTTTCTGACAATAAATCTTTTAACAAATTATACCCTATTTATAGGGCAGGGAGGGCAGCCATGAAGGAGCTAGAAAAGACGTGTTGCTGGCAACCAAGAAAAAGGATGTGTTGCTGGCAACCAAGATCAAATTCATTCATGCCATAGTATTCCCCATTACTGTGTATGGATGTGAAAGTTGAACAGTGAAGAAAGCTGATAGGAGAAAAGTAGATTCCTTTGAAATGTTGTATTGGAGGGGAGTTTTACAGATACCATGGACTGCCATAAAGAGAAATAAAGGTGTCCTAGACCAAATCAAGCCTGAACTCTCTATAGAAGCTAAAATGACTTAACTGAGGCTATCATACTTTGATTACATTGTGCGAAGGCAAGAGTCACTGGAAAAGACAATAATGCTAGGAAAGGTTGAAGGCAGGAGGAAAACAGGAATACACTAGATAAATTTACTTGATAAAAGAAGCCAGAGTCATCAGTTTGCAGGACCTGAGAATGGCTAACTATAGAATGTTTTGGAGAATGTTAATTCACAGGGTCACCTTAAGTCGGAAGTGACTTGACAACACTTAACACATATGCACACCCTATTTATAAAGTCCTCAAAGTGAATTAACTTCATTTAATTTGATACTTGATCCAAAGGTGGCTTTGTTATACATTTATTTACAGAAGAAAATAAAAAATTGGTACATAAACCATTTAAAAAATTTTAAACAGCAGTGATCCATCATATCTCAACACTGGAAATCCACTGCAAAATTACTATTAGTATGTTGTACAAACTCCTGTGGAAAATAGAGCAGCAAAAAATCAAATTAGTGGGGATGCTTTCTATGCAGTCCATTTATACCTTTTGGTAATCTACACTCAACAACTCTTCATCCTCCGCTCAATACCAATTTGATAGATTAAGCAGACGTAAGCTTTTTCTCAATTTGTTTTGCATTTGCTTTTAGGTGTTTTGATTTTTGTGTTTGTTTTGTTATGATATGTAAAAAAAAAGTCTATTTTCATTAAAAATCATGTATACTGTTTAAAAATAGTTGCATTACAATAACATTAAACTTTTGCATATTAAATTGCTTGCAGTTTTCAGATTTTTGTTTTCTTCAGACCCCCCCCCCCTCAAATTATAGGGCAGTATTAGTGTATATTTTAATTTCCTTTCTAGGTCTGAAATAAATGAAATATTCTTTATTCTTTGGGGGCCTTAAAGCTGGTACCATGTGGCTTGGACAAAATGTGTTTGCGTAAGAGGTTTTGCCCTTAAGGCATGTCTCCTGTTTCAGTTTAATGGAAGAACTGAAAGGAACTCAATATCTCTTTTATGGGTGACAAAAAGAAGATGCAAATAATAGGCTGAATGGCATGCGGCTTTTTGGATAGTTGATGTATACAGTAAATGTTCATAACTTGTAACTTGTGCACAGCATTGAATGCAAATAGATTTGCATGTTTGTCATTTTATTACAGAAACAAACGTACGGGAATCATGCTAACATATTTTGGGCTGTCTTTTGTGTGTGATAGTTGATGTCAGATATAGTTTTTGATAATAACTCTAAGCAGTATTGGTCCATGTCTATTTTAGAGGACTGTCCATTCTTTTAAAATTTTAGTGTGCTGAACTTGATCCTTGTTTCAGACATCAAAGCTTCAGCACTTGTTCAGCTTGCTTTTTTATATTTTTTTTAAAATGTGATTTGTGAACCACAAGGAAAGGTGGTCTGTAAATATTTTAATAAATAAAAAGATGCTGCTTGTTTATCAATCCTGCTCTGCAAGCAAAGCACGTAGCATTTTTGTTTGCTTTTGGCATAGCAGAGAAATAAAATCAGTTTAGTTTGGCAAACATTCTTGTACTGTGTATCAGTAAAGAGACTTCCAAAGTACTACAGTCAGATTTGAGTCCAGTAGCACTCTAGCGACAACATCTGATGAAAGGAGCTTTGAATCTTAAAAACTCATACCCCCAAAATGTTGTTGGTCTCTAAGGTACTACTGGCCTAAAATCTAGCTGTACTACTGTAGACCCAAATGGCTACCCTTTGAAAATATTTTTCAAAGTATTTGTGCCTCTTCATAAAACCAGCCTGCTACTTATGAATAGAGGGTTTTTATATTTAAAAACATGTTTTATACACATTTGAATACCTGTCATTTTTGTTTCCTTTTCACCTTCTGTCACATCCAGATGATTATTAAAGTGATCGTGCCGCTGTGAAATGTCTTGTCATTGTGATCGCTATTATCTGACATTCCTTCAGCATTCTCTTTTTTCAGTACATAATACCTTTTATTCCTTGTCCTCATGCATGAATTATGCTGTGTATGCGAAGAGGCTTAAAGTTTGTTTCCATTGCATTCTTTCTGAATGGGACCTGTTGTATCTGGGATCTCTTCTTCTTTTTTTTTAAGCCAAGTTGGAATGTTGTTGTTGACCTTGACACCAGATAACTAGGCAGACATTATATAGCTATGTTTGAATCCTCACAAAATGTGATGCTAAAGCCAACAGAGTCCTGGCGCGAGACCCTCCTGGACAGCAGAGTTATGGAGCTTTTCTTTACAGTAAGTTTCATTCTTCTGTTTTGCTAATTCAGTAGCCAAGAAGTGCTGCTGCTGCTTCTTCTCCTTTCTAAGACCATTGTTGGATTGTTTCCCTCCTTTGTGATCAGGTAGGATGAATTCAAGTAAGATAGTTGAATAGATGTAGTTCTGTGCTTTGCCAAGCAGTTATGTATTAGGTTTTTTTCAAATTAGATGCTAATGATGTATCTGTGTGTGTGCTAAATTAATAAATGCTTGTCTTGTAGAACAAGTATTAATGAAATGGTAAGTTTTTTGCTTGTTGGATTATATTGGTAGCTCTAGCAGCAAATGAAATCAGGAACAATTTTAACTGCTTTTAGGCATTGCAGCAGGAGCTGGGCAAGCTACTTAGCTTTATCTGTATTGATGTTCTATGAAGTATCTCCCAGCTGATTGTGAAAAGGAGACTAATTAATCTCTGTTTGCTGTGCAGAGAGGCCTGATACTTAAAACAGCACACTAAATTTTACTCCTCACAGGGCAATTGTTTCCATAGATACTGCTTGCAATATTGATATTGCTGTTGTGTCTGACAGCTGTATGCATGTATCTGTGTGCTTTACATCTTTGTGCCTCACATGTTCTAAGTGTGCATGTAGCTTTTCTGGAAGTGAGAATTCATGAGATTATATAGGAAGCAGCCCTCAGTGCTTTGAATTGAGCTCCTTGTTGCCCAGGGTTCTGTTTATTAAATAAAATGCAGCTTAGCCTCCAAGTAAGTAGTCACAGGACTGCAGCATTAGTTGTAGAGCTTATGCAAGTTAGAGGGAAAGTTCTGTGCTTTTAATATTAAATCACTGACTTGGAAAATCTCTGAAGAAACCAGTTTAGGTTTATCTCCCAAAATAGAATTCTGTATTGTTGGAATTTGAGGGTGTTGCTTTCAAAGGCAAGAAGTATATTTAAAACTGTGTCTAGATGATGAATAGCATATTATAGTAAACCTTTGGTACACCATATTAATTCTCTCAACAACTTTATCTGTTGTTGTGTACATAGTTACTTGCAATTTTTTTTAATCTAGCTCAAGCATTTTCAAAAAGGTGAAAAACTTGACGGCAGACCACTTAACAGCTGCACACAATATGAACAGCTGTCTAGACAACCCAGACAGTTGCTACTGTCAGCTGGAAACCTCCTCAAGCAAATAGCTATTGAGTTTACAGGTTAACCCTTTCTAACATTAATTTTGTTTTTATTAAGCCTCTGGGTTAAAACTTTTTTTAGAATTTTGTACTTCGCTTTTAAACTTTCAGCACTGGATATCAAAAGCAAACTGGATTTAGATCAGCATTGGATATTAAATCTATAGTAATCATGACTGATATCTGTAAGTTTATTTGTTACTCAAGGATTGCCAAAACAATAAACTCTTCACTGTGTTTATGGATTCCTTATTTGCAGTTTACTTGCAACATTTGTGACTCGTTTTGAGGAGTTCATGCTTCGATTCATCATTATCAAGAACACAGCTGGCCATTACAAATCTTATTTATCTGCTTGCCTTTCAGAAAATCTAATATTCTCTTTTATTCCCCTTTTAACTTTCCAGAATCTTGATGTCATTTAATCTTTCCAAGATGACTGCTGTGTTTAATGTAAACACGCCCATTAAAAATTAAAGACTAAAAAAATATGTCCATCTTTTGGTTTAAATGCTGCTACTGTTTGGCTGTTTGCCATTTACTTGAATATTTAAAACACAGATTGGTTTAATAATGGCTGAAATAACTATATTATAACAAATGGCAAGATTCATATGCGTCAGCAGATGTATGTGCCACTATTTGCCAGCAGATGGAGCAAGAATCTTTGCAACTTTCCTGTCCCTTCAGTAATCCCTTTTCACCCCAGAAAGTCAACCCCTTGTGTCACTGGTCCCCCAAAAGCAAATAGCCATCTTGATGGAGGGGGCTGCCATGAGGAAGGGGATGGATATACCCTTCCTCTTTTGTCAGTGGAGGTGTGCTTGTAGAAGAGAAGGGGGTCAGTTTTTCCATTTCCCCCCTTCCTTACTGCAACCTACTCCAGCATTCGGTGGTTTGTCCATGTGGGTCTCATAACCCTAAGAACTAACTTTCCAAGGGCTGCCAGGAACTGCTGGGGGACAGATGTATCAAAAATCCACATCCACCTGAATCCTGGATAAAACCCAATAACTTGACATCACATTCAATATATTCTGCTTTACATGTATGTAAGAATAAGTTTTCTTTCAATCAAGACCCCTTATGTCCATATGTTGCCGCTAACAGTCAGATATATCACGAAACAATTTTTCTCCAGGCCAATTTGGCCAGGAATCCTTTGCCATCTTCTGGGCACAGAACAGGAGTCACGGGAGTGGGGGGGGGGAGGTATTTGTGAATTTCCTGCATTGTGCAGAGCGTTGGACTAGATGTCCGACTCTGATTCTATGGAGGACCCTTCCAACTCTGTAATTCTGTGATTCTATGAATACTGGTTTACCGAGATGATTTATTTTTGAAAAAGGCAAGCTAGTACCTGAGAGCAGCACAGTCCTGTTCATTAAGTTATCTCAAAAGCAACTGAAGGATTTTGCTACACGTTGTATTTGCTTTCTTGAGGGTTCCGTGTTTACCTCTGCTAAAGAAGCATCTATATAATCTTGATTGAACTTGTCGACTAACTTTAGCAAGACGCTGTAGCCCAGGCATAGTTAGCATAATACAGATGGCTGTCATTATTGCTGTTTTTAGAATTAGCAGCGTGTCTGACTGGCTGGCATCTGTTTCTCTCTTTAAGACTCAACATGCATAGACAGTTCAACATGTAGGTAGGTCCCAGTTAGCTTTAACTAATTAAATATGACTTGTGAAGATTGTATATTAAGAGCACGGTTTGAAAGATGTAAATAACTGGTAATTATTTAGTCTAATTCAACTTGATATCAAGAGAAACTAGATAAAGCTTTTTGTGTGTGTGCTCCTTAGGATTACAAGCCATGTGACTGGTAAAAGAACATCTTATTTTTCCCCCTCGATGTGGTGTTAACCCTCTCGCTTCCTAAAAGGTGCATCGAAAAATTAGAGAAGACACAGATATGGCACAAGACTCGCTGCAGTGCCTAGCCCAGCTAGCCTCTCTTCATGGGCCAGTGTTTCCTGATGAGAGCTCACAAGTCGATTACTTAGCTCACTTCATTGAGGGATTGCTCAACACGATCAACGGGTATGTAATAACTTTGCTTACTAGAATTCAGGTTTGTAGTGGGAGGGAGGGATTTGCATTCTCGTGGTTGTTGTTTGTAGTTTGAACTGTGACATAGAACTACTTAAAGATATCTTTCCAAAGATAGCCTAGTAGGCTTGATGTTGAACAGAATGATTGACTTAACACAAACACACAAAAATGTCTCCTGCAGAATTGAAATAGAGGACTCTGAAGCAGTTGGAATATCCAGTATAATCAGCAATTTGATCACTGTATTTCCTCGCAATATATTAACAGCCATTCCAAATGAATTATTTTCTTCCTTCGTTAACTGCCTCACACACCTCACTTGCTCTTTTGGAAGAAGTGCTGCTTTGGAAGAAGTGGTAAGTACTGACTTTGAACTTCAAATGTCTTATTTCAAAATACTGATATTAATTGCTGTATTTTAATTCTTGTTTGTGCGGTGTTTAACTTGGTCTTCTAAATACTAATTAGTTTAAATTAGTTATATCTGCATATTATATGTAAGAGGCGGGAAGCTTCATTTAAGGATAGCTGATAATATGTATTGGGTTAGAATTTAGTACCAGTTGGCACATGTTTAAACTCTGTTGTAATCACTGCCATTATTCAGGGCAGTGGGGCATGTAGTGTGTGTGTGTATTCCATATACATTATTCAGTATATCTAGCAGCCTTTGGATTTTTTTAGATTTTAATGTGGGAAAACTGGAATAACTTGGCAGCAAAACTGAAATGTACCTTTTTTGGTCATATTAAATTATTGCAGAAAATTTATTCAGCCTTAGGAATGCCATAGTCCCTAAACAATTTTAGTTTGTGTTTAAAGTATTCCTTTAATAAGCCTTCTTGAAAGGATAGTACTTTTATGGACTTCAGTATGAACAGGCTTGTATCATACAGCTTGATTATTATTATGCTTCCTAAAAAAACAATAAGATTAGCTAAAAGAAATAGTAAATTCTGGGCGAATGCATTTCAGGAATTTGCTCCAAAGGTATTCTTGCATGAGTGGAAGAGACTTCCACTCACCGGAGGCGGGGGGGGGGGGGGAGGATCTGTGTCTTTCTGCAGATTTCTCACTTTAGCTACAGCCACAGTCATCAGGAGCAATTTTTCAGATGGTACAGAAAACAGAGAGATGCAAGGCAGACCTGTTACCTGAGCATGCTTCATTTTTGATAGTTTGGATCTGACTCCAAATTTTCTTCCATACATAGCAATTTTCTTGTCTGAAAGCCCTGTTCGTATTATAGGCATTGACTTTTGCCTCTGCAGCAGAGGTCTACTAAGCCTAATTTTTACTTAAAGGTTCAGGAGGAAAAGAAATCTGTGCTGTAGACAGCAATAGATGATGGAGAGAGCATTTCTATTCAGATTACCCTCTTCCTGCTCCATGTCTATTATTCCTGTTCATTTCCTGCTACAATCTTTTTGCCTTTTATTCTCACACTCCTTGATTATTTTTATTTCCCATTTTTGTGATTGGCAGCATCTGAACGAGATTTACCACATCTAGTGATGATTTCTTAATAGTGTGTACTCAAGACTATTCTGTGTAGCCTGTGTGATTTTAATCATAAAGTGCTCAGAATTGGCTTCAGTGGTTGCAACATTTAACCAGGTGGAAGCAAGAAAATGGCTGTACAAGAAAATTTGGAGTCACCTTGCAGAGTGGAAATAATTGTGGCAGGAGTGAAAGGTGGTATCAGCAGCTGTATGCCCTTAGCTGGTAACAAGGGACTAAATGGCAAAAGGTATCTCCTGGTTTAGAGCATGACCTGGAAGTGTGTGTCTGAAGCTGAACGTGTGGCTGAAGAGAGGAGCAGCTGGAGCACTTGTAGTACGTGAATACATGATAACATGCAGGAAGGGTAGTATACAAGTATAACAAGCAAAGTGATAAGCAAATATACATTTGGGTTTGTCTCTTACATCAGTGCACTTTGCTTGGGATACAAAGTACTCTAGACTTGTACCTTTGGTCGAGAAGCTTGATGGTCTTCTGTTCACTGATGTTTCTTCTACCACTTGCATGAACTCTTTCTAAAGTCTTTCGTCAGTAGAGACTGAATGGCAACTAAGAAGAATAAAGTGCTAGCTACAGTATCATTGTGAGTGCAGTGCCATAGTGGCATTTAACTTTCCTGGTTGTGGATTTTATTTTATGTTGCTGGTACAGATGGCTCCATATGAGTATCTAATTTCCTGCAAAGGACTGTGCACTGGCAGTTCTTCATGCCTTGTAGGTTCATATTGGTACAGCATGTCCTTGTGCCTGAAGAGTCTTTAAGCATGTGTGCTAATTTAAATGACCAGGGAGAGACACAATGTGGTTATTGACCAGGTGCTTGCAGAACTGTTCTAATGGCACTTAACAGACTGGAAACAGGCTCTTGTCTTTTCAGGAAGATTGTTTCACAGTTTGCCTCAGCATTACATGCTGCTAGCTCAGTTTCCACAATTTAACCGTATTTAAAATTGTAATACCTCATAGCATTACTAAAACAATCCAGAACTTTGTGTTACCAGGACAGTATATCAAACATATCATTTTGTGGGCTTCTCAAAACATGTTTTCTTTTCAGAGTTGATTTTCCCTTAATATTTACAAGCTAGTACCAATCAGATGGAATAATAAATCTGTTCAGATTTCAGCAAAAGAAGAGTAGGGGAAGAATACAAGAGTTTGATCAGGTTTCCTTTCTTTCCACTGTCACTTACAAGCTTTCAAAAAGCTGTATGCCCAGGGCAAATGGTCTTCTAGCCGGGCAGGGTGCCTGCAGCACTTAGAACACTACGTTTCCCCCTTTAATAGTGGAAAACTTGGGGGAATGAACATGTATAGGTCTAATAATCCTTTATCTACTTTCCTGTTTACTGAATATGAATTGTGTACTGTGGGACATATATGTATCAGCACATAAAGCAAGTGAAAAAGACCCAGACAAGTGAGTTTACACAGCAGGGCTGAGAGGTACTATCTGGCTGTCTCATTGCATTTTGACTTTGTTGAGTTTGTATGAATAAGGCTGCAATTCCATGCATGTGCAGTGAAGTGGATTGCTACATGAATTTGCCAGTTGTTACTGGAAAAGTCTAGAAGCCAGGATTAGGGTTTTGTCTTAAGCAAACCTGTAGCATGATGTGGGATTGTTTACCACTTTTTGTTTTCAGAATTCCATTTGCCTTATTTTAGTTCACAAATTAAACTGACTTCACGGACTATCTGTAGTTCATTTAGAACCTTTTTCAGATAAATCGTATTTAAATTCACAATGACTCTGACACATGTATTGAAGTAATAAAATATATCTGCTTCATATGTTGCAGTTTTTGTTTATGTGCCAGTTTTCAAAGATGCCAGTCATTTAACATCATGAAATGCCAACTCTGATCACTTTAGAACAAATTTTTAAAAATGATATGATATATGAATGGCAATAGTTTTCTCTTTTGAATTATTAATGAGCAAGAAACTAATTTGGTGAAACTTGGACCACTCTTTGGTAATTTTTTCCCCCCTCTCTATCCTAGCTTGACAAAGATGACATGGTATATATGGAGGCATATGACAAGCTCTTGGAATCTTGGCTTACTTTAGTACAAGATGACAAACATTTCCATAAAGGCTTCTTTACTCAGCATGCTGTTCAGGTTTTTAATTCTTACATCCAGTGCCACTTAGCTGCTCCTGATGGTACAAGGAATTTGGTAAGTTCTTGATGTGATAACAAAATTTGTAGTATACAGAGTGATTAAGGTTCTATGTTTTTAATATTCAATTTAACAAAAAAAATGGTAAACATTGTCTTAAATACATTATCTGTATTGGTGTAAATAGCGATAAGTCCAGTTTCTAAGTATATGGTTGAACGGAAAGCAGCTTGTCTCATATCCATACTCTCTTGCCAGTGCAGGGCTCAGAACTTTCGTGTTACGTTTTTGTACTAGGAATTCTGTAACTGTATTCAGATTAGAGCTGAACCACATGCTTATGTGAAAAACCTTCTGAACTTCTGAAGGTTTCTTCACAAGTTAAGAGGAGGTGGAAGACATGTTGACAGGTAAGGAGGAGCAGCTGATGGAAGGCTTTTCCTTCTGCATTTCATCAGCAGGTGTCTCCTTCACTGAATAAGCAGCCAAAGAAGAATCATTGACTCTGTTCAGCTACTGCTTTTCAGTCATAACGGTCCTCAAGACCATTTACAATAAAAACAGGTTGAAACAATTCAAGGTTTAAAGAAAATCCCCAAACCAGTAGGCGTAAAGGCTACCCAACAGCAATAGCAAGACAGTAGAAACAGAATGTCAGAATAAGCCCATCACTTGGCCACATGCCAGTGGCTCCTTTTCCTCCTTGAGGCTCTTCCAGTTTTCATTACCTGCTATGATGGCATGTGTAAAATTTGGAGAAGCATTAGTATAGCCTGCTGCTTAGAGATCAGTTTTATACATGGCAGATATGGTATCTCCTTGTTGCTTTTATAAGGAATATCTCTTATTGTTGCTTTGTGACAGCATAAAGAGAGCCTGAATTTGATGCTCTTGATAGCCCTAACAAATACTTGCAAGTGTTGGTATAACAGACTATTTCATAGGCCTTTAAATTTATTGCCTAGCAATCTTGGCATAACTTGTTTATATAGGTTAATTCATGGTCTTCTGTAAGATAAGTCATTCATCCCACAAGTAACCATTTAAAAGTCACAGCTGGCATTGCAGAGCCTGGCTTGTTCAATATCAAAGCAGTGGCTGGGATTTTCGAATAGAGAGACACTCTTCAGTAAACAGCTGAGGCTTTGAAGTTTTAAGAGTATTATTTGCCGGTTTGCATAAAGGAAAGAGGGTTTAAAGAGCCCCTTGGGAAGAACACAAGGCAAGGATCCAGTTTCTGCATCCTCTTTGGTGGCAAAAAGATAGTGTCGTTTGAGTTTTTATTATGTGTGTCTGCTTTAATTTTAGAGTGAATTTTTTATTTCTTGCTGTGGAGGGAGAAAGCTGAAAAGGTTGAAAACCGCAGTAAATTTGGGGGGGGGGGGAGAACAATCTAAAACATTTAAATATGTGATTTTTGGACTAATCTGGTTAGTTTTGAAATAGGCCCCTTCTAGTTGAATATGATTTTCCCTGTGCAAAAAAAAAAAAAGTCCTTGCTTTTAGTCTCTGTAACATTATGTGCAGTTGGCACCTGGGGCTGCCTGCAGTATTGTAGTGAGAAGAAAATTAATTTAAATGAGCAATATCTGAACTGATGTAAACTGTGTACATCTTAACAAATGGGGATTCTGTGATTAAAACACTGAGACTTCATTTTAATGTAGTTTTCTGGTTTTCTCACCTACTTCAAGCTAACAATTTTTCATAATCTTGGAGTTTTATCTTTGAACAACCATAGTGCATAGCAGTAAACACTTAGTTCACAGCCCTAGCCCATCATTGATGATTATTCTACTATAACTGAAGGAATATCTGAACTGAGCCAAAAACAATGATTTGAGAAATTGGACATAATTGGAAATTTCCCCATCTTGCATCATAGATTATCTCTAAATTTCTTGGTTAGCGCTAACCATAATTGACTGTAATATCTGAGTCAGCAAGATATACTTAATGCCTGCCTACAAAAAGAACCAGAAGCTGTGAGATGAAGAGAGTTTTTGTAGATTGGACACACATGCTAAACACAGTTAGGTGTTTGAATGGTTTGGAAGACTATCTGAATCAACCTTGAGCGTTCTGACAGTATTCTGTAACTGTGGAGATGTCACTAGGCCTGTAGAGCAACATTTGGCCTCCTGAGTATTTAGGCTTTTACGCTTGCAAGCTGGGGGCAGGGCTGCATAAATTATTCTGCAAACAGATTAGATTAACATAATTTAGTCAGAGCTCTGCCAGAGCATGGCAAAGAATATTTAAAAGGCCTTAGTATTTAATCTCTTTAAAGCAGGTTTGCACAGTTTCACTTAACTCACTGGCCATGTATGGCAGCGTCCAGAAAACTTCCTGTTTTGAGTCCCACCAAAACCCACAACATTATCAAACATATGATGGCTCACCAGTCACCATATGACTAGTTGGGCTGCACCTGGCTTTATGTGTTGCAAATTGTATATTCTGCTCCTTGACAGCCATGAAGCTTTCTGTATTTTGTTGACTTTTTTGGATTGGCGAGTGTTGCACTTTTAGTGTATTGTGGAGAATTCATCTTCTTTCATAATATATGGAAGCCTTTTTTCCATTTTCCAGAAAAGAAACTGAGGCTTGGAAAAAGAACTGAGGCTGGGGTTATTTCTGGAAACACATGTGATTGTCAGCTTATCTGACTTTTTAAAAAGCAGGAATTCTGTAGAATTATTTTTTACAACATAATGTAATTTATCTTCTTTTAAATGTCAGACTGCCAATGGTGTAGCCTCTAGAGAAGAAGAAGAAATAAGTGAACTACAGGAGGATGACAGAGATCAGTTCTCTGACCAGCTGGCCAGCGTAGGCATGTTAGGAAGAATTGCTGCCGAACACTGTATACCTCTTCTTACAAGGTATATATGCTGCTTTTTTACAAAGGGATATTATAACTTAGAATCATCTCTACAGGGTTTTGTTGGGGATTTTCCCCCCATGTGAATTTAATTACTATCAAGCTTGCTCTTTCTCCTCAGTTTATTAGAAGATAGAGTGACAAGGCTTCATGGCCAGTTACAAAGACATCAGCAGCAGTTAATTGCCTCACCAGGATCAGGCTCTGTGGATAATAAAGTGCTTGATGATCTGTATGAGGATATTCATTGGCTTATTCTAGTCACAGGTGAGTGAAAACATTCATAAACACACATGTTGATATTGTTCCATTGCAAATGGACATTCCTTTGCCAAACTTGTTAGCTTAACTGATGGTATGTGTTGGCAGAACCTCCATAGTGAGTCTTCAGAAAACTGAATGTACTCCTTACACGCACACAGACTTGGTTCTCCATAATACTCAAGTGCAATACCTAACGCTGTATTTGGAAGAGGAGAGCAGTTTACTTTAGGATGAAAACTTCCTACTGTAGTAGGTAAACCTGGATTTTCATTGAAACAGGAAGTGAAGAAGAATCCACCACTCAATTTCTTAGGTCCTATCAAACAGCTGAGTGAAGTATTTCATGGACTGTAGCATAACAGCAAAACTGAGTAAACTCTAAATCTCCAGCCTCCAATTTCTCTCATGCAACAACTCTAGATCTTCAGGAAATCAAAGGGAGTCTGTTTATCCCCTGCTATGAGAGGTAATATGAAATCAGCCACCCAAAATGGTGGTCAAAGCATAGCACACGAAACTGGATTGCTCAGCGTTAAGGCCTCTGAAGCAGTAGATCTAAGCACTTGGAAGTATGACAGTAGAACTGTCATCTCCCATGCACTGAGTGGGGGTGGCAACTTAGGCAATCATTCTTTAAAACCTACTGGGAGTTGGTTCCCACCAGTGTCAGAGAAGCTTACTAATATGGATGGAGATGTACTTTACCCTGATATAGCCTACCCAGTCATTTAACACAATGTATCCTAGTAGCCAGAGCCAGCTTCGAAAGAAAAAGGAAGGACAGAAGCCACAAATGTAATTGAAGGAGCCAGAACTTATCCAGCAGCAGTAGTGACTACCACATGCAAGTGATCAAAACTATCCAGCTTAGTCAAGAACAAGAGCAGAAATTCACAACTTCACAAAACCCTTAGAAGCAACAGAAGTATTCTTCATGGCAAAAAACCCTTTTAAGTCTTCCTCTGGCACATGCTGAGATGAAGCAGTTTCCTCCAAAACAGTTACGTTATGCTGTTTTATACTAAGTCAAACCAGTGGTTGGCATAGCTTAGTATTGTCTGTTATGGCTCTCATTAGCTTATTCATGAGCTGAAGAAAAGTCTCTGCTACTTGACACCTGGCTGTGCTTTGATGCCAAGTGTGCTCCCATAGGACCAGTCTTTACTTTCACTGATCCAGAAATCTCTCAACAAAATTATGACATTGGAGACAACCATTCAACATCTGTTAGCTATCAGGATATGAGAGAAGTCCTCCCTCACACACTCAGAGACTGACAAGTACTTTTCCCATTTTCTTTGCCATGCTCCAAATGACAGTAGGTTGGAGAGTCATCCTATATCTGAAATATGTCACCCAGACACATCTGATTAAACTAGTACATGTAAGCAAGATTCAGCAAGCTATACTGCCGCCAGAGTGTTCCAGACCAGTTGAGGTACACCCAGGATGATGAGATCTATCCTGGATGTAATTCAACTGGTCTGGAACATTCTGGTGGCAGTATAGCTTGCTGACTCTTGCTTACATGTACAGACAATATAGTTTTTTAGATTGCACATAGTCTTCAAATATATCAGCATATGACTTCTGTTTTGGTTTCTTATTAGCACACAGGATCTTTACCAAGATCCTATGTAGTGGCCAATATTTTTTATACAGAGAACAGGTGTGTATCTAGTAAAGATTAAATTATAATCTCTCATGGTAGAAGTTGTTTCTCTTGCATCTCTACCAAGAGCTTAGATTAATAAAAACAGTAGCCTTATGTCCCTGCAGAAACTGTAAGTTCAGTGGTATCTTGCATGAAGTTTGTCCTGTGTACATCCTCTCTCTTGATGAATGGATCTATTTAATTTATACAAGAATTGTCAAATACTGAATATAGAGAAGAGTGGCATAGGTGATTAAGAAAAATTCATCATTTCTGGATGATGAGGTTCAGCTGAGCATAAACGGGATAGATCTTAGAGCCAACCATTTCATGCTCCACAAGTTTCTCCTGCGGGCCATAATATAGGAGTAGGGACACTACAGCAAAGTATGTGACAGTCATCAGGGCAGGAAGAGGACATTGATTCGTCACCAAGAAAGCAGTGCTGTTGTTCTAATGGACAGATTTCTGGCTTCCCTCTCTGAAAGCTGGACATCTTTAAGACACTGTGAACATGGAGATGAACTAGCAGATGGATGCAGCAGAGTGGTTTCTGGATTTCCAAAGAATTGGAAAGCTCAAGAAGGAGAGAGTGAAAATTCTTCTATATTGATATTGCCTATACAGTCTCTGATACTTTAAGCCAATAAGTGTTCTCATCGGAGTACTACAGTGTTTTTCAGCAAGGTTTGATATCCCACTGCACTCTAAAATGGCACCATTGGTATAGATGTTGAATCAACCACTCTTACTCAAGAAGGCTATTCTTTGTTACCCAGATATTATCTTGCAAGTGGTCTGTCCAGAGAATTGGGACTATGCAGAATACCTTCTTCGGGATCTTTGATCATATTTCATCTTCAAAAGCTAGAGTCCAAAACATTCTCAGGTTCTTCCAGTGAAAAGTACATGAACAATTTGGTTCCAGTACTCTTAAGAGACAGTAGCGTGCCCTGGCAAGTGTCCTTGACAGTAATCATGCTAAGCATGTCTTGTCTCACCCTGACATTCTAGTTACTTTCTCACAGAGGCCTTCCCATTCATCATAGATCTCCAATATGAGGATTGAATATAGTTGTTTGACAGACCTTTACAGGCTCACTTGAAGGACTTCATAGCAAGGCTATTATAAGAGAGTTCTCAAGATGGTTTTCCAGGTGACAGCATCTTCAGCTCAAATAGTTTTTTTAAAAATAGCCTCCCTATCAGTTAACAAAAATAACTGCATGAAGATAAGCTTATCCCCAAGAAGGATCACATCTGTATAGATCTCAAGGAATCATCCTCCTTTTTCCAACACAGCAAGAGACTGTTACAATATTCTTAATAGTTGGAGGATCACTGCATTGTTACATAGTCTACATATAAGATAATAAAGTGCAGGGGAGTGCTTTTTTCTTTTTTTTTCTTTCAAGCAAGGATCCAGCTGAAGCATTCAGCTAGGGAGGAAGGCTTCAAGATCCACTTCTGATAGTTGAGAGGTTGTATCATTGTTGTACTGTAAGTATTATAGCACAGTCTGTTAGACAAGCAGCAGCTAACTTCTCTATCAATGACCTTTCAGTAAATTCCTCTTTGGATCTTGCTGTTGTCTAGCCATACATTTGCTTGATACAATAGAACCGAAGGTTTTGTTTCTGCAGAACCTGCTCTGCCGCCCTATCTGAGAAAGGAAAGTTGGATTTGCCTCCATTTCATACTTAATTGCATAGGGAGAGCAGTTTATTCTTCCTGAGTTCTGAGGATGGGGTCTCTAGAATGACTGTCCTCTGGATAAGGGGCTATGGGACAGTCTTCTTTCATCTCTTTTCAAACCTATTCTTCTCTTTAGGGGTAGATCATACTGTATTTCATGTTAATGGACGGTGTTCTTTTTACCAGTTGAGTTTTTTAGTCAAAGGGGAAACTGTTTACTGCTTTCTAGTTAACGAGGATTCTGGCCCTGCTTACGAAAATAGGAGAAGCTTCATCCCGATATAAGCAGTTCTCCTCTTACCAACAGGAACAAAACTTTACAAGTCCAGTTTTTCTTTTAAACAGGTACAAGTATCTCTCTCAAAGCTGTGTTGCTCTAAATTGACTATATAAACAGTAATAATAAGCCTGTTTTAAGAGTATGGTCTTGGTAGACACCGTGCAGCTTGACCATTAATGTTTTATAGAACTGATTGCCGTATTTAATTGATAACATCATGTTATGTGCCTATCTAATACTTCTCAAAAGTTTGCTTCATATGGGAAAAAAATTCTGTTTCTCAAGGACTTGTGCCAAATGCAAATAATGAAGTCTTGCATTTGATGAAACATTGGGATTGCACAGACCAACCATGCCCTTGTGGTGTGTACTTCACAAATCTTCATGGCTCCTGCCTTTTGGAACTTACATCTGAATAGGAACCTCAAGACCAACACATGTTCTCTCCTTGTTTGAATGTGACGTCTAACATATAGGCATGTCTGGGAATGAGGTGGAATAGTATGATCCAGGTTCCCCAACCTTGTATAGGCTTTCTCTGCATAGGGTTATAGCCTTGTTTCTCCTGGACTTTCATTTACTATAACTCTAAATGTAGTAATCTCTTCTTGCCATTATGTACTTTTTATGAAAAGTTAGATTTTTTTTTTTATTGCCAGGATTCTGGAAACTTCTGAGAAAATTTTAAGTTTAACCTGTGGTATAGTTGCAGTGAAACATTAGATAGTATTAGTGTTTTCTGTTGTGGCAAATAAATGCACTTTTTAAAAGTTAGCTTACATTTGCTGTGGTGTCTTATGATGAATCAAGTATTTTCTTCCCCTGTGGTGTGTTTTTCCAGTGATCCTATTCCATTGTATATTTTAATCTGTCTTCTCATATGCAGAAAACTGAAATACACTAAATACAAGATACACCTTAAGGTCCATAAGCCTATGATAGAATTTAGTCAAATGTTGATGCCAGATCTCCCAGCATCTCTTGTGATGGCCCTTAAAGCAGTATTTAACCTAGGTCAGGTAACCTGAGGTCACTACTTTCTTTTTTTGTTTGCTTTTAATTTTAAGGCTACCTCTTAGCTAATGATACTCAGGGAGAGACTCCGCTAATACCTCCAGAAATAATGGAGTATTCCATTAAGCATTCAACTGAGGTTGACATCAATACAACGCTTCAAATTCTTGGATCTCCAGGAGAAAAGGCCTCTTCCATTCCAGGGTACAACAGAACCGATTCTGTTATTAGGTAATTTATTTAGTATCTTAATACCAAATATTGGGGAAAAAACCCTTAGAGGTAGACAGCAAATAACACTAGAGATTATTAGTTCACATTAAAATGATAGCATTGTGAATGTTGCAGATGGTAAAAAGTAGCAGATATCAAGCTGACCATAGTGACCTGGAGTTGATAGCTCACCAAAGTAGCTTAAACTACTAAGAAATGGTTAGAGCTGAGTAACAAGTTAAAACCAGTCTTCATTGTAGGGGCAGCTTTGAGAATGCCATGTTTGGAGGGCTGTATGTCAGGATATAAAATGAAGTTGAAAAGTTGTTATGTACACACAAAGAATTTCCATCAAGAGGTGATTTGGGTGATTTGCTGAGATAAATGGCTGATATCATGGTAGAAATGATTACCCAGAAAGCTGTTGTGAGCAGAGAACGAAATATGTACACCTTGGTTCTTCAAGCTAATATGACATTTTTTAATTGCTTGAAGTTATTAAAATTGACAGACTTTTTCAGCTGTAGGAAATCAACTGTTAGGGCTCTGAATCAGACAGCCTATCTCCTAAAAGAGTTAAGATTATATGCTGATTTTCAGTTGACCATCAGGTAATACTTAGAAGAATTCTATCCCTTTATAAGATTAATAAAATAATGTGTACCTAAAATCCTATTTTGAAGAAGTGGTAGTTGTGCTACTAGTTTCAGCCCCAGAAGATGTTGTGTTCTTTTTCAGGATTAATGTTCTGAAAGTTACGAGATAAATATTTTTATTACTACGCATTTGATTCCTGCGATGTCTGGATTAGACATACTGAAGTATTATTTATGCCCTCAGGCTAAACTTTGTTTGTGGTGATATGCTGCTGCAGTAAGAGGTTCACTCAATGCCAGGCATCCTCATGGAAGTACTGCAAGTTATGGGATCAAACTGTTAATTGCTAAATACAAGGGGTCATGTAGAAGTCCTGGTACTCTGCAAAAAACAGCAGTAGAAAGTATTTGCCTGCTAACATTGGGAAAATAACAAAGTTTCAAAGCTAACAATAAGAAAGTTTAGACACTATCAGTAAAGAACAGTTTGAGTCCAGTGGCACCTTTAAGACTAACAGTTTAATTCAGGGAATAAATTTTTGTGCACATGCACGCTTCATCAGAAGATAGCTTTCTAGATCAACATAAAAATATGGTGCAGAAGAAAAAGTTCTGAATAAATATGAATCTACTGATTTCATTTGGATTTAAGATTCACATCAGCATTTGAGTGCCACTGATTTTAATAGGATTTAAGCATACCTAAGAACCACTTGATCAAGAGCCCCATGGCGCAGAGTGGTAAAGCTGCAGTACTGCAGTCAGAGCCCTCTGCTCATGACCTGAGTTCGATCCCAGCGGAATCTGGTTAAGGTAGCCAGCTCTAGGTTGACTCAGCCTTCCATCCTTCCGAGGTCGGTAAAATGAGTACCCAGCTTGTTGGGGGGAAAGTGCAGATGACTGGGGAAGGAAATGGCAAACCACCCTGTAAAATGTCTGCCGTGAAAACGTTGTCACACCAGAGTAAAAAACGACTGGTGCTTGCACAAGGGACTCCCTTTACCTTTAAGAACCACTTGACACAATACATAATAAACACATTCTAAGCCATAGGTCCCCAACCTTTTTTGAACCTGTGGGCACCTTTGGAAACCTGACATGGTGTGATGGGTGCAGACATAAAATGGCTGCCACCGGAGGCACAGCCAGCCAAACAGCCACAAAATGATTCCAGCAGGCTTAACTTCAGTCAATCAGATCTCCATTAGCCAATCAGAAGCCTTGCTGTACAAAAGTCCTATCTGGCCTAACCCATTTCCTAAAAATATTTAGCGAGCACCGGAAAAGGTGTTGGCAGGCACCATGGTGCCCATGGGACCACACCGGGGACCCCTGTTCTAAGAAATTGCATTTTATGCTTATTGCATATCCCTGGTAATAGTTTCCCCTTCAAATCTGATGTTGCTAATTGCAGAAACATCTCATAGATACATTGCAAATTCAAGTATAAGTAAGTATAAATACCATTAACCTGTTTCACTCACTGCCTTTCAACTAGCAGATGCTTTCCAAGGTCTTAGGTAGTGGGGATGGATCAGACTTTTACCCTAAAGCTTTTAACTGGAGGTGTGGGAGATTCACCCTGAGACCTTTTGCATTGAACCTTGTGTTCTACCATTGAATTATGGCCTTTTAGTTCTTACCGCATGAAACAGTTTGTTTCCAGGTTGTACACATTACATATGAACATATGAAGCTGCCTTATACTGAATCAGACCCTTGGTCCATCGAAGTCAGTATTGTCTTCTCAGACTGGCAGCGGCTCTCCAGGGTCTCAAGCTGAGGTTTTTCACACCTCTTTGCCTGGACCCTTTTTTGGAGATGCCAGGGATTGAACCTGGGACCTTCTGCTTCCCAAGCAGATGCTCTACCAACTGAGCCACTGTCCCTACATTATTGTAGCAATAAATAAAAATTATAGTTCTGTGCATCTGTCTGTCGCCAGAGCACTTGAGCAGTACTGAGAGATCTGACCAGCTTTAGACTGGTATAAGTGATGGCGATCAACAGCCATCAGTATAAGGTATCAACAGAGGCTTCACATACTCTAGGCAAGGTTCCAGTTGAAACATTCCCGCCTACCCTGTTGTCAGGGTCTTAGAAATAACTCTTCCTGCTGCAGTAATCTGAGAGTCCAGGTTCAAAAGTTAAAGGGCTATCTTTTCATCATGTACTACTAGTCTTCAAGGCAAAGGACATGTTATATTCCCATGTTCTCTGCCTGAATAAGCAGAGGGAATTCTTGGAGAACATATTTTTCCCCAAAAAGGAATATTGGAAGGGGTCATGTCACTCAGTCATTTCCCATCCTTTGAAGATTTCCAGCCTCTGTGTGTGTCTGTGTGTGTGAAAGAGAGTGAGAGAGCAAGGGTAGAGCATTAGAAGTAACAATAATCTTAATTTTCTCAGGTTATTGTCTGCTATTCTAAGAGTTTCAGAAGTGGAGTCTCGAGCAATAAGAGCAAATCTAACGCACCTTTTGAGCCCTCAGATGGGAAAAGATATTGTATGGTTCCTTAAACGGTGGGCGAAAACCTATCTCCTAGTGGATGAAAAACTGTATGATCAGGTAATCAATATATCTAATTTTCAACATGGCCCCATCAGTGGATACTTAAATCCAGAGACTGGAGCCAAGAATAAAGAAGATAAATCTTTCTACAAACCTGTGAAAGACCCCAGGTTTGCAGGAAAATCCTGAAATTAGAAAAAAATATAGAGAGGGGGATTAAACCCCCACAAAATAATATAAGCAGCACCTGTAACTATAAGAATGAATGCTCTAAATGGCATGGGGAAGGGACAGGGCCTTCTTGAGTGAATTCATTGGAGTGAGACATGGAAGCAATCATTGAGAAACTTGCTACTGGTCATTTTTGTGAATCCCCCAGGCTTGGTTATTCATTATTGTTCAACAGCAGCTACCACCCAAAGCCAGTATGGAGTAGTAGTTAGAATTTCAGATTAGGATCTTGGAAGACCCAGGTTCAAATCCCTACTCTGCCATGGATGCTTAGCGAGTGACCTTGGGCCAGTCACGCACACTCAGCCTAACCTACTTTACAGTGTTGTTATGAGGATATAGTGGAGGAGAGAATTTTTTAAGCTTCTTTGGGTCCTATTGTGGAGAAAGGCACCATATAAACGAAGTACAGATATATAGCTGAAGACAGAGAGGGGTAAATAAAAAGTAGTCTGCTTGGTGGGTGGAAGGAAAGAAGCAATCAAGAAAAAGTGAGGATATGGGGGCTGCTAGGAAGGAAGGAAGAGGAAACAGTATGGACAGAGAGATAGAGGGGAAAGTGAGGTGTTCTTTGCAATTCCTTCCATGTACCCTACTGCACAGCTGGGTCTGCTCTAGCAGCTGGCACCACACAAGCTTTTATTGGGAAGAGGGAAGGAAGGAAAGCTGAAGACTGGGACAACTAAAGGTATGTTGGCAGGAAGGAAAGAATGAAACAGGAAAAGGGCAGAGACTGAAATCTCATGGAAGAGAAAAAGGCAATAGTGGAGGGGGAGAGAACGAGATCCCCCCCCCACCCCCGTGGGCCCTCATTTGTGCTGTTATAATGTGGGAGTATTATTTCTGTTTAGTTGTCTAAAGTTCCCTATTTATCGAAGAGTGGAATCCTATGGCTGGCTTGAATCTCACAGCATATTTCCAAATGTGTGTGTGTATGGGGTGGGGGGTGTTTTTACTGATTTCCTCCTGCTGCTTCAGACATCCAGCAGCCAATGCTGTTCCTAGCAGTTTGCCTGTCTCTAACTACCAACATTTTGAGGGCCATTTCAGTCTGCATTGGGGGGAGGTGAGAAGGTCATGCTCTTTGGAGGGAAGTCCTCTGTGATTTGCTAGGAGAGACATTTTTCCCTTGCAATACCAATCTTATTTACAATCTCCTGTGTTCTTAGTAGATATGTGCGTTGTTCTAAAGCAGGCAAAGGCTTAGAATCAAGATGAGTTGCCTTTTCTTTAGTTCTAGTAAAATTTAATTGCTTCTCTTGTAGATAAGTCTGCCATTCAGTACAGCATTTGGTGCTGACACAGAGGGTTCTCAGTGGATCGTGGGTTACCTTTTAGAAAAAGTAATCAGCAACCTTGCAGTGTGGAGTTCTGAGCAGGACCTTGCAAATGACACTGTGCAATTGCTAGTAACATTGGTAGAAAGGAGAGAGAGGTAAGCCTAAAATGTTAACGTTAAAGGCAGGGCGGGGGAGGAACTGCTTATCCAATTCCTTTGAGAGAGACACTCTTAAAGCTGAGTACATCAGTGGAATGTACCAAAATAATTAGTAAATGGGACAATTTAATGTTTTGAATAATCTAACTGTACAGCAATGTTAAATTGAAGAATGTGGCCTTTCCACCAAGTGGCAAAATGATCCGTGATTTTATGAGAACACTTTTCCCTATATGAGCACCTGTACTGCTGGGCTTTCAAGGTGACATTGGGCTGGTACATACTTGTTAACTATTTGATGAATGCAGCGTCGTATTGCACATATGATGAGCCTTCCTAGATTTAATGCTACAGACAGAAATGACATCAGATGACAGGAAAGTTGTAACACAGTGCTTCATGGAAGAATTGGTTCACATATTCATTTGCAAGTCATAACATACCATAAGTTATAAAGTCATATTGATGAGCATGCGTTTGTAAACCAAGTAAAACTAAGAAAATAGTAGACCAGTTGGCACAGCCCACTAGTTATCTGGCCAGAGTAGCAAATGTTGCATTGGTTGTATGATTAGTAACTGAGGTTGTATTCAGACATCATGTGAAGCTGACATTAAGTTCTTTTGTGTTACAAACTAAGGCTTAACTTGAGTTCCGTATTGCCATCTTGTTCCTCCCCCCTGCCTTATGGAAAGTACTGTGAACGAATCCTCATCTTGTTAGTTGTGACATTCAAATACTTATCCGTGGCTTTTAGCCAGAGTCAGTTTTCTCTTCACAAACAAGGGTTTTAAACATGGATTGAACTCTTGTTTTGGAATTCTAGTTTGTGGAGGAAGACAACTCTGGTTAAACTGTGACAGCCTGCATGTGTACTTTCTGAATAACTAAGTTTTAAACCAGAATTATTTCCATAAACCTATACAAGGAATAAAGTATAGCTGGGAATAGGCTGGGTCATGCACATTTAGGAGTGCATTAGAGAGAGAGAACTCTTGAGGCATTAAAAAGATTAATATAAATAGAAGTTAGGTTTCTTGAATTCTAAAATAGGTCTAGAAGATCTAGCAATGCTGTAAGTGTTGCATGAAACAATTACTCTGGGTGTTCATATATCTTTCTATTTTTAGGGCAAATTTAGTAATTCAGTGTGAAAACTGGTGGAACTTGGCTAAGCAGTTTGCAAGGCGGAATCCACCTCTTCACTTTTTGTCCAGTTCTGTACAGCGTACATTAATGAAGGCCTTGGTTCTAGGAGGTTTTGCTCATATGGACACAGATACTAAACAGCAATACTGGACAGAGGTAAGACTGATCTTTAGTTTCATAAGCAAGGTTAGAATTTTTGGTCCTAGGATCCTTGTGTATGTGTGAATTTTGTGGATATAATTTAACTGATTGTTTATCTTGAGCTTTATTATGGTGAAGCAGCTTTTTAAAATTCTCATTGTTTTGTCATACATATTAATTCTAGAACTTTTTGTTAGTGTTATGGAAATTATTATTGGAGTTTTTTTAGTTTCCCCCTTTTAATAATATCTGCTAGGTTTGTGCAGTCTATCTAGAAGTATCATCTCTTGTCATCTAACATGTTATTATAATCTATCTGAGGAAGAACAGTATACACAAACATTTCCTTATTGTCTGAGAACCAATAAGATAAATAACTTTCTGAGTTACCGTTATAATTCTGTTAAGTTTTATAGCTACTTACATCCTGATTTTTAAATGTATTTATTATTTTTTGGATTTTTATTTGCCCTCCCCACAAGTGAGCTAAATTTGTTTAAAATGAATTTCAAATGCCAGATAAAGGGAGTGTATTCAGTTAACTGAGATTGTCAATATTCAGGAAAGTAGAAACAGGAATACATTTTGGTTTTTTGGTTTTTGCTATGTAGGTTCTTCAACCGCTTCAACAAAGATTCTTGAATGTGATAAACCAAGAGAACTTCCAACAAATCTGCCAAGAGGAAGAAGTGAAACAGGAAATCACTGCAACCTTAGAAGCACTCTGTGGCATTGCTGAGGCTACCCAGATAGACAATGTAGCAATTCTCTTTAATTTTCTAATGGACTTCCTTAACAATTGTATTGGACTAATGGAAGTGTACAAGAATACACCAGAGACTGTTAACCTCATCATAGAAGTTTTTGTTGAAGTTGCACATAAACAAATATGCTATCTTGGAGAGGTAATAATATTGCAAATACACTCTGAGTGTAAGTAAGGTACTGTTTGTAAAGACTGCAGATCTACACTTAGTAACTGGATCAGTTTCTACAGTGTACGCATGCTGGATGTTTTAACCTGTTCCAGGCCCTGCCTATTCAGTTGTGACTTTAAGAACTGCTTTGATAAACATTTCTGTTTTCCATTGGCACCTGCTGGATTCCAGGTTGTGTGCTTTGGTACCAGATCACAAATGTAGGAAGCTAACATAGGGAGATGTTCTAAAATAGCTCTCTATATGAAGTTGAAGTTGCTTTGAAAGTCTGGTGAATCATACTTGAACAGGAATCAAATATAGTCAGCTGATGGATGAAGTAGTTGTAAGAATACAAGGAGGCATTCCTTCTCTCTTTTCTGTCTCAAGGAACTGTAATAGGACCTTGTTTCTCTTTTGGACTATAAGAAAAAGGGGTGGGAACTGGTATCCTAATGCTAGGCTCCAGTTGCTTCCAACTATCTGGACTGAAAAACACAGTCAGTATGGGCATGTGGTTTTGTGGAATGCTGTCAAGAGACATACTTAAGTAGTGGAATGGGACTCTTGAAGACTGAGAAATCAACAGTACTTCAGTAGCATCGGTTATCTATTTAGCCTGATGAATATTACTGTATGATATATATTTTTCCTGACATTGTGTGCTCTACTACAGAATGTTAAAGCAACATGACTGTAACACAAATGTATTAATTTATCTTAGTGCATTTTTATCTCAACATTCCACCCAAGGACCTCGGGGGAGGGGTGTACATGATTTGTACCTGTTCCATTGTATCCTCACAACAGCCCACTGCAGTAGGTTAGGCTGAGAAAGGACCGACTGCCCAGGGTCATCCAGTAAGTTTTTTGGCAGGCAGGAACTTGAACTTCAGTCTCCCAGATCCCAATGTAATATTCTAACCACTACACAATTACCAATGCTAATGTATTTCTTCACCCTGACCTGGGTGGCCTGGGCTAGCCTGATTCTGTCTGAACTTGGAAGCTCTGGTTAATATTTGGATGGAAGACCACCAAGGAAGCTCAGGGTAGCTACAAGAGGTAGGCAATGGCAAACCATATCATGCCTTGAAAATCCTATGGAATCACCATAAATAAACTGTGATTTAATGAAATTTTCCATCACCAATGTACTTTATTAAATCTCTCTTTCTTTCCTTTGTAGTCTAAAGCCATGAATTTATATGAAGCCTGTCTGACCCTACTTCAAGTGTATTCCAAGAATAATTTAGGCAGGCAACGAATAGATGTTACAGCAGAAGAGGACCAATACCAGGATCTTCTTCTCATCATGGAGCTTCTTACTAACCTGCTTTCGAAAGAATTTATAGACTTCAGTGACACAGGTAAGAGGAATAAATTTTGCAATAAATGGGCGGTTGTTCCAAAGCATATCTAAAAGGTCTGTTTTCTAGAGATAATAAACCTTTGAAATTGGAGTAACTATAAACTTGATTAAACTGTTATAGCTCTATGTATTTTTGTGTTTGATAGAGTTTATCACATATCTTCAAAATGAAATTGTAGTTGTTTTTCTATTACAATTGTTCTACATACTTTTCTAATTGAATTTCAAGTTCTTTTTATGTGTCTGTCTTGGAATCAAAAGAGCTATCATTACAGCACTATAATTTTTAAAAAATTCTATACAGCATTGCAGTACTAATGAGATTTTTAAAATAGCTTTGTACCAACAGTGAACACAGAATATGTAGAACTAGAGTGTGTTCACTGCTTAGTACCTCTGTCAGGTCAGCTGCAGTATTCAGGGCCAAGTTCATTTCAGTCTTCTTGAAATGCACATTAGGGACAGGCACAAACTGGGAAAATGGCAGTTCATGGTAGTTCATTGGGTTCCACGAACCACAAACTTTTCCCTCTGCTGAACTGGTTTGTGCAGTTAGTGAGTTTGAGAGGTGGTAGAATGGCTACAGGAAAAGAGACAGGAAACTCACAGGGAATCTTCAGCAGGCTCTCCTCCAGCTGCTGTCCCAGCTGAAAGAGGTGTTTAAAACGTTGTTCCACTGAGTGTGGGAGGGAGTCCCAGCCAGCAGCAAGCAATTCTTCTAATTCTCTCTCACTGACAGCTAACTCCTTTCTCTTCCTGCTGAAAAGTGAAAACAGCTGAGTCAGGGTGTGGTGGATATATACAATCTGTTCCCATGGAGCAGATTGAGAGCTCTGCCAATTAAGCTATGGGCAACTACTGTGGGCATCTCTAGGGCTCTCCACAAGTCCACCACCAGCATTTCCTAGGAATTGATTGAATGAGGCCAGGCTGTCTGGCCAACAAGCCACTCTAATGAAGCACCTGAACCTCCACAGAAAAAATGGTGGTTTGTTATTGATTTGGGAACAGTGCGAACTGCAAACTGGCTCAGTTTGAGTAAAAATTCAGTTCATTTTACAGTTTGTGCCCAAGTCTAATGCACATATTAAACTCCTGTTGCATTAGTGTAATGTTTTTTTGCAAGGGGGCATGTTCATTAAGTTCTTTAAGCTATTCTGAAACTGGAGTTTAGCCTCAAACTGTTTACTTAAATTAGTTTAAATGTTATGAGGCAGATCAGCTGAGAGCATTGGTGTCATATCTGGACAGAACTTCTGATAAGCCATGGATGAATATGGAAGCAAATGGGAAACATCTGGAATTAATTGAGAAAATCATTTTTGGAGGGGGGAAAGTAAGAGATATAAAATTCCTTTCTATATACTACATTCAAAGTTTGGATTAATGGGAAGAATAAACTGATTCTAGATATATCTCAATTGCTTCCTGTTATGTTACACCCCAATTTTTCTTTTTTAGATAAATATAAAAATATGGTGAATGAAAAAGGAGGGGATTTTCAGAATGAGAGACTTTTATGTAAATGGAACCCCCCCTTACTGTAATATAACTTTAAAAAAAAAGCTTCAAGGAGCTTTAACAAATTAGATTCTTCTTCATCAATTACACTGTTTAATTGTAAATCCTACAGTAAGGGTAACTATCACCAGCAGGATGATGAAATTTGAACAAATCATAATACAATATATAAATAGTGCAAAGGAAGTAATCTCTAAAATATATAACTATTTAGTCGAAATAGTTCCAAAATGGTCAGAAAACAATATCGGGGAATGATATTGGGATGAAAATGGAACAAAATGTATGGAATAAGTTATGGATGGCTCAAACAAGGAAACTTTATATCAATAGTCCTTAGGGTGAACTCTCTGAAACTGTTACATTGATGCTATATCACCTCAGTACACTTTGCAAGAATAAGTAACACAAGTAATTAAAAATGTTGGAGAAAGTGTAATCAGCAAGGCAATTATTTTCACATGTGGTGGTCATGCCCTAGAGTGTTTTGGGAGAAAATATTTTTAAAAATGGGAAATATTGCTCATCAAATTATTTATAGCACACCAGCATTAGCTGTGTTAACAGTCTGGAGGGAACAAAATGAAAAAGTGACACCTAAAGGATTAATAAGTTTATGTTGATGTCAGCCCATAGGATAATAGCATAAAGTTGGAAATCTGCAGAATTTTAACAATACATTTTTTGTATCTTGAGCTATGGCAAATAGCCATATCAGAAAAATTGACGTCAGCTTAGAGCAATCAAAGGTAAAGCCAAAATGTTGTCAGACTTTTTCAAAATTTGGCATGATTTTACCTTATTTGCAAATCAAAGAGGCACTCAACATCTGTCCAAGCTCATCCTCAAAACTGAGTATTAGTGCATAAAGTATTAGTACAGAACAATTCATAGGAAAATAACAATCCTTAAGGCCATCAGTACTCTCTCTCTCTCTCTCTCTGTTATACCTGTAAGATCCTTTTCCAAACATGCTGAATATTAAGCCCTCTGTCAATACTTTGATACAACAATATTTCTTTGTACTCTATTTTTCTTATCATCTTGTTTTTTTATGTTGATAATTTAGAAGATTCCTTTCTATATTTGCTTTTGTCTCATTTGTAGACTGTATTTCTCAGTTATTAAACTACACTATTTTCTCCTTTTTGGTACTTAATTTAAAACTAATACAATTTATATTTTAAAAAAGAGACTGGGTTTAGGATCTATAGTCCTGTTTGGGAGACAGAGGGCTGTGTATTGAAGTGATACATGTAAAATGTGTTGCTGTATTTTTTTTCTCCCTTCTTAGATGAAGTATTTAGAGGACATGATCCTGGACAAGCCACAAGCAGATCTGTGTCAGCAGCAGATGTAGTCTTATATGGAGTGAACCTTATTCTGCCTTTAATGTCCCAAGATCTATTAAAAGTAAGTACAGCTTGATACAGCCTTACAAATAGTAATCTTTCAAAGCCATTGGAAAGCTTTTAGCTCTTGTCTCCAGATACTGCTTTATGTCATTAAATATGACCTTAAATTTTATACTACCATCTACACCCATATGCCTGGCTGGGAAGGCCAACCCAATGAAGCCTCTCTCAAGCCTTCATCTCTTTCCTTCCTGAAGAAGAGGGCAATTCAGACAATAGCAACCAGAAACTCTTCAGCCTTCCTTGTTCTTCTGTGACATTAGAGCATCTTGGCCAGAGAAACTGCTCCACAATCCTTTATTTCCATTATGTATGTATGCGTGTGTGTGTGTGTGTGTGTTTGTGTGTTGCTTGTTAAGTTTGTAACTTTTCAACAATTTCTTTGAATTTCAAATCAGATTGGTTTTAACTATAAACCTTTCCCATGCTTTAAAGTATGTCAATGACTCTGCTCAGAGTACTTTTGCTGTCAGATAAGAGTTTAGTTTTTTCAATGGAAGCTCAAATATAATGGATTACTGGGGTGGGGATCCTATTGCCTCTTTCTACTTTATCCCACTGGGCTTTTGGAAATGAGACTCCTTTTAACAGAGTTTAATTTCTGTATTCATTGTATGAATGGTTGTTTAAAAGCAGTATACAAATAATGTGATTTAGTTTTTATTTTTAAACTATAGTTTTGAAAATAATGTTCTTAATGGCTTTCTTAGCATGTCAGTACTAACTTGCAGAGTTTAGAGTTATGTATAAATTAAAGATGTTGAAATATATAGAAAATAATAATTTAATTTTGCATAGCCCCCATTTTCATGGAGAATTGAATATTATTTTTCCATTTGGAGGAATACATTTGAAAAGCCTAATAAATTGCATTTTTCCTCTGCAGTTTCCATCACTGTGTAATCAGTACTACAAACTAATTACATTTATCTGTGAAATATTCCCTGAGAAGATTCCACAGCTTCCAGAAGACTTGTTTAAAAGCCTTATGTATTCATTAGAATTAGGGATGACATCGTATCCTTGTTTAACTTGTATGTGTAGGTTTTTACTAGTGAAGATGCTGAATAATCTAAGGGCTTCCTTATCCCATGTTAAACATTTCTATATACCTCTTATATCTCCTGAAGCATAATCTGAAATTTATTTTAATTATGTATTTGCATCCAACTACCGTTTTCTGAAAAAGCTAGTTCTGCCTTTCTCAAAATGTATTAGAACTACTCAAACTTGCATTAATATGTTGGTATCCAAGGTTGCTTCATCATTTAATTTTTCAGAGAATCTCATATAGTCTTCATTTGGCAGATCCTGAACTAGTCTTTGAAGACTCAACCTGGTGTTGTTTTTCTGTCAAGTTGTCAGTAAGTGGCTAATCTAGATGAGCAGCAGGTTTATGTGATAAATCTGATGCTATGCTGTGCCACATTACTACGTTTTTGTTTGTTTTGTTTTAATAAAACATTCAACTTGCTTACTACAGTGGCACATTGTGGGACAGACTGTTTTAGCCTAAGCTACTTCCTGACATGCTAACTTTCTTTGGATTTGAGTCCAGTGCCACCTTTAAGGCCAACAACATTTTATTCAAGGTATAAGCTTTTATGTGTAAGCACACTACTTCAGATGTGATGTGCTTTCTATCTGAAGAAGTGGGCTTGTACACAAAAGCTTATACCTTGAATAAAATTGTGTTGGTCTTAAAGATGCCACTGGACCCAAACTTCTTCCTGCTGCTTCAGACTCAGCTACCCACATGAATCTTTTTTTGGATTTGTTTGGTTTTGTTGGAAGATTTCAAATATCCTTCCTTGCCCCTTGTCTGAAGTGGTATAGTCAGGGCTTCTTTTTTAGCAGGAGTGTACAGGAACACAGTTTCGGCTGGCTTGGTGTCAAGGAGTGTGTGGCCTGATATGCAAATGAGTTCCTGCTGGGTTTTTTCTACACAAAAAGCCCTGAGTATAGTAGATTCATCATTTAGGCCTTGCTGCTTCTTTTAGTTCTAAACTCTTAAGTTTTCTATCACTGTGAAATAATGAGAGATGTGTTTGGAAAAAATCACAAAAGAAAAGCAAGAGAAATTTCAACAGCCTTCTGTCTAGTATGCAACCCCCTCAGAAGTTTTCTTGTTAATATTTTTACTGTGGCACTTTGAAAACTATGGTTGAACTATCTGACTTTGTTTCCAAAAGGAAAAAAAAATATTCCTTTAACATTTGTTAATCAGAATGAGTTCTGACGTTTGCCAGCTCTGTTTAGAAGCTTTGACGCCATTAGCTGAACAATGTGCAAAAGCACAGGAGACAGACTCTTCCCTCTTTTTAGCAACAAGGCACTTTCTTAAGGTAAGAACGTTCTGTATATTACTATTTTATATGCTATCTTCATTATCAAGGTTAGTTCAGTACCTAAGCTTCATTGGACAATGACTGTTCAGAATAAGATCATATCATCTTTCATAAATTGTAGCTTCCTGAGAGTATTCTCCATTGCATCCCATTAGTTAGATGGTTTTAATGTAATAATATATATAAGTGAACTGTAATATGTAATTTGTTATGTAACCAGTGTGCTTTTATTATTGTAATGTTTGTATTTTATGTTCTGCTTTGGTGGGGAGGGCGGGATAAAAATGTATTACTATTATTATTGCTAATTAACAACAAAGAAAGATACGTAGTCCATATAAAACTTTTTACATCTGGATGGTTAGTTCTGTGGTCAGGCATCTTGCAATTTTAAGTAAAACATTTTATGATGTGCTTTCTACAAATCTAAATCACTGAGGAAGGCCTCATGGCTGAAATGCTTTTGGTTTAGTTTATATATATTCTGTGTTACTTTTAATTGTATCTGTCATAAGAATGAAGAACCCTGCTGGATCAGAACAATAGTCCATCTAGTCCAGCATCCTGTCTCATAGGAAAGATGCTTGTGACCTCCCCATGTGTACAAATGCAATTTTACTAAAAAGGAGTTTTTTAATACTACAGGAAGGTACCTATATATGTAACAAAAATTTGATGCATTTTGATGCACAGTTTTTAATATTTGTAATTTTTTGTAATTGACTTCTATTTTACCATCTAAAAGGTTTTTCCCTCCTTTTTTCAACCTTTTTGGTTAGCTAGTCATACACAAGGTCATTTGTTCTCCCCTTGAAGTGTTAGTGCCAGTCTTTGCAGTGCTGAGTATTTTGCATTTCTCATGACCCAAATGCTACTCTGTGCACTTTAGGTGCATATGTCAAGGACCTTAGGGACAGAATCATGTGCCACCACACCCTATCATCTGACCTATGGGGGATCTGGCAGGGGATTATGTAGTGTTGCAGGGGGCAGTGGGTAAGCGGTATGTGTGAGTGGCTGTGCATGCAGTCAACATCTGGAACTATACCATGGCTCGTGAGGGGGGCACTTTGCCTTTCCCATTGAATTGGGCACCTATGGCCTACTGTTTTTTGCTGGTGAAACTTTACATTGGTTGTGAGGGGTATTCCTGGGCTGGAGGCTTAAGAAGCCAACTAATTTCTGCCATGTTCCAGGAATGTCTTTTGTTGTATCAGCATGATGAGTGCACCAGCATATTTTCAGAAGCTGGCTACAGCGGGGGCTTACTGGTGGCCAGCCAATGCTATGCTGTTTCAGAGGACTATGCTAGCATAACTCTGGAATATAAAGGCATAACTCCAAAAATGCCAATGTAAGGTTTTGTTGGCTTTTTGAGTGCTTTCAGCCCCATTCTCCTCCATTGTATTGTAATAAAATTTAGTTGCAAATTTGATCAGATAAAATCTAACTTGGTATGCTTTTTGGATATGTACATATATCACAATAGGTAGCATATAGTAAGAAGCATTTCCCTAGGGTTTAGATTGGGATGCCTCTTCTAAGATGGTGTCTTTTGCACAATATTTTTGTAAGATTTTTTAAAAATGTATATGCTGCCCAATTAATTGAGGATACCTTTTAATGGATCATGTCTTTAACTGTATAGCTTAGCCAATTAATCTATTAAACATTGCTGCCCAAATTATCAGCTAGCACCTATCATTTATTTTTACAATCAAATAAAGTTGCCCGAATTATCAGCTAGCACCTATCATTTATTTTTGCAATCAAATAAAGTTGATTCTATCTTTACAAGGAACCAAACTGTTACTTAAAATGCAGTGGAAAGTATTTAACTAATATGATAATTTGATTTCAACTACCACTTTCCACTTAGATATGGGTTTTTTTTTGTAATTTCAGATGGTCTTTGATATGCTTGTATTGCAAAAGCACAATACGGAGATGACAGCTGCAGCAGGTGAAGCATTTTACACATTAGTATGCTTGCATCAGGTAGGCTACTTTTTATATTATTACACCTTGCAAAAACCATTTATCAGTAACTAAGCCCCATGGTGCAGAGTGGTAAAGCTGCAGTGCTGCAGTCAGAGCCTTCTGCTCACGACCCGAATTCGATCCCAGCGGAAGCTGGTTCAGGTAGCCGGCTCCAGGTTTACTCAGCCTTCCATCCTTCCGAGGTTGGTAAAATGAGTACCCAGCTTGCTGGGAGGAAAATGTAGATGACTGGGGAAGGCAATGGCAAACCACCCCATAAAAAGTCTGCCGTGAAAACGTTGTGAAAGCAACGTCACCAGAGTAAAAAATGGCTGGTGCTTTACCTTTTTTAAGCACTAAAATATATCAGGTTAGTAATGTGAACTGCAGTAATAGCTGGTATTCTAGTTTTTACCAGTAATGTTCAATAAACACGTCCATCCAGAATAGCTCATTCTTCTAGAACTCAGAGGAGCTTGAATTTTAAATGTCTCTACAAGGGAAAGGATGGGTAGCAGGTGTTTGTCCCTGTTTCCCTTTCAGCAGTAGTTTCTCCCGCCTATTGAAATATTGATCATGAGGGTCTCCTAATCTTCAAGGAATGGACTGTATTAGCAGGGATTAAGAGCTGCCCCCCATGTGTACAGAAGTGTCAGATATTCCTCTGAATCATTAGTGTAGCAAGCTATTATCTGGCTGACCTTTGACACCTGACAAGTAAGATAACACCAGTTTCCCTTAAACGGCCACCATAAGTATAACTAAGATAAAATATGTGAAGTTGTTTGAAATTTGAAACTAACTATATAAATGCTTCATTATATATTAGCAGCATGTGCTGTATATTGGTTTGGACCCAGACAAAACTTGCAATTTCATGTCATTCCCCAGCAAAATGACTTCTCTGCAAAATGCTGCTCCTTGGAGACCAGTGTGTGGAGGGTGGGGAGGCAGTAAAGTTCCTTTCTTCTATTGGAAAATTTAGTTTGGATGCAACCCATTTTGTCATATTGAAAATAGAACTCCTTTTCCTCACAGGCTGAATATTCCGAATTAGTTGAAACATTATTATCAAGCCAACAAGATCCCATCATTTACCAGCGGTTAGCAGATGCCTTCAACAAGCTTACTGCGAGCAGCACTCCGCCTACGCTGGACCGTAAGCAGAAGATGGCCTTCGTCAAAAGTTTAGAAGATTTTATGTCAAATGTTGGTGGACTCCTCTGTGTAAAATAAAACACCAGAACTGTATGCCTAACTTAGACCCTTTCTGCAAAATGCACTGAGAAATGCTGAAAGCTGACTTAATCTTAATGCCTGTTTCTGGAGTTTTTTTCTCAGCCATCCTAAGATTTTAGAGAGCCTGGAAGTTTTGGTATAGCAGAGTGGAATAGGAGAGGACAGCTTTAAAATCAGCTTCTGCTAATGTATTTTAGCCACAGTCTTGTCATACCTTTCTATGTTGTACAGAATAAACAGAAACTGAAATCTTACAAAGAATTCCACAAGTGCATACAGACGGGCACAGTTAAAAACAAGAACCAGTGCCTTGCCCCAAATGGCCCTCAAATAGTGACCATTCGGACTTTGAAAAGATTGTTTTTTTGTTGCTATATACCCTTCTAGTGTGTGGTGTAAGCACATACAGAACTGTAAAACAATTCTAAGCTTTATTTTTTTCCTCTGAAAATGGAGTGTGTGATCCAGAAGAAGAAGAAAAAGAAAACCACCAAATGATATTTTTTAACTTGGATTTAGTTTTTTGGGCTTTTGTTTTTGTTTTTACATCAACCTGGTGTTGCATGTTTTTGTGTAATACAAGTTTCTACATTATATGCTGCTGCCTAAAGTTCAGAAAGAAAAAAGGTGTATATTTTTGTTTCCCCTGAAATGAACTTTAGGATCTGTAGCCATTTCATTGCCTTAATTTAAAAACAAATAAACATGTTAGGTGAGAAATCTAAGGCAAGGTTTGGGTCTTCAGAACTGGTCTAGAATCTTGGCATTAAGCTGCTGTGTATCTGTTTGCAGCCCTTCTTTATGTTGCAAGTATTATGTCAATATGAGTGTAACAGAAAAGTTCATGTGTAGTTTTATTTTCAGTATCTCTTGATTTATGCCCAGGTCATGCACAACTGATGTGTATTTCTAGACTGAACTGTTTGCTGAAGCAATAATGATTCAAAAGGTGTAAATTATTGATTTATACGATTTTTTTTTAAATGTTGGGGCATTGGATGCAATGGCTAGACTGTGGGTGTCAAACTCTTCTAGCCAAGGCCATGCACATTTTGATTTTAAGATCCAGAATCCTGAACTGGGGTCTGATGTCTTACCACCATGGTCAGATCTGCGGTGCTGTCTTCTGCTGCTCTGATCCCACTTGTTAAATGTGTTAGCACTTTAAAGATTACCTGTATGGTTTCATCCTGCATCCACCAAATAGGAGGCTGCAGTGGGAACAAAGTGGCAGGAACTCAAGAATATGGAAGCAGGGAATTTTCTATTAATTACAAGCCAAACTAAACCAACACAAATGTATATGCTGCTGGTTAAACTGAACCATTTTTGATGAAGGAAGGGGATAATTTGTCTCCCAGGCCTTGAGCTTCATACCCCTGCAAGATTTGTGTTATTGGATATTTTCCAAGTGATGGTTTTTACATTTTATATTGGGGGGAATATATAAAACATTAACCTTTTCAGTGCTGTGAGTAGCATCATGTTTGCAATTCCGTGCCATCCTTCAGCTGTTCATCTCAAAATGTAATTTCACTACCTAGAATTGTATATGATATGAAATCTTTAGCACTATGGAGTGCTGTAAGGGTCCAAAACCTAACTTCTTTAATTCCTTCTTGATAAGCCATGAACCCAGAAGAGCAGGATATGTCACTGATTCTGTTTGAGGGGGGAAAACAACTTTCTCTAAACGTTCAGCCTTACCATAAAATAAAGACTGGCTGGAACAAGTTGTCTCCTTGGAATAAAGTATCTGAAAAGCTCATAAGAGTAAGGTTCAATTCAGATGTCATGACTTTTATCAGGAATGTGCTCCGTGCTCGCATGCGCCTTTCTTCCCTTGCACACTCCTTCCAGTTCTGGGTAGTAACAGTTTGCTGTGACATTCTAATTGGTCAGATGTATGTAATTATCTCAAACTATAGCTTGCCACCAAACCAGAATGGTAAATTGTGGTTTGAAGCAGGAGCCTTAAGTTCCCAGTGGCCAAAATCCTGGTTTGGCCATGACATCTAAACAGAGCCTTAAATCTCTCTCATCTGTTAATATTGCTTCTCTCCCATCTGTTAATATTGCTTCTGCAATTTCTAAGATGGTGTTAGTGATACATACATATAGAATGAGGAAATGTCTCTTGTAAATTCTTGATTTCTGTTTAAAAGTTTGGTTCCTGTTGCTCCAACAGAGCCACTCATAGTCTAATTATGGGAAATTCTAAGAGTAAAATTATTTGATATTCATTTGGCTTCTGTGGACAATGGCTTTAAAATGCCATCAATTGTGTTAAAGATTGTTATTATTAGAAAAATGGGTAACTCTGTAGCCTCTGTTTCGTATAACAGAGCACCCATATAACAGTTTGAGGTATAACTGAATCAGTTGTTTTCACAGATATTGTGTACAATGGTTCCAGTTTATAAAAAGAGTGCTTAAAATTGGTACCACATGAATCTCTGATTCAGGCAACATGACAGTCATTTCAAGAAAACGATTAAAATTTGCATGATCTTGCTTCATGTGTAATATATCTGCAATACAGTAAATGAATCTTGTCCAAAAACTCCTCCTAGCAGGATTGGGGAGGATTCTGTTACAAGCTGCTGTTGTACAACTTGTCTGTTTAAGATGAATGGGCTCTTTACACAACAGCAGTTGGGTTGATAGTAAAATTGAGTTGTCAAGGATTATTTGCAAAAAAAATTAAAATTTGCTTCCTCATTTGAAATGTATATTATATTAAGGGAACTCTGTCAGTACATTTTTATCTGAAAACTTTGTAACTGTTCGTAATATCTGAGAAGGTTCACTTTCTTTCCTGTCTTTGTATTTTTCAAAAAAATATGAATAACATTTGATCTTTTCCTTTCCCGTGCAACATTTCCAGATGTCACATTATCTATGTTCATCTTCTGAATGTCATTGTTTTTAACAATTTCAGAGATACCACAGTAGCTCTGGAAGCCAGTATTGGTGCTTATGTACCTTCACCACACTGGAGAGCTTTTCATTACTTGACTATATCCTTTTTTTAAAGCAATCTTTAATGGAAGATTATGTTTTTCTGTTAGTGAGGGCACAAAGAAAGCCCATGGAAGTCAATAAAAACCACAGTTCATTTTATCAGGCTTTGAATTAAGCCTTGTGATATTTTTGAGATACTGGTATACTAATGTAACAGAACTGAATTTTGAATAATTACTGAAAGGTCAAAACACTTTGAGTATTTTTTTTTTTGTTAATCTGGAATGCAAATCACAATTGTACAATTACAACATTTTCTCAAATGTGGTTATTTCATACAGTAAACAGCTTCCACTGGATGCCTGTTTCAGCATGTCATTCCCACTTCTGCTAATCTACATTCAGGGTTTGGGGCAACTTTCCAAATTGCTATGGCTTGATTCTACTAATAGCTATATATTATATATTTAAAGAAACTTAAACCTGAAAAAAATCTGCTATTGCAGAAAAGGTCAAGAGCTTTTAATCCAAGATGCTATCTGGATCATGCAGAGCACTTACTATCTAAAAGAAATACACAGTAGGCTAGGCTGATTTTTTTTTTCTTGTATAGGATTTTTACCATTTAGTACTAGAAATAGGAATTTTTTTAAAAAATCATATTACCAAACTTAATCTGGGGTGAAAAGTTTGCCAGCATTCATGCAATGCCTAAATGCAAATATTGAGCTTTGATGAGAAAAAATCTGCTTCACACATATACTAGTGTTCATGCACGCTCAACTGTGAAGAATAAGTTATTTAAAACCTTGTAATATGTTTAGAATTCAGAATGTTCAGTGTGCTATCTAGTGTTTGAGAGTTAATTGACCACAGTAGAATCTGAAATAAATTGAAGATATGCTGGATCAGCTAGTCCATATCTGTACCATCATACTAAAGTTAGATACAGTAATCATACTATGCTCATATAATAGTATCATTCATCACTCCTGCATTGGAGCATTGATTTTGTGCATACCAGGAAGTGATAATTAGAGCAAAAGTAACCAACAGTTAAAGAAAATCCCCTTTGTGGTCAAGGTTATTTGTAACTGAAGAATAATAGTAACTCAGCAGTTTCTTCTTGCATTCTGAATAATTCTATAGAAAATGTATACATTTTGTTGAGTGGGCAGCTGGTTTCTACCGACACTCATTTCACCTCAAGTGCTTGTTTTGAGATCAGCACTCATATATTGCAAATTTTCTGTGAACACACACAAAAATACAAGTAAAACTTTTTTAAGTGTAACATAATAGCTTGAAGGTCCTGAATGTCTGTAGGATACAAATCTCCAAACATAACTTTAAACAAGCTATTTCAAGTCAACATTGCCTGAACAAAATAGTTATTTGCTCTGAATCTGCACAAGAATTCAGATATCCCACTGAACACTAGACTAACTAAAGTACTGCTATGGACAAATTGCAATGATTTCAGGAAGCCATTGGCTATGTAATAAAGCTACCCCCCCTCCCGAATGCTGTTTTTTTTTAAAAAAAATAATAATTTCGGTCATGTATAATTGTTCCTCTTGTTTTACCTGCAGCCTAAATAAACTGGCTTTCTAAGCTTTATAATACAGATACAAAACCACTTTTTGGGTACCAAGACTACTTCATGTACCACAAGAGTACTGATCCATCTGCTCATAGTAACATCATAGAGCATTTTTCATGGGAAATGGCAATGAGTGAACAATTAATATTGAAATGGCATTGGAGGAGGTAAGAAGACTGTATTTTGCCATTTTGGTTTCCTTTTAAAAAGCCAATTTTGGGAACAAGGAATTAGGTTAATCTTGCCCACCTGAATTTTATTTTCAAACTATTGTGATACAATTGATTTTTCTAAAGATTGTACCTTTCCAAATGGTACAGGTGTTTCTCAAATAATCTGGGGGACTTGAATATCATTTAGAAGCTCTGGAGTTTTGGCAGTCAATATGTTCTCCTTTGCTCATTCTATTTTTCAAAATACTTCTGCACTGAAAGTATAATCGCACACAGCACTAGCAATGGTGACTTGCTTCATATCTTGACTAAATATATCTTTTCTCTTACTGGCTTGATTGTCACTGTAGATTTCATATTGGTCCAGGAATTGAAAACATTTCTTTATAGAACAATACCTGAAAGAAAGTAAAAGGTTGAAAGTATCAATTTCTCCAAGAACCTTTGAAGACATTTACCCTCTTTGCTTTATGAGATCTGGAATAAACTGTGATTATTTTTGTATACAAAGCCTTCACACGTTTTTGTGTAAATTGACTTTTTTGTCCTAATGTACTAATGAACCTTGTCCTAAGGTTCTTAATTTGCTTTTTTGTTATTGAGAAATCTGAGACCTCTAATATTCAAGTGAAGTGATTTAAACAAAAACATAAATGGAAAGCAGTAGGAAAAGGGAAAAGTTTCTAATTTTTCATCACATTAATCCTAACTGAATAATAAAATATCAGGGTATTGATTTAATTGACAGTGTGACTTTTTAGAAAACAAGAGTAATTGTGTTGAATTGCCTTTGAATCTTGCAGCATCACAATCCTGGTGCTTCAATATGTGCAGTTCAATATTTATCTTTTGGGGCATTTGATGAGATAACTCAATGCAGTAGTCACATTTTCTATTGCAGATATATAAAGTACAGATATGGATTCTTTCCTAATTTATTCCTAGTAGTTCTTTCCACAATAATATTTGAATTTCTGTATCTGACTCTACTGTGCATTGCACTACCATTCACCAAAAATGGGCTAGTAGAAGAGGTCTGCATTCTCGGCTGCAAAGCAGTTGGTTAGTGTGAAACATTTTAGGGACTGCTTACTGCATTGCAAGACTACACTACAAACATCTTAATTTCTCTCATTCTTGCAGTAATCCTACAACATAATTTTGTAAATCAGTCAGATGTGCTACTGCGAAACTTTGCAACTGGGGTGGGAAGAGATCTCCAACTATCCCATCTGTTCAATTTAAAATATTGTCTACTGTGCATTTTTCTTGGTGTGTTCCAGTACCTTTAAGCAGCAATTTGCTACTGTGAACTGTTGCTGTATTCATGAGAAACATCTTAGGAAGATCTGTCAAGATCACCAGTGCAACGAATGCTGACGTTCTGCTATCCTGATGAAAGATTGTTTTGCTGAAATACTCTTGGACTGCCTTCAGGCTTTTAATGCACTTTTACAACTTTGTGGCTGTTGGAAATGAATTGTCTTGCAAATGTTTTTATAAACACATATTAAAAGTAGCTCTGTCTCAGGAAAGAAAGTTACAATAAATACCTGCCTCTTATTTTGAGTTCGTGATGCTCATCCATAATTTTTATGGTTGCCAGATCATATTTAAGTGGACCCCAGGACTATAACCTTTTTGATTGCTTGTTTAATCTGAAAAAGAAGCAAAGCCCTGCTTTAATTTTTGTTTTTAATGTTAATATTTATGTTTGGTTCTCTCCACAATTTAGAACATAAGAACAAGTCTTGGAGAAGTCTTAAGATATCCATTTTTCTTGGCAAAATCTGTTGTTCAAATTGTTATTCTTCCAGTTTCTTGTAATAGCAGACTACTACTAGAATATGGAAGGGATGATGTAAATGTAATTTGTACCAATTTTGGTACAGTCAGGATATTGTATATATGGGCTCATTGGGAATCGTGCATTACTCTAGTGTTACAAACCAAGACCATGTTGGACTACTTCCACCCATGAGTGCTCTGATGTAATTAAAGACCTGTATTAGGTGACCAGTTTGCCAGCTCAACAACATGTACCTGCAACATTACTGTGGCTTTACTAAGAGTCAGTTCAGTGTGGTGGTTTAAGAACGGAGGACTATAGTCTTGAGAACCAGGTTTTATTCCCCAGTCCTCCACATCAAGCCAGCTGGGTGACCTTGGGTATTCTTAACACCTGGGATAGGCTACTGTTGATGGTGAAGAACCCTAAAATATCCACTATTATCCTGAATTCAAATGTGCATATTTTACTTATGTAGACTTGCTATACAATTAAATAACAGTCACTGCTTTAGAATAGGGCAATCAATGAGCACTTTAAAGGAGGCAGCCGGGCTATTCATGAGGAAGTGGAGTGTCTCCAGTATTAATCTGCAGGCTCTAGATACAGAAGAGATTATTAAAAACACTAAACTCATGCATTCTGAAGCAGAGACGGATCAGGGTAGGAATCCCTTGTTTCTACCGCAAGTGTACTTTTTAGTAGAGAGCTTGATGACCTTTTCTGTCTCTAACTTGTACCATCCAGCATCACCACCATTAATGGTTTCTTCGAACATCAGCCTCCTGTAGTTGGAAAATAGCTAGTGGATTAATAGTTATTTCTATACATCTAACATGATTTGATGCATATGAACTCTTACCAGAGAAGGGAAAATGTTCGAAAGGCTCACATCCAAAGAACCAAACTACATGTTTCTTTTTAAATTAGAAATATTTGTGTACTACTTCTGTACCAAGGAGCTTGAAGATACTGATAATAAAAATAACATCACTATAATCAATAACAAAAGATCCAGTTCATCAGAACTACTAACCAAATTTTAAAACTACAGCAGCAATAACAGCAAAACTAACAGAGAACAGCCACCGGAAATCCTAAGTAACAAAACATTAGTTGTGTGCCTGAAAGGCTGTTTCTCAAATAACAGCCTTATGCCACATACTGAGATGTTTCTGAAACTGAGGAAACTTTCAAAAGCAGTTTGTGCTAAGGGCTGAAGTCTTGCTTTTGGAAGCAAAAAGTCTCTCCGGACAATGCAAACTTTTTAGACTCTGGCTGATCTTACCAAGAAAACAAAAGACTGCATTAGGATCAGGGTACCTACATTTGAACTGCTCTTGATAACTGGAATAATTTTGTTTGATAATATATGGATTTCAAATTGTGATTAGCTCAATTAGTATGCAGATTTTTGAAAGTCCCTTCAAATCTTGTTTTCAAAGATAGAGCTTTTTTCTGTCCCTTAAAATTCAAACCTTGCTTATATTAAAGATATTCCAAGCAGGACTTTTTTGTAGAAAAAGCCCAGCAGGAACTCTTTAGTATGCTAGACCATGCCTCTGACATCATTTGCATGCTAGGCCACTCCTCTAGCATCACCATTTGCATGCTAGGCCACACCTCTGACATCAGGGCTTTTTTGTAAAAAAGCCCAGCAGAAACTCATTAGCATATTGGGCCACACCCCCTGATGTCACTGGAAGTATAAACCATATAACAATAAATGCTCTCATTCATGGGCTCAGGGCTTTACAAACAAAATGTCTTCAGGGCAGAATATAGCCTACCTTGAGTCTGACGTGCAGGACACCTATTTAAAGGGTGGGGATGAGGAGTGTGGTTTGTGTGTATGAAAAATAGGCCTCTGGATCTGAAGAACAATCTGGCCAGACTAATTGGTGGAGGTCCTCCTTGGAGACAACTGTGTGGCTATTCAATCTCAGTAATCTTTCCTCCCAGGGCTGTTTCACATGGGCACTTTTATCACTTAATTTGTCTATTCCTATGCACACACGCTTACATGTGCCGCATCTAACCCAACAGAGAAGTCTGGGAGAAAAGAATGAAGATACCAGGGAAAGCAGAGGATTGTGTTGACTATCCTTGTATGATTCTGCATAGGCCAATCACACCAAGCATAATTAATAGCTTCAAAACAGGCCATTAAATGTTACACCATCAAAAAAATCACTGTTAATTTGAAAATCATACTGCCATCACATTGTGCTTTAACAAGAAGATGCAACACACCAGCAGAGGTCATCCAACAAATAATGTTAGTAGTATTAGCAGATTCATTTCTAGCCTGCCTTCCTCACTGAGACACAGGGCAGAATACAACAATTAAAAGCAATTTAATCAAATAGCAAGGGTCTCCAATAAACAATTGGTTTAGGATTATAAATTCCAATAAACAATGCATTAGGACCAGGATTACAAAAATTGGAAAACGATGCAAACGAATGACTTGACAAAGTGGGGGAGGGACGGTGGCTCAGTGGTAGAGCATCTGCTTGGTAAGCAGAAGGTCCCAGGTTCAATCCCTGGTATCTCCAAAAAAAAAAAGGTCCAGGCAAAGAGGTGTGAAAAACCTCAGTTTGAGACCCTGGAGAGCTGCTGCCAGTCTGAGAAGACAATACTGACTTTGATGGACCAAGGGTCTGATTCAGTATAAGGCAGCTTCATATGTTCATATGTTCAAGTAACGGGAACAGTCTAAAGCATGGCATAAAAGTCCTGCCAAAAGTGAAGCCTTTTTAACTAATTTCAGTAGGAAAGATAAACCCACTCATTCTTCACTTCCTCCCCAAACCAAAAAGCACAACGTTTCAGCAGTGAGGTAAAGGGCAACCGATAACTATCTGAAGAAATGTGCATGCACATGAAAGCTTATACCCAGAATTAAACTTAGTTGGCCTTAAAGATGCTGCTGGATTCAAACTTTGTTCTATTGTTTAAGAAAGCATTCTAAAAAACAGAATGGGCCCCTGATCTAGTTCTGTCCCTACCCCCTAACATGATTTCTCTTGTATGTTTACTTTCTAGCAACAAAGGCAAGCAAGAACATATTTAGGGTGGGTGGGGGATAATTAAGTTTAGGTCTCCTTCTCCACTCACATAGCCAGCCAGACATTAAAAAAACACACACACACAGAGCAAGATTTTCTCCTGAGTAGTCTGCATAGCATCAAAGAACAGTAAAAACAAATCCATCTTAGTTATATTTTTTCAATATTACACTAACACGGAAGGGGGGTGGGCTTTCCTTGGTACCTTCCTTCTTTTAAAGGCTGAAAATAAACCAATGTGTTTTTCAGTTCTACACTAACTTAAGGGGGGGGGAATATTACCATTTAAGGAAAGGAAAGGTCCCCTGTGCAAGCACCAGTCGTTTCCGACTGACGTTGTTTTCACGGCAGACTTTTTACGGGGTGGTTTGCCATTCCCCCAGCTTGCTGGGGGGAAACTAGTGTAGATGACTGAGGAAGGCAATGGCAAACCACCCCGTAAAAAAAAGTCTGCTGTGAAAACGATGTGAAAGCAATGTCACCCCAGAGTCGGAAACGACTGGTGCTTGCACAGAGGACCTTTCCTTTTTCCTTGCCATTACATTTAAACAAAAGCACAATAAAGAACTGTAACCACTCACAAAGCTCCAAGCCTACCAAATAGCCAGCACAGAGATGATCACTCTTGACGTTTGATTGGAGTTGGCTACATGGCGCAAAACTAAACCAGACCAGTCTCTTAAGACAGACCGATTTTTTTCCCCATGGAGCATTTACATTTCTTATTACAGCAATAAAAGCTTGCATTCCGTGAAAAGGAACACTCTGCATTCCCTCTCCCACTGCACCACCATCCTCGCTGGGGGAGGAGAGAAAAAAAAGACTAGATCAAAGGCTGTGACTTTGGAAGCAAAGGAGATTTGTTGCCTGGTGCCACTTAATAAATACTTTTAAAAATGTGATCACAGTAGCTGAAATGAAGGAGGGCAAGTGTCATGGGGGGGGCGGGAATTGGAAGACTCTCCTAACCGCTGGTTTGTTGGGCTAGTTAGGGCAACAAAGATGAGAGAGAGCATGCATACAGATAGGAGTCCTGAGCTGACGGGGCTGTTCTTTCTCTCTCCCACCCGCGCTCTACCTCTTCCTGGGCCATTCTCTGGAGTTGTTGCCAAGGAGAGACCTGGACAAGCTGCCCCCGGCCAGCTCCTCTCACCTTCTCCTCCCTACCAGGCAGAGTTAAGAGACAGCTTCCCAGGCAGGCTGGCGGCAGGAGGACCCAATGAGAAGCACAGGCATTGGCACACACCCTACCCCCGCACACAGAGCGTGGACCCAGATCAGTTCCCCCAGCTAAGCTGCTGAGTGGCAAAGGGCTTCTTTCCTGACTGCAAAGCAAAGTGCAGGCATTGGGACCCCACCCCCGCGCTGCTGGCCTGCACGTTTACTCGCTTATTGCTTATTGCGCTCACATGGCCAGGGACCGTGCAGGCAAACAAATCAAAGTCCTGACGTCTTCTGGCTGGTGCCACCAGCTAGGGCCAGGCGGCCCGCCTGTACCACCCACCCGCACTCAGGTACCCAGGAGTGGCAACGCAAGTTTTTTTTTTTAAGCGGGGCTGCACAAAGCTTAGATAGGTGGATTCCCAGGTGCTCTGCTGCTTCCCTGGTGGCCGAGTTAGAGGCTTGTTGAGGGAGCAGGGCTGTTGCTGAGCCGGAGCACTGGACAAGGCAGCCGGAACGGCGTTCCAGTGCGTTCCGGTTCAAAAAAACCTGGTTTCAAGTATTCACAATGGTGGTTATCAGCTGGAAAGTGGGTTTCTTCCAGCCCTACACAGATGAGATGTGAATATACTTGCGTGATAAACCTTTGATTCACTATGTATGTTATTTTATAGTAGAGCATAGGTGAAGTACCTGACTACTTTGTATATAACATCAGCATGTGTAAATGCTGGTTTTTGCCCATAAAATATTTGAGGAGGCCCCTGATACTTGTTTGGTCATAGCTCACAGATATTTTGTAGGCAAAAGTAAAATTATGTACATGTATCTTGAACCTGAAAGTTGATTTCTAGTTACAAAATTAAACATTCTCAAATGTTTCAGTTTATAGAAACAGCATGTGTAAATGTGCTCTAAGGGGGACAATAAAAATAATATGTAATAACAGGACATCAGATAATGTATACCTACTGCAGTGTATACAGGTATGCCTGTATTTCCTGGAAGTTTTCCAGTTCAACTCTTTGCTTAGTTATGAATGTGCCTACGGAGATGTTTCTGTGGGAGTATTTTATTGCTTGTCTGTAAACGACTTTGGGGCCATACTGGATGGGAAACAATATATAAAAAACAATCAATCATACTTTATATATATTATAGAAAATGCCATTAGTACTCCACCATCTGTGGGTCTTAAATCAGGCCTTAGCTACACCGAGGCAAAACAGCCATTTCATAAAAGAAAAAATCTAAGGTTGGAATGTGAGAACTTTGCTAGGGGCAGAGAAGAAAGAGGCTGTTAAACTAAATCAACGCTTTGATACTATTTGCCTAACTTCTTACTCATGTTGGGAATAGAGGGAGAGAGAGAAATCTCTCCCATTGCCCAGTTTGACTTGCTTTTCTTTCAGCCTGTTCATGCCACAGTTTAAAGCAGCCAGCTGTTTGCTAGCTCTGTGATACATGGTATAGTGAATCCAGTTCTGCTGTTGTTTACCAGCTTTAATTTAGACAGACGGGTGGGAAATATATAATTAATAGATTTGCTCTGATCCAGCAACACATCTATAGTCTTATGGCTGCTGGATTGGTGTGAGCCTGTTAATTTCAGTGGCTGAATGCTGCTGAAGGGGGGGATAGATACTGAAAATAATTCTGCAAAGTTTATAGCTGTTCTATGTAGTCTTAAAACAGGAGATATTCGAATGTATAAAAAGCATTTTCAGGAAAAGACCTTTTATAACTAGACAATGTGGACAGGCATTAGTGCTTAAATATTTTATCTAAGGATTTCCTAAGTAGCCCTGTAAGAAATACAATTTTTATAGCATAATACTATACAAAGTTGCAAAGCTCAAAGGCATACCCAATAACACAGAGTCCACGATGGCAGTAACTGACAATAACACACACCACTCACTCAGTTTACCTGGATCTATCCACTTACCACCAGTGGTAGGAGAGAAATTCTGGACTCAGACTACATTGGTCTTGAAAGCGCCACAAACCTTCATTCTGTTTGCTTTAACTGAATGTGTAGGAACTTTTCTGGAAGGCAGAAGCTGAGAACAGCCTGAAAAATTACAAATTGTGTAGATCCAGGTTGGTAGCCCTGTTGGTCTGAAATAGTAGAACAAAGTTTGATTTCAATGGTACTTTTTAAATCAACAAAGTTTTATTCAAGGTACAAGTTTTCATGCGCAAGCACACTTCTTCAAATAATGAAACAGAATTTCCTCAGCACCACCCTCTTCCTACCTGTAATGGTTGGGAAAATACCATTTCACTATCTGAAGAATTGTGCTTGCACACAAGAGCTTATACCTTGATAACACTTTGTTGGACTTAAAGGTCCCACTGAATGCAAATTGTGGTGTAGTGATTAGAGCAGTAGAGAGGGCAAACCCTGGTTGAAATAGCTGCCTGCCATGAAGTTAACTGAGGTGAACTTGGGTAGGTGGAGGAATAAAAATCCATGCACACCACCCTGAGCTGGATAAAAATGCATTAAAATCCTTTTCCTCACCCACCCTTTGACTTAAGTTTTCTTCCTCTTATCCCCTCTCCATTACTCTCCCTGAATAATTTCTCCTGTTTGTCGGTTGGTTTTATTTGTAAGCATTATATATTTCATTATCAAGTGGGTGGGGGGGGAGCAATAACGTATTTTCATTTTTAAAACTGAGGGGATGAGTAATAAACGTGAGGGAAGATGCAGAGGACAAAAACACCAGCAGGCAGCCCCCCCTGAGGTAAACTCAGACAGCTTCCCTCGCCAGCAGCTATTAAGCAACCAACGCGGAGATTCCTGGAGCTGACGCCAGAGGGAGCACCGTCTCCAACGGGTCTGGGAAAGGCGGAGCCGGAATGGCGGAGGCGGGGTAGAGGTCGCTCTGTGGGTGAGTGGAGTGGCGGGCCCGGCGCGGAAGGAAGGAAGGAAGGAAGGCTAAAGGCCGGTCGTGAGTGAATTAATGCGGCCGAGAGGAGCAGCTCAACGTGCTTGGGGGAGACGTTAGAAGGGGGAAGTTTAGGTCGGGCTTGGACTCGGTCGTTGTCGGGTAGGAGGTGTGGAAAGGGCGGTTGCAAGCGGGGGTGGGGGTAGGGAGCAAATGTGGTGCTTCCAAAAATACGGATGTGAAAACAAAACGTTTTCCTTCCCTACTAAAGCCAACCCACCCCCTGAGATTTTTCTACTCTCCGTTTTCCCGACCCCACCCCCCCTTTCTTTTTAAAAGTTATTTGTGCAGTTAGTGGGGAGGAGTTGCTCAATTTGCATCATTTTTCATCACAATCTTCGTTGAATCCCTAAGAAATACTTGTGTTTCAGACGCAATCTTTAGCCTAATGGTGTTTGAGGTGGGTAGCCGTCTTGGTCTGGAGCAGTTTGAATCCAGTGGCATTTTTAAAAGACCAACAAAGTTTTTATTAGGTATAACCTTTCCAGTGCGTGCACATTTCAAATACTTCTCACACTTTGTCTTAACTGTGTTTGGGCTTTTTAAAACCTGTGTCGCAACGGGAGTAGTGAACAAATGATAAAAGGAAGCATTAAAAAGTAAAAACGCACCCACATTTGTGTGGTAAGCTAATGGTAGGACATAAATAACCCAAATATATTGTATCTTCGCACCAAGCCCTTATTTAAGCATGCAAATGATTATAACATTCCATGTGCATTTGATAGGCTGCTGAAGCTGATTCTGGCTGATGCATATGTTCGTTTTGATTCATATGTTTGTCTCATTAATCCATTACTTTTTTGGGTGTTCACTTAAGGTGTGCACTTAAAAATGTAATTAATGTGCAGGAGTTTCCCAAGTTTAATTTTTTATCGGGCCAATAACTGCTGATGAGTGATTTCATCCACACTCCCTGAGATTGTTTTTCAGTCATGATCGAAAGAAGACTATATAGTTTGATCACCACATCTTAAAAATGACATTGCAGAGCTGGAAAAAGTACATAAGGCAACCAAGATGATTGGGGGTTGAAGCATCTTTCCTGTAAGGAAAGGCTGAAGAGGCTGGAACTTTTCCATTTAGAAAAGAGACAGCTAAGGAGGGACATGATAGAGGTTTATAAAATTATGCATGGGGTGGAGAGAGTTGACAAAAGAAATGTTTCTACCTCTCCCAAGAGGGCATCCAATGAAGCTGATGGGCAGTGGATTCGGAACAGTCAAAAGGAAGTACTTATTTACACAGAGAGTGATTAAAATGTAAATTCACTGCTGGATGATATAGTGATGGTCATAGGAATAAACAGCTTTAAACGGGGATTAGATAGATTCATGGAGCTTGGTCTGTCAGTGGCTCCTAGCCATGGTGATTGAGAGGAAGTCCCACATTCAAAGGCACTAAACCTCTGAATCTCAGAGCCCGGAGGCAACATCAGGGAAAGGCCTTGTCCTCTATGCCCTGTTGCTGTCCAAAGAACTGGTTGGCCACTGTGTGAGACAGGATGCTGGACTAGATGGACCACTGGTCTGATCCAGCAGAGCTCTTCTTATATTCTTATTCCTAGAGAGGTGGAGCAAGCTTCTCCTGCCTTCCCCTAGCAAAATGATACTTTCATTGCCTTGACAGTTGACTTGATGTTCAGCAGCTACCATATGAGGAAGTGACATCACCTGCTGCAGGGATGGGCCTACTGCTGCTTGGTTAATATGCAGTGACACAAGCCTTAGTGGCAGACACAGACCCTAATGCCTACAGAATAAGGCTATGCCTCAGTGGTATAGTATCTGTTTTGTCTGCAGGAGGTCCCAGTTTCAATCCCCAGCATCTGCAGTTAAAAGCATCAGGTAACTGGTGATGTAGAACCCCATGGAGCAGAGTGGTAAAGCTGCTGTACTGCAGTCTGAGCTCTCTGCTCACAACCTGAGTTCAATCCCGGCAGACGCTGGGTTCAGGTAGCTGGCTCAAGGTTGACTCAGCCTTCCATCCTTCCGAGGTCAGTAAAATGAGTACCCAGCTTGCTGGGGGAAAGTGTAGATCGGGTGGCCAACAGTAGCTCTCCTGATGTTTTTGCCTACAACTCCCATCAGCCCCAGCCAGCAAGGCAAATGGCTGGGGCTGATGGGAGTTGTAGGCAAAAAACATCTGGAGAGCTACCATTGGCCACCCCTGATGTAGATGTCTGGGGAAGGCAATGGCAAACCACCCCATAAAAAGTCTACCATGAAAACATCATGATGTGACATCACCCCAGAGTCGGAAGCGACTGGTGCTTACACAGGGGACTACCTTTTTTTAACTGGTGATGTGAAAAACTATCTAAGCATCTGCAGAAGTGAGCTCTGACTCACAGAAGCTGATGTTGGAATAAATGTTAGTCTTTAATGTGCCACTAGACTTCTACAGTAAACTAATACAGATACTACTTCTTCAGCTCCCCCTGAGACCCTGGGGACTCTCTGCCAGTCACAGGAGGCAGTATTGAGCTTTATAGCCCATGTACCTGAAGATAGATTCATATGTTCAGCTGGTTTTTTGTAGTAGATTATTACCCCTCCCAAAGCATGGGGAGGGGGGTGGTCATCCTAATTTGTTCTACCAAAGGGATAGCTCCATGTGAAAATAACCAGTCATACAGATTCAAGCGGGTAGCTGTGTTGAACTGAAGCAGCAGAACATAGTTTGAGTCCAGTGAATGTGAAAGTTTATACTTTGAATAAAACTGTTGGTCTTAAAGCTGCCCCCTGGGCTCTAACTTTGTTCTGCTCATATAAAGTGTACACATCAAGCATAATTTTTGTGTAGTTACATTAAAGGGTTTTGTAGTGATGCTTCTCTTTTTCCAGTAAGAGCCACTACCCTCCAGTTGCTTCTGCAGGCTTAAATCCATCCTCTTCACTTAATTTCTGAACACTGAAAGAGCAAAGAAGAGTATGGGTTAGGAATGATGTAAGTCTAGTATAATTTGTTATATAACTTAGATTTATAATTCCTGCTTTATCTCCTCTCATACAGATATTTTAGCCAACTGTGTACTTCAGTCATATTCCTGAATGTTTCCTGGAAGTCTGATTTGGTTTTGTTGTCATTTAAAACTTTTATTTATTTCTGTATACCATGCTCTTTATAACCCTGAGCCAATTGTAGTCAGTTTCTGTATTCAAAAAGTGGTATAAAGAAATTCCATCCAACTTCATAATATTTTTCTGACATCGATATGCACACAGGATGCAAAACAGATTAACTGGACAAGGGCAAGCTTAGAAGGATGTAACTCTGCTAAAAATTCCACCTTATTTGTTATCCTCCCTTCTCCTGTAGGAATCATCTGGTTTTATGACCAGTCCATGTATTTTAGTATTGCTGTGACAAAAAACCTGGTTTTGTATATTTGTATGTTTTATTGTTAATAGAAAATGAGTGACACTGATGATGATGATGTTGTACCTCAGCTTTCATCTCAAGCCTTAGCTGCACTACAGGAATTCTACATCGAACAGCAAGAGAAACATGATATTAAGGGAGCAGAAAGGCATACTGAGTATTCTCTGGGCTCAATAGAAGAGAACTGGGTAAGCTGGCAGTTGCCATGTAAGGTGGAAGAAAGGTATAAATGGGCAGGAAGAAACCACGGGCGACTTCTTTGCACTGAAGAACAACTTCCTGACCTTCCAGTTTAAGTCCAAAATGCCCCTGAAATGTTTTTTCTACAGAGTGAGGGACTCCAGGAGGAGCATGAAGGGAGAGATGGAAGGCAGCTGCAGGAGAGGGCAGAATTTGCATAAAATACCCCCCTCCTTTGCATGTATGGATCTCTTCTATAGGATCCAGGTCATTGGGATAGATAATACTCAAGAGAAGACTGCTAAGCATTTTCTAATTCTGCTCTATGAAGTATGCAGCTAGTATATAATTTTTTTACTTGATTTTGACCGTAATGCAGCTTAATGTTACAGGACAGAGATACACCTAACTGGATAGAGAAAGTAAACATAGATGAAACAATAGAAGGTAATTTTCTGAGTGTATCTCTGTTATAGTGTCTTACTGGAAAAAATACAGGTGCAGTATTAGTACTTGTACTTTCTTGTGACTGAGAACAGGAGTGATATCTTCATAATGCGAAACAAAAGAGAGAAGAATCTGGAATTTGTTTTATATTTCTGCTGCACATTTATAAATCCTCCCTTTTCTCCTACCACTTGATTTTGCTTCCCATCCTGTTTCACTCTGTGAGCAAGTATCTGGAGAAGCAAAATATAAATGCTCTAAATAAGTAAATGTTTTCCTTTATTATTACTTAATTGTCCTATCTAAAGTAATTATTTGGAAGCTGCTTCCCTTTTTGCAGCATCTGCACCTTTTTTTTCTTTCTGAGTGCCCTCTACTGGTGAATCACAGTATAGAAAATGAAAAGGTTAACTAGTCAACATTTGTGTCTGTGAGCCTATTTTCTTTGAGAAATCTCAGAAGTCATATGTTGTATGAAGGAAGTATTTAATTGTTTACATCAGCACTTTATTTTTCCTTAGAAACTGAGCCAGTTTTGGTATGATTCTGAAACTGCACTCTGTTTAGCTAATGAGGCTATACAGGCAGTTGGAAAAGGTGGCAGGTAAGTCTAAATTCTATAAATCAAGCATTGCATATTCTCCTTATCGGAAATGTTCTAAGAATATGATTTCTTTTGTTCCTTTTACTTTGTTAATGTTTTAACATTTTGATAGCATGCTGTTTTGGTAAAGCACTATCATTTGGCAGTATCAAGACTGTCAAATAAGAGAAATGACATAATTTATCTTTGGTCTGTGCATTCACACACTGAGACTGCAGCTAGGCAGGCCAGCAGTGGAAAGGTTCATTTTCAAGCTAAAAAGTCACTTTCCACCTCTCCTCGAAGCCACAGTGAGCTGTTTTCCCATTCAAATGGTCATGTGGTTCAAGGGAGAGGGCACCCATTTCCCTCATTCCTCCTTTGCCACTGTTGGAATAGGTTCTTCCATAGCTCTCTCTGAACCTAACTTTTCTCCATCTTTTTGCTGAAATTTGAAGGTGAGAAAATTTACTTCCCTTTTGGCCATTGCCTTAAAATGAAAAAAAGGAGAGAAAGGAGGCCATAAAGGTTGATTCGCACATGGAAAACTTTACTGCCGTTGCACCCTGCCTTACCTGTCTTTCTCACAAAATCATGGCACGAAAGGTCTTATTCAAATTCTGTATTAAATGTCCAATTCTGATGAATATAGTTTCTGCCTATTGTGCCTGGGCATGGGACACAATGTTACAACCTGCCAGAAGTGCCAACAATTCACACCAAAAGCAAGACATGACAGGGCCTTCTGCCTTCAGGCTGCCTTGTGAGAGAAAGCTTTATGTTCAAGGAAATCCTCTCAGACAACTCTGACCCACTGGCCTCTAGACTCACCCTCAGTGGCATTGATTCCATTGGTTTCCTGTTCGTAGCTTGCCCATTGCCATTCTCCTGCCATCTTGGTTCCTAGAAGTGTTTTAGAACCACCTGCAAAAATAAAAGCTAAAATTAAAACCAAACATGAGGATTAGTCTAAGTCCAAAGTCTGTATCCACCTGGTCAGTTCCAACAGAGCCAGTGCCTGAACCAAAGGGACCTGCTTCTGACCTGCCAAAGATGCCTTCAAGAAAATAAGTGTCACTGGCACATTCCATTTTGGAAGGTGACGGTTCCACGTTCAGACCTAAAGACAATACATATGGGTTCTAAGATACTTCCTTCATGGCCTCAGAGTTATCCACTCTCCCCTTGGCAACTCTGTCTTTACTGTATGTCCCAACATAGCTCAGATTCCAAACATAGACTCTAAACATAGTTCAGAAGTGCCATTGGATCCATTACCTGATGAGCATGTAAGGGATCCCACACCTATGTCACTGATTGAAGACTTGCATCTTTATTCAGAACAGATGATGAGAATGGCAGACCCCTTGAAAATTGGTATCACTACCACCAAGCAAAGGCCAAAAGACAAGATTCTTGGGCATTTATACTCATACTCACCAGACAGTGTGGCATTTGTGTTTTTGGAAGACTTTAGAGATCTGTCCAGAATGTCTGGAAGAAATGAGCCTCAGCTCCTGCCACTTGCAGGCACATTGAAAGCCTCTGTAGAGTGAAGCAAGAGTATTTGCTTTTGCTTTTTTTCTACCTTCCCACATCCTACCATGCTGTGCCCAAAGATAAAGACAGGAAGATGGATGGGTTAGGTCCAAAGACCTATTCTTCTGCTATTCTGACTTTCAAAATCTTCAACTACCAGGCAATAAGTTGTTTTTATGGTAGAAGATGTTACCATTTTTAGTCTTTACTGGGTGATAAGAAAAATTTAGCAAAGATCCTTCAAACTGAAGCCATCAAGAGTGGTGTGTGTAAGCAGCAATCAATGCTGTTTGCCACACCACTGATTGCATCCTCAATAATCAGCTACTGCCATGCATGGGTTCATTTCACTGCATTGCCAACAGAGATGAGGAATTAGTTAGTACCTTTTGAAGGTACTACCTTGTTTTCAGAAAATACAGATGGCACCCTCACATAGATTAAAAAGAATCACAGAACAGTGAGATCTTAAGGAGTCACCCACCCTTCCCAAGACAGTGCTCATCCTCTTTCAGACACTGGTATCTGCCCCATAGGGAGCAGCATTTCTACCCTAACTCAAAATATCAGTATCATGGTCAAAGATCTTTCTCTTCCCACCAGTATTCCTCCAAGAGACACAGTGAACTAAAGCAGAAAACAGGGCAACAGTTCCTCTGCAAAAGACTCCCAGAAACTTCAGTCAAAATCTTCTTTCTGACTAGAACTGTTGGGTGTCTCCATCCCCACCTTTAAGGGCAGACTATATCTATTCTGTGAATTAGGCAGATCATGAGAAGTAAGCCAGGAAGGGTTGCATTAGTGCTTAGTTCTTGTTGCCCTTTCTTACATACCCAGGGAAATGCTGATTGACACTTCGGGGTCAGTCAGCAATTTTTCTTCTGGCCAGTTTGGCAAGGGATCCTGGAGGTTTTTGCCATATTCTGGGCATGGAGCAGGGGTCACTGGGGATGTATGTATCAGGGGGAGGTATTTGTGAAATTCCTGCATTGTGCAGGGAGTTGGACTAGATGACTCTCGAGGTTCCTTCCAACTCTGTGATTCCACTCTTACTGGCAAGGGGTAATTACTGATAATTTAGTTCTGTCTATTATAGCTCATGGTTATAAGTTAGAATTTTCTACCAGTTTAGAGAGCCAGTTTGGTGTAGTGGTTAAGTGTGCGGACTCTTATCTGGGAGAACCGGGTTTGATTCCCCACTCCTCCACTTGCACCTGCTAGAAAGGCCTTGGGTCAGCCATAGCTCTGGCAGAGGTTTTCCTGGAAAGGGCAGCTGCTGTGAGAGTCCTCTCAGCTCCACCCACCTCACAGGGTGTCTGTTGTGGGGGAGGGAGATAAAGGAGATTGTGAGCCGCTCTGAGACTCTTGAGTGGAGGGCGGAATATAAATCCAATGTCGTCATTGTCTTCTTCAGAGGTCTGGCAGGTTTAGAATCATAGAGTTGGAAGGGACCTCTAGGGTCATCTAGTCCAACCCCCTGCACAATGCAGCGAACTCACAAATTCACAGGATTCTCAAGTGGTAAACTCCAAACTGGACTACTGTAATTTGCTCTATGCAGGGCTACCCTTGAGACTGATCCAGCTGGTCCAGAATGCAGTAGCACGTGTTCTTACAGAAACACCAATAAGAGCACATATACAACTTGCACTCCTCCAGCTGCATTGGCTTCCATTTGACTATCGGATCAAGTTCAAACTACTGGTTTTAACCTTTAAAGCCCTACGCGGTTTGGGACCAACATACCTTCAGGACAGCCTCTCCTAATATGTCCCTCATAGAGCATTATTCTTGATAGATCAGTATTCCCAGCCCTAAAAATGTTTGCTTAGGCTCAACCAGATAATTCTCCACTCTGGCGCCAGCCTGGTGGAACACTCTCCCTACTGAAGTCCGGGTCCTGTAGGACTTCTGTAGTGCAAACCAAGCTGTAAGATAACAATATCTATAAAGACATATAGTAATGTGTATTTTCCTGTGTTAAAGTCTGAGTGTTTTGTGCGTTTAATGAAATTCATTTAGATGTAACTTAAATAAGGAAATTCAGTGTCTGAGTTAACATTTCCACTGCTTTTTAAAATCCTTTTCTATAATCTTCTATAAAGTGAGCTTAAGGATCTCAGAAGATCTAAATGTCTGTGTTCAGGGCAAATTCTGGTTTTTAATCCATTAATTGTAATACCCTTCTAAAGCTCTTTCTGTAATTATTTTTATCTTCATAGGATAGCATGTGTCAGCGCACCCAGCATTTATCAAAAACTGAAAGAGCTAGATAGCAAAGATTTTTCTACGTGTATACTGGAATATGACCAAAGATTTTCCGTGTATGGAGATGAATATGTTTTTTATGACTACAACAATCCTTTGGAACTTCCAGAAAATCTCACAGCACACAGTTTTGACATAGTTCTAGCAGATCCACCCTATTTATCTGAAGAATGCCTCAGAAAAACAGCAGATACCATCAAACATTTAACTAAAGGAAAGATTCTGCTTTGTACAGGTATCACATCTGTTTAAACACTCAAGCACTGATTTTTTTTCCCTTTAAAATGCGGGTGATCACAAGTTATATCTGAGTAATAATTTATTATAATATCCATTTTAAATAAAGTTTCCAGAGGTTGTGGTTTTCAATAGAATGGACCACACTATGAAGCCTTGGAATCAATTCTGTATTATTTGCTGTGCTGAATGTGACCATCACTGTCTGGTTTTGTGGTAACAACAACATTCTACAATCTCTTTCTCCTCCCCCCAGTTTAGCCTATAAATGGAAGGATTTTGGACTCCAAAAGCAGCAAAGTGGGAGGGGAATACATCCTATGATTCTTGGTTTGGCATACCCTTACAGAATGTGCTTTTGTTTCATTGTTGATTTACTTGTTTTGTGTGTGTGCATGTGTTAAAACTCATTTTAATTTTTTGTGGTTCTCCACCTTAGGGGCACTAAGTTGGGTAGAAGGACAGCACAAAAATGTCTTTATCATAGAAATTTGTAGGAATATATGATAGCACAAAAAAGATAATGAAAGAGACGCAGGGGTGGCCAACGGTAGCTCTCCAGATTTTTTTTACCTACAACTCCCATCAGCCCCAGCCATTGGCCATTCTGGCTGGGGCTGATGGGAGTTGTAGGCAAAAAAAATCTGGAGAACTACCGTTGGCCACCCCTGAAATAGAGTCTAATGTCTAATAGAGGAATTATTGGAAAAGATGCAAAGTTCAAAGGGGAGGGACGGTGGCTCAGTGGTAGAGCATCTGCTTGGGAAGCAGAAGGTCCCGGGTTCAATCCCTGGCATCTCCAAAAAAGGGTCCAGGCAAATAGGTGTGAAAAACCTCAGCTTGAGACCCTGGAGAGCCGCTGCCAGTCTGAGAAGACAATACTGACTTTGATGGACCAAAGGTCTGATTCAGTATAAGGCAGCTTCATATGTTCATATGTAACAGACAGAAATAGTGATTCTAGATGCATTGTTAGTGGAAAACATTTACCAGTTCATTTAAAGATGATTTTTGAAAAGAAGTGACATCAGTCATTTGCAGCATCACAGAAAAGCTTTCTAGCATTATGTTCAGGTAGCTTTAACAACAAGCAGAAAAGCAACAAGTGGGGGAAGGCAGTACCCCCCTCCCCAAAGAATCAGGACAGAGTTTTACTCCTTTGCTACATTTACTATGTTTCACTACTCCTGCAATGTTTACAGTTGCCTGCAAAGGCTTGGCAGGCAGGTGGCAAGATCAGTTCAGTCTTCAAATGAGTACCATGTGATTTCCAAAGGCCAGATGTGCATGAGATCACATCACAAGAGAGACAGCTTTCATTAATCTGTCAAGTCTTGAGTCAGGTGTCAGATTTATTTTATTTGAGGGCATACTGTGCGAAGTGTCACCATGTCTCAGAATGTGGGCTGGAGAATTATTTTTTTCTTTACACATTTTCTTTTTGTGCTTATTTTTTTTGACCTGGAATGGAAGTTGCAGATCTGTTTCTAATTTATTTTAAGTATCAGGGAGGGATACTGGGAAAACCCAAGAGCCCTGAAGCGGTTAAGAAAGAGACATGAAATATTCTAATAGCTTGGCAATGATGGCTAAATGAAACCTCCATATTCAGAGGCAGCTTATCCCTAAATGCTGTTTGTTACAGGAGATCTCTCTAATCTTTTTATACCTTTATTGTGGGTTTCCCTGAAACATATAGCTGATCCATGCTAGAAATACGATATGTGAGTAGATTCTTGGTCCCATATGCCAGGACTCTTCTTGTGTTGTGCTTTATTCTCAGCAAAAACATTTTTTTATTTCTGCTTCAGGTGCAATCATGGAGGAACAAGCTGCAAAATATCTCGGTGTGAAGATGTGCAAGTTTATTCCAAAACATACTCGCAACTTAGCTAATGAATTTCGATGTTATGTGAATTATGATTCTGGACTAGATTCTGATTCTGTGTGTTGACATACAGAATGAGTAAATTTTAGTGCTGAGCTTCCTTCTTTGATATGAACATGTGTCACTTTTTTCCTGTTAGTGTGCTAGTCAACAGTTTTTGTGTTAGCTGTATATGGCAGATTCTCCTTACATGTAATCTGGCAAATATTTGGAACATATTTGTTTTTTGTATCATTTAAAAAGAATTGAGCTAAGATAGCTCAGAGTATCATATATATTCTTGTCTAAAGTGTTGTTTTTTTACTCTGAGTACTTAGTTATCGCAACCTACTGTTCATAAAAATGTAAGAACAGCTGTTGGATCAGACCAGTGGTCCACGTAGTTCAGCATTCAGCATACCATGGCCAGATGGATGCCCCCAGAAGTTCTGCAAGCAGGAATTGGAAGCTGGCACCATTTGTGACCTGGGCCTCCATTATTAAGTAGGGATCCGGGATCACACCCAAACTCTTGGCTGTTGGTGCCGGTCTCAAAGGCACACTGTCAAGACTTTGGGGGTTGGTACCCCAAATCTAAGTCTCCACGCCCAAGCCATGAAACCTCCATCTTGGAAAGATTCAGTCTCAGCAGGCTCTGCCTCGACCATCCCACCACAGACCCCCCCCCCCCAACCCCTCAGCCAAATTTGTTGATGCGGTACCCAGCTAGGCAGCTGCCTATCAGCATATAAAGCTAACTATTTAACTGTTCTCATTTTTGTAAAGTTCCCTCTTTTGAAATCAAATGTTAACAGTTTTGGACTTTAGGGGTAACTTTCCATTAAGCTGAATGCTGAACTTAATCATATTGTGGTCACTATTCCCAATTGGTGCAGCATCCTCTGCATCTCTCACCAGGTCTCAAAACCTGCACAGAACGAAGTCCAGGATCACTACTTCTCTAGTTGGCTCTGTGACCAGTTGATCCAGTTCACAGTCATTATGTCTAGGAATCTCATTTCTACAGCATGACTCGCGCACATGTTTAGCTAGATAATGTGAGGACAGCTGAAGTAGCCCTGTATAATAACATTGTCTGTATTAGTCACCTCGCTTAGTTCCTTCTTCATCTCAAGATTAGCTTCAGGAAGGTGACTAGAACAGATCAGGTGGATGATAATACACACCCACTTTCAAGTAACTCCTAGTGCCCATATTCTATTGGGGAGTTAATTCCTCTAATGTTTTCCAACTTACTGAATTCTATGCCCTCTTTGATGTACAGCCCAATACCTCCACCAACCTGACCCTCCCTGTCCTGCCTATAAAGCTTACACCCAGAAATCATCCCTTTGGACTGACTTGTCCCAAACCAGAGGTTCTGCTCTGCTACCTTTTTGATATTAATTGCCAGCAGCCTGGTTCTCTTTTGGTTCAAGAAGCCCATCTCTTTTGTACAGGTTCAGCTTGTCTCTGAAAGTTCCCCAGTGCCTAACAAATCTAAATCCTCCCAGCACCATTTTTTTCATCCACACATCAAGACCTATCCACACATCAAGATCTATGCCTATCTATCTGGCCTTGTGTGTGGAACTGGTAATGCTGGCTCCTGCCCTGATCTGGATAGCCCAGGTGAGGCGAATCCTCAAAAGCTAACCAAGGTTGACTTTGGCAAGTACTTGGATGGGAAACTGCCTTGGAATACCAGGAGTTGGGAGGTGGGGGCAGGCTTTATTCAGCCACCTCTCTGAATATCCTCCAGGCCCCCAGTAGGGGTCAGTAACCAGAGGTCACCATGACTTCCAGGTGCATATGCATGCTCACACATGCACACACAAATTTAAAAATGCTCCAAAAAAGAAAGTTGGCTCCCCTTCACACTACTCCCCTGCTGGCTTCTTCATAACTGGTTAGTCCTTTAAAGGTGAAACGGGGTGCTTACCTGAACATGTGCAGATTTCCACAGCAGGAAGTGCAGCAACACACCACTCTCCTTGCTGATGTGGCACTTGTACATCCCTTCTCAGGAAACTTGGACTAGAGAGGTTCCCTCTGGATTCCTACTCAAAAGCCCCTCCCAGCAGACAGCTGACTCACCCCACTCAAGCAGAAGGCCCTTCTAGCAAGCAGCTGAGTCACCTTATTCAAGCAGAAGGCCCTAGCAGCAGAATCGTGCTTCTAATGCACTCGCCAAAAGCTGTGCTTTATCCTCCAGGAGATTTTACTCTGGTTCAGACATCTTCAGGTGGATCTCATTGTGTCTGGAACAGTTAACCAGGTTAATCGCTGGCTTCAGTTGTCTGAAAGCAGAACTGACAAATGCCCAGAGGGTCCCATGGCCACCAAGTTTACTCTATGCATTTTGCCATTTTTTCCTACCACACATGGACAGTAAACTCAGATGGAAGGAGGCAGACCTGATGTGGGTGATACTCCACTGGACAGAGACCTTAGTTTTTTAGTTTGGTAGAGTTACCAGCAACACTCCCTCTAAGCTATGGAGTCTTGTGAGCAAAAAGTCTGCTTTGTAGCCTACTAGCATTAAAGTTGTGAGCTGCTGCATAAATTAGTTTGCTCTGGGGTGATCATTCTTGAGCTAAGACAAAAATGTGTGAGCCAGAGGCTAAAAAACTAAGCTAGCTCACAGTAACTCAGCTTAGAGGGAATACGGGTTACCAGTGCAACCACCTTGAAGATTCTGATCTCAACAGATATGCCAGTGTAGGGCCTCATTCTACATAGGTATTCAGAATGGTTTCAATTAGATGTGTGGTGATTAAAAGGGAGACATTCTTGTCTGAAGGAATCTTCCAAGAAGTCACTCGCCTAATTCCAGAAGATCTTCCACCACCCAAGTGTGACTGCACTTGGATGAACTTGTACAAATGGAGCAGAATGGATGGAATTCAAACAAAAAGCTTGAATGCTCCTTTTTTCTTATAGAAGTTACACCCAGAACCCAGAAGTTACACCCTAGCTAGCATCTTATGCAGACAGGTTGCAGGTGCAGCTTCAAGACATCCTCACGTGAAGCATTTCATCATGGGAGTGTCTGTCTCATCCCCCATCCCTTCATAATTTTCCTTCTTGGAGGAAACTTGGAGAATGTCCTACCCTGAGATTAAGGGTACATAAGTGGTATTTTCTAACTATTATTGGACTAGGTGTCAGCTAAATCGAACTAAATCCAAACTGTTTGGAGCCATTAAGTTCTATCGTAAACTATTCCCTCCATGTTCAAAGCTATCAGTTTTGTTTTCTTTTTATCTAGTTCTATATTGCATGTGGTTCTTTACATTCTCAGGCTCTAGTGCCTTTTTAAAAATAAGAGTAATAGTCAGATACCATAGATGTACCTCGACAGCTGTGGAAGTCTCTTGAATTGAAGGAGGAGGTCACCAACCAGAAGTGGGACAGAAATTACAAGGTATGATGGTAAAAAGTTACCAGTTGTCAAAGGATGTCTTCCTAGCTTCATGTAGAAGGAACTTCTATGGTAAATTCTTGTTAACATTTTTTCAGACTAAATATGTATCTTTGCATGCCAGCAAGGCTTCTTTAATTTTACTCATTTAGAAATGTTCTGGTTTTCAAACAAGCTTCTGTTTCCTTTTTGTAACAAAATATGCATTTTTCATTATTAATTGCCACCTTGTAACTTGGTCTGTGATAAACTACTGTAGTGCTTAGAGAGAGAGAAATAACCATTTTATTAACTTGTTAAAGTGTTGTGCAGAAATTAGAAACTGTACTGTGGAAATGGTATGGCAGAAGTTCTGTGTTTTTAAGAAACATATTTTTAGTAATTAAGTCAGCATAGTAATTTTCCAGATGTATTGAAAACCTGACTTTCTTCTGTAGTTGGGTGGCAAAATGCTATTTTTCCTGTTAGGAAGAGCATGATCCTCATGCAAACCTCAGCATTTGTCTCATAGAATTTTAACGTACAAAGTAATAACTTTTGCAGGGCACTGTCCATTCAACACAATATCCATTCATCCATGCTTATATGAAAGCAGAAATTTTGTGCACAGTAGAAATGCACTTTTACCTGTGTGCCATCACATCTGAAAGTTGCTATGCTTTGCTTACCAGAGGGCCTAGGTTCAATCCCTTGCTATTCCAGTTGAAGGATTTCAGGTGGCAGATGCTGGAAAACAGTTTCTACATGAAACCCTGAAGAGTCTTACATTCTTCATGTACCTAGTCATTTACACCATATAGAGTTAAAAATATTAAATTCTGAGCTTTTAGTGGGATAAAACCAGGAAGCTTGAAGTTCATGTGAATGACTATAGGTAGAAACATTCTATACAGCCCAGCCTGATGTGCACAAACACATGGAGTCCACATGAAATCGCTTCCTGGGCAGCAGTGTGGAATATATTACCAAGCACCTAGAGTCACAATAGAGGTGATTTAGAAAACATGCTTGTCCTGGGAAGGGTGGGATGGAGGACCAGGAGAGGGAAATTAATCCTGCAATAGGGTAGTGCTGTTACCACTGGGGGATACCTTAAGAAATGTGGGAGAATCTGCCAGGCTGCCCCCAAAGTGATGTCAGCAGGCATGTGTGACTGAGAGTTCATCCACATTTCTAAGAGGCAAACCTCTTAGAAACAAAAATAAAGTACAGCTTCTTGCTAGCTAAACACATCTTGCTTATACCCCTTATCTAAGGGGAGGGAAAATGCAGTCCATCTTTGCTTTAGGTTTTGACTGACAGCTGCCCCATAACTGCCTGACAAACAGCCCCCTCCTTTACATTCTATATTTCTAGCTGACACTGGTGTTTTCTTGTCCAATAGCAAAATAGATTCTTGTTCCAAGGCCTGTGCTTCTTCGGTTCAGGAATGAAATGATTTTAATATGCAGTGCTTCCTTATGAAAAAGGAAGTGGGAGTTTTTGTTTTTTTTAACAGAACAGGATGGGAGCTGAGCCATCCCTCTTCTCATCTGTCCAGGGGACTAAAGGAAGAGGTTACTTAGGTCCCATCCTACTCTGGCTGGATGATTTTTAAAGCACTGTATTCCTATCCCTCTTTCCTGTTCTTCCATTGCTGCAGCTCACAGGCAAATCTTCTGCTTTTCATCAAAGTGCAACCTAACATTTCCCAGATGTTTTTTGACCTTGCTGGATACTGCATAGTTAGATACCTGTTACCTTTTCCATCATTTGTGAGTAAGGAAAACAAGAGAAAGGATACTTCCATCGGCTGAAAGCCCTGGATCTCTGACCAGCCACATACCACTGCAGTCCTCATAACTGTAGATTCATTCTGCAGGTGAAACTCATCTGTGATTCATGTTATCTACCAAAGGTTTTAAGCTTATTTGAATATGGACTGTTATGAAAGAAGAGAGTACAAGAGGACATTAAATGCATATGCCTTGGCACAAAACCTTAAATAGTTGTCTGTTTTGTATTCATTATCTCAGAACTCCAGACTAAAACCATATAATGCCTAGTCTTTGAAATCTTGCCCTCAGCTAAGCAGCCAAATAGTCTGTTCTTCAGCCAGTATCATAATGCCCCTGTATAAATCGATGGTGCGGTCTCATTTGGAGTACTGTGTGCAGTTCTGGTCGCCGCACCTCAAAAAGGATATTATAGCATTGGAGAAAGTCCAGAGAAGGGCAACTAGAATGATTAAAGGGCTGGAGCACTTTCCCTATGAAGAAAGGTTGAAACGCTTGGGACTCTTTAGCTTGGAGAAACGTCGACTGCGGGGTGACATGATAGAGGTTTACAAGATAATGCATGGGATGGAGAAAGTAGAGAAAGAAGTACTTTTCTCCCTTTCTCACAATACAAGAACTCGTGGGCATTCGATGAAATTGCTGAGCAGAAAGGTTAAAACGGATAAAAGGAAGTACTTCTTCACCCAAAGGGTGATTAACATGTGGAATTCACTGCCACAGGAGGTGGTGGCGGCCACAAGTATAGCCACCTTCAAGAGGGGTTTAGATAAAAATATGGAGCACAGGTCCATTAGTGGCTATTAGCCACAGTGTATGTGTGTATATAAAATTTTTTGCCACTGTGTGACACAGAGTGTTGGATTTGATGGGCCGTTGGCCTGATCCAACATGGCTTCTCTTATGTTCTTATGTTCAAATGGAACAGGTTTCTATTCATAGTTAATCAGCTCACAGTTCAAATTTTTCTTTGCCCCCAAGATGAATATGCATTGAGCATTAAAATTATTTTTCATCTTAACTGTTTTGTAATTCGTTCATTTTGTACCCTCCTGATGTCCCTGAGGCATATGCATAGGTGGACAAAAACATGAGCTTAGGTTACTGTAAATGTCGGCAGCGATTTGCAAGATCATAATGACATGTTTTCCAAGATGAAGACGGAAGGCATAAAGGGAAGATAATGGAACTGGGGCAGGGCATGGATATTGGAGGGCAGTGGTGCTAGTGGCAGAAATGCAGATTCTTGTAAGATACATCCGTGTGTGTGCATCCTGTCAAACAGACATAGCCTAAAATTCAAACTTTCCCCATAAAGCAACAATTTTAAAATTGCCACCTAACCCAGAAGGGTCCACAATGAGAAGATGGTAGAAAAGCTTTCTTAAAATACAAATGTCACATTATTTCTCATCATTCCCTAAGATGTGCAAACACTGGAGCTATTTTTATGTGCCCAAGTTCGCAAGAACAACTGGAAGACCTGAAAGGCCTGCCCAGCATCCTTTGTGCACTATGGATACGCACACAGTGTTTCTTAGGGCAAAAGTTTTTGAAAACCACTGATTAGAAATGTTCATGTTTATACACCTGTCTCGCAAATACATAGATAAATAACTACATGCAGGGCTGCATGTATTAATCATGTTCCAAGTGGACAAATGAAAGACTGATGTTCTCCAGTTGATGAACCCTGTTTGTAGCCATTAACTACAGATGTCCAAATGCTTGAAGCTGCCATTATGGTATAACACTAGCTGTGTTGTTGTAACGCACTACAGTGTGACAATTATAACATCCCCTGTTTCAGATTGCTGACAATCCTGTGGGCAGCAATCTCTACATTTTGCACCTCCTAGTATATTCCAGAGTGAAAGGAAACTCCCCCTCCCACCCCCGGCAGTAAGGAACTTCCTTCAAATTACATACCGTTTTCACTTTGAATTGTTCTCAGCTGAATTGCCTGGACCGGGTTCAGTGAAGCATTTCTTGTTTTCATTTGACAACCATCTGAAAGCCTTCAGCTCAATTCTTTGTAACCTTTTCCTTCTCTGTATTAATGTATGGCATGCAGGGTTGCTGTGGGGGCCCTGCGTTTGGAGCTGGGATTTCATCTAAAAGGAATGTTTGGTTGAAAGAGCCTCCCATCACAGTGATGGACAGGCATAAACAAAATCCATAATCAGATAATATTTTTAAAAAGGACATGTGAAATGTGTTACTATTAGGACTGAGCCATAAGAATAAATGCCAAAGCAGACGGGCTCCAGCACTTTGTGTGTTTGGCAGGAAAAGCTTGTCATGCAGGGGGTCTCAAAGGCAGAAGCACCTGAAATTTGCCCCTTCTTTTGATACAGTTTTTGTAGGTATAGGAGCCTCTTAGCATCTGGTCATCCCTCTGTGAATCTCCTCCCATATATACCCTGGAGGTCGCTTTGTTCGGCCCCCCAAGATCTTCTGATAGTCCCTGGCCCAAGAGATGCCCGTCTTGTCTCTACCAGGGCCAGGACTTTCTCGGTCCTGGCCCCAATCTGGTGGAATCAGCTTCCTATGGAGATCTGGGCCCTACTTGGCTTGCTGGCCTTTTGTAGGGCCTGCAAAATGGAGCTGTTCCGCCAGGTCTTTGGATAAGGCAGTGGGCATCTATTTATCGATCAGTTGGCCTCCCCCCTACTGTTCACGGCTGTTCACGCCGGTGTTCACGGCTTGGAATTCTAATGCCGCTATAATGTATTCAGCACTATATAATGGTTTTAATAATCTCGAATTGTAATACGTTTTTAAACTGAAAATGTAAATTATGGTTTTATATATTTTATTTGTTTAATTGTCTAGATACTGTGAGCTGCCCTGATTCCGCTTGCGGAGAGGGCGGGATATAAATCAAATGTAATAAATAAATAATAAATAAATAAATACTGTTCTGCTGCTCTACTGCACTACTGTATTGTGATGCTGTACTGCGGTACTATTTTGTGCTATACCACCTTGCTGTCATGTCATTTTGCTGAATCATCTTGCTGCACTTTCATGAACGTTGTAATTGGTTTTATTGTGATTTTATTTCTATTTGCTGTAGTCTGCTCTGAGCCCCCAATGGGGGAATGGGCAGAATATAAATAAACAATAATAATAATAATAAGGAAATGGAGAAAATGAATAGCTGTATCTCTATTAGATATATGAGTTGTTCAGTACTCTTAAATCTCCACACTCAGGAAATATATTTCTGAATACCCGTTCTAGGCCTCAGCATTGGGGAAGGCCTTAGATTCTATGCCCATATTTTGACTGTCCAGGGTAACAAGTTGACCCTTGCGTCATACAGAATGCTGGACTAGATGGATCCACTGGTTTCACCCACAGCATCTGTCTCACGTTCTTAAATCACTTAGTGTTTATTAATGTTAATCGTTTGAAAAGAGTTCCAGGTTCCAGACACCAAGCTGGATGGTTGACTTGGGATATTAGCCTCATCAAGAAATTACATAAGATGATGCATGAAATTACATAAGATGATGCATGAAATTAAGAGAGAGTTCTGTATGAGTGAACCTATAATTGGAGCCAGCAATTTTTTACGTCTTGGAGTAGAAAGATATGGACAGCTCCAGCTTATACAGTTAATTGAACCCTTGGTATTAGAACTTTTGGCTCATACTTTCTGCTAATTTGGCAGCTGTCCTCTCACCAGTGAAAGTCAAAGCATATTCATTTCTCCCCCTAGTTTGAATTGGCAATGCAGTTTGGATTCTTTTATCTGATCTTTGTTCATCTTATTCCCAAAGGCACTAAGGCTGCCAGATAAATCTGAAACTGATAACACTGCTTGTGTTATCCAAAAGCTAGAGAATGACTTTCAAAGGCAAATTGGCAAAGTCCACACTTTCAGAAACGGAGTATATTTTAAAGAAACACATCTCCTTTCCACAATAGTATGTGAACAGATGATCTCAGAGATTGTAGCTAAACACCCGTAGAACAGACGTGTTGTCTACTTAGAACTGCACAGAAAAATCCAAGTATTTTGCTTTAGCAAGTCAAAATATGTATATGCCTAAAACAGAGATGCTTTTGCATCTGAATTTTCACTTATTTCCTCCAACATTAATTGCAGCAGTAAAATATTGCTTCTGTATTATTTTGCACTGTCACTTCAGTGAACAACTCACATATTCCTCTCTGATTAGTCCACAGACTGAGATGAACCAAGCAGTACCTGAGATAGGAAGCAAGAGGAGACCAGACACTGTTATCCACAGTGAGGAAAAGAGGAAGAACTCTGGAAAGTGAACGCTTGCTGCGTTCAATTTCTGAAAGAAATGAACATAACCATTTAACTCTGTGCTGCATTTCCAGGATTGCCCATGGGCCACTGTCAAGCCTCACTTTTACTGGGAAGCCTCACTTCTTTTGAGCTTAATACAACAGTTGGAAATTCTTAGGAAGCCAAATGTTCAAGCGTGTACATGAAATAAGCATAACCCTGATTATATTCCTTTATAAAAATAGATTTTAAAAACTTTTTAAAAGTGACACTATCATTTTAAAAAAAATAACATTCTTAGCACTATAAGACCAGACCGCAGACACTCTGGTCAGCCCCTGTTTTGGTCAAGATAGCAGAATACCTAGGTGACAGTCCCCTCCCTCAAATTCTCCACAGTTTGCAAAACATTTGAGGGGACTCGGGGAGATGTCTTGTGCTTAGTTTTTGAAGACACAGCTCTGTCACCCCTTCCCCTCTCTGCTTCTGCCTGCTCCAAGTCTAAGTGCAACATAAACATATACTTCCCCCCTAGTCTTTTGCCTGCATTGGCAACCACAACTATTGGCTACTGAAGCAACCCCAAATGTTGATTTCTGAACTGCATAATCTCATTTCCCCATATCTCCAGAACTACCATCCAGACGTTTCTCTCTTTGTGTGATGTGTCTTCATGGTAAATGTTCTAGTCTCTTTAATCTTCAAAATGTAATAGTCTTGTTACTCTTGCACATTTTATCTTTGACATTTATATTTCAGATTTTTTTAACACATTGTCTATTCGTTCATACCTGCCTGCACGCAACTTAATTTTTCAACAAGCGTCATGACTCGAGGCTGAGTATGTGATCCTACACTTGCATTTGAAGTGGTGCTGACAGTTTTGTGACTGTGAATTCACACATGCAGGTCATTTCTGATTCCCTGAAGGTAAAAAAGCTCACACAACAAACCCTCAGCAGCAGGTTTCACTTGTCATCGTCATTCTGATGCTGGCTTGTTGTCATGATGATTCACCAGCAGTTTTGCCACTTGCTTGTCTATACTGGAATTGACACCGTCTGTTTCTTTTTCATGTTCTGGTATGCAGGTGCAGCCCACAGGGATAGTGACATAATCCTCAGTGTAAACATAGCGGCCTCCGGTGCAGGATGTGGTGCGGCGCAAGATTACCGTTGGCATGTACACTGGGGTGCTCCGAAAGTGGAAATTCTCTTCCCCATAAACTCCAGTAAGGCAGCCTTTACACAGACAGTACGCTTCAGGAATGTACTTTGGATACCTTGTGGGATCATAGGAAATTCTGTGCCAAAGCAGAAGAATAAAGACTCAGTTTGTGCCTCCTTCCCATCCTTCCCCTCCCCAACATCTCATTTTAACCCCAGCTGGAAAAAATTATACGCAAATGTTGACAGTTGCTTTGCATTATATGACGTTTTTGTTATTATGCCAGTGGGTGGGGGGAATACAGCTGCAGCTCTCTCAGTGTCTTGCCACTTATTTGGAAACTGGGTAGAAAAAATAATTGGACAGCTCCCGGAATGGGACAGGCTGTCAAATAAACACCAGTTTAGTTCTCTTGTTTATCAAATTGTAAGACTTTAAGCTCAGTCCTCACACTTGACGCAGTTCAAGTGTTTGCTTGAGTGTTGCAGAAGTGCATGCACCCTCCCTGATATTCTCTGCTGTAGACAATCCCTCTTTCTGACACCCCCCCAGGGCAATCTGTGTGGGGTTGGAGATAAAATAGTCCTGCTGTTGGACTAGATGGCCTTTCTGTTTCTTATAATATGCCCCATTTTGCAAGGGACAATGAAAAAAATCTATATTGAAAAATTGTTTAATTTGTGTTTGGACATTAACTTTTGTAGCAGGTGCAGTGACCAAACAAAGCAAAGGGAAAGGCAATAGAGAAGGACAGACCAGCTTGGCCTACATGTAGAAGCCATCAAAATGGTATCCCATCTCTGCACATTTTTATATTATGATGGGATCATCTGCCCTTCTTTAAACCTGTCTAGCTAGACCTATAGACCTACATCTTCTGCTGTTTCCAGTTCTGATTCCCAGATGTATTCAATGTAGCTACTGCAAGCCTGTTCCAGCTTCGGCTGAACACTGGCCTAGCAAAAAAAACCCCAAGAACTACACTATTAAGAGCTCTAAGGAGAAGAATGCCTCCTGTGTTTCCTTGTTCACCCATATTGTTAACCATCTCTGGCCAAGCATCTTCCAGTCTGAACTGTCCTTCCTGAATCTTCAGAGTTGATCTTCAGGGATAAGCCCCACATGCTGCATACTGCAGTAAGATGTGGAGATGACTGATGCATAGATCACCATGGCAAGATCCATTCTGTCAAGTTAGCATAAAAGCTGACATGGTTCCAGGCAAGAAGGCCACTTCCCCTCATAGATCAATTCAAGGAGCCAACCCTGTTTTAGGAGGAGGAGGAGGAGCCTTCCCAGAGGTAACTGACTGCCCCACTGCCTGGACCACTGGAGAAAAAGGCACTTTTAATCACAGCAGCAATTCGTTTATTAAACAGTAGCCCAGGGAGCTAACACTACATAGCTCTTAAAGAATTCACTTCCAATGATAAAAGTGAATTCATTCTTTCCATTTCAAAGGTCTCTGTTGGTTTTATGGCAGCTGTTTTGCAGAAGCATTCTGAACTAACAAGGAACATGGCATGGAAGAGAGAGGTCAGCATTTGAAAATCCAGACTGCCATGTTTTTGACCACACTGAGATACAGGGCTTTTTTTTTTTTTTTTTTGAGCAGGAACGCACAGGAACGCAGTTCTGGCTGGCTTGGCATCAGGGTGTGTGGCCTAATATGTAAATGAATTCCTGCTGGGCTTTTTCTTTAAAAAAAAGCCCAGCTGAGATATGTATATAACACCCAGCTGGTTGAGAGGCTGTGGATGTACATATTATAGCAGCGGACAGATGGTTTAATTCGATACTAAGACATGATGTTTCCAAACTGTAGATTATAGTTATATTTTTGTGTTTGTGGAAGTTGGAAAAACAGGTTTATATGGGGAAGGGTTGTGAAAAACTTTCTTTTCCAGAACTGTTGATGCTGGTAAGTTCATGAGTAATAGCAGAATGTAAAACAATAGGAGTGACTCAAAGCCAAGTTGTTGATCTGTGCTTTGGGACTGGTTTGGCATGGAGACCCAACACTTCATGGCTGGGTGCACTGAAAAGTGGCTGAAACTGACCTCTGCCCCTGCAGTGGGAAACTGAATCCAACTTTCTGCAGCTTATGGCCATATGGTGAAGTAGGAAGACGCTTGCCTGAAAAAAACAGCTATTCTTTGTACACTCAAACTTCACTGCCTAGGCACCAAAATGTGTTGTTTTGAAAGCAAATATCGTAGCACCTTCATGCAGATGGTTCCTAAACTAGGTGGGGCTTGCTTCCCAGCCATTCCATGTTTCAGGGCTCCTCAGCTGGTAATAATAATTTTATTATCTCCTCAACAGAGCTTCAAAGGAGGCCAAAAATTGTCATAAATAGATTACAAGGAAAGGAAGATGAACTGATTAAAAGGAAAGGAGGGGCAGAGCTTTATCTTCTAATTTAAACAAGGTTGGGTTGTTGTTTTTTTGCTAGAAGTGCTGCTATATCTTCAACTCAGGCAGAAATTCCACAGGAACTCCTTTCCCCCAGAACTGCATCCAAAATTATTAGATGTTTCACATGCATAAAATGACCAGCTTCTGACTGAAGAGAAGTGAGGTGACCTTTAGGGTGCATGGGTAATATTTGTTTTTTCCCCACATTAATTCTCGGCTTTTGTCCCTTTCAGAGTTGAGCATGATGCCATCTGCACTGATACTTACAAACCTGCCTAATCAGGATTGTAAATTCAGATTTCAAACTAACCATTGTTAACCTGAACATCAGTGCACACTTATTGCTGCACTGTGGTCAACTCCAAAAAGACTGGAGTGTCTGTTCAGGTATCAAAAGGAAGAGACACTGCTAGAGTCTCCAGCGCTTCTGTGGTTAGAAACCAGGAAAGTTATGTTTTAGATCCTACTAGCTTTTTTCCTGACTAAAGTTTTGCTGGACAACTAAACTATGCAGGTGTCAAAAGGAAAGCTGTACCTGCTGGATTTCTCCTGCACAGGAGCACCATTCAAGGACACAAGTTGGCATCTCTCCATCCTTCCATCCAACAGGCTTTGTTCTCACAGAAATTTCCTTCCCCTGTATACATTTATTCATTGCTTGAATAGATCAAAACGTTCCCCATTTTTCTAAATTTTTCCACCCAATGCAACTAAGAAGTGCATTTACATCTCAGACATTCAAGTGCATGCAGGTCAACACATCAAGCCAAAGCAGAGATGGTTTACATTAATGGTTTGCCTCAGGTGTATGTAAACAACAAGAGCTTTTAATACCTACTGCTTAAAAGAATGTCACAAAATGGTCTCCTAAAACCCTTTCCATAGCCTCTTGTCCTGATGTCACCATAGCCATCCTCAGAGACCCAGTGGCCTCTTAGCAGTAGGGAGAGTGGCAGGACATCTGCTGGTGTGATGTTGTGTCCAAAAGCAAATCTCTCTATCCTTTGGTACTTTTGTTGTTTTGCTTTTAGATTGTATTTGTAGCACAGTATCCCTTTAACTGTATTCCCATGGTGTGATGTTGGGTGGAATCCATGCTGAAGTACCCTACTGGAGCAGCCAGTTGATTTTGGTTGGGCTGTAACTCATACAGCATTCACCCACAACACAACAGTATTTTTTAATAAAGTGAAAGGCCTTTTTGGCTTTCACCACTGGAGCATAACTTGGCTTAGAGGCAAACTCATTTTGGATGCTTTAGCAAACCCAGCTGTTGTCATTCAAAAAGTAGGTGCTTGGTCAACATATAAACTAACACACTTAAGCAAAATATGGACAATGAGCCAAACCAAATGCCAAGTTTCAGGCCTTTAAGGAGAGTTATTGTCCTCTGCAGCTGGACCATAACAGTTTGAATAAGTTTTGGGGGGGTTTTTTGCTCTCAACAGCTTATTCAGAGGTGACGTAGCTAAAAACTGTCAGCACTGAGCAGCTGGCTAGATTTGATGAGCCCAGACAGTATTTGGAAGTTAATTCTTCTGCCCCCAAAACCAGCTCAAGGTAGTTGTGGTAAATGTAGCCTCAAGATTCTATGCCTTCCCATGAGTTTTTATCACAAGCAAAAGAATGCAGTGGAAGCAGAAATCTTAAAGAGGCAACCAGATTAAATAGGGGTGTGCGGACAGTTCCCCTTGTCAATTTCCATGCTTAAAACTACTCTTTGTAAACCGCTTTTGCTCCTTGCAAGGGAAAAAAAATGAAGGGGATCTCTGCAGTTAGAAGAGTGGTCTGTCTGTAAGGTTGTGGACATATATGCATTCACATGTGGGGGGGGGGGAATGGGCCTTCTGATGGACAAATTGCTTGGCAGGAAAATAGTAAAATGCCCCCTTACCCTTCAGTCTGGATTTCAGTCTCCTGCATGTGCTTTTTCACGTATTCTAACAGGACTACAAGTATTTGGGCTGGATTCAGCCTAGACCCAAGCAATTCAAATGCCATTGAAATGAAGGGGGAAAATGCCCAGTTAAGCCCTACATATGTTTATCTTGGAATAAGCCTCAGTGGGCACAACTGGGCTTCTGAGAATATATTCATAAGATAGCACTACATGGCTCATTACATTCAGTGGGACATTAGAATGCCTGAGCTTCTCTGGAACATATACTATTGCACAGCAATCAAAACCTTCCCAGTGCCCAATGGTTTCTTCATTCATTGCAATGGAGAGAGCTGTTCAATACACACATTTCTTTGTGCACCCAGAATTTTGGATTGGGGTGACGGTGTATGTACCCAAAGGTCTAGAAAGTAAATAGACCTGACTGCCTTTCAGATTTCTGCGTGTATAAACTGCATAGTGAACTATAAATAGTCTTTATAGTATGTGTATGGGGCCCAAGAGGCCATCCAGTTACAATTGCTCATTGCTGTTAACAAAATTATACCTGATTCATACCACAAATGCCTTGTTTCTCAGAGTGTCAGAAGTGAATTAACAGTGATTCAAGATGACTGCAGTCTGCAAAGGCTTCCTACAACTTGGAATCTGTTCAGGATGTCTGGAATTAATGGTTTTTTAAAAGAAAACTTATTGTAGAAGAAGAAAGCAAAAGCAGCAGTAGCCTGTGTGCTCTAGAATGGAAAAAAGCCTCTGGTTTGTGTACAACCAGACGATGGAGACTGCAACTATGACAGTGTTAACAAGATGCAGAAGGTTAATGTTGCCAAATACTTGTGTCCCTCCCTTGAGAGGCTTTAAGTAAGATGAGACATCTTCAGCTAAATCCCCTAACACTTTTGAAAATCATCATGTAATTCCTGGAGTCCAGTGCTGCACTAGATCTTGCAAAGCTGCTTCTAATTCCATATGGAGTTAACTCAGTTGGAACAACAAAATAGTCTTCTCCCACCAACCTAAGTCTCCATACTCTGGCAGCTATGTGTGTTTTGTGCTAATGTGCCTTGGCTAATTTATTTGAGCTATGTAGATCGATTTATAAACTGTTTCTCAGATGAAGTCGCCTGTACCATTGATATCTTTTATACAGGCAAGTACAGGTTCAACTTACAGAGAATGGAAAAATAGTAGAGGCTGCATCTTATGCACTCTAATTCACATTGAAACAACTTACATCAAAAGCACAGGTTGCCAGTTCAGTTAGGGAAGGAGGGATTTGTCAGCCCAGAGAATTAAAGGGTTATGGTGGCAATCCTATTTTTCACATGCTGTTTCTAGGGTTATCATTCCCCTGGTAGGGACAGAGGATCCCCTGCCCCCTAGTTCCTATTGCCCACCACTCCTTAGAATCTCAGCAAGAGAAAAATGTTATATAAACAGCAGTGGCATGCGTACCAGTACTTCACTTTTGGTGAAAACATGGAAGTAACATGGGATAACTCTAGAAATCTCTGAAAACTATGGTAAAACCATAGTGCTTCCAGCAATTCCTAGAGCTACCTACCTAATCTCCAGGTTTTCACCGGAAGTAATGTTGAGGCACATACCACATGATAGGCACCCCCCATGTCCCTGCTTACATACCTGCTACTGATTCCTTGGCACTTGCCTGGCAACCCTAGTATGCTCCAACATTTACATTTTGATCCAGATCCAGAGTTTCAGTTTGTGAGAAAGAAGCAAACTCTTAATTTATTCAAGCAACTTCATTTGGACATCATAAGAAACTGGGGTGTAACTGAAGATTTCTGAAACCAGGAAATATTCCATTGAGCTCCACTTGTAAAGGAGATAGGGAAGGAGCACATATGCACAAGCTGGTGCCCATGGCTACAGATCTTTGTGAATGCAAGATGGAGGTGGGTGTCCCAGATTACGTCTTGTGAGGGAGTGTGATTTCAGCAACAAAATGGCTCTGAGTGATCCTGTTCATTCACCAAGATTGAGAGCTTCTAGCTTAGCCTTTTTCTTGCAGAGGTACCTTTCACCTTTGGGCAGCATTTCCCATAGAGATGTGGTTTCATCAATCCCCTATATGTTACACCTGCGAAAAGACTATACCTGGGTGTCAAACTCATTTGTTAGGAGGGCCAGATCTGACATAAAGAGCTCTTGGTGGGGCTGAGCCATGCATGTCCTAAAATGTAATGCCAGATAGCAGAGATATAGAGGACACAAGCCAACGCAATTAAATATATCAATTTTTAACTTAAAATACAAACAAGCTTAAAACTCTTGCAATATTTTGTTTAAAATGGAAAGGGAGGATAGTGGGATTTTGCAATGCAATTTTAAAAATAAAACATCAAGAAAAAGCACAAAGATCACAACAGAAACGTTAAAAAATAAAATGCTCTCAGCCTGGGCAAACACGAAATGGCAAGGCATTGCAAGCTTTTCCACACACACACCGCTCCCGTCTACTCAGGTTAGCAATGGCTCTCCAGTGTCATATCCCCTTTGGCTGTGGGTTCCCAAGTTAGAGAACTCACTAGGCACTAGTTTTTACTCCAATGAGAAGAGACAAAGCTGGCTCAAGGCAGCAACGCTTGGTTTGCAAAGACACAACCCCAGGAAGCTTCAGCTGGCCATAGGAACTTTGGGAAGTTCCTCTCCATTGAAACACATAGACAAAGTTGCAAAGAAAACATGGAGTGGATTTTGTGTTCACCTTTGCTATGTCCAGAAGCCAGAGTGGGAAATCCATTCCGCATTGTCTTTGCCGCTTTGCTTGCAGCTTTAACCTCTGCAAAGAGAAGGCAGAAGGAGCTAGGAACATCCTCTCCTTGCAGCCTTCGGAGTTTCGCAGGGTGAGGGCAGGAGGGGAGAGAAGAGAGACCTATGGACCTGATTGAAGCCCTGGGCAGGCCAGTTTGGCCCACAGGTCGCATGCTTGACACCCCTGGACCATATGCCTGCCTTCTTTTTTTTTAATGACACACTTGGGATCCAAAGATGAAGTCAGGCAACCTATGGATAGGCCTGGAACCTCCACTAGATCAAGAGCTTCAAATATAAATTTATATCTTTGCTCCCCAGTGGGGATTCCCACCCCCCACCCCCCCATGGCTTACAACATCATTCTCTCCTGTTTTATTCTCAAAACAACCCTATGAAGTAGGTTAGGTTGAGAAGATGGAACTGGTCCAAGGTCATCCACAGAGTATCCAAGTGGGGATCAGAGCCTCAAATCTTAGTCCAACACTTTAACTGCATGCCTTGAACCCTTCTTGTGAACTACTCCAATTACCTGGGCTAGAAATGCAGCCATATGGACCGGAAGGCTGTAACAGTGACAGCGTATCAGACTGGGGTTAGCTGTTCAGGGAGGAACTGCAGTGGAAGCACTTAGCACTGGATTTGTTTACTGCCATTATTATTTATAATTTGGAAACCTTTAAAAAGGTAGGTTAATGACAGCTGGAGATGATATCATACAGGGGAGCTGGCAAACATAGCAATGAGGAGGCCAAAAGTAGTGCAGAGGCCCACAAAAAGAAATGTGCCAGGCAAAAAGACACTGAAGTAGGGCTCTGAGGACCAGTCCGCATCATCACTGTATAAAATACACAAAAGGTGGCTTCTCTCTTAAGACGGAACCCCATATGCCTGGCTCCCCCTTCTGCCTGGAACTCCTTTCTTCCTGGGACACCTTTACTGGTGATGTCCTCTGTGTTTCATATGGCTGCCTCATACTGAGTCAGACAATCCATCAAATCAGTATCTTACTGTCAGAGGCTTTTCAGGGTCTCCAGAAGGTTAACCTTGCCAAATACTTGTGTCCCTCCCTTGAGAGGCTTTAAGTAAGATGAGGCATCTTCAGCTAAATCCCCTAACACTTTTTAAAATCTTCATGTAATTCCTGGAGTTACGTACTGCTTAATCCTTTTAACTGGAGATGTCAGACTAAACCTGGGACTTTCTGCATGTAAGGCAGATGCTCTGCCACTGAGCCACAGTCAATCTCAGCTCAATGCTAATCTCTTCTTGGATGTTTTAGGATTTACAACCTTCATCCCCTTCTGAATCAAAGCATGACTGCTTGTATGTGGAAACAATTGCCCATGTGTATTTTTGTGTATTTTGCCTTCCTTTCCTACTGCAGAATTTGGACAGCAAAGGTCCTTAGGTTCTCTGTCATTTGAATAATGAGAAATGTACAAGCCACTATCCAACACACAACTTGGCATGCAGGTTTAGCATCTGATTTTTCTTTCTTGTAAACATAATTTCAAAATAGATTAACTTGGTTAAAAGGCCATGTTAAGAACACAGCTCTTTTTATCTTACAGTTATTTTTTAAACTGAGCCAGGCAGAAGACAAGCCACAAAGCAAATGTTTATTGATAGTCCTTTAAAAACTGATGTTTTTATTTCCTACAGAGCACAAGTGTTACTGTTCATTCATAAAAATGGATGCATTGTAACGTGAACTCTTATTTTTAAAGCTAGCAATTATTCTGGGTTTGTAACCACTGGTTTTGTGACACATTTATGTACCACTAAAATAGCAATTCCCCAGATTTTAAGGTTGGGTTAAAAATACAACAGCCTTGTAAATAAGGGCTAGAGGTGGGCCAGAACACCCACCCCCTACTCTCTTCTCTAAATTCCTCTCTGAAGTCAAGTTATACCCTTAGGAATTTATTTAAATCCAATGGTTTTTGAAGGTTACAGCTGTGTTTAAGATTGCAATGTTAATCTATTTGCTCATTTTTGGATTACAGGTTATTAAATCAGAAAGGATAAAGTGAGTCAGCTCCAATTGCATTTCTCATAGTGCTGCCCTAATTAACAGAGGCAGCACTGTGCAAACAGTATGCACAGCCCCCTTAGCTGAAAGGCCAGTCAATCTCAATCCAAAAGGTAAAGGAAGAGAGCCTTTATCATAACCTCAATATTGTTAGTCCTTTGCAAAGGGCTGCCCTGACCTGGATGACTCAGGCTTGCCCAATCTCATCAGATCTCAGAAACCAAGTAGGACCAGCCCAGATTAGTAACTGGATGGGAGACCACCAAAGAAATCCAGGGTTGCTATGCAGAGGCAGGCAATAGCAAACTACCACTGTTCACCTCAAGGTGACCCTATGTTTGTCTCTTGCTTTTAAAATCCTATGGGGAAGCCATGAGACAGCTGTTCCTTGACAGCATTTTTCACCACCACCAACAAATGGCTGCATGGTGGTGGTGGTGGGGGGGGTTCATTCTTTTTTCTAGCTATAGAGCAGGCAGCTGTGGAGCAGTGTGTGTGTGTACTATTCACCCATCTCTCTATATCATATGGGGGGGGGGGAAATGATCATGAGTTCAGATTACCTGTATGACCAAGGGGACACACTGTTCAGATTGATGGGGAGACGGTACTTCTTATCCACAGGAGACCTGCTTCCCGTCGGGCAAGTGATGTTGTGCTCTTTTTCCAGCGGCTCCAGCTGCAAGGTGTGGTGGAAGGCGCTGAGCATGCCCGCTGTAAGTCTCCCATACAGCTGCTCGAGAAGCTCCTCTGGCCTGTCGGCACAGGCTCGAGTCCGCATTGGACGTTTGCTCACTTTGAAAGCCTCTAACTCAAGGAAATGCAGTCCGCATAAGAGCATCCCAGCAAGCACCCACACCTGTAAGAGCAGAGAAGGAAGCAAGAAAGGATGCTTTGGAGTACGCGCTTCAATGTTCTGCAATATTTCAAGATAGTTCAGAAGAACATTCTTCCGGCCCCCATATTACAGGACTGTCATAGCCAAAGCAGCCTTTTATTGTTTTAGGATTGACCTCAGAATATATGTTCTCTATGATGTAGAAAGGGCACTCTGATACTGAGAAGTCCTATTAGATCTTAGGGCGCTTTGACACATGCTAAGTGATGCAGCTTCAATCCACTTCAATGGCAGTTTGCGAGTGGATCTTACAATTTCACACAGCAAAATCCAGTTGCAAAGTGCATTGAAAGTGTGTTATTTAGTGTGTGTAAAAGCACTCTGTAGTCTCAAAGAAAGAAAGAAAACCACCGTCCCAGGTTCAATCCCTGGCATCTCCAACTAAAAAAGGTCCAGGCAAATAGGTGTGAAAAACCTCAGCTTGAGACCCTGGAGAGCCGCTGCCAGTCTGAGAAGACAATACTGACTTTGATGGACCAGGGTCTGATTCAGTATAAGGCGGCTTCATATGTTCATATGTTCACCTGTTATATGCAGTCATTTTTGCTGTGCAAGAGGATCTGTGTATATTAACTCAACCAAGGGAGCACACATCCAGCATTAACAGCACTAATCTTTTGCATTCATTTAAGCATTCCCCCCAAAATGCACACAGGACTTAATCCAGTATGGATCTTTTACCTGCATACTGATGGTGTGGAATTTAAAATTTGTTAATCTGCAGGACCTGGCAGGTGTATTTTAATAACTAAGTGGATTGTTTCAGGGTCAGTTCTAGTCCTGGGTACAATAACTGATAGGTCAATAACTTATAGGTAAGGTGAGCAGCTTAGGCATCTATTCAATAAGTCCAGCTGGGAGGCAATTTTTTCACAACGGCGGCGGCGGCGGCAACTGGAGGACTTCTGCATCTTGCTTCCCCCTTCCCTTATAGGCTCCACTTCTGAACATCCTTAAGGTGCTGCTTTTGGCGCGCCTCTGCATTATTATCACTGGGGGAATTTCCCCGAGCAAGAGAACCTCCGCGTCAGCTTGACAAGCGGACCAGAGTCCTCTTTCCCCCAAGTCCGCCACCCCCGGGCGCTTTCCTGGACAGAGGGCTCGTCAGCCCTTTGATGCGTCAGAATGGAGCTCTTTAAAACGCTCCACCGCGGAGGATGGCTGATGAGCAAGTGCGCGGCCCCTCCACTTCTGCGGCTCTTTTGCGCCTCAAAACAAGCTCCTTTGGCCCCAGCCGTCCGCCGAGAATGTGCAAATCCCAAGAAATCCTCGCCGAAGGCAGCCGGGAGCAGCGAACAAGCCCAGCGACTGCAACCAGGAGGGGAAAGGGCGAGAGAGCGCGGATCCCCCCCGCCCCCCCCTGCCGCGTCCCCTCTCCAAAGCGCCACCGCTGGTCCCCCTTACCTTGACCTGCTGCATGGTGGGGAGGCTTCCGGACTCCGGCGGCCGGCCGGCTGCAAGCAGCAGCTGGGAAGCGCGGTGGCTCATTAATCGGCCGCTGTCCTCCTTGACTCTCGCGGCGGGGGAGCGGGCGGGAATGTTGGAAGCCTGCCCCGCGCTTCGCTGCGTCGCCCCTGCCTGCCGGTGCCAAAAGCATTTTCAGCCCTAGCGGAGGGAAGGGGGCGGGGGGGGAGCGGCTTTTCAGCGCCTTGCCATAGCTGGGGTGTGGGGGCTGCTTTGTGTGTGTGTGTGTGTGCAGGCGCGCTCCCTCAGAGATTGACAGATTGGGTGGTGAAAAAGAAAACGGAGCAGGCCTGAAGCCTCCTGACCTTTAGCAGAGGAACCAACCAAGGATTCCACTGTGGCCTTGAAAACGTGTTACTTCCTTAGCTGGTTCCAGATGGAACAAATAAACGTCAGGTCTATACAGAGATCATGAGGGTCCCTCCCCCGAACCATCATCACATCTGTTCCCAATGTATGGAGGATGTCAGCTGCAATTTGACAGGGGTGACCATGCTAAAACCATGCACATCCATGCCTTGGATCTGTTTTTATGCCATACAGATGCCATAAAATGACAGATCCTCCATTTAGTTGCTTTACTGGTGGATCTGGATATGAGTGCCATGTAAAAACCATGCAAGGTGCTGAGACTTGGATCTGTGTACCGATGTCACAGTGACACAAAGAAATCACAGGATATACCATTTTTACAGTGCAGCCCATAAGGCATGCAAGTCATGATCTGAGAATGCATTTTGAGAAGAATCTCCGTAAACACACACTGAGGAACTGTGCCTTGGCTCCATGGTTTTTCTGCCATGAAGCCAACAGCGATATGAAGTGCTGACTCCATGAATTTATGATGCAGGATATGTTATAGGACTATCAACCTCAAGGCGGGACCTAGAGTTCTCCCAGCTGAGGACCAGAATACAGAAATCAGCTCTGCTGGATGAAACGGCACCTTCAGATGACAAATTTTGCAGAAATCCTAGAGTGACATCACATCTTCACTGAACTCCCTCTCCAAACTCCACCTTCCCCAGGCACCCTTCAGTCTTTAGGAATTTTCCAAGCCAAAGATGGGAACTCTATATGTTCATTATGATGACCGAATGTTTAGCTGGAGGTTGCAGGGGTGGGGGGAGTTCCATGTAACATTAATGAGCATCCCTTCCCCTAACCATGTTTTTGCATCACAAGAGCACTACCAAGTGCTAGAACACAGATTTTTTGTCATGTGACCTTTCTGTGTGGCCTTCATACAAAAGATCCAACGGGACCTGTTTATATTCTGCTAGAATCATCATTTACTCAGACTCCTTGATGTTGCACCTCACTTCAGATAATAATCAGATCCCTGAAGAAATCTTCAAGAGACCAAATCCAAAGCAGGTCCCTAAAGCGTATCAGGGAAGTCCCCCTCCCCCCTTAATTTGAGTGAGGTTACAGTATTTCAGCCCCAGTTCAAAATCACTGAAGTCTCAATGTGAACTCTGAAACCAGCTCCTAGTGGGCACTTTACTTTTTTAAAAAAAAAGCATTTCGACTATTCAGTCTGTAGTACCTTAATTTTTATGAATACTTCATATTGAGGTAACTTTTCTTAGAACTGGCCAATGTAAGTTGCTTCACGCCAGTTCAGCATTGGTCCATATAGCCCAAGAGTGCAAATTCTCCATAGACAGCGGCCCCTCCAATATCTCAGACAAACGTTTTCCAGCATTCCTGCCTGAGACCTTGAACTAGAACTGGCCAGATGTTACCACTGAATTATGGCCCTTCCCCTTAATTAATTTAATTAGGGAGGATAAGGCGAATACTGACAACTACCAAGCGTTAGTAATTTCCGCTTTACTCTTTCTGACTGAAAAATCATCCTTTTTTAAAATACTAAGTAAAGTTCTGGCAGACTAATCGAAACTGCCCCCCGCCCCCAAAGCACTAATTGGAAACAAAACCTAGAAGAGAATTATTGCCAGTGGGTTGGGCTTCCCTCTCCCTTTGAAACATCTAATTAATTCATGAATTGAGGAGGATAGATGGCTCCAAAAACAGAAACTTCATTTCATTCTTAATTTCACTCATTATGCGTAAGTAAGCTCCAGTTAGTAATAAAACAAGGATTATTTAAACAAACGGATAGTATTTAGACTTTCCACCGTGTTGCTTCTTTTGAGCATGCTGACTTTTAAAATAAAGATGATAGAAGCACAGAAAGGAAAACAAGGGGCCTCCACAAACTGAAAGGGTTTTTGTTAACTTACAGGAGAAACGAATGCATAATTTATGGTTCCCTAAAGGTCTGTTGAGTTGGATCTGACTCTTGTGCATTTTTCTGCTGTAGCCAAAGGGCTGCTCTAGTAAGCACAGCAGAGAAAACATAAAGGGGGCTTCCCATACAAAGTCAAAGACATGATCTAGCTAATTGCAAAAAGAGAAGAGCTGAAGACACCCACTGCCCAGTTTTGTCATGGTCAACAATGTGACCCACACACATAACTTGGTACAATTAGCTTGACTAGAATCATTCCAATGATGTTAGCACAGGTGCTGCAGAAAGAATGGTGAAACTTCTGCCAGGTGAAGGTTCACCTCACCCACTGAATCTCTCCCTCACACACACACACTTTTAGCTAAACACTTGAGGTATGCAAAATGCTATAGCTCTCTCCTAGGCGTGAAAAGAGCTGTGAAACAAAGACCACTTGAAGGAGGTTTGCAGAAGCAGGAGAAGTAAATGCAAAACTGTGCCAGCAACCATGCGGAGCAAACCTTTTGCGCTCAGAGGTGGAAAGGCACTTTGTTGAAGTCAGCAAGGCACAAATAAATATTGATGCATGTGGTCTTGTGTAGACACGATGAAGTTTTTTTGGTGCTTGTCTTGCATGCCAAACAGGATTGTTACAAATAAGCGCACTAAGGCCTACCTAGACCACATTACAGGAGTGAGTTGCCCTACACCTTTATTAAAAAGTTTAAGAGCAGTTTAAAGTCAGACCTACAAAGTTTATCATGCTGGTTTGTTGTTGTAAACACTGGCTAGTGTCACATCTAGTTTGCCGATCCGTAGAGTACTTGTTGCATTCCTATTCTTTGTTCAGGAGGAATGGAGAGAAAGCCCAGAGAATTCCAAACACAGCATGAATTGGTCCTCTCTGATACTTTGTGCCTACTATACCAAGAAATGCTAATTAAAAAAAAAAGAGAGACACAATTTTAGCTATAAAGATAATGGAGAAGAAGTAAGGAGGAAGAGGAAGAAGAATGGATTTATACCCTATCCTCCACTTGGAGTCTCAGAGCAGCTTTAAATCTCCTTCCATTCCTCTCCTCACAACAGACACCCTGTGAGGTAGGTGGGACTGAGACAGCTCTGAGAGAACTGATCTTGAAAAAACTTGTGACCGGCCTACGGTCATCCGTGTGAAGGAAATCAAACCCAGTTCTCCAGATTAGAGTCAACGGCACTTAATGACAGAGATCATTTTGTAGAAAAATAGGTGGTGGAGCTCATCCAGGGATTGTTATGCAGCTGCACATACTATTCAATGGACAAGGAGGTGGAACTCTCAGGAGGAGGTGGAACTCTCAGAAAGGTTCAGGAGCTGCGCTCCTGTGAGCTCCCACTGAATCTGAGGCCTGCTTAACGACTACAGCAAGCCAGCTCTCCTGGAAGTGATGATAGAACATTAAATATTCTGACAATGCAGTAGAACTTCGGAGCTTGGCATGTTGAGACAACTTTCAGATGTCCAGTTGACATAACTTTGGAAGTCCCCCTTGAGTGTCAGTCACTGTCAAGTTCCTGTTCTGCCAGATCTTCACCTAAATCCTCTTTCCTAGATACTCATCCTTCATGGGCTGGTCTGGATTATCAACAAAACTGTAATTGTTTCACTCATTTAGATATTTCTCTTTTCCTGCTTTGAAGACAACTTTACACACTAATGTTCCATCCCAAATCCTGTGGTTTCTGATACACAAAGTTCTTCCCCTAACACATGCCCATGTCCAATAATGTGCACGTGTCTGTAAAGTGCCATTAAACTCAGCCAACTTACAGTGTTGCCATAGGGCTTTCAAGGCAACTTAGATGTTCAGAGGTGGTTTGCCATTGTCTGGTATTTGTTGGTTGTCCCTTCCAAACATTAACCAGGGCTGACACTGCTTAGCTTCCAAGATTAGGCTAGCCTGGGCTATTTAATAATATAGCAATGAAAACAGGCATTTCAGGGGCACTCCTTTTGACATGTGACTGCAAACAGGATTTCTGCATATACAGTAGCGTGTATTTCCACCCTCATCCCCACAGAAAAAACAGAGTAAATAATGGAGCTTAGCCCTTCAGAGTACATGTGGGAATCTATTTTCCCTAACTGTAATGATGCCCAGCATTTTTGCATTAGGCTATTCAGTGATACCTGGAGTCATTCTAGATCAGGTACGGCAAAAGTGTGAAATAAAGTATGAATTCAGATTACTACTGTTGGTATCCTGTATAACTGCATGGTTAGAAATCCTCATACAGGACCCAGAATTACACAGGATGAAAACCTATTTAAATATTTTAATGAAAATACACAATTGATATACACATTGCTAAAATAAATAAGAATTTTAACAAACATTTTTTCAAAACCTGTAGAAAAAAATTCCCCTCCTCACTTTCAAAACTTAAAATTATTCCACTTTACTAGATCATTCTGGAAGCAAATCGTCTCCTAATTCTTCATCAGCAAATTCATCTTCATCCATTTTTTTCCTTAGGGCAGTTTTTGGTCTCTCTATTTGTGGTCCAAGAGGGTCTACATAGGAAGCATCTATGTTTTACAAAGGAAGAAAGAAAAGAAAGTTATTTTATTTCAAACAACTGCAGGAATTCCTGTAACTCTGAAGTGCTATCAAAAATTACAATAAAGATTTATATTGATATTCTCTATCAAATATTTAAAGTCTGTGGCAAATTGAAGAAGCCTTTCAGCCAGTAATACCTCAACTCCTCATGTGTATGAATTATGGAATCCCAACTGTATCCTGCCTATTGGCTCCAGCTCTAGTAATAACCCTCAGATGCTCTATTGATGATCCTGTTTTATTTCTGTTATTTATAAAGATTTCACAGCCAACTTATGGTGACCCAATAGGGCTTTCAAGGCGACCAGGATGTTGCCTTGAATCACCTGTAAAACTGCATGGTTAGAAATCTTTATACAGGATTCAGAATTATACAGATTAAATAAATCAAAACCTATTTAAATGTTTTAATGGAAATACACAGTTGATATAAAAAAGGTAAAGGTAGCCCCCTGTGCAAGCACCAGTCGTTTCCGATTCTGGGGTGACGTTGCTTTCACAACATTTTCACGGCAGACTTTTTACGGGGTGGTTTGCCCATGCCTTCCCCAGTCATCTACACTTTCCCCCCAGCAAGCTGGGTACTCATTTTACTGACCTTGGAAGGATGGAAAGCTCAGTAAACCTGAGCAGGCTACCTGAACCCAGCTTCCACCGGGATCGAACTCAGGTTGTGAGCAGAGAGCCTCTGACTGCAATACTGCAACTTTACCACTCTGCACCACGGGGCTCTTGCACAGTTGATATACACATTGCTAAAAGAGTTCATCTTTATAAACAAATAGAACAGATAATATTCTGTTAGATTGCTAATATTTTGCATGTATGTGGGATTGGCATATAGACCGTGAGTGGAGCTGATGTTTTTAATGGCATGGTTCATAAGACTGCCTTGAAAACACAGTGAGAGCCGAACACACAATGTCCTTGGAAGTATTCAGACAAAACATGGTTTATTTTATGGTCGGTTCATAAAGTCAGAATGCAGCTTGCAAATGATCATGAATGCTGGTTTCATTGCCTTCACTCTGTAGGTGGGGAGCAAATGAGGGTACCCACGGGGAACAAGCTGGGATGGTTGCATTTGTACATCCTGAAAAACCATATATATGATCTAACAGTGGTTAATAAACTAAATTCAAACCATGGTTTTTTTTAAATCCCAGTTTGATGGAACGTAACTCATCATAGTTAGTGGCTTGGCCTCTGTTCTAATTACAGAACCCATAGCTGGATTATTTAAACTGACTTTGCATTATGTCTGAACTGAGCTATATGCATCCTTTTAAAGTACTTGTTTGACCATGCCAATCTTAAATGCGGCAACAAAATCAAAATACTGGATCAAAGAGATGTAGTGGGAAAGTATAGTATCTCTAGATCATTTCCCCAGATATGTTTGATCCTCTGCAATGAATTTGCACTGGTATAGTAGTCCTCCTCCTTCTTTTATGATTCAAAGGAATTACCGTATTTTTCGGACCATAAGACGCACTTCCCCCCCCCAAAAAAAAAGTGGGGGGAAAAGTGTGTGCGTCTTATGGTTCGAAGGTACGTGCCTTCAGGGGGCAAGGGGGCGATCTGCTGCCTCTTCCTCCGATCTGGCGCTTCCCCCGCGCCTGCCTGCCTGGCTCCATCTTCTTCAGGCAAGCACTGGGATCACTCCACGTGGCCCCCACGCTTCGCAAGCGCCGGCTGCGGAGGGGGCAGCGTGCTTCCTCCTTGCCTGTGTGCCTGGCTTCAGCTGTGATGTTTAAAGCAAGCGCTGGGATCGGAGGGGGGAGGGAGCGAAGCGCTGCGTTTGTGAAGGGGGCAGGTGCTTCCTACTTGCCTGTGTTCCTGCCTTCAGCTGTGATGTTTAAAGCAAGCGCTGGGATCGGAGGGGGGAGGGAGCGAAGCGCTGCGTTTGTGAAGGGGGCAGGTGCTTCCTACTTGCCTGTGTTCCTGCCTTCAGCTGTGATGTTTAAAGCAAGCGCTGGGATCATTCCCTCCCCCCTCCGATCCCAGCGCTTGCTTTAAACATCACAGCTGAAGCCAGGCACACAGGCAAGGAGGAAGCACGCTGCCCCCTCCGCAGCCGGCGCTTGCGAAGCGCTGGGGCCACGTGGAGCGATCCTAGCGCTTGCCTGAAGAAGATGGAGCCAGGCAAGCAGGCGCAGGGGAAGCGCCGGATCGGAGGAAGAGGCAGCGGATCGCCCCCCAGGAGGAAGGTGCGTCCTATCCTCCGGAGCGCCTTATGGTGCGAAAAATACAGTATGTAATTATATGAAACACCCATTTTCCAATCCTTTCCATCTATGTGAAACCAAGCTACTTAGACATTAATGTATCACTTACCAATTTCTTTATTCATGCTGCTTTCATAAGGCTCATTTGTACCTGGCAAGGACTTTAGTTTTGCACTCAATCGCTCCCCTTTAACAGTAGTGCTACCAGGATCTGGCAGAGAAGAGAAAATGTTCCATAAACTACCGGAAAATGCATATTATTGTCTTTTTTCCCCACAGCATTTCACTAGGTGTTTATTTATTGCTTCGGAAGGCTCAGAGCATTTTCACCTACAGCATCACTGAAGAATTCACAGTCACTCTGTGAGGCAAATTGGTATTATCTCACATAAAGGAGGGATGATGTGCAAGATATTGTGGGATGCATGAAGAACTGGGACATTTTCCCCATCTATAACAAGACAATTTCCCCATTGGGCAACATGCCCACATCACTTTTGGATGACATACATGTGCCAGAGGTGGTGCCCAACCCCACCCAGAAGTGATACGCACATGTTGGGGGGTCGAACACCTGAACCAAACCAAGCAGAAGCTCCTTCCATGAACCTTGGTGTGGGGTTCGTGAACCAGCCAAAGTTTGGTCTGAACTTTGGCTCAGGTTTGGGTCTGTGCCTTACTGAACTGCTCAAGTTTAATTTCATTCTCCCTATGCTTTCTCCTACTTTTATTTTCACACATCCCATTTCAGAATAATTTGACTTCTTAGGGTTTTTACATACTTTTGGAATTAATTAGGACTGGAGAATGATCCTATTAAATCCTTTTACTTTGATTCTTTCAAAGTAGCCTGAGTTCTGAGAAGTCTGCAGTGTCCTGGACTAACAGTATGGAAATAATTAGGGCTGGGGGAAGATGGGCCTCAAAATGTTAATCCTCCATTTCCTAGTCCCCCCCCTTCAGAATACTATAAAGTGTTAAGGGCCCAAGCAACCCAGTTGATCTTCCCCACTCTGTTATTCTGTCATGTTTTAATAAGGGTTTAACTGGCCTCAGCATTCCATACTTCCTAGTATGCTATGGGGATTATTTTAAAAAATCATAAACCAATATTTGTCTCCATATCAGGGATGGAGGGGAGGAGTGTAGCAGGAGCCTCACTGATACAAAAGCTAATGGGGAGCATTTCTTCCCATACGTTCATCTTTCTACCTTGCAGTCATCTGATGCATATCCTCCTTTTCCTTAGTGAGCTTTGTGGTTGAGGGCATACAGCAAGGGTTTTTTGAAACGAGTTCCTCCCTTCTTGTTTTATGTTACTGCTAGGTGAATACCATTTTAAAACAATTTTGATAGCATTTCAAGCTGCTAATTTTCTTATTAAATTTGATATTAATTTCCTTGAGGGTTTTGTATTGGTGTTTCTGTTGTCTTGTGGTTTTCATGCTGTTGTAATGATTTTATTGTTTAATGGATGGTGGCTATTTAAAAACTTTGTACCCTGTCCTTTATACAGATTCTCAGGGAAGAATGTGTTCTAACTGCAAAGCCAGTTCTGTGATGGTTTTATTGTACGTTAATTTCATTAAGACTTTTTAGAAAAGTGACTTCAGTGAGTATAAACTAGATAGATTATATGTTTAAGTCGTATGAGTGAATGGGATTTATCATGGCTCTCTTGAGCAGCTTTTGTATCATTGAGGCTCCTGCTACACTCCTACACTCCAGCTGAGAGCCAATTTGGTGTAGGGGTTAAGTGTGTGGACTGTTATCTGGGAGAACCGGGTTTGATTCCCCACTCCTCCACTTGCACCTGCTGGAATGGCCTTGGGTCAACCATAGCTATCGCAGGAGTTGTCCTCAAAAGGGCAGCTGCTGTGAGAGCTCTCTTAGCCCCACCCACCTCGCAGGGTGTCTGTTGTGGGGGGAGAAGACACAGGAGATTGTAAGCCGCTCTGAGTCTCTGATTCAGGGAGAAGGGCGGGGTATAAATCTGCAATTCTTCTTCTTCTTCCTAGCTGTCTTTTGTTTGTACCAATCTTTGACCATACATGGAACAAAGACCTAGAACACAGGATCCAGGTGGGCAGCAATGTTGGCCTAAAGAAATAGAACAAAATTTGAGTTCAGTAGTACCTCCTTCCTTGAATCTTGGTGTGGGGTTCGTGAAGACCATCAAAGTTTGCACACTTCCTCAGACGGATGTGCATGCACACAGAAGCTTATACCTTGAATAAAACTTAGTTGGTCTTAAAGCTGCCATTGAACTCAGACTTTGTTCTACAGGAGTCTGTCAAGGAGTCCCACTTCTTCTCTGCCCATCTCATCTTTTCTGGGCAGCTCAGAAAGGAAAAAGGAAGGCAGGTAGGCAGACCTCCCATCCTGCTAGGCATTTGGTAAAAAGCTTTCAAAATGTCTGTTTTCTCTTATGTGGAACTAAGTTACTTGTATTCCAATTTGTCACAGAGCAATATACATCTGGTTTCAGAATGCTGATCTTAATATTTTGTTTCCAAATCTGTACTACTAGATCAAGAACGCATATTTTCAAATACTGATTGTTGGAACAAAAAGAGAGAGAAGAGGGAAGGAGAGGGAGGGAGAGGATTACTTAATAACTTAAAATGAAGATCAGAATTTAATATTTATAGAACAGCCATATTATTCTAAATTTATTCTACTACATCTTTCTAATGGTCCATTTGAGAAGTTACACTGACCTGTTACCACTTCTGAGGTCAAACTATGCTTATGTTCAGGAGAGGGGGTTGCTAGAAAATGGAGAGAGCAAGATTGAAAGAAAGAATACAAGGAAATAAAGAAGAGCATACAGTCAAATGCAAGATGAGAAGAAAACATACAGCATGACAAACAGAACAGAGTAGATGATAAACAGCAAAGAATAAGAGTGGGCAATCTGTGAAAAGCACTCGCTGTTGATTTTAACATGCCAAATAATGTGCCATCTGAAACACCAGCATTTCTATAACTTGGAAAAGAAAATATTTTCCCACATGTGAAGTGATGACTAGTAATATTGCAAACCAGTTCTTCTGTCATGCTGTCTCCCTAGACTTGCAGTCTGGTATGCAAAGGCAATAAAGCTCCTAAAATTTTGAACACAATTGGATTCACACCACTGAACTAAACTGGCCTCAGGTGTCCATCCTTCAGTGAACACACAGAGAAACTGACCTTCAAAAAGGCAGTATGACATAGTTCTCACCAAACTGAAATGACTTGCAAGCTGTCAATAACACTGTTGATAGATTAAGTATAGCATAGGGGTTTTGTGGCTTCATGTAGCCAGATTAGGAAAGAATGAAAGAATGAGGAAAGAGAAAGAATGAGATCTTGGACAGCTCCTTCAGCAGGCCATGAAAGCAAAAGCTCTGTGGCAAGTTCAGGAAGCCTCTAGACCAGGGGTGTCAAACACCTGGCCCATGGGCTGGATCTGGCCCGCCCAAGGCTTTGATCAGGCCCATGGGGCTCTTTTCTCCCCCCTCCTCCCCCTCCTGTTCTTACCCTTTGAAGCTCCCAGGCTCTTTGAAGCTTTCAGGCTGAGACTCTTTCAGTTTCAGCCTGCACCCTTTGAAACTTGCAGGCTGAGTCCCAGGCTCTTCCTGCCTTTCTTTGCTGGCTGCTACAAGGAAAACGTGGGGTGAATTTTAAGATCCATTCCACATTTTCCTTGCAGCATTGTCTGTTCTCTGCAATGGTTTCAAATGGAGTGGAAATGGTTATATTTTCAGTTTTCCTGTAGCTAGCTGAAACTCATGCTTCCTGGAGTTGTGACCTTGCAAACAAGGGTTGATGCTTTCAGCCAGCTTATCTCTCCTAACCTAGTGAGTACTCTAATGTGGAAACCCACAGCCAAAGGGAGATATTATACTGGAAAGGCTTTGCCAATCTGAGTAGACTGGTGGGGAGAAGTTTACAATGCCATTTCATTATTTCCACAGAGTCAGAGCCTTGTGCTTTTTCTTGATGTTTTATTTTAAAAATTGCATTGCCAAATTCCACTAGTCCCCTACCTTTCCAACTTAAACCATTGTAAGAGTTTTAAGCATGTTTGTATTTTAAGTTTTAAAAAAATATTTAATTGGGTTTGTCTGTGTCTATTATAAAGTTTATATCTCCACTACCTGACATTTTATGACACTCATGGCCCGGCCCCACAAAGTCCCATTTGTGTCAGATCTGGCCCTTGTAATAAATGATTTTGACACCCCTGCTCTGACAGTTGGCCTGCCTTGTTGTATTTACCCATCCCCTTTTGCACCAAACTTGGAGTGGAGACAGAACATTAAAGCTTGGAAACTCTTAATAGATGACACCAGGTTGGATCCAGACTAAAATTTCCATTAATGGAATGGAATTTTCCTGGCCCCCCCCTCCCCCGCAGACCACAGATCTCCACAAAATGCTATTCCCAGAGGACAGGGAGCCCTGAGGAATGAGAGGTCTGCAGGGGAAACAGTGCCAGTGTAGTCTGGATCCAACCCTTTATCTTGTTTACCTAACTGTAACTGGATACAGCACTTGTGATTATGTTCCATCCTGTGAAGTCAGCCTACTGTTACATGCATAGAAGAGCACAAAACCTGTAAGCAAATATTTTGGCCGGAGCAAAATGACATTCTGCACTGAACCAGTCATATTAATTGTACTTCCAAACCATCTCTATTTACACTATTGCATATATACACACACACATTGTACTTCCTTGCTTCAGCTTGGTCATAGCAATCAACAAAAGATGCAAAACAGAAACAAAATACAAATAATATTTATATCAAATTTTGATTTACCATTACTTAATGGGGATGGTAATAAATTTGGTGAATTTATTTATTTTGCTATTAGGAGAGCAAATGTTATTGATTATGTTTTAACAACACCAAACCTCTTGGGTGATAATTCAATGTTTTTCTGGGGGTTCTTCCGCAGAAAGTGACCATCAGTCACTTATTCTCCAGTAAACTCAATTTGATAAAATTCTAAATAATGAATCAGAGAGAATCTTATTGCCAGTGAATAATTCCTAGAATTTAGGCATTAAAAACTTGTTTAAAATGCTGATGATGCTGTGGTCTTGTATGATAAATTGATTAAATTTTTGAGACCACTCCTAATTAAGACTATTAAAATAGTTCAAAACAAGAAGAGGATGAATAATTCCTGGTATGATAAGGAATATCTGAATATGAAAAGAAAACTTAGATACATTCTTAGATGTAAACATACGTCAAATAAATATCTCCCCACAGCCTTTTTTGAGCTTTGTAATAGTTATAAAAAACTGCTTAAGAAAAAAAACCCCTGTCTGGTACAAAAAGTCAGGGCTTACACTTTTATTAACACACAGATTTTTTTTTTAGAAAATCGCAGGTTTTATTAGACCACGTTTTACCAGTCTAAGAAGAATGCCTTGTCCTAGAACAGGCCAGAACCATATGACCCAAAAGTCAGTTTCAGCCCACCAGAAATCTATGGTAGCCCACAGCAGGTTTGAAAAACCTATTTTGACAGCCTATCTAGAACTGCAAAAATAAGGGGAAGAATATACATCTGAAGTGCCTGGCAGACATGACTGGCAGATTGCATTTGGGTTGGTCACAGATTATGTGAGCCTGCTCTACTGCATCACAGTCCCACAGAACACAATACTTGAGACCCTACTGCTGCAACAAGTTCCATAGTGGTATTCTACAATGTTCTAATAATGTTCAGCATCATCACTGTCTTACACAATGTAATAGAGGCATCTTAGTTCAGGATTTATAGCTCCCACAGAATTTCACATGTTCTAAAAGCCATATTTCATGTACAACTACAGCTATCCTTGATTCCAGCAACAGTGGTATGCTGCAGTAAAAACAGAATAGGAGTCTTGTGGCACCTCTGAAGACTAACAGATTTATAACAGGAATCTTTCACAGTGCTACCTCCGTGCTGACCCCAGAATTCTCGTGAGAGCTGATCTTGCCTATGTGGAACCCAGCTGCCCATAAGATTGTTTTTCATGTGGTCTCCAGCAGAAATATAGTGGGTTGGCAAAAAACAGCAGCATCTTAGTCTGTGGTTAACATTTCTAAGGAATTCTGTTACCTTATACTTTAAATATCTGTTTGATATAGACATTTACTGTCTGACGAAGGAGCAGCTGTGAAGTTTTGGTTTCCGTTTCTAATAATAATAAGTAGCACAACTGGGTGCAGCTACGTGATCAATAAAGGACAACAATAAAACAATTCAGCCCTCAGGCTTACTAGCCAATGGCACATTCAACCAAGAAGGAGGCTGGAAAATATGCTGAGCCTGGTACATGTTTTTCAGCCCTGGCCAGACTGACATCACTACTGCTTCCGTTTTAAATGAGGAAACCTCCACTTTCAAATGCAGCAAAGTGAATTTGTCTTCCTTCTTATATCTGTGCCTGTTGCCTGGTAGCAAAGTAGCATGCACCTCCTCTTTTTTTCGTTATCCAGTCACCCTTAAGTATCTGAAGTGCTTTCTCCAATTCCTGATTTGACTATATTGGAGAGACAAAAATTTTGTATTCTTCCTGAAACCCATAAATTTAAATTAGATCCCAATGCCCTCTAGCTGTTTCTTGGACAGCTAACATTCTGATTGTTTTATGTCACCAAGGTAGATGATCACCGTTTTCTTAATCCTAACCATTTTCCCCATTAAAGGAAAAGGTTTTAGATTCCTAGGATTCAGCATATCCCCCATACTTAACTTGCAGACAAAGGTTATGGAGCGGACAGATGGCTGGACAGGCTTTCATTTGAGTCTGTCAACATTTCACCGGTACTTACCACCACCAGCACTTCCTTCTCTGCGGGCACGGGCACTGCCATCTCGGCCAGACTTGACCCGCTAGTGGAAGGAACAGACCAGAGTGCTATTTAGCGCTAGTCACAACAATTTCTATCACAGTTTTTCAGTGTGCATCTAAATAAATAATGAGACCACTCAGAGCTGGTTAAATAGAGATTTTAAATTTGGTTCAGAGTTTAATACAGGATAATTTTAATAGCTCCCCAATACCACTGTCTGGATTTGACCTGTAAGTGATTGGAAAATCCACCTTGACTAGAATAAAGATTTAATTTTATTTATTTATTGCACTTGTATCCCGCCCTCCCCAAACGGGCTCAGGGCAGCTAACAACAGTCACAATTTGATGAGAGATTCACATTATAACAATAAAACATTATTAAAACACTGAAATATTAAAACAGTTTCAATACAGTTCAGATGGCATTCTGTCTGTTTTGAATTAATTTGCGATGATATTGTGGGGTAGATAGTACACCCCCATAGATGTTAAAAGTATCTCCATTTAGTTATTAAAAGCCTGCCTGAACAGATATGTCTTACAGGCCCTGTTAAATTGTGAAAAATCCCACAAGACCCTAGTCTCCTCAGGGAGGGCATTCCAGAGGGCAGGCGCAGCCACAGAAAAGGCTGTTGCCCTTGTAGTGGTCAAACGGGCATCCTTTAGCCCAAGATCTTTAACAGATTTAATGAGCTTGATCATAGTGCTCTCTGGGGCTCGAGTGGGGAAAGGCGGTCCCAAAGGTAGACAGGTCCCAAGCCATATAGGGCTTTAAAGGTCATAACCGGCACTTTGAACCGGGCTTGGAACACTACAGGCAACCAGTGCAACGTCTCCAGTACAGATTGGAAGTGCCCCCGTAAAGGCAGCTCCAATACCAACCTGGCTGCAGCATTCTGCACTAGTTGCAGCTTCCGGGTCCGAGTCAAAGGCAGCCCCATGTAGAGGGTGTTACAGTAGTCTATTCTTGAGGTGACCGTTGCATGGATTACTGGAGCCAAGTTGCTGCATTCCAGGTATGGAGCCAACTGTCTTATCTGCCTAAGATGATAGAATGCAGATCTGGCAGTGGTTGCCACCTGGGCCACCATAATTAATGAAGGCTCCAGGAGAACCCCTAAACTCTTGACCCTCAAAGCTGGCACTAAAGGCGCCCCATCGAAGGTTGTAAAGGGATCTCTCTTCCCAGGCCGCCTTGGCTTCGGTACAAAACCTCCGACTTTGCTGGATTCAATTTCTGTCGACTTTGTCTGAGCCATTTCACAGTTGCTTGTAATGTCCGATCCAGATTTTCTGAAACGTAGTCAGCCTGGCCGCTCATCAGGAGGTAGAGCTGAGTGTCATCTGCATATTGATGACATCCCAGCCCATAGCTCCAGACATTCTGGGCAATGGGACACATGTAGATGTTAAATAGTGTTGGGGAGAGAACCGCTCCCTGAGGCACCCCACACACTAGTGGGTGTTTCTGAGACGAGTTCTCCCCCACTGCCACCCTCTGTCCTTGACCTTAGAGAAAAGAGGTAAGCCAATGGAGGGCAGACCCCTGAATCCCCATTTTAAAATGGATTTCTTTGGCTTCCTTTTAATCATCATCTATACATTGTAAAAATACCTTGAGATGGCTGTCCTAAGTAAATGTAAATTTAGTTGAAGCCAACAGAACTCATGGGACATTTGCATCTCTATGTACATCACCTGATTTCTCCAGGAGGAATGGCAAAACTGATTTTTATTTTAATAGCACACTGCTGGTGAGCCTGAAATTTGGGGAGGGAAACCAATGCAATGAGAAATGGGATTTTTAATTTTTTCTTGTTGAGCTGCTTTGTTCCCCCCCCCCCCAGCAACCTGTGTTTTTACCCCCAATAGGGTAAATTATAGGTACACATAACATTTCCTTCAAAGGGGTAGAGAGTACCTATCTCCCAAGATGCTGAAGAATTATAAAAAATATAAATAAAAACAAACTTGTAGAGAGCAGTTTTTGCAAAGCAAGTGGCTCAATATAGCTTTCCATTTCTCTACCTGCAGACCTTCCCCTTAAAACTGCAGTCTCACTGGTTGCCCTTTGTAAAATATACAAACAACCCCTCCTTTAAAGAATCAAGGAAATTTATGTAATCTATGATTCTGCTTGATGAGTTTTCACTTCAGGGCTTTTTTCTGGGGGAACAAAGCAGAATGGAGTTCTGGAAACTCTCCGTGGAAACAAAATTCTCATCCCCCCCCCCCCCAAAAATGCCTTGCTAATGATGAACTTTTCCTGTGAAAGTTCTACCAGTTGGTAGTTGATCCAAGATGATGAAGAACAGTAGGTTTTTTATACGCCATTTTTCTCTAGCTTAAGGATTCTCAAAGTGGCTTACAATTGCCTTTCCTTCCTCATCCCACAACAGCCATCTTGTGAGGTAGATGAGACTGAGAGTTCTGAGAGAACGGTGACTAGCCTCAGGTCACCCAGCAAGCTTCATGTGGAAGAGTGAGGAATCAAACCCAGCTCTCCATATTAGAGGCTGAAGCTCTTAGCCATGCTAGCTCTCAATGCCCAGTGGCCACATGCCTGGGTGTTTCACTCACTGGGTGATGAACATACATGTGTGATTCAGGCTTACTCCTAAACTGCTTTAGAAGACATTGGCTGAAAGGCAGGATAGAAATCTTTTCACCCACAGATTTTAATAAATATATGCATCCATAAAAGTTTTCATTCCAGTTACAAGTTTGCTGAAAACTGAAAATGTCATTTACCTCCAAATGCAATTAAAAACAGCATTAACGTGAACTTTGCATTTTATCACCATATGGTATAATTTCAAAGATAGTGTAAAAAATGGCACATCGTAAAAATATAGAATCTAACACAATGATCACATAGATTTCAGCAAAAGGATTTAAGTAAAATTATGTTCTTTTAGATCAGGTTGCTAAAAGACGGATGAATACCCTACCCCCTTACATTACAGCTAGAAGTTTACAGCTGAACAAATATTAGAAGTATTCCTCTACAAGACTTCAAAGTAACTTCTGCATATTAAAATGCTGTAAATCCAAAAACTGTTTTATTATTGTAAACACTCAAATATTAGTAGGGGACACATAAAAAGAAATAACCATCCTACAAGTTTTATGTTACTAATATACTTGGCACTGTACTGAAATTCTTTAATTAATGGTTGTAAAGTGTAAATACTATAATACAGGCTGTTAAATGTTTGTTTGGAAAGTAAACGTTCTGAAAACAAGGACAGTGATATGATTTCTTCCAGTTGCGTTATTTTTAAGATCACTAATTCTCTCCAAGAAGTATCTCTGAAGGACTGCAGTCTCACTAGGGCAATGTTGATCTTGTCCACCCTATACAATTGACCTCAAAACCTGTTTTCTTTTCATCAACAGTCACATCAGTCTAAAGGTTTTAACCTTAAAAACACCTCACACTACCTTCCTCTATATTTTCCCAAACACTTAAGTCTTGGCATGTGATAATTTAAAATCACAAAATGTGCAGCAGAAAAAATTACGTTCTTCAGCAATATCTTGTAACACAGTAAGAAACTGCTAAGAAATTAGTAAGTCAGCTGGACGGTGGTACTGTAAAAACAGGCAAGTAAATCCTATGTAACGGCCAAGTGTTGTGTGGCTAGTTTGAAGTACTTTTAACTGGAAGTCTGAACAGGTCTACAAAATCTTCAAGTGCACAATTTTTAAAGTTGTGTTTTCAACAACCACAGAAAGGAACAGTTCTGAAAGTCTGATAGAGTCCTTCCTAGAGGCATGAGCACATAACAGGAGATGGGTGTCCAGCCTACCAACACCTCCTCAGATAAAGAAGACACAGAGGAAGCTGCCCCCCCCCAGCCCTTGGATGTTGCTGGAAGATCCACTGGACAAAGAGGAGACTTTGTTGGATGCAGAAGAGGGAGAGCCTTGGGCTGAGGCCAGCACACCACACCCCCAGTCTCACAGCCCAGCAAGACCTGAAGCAGAAGCACCACAGCACCCAGACAGCTTGAAAGGAAAAGCAAACAGCTACCATGACAACAAAGCCGCAACCACAAAGTAAACAAGGTTAGCACTCTATTATACAAATTATTCAGAATTATTCATAAAATATATCAATAATATGGATTACATATACCAAAATTGTGTGAACTGACACTGTATACTTCTCAACAGTTATAAACTTCAATCAACCTGAAGTTTATAAACATTGGGAAGTATACAGTGTCTTGAGCATTCTATTAAGGAATCATTCTTGTTCACTGAAGTTTCAACTTGGATGTAGCTTGGAAAAAGCTTTGGTTAAATGAGGTGTGGAATACCAGTTTGCCTGTTAGCTGAGGCTGAAACCAAGCTTAACTGAAGCCAAGTCTGGTGGACTTTTTCTACTTGGGATTTCTCTACATTACATTTCCAGGAACAAAACTTTGTGATTGAGGCTTTGTTGACACAGTAGCTGTTTGTAACCCTCCTGAGCCTGCTTTGGTGCGATGAGCAGGATAGAAATTCCATAAATATAATAAATATCCATCTTAAAGAAAGTTGATTTGGTGCAACTGTGAAAGACTTGCCTATGTGGAGACTGTTGGATTATCTGTTCTGTTCTTTGTGTGATTTATTTCCCAGTTTCCACAATTTTGGTATATGTAATGTATATTATTGATATATTTTGTGACTATTTTGTAAATAATTCTGAATAATTTGTATAATAGTATAATTCTGTTTACTTTGTGGCTAGTAAAATACTTTTACTTTGTGGTTAGTAAAATACGTTTACTTTGCGGCTAGTAAAAAAAAGAGGCTTTGTTGACACAGTAGCTGTTTGCTTTTCCTTTCAACCTTATCCATGTTTTCTCACTTGGTTGTCTAGCACCCAGACAACAGCATCTGGATGGCTCCTATCTAGCAACTCCTGTACAGTGAGCTAAACTGAACCTCAGTCCATGCAAGACTGAGTGGCTGTTGGTTGATAAAAGTGCTAATCAAACAATGAGGAGTTCCAGCTGTTTTGGATGAGGCTGCACTTGCCCTGGAAGAGCATGTTCACATCTTGCACTATACTTCTAGAACCACTGCTAGAAGTGTAGAGTTCTTTTCACTAGTTGGTTCCCCAGCTCCTTGAAATAGCAGGATCTGGCCTCGGTTCATGTTGCTGGATTTTTCTGTCTGGCTTTGCTTTTTCATTTCAATTAAACAGCTTGTGTTTTTAATCTACTGCTGAACTGTATGGGTTTGGACCAGACTAACTTTTCAGCTCACTTTTACCTTTTTCTCCCTGCCCCAACACAGCCCAATGACCTCCCTAAAATGCTGCTCCTGGGAGACACTCAGGAAGAGTATTGAGACTGAGGCAAATCAGGGTTCTACAGCAAGAAGAGCAAACTGGTAGAAATTACTCCACCCCTTCAGTTCATGGAACATTTAGTCTGGATCCAATCCAACATTGAAATTTTGATACTCTTATCTGATGGATAAACCAAACTGGTTTTAGAATTTTTACTGCTGCAGAGCAATATAGCAGTGGCCATTGGGTGAGATCATAGTACTGAACCCACTCTTCTGAAGTTGAAAATAAAAACCTTCGGATCTTTGTAATGTTTTTTTAAAGGAATCCACACACCTGTTCCCTTATTTCTTTCAGTTTCTCCAATCTCTTGAGCTTTGTTGCATAGTCTTGGACTTCTTTCAGCCCCATGTCTGTGCAGAGGCGGACCAAGAAACGAAGACCTGGCAGAAGAACAATCGTCATCTCAGGAATTGACGTAACAGCAGGCAAAACATTCAGCAAAAGTAAACTGCTGCTTAAAATCAGACATTATGTATGCACTAGGTTATGTAGTGGACAGAAGAACAGGTAATTCAATGAGAAAAGGTAAACACCTAAATATTTAGGGAGACTTAAAGTTCTTTCATGTAATTTAAAAAAGTAACTGCCAGATGCTTGTCAGTCATCCCAGTAGGTCCAGATAAAATATCATCTGAAAACATTTGTGCCTTCATAAGTAAAAATTACATAGTTATTTTTTAATGGAAGATGAAAAGTCAGAGAAGAGGCACATGAAGGTGTCTCTCATAGCGATGGCCTAGGAATGAGATTATTTTAGTATCTTGGAACACTTAAAAAAATAATCTCCTAGAACTGAAGTTTATTTGGAATTCTACATCACCACTCTAGGGAACCTGTTTGAAGATTGTGCTTTATTATTTGAAATATATTTCTACCCAGTAAGGAGATCGCCTCTCTACAAGGTCTTTCCCATTTATTTCCAAGCAGGGAATAACTCTGTGCATGCATACAGATGCCCTCACAGAGAGACTCCCTCCACTGAACTGAATCAGGATGCCGCCTCATGCACTAGCTGCATGTATACAGGACACGCTGAGACTCTGGATCATACCTGTCTATTTTAAGCAGCGCCATCACTGGCATTGCTTTTCTGTGGCACAGACAGATCATAATAATGACCAGGGAAAGGGTTCATATTTTTCATTTTTAATACCAGGCGCTCTTAAATCTATCAGTGTGCCTTATGAAAACACTCACATTCAGCATTCTCTGGAAATTTTCTGTGAATTGCCTTGTAGGTATCTAGAGCTTTTGGATAGTTACCTGTTAACATAAACAATGTTACACACAAAGAGATATGCCATATCAGAAATTGAGCTATCCAAGCTTTTTATACTGGTTTTATTTTCTTTTTTAAAGGAACTGGAATTCTAGCAGTCAGGCATGTCACTTTTTTCATTGTCTTTATAAAAATTAACTAAAAGAAGAAAGAGCTGATTTTTAGAAGATGTTAGTATTCCAAAAGCAGAATTGAAAGAGAGAGATTCAGATAAGGGGGTGGAGGGACTGGCAAGTCAGACCAACTGATTAACAGAACAATTTTATAAGCAGTTCAAAGCAACTGCCACTTGCAGAATCTAAATCCCTCCAGCTGTTCCACTCAACCTCATCCTGATATGCCTCCATACTCCAGCTCCCTCTGCACATGCCTTTGGCCCATGGCAGTTCCACACTTCCCAGCATAGCCTTTGTGATAATCAAAGGGTTCCTCTTCTTTTCACCATTGGGAAAGCAGGTTGGATCCAACCCTAAGACTACAATCTGACTCACCTGGCAGTAAACACCCACTGAAATCAAAGGGACTTGCTTCTAAATCAGCAGACACAGGATCAGACTGAAAAAAGGCACTTCTAAATTCTTTAAACGTTGAGGACAAAGTATTAACAATTTTTTTTTGCTGTTCAATTAGACTGTTTAATTCTGGGGGTGAGGGGTTAAGACAAAAAGAGCAAAATACCCAAAGTCAGAGTAAGAGCTGCAAGATGACTTACCACTTCTTCGGTAGCAACTAGCAACCATCAACTGCCACTTTACCTGAGTTGGCCTGCAGATAAACATACCAGCATGTTATGGAATGGAGAGAACTTTTCTGAACAGCAATGATGTGGAAGGAAATGACGTGGGAGGGCAGGGAGCTGTTCCTGTTGGCAGCAGAGGAGAGGACTCGCAATTATGGCTTTAAATTAAGGTTGAGAAGGTACCAGCTGGGTATTAGGAAAAAACTTTTTAACAGTAAAAGTTGTTCAACAGTGGAATCAGCTACCTAAGGAGGTGGTGAGCTCCCCCTCACTGGCAGTCTTTAAGCAGTGGCTGGCTGAACACTTGTCAGGGATACTCTAGGCTGATCCTGCATTGAGCAGGGGGTTGGACTAGATGACCTGTATGGTCCCTTCCGATTCTGTGATTCTATGAAATCTACCATCAAGTCAGCTTATCTTTTCTACCTGCCACTGTACTGAAAAGGAAACATTTCTTGAATAAAAAGATAAAATATTATTTTCCTGGGATGAGGGTGAAATCCATTGTGCAGTGGAACTGCATCTCCATGTTAGTTTTTAATCTGATAGGAATAATACTGAAGATTCTGCAGGAGCAGCAGAGAGCACAACACTTAACTATACAAAGGACAGAGGGAGAAAATTACACATAGCCTTCGCTCTCCCACTAAAAAGAGCTAGACTTAAAGGGGGTTACTTTGTCTGGATCCCATCCACAATGTTTCAGTTCAAAAAGTGAATCTCACCACCTCTGATTAATAAAGGCTGAAATAAGATGATTCTATCAATGTATAGATGTACTGTAAGTTATTGGTTGTTTCAGAATAACAAAATGACTGTCATTTTGCCTGAACCAGAAAGAAGGGCTGACAATCACTAAGCTAGACTATTATTTTATTTATTGAAAATAATAGCACTCTTTCATTTGTCATTACTGTTATTAATGCAGCATTAATAAAATATAATATCACATGCAAAGGTAAAAATTTAATAAGCACTTACATTATGGTCTATTATCTATAATTTATCATCTGCTTTGGAAATATGTATGCAGGAGTTTTTTTTATATATAGCAGGAACGCAGTTCTGGCTGGCTTAGCATCAGGGGTGTGGCCTAATATGCAAATGAGTTCCTGCTGGGTTTTTTTCTACAAAAAAGCCCCTGTGTGTGTAAAAGGCCAAGGGAGCTTTCTACACACAGGACTGTGCATGTGAGTACTCTTGCAGCCTTGCTTCTCAAATATCCAGAGGATCTATGAAAAAATGTCATCAGGAAATTCAGTGCATTACACACCGTGCAATCTGTCTTGCATCCCAGTTAGAAAGATGGATTATAAATAATGTAAATAAAAATAATTTTAAAAATAAAATGATTGCATTTTTTGTGGGCGCAGGCTGCCAGCCTGAAAGATCCGATGTTAAGAGTGTATTTCAGGCTTCTGAAATGGTTGTGGCCCCAGCATAACACCCTCCAAGAAACAGGGGCCTGGGGTTTCAGGAGGAGCTCCAACCCAGGCTGCAAACACACTGCCATGGTCTGCAGACAGCATTAAAAAAATCCAATGGGCCTAGAGAGAAGTGACAGTTGAGCCTGGAAGTGGTCAGCAACACTAATCTACAAGTACTGTTTTCAAAACATTTTAATTGCTCTGCAGCCATTTCAAAACCAATCATTTTCTCCCTTGTACAACTGTAGTCAAGGGATTTGGACCCTGTCTGGGAAGCTAGGGAGGTAAGAAAGCGTAAACTTTCAGCTGTGAAAAATGTAAAGAAAATTACATGCTGCTGTCTAAGGGATTCTGTACCCTTTTTACCCCTTGGCTAAGTTTTACAATGACACAATTGCTTTTCACAGCATAAAATTAAAAGGCATTTCATATTTGGCAGGGACAGCCACATACGTAGCTGGGCCAGGTTCCTACTGCAGCTTCATTATGTCCCTTTGCAGGAGCCTCATATTCAATCTCACATCTTGCTATTGTGGCAACATGGCTCACAGAATTAGGTGGCCAATCAGGTATCCAGAATCACTCAATCACTCAAGATTGTGGGGATAAACCACTGAGATATCTGCAGGACAGGAAAAACTATCACAATGTAAAAAAGTATATTAAGAACACAATTCTTTGTTGCCCAATTTGGATAAGGAATGTAAATTATTGTAGAACAGTATAGTCCTCTCCCACCACATTAGAAGGGAGACTGAATTCATTTTGTCCAAAGAACGAAGGCAGGTAGTATAACAACCTAGCATCTTACCATAACATACGATTTGGAAATGTTTCATCAAGTATCTAATAAATGTGCTAAGGATCTCCTTTGCAATCTATTTTAATACTCCTTTTTTGGTAGAGCATCTTCTGATTAAGCATGTAAATCAAAAGTCACCAAATACTCCATTACCTGAGATTATACAAAGGATCTATCTCGTACCAATGCAATCCTTGGAAAAATGTATTCCAGAGTTCTGATTACCTGAAGGGTGTTTCTCAGACCACCTAAGCAGATGCTGTTGTTCAGTGATGTATTTTTATTTAAACATTACAGCTTTAAAAGCTCCAAATAAAAGGTGTGAAAGCGTACCCGCCTTTAGCGGTCATGGAGTTTACTGCATAAATATATGCCAATTCAATTCTCCTGTCTCCAGTGTAACTGCAGCACTGAAAGTTCCCTTACCAATAATACTTGTCTAAACACACAATAACAACCATTACTTACTGAATAAGCGCTGCTCTTTCGAAGTAGTGAATGGCTTTTTCACAAAATTGTGTGTCAATGTAATAGGCTCCGAGCCATTCAATGACCTCAATGTTTGAAGGGAAATACCGATAGGACTGACAAAATAAAGAAGGTGAAAGAAATGCAACGTTAGTGATAAACAGCATCTTTATTTTGCTTTTGGAATATCTTACTCATTTACGTGTTTAATTCTCCAGATGCCAAAAATATTTAATACATGAATGAGAGCAGTGTGCTAATACACTAACTATTCCCTACTGAGAATGTGGCAGGTTTTGCAATTAACAGAAAACGTTTCAGAAGATTTAGCTGAGACGATAGCCATATTTTCCACATGTCCTATTTTCAAACATTTTAACACAGAAAATAATTTACTTTCTGTAGGCAATCAATATATTAAAATATGTTATAGTTCTCAGACCTCTTCGTCTCGGGACAACAATTTTCTGCTAGTTTATTGGCAGTGTATACCATATTAGTAAAAGGGGGATACATATTTTAAAGATCATTTAGTTGTTTGGAATCTTTAAAAGGTACTTCTGGAAAACTAAAATAACAAATCAAACTCATTCTGCTTATGCTGGAGTTAAGGAAACAAGGATAGAATGAGAATGGAGATTGAAAGGGCCATTGTTCAAAACACACACAAACCCAGGGAAGTTGCTAGGACTAGGAATACTGCAACCAAAAGAAAGAAACATGGAAAGGAAAGTCATTTCCTGGAGCATTTTATGACTTGGGAAAGTGTGGCCTTCTATGTATGTTTTAATGGAAGAGCACACAAGATGCACCGCAGGGCGCTGAAGCAGGGGTAATTTATCATGGAATGGATGTGAAGTAACCTTGTAATTTAAATAATGTAATTTAAATATTGGTAGAGATTTGTATCCGATTAATATGCGCAACCTGTCATGTAGGTGGTCAATAGATCATAATAAGAACAATGAAAAGTGCCCAAGTCAGGAGTAGTTTCAACTGAGTAGCTATGTTAGTCTGTGGAAGAAAATTTGAGTGCAGTAGCATCTCAACCATTTTTTCCAGGGCGTAAGAGTCCTGAGTCAAAGCTCACTTTGTCAGATACAAATTCTTATTTGTATCTGACAAAGTGAGCTTTAATTCACTAAAGCTTATGCCCTGGAAAATGTTGTTGATCTTTTGCTCCTGGACTTACATTCACAGACATGGCTGACCAGGTGAAGCTCTGCTTATAGGGCCCCATCTAACTAGACAAATAAACACATGAAGCTGTTTTATACTGAGACACACTACTGGTCTATCAAGGTCAACACTGTCTTCTCTGGCAGGCAGAGGCTGCAGAGTCTCAGGCAGAGGTCTTTCACATCACCTATCACCTTATCCCTTGAATAGGAGATGCCAAGGATTGAACCTGCAGCCTTCTGCATGCAGACCAGAAGTTCTATCACTGAGCCACAGACTTGGGAAAGTGTGGCCTTCTATGTATGTTTTAATGGAAGAGCACACAAGATGCACCGCAGGGCGCTGAAGCAGGGGTAATTTATCATGGAATGGATGTGAAGTAACCTTGTAATTTAAATAATGTAATTTAAATATTGGTAGAGATTTGTATCCGATTAATATGCGCAACCTGTCATGTAGGTGGTCAATAGATCATAATAAGAACAATGAAAAGTGCCCAAGTCAGGAGTAGTTTCAACTGAGTAGCTATGTTAGTCTGTAGAAGGAAATTTGAGTGCAGTAGCATCTCAACCATTTTTTCCAGGGCGTAAGAGTCCTGAGTCAAAGCTCACTTTGTCAGATACAAATTCTTATTTGTATCTGACAAAGTGAGCTTTAATTCACTAAAGCTTATGCCCTGGAAAATGTTGTTGATCTTTTGCTCCTGGACTTACATTCACAGACATGGCTGACCAGGTGAAGCTCTGCTTATAGGGCCCCATCTAACTAGACAAATAAACACATGAAGCTGTTTTATACTGAGACACACTACTGGTCTATCAAGGTCAACACTGTCTTCTCTGGCAGGCAGAGGCTGCAGAGTCTCAGGCAGAGGTCTTTCACATCACCTACCACCTTATCCCTTGAATAGGAGATGCCAAGGATTGAACCTGCAGCCTTCTGCATGCAGACCAGAAGTTCTATCACTGAGCCACAGACCCTCCCCCAATACAGTACAATCCCTCTTAATTGTAAAAACTTTAGGAAGATGTGGACTGTGTGGATACAAGGTTCCCCTCACTGTTTGTTGAATGTAATGCTATGATCACACGAAACACCCTGACAAGAGGTTCCAATGAATATACCATGTGTTCATTTAATTACAGCTAACCAACTTATTCTGACATTATCTGCCTAAAACAGGAATGGATCCCTAGTGTGAAGTAAAGCCCTATAATCAAGAGGGATATATATGCATCTATCTCTGACCAATGCAAATCCCTTGTAATCAAAGCAAGGCCCAAAGAGATAAGACTGAACTGAGATACAGAAGGCATGCACAGTAATCTTCAACATCCCAACATATGTCCATTTGCAAATACAGCTGAGAATAGGTAGGGTAAACAGCCTTCACTGAACTCTTTTGGGACCCTCTAAACACTGACACCTTGCATCTTCACTGTGTGAACAATGCCGTTTGTTGCCATTTTTAAAAGATTCCTAAGTTCCTATCAAAATGGATTTAGCTCCTCAGTTCCTTGTAAAAACATCTTCATATCCAATTTCTTCACTTTTCCTCTGAAATAGTCAACAATAAGGCAGATTTACCAAGTGTTATGCTTAAGGAAAGATCAATGGTCAAACGTTATGAAGTTGGCATTTTTAGTGTTGATTTAATCATGCTTTACTATATATACAGTGCACCTACCAGATATCAGTAGAAAATGCATTTTTCATTGTAATTGAGTAAGCATGTCATACCTCATAGTAGTACTGGAAAGCCTGAGACTTATCTCCTTCTTTATCATAGAGCTCTCCAAGTTTTGCTAATGCATGAGAATCAGTTGGAACAACACTTATGAGCTGCATAAGCCACTCAATAGCTTGATTAGGATCCTCCATTAGTTCATACCTGCAGTATCTTCAGTTAAGGGATTTCACATTTTAATTTTGAAAATATATATTATAGAAATTCAAACCCAAGCTTTACAGAGCATGTACTGGGAATACATTCATAGTATTTCAATAGTTTGAATTTATATTTGTCAAAAAGATACATATTTGCTATTTGGAAGAGAACTTGAGCACTATTGCGAAGGATGGCGTGAAGTTTCAGAAAAGAATCCAATGCCTCATCCAACCTGTTCAGCTTCTTGTATGTTAAGCCTAAAAACAGAAGGTCACAACATTTGGAAAGTCTCAGTAGGTTTTCCAAAAAGTAAGAGTTTAAGACCATATTTTTGGTGCCAATCAGAAATAGGTTCCCTCCCCCCAAAAAATCAGAATGTATTTTTCTGACAGTTCATTTTCCATGTATATTAAACACAATTAAGCAATGTGACAAATACAGGAATGATCTATGCACAGTTTCAGATGACGCACAACACTGATTAACACCACCAGAACTGGCCACATGTTTCTTGAGGTTGCCTTTTCATGTTTTGCTTTCCATTACAGAAAAGTTTTCTACAAGGATCATTATCAAGGTACTGAGCCACTCTGAGATTCAGAGTGAAGGGTGGGATATGAATCCAATATCATCATCATCTTCTTCATCAAAGCAAATAATTATTGAAGCAATTATTGAAGGGGTACTCTGTAAAGAACAAAAGGCATGCACAGAGCAGAGCACTTCCTACTGAAATGCATGAGGAAGTCTCCTTAGACTGGTGTTCTGTCTTAGCTGGGCAGGGGATATAGGAATCTGGAAAAGGACAGCTATGCTCACAGTACCACATTATCACAAAACTGCTACTTTTAATAACAGGAATTATTGAATCATGAAAACTGTAAATCAATTTATAATTCTAAAGAACGGCAAGTGCCATAACCAGAATGCCACACAACAGAACTTAAGTCTCTTTGACATACCAATATTATAAAGTGCCTCAGTGCATGAAGAATCATTTCGAAGAGCCTCCTTATAGAATTCTGCTGCCTTTTCATAATCTCTATTTGCAAAAACAGTATTTCCTTTATTTGTAAGAGCAGATGGGTTGTATCTATCCACATTTACTGCTAAATCAGCATAGTTGTTTGCCTGTATAAATTCATTTTCCTGGATAAATTTAGAACACAAATAGCTTTGGAAACACCACTGACAGCTGAATAAAAAAATACCACAAATGATTACATGTTTGCAATATACTATTTTTATTATACTGAATTAGACCACTTGTCCAGCAAGGACAGCACCGTCTACTCAAACTGCCAGCAGCTCTCCGGGGTCTTAATTAGAATCTTTCACATCATCTACTACCTGATCCTTTTAAATGGAGATGCTGGGGACTGAACCTGGGACATTTCTGAATGCCAAGCTGATGCTCTACAACTGAGCCATGGGCCCTCTACAACGACACAGCACATATTCTGCCCTAAATAATTATTTAACAGATCACTACATTTATCAAACGCTTAGAAGAGGAAAGAAATCTCTTCTAAAATCCCTTTTTAATCTAAGCTTGGTCCTTCTAGAGTCAAGCACAAGGGTGGGATTTTTATTGCTTTAAGAATAAATACACTGAGTTCTGTTGAAAAGTACTGATCAGTGAAGAAGGCTTAACAGCTACATTCCAAAATGTCCTCCTACTCTTGCACTTCTCCATTAGATAAATCTATAGTAGGCAGGGTGTGTACCATATTTATCTATACCCCACCTTTCTCCCCAGTAAGTACCAAAGTGGCTTACATAATCTTCCTCTCCTCCATTTGCAACATATTAAATTTAAAATAAAACATCTGTAAAACAGTAACTCACCAAGAAGTAAAGGAATGAAAGATTTGTTGCAGCCGCACTTTTAACTCTGCTGTCCTTTTTTTCAAACATTTTCAAAGTCTCCACAGCCTAGAAGGAAGTAATGGTTACCTTGTAAAACTATTCAAACACATACAGGCTGATGGACTTGTGAAAGAACACCAAATAAAATTACAGAATGGAATGCACTGACCACTCTAACAGTGCAACATCACAAATAACGACTTAGTAGATGCAGAATCAAAGTACGAAACAGAATTTCATCCTGTAGTCCTGTGAATATTCCTCTGGCAGAAGCTTCCACGGAAATCAGAATGCTTTTAGGGGAATATCTACTCTACAGTCATTAATAACCAGCAGGCTAGAGGCAGGGAATGGAAGGTAGAATAGCTGCTAGTGATGTTCTGCATCTGCTTCTGTCAATGCAAGAATTCACACACTGCACAATTTGTAGTTACTACAGCTATTATCCAGGAGGGAAGGCAGCATGGTCTAGCCTAAAGGCAATGGCAAGCCACCTCTGCTTCTCATTTGGCTTGAAAGTCCCCAGCTGGGGTCACCAGCACAAACACACAAGCCGCTGTATGTGCAGAAGAACATCTTGGAACTTTCCATTTTTCTCCAACAAAGCTCTTATGGATGGTATGTAGCAGCCCTACCATGAAGGGAAGACACCTCCCAAAGAAAGACTGCTGGTGTATGAAGAGAATTAAAGGAATACAATTAATTATTCTGTACAATAAATTGCAATGTTTCTCTTATGCTGTGAAAAAACACTCATCATATTTTAAGATGCTATTACATTTTACCTATTGCAAGTGAAACTTTGCCCTTGGTGTTTTTTTTTTTTTAACAAGAACTTCAATTTGACCTGCTTTTTCTGTGTCACAAAAATGACTCACCAGGCTACATTTTCTCCTTCGCAGAAAGTATGAAGTCACAAAATTTCAGTTATTTATTATAAAGTGAATGCACCTTAAAAGTAGTAAGCCAAGAATTCTGAAGTGCGTTTTAGTTTTACAGTTTCCAGCACAAAGTGCATTACTGTCTTAATTTATGAGGTGCAAGAGAAGGCATATGCAACACACATGGAGCAAGCACATGTTTATTGCTCCCCAGCAAACTGCTTAAGAAGCACCACACCAGCACTAAGGTATAACATTTTTCTAATTATATTAAACTGCCTACAAAAAAATTCGGAGGCATGAAGAATCATTTCAGAAAGATACAAAAAAGTATTTAGGTTTTATGGACTCAGAAGCTCAAGACTACAGGGGGTTTTTTTTGTTTATCACTAGGAATTTATGGTTGCAGTTCTACGCACACTCACATCGCTCACCTAAGCAGAGTTATACACTTCTAAACCCATTGAACAGACTTATAGCAGTGCTTAGGAATGCACCGTTGCTTCAGATAAGTTCTGTTCAAACCATGAGACTTACTTTTTGAATAAACATGGCTGCTGTAGGCACTAATCTTTTTTGGTTGCAAGGCAGGATAAAGCACAATAAATAAGTATTGAAGACTTCTTAGAGAACATTTTAAAATCATTGTATCAAGTTAGTGGACTGGGTTGTATGCCAACAGGCAAAACTGTGGTTCAAATTCCAGTTCAACCATAGCTGTCACTTCACTATCTCAAGCAAAAAAGTATAATAGTGAACTTTCTCACAATATATTGCCTAATAAAACAAGAATTATAAAGTTCACAAGAATGCTATCTAAATGATGAATCAAAACATTTGTTTCAGGGCAGCCTTTTCTCTGAGCTGTAACAGTCTTTCTCCTTTCCACTATGTATTCCTTTGGCTGGCTACCTGAGGTAAATTAATCTGCACTTCAACAACAAAGGATGAAGCAGAGAAATAACGAAGTCCGCACACATTACTGGTATGAAGCGAGGTTTACTTTTGGTACCAAGAGCAGAATTTAGTCGGGCATGGGCCCCCAAAATGACCAAGTTAAAATCATTCTACATACAGACCGTTTTATTCACACAGGAACCCAACAGGCGCAGGCACACAGGCTTATCTGATTCAATATTCCCCACCCCCTTGTAACTCTTTCTAGTACTTTTCCATTCCTTTATCAGCTCCAGCAAGAAGCTTCTCTGAGGCCCCTTTGTTATCTAATACACATCCAGAGGCCTCAATGAGGTCACTGTCTCTTATCTAATATAAAACCTTGAATTCACACCCACTTGGGGCTGTCTGTGCTTCTAACGAAGAGTTGCATCAGACATCCTAGTTCTGAAGGCAGAAGCATGCTTTTATTCATTATCATAGGGGTATTCATTAATTATTCAGGGGTCCCCCTTCATCCCCCCCTTTCAGTCTTCTGCAAGCTTATTTAAATCTGAAGGAGACTGACCATCATCATCATCAAACAAATTAATTCTGTATGACCACTTAGGAAGGGCAGCTAGGTGACAATTTGGTTTTGACATTCCCCCAAAAGACTGAAATGACACTACAATGGGGTAACAAAAAAGTATATTGACAGAGATGGGGTAAAGATGGGTCAAGGGAAGAAGAGAGACAGTGATGGGATTACCCATTCACTCTGGCACATCCCAGTATTTTTCAATCTAGAGAAGATGTATGTGGGGGGGGGGGAGGTCACTCAGAGGCATGCCTTGGCTATTCAGCCCAGCCTTCCAATATGGAGTTTTCCTGGTCTCCATTATGGGGCCTTTCTGGGCACACAGGCTAGCTTGAGAAGGCCCCCCGTGTCTTTTAAGGCTACCCTCTTTATTTGGCACTCTAGTATCAATTCCCCCCTTTGGCATTGCCCAAGGGTGTGTGCCACATTTCATGGTGCACTGCCGATCAGACTTCAAACAACCAGGGTTGAGACACAGTTGGGTTAAAGGGGAAGGGCTTAGGAACGTCAACTACAAAAAAATAGGAGATACATGCGTTAAAAGTATAAAAAACAATCCAATCAGGAAAAAGGGGACTATGTGTCACTGAAATTTGGGACAATCTTGAGGAGGTGGTAGAGGAAAGAGGAGACTAGAGATACATTTCATTTTTGAGATAATCAATCACTTGAACAGGTAAATCCATTCATGATATATGCATTGAATAATTACATATGTCCAGTCTAAATTTGTGAACATAGATCTTGGAATGATCCTACGGAACTTATTTCTTTATCAATAAAACATTACTAGCTATGATGCAAGAATACATCTCAATTTGTAAAACGCATAAGCAATAAGGGACACAAGCAAGTGACATGCTATAAACTGGATCAACTCATGTGCCTTTATGGCAAATGGAACCTGGTGAGTCATAACAAAGATTTTGTAGCCTGGGTGATTAAGATATATACATTCAGACATACTTGGAGACATTGCCAGTTGTGGGGAGTCCACATTTGGCCACATTATTTACAATAGAAAAACCATTTCCTGACTAATTCCTTGTTCCCCTTCTCCCTTAGTCTAACAAAAGGTCTTCTTTCTTGAGTTCATGGAGAGTTTGAGTGCTCTATGCATGACTATCTTTTCACAAGGAAATCTGTTTTTATTGCAGCCAAAAGGAATTCTTTTTTCTGGAAGCACAACTTGGAAGTGGCAGTGGGGCTGCTGTTGTGAACAGCTGGGGCAACTAGCCTTTTGCTAGGCAGAGGAATTTCCATGGAAATGAGTTTTCTCCACAACTCAGTTTGGATGGGGTTCTGGGGGAAGCCTTCCTTCCAACATCAATGAGGCATGGCCAGGCAAATTTCAGGACCTCTGGGTAGATATGGAAAAGCCTGGAAAACATACTTGGAGAAACAAACAAACAAAACAACAATAGTAGGTGCTTTTCCCCTTTAAAGCTTTCCTTGGCTGTCCACAAATTGCCATAACTTGAGTCCAACTCTGTTGAGATAGGGTTGCACACATTAGCTAAACTACCACACTTGCTTTGGACTGGAGTCTTCCTCCTCACATGGAGTTTCAGTTTGACAAGGTCTTTACCCTTCCAATGTTAAAGGGCAGATTTCATACACCATACATTATGCAGAACACAAATCCACAATATAAACCTATGCATCACTTCTCATGATTCAGGCTATAGAAAGGTTCATGAGAGGCTTTTTACTTTGTTGCAACAGATATGAATCTTAAAAAAAAGAAACATGAAATTGAGCACAAAACTGGAGCTCCAAAAAGAGATTACCAGAGTTGGGGTTACCCCTGGATTATGAAAATGGCCACAAAAAGGGAAGAAAAACTTTTGCTATAGGTATGGAATATATGAAATTGTCAAAAACAAGAGAAACTTCAAAAACAAACACACAAAACAAAACTGAGGCCTCAATAGAACAATGCCAGTTTTAACATACATGCATGAGAGGGATCAGACCCAAAATGATTAGAGAACTGGATCAGAGAATTTAAACCACTGGAAATCAGTGGGGTGTTCAAGTCCCACTGAACCCCATTTTCCTCTGTGCCAGCTCATCCAAAATTTGTTCTGTGGGTCTCACATAGGTGTGAGAGTGGGTTTCAACAAACTTTTAACAACAAAAATCCTAAAAGCAAATAATAGTTAATCCTTAAACAATTCTTAGCAGACATACCAGCAATTCTTAAAACTAATAATGAGCATGCACTAAACTTGAATTGCTGGTCCAGGTTTCCTTCATATATAACAAACAATCCTGGAAAGCAAATTCTGGTTAATACACCTTGACAAAGAAGGCTGAAATAACGGAGAGGCAGAAACTTAAAACAAGCAAATGGAAATGTGTTATCCAGTAGCAAGCCTGGCCAGGACTGGAGACTGGAATGAAACACAAAATCAAGCAGAATTGGAGTCCTACCATGCTAAGAACATGAAACATAGAAAGGATTTTCTAAACAAAACACTCAGAAAAGGTCAAGCTCTAACAAGATACTTTAGATGGAGACATAAAATAAGATAGATAAGCATATAGATGCCTCTTTCCACCAAATAGCTAAATAGGAAGATTGATATGCACAGTTCATAGATGGAACATAACTATAAATGACATTAAGAGAGCAAATGAAGATATACATTTGAGAAATGCAGAACATTATTAAAGTCCAGATTTCTAATGAAGACCAAGAGTTCAGGAATTCTGCATAGTGAATTACCAACAAAGGGTATTTCTATGGGAAACATGACACTGAGAATAACTGGATCACTGGTAAAACAAAGTATTAGTTTCTCAAGACTTAAGAGAGAAGATGCACAGTGAGAGGGTAGTTTTACCCAAGGAAGGGTACAGATGTGCTTCTATAACACATGCTATAACTTCAAATGAAAAGAGGTCTTGTAGAAACCAAAATTTGTGAGGTAGAATTTTAAAACACTGTTCTTTTCAGAAAATAAAAATTCAGTACCAACAACAAAAGGAATTTTCAGATTTAAATGAATGAAAAATTGGGAAGCAGTTCAAAGTAAGATAGAAAACTGTTTTAGATGTAACACTTGAAGACCACATGCTCCTGGTATGAGATGTACTTAACAAAAATCACAAGAGAAATAAAATTTCCAAAAGGTTTGATACTGTATTGCTTTAGCAGAAAAAGATGTTCCATATGAACCCAAAATTGCAAATATAAACTTTTAACCCATTGCCTCAGATTAAAAAAAAACTTAACAAAAGATCTGTTAGGTGCACCATTTATTTAAAATAAAGGGGATCACAAGCTGAATATCTTAAAAGTGTTCCCCTTAAAATGAAAGCTACAAAATCTAAGTACGAGGGAAACTGATAACAGCCACTAGAGAAATATTTTCAGACTCAAAAGATAAAGCAAAAAAAATAAATAATCAGAGGAAAAGCTTCTAATCTAGGAGAACTCAGCCTCAGGACAGTTTACAGGCAGGGCCTTTTTTCTAGCAGAAAAGGATTAGCTGTAAGTGGAACTTTGGGATGCCAGCTCCAGGCTGGAGATTTCTGAATATTTGAATTAAATTTGAAGATTACAAGGCATGCAGTCTATTTTCTTGGACACTTTCTCTCCCAGAGGCACTGGCCTTAATGTTCTGGGCATTACATTATATTTTTGGGAGTGATCTCCAGGTTCCACCTGGAGACTGGCACCCTTGCAAAACACAGTAGTGTTTTGAGCAAGCCAAGGAGCTTTCAAACTGGCTTGCTTCTTTCAACATATGCACATCTTCCCTCCAAGCTGGGAGTGGTCATCTAAAACTACTCATTTTGTTTATGGAGACATTCTTGCAGAATTTCAAAAGTTTGAATTTGTATCTTTAAACCCAAAATCAAGAGAAGATGAGAATTCAGAAAAATATCTCAATTGTGCCTCCCCCCCTTAGATACCTTGAGGCATATATATAAAAGATCCTTCTCTCTCTAAGGCTAGGAGAGCGAAAATTGGTTTAACAAAAAGATAAAAAAGAGAAGATAATAAACCTTGCTGGGCACTTAATCTCAGTATTCTCTTATCTGATCTTGATAAATTTTCCAGGATACAGGGTTTTTTCCCCAGGTTAAGCAACTTTTAAACACAAGATGGGAAGGTGATGAGATATCTGCCTAGTGGGGGCTCATATTTTACACTTCTTATTTCTACAATTAAGACTAAATTAAGACTAAATCTTTGATGTTATGGAAAACTTTGTGCATATATGGCAAATAAAAATGTATGTGGGTATTACTGCACTTTGTTATGTTCTTATAGCTGTCCTATACTGAAGTGGTATCTACATATTTTTTAAAAATCTTGTGAGAAGCTGCCCTAAAGCTGAGTGGCAGATGTTGTTCAGGAATAATTCACGCTGGCTTTTTAGACACACATTTATTGAGTAAAATAGTCATGTGAGGGAGGAAAAAGGTGTGTGAGAGAGACAATTTATCATGGCAAGCCACAAGAAAGAACAAACCTATTGGAAAGTCAAAGGGCTATTCAATCTCTGCCTTAGATCTTCCACAAGCGCAATGCATCTCAGAATCAAAATACAGGCTGCACACGATTTATAAAAATCAAATAAAATCACCAAAATTGATGCGCACAGACCCCAAGTGTACTTTATATAATCAAGGATCTTTTTATTTAGTAGGACTATTTAGGAATATGCAGACATGCATAAACTGATCAGCGAGCCCATTGCTGAAGCACATTTATTCTGTTTTCTTTAGACAACTGTCTCTCTTGGATTGGGCTCAGCAGAAAAGGTCTGCATGTGTACAGAAGAAGCAGATGAAGACACTAAAACGCTTCTCCTCCCCAAAGCAGATTTTCAACACTTTAAAAGTAGTTCTACTTCCAAAAAATAAAATGGGAATGAGTTTTCATGTAGCCATTTAAAAATCAAAAGCTAGAACAAGGCAAAACAATCTGCCTGAAGCATGGGAGGAAAGGACAACACAGTATATGAACAGCAAATTTGCAGTGTGATCTTAAACAGACAAATGCCCTTCTAAGGCTGTAGGCTGGAGCAATTCTGCACAGTAGTGCACTGCAAAACTGGCCAATATGTCTGCCAGATGTATTGTGATAATAGAAAAAGCAGGACTTAAATGCAGCAAATCTTAATTTTTGGGCACATCTGTATGCACTATACCCTGCGTTAGCTTAGAAAAGCTGCACAGTGAAATAGATGTTGCCATTTGTACCTACCTCTTCATACTTACAGCATCAAACAAAATGGGAATGACAGTATGAAAGAAGCAATAATAAAAGGAAAGGGAAAGGAACATTTTTAAACATGCAGTTAAACCAATCAGAATGGCAAGAACGCAAATATATGAATGGAAGAGTGACATTTAGGACAGACAAATTACATAAACCAACTCTAATAACCATTATTTTTCAGAACAAAAGAAATGGAATAAGTTTTAATGTTGTGTTTGTTTGCTTGCGTTGCATTTATATTAGCACAAAGGCCTTTCTAGATGATCACTTTTTTGCATGAAAAAGGAACAAGTCATGTCACCCAGTACTCCAACCACATTTTGTTACTGGGAAAATGCAGTCCTTCCACCAGATAACAGGCATCATAGCTTGGAATGAAACGTGAAATATTGGCAGTGTGATGATAAACTCAACTGAGAAGTAACATCCCCCATACCTGTGCCATATCATGAACTTTAAAAAGAAGAGGATTCTTTGTTCATCATTCAGCTTTTGCTTCTGCATAGGCTGAATGTTCCTTGGTTTAATGGAAGGGCTCATATTCCCTAGGCAAGCAGGTCTACCCAACACCCAACATTTATAGGATACTTTTCTCTCCTATTTCCATTAGTAAAGTGCATACCAGCTATATGCTACTTTTAAACTCTCTCTATAACACACCCATCTATCCTTCCAGCAAAGCGGCCAGCCAATGCAAACAGGACACTGTCAGTGCTACCCTGAGCATAGCTACACCCTTCAAAATCCACTGAAGTAAGCAAACTTAATGGTATAGTCCCAGTCATGGGTAGCTAACACCCAGTGTCATCCTGAGCAGTCAATGAACTCATAAGGGTTTAACTCTACTTATGATGGCACTGGATGTTACCTACCAGGACTATGCAACTAACTCTTCCCTCAGGCCATTATTGTTTTGTCATCTGGACAAAACCATATCAATCAATGTCACCCTATCCCAGAAAGCAGTACTCTACAGTCCTTTTGTTAATGACATGAAAAGTAGAAATAACTCGGTCTTCTCTCTCTTTTTTGTTCAAAATACAGTCTCAAGCATAATCCTCCTTAATCTCTGTCTATATCCCCCAGTGAGATGTCAGCAGAAATTTGTTATTTTTTATTATAAGCACAGAGAATCTGAGCTATTACAGAACAGATTCTCTATGCTTATCATACAAAATGATGGATGGATGGATGTGCTTGAGACCACATTTTGACCACTTCCATGTGTAACTCTACTAATATGATTTTTTTAAAAGATAAAAAGCACCATACCTGGTTGAAGTCCTTTTGCCTCAGATATGTAATTGCCTTATTTATCTCCAGGTCATTAGCTAATTCCACATACTGTGAAGCTTTTACTACTTCTACACACCTACAAGAATCAGAAAAAGAAACTGAAATTCTCTGTTTCAGCTATCCTTTCCATGTTAAGAAAGCAACCATTTACTTCCATCAATGACAGTTAAATACTATAGTGACAGTTAAATACTATAGAATGGCTTTCAGGTCTACAGCACATTTTCCATATATGCCCTTAGAAAAACAAAAGAACGTAGGAAGATCACTGCTGGATCAGAACAGTGGTCCATCCAGTCCAGCATCCTGTCTCACAGCAGCTAAGGAGTACAGCTGGAAGTCCAACAACAGGGCACAGTTTGTGCTGTAATGTAAGTAGATATGGACTTGCCCAAACTTCAGTTTTCTAACCACTTACTCCAGAACAATCCCATAGAAGAAAATGATCTGAGAACAGCAACTCAAGAGGAAAAAAAATGCCACCTACCAGTCATAGCCTACAGCAAATGATGTTTCAATTGCTGGTGCAATTAGTTTAGCAGCTGTCATTATATACCTTTCTGCTGTAGACTTCCTTAATAAAAAGAGAGAGACTATGTCAGAAAGAAAACTACACCCTAGTAGCCAATTTATGGGTGAGGCTAAAGAAATAATATTAATAGCATCTACTTTTTAAAAATTCCACCTTTCCATGTGAACACTTTTCTAAAGATCTTAATCTAGAGAAAAAGAAGTGAAGTAAATGTTAAATCAATACAGAGGCTTTAAAAAGAAGCGGCAGTGAGTTTATCTGCCAGAAGAGCCACAGAAACATAAACAAAGGGAAGATAGCATGCAAACATAGCCTGGTTGTAACATGTCAATTAGCAAGCCTGCCTTGGCTGATAGATTCTAACTAGGATCTGTAGCGTAACTATAAAGGGAGGAAGCCTTGTTCAACATTAACTTAACTGATCATTTCAAAACAGATGGTTCAGTTCATTGAATAAACACCAAGAAAAAGAAAACAAGACTTTTTTGACATCACGTAGTTTGAGATGGGATGATTTACCTCTCACGCTCCATTTGCCTTAAACTATCGTTCTTAATAGCTTCTATCAGTAGGTTTGTATGTGGATCATCCTAAAAAAGTACAGAAAGATATTCACTAAAATTACAGAAAGCTGTCCATTTGCAGGCACAAACACCCAGATAGTACGTTATACATTGTACTTGCAAAAGACCTCTTAAAATATAGTCCTTTTATGAGATGCCCAAATACATTTGAGTAGGATCTCTTCCAAACCATCAAAAGAAGCTAGTGCTACACTAGGCTGTGATCATGTCCCATCTCCCCTACAAAAATAACACTTGACACTTATTCCTGACTGACAACTGCTGTACCCTCACGTTGCTCACAGGAGATGGCCTTCCTCATTTTGTACTTGAGCATTTCCAACTACTTCAGCTCAGGCATGTGCACATATGATATCTGTAAAATTACAGTGGTGACATTGCGCTCATTTCATCATACACAAAACAATGAATTGGAAGTGCACATCTAAATCAAAGCCAGTAGAAACAGCTGCCTCGCTATTGCATATTTCACATCTATCAGTATCTCTGGTTCAAAAATGCATTTGCAAGTTCTGTCTTTTATGGCACCATCCTAAGCAGAGCCATACCCTTCTGACTTCAAGATCTCAGCTTAAGGATGGCACTCTTTAGAGAGCATGTCTGCTGTCATGAACCCACACCTGTGAACTATCCTTATGGCTTACCATCAAAACCTTGTTGTCTTCAACATTTCAAACTTTTGCACCTACAACAAACTTTGCTTTGCTCATACTTACACCTGGCGATATATATTTGTCATCATCGTCAATCTCCAGTGGAACTGAAATCAATTTATGGAAGGATTTTTTCATTTGTTCTCTGTCTCCAGTAGCAAAATAGCAAAGGATCAAGTTGAAGCCCGCTTTAAGGTTTGGCAACGTGCTCATGATGTGCTCAAAGGAGCTAATGGCATCGGTATATTGGCCAGTTTTAATAAACGCAACTCCAATGTTCTGCATTATTTTAATCCTAATTAAGCAAACCATTATTAGAATCTTATTGTGATGCATTACACTTAACACTTATATTGTTAATAGCCATGTTTATAATGAAGCTGAAACACAATACTAAATGCAATAAAACCAAACTATTTTCTAACAACAGAACCAGCACTAAGCACTACCATTCATGTGCCTTCCCCATTCTCACATAAAATAAGCAAGAGGAAGAGATCTAACATTCCACCTTAAGGGACACACATATGAAGGAAGCTAAACTCTCTCTTGTCTTTCTCCCCCATGCTCAGTTGTTTGAAGCACTTCTCCTGACCCAGCTTTGACGGTGAACTTAAGTAAGGCTGGGCTCCTCTCATCTAACACCTCTTTTGGTGTTGTTAGGCCCCTTCCTCCTGTTTTATACATGAACAGACAGGCATGTGGACAGCAACTGTGGCTGACTCCCTCATATCTGGTTTGGTCACAAAACAACAGCAAAAACACTCAAAAGTTTGTCTACACAAGAAGTTCACAGCCTCTGGATTCAGTAAGCAAGTAAACCTTCTGAAGTTAAGGAATTCTGTCACAAAACAGCCAAGTCATTTCTGCTGGAACTTACCTCATCTCTTTATGGACACTGGGAATCTGATCTAGAGCCATCCGATAAAATTTGATAGCTTTCGAATAGTTTCTCTGTTTCAAATAAATATTTGCCATGTTCACCTTCAGCATGCCTATGGAGACAATAATCTGAATGAGATTTCGACAAGACCCTGCGCACCTCATGTAATTTTATTTGGATTACAAATTTTGAACACTTCCATGTAGGAAATTTAGACCACAGGTCCAGAGGAAACTGGAGAAGGGAAACACTCCGAGTGAGGAAGAGGCTTGAGACGGGGGTGGTGGTGTTCTGTTAAGGTCCAAAAAGGTAGCTGAGCTTGTGTGTTGGAGCCAAAACAACAAAGGAGACTCGGACCACCTTAAAGACTTGTAGTGTAATCTGTCAAGCCCACTTTGTCAGATGCAGAGATTTCACTGGTAATTATATAGCCACATCACAGTATAAAAAAGCAATCATTTTTTCTTGATCAACTAATATACATTGATATCTCTGGGCAAAATGATTACATAAGTGAGAAAATGCTTGTGGTGTCATCAATGCCTGCATCATTATGGTTCAGTTCAGACCATACTTTCTACCAGGTAAAGTTAGAAAACACCAGTGCAGGCCTACGGGTTGTGCATACCCTCCCAGAGTAGAAAATAACAGCCGATCTACCAAAATTCTGGAACCAGGTTTAGTCTGAACATGGCCTAGGTTTCTACCACAACTGATAGTAGGTGAAGGCAAATTTAACTTCAGTGGCACCTGCACTGGAACAAATGTTTCTGCCTTAAGGAAGGTGATCCTGATGTCTACTCCTTATATTAAATCATTTCAGAGGGTAGCCATGTTAGTGTAGAGCAAAAAGCTAGATTCAAGTCCAGTAGCACTTTAGAGATTAACAAGAGTTTCAGAGTTTGAGCTTCCAAGAGTCAAAGCTCCCTTTGTATCTGCCGAAGAGAGCTTTGACTCCTGAAAGCTCATACCCCAAAAATCTTCGTCTCTAAGGTGCTAACTGGACTCAAATATAGCTGTTATATTAAATGGTGTCTGAACTGGCTCAAAAATATGATCAATGAATATATCTGTACTTGGAATACAGCTTACTTTGAAGAGGGGGAAAGTTGTGTATTACTTTTGCAGATGAACTAAATGATTAGAACAGAATAAAATCTCCACCATTGGCAAAAGGCACCATTGAACAGATAGAAGCAACTGTGTTTGATGAAGTCTTCTTTAACAAATGTGGTTGCCTGGCATTTCCACCTTTTCAAATGTGTATGACTTTAGTCTATAAATCTCAAAGAACAGAGTCCAAGTTTCAGTAATTAGATGGGAATCATTCTCAACTTTCATTGTTTTAATAGACACTGAGGACACAGAAGAAACACTTCCATGACATTACCAATAACTGTTTAAAATGCTTTGGCTTTGTGAATGCAACTTACCTCCATTGACAAACATCTTATTTTTCACTATGACTTGATAGGTATTTAGTGCTTCTGCGTACATCTCATTAGCAGAATACTGGCTGGCCAAATTGAATAGTACCTACAAGAACAGAAGTGAGACTATTTTGATCCTCTGACAAAAACAAGCCATTCTAGAATGCTGTCTTCACTGTACTGTGATAAAATTGAATTCATAAAATAAATAATCACTTACAGTATATGTAAGATCTAGGTTGATGTTTGCAGGAGACATAGTCTGTTCACGTTGTCTGACCAGTGCTCTTTCCTTTCTCCCAGCATCTTTTGCCTTTTCAAGAGCCTGTAAAGAAAGGAAATTACAATTCAGTGCTGCCTCCTGTTCTTCTTTAGAGAACACTGCATAAAAACAAATTATTTCAGAAAGCCAGAACCAACTTGAAGATAAAAATCTAAATAAGAGCACAATCCTTAGTGCATCTGCTCAGAAGTAAGTTCCATTTTATCCAATGGGACTGGCTCTCAGGCAACTGTTTGTAGTACTGCAACAAATGAACCAACATTAGAGAGTTACCAGTTTATTTTTTAACACATGGTAGTCTGGAAACAGCCCACTGAGTACTGTTCCCATATCAGTCATAAGGTAATGGGATAGAGATTATGGAGAGGCCTATATGGGAGTAAAAAATGCTGCACCCCAATATTTTGCAACAACAAAACTGGATTATGTGATAAACCATCCAAATTGCACAGTTACATAATTGCTCTCATTTTGCATAATTTTGTTGGCTTTGTTGGAAAACAACAAGGCACTACAGATATCAGTGTACTCCTGTACCCAGGTACTATAAATCATATGAAACTTTCTTTCTAATTTCTGAGATTTCAAGGGAGCTGTCTGTACACTTTCAACACACTTTTGCAGGCATAAGAACTGGCAATTTGATGAGATTTGCAGGAATCTGAGTTCATCACTTAAAACTACATTCTTAACTTCTTAAAAAATACTCCCACATAATTACAACATCCACACAGCTCTAGTACACGGCATTTGCGGTTGCCAGATTGCATTAACACTACTACACTTGCATCCTGAGAATAGAAAAGTTTTGTAGTTTTCTAAAGAAATATGTTGGAGTAAAAACCAACACAATAGTGCCACCAAGAAAAGTGCTCACCTGTGTATCTAAGCATTGTTACAGCACTTTTGGATCTTTAAAAAAAAATCCCCAAAGCAGCTTTTTGTAAAATCATAATTTAAAATCACAGTATTCAAAATAATAAACAATAATTTAAAATACCTAATTTTAAGTGATAACAAGCAAGAACCTGCAGAAGTATATATACCAGAAATCATACCAAAACTTTAGCATTGACATATGTTATCAGCAAGCTCAGTTCACATGTCTGCTGAAAAAAAATCAGCATTTTCTGATGGTCATAAGGACTGAACTAAATGTGTCTTTGAAGACAGATTTCCAGAGTTGAATATTACCACCAAGAAGGACCTGTCATGGGATCCACTCACCTGCCGTATTTCTAATGGCCACTGAACTCAGAGCCTTCCCTGATCTCCTTAGCATTCCAAGTTCCACATACATTCTGTTATGTATATAAGTGCATACCATGCAAATCAGCCCTTTCACACACCAACCAGTGGATGTGCTGCTACTGGGCAGAGACACATGGTTAAAACATTGACAACTGACAGGGCACATGCAGAATATTTTCACAGGCCAAGTGTTTTACTGTGGTCACCAACCTGTCTGATTTTACCCTTAGTATGCAAACTGAGTATGAAATTGTTAAAACTACTACAGCAGGAGCTGTGCTCTGAATTGCAAAGACAAAATATAAATGGAAACTTATGACCTACCAGCTTTAAATCTCCACAGCTGTGAGCAATGCAACTTTCTTCGACCAATTCATTCACCTTTTTTTCTAGTTGTTTAATCTTGCCTTCTGGACTAAAGTTAGGGAACATAATGGAATCATCATATAGTTTCACAAACAGGAAAGCAAAAGAAAAATATCAACTCTGTTGCAACTGTATTTTCCATGCCAACTTTAGGTAACAAGCAATATGAAAACTGTAAATGGTAACTCAGTGGAGAATTATTTTTGTGAAAACAGTTCCAGATGTTATCATTTTGTTACTGCATCTACTTAATTGTTTACTGAGAAGCATGATCTATAGTTACATCACTTTCTTATATGCCACAGCCAAGGGTGGATCTCACAAAGATTAAAAATCAATACAAAGAAGCCAGCCAGGCTAGAATACAGGTTTCAGCAAACCCAGCAGAAGATTGTACGGTATTCTACATTATGGAGAAAAAAAAGACCACAGATATTTTAAAGATCCAACCTTTTTGAGCCTGCGGGCACATTTGGAATTCTGACACAGCATGGTGGCTGCAGCAACAAAACAACTGCCATAGGAGGCAGAGCCAGCTGCAAATGACTGCCACACCTTAACTTCAGTAACACAGTGTAAATTCTTATGCTGGGGTGGCAGTTGCTGTCCAAGCAATATTTTAAAAAATCTGTACAGCCAATCAAATCTCCAATAGTCAGTCAGAAGCTTGCTCAGCAAAAGCTCCATTTGGCCACACCCACTTATTAAAAAAAACACTTGGTGGGTGCCAGAAAAGTTGTCAGTGGATGTCACGGTGCCCATGGGCACTGCACTGGGGACCTCTGGTTTAAAGGGATTGTTTAAAAGCATTGTAGCAACATGAGAAACACAGAGGCTATTTTCTCACACGTTGCTTGCCAAGAGTTCAGTTTTGTTGGGAAGTTGGCCCGCCCCGGCCGCTTCTCTTAAGTATCATGCATTTCTAGGCACCTCTAGGTATTTCCATGGATTTTGTCTGATCTTTCTCAAACCTGCTTTGCTCTAAAGCTTTGTGAAAGATTACAGTAAAGCCTGGGTGGCTGTCACAGTGGTGCAAAAGTTTGGATTTTCCTGTGCCTGCCCACAAAGCAACCATTTCCTCTCCCCATTGCGGAGGGTTTTTCTTTTTTACATCTGCATTTTATATTGTTATACCAAAATATGCACCAGGTTCTCTGAATTCCCACCTTTCCCCCCCCTTTTTTAAAGCAAGTCTCTATCCCTTTTACTTACGGGGATGAATGGAGAAAAGCACATTGCCAAAACAAAACAGAGATTAACTTTTTACAAAAAATAAAAGCTGGAGACTCAGAAAACCTGATGCATATTTTAGTATGATGGTAGGTTTGAGTAAAATGTTGAGTAGACCTACTTAGGATTGCTGCATAAGAAAAAGCTCTCTCCCCTCCCCCTAAAAAAGGTTTCAAAAACTTTCCTCACAAAGGAAATGGCAACAAAACAGCCACGTACCTATCTTCATTTTTCATTTCTAATGCAGGAGCTGGACCCCTTGCTTGACCAAGAGGATCAAAGGTAGAACCTGCAAATTAGTAAACTGCATTACAAACTGTACCAAAATGATTCCCTGTTATAGTAAAGGATTTTTTTTTTAAAAAAACACCTGTACCTCTTGAAGTGGCTTTAGTGTAGCCTGCTGCCTGCACTGCTGTCATAGGTCGAGCAACACCATCCTTAAAAAAAAAAGGAAGACAACATTCATGGGAAAACCAAGAACTTAAACAAATCATAATGCTGATATCAAAGTTCTTTAACAAAGACATACATCTGTAATGTATGTAATGCATAAATATTCACTGAAAATTAAGTTATTAATAAACCATACTAAAATGCATGAAATGTACACATACACTGGATAGGCTTTTGGGAAAACGGTTAATATAAGCAATCTGATCGTTACCAACATTTTGATGGTGATAAGAGTATACAGAGTGAAACTATACACACACACACACCCCAGTGTGGCACAGTGGTTAACAGAGTTAAACTAGTATCTGGGAAATCCAGGTTCGAATCCCCACTTGTGTCACTCTCCCAGCCTAACCTACCACACAGACTTGTTATAAGGATAAAATGTTATAAGGATAAAATGGATTTTATAAGGATAAAATGGAGGCAAGGAAAATGATGTAAGCTGAGCTGAGTCCTCATTGGGGTGCCGCAGGGCTCGGTACTGGGTCCCATGCTCTTTAACTTGTTCATAAATGATTTAGAGTTGGGAGTGAGCAGTGAAGTGGCCAAGTTTGCGGATGACACTAAATTGTTCATGGTGGTGAGAACCAGAGAGGATTGTGAAGAACTCCAAAGGGATCTGTTGAGGCTGGGTGAGTGGGCGTCAACGTGGCAGATGCAGTTCAATGTGGCCAAGTGCAAAGTAATGCACATTGGGGCCAAGAATCCCAGCTACAAATACAAGTTGATGGGGTGTGAACTGGCAGAGACTGACCAAGAGAGAGATCTTGGGGTCGTGGTAGATAACTCACTGAAAATGTCAAGACAGTGTGCGTTTGCAATAAAAAAGGCCAATGCCATGCTGGGAATTATTAGGAAGGGAACTGAAAACAAATCAGCCAGTATCATAATGCCCCTGTATAAATCGATGGTGCGGTCTCATTTGGAGTACTGTGTGCAGTTCTGGTTGCCGCACCTCAAAAAGGATATTATAGCATTGGAGAAAGTCCAGAAAAGGGCAACTAGAATGATTAAAGGGCTGGAGCACTTTCCCTATGAAGAAAGGTTGAAACGCTTGGGACTCTTTAGCTTGGAGAAACGTCGACTGCGGGGTGACATGATATGGTGACATGCATGGGATGGAGAAAGTAGAGAAAGAAGTACTTTTCTCCCTTTCTCACAATACAAGAACTCGTGGGCATTCGATGAAATTGCTGAGCAGATAGGTTAAAACGGATAAAAGGAAGTACTTCTTCACCCAAAGGGTGATTAACATGTGGAATTCACTGCCACAGGAGGTGGTGGCAGCCACAAGTATAGCCACCTTCAAGAGGGGTTTAAATAAAAATATGGAGCACAGGTCCATCAGTGGCTATTAGCCACAGTGTGTGTGTGTATATATAAAATTTTTTGCCACTGTGTGACACAGAGTGTTGGACTGGATGGGCCGTTGGCCTGATCCAACATGGCTTCTCTTATGTTCTTATGTTCTTAAGGCAAGGTATAAATGAAGCACGTAACATACAATATATATGTTCCAATGTTTCTCTGGAAGAGGAGCTTTCTAGGAAACATTGATTTTCAGTAAGCTGCTTCTACATGATGGCTTGCAACTGCGACGCTAGTGAACTATGGTTAAGAGATCAAGAGTGTTACATCTACAACATCCCTTTATCTTTGAAGGGAAGACAGAGAATAGGTCTACTCAGGTTTCTTAAATGGGACTTACTCCCAGGAAACTAATGATTGCACTGATATATTCTATTATCTAAAGATTTCTTCACATTAATATAGTAACTGCTCCAAATCAAGCCTAATTACTTATTTCCTTTTTAAAAAATCATTTCAGAGTATAGAAATTGGATGATGATGATGAAGATGATATTGGATTTATATCCTGCCCTATACTCTGAATCTTAGAGTCTCAGAGCGGTCACAATCTCCTTTACTTCCCCCCTCCCACAACAGACACCCTGTGAGGTAGGTGGGGCTAAGAGAGCTCTTACAGCAGGTGCCCTTTCAAGGAAACTCCTATGAGAGCTATGGCTGACCCAAGGCCATTCCAGCAGCTGCAAATGGAGGAGAGGGGAATCAAACCTGGTTCTCCCAGATAAGAGTTTGTGCACTTAACCACTACACCAAACTGGCTCTCAGATAAATGGAAGATGACAGGAAGGAAAAGAAAAAAAAACAGAATGAGGTTTTCCCCAGTCATCATAAGCAGAACCTAAGTGCTTATTTTAAAAATTGTAATTTTACAGATATTTCCATTGCAAAGGCTACCAGAATTACCTAATATTTGGTTTAATTGTATTGTCCATGTTGTGTTCTACCCTGACCAGGTCTTCAGAAATGTACCAGATCAATTTTCTAAATAAACATATTTACTAAATGATAGTTTGAGAGAAAGTTTAAACAATGCATTCCCACTATTGGTACTGAATACTAGATATATTACTATTCATACTGATTGCTTTTTATAAAGTGTAAGGAAATGTAGCAAGATTACCTGTACAGCAGCTGTCAGTGGTCTGCCCATTGATGAAGATAGTCCTGTCTTTGACTATTACAATATAACAAAAATATCTGAAGTCAGTGATCACTGCAAGTTCTGTTTCTCAGGAAGGTAGAGGGCTAGAGAGCTAAGCAAACATCACAGACCTAAAACCATCTATAGACTCCTGTATTTTTCTGGCATCTACAGAAATAAAGGTGGAAACTCTGACTTCAGAGATCAGGTTTCTAAATATAGTGGACAAAGGAATACCTTGGATTCACCACCTGTTATGAATATTAAAATGGCACCAGAGACAGAACAGCAACTCTTGCAATATAGGAAGGGCTGCATCTGCTCTGTTTGTCTTCACACCATCAGTATTTCTGTTGCCCTTCCTGAAGTAACTGTGCAGGCCCCAATCCTACTCTTATCTTGCGGCTCTTTTCTTAGAATTTTTAAAGCCAAATAAATTTGACTTTAACATTCTGTCTCCCCTCACCACCTTGAACTCCATTTTCTCCTCCTCCTTCCAACCACCTAAAATTAAGTGTAATTTCTTCACTTTATACCTTATGCCATCCACCTGAGCTGCATATTCATATCTCAGGTAAAAAAGCTATCTCAATCAAAGAATAGCAAGGAAAACCAAATTATAATTAGAACAAATGTCAATAAGAACAAGATTGTGGCCTTTCAGATGCATTATTCAACCTGCAAGCCACACTGAGATTTGCCAGCTACTGAACTTCTTGTGTCTTTGTTAGGTATCCATGTCTAGTAGTGCTCTCAACACTTGTCTGGTAGGAGATCTAATCTACTTTGCTACATAAATGCATCGTTGGGGCCACAAAATTCTATATCAAGCAACACTAGAAAAAACATTGAGTTAAAGAAATATCCTAATTTATTAATTTGTATAGGATTAAGGAAAGCTTTTAAAGTTAAGCATGTAATAAAAACCTACCCCATATCCAGTAGCTAATGGTCGTGAAATTGATGTGCCTGGAACTTTAGCTGTAAGCTTGTAAGAAAAGTATTTTGTGTCAATAATTACTAGCATTAATCACTATATAAAACTACACTGAACTGTATGCTGACTTATAATATCACATTTTTACTTTATTAATTACCACATTCAAAATGGATGTAGTTATCACCTTTCTTATTTGCCCAAACCTCTTCTGGGAGCAACAAGAGCTGCCTCCATCAGCCTCCCAGAGTTCAAACAATGTATCAGGTCACAGGTTTTAACTCCAAAATCTCCAGTATTGTACTCTCACATGTCCACGCCTGAGAAAGACTTCAACTTCAGCCTAAACTGCATCTATTCAGTGTTGGCAATGCTTGTTACAGTTAGATGGACATTCAGGTGCCTCACACTGTGTAGTTACCAGGATTTTCTTTCATAGGTACATCTCTTGATTTCTGATTAGTAAATATAGCTGTCATTGTCCTTGCTGATCTTCTAGAAATTTTGAATGAATTTCTGAGCAGCATATATTGTGGCATAACTGAGAATGACAGTCAGTTTAGGGGAGAAAATTCTGGATCATCTCAGGATATGAACGTAGAAGAGAAAAATATAAAGATCCTAATGCAGGACTACAATGAACTACATGGGAACAGCATATATTTTGAGAGATGTTACATCACATTTAATTCTCCTGTTGATTAAATAAAAAGCAAAGGTTTCATGTCCAAAGCCTGAAAAATAAGTTTCATTAAACTAAATGACATTACATATGAATAAATGATAGACTTTGGGGGGGGGGGGCTGTGACTCAGCATTAGAGCAGCTGCTTGGCATGCAGAAGGCCTCAGGTTCAATCCTCAGCATCGCCAGTTAAAAGGACCAGGCAGTAGATGATATGAAAGACCTCTGCCTGAGACCTTGAAGAGCTGCTGCCAGTCCGAGTAGACAACACTGACCTTGACATGCCAAAGGTCTGATTCAAGATAAGCCAGTTTCATGCATTCATGTGAAGCATTTAACATAGAACTGAAAGTGTTGCAATGAACTTAGACTTATGCCTCCCTCAACTGAAATTTGATTGCATTTATTTATTTTAATTGTACTTACTGGAGGCCTTCTACCATGGCTAGTTTTCACAGCCCGTTGAAAAGCTGGATCATTCTCTAAATCCTAAAAGTAAACAGGAAACAAAATTGAGATAATTAACTTTGAAGTTCTTACCATTTGCCTACACAGCTATGGTCAAGCAATTCATTAACTCTTAAAAATATTTTAAAGGAATTTTTATTTTTCATATTTGTCCATTTGCATTGTGACATTACTTATATACCTTCTTTTTAAAAAGACAGCACACATTCCAGTTGTTCTATTTTTATTTTATATGTCAGACTCCCTTTCTTATTCCAACAAAGGTGGAAGATATTCCAATACAAACTGTGAATCATATGTTTACCTCTGTGTCAAAGGTAGGGTTATAGTCGTTGTAGCCAGAATAAAGATCATCTTCATCTACTTCAGGTGCCAGATGGACATTTTTCATCATTGTAACCTATGAATTAAAATTAGAACTCTTTAACTACAGCAACTAGTAAATGTGTCAGTTTAACTCAATTAATAGTGAATATGTTGTGTGACTGTTCTCATTACATCTATCCTGGCTATCAGGATGAAAATATTCACTCTGACTGAATGGTCCTTTCAGAAAATATATGGCTTTGAAGAGTATTCATAAACAAAAATACCACAATTCAGATGTTTGAGTGCAGAAGAATGCTAAAAAGATCCACAGCTGCACAGTGCTTTTTCCTTCCTTCACCTGGTGGATCAATTATATTAGCAGCACTGATCATCTTTGGGATCTAAGGAACAGCCATTCTTTTCTTTTCCCCACCAAGGTTACCAAAGAAAGTGCTAACAATTTGTTAGATAAGGGAAAGTGGAAGGGGGAATCCTTGAGATCGGTAATAGGCATGGGCACTTCTGCTGTGTTCAGCTATCCTGTATGTTTGTTTTCCCCATCTGATTATTTAAATCTGTATTTTGTAGGCTGCTTTGAGTCTCCACCAGAAAAGCAAGCTACAAATGCCTAAATAGAAAATATCTCCATGCCAGTGGCCAAGTATTACCAACAGTAAGGAAATAGCATTGTTGTCTTTTTCCCCTCAATAATCACTTGTGTATTTCCAGCACAGGAACCAGAGAAATCTGCCTGAACATATCACCACAGACAGTAAGCAAGTGCCTTGGCTGAGTTGGTGTGAGCTAGCTCACAGTTTTTTAGCCTCTGGCTCACATATTTTTGTCTTATCTCAGGAAAAATGGCCTCAGAGCAAAGTAATTTATGCAGAAGTTCACAACTTTAATACCAGTAGCTCACAAAGTAGAATGTTTTGCTCACAAGGCTCCACAGTTTAGAGGGAGCATTGCTTGGCACTTAACAGTTCCACTGTATAACAGCTGCTATATCATTAAGACTACCGATTTCTTGCATGCTTTAAACAAATCTTGATAACAGACTCTCTCAGGAATTATTATTTTTCCAAAACTACTGCAGTTGTTCAAAGCAGCCAGCCAACCCCTACTTGAATTTACTAAGGGACAGTTCCACCTCCTCCTTCCCACCTTGTCCACTGAATAGTAGGTGCAGCTGCATAACAATCCCTGGATGAGCTCCACCACCTATTTTTCTACAAAACGACCCCTCACAAAGGTATACCCATTAAGGCACTTGAAGCGCTTTTCTCCTGTCGAGCAAAGCAAAACAAGCAACCCCCACGATTGCTGATGTTTCGGCTCTTTTGGGTTCAGTGCTTACTTCAGCGAAGGGCGAGTTGTTCCCTGAAGCTGCGGCCAGTGACCCGAATCATCTACCACGCGTGAAGAGTGGAAGTTAAGCTGATGAAAACCTTCTGGACATCTATTTAAAAATTAATAAATAACGCGTCAAGGATAGCCTTCCCTTCCTTTAACATGGCTTCTCTTGGTCAGCTTTCTCCGAGCAGGTCGCCCAACGGAGCAACACGGAGTTGTAAGCGGCAGGGCCCAACACAACGAAGCCCATGATGCACTTCTTCGGGTTGCTTGGAGACGAGGACGCTTCACTCCGGAAAAGGAGGAGTATGCATAGCCGCACGCGCCGAAGTCACTGCCCTTAGTTTGTGTCGTCATATCCTGTAGTTGCTGTGCTCGATATAAGACAGTAGAAATCATGCTTTGAGCTCAACAAGGGAGGATGGACTGGAGGCAAGGAAGGGGGATGTTAAAGGAGGTTTCGCGTGCAAGAAAAGACTGTAAAAAGGCTGAAAGAGGGAGGATTGGTTTTTAGGACTGTCATAACATAACAGAGACTGTCTTTTGACTAGCTCACAGGCTTTCTTCAGCTTCTCATGCTAAAAGGGAGAAAAGTTGCGGGAGGGCAACTTGAAGGATCTGCTCTACTGCGAACCAATATAGCCACCGTATGAAAGTGAGAAAAATTAAGCTGTACCTTTAAGGAGAGTGTACACTTAGGTAGACTGTTACCTACTTCATCAGAAGCCTGTGGGATTGTTATTTGCTGCTGTAGACGGAACTCAATTACTGGAGTGTTTATATGTGGAGAAATCATGATACTTTTCTTTTTTTTAACATGAAGCAATTAATTAGAAGTTGTTAATTGGTTTAATCCTCTCTGTTGTTTGCCAGCCTGGCAGGCCCTTTTTGGAAGTATATGCTTCCAAAAAGGGCCTCCTGCCAGGTTGGCAAACAATAGAGAGAATTAAACAAATACACAAAAAGAGGCCTACAAATCACAGAACTGGAAGGGACCTCCAGTGTAATTTAGTCCAACCCACGGCACAGAGCAGGAAATTCATACTGCTGGCAAAGTATAGTTTTTCCTTGCACAAGAAAAGACAACTGTAGTTGCTTTGTGTAAAAAATATATATCATGATTTCTTCGCATATAAGCACTCCAGTAACTGAGTTCCGTGTACAGCAGCGAACAACAGATTTCTGATGAAGTAGGTAACAGTCTACATAAGTGTACACTCTCCTTAAAGGTACAGCTTAATTGTCTTACTTTCATATGGTGGGTATGTTGGTTTGCAGTAGAGCATATAGAAGTGTTTTGTACAGGAAGGCTCAGCTGGGGTGTAGTACCAAAGAGGCTTCCTTCCCAAGCTGCCATTTCCTCAAGGGGACCTACAGTAACAAGGACCACGTGCACGCCTGCAGTAACACATTTACAGAGCAGTAGAATGTAAGATGTATAACAAGCTAGTTCTGCTGGCTCAGCACTTGCGAAGATTGCAATAACTTCCTAGTGCCAGCATGCACAAGGCTGTGCTTATAAATGACCATAGGATAACACAGGGCAGTAACTCTCCTCCCCTCCCTAAATCTGACTCTCTCCCAGACCTCCCCACAAAGTCTCCAGGTATTTTCCAACACAGACCTGGCAATCCTAATACTACAGTATTAAATGTTTTCTGATCCTATTACTGACTTACATTGTGTAATCTGCCTTAAGCCTCAGTGAGAAAGGTGGACTATACATAAAATTTAGCCCCACAAACACTTCCCAAGCTATAGAGAAAAGAGCTTGACGGGTTTCTGTTTTTGCACCAGGATGCAAACTTGGAACCTTTTTATGTTCTGGAGTCGGAATATTTGAATCTGTGTTTCTGAGCATAGCCTGAGTGCATTTTCCACACCTGTCTCCACACATCCTTGGATGAAGGAAGCTGGGCTTGCATGGCAGATGTCAGGTTTCTCTAGCAAACCCAAGCTCCAGAATCCTTTTGCTTGAATACTGACCCCACACCTCTCTTTCTTGCAGGTGTAGCGGTCATGACTGAGGGTAGCTTGATCTTATCAGATTCCTGTTGGTAAGCAGAACTGGTCCTAGTTGGTATTTGGAAGAATAACCAAGGAAGTCCAGGGTTGCTACATAGAAGCAGGCAATGGCAACCCACCTCTGTTTGTCTCTTGCCTTGAAAACCATGTCAACTGTGACTCGACAGCATTTTTATCACCACTACAATCCCATCAGATAATTAAATCTATTTGTTTGCTGTGCCATGAAGCTGTAAGTGACTTATGGCAACACCTTGAGGTTTTCAAAGCAAGTTTGCCATTGCCTGCCTCTATCTAGCAATCCTGGACTTCCTTGGTGGTGTCCCATCCAAATACTAACCAGGACTGACCCTGCTGAGATCCAAAAAGATCAGGTAGTTTGGGCAAAATTTACTCATCTACAAAGGTTGACTTTGAGTGTCTCCTTCAGCGCTCCTCCTCATCTAAAAAAAGCCCCTCCCAAGTGGTCTTATTGCTTCACTTGGCTCATCATTGCCTACCTGTTCAGGCCTTAAAACCATCCAAATCCATCCAAATACAGTAGTTCGAGGATGGCTACTCTGAGGTCTCTGATGGAATGGCCAGGTAGGTCAGTATACCCACCAGAAGGGTTTTTAAAAATAATTTTCACTATACCTATTCAATCCGTTTCTCAACCACAGCCAAGTTTGCCTAATGTAGACTGCAGATGGACAGATCCCTGTGTTTTATTGTGATTCTTATGACTCTCTAACAATACATTCACTGTTCAGTTGTAAACTTTGTTGGCTGCACTGAGGTGATCCAGGTGCTAGAAATACAGCAAGGATGACCAGCATGTAAATGCTTTGTGGTCAGGGTTGCCAACTGGCCTTTAACACAGATTTTGTGTGTGAAAAGGGGAAGCTGAAGTTTTTCATGGTATAGAGGTCCATTTATTAACCTCATCCAAAGTGTTTCCCATCTCCACCCCCCATTAAGTCTCAGCTGACTAATGGTGATCCCAAAGGGTTATCAAGGTGAAAGACATTAAGAGGTGGTTTGCCTTCTCTGCCTCTATGTAGCAAACCTGGTATTCCTAGGTGGTCTCCCATCTAAATACTGACCAGGACTGATCTTTCTTAGCTTCCAAGATCTGGTGAGGTTGGGCTAGCCAGGTTAGGGCTCATCCAAAGTAACTTACAACATTCTCTTCTCTTCCAGTATATCCTTTCAACAACCCTGTGAGATAGGCTGAAAGTATGTGACTGGCCAAGGGTCACCCAGCATATATGGCAAGATGGGGGCTTGAACCTGGGCCTCCCAGATCATATACACCTCTATCAAAGGGACAAGACACTTTTTTCTCAGGAGAGGTAGCAATCTTATTTATGATATAATCTACACAGCAACCTGCTTACTTTTCTCAGATCCCGTAATTCCTTCCATGCAATAAACATGGGTGTGACTTCATTGTGATGCTTCGGTTTTGTTCCGGCTGGAGACAAGTAGTAGAATGGATATTTGAGGTGTAATTAATTTAGAAGCCATGTCAAACACCAGTTTTGCATGATCCTTTGAGGAACAGGAAGGCCCTGAAGGAACCTCAAATCCATGTCAGTAATTTTATTTTCTAGTAATTTCCAGTAATGTTCTAGTAAAAGCCAGCATTTCTAGTAATTTTATTTTCTATTTAGCTGAAGACTCAGAATTTTAATGACTGTGGTATCCTTGGAATTTCTTCTTGGAAATTCATGTGGTAGCCATGAGAAGCAGTATGGCCCTGAGTGTGGCAAATTTGTTTATGAACAAATTTGTGTGTGATTAAATTTGCAACCCCAATGAGAATCCTTTTTGTAATACTATTTTGACATACAAACATTTTATTGATGACCTGTTTTTTCTACTTAAAAACAGGGCTTTTTTTGTAGAAAAGCCCAGCACGAACTTATTTGCATATTAGGCTACATACCCCTGACATCACCGTTGTTTCACACAGGTTTTTTTGTAGAAAAAGCCCAACAGGAACTCATTTCCATATTAGGCCACACCCCTGATGCCAAGCCAACCGGAACTGTGTTCCTGTGCATTCCTGCTCAAAAAAAGCCCTGCTTAAAAATGATACACGTGTCCCGGAAATGATTGATTGGCTGAACAATGTGCATGGATCCATTAAGTTTTCTGGACATGTGTATAACAAATGTATTGCTTTCTTGGACATGATGGTACAGGATCATGGAGGATACATTAGCTGTCAGGCTCTTTAAGAAAGACACTGACAAAAGTTCTTTCTTACACCATCAGTCGTTCCACCCCTCCCATCTGAAAAGAGAAGACATCTCCCATTTAGCCTGTTTCTAAGGGTCAACTGTAATTTGAATTCCTGTAATTCATTACATATAGGAATGTGATAGTATAGCTAGGGATTTTAAACAACATGGGTTCTCTAGGTATGTGATTCAGAGTGGGAGAGGCCAGATGCTAGAAATGGGGAGTTGTTGCAAAGGATGGACAGGAAGGACAGCAAGGAGGCATTAGTTGTGCTTTTGATTTTTCTCCCTCTGCAAATTCTAGTAAAAGGTTTTAGGTGCACTAGGAGCATCAAGGATCTAGTGGTACATTCATCTATGACTTGTGAACAAGCTCCTGTTCAACAAACAACTGGATCCCTCTCCTGGATCCATCCACAAACCCTCGTTATTTTCCATCACAGACCTGGCAATGCTGTTCAGGTGCTACTGGACTTGAATCTTGCTTTTCTGCTGCAGACTAACATGGCTGCCTACCTGAAACTTTGTAGAAGGTAAAGGATTTTATTCAATTATTTGGTTAACAATTCTGCAAATGTACCATTTTATTATTTATGCTAGCTGCAGCCATTCCTCAGAAAGCATGATCTGATCACAGTGATCCATGCTCAGATTACATCCAAGTTAGCTTATTATAATGTGCTCTTTATGTGCCTGTCTTCGTAAACTGTTCAGTTTGTCCAAAATGCAGAAACCAAACTATTGTCAGGGGCAGGATACAAGGACTGTCTCATCCCATTTCCTGAAAGATCTGCATTGGCTATCCCTTTATTTCTGGCTAAATTTAAAGTTTTGTTTCTTACTTTTAAATCTCTAAAAGGCTGGGGCCAGAGTAGATAAAGGACTGCTTCCTTCCATACTGTCCAGCCTGCTAGTTAAGACCTGTCTCATAAGTCCTATTCTCCTCAATGTATTCACCTTCAGCGGTGAGGTGGTTGGCAAATGGAGACAGGGCTTTTTCAGTAGTGGCATCTTGCTTTCAGAATGCCTTCCCCTGTGAGGCCTGTCTGGTGCCTGTACTACTCTTTTTTTGTGACCAGGCCCAAACACTTCTGTTTACCCAAGCTTTTAATGAATTGGCTGATTTTTAATACCATTGTTATGGTGTTTTAGTAGGGTTGCACACTTAAACACTTCAGCCCCTTGGTCCATCAAAGTCAGTATTGTCTACTTAGACTGGCAGCAGCTCTCCAGGGTCTCAAGCTGATGTTTTTCTCAGCCAATTTGATGTAGTGTTTAAGTGTGCAGACTCTTATCTGGGAGAACCAGGTTTGATACCCCACTCCTCCACTAGCACTTGCTAGCATGGCCTTGGGTCAGCCATAGCTCTGGCAGAGGTTGTCCTTGAAAGGGGAGCTGCTGTGAGAGCCCTCTGCAGCCCCACTCACCTCACAGGGTGTCTGTTGTCGGGGAGGAAGGGAAAAGAGATTGTGAGCCGCTCTGAGATTCTTCAGAGTGGAGGGCAGGATATAAATCCAGTATCTTCATCTTCTTCTTCTTCTGTTTGTCCTTTTTAGTTGGAGATGCCGAGGATTGAACCCTGGGACCTTACCAAGCAGATGCTCTACTACTGAGCCACCATCCCTCCCCTGAGCCACCCTCTCTCGCCCCTAATACTCAAGCATACTCAAGATTGCTACAGTACAGATATTGTCTCCAGTTTTTGATACAATAATTCAGAGCAAGAGGTGTCAGTTATCAGAAACTGTTAAATAAACAAAATATTGCAAGAATGCTAATGTTTTAAGCATATTTTAAGTTTTGAAACAATCTTTAATTGCGTTTGTGTCCTTTATAACGTTTGTATCTCTACTACCTGGCATTACATTTTATGACACACATGACGGGCCCAACAAGGACTCATTTATGTCAGATCTGGTCATCATAACAAATGAGTTTGACACCACTGACAAACATCATGTCCTCCTGTAATCTCTCAGAGCCTTGAGTAGGTATGTCTCTCTTCCGCTTCTGCTTTTCATGGTTTTAGAATCCTGAGTTGCAAGCAAGAGTCAACCTATGGTTTGTTAACCTGCCATCAGACATCACAACAAATTGCAGTTTATTGAAGACTTCCTGGTCTGTCATGCTGGCAATGCATTAAGTACAAGGGGGGGGGGTGACTTTGACTTGTTCTGATTACATGCAGACTATCATGCATGCAGCCCAGGACTTGTGTAATGAATGGGATATGAGTGGCCAACTGACAGATTGGAGATGTCATCACAAAGTAACTCATTAAATAAATCTAATGGTTAACAGCGGTGAACTATGGCTTCGTTTCTGCTTCTGTTAAAGTTTTAGTAATATAAACTTTTTAAACAGGGCCTCTACTCTATGACTCAAAAAAGTCACATTCCTGGTTTGTTTTTTTCTTCTTCTTCATAGTGGCAGCTTGTTGTTACCTCATGTCTGTCCTCTTACTGGGTTCTAGCTCTTCCTCTCACAGTTAAAATTTTGCTTGCTAACAGCAGCTGCCAATAGCAGCATTTGGGACTTTGTGTGTAAATATTCCCAACATTTCTAATAGCTGAGGAAGGACTTTGTTTTCTTAATTAAAATTGAAAGTACACTTCACTGTTAAGCCTGGAAACATTTTGGACTATTTATTTAATTCAATTTTTATCCTGCCCTCCCTGCCTAGGCGGGCTCAGGGCGGCTTACATGGTCATGCAAATGAACACGTTATTGAGGAAGACTCAGCATGGGTTCTGTAAGGGAAGATCTTGCCTCACTAACCTGTTACAGTTCTTTGAGGGGGTGAACAAACATGTGGACAAAGGAGACCCAATAGATGTTGTTTACCTTGACTTCCAGAAAGCTTTTGATAAAGTTCCTCATCAAAGGCTCCTTAGAAAGCTCGAGAGTCATGGAGTAAAAGGACAGGTCCTCTTGTGGATCAAAAACTGGCTAATTAATAGGAAGCAGTCTTCACAGTGGAGGATGGCAAGCAGTGGGGTGCCGCAGGGCTCAGTACCGGGTCCAATGCTCTTTAACTTGTTCATTAATGATCTGGAGTTGGGAGTAAGCAGTGAAGTGGCCAAGTTTGCAGATGACACTAAATTGTTCAGGGTGGTGAGAACCAGAGAGGATTATGAGGCACTCCAAAGGGATCTGTTGAGGCTGGGTGAGTGGGCGTCAACATGGCAGATGAGGTTCAGTGTGGCCAAGTGCAAAGTAATGCACATTGGGGCCAAGAATCCCAGTTACAAATACAAGTTGATGGGTTGCGAACTGGCAGAGACTGACCAAGAGAGAGATCTTGGGGTCGTTGTAGATAACTCACTGAAAATGTCAAGACAGTGTGAGATTGCAATAAAAAAGGCCAACACCATGCTGGGAATTATTAGGAAGGGAATTGAAAACAAATCAGCCAGTATCATAATGCCCCTGTATAAATCGATGGTGCGGTCTCATTTGGAGTACTGTGTGCAATTCTGGTCACCGCACCTCAAAAAGGATATTATAGCATTGGAAAAAGTTCAGAAAAGGGCAACTAGAATGATTAAAGGTTTGGAACACTTTTCCTATGAAGAAAGGTTAAAATGCTTGGGGCTCTTTAGCTTGGAGAAACGTTGACTGCGGGGTGACATGATAGAGGTTTACAAGATTATGCATGGGATGGAGAAAGTAGGGAAGTCCTTTTCTCCTTTTCTCACAATACAAGAACTCGTGGGCATTCAATGAAATTGCTGAGCAGTCAGGTTAAAATGGATAAAAGGAAGTACTTCTTCACCCAAAGGGTGATTAACATGTGGAATTCACCGCCACAGGAGGTGGTGGCGGCTACAAGCATAGCCTGCTTCAAGAGGGGATTGGATAAAAATATGGAGCAGAGGTCCATTAGTTGCTATTAGCCACAGTGTGTGTGTGTATAGATATATATTTTGGCCACTGTGTGATACAGAGTCTTGGACTGGGTGGGCCATTGGCCTGATCCAACATGGCTTCTGTTTTGTTCTGTGCATGAGTATAGACATATAGTATGACATAAAAGCCACAAAACAGTTTAAAAACATAAAAAATGACATTGACTAGTAACCTCCCCTCAGAGAAATTCCTCCCCTGTGGTTCTCTATGTTAGAGTCATAGACTGTTAGTTAGAAATGACTTAGGCAGTAATCTAATCCAAACCCCACTGCAAGTTATGCAAGTTGACTACAGCATAACAGTATCTTCAACAGGTAGCCATTCAGACTCTTTATTTATTTATTTAGGATTTATATCCCGCCCTTCCCACAAGTGGCTCAGGGCGGCTCTGTTTAAAGTGACTCTGTTTAAAGACCTCCAGTGAAAAACAGCCCATCACTCCCCGAGGTGCTGAATAGCTCTTACCATTCGAAGGTTTCTCCCACCATTTAGCCAAAACCTACTTCTTTGCATAATTTCCACTCATTTATCCTGCCCTCTGGCAAACTATGCCTGGTAACCCTATACCCAAAAGTGTTCTAGATGAGATCTGACCAGTGCAGAATGTAATAAAACCATTACTATGATCTGGACACTATGCTTCTGTCAATGCAACCCCAAACTGCATTTGTAGTAGCCATATCACGCTGCTAGTTCATGTTTAGCTTGTGATCAACTAAGAGTACAATCCTATGTAGGATTATTCCAGTCTAAACTGGTTGATTTCAGGATTGCAGTGTAAGATCCCTAGATCCTTTCCACATGTACTGCTACCAAACCATGTCTCCCACATCCTATACTTGTGCCTTTGATTTTTTAAAAAAAGTTTTACCCAGGTATATTCTTGGTTGACGGTAGGCAAAGTCAGAACAGTGAATCAAAGATGAAAGCCCAGAGTAGTAAATCATACAGAGATGTAACAGGCAGCTTCTCTGAGAAAAGAAACATGTTAGCTATCTACAGTGGGAATGCTGGAGTGCTCCACTCTTATATGTAGGGCAGAATATCCCACCCCCAGGAGATGGAGATTTAAGCATGCAAAGTCAGTGCAGCGAGCATCCATCTCTTTTGGACTAGTAATCTCCCCTCAGAGAAGTTCATTCCCTGTGGTTTTAGCGTGCTCACAGACACCTCTTAATGTTTATTTCTTATAGCACACTAGTAATTGCTCTGCAACACACAACTGGAAGTTACTGGTATATGGTAATGGAATATGCTAAAGAGAAAAGCCTGAGGAAAATGAAAATATTTGCAGTTCTCAATAAAAACATATTGAAGAAGCCTGGCAATATATTCTTAAATGCTGTTGAACCTAATGGAAGACATGTTTGGGGTGAAAAAATGTGGAGACATTTAATGAGGAGCCTCACAAAAAATAATCTAGAAGGAAAATCACTTGCATTTTGTGACATGTGGCAGTGGTTCATAGAACGTTGTTGCTAGGTTCCTATCTTTGGCCTATCAGGGTAAGCATTGACAGATTAGCAGCAAATTATACCTGTAGGTGTCACTTTATTTACTTAGGATCACACTGTTAAGTACTTAAAATCCTGGCTTTGGTTTGGTATATAGTATTTGGTGTTTCTCACACTTTAAGAAAAAATGCACTAATTTCTAATCATATCTTCCAGAACTTGCAGCCTACAACTCTTAAGTTAGATAAATCTTGATGTCTCTTCTGGCGCACTCCCTGCATCCCTCATGTCTTTGCAGCACCACTTTTTTTAATTAGACATCTTTAGACCGGAATCAGATTTGGATTTGCATCTCCATGAAGGTCATAAACCATGCTTTTTGAAACCTTGCACCTTGACTGTTGATGATCCTGACTCATATCACTATTACAAGTGAAAATTAAGACTTAAAGAGTGACATCCTAAGTAAGGTGGGGCCATAAATTTTATTATCATCGATGTCCTGGCTCTCTTCCAAGGAGCATCATGGCACAAAGAGGGTTCCCAGCAACTGACCATATCCATGTCTTCTTGGCTTCAACAAGGTTACCACATCAAGACTTCACCCAAAGGACAGTAATGTCTAGTCAGCTGCTCGCCAAGGTTACAGGCACCTGTGTGCTTTATCTGAAATACTGCAGCTGGAAAGGTGAGAAATGGAACCTGTTACTTTCTTGATCAAGAAATGTCTTCTGTCATAAAAGCATGGGCCCTTCACCCCATGCATGCCAGTTCACTAGGTTAACTATTATGTGGAACTACCATAATTTTTCACAACAGTACATCTTGGTGGTAGGAAAGCTTAATGATAAAAATGTTTATCAGCTCCCAGGCAAGCTAGAAGACAAAATTTGGCACATATAATTTGTCCATAAGTAGTAATGGAGGTGGGAAATTCTTGGACTATTTGAAGACAACAAATCCTCTTCAAGCCCACTCCCCTCCCTTTCAGAATAGTTTCAGTAAATATATATCTGGAGATGATACTGTTATTCACCAAAACCAGATATGGGGCGGGCGGGGTGGAGTTGAGGAGGACAGGGTTTGCTGAGAGGAAGAGACATCATCAGAGTACAATGCCTTAGAGCCCACCCTCCAAAACAACCATTTTATCCACAGGAACGGATCTTCATGGCCTGGAGATCAATTACCGGGAGATCTCCAGGCCCCACCTGGGGATTGGCAAGCAAAACACTTAGTTGTTAACAGAAGTTGAGGAAACTTTCCCATCAATTTTTTTAATTCCAAAGAGAGGAAATTCAGAGACATTACTGAGGGTAATAACAGAAGTGTTTTCTCTCTGGGGAAAATACAACACTCCGACGGTCTCCCCACGCCCCCAACCCGGATCAGAGTGCTGATGTGGAACAGAGTAGAGGAAGAATAATCTTGCATATATTAAAGGTTAGGCTGAAGTATAGGACCTGTACGACGGAGGAAGGCAAATGAGTAATGGGGAAGAATCGTGCGGAGGGGACAGAGACTGTGGGGACGGGTCCTGGATAAAAATAATAAATTCGGGGATTCGACACCCCATAAAAAACGCCTTTCGGATCTCCACCTCCCCGTCATCTGAAGGCATCCTCCATTCCCGCCATGGTTTCTGCACAGTGAAACAGGAAGAAGGAACTTAATTCCTTTCCCCACATGTTGACGGGGGGAAAAAATGCCTGTAGGCGGGTTGTCACCCCCGCCCATCCCCCACCTCCCAGAACCGAGGTCTCGGATAGAGACGCGTGCTGGAGCAAGTCGCCGAGGGCACGCGGAGAGCCAATGGGAATCATTCTTTTGCGGGGAGCCAATGGGAGAGGTTGAGACATCCCCTGAAGTTGGGGGTGGACAGAAAGCGTTCCTATTAAGGAGGTGGCCCAACTTGCCCAGAAGGCTCTCGGCTCTCGTCCCAGTGTTCCTGGTGTTACACTTGCTTGAGCTAGCAAGATGACTACTATACAACAGGGACGGGTTGTGATTGTTGGCAGGTAAATTCCTTAACGCATTCGAGTACTTCTTGCGTCCAGTGCCTCGACAGAGGAGATTAAGAAATAATGCTTAATGTAGTAAGGAGCTCTGCAGATGGTGGAAGTTAAAAGCGTGTGTGAAAGGGGTAGATTCTGCCCTGACTGTAGGGTGCTTCCGTTGATGCCCGTGGGCTAATAAAAACCTTACATTAGCACCTGATGCTGCTGGTGTCTTAAAGGAATAACACCTCAATGCTGCTGGTGTCTTAAAAGAATAACACCTTAGTAACCTATTCAACTCACAACATACCACAGTGGAACAACAAAAAAAAACCCCCTGTGGTGTGTGTGTGTGGGGGAAACCATGTACACTTTAAAAAAATCATTTTTTAAAAACCAAGATTGCATATATCCATGCTTAGACAGGTTTACAAATAGGTTATTTATTTTTCTTTATAGTAACTTGTTGGCAATAAGAATGCCTTCATACTGCTGTATAATGTATAAAGTCGCGTTCAGCTTGAATATACGCATTCTTAAATATATAAATGTTTTTAGAAAGTGAGCAATAAACCATGTTTGTTGAAGTTTAAGCTGCAGTGTATCCAACTGTGCTGAGGTAAAACTGTTTTAAATGCGTCTTGCATATGCTTTTGTCTTAAACTGCTCTCATATGATATTTTCATTAGCTCTTCCATTTCTGTCAGTGAGCCAGCCTAATTCTTCAGATAAATAAGCACAAGCTTGTTCTCCACAATGGCTGCCCAAAGTGTACAGTTTAGAGGTGTGATGTGTTCAGAGCATGTGCAATGACTGTCATGTGACTTTGTCCCCTGTAGGAGCTAGGGGCTGCCCTCAGTTATGCATCAGTCACCAAAGGAATGCAGAGGGTAAGGTCTAGCCTTGCCTGAATGGTAGGACCAACTGGCCAAAGAACTGAAACAGCACAAATGGGAACACCTTAGTTAGCACAGGACAAAGGCCAATTCCTCCTGTGCCAGAAATGTATTGACAGGATACACTGTGGGACTGTGAATTCTAAATAAGTGATCAGACATATGGGGCTGCAAACTAATAGAAGAGGGACCTTTTGAATCTTAAGCTAATGAAAATGATATTCTGAATATTGAAAGTATTCTAAGAATAAAACAGTAATGGGGTCTGTATTATTAGTAGAATGGTCTCTGTTATTAGTAGAATCTAGCATGGCCTCTGTTCAGTTAATAACTTGTGTATTGTTAAATTGTTGAGGATAATAAAACTGTGTTAAGTACAACTGTGATTGTTTTTTTTTTAAAGTGGCAAAATATCAAACTCTGCATAATTCATACTGTTTAAATAATGCTTCATTGACCAATACATTTATGGTGGAAAAACTTTTTGTTCTTCTGAAGGAAAGTACAATACAGAGTCAAATCAAAGACTTTTCTAAGCCTCCATGTAGCGTAAGAAGTTAGTGTAGACTTTGAATTTTAATGAATTATATTAGTGAATTATAAGCTGTATGCAACAGAAGATGGAGTTAAACTGCCATTTTTCTGTTCTGCATTTACATAGTTCATAATTGCTGGTTTCTCAGTTCCATGAAGCATTGTGCAGGGCAATCCAATAATCTTAGTGGTCTTGATAGACAGCAGCATCAGACTGCAACAGAGCAAGAATCTATTTGCTTTTAAGGATCCACATTGTATTACTGTGGATTTTTCAGTTAATTTGGCTACATTTGTAATATAAAAATTACAAGTCCCTGTGCAAGCACTAGTCATTTTTGACTCTGGGGTGACGTCTTCTATGTTTTTCTCTCAAACTCAGTGGCTGCTCTCTGTTTTCCTGTCAGCTTTCTTTCCCCACCCTTGCTGTTTAAGGTTGGTTGGTTTTTTTTGTCATGGTTCCTGTGTGTGACACTGGTCATATGGCATTACTTCACTTTAGGCAATCCATGCATTGAAAACATATATTGAGAACTATGAATGCATGGCAAGTCTAACTACATCATGTTTAAATTATAAAAAGTAAGCAATGCTTCCCTGACTTGTTTGACCATTCTGAAACTCAGTTCAAGCAAGTAATGGATCCTTGGAAATTTGAACCATGGCCTGAATCCAAAGGATTCTTGTGCACATCCAAGAGATTTGAAATTGTATTAGTCAAACAGAAATTCCTCATTTGGTAGGGCAAACATAATTTGAAATGGATGCGAGTTTAATAGTTTGTGATATGCCATAGAAATCTGCCATTTAAACAAAAAAAGTCAGAAGTGCAAATGGACATGTCTAAATGACCTCTCTAGATCTTAGACTCATTGTTTAACTGGAGCTTCTAAATGCTTGAACTAAAGCTTGTAAATAGTTTATGATGAGTAAATCTCCTTAAGGCAGCCAAGGAAGTTAAATCTAGTAAGTTCAGTGAACTGTGTTCCTTCAAGGTTTTTAAAAAAAGACTTTACATTTGCTACAAATGCCTGCATCAGAATGTGTGGATAGATTGGGTAGAAATTGGGTTGGGGGGTGGGGTGGGGCGTTGCTCGGTAATGGCAGACGCAGAAGTTTGAGTGTGCTCCCACTTCCCCGAGGCTAAATCAAGCTGCCAATAACCTGACCCAGAGATATGCACAACAACAAGCGCCAGACAACTGCAACTAAGAGGAATGCAAGAACGCTAAAATCAGCAAAAGTCGAAGCGTTTTTTTAAGCCAGGAGAGCAGGGGAAGTCCCATCCCCCTTCTACCCCAGAAAATCTTAAAATGGCGCCTGTTGCGAAAGACGGAGAAAAGGAACAGTTACAGCAAGACTCAAATGTTCTCACGAAGCAAGACCTCAGAGAACTAAAAGATGACCTACGTACCTATATAAAAGAAGCGGTTGATGATGTTCTACAACCTGTTAACCAGCTAAAAACGGCAATGTCTGAAACGAATAAACTAGCTGAGCACACTACGGAGGTCAGCAAGACGGCGGCGTCCCAAATACAAAGTTTGCAAAGGTCGGAAAAAAATCTTACAGATAAGACTTTTGACTGTAGAAAACAGATGGAGATCTTGTAATCTTAAGCTAACAGGGGTGGAGAAGGACATTGATAATAAAGGAGACCTGGCAAGTTATATTTCTGTGTGGCTGGGAAAGGCTATTGGAGCGGAAGACGGGGTGGCTCCAGCCATTATTAGAACTTACAGACTGGGGGCCTTTGCTAGAGCACGGAGAAATAGGCCCCGTGATGTCTTGGTACAGTTCCTATATCCACAATCTAGAGACAAAATTCTAAAAGAAGCCAGAAAAACCGGAAGTCTCATACATGAAGGAAGGAAAATACAGGTCTTACTAGACCTCCCCACAGAAGCTATTCAGAAACGTAGAGCTCTTAATTTCTTTGCAAATAAACTCTTTACATCCAACATGTGATTCAGATGGAGTGCTTCTTCTAACCTATACATCTTTCATAACGGCTCTTTATTGGAAGCGTCAGACATTACTTCGGGAAGAACTCTATTGAAAGACTTGGGGATTGTACTGACACCAGAAGAAGCGACAATCTCCTCTAGAACCAATGAAAGCATATAACAAGTGTGACTCCAATATTTTTCTCCTGAAATCTTTGGGAAAGACAAAACTACTTAAAAGCATGCGGTTTGTGCAACATATATACGAATTTTGTTTGTTTTAATATATATTACCATTTACGGCGTTTGGGCAAGACTTACAGTATTATTAGACTTAAAACACAAGAACCTACTACATATGCTTGTACATTTGATGCTACAGTGCAGACAAAAAAGGCAAAGGTGATATGATTTGAAAGTGCAAATGAAGAAAGAAGGAACCTCATTATTTTATTTTAGTTATGAAACGTTATAGTAGGATGTATTGAATGTACATGTCATTAGAAATTGAGGATATCTAAAGAAATAATAGAGTTACTAGTAATTGATAGAATGTGTGAGGATGTGAATGAATGGAACATGGATGTATGAAAGGTAATAATATTTAGACTAGAGGTGAGGACTGATTGAGGTAATATAGCCATAAAGGAAAAAATGTTAAACTCATACCCCCTATTCTTTTTCTATTTTGTTTTGTTTCTTTTTTCTCCCCCCCCCCCATTTTAACTATTCTCACGAATAGATAACATATTAGCAAGTGTTAATCAAAGCTGATTTACTACATAGACTTAAATAATAATACAATTCATAGAGACAAATGTAAATACTATTAAGTAAAAATATCATATTACATAAATAACTGATTAGGTAAAGTGCTTATACATATATAAAGATCAGGAATGAATTAATTTGATAATTACTTATTTAGAGCTAGATTGGAATAAATTGATATAAGTTAATGATTAATTGTTCTCCCTCCCCCCTCCCCTTTCTGTTTCCTATCTTTCTCCTTTTTTCATGTCTGGCCTTCTCCAACCCGTTTCCCCTTTCTCCTTCTCTCTTCTTTAATTCTCCCCTATCCCCTCTGTATAGACGTGCATGTGTATTTTGATATTTGGAAGAGAAGGGTAAAGTAGAGAAATGAGACTGGATGGGAAATAAAATTGATATAGTTGGGTTGGTGTATTTATGAGTTGAATTAAAAGTGTGTATGGATTTATAGGTAGATGTAGAATGTATGAAAAAGAAACTGCATCTTTGATAGATCAAAGGGCATATATAAATATGATTTTGCCCCTTTCTAAAACAAAGGTGAAAAAGGAAGTACGACTTGGATAGTGGGCTTATGCAGCATTAACAAGTTAACACAATTAGTTAGGATCATTTAGAGCTACAAGATAACGAAGAAAATTAGAGAAATGTTGTAGAATTTAAGGAATACGACTAAGGTTATTATAAATGTTTGATGAGACTGATTTATATGGTTTTATAGAGTATTGTTATACTTAAGATATTATCTGAAAATACATATAAGATTACACAGTTATTAAAAGTTTAGTATCGGCAGTAGAAATACTTTTTTAAGAGAAAGGGAAGGTGGACTGCTCAGTGAAGTACGGTAACTTTTTTTTTTAATTCCTCCGCGGGCAAGGTGTTCTTTTCGGACAAGGAAGCTTATCTATAGCTTTCTCTCTCTCCCCATAGACAAGGGAAGAAATTCTGAAAACTATCCCTATTTAGGGAAACTACGTTCATAGTTTTTTGTTGTGTTACGTTATAATAAAGTTGTGTACTCTTAAATCATCCCAAAGATGTCACATATTTACAAGCTTCTTAGTTGGAACTGTAGAGGTCTTAATAACCCAGTTAAGCACAGACGACGACTTAATGCTATGAAAAGGGAGAGGGCAAATATAGTATGTCTTCAGGACACACATCTGAAAAATGCTAATGCAATTTTTTTTTCTTTAAATTGGTTTAATCAAAGCTACCAGGCTACAGGGACATCAAAGTCCAGAGGTGTAACAATTCTATTTTCAAAATCGGTACCTTTTCATTGCCAACAAATAAAATCTGATCCTAAGAGTCATTATATTTTTGTTAGAGGGGAGCTAGACGGCCAGCCACTTACAGTAGCATCCTTGTATGCCCCAAATGTTAATAATAATAAATAATAAAATTTTATTTATATCCTGCCCTCCGAGCCTAGGCAGGCTCAGGGCGGCTAACAACATATCCATACAATAGTTATAAAAAACTTTTAAAATCAGCATTAGTCTTAAAAACTATTCTAATTTACATTTAACAATAATTTAACAATAACAGTGGTATTTCTGGTGCTATTCTGTCAGTTAACATAATGGTGAAAATCACTTTTTAAAAGTGCTTTTTAAAAATGGCTTGTAAAATCCTGACCTTCACATATAACAGAACTTGGTGCCTGGAACAGATTCCTGGAGAACTCTGTCCTTTTGTCTTTGTTTTTAAACCAAGTTTCTATCCCTGTATAGTTACTGTCCACCTTCTTCCAGTTTGCATTATCAGCGAAATATTCTAGAGGGAGAAGAAAAGGGGCATGGTGGTAATAATTTCTTCATCTTGCTGCTATCACATATAACCTTCCAGCACAGTGTACAATCTTAAATTATGCCCAAACTACAATATCTGGAATTAGAGCAAGAAATTGACAGTTGATAAATTTTATGCAGATGCTCTTCAATAAGATTTGCATATTCTTTGAGCTCCAAATCTGAGTTTTCAGGATATAATGATTTTTAAAATTTTAAATGTAGTATTTATCATTACAATTGTAACAAGCCATATCAGGGGTCCCCAGCTTTTTTGAGGCAGTGGGCACATGAAAATCAGAAAGGGAAGTTAGCACAGCCACAAAGTGTCAGGGAATGAGATTATGCATAATTCTAATAACAAGTCTTCAGCATTTCAAGGAGAAGTTCTGTTTAACAGAATGGGGTTTTTTTGTAAAAATGAGCATATTGTTTGAGAATATTTTGTTGCTTATACATATTGCATTCACTGAGAAATGCTCATTGGCAGTATGTCAGATTTCCAGTGGCAAATCAAAACGTTTGCTGGCTCCATCTGCTGTCTTCTCATAATATGACCGGAGTATGGCAGCCTCAATTAAGTAATTTTAGCTTCTAGGGAGAATTCAGGATTGATTTGAACCCACTTACTTGTCTTTTTGGTGGTCCATAGTATCCATCAAACTCTCCTTCAGCACAACATTTCAACTTTCTTCCTGTCAGCTTTCTTCATTGTCTTAACTTTCACACCCTTATATTATAACAGGACATACTGTAGCATGAATTAACTTGATCTTGGTCTCCAGTGCTACCTCCTTAAAAGTTAACCTCTATGACAGTATAAAGATTGACATTTCATTAATAAATAAAATATCCACATTAACAATTAGAATATCCAAACTCAAAGCTACTTTCCAGGTTTAATCTCACTATTTCTCATTAATAAAGATGTCTGTTAGCAGGACTAGAAAAGATAGTTGAGATCCTAAAAAACCACTGCCAGTATTGAACAGAGGTCCTTCAGTGGCTATTTGGCACAGGGTATTGCTGGAACACTCTGTCTGGGGCAGCAATGTTCTGTATTCTTGGTGCTTGAGGGGAGGCAACAGTGGGAGGGCTTCTAGTGTCCTGGCCCCACTGATGGACCTCCTGATGGCACCTGGTTTTTTTGGCCACTGTGTGACACAGAGTGTTGGACCTGATGGGCCACTGGCCTGATCTAACATGGCTTCTCATGTTCTTAAGATAAGTGAGCTAGATAGACCAGTATCCTGACTCCATATCTCTTATGTTAAGATTGATATACGCTCATGCTCTTACATGCGAAAAGGCACTTGTATGTATTATGTTTGAGATGTGCATAGGAGAGGTTGCAGCTTCACAACATATACAGAATTTCTGACCAACATTGATATAAAATGGTCTTTGAACATGCAGTATAATGTAACCACAAAGTCTTATGAAGAGATAGTATTTTCATTGCTCCCTAGTGCAAGCCTCTGTCTAATAATCTTGGATGCTCCAAGAGCTTTTGAGCACAAGCCTGTTTTGCTTTGTAATTAGCTAACTGATTGTTGGTCCTGTCTTCCATTGTCTCAAAAGAGGACTTGAACCGCCCTTACTAATTATGATGATGTTTGTTCCTCCTTACACTCCAACAAGATGGTTATATAAACTAATATTCTTTTATCAAAGATTTCAGGTTTTCACGGCTGGTAACATCATTAGGGATTGTAGAATCTTTCGGGCTCAAGTGCCGTGTTCTACTGGAGAAAGTTTTTCTTCCAGACGTTTCGTTCTCGGCTGCGGAGAACATCCTCATTGGCGTTGCAGCCAGAGCAGGCGCTCTGACCTTCTTGGCTGCTGTGCATCACTCAATTTTTTTTTCTCACTAGTGGACTCATTGGATGCAGCTGGGCCATGGTGTTTGCTTCTGGTGGTTACCAAGTGAAACTTTATGATGTTGTTCAAGAACAGGTAACAAAAGGCCTGAAAAAAATCAGGTGAGTCATCTGATTTTCTTTAGCTTAGGATAATCAATATTAACTTACTGTATGATTATTGGGTTTGATTTCCAATTCCACATAGGGTGAAATCATAAATAAACAATGCGGATTTTAGAGTAGATTCAAAGAATATGAAGCTGTCTGAAAAGGGTTAGTTTGTAACTAAGGTTCTCAAATAGGGTAACTGTGCAATGTCTCTGTGTTTTGGATGTTAATTTATCAAACTACTTTTCTGCGTGTAGAAGTTCTTGCTCTTAATCTTTAACATCCTACCTCTTTATAGTAGTAAAAAAACTGTTCTTATGATTGTTTAGAATTTGTGTGTTGCCTGTGGCTATCAAAATACTTGCTAAAGCCGGAATTCATAGAATACCAGTCTCTGGAGCTTCCATATGAGCAAGCCAACTAAGCAAGATAGTAGCTATGAAATAATAGATACATTGGAGTGGAAACTGTAAAAAAAGTAATAGGCATGTATCAATCAGGGATAGGATTGATAGAGGAGGAGGTTGTCAGCTGGAGGAAAAAAATAATTATCCACGGTGTTTCTTTTCTCCCATTAAACAATGCCCCCATAAAACACCTTGTTTTCCCTTATCTATGTATGCTAGAAACTTGTTTCTTTCTTGAAATTACAGCTGTAGTTTCTCGTACGTTCAGCACTGATTTTTCTAAAAAACTAGAATGGTGCCCTGCAGTACAGTACTATGTGGGGCTACCCTTCTAAGCCCATAGAAGCATAGCTTTGCTTAAGAGTGCATTTCCATTGCACTACAGTTGCAGCAATTAAGCATTTATAATGAGTAAAACAATTCCTTGTCTAAATTGCCATGTTAGAAAGCAAGAATAAACATGAATAAAATCAGTGATTGGATAAGCATATGGAGCAGAGGTTTATCAGTGGCTATTAGCCACAGTGTATTGTTGAAACTCTGCCTGGGGCAGTGATGTTCTGTATTCTTTGTGCTTGTGGGGGGGGGGCACAGTGGGAGGGCTTCTAGTGTCCTGGCCCCATTGGTGGACCTCCTGATGGCACTTGGGTATTTTTGGCCTCTGTGTGACACAGAGTGCTGGACTGGATGGGCCACTGGCCTGATCCAACATGGTTTCTCTTATGTTCTTAACATTCCATGCGTAAACTGCTTCTTTCAGCTAGATACAGCTCTTTATGAGATATGTTAGAATGACAGTCGGTGTCGTCGGAGATTGAATATTGTGTGACAGCCTGGTCTAATTTGTGTAACGGTTGACTTGCATCTTTGTATGAATTATCATCCTCCTTCCAAATCTAAAGCCATTCAAACATGCCAATAAGTAGTAAGATGTAAGCCTGTGCATGTATCTGTTTGCTCCAGGGTGTGTCAGCCTGTTTTGTCTCAAATGAGGGAACATCCGAGGAATATTTCTTCCTGCTTCGTGTTCTCCGTGCATCACACTGATAGACTTTGGACCTGTGCAGATATATGACTAGGAAACTTCTAGAACTAACTTCTGGGTTCAAAAATAACCTCCCTTGAGATATGCAGTTTTGTGTAGTCCTTGCCCACAGGCAATTAGAAGAAGATGATATTGGATTTATATCCCACCCTATACTCTGAGTCTCAGAGTGGTCACAATCAATCTCTCTCTCTCCCTCTCTCAACTGGGATAAAAGCAAACTATGGTGTGACTGCAGTAGCAGCCCTGGAAAAGGAAGCAGGAGAAGGAAGTTGTTGGTGGGCCAGATCTGAGCCCTGCGGTGGGGCTAGGAGAGTTGTTACACAGCAGCTGCCCCTTCAAGGACAACTCCTGTGAGAGTTATGGCTGACCCAAGGCCGTTCCAGCAGGTGCAAGTGGAGGAGTGGGGAATCAAACCCAGTTCTCCCAGGTAAGAGTCCACACACACTTAACCGCTACACCAAACTGACTCCCTTAGGTTCTCTCTTTCTCTCGCACACACACAAAAAAACAAAAACAAAAAACCTGGGATAAAAGCAAACTATGGTGTGACTGTAGTAGCAGCCCCGGAAAAGGAAGCAGGAGAAGGAAGTTGTTGGTGGGCTGTAAGTTTGACATCCCTGGTTTAGGCAGTCTCCTTAAGTAATTAAAAAGTTCTGTATGACATTTCAGCAGTCACAACAAATACTGGTATCTGGGTTTCTCTCTGTCTTTAAAATATTTGAGAGTTAGTATAGTGACTAACATATGTGAACATAGGTATTCCTGAGGAGCAATCATGGCTTAGAGTTGAAGAGTATCAGCTTTGTATGCAGAAGGTCCCAGGTTCAGAATGCCAGCCAGTATGACTCAGTATGAAGCAGCTTCATGTGTTCAAATTGCATCTCCCATCATGAACTCACTAAAGCTGCATTAAGCCAGGATGTCTGCAAACTCAGCTTGTTGTCAGGCTCACATGCACACCTTGTTCCTTTCCTTTTTTGAGAATCCCTAGCAACTGACTCCACTTATTGTGATGTACAAATGCAGGTATGCAGATAAAGCAACATTAGTGGTTCTCCACCCCACTGCAGACCAGGATTCCAAACCCTGCTAATGGGAAGGGTTGTGTTGAAGAAAGACACCAACTAAGTAACACTTGAGTGCCACATCATTCTTTCTGCCTTAGTTGCTGTCTGCTGTAATACGGGAACAATGATAATGATCTACTTCATAAGGCTGTTATAAAAACTAATGAGATCATGTGTTGAAGCATTCTGAACCTTTTTAGAAGTAGTAAATAAATGCATAATGAAGATAAGAGGGCTACAGTAGCCACTCTGGTTGAGGATTTGTGATAATTCCATCATGAGTTCATGAAGTGACACTTCCCCTAACACTGGGCGTTTTCGCACTGACCTTAATCGGCAGCAACGCCCCTCTTCACCGCGCAGGATCTGTGCGGATTTTGCACCAATTGCCGCGGAGCACCCGGAAAAGCTGCAAAGTCCCGCGGCTTTTGCGGCGCAAATGGAAACCGCCCAAAACCAGTTTCCGTTTGCGCTGCAAAAGCCGCGGGACTTTGCGGCTCTTCCGGGTGCTCCTTGGCAATTGGTGCGAAATCCGCGCAGATCCTGCGCGGTGAAGAGGGACGTCGCTGCCGATTAAGGTCAGTGCGAAAATGCCCACTGTTTCATTTCAGCACAAAATTTTCAATTTGCATACTTCCAAATACATCAGCAAAAGTTTCAGGTGTGATGTGATGCAACATGGTCTTGTACAGCCAAAGTGGAACAGCAGCATAGTTGTGGAGAGAGATTCCACAAGCAGCCTCCAGCTTCTGAGTCCTTGCCCCACCCCCAACCCCCAAACAAGAATGTGTGTTTGGTTTTTCCTTCTTCTTTTTCCTTGTTGTTAATCTCTCTGGCTTAGTCTTAAGTACAAGACAAAATCTATTGTTGAACAAGCATGTCACCGTAACAGCTTAAACAGACTGAGCACCTGTTTACTTTGATTTCCCTGTCTGCAATATAAGGAAGTGTTTTCATTACCTGTGGTTGCTCTCTTTTGGCTTCCATTGAACTTGTAAAGGTAGTCCCCTGTGCAAGTACCAGTCGTTTTCAACTCTGGGGTGGCGTTGCTTTCACAGCGTTTTCACGGCAGACTTTTTACGGGGTGGTTTGCCATTGCCTTCACTAGTCATCTACACTGAACTTTTACCAACATGTAAATGTTTCTTAGTATAACTAAGGAACAAAAGCTTGTGCTTCTGGTTATATGCTGTGAAGCAAAAGGTCAAAGTTTTATTTGAAGTTCTGAAATAAATATTTTTTTTCAAGAGGGGTAGTGGATTGCACTAAAAATAAATGGGACATATATGATGCCTTATAGACATTCCAGCATAAATTTTTGTGGACTAAAATCCAGTGTATCAGATACATGTAGTGGTCCTTCCTTGGCAAACCTGTTAATGAGGTTATGGGGGAAAGGCTTACATACAGCAGTTTAGAGGACTATAAAACACACAAAATACAGGAAAACCAAGTTTGAGTGCAGTGGTACCTTTAAGACCAACAGAGTTTTATTTACAGTATAAGCTTTCTTAAGCATAAGCTTTACCTGGAAGAACCCACTTCATCAGATACATTGAAACAATTTTCTCAAGGTTTACATATGGGGGTGGGTGGGATGAGGAGTTGTGTAAGAGCTGGGCAATTATAGCCGAGATTGGATGTAAGAAAGATCCATGAATGACTGTAAGTTAGCATACAAATACAAGAGTTAATAAACAGATGTGGGAATGAGATTTGAGTCTAGTGGCACCTACAAGTAATTTAAAGTCCAATTCTGGGTCCAATACAGGTAAGACATAACTATGTAAAATTTAATTGCAATTGAGAACTGTACAAAGACAGTTCACAATCTTCCTAGCTTTAATAATAAAACCTTTTGAACATTTAATATTGGTGTGCACTATCTAGAGCAGGGATGTCAAACATATGGCCTGCAGAGCTCAGATCTGGCCCACCAGCATCTTCCTTCTTCTGCTTCCTTTTCCAGGACTGCTACTGCAGTTGTAGCATAGCTTGCTTTTTTCCCAGTTCCTTCAGTGGCTCTTTACTTCCTACCTCTTGCCTCCCTGCCCCCCTCACAGCTCCCTGGAGAGCCAGTTTGGTGTAATGGTTAAGTGTGCGGACTCTTATCTGGGAGAACCGGGTTTGATTCCCCACTCCTCCACTTGCACCTGCTAGCATGGCCTTGGGTCCGCCATAGCTCTGGCAGAGGTTGTCCTTGAAAGGGCAGCTGCTGTGAGAGCCCTCTCCAGCCCCACCCACCTCACAGGGTGTCTGTTGTGGGGGAGGAAGGTAAAGGAGATTGTGAGCCGCTCTGAGACTCTTCAGAGTGGAGGGCGGGATAGAAATCCAATATCATCTTCTTCTTCTTCTTCCTCAGTGGCCACTTAATATGGGAGAGATTCAAAGACAACTCCCCCCCTGGATTTTCAACTGGAGAGAGAAGGAGGGAAAGTTGAAGTCCCATGGCAGCTTTAAAACCAACAATGTTTTATTCCAGGTATAAGCTTTTAGAGCCAGTTTGGTGTAGTGGTTAAGTGCATGGACTCTTATCTGGGAGAAACGGGTTTGATTCCCCACTCCTCCACTTGCAGCTGCTGGAATGGCCTTGGGTCAGATATATCTGTTGTAGGAGTTGTCCTTGAAAGGGCAGCTGCTGTAAGAGCTCTCTCGGTCCCACCCACCTCCCAGGGTGTCTGTTGTTGGTGGAGGGGCGGGGGGGAGATTGTGACCACTCTGAGACTCTGAGATTCAGAGTATAGGGCGGGATATAAATCCAATATTATCATCTTAATAGTGTGCAAGCACAATTCTTCAGATGGAGGGAGGTTGGATGGATTTTTCTGACAATTACAATTTACATTGAGGAAATTATTTTGTCTTATTCTGAAAGAGTTTTTTGCAATAGATTGGATTTCTCCGTTTCTATCTGGATTCATATTCTTTCAAAAAGACCCTGATTAGGAATTAGAACACTTGGATTGGTCATATCTTGGAGAGTGGAGCAATTTCAGATGCCAAATGATAATAGCACACATTGGTAATGAGAAAGGGAAACCAACTCTCAGTTCAGTCCTGGAGGACTCATAGTCTTGAGCTTCATTATCAGCAGTCTCTCTTTTTAACCTCCCTTTGAAATTCCTTTGTAAGAGCACTGCTACTCTTAGGCCAACAACTGAGTGTTGTGGTTTCTAATGTCACACGTATGTCCATTTATTTTTGGAATCCTCCTGGATGGAATTGAGACCTAGGTTTCCTGCCTCATTAGCAACGCTGGTATTTCCATGCCTACTACCCCTCTACATGTCACATCTAATCCAATCAAGCCTGCTATTGTGATTCACCTGCTATTGCCATTTGACATCTGAAATCACCTTTATAAAGTTTATTTCTCCTGTTCCTTATGTTACATTTTTTGGCACGGAAGGCATGGCCTGACAAAGTGACATTTATGTCAGATATGGCTCTCAGAACAAATAAGTTTGATACCTCTAAAAGAGTCAGTTTGGTGTAGTGGTTAAGTGTGTGGGCTCTAATCTGGTAGAATCGAGTTTGATTCCCCACTTCTTCATATGCACCTGCTTGCTGACCTTGGGTCAGCCAAAGTTCTTGCAGAGCTGTTTTCTCAAGAGCAGTTCTTTGAGAGTTCTCTCAGCCCCACCTACTTCACAGGGTGTCTTTTGTGGGGAGAGGAAGGAAGGAAAATTGTAAGCCAGTCTGAGACTCCAAGTGAAAGGCAGGATATAAATCCAATCTCTTCCTCTTCTTTTTTTTCTTCTGGGGGGGGGTGGGGGGGGGAAGATGTGTATGAGTGGTCTCAATTAAATTTAGGACTTACCAGCTAAGAAGTAGCATTTTAGTTAAAAAGTTACAATATACTGTACTTTATCTGTGAGACTAATACTTTGCCTTAAAACTATCTATTCTAATTTGAATTTCATCCACCCCTCCTGTATTTGGCAGCGTTAAACAACATTAAAAACAAATATTGTGCTTGCTTTAAAAACAGAAATCTGCCCACACTGGACCCCTGGTGATAGAATACTTGGAACCAGGAACACTGTATAGATAAGAACATAAGAGATGCCATGTTGGATCAGGCCAATGGCCCATCCAGTCCAACTCTCAGTCACACAGTGGCCAAAAAACACACACACAAAAACAGGTGCCATCAGGAGATCCACCAGTGGGGCCAGGACACTAGAAGCCCTCCCACTATTGCCCTTCTAAGCACCAAGAATACAGAGCATCACTTGCACCAGACAGAGAGTTCTATCTATACCTTGTGGCTAATAGCCACTGATGGACCTCTGCTCCGTATTCTTATCCAATCTCCTCTTGAAGCTGTCCATGCTTGTAGCTGTTGCCACCTCCTGTGGCAGTGAATTCCATGTGTGAAGTGTGTTGATTTTCCTCATGTTGTTCTAGCTGTGCTATGGGTTTACCTTTGCAGATGTGTGACTGTCCCTGTGATGTGTGGATTTCACAACCCTGATAGGATATTCTTCATACTAAGCCCCATTACTGCGTGCATTGAGGCATGTGTGTTTTCCAGACCCACTTCTATATGAAAGCAGTCTTACTCTTCAGATGAAGTCTCATTCCTATACTGGCTAGCTTAGATTTAATGCTAGCTGAAACAAATGTCCCAAGAAGCAGTACTTAGAGTTTGTATTTTACATTCTTTAACCAGCCTGAAGCAAGTCATTGGGAAGGTAAAAATGCATTGGCACAATTTTTAAAAAGTTAATCCTGTAATGCCAAACCACTGAACTTCTGTTCAGCAGCTGCCTATAATGAAATTAGCAATGCCAGCCTCCCAAGATCTAACAACCTTAAAAACCCAGTCTGAGCAATGATTGACGCACTACCACTAATGATCCTTGAGTAAATGATGAAGTACTTCTGTGAGTTTGGAAGTTTAGAAGAGGCCAAGTATCAAGGTAAGGTAATTGGCCAGTATAAATGAAAGAGGGATTCCAGGCAACAAGAGTAGTTAATTACCTACTCAGATGGAAGGGAAAGAGCATGTGGACGGGGGAGAAGTGGGGGAACATAAAAAGATTAAGGTGAGACAGAGAGAGTTACCAGTTCTTGGACCAGTGGAGAAATTTAATAGTAGTGGAGTAGGTCCAAAAGGCTGGGCAGCTAGTAATCCAATAGGGGAAGGGAAGGGCCACAGTTTGCGTGCTGCTTCAGCTGTTCACAAGAGTAAGACATACAGTCTTGGCTCAGACAAAACTACACCCTGGAGAAAGATTCTGTCCTCAGTTACAGGGTAAGTAGGGAAGGTCCAGAAAGAAAATAATCTTTTCTTTCTCAGTGGTAGTGCAGGGGGGAGGCCAAGTGTGTGCCTTCTGGCTATGTAAATGAGAGGATGGCTCTTTTTGGATACATGTGTTAATTCAAATAGGGGGAAATGGGCTTTTGAATTTGGTTGTGATTTCTTGGAGAAGCAGTGGGTATGCTTCTGCTGATTATATCAGTTCATAGGGTTGCCAGCTGCCACTTGGGAAGTACCTGGAGATTTTGGGGGTGAAGTTTAGGAAGGGCAGTGTTTGGGGAGGGGAGAATGCCATAGTGTACTGTCAGTAGTAGTCCTTTTCTCCAGGGGAACATCTCTGTCACTTGTAGACTACTTAAAATTTCAGGAAATCTCCAGCCACCACCTGGAGATTGGCAGTCCTATAATGATAATGAAAAGCACCGTTAATGACTACAGGAAGGGTCTCTTGTGGCAATAAGATTGCTGGAGTTTCCAGACTGTGGTCTGGTCATCCCTGAAGGCTGGTCTGTGTGGGTGAGTGAGGCAGTGATTCAGTTGTGCCCTTGTGCACTCCCATTCAATGTGATCTCATCGGGTGCTTCCGATTCTCCCCTTCATCTCCTGCCTGACAAACGGCAGTAGTGAAAATTAATAAAACTTATAACTCCGTGTACTTTTTTCCTGTTTTTAAAATAGCGAACAGATGAAAGAACTTGAAGAGATAGGAATGTTGAAAGGAACACTGAATTCAGAGCAGCAGCTCTCTCTTATCAGTGGCTGCACAGATTTAAAAGCAGCAGTAGAGGGCGCTATTCACATTCAGGTGAGTACGTCACACAGTCAAGGATCCTGCCTGCGGCATGGACCGTTGCAGTAAGCAGCTGCAGTTTATTAATCCCATAAACATGTGCGTCATATATGTATTTCATTCAGGTCTGGCTACAGATAAAATTGAAAATACTTACACCTTTTTTATAAACAAAACCTCAGTTTCCCTTTGAAGCAATGATTAATTTCATTCCAGAGATATTTGTGCCCTGGCTAATGCACAACGGAACAAAAGAGGAAAGTGAGTTCTTTGCCTTCTGCTTTTTTATCTTCTGTGATCTAAACAATGGCTTGGATCTCATGAGAAATTTATGGGAATAGAAGGGTGGGTGCTTCTGGGGATGAGCCAGTGCTCAGTGGTAGAGAGGGATCAAACTCAAATCCGTCTTATACTGAATCAGACCCTTGGTCCATCAATATTGGCAACAGCTTTCCAAGGTCTCACATAGGCCGTTTTCGCACTCACGTTTTACTGGCGCCACGACCCTCCTGACGCCGGCGAATCTGCATGGATTTCGCACCAGAAGCGCCGGCGCACCCAGAAGCGCCGGCTACTTCCGTCGCTAAGCCAGCGCAAACGGAAATCGCAAAGATGCAGGAAAACGTTTGCGCTGGCTTAGCGACGGAAGTAGCCGGCGCTTCTGGGTGCGCCGGCGCTTCTGGTGCGAAATCCATGCAGATTCGCCGGCGTCAGGAGGGTCGTGGCGCCAGTAAAACGTGAGTGCGAAAACACCCATAGAGATCTTTCACATTACCTACTGCTTGATCCTTTTACCTGGAGATACTGGGGATTGAAACTGGGACTTTATGCATTCAAAGTAGAGGCTCTGCCACTGAGCTGTAGCCCCTTCCCATCTGCTTGGCATGTAGAAGGTTCCTGGTTGAATCCTCCACAGCTCCAGGTAAAAGAACAGGTAGTAGGTAGCCCCATGGCGCAGAGTGGTAAAGCTGCAGTACTGCAATCGGAGCCCTCTGCTCACGACCTGAGTTTGATCCCAGCAGAAGCTGGTTCAGGTAGCCAGCTCCAGGTTGACTCAGGGCGTTTTCGCACTGACCTTAATCGGCAGCAACGTCCCTCTTCACCGTGCAGGATCTGCGCGGATTTTGCACCAATTACCGCGGCTTTTGCGGCGCAAATGGAAACTGGTTTTTGGCGGTTTCCATTTGCGTCACAAAAGCCGCGGGACTTTGCGGCTCTTCCGGGTGCTCCGCAGTAATTGGTGCGAAATCCGCGCAGATCCTGTGCGGTGAAGAGGGACGTCGCTGCCGATTAAGGTCAGTGCGAAAACGCCCTCAGTCTTCCATCCTTCTGAGGTCGGTCAAATGAGTACCCAGCTTGCTGGGAGGAAAGTGTAGATGACTGGGGAAGGCAATGGCAAACCACCCTGTAAAAAGTCTGCTGTGAAAACATTGTGAAAGCAATGTCACCCCAGAGTCGGAAATGACTGGTGCTTGCACAGGGGACTATCTTTACCTTTTAGTAGGTAGAAGTGGAAGACCTCAGCCTGAGACACTGGAGACCCATTGCCAATCTGAGTAGACAGTACTGACCTTGATGGACAGATGGTCCATGTGCTCTCTTCTGCTATTTTTCTCTTTGCTCTTTTATTAAGTCATCATCTCTACCTCCATAGAATCATAGAGTTGGAAGGTGCCTCCAGGGTCATCTAGTCCAATCCCCTGCACAATGCAGGAAACTCACAAATACCTCCCCCTAAATTCACAGGTTCTTCATTGCTGTCAGTTGGTCATCTAGCCTCTGTTTAAAAACATCCAAGGAAGGAGAGCCCACAACCTGCTGAGGAAGCCTGTTCCACTGAGGAACCGCTCTAGTGGTCAGAAAGTTCTTCCTAATGTTGAGCTGGAAACTCTTTTGATTTAATTTCAACCCATTGGTTCTGGTCCTATCTTCTGGGGCCACAGGAAACAATTCCACACCATCCTTTAGATGACAGCCCTTCAAGTACTTGAAGGTGGTGATCATATCATCTCTCAGCCGCCTCTTCTCCAGGCTAAACATGCCCAGCTCCTTCAATGTTTCTTCATAGGACTTGGTCTCCAGACCCCTCACCATCTTTGTCGCCCACCTCTGAACCCGATCCAGCTTGTCTATATCCTTCTTAAAATGTGGTGCCCAAAACTGAACACAGTACTCCAGGTGAGGTCTTACCAGAGCAGAGTAAAGCGATACCATCACTTCATGTGATCTGGACACTATACTTCTGTTGATACGGCACTTCCTTTTCTTGTTGCTCTTAATTTGTATGACAGACTTCCTAGGGAAGAACTTAAGAATGTTGAAAGTGCCACTGTCCAGTTTAACACTGAGCCACACACCTGGTACTGTTAGTAAAATGGGACTGATAGTGGAAGAGAGCCATTTTAAAAAGGCATGTATGTATTAGCTAAAGTACTTACTGCATTTCCTGCATCTTGCATTTAAATACAGTATCTCATCTGGGTATCACATGTGTCAGTGATCCCAAAAGCAAATCAGAGCACTAATAGCCGCCCTGAACCTGTTTCAGCGGGGGGGGGGGGGGGATATAAATTAAAAATTAAAAAAAAATATTATTATTATTATAGTGATTGTTTTGAACTTGCGTTCAGAGTACAAGATGTGAGTAGCTGACTTAAATATTTGAGAGTGTTACTAATCAATGTTTTCTGCACTGAGGCATGTCATGGTAACTTCACTCTAAGTCTGCAGTTGTGTCTTTCACCTAAGATGGAGCAAACCGAATGTGGCACAGCATTCATCTGATTTGGTAAAAAAAGCAAGACTAAGTTTTCAAGTTGCACAGAGACCCCCTCCTCCTGGAACAGTTTGGTAAATTGAAAAATAATCTCCCCATGGAGGTACATTGAACAGTAAATGTAGCACAGACAGCAGTTACAATTGCATTAAAAAAAAAAAGTAATGCAAAGAAATCCAGCCCTCCACAGCACTTTCCACTCTCTACAATAATGTGCAAGGCAGCTCCATTAAACAACTATAATTACCTTAGATATCAGAGAAGCCTTTGAGCAAAGTAAATCTGACAGGCCTCCTGAAAAGAAATGTAAAGAGCTGTTGTAACTTGCTGTGTAGCTTCAGGCTAGCCATTCCAAACACCTGTGACCACAAAAGGAAAAAAACCAATTTCTTGTAGCAGCCAGGTAAATGGAACAGTGTGTGGGTGTGGGGGAATATTAAGAAGTTCTAAGATGGTGCAGAGGTTCATCTTGAATCGGATCAAGAGTATCTTTTTAAAATCTGACTGCGAAACATCTAGCCATATAGATGGGTAAGAGGCCAGAAAATGATGTTAACAAAATATTTAAGTAAGCAAAAATTTTCAGTTTTTGCTTTAGCTCTTAGATGTTCATGTGTGTATTTAAGGAAGTGAGTTTTGACCCACACAAGCTTATCCCCTTGAAAATGTTGTTATGCTATAGAACTTGAATTTTGCCATGTGTGTGTGTATCTTCTGAAATGTTTTGTGTGCCCAGTGGAGGGAGCCAGTGTGCTGAAAAGCCCGTTAAAGAGCCATCACTTTAACTTTTTTTTTGAAGCTGAGCCGCTTCCCAGCAGACTGTTTTTCAAATTAGGGTTCTGGGTGGGCAGTGAGTCCAGGCATGGGCATAATCATCTGTTATTCCATCCCTAACAAGCCCTGAAGTGGCTAAGTTAGAGCCGCTGCCATAGAGAACATGTAAGAATTCACATTGGTGGCTATCTTAATGTTTTTTATTTGGTGTCTGTATTGACACAGTAGTACACCCATGCAAAATATGTATTAAATTTTAAAAAAGCAAGGCAAACTTTGACCAAGTATGTACTTGCTAAGAAGACATGCTGTCTGGACGTACCCTGGAGTGGTCATAAAATAAAGTGTGTAATGTAAATGCTTTGTTGGGGATGTAGTCTGTCCTCCCAGTTGTCCCATGTTTGAAAACATCAGCAAAGAATTTTAAGAATCTCAATTGCACGGTGTTTACAACTTTCCAATGTACTTAAAATATAAAATTTGGAAAGCTGCCCAAAGATTTGTGTCCTTTGTTATTAGTAACTTTTAAAGTTTGTTTTTCCTTCACAAGAAACAGTAATCTGTCCCACTTTATAGCTGTAAAATATTCAGGTGGGTCCAGACTTCTGGTTGTGCTGATGGAAAGTGCTTTTGCACAGGTCTAGTTTCAGCTCCAGCTAAATAGGAAGGGGGAACTGGCAGAAATCTCCTTCCCACTTGTACATGGGAAGAGAGAGGGTGGAATCAGTTCTGCTGGTTTGAACAAAATAAATGGGTTATCAATGTAAGAAAAGCACAAATGTATTTTTTTTAAAAAAAAACAATGCTATTGAAAGTTGCTCCCTTTCCCTTGCCGGGGCAATATAAGATATATTGATTCTCAAAAATCAGCAGTTTTCATTATACACGTTTGCATTTTGCTCCTGTTTAAAAGATTTATCAGTGGCTATGATTAGTAAAGACTCAGAGTTATTCAGTTAGTAAAATCTGGCTACTTAGTTAACTTCGTAGTTGCTTCATTCATGTCTTATTCTATTTATTCCAAATATTTGTATCCTATCTTTTTCCATGCTGTGAAACATAAAGAAGCTTTTTACATAATCAAACTACTTAACAGTAGTTTCCCCAGAATCATTTTTCCAGCATAAATAGCAAATTAATAAAATCAACTAGTCTACTGAAGCATAATTTAGTCCAACAAAGTCTACTCTTTATTACTAGTCGATGAAAAGAGCTGAGCCTAAGTAAGACTTTTTTCGAAGGCTGGCTTGACAAAATGCAAAGCCACTCTTAAGTGTAAATGTTTTCCTTCTATTACAACATGTTTACCTGCGCTCATGGTTTATTAGAGGTGAGGAAGCCATAAGCCTGGGAGTTGGAGCTGTGCCTCTTGACCTGATTTCTGTTCAGCTGCCTGAGTCATATCCATGCAGCTATTTAATTTCACTCCCACTACAGTACTGACTTGCACTGTGTAATGTACCTTGAGTCTCAATGAGAAAGGTGGACTGTAAACATAAATACACACACACACACACATATTCTACTTTATTCTAATCTCTCTATATATTTCATTCTACTTTAGCATGAAGGCCCCTCCCACTCCAGAGCTAGTCTCTGATTATGTCCATTAAAAATCTTAAGAGCCTGTGTGTGTGTGTGTGTGTGTGTGTTTAGGCTCTTAAGATTTTTAACGGACATACTCAGAGACTAGCTCTGGAGTGGAAGGGTCCATTATGCTAAAGTAGGATATTACTAGATGAACATCAAACTGCAGAGAGGGAATAATCCAAGTATGACTGAGGACAAGGTGTTCATACTTGGATGCATGCGCTTTTGCTTATGTTTTTTGTATGATCTGCAGTCTGATTGAAACATACTACTAAGCCCCACTGCCTGTATTGAATTCCTTTCTTTTAATCAATGGACATTTTAAAACATTCTTTAACCGACCTAAAGGCAGTAATTAAGAAGGCAAAAATGCATTGGTGTCATCAACAGAGCCGGATTAACAATTAACCAAGTTGGCACTGGCCTATGGGCCCCTATGCCTTTAGGCGCCCCGGGCCAGCTTTTCCCCACAGATTTCCCCTTCTTGCAGCCCTCCTAGCCTGCACATGCAGCCAGCAACTGAACTGCTCTTTGCCAAGTGTGCCTGGTGCGGCTGCTGCTGGCATTGTCACCAAGTTTGCCTCTTTCTGCCTCTCCCCTGCAGCTTAGTAAAAGGGGCTTTTAAGAAGGTGCCTGCAGGCTGCAGTGGGAGCTGAGGGCAGTGGGGTGGGTACTCAGACTCTGAGATAAGTTGCAAGCCCCCCCCCCCCCCCAAGATTTCAGTTGCCTAGGGGCCTCCACATGATTTAATCTGGCACTGGTCATCAAGTCACGTAAGGGTTTTCAAGACAAGAAATATTAAGAGGTGGTTTGCCATTGCCTGCCTCTATGCAGCAACTCTGTATTTCTTTGGTGGTCTCCCATCCAAGTACTAACCAGGCTTGACTCTACTTAATTTCTATGAACTGATGAGACGGGGCTAGGTTGGGCCCTCCAGGTTAGCACATTAGCACATTTTCTTTTCTAAACAGTTAATGCTACAGTGTAAAGCCATTAAGCCCTTGTTCAGCAGCTGTCTGTAAAGGAATAAGCAAAATCCATCTTCACCATTTGGAATCATCTTAAAAGACCTTTTGAAGTATTATGGTAGTACCTGCAGAACAGCAGCCTTTTTGGGGATAGCGGGCCTGGGGCAGATCTTTTCTGAAGGTTACATTTGCACAATGTAAGGAAGAGCTCTGGTTTTCACCCCCACATGCCCCTATTTGTATAAGCAGGACAGCAGCCTGTATGAATCTCTGTCAATGTAGGAAGAAGGAAGTGAACACTCCTTCTGAAGTTCTGCACCCAGCCCTAGTTAGTAGGAAAATTTCCCTTAATCAGTTGCACCATTGAGAGGGTGGATTAAATTCTTCCTTTCAGTGCCATCTTAACGTAAATCTGTTGTCTTCCTTCCTGCTCACAACTGCAGCAGCTTTCGCCGCCTAATCATATTCCCTATTGTCAGAGTCAAAGTTGCTTGACAATGGGCAAGGGCCATTGTTGCATATTCTCATGACACACACCTTAACTGTTGGGCTTGCCAGCACTTGCCTGCTGTGTTGCAGAAAATGCACCCTCATATTAGGAGAATTGTATTTCACTTATATAGGCTTTTGTGAACACAAAAGGGTTTTCTTAACAGTGCTCCCTCCAAGAGTCCTTTTCTGCTTTCATGCTTGTATCTTAAAGACCTTCAGTGGTGGTAAGGCGCCTTGGGCTATAGTCCTTCTAGCAATCCTCCTGCAGTGCGTTTTGGGGTTTGTGAATGAAAGCTGAACTCTGTGAAACTACCTACAGATAAACTCCAGTTTCGCATTTAGTTTTTATTGCAATGTTTTACATATTCTGTAACAGCTGCAGTTTGTATTCTTGCCGTGCACACACACATGGATAGATATGGAATTAGCACTTTTAGCGAATTCTGTTTATGCACAGGTCACCAAAAATCTTCTTCGTAGTCTCTGTGCAGTCCCACACATGGGTCTTGCCGCAGGCAACGGACCCATACCTTGGAGTCTCTAATATCTCGCCTAGAGCGCTTTTTGGCGTGCTTCCCCCTTGCTCTGGGGAGCAGGCATCGACTGCGCATGCCTGGAGCGAGGGGGAGGCACCCTTCCCACTCAGTTTCTTCCTTTCCGCCGCCCGGACAATACCTACCTTGTTGCGTTCCTCCTCTGGCTCGTCTCTTCTACTGTCAGTATCGTACTTTTCATCTTATCCTCCGTCTCTTCCTTTTTTCGTCCATAAAAGCCTACAAAAAAAAGAAGAAAAAAGCCCCCCCCCCCGCTTCCTCCCCTCCCCGTCCGGAGCGTATGGAAGGGAAAATTACCTTTAAGAAGTGTCGGAAGTGTGGGTCTAAAATCCCTACTTCTGATGGACACTCGTACTGCTTTTTCTGTCTGGGAGAATCCCATAGGGTGGATACTTGCTCTCATTGCGCCAGCTTCGGAAAACAGGCGCGAAAAAACCAAGCCGCTAGACTTCGTAGTTTTCTACTGGAAAAGTCTCTCCGGGCTATGCCCGCTTCGGACTCGCCGCCTCCCCCACAACGAGCGGGAGATTCAGCCGCGTCGGCTGCTATTCACGTATCTAAAAAGCATAAGTCCGACAAGAGACCTTCCAAGCACTCCGAGGGCCATAAGGCTTCGAAGAAGCTGCGTCACTCGGATTCACCAGTCTCGGCGCCGAAGTCTCGTCATTCCACCTCGCCGACCTCGATTTCAAAGAAGCCCCGCGATCCGACTTCGACTGCGACTGCGCACTCAATGGTGACTGCGCACTCAATGGCGACTGCGCAATCTAACCCGACGGCTTCGGCTCCGATTTTACCATCAGAGCTCTCGGCGCCTTCCGATGTTATTTCGGATATGCCACAGCTGACTCCATACTCTCCATCTACGGTCGAGGTCATACCAATCTCGTTCCCCCTCGATTCATAGCATCGTACCATACAACATCCTCAAACCGGACGCTTCCTCAGATCCTACGCGTTCGGGTTTTCAGGCGGAATCCTTTCGGGACATTGCGGTATCTCCACAATATAGAGAGTCTTCTACGCAAGTCTCCACCCAACGGTACCGTTCCCGTTCCCCAGTTCGACGCCATCCTCCTCGATCCCCATCTCCATATCAGGATTACTACTGGGGCCACCGATACGACTACTCTTCCCCGTCCAGGTCTCCATCTCCTCAACCCCTGACGAGTCCACCGCTGTTACTCCCGCTCCCCTTCTGAGCAGAGCTCCCGTCGAACCAGATACCTGGAATTCGAGGCTGACACCCGCATGCGAGATATTTCAACGCCTCGAATCCGTGATTTCCAGGATTCCCCTCGGTACCGTTACTTTCCTCATACCAGAGTCCCAGAACCAGAGTCCCAGAATTCGAGGCTGACACCCGCATGCGAGATATTTCAACGCCTCGAATCCGTGATTTCCAGGAATCTCCTCGGTACCGTCGCCCTTCTCCATATTCTCGTCCTTCCTGTTATAGAGACCAAGAATATTACTCCCCTCGTACCCGTGAGACCATCCAACCCTATGAACCTCCTCGGACCCGAGATGTTCCTAAAGAGCCCTTGATGCCCTGTACAGCTTCTGCCACGGTTTCTACAGCTCCTCTATCATCCCCGCCTAAACTACCCAGAGATCCAATATCCTCCGCACCTACCAAGCCTCTTATGTCGCCCCAACCCGAAGATTCCCAATCCGAAATGGGCACATCTGATCCTTCTGACTCTGAAGAACCCCCCGTCTCCCCGGTATCGGATTCCACCCAACCTACCCGACTCTCACCTTCAGACAGTTCCAAAGCTTACTTCAATATAATCACCACCATGGCTGCAGCCCTGAACATCCCTCTCCCATCTGATTCTCCCAAAGTTTCTGATATTGTCCATGGTCTTGTACAGGTAGATTTCCCAGCGAGTTCGATCTTACCTACGTTGCCTGTCCACCTCGAGGCTCTACACGAGTCCTGGGATAAACCTGCCTCCATACCTCCTACCTCCAAGCGCCTCAACTCCCTATACAGAGTACACGCACCCGAGTGTAAGTTTTTAACCTCCCACCCGGCTCCCAATTCCATTATCATCCATTCAGCTACTAAGGCCAAACCTTCCCGGCATCCAACACTACCTGATCATGAGGGCAGGAAGCTGGACACACTGGCTCGAAAAATTTACAGTCTGGCCTCCACAAATTCCAAGCTTAGTAATTACCTAGCTTACTTTGCAGCATATACCTACAACCTGGCCAACCAAATTACACCACATATTCCATCCATGTCAGACACTTCCCAGAAGGCTGTTTCTAATCTGGTCTCAGAACTGTCACACGTGTCCAACCAGCAAATAAACTCCTTGAGGCACGCCGTATCCTGCTCATCTAAAGTCTTCACTTCATCAGTGGCTCTACGTCGTCACGCCTGGCTGAGGTTGACTAATTTACAGCCCGACATCAAGCAAAAAATTGAGGATTTGCCATTTGATGGCTTGGGCCTGTTCCATGCCTCAACGGATGAGGTCCTGACATCTATGGATGACGGTCGTAAGAGAGCAAAATGCCTGGGTGTCTCCCAGCCGGCTTCTCAACATTTTAACAGACCAAAGCCTTGGAGACCTTCTTTCCAGCGCCGTCAATGCTCTCCAAGACAACAGGATTACTGGAGGAAGAAGCCTCCACAGCAGAAACAACCTTTCCAGCAACAGCCACGCTCTCAACCAGCTAAGAAGTTTGCTCAACCACCCAAGCAGTCTCTTTGACTTCCCTCCGAGTTCCCTTACACAAATGAACTCTCTCTATTGCACCCGTCTGTTTCCATTTTACCCAACCTGGAGTTCAATCACCACGGACTCCTGGGTTGTCACCATAATCCGTCTCAGATACGCAATTGAGTTCGTTTCACCACCTCACCACCACTACTTTATCACTACTCCGCCCTCCCCTCACCTCCAACAAGAGATTCTGGACCTGCTCCAGAAAAATGCCACAGAACCTGTTCCTCCTCAACACCGCGGAACAGGTTTCTACTCAAGATATTTCCTGGTGCCCAAGAGGGACGGGGGCAAGCGGCATATTCTGGATCTCCGGAGGCTGAACAAACCTATAGCCTACAGGAAATTCAGAATGATCTCCCTCCAATCCATTCTGCCCCTAATTCCAAGGAACTCCTGGATGGCTTCCATGTAACCATCAGACCTCAGCACCGCAAATATCTTCGATTCGCCATAGGACACCATCAGCACTTCCAGTACCGGTCCCTTCTATTCGGGCTCTCCAAGGCACCCAGAGTGTTCACCAAGTGCATGGCAGTGGTCGCAGCTGCCCTACGTCTACGAAACATCCCTGTCTTTCCGTACATAGACGACTGGCTGCTGATTGCACCTACAGCGCACCAACTGACGAGGAATCTCAACACAACCCTCTCTCTCCTCGCCTCCCTGGGCCTCTGTGTGAATGTCACCAAATCACACCTTACACCGACCCAGGACTTGCAGTTTATAGGTGCTCGTCTATGCACGTCTCCTCATCTCGTCTTTCTTCCAGAGGATCGTGCCCAGACCATCATCGCCCTGGCCCACCTAGTTCGACATACTCCTCTGCAGCCTGCAATCACCATACAACGTCTCCTGGGCCTCATGGCTGCAACCACGTCTGTCCTCCGTTTCGCAAGACTGCGTATGCAACACCTTCAACTTTGGTTTGTTCGTGCCTACCATCCACACGTACAACCACAGAGTACTCTTCTCACCGTCCCTCAGAGGGCTCTGCACTCCCTTGCCTGGTGGACAGTGCCACACAATCTGCTTTCCGGGATGCCCTTTCTTCTCCTTCCTCCATCTGTCATTGTAACCACAGACACCTCCAAGTGGGAATGGGGAGCCCACTTAGAGGACAAGACTGTCAGAGGGCTGTGGGCTCCGTCTGAGAGGGCTGTGCACATAAACTGCCTGGAACTGATTGTTGTGCACAGGGCCCTTCATTCGTTCCTTCCATCTGTCAGAGGTCAACATGTCCAGATCACTACAGACAATATGGCCACAGTGTTCTACGTGAACAAACAGGGCGGCACCAAATCTCTCAGATTGTGCCGCATAGCCATACTGCTCTGGGAATGGTGTATCAAAAGCAACATCTTCCTGACTGCCATTCACCTCCCAGGCATAGAGAATGTCCTGGCCGACTCTTTCAGCAGGATTCGCATAGACGACCACGAATGGTCCCTCAATCCAATCTATCTACATCGCATTTTTGTTTGCTTCGGAGTCCCCAAAATAGATGTTTTTGCTTCGAAGGACTATGCGAAATGCCCTCGCTTTTACACCAGGAGAGGCAATGATGCTTTCCTGCACACCTGGAGGGGTCCTCTGCACTACCTCTTTCCACCGACCCCCCTTATAACGCGGTCACTGCTCAAGATTGCTCGGGTCGGCACAGACTGCATTCTTTTTAAGTATAAACAATTTTTATTAGTAACATATGGTAGTAGAACTATATCTACAACTTATAAAAAGCCTAAAGTGAAAAAAAAAACATCATTCTACCCCACATCTTACTTTCCTCCCACCCCTCTCCCCAATAATTGACCCCCGCCAGTGTTATTTTTTTTAAAAAAAAACAGATATTAAAGGTACCTTTAACTATCAAGAAAAAACAAAAATTGACTGCATTCTAATAGCGCCATGGTGGTCACGGCAACCGTGGTTCACAAGACTTCTCCAGATGTCTTGCCACACTTATCGCCGCCTTCCGCTAGCAGGCGACCTGCTGACCCAAGCTCACTGCCAGGTACTCCACCAAAACCCTCCAGCTCTGGCCCTCACAGCTTGGAGAATCCGTCCACATCCTTATCTGCAGGAGTAGCTGAGGTTATTCTAAATGCTAGAAAGCCCTCCACCAGGCGTTCTTACCAATGCAAATGGAAGCGTTTCTGTTCCTTTGCATCATCCCAGCGTCTCCACCCCTGCACTTGATTCTTGAATATCTACTGTCCCTACAGGGGTCAGGTCTGCTACTCCTCGTTAAAAGTTCACCTTTCGGCCATCTCTGCCTTCCACGATCCTGTTGATGGCCAGACTGTTTTTTCACATAGGTTGTCCAAATCTTTTTAAAGGGGCATGTTGCACCTTCATCCTCCTATCAGACCGTTTGTACCAGTTTGGAGTTTGTCGCTAGTGCTTTCACATCTTATGAAGCCCCCGTTTGAACCCCTGGCCACAGTGCATCTCAATCTGCTGTCCTGGAAGACCGCTCTATTAGTTGCCCTTATCTCCGGCAAGCGTGCCAGTGACCTGTGTGCTTTCCACTATGATGCTCCTTACACAGTTTTTCATAAGGACAAGGTGGTCCTAAGACCAGATCCTTCCTTCCTTCCAAAAGTTGTGTCACATTTTCATCTGTCAACATCCACTTCGTTGCCAACGTTCTTTTCTGATCCAAAGGACCCCGGGCAAAGAGCTCTACACGCCCTCGACATCAGAAGAGCTTTGTCCTTTTACCTCGCTCGTACATAACCGTTCCGTAAGGACCCTAACCTGTTTGTGGCCTACGGCAATCCCCACAGAGGGCACAAAATTTCTACCTAGAGACTATCTAAGCGGGTATCTAGTGCCATTAAGTTGTGTTACAAGTTGGCTAAGCAACCCTTACCCGAAGGCCTTAAGGCTCACTCAGCCAGAGCGGTCTCGACGTCTTCGGCCTTCCTGCAGGGCGTCTCTCTAGAGGACATCTGTGCTGCGGCATCTTGGTCCTCACCATCCACGTTCGTCTCCCATTATGCTTTGGACGTTCGTGCGAGACGAGACGCCTCCTTCGGTCAAGCGGTCCTCAGGTCCATCTTCCATTGAAGTGACTGGTGAGTGCATCCGCTTCTATCTACCAGTTGTAGGATGTGACTAACACTTTCTTTTTCTTACCAGCACCCACCTCCGTGACCATTTAGCTGGCTAGTCACCCATGTGTGGGACTGCACAGAGACCACGAAGAAGATAAACAGGTTGCTTACCTGTAACTGATGATCTTCGAGTGGTCATCTGTGCAGTCACACACGCCCACCCAACCTTCCCCGCTGCTGGCTTCCTCTGCCTAATATTTACCTCTGTAGAGTGTCAGTGGCGGCTGGAAGAAACTGAGTGGGAAGGGCGCCTCCCCCTCGCTCCAGGCATGCGCAGTTGATGCCTGCTCCCCAGAGGAAGGGGGAAGCGCACCAAAAAGTGCTCTAGGCGAGCTATTAGACACTCCGAGGTATGGATCCGTTGCCTGCGGCAAGACCCATGTGTGTGACTGCACAGATGACCACTCGAAGATCATCAGTTACAGGTAAGCAACCTGTTTTTGTTTGGGGATTTCTTTTGTACCCCCAATAGCACAAACCCAAAACCAACCTCCAGGAACCAAAACAACCTGCAGTTATCAGAAAGCTAATACATACTCACTAAAAAGTTTTAAGACCTCGTAGATAAACTTTATTAGACTCCAAGTTTTTCAAAGCAAAACAGTTTATTAGACTCCACTTTTAGACAGAAGGCTTAAAATATAGTTAGAAAGGCAAAATAAGAGATTACATTAATACAGTTGTTCATATAGTTCCTTTAGACAGAAGGCTTCAAATGGACAAAAAAACAAAGCAGTTAGATAAACTTAGTACATTTCAGTTTCTACATTAGATAGAAGGCTTAAAATATATGGATAGAAAACAAAACAGAAAACAGCTACACAGTTAGAATTCAATCAAGCATAAAGCATAAAATACAACAAAACAGAGAGCATACTGAAAACTATAATTCCCAAAAGCAACAGGGACTTTAACCTATTGGTCTACATTTTCCCATTTAGACTCTTAAGTCCCAAGTCCCGTTCTAGCAGAGCTATGCTTTATATTCAATGTTTGAGCATGTTTGATTATGTTTGAAGCCCCAAACACAAACCAACAAGGATTGTTAATTTCTTGGTTGGACTGATAAAGAGGTCCCTGCCTCTCATACAGTCAGCCCCTTCTGCTCAAAAGTGGAGGGTTTATAAAGGCTCACCATCTCTGTCTTATCAGTTAGTATCAGATGTTTTATGCATTCCAAAAACTGCAGCTGCGATTTAATATAAACAATAATGCTAGCCAAATAGACAATCAGAGCCACGATTGCCTTCTCCCTTTCACCTGCTTTCTGGGTCTTATACATGGCTGCTTCCTCCATCTTGTTTCCTGCCATACCAAATAAGGACCTTACCATATAGGGAGATTCCTGTCCTTAAAAGACTCTCATCTTTACCCTAGTTTTTTTTTCTATTCTGCTGCCCTGTTAGCAATATGAATGCTTAGCTTTGGTGGCCAAGTTCATAACTGCAGCCAAAAATCATAGAGAGAGGGCCAGCTCCAAGAAAAATATACTTAAGGTGTTTGCAGAACTTAGTGCCCATTTCATAAGAGACCCAACCCAAAATTCTGCCACAAGCACTTTCAAGTGCTTTTGGATTTTAAGGAAATTGGACTCCGTTGTTTCTGCAGGCTTAGTGAAAATGGTGCATTCCTAAATGTTCTGTTCACAAAATATGTCTCCTCTAAACAGTCCTGTTTCTTCTAGGTTCATTTTAACAATCTGGCTTGTGCAGCAAATGCCCATTGTTTGCAAACCATTTTTACCACTTTCTGGGAGACTCTACAGTTCCCATAGGCCCAGAAGTTGTGGGTGGGTGGGTGGAGATAGGTATTCTGCAGCTGTGCTGTATTGCTCTTCATTTCCCAGGAATCAGAGGTGCAGGGTAAAGGTGGCACCAGTCTTCCCAGCCTGTTGCAACCAGCCTGGTATGGATGCAACCTCTATGGCAGAGGTGCCTCAACTGATGGGACTGCCTCCATGCCTTTGGAGTCACGTTAGGAGGGAAACATGGGCTTGAACAAGGAGGCGTTCACTGACATTTGTATCCTGTATATCAATGTAAAATAACCTCCCAAAACTCCGAGGTAGGTTTGCAAGGAAGAATGAGCAGCCCAGAAGATAGGCAACAAAATTACAGGTGGGATTTGGTGTAACCATAATGTGATGCAAAAGAGACACAGACAAAAATTCTAATTTGACATAATGGGTTGGCTCCCACAGAGGATTCCCACTGACAGATGGCGATGAATTGTTTTTTCCAGGTCTCCCCCTTGCTGCAGCCCTCTGACTCCCCCTCTTGCTATTCTTGGAGGGTCCCCCTGTTGGGAGCATTTGAGCTGCAGCAGAATGGGGGAGGGCAAAGAAGTTATGCTCCGTTGGCAGAAAGTCTGACATTAGTGGATATTTGGGGGCAAGAGCCAAGGGTCTGATGATCCAGGGAAAAAGTTCTTGAGCTGGTGTTGGTGGACAGCGCCATGAAAAAGCAGACTGTGGTTTAGCAATGTAAAAAAGTAGGGCTTATTAGAGAAAGAGATTGATAAAACCATGATTCGGCTGCATTTGGAATGCTGGTCAAAGATCCAAAGGTTATCTTGGTCTTGTTAAATTGTACTACCCCACAGAATTGTTGACCTTTTTTTAGCAGCTGATTCCCCATGCCATAGCACTCTTTTGAAAGCATCTCACAATTGCAGAGGTAGTCTGTCATGTCATGGAGTAAAAGGACAAGTCTTGTGGATCAAAAACTGGCTAATTAATAGGAAACAAGAGAGTGAGTATAAATGGGCAATCTTTGCAGTGGAAGATGCTAAGCAGTGGGGTGCCACAGGGCCCAGTACTGGGTCCCATGCTCTTTAACTTGTTCGTTAATGATTTGGAGTTGAGAGTAAGCAGTGAAGTAGCTAAGTTTGCAGATGACACTAAATCGTTCAGGGTGGTAAGAACCAGAGAGGATTGTGAGGCACTTCAAAGGGATCTGTTGAGGCTGGGTGAGTGGGTGTCAACGTGGCAGATGAGGTTCAATGTGGACAAGTGCAAAGTAATGCACATTGGGGCCAAAAATCCCAGCTACAAATACAAGTTGATGGGGCGTGAACTGGCAAAGACTGACCAAGAGAGATCTTGGGGTTGTTGTAGATAACTCACTGAAAATGTGTGCGATATGGAGCAGAGGTCTATCAGTGGCTATTAGCCACAGCATATTATTGGAACTGTGTGGGGCAGTGATGCTCTGTATTCTTGGTGCTTGTGGGGGGCAAAGTAGAAGGGCTTCTAGCCCCACTTGTGAACCTCCTTTTTTTTTGGCCACTGTGTGACATAGAGTGTTGGACTGGATGGGCCATTGGCCTGATCCAACATGGCTTCTCTTATGTTCTTATGTCTGTTGAAAGAAAATAATCGGAGGACCCATTGGAGCTGATGTTGTGATTTTTAAAAAATGTAATTACTGTACATCATTCCAGTTGCCTGTCAGAAAAAGAATCTCATAGTGCTGAAAAGGGTACAGAAAGGTCAGCCTAAACCCCAAATGATCAAGTGGCTGGAGCTCTGTTTGTATGAATAAAGGGCGAAACATTCGTTACTTCTTAGTTTAAGAGCAGCTAAGGGAGAGACCTATAAAATTATGAATTATATAGAGAATGGAGCCAGAAAACTGCTTTTTGTCCAAACAGTGGAAATTGGAGTGCTTAATAAGATTGATTGGCAGGAAGACTCAGGATTGTGTAAAAATAAAGAACACTTCCTAAAATATAATTAAACAATTCCCTGTAATAAGTAGCGATGACCACTACCATATATACCTTTTTAAAAAGAGAAGACAGAGTCATGGCAGATTGGTCTGTCAATGGCATTTAAACCATGACAGCTATTTTTAAGAACTTGCATGTGCAGAGCCAATATGTCACTGTCCATTATATACTGGGGACAAATAGGAAGGGGCCACATGAGCTTTGGATTCAAAAGAGCCCAGGTTCAGTCCCTGGCATCATCTGCAAGGCCCAGGTAGTAGATGATGTGTGAAAGACCTCAACCTGAGACTTTGGGAGAACCACTGCCAATCAGTCCTGCTCTTGATAGACCAATAATCTGACTCAGTATCCCGTGTTCAAGGCTTGTCTTCTTGCCCAGCTTATAAACCTTGCAGAGGTTTCTGACCAGCCTTCATGCCATTGTTGTGGATTTCCTAGAAGCTCTTGGGCCAGAAACAGTATGCTACTTGATAGACCTCTGAATGGCTCCTGCTAGGACTTTTTGTTTTCCAGCTACATCTAGTCCTGTGTTCTGTTTCCAACAGATGTAGACTGTATGCACTTCTTAAAAACAATAGTAGTGCTCCATAAAGAGAAAAGAAGAACTGGAAGCAAGTAGCTATTAGCAGCTTGTGGAGAACTGAATTGTTTAGTGTGTCCTTTTCTTTTTGTAGTTGATTCAGCAGCTCCTAATTATGGCTTGCAGCAGAATTTTGTTTAGTCTACTTTCAGAACCATTCAAGAATTGGGCATGTGGAAACAAGAATATGCAATTTAAAACATTGGATGGAGAAAACATAATGCAAAGGTGCTCCTACTATATACTCAAGGAGGGAATTCATTATTTCCAGGCTAATAACTGAAAGGAATTTTTTTCAGTTTGGAGAAATCCCTGTTGAAAGATACCTTGGGATTATAATTTACATTTTCAACATTATGAAGCCAGAAAGAAGCAACTGATTTAGTTTCAAACCTATTTTCTAAATATTTTGTTATTCATATGAAGAACTATAAGAAATTAATTTTAAAGGATGACATTATACTCATATACCAAATCAGACCCTTGGTTCATCAAGGTCAGTGTTGTCTATTCAGACTGGCAGCAGCTCTCCATGTTGTTAAAAGCATTTCATATCACCTGCTACCAGATTCTTTAACTGAAGATGCTGAGGATCAAACCTGGGACCTTCTGCATGCCAACCAGATGCTCTTCCACTTAGCTGTGGCCCTTATTGATCCTTTGTTAACTTATCTGTGCCTCATTTTTCTCCTCAGTGGGGACTTAGAGTAGTTTACAAAGCCATTCTTCCATCTTACGTCTTACCTTCTTGTAGCTTGGCCACCTCACCGCCATCTTGCCACAAGCTCTGTGTCCTTCCTAGGCCTCAGAATTGGAAGCAGAGAGAGTTGCTTCACCTTGTTCTTCTCTTCCACAGGTAGCAACTCTCACAGCTTTGAGCTGAGCCAGCTTCTCATTTTAACCTCTGCTGTCTCAGTCTCTCCCCACTAGCAATCAATCCTGGGCCAGGTTCTAGCTCAGCTGGTGCCTTGGCTAATATCTGACCAAAAAGGTCAGTGACCTTCATTAGTTTTCCCCCTTGCCTATCCTTGCACCACCCTCCTCTGACTCCTCCTTGCAACCAGGCAGGGTAGCCAGAGGGCTACTGGATCTCTGGGCCCTTCCCACCTTGCAGTGAGCCAGCCTTCTACGGACACCAGGTGGGACCTTGGGATCTCCCAGAATTACAGCTCATCTCCAGACTACAGCAATCAGTTTCCTTGGATAAAATGGATGCTTTGGAGGATGGATGGATTTCATGGCATTGTACCACACTGAGGACCCTGTCTTCCCCAGGCACCATTGTGTGACAGAGGGGAGGATTCAAACCTACCCACGTCTTAGTATAACAATCTAATCACTGTACAACACCAACCTGAATAAAATATTAGGGTAATAGGACAGTAATTTTAACTTCATGTTGCTTTCTTCATGTGCAGTTTTAAAATTAGATTGGCCGGTAGAGGGGCACGAGGAATCCTGCCTCCCCACCCTCAGGATGATCTCCAGGGCTAGATAGGCAGCTCCCTATTCACTTTAGTCCTAAACCTACTACCTGTAGTTGAATTGCATTGTAGTGCTGATTTGAGGAAGAATTAAGCAGAAAGCTGGTAGAGAAGAATGATATTGTAATCTCACCTTCCCTACACCGTGTGGGAATCGTAGGTGAAAAGCGTATGAACATAAGAGAAGCCATGTTGCATCAGTCCAATGGCCCATCCAGTCCAACACTCTGTGTCACACATAAGAACATAAGAGAAGCCATGTTGCATCAGTCCAATGGCCCATCCAGTCCAACACTCTGTGTCACACAGTGGCCAATATATATGTGTGTGTATTCACACACAGACACATGTGTATATATATACATACTATGGCTAATAGCCACTGATGGACCTCTGCTCCATATTTTTATCCAATCCCCTCTTAAAGCTGGCTATGCTTGTAGCCACCACCACCTCCTGTGGCAGTGAATTCTACATGTTAATCACCCTTTGGGTGAAGAAGTACTTCCTTTTATCCATTTTAACTTGACTGCTCAGCAATTTCATTGCATCACGCCCTGCATCACACCCTTTAGGAAATAACAAGCTCATCAATTTGAGCAAACTATTTCCCTTCTCATTTCTAACCTCCCCCCCTTTTTTTCTTTAACTGGCCTTCCAACAGCACTCAGCAATTTTTGGCTCACGGGAGGGGCCGAGTATGTTCCGAAAGAGCATTTTTAAATGAAAAATTGTACAGTTTTACTGCATTCCTGGGGAAACTTGCAAGTATTCAGAAATTAAAAACTTCATGGGGGACATGGGAATCAATGAGATGTTTCAATAAATGAATTTAATAAAACAAACAAAAAAAGATTGATGTGCTTCAGGGTTAAATTAATAGCTTCTTGCTCTCCCGGCCTTCAGCAGATAAGGACTATTGTATAATTGCTGCATGGAAAGCCCAGGCTCGACTGATCTCAGAAGCCAAGCAGGGTCTGCCCAGGTCAGTATTTGGATGGGAGCCCACCAAGGAATACCAGGGTCAAGACATGGAGGCAAGCCACCTCTGAACGTCTGTTGCCTTGAAAACCCTACAAGGTTGACATAAGTCAGCCGCCACTGGATGGCAAATAAACCCAACAATTGTTCCAGAGTAGAAGAAGAGATTGCATTTATTCCCTGCCCTTCACTTAGAGTCTCAGAGCAGCTTACAATATCCTTTCCCTTCCCTTCCCCACTACAGACACCCTGTACTGTGAGGTAGGTAGGGCTGAGAGAGCTCTCAGAGAACTGCGCTTGAGAGAACAGCTCTGAGAGAACTTGTGACTGACCCAAGAATACTCTATAGCAGTTGCATGTGGAGGAGTGAGGAATCAAACCTGGCTCTCCCAGTTTAGAGTCCATGCTCTTAACCACTACATCAAACTGGCACTTTGAAGCTTCTCATCTGGCCTCAAAGCTGAGTGTGTGATAGAGGGGAATATTTTTCTTTTTTTAAACCACCCTCTTCCCTATGCTTTTTAGGAGAGTTTAGAAAAGGGAGGAATCCTCAGCTTCCGCCCACCAGGATACTGTCAGCAACTTGAATAGGCAAATTTGCCTTCCTGCTCAGTTTTTCTTTAACTTATTCTAACTACCCTCACTGTTCCCTGGGAGCGGATAATAAATGTGCTTAGACTTCCATTAAGCAGTGTATTTGTGTGTTTGGGGGGGGGGCAGTCTTTATTAATTTACAAACTAATACTTTCTGCATAGCTGGGGAAGTACAGTTTGTGAGAGGCCCTACTTTGCTTTTCCTGATGATAAGCATCAAAGTTTCTATGATGAATTAGCAAAAATAACAAGTATTAGTGTGGCACATGTTGACTTATGAACATTTCATAGGGCATAGCCGACAACTGCAAGATTAGCTAATGGCATTTGTTAATCCTTCAGTCAATTCTGCATCTCAGTAGAAGTCTCCTTTGCCAGTGGCTAGGCTAGATGCCATTACAGACAGTCAATTGCTACAGGAGCCAGTAAGATTAATAATCTACTTTGAAGTAGGTTTATTGTTGAGATGCGAAGTCTAGAGAGATCTTGGAATACCCAGAGATGTCTTCTAAACATCAATAAAATAGTCTTGATGGGCAATCCTTTTTTTTTTTTTGTCTTAAATGTTTTTATGTATTACTTCATCTATTAAGGTTAGGGTTCATCTGTTAGGGTTAGGCCACATTTCTTACTGCAACTTAACGCATATTAGGCAGTCAAAAAAAATGCAATAAATCATTGTGATACATAAATACCATGGATTACAAAATCAGAGAAAGGATTACAAAAGCAGAAAATTTAAAAAGTGGTAGCAACACTGGTACAACCAAGCAAAAGGGATATGAGGAAGGCCCAAGAGACAGTCACTCACCTTTGCAGTGAGGTGGTTGCTATGGATGGCCAACCTTTATCCATTGTGGAGGATGTGGCCTTTCGTCAGCTCTGGCACTACATTGCTCCATTGTATTCCATCCCCTCACGGAGGACTCTGAGCTTGTGAGTCCTGCCCTCCATGCACTGCTGAGATGGAAATGGTCAAGGCTGAGCTGTCCAGTGTTTTCCTAGCATTCAAGGGGGGGAAATGCCTCCTCAGGTCTAAATGATGGAAGTGAGCCATATTTGTACATACAGTTAACTTGTAGGATCACCTCAGGATGTGTTTTCTTTCAGAGGCCTTCAGGTAGCTGTCATTGGGAATTCCAGTGAAGTTAACTGACCCTTTTGTTCATGGGACCACAGCATTTTTGCTGTGAAAATGTTTTAAATTAATTAAAAAGCCCCATCTCAATTCACATGTTCGTGTTTTCCCTAAGGCTTTGGTAGGTAGATTACAAAATATATTTGTGAGGACTGAAACAGTCTCTTCAGAATTGTTATTGGCATGTGTGGGATATCAGAGTATTCCAGCATTCACTGAGGTCATTGGGAGTTGTCATATAATGCAGTGTCGGAGAGACAGAATGTGCTTTATGGCTCCTGTCATGATTCTGGCTTGTCCAGCTTACATTCTGCACTCACAGAGAACACAACTCCAGTAGTCAAACAAAAGCCCTTTAAGAGGAAGCTCTCAGCCGTAAGTTGTTGTTGAAATCCAACAAATTGGCATGTCCTAATCAAGCTTTTACAAGAGACACTATAACAAGATATGGCTCAGTTGAAAGTCAGATTACAGTGGCCCTATTCAAGAGTTGGATCTTTCAAAAAAAGGGGCTTACTGTTTTGATGCAGAAGAGAAGTGTGATCTTCACCGCAACAAAAATGAGCCCAGGAATATTCAGTGTCCATTAAAATGCACTCAGGTGGACTTTACCTGTGGTGAGCTGGTTTTCAGTACTGTTCCCTATCCATTTTCTTGTATGATCCCCCCCCCCCAGGGCAAAACTGAATACCTTCAGAGTTCCTCCAGGCTTTGTAGTTGGTAGCAAGTAATGAAGACCTTGATTAATAGTTGATTTATAGCTTAATTTCTCCTCTGTTCTTCAGGGAATCAAGTCTGCCTAACTAAGAAAATAAATCCATTCTTGACAAGGACAGAATTTTTTATTGCACCAGTCCAACAAACTGAATACAATTGTGCCACTATCAAAGAATCCCCTCAGCAAGTAGTCTATTCGGATGCCTTACATAATCATTGCAGGTTTAAGTTTCCAAGAGTGTTGAGCTTCACCCTCTGTGATTATCATCTGATCTGAAAGAAAGCCTTGGGTTTCAAGGTGGAGAATCTCACAATAAACCTATTCAGTGCCACTCTTTTATTAGTTTAAACAAGCATCTACAGAGTTCTCCTTGCCTTGTGACTCTGTTAAAGGAAACAATTTAAAGGTAGCCCATCTTGCAAACTGAACTGGTCCCAGAATTATGAGCAAAGCATTGTTTCCATCAGTGAGATAATGCTTGTTGTTCTGAAACATTCCCATTTATCTCTCTGAATTGTAGCAATTTCATGACTTAAAAACTCAGTAAAATTACATGACCTTAGTTCTAAACTAGGAATGGCATCCCTTTATTCTGTGGTCATTGTGTATAAAATGCCCATTCATTCTCCAAACACATGTACAGGCTAATGGACTATTTATCAAATGACAGTAGAGAATGTTGAACTTTTTGGGATGAGGATAAGACGCTGGTGGTAGTGGTGAAAAACCATATATATTACTATGACTGCCTTGGAGGAAGATTGAGAGGGGAGTAAAAAGGTGATACAGGGTTGGATTCTCAACTTCAGTGAACAGAAGCAGATCTTCCCCATCTCCTCGTAACGGCCCTGTGCACACCTGTGTAAGTTAAGGGTCTGGAGATCTCCCACATTTTGGCCATGCAGCAAAGAGGGAATAAGGAGAGGGGAATGGGCAAAATTCCTAGTTTTCGTGCTAGCAGAACGAGTTTGGGATCGGAGCTTGCTCCATGAGCGTATGTGTGGGGAAGGCTATTTTGCCTGATTCCCTTTCCTTGCTGCAGATCCACATACTGCATGGTATTTTTGTTTAGGAGGGTCCTTCAACTGTTAGCATCAAATCATAGTTAGAGCAGAGTTCTTTTCAGTGGGCTGCCTGTAAATCAAACTGGAAATTTTGTTTTCCGCCAGAAAACGGAAGGGACTATATTCCTGCATGTGCTTCTTTTTAAATGTAGAGTGCTGTGTTGTTTCACTGATACTCAGGGTGGATTGCAGAATACAGAAAGCGAACAAAAATGTAGTCATGCAGTATAGGACATTGAATGAATAGTGCAGTAGGGCCAGGGGTATAAAACCTAATTACAGTGGGAGCAACAATGTGAACATATGGTACAACAAACAGACGTCAAACAATGCAAATGAACAGTGTAACAGAGATAGGAATATACCTTAGCTTAATTCAGTTCTAAATATTTTGTGTTCTGTTGCAGGAGTGCACACCTGAAAACTTAGAACTGAAAAAGAAGATTTTTGGCCAGTTAGATCTCATCGTCGGTAACAGCATTATTCTAAGTAGCTCAACTTCCTGCCTTTTACCTACAAAATTGTTCACTGGACTGAAGCATGTTAAACAGTGTATAGTGGCGCATCCTGTAAGTACTCTAGAAGCTGTGGATAGTCTGCTGTGTTAATGCCTGAGTTCTAATTCCAGGACTTTGTCCTACAGGTATCTGAATGCTGTAAAACTTTAATACTGATACCCATGCCTAAACTACAGGTGATGACAGTGGATGCTTAACTTTTAATAAACATCTGTTCTGTGTGCATTTCTGTAATCACTATGGATCAGGCTCAGGGCTCTATCCACTGTGGGATGGGATTTTTGCTGATTTCTCTTTCCTGCTGCAGAGCCCCGCATGTGGGTCCAGCACTGTTCCTCGGGGTCCCATCAACCTCATGGGCAACATTGCATGGGTTCAGTGGGTTCAGGATGTTCAACTTATTGTATTGTGAATCCAACCCATTACTTCAGCTTTTCCCAACATAAGCAATAGTAAGCAGTTGCAAAGTGACTTATCTTTGGTGGGTATCCTGTGATGATATGCAAGGGCATGTGCTGGCAACATCCTGGAATTCCTTTTGTGTGTAGATAGGGGTTGCTGCATCAATGAAATAAGTCTGGAGTAATAAGTTCTGAATTTGGATTGGCAAATAAAATCTCAGCGCTCTGCATAGAAGGTCCCCATTCCTCAGAGAAGTGAAGCCCACAGAAAAACTGAGCTTTAACCTCTTTTCACTAAGACTGATGAAGTACTGTTGCAAAAGCAGTACAGTTCTCCTTTCCAATTACAGCACCTAAGATTTCATGTTTGGATTTGGGGAGGTTGCTTGCTTAAAAAAAAAAGTTCATACATTACATTTCCAACTCTTCCATCAGATTCTAAATGGCTCCATACTTTGCTTGGCTGCAGAAATGCCAGTGCTCTAAAGATCAGTCACTAGGTCTAGGAGCAGATTTTATGGAAAGATTTCTGTGTTTCTCATACGAAATCATGCAAACATACCTATTTTGGGAGTACTTTCAAAAAGTGAAGCCTAGCTCATATTGTGAAATGGAAATTCCCCCCCCTTTTTACCTTTTCCTTTTCCCCCCTTTTCTTTTCCCCTTAAAAAACAAAGAGCCTCGTGGCGCAGAATGTTAAAGCTGCAGTACTGCAGTCCTAAGCTCTGCTCATGACCTGAGTTCAATCCCCGGTGGAAGCTGGGTTCAGGTAGCCGACTCGAGGTTGACTCAGCCTTCCATCCTTCCGAGGTCGGTAAAATGAGTACCCAGCTTGCTGGGGGGGAAGTATAGATGACTTGGGAAGGCAATAGCAAACCACCCCATAAAAAGTCTGTCGTGAAAACGTCATTAAAGCAACGTCAGCCCAGAGTTGGAAACGACTGGAGCTTGCGCAGGGGACCTTTCCTTTTTCCTTTTCCCCTTAAAAAACAAACTTAAAAATGCTATTAAAAAAGTAAAGCCTAGTATGAAATTTGTGGTCATGTGAGAGATTTGAACTACATTAATGAGTGCTTGTAACGGCATATAGCCAGTTTTGTTTAATTGGCTGGGAGATAGAATTGCAAGTGTTTCAGCCAAGACACACCCCAAACTGGGTTTAGGAAAGGCAGGGCAGAACCTCCCCTTGTAGAATTATTACCTACTTTGGGAGGCTTAGCCCCAGTTCTATAGCTTTAAAGTAAATTCTGTGACTATAACAGTGTTTTCTTTAGTTTATTTGTGCTTTTTCTTTTTTACTTTTTCTTTGTCCAGGTAAACCCACCATATTATGTGCCTCTGGTTGAACTGGTTCCCCACCCAGAAACAGACCCTTGTACAGTGGAAAAAACTTACGCTCTGATGAAGCAGATTGGACAGTCCCCAGTTAAGCTAACCAAAGAAATTGATGGTTTTGTTCTGAACCGTCTCCAGTATGCAATCATTAGTGAAGCATGGAGGCTTGCAGGTGTATGTATGTTTTTTTTTTCCTTCGCTTCTTTGATTTGTATTTTCCAGTAGTGTGTAACTTCATATAACCTGTTATGGTTCTGCTTTACAAAGGACCTAGTGACTGCATTAAAATTGGGCATGTATCCAACCAAACATTTCCTTTAGCAAAATGATTTGTGGAAGAGAGGGTGGAAATTTCCCCCAATCCACCCCTCCCCCCGCACACACACTGCATATTCCCATTTTGCCCCTTATGTTATTCCTGAGGGCCCACTAACCCTCTAGGAACAAAATTGGTGGGGGGTTGTTAGTTGGCTGCAGCAGGAGGGAGAGGTAGGTAAGTCATATTCTACAAACTCCTTGAATAGTTGGATACACGCCATTGGTGTGTAACTTTACTGGAAGAAATGGCTGATGCTGTAGTAACTATTAGAAAGAAGAGAAGGAAGCTGAATTGTGCAGCTGGTAATATGAGGAACCCTCCAAAACAATAACATTTTCATTCTAACCAGAGAAACAAGGTGAAAAGGTCAGCAAATGAAATACTGATTTTCATGTTGCTTCTCTTCAATCCCCGTTGCCCTCTCAATACTCATTCCTACTTACAACATTAGAACTCAGTGAAATGATGATGAAACTGATACTTTAAACAGAAGTTTAGCTTCCAAGAATCTCATCTCTCAGCCTTTGAGAATTATTTAAAACAAAGGTCTAAAGACAAATTTCTATTCATCCTCCACTTTTGGACTTTTAACTCATCATCTCCTGTTCTCTGGCACTAATTCTGGCCTTCCAGCACCAAAAAAAGTTTCTAGTCTGCAGTCACTGTCAGAGGAAATCAATATTAGTTCTGTGCCCTTCCCTATTAAATTTGAAAGTCATGTAAAAATAGGATAATTAAATTTTTATCTCCAAAGTGATTGTCATCCGTGATTGTCTTCCCCGCTTCCCCCTGAATAGTATAGAGATGGTATCATAGAGAGCTGGAAGATTCCTAGAGCACTGTGTGGAGGACTGACACTTTCCCCTCCCTGGCTGTGAGCTCTGAACAGCTCCCAGAAAATGCAACTACCAGGAACAAAATTTTGTAGGGCACAAGAGAGGGAAATCTCCCTCTCCCAACGGTTCACTGGAATACATGCCAATAACTCTGTTTAAACTGATGTTTGTCCTGAGCTACTACTTTTCGGCAGTTCCAGTCATTCTTCAGTAGAATTTCTTCATGAAACCAATCTTTTTGTGACTTCCCACTTTATCTTTAAAATTTGAAATTAGTGCTTAGCAGTGGCTGAATTAAAAACTTAAATTTGTAGTTGCTCATTTGCATATATAAGTTTTTTATTCGTATATATGTAAAAGAGCATCCTGACCTGGATGGCGCAGCTAGCTGGATCTCATCAAATCTCAGAAGCTAATCAGCAGCGAAGTCCAGGGTTGCTATACAGAGGCAAACAATGGCAAACAAGCTCTCAGTGCCTCTTGCCTTGAAAACCCTATGGGGTTGCCGTAAGTCAGCTGCGATGATGGCACTTTACATATGCATATGCAAAAGAGCAACTGCATATGCAAAAGGACTCTCCCCACCAAACAGGGGGCTACTTTTACCTTTAACAGTATACAGAGCAGAGTCTCCAGATACTTTCCTATGTGTTATTTAATATCCAGATATAGGAAAGCTGGGGGAGACTTGGGGCCAGACTAGATGCAATAAGGGCAGCAACAGATGGTAAGCCTTGAACGGAAGAGGGATTTCTGTTTGATTTTGCTGCATGGTCATGCTTGGGGAAGAATATGATTGGGAAAGATACCCCTGACAGCGCTTTCTGTGAGCTCTCCCTGTGAATCCAGTTCTTGGCCTGATTTATAGTTCTACTCTTTGCTTAAGAGCCAAGATTAGTACTACTGACATGCAGACTGACCTGAATGTCTCAGGCTAGCTCAATCTCATCAGATCTTGGAAGCTAAGCAGAAGCACTTCTGAATGTCTGTAGAAAACCCTTCAGGGTTATCGTAAGTTGGCTTCAACTTGATTACACTTTCCACTGCCACCAACATGCAAACCAAGATTTGGTTTAGTGCATTTGAGAACATGTTAGGAAAGGCTGCTAATCTCTATGTTTTTCCTTCCATCCCCACACATATGATACATTTTGATAATGTATGTTGTTAACTGTTGTTGATCTTTAATCTTAATAACTGAATTACATCAAAAGTAATCATTGTTTATTTAATCAGAAATGGACAAAAACTCAGTTTCTAGTTCCATGACTTAAAAGTGGGCACTATCAGGAAATCCACATGTAACTATCAAAACAAGTGCCCCACTTACGTAGATAAGGGGGAAGGATATACACATTAGCTGGGAATAGCAACTGATCAGTGCTGTACAAAAAGCATGCATGTTTTATTTTGTTCTTAAATATAAAGAAGCTCCATTGACCATCTGTGACAGATCTCTGATAGAGAATTAGGCATATGAAAACTAATTTACCCTTTTGGAATCTCACTTTGTCAGTAACAGCTTGCCTTTAGGTCATGGGTATATGGAACCTATTGGGATTTAGAGTAAATCACAGAAGCTGCTTAGCCTATGAGGTATCTCCTTTTGGAAGCTTGTGAGTGAACACTGACATGTTTCCAAGATGGTTATTTCATTTTGATTTGGATGATATATTACATTGTTAGAGTTTTGGTTTATATATGTTGTAAAACACCACAAATTTTCAGGAATGGATGGGCTAGAGTTATGCACAGTAATCCTAAATAGAAGGACTCATGAATAAGTCCAATTTTATTCAGTGGGCCTTACACCCAGGATCGTGTTCATGGGATTGCAGCCCTAGTGTAGTAATGGGTTTGGTTTATTAGAGGCTGAACCTGCTAACCTTTGTACACTTGGGAGGAAGCTGTTTGTGCACTTACTGCAAACTTATTGATTTCATCCTTTCTACTTCAAATTTCCACATTATTAACAAGGAACAAGATTTTTGTCTTGCGGCTCTGAATCATTATGGCTCAACTGGTTCTCTGTTCTGGCAAAATGGAAGTTAATTGTGGTGATGTTATCACCATGAGCCCAGTTGCCACTCAACAGCATGTTCTTCTTCTTTAATGAGGTTTGGTCAAGATACTTTAAAGAAGCAGTTGTGAAATCACAGATGAGAAATACATTTGAGGGAAGAAATTGGCATATTATTTTAGGCAATGGAGTAATTAATTGGTTGGTTTTACAGTCAAACTGAATGGATATTGCTTTATTTATTTATTTATTTATTTAGAATTTATATCCCGCCCTTCCCACGAATGGCTCAGAGCATGATATAAACTGGTGCTTGGTTTATGGATTAGTGATGGTCCAGTCTGCAGTTGGTCTTGCAGGCCAATCATACTTCAGCTTTCAGAAGTGCTGAATTGAGCTTGGGTTGCAAGATTCAGTCAAGAGAAGCAGTTGAACTTGTGGCTCAATTTCTGCAATGAGATCTCTGAGACATACCGCCACCGCCACCAAGAGCTGCCTTGCCATGAGGGAGATCCATGAGTTGCATTTCCCATGCTGCTTGTGCATCCACACTCAGTACTACTTCATTACATGTGCATTGGGCTGGCATTACTGGCATGGCTTTCTTTTCCTCCTTCCTTTTCTTGTTTGTCCTTTAAAAGCTTGGAAGGCAGTGTTGCAACAGCAGCTGCTTTCCCTTCTGCTATTTCACTATCTCAGATGAGAGCAGAATTGTTCCCTAAGTCACACGGTTTTTATTTGTATGTTGTAAACCTGTAAAAAACTGATAAAAGCACTTGGAACAAAGGCTAGCCCTTTTGGCAGCAAGGGCAAACTTTTCCTTTGTGTGTTGGTGAAATATCAGAACTGGCTTCCTAGAGGAATGTGAAATTTGAACACGAAGATAGCTGGCACAAAGTTAGCTAGAAGGCCATTTGGAGGTTTCTGAACATTTTTGGCATGATAAAGGCCTGGTCCTTCAGGCATAAAAACATTTAAAGATACTGCTTTTTAAAAGGATGTAAAGCTTTGCACAACACAATTGAGAAAAGGGACATTCTGTCTTATTTTGTCCATTAGTGCATCATTTATTTTGTTTTATTCTTGTAAACTTACAACCAAGTAACACCACAGTTGAATAAACCCCTAGTTCCATATCATCCATATCATTCTACCTTTGGTACTTCATTACTTATCTACTGTCTAACTGATAATCTATGTAATTTTTTTCTTGGGATAGATATTTGTGAAAGGTCTGATATTGCCTGCATGTAAATTCAGCTATGAGCAATGTCTCCATCATCTCTAGAGTGTGGCTACAGATCTTCGATGGATGAACAGTTCTGCACAGTCAGCTGAATGCAGAAATACTTTCTGGTTTGACTGGTAGTGTAGGGTTTCAACTTCCCTGTGTGTTGTTAGGTTAGGTGATCAAGGAAGCAACTGTTCATTTGGCTGGCATGCAATGGTAGTAGCCATTTGCAATCCGCACCTAGCATTTCACATTCAGAATAACAAGGAATTTTTCCTCTTTCTGTGGCTCCTTTTTGTTATGCTACAAAAACTGACATGGAATAACGGGAGGGGAGGACAGCTTTGCATTTATGTTGTTATGAAGAGTTTTATAGAAATGTGGAGTATTCCATAAAGCATCCCAGGTGATGCACTTGTCCTAACCTGTTTTAAGGTGTGCTGGTTTGCTTGGAAGCCTACCCTGTGGGTGTAACTGAGCTTTGAATGGCACACGATGAACTGTCACGTGGGAGACTTGGGAGTTGCCCAGCAATGAACTTGAGAACGTAGGCATGTTGAGGCCATGGAAATTGCCTACATGATGCAACCAGTTTTTAATGCACTGGATGGCAGCTGCGTTGTTGTATTTAACCATCTTGTTCCAGTCATACCCTGGAGTTGGTAATTGGATAGATATGTACACACTCCAGAAATATACACACTACGTTTTTAAAATGAGAAACGGTTTTATAGATGATGAGATCATCCAAAGTAATCTGGCAGCACTAAAACCACAATTTGATCTATGAGAAATAAAAGTGGAGCAAGAACACTAAAAATTTTCCCACACAGAAAAGCTGCTCCTCTAATGCTTAGAATATATTTTATTAGATTCTGTGCAAGACTACAGTAATTGTCTTTATCCAATAAATGTCCAGGTTATTATAGTGGTCTGTGTTGCTAATATAATACTGGACTTGCAGCTGATAATCAGAAGCACACAATTTCCAAAGATGCAATTATACATGTGGAAAAAATCCTCAACACTGCCATCCAAAGCACAGTTATACCCTTCTAAGCCCATTGACTTTGATGGATATAGAAGAGTTTGATTCTGTGTAGGATCACACTGTTAAATCATTAACTAGTACACAGGGTTTGTTAATAGTAAAGAAAGGTAGTATATCTATATTTCAAAAATATTTTCTAACTCTAAAGAGCAAAGAAGAGCATGGGCCCTACCAAACATTTCTGTGACTTCCTTCCCTGCCCCTCCCACCACAGCCTGAAATGCTGCTTCTTAGGGATGGGGATCCCCAGGAATAGCTTGTGTGGGAGCTCCACATGCACTGCAAGAGGGGGCAATTGGCAGAAATTGCTCCATTCTATTAATGGAAATTCTGTATGGCATCCAACCAAGAAAGACAGAATTTGTGCCATTATTAACAGTTACAGTCAATATTTTTTTCATGCAGGATGGAATCATCTCTCCTGTGGATCTAGACCTTGTGATGTCTGATGGTTTGGGGATGCGGTATGCTTTTATGGGACCACTGGAAACTATGCATCTTAATGCAGAAGGTATGTAATTCTTACCAGTAGAATGTAAATATTGGAAGTTCCAAGGCAAATATAAATATTACAACTGTTCAAGTTCATTACAACTGTCTATTAATATTGGACAAGACCTGCCTACTGTACTTTTTTACACTGGCATCTTCAGTGTTTCTGGAGATTTCTATTTTTCACATCCCTGTGTTGAATGAGAGTAGCTGGTAATAATAATGGGCACCACATTTTAAGAAGGATATAGACAAGCTGGAATGGGTCCAGAGGAGGGCGTCGAAGATGGTGAGGGGTCTGGAGACCACGTTCTATGAAGAAAGGTTGAAGGAGCTGGGCATGTTTAGCCTGGAGAGGAGGCGGCTGAGAGGTGATATGATCACCATCTTCAAGTACTTGAAGGGCTGTCATATAGAGGAGGGTGTGGAATTGTTTTCTGTGGCCCCAGATGGTAGGATCAGAACTAATGGGTTGACATTAAATCAAAAGAGTTTCCATCTCAACATTAGGAAGAACTTCCTGACCATTAGAGCGATTCCTCAGTGGAACAGGCTTCCTCAGGAGGTGGTGGGCTCTCCTTCCTTGGAGGTTTTTAAACAGAGGCTAGATGGCCATCTGACAGCAATGAAGATCCTGTGAATTTAGGGGGAGGTATTTGTGAGTTTCCTGCATTGTGCAGGGGTTTGAACTAGATGGCCCTGGAGGTCCTTTTCAACTCTTATGATTCTGTTATTCTAATAAGAAATACTTCTGTGACAGACTGCACTTTTAAAAGCTTAGAAGTGCTGTACAAACTGCGAAAGGATTGTGAAGGGTTAATGCTTCAGAAAAACAGAGAATCATGCGTGGCAGGCTGCTCCAAGCAATCTGATTGGTTAGCATCAGTTGAACAGAGAAGAGACTTTTGAGCTGAATTTTGAAGAAGAGAAATCATTTGGAATTCAGCCCTGACTGAGGGCAATTTAACACAGGAGAACTGGGGAAAGTTGGCAAGAACAAGTAGGTAGTTAGATGGAGACTCTCATTCAGGCCATGGAAAGGGCATAGATCTGGAGAAAGAAAGAATTTTCCAACCTGGTCTAAACTGGGTTATAGCTCTGAAGAATGCAGATATCCCTAGTGTGGTCTGTTTAGAAATTGCCTTTAGAGAACTTAAGAGTCAGTTTAAGAACTCAAGACAAGTACTGGTGTTTCAAGAGAAGGGGTTTGGGTACTAGAAAGAGTGTACCAGCCTTCTAGAAACCAAGAATCAGAGAGTACTCAAGAAAGTATACTGGAAAGTGTGGGAAAATGCTGAAACAAAAGCCTCTCAGCATAAAGGTTTTGTGTAACTCCGAATAGCTTAAGAAACTCTCATTAACTTTGAATATAAAAACTAAAGTCTATGCATGTTCCTATTTAATCTCAGAGTTATTTATATTGAGTTGCCTCAAATATTTTACCTCTGATTACACCTGACCTTTCCCCTCTATGTTGAATAAAATATTTTGTTAATTTGGAATATAAAAATTTCTTGAGTGTCATTTGCTCTCATTCCTTCCCTCAGGTTCCCAGGCTGAGCAAACAGCCAAAACATCATACTGTGACAGGGTGGGGCAGCCAGAATTCTTCAGGAAAGAAGAAAACAGACAACCAGGGTGGCTCAGTCAGAAAAGGGAAAGGAAAACAGAGGGAAAGTCTTGCCTCTGAGGGAGGGAAGCGGATGGGGCCATTATAGTTTCATTAAAAAGGTACCTATAAAAGATACCTATGGCTGCTTGGAGTTCAGATCTTCCCAATAATAGTAGTTTTGTTCCTATGCATGACAATCATGCCAGTCCATCTGAAACAGGCTGGAAGATAGATCATCCATCTCTTCAATGGTTTGTGGTTGGTTGATGCTACAGTGTAGAATGCCTGTCATGCACAAACCTATTCATGTGGAGACACATTATGGCATGGGCTCAGTTTAAACCCCATGGAAAACCATAGTCTAATATATAACTAACAACGGTTAATTCATTTCCTGAATTTTGGACTGTCTCATTAACTATGATAGTTAGGGTGCTGCAAACTAGGATCTGGCATTGGTTTATTAACCAGAGTTTAACTATGGCTTCAGATGATGTACAAATATAGAGATCTGGGCTTAATATTAGCTTGTTCCCCAGCACCAGTCGCTGAACAGCAGAGGCACCTGGAAAGAACTGTTAAAAATCACAACCTCTCTTGCCTTTCCTCACCTCTCTCTAGCAGTCTCTCTGTCCATGCTTCCTTCTGCCAGTCTGACTTCCCCCTGCCCTTTTAAAGATCCCAGATACGCTTCTTCACATTCAAGGAATATAAAATGGTGCCAAAGGATTGGTTTGTTGAATCATGTGTTCTCCTGCAACAAAGTTAACACAAGCAGCCCATTTACAAGTTGGTGCTTTGTTGGTTTGTGAGAATGCTCCCAGTATGTGTGGTTGGCAGGTAATGCTTGAAGGGAGAAAGGATGAACAACTGTGTAGTATGAGAAACCCAGGGTAGGGTGCCATTGAGGGTGAGGTATGTAATATTTGCAGCAAGCACGTGCTCTTGTAAGGAGCAGGAGCTGTGTGTCCTAGTGGAACAAGATTGGTGGGGATGAAATGCTGAAGCAAGGAAATCTGTTTGTTGGATCCATGAATGTTTAGGGCGAGGATTTTTTTGGGGGGGTGGGGGTTGGGTTCAGTTAAATTGGCAATAGAGTTGGATTCCTTATTTTTGTGTGAGGAAAGGATTAACAACAAGAAGCCAAGCATGTTCTGTTCCTTAGTGAGTGTCTGAGGAAGGGGGTCATGGAAATGTGGTCCTCAAGAGTAATCTCAGCTAATAGTTAAGGAAATTGGTAAGGTGCTGAGGCTTATCCTTCAGTGAGACATCACAAAAGTTTATGGGATGCCAGCTAGGTCTCTGTAGGTGAGATTGGAGAAAAGTACTTCTACACTTGGGAAGGCAATGGCAAATCACCCCATAAAAAGTCTGCCAAGAAAATATTGTAATGTGACATCACCCCGTGGGTCGGTAATGACTTGGTGCTTGCTCCTTTACATTTACCTTTTTTACTTCTAGATACAAACCAGGACTGAGTGATCATATAAAAGTGAATCCTAGTTTTTCAAGCTAATCACAGTTAACATTAAACAATGGTTTAACATTGTGTTTGAACAAAGCCATAATCTCATACAGTATCTTGAAGCTGAATTGCAAATTGGTCTGGACAAACTGCAGTTTGGCACTGTATCTGAATAATCCAACCATTGTTCAAGATGCTCTGCTCTGTGAGGCTGCCTGATCACCACGGAGAAGGGCCTCTAGAGTGGGCAGAAGGGGTGGCTCTCACTGACAGTCTCCAGAGCACTCCTTCCTCACTGACTTCAGCCTGGCTGGCTATTGTCTTGTGTGCACTCCAGTTCCCACCCCTGAGCAGTGCTTTCAAGCTAAAGAAAAATCCTAAACAGCTTGGCTACTCAAACAATATTACTGCATATTCATTGGAGCTGTTAGAGCCAGCCATGCTGTTGTTTCTCAACCCTGTGGTGAAACTGCACAAGTGAACTTTCTTCTGTATTGTACCCATTGAGATGATTTTGGATGGGAGAACCCATAGCAGTTTTGAAGACTACTCAAATGTGTCTTGAGGTAGTAAGTGTACTTTTGTTTTTGATGGAAGCACATGAATAGGGAACTGTTTTTAAGAGGAAGGAATGCTAAATGTCTTTCAAAGGGCCTAGAGTTTCAAATCCTAAAATTCTCGGTGTATGTGGAGTTCCATCATCTTCCATGTTAGGAGGATGAATGTAGATGCCCCCTCCCCATTTAAATTAATAGGGAGATGTTTGCAAGCATGCAAATGCCATAAAGAGCCTCTGGACTGTCGTTCTTTTGCACACTTGGCACATCTGAACTAGCCAAAGGATGTTGCTTAAGAGGCTGTGAACTGCCATTACATCCCTTCTGAGACAAGAAGAGAACTGAACACATGGCATCATGCCACAACCCTTGCAATTATGGAAATGCCAGCAGCAAGTCAGTGAGAGAGAAGAGAGAGCAACATGAGAACTGAATGCTGATGGACAGAAAGGAAGCCGTCCACATTTTTTAACAAGGAAAGCAGTATATCTAATTGGCATAATACGGTAATAGTGAATGTTGATTTCAGGTCTAGTGAGCTCTTATCCCAGAGCTGGATGTTTTAAAATGTGGCATCGCACCACTAATAAAGAAATGCTATCAGATCTTTTGCATTTGAAAAGCCAGCAATATGGTACTTCTAAACCCATTTTCTCATTTAACTATCACTGTATTATCTTTGTACAGAGTACCTCCTGTGTGTGTGCAGCTAATCTTTTGAAATTCCACATTGAAAAGTAAGATTATACTCTTGTTTTCAGACTGTTGCTCGAGGCTAGTAAAAAAAATCATCTGCAAAACATGGTAAAAGTCGTCTTAGATTTTGAACAGCTGAACACCCAAACAACTTCACCAACATAATCCTAGTTTACTTCAGGAGACTTATGTCAATAGGGTTCTTCCCAGTTTGAATTGTAGTTACCCTGAGGTCATGGCCAGTTTATGTATAATACTCTTGTTTACTTTGCTGCAGTTGCTCATCCTTTGTCTTGATGTAGTAGAAAAGAGCAAGAGTCCAGTAGCACCTTAAAGACTAACAAAATTTGTGGGAGGGGATGAGCTGTCATTAGTCAGATATCTGAAGAAGTGAGCAGTCAGTCACAAAAGCGTATTCCCTTACTGTCCCTCTATTTTTGATGGTCTTACTGGACTAAGGTGCTACTGGACTATTGCTCCTCTAGGAACACAGCTACCCATCTTGATCTTTGTCCTAATGGAATATATTGAGACTGTAATCTTTAAAGACTGTGCAAACTATAGCTGGCATTGATTGTGCTCTATGTTAGATTCCAGGGATAGATTGGGCATTCTGATTATTTACTGGAAGCCTTGTTCTCCAATGAGTTGCCTATCTGATCTGTTTAGGTGCTGGAGACACCCATATTTCAGCTAGGTGCCCTAGGTGATTTCAACATGCATGCTGATAGCTCCACGTCTTGGCCAGCTCAGGATATCATAGCCTCCCTCACCACTGTGGGTTCAGGTTGTGTCAGGGCATACACATAAAAATGGCATATCTTAGACTTAAATTATTGCACTAAATCTCTGGAGGAAGATCTGGTTTGGGGACTAGAGGTTGAGCCTGTGCTGTGATCTGATAACAGCCTCCTCTAGGCACAGGTGAAAGTCACACCAACATTCTGCAAGGATAAGGGGTCAGTTAAAATGGTCTGCCTGTGGAGATTAATGGTGTCCAGAATGCCCTGAGGGGGTTTTAAGATCCAGTTTGACAACTCTGTCAAGGACACAACGGAAGCCTGGAATTAGAAGCTCTCAGAAGCTATCAAGATGGCTGCTCCCCAGTGACCTCTCCAGCCCTTGTGGGGGAATCCAGTGCACTACTATCAAGCTGGGGGATATGAAGACAGCCATGAAACATCTAGAATAGCACTGACACAAAAATAAAATCTGACCATGTGCTATAGAACTCACTGGAAGACTCATGAGACGGCACTGACAGCAGGAAAGAAATTCTGCTTTGCTGCTATCATTGATATCAGCTAGTTCATGCCCAGCTCAGTTATTTAAAAGTATTTCAGCATTAGTTGACTCCAAAGTCTGAACCTTCCAAGTCCCATAGCCAACAATTAGTTGTGATACTTTTTACTGAGAAAATCTCTCAGATATATTCAGATTTGAATGTTGGTTGTTATATAGTTGAGACACTAGAAATGCCTAGTACACCATCTGGTCTGTTCATATATCATGTTGATCCAGTTACAGTGATGGATGTTGACAGGATCCTGCGATCTTTGAGGACTACCACTTGTACACTGCACCCTTGTTCATTCTGTTTATGGAAATCATGCTAGGGTCATATATTAATGAGCCCCAGTTGTCCATCATAAATCAATAACTGATGCAGGGTGCCTTTCCTTGCTGTCTAAACAGGTAGCCATCCACTGGCTATTTAAAGAAACCATTGCTGTAGAAAAATGGTGTGGCCAGTTTTCACCTAGTCTCTAATTTGCCTTTCTTGGGCAAGATTATAGAGAGGGGGGCAGCAGAAAAACTCCAGATCTTCCTGGATGAATCATCACTTCTAGACCCTCAGGCTGGGTTATGGAATGGAGATGCCATTGGTGACTGTAGAGAAGAACCAAGGCTTTGTTTCTTTTACAAGGTTTATCAGCAGCCTTTGATACTACCAGACCATCAGGTTGAAAAATTTGGACGTAGAAGGGATTAAGAGGAATGCTTTGAAATGGTTTAAATTGTTCCTTACAGGCAGGACTCAGAGGGTTGCAGTCAGAGACAATTTGTCATCAGTGTGGGACTTGTTTTGGAACAAGGCTCACTCCTACCCCCATGCTATTTAATCTCTATATAAAACCTTTAGGAGAAATCTTTGGATGTCTTATGCTATGTGAATTCATTGTTTTTCTTCTGTAATTCGCCTTTAGTTTCAGTGAGAAAGGAGGGCCAAAAATAACTAAATAGAGAAATAACTTGGGCTGGATTAGATGAAACCATTGCTGATTGCTCTCATGCATGGTGAGGAGCAAGAATGTTCCTCCAGGTATTTGTATGAGAACTTAATGGCTGAAATGAGCATTCAGACCTTGTGGTTGATTTCCGTAGAAAATCTGTGAATAGACTGTGATGTATGTGTGTGTGCTGGATTCAGTATCTTGAACAGATGTTTGGAGGTGGGGCATAACAACAGGTGGAAGGGGAAGATATGTCCTATTCCCCACTACATGGCGGGGGGGGGGGGCATGATCAGCAAAAACACTGCCTAATGCCATTTTGAAAAAAAATTACATTAGCGGTATTCATTGATAGGTAGCATCGTTTTCATTTTCCTGTAGAGTTTTTCCTTACTTTGGTTCCATATGGTTGTAGTCTATTGTAAGGTTTATTGTATGTATCACTTTGCTTTAACTGTATTTACCTTTGTAACCCATTTTCTGCATTATAGTATGTCAAGTCTTAGGCTGGTTTCTTGTTCGTTCACATTGTTTTCCAGTTCTGTAATCCTAGCCCTGCTGCATTGGTTATTGAATGTCTTATGATGTCTGATTGGATTTTAAAAAAAAGTTAGAATCTTGGCAAGGAAGTCATTCTGTAATTGACATAAAAAACTAATTCCTTAGGAGTATCACAGAATTGAGGCAATGTACTGTTTCTTTATATTAAGGTGGCAAGTTAATAACGTCAGTATTCTCTGGCAGTGCTTTTTTTTTAACCAATAATAGGCATTCTATGCACTTCTGGAGAAGCTAGCAGGCATCCTTGTTCTGTTTTGTCTATGGGAAAGGGAGTAAAATGTAAAATTACAGAACTATTAAGACCAAAAACAAGTCAGTCATTCACAGTCTATTCTGCCACCCAATGATAATGATAATGTTAATGTTATGGTTTGCTTTAATTAATGCTCTAACTGGTTTTTAAGGTTAAATTAATGCTCAATTTTAATGTTCTTAATGTAATTGTTTTATTAATGTACCATTGGTCATTGTGTTGTTTATTACTATTCTATTTATTAATGTACCATTGGTCATTGTGTTGTTAGCCGCCCTGAGCCTGCTTCGGTGGGGGAGGGCGGGATACAAATAAAATTTTACTTACTTACACCCAGACTTTCTCAAAAATAGCTAGTATAACTTTGTATGTAGTTACATTTGTTTTGAAAAGGCTTCTCATTCAATCAGATGTATTTGAAGTTCATGTCATTGAATCAACTAGTGAAATGTGCCACATGGAGAGTAGATATACAGTGCAGTCCTAAAAAGAGTTGCACCCGTCTAAGTCCATTGACTTCAGTGGGTTTAGAAGGGTGCAACTCTATTTAGGATTGCTGTGATAATCTAGCTTTCAGCCTTTTTTGGCTTTGTATAGGGAGTGTATCATTTTCTGCCCATCAGTTAGCAGTACATATTTATAGTCTATGACCTTCTCTAGGCAACCAATTCGAATTTCAACAGATTCTATGAGCCTGTTCATACAGTACTTGAATATGGGCGTATTCATACATTAGTTTCTCACTCTGTGATAAGACTGGGTGAGCACACTTCCTACTTGATCCTCAGTGGAAGCACTTCCCTGCTCACCTGCGTTGGAAAACCAGTCCAAGTGAGATTAATAAGAGGGAACACAGGCTGTGGCAAATCAAATGCAAGACTGTGATCAGGCAGGCAAAAAGGGACTATGAGGAGCATATTGCAAAAAACATAAAGACCAACAATAAAAATGTCTTCAAATATATTAGAAGCAGGAAACTAGCCAGGGAGGCAGTGGGGCCCTTGGATGACCATGGGATAAAAGGACTACTGAAGGAGGATCGGGAAATGGCTGAAAAGCTGAATGCATTTTTTGCCTCAGTCTTCACTGTGGAAGATGAGAACTTTTTGCCTGCCCCAGAATCACTTATTTTGGAAGGGGTGTTGAAAGACCTGAGTCAGATTGAGGTGACAAAAGAGGAGGTCCTACAACTGTTAGACGGATTAAAAACTAATAATTCACCGGGTCCGGATGGCATACATCCGATAGTTCTGAAAGAACTCAAAGTTGAACTTGTGGATCTTCTAACAAAAATCTGTAATCTTTCATTGAAATCTGCCTCTGTTCCTGTGGACTGGAAGGTAGCAAATGTCACCCCCATCTTTAAAAAAGGTTCCAGAGGAGACCCGGGAAATTACAGGCCAGTCAGTCTGACTTCAATACCGGGAAAGTTGGTAGAAACCATTATCAAGGACAGAATGAGTAGGCACATTGATGAACACGGGTTATTGAGGAAGACTCAGCATGGGTTCTGTAAGGGAAGATCTTGCCTCACTAACCTGTTACATTTCTTTGAGGGGTTGGACAAAGGAGACCCAATAGATGTTGTTTACTTTGACTTCCAGAAAGCTTTTGATAAAGTTCCTCATCAAAGGCTCCTTAGAAAACTTGAGAGTCATGGAGTAAAAGAACAGGTCCTCTTGTGGATCAAAAACTGACTGAGTAATAGGAAGCAGAGAGTGAGTATAAATGGGCAGTCTTCGCAGTGGAGGACGGTAAGCAGTGGGGTGCCGCAGGGCTCAGTACTGGGTTCCATGCTCTTTAACTTGTTCATAAATGATTTAGAGTTAGGAGTGAGCAATGCAGTGGCCAAGTTTGCAGAGGACACTAAATTGTTCAGGGTGGTGAGAACCAGAGAGGATTGTGAGGAACTCCAAAGGGATCTGTTTTCAGTAAAATAAATTTAATATTTTTCAGTTGCATATGCAACAATCTTGTAAGTTTTGTCCTTAATAAAAACCAACAGTCTCTTGTTCTGTTTCAGGAATGCTCAATTATTGTGACAGGTACCGTGAAGGGATGGTGCGTGTCTTGAAAAGCTTTGGGCCAATACCAGATTTTGCTGGAGCAACATTAGAGAAAATCAATATGGTATGTGTGAAAATGGAAGTCATGAGGGCAAGACTCGTTAGCTGTATTTGGTATCATCTCGGTTGTTTTAGGGATGTGGTTCTGAGGATGAGAATTCTTACATTAAACGTTGTCCTTCATTGAAAGCTTTAGTGATCAATATGTAAACTTTAATACAGATATTGAGAGTAACAGAATCCCTTTAGGCATTCTAGACCTTGGCTGAGCTGCACACAGTATTGCCCTATGGAGCCATATTGTTTGGATTCCGCTAACAAATTGGGTGGAAGCCACATTATGTGACATACAGAACCATTGCTATAAAGCTGCTAGCTATAGTATTTTAGTACATGCACATTAAAGACAAGTCAATATGGCTTGTCTACAAAAGAAGGAAACACAGAAGATGCCAAGACACATTTTTAAATTTCAAGTTCTCAAAATCTTCTGGCTGTCCCTGGGCTAAAGGAGGCTAGGCTCAATTCCACCAGAGTAAGAGCCTTCTCGGTTGCGGCCCCAGTACTTTGGAACACCCTTCCAGAAGCTATCGGGGCCATGCGGGATTTATCACCGTTCCACAGGACCTGCAAGACTGAACTGTTTCGGATGGCATATAACATCTAATGGGAGAGGGGTGCCACTACATCTGAATCCATAGCACTTTGATTACTAATTGCCCAGGATCTGTGCGCGTGAGAAAGAAAATATTATATGATCTGCCTGAAGTAGCACCATTGTTATTATCTGATTGTTTTATTGTTTTAATATTGTTTTGTTTACTGTCTGTTTTATGCTGTTAGCCGCCTTGAGTCTGTATGGAATGGGTGGGATATAAATATAACGTAAATAAATAAATTAAATAAATAAATAAAAACTCAGATATTGTGTTTGGATGCAGGCAATATTTATTATCCAAAGTGGCAAGTTTGATCATGTATATTGCAAAAATACTTACATGTTGTGTCTCCCCTCTCCCCAAACAAACTGTCCCTTTCCATTCAGTCATTTCAAAACACTTCATTCTTTCCACTGTAGAGCTATTCCACAGTCACCTTTCTGTTCCCTGCATGTATAATCTGAGAACAGCCTGTCTCCTTGTTCTTATCTTACTGGCACCAGGATCTCTTAACATTCCAAGCCTGCTCTCCTCTCTATACATTGCAAAAATAATAGCGGAATGCCTTGGATATATACCATAGCGCAGGGGTGGCCAACGGTAGCTCTCCAGATGTTTTTTTGCCTACAAAACTCATCAGCCCCAGCCATTGGCCATGCTGGCTGGGGCTGATGGGAGTTGTAGGCAAAAAACATCTGGAGAGCTACCGCTGGCCACCCCTGCCATAGTGTCATTTATCTTGTCAACTATCATAAAGCAGCATTTGCTTTAAGATGTCTGTGAAGACAATGTTGTACCTCCATGAGCCTCAGTGGAAGGATACTGTTTTGTCAACTGATTGTAAAGGCCCTTGTGGGTCCCAGTGCCAAAGGGGTGGGGAGACAGTGAGGCAGACCCCCCTCCCCCCAATACTCCTATGCATGTGAAAACAACAGACAAACTGCTGGATTGAAATGGCCACAAATTTCTCAATTATAGCAGGTGTCAGAGCCTCAGCACAGCATGGAGCAACAGATCTGGGCATCAGCTGATCCACTTACTGGCCATTGTACCCCCTGCCTGCTGGGGGGTGGTGGAGAATACCATGGGATGGCAGGATGCAGGGTTCCCCATGGGTCCAGGCATAAGGTCTACTGAGCCAGGCAGTGCAGCAGGGCCCTTAATAACCTAGTTGAGCAGACCAGAGGGAAAACTCCCTCAACAAGGTCTACCAGCCAGTGTCCTGCCCTGATTGGCCAGGCTGGAGGTGATGGGAGGCCTGGGGAGCCCACGTAGATGCAGAGGACTTGTACCACTGGGACCACACAGACTAATGGCAGACATGTTGCCTCAATTCTTGTCCATGCACACCTGCAAACCGGGCTCAAGTAAGCTTGGAGGCCACAGCGTTGCCTCCGCAGCACATAAATTAATAGAAAACTCAACATATATACTTTTATTTTCAGTGATGGCATACAGATTTTGGCCAGCTTTCAGTATAATTAAATGTAGCAGAGTGAAATCCCCCAGGTAAAGGTAGTCCCCCGTGCAAGCACCAGTCGTTTCCGACTCTGGGGTGACGTCACATCATGACGTTTTCACAGCTGAATTTTTTGCAGGGTAGTTTGCCATTGCCTTCCCCAGTCATTTACACTTTCCCCGAGCAAACTGGGTACTCCTTTTATTGACCTCAGAAGGATGGAAGGCTGAGTCAACCTTGAGTCATCTAACTGAACCCAGATTCCACCGGGATTGAACTCAGGTCGTGAGCAGAGTTTAGGATTGTAGTACTACAGCTTACCACTCTGCACCACGGGGCTACTTCCCTTAGGGGTAAACCTGGTGAAACAGTGGCCGATTTCCCACTCACCTTACACCACTCTCATGTTCCTCTTCTCAGCAGGGCTTCCTTCCAATTTCACACTATCTGCCCTGTGCCTGCAGCTAGCATTGGCTTTTTCCCGCAGCAAACAGAAACCTCTAAAAATCAGTTTCTGTTTGCTGCGTGAAAAAGCCTGCACTAGCTGCAGCCCCGGGGCAGGTAGTGTGAAATCGGAAGGAAGCCCCGCTGAGAAGAGGAACACAAGAGTGTGGCGTAAGGTGAGTGGGAAATTGGTCCGTGTGTTATTGCAGTACTTACACTGAATATGATTGAGCATCATTAAAAGAAGAGGGATACAGGGGATTCACTGATATATGCTATCAGGATGACTTTAATAATAGCGTTCCAACTTACAATTTCTCTCTGTTTTAGGCAATGTGTAAAGAGACTCCAGCTGATGCAGAGCATTTGAATGCCAGAAGGCACTGGCGAGACAACTGCCTGGTGCGCTTGGCAAAGCTGAAAAAGGAAATAAAATCCGATGATTTGCATCATCTTTAAGCCATGGGAGCAGCCACCATCAGGCTAGGGATACCAATGGGTGCATCCTTTCCACAGGCAAAATGAGAAAGAAGGGGTGACGCAACACACCGAACATAATTGCAGTGGCAAAAGGCCGGTTGATCTGTACTGCCGTAGTCAGTTAATTACGATTAATATATTTTCATCTGAAGATCAGCAGCAGCTTGCTTCTAGATGTTGTTTTAAAGCCACATCCTTAGACCTCTTGAAGGCAGATGCGCAGATTTCACTAGAACAGCATAGTGAGTATATCTGATTAAATTTCAGCTTTAAATACTTTGAAGCACTGGAATGAAATCAAGTTTGCATTTTAAGTGGTGTCCTGTATTTTAGACCACGAATGGGCAGCCACTATATATCCCTAACCGTAGTGATTTAGATTTTCCAGCCCTTGGATTTCTTCTTGGTATTTTCATCATCTTGGAACATTAGCATTTAATACATTCATGTATCTGACAGAGTGGTGTCCAGCTCACAAAAACTTGTGCCACAATACTTTTGTTATTGTTCTAAGGTGCCAGAAAAATCCTGTTATCTTGGCTGAAACAGACTACCACAGCTACTTGTCTGATTACATTATACCATTTGTAACTTTGCTTTCAGATTAATTGAACCCCAGTCTCTATTTTGAGGCATAAAAATATGACTGGTGGTTCTTGTGGACTAAATTCATCTGTATTTATCTTCCTTTGGGCAGGGCAGACCATCATACTCCTATCTATAATTATCATGATATTAAATGTTTATGAAAGTAAGTATATTTCATGTACATTAACAGACCTTACTTTCAAATAAATGTGCTTAGCTTCATAAGTCTGTTGTTGTGCTGGATTGTTGGCGTCCATTTTGGGAGGGCAACAGCAGGGATACAAGATCAGTGTAATCCTCAGAACACTTCCAGAAAGTAAGCCCCAGTGAATAGATCTGAGTAGGATTCTGACTAGACCTCCCTAGTATTGCTCTCGATTTTAACAGTAGGCAGACCCATAGCCACGAGGGGGCCTTCCGGAGCACAGCCCCCTGACTTATTTGTGAGGCCCCCCCCTAACTTTCCAGTCCTACCTGGCCTCCTGACTTGCCCCCTGACTCTCCGCAATTCCAATCACGCGCGGGAAGAATGGCAGAAGCAGTTGTTGGCTTCCCCCTCTTTTAAGGCCCCGCCGATCAGCTGATTGTGGGTCCTTTAAATTGCACCAGAGGCTGGAGGCTGCCTCAGCCGTCCCTCTGGTGCGTGATATGGAGGGGGGAGGCAGCCATGGATGGCAACAGCAACAAGAAAGGAAGGGAATCTAATCATCCTGGGTGCGCAATTTGAGTGGCGGCGGGGGATGGAGGAGGCAGCAGGAGCAAAGAGAAGGGAAAAGAATTGTGCCAGAGGCTGCCTCAGCTGTCCCTCTGGTGTGCTATTTGAGTGGAGGGAGGGGAGGAGGAGGAGGAGGCAGCTGCAGCGAGGACAAGACTCAGAAGGAACTTAGGAAGGGAAGGGAATTGCACTGGAGGCTGCCTCAGCAGCTGCCCCTCTGGTGGGCGATTTGAGTGGCAGAAGGTGGGGGAGGGAGGAGGCAGCAGTGACAAGACTCAGAAGGAACTTAGGAAAGAAAGGGAATTGCGCTGGTGGCCAGACTGTGGCTGCTGCCGCCTGAGGCGCCTCTCCCATAAAGCCCTCTCCTCCCACCTCTTGGCTACAGGTTTGGGCAGGCAGCATGGCTCATCCCCATGGCCTCAACAGACTCTGCAGCACAGAGCGGGGGGAGGGGAGCAGGGCAGTGGGAGAAGGCTTCCCCCAATGTGCGGCTGGGAGGTGTGTGAGTTCCTGCCTGCTGTGTGAGGATACTCCTGAGTTTTACATATGTGTAAACTGGGCCATCCGAATAGAGTGGCGTGGGGACGAGCTTCCCGAACTGCCCAGAGGCAGTAAACAAAGTACAGAAAATATATTTAGTAAAAAACAAAAAAAAAGATCCAAGCATCTCACACTTCCCATTGTAGTTGGCAAAGTAGCCCTACCCCAGCAAGGAGGAAAGTCCCGCCTCCAAAGCTGCCCAGAAGCCAATCTGTTGCTCTGTTGTGTCTTCCCTCTCTTGCTGGCAAGCCCTTAACCCTGCATCCCATCCAGTCACACACTGGCGCTACTGTTCTGCTCAGTTAATTTTGTTTGTAGCCAAAAACTTCTGTTGCCTGCTGACACTCTCCCTTCTCTTGCCATTGTCTCTAGTGGATAAGCCTGGTAAATTGAAGATAGTCCAGGGCACTGTAAACTGTACCCTAAGACTGTGGGGATACCAGGCTCCAGGTGGGACCTGGGGATCATCATTTCAAGAGCCATTAAATTTCTGCATCATCCTGGTGGTGGGGTTTGGAATGGAATGGGAATATGGGTGCTGCTGCCAGATTGAATTCTAGAGATCCCCTTCTCTGACTCTCTTTCATGGATTTGCTCACTCTCTCCGAGCTCTTGCCCACCTTAGAATACTGCTCTTGATGGACCAAGAGGTCTGATTCAGAATACTGCAGCTTCACATGTCCCATGGTAATAAGTGAGCTGATTATATAGAAAAATGTCAGACTCGAGGTGATCCAGTTGGTTGGTGGGGTCTTTAAATTGTTCCTGGAGGCTGGAGGTCACTCTTGTGCTACACACCTCCAGAGTGATTTTTAGGTGAGGAGGGACTTTTTAAAAATTTTTAAAATGCTCCCCACCTTTAAATTTCTGGCTACGGCCCTTACTGCAGGATAATGTACCTTTTTATTTGGCGTCGTGTGAAAACATTAGGCACAGTTCTGCCACTATTCTAGTTAAAGAGATTTTTTTTTTCTTATGAGCTCCCTTCCTTTAGGTCTTGGGTTTCATAGAGATAAAAATCAAACAAAATGGTTCATATGTACATGTGAGATCTTATACAGTTTTAAAATGTTTTGTTAAAACCCAGCTTTTATTTTATTTTGGCCATTTCTGTGCCAGCTTTCCAGTGTAAGAAAAGTGCTCTCATTACAGTGTAATAAAATACAGTCATGGCAATAAAATTTTTAAGAAGCAATTAAACAGTAAACGTTTAACACAAGATTAAAAACCAGGACAAGAACGTACTTCTTTTGAAATTTAAAGAAGACCTTTTGAAATTTAAAGAAGTCTTTCGCTGATGTCATAAGGCCTGCAGCAAGGGAGTTAAATATTATTCTGGGGGGGGGGGGTCCAAAAGATTGGGGTTGGATCCAGAGGTGCTCTTCTGCTGACATTACAGCTTCCTTGCCAATGGAATGTTGCTTCTGACTGGAGGAAAGGTCGATTTTTCCAATTTCTCCCTCCCATTCAAGATGCTCCACTTTGCTCCCCCCCCCCCCCTTGTTGGAGGTCTTTGATTTCCAGTACAGAATTGGTGGGGGGGGCATGCTAGAAGGATGCAGCAGAAAGGAGGATGCAGGAAAGTCCCTTCCATTAACATCACCCTATTTGCAATTCCAGTGATTTACAACTGCCATACTGACACTGATACAAAGTTATATCAGCTGTGACATCCACAGGCCACAAGTAATAAATATTCTGAATAAAATATATATAAGCATCCAGTACCATGGAATCAGGATGATGTAGCAGATTAAACATGCATATTACAAATCAAAATAAATCATAACATTGGCCATTCCGACTGATGATAAACTATCCAGCTGTTACCATAGTCAGAATTGCCCAATCTTGCAAAGAACTTGGCTGGAGTTAATGTGACAACTGCCACAGGATCTTTGGCAGCATTCATAAGCATATATACCTGGAAGTAAGTCTCATTCAGATGTGGGACTAATGTCTGAATTAAAAGGCAGCATTAAATCTTTAGGTGCTTAGTTTGATGACACTACATGATTAGCGGCAGTCTAAAAGCAAACTGAAGTTTACAGAGCATTTGCCACTTCTTTATTTTGCGTACATACCCCAGAAAATGAACCGAAGTCAAAAAATACCCCATACAAGTGAGAACTTGCAAGTGATTGGGAGAAGGGTCCTTTTATTCCTCTGCTTCCCTGTCTTTGCCCTCAGCAATGAATCAGTCATTAGAAGGTAGTACAGGATGGGCTCAGAGAAAGTCTGAGCCTAATCCTTCCTGTCAATGGTAGTTTAATTCCCAAAACAATCACTGAGGGGAGGGAAGCGGCCTCAAGAGGCAACATGCCAAAGTAGCACATTGTTTCTGAGCCAAATTCTTTCCATCTCTCCTTCCCTTGTGGTTACTTCAGAGGTGAAGGGACTCTCAGGTGCAGGGATGGCGTCTCTGCAGTCTAACAGAAGCTCTTTGTGCTGGCTGAGGGCTCGATTGTGTGTGATGCTGGGAGTTCTGTGAACAGCACTCCCAACATTTATTTTACTTTAAAGATTACCTGTGGGTGGGGGAACCCACTGGCCATGAGGGGAGGGAGTTCTGAGCTTTCCCCTATGTGAAATGCCTCCGGGGTATCACTTTTGCTCCAGTGGGCGAACAGCATCTCCCTGAGTCTGATCAGGAAAACAACAAAGGAAGAGTTAAACCCACTTCTCCCCCTGGCTCCACAGTTGCAGTCAGAATTGCGGGCTCTTGCACATTATTTCTAAAGAAAATTAAGCTCATAGCATCCCACCCCCCAAGCAGGAATAAGGCATTGGCTGCCAGTGATGCTCCATGACAGCATAAGGAACATAATCATACACATACTTCTTCATCCCGAGTGGTTTTTGTGGTTAGATATTCCAGTTCATGAATAGATTTTCTTCCGTATGTTGGTAACCACCAAGCTAAATGAATATTGGTTTTGTGTGTGTGTGTGGGTTTCTACGTCTGATTCTGTAAGCCAAGAGATTTTCATGGGCAACTACTGTGACACTAGCTTTTAAAAGATTTCTGTGAAGAACCAGATAATCTTGTTGGAACCTTTTCTGGTTAATCACTGCCTTGTTGTGTCTGGAAGCCTTGTTCTTTGTGACAGCTATCAAAGGTCATATTTGTAGAATACACATTGGGGAATGAACCAGTGACCTCTGCCACTAAAAGCAGAAATTGATGACCTGCAGAATACAGAACTGAGATGTATAGATGATGTCTTTAAGGGTCTTTTGCTACATTACATTTATGTAACATGGGAGGATTTCTGGATTTTCCCTCATGATTCAATCTTCCCACATTATGTTTTAAGAGGATTTTTGACTCTGGACTGAGAGAACAATGATACTTCTGAAGAAGTGTGTGTGCACCTGAAAGTTATACCTTGAATAAAACTTTGTTGGTCTTAGAGGTGCCACTGGACTCAAACTTATTCTATCAATACTAATGTATATGCTGCCTGATGGATTCTATTATGCTAGAGCGGCATATTGCTTAAAACTTCATTTGCAGATATATTTGAAAGAGAACTTGTATTCATCATTTAAACTACTTTGTGATGGAATTATAATACTTTAAAAAAAACTTGCCATAACATCAATTCTATTTCATTAAATATGGGTGTGGTGTTTAAAAAAACTCCTTTTGTTCAAACTTGTGTGTTTTTTTCCAGAAATCCTTAACACTCTCTTGCAATGTTAAATATTCCCATGTCTATGCTTTGCTTTTTAATAAACATTTCTAATTAAATCCTCACTAGGTTCTGTGATAATTTTGATACGAATGCTGAATTTGAGTTGAGAAACATTAAGCGGGTATTCAAGCAATACATTTTTTTCCATTATGCAGTTATTTCTGCAGTTCCCACAATGCATGATTTGTGATCTGTTATCACAATCTAGTCTATGATCAAGGTTGTCTGAAGGGATCCACTGAATGTGGTTTTAACTAACAAGATTTTTTGCTGCAGGTTTGTTCATGACATTTCATTCCATAACTGATTTGGTACATTTAGACAAATCGATTCCTTAAGAATCCCACCATGCAGTTAAAAACACATGCACACGTATGAATTGAAACAAAACTGGCTATGTCTTCTGTGCAATTGTATTCTGCCCTCAGTACAGAATTAAACTACTAAAAGGGCAAATACAGTCTGGTGATTAGTAGTGCCATCCTGAACAAATAAAATCATTGACGTCAATAGTCTTAGAAGGACATAGGTCCAATTAGGATAGAAATAAATGTCTGATTAGGATGGCATTGTTATGGGAAAAGATGGCCACAGTGAGATTATTATAGCATTGGTTCCCAACCTTATTGCTATGGTAACCTGAAGTTGATAAACCCATTGATTTATTGTTACATTAATTTTGGGCCATAGATTTTTGGCAGCCATTGTTTTCATGTATTTTAACTGCAAGTTCACCTGATTTATAACAGTTACTTCAATTTAAGTTATCCAAGCAAAATTTTACTTAATACGACTATTAATATTGAAATTGATGAAATATTTACTGCACTTGCATAAGTTATTCCAGGGCTTTTTTTTTTTAAAGCAGGAATGCAGTTCTGGCAGCCTTGGTGTCAGTTGTGGCCTAATATGCAAATGAGTTCCTGCTGTGAGTTATTCACATTTTTAATGCAAATGTAAGAATGCAACAATCTCGTTGCAGGTTATAGTTCCATGAGCTATAAAAATTATAGACACAGCAAATGGATCTTGTTGAACCTTGAAGGCTACCAGATCAATTTTTACTTTGGCAATTTAAAATTTAAAAAATAGCACCCCAAAAAATGTAAAGCATCTCTTTTACATCCCTTGTGAGAATGCACGATTTGTTGCATGTCTACTCAGAAATAAGTGTCTGTATAAGAAGTAAGATACAGCCGCTTCTACAAAGAGTTTCCAAACAGTGAAGTCAGTACTGGTATAAAATGACTCCTTAAAACCCAGTGTCTTCAAACCTAAAGATAAACAATTAACAAAATTAAAAATAATTTGGAAGGGGCATATTCACAATTATTCCTTTTTGTGCTAATTCTTTGCTTCATATTTATACAGTCCGATGCCTATGCCTTCAACACAGGTGACTTTTTCTCATCAATAAGCCAGCTTGATGTAGTGGTAAAGAGCAGCAGAATCTATGCTAGGTTTGATTCCCCACTCCTCCACATAAAGCCAGCTGGGTGACCTTGAATCAGTCACAGTTCTCTCAGAACTCTCAACCCCACCTACCTCGCAGGGTGTCTGTTGTGGGGAGAGGAAGAGAAGGCAATTGTTAGCCGCTTTGAGATTCCTCCAGTAGAAAAAAAAGTGAGGTATAAAACTAACTCTTCTTCAAAACAACAGCAACAGTTAATAAAAGTTAAGCTAAGTATTGCCAAAATAGTTCCTGGCTGATCTGGAATTTTGTAAAGATTTTAAGTTGTATTAAAACAAATATTTTCAGCTGTAGAGATTTTTCAATTGAAACTACTAATAAGGGCTATGTCTTGAGGTATATTAAGAACATTGCAGCTATCATAAGCCCATGCTTTAAGAAACTGTTTTAGAATTTAAGCATAGTATACAAGGACTAAAGATATTTAAAAGTGATTAAGTCATTATTTGTTCATTAAGGAATTACTTAGAAATACACCACTGTGAAAGCTAATTTAATCATCCCATAAATAGATCAGTATTAGTGGCTTCTATTGACTCTAGTTAGATCAATTTGAAAGTTGTTAAATGACACAGAAGTCTCCCAAGAGACAAACTGGTTTCTAGTGGGTTTTCATGTAATCCCTGGAGGGTGCAGCATAAGATAATGGGTGATAAATGCCACATTCATGGGGGATTACCATCACTACCCTATTTGAGAGAGCATGGAAAAAAGTGTGCTTACAGCTGCTCCATCCCTTCAAAAAGAGGACAGCATTGGGTCTTCTTGGATACTTCATTCCCAGAGTTGAAGCGTGTAAAAGGAGATCCTCTATGAGGTAGGACTTCGTTGCTTTGATACTGTTGTCAATATATCAATAAATAGATACTTTTAGAAGGGGTAAAACATCCAGTCAACTTTTCACCCTTCAGTAGAAGTTTACTAGCATGGTCCAAGCAAGGAAGCCAGTTTTAAGATTCAAGAGTCAAACTCTCTTGCTTTCTTTTTTGCCTTGCAATAAGGGAGTCAAGGCTGATATTTATTCCTGCATGACTGTGGTCACACTTGCTAAATAATGCAGTTTCAATCCCCTTTTCAACTGGATTTTACTGTTTGAACTGGGAAAATCCAGTTGGAAAGTGCATGGAAACTGCATTAAGCATGTTTGATCACAGCCTATCAGACAAATCTCAATTGATATAACAGGTTGCAGATTTGAGAGTCTGGGTTCCATTGACAGTTATCCTTTCTACCTCTTTCACTTTCTGTTTCTTGTTTATTAATGCACATGCAGCTAGTGAGCGCTTACCATGTTGTGTATTTTAATTCCAATATGAACTCTTAGTAGGGTACTAATGGTGGCTTACCTGAAGGTATAGAAAGTAATCAAATCCATTGACCCTGAGATTAAAAACAAAATTGGATTAAAAACAAAACCACTAATCCTTTTATTCAAGTTCTTCCTATCATTACCTTATTCCAAGTGTGTTATATGACCTACTTCACATTTCCTAGTAAGTACTTAGAATGAGAGGGGGACCTGAGTTGGAATTGCTACCCTGAGGCAGCAGGTGCTGCACTCACTTTTATATAACATCTATAGGTGGCTGATTCCACTGCGGAATAAAGATTATTACCAGGAAATGTTTCCTAAAAAATACTGTGATCACAAGTGTCAGGTGGCCAAGTGCTTAAGAATTTTTTGGTTTGATTTTCACAGAATTTAGCCATTCCTGATATAATTAATTGGCAATAGGCATCTTGATACCCTAGGATGGTAAAGTCAACAAACAGATATAGTACAATCCCTATGTGTTTTGCTTAATTACCCTTTCTCTAGTGGTCCAGGTAGCTTTGGAGCACAAAGTAATTTCAATACAGAGCAGTACTGGGCTTTTGTTTTGGTGGTAAACTAGGGTAGTGATTCAGAACAGTCTTTACACAGCAAAATGATGCTCCTAGAGGTTTAATTAAGCAATAATCTAAGACTATGACAATCCTAATTAATTATTCTTTTATAGTTGAAATAGAAGGTAAAAGGTATTTCTCTTTCTCTTAATAATATGTATTTTGCAAGGACATTACCTTGATAGAATGTGTAGTTGAAAGTTTTTTGGGTCTAGGAAGCATCATGAAACTATATGATTTTATGTGGAATTCTTGGGCACGTGCTCAATTACTATTAATAATGTCCTTCATTCCTTTACTAATCACTTTACAATTGCCATAATATTTAAGAGCACGTAATAAGTTCAGTTATTTAGCCAGAGCATGCCACAAAGTAAGGCAACTAACATTTCAGAAGTAATTCTATATCTCAGTCAATACTACCAAGCATGTCATAGACAATGGGTTGTATCCAGCACAAGGATTGTACAAGACCCACAGATCCTGCCCCCCTGCAACCTTGGGAAAGTTTATTCCCCAGTGTTATGGAACCCATGTGGAGTATTTTATTTATATTTTATATAATTTATTTAATTTAATTTTTAGAGTAATAACCATGCAGGTTGAGAGACCTATCTTCCATTAATCTGTCTAATCCCCTTTCAAAGCTCTCTGTGCCTGTGACCCTCTCTGTATCCTCTGGCAGCGAATTCCACATTTTAAATCACTCTCTGTGTAAAAAAGCATATCCTTTCGATCATCCAGCCTCTTCTGCCCATCAGCTTAATTGGATGCCTTCAAGTTCTAGTACTTCAGGAGAGGGAGAAAAAGTTATATTTGTCAACTCCACCCCCACCCACCCCCCTCCATGTATAATTTTATAAATCTCTATCATGTCCCCACTTTATTTTCTCTTTTCTAAAACTGAAAAGTCCCAGATTCATCAACCTTTCTTCATAGAGAAGGTACTTCAGCACCCTATCTTCGTTGTCCTCTTCTGTACTTTTTCTGTGTTTGTGGCATCTTTTTTGAGTGACCAGAACTGTAGATAATATTCCAAATGAGGTGGCACTGTGGATCCATACAGGGGCATTATAATATCAGCCATTTTATTTTCAATTCCTTTCCCAATAATGCCTTTGTAAAAATCATGTTGATTTTCCCTCAACAGTCTTTACTCTTCTATGTGCCTAATCTATATTTGATTACAATTTCTACTAATTCGCCTGGTGCAGATGTTAGATTGACTGGCCTGAAATCTCCTGGTTTCCCTCCTCTTGACCCTTCTATAAAAATCACTTTAACATGTGCTACTCCCTAGTCTTCTGGGACAGCAGCTGTTAGGGTTGCCGATTCCCCAGTTTGGAGGCCCTCTCCCTGCTTCCGGGTTATCAGAAAGTGGAGGAGGGGAACTAAAATGCAGTAAAAAAGCTGTTGTAGAGGGAAGATTAGATGAGAAATAGCATCATCAGGCAATTAAATGTTCCATTCTCTCATTATGAACAGGGTGTTTGTGAACTGATTTTGTAGTTCCTTGTCCTATCACGTAGGTATTCCTTTGTTCCATGTATCTGCATCATACAGTCAAATTTCCAGATGACATATTATGCCTAGTGATAGGGAATCAGACCTCAGATGCATTAATAACAGAATCTGCATGTTAAATGTGCCTCAGGAAATTTTCCTAGCTTCATGGGAATATGGAAGATAGTTGTCAGTGCACAGCATGACACCTGCAGTGAGATGAGTCTGCCTTCACTGTCTGTCCCTGATTGTTATCATTCATTTTGTCATGAACCAGCTTTTGAGCATCTTCAGCTGAATCTGAGTGTATGCAAGCCATCAGAGGGCAACTGGAGGTGAATCCTTTGGGAAATGCTGGCAAGTTGACACATGACATGTGAAAAGCTGTCAGCTTGCTGTTTGTACAGAATGGGGAAGTGAGGGTTTTATACCTGCTCCCTGTAATTCTGGAGATTATTATGTATTTAACTTTGCATTTGGGGAATTTCACTATTATCAATCAATCAAAAATTTATTTTGATACAAAAAACCAGCTCTGGAGAGTATTAAGTTATCTATTTCCCTAACAGGAATTGGTCATTTCTTCTGATGGGTGTTAATAACCTACTTCACAGAGTAGTTGTCAGCATAAAATGGAACAATGAAGCTGCCTTCGACTGAATCAGACCATTGGTCCTTCAAAGCCAGTACTGTCTACTCAGACTGGCAGCAGCTCTTGAGCGTCTCCGGCTGGGGTCCTTCAAATCACCTACAAAATGACCCTTACTGGAGATGCTGGGGGTTGAACCTGGGACCTTCTGCATGCCAAGCAGATACTGTACTGATAGTACCTCAGTGGCTCACTGGAGGGTAGGAGAACGGTACAAGTCATCTTGGGACCCTACTGGGGAGAAAGGTGAGGTACAAATAAATTAAATAATGAATAATATAGCCTAATTATTACTCTTGTTGTAATCTTACCTTTAGGCAGCCCAGCCTCTGATCCTGTATCGGATTCCCAAAGGGCAACACTTGCTACTTCCCTAGTAGCCTCTGCTCCTTCCAGCAAAAAATTGCCTGGCTGCTCTCCCTGTCCCTCCCACTACTGATTTATAATTATACTCATACCCTGGGAATGGACGGAGATATGAGAGAAGGAGACAGAGACAAAATAGTGCTCGGCCCCCTTCTAGTCTACTTCCCATCCCAACAGTGACAAGTAGGGTGACCAAGAGAATTTGCCCGCATCCAACACTGGTGTTATGCAACGCCAGGTCTATAAATAATAAGATCGAGACCATTAAGGACTTCCTGCTTCGGCAGGATGCAGACCTGGCTTGCGTGACCGAGACCTGGGTTCAAGAGGGAGAGACAACGGCACTCTCCCAGATGACTCCCCCAGGTTACTCGGTCTTCCACCAGTCGCGGATTAGCGGGCGGGGGGGCGGTATTCATACGGGAGGCTTACTCCTTCTGGGCCCTCCCGGCCCCAAAGATCGATCGTGTTGAATGTGTCGGCCTTGTGTTGGATGTCGGGGAGAGGTTGGCGATCTGGCTGGTGTACCGTCCGCCTAACGCACCGGCCAGCGCCTTACCATCCCTGATGGAGGCGGTGTCCGGCTGGGCGTTGGAGTACCCATGGCTTCTGATCCTGGGTGACTTCAATGTCCACGCCGATGACGCGGCTTCCACTCAGGCGATGGACCTAGTGTCTTCCATGGCGACACTGGGACTCTCCCAACTTGTTACGACTCCCACACATCAGGCTGGGCACACATTAGATCTGATCTTTGCGGCCGGGATTAAAATGAACGAAATCGCAACGGAGGCGATACCATGATCGGATCACTTAGCCCTCAAGGCTCGTATGGAGACGCTACCACAACCCTGTAAGGGCGGAGAGCCTATTTTGGCTCGCCCGCGGAGCCTGATGGACCCGGAACGGTTCCAAATGGCTCTTCGGGATCCTTGGCCCCCTTGCGATTCCCTTGATGCCCTGGTTGATGCCTGGCAAGACCAGCTATCTGGGGCAATCAACGAGATCGCACCCCGACGTTCTCTGCGCCCTTGTTCAAGGCTGGCTCCCTGGTATACCCTGGAGCTACGCCGGTTGAAACAAGGACTCCGATGACTAGAGAGGCAGTGGCGGCGCACTTGTGGCGAAGCGGCGAGAATATCCTACAGAACGTTTATGAGGTCCTATGAGATGGCAGTCAAGGCCGCGAAGAAGAAGTACTTCGCAGCCAAGATTGCATCTGCAAATTCGCGCCCGGCACAATTGTTTAAAATAATTGGACATTTAACTACACTGCCCCAGGGCAGACCAAACGTTAAAGAATTAGAAATAGGCTGTGAGGCTTTTGCGAAATTTTTTGCAGACAAAATCACGTCGCTCCGCCAGGACCTGCCCATCACCTTAGATACAGTACATGAGCCCGAGGCCCCATGCCTGTCTTCTGATTTAACTCTGGATCATTTCGACCCGCTCAGCCTGGAGGAAGTTGATGGAGGAAGTTGACGGAATTCTCTCTCCAACTTGCGATTTGGACCCATGCCCCTCCTGGCTAATTAAATCCTGCCTGAGGGAGCTTGAATGTCCTCTACGGGACATCATAAATAGATCCCTCTCAGAGGGACGCTTTCCATCATCCCTGAAAGAGGCTTTGGTCCGACCCCTCTTGAAAAAAAGTACAGCAGACCCGGCCGAATTGGCAAACTACCGACCGGTCTCTAATTTACCGTTTTTAGGTAAAATAATAGAGAGGGCAGTGGCGTCGCAGTTGCAGAGCTTTCTGGATGACGCTTCCATCCTAGACCCTTGCCAGTCCGGCTTTCGCCTGGGTTATGGGACGGAGACAGTACTGGTCGCCTTGGTAGATGATCTTCAACGGCACCTGGATCGGGGCGGTGTGGTGGTGCTGATGTTGTTAGATCTGTCGGCTGCGTTCAACACGGTCGACCATCGGCTACTGACCCACGCCTCGCCGATATAGGGGTGAGGGGGTCTGCCTTACAATGGCTCTCCTCCTTCCTCGAAGATTGGGGACAAAGGGTGGCAATTGGTGGCGAGCGGTCCCGGAGGCGCACACTGGATTGTGGAGTGCCTCAAGGGGCAGTTCTCTCACCAATGTTATTTAATATCTATATGCGCCCTCTTGCCCAGATTGCCAGGAGATATGGACTTGGGTGCCATCAATATGCAGATGACACCCAACTCTACCTGCTGATGGACGGCCGGCCTGACTGCGTCCCTGAAAATTTAGACCGGGCCTTGCAGGATATGGCAATGTGGTTGAAGGGGAGTGGGCTGAAACTGAATCCAGCGAAGACAGCAGTCCTTTGTCTGGGTCGGGGCGCCCGGGAAGGGGAAATACCTCTCCCGGTCTTCGACTGGGCGCCGCTGAAAGCGGCGCACCGGGTTAGGAGTCTGGGAGTTTTACTGGAGCCTTCATTATCAATGGAGGCCCAGATTGCAGCCACTGCCAAGTCAGCCTTTTTCCATCTGAGGCGGGCAAGGCAGTTGGCTCCCTTCCTAGAGCGCCAAGATCTGGCAACAGTACTTCACGCAACGGTCACCTCGAGACTGGATTACTGTAATGCCCTCTACATGGGGCTGCCTCTGTACTGAACCCGGAAGCTGCAGCTGGTGCAGAACGCAGCGGCCAGACTGTTGCTGGGGCTCCCTAAATGGGAGCACATACAGCCTGGACTGCGTGAGCTGCACTGGCTGCCAGTTATATACCGGGTTCGTTACAAAGTGCTGGTCATTACCTTTAAAGCCCTATATGGTCGAGGACCTGTCTACCTTAGGGACCGTCTCTCCCCATATGAACCCCAGAGAGCACTGAGGTCAGCTGGAAAAAACTTGTTGACCACTCCCGGACCAAGAGAGGTGAAGCTGCAATGCACCCGCAATCGGGCCTTCTCCTCTGTAGCCCCGAACCTAAGGAACCAACTTCCAGAGGAAATGCGGGCCCTGCGGGACCTTGAACAATTCCGCAGGGCCTGCAAGACCTTCCTCTTCCGACTGGCTTTCGCTGACGTAGAAAGAAATTGCTAATGATTACCGCCATCATAAAGAACAAATAGCATTAGCACTTTTATCAATTTAATTAATTAATTTTAAACTTATCAGAATTTTAATGTTAATGTTTAATGTTAAATGTAACTTTGTCTTTTGTATAATGGTAATTTGAATGATGTTGTTAGCCGCCCTGAGCCTGCTCCGGCGGGGAGGGCGGGATATAAATAAAATTATCTAATCTAATCTAATCTAATCTTTTTCCAAGGGAAAGGCATCAAGATTGTTGACCAGTACAAATAACACATACAAACTGGTGAAAGCAGACCAGTGCCTGCTGCCTTGCTGCTTCTCTCTCCTTCTTGTGCTAGAGGGGTTGGCCACTGATGAAGTTTGAGACAGAAAAAGTCTGATGAAAGCTAACTAGGCAGATTAATGGAAGCAATCTGTCTCCTTTTTCCTTTGCTGGGTAACTAGTTGCTGATGAAGGGAGCCTTATAGGATGTAACATTCCAAAGGCAGGACAGAGAGTTGTAATTATTAAGACCCTTTGCAATGCAATCCTAAGCATGTCTACTCAGACTCTTACTCAATGAGGCTTAGTCCCAGGAAAGTATTATTGGTGGCGGAAACTGAAAGGAAAGGCTGTGGCTCAAGAGAGTGGCTGTGGCTCAGTGACAGAGCCTCTACTTGGCATACAGAAAGTCCCAGGTTCAATTTCCCAGCATCTCCAGTTTAAAGAATCTGGCAGTAGGTGATGAAAAAAGACCTTGGAAAGCCACTGCCAGTCTAAGTAGACAATAATGACCTTGATGGACCAGTGGTCTGATTCAGTATGAAGCAGCTTAATGTGCAAGTGCCATCAAGTCTGGGGAGGGATGGTGGCTCAGTGGTAGAGCCCAGGTTCAATCCCCGGCATCTCCAACTAAAAAGGGTCCAGGCAAATAGGTGTGAAAGACCTCAGCTTGAGACCCTGGAGAGCTGCTGCCAGTCTGAGTAGACAATACTGACTGTGATGGACCAAGGGTCTGATTCAGTATAAGGCAGCTTCATATATGTTCATAAGTCACAGCTGACTTATGGTGACCATGTTTTCAAGGCAAGAGAAATTCAGGGGATCTCCAAGGAATAACCTGATCCTGGTTATTCCTTGGAGATCTCCCATCCAAATACTAGCCAGGGTCGACTGTTTAGCTTCTGAGATCAGCCTAGCCTGGGCTATCCAAGATTGTATTATTAAACTGCTTACCTCACTATCTAAAGAAGTGCTACCATTTTAAGTCCAATTACTTTAATGGAATTGGTAGGGGGGTAAGTCTGCCTAGGATGGCACTGTTACATAGGTGGGGTGCATTAATGTTATAATGTTCTCTGCCTTGGGGCCCATATTTGTTTGGAAAGGCGGCACAGAAATGTTTTAAATAAATAAATATTCTACATAGAAGTGCACCTTTTTACAGAGTACCTTGAGTAGCTTTATTCTTTAGATACCAAATATGCCAATGTCAGATACACAAAACTCTGGAAAAGTACCCATATGCAATGCTGCAAACTAACTGGGGGTGGAGTGGAATCTTGTATAACCCTTGGGATGTTTCAGTTCATGGAACTGTCAACACTGTTCTTCAGTTAGACTGTTCTTAGTCTTTTTTTTCTTTAAAATGATAAGAAATGAAACTAGATTTTGCTAATAACCCCTAGTAATACAGGATTTTAAATAATGCATTCAGCTAGGGAAGATGTGCAACCCTTCTCCCCCAGCAACTGAAACACAGAGTTAATTAAACATAAATGTTACTTTTCATAACCTGATTAATTAAACATAAATGTTACTTTTTCATAACCTGATATTGAGTTATATTTATTGTAAAGTCTCTTTTGGTTGTGTTTTTTTCTTTTGCAAGAAGTGCCATCTTCTGTGATGGGTATTGTTTGTCTCTGAATTATGTTCTTTCTCCAACTAAACCGGATTAACTTTCCACAATATGTACATAACCTGACAATGAACAAGGGGATTGCTGTAGGGTTCCATTAAGATGGCAGCTTAAAAAACCATGTGAATACAATTGTTGTACATGTCTCAGGTATGCATAAAGATAGATACTAAAATATCACCTGAAAAATGTTATGCAAACACACAAACGCTAATATATTGTTTGCATATATTATAGTCCATTACATTTGCATGTAGGTAATATAAACTTCAAAAGTATTAAAGCTTGGATGATTTTTTATTATGAAAAAAAATTATGATGCAACTTAGTATCTTGTGATTCAGAGAAAACTGTATACTTGAATTATTAATTTTTCTCCACCCATGTGAATCAACATTTAATGGGAAGGTATCATATTACTCAGCATTTACTGTGTTTTTTTATAAATTGAGTTGCAAAGCAGGAAAGCAATTTACAGCCTTCAAGTTGCTTCAAAGCTGTAGTTTTTGTGCAGATTTAGGACAAGAAAAGAAAGTCTTTACACAATGCATCATTAGGTTGTGAAACTCACTGCCACAAGAGGTAGCTTTGAACAGGGATTAAACAAATTCATAGAAAACAGATTAATTAGCAACTGTTAGACAAGATGGATAAATGGAACCTCCAGGTTCAGAAGCATTTTCCTTTCACTGTAGGGGCAACAACAGGAAGAGGCATTTCTTATGGCCCTTCAAGGCATCTGGTTGGACACAAAGAGACCTGGAGTCCTGTACTAGATGGTCTGACTTAGGATGATGATTCTTATTGAAATAAAGTGAGTTCAGCCAACTCTGTATCAAGTGAGAACACTTTATTGCAAGAAGAAACAGTCACAAACAGCACAGGCACTTCACTCATTATATACACTCTGACCATGGTTAACCATGCCCCCCCCTGCAGCAGGCAACAGTTACTCCTGATTTGCTCTCTCCAGAATCCTTCATTTGGATCTTTTTGTTACAAGTTGTTACATGCCCAGCATCCTGATTGCCCAGTTCTTCCAGGCTTCAGGATCCTGGTTTGCAAGAAGTGCCTGTCTCAAGCTCAGGCAACAAGAACTCAGTGAGATGCATTACATAATACAGCAAATACATAACACATATTCTAAGGATTGCAATTTTCTTAAGATTTTAAAATCCTACTTTTCTTTGTTTAAATTATTCTCCTTGCCCATATTCCATACCCATAGAGTTCATGGACTGATATGTTAACAAAACCGGTGGAAGCTATTGCACAGCTGCCGGCAATTGCCCGCCTCCCATTCCCTTGGATGAAATCACAAGGGTGGGGGAGAGTCTATTTGGGCTCAGTGTGGGAGAGTTGACCAATCAGGGAGGGGCTGGCCAGCCGGGTCTGGCTGCCGGCACCATCACTAATCATTCTGGTCCAGCATAAGCTCCCCACCCACCTGCCCTCTTGTTAAGACCATGTGGGATTAGCTAGTTGCCAGTTATGGGGCTGAGCAGGAATTTTTTGGGTCTCACTCAAATTGGCTGTGAGGGAGCCTTTTTTCGCCTGCTCTGCATGGTCAGAGAGGGTGAAGCATAAATAGGCCTGGTAACACTGGTTAGGCCCTAACTGGGATGGCAGGAAAAGCACGGGCTGAAGGGATTTCAAGCGGGTAAGCACCCCAAGATATCAGCAATAGGGAGAGTCCTCAATTGGGCTACCTAGAGGCTTCACAGTCCGGGTGGCCTGGTTGGGGGCCTCTTCGGGGTCAGGAGAACATATGACCAGCCTTAAGGCTTCACAGTCGTGGGCTGGGGTATGCTCTCCCATCTCCTCTATGCACTGACATGCGGGCAGTGACAGGTAGGGTCCAGAAGCTTCCAGACCCTGCCCTGAGCCAGGGTGGGTTTGCCCTGTTAGGAAGCTTGCTTTGCAAGCTCAATGCACCCTGTGCTTTAAGATGTATGTAATGGTGCAGATCAGCTTATGTGTAAATAATATTCCCAGTTTAACCTATAACGTGTAGTGTTTCATTCAAGGGGTAGGTGGGCAATTCATATATATGGCACATCTTTTTCTCATTGTACCATAATATTTAGAAGCACTCTATGAAATTGATGGGCAAGCAATTCAGAACTGAAATTTATCAAAAGCCATACTATTACTGCATCCACTGGCAGTGAATCTGTACATTTTGCCTTAATTTCCTGTGCAGATGTATTTGCATTGACAATAGGGTGCCCACATGGGAGTTTTCTGTGAACTTTCTTCCATCAGCTGCTATTTTTCCTACACACACACCCCGTGCCACCAGAAGTGTGTGTGTATGTGTGTGTGTATATATTTCAAACTGAAGAGCTATTTTGGGGAGTGTCCACTCCTCAGCAAGCTTGTCCTCAAATATTCTTTGCTACACTCTTTTCCAGAAATGAATTACCAGCAAGATGGTAATTTGTTTCAATATTTTTGTGATGTCACAAGTGATGCCATGCTCCTTGAGGTTTCCAATAACTAACACGCAGGTATCACATCAACATGTGGTGTGTGTGTGTGTGTGTGTATACACACACAGTATGTCACAGATCACATTTTGTAAATATTTAAGTATACCTTTTCATGTGACAACACTGAAGAAATGACACTTGGCTACAATGTAAAGTAGTGAGTCTACAGCTTGTATAACAGTGTAAATGTGCTGTCCCCTCAAAATTACACAACACACAGCCATTAATGTCTAAACTGCTGGCAACAAAAGTGTGTACACCCCTAAGTGATAATGTCCAAATGGGGCCCAAAGTGTCAATATTTTGTGTGGCCACCATTATTTTTCAGCACTGCCTTAACCCTCTTGGGCATAGAGTTCACCAGAGCTTCACAGGTTGCCGCTGGCGTCCTCTTCCACTCCTCCATGACGACATCACGTAGATGTTAGAGACCTTGCGCACCTCCACCTTCCATTTCAGGATGCCTCACAGTTACTCAATAGGGTTTAGGTCTGGAGACATGCTTGGCCAGTCCATCACCTTTACCCTCAGCTTCTTTAGCAAGGCAGTGGTCATTTTGGAGGTGTGCTTGGGGTCGTTATCATGCTGGAACACTGCCCTGCGGCCCAGTCTCTGAAGGGAGGGGATCATGCTCTGCTTCAGTATGTCGCAGTACATATTGGCATCCATGGTTCCCTCAATTAACTGTAGCTCCCCAGTGCCGACAGCACTCATGCAACCCCAAACCATGACATTCCCACCACCATGCTTGACTGTAGGCAAGACACACTTGTCTTTGTACTCTTCACCTGGTTGCCGCCACACACGCTTGACACCCTCTGAAGCAAATAAGTTTATCCTGGTCTCATCATACCACAGGACAACCAGACATCCATGTCCTTAGTCTGCTTGTCTGCAGCAAACCGTTTGCAGGCTTTCTTGTCCATCATCTTTAGAAGAGGCTTCCTTCTGGGATAACAGCCCTGCAGACCAAGGGGCGGCTCAGCGGTGCTGTTGTTATTAGATCTGTCAGCTGCTTTTGATACGGTTAACCATCAGCTGCTGACTAGCCGCCTTGCCAATGTGGGGATTCAGGGGTCCGCCTTACAGTGGTTGACCTCCTTTCTCCAAGATCGGGGACAAAGGGTGGTGATAGGGGAGGAAGTATCCCAGAGGCACTCTCTCAGCTGTGGGGTGCCACAGGGAGCGGTCCTATCCCCGATGCTATTTAACATCTATATGCGCCCCCTTGCCCAGATTGTCAGGAGGTATGGACTGAGTTGTCATCAATATGCAGATGACACCCAGCTCTATCTATTGATGGGCGGCCAGTCCGACTGTACCCCGGAAAATCTAGACCTGGCTTTTCAAGCCGTGGCTTCTTGGCTCAGGCTGAGCCGGCTGAAGCTGAATCCGACGAAGACGGAGGTTCTCTATCTGAGTCGGGGTGACCCAGGGAGGGAGGTTTGTCTGCCGGCTCTTGACAGGGTGCCATTAATACCGGCCCCTAAGGTCAAGAGCTTGGGCATGCTCCTTGAGTCCTCCCTCACAATGGAGGCCCAAGTAGCAGCCACTGTTAGATCTGCCTTTTTTCACCTTCGACGGGTGCGGCAGCTGGCCCCGTTCCTGGAGCACAATGACTTAGCAATGGTGATCCATGCCACAGTCACCTCAAGAATAGATCACTGTAACGCTCTCTACATGGGGCTACCCTTGATGCAAACCCGGAGACTACAGCTAGTGCAGAACGCTGCGGCACGGCTGTTAATGAGACTCCCTCGATAGAGGGATAGCTGAAAGAGCTGCACTGGCTTCCTGTTGTGTTCCGAGTTTGTTTCAAGGTGTTGGTACTGACCTTTAAAGCCCTTTATGGTCAGGGACCTGTCTATCTGTGGGACCGCCTTTCTCCGTATATTCCCCAGAGAACACTGCGTTCAGGGACGAAAAATCTACTGTCCATCCCAGGACCAAAAGAAGCCAGTTTGCGTATGACATGAACCAGGACTTTCTCGGTGGCAGCACCAGAACTCTGGAACGCTCTCCCGGAGGCCATAAGGGCCCTGCGGGATCTGCCTACGTTCCGCAGGGCCTGTAAGACCGAATTGTTTCGACAGGCATTTGATATCTGAGAGACAGCTGCCACTGGACATCATATAGAGCACAAAGTAGAGTACTGGTGGTCACCACCGAATTTTCAGAACCGCCTATATTGTACTGTATTAACACAGCACCATGAAATGGTTTTAAATACCGTATTTTTCGGACTATAAGATGCACTCCCCCCCCAAAAAAAAAAGTGGGGGGGAGTGTGTGCGTCTTATGGTCCGAAGGTACGTACCTTGGGGGGGGCGATCTGCTGCCTCTTCCTCCGATCCGGCGCTTCCCCCCGCGCCTGCCTGGCTCCATCTTTGCATCGGCCTTGAATCGCTCCCGGGCCTCCCGTCGCCTCTGGGAGACTCGCGAGCAGCGCTTTGGTGCTCGTCAAGGTCCCCGTGCCGTACGGCGTTTGTTGATGGGGGTGGGCTAAGTCATCCTCCCTCTGCTCCACCCCCGTTTGCTCTGTTGGCTCTATCTGCGCCACCTTCATCACTTTCGGGGTGTGGATCCCCCAGTGGGGTGGGCTCCCGACTCCCTCCGCCGGCTGTTTCTGATAGCCCTGCGCCCCCTCTTTCATTTGATATGTGTCCCATGTGGGTGCCACCCTCCCGCCGGGAGATGCCGCAAAATGGGCCCCCTTGAGGCTTATGGTGGCAGGGCTCGGGGGAAGCGAGCTAGACTGCTGTTCTTTTGAGGGGTTATAGAGTGTTTCGAGCCCGTCCCTGTGGCATCAGTCCCATCGTTGTGGGACCCAGGGGGCCAGCGCGGCAGCCCGCCAAAGCAGCCTGTCGGTCACTTCCGGGTTCCTGTCCTGCATCTCGACCTGTTATTAGTGACAGGCTGCTTCAGCGGGCCGCCGCGCCGGCCCCCTGGGTCCCACAACAATGGGACCAATGCCACAGGGACGGTCTCGAAACACTCTAACCCCTCAAAAGAACAGCAGTCTAGCTTGCTTTCCCCGAGCCCTGCCGCCATAAGCCTCAAGGGGGCTCATTTTGCAGCATCTCCTGGCGGGAGGGTGGCACCCGCACAGGACACATATCAAATGAAAGAGGGGGCGCAGGGCTATCAGAAACAGCTGGCGGAGGGAGTCGGGAGCCCACTCCACTGGGGGATCCACACCCCGAAAGTGATGACGGTGGCGCAGATAGAGCCAACAGAGCAAACGGGGGTGGAGCAGAGGGAGGATGACTTAGCCCACCCCCATCAACAAACGCAGTACGGCACGGGGACCTTAACGAGCACCAAAGTGCCGCTCGCGAATCTCCCGGAGGCGATGGGAGGCCCGGGAGCGATTCCAGGCCGATGCAAAGATGGAGCCAGGCAGGCAGGCGCGGGGGAAGTTCCAGATCTGAGGAAGGGTCAGCAGATCGCCACCCCAGAGGAAGGTGCGTCCTATCCTCCGGAGCGTCTTATAGTCCGAAAAATACGGTAATTTAAATATGTAATTATGTTTTATATGTTTTATTGGTTTTAATGGTAGTAATGTAATGTTGTGAGCCGCCCTGAGTCCGCTTGAAGAGAGGGCGGGATATAAGCTTAATATAATAAATAAATAAATAAATAAATAATAAATTTGATGCAGCATGCAGCGTATGGTCTGAGCACTGACAGGCTGACCCCCACCCCCACCCCTTCATCCTCTGTAGCAATGCTGCCAGCACTCATACGTCTATTTCCCAAAGCCAACCTCTGGATATGATGCTGAACATGGGCACTCAACTTCTTTGGTCGACCATGGCGAGGCCTGTTCTGAGTGGATCCTGTCCTGTTAAACCGCTGTATGGGCTAGGCCACCATGCTGCAGCTCAGTTTCAGGGTCTTGGCAATCTTCTTATAGCCCAGGCCATCTTTATGTAGAGCAACAATTCATTTTTTCAGATCCTCAGAGAGTTCATTGCCATGAGGAGCCATGTGGAACTTCCAGTGACCAGTATGAGGGAGTGAGAATGATAACCTGCTCCCCCTTCACACCTGGTACCTTGTACCACTAACAAGACACATGACACCAGGGAGGGAAAATGGCTACTTGGGCCCCATTTGGATATTATCACTTAGGGGTGTACACACTTTTGTTGCCAGCAGTTTAGATATTAATGGCTGTGTGTTGTGTAATTTTGAGGGGACAGCACATTTACACTGTTATACAAGCTGTAGACTCACTACTTTACATTGTAGCCAAGTGTCATTTCTTCAGTGTTGTCACATGAAAAGATATACTTAAATATTTACAAAATGTGAGGGGGTATACTCACTTCTGTGACATACTGTCTCTCTCGGCTTGGCTTCGCGAACGAATATTTAAGAAGGGTGCAATAGTCCACGTCTGCTGCAGGCTCGCTGGTGGCTGACAAGACCAATGCGGGACAGGCAGGTCCGGCCACAGTGGCTGCAGGGAAAAGTCTGATCTAGGGTTGGTGCTGTAGCAGTGCGATTCTTCCTCAATCTCCTTTTGTCCTCAAGACCAGCTATGTGTGCGTTCTCAAAAGAAGAGACAGCCTGGTGGATGGTGTGCCTCCATGCTTTGCGATCTGAGGCTAGGTCAGACCACTGGTGATGGTTGATGCGACAGGTGCCAAGGGATTTCTTCAAGGAGTCCTTGTACCTCTTCTTTGGTGCCCCTCTATTTCGATGGCCGGTGGAGAGTTCGCCATACAGGGCAATCTTGGGAAGGCGGTGGTTTTCCATCCTAGAAATATGCCCTGCCCAGCGCAGCTGCGTCTTCAACAGCAGTGCCTCGATGCTGGTAACCTCCGCCCGCTTGAGAACTTCAGTGTTGGTCACAAAGTCACTCCAGTGGATGTTGAGGATGGTGCGAAGGCAGCGCTGATGAAAGCGCTCAAGGAGTCGCAGGTGATGACGGTATAAAACCCACGATTCGGAGCCGTAGATGAGGGTTGTCATCACAACCGCTTTGTAAACATTGATCTTTGTGCCTTTTTTCAGATGCTTGTTGCTCCATACTCTTTTGTGCAGTCGGCCAAAGGCACGGTTTGCCTTTGCCAGCCTGTTGTCAATCTCCTTGTCGATCTTAGCATCTGAGGAGATGATGCACCCCAGGTAGCTGAACTGCTGGACTGTCTTCAGAACTGATTCACCCACAGTGATGCAGGGAGGGTGATAATCTTCCTAGGGTGCAGGCTGGTGGTATTTGCTATATAATAGTATAGTATTATAATGCAACAACAATTACTGATCTATTTTGTTCAAAACCAGAATGGCAGTTGTGAGGGGCTGCTCAAAAGAAAACAGTGTCAGTGTGGGCCGTCAGAAATGAAAACTGTCTCATCCTGATGGGTCTTGCTGGTAATTCATTTCTAGAAAAGAGTGTAGCTAAGAATATTTGAGGACAAGCTTGCTGAGGACTGGACACTCCCCAAAATAGCACTCCAGTTTGAAAGCAAACATGGAGGAAACCAATAATGTGGAAGTAGCCATTTTCAAAGACACATCCTTGCTCTAAACCTGTAACATTGCTCCCAAAACTTTATGACTCCTTCACATTTACATTGTTGCAGATTGTATTTAGATCTTCACCAAGACACAGCATTTTGTGGTAACCAACACCATGCACAGAGTCAAAGGAACATCTCAAATGAGTTTTCTTTCATATCCTGCCAGTCAATCTATGCCATGACTCAGTAAAAAAAAAAAAAAAATCTCACAGACAATCATAACAAAGACAGAAGCCACATAGCCGTGTTATTTAAGCTTTGATGTGGAAAGAAGCTTCTTGTAAATAATGGTTTATTTCTTTCCCTTTTCTTGTATGTTGTTTCCTCACAATTTACAGGAGCAGAAGATATCAGTGATGGGGGAGTAGAGGGAGTAGGTGGATGTTAGATTTTATACGTTCCCTCTATTCTAGATTCACTGTGGATCAGCCCCCAGACTATTCAGGATCTAACATACACAAAAATAGATTCATATTAGCAGGGCTTTTTTTTCTGGAAAAAGATGTGCTGGAGCTCTCAAGAGCGAAATGAAGGAAAAACACACAGGATTATTTGAAACAGTATTATTTTAATGCACTACAGACTTACCTCTACTTTAAACTAGTTTCCCTTGACAAGAGCAAAAAGTCCCCTGTGCTATCTGGCTGCTTCCCTGCTGCCTGCAGCCACTACCGGACATCCCCTTGTTTAAATATTTTTGTGATGTCACAAGTGAAGAATAACTTTAGAGAGCTGGCCAATATCAGATCAGGAAATCCCCCACTTGTATATTACCTCTTTCAGTATTGACTAGATTATCTTAAACAGGTTATTAATCCACAACCACACCGCCCCAATCTGCAATAAAGAGATAATACTACTGAGCTGTATAATAGATTACAGCTGTATAACAGAGCTCTCTCTCTCTCTCTCGGCTTGGCTTCGCGAACGAAGATTTAAGAAGGGTGCAGTAGTCCACGTTTGCTGCAGGCTCGCTGGTGGCTGACAAGACCAATGTGGGACAGGCAGGTCCGGCCACAGCGGCTGCAGGGAAAAGTCTGATTTAGGGTTGGTCCTGTAGCAGTGCGATTCTTCCTCAATCTCCTTTTGTCCTCAAGACCAGCTACATAATAGATTACAGCAAGCCGATGCTATGATACATTAAGTAGTATTGTTAGACAGCACTGTCTCTCCAAAAGTTTACTCTTCATGTTCCCACCAAGTGAGTATCATAATAACGTAAGTATGTATGTGTATTATATGCATCAAGTCACTTCCAACAACATTAAGAATGACCTCCAGTCTGTTCTATCATTAACAGTTCTTGCTCAGATCTTGCAACTGAAGACCATTGCTTCCTTTATTGAGTCAATCTATTTCATGTTGGGTCTTCCTCTTCTCCTATCTTCAAAATTTCATAGCATTATGGCCTTTTTTCAGTGAGTCTTGTCTTCTCATAATGTGACCAAAGTCTCAGTTTAGTCATTGTAGTTTCTAAGGAGAGTTCAGTCTTGATTTAATCTAGGACCTACTTATTTGTCTTTTGGCAGTCCATGGGATATGTAAAACTCTCCTCCCTACACCACATTTCAAATGAATCAACTTTCTTCCTGTCAGCTCGCTTCATTGTCCAGCTTTCACACCCATATTATGTGAAGACTATGGTATGAATTATCTTGATCTTGGTCACCAGCAGCGCATCCTTACACTTAAGAATCTTTTCTAGTTCCTTTGTGGCCACCCTTCCCAGTCCCAATCTCCTGCAGATTTATTGCTTGCAGTCTCCCTTTGAGTTGATGATGGAGCCAAGGTATTTAAATATTTAATAGTTTTAATTTCATCATCATCATCATCATCATCATCATCAACAACAACTTTAACGTTGTGTAATTCCCCAGTAGACATTACTTTTGTCTTCTTGATGTTCAGCTGTAATCCTCCTTTAGCACTTTCTGCTTTAAATTTAATCATTAGCTGTTTCAAGTCATCACTATTTTCTTCCAATGATGTTTTCTGCATATCTCAAATTATCAATGTTCTTCCACTAATTTTCACCAATGTTCACTAAATCTAATCTAAATCTAATCCAGTTTTCCTTACGATATGTTCTGCATATAGACTGAAGAGATGTGGAGATAAATACATCCTTGACTGACAGGTTTGCCCACTGGAAACCATTCTGTTTCTCCATATTCTGTCCAAACATTAACATCTGTCCACAGCATAAATTGTGCATCAAAACAATCAGATGCTGTGGCACACCCATTTCTTTTAAAACCTACCATAGTTTTGTATGATCCACCCAGTAAAAAGCTTTGCTATAATCTGAAACATAAACCGATTTTCTTCTGGAAATATTTGTAATACATGTAACCAAAGAATGCACTTTATATGGCAACCCAGAAAGGGTGGAAAAATCATGTACCAGAATGTTAAAAAGAAAGAAAATTAATGAAGAACTATATTATTCATTTCTATCTAAGCACTTCCTTGCTATATATGCACAGGATATAGAACCTAATAATTACACCAAATTGCAATTACCAGTCCCTTTTCCAAATGGCATACTTAAGTTTTGTGGTCAGAGAAGTACCAGTTGTATTCCACATCATGTGTGACAGGAGGAGAGATTAATGAAAGAATCACTTCCTGGATTTCAGGTTCCACTCCTTTATTTTTGGAAGCAAAACAGCACAAACAGGTGAGACTGTGACATCACTATACACATGGTCTAGCAGCAAGCATAACACATTCCATGGTTACAAGGTGGAAAAGTTTAACTTCAGAAAAATAACTTTGCTGGTCTGTTTCAGTCAACTGAAACAACAGAGGATATTGTGGCATCTTAAAGACTAACAACAGTATTTAGGCATAACATTATGTAAGCCAGAACCCACTGATGATTTTAAACAAATTGGATTTTAAGCAGGAGGTATCAGAAAAACTGCCACAGGGATAACAGCCTTGTGGCAGCCAAGTGTTCACATAATCTTTGCTTTTTTATCTTTTGTTAATATGGTTTATTGGATTTATAAAATGCAAATGTTTAATATCTCTACTACAGTGTGGAGAGAGAGAGAGAGGTTTATATATACGTGTGTGTGTATAGATAAACACACCTATACACCGATATACATACATACATATATATAATTTTCTTGAAGTGATCACAGCTGAGGCCCTGTAGATTTGAAGTGCCATTATTTAGCATCTGAGATCCAGAATTCCAACAGTTTTCCAAAAACTTGTTCTTACTGGCAGTTCCCCCACCAAGGAGCTTAAATTAAGAAAATTGTTTATTTTTATGCTTCAGTTTGCTAATTAGCTGAGTAACCAAACATTAATACATACTAGATCAGACTGCAGGCTGGACTACTCAATCTGGAATTATTCAGGGAATCAGGGTATTTGCATGTCAATATTATTTGCACAGTATACTATTAGGTACTAGCAGCCCAGGAGGAACTGGAACCAGAAAAGAATTATTACTTATTTTCCTGTTCTGCATTCTGAAGAACAGAGGTACTTTCTAAGATATTATGATAATTTAACAAGGAAGTCTAGAGAAGGCTCGGCCCTTCCCAGCCAAGCCGGCATCGCCGGCGTTCAGGCTGGGGGCCGCATTTGCCCTCCTGGAAGAAGGAGAGCAGGCTTTGACAGCCCCAGCCCATCCGGGGCTTGAGCGGGGCGGGGCGCCGGGGCTATATAAGCCCTGGCCCCGCCCGACTCAGCGCAGCTGTCTTCTTGGCTCTCTGCCCTCCCACCCTCCCTTGGCAGTACAGGTTTCAACCGGTCGCCTTGTTGGGGGCCAGATAGGAATTTTTTCATCTCCGCATAATTGGCCCATGTGGAGTTGTTTTTCGCCTACCTTGTACTGCCTTATAGTGTTAGGTTTTGGGGTGGATTTTAAGTTGGTCGCTGGCCGGGGATGGGGTGGCCACAGTGTTTCAGGGGAGCACCTATGGCCTAGCACCTTTGGTGCGTGTGGTCTGTATGAACCGCAGATGGGCTACACGGCTCAGTGCGGGGAATGCAGATAACGGGGAGCCTCACCTGCGGCGGATCTTTCCATGGGGGATCGATGCTAGCCCAGGTGGAGAAAGGCTGGAGGCCTGGCCGCTCAGTTACAACCCGAATATGGTGGGTTTGTGCTGGGGGCAGGGTTGCTCGCCCTTTGACAGGGTGGGGTCCGTGGGTGACCCCAGGGGCCTGTCTGGATAGGTCTTACCCCTGCCGAGTTCACAGATTAATTGAGTTTAATAAAGCGGCCCGGTTTAAACCCAATACTTGTGTCTGTCTCTTATTTCGACTAGGGGGGCAAAAGCACTGAAATAGGTTTGTATCTAGATGAACATTTCCTGGTCTTGTCTTGTGTACAAACACTTTTTTCTGCAATATCATGCCTAAATGATGTTGTCATATTTAATGTTCCTTATTGTTCTTCACTTTTCTAAAGGTCGGATGTTAAAAATCTCAGATCAAGCTGCTATTGCTGCTGAGACTGGGGAGAGCTTTTCCTCTTGTTGCTTAGCATCCTGGATGGAACTAAACTTTGCTTAGTGTACAGTTTTTTTAATGGCATATTTCATGTCAGAGATGGACAATTACATCTCTGACAAGAGCAGCAACTGTGAGAAGAGAGGACAAAGGCCAGCCAAACTCTCAGCCACCCTCACTTCGTGATTTGCCTTTGCCTGGATGGCCCAAACTAGCCTGCTTTCTCCAAACCTTGAAAGCTATGCAGGGACAGCTCTGGTTAGCATTTGTATGGGAGAACAGCAAGGAAGTCCAGAGTTGCTACACATAGGCAGACAATGGCTAATCACTTCTGAATGGTTCTTGGCTTGAAAATCATATGGGGTTGCCATAAGTCAGTTGTGATTTGATAGCACTTTGTACCATCAGGTGTGTTTAAATATAGTTGTTGTGCCACAAAGGCAAAGGTTCCTTTTTGTTTTAGCTCCCTCTGCAGTTTGCTTCCCTAACAAGGCAACTGGCACTGGTTTTGTTAGGGCTCTTGGATACTGTTTCAGCGGTGCAAATAGACCAGCTAAGACATTTAGCGTTACCCAGTCCTAACCTAATTTGCTAATGGCGATGAAAAACTTGGCATTGGGCTGAACATGCATCTCAGCCCAAGACTTCCTTGCCCAGTAACCCCATTCTGTCCTCTGCACTATACTGGTACGTCACAAAACTTCCTGCCTTCTCAGGTACCATAATCTATTATTCCACTCTACAGACATTCCCATTCCCCACCATAATTGTTTTTTTCCTCTCCTTTTAATGGTCAGATCAGTCTATTTTTCTGTTCAGCACAATCAGCTATCTAGTTCAATCATATGCAGAATACAAAAAGATCTAAAGGTAAATTAATCTTGTAAAAAATAAAATAGGTCAGCTCTTTACAGCTGTTTGTTTTGCACAACAGTGCAGTTATCCTGCAGAGATGGATCCTGCAAATGCACACCCCTGAGTATGCATGGATTTAGCAATAGGGGAACCTCATTAAGTTTGTGTTCTGCTGACTCAGAAGTATTACTAAACAGAGGGAAAGATGTCCTAAACAGAGTTAGACCTGTCTAAACCCGTTCACTTCAAGGACTCCAGTGGACTTTAATTCTGCTTAGGTTTGCTAGGGGGCATTTAGAGCAGAGTAGTAAATGTATAAATCCATCAAGCAAGAGATATCCGTTCAGATTTTGGGGAGACAGCATTACTACAAAGATAAATTGGTACCCCTCAGAGGTAAGGGAAAGGGACAGTGTAACTAGGCAGAGACTAGGGACAGCCACGGGGCTTTTTTGAGCTCCCAGGACCCAAGGGAATAAGGTTTGCAAGTCAAATTACAGTTCATATATAGGGATGGGCACAAACTGGTTCACGAGCCAAAAATTCAGCACAACTTGGCCCTGTTTGGAGCCCCTGAACCAATTTTTGAGACAGCCAGTTTGGTGTAGTGATTAAGTGCACAGACTCTAATCTGGGCTGCCCTGGCGCTCGGAGTTCTGCCGCTCGAGGCAGACCCCTGCACCGCACCCCCTCCCTCCACAAGCTCCCTTTATGGAGCTTATCATGCGGGCAGCACAATGATGTTACTGGAAGTGATGTCATCATGCAGGGCAGCAAGCAGGGGACAAGAGAGCAACGGGTGGTGCACAAGAGTGCTGCCACACCACCATTTTCCCCCTGCACTACGCTCTTTGGAGGCTTCCTTGGAGTGTACCGTTTTAGTGGTGCCTGGCTGCTTTCAGGTTGAAAGTGGCTGAGCAGTGCCTTCATTAGAGGCATGGAGGAGTGCTCTGTGTGGGCAAGGGGGCACAATCTAAGCAGAGTAGCACCCTAGAGAGCTGCCTACCCTGCCTACTCCCATGCACCGGCCCTGAATCTGGGAGAACTGGATTTGATTTCCCACTCCTCCATCTGCAGCTGCTGGGTGAGTGATCTGTTCTCTCAAGAGCAGTTCTCTGAGAGCTCCCTCATCCCCATCTACCTCACAGGGTGTCTGTTGCGGGGAGTGGAAGGGAAGGAGATTGTAAACCTCTCTGAGACTCCAAGTGAAAGGTGAGGTATAAATTCAATCTCTTCCTCCTTTGTTCAGGGAAGGTGCTTTCTCCAAACATTAACCAAACTTTTGACCAGTTCAGCTGCTCAGGCAATTTAAACTTAACAGCTAAGTAGTATGGGTCTGCCCATCAGTTGTTATGTTTAATTGCTGCCCGCCATTTCAGTCTAGAAGCAGATTGGTGCACCTCACTGTTAGGCTTAAATGGCTGCTAGCCATTAAATCTGTCAGTTTTACTTTGAAGTGGGGGGAAGTGAAATGAGTGGGTTAAATGTTTGCCATTTAGCCCATCCTGGATAATATCCACCCCTAGACTTTCTCCTAGCCATAGCTTGCGATGGCTAGGAGAAAGCAGTTCCAAACTGGCTGGTTCAGTTCGTGCATTCTTGGTTTGGTTCGGTTCAGGATTCAGTTTGGGAACCGAACTGAACCAGAATTTTTAGATTCATGCTCATGCTATATATGATTATATATATATGATTTTTGATTATTGTTTTATACTGTTGTTAGAATGCTGTTATCCACCCTGAACCTGTTTTTAGGAAACGTCGACTGCGGGGTGACATGATAGAGGTTTACAAGATTATGCATGGGATGGAGAAAGTAGAGAAAGAAGTCCTTTTCTCCGTTTCTCACAATACAAGAACTCGTGGGCATTCAATGAAATTGCTGTGCAGTCAGGTTAGAACGGATAAAAGGAAGTACTTCTTCACCCAAAGGGTGATTAACATGTGGAATTCACTGTCACAGGAGGTGGCAGTGGCTACAAGTATAGCCAGCTTCAAGAGGGGATTGGATAAAAATATGGGGCAGAGGTCCATCAGTGGCTATTAGCCACTCTGTGTGTGTGTGTGTGTGTGTGTATATATATTGGCCACTGTGTGATACAGAGTGTTGGACTGGATGGGCCATTGGCCTGATCCAACATGGCTTCTCTTATGTTCTTATGTTAGTAATGACAGCCAGCTTGGTGTACTGATCAGTCTAACCTGTATCACAGAGTTATTGTAAGGGTAAGATAGGGAAAGGGGACCTGTGTGTACTTCCACAAGCTCTTTTTAAGAAAAGGATGATAAAAATATGTTTAATACTTAATAGATTCATTTTTTTATAATTTTAAGAATCCTCCAGATTTAAAAGACTGCCTTGGTGCTGAAGTTCTTGAGTGGCTTCATTTTATTTCTTCCCTTTCCAACCCAAAGGTCTAGTTCCAAGCCTTTACCACAGTACCGTTATATTCAGACAAAACAGAGGAATGGATAAAGTATTGTTGTTGCTGCTTAATTGACTGCAAACATGATTTTAGTAGGGGAAATTTCAAGATCTGGTTTGTAGTAGCCTGTTTACAGTATGTAGTAAACAATTGTGATACAAAAGTGGGATCTAATGTGCATATTAGAGGTTTTTTAGGGCCAACCGGTATTAGTGAACTTTAACACTTACAACAGGCTAGTATTACATACACTGTACATTTCTGAGCGGATTAAGATAAAGTCTGTGGTTGCCAACTGGAGTTTCAGTATTATGTGCAAAGGTGATATTCTCTAACAGACTAAATCGCAGCATTTTGACTTCTTGTGGGGAAAAACCCAAACAAACAGCAAATACAAATACTATTATAGAAAAATGGATCAATTAATTTGCTTTTATGTATCTAAAAAGTCATGGTGGAGGGGGTCAGATATTTGCTAACTACATCCAATAGCTCTGTGAGGCTCACATAAATAGGTTTTCTTTCTCACCTGGTCTGGTCAATGAAACCCCATGAATATCATTCACAAAAATTTTCTGTGTAAGCTAATATATACTAAAATTAATGCATCTTTTCCTAAGTTTGATCCCATTACCTTCTTCTTTCAAGAGACAAAGATCTCCTCCAACAGTAATCTTTTTTTTCTGATGGAGAAAGGCTCCCACTGAGGGGAGAGGGAAATCTTCCAGGAAGCATTTCTGTGCTAGAGAAAGACTTGGTAGAAGGGGAGCATAGAATCCAACCCATTATCCTCAGATATTGTTTTACATTTTTCCCATAGCCACAGGTGCTCCTGAGCATGAACTTGCTGTGAAGTTAATGTGACATGCAAACACTGCAGTAGAAGAGAAGAAGAAGAGATTGGATTTATACTCCACCCTTCACTTGGAGTCTCATAGTGGTTTACAATCTCTTTTCTCTCCCCTCCCCAGAACAGACACCCTGTGAGGTAGGTGAGGCTGAGAGAACTCTTTTGAGGCAGCTCTGAGAGAATTTGTGACCGACCCAAGGTCGCCCAGCTGGCTGTATGTGGAGGAGTGAGGAATCAAACCCATTCTCCCAGATTAGAGTCGGCACTCTTAACCACTACACCAAACTTACTTTAATAGTAGCATATGCTTTTCTATGTGCTATGGGAAAATCTCATTATCTCCAGTATGAAACCACCAAGTGGACATGAAGTACCTTGAATACTATATTCATTGATATATATATATATATCAAAGCTTCCAAACAGCTTTCCTGGGGCCATATTGCCTAATTGATAAGCAGCCCAATCTGCAACGTTTTAAAGACAGGGTTTTTTAGATTTTAACTAGCATGAGACCATTAATTTATGCTTTTGAAAAGCTTCAGAAATAATGCTTTTAGGGTTACCTATTAAATATTTTACATCCATAATGATATGTGCTCAAAGAAATCATATGCATCCTCTTAATGACACTGTGGCACAGCCTTCAGACAGTTAGCAACTTTATAGATGTTTGAAGGAAGGAGGAGGATGTCACTAGCATTGGGCTTGTTCAGATGGTATTACCCTCTAGGTTTCAGAAAACATTTCCCTCTTTGAGGCAGACACTGGGTCATGCACTTCCTCTTCTGTTCCCTTCAGCCTGAGTAGAAAGTCCCATGTGACCCAGAAACTTGTTAATTAGTTTGAATATAGGATATCCTGACTTTGCAAGACAGAACATGCTGTTTTTAATCTCACAGATTCTGAGAAATATTACACCCCATTAAATCCAAGATCTTATCAAATTTGACTTCCACTGATGGAAAAGGACAACCAGCACAATGTGGGTGTGCATTCCACAGAGTTGGAAGGCACCTCCAAGGTCATCTATTCCAACCCCCTGCACAATGCAGGAAACTCGCAAATACCTCCCCCACACACCGCCAGTGATGCCTGCTCCATGCCCAGAAGATGGCCAAAAAAACCCCACTCCAGGATCCCTGGCATTGTGGATGCACAGTAGTTACAAAATCTGGAAACCCCACAAGTGAAGTGAACCCACCATGAATAGGTGTTAGCTCAGCTTCCTCTGTGGGGAAATGCACATGCTCGTGCAGCTTCTGCAGAATGGTACCCAGAAAGCAATGGAGGCAGTGGTCCACCAAGAACTGGGATAATTTCAGGACCTTGGGCACGACCCCTTGGAAAGAGCCCATGGCTAGGAATTGGACAGTGGCACCTTCCACAGGATGGGGATGGATGGCCTTGGGGGCAGACACCTGGTCCTGCAGTATCAGGCTGAGTTTCTTACACAGGGCTTGGATGGCTGCCCTGTCCCAGTGGGACCTGTCCCGGAAGGTGCCATCAGGGAGCTGCAGAGTGTTGATGTCTGGCATTGTTAGGCTAATAACTTTTAATGGACTGATGGTGGAACATTCCAGTGTGGCCCTCACCACTGCAAGATGAGTCATAGGGCTATTATTGAGGGTTGTTGGGCACCAGCCCGAAGAGAAGGCTGGAACAGCCACCAATTCAGGGACCACAGGCCCAGAGGTGGACTTAAAAGATGAAGCCAGTGGTGCCACTGCAGGCCTCTTGGCCATCTCTCTGTTAGGTCCCAGCAACCCCTGCTCCCAATTCTGCAGCGGTGAGCCAAGAGGTGATGCAAGTCAGGGATGGAGGGGCTACACTGAGTGTGGTGTTTGCAGAAGCAGATGGGAATGTAGGTGAGGTGGCTGTGAGCAACATGGACATAGACATGGATGAGGGCCTATATGGCACAGGTGGGACCTGATGACTGATGTGTTGTTCTCTGCTCCCCCTGACTCCTTTGCCCTGACATTCTCCAACTAGTGTCATGGAGCATCTTTATGTCCTGACACCTTTGAGATGGGCTGAGCAGCTGGGTTGGTTATCCTTTGGACACTGGGCATTGGAGATTCCTCAGGTAAAGCAGCTGTGCATCTCAGTGAGCTCACTCCACATCCTTGAATGGAGGTGGGATCCTGGGGGATGTAGGGAGATTGGTAGGGTGGTGGAGCAGCCTGGCTTGGCCTCAGGTGTTGCAGCCATGGTCCATGGGGGAGCTGAGCCAATGCCAGGCCCCAGGTCACTGGGTCTATGGCTAGCTCAGTGAATCCACCCTACCTTCAGAAACTTGCTGGAATGAGGAGAATCAGTGGGACACGGTGATTCCTGGATATAAGTTATATTGGAAGGATAGGGAGGGAAGGGTTGGAGGTGGGGTGTATGTCAGAGAGGGTATACGGTCCAGTAAGACTGAGGTCAGAGAATTAGCTTCCCTTCTAGAAATGCTTTGGGTTGTAATAGAGGGCCCAAAAGAAAATTTAACTATGGGAGTTTGTTATCGCCCACCAAATCAAAAGATAGAGGACGATTATAATATGATGATTAAAGATAGTGGCTAAACGTAAAAACTCGTAATAGGTAATTTTAACTATTCGCAGATTGATTTGGTCAATATGTGCTCTGGTCGAGAGAAAGAGATAGAGTTTTTGATGCTCTCAATGACTGTGCTATGGAGCAGATGGTCTCAGAACCTACCAGGGGTGGGGCAATCCTGGATTTGGTCCTAAGTAATGCCCAAGACTTGGTGAGAGATGTAAAAGTGATTGCACCGCTTGGGAGCAGTGACCATAACGTTATTGATTTCACCATTTGTATAAATAGAGAGTTGCCCCAAAAGACCAGCACAACCACGTTTAACTTTAAAAGGGGTAAATTCTCTGAGATGAGGAGGCATGTGAAGAGGAAACTGAAAGGAAAGGTAAATACAGTCAAAACCCTTGGGGAAACTTGGAGGCTATTTAAAACTACAATCCTAGAAGCTCAGATAAAATATATACCACAAGTTAGGAAAGGCACAAACAGATATAAGAAAAGGCCTGCATGGTTAACAAACAAAGTAATGGAAGCTGTAAAAGGTAAGAAGGACTCCTTTAAGCGGTGGAAAGCTAGTCCAAGTGAGATTAATAAAAGGGAATACAGGCTGTGGCAAATCAAATGCAAGATTGTGATCAGGCAGGCAAAAAGAGACTATGAGGAGCATATTGCAAAACATAAAGACCAACAATAAAAATTTGTTCAAATATATTAGAAGCAAAAAACCAGCCAGGGAGGCAGTGGGGCCCTTGGATGACCAAGGGGTCAAAGGATTACTGAAGGAGGATAGGGAAATGGCTGAGAAGCTGAATGCATTTTTTTCCTTCGTCTTCACTGTGGAAGATGAGAAGTGTTTGCCCGCTTCAGAACCACTTATTTTGGAAGGGATGTTGAAAGACCCGAGTCAGATTGAGTTGACAAGAGAGGAGGTCCTACAACTGATAGACGAATTAAAAACTAATGTCACCAGGTCTGGATGGCATACATCCAAGAGTTCTGAAAGAACTCAAAGTTGAACTTGTGGATCTTCTGACAAAAATATGTAATCTTTCATTGATATCTGCCTCCGTTCCTGAGGACTGGAAGGTAGCAAATGTCACCCCCATCTTTAAAAAGGGTTCCAGAGGAGATCTGGAAAATTACAGGCCAGTCGGTCTGACTTCAATACCAGGAAAGTTGGTAGAAACCGTTATCAAGGACAGAATGAGTAGGCACATTGAAGAACACGGGTTATTGAGGAAGACTCAGCATGGGTTCTGCAAGGGAAGATCTTGCCTCACTAACCTGTTACATTTTTTTGAGGGGTTGAACAAACATGTGGACAAAGGAGACCCAATAGATGTTGTTTACCTTGACTTCCAGAAAGCTTTTGATAAAGTTCCTCATCAAAGGCTCCTTAGTAAGCTCGAGAGTCATGGAGTAAAAGGACAGGTCCTCTTGTGGATCAAAAACTGGCTAATTAATAGGAAGCAGAGAGTGAGTATAAATGGGCAATCTTCTCAGTGGAGGACGGTAAGCAGTGGGGTGCCGCAGGGCTCAGTACTGGGTCCCATGCTCTTTAACTTGTTCATTAATGATTTGGAGTTGGGAGTGAGCAGTGAAGTGGGCAAGTTTGCAGAGGACACTAAATTGTTCAGGGTGGTGAGAACCAGAGAGGATTGTGAGGAACTCCAAAGGGATGTGTTGAGGCTGGGTGAGTGGGTGTCAACGTGGCAGATGAGGTTCAATGTGGCCAAGTGCAAAGTAATGCACATTGGGGCCAAGAATCCCAGCTACAAATACAAGTTGCTGGGGTGTTTATTTATTTATTTTTATTTATTTTATGATTTGTATCCCGCCCTTCCCACAAAGATGGCTCAGGGCGGCTCACAACAGATAACAGTTCACAACAGCTGTGAGCTGGCAGAGACTGACCAAGAGAGAGATCTTGGGGTCATGGTAGATAACTCACTGAAAATGTCAAGACAGTGTGCGTTTGCAATAAAAAAGGCCAACGCCATGCTGGAAATTATTAGGATGGGAATTGAAAACAAATCAGCCAGTATCATAATGCCCTTGTATAAATCGGTGGTGCGGTCTTATTTGGAATACTGTGTACAATTCTGGTCACCGCACCTCAAAAAGGATATTATAGCATTGGAAAAAGTGCAGAAAAGGGCAACTAGAATGATTAAAGGGTTGGAACACTTTCCCTATGAAGAAAGGTTATAATACTTCGGGCTCTTTAGCTTGGAGAAATGTCGACTGCGGGGTGACATGATAGAGGTTTACAAGATAATGCATGGGATGGAGAAAGTAGAGAAAGAAGTACTTTTCTCTCTTTCTCACAATACAAGAACTCGTGGGCATTCGATGAAATTGCTGAGCAGACAGGTTAAAATGGATAAAAGGAAGTACTTCTTCACCCAAAGGGTGATTAACATGTGGAATTCACTGCCACAGGAGGTGGTGGCGGCCTCAAGCATAGACAGCTTCAAGAGAGGGTTAGATAAAAATATGGAGCAGAGGTCCATCAGTGGCTACTAGCCACAGTGTGTGTGTGTAAAATTTTTTGGCCACTGTGTGACACAGAGCGTTGGACTGGATGGGCCATTGGCCTGATCCAACATGGCTTCTCTTATGTTTTTATGTTCCTTCTCTTCCATGTGGGTGGTGACAGAGAGGCAGTGGCTGGAGTGGAGGGATGCTGTGTTCTATAGTCTGCAGTGCTTGCAGGGGCTTTGGGAGTGGCTACTAGCTCTCTCTTGGGACATGGATGTCAGGCAGATGTGCATGAAGGGGCTGCTGGGGAATCTATCAGTATTAATCCATGGCCTCACACCAGCCTCTCCTCCTAAAGCCCTACTCCTGCTTCACTGGCAGGGCTGTCCTTGGCGGTATGCTTGTGGTGCTGGGAGGTGCTCCCACTAGTGACTGTTGAGCAATCATGGGTGACCCTAATTTCCTTTAACACTTTCTACTCCACTTTCCTGGGGGTTGCCCACCATACCCCACATGGGGCGTACTACTGGGTGACCCTGCTTGGGATCAATTTTTTTTCTGGCCCCATTTTATTTGGAGGGGATCTGTGCCAAAGGGCTGGTTCCTTTGGTTGCCACCCTGTGATTGGTTGGTTCCTCCTGCCATTTGTCACAGCCTTGCTGTCATGCCCCTGTGGTGTCTTGTGGGTGCAACAGAGCAGTTGCTAGGGATGCTGACATGGTTGTGGTCTGTGTGGCTCCCCTGTCTAGTCTTTTGCCTGGTCCCCAGCCTATGCTGAGACTCTTTAGGGAACAGACCAGTAGCAGTGGGGTTGCACTGGCCAACTCTGCCTCGGCAGCTGTCAGGATAAGAAAAAAGTTGGTTTTATGAGATGTTTTACTATTAAGAGTAATTATTACAACATATAAAATATTCACTTATTTTAAAAAGAAGTTAAATTGGCTTTCCAGTTTTCATCGGTGTTGCACAATCATTTTGCTCACCATAAGGCACCAATCTGGAAAGCAGAACTGAGTATTTGTAAGAAGGCTGTGTTTTTAAAAAAAAACCCATTAAGTACACACAGTTAAAGTTTTAAGAGTTGCAGTGCCAGGATGTCTGTGATTAGACTAGTATAATAACTCCTATACTAACACATAAATTACCATATTGTCAATGCAATGTAGTTCCATTAGCTATTAATTTAGAATCCTAAGACAAGGATTTACTTATTTAAACAGCTTTTAAAAGCTTTACAGCTAAAGAAGAATTACCAATTAATGTAATGTTCAAATATTTTATGCATTGGCTGATAAATGTTGGATTTTAAGAATCAAATAAACATAATTCATTATTTAAAAGATTAGATTTTGAGCAACTTTGGCAACTGTCCAGCACTTGCAATCTTAACTGCTTAATAAATAAGAAACAGAGATGAATTAAATGGTATTAGGTTTTTAGACACAAGGTGGCACTCTGCATAAAACTTCGGTGAATAATACGCAGTATTAGAAACTGTACTTTTCTTTGGAAAGTAAATAGTGTTTTGTGGCCCCACGAGCAAAGTTCTAACTTTGATATGGAAAGGAGGCAGCAGTGGAACCACTCATAACTAAACTTTTCCTGAACACTAAAGATATTATTAACAATCCCTTTTTGGGTATGATATGTGTGTGTGTGTTTGTGTGTGTGTGTGTGGTAGTAGCCCAGGTCCTGGATTATTATTTGCATTATCTAATATATTTCAATCAAAGTTTTAGCCTCATTTGGATCGGGGCGGCTGGATCGGGGCGGCTCAGCAGTGCTGTTGCTATTAGATCTGTCAGCTGCATTTGATACAGTTGACCTTCAGCTACTGTCTAGCCACCTCATCGATGTGGGGATCCAGGGGTCAGCCTTGAAATGGATGGCCTCTTTTCTCCAAGGTCGGGGACAAAGGGTGGTCATAGGGGAAGAATCATCCCAAAGGCACCCACTTATATGTGGTGTGCCACAGGGTGCGGTTCTATTAAGATCTATGTGCACCCCCTTGCCCAGATTGTCAGGAGGTATGGGCTGGGATGTCACCAAAATGCAGATGACACCCAGCTCTATCTAATTATGGGTGGCCAGTCCAACTGTACCCCAGATAATCTAGACCTGGCTCTCCAAGCCGTAGCCTCTTGGCTCAGGCTGAGTCGGTTGAAGCTGAATCCGACGAAGACAGAGGTTCTCTATCTGGGTCCGGGGTGGCCCAGGAAGGGAGATCCCTTTACGAGCTCTTGATGGGGTGCCACTGATACTGGCTCCTATGGTCAAGAGCTTGGGAGTGCTTCTTGAGTCCTCTTTGACAATGGAGGCTCAAGTTGTAGCTACTGCCAAATCCGCCTTTTTCCATCTCCAGCGGGCTCGGCAGTTGGCCCCTTTCCTGGAACATGATGACCTAGCAATGGTGACTCATGCCACGGTCACCTCGAGAATAGATCACGGTAATGCTCTCTACGTGGGGCTACCCTTGACCCTGACTCGGAAACTGCAGCTAGTGCAGAACTCAGCAGCACAGCTGTTAATGGGGCTTCCTCAATGGGAGCACATTCAGCCAGTGCGGAAAGAACTGCATTGGTTGCCTATTGTGTTCCGAGTCCGTTTCAAGGTGTTGGTATTGACCTTTAAAGCCCTATATGATCAGGGGCATGTCTATCTTCGGGATCACCTTTCTCCACGTTCCCCAGAGAGCACTTCGTTCAGGGACGCAATATCTATTGTCCATCCCTGGACCAAGGGAGGCCAGGCTGTTCTCTACACAGTCTAGGGCCTTCTCAGTGGCAGAACCTGAAATATGGAATGCACTTCCAGGGCCTGCAAAACTGAGTTATTTTGACAGGCCTTTGGCACCTAAACTGGGAGAGGACTGCCATCCTACACTACTGAGAAATTGGAATCACTACGGGCTCACTGTAAAGGACGATCCCGCTTAGGTTGTTGCTTAACAGCACCATAACATATTTTAAAATGTTTTAACTGCATTTACTGTTTGAAGTTTTGAACTGATTGTTAGCCGCCCTGAGTCTGCTCATGGAGAGGGCAGGATAGAAATTAAAGATGATAATAATAATAATTATTATTATTTTGGGTACTGAAACCACCTTGGTAAATGAAGTGAACAGCCTTCACTGGGAGATGAACAGAGGGTGTAATACTGTTTTTAACAATTTACTGATAACATATGGTTACAAATCTTAATTTTAAATTTTCAGTGCTAACCCATATGGCATTACAATCCCCCCTCCCTCCAATGTTGACTTCCCCGGAGTTATAGATTCAAGTTCAATACTAAAGGTACTTCTAACTGATCAAAGTTCAATACACACACACACACACACACACACACACACACACATATATATATATATATATATATATATATATATATATATATATATATATATATATATATATATATATATATATATATATATATATATATATATATATATATATATATATATATATATATATATATATTTCCCCCCCCCCATTAATGCTAAAAAATTGTCCAATGTCTTTTTACGTTCCACTCTTTCTCCATATATCCTTTAAATTTCTTCCACTCCTTTTTGAATATCTCTAAGTCATAATCTCTTAGTGTTCTAGTTAGTTTGTCCATTTAACTCCACGATAAAACTTTCATGGTCCAGTCCCATTTCTCTGGTATTTTTTTCTTGTTTCCATAGCTGTGCATACAATGTCCTAGCAGCTGATAGCAAGTACCAAATTGGAGTCCTGTCTTCCTTTGGAAATTTTTCTAATTGTAATCCAAGCAAGAACGTCTCTGCAGTTTTCTTAAAGTCGTAACCCAAATTTTTGGAGATTTCTTGTTGTATCATCTTCCAGTACTCTTTCGCTTTTTCACAAGTCCACCACATATGAAAGAAAGAACCTTCATGTTTTTTACATTTCCAACATCTATCCGACATCTTTTTACTCATCCTAGCCAGTTTTTTCGGAGTCATATACCACCTATACATCATCTTAAAACAGTTCTCTTTTATACTCTGACAAGTTGAGATCTTCATTGAGTTCTTCCAAAGGTGCTCCCACGCATCCATTTGTATTTTTCTATTCACATTAATTGCCCATTTAACCATTTGAGACTTTACTACTACTCCTTCTGTAGACCATTTCAATAATAATTTGTATACTTTTGATATCAATTTTTCATTATCTCCAAGCAGGACCCTTTCCAGTTCTGTTTGTTCTCGTCTGATTCCCTCCGATTTAATATCATTTTCCATCAAGCTTTTGATTTGTTGCGGAGGATGTAATACTGTTGATTCTCATGGATACCTGTGCTTTTCATCTAACTATCCCAAATTATTTCAGAGCTTTCTTATTATCTCAATTGAATGCACAGCTCACTCTGGTTAGGAAGGGAAATTTTTTTAAAATTCCATACTCAGACAGCCTTTGTGATCTCTGGGGAAAATTGGTACTTTATGTCCTCTTTATATTAGTCTTAGAAATAGATTTTTAACACAGTATTTAGATAATTTTTAATCTTTGTCTAATCACAAGCTAGTTTTACTCCTTTTCTCTGACAGATTCTCTAACCTTACTTTTGCTGTTCCAAAATATTTCCATTGGTTTAATGTTGAGTCCAGATGGAGTTTTTTGGTTTAAACAATTTTATTAATAACCATATGAGTCCAGATGGTTTTTGACTGGTCAAGGAGCTTTATTAAGATTAAAGAAAAGGATTCTCATGGATTGTATTCTTTGCTTTCTGGATTTTAGTTTTGGATCGACATGTCAGTAAACAATATATCTCAGACCAAATTTCACTCATGATGATGATAACACCTCAAATGGATGATCAGCCTTTGATCTGCATTTGATACATTATTTGATATTATTAACAATTCATCTTTCATGAGAAAGATGAAATGGTGCAAAGGAAAAATAATCTTTAGGAATTATACAACCCCTATGCATTTAATGCGCAGCTTCATCAGGGGAATCTTTCAGATTATTTTTAGTATCATTCCCATGCATACACTTGAACTTTCTGTTGTAGCAGCTCCTAGAAAATGATGGTCTTGACATAGTTTCCCACACTTCATTAATATCCAAGCTGACTTTAAAGTCTCCACAAGCATCATCCGGTCACTGTGCACATTTCAGTGAGCGCCATTGACTAGAGTGAGTGAAATTCAATGTAGTCAAGCCATCAAATAATCTGCTTTTTCCCTTCTGTTTACAGAATAAAAGATAGGTAAAATCAATCTGTTCAACTAGTGTTATACATCGTTGTATTTTTATCTAGTCTTGATGTCCCAGTATACTGTTTTTGAGTACAAGAGTATGCCATGAAGTAAATCTTTAAATGGAAACATTTACTTATCAACTAATATTTAACCCAGCAGAAACAAATTGCCAAAGAAAACCCTTCAGTTGCAATAAAGTTAAACCAAACCATCCAGACTTTTCTTGTTTTTTTTGAGGGGAAGAGGGAAAAAGTGATAGCTGACTTATGCTAACCCTGTTGGATTTTCAAAGCAAGAGAGGAACAGAGGTGGTTTGCTGTTGCCTGCCTCTGAATAGCAACCCTGATACTCCTTGGTGATCTCCCATCCAAATACTGACCTGGACAGACCTTGCTTTTAGCTTCTGAGATCAGGTCAGTCTGAGCTATCTAGGTCAGGGCAAAAATATCTGAACTAGGCCCTCAAAATGTCCTATTGAAATTCAAAATGCTTACTTTATAACTGCATTCAGAAAAGTTCCACACTGTAAGCATATTACACAAGGTCAAATTCAATAGCATTATAGTTATATTAGAACATGCAAAGAAAAAGTTGGATTAGGCCTAAGGTCCATCTCAGGGCTGAAGCCAGGATTTCATGTTTGGTGGGGCCCACAGCAGGATTTGTTGTTGTTGTTGTTGTTTTGGGGGGAGGCTGGGGGCCACCCTGTTTGGCGACCCTAGGCTCTCAGTACTGTAAGCTGCCTTGAGTTCTACAAGTTGCCCTTCTCCTGGGTAGTTACAGCTCCCCCTACTCCCTACCCTTTTCTTATGTGCCCGTCTCATGGCAGAGAGACCAGCAGCAATGCTACTACTTGTTCAGAGTGGCAGTGAGCAAAGGGGACAAATTGGGGGCCCTCCAATGGAGGGGCCATACAGTTGGAATGGGGGTTGAAAGGATGGGCCTGGGGGAAAGTATGGAAACCTGAAGTCAGAGGGCAGATAAAGGGATGGCTCCACCTGGGGGTTGGCTACCCTATGCCTGGCTGCTTGCTACTGTTCAGCAGCAGCCACCCTATGACAGCCACTGTTCATTGGAGTTAGGGCTTCAGAGCGGGGTCTGCCTAACCCAGGTTCTTGCTGTGGAAGCTGACTGGGTGATTTCAGACCATTCACAGACTTCCAGCCTAACTTGCCTCACAGGGTGAGAGGAGAATGTTGTATACTGCTTTGGTCCTCCCCCCTGGACTGTGAAGAAAGACTATTATTTTCCTATGTAAAGGCTGCAGGGAGGGGGAAGGCGATAGATACCTGAAGTCGGAGGGGCAGATAAAGGGAAAGAGATAGGGTTGCCAACTCCAGGTTTGGAAATTTAAGGGGTGGGGCCTGGAAAGGATGGGGTTTGAGGAGGGATAGGACCTCGGAAAGGTACAATGCCATTTCCTCCTGGGAACCACTAGAGATCAATCAGATTTAGCATTGCTCTCTAGATGGCAGAGATAGTTTCCCCCTTGAGGTGAGGGGGGAGTCAATGCCTTCACTTGGGTGGGTGGGAAGACAACAAGGGTGGTGGGCACTTGCCCAGAGTCTCCTTCTAGAGCCCGTTGTATTTTTCTTCACAACGGGCCTTACTCCTAGTATAAGATAAAAGCTATGGCTTCTTGGCATTGCCATTCAGAGTACCTCTGAATGTGGAGGTTCCGTTTAGTTGCCATAGCTAGCAGCTACTGATAGACTTATCCTCCATGAATCTGTCTAATCCACTTTTAAAGCTGTCTATGCCTGTGGCCATCACAACATCAACTGGTAGAAAATTCCACATTTTAAGCATTTGCTCTATAAAGAAAAATTTCCTTTTTCTGTCCTAAATGTACTCCCCATTAGCTTCATTGGATGCCCTCAAATTCTAGTATTTTGGGAGAAAAAGTTCTCTTTGTTAGCTCTGTTCATCCCATGCATCCTATCATATCCTATCTATAATAATGATTCCTTTATGGTGATGGCCAAATAGAACTCTCCCAATGATTTACAGGTTCATTCCATGCACTCAACAAATAATTGGCCCGTCACAGCTCACTCAGCGTCTCTGGTCTCCCACTGGCTAACCCCTGCCCCCACCCTAACCCTAACCCCTGCCCCCACCTACTGCAGGCCCAGGAACATTGAACAAACCACAAAAACAGTCTTATCTCAGAAGCAGACACATCTCTGACTCTCTGTTAACCAGCCTCATGAAAGCATTGCCAGCAACAGAGCTCTGCCACCCCATTAATGGCCCATACAGATGGCCTCCCACCCTCCGAAGGCTGCAGAAATAACCAAGGAGTCACCACTATAATGCAAGTAGGCAACAAGGCCTGGCCCTGCTGAGACCATTTCCTCAGAGGCCGCACAAGGGCTGAAAAAGCCTCTTTCCTGTCACTCCCTCTCTCCCATCAGCTTTGCCACTCCTAGCCAGAGGCTGTTGCTAGACAACCAACTTCTGTCAGTAAAGGGGGAGGCCTCAGGTGAATAGAATGGGATGCAGTCCACCCTCCAAAGCAGTTTTCTTCTCCAGTATGGGGACAGAGATCTCTTGTCTGTAGTTCAGTTGTGATCCCAGAAGATCTTCAGGCTCCACCTGGCAGTTGGCTATCCTATGACTGGCAGAACCTTCTGGGTGACTTGATGCCACCTGAGGCATGGCTTAACTAGACCTGGCTGCTTGCTCCTGTTCAGCAGCAGCCCCCCTTAGTCAATGTGACTTACCAGTTGCCAACTCCAGGTTCGGAAATTTCTGGACATTTGAGGGGTGGAGCCTGGAGAGGGTGGGGTAAGACCTCAGACAGATACAATGCTGTAGACTCCACTCTGCAAATCAGCCATTTCCTCTTGGAGAATGACTGTTTCCAATCTCCATGTGAGGGCTGGAGATCACTCAGAATTGCAACTGTTCTCCAGATTGCAGAAATCAGCTACCCTTGAGATGTGGGGGTGAGTGAATGCCTTCACTTGGGAGAGTGGAAAGACAGGAAGGGGTGGAGGGGCACTCACCCAGAGCCTCTTTCTAGAGCCCATTGTACTTTCCTCACCATGGGCCTTGTTCCTAGTACCGATATAAAAGGCAAGTTGCCTTGGTGATTACTCATTTACCCTCCCATTTGCTGAGCCACATGTTGCTCAGTCTCCACAGAGGGCAACTCCAGCCTCAGGACAGACAAGGATTGGGTCACTGGGGAAACTGCCTTCACATCCTATTGGCCCAGCCTACTGAGTCCTCCATTTTCCCTCAGTGACTGTTGCTAGGTAACCACAGTATTCCAAGCTTGGTTCTGCCAGTAAAAGGCAGTGGGAAGAGGCCCTTTCCAGGCCTATTTTGGTCTTTGAGGGAGAACTCATTGGAGCCAGTCCTGAGATTTTGTGGTGGAGTCTAAGGAAGCCAGAGTTTGGGGAGGAGAGAGGCCTCAGCTGAATATAATGTCATAGAGTCCTCCCTCCAAAGCAGTTATTTTCTCCAGGCTAGGGAGAGAGATCTGTTGTCTGGAATTCAGTTGTGATCCCAGGAGATCTTCAGGCTATGCATAGGGTTGGCTACTCCAGGTGGGGCAGCACTCCCTGGGTGACTTGATGCCACCTGACTGGCAGAACTTAACTAGACCTGGCTGCTTGCTACTATTCAACAGGATAGCACTTAGGACAACCAGTGTGGCATAGCAGTTAGCACTTCATCACACAGGTTCTTGCTGTGGAAGCTGACTGATTTTGGACCAGTTGTAGACTTTCATTTTAACCAATCTCACTAGGTTGCTGTGCAGATCAAAAGGGGGAGAAAAGAATGATGTAAACTGCTTTGGTCCCCACTGTGGAGAAAGACTGTACTTTTCTTAGGTAGAGACTGCAAGGAGGGGGAAGGAGATAGAAAGCTGAAGTCAGATAAATTTCCCTATAGAAAATAGCCACCTTGAAGCACATACTCTACGGGTATACCATGACACAACCATGCCAGGACAAAAAAAAAGAAAACCCAGACCATGCTACAAGCATGCACTGATGTTAAACAATACAAGGCCAAATACAAAAGGAAAAGTCAGCACAACACTGTGGATGAAAGGAATGCTGAGCTTCAGTGTCTGTGTGACTGTCATAATGCTATGACATCACAGCAAATCGACCCTGAGTATCCAAGGCTGCGGAACTCACTCCAAGCCTCTTTCTAGAGCCTGTTGCATCTATTTTCACAAAAGGCTTTATTCCTAGTGATTTTATAAACCTCTATCATGTCTCCTCTTTGTCTTAACTGCAAAGTTCCAGGCTCTTCAATCTTTCCTCATAGGGAAGTTGCTCCAACCGCCTAATAATTTTGGGTTATGTCTGTTCTTTTCCAGCTCTGCGATGCCGTTTGAAATTATGGTGATCAGGATTGTACACTATTCCAAATAAGGCTCCACCATAGATCTATACAGAGGCATAACAATATCATCCATTTTATTTTCGGCCCCTTTCCTAATAATTCCATTTTCAGCACTGCAACACCCTGGGTTGACACTTTCATTGAGCTATTACAAACCCCAGATCTTTTACCCAGTCTGTTATCACCATCCAACAACCATTTTGACACTGGATAAAAAGGACCCTTCAGTGTAGATATCAGTGTGAATTCTACTCATGCGATTTGGGTCTAGTTCACTATAAATACATAAATTTGGATCCACATAATTATATTAATTTGGAGTATATTAATCCACTAATTCAGTACAGCTTCATACAAGATTTTACAAAATGTTTTTTAAAAAATATATTGCATTTCTTGTCCTGACCTGGCTAGTCCAGGCCAGCCTGATCTTGTCAGATCTTGGAAGCTAAGCAGGGTTGATTCTGGCAAATACTTGGATGGGATACCTCCTTGGAATACCAGAACCAGGAGGGCAGGGGCAGGCTTTACTCAGCCACCTCTTTGAATATCCTCCATGCCCCCAGTAAGAGTTAGTCACCAGAGGTTGCCATGACTTCCATGTGTGTGTGCACACACATGGACATTAAAAAAGCACAACCCAATTACATTTCTGCCGGATGACACTCAGTGTGGCTCACAAAGATAAAAAATAATTATTTTTATACCCTGCTCTTCACTACCTAAAGGGGTCTTGGAACAGCTTACAATTGCCTTCCCAATGAAAATCTGGCCAGAAGCTCAATTAAAGGAAATTAGGCTTCCTGTCTATAGTAACAGGGGGGAAATGCAAATATTTTTAAGAAAAGTTGTAATATGTGACCTTAAAAATTATAACACTGAAGCCAGGGCTTTTTTTGTAGAAAAAGCCCAGCAGGAACTCATTTGCATATCAGGCCACACTCCATTACATCACCATTGTTTCCCACCGGGCTTTTTTGTTAGGCTTCCCAACCCTCCCACCCTGGCGGGGGACCCTAGGATTTCCACCCTCTTCCCCCGCTTCCCCAAAAAATGGAAGCGGGGGGAGAGGAGGGAAACGGCACCGGGGAGCATGGCGAGTTGCCCGGAGGCCGCCGCGCCGCACCGCCCCCTCCCTGCCCACCGCAGTTGCTCCTCCGAGATGGGACCAGGCTGAGCCCATCTCAGAGGAGCAGCCAAGAGACGGCAGCAGCGCAGGGGAGGGCGAGGCAGGCCAGGAGCATGGCGAGCTGCGAATCTGGGCCCTTCTAGGACCCAGACTTGCGGCTCGCCACGCCCCCGGCCCGCCTCCACCACCCCCTCCGCTTCCACCCCAGAGGCAGAGCGGGCGAGGCCGCCGCCGCCTCTTCTCTGCTCGCTATGGCTGAGCCTCCAAGATGGGCTCGGGCTGAGCCCATCTTGGAGGAGCAGCATGGCGAGCGGAGAAGAGGCGGCAGCTGTGGGGCGGCTTGCCACGCTCCCCGGCGCCGTTTCCCCCCCTCCCCCTAGCTCCACCCCAGTGTCTCCTGGGTCCACCCCCAAAGTCCCCTGATATTTCTGGGGTTTGACTTGGCAACCCTATTTTTTGTAGAAAAAGGCCCAGCAGAAACTCATTTGCATGTTAGGCCACACCTTCTGATGCCAAGCCAGCCAGCACTACGTTCCTGTGTGTTCCTACTAGAAAAAAAGCCCTGACTGAAGCAATGAACATATATTCTCTTTCATAAGGGAACATCAGAAGGCAAAAAGAAGATCTCACTAAATGAAAGTGAAAGGGTGAGGAATAAAAGCAATTTAGAGCAAGTAAGACAAATGCATATGCAGCCTACAGTTAGGAGATGATATGATCAATGGTTCACTTGAATGAAGTTCCAGAAGCATGTATAATATTTACATGAAGTATGAAATGATATATTGCGAAAGCTAAATGAGTAATACCACCACAAAGTACATGGCCATAAACACACTCCAAGTTAACATAAATATAAATGCAGAAAAATACTGTCATATCAATTTTAACATCTAGTAATTACCCCAGTAAATGCAGGATTATTTATTGTTGTATAATATTTTTAAATAGTAAAATATATAGAAAACATAAAAATTGTGTGCAGTAGAAGGCAGGAGGGAGGGAGTGAGAAACCAGAAAAGTGCTGGAATATAAGGGAGAGTTTTGGGATTGGGAATATACGAATGAGTCATTACTATATTCCCAAAACCCTCTTCTAGCACTTTTCTGTTTTTTTCCTCTCTCTGACTCATAGCAAAAGATAGGCAGTGTTGCATTAAGACGGTAGGCAGCAGGGGCAGCAAGCAACCCAGTCACATCAAATAAACATTAATTAGCTCAAATCAGGATATAACCAAGGGGCAAAAAGTCAACACATTAGAAAAAGAGAGAAAATTAATTTAATTTGGATCTTCCATGCTCTGTGATAGATGTCACAAGAATAACAGGTCAATAGTAAAGCTGCCAACTGCAGTTTTACCTCCCATGTAATTAATTTTTAATTATGGAACTCAAGAGAAGCTATTAGGTTCTTAAATAGTAGCAGAGTGTTGTTGTTGTTTTGAGAAAAAGCCCAGCAGGAACTCATTTGCACATTAGGCCACACCCATTGATGCCAAGCCAGCCATAACTCCATTCCTGTTAGAAAAAATAATACTGAGCTAAAGGATGGTATGTGAGAAAATAAAGGTTTTCTTAAATTCAATACGGTCTGCATAATGGTAGAGAACTCCTGCCTTATAGTCCTTTCCATGCCTATAACGGCTGCTATTCAACTTCGTGATTATAAAAAGGCCTTAAAAAACCCCAAACATTGCTAAATGTATTGTAAGATAATCAAAGTGAACATAAACATCAGAAAATACATAAATAATCTATACAATCTTATTCCTAGACCAGTAAATAACTTGTTTGGGAAATCCATGTTGGAAGTCCAGAAAGAGAATCAACCATAATAACATTATAATTGTATCTAGCGATACAGTTTCTTTTAAGCCATGAAAACTGCCCATGAGGTAAGATTTTTTTAAGTGTTGCAGATTATGATTATTGTCATGTAAAACAGAGCTTCTGTCAGTAGGTATGGAATATCCTTTCCCTTCAGTGAATTTATATGCTATAACATATAAAAGAGGTATATTTATATCTAATTCTGAACCTGACCCCTGTGTGTGTGTGTGTGTGTGTGTTTTTAAACCCAGTGAATGGGGACAAGTACAGATAGGAAATATTTCTCTACAGACCATGGGGCATCCTACAGGGTTGAATTAACATACAAGATTTTTTTTAATATATGTAATATATATATTACATAGACCAAACACATGAGACACTATGTCACAAGTACTATAGGGTTGTAAGCCTGTGTTGGAAATATCTGGAGACTTTGGGGGTGGATCCAGAAGAGGGTGGGGTTTGGGCAGCAGAGGGGCCTCAGAATCATACAATGCCATAGAGTCTACCCTTCAAAGCAGCTATTTTTTCCAAGAGAGCTGATCTGTCAGCTGGAGATCAGTTGTAAAAGTGGGCGATCTCCAGGCCCCACCTGGAGGGCTGGCAACACAACTTGGTTAGTCAGTCAGTCAAGATTTATTGCCGCATCGAGCCATTTACAAAAATATAAAATACTGGGAGCATATTAAGTACAAAATTAAAAAATATATATACATGGGTCTCTTGTAAGGATCTCAATTATATAAAAACTATATTAAAAATCCAATTAAATAGGAGAGAAAAGATAAAACCGCAACCAAAGTTATTATTACAGAATTAACCGACTTTTCCTGATGCTGTAACAAGCTACCCAAAATTTCACCACTGATTCAAGGAAGCAGGTGGGGGAAGAGCAAGAGTTGCTGAGTGAGCCAAGCAGGTAGGCAGGCAGGCAGGCAAATGGGAGCTTCCACCACCACATAAGGCTGGCAGGGGGAGACAGCAGTGGCACTGCAAGCAGGAAGATGAAGGCAGTGCATAGTAAGTATGTGGAAGGAGGAGGAGAAGCTGCTTCCCCCATCACTTGAACCAGGCAGGCATAGGTGGCAGTGCTGCAAGCAACCAAGTCGGTGGGTAGCTGCGGAAGAAGGAGAAGTGGGAGTTGCCATTGCCACCAAGTGGGAAGAAAAGGATGGGATTGCTCTCCACAAGTTTCACAGGTCCCTGCTTGTACTAGCATAATGAAGAACACACTGCATGATGAGGAACAAATGGAATTCACCCATTTACAAAACTCTTTTCAACTTTTATGTATAGAAGAAAAATTGATAGATGTCATCAATACATCAGCCATCATATATAGAATAAGAATAACGCCAGTTTGTAGAGATATTTAGTAGAATGTCAGTCTCTAGTGTAAAAATGTACAAATTACCTATATTCAGTCTCCTGGGCATTCCTTTAATCTGAAAACAAAATTACTTATCAAATTGAAAGTAATTTCAATAGAGCCACATTAAACACATTGTGCAAAAATATGTGCAAGGATGCAGTTGTGATCTAATATCAAAAATGTTCTGCAATTGGCCTAACGTCATCATGAGGAGTAGAAATATGTAAAGAATTCATGTCCAAAATATTTAGAAGTATCTTCTTCCATGTGCACATTATCTACCCGTTGAATAAAGTGTGCAGTAGTCCTGATATATGATTTCTTGAGATTGAAAACACACAATTTGGATATGAGATAATTATGATAATGAATATCAGCCCTATTTATTTATTTACTTTCTTTCTACCTTGCATTTGTTCCCAGTGAGGACACAAAGATGCTGACCATTCTCATCTCTTCCATTTTATCCTCACAATAATCTTGTGAGATAAGTGAGGCTAAGGGTATGTGAATGGCCCAAGATCACCTATCAAATATCCATTAAACCTGGGTCTCCAAAATCTTAATCTGACACTCTAACCAATACCACATAGTTTAAATGGAAACAAGATTTAATTTTATGAGTGGACTCTTTCATCATGCGATATAATTTAAGATGGAAAATGTCAAGGCACAATTTTGCTGTTCTGACACCTGTACCAACACAGATATTCTGAAGTAAAAATCAAGTATCATATTGCATGAGTCATAATGGCTAACAAACAGGTATTTCTCAATCTGTACAAGACTTTCATGATGTTGCATGTTGTCATATGATAATTATGCAGAAAAGGAAGTGACTCTTCGGGTGTAATTTCTAGACTCAGCAGTTTTTTGTATTTTGCCAAGTATGTACACAGAATACATGGCACGTATGCCATAATCTAGCTATTCTGAAAAGATTATGTTCTTGTACAACACAAAGCCAAATAATACTCTGTAATAAAAACACTAAGAGCATGAAATAACAGGCTTCATTTAGGCATCATGAGAAACCTCTATTTGTCTATGATGAACATGAATAGTCTGTTACTTGTTTGCTCCTTCCTACCTACTTATTTCCCTTGTGTGCATACAGAGCATGATTACAGAATTCCTAATGTGGCAAACCTTGAATCAAGCTCCAATTTGTCATGATGTCCAAATGCAGCTCCCTGGGTAAACTCCTCCAAATAAATTGGGACTCTAAACCTCAATCCCAGTTTGGAATGCTAGTTTGGTGGGGTCATCAGTTTGCCCAGTGGCTGCATCTGGATGTGTCAGCAAACAGGTGGTTGATTCAGGGCTTCAGAAATTAGATGTGCAAAACACATAAGTGAAAATGGGAGAGGGAGGTAGGCAGAAGGAAATAAGGACATGAGAACAAGGTGCATTCATGCCAAACGTGGGCAAACAAACATCTGTAATTGTAACAACAGATTTATAATCTCAGACCTAAAGATTCACATTCATTGAATGCACAGTAGGTATGCTAAAACATTATGTTTTGTCTTTCCATCTGCATAGAAAAATCCACTCTCGTCAACTGGAACTAATTAATCAATATACTATATCTGAATGACAAATGTTCACATTTAAAACAGTATTTGGCTAAATAACTGCTTGATTCAATAAATATCAGTTTATTTCCAGTTTTAAAAGTCCTTGGATGCCAAAGGACAGGAAGCTTTGAGGTTAAACATACCCATGAAAACTAACACTAGAATGCTGATTGATCTACTTAAGAAGCTAGCAACAGAAGTAGTTCTAGATTTTAGTTTAATTCTTAAAAAAATCTTGTATCAGTAGAGATTGTTTTCAAGCAAGTCTGTTTTATAATGTAATGGTGCAATGAAGTTTGAGACTGGTACAAAAGTCATCCAATTACACATTGACTGAAGCAGGTATTTACTCCTTATCAATTTGGTACTGCAAGTTACAAGCTTTACTGGTTAAATATTTGAAGTGAAGTAATCCACTTGAATTTGCAGCCACTCTTTAATCTCAGTAAACACCAACACTTCACTTCTTCTATTGTGTCTCTTGCCATATATAGGTATGTATAGTCTGTTAAACTACCTGTCCTCTAAATCCAAGCCAAATAAAAAAGATACTGGATCCCTTAGACTTTAGTAAACCTTGAAGGGGATAAAGTTCTAAAAAAGCTTCCTCATAAGATCTCACTGTGTAAAATGATGACGTGATATAAATGGTACCTGCACCTAAATAAATGTTTCTACCTCAGAAAAATACTGGCCAAAATGAGCTTTAGAACATTACTTGTTGATGCAATCCCATACAGTTACTACAGTCTAAATACATTTAAATAAACAAGTTTACACTGGAGTAACTCTGCATAGGACTTCAATGTAAATAGTTCCCAGCACAATCTTAAACAGAGCTGCAGTCTATTAACTTAGTAGTAGTTCTTTAGAGGTGGTTCCAATCACTTAGCACAGCGACATTCATGCACATGTGTGAGATGCACCACACAGAAGAATTAGGGTGCTATCATAGATTTTTTTTTGCATATTTGAAGTTCCATCCATGCTGATCCTACTAATCTGTTTGGATAAGCAGTGCAGAAAATAGCATAGGGAACGGCACCACCCATATTTCAACTACGGTGATCAGACACATTGATTCAGCACTCCTGTCACTAGTACAAGTTTCTTTGAAAGCAATATAAGAAAAAAAGAACACTTTAGCTGGGCTCTTTGTCACTGCTTTTGCTTAGCATTCTACAGGTATCATAGTTAGGGTTTCCTTCATTGCTTTGAAACAAAGAAAACTGAATTCACAAGTTTAAAGACAATATTTTATCTCCTAAAAATGCTCCCAAATCAGATTTGGCTATGATATCTGGAAACTAGATAAACTAGACAGTTTGCACCTATTCCTGTGCATTATGCCAATACCCCACAAGCAAGGGAAAATATCCAAAAAACAATTGCTAATTTTGAAATTGATAGCTGACACCAGGAAAAATTTTTAGTTCAGTGACTGTGAAAAAGGACAATGTCAATATTAAGCTCTGAATGATAACAAAGAAGTTGGTATGAAATGAAACTAACTCTTCTCTCTGTCAAAATACATTTTATTAAGAAACTGAACTTATATTCTGTAGAACAAAGATTGAGTCCTGTGGCATCTTTAGGACCAATGAAGTTTCATGCACTGAAGAACTTATACTTTGAATAAAACTTAGTTGGTATTAAAGATGCCATTGGGATCAAACTTTGTTCCGCTGCTTTAGACCAACACAGCTACCCACCTGAATTTATATTCTGTAGATTAGATCAAATGGTTGTTTATGTGACACTAGATTGCTTCTTTTGCAGTGACACAGTATCAATGATAACAGTTAATGGAGAGATGCTCTAAATTCCTCTTCATGAATGGGCTAGTGCTTTAAAGGCTGCTTTTATAAAATCTTTTAAAACTCTTAGGAAAATGTGCATGTGCCACATTAGATATACCTCTGAGTTATGTACAGCTACCAATCTCAGTTTGACAATAGCTCACCATATCTTAATGCTTGATGCAGACACACTTCCAAGGGAATTAACTGCCTGATATCAGATTATCTGGTCTCAAGGTAGTTCCATGCAACTTCATCTTTGCATCCTTGTACTTAAAACTTTGCTGCAAGAAGGTACAGGAATAGTATTCTAGACTCTCTCCTGACAAGAAAATAGCTTTATGAGGCATACCAGTTGCTCCACACTTTATAAAAGAAGCAAAAGTTCTAACCCTTCCTATGTATGTGAAGAAACATGAATTTGAGGACTGAAGTCAATTTATTAAAGTGCCTCTAGCACTTTGTGCCATTCTGTTTCCTAACCTTCAGTTCCAAAAGAGTGTATCTGAATAGCCAGGACAGCAAAGCCATAAAGAAAAATAGATTGCTTTTTAGGCAATGATGCCTTTTGACTATATTGACTCTGTTTTTCACATTACTCCTCCAACACTCTTGCCCTTCTATTGGAAAGTCTCAGAAAATGCCTTATTTTATAGGTACCATCTCATCCCATACTATCTAGATTGTCAGTTAAGATCTGCTTCTCAAGCCATTTCCACCTTCAGAGGTGAGATGGGTTGGGTGGCAACTAGAGACATGACATTTTTTGTGGTGGCACCTTGCCTCTGGTATGCCCTCTCCTTTGAGGATCACTATGCACCTACTTTACTTTGTTTCAAGTGGCAAGCCAAAACACATACTTTTACCCAGGCTTTTAATTAGGAGTTTTATCTTACCAGCTTTTAAAGTGGTCTACTTTAGTTTTATGGATCAACAACACCAACGACCAACAACATGTGATTTGGACCCTTGCCCCTCTTGGCTGATTAAATCTTGCCAGAGGGAGCTTAGATGTCCTTTAGGGGACATAATAAATAGTTCCCTCTCAGAGGGGCGTTTTCCATCACCTCTGAAAGAGGCTTTGGTCCACCCCCTCTTGAAAAAATGTACAGCAGACCCGGCCGAATTGGCAAACTACCGGCCGGTCTCCAATTTACCGTTCTTAGGTAAAATTATTGAGAGGGCAGTGGCGTTGCAACTGCAGAGGTTTCTGGATGACGCTTCTGTCCTAGACCCTTGCCAGTCCGGCTTTCGCCCGGGCCATGGGACGGAGACAGTGCTGGTCGCCTTAGCAGATGACCTCCAACGGCAACTGGATCGAGGCGGCGTGGCGGTGCTGATGTTGCTAGACCTGTCGGCTGCGTTTGACACAGTCGACCATCGGCTACTGACCCGCCGACTCGCCGACATAGGGGTTAGGGGGTTGGCCTTACAATGGCTCTCCTCCTTCCTCAAAGGACGGGGACAAAGGGTGGCAATTGGGGGCGAGCTCTCCCAGAGGCGCACACTAGATTGTGGGGTGGCCCAGGGAGCGGTTCTCTCCCCGATGCTATTTAACGTCTATATGCGCCCCCTTGCCCAGATTGTCTGGAGGTTTGGGCTGGGTTGTCATCAGTATGCAGATGACACCCAGCTCTATCTGCTGATGGACAGCCGACCTGACTGTGTCCCAGGGAACTTGGACCGGGCATTGCAGGCCGTGGCAACTTGGCTTAGGCAGAGTGGGCTGAAGCTGAATCCGACGAAGACAGAGGTCCTTTGCGTGGGTCGCGGTGCTCTGGGAGGGGAAATACCACTCCCGGTTTTTGATGGCGCGCCGTTGAAAGCGGCGCGCCAGGTCAAGAGCCTGGGAGTTTTACTGGAGCCTTCATTATCGATGGAGGCCCAGATAGCTGCCACTGCCAAGTCAGCATTTTTTCATCTGAAGCGGGCAAGGCAGTTGGCTCCTTTCCTAGAGCGCCGGGACCTAGCAACAGTGATCCATGCGACGGTCACCTCAAGATTGGACTACTGTAATGCCCTCTACATGGGGCTGCCTTTGTATCGAACCCGGAAGCTGCAGCTAGTGCAGAACGCAGCGGCCAGGCTGCTATTAGGACTCCCGAAATGGGAGCATATACAGCCGGGGCTGCGTCAACTGCACTGGCTGCCAGTTGCATACCGGGTTCGCTACAAAGTGCTGGTCATTACCTTTAAAGCCCTATATGGTCGAGGACCTGCCTACCTGAAGGACCGTCTCTCCCCATACGAGCCCCAAAGAGCACTGAGGTCAGCAGGGAAGAGCAAGCTGACTGTCCCTGGGCCAAGGGAGGCAAAATTACACACCACACGGGCACGGGCTTTCTCCGTGGCAGCCCCCAGCCTGTGGAATCAACTCCCAGAGGAGGTGCGGGCCCTGCGGAGCTTAGACCAGTTCCGCAGGGCCTGCAAGACCATCCTCTTCAGGCAGGCTTTTTTAGAATGCTGATAGAGGATGACTGAACGGAGGATCCAATAAAGTGATTCTTCAATGACTCTTGCCACTATCTAAATATGTAACAGCGCCCGGAACACCTCTGCTGCTGTTAAACTATAGAATAGATATATTATAGATTATAGACGCTGGATTAGTGTTGTTTTAAAAATTTTATGCTGTTTTATAATTTTAATGTGTCTATATGTTTAATGCACTTAATGTATTTTAATTACTGTATTTATAACATGTTTTATTGCATGTTTGTTAGCCGCCCTGAGCCTGCCTAGGCGGGGAGGGCGGGATATAAATAAAATTATTATTATTATTAATAATAATAATAATAATAATAATAATTTTATGGTGTTTTTGTCTAATAGTTTATTTTAATGGATTTTTTATTTTATGTCATTTTAATTGTAAGATGCCTTGAGCAGGACTCTGAAGAGCTAGCATAGAAATATTCTAAATAATAAATAATAAACAGAAATCTAAGCAACATATTAGAAAATATTATTCCAGCGTAAGCTTTCATCAACCATACCATACTTCTTCTGATGCAATGAATGGGTCCTTATTAGGCAGACCTATGTAAGATATATGAAAAATATAAACAGCAGGTTCAAAGAGCCATGAAATGAATTAAGTACATGGAATTAACTTGCATAAAATCCAAATCTAAACAAAATAACTATAGAGAAATTGTGCTAATGGATTTTTAAGAATGATTCTTATCTTACACAGAACCACTAAATTTATCAGCCAGTCACCTCTTTGGCAGTTAATTAAATTAATTAAAGGACAATCCAACCAAGGCACTTTTAAAACCCCATTAATTACATACTCCCAATGAAACCAGTGTGCTTGACTGTATTTGGATTGTCCCTAAACTTCCAAAAAGTAGAATCTCAAACAGTAAAATCCAGAGATTTTGCTAGAAACTTGCAACACAGCCACATTGGTCAGGTACCATCTTAGTTATCTTTTAGATGCTAAGCATTATCTATTTGTTCCTTTCTGATTGGTGAAGTTGCAGTTTTGTTGCTGTTTTATCAGCTGGGCTGAAGGCTGTTTTTTGTTATCTGATTGTTTTTTCATTCTTATTTATGATGATATTTTTACTAGATTTTTTTTGTTGATCATATTATTGTAGTAGATGGCTTTGATGGATTGTGTATGCTGCCCTGAAGGCCATGTTGGCATATGAGTGGAATACAGTGATAGATAGATAGACGATAGACAGACAGACAGACAGACAAAGATGCCCTTGTTGTAAGCATAGTTGAATCTCCCATTATATTCAAGCAAAGGGAATAGGAGGGGGAATGAGAGGGGGGACACAGATGAAATTGTGGCAGCCTTGCCAATATATGATTGAGAAAGACTTATAACGTAGAAGACAGGTATGCTGATAGAGTAGACATAGTATGCTGCAGAGTGGGGCAGTAAATTTCCATTCCTTAGCAGGTTACTGTTCACCATCTGAACACCATCATGTTTCTGCCCCAAACAAGAAACCCAGATGACTGGCATGTACTGAATAGTTATCAAATCATACCTTCTTGGGTATAGTTTTGGATTGGCTACTAATAACTTCCTAAGAATAATTAAGAATAATTCCTAGACATAAGCCTCACTGGATAGCCTTGCCTAAGATTGCTTAGTATGACACTGTAAGACATATTTGTGAAATGGATCTCACAGCTTTGATAAGTGTATGCAGAATTTTTAAGACCTTCAAAAGATGTGCTATGAAACCTAAGACAAATCAACAGAAGTATAATGTCCAGATCATGCAAAGTGATGGTGTTGCTTTATTCTGCTCCGGTTAGACCTTACCTAGTATTGTGTTCAGTTTCGGGTACCACAATTTAAGAAGGATATAGACAAGTCCAGTGTTCCCTCTAAGTTGATTAGCATGAGCTAGCGCACAGATTTTTAGCCTCCAGCTCACACATTTTTGTCTTAGCTCAGGAAGGATGACCCTGGAGCACACTAATTTATGCAGTAGCTTATAACTTTAATGCCAGTAGCTCACAATGTAGAGGTTTTCTTCACAAGTCTCTGCAGCTTAGAGGGAACTTTGGCTGGAACATGTCCAGAGGAGGGCAATGAAGATGGTGAGGGATCTAGAGACCAAGTCCTATGAGGAAAGGTTGAAGGAGCTGGGTGTGTTTAGCTGAGAGGAGATGACTAACAGGTGATATGATAACCATCTTCAAATATTTGAAGGGCTGTCATATAGAGGATGGTGCAGAGTTCTTTTCTGTTGCCCCAGAAGGTCAGATCAGAACCAATGGGTTGAAATTAAATCAAAAGAATTTTTGGCTAAACATTAGGATAAAGTGGTTCCTCAGTGGAACAGGCTTCCTTGGGAGGTGGTGGGCTCTCCTTCTATGGAGGTTTTTAAACAGAGGCTAGATGGCTATCTAACAGCAATGCTGATTCTGTGAACTTAGATCATGAGAAGGACGTACTTGTGATTTTCCTGCATTGTGCATGGGGATTGACCTGGAGATCCCTTCCAACTCTGATTCTATTTAAATCAAAGTTATCTAAATGCTAACAATAAACAATAATTTGTACAAAAATCTGTATTTCAAAGTTACTATTTTAAAACTTAATTTACACGTTGTGCTACTAGTACTATGGAGGGAGATAACACTTATTTGACAGTTATATCATTTGAGTCCAGTAGCACTATAAAGACCAACAGGGTATAAGAGTTTGGAGAAATCTTGCAAGCTTATACCCTGGAAATCTTTTTGGTACTGGACTTGAATTACTGCAGACCAACAGGGCTACCCACCTGAAACTCAGTTATACAATGAATCCTTGTATTTTCCTCTCTGAATTATTGGAGGGGCATATATCTATTTCAACAAATTTTAAAGGATCTAACTGCTAATCAATACATGTATTAGTCATCAGTTTGGCAGCTAATATAATAAATGCATTGTATGCATATTTTCTTCTATTAAATTCTGGAGAGTCCCCCCCCCCCCCCCGCGCATCCACGAGCACACACAACCTTTGCTTATTCAACACAGATATGCCTTAGCTCAGGGGTGTCGAACTCATTTATTATGAGGGCTGAATCTAACATAAATGAGACCTTGTTGGGTCAGGCCATGTCAGGTTGGGCAAGGCCATGTTGGGTTGGGCTAAGCCATGCCAGGCTGGGCCATGTGTGTACCTATTTAAGATTAGTTAGCAGAGATATAAATTGTATAAAGTACACAGACAAACCCAAATATATATTTTTACAAAACTTAAAACATGCTTAAAACGTTAGCACTTATTGGTTTTAAATATTTTCTTTATATTTCTCCCATGGGATCCAGGGAAATGAGCAAAGGAAGCTCTGGCTTTTTCCTTCCTTCCCCAGGGATTTGTTGGGGGAGGAGCCTCAGGCAATAGAAGGAAGAGAGGCTTGGCTCAGTAGCTTTGCTGTGCAATTGAGAGAGCCTGGCAAAGCAAGCTATTCCTCTCCCCTTCCTCCTCAATGGAGGAGCCTCAGCCAATGGAGAAAATAGAGGTTTTGCTCCATAGCCCCTGTGCAGTTGAGCAAGCCTTGCAAAGCAAGTTGTTATGCAGACGGAAGCAAGATATAAGGAGAAGGACGCAGATGACAGACTATTGCTTGGGGGGCCTGATAGGAGCTCTCCGAGGGCCCCGAATTGCATGTTCGACACCCCTGCCTTAGCTGCTTTCTAGATAAAGAATCTAATTTCAAAAAGCCTCCCCCTCCCCCGTTAGTGTAAATGGCACTTTTTGAGGTCTGTCTATAAATGGAAAGCTGGCTTGTGGATCGGGTTTGTAGAAATATGCGGCGTTATGGACTGAAAAACAGCAATATAAATGAAGCACATTAATATAATGGTGTGTTTTTTTTCCACGCTAGCTCCGAAAGCCAAGAATTCCGTGTAGGTTAAAGGTGATAACAATAAAGGCACTTTTGACCTATTTTCCACTAGTGCGGCCACAATTTCCTCACTTAGACGCTGCTGTTTGCTTCCCCCCCCCCCCTTTCCCTCTAAATGGACCGACAAAGAGCCTTGAATAACCACCACCACCCAGTTTCTGCTGAAGGTGCATAGGATTACCCCTGTGGCGGCGAAGTCTCTTTGGCGTTGTGTTGATTTTGCTTCACTGACAGCAGGGCGGAAGGTTGAGGTGCTGTGTGGGTAGCTGGACACGGCTCTCTCGCCGGCCTGTTAGCTGTTCGGCCTCTTTTTCTCTCAGCCCGACAGGGGAAAACCAGGCGCCCTTCCCACCCCCTTCCCGGTCGCCCTGAGGGCCTCCTGCCTATTCCCCTCACGTTCGTTTCACGCCTCCTCCAGGCCTCTCTACACAATCTTCTTCCCTCCTCTTCTCCTTGAGGCGCGTCAAGGGGGAGGCGGGCGGGAGGCAGGCAGGTGATGGGCGCGGTTAAAAACCGCCGCCAACAGGGAAGAACTTTTAACGCTCGGAAAGCCAGCGGAGGAGCCCGTCCCCAGCCGTCTTGCCCGAAGAGACGCGGCTTCCTGACGAGGAGAGAGTAGTGAAGCCCGGCCCCGGCAGTGGGGCTCCTTTTCCCGCCCTCTCGGTCCATGGTGCGCTAGGCTCGGAACGGCGCCAGGGGCTTTGATTTCCCTCAGACGCTGACAGGTGAGGCTCTCTCGACTCTCTGAGGACTGGCAAGGAAAAGGAAGGGGTTCTTTCTCTTGTTCTTCCCTTGTCCCCTGTGGTCCAACTTAAAAGAAGTGACTTTTTAACTCCCGAAGATGAAAACTCTTGGGGCTGAAATCCGTCGCGACCTTGAAGGTTCTTCTTTCACCCCGATCTCATAAAAACGCTTCATGATTTCAATTCATATCTGGTATTTCTGGTTTATGGGAGCGGGCTTGCTGAAGCATCCTGACCCGCTTCATAGGCTCAGATGCACATTTTCCCCCTTTGAAAACTATTATTTTGCTGATTTCGGTGTTTAAACAAAATTGGAGGGGTTTTTTTTAACTATTGTGGTGCTTTGGGAAGAATTCAGTTAATGACAAATGAACAGAACAGCAATACAACTGAGGAATTTAGAACAATTCTTGAAAAGCAACTCGGGGTGGGTGGGTGAAGGGACCAGAAAACTTGAATGATATAGTAGGTGAGTCCAGGATAGCTGTGGTTAGATGACTATGCTTAAATTTCTTTATGGGTTGTAATCAATAATGAGTATTTTGGAAGGTGATGATTATGGAAATAGTTTATGTAGTTTTGATGAGATATCCTGGTCTTAAATTCAGCCAGCTTTTTTCAGTTTACCTAAATTAAAGAGGAAATAGTGGAGAGGGAGGGGATGAGACAACTCTGGTCTGTAATTGACTATTAGCCATACTTGCTAAGTGGAACCTCCCCAGTCAGAGGCAGTACATCCCTGACTTCCTGAAGCTGGAGTAATCAGCAATGCAGTTCTGTTGCATTTATGTCCAGTTTCCCAGAGATGTCTGACAGGCTACTGATGGAAACACAATTCTGGATTAGATGGTGCTTGGTCCCATCTAGCAGGGTTCTTCTTATGTTAGAATTTCCTTGGAGTAATATCTTCAGGGGAATAAACCTCTTTCATATATCTCCTGACTGGATTTTCTGCTCATAGTAATGGTCCATTTAGTTTTAGCAGGGCTTTCCCAGCTGGCAAGTTCCTTTTATTTATTTAGATGTGGGATAAACAAGGCAATGTGGCCCAGTCTGAGTCTTCAAAAAGAGGACTGATGTTTAATTGACTTGCAGGACAGGTTTGGTAAATGTGGTGCTTAGGAAAGATGCTGTGGAATCTCAATTGCTCTCTTGCTTTTTGTTTCCTTTTATTTGAGTGACCATGATGAACTAATCTGCAGACAGATCACAGGATTCTGTCATCCATTAGTAAGAAGAGGTTAATTTTTAGTTGAGGGAGATCAAGGGTCTCATTTTTCCTTTGTTGAGGCATGAAAATAAGAGTCAGGTTGTGTATTGTTGCCTTACACAAGAGATCTTGGACAAATCACCTTATCTAAGTTACAAAATTCCTTCAGAAGTCCATGTGAGACTGGAGTCATTCATGATTGGGAACCAGCTGACCTATTCCTCAAATGATATTTCAGTTGAACTTGCCAAGTATGGACATATACACTTCAGCACCTTGGATTACTAAATTTGGAAATAACATTTCCCCCCCATTACTTAGAAAACAAATCAAGTCTTACTGGGGCAAGTTCACATTTTTATGCCACTGTCTCCCTCATTCCCTCTTGTTACAGTTGATCCTGTTTCTATTCAGTAGCCTCAACTTCACTTCTGTTTTTTCCTCCTGATATAGCAACCTCACATTTGTATTGGTGTCTCACTTCTCAGTGTGAATTTCTATAATACTGCTGTAATAAGTATGACAGCATGCGTTAAACGTGTTGTAATATATTTGCGTTGGGCTTACAAAGATGCATGTTCAAATGTCTACCCTGCCACTACCTAATTGGATAACTTTGGGTGAGTCTCTGACCTTGATCCAGAGAGGTAGCAAAAGAAAGGTTACCCAGGATTGTTGTAAACTAAAATATTACTCTGAGCTCATCAGAGGAATGATATGTACTCCTCAAATAGGTAATCAGATCTCTGATAGCTCTCCCATGCATTTGATGTTTTGGGCACTGTGCATGCCACCCAATATGCTACATGCGTAATTTTTTGCTGTTATAATGTAGTATATTTGCTCAAAGTCTGATCTTGAAGAGCATCTGCCCACTAGAACCTGTATCTGTACATGAATTGCTATTTTTAGTTCGGAGAAGATGAGTTTTATTCTTGGCTCTCCATTCGTAATGTTGAAACAGCGGCAATCTGTTGCTCAAGTCAAAGTTGTTGTGAGGATAAACGAGATTAGAATCATTAAGTTCTTTCCATATGATATATATTGTAGAAATAAGTAATAAAATGATGATGTAGCCAGCTGTATCTGCTGGGTGCCATACTGGATTGTATCTGATCATTCTGCTTAGCGTATGGTTGCATGTTCCTCCAGCACAGAAAGCCTTCCTCCAACAGAAGAGCCAGTTGCACTGAAGGAAAGGAGTGCCATTAGCACAGTGGCAGTCGTAGCATATAAACCCTTGAATGTTGATCCTACTAGGTTGCATAGAACTACTGAATCTTCCAATGGCAACTAAATGGAATTTAATGCTAATGAGGAAGAATAACCTTATGTGGTTGGGAAATTTTCATTTAGTCTGTAGAGCAGAAAGGTACTACTCTGCCTGCACCTTTGATCTCTGCTGTGTTTCCTCTAACTGTAGGTGGAATACCAATGCTTGAAAAAAAATATCTTCACTGAAATAAGGGTAATCACTTTTCTGCAAAACTTTTAGTGGCTTCAACTCTATCTTCAGCTCCCCTCACCAAATGTTCTAGTATGCTGGTTGGTTCTCAAATCTGATCAAGTCATTTTTCCACAGAATTCCAGGCTTTCCTTTCTACCCTTTGTGGTACCAACCAAAATCAGGACAGCCCCTTTTCATATTGTGCAGAAAACCATGTATGCCCCAGGGAGGTCTCCACCCTCTGATGTCCTCAAGAACAATACAGGGAGGATGACATTAACTACAATTTAAATCCAAGTTTAATTAATCTTTGTATTTATATATAGCCTAAAAGGTTAGGTCTCAGAATGTAGCTCATACTCTTGGGCCAAAACTCCGAAGTCTGTGACCCAAGTTCCAATCCAGTGATTCTTAATTGGGAGTCTCCCTCCAGGAAGTAACCTACAAATTTTATGTGGGGCATTCAGGAGAAGGTTCAGGAATTTAGGCAGAATGATGGTTTCTGGTGGCAGACACAGGACACTTGTTTTATATTGCTCACATCATATTGAGGTAAATACCTAAAAGCCTAGATTCTTCCTACAGGACCTTTAAAAAGTATCACACAGCATATAAGAATCAGACTGACATTAAAAAGTTGACTGATGGACATTGGCCTCAATGTCTCACTGAATGACCTTATGTGGCCTGAGATCTGTATGTATAAATACATCCCAAGCAGTAGCTGTATTAATCTTTTGGTGGAGTCTTTGGCTCCTTATGCTGAAATAAATTCCTTAATTGTGTTCATCTTTAAGGTGCGACAAGACTCCTGTTTATATAACTAAAGTTGCTTTGTTTGGACTGGTGTTTTTATGCCCTAAGTTCTGTACTTGTTGTGAGCCTGTTCAATATCTCAGTTCCTCCACCACTTGCTTCTTCACTGAGTCCTCTTATTGAGCTGTCTGTTTCATCAAAGCATGGACTTGCTGTGGTTATGAAATGCTCTTTCCAAGAAGATGCTTTTGTGAGCCACCTTGGAAAGGCACCACATAAACATTTTAATATATAAATAAATCGGAACATTCTGTTATGATTCTGGTAGTTAGTATATTTATTGGCTGCTTTCCTCTCCAAAGGGAACCAAAGTGGCTTATAACACTCACGGTTGCCAACCTGGGGTTAGGAAATTCCTGGATAACTTGTGGAATGGAGTCTTGCAAGGCTGGAGTTTTCAGAGGGGAGGGAATTCAGCAGAATCCACCCTCTGAAGCTGCCATTTTCTCCAGAGGAATATCTCTCTGTAGTCTGAAGATCAGTTATAACTCTGGGAGAATTCCAAGCCCCACCTGGAGGTTGGCAGCCTTATAAAAGTAAAATATAATCAAAATACTTTTTAATATTAAAAAAGGTTTAATGTTTACAAGTAAAAGTAACCAACTATTTTTTGGGCTAGTCCTGACTCTAGTGGGCCACTTGTCCAAGATTACAAGGCATAACATACAGGCCATGAGCCAAGACCTTTTGGGGGGTTTTGCCCTTCAGCTCATGCTCCATTGTGATTCTAACCACAAACAAAATTGATACCTGAGAAAGGCAGGAAAGGCAAACAAAAGCGCAGCTGAGATTTTGCAGCTGGCAAGAGTGTTCCTTCTCAATAGGCCCTCCCTGCTCACAGAGCCTCAGTACTTAGATGGGATATAATGGATTACATTATAATGGATTACATGAGCCTGCTTCGTTGGGGAGGGCGGGATATAAATTAAATATTATTATTATTACAAGTTAGAAGCATTGTTTTAGCTATTTTAATTAATCTAATTTCTTAATTGGATGGGACATTGCACTGGAGATAGCAAGCAACTTGTAGCCAGAAGTCAGTTGAATAAGGGTGGAAGAGACAGGGGAAAAAATTTCCATGCTGTTCATAGAAATGGGGGGCAGGTAGTGCCAGGTCTGACTCAGGAAATATTTGGGGACTTCAGGGGTGGAGCCAGAAGATTTTCAGGGTAGAACCAGGGCAAGCACAACTGAACACCGAAGGGAGTTCTGGCCATCACATTTAAAGGGATGAAGTACATTTTAAATGCCTTCCCTGCATTGGAAATAATGGAGGATAGGGGCACCTTCTTTTGGGGCTCATAAAATTGGATCCCTTGGCCCAATCTTTTTGAAGCTTGGGGTTGTTTTTTTGAGGAGAGGCACCAGATGCTATGCTGAAAATTTGGTGGCTCTCCCTCAAAAAACGGCCCATCCAGAGCCTCATATACCCACAGATTAGTTCTCCATTATACCCTATGGGGACCAGTCTCCATAGGGTACAATGGAATGCCCAGTGGATATTTCCCTCCCCCTCTGCTTTCTCCTAACCCTGAAGCAGGGGGAGGGCCTCCGAACCAGGGAATCCCCTACCTCTAACTGGGGATTGGCAACCCTAGGGGTAGGGAATGGTGTCTTGTTAAATTTGAAATTCTGGTATTCAGTTGAAACCTGGCCTTGGGAAAATTAGTTAAATCATATAGCTGAAATTGCTATGATTTATTTATCTTCTGCCCTTGCAAATGACATACAGACACTTTGGAATACCCTTGTGGATTTCTAGGGGATTCCTAGAGCACAGGTTGAAAAATTCTAATCTGTTGGCTTGACAATGTGTTTATGGATTTGATCCTAGATAGTTTTTTTTTTTTCTGGTGCAAGTGGAATGATGGGTGATCTTACTCAGTTCTCTTGTGTTCTGTAGCTTTGGCCCAAGTTCTGTGATTCCTGACATAGTGTTGTTGGGAATGCTCTAATATCAGCAGAAAGCTGGCAGGGACTAACTGTATATATTTGGAGAGAATATAGGATTGCCAGCTCCGAGTTGGGGGGTGGGGGGGGTGGAGATTTGGCGGGGTGGAGCCTGAGGAGGGTGTGGTTTGGGTAGATGAGGGACTCCAGTGGGGCATAATGCCATAGAGTCTACCTTCCAAAATGACCATTTTCTACAGGTGAAATGAACTCTGTCACCTGGAGATCAGTTGTAATCCCAGATCTCCAGCCACCACCTGGAGGTTAGCGACTCTAAGAAAATAACATATGCAGAGCTATCAGCCATAAGAATGCAGAGTAACTTTTGCTGTGTCCCTCTGCCTAGATGCCCAAGGACCAATTTCTCACTAGCAGTTGCTCCGCACCCTGCTTCTGCTTTCTCCAATTAAAGTGATCAATTCCCCACCAGTTGCTGTGTGGGCATATTTTGAGGCTCCCTTCAATTTCCCTTGCAGCTTTCGGATCTCCAGAAAATAAGAGCAGGTTATCACAAGGGAAATTAGAGGGAGCCATGGATCAAAATGCGCCCGCACAGCAACTGAAGGGGAATTGATTGCTTGAGCTGGGGAAAGCAGAAGCCTGGGAGCAGAGCAATTGCTAGTGAGGAATTAGCCAAGAAGTATGAAATACAGTGAAAAAATTCTTTAACCTGCTGTTAACTTCCAATTTCCAGTAAATGTTTGTCCTTCTGAACATTAAGATACATGTCCTGATAGTATATGATGTATCCGTTAAACCAAACAGCCAACAAATAAGTAAAAGCAACAGCAACTAAAATTAATTTGTGGGCTGATTCCCCCCCCCCCTAAGAGCCTCACAAAGAGATGCAACTTATTTGCATTTGTAAAATCATGAGGCTACTCTGAAAAAGCTTCTAGCACTGACCCAGCATAAACTACAATACTTTTGTTTTTTATTTCATAGGAAATTCAAAATATTGGTAAGTAATAACATATTTATTATTTTGCTACCACAAACTTTGCTCTGAGGTCTGTGAGTTTTACTCTAGTAAAGAAAGCAGTTTATTGTATATGACAAATGGATGGAATGGATAACGGTCTTCAGAAAGATGTATCATCTACTTTGCACTTCTGAAATGGTATCAACTTTATTGTATAAGTTGCATAGGGTTCTGATCACTCCCGCTCAGTTTCCTTCATGACAAAAAAGTAAGATGTTTCTTAGCTATTTTTTAGCTAAATAGACCATAGGGTATTCCAGCCAATCAGGTGGCATTAGTTCTGTTCCTGCCACTGACCATCTGAGAACTAATGTTATGAGAAAAACTCAATATTTCCAGTTCTATGTTTGCTTCTTAATATGGTGACGTGGGACATTTGCAAGGAAAATCACTGTGTGGGAGGAAAACCATATTTATCACCTTGATCGCTGTGGGGAAGGGAGAGAGAATAAAAATTGTTAGGGGGCACTTACCTCTTCTTCTGCTCACCTGCTGTCTCCTGCAACTGATTTCTCTAGTCCACTGTTTCCCATTTGCTGGGTTGGGACCCGGTACCGGGCCACGGAAGCCTCACTACCGGGTCACAAGAAAAGTCAAAGCTAGCCCCGCCCCCAGCAAAGCATGACCTCTGCTCTGCTTCCTTCCTTCCACCATCTCTCTGTTGGGCAGAGAAAAGCTAGCCTTGAAGACTGACACAGGCTGCAAAGCCTGAGCTCCATTTGGCTTCCTTCCTTCCCGTCTCTGTGATGTGCAAGAGAAAAAGCTAGCCTTGAAGACTGACACAGGCTGCAAAGCCTGAGCTGTGTTTGGCTTCCTTCCTTCCCCCGTCTCTGTGTTGTGCAGAGAGGAGCTGGGCTGCCTCTCCTTCTCCCCCTCTCCCAGTGTTTGTGAGAAAAGCTGGCCTCCAATGGCACTTTAGATCCATGAAATGTTCTTCAAGGTATGAGCTTTCATATGCCTTGCAGTATGTTCTTTTGGGGAGATTTCCCGGGAGGCCTGGGCAGCAAAGAAGGGGTGTTTTTTTCAGCTAGGAGGGGCAGGGAGTGGGCATTCCAGTAGCTATTTTTTTTTTTTTACCAAACGACTCCTGGGCAGAATTGTTGCTGGCTGGGGTAATCTGATGGTGAGTAAGGTTTTTTTCCCTTTGTCCCCTCTTCTTTCTTTTTCCGTCTGCAAGGGATGCTCTGTCTGTATGGGAGTGGGGGGAAGCAACAGTGGGAGGGCTTCTAGTGCCCTGGCCCCACTGGGGACATTCTGGTGCTTTTTGGGCATTGTATGAGAGAATTTTGGACTGGATGGTTCACTGGTTTGATCCATCATGGCTTCTTTTATGTTCTGTCCATGTCTTTCTTTTCCTTTCTTTCTTTCCTTCCATTTCATTCTTTCCCTTTCCTTCCATTTTTACTGGATGAAACTTTTCTGCTTATCATACTGTTGTTGCAGACATAGGAGCTCTGTCAATGAAAAATTGGCACCCCCCAGTTGTAGCCAACTGGCCTTTCTATGAGATTTCTGTGTGAGTGAGTGAGAGTTAGAGGTGTGGGGCAGAAAGAGATTATTGGAGATTACTGCTGTAAACAGCAGTGGAAGTGATGGTACTATGAACTTGGCACCATTTTACTGGTCCTGCTTTTAACAGCTGTCTGGTACCAAAATTAAACTCCTCCTGTAGATATTAAAAAGGATGAAAGAAGTTCACTGGCTAAATATCTGCACAACAGGTTGCTTTTAAAGGCATGGGAAACAAAGCCAGTAAAAAAGCTGCAATCCCCTCATAAATATACTTTTTGGGAAAAAGCTTGTACGAACTTTATATAACTTGAAATTAATTCATTAATTGCAGTACAATTATCTGCTACCTTTCACAGCAATTCTCCAGTGTTTCAGTCAAGGAAAAGTATGAAAAATGGCTGTCAAAGATTTTCTTGAAACCAAGCAAGCTTGGTTGTAGCTTGAACAACAGCACTTCCAACTGCATACACTGGCCAGTGCTGTTGAGGAAGGGTTGTGTAGGTGGTGCAGGCAACTGAACATGGGCATTAGGAGTGCTTGCAGGCTGGAGAAGAACACACAAACAGATAGGTGCATGCAGGTGTGAGGGTGGAAAGAGAGGACCCTGAGAATGTATGAAAAAGTTGCAAACCACCCACTTTCCACCCCCATTTTGGCACAGCATGAGTTTTAGAGAGATTTTTCTGAAAACAAAGTTACTTCAGAAGAAGAGGCAGGTTTGGGGGAGTGCCCTGGAAGCGACATCACAAGAAAAGGTGGAGTTTTGGTTTTGGTGGAGTTTTGGTTCAGTGTGCCCTGGACGTGACATCACTTGGGCCTTGACCTGGAAGTGACACCACAGGAAATTACATAATTCCTGTCTCCCGGCTCCACCCCCAAAGTCTCCTGGCTCCACCTCTGAATTTTAGTGGGCCACGAAGGAGAAGTGTAAAAATAACCGGGCCACGGGAAAGAAAAGTTTGGGAAACCCTTCTCTAGTCCATTCCAAGTTAGGCTTCAGTACTAAAAAAACAAAAACAAACAACAACAAAACCCTGAGTGAGAGGAAATAATTAGCAGGTAGCATTTGAATGGGAAGGTGGACAGTGAAGGCAGGGTCCCATACCAGGGAGCCAGTTTGGTGTAGTGGTTAAGTGTGCGGACTCTTATTAGGGAGAACCGGGTTTGATTCCCCACTCCTCCACTTGCACCTGCTGGAATGGCCTTGGGTCAGCCATAGCTCTGGCAGAGGTTGTCCTTGAAAGGGCAACTGCTGTGAGAGTCCTCTCAGCCCCACCCACCTCACAGGGTGTCTGTCGCCGGGGAGGAAGATAAAGGAGATTGTGAGCCACTCTGAGATTCGGAATGGAGGGCGGGATATAAATCCAATATCTTCTTCTACCCTCCAGCTTGCCGACTGGCTTGCACCTAGGGTTGCCAAGTCCAATTCAAGAAATATCTGGGGACTTTGGGGATGGAGCCAGGAGACTTTGGGGGTGGAGCCAGGATACATTGGGGGCGGAGCCAGGAACAAGGGTGTGACAAGCATAATTGAACTCCAAGGGAGTTCTTGCCATCACATTTAAAGGGACAGCACACCTTTTTAAATGTCTTCCTTCCATAGGAAATAATGAAGGATAGGGGCACCTTCTTTTGGGGCTCATAGAATTGGACCCCCTGATCCAATCGTTTTGAAACTTGGGGGGTACTTTGGGGAGAGGCAGTAGACACTATACTGAAAATTTGGTGCCTCTACCTCAAAAAGCAGCTCCCCCAGGGAGAGGGGGGAAGAGAGGTCTAATTACTGAGCCATAACCCTGGCCCCATATTTCCATCCAGTTTGGGTACTGATCAATGTTCCCTCTAAGCTGCAGAGTCTTGTGAGCAAAAAAACTACTTTGTGAGCTACTGGCATTAAAATTGTGAGCTACCGGTATTAAAGTTGTGAGCTCCTGCATAAATTATTGTGCTCTAGGGTCATCCTTCCTGAGCTAAGACAAAAAATGTGTGACCTGGAGGCTAAAAATCTGTGGGCTAGCTCACACTACCACAGCTTAGAGGGCACACTGGTACTGATGCCAGTCTCCACCTTTCGTCTCCACACACAAAGCCTGGACGAGCCCGAAGAGGCCGCCAGGAAAATGATCCCTTCCTTCCGCTCCAGCCTTAAGACAAACAAACAGCACCTTCGAAGAGGAAAGGGAAGAGTCCCCACAAGAGACCCGGAGAGGAGGTGGCGGAGGAGAGGGAGAAGGGAAGGGCCAGGGCTGGTCGTACCTGTGGCGAAATGGAGGGGGCTGGATTTCCTGCCGCCCGTGTCTCTGCCATTCACGTTCTCCGGCCGCACCAGGCGCTTCACGTGCTCCACGTCGCCGGCCCTCCCTCTTTCGCTCCCCCCTTCCTTCCTTCTTTACAGCCCCCCCCCACTTTCCTCACAACCCAGGATGAGGCATGGGGGTTGAAAAAGAGGCGTCTGCGGGGAGGGCGAGAAGTTGAAACAGGAAGGGGAGAGGAGAAGCTGCTGGGATTGGGGCTGGGTGGGAAGGGCTGCCATTCCCCCCCACTTTCCAGATTTTTGGCGAGCGGGGGGAGGAGGCTCCAAATCTGGTGTCCCCCGCCCAGGCGGGGGATTTGGGAAGCCTACTTGCACCAAATCCTTCTGTTCTTTTCTGTATTTATGCTGTATACACAGACATATTTGGGAGGGTGTATCTGCTAAGGTAACATATAATTTGTCCCACAAGACTAACTAGATACCTTCTTGGACTAATTTCAGTTGGGCTTCACAGAACCTGAAAGTATGAAGGAGATGACATTTTGCAGGTGCATATGCATTCACTCTCACCTTCTCTAACAAAACTTGGTCTAATACATACATTACTTTACCTTTCAATCTAGATTTTTAATTTGTCCTATTCCTGAAGTGTTACAGCAGGAGTAGGAAACCTCTAGCATGCGTGCCAAATGGCATGCCAAACTATTTTGTTTGGCGCAGTAGCTCCCTTGCTCCACCCTGAAAGCTCAGATATAACTGAGCAGGGATAGGCTCAGAAGAGTCCTTTCCCATAGAACAGCAATTGTTTAAAATTAGAACTTGGATTGTGGTAGTTCAGGGTGAACATCTGAGTGTAAATGCTCTCACTGGTGCCCTTGTGTTTCACTTGGGGCCTAGCTCACATGCAGCTTCTAGAACCAGAAACTATGCAGATAGTATTTTCATTCATTGCAATTAAATTCCTAAGTGTGTGTGTGAAAACAAAAACATTGCTATCTCACAAACCTTTCTGAAGCAACTTCCTTTTAGTATGCAGTGGAATCTGGCCAAGTACAATTCTTGTCTCTCATTCCTTTTGTTTGCTACTATAGTAACATTTTTACAGGTAAATGGTGTGAAGTGGGGGTGGTATTTGGGTAAAAAAATTGCCTACCCCTGTCTTTAAGCAAGTAACAGTAACTCTATTCCAGTTCTAGTTATGGGCAACTTGTCACATGTAATAATTGATGAGTCCAGGTGAGGATGCACATACCATCTACATCAAGACATAGCCAACCAATTCAGTGGGGCTCAGGATAAGAATCACAACAGCATGCATTAGCAAAATTAAATGTGATATACAGAAAATATTGATGCTAACCACCACATTTTCTCCTATTGCGTTCTCCTCTTTCCTCCATCTTGGCCCATACATCATGGAACAAATGGGAGTAAAGTGGGGGGGGGGAGAGAAGGGAGGGGAAGAAACTACAGTTAACAGTTTATCAAAGTGGAATGTATCAAATGATGAAACATTCAAGAAAAGAGAGCCAGATTTCATATCTGTGTCTTTTCTAGATGTATCTACAGAACCCTCTCCTTCAGTATGTCCCTGAAAAAGCCTTGTGCTCCACTGGTAACAACACTCTGGTGATCCCTGGCCCTAGGAAGATACAGCTGTCTTTGACTAGGGCCAGGGCCTTTTCGGGGTTTGATTCCCCACTCCTCCACTTGCACCTGCTGGAATGGCCTTGGGTCAGTCATAGCTCTGGCAGCGGTTGTCCTTGAAAGGGCAGCTGCTGTGAGAGCCCTCTCCAGCCCCACCCACCTTACAGGGTGTCTGTTGTGGGAGAGGAAGGTAAAGGAGATTGTGAGCCGCTCTGAGACTCTTTGGAGTGGAGGGCGGGATATAAATCCAATATCATCATGGTGGAATTCTCTGCCAAATTACATCAGAGCTCTGTGGGACCTTATGCAGTTCTGTTTGGTTGAGGACAGCAAGAGTTTATTATTTGACTGGCGCCTCCTTTTTCTATTCCCCCAAGAAGTTTTGTATGTTTTCTCCCACCACCCCCAAGCAGGATGCCCTGATAATCCAAGAGGTAGGAAAAAACTATAGGTTGCTATCTGAGGGTCTTAAGAAAAACAATTTTAATTAATTTATGAGCTGTTTTTAACCATATATTGTTTTAATGTATGTTGTACATTGCCCAGAACCTGGTGTGAGCTGGAATAGGGTGATTAATTAAGGCTAATAATAATAATACTGATAATACTATCAATTCATTTACTACCAAAAATGTGCCCATGATAGGCTTGCCGATCCCCAGGTCCCAGCAGGGAATCTCACAGTTTTCAAGCTCCCTTCCACCCCCAGTAAGCTGGTCAGTTGGGGGAAAGCCCTGCCCCCAAAGCCACCATGTGCATTTACACTTCAGAAGGCTTAAGACTAAGAACACTAAGAAAGGCTTACTTTTTAGACAGTATGTGTGCCTTTAAATCTATAGAGGCCAGGCTGAATGGGGACAGGGTGAGCCAGCAGAACAACATGGTTGTTCCCAATAGCTGTGAAAGAAGCCCAGACCCTCTGTTGGTTTATAATCTTTTCAGAGGTAATTTGTATAGTAAAGGGTAAACTAGAACATTTGGTTTCCCTGTGTTAGTCTGAAGAACTTGGAATTTCAGCAACAAGGTGAAATTAGATGACCCTATAATTCTGTGACCTGCAGCTGCTGGGGAATGAGGAAATGAAGACTGTATTCAGGGGAACTGCACTGCTGTTTTTACTTATTTTAGGAAATGTGAAAGTCTCCTGGCTCTACCCCCAAAGTCCCCAGATATTTTCTGAGTTAGACTTGGCAACCCTAGTCCATGATCTTTGTATCCATGCTACTTGGCAAGTTGTGTGGCTCTCCTTATCCATGTAACCTGGTGCCTATGCATTGACTGGAAAGCCAGGTGGCATTTAATGTAACAGAATATTTACTGTATTTAGTGAGATTGAGACAATCTCAGCTCTCAAATTCTATAATTCTGTATTGTGTAAGGTCCTAACTACACAATATGCTGCAAGTTTGTTAGGGAGTATCCTGCTTTTATTTGCTGGGGGTTTTTTCTTGAAACTCAAAATGGCTTACTGAAAAACTGAAAAAGAATCTAAAGTCAGTAATGGTATAATCATTCAAAATCCAAATACATTAAGATATCATCTGTGTATATTCCCATTTGTTACAAAACACAAAGTAGACCTGGTCCCATCTTGGCATTACTGACTTTAAAAATTTTGTTCCAACTATTTTAAAAAAGGCTCTAGAACCAGGAATTGGTTCTTGTTTTGTTTTTTTGTGGTGTGTGTGCGGGGGGAGTGCCTCAGATGATCTTAAACAGCTTTTACAATGGAGCACATATGTGTATTCAGGTTAGAATTGCCTACAGCCCATCCAGTCTGATAACATGTCTCTATAGCATTTGCAGCTGCAAAATATTAATAAGTAGATCATTTGCTTTGACTTCAGTATAATTTATAATTGTAGATACACATTTTGTTTTTAATCAATGTATAGAAGCGTGTCACTGGAAAGCAACTATAGCAGCTTTGCAATTATTCCAGCTTGATTGAATCTTGACTACAAATGGAGTACTTAGAAATATATAGGTTGAAATCCAAAGAAATCAGCAGCTAGGTCCACAGGAGTCATGTTTTTCAAACAGCTTTTAAACCAAAAGGACTCTCAAGAGCAATTTTTGATTTGGCATGGAGCCTCCTTTCAAAGAAAATTTCAGCAGATACACACTACTGAAGCCACAGATAGCAGGAAATTGGTCTCCAAGACCATTTCCCAGAATCATGGTGGAGTGTGAGTTAACTGCAGGTTTTTATCAGGATCACAGTTTTATGCTACAATCCCATTTGACAGTGGAAATTTTCTATATACCGTATATATCCCTTACATGCTCTCCAGCTCCCCTCTGGTTTTTTAAATCTGTTCCATGTTTGAATCTTCAGCTTCTTCAGATCTGTGTTGTCAACTTCCTAAAAGGCACAACATGGACTCACTTCTAGACTAATGTACTTCATATTGGTTGTGCAATTTCTTGGAAGGGACTGTGATAGAGTATCTGTTTGGCACATAGAAGGTCCAGAGTTCAATCCTTGGCATCTCCAGCTAAAAGGATCAGATGTAGGTGATATAAAAGATGCTTACCTGAGATGCTTACCTAGATAGCTTGGAGAACCACTGAGTAGACAATAAGAACTTATTTTATTAATTCAAATGTTCACATCCTGCCTTTCCACATGGCTGAAGGCAGTTTACGAACTCAGATTCAGTAAAATCTCCCAATCTCCCCCTCTCCCTAAAAAATGGCTGCAGCCCCATTAAAAGCTGTGGCAAAGAGAACAGCCTTGCTATGCCTCCTGAACACCTCTAAAGCCTGTGCCCTTCTTACCTTCTTACCATAGGGTGGGATAGGGTCAGATTAAAGCCAACTGACACCTGAAACATAGCCCTGCAATGGTGCCCCTCAGCCCTACCGTTATTTAAATGACAAGACACTGAGGCTCAATAAGTGCTGAAGGTGAAATAAGAGATTAAGAATTCAGTTTGCTTCCAGGCCAGACCCCACAACAGTATTAAATATAAATTTCTGTTTTTTAAAAAATTAACACTTAGTAGCAGCAAGCAATATAAGCAAAGTCAAGTGCAGCAGTGAAAGAGTTAAGGACATGATACCTAGAAGGAAAAACTGTGGTGTCATAAACGTGCTTATTTTGCTTAATAGTTAATATAGGGCTAGAGTGGGAGCTATGATAGAAAAAGTACAATGCCAGGTCAATACCAGGCAGGCCACTGCAATATTCCCTGCAATATCAGGAAATACTACTGGTATTCCCTGCAATACCATGCAGGGAAGCAGCTAGCAGGGGCAGTGTGAAGATCACAGCTGGGGCATGAGAACATATGGGAAGAGATGGTACTTGAACTAAGTCTCTTGGGCACAATCTGTCTTCATCTAATTGTACTGATGGCTATCAAATGGACTAAAATTTGCTGAAGATGGTTACAAATAGGGATGAGCATGAACCACATTTCTGCTGAACTATGAACTGAACTACAAACTGATGTGCCGGTTCAAACTGGTTCATATCAGTTTGGGAGCTATTTAAAGTTTAAACTCCTGCTTTAAATGGCTTTGAGACATTTAAACCAAACAGCTGAGTGGCAGTCCTTGCCACAAAGTTGTTTAGAAACCCCTGCTTTATGCTCTCTGCAGTGGGGAGCTCCCAGCTGCTCAGCTGTTTTTCTTGAAGAGTAAGTGTATCCCTGCTTTCCATGAACCACCACAAACTGCATCAAAATTTGTGGAAGTTCATGGTGGTTCTTTGGTTCATGAACATCGCTTCGTGAACCATGAACTGGCTAAAATTCATGACGCATTTCTGTGTGTCAGCCAGTTTGTGCCCATCCCTAGATACAAGAGTTATTTTACGTGCTAGTAGAAACAGCAGGCCCATAGATACAGGAGGGCTTCTGGGGCCCTACCCCCTGACTTCCAGTCAAGGTCCCTCCAACTTAGGGCCTTCCGATCCATACAAGTAGGACGGACGGGTGAGAGGCAACTGCAGTGGGTCTTCCTGCTTCTTCCAGCCGGCTGCAAAAGCAGAGACCAGCCTCTCAGCTCTTTAAAAGCCCATGCAATTTATAAGAGGGGAGAAAAAGTAAATCTTTGGAGGGGAAAGAAAGGGCAATGAGACCAGGGGTTGGAACAAAGGAGCTGAGGGGACTTTTTAATTTTGTCAGCCCCCCCCCAGTTTCCCCAGTACCCCCTGACTGGAAAAATCCCGGCTATGAGCCTGAGAAACAAAGAAGTTATATATCTACCATAAATATATCTTGTGTCAGCTGTCTCCTCTTCACATAATTTCAGATGCACTACAAATCTATTTTAAATCAATAATTTTGTTGTAGTGTCTCTTAAAACCTTATTCTGAGACCTCTGTTCTAGTTTTCCATTTTGTGTTCTGTTTTAGCTAGTGTAGTACATGACCACTGGTTTCCTTCTTGAAGATGGAAGTGGTAGATTTCCGAGACGACATTTCACCTGTGCTTACGAAGCTACACTGGCTGCTGAAGTTGCCAACCACCAGGTTGGGGCCTGTTGATCTCCTAGAATTACAACTGATCTCCAGACTACAGAGATCACTACCCCTGGAGAAAATGGCTGTGTTGGAGGGTGGACTGCATAGCATTATACTCTGCTGAGGAACCTCCCGTTCCTATATCCCACTCTCCCCAGGTTCCATCTCCAGGAATTTCCCAGCCTGGAGTTGGCAGCCTTACAAGCTGCCTTTGGGTTTATAAGCACAATTCCAACAGTATTGATCTAGAAAATGTTATATGCTACATAATTACTACCTAAGGAGTATTTCCTATGTCTGAAATCCCTTGTTATTGAGCACTACACAGGCCTCGTTTGCCAGACACAGCTAGATGTGATGGCATCCCCACGCTGAACCTAGGAATGCTGCTGTCATTTTAGTGCCTAACAGATAAGATTTTTAAAAAGTTGTGAGGGCTGAGCATTATTGAACCCACAGCTAGGGTTACTAATCTCCAGGTGGTAGCTGGAGATCTACTGCTATTATATGTCATCTCCAGGTAACAGAGATCATTCATCTGGGGAAAATGGCTGCTTTAGAAGGTGGACTGTATAGTATTATACTCCACTGAAGTCCCTTCCTTCCTCAAACCCTGCCTCTTCAGGCTCCACTCCCAAAATCTCCAGGTATTTCCCAACCTGGAGCTGGCAACCCCACCCACAGCACTGTGGCATGAGGCACTCCTTCCCCCCACACACTCTTACGCCTTTTAAAGTACTGGAACTGCTATTCTCCCCACACAGCACTAGCATTTGGTCAGTGTTCGCCACAGTGAACATGTGAAATGGAAAAGCATGGCTTCAGGGATGTGCAGTGGACATGTGATGGGCAGCAACAATTTTGCTGAGGCTTCCTGTCCAGTCTTTATTAAACAAACTCTGATCAAACCTAAGTGTACTTCTAGGAACATGTAAAGCAGAACTCAGACCTTGGCACGCTCAGGCTACAAAGAACCTGATCACAAGTAGTAAGCACGATAACATGTTCCTCAAATTTGTATTGAGGGATTAATCCTGCTAAACCTTCTAGATTTACAGGAGATGTAAAAGGAGAGTGCCTGATCTAAAGCACCTCCAGAAACAGTACTGTATTCTTTCCCAAAGTTTCAGTTTCATTGATCACTTAAGTAACTTCTGTTATCTAAGACTTTGACTCTCTCCAGCAGTTTCCAGCTCTAAACAGCAGTTCCGCATTATATTTCACCAGCAGAACAGAAACTATTTAGACTGCTGTCTCAGTCAGAGGGTGTGTTGCATAGATTTGCTTACAGGTGTCTGAGATAGTTTCCTGCCCAAATCTTATAACCTGACTAAGGGTTATGAAAGGTTATGTTCATGACACATAAGAGGGGACAGATTGAAATGCATCCTGCATATTATATCATCTCAGCTGTAAACAAAACACAACAAAAATGAACTATCTGTAATTAATTTGTGTATAAACTTACAGCTCTGGATGCTGTTATCTTGGATTCACAAGAAAACACCCTGTAGTCCAAGTCTGAGTACCTCTCATTAATTTTATAAGGTTTACCTCTTTCTGCTGGCCTGTGAGGTTCAGAGTTAAATTGGGAAAGGATAAGGAATTTGTTGAAATTTAATTATTTTGCTGATTTTTGTTGCTGCTGCTCTGGTTACCTTCTGATATGGCTTTAGAATGGGAAAGGGCTTGCAATATTAATCCTATGACTTCCATTACAACATGGAAATCCGGGTGGGCAGCTATGTTGGTCTGAAGCAGTAGTTTAAATTCGCAGCAGCTTAAATTCTCAGTTCACAAAAATGTCAAGCCACCTATCCTAAAAAGGAAGAAAAACACACCCCTATCTTTCCGTTTTCCCAGGAGTTGATATCCCTTGTCTTTGTCCTTCCTCTTGTCACTTTGCCTTCCTAATGGATGATATGATAAACAGGGTTATTGGCAGTTAAAGAAATCTTTCCCAAGACTATCTTCGGTAGATCAAGCCCTCTAATCTGCATTCCCCCCGCCCCCTCACAAGCTGTGGTAACTGTGCTGCTAAATCAAAGCACACGTCCTTGTGAGAGTCTGGCTCTTTTGAAATCAGAATTTGCTAATCCATGGTTTCTCTATGACTCTGAATTAAAGTACCTTGTGACACATTTGTTCATTAAAAAACTAGTGCCAATATCAGGATTGAACAGAGTATAATAATAAAGATGCCATGTGTACAAAATGACAAACCTACCCCCCTACCTTGACTTGGCCGATCCATGCTATGGTTACCTCAAGGTTAGACTGATCCATGCTATGGTTACCTCAAAGCTAGACTATTGCAGTGTACTCTACATGGGTTTGTCCTTAAAGACAACTTGCGAACTCTAGTTGGTACAGAATGCCCACTGCCCAGCTACTATCAGTACCAAGCAGAATCTACATATAACTTCCTTTCTACAGGCATTTCACTGGTTACCAGTCAGTTACTGGGTTCAGTTCAAAGTTCTACCAAGCCCTTAATGGCCTTGGAATGATAAACCTGTGGGACTGCCTCTCCTGCTTTGTTCCTTTGCAACAGTTTTGCTCATGTAAGAAAAACCTTATGAACATGTCAGCATGCAAATGGATAATTGCACACACATTCATTGTAGTGACTTCCGCCTCATGAAACAGCCCTTCTGATGTTGTCAGGAAGGCCCCTGTGCTTCTGTCATTCCACAGAATGTGCAAAATCGAAATGTTCAGGAGGGCATTTTTGTAAGGGGTTAGAATTGTAATAAAACGGAATAACACAGGAGATTGCTTTATAAGGGGTAGGTTTGTGATGTATTGCAATTTTTTTTGAACGTATCTTTCTTGTACTGTGCTGCCTTCTGTCTGTGTTACCCACTTCCTGTATTTTGGTATGTCATGCCATAAACAATTTCCCTCTTTTGTTTGCATTATTGTCCCATTCGGTACTTGCAGCCCTACTGCACTGTTAATTGGAGGGAACCTCCATATTCAGAGGCAGTCAGCCTCTGAATACCAGTAAATTTATGTGTGTGTGTGTAACGCCGTGATGTGACGTCACCTCAGAATCAGAAATGAGTGGTGCTTGCACAGGGGACTATATATATATGTACCATGGAAGCACAAAAACTTTATGCAGTATTCCCATTTCTCCATGTTTCTTGGTTAAGTGGAAAATGCTGTTCAAACAAACTACAAAGATATGACTCCAGTAGTAACAACAGTAAGAAATTGAAATGCTAAAATAGAAGCACATCTTACATGACATATTCATGTAGGTACATTTAACTCATCTGTGAATAGATTAACTTCAAAAAAGTTAACTTCCTATTGCTCCAAGTCCCAAGTCAGGGAGAGAAAAAGAGAGGTCCTATCAAGATGAAAAACGGAAGACAAGCAAGGGCCAAGGAGACTCAACATCTTACTGATGAGATATTGGGGCCAACTGTCAAGTGTACCTGAGTGAGAGAATTATTTTAACACAGGGGTGTCACACTTGTGGCCCGGGGGCCGAATCAGGCCTCCAGAGGGCTCCTATCAGGCCCCCAAGCAACTGGCTGTCATCTGTTTCCTTCCCTCTCTCTTGTGCTTCCTTCTGGATCACACCTTGCTCTGCAAGACTTGTTCAATCGCACAGGAGCTACAGAGCAAAGCCTATATTTTCTCCATTGGCTGAAGCTCCTCCCTTGTCAAGGAAGGGAGAAGGGAGAGCTTGCTTTGCCAGGCTTTCAATTGCACAGCAGAGCTACTGAGCCAAGCCTCTCTTTCTTCTACTGGCTGAGGGCTCCTCCCCCTTCTGGTCTCCTGGGGAAGGAAGGAAAGAGCCAGAGCTTCCTTTGTCCAGTTCCCTGGATCCCATGGGAGAAATGCAAAGAAAGCACCTTTAAGACCAGCAAGTGCTAATGTTTTTAATTATGTTTTGTTTTAAGGTTTTTTTAAAAAAAAAAATAATTGTGTTTGTCTGTGTCCTTTATATCTCAGCTACCTAATCTTAAATACATACACACATGGTCCAGCCCAACATGGCATGGCATGGCTCGCCAAGGTCTCATGTCTGATCTGGCCCTCATGAGTTTGACACCCCTATCTTAACCTTCCCCTCACAAATCCTCTTGCATGCAGTTACAATATCCAGCAGTCTCTATATCCTGTTGTTGGCCTCCAGGCTTAACTGGTTGCCCACTTCGTGAAACAGGATGGTGAACTAGATGGACCACTAGACTGATCCATCAAGGTGGTTCTTATGTTCTTGTCCTTCATAAAGATTTCTCACTGTGATAATGCTGAAGCATCTTACTACTAATGTAATTTGCTTTACAAAATGCACCTGTTCACAATCTAATTCTTTTTGGCACAATCTTTTCTTAATAGGTCAAAGGACTCAAACGATACAATGGACTGGGGATCGCTTCAGGCCATTTTAGGAGGTGTAAACAAACATTCCACCAGTATTGGAAAGATCTGGCTGACTGTCCTGTTCATCTTCCGAATTATGATCCTTGTTGTCGCTGCAGAGGAAGTCTGGGGTGATGAGCAAGATGATTTTGTCTGCAACACTCTGCAGCCAGGATGTAAAAATGTCTGTTATGATCACTTTTTCCCCATTTCTCACATCAGACTCTGGGCCCTTCAGCTCATTTTTGTCTCTACTCCTGCTCTCTTGGTTGCAATGCACGTGGCATACAGAAGACATGAAAGGAAAAAGAAGTTCATAAAGGGAGAAGGAAACTGTGAATATAAGGACTTAGAAGAAATAAAAAGACAAAAATTTCGCATTGAGGGCCCTTTGTGGTGGACATACACTACAAGCATTTTTTTCAGGATAATCTTTGAAGTTGCCTTCATGTATGTGTTTTACCACATGTATCAGGGGTACCACATGCCTCGCCTGCTCAAATGCAGCACTTGGCCTTGTCCCAATGTGGTGGACTGTTTCGTTTCCCGACCCACTGAAAAGACTGTCTTCACCATTTTCATGATCGCAGTGTCTGCTATTTGCATTATATTAAATGTAACTGAATTTGGTTACTTGGTGGCAAAGTTTTGTATTAGAAGGTCTAGAAGAGCAGCAGCCACCAGGCATCACCCCAATCATGAGAACAAAGAAGAAAGTAAACAAAATGAAATGAATGAACTCATATCTGATAGCTGCCAGAATACAGTAACAGGATTTCCAAGCAGCTAAGATGACCACAAGCCTACCACACATACAAATGGAAGAGATGAATGGCCATATTCATAATAATTCATAAGTGATTTAACTTAACTATGCAATAATTTAAATGGAGTAAACATGAGCATTAGATCATGTTTGAATTAGATCTATGTGCTATATGTTTAAAAGGTCAAGGTCAGCATAAGAATATAGTGACTATTAAAAATTAAAGAAATAAATCTTATGCATAGCCTTATAAAATCAACTCTGATTTGTTAGAAGTTGGTATTTGTTAGTGCCTTCATGCTGAAATAGATCCTAAAGTGAAAGGAGAGGAAATTGGCTGTGTTCTGGAATAGATATTATTAGTATTACAAGACAGTTTACCACAGTGGTAGCAGTTTTTACCTGTGAATTTGCATATAATTAAAATATTTTTATAAAATCTGAGATTCCATGTTCCTTAATGTTAATATGTATGAATGAGTAGTGTCTTTTTTACTAATATTTTCTGAAAAAAAGAAAAAAGGTAAATGTCTTCTTTTTAATTATATTGGAGGTGAATAATTATAACGTGTACTTACATGCTGTCAATAAAATTTTCCATTCTACATACTGCCAGTTAAAATCATATGTATTTAAATCCATTAATTATATATTCATTTTTGAATGAGATAAGCACTGGTTTCATGTATTGTAGAAGATCTCAATGTCTTTTTTGAGTTTTGGATTACCATTTTCCGTCTACAGTGGTAGAAAAATAGCTGGTTGAATAGCTGGTTGAAAATAATGTGAAGCAGTTTCTTTCAACCACTGTAAACCAAATTCTGCAGCACTGTCTTTCAAATAAAAAAAAAATACTTTTAAAAGTTTTGTTTTATATGTTTTTACAGCAATAAAACAAATTTTACCTGTGCTCTTTGCAAAAGGCAAAAAACTGAAGTTTAGGTTTAGCCAAGCATAAGGTGGTTCAGATGCTTGTGCCTCTGAGAAACCCAAATGACCTTTATAGTCTTGTGAAATAGAGGAGCCTTTGAATTGAAACCAATGTGAAGCAAGGTCTTCTTAGTGTAATTGGCTTCAACTCCTATTGAGTGTAACTAGCCACAGCAGCATGAACACAGGGGAGTCCCACTGACGAAGTGCTGCAGCCTCAGTGATAAAGCCAAAAGAAAAATGAAAGGAATTGTGCAAGTTGACAAGTCAAGGAGACAAGCAATGTATTGGCCTTCCCTCAATCACTTATCCTTTGGTTAGCAGAAGAATATACAGGACTTAATAAAGAAATCCCTGTCATTAAAGGGGTTGGTGCACCTTCCCTAAAAGAAAAGGTGAAAACAATTGGGTTTTATAGTTTAGAGTAAAAGATTACTATAGGAAGAAATGAAAGTAGTTTACACAATTATGCATGACTAGGAATAAGGCCCATTGTGGAGAAAAATAAACAGGCTCTAGAAAGAGGCTCTGGGTGAGTGCCCCCCACCCATGGTGTCTTCCCACCCACCCCCAGCCACCACACACCTCTTCCTCTCAACTATCCCTGCATCCTTGGCACTCTAGTACTCTCCCCACCCATGACATTCACTCAGCCCCACCCTTGCTGTCTTCCCACCCACTCCCAACCCTTGGTATTCACTCACCTCCCTGCAGCCTCTACCGGGGACCAAAGCAGCTTACATCATTCTTCTCACCCCCTTTTGATCTGCACAACACCCCTTTGAGATAGGTTAGGCTGAAAGTTTGCGAGTGGTCCTAAATCACCCAGTCAGCTTCCACAGCAAGAACCTGGGCCTGGCAGACCCTGCTCTGAAATACTAACTCCTATGCCACACTGGCTGTCATAGGAGGGCTGCTGCTGAGCTTAGGGTAGCCAACTTCCAGGTGGAGCTTGAGGACCTTCTGGTATCACAACTGAACTCCAGACAACAGATTTCTCTCCCCTGGGGGAAAATAACTGCATTGGAGGGTGGACTGTATGGCATATTCAGCTGAGGCCTCTCCTTTTACTGACAGAACCAAGCTTGGTTATCTAGCAACAGCCTCTACCTAGCAGCTTCCCTAGTGGCCCAATCCTCATCTGTCCTGGGGCAAGACTGAGAGGAGGAGGGAGGGAGGAAGTGACAGGAAAAAGGTGGCTGCCATGGCCTCTGAGGAAATGCTCCCAGCAGGGCCAGGCCTTGCTGTCTAGCTGCATTACCACCTTCGTTTCCTTTCTCTTCACTGTCTCCCTGCCAATGCCTGCTTTCTCTTGCCTTGGCAAGGAGGGTGTGGTATAAATCGAATAAAATAAAAAATAAATAAATGCCACAGGTGACAGCAGGCAGGAGAGAGGAATGGACTTAACCAGTGGAACCACTGGAACTTGGGTGGTAGTTGACAGGCCAATGGCTGATGGAGTGCACATCACAGCCAATGGGAGAGCCAGAAAGTGCCAATACACTTGCACTTTTATATATTTATAGGATATAGAGAAAGTGGATAGACAGACTGCTTCAGCAACAGCTGGGTTTATCCAGTGGAATAGAAAAGCAGTACATTAAAGACAGACACAATTATGAATTGTTCGCCTAATGGATAATTGATTTATGGAATTATCTACAACAAGATGGCAATAGTCATAATTTAGTTGGCTTTATAAAGGAGATTAGATAAAATTAATTGAGGATAGGTATGTTAAAGGCAATAAATTGAGGACAGGTCTATTCATCTAGGGTTGCTACACAGAGGCAGGCAATGACAAACCAACTCTGAATGTCTTGCCTTGAAAACCTTTCTGAGTCACTAAGTCAGCTGTGACTTGACCACAGCATTTTCCCACTGTCACCAGGTTTATTAAAGGCAATTAACCAGGGTAGCTAGGCCAAACATCCATGTTCAGACAATATAACTACCACTTGTGATTGAGGGACCTTTATGCCCTGCTCATGGATTACCTACTAGCATCTGTCTTTCTCACTACTGAAAATAGGATGCTGAATATACCTTATGTCTGATCTAAATGCGCACTTATCTCTTTGTGTTCTTTGCTTTTATTATCTCCTTCACCCAAGGTAAGAGTTCTGTCACAGAGTCTCAAGTGTTTGTTTTTCTCTTGACTTAAGTGGATGCCAAGATAATATAGCCAACTCTATAATGAGAGAAACATGGTGGCCTCCAGTGGTGGGTTTGGGGAGGCAGCGTGAGTCACCAGTGCCTTGCCTCAGCTTCTGCCCCAGAAGTTTTAGAATCCCTCTTAGGGATGCATGGCTTCCTGCACTGTGATTAAAGATGCTCATGAATGAGGGAAGAATAAGTATTGAATGCTTTGGCTCCTAGGCAGTATTATTTATTAATTAACAGGATTTTTATCCTGCCCATCCTGCCAAGGCAAGCTCAGAATGGGTTACAACAAGCATAAATATAAGACAATATATCATTAAAACATAATTTTTTTCAGTATAAACAATATGCAATGTACAGGGTTTTTTTCTTTTTTGCCAGGGTGCTTTCCCTGGTGGCTGCAGCCTCCTAATGGCCCTTGTTCTTTGGGTTGGTGCAAGAGAGATGCTCCTATAGTTTCAGGTTAACTGCCAGTTATATCAGAATGGTTCATGTAACCAGAGACACTTTTTATTAAACCTTTTTGATGGGGAACCCGACTCCCCATCAAAAGAGAAGCATTTGTAGTAAACATGATTTAAAAAATAAATGCCTCTTGTAACACCATCTAATGCTCTAGGGGACATGATGTAAGTTGGAACATAATTCAGAGATGGATTAGTTTAAGCATGCTATTCGCTAACCATTCCTGATACTGGGTTATCCAACCTCTTCTAAAAGGCATCCAAGAATTCTGATGCTTCCCTATGGAAGTCAGATCTAGCTTCCTCCAGTTTTTATCTTCAGGTGGAAGAAAGAAATCCCCAAATGGCTGAAGAGTTGTGGAAGCATTGTGCAAACAGCAGAATGCATTAGAACTTCATTTAAAGTGGTATCAGATGATATCGTGAAAGTGTAGATTCTACCCTCTCCCCCTTTCCTGCCCATCACAGGTTACAGTTTTTTTTTAAAAAAAAATGCTATCCTCAAAATGTATGCTTTGATTATGCCATTTATGACAGTACAATGTACTTTAAAAAAAACCTCTTTTTGCAGTTGACTTATGGAGTTTTGAAGCAAGAGATGTTCAGAGGTGGTTTGCTATTGCTGCTTCTGTGTTGTAATTCTGGACTACCTTGGTGGTCTCTCATCCAAGTGCTATTCAAATAGGGTCAGCCTGACTTAGCTTCTAAGATCTGATGAGATGTACACAGCTCCCAAATATTATCCCAAGAGTAACTCTAAAGGGGAAAATTTAAGCTGTCACTTTCAGAATAGCAGGGGATTTCTCAGCAGAGCACTGTTTAACCCCCCACCCCAAACATAAACAGGTAGTGGGGCAGGGCTTCCCCCTGCTGACCAGCTGGCTGGCAGCGGATTGGAACCTGCCAAATCAGGGGATCCCTGCTCCCACCGGAAACCCTAGCCATGGAAACCCTGTTTGTTGCAGAAGATTGCAGAGTGTGCCCTAGGGGATGCACTTGGAGTTTGAATGTGGTGCTGACTCGGCTTTGAGACCCTATTTTAACTGAGACTGTGACCTAGAATACACTCAACACAGCTGCATATTGTGGCACATGACCACTGCACTATTTCAGGTCAGAAAAATGGCACAGGGGAAAGCAGGAGCCCCTCTTCTTGCTCTGCAGTCCTAACCTACAGTGATTATAAATGGAATCCTCCTTGGGAGCTTGCAGTTGTCCTATGTCTACACACCACTGTGGTGACCCCATAGAAGATATAAAGTGGAGATTGGCTCTCAGTCGCACAGCTGAGTCTGACTCTTTGTGACCCCATGGACCAAATCATGCCAGGCCCTCCTGTCTTTCATCATCCTCCAAAGTCTGCTCAAATTTCTGTTAGTTACATCATAGTAACGCTGTCCAGCCATCTCATCTTTTGCGATCCCCTTCTTCTTTTGCCTTCTGTCTTTCCCAGCATCATGATCTTCTCCAGTGAGTGCTCCCTTCTCATTTGGTGGCCGAAGTATTTAAGCTTCAGCTTCAGCATCTGACCTTCCAGGAAATCTTTTAATTTCATGGCTACAGTCAGCATCTGCAGTGATCTTGGATCCCAGGAATGTGAAGTCTTTCACTACTTCCATGTCTTCCCCTTCTATTTGCCAAGGAGTGATGGGGCCAGATGCCATTGTTACTGAGAGGCACTGCCTGATAAAAATGGAGTGCCCCAGTGCAAATAAAGAGAGAGAGGGTCTCCTACCTGTTAAACAAAATGGAGTCCAACCAAAACCAGGCCAAGAAAACACCCCATCTAAACAGGTGGAGTGGACCCAGTAGAGAGCTTGTTTTGGTTGGCGCCTGAAGTCTGTCTCTCAACGTAGTCTCACCCATTCCCCTCCAGCGCCTCAGCCCAAATGGGATGCATAATAATATGGGAACTGCGGGTAAGTACTACTCTCACTTTGATCTTCTGCTACTTGCCAATTGTCTCTTCCTCCAGTCTATCACCTCTACCTTGCTAACTTCCATCAAATGCATGATTTGATTGATCCTACCCTTAAAAGTCTTTGATCCCTTTCCGAGTCTTAGCCAAAAACCGGTAACAAATTATTCAATCACTCTGAGCTTATCATTCTAGCAAAATGTGCGAAGTTTCCCAACGTAGCAATTCAAGATAGTCATCAATGGAACATCAAAGACCCTTGGTAACTAACGATTCCCATCCGTCGAACTCCTATATAGTGTGGGTCAAAAACCTACCTCGGTGTGCATTCTGTAGGGCACCATTTGCAGTCTGTACCACCCATTACTCCTGTAATCAGGTCTACAGGGCACATTACGCTGGTCATTCGCGTTCCTCTCCGTTTACTTCCCATTGAACGAACGTCTCCTCTTCTGGATCAAGTGAATATTACCCGTTTCAACAACCCTTGAATACCTCTATCAATAACCTCTATTTTCTTAGTCTCTTGATTGCTTGTACATAGATCTCTGTGTGTGTGTAAATCCTCTTGCTACATATCCTAAGTAAACACTATAAAAATACAATTGCTTGGACTATTCTTGGCTGAAAACCCAAACTCCATATTATTGAAAGCAACGATCTTTGCTCCTAATTTGACCTAGTCTCTTAGCTAATTTCCCCATCAAAAATAAGAAACTTAAAGCATTGCCTGTAACACCATGATCTTAGGTTTTTTGATGTTCAGTTTCAAGCCTACTTTTGTGCTCTCCTCTTTCACCCTCAACAAGAGGTTCTTTAGGTCCTCTTCATTTTTTGCCATTAGAGTTATGTCATCTGCATATCTGAGGTTGTTGATGTTTTTCCTGGCAATCTTAATTCTAGTTTAATAATAATGGTAATAATAATAATAATAATAATAATAATAATAATAATAATAATAATAATAATAATAATAATAATAATAATAATAATAATAATTTTTATATCCCGCCCTCCCCGCCGAAGCAGGCTCAGGGTGGCTCGCATAATATAACATAAATACAGCATTACAGTAGTAGATAATAACAAACAAAATACCCCAATTTAAATTATTACATTAGTTAAGCATTAAAACATCAGTAAAACAGTTTAAAACACAGATTAATTTGGTGCTACAAATACCACATAGCTTACATAGTGATAATACTTCCACATTAAAAAGCCAACTGGAAGAGGACGGTCTTACAGGCCCGGCAGAACTGGTTAAGGTCCCGCAAGGCCCGTACCTTTTCTGGTAGCTGGTTCCACCAGTGGGCTGCTGTAACCGAGAAGGCCCTCTCTCCTGTTGTTTTCAATTTGACCTCCTTCGGCCCAGGGATTGTCAGCAGGTTTTGCGAGCTAGATCAAAGCACTCTCTGGGGAACATATGGGGAGAGACGGTCCCTAAGGTAGACAGGTAGAAAGGCCATATAGGGCTTTAAAGATAGTAACCAGCACTTTGTAATGAATCCGGCACACAATTGGCAGCCAGTGCAGTTCCCGCAGCCCAGGATGTATGTGCTCCCACTTAGGGGGTCCCATTAACAGTCTGGCCGCTGCGTACTGCACTAGCTGCAGTTTCTGGGTTTGGCACAGGGGCAGCCCCATGTAGAGGTCATTACAGCAGTCTAATCTCGAGGTGACCATTGCATGGATCACTGTTGCCAGGTCATTGCGCTCCAGGAAGGGAGCCAACTGCCTCGCCCATCTCAGATGAAAAAAGGCGGATTTAGCAGTTGCCGCTATCTGGGTCTCCATTGACAAGGAAGGCTCCAGTAGCACCCCCAGGCTCTTGACCCTGAGCACTGTTTTCAGTGGCGCACCATCCAAGACCAGTAGGGGAATTTCCCTTCCTAGACCGCCACGGCCCAGGCACAGGACCTCTGTCTTCGTTGGATTCAGCTTCAACCCACTCAGCCTGAGCCATCCTGCCACAACTTGCAGCGCCTGGTCCAGATTTTCTGGGACATCGCCAGGCCAGTCGTCCATCAATAGATAGAGCTGGGTGTCATCAGTGTACTGATGGCAACCCAGCCCATACCTCCGGGAAATCTGGGCAAGGGGGCACATGTAGATGTTAAACAACATCGGAAAGTGTACTGCCCCCTGAGGCACCCCACAATTAAGTGGGTATCTCTGGAACAGCTCTCCCCCAATCGCCACTCTTTGTCCCCGACCATCCAGGAATGAGGAAAGCCATTGTAAGGCCAGCTCCTGAATCCCTGCGTCGGCAAGGCGGCAGGGCAGCAACCCGTGGTCGACCGTATCAAATGCAGCCGATAGGTCTAACAACGGTAGTACTGCCGAACTGCCTCAATCCAGGTGCCTCTGGAGATCATCCATGAGGGCGACGAGTACTGTCTCCGTCCCATGGCCCAGGCAGAAGCCAGACTGGTATGGATCTAAGATGGAAGTGTCATCCAGGAAACTCTGCAGTTGTAGCACCACTGCCCGGCATTCCACATGATGTATTCTGCATATAAATTAAATAAGCAGGGTGACAATATACATCCTTGTTGAACTCCTTTTCCTATTCTAAACCCATCAGTTGTTCCATATCCTATTCTGACAGTTGCTTCTTGACCCTTATACAGGTTTTGGCTCTTAGGTGGCTTTAAAAGAGGCTTTAAAAGTATATAAATGGCTACTACTTCAGAGGAAGTAAACTCCTGAATACCAGTGCCAGGAGGCAATATCAGGGAAACGCCTTAGCCTCTATTGCCCTATGTGTTGGCCTCCTAGAACAACTGGTTGGTCATTGAATGGAACTAGAACCTGGGTTTGATAGACCACTGGTCTAATTCAACAAGGCTCTTCTTATGAGCTATACAAGGAATCTTTCAATGGAAATGACAACTATCTCTAATGACTTGACTAGTCAGACTTTTCCTTCATGGAATTGCTGACACAATTGCTTCTGCAGAAAAAATGATGAAATGGGAAGGATTGCTACATGTCAGGCACAGGTGTAGTGAACTGCTCCCAAATTCTTGACATACTCCCGTCTTAGCAGATGAACGGGAAGATCAGTTCTATGCTACCGTTTTACTCATGAAGTTACAAGAACACTTGGATGACTCAAAGGTATGTCAGAAGTAGCTCAAAGGTCCATGGCTCTGGAAGTTCCCAGGACCCCATGATTGAAAGTTAAAGTAATTTGCCAAGGGTTTTTAATCTTCATTCTCTAGCATCTATGTTACTTTCTGCTCCATACTCCATACTACTTCTGCTCCATACTCCACAAAATAATATAACTGTCCAGACCACTTTAGGCAGACTGACACACAATCTTCACCCCTTTTCAAGGGAAGGTGCATATATACTGGGCTCAGACATTTAGAGCACCTTACCTCCATGTGTCATGCAGGAGCATATGCCTATTTTTCCCACTGCATATGTTTGATCAGTAGATGTATGAAGATATTCTTCCCTTTTCCAGCAGTCTTCTCCTGATTCATTTATTTGTTTCTTATACTGAAGTAGAAGAAGAAAATATTGGATTTATATCTCGCCCTATACTCTGAATCTCAGAGTCTCAGAGCGATCACAACCTCCTTTACCTTCCCCCACCCCACAGCGGACACCCTGTGAGGCTGGGCTGAGAGAGCTCTTACAGCAGCTGTCCTTTCAATGACAACTCCTACACGAGCTATGTCTGACCCAAGGCCATTCCAGCAGCTGCAAGTGGAGGAGTGGGGAATCAAACCCGGTTCTCCCAGATAAGAGTCCGTGCACTTAACCACTACACCAAACTGGATCTTATACTAAAGTACTAAGGACTTGGGAGTCAATTCTACTGAAACCAATAGCACTTACATGGGCAGCCCAATCCAGACATATGTGGCAGCCGGCCGCTCGGGCGTGGGTGGCTCTACGGCACTGCTCGTTGGCTTCCAAAGGGGAGATGTTACGCCACGCTTGGAGAGGGATGAGAGAGAACCCATCACAATGGTGATTCCGCCCAAGTGCACGCCATTAGTCTGCTGCCCGGGCGGGGGTGGGATTGCACGTGATCGGATGAGGGGGCAGAAAGCCCACGCCTGACAGGCTGTCAATCCCCCCACTCCCTCCTGCTGTCAGAGACTCTGCCAATGGCAGGCTGGCGGGCAGAGGCATGCGCGGACAAGCAGGAAGTGTCAAGTGCAGGAGTTCCCTGTCCTAGACAGCGGCTGGAATGTGTGTCTGGGAGCGGCCAGACCAAGTCTGAAAGACACCCCCCGGTGTTGCCCTGCCGCCCCCTGCTGTGTGCAAGGAACACCTCCCCTGGGGGCTGCAGAACTCAGAGTGCGAGCCGCTGGGTATGCATCCACTTCAGCAGCCCCCCCCCCCCAGTGCCCAGCACACAACAGCCCTGTGCGGTCAGGTAGGCCGTCAGCCCGCACAGGCTGAGGGGCGGCACCCCCCTCCCTTGTCCAGCCATGCAGGGAGCAGTGGGGTGGCTCATAGCCCATTCCCCCCAAAAAAACCAAGGCCACTGACGGGGGGGTTGACCTGGGAATGTGCAGCAGATGCCAAGCAGAGAGACAACAGAGGGCACAACTCAGACTTTATTTTTCCGGAATAGAGTGCAACAGTCTCCCTAGAGCATGCTGGGCAGTCTCGCCATGGATGGGACTCCATTCCAAGCAGCAGGCAGAAGCAGCTGAGGGAGTGGGGGAGGGCCGTGGAGCAACACACACGGAAGCCTTTGTGTTGCAGTCCCACCTGCAAAACAGAGACAGAGATCAAGAGCACCTGCAGGGGCAGCAGCTGGAAGAGCAGGCTGCATTTCAGCTGGGCGCTCTCTTAAAGGGACAGTCTCTGACCCACATCCCCGCATTAGGGCAGCTGCCACACCACGCCCTGTGCCCTTCCAGGGGTTGGGAATGCGGCAGAGGGCAGACCAAGGGAAGAGAGCAGGCAGCAGCACAGGGGAGTGGGATCAGCAAATGCCCCCTGCTGGAGCCCACTGCCGGGTTCAAGTGCCAGAGACGCTCGCACACTGAGCGGTTGAGAGCGAGGGGAGGAGGAGGATGGGGGGGGGGGGACAGTGGAAGTTACCCAGCCATGGGCAACAGCCCTCGAACGCAGAGCCTCTGGGGGCCCAGAACCTCTGGAGACCAGGAAATGAGAGCAGTTAGCCCCAGGGGAGAGACCTCTCTTTCCCCCTCGCAAGTCAAAGATACTGTCAAAAGAACTGTGCGGTGCAAAAGCCGTCACCATTGTGCCTGCCTGTCCCTCACTTTAAGTCTGTATGGCCAGGAGCTCGCCGGCAGAGCTTCCTGCCACACGAACCTGTCTGTGTGAGGCAGAGTGGAAGTATTTCTAGGAAGGGGGGGGCTGCAATTGGGTGCCAGGGAGGGGGCTTGCCAGGCCGAGGCGTGAGGGGATTGGTGAGGCAATCACGCCACTCCCTAAGGGATTTGCGAGCTTCCACAGCAGCAGAGGCGACCTTTGGTCAGTTTGGTGTAGTGGTGAAGTGTGCGGACTCTTATCTCGGAGAACCGGGTTTGATTCCCCACTCCTCCACTTGCACCTGCTGGCATGGCCTTGGGTCAGCCATAGCTCTGGCAGAAGCTGTCCTTGAAAGGGCAGCTGCTGTGAGAGCCCTCTCCAGCCCCACCCACCTCACAGGGTGTCTGTTGTGGGGGAGGAAGGTAAAAGAGATTGTGAGCCGCCCTGAGACTCTTCGGAGTGGAGGGTGGGATATAAATCCAATATCTTCTTCTTCATCATCATCTTCTTTTTGGTTGAAGCGAGTGCCTATGGGACATGCCACTATTTTTGCCAGGGTAACACACTTGCAGCTACAAGGGATAAAAACTTGCTTTTCCAAATAGGACTGGCCCAAGATTGTCTGGCACTCTAGGCAAGGTTAACTTCTGGTGCCCCCTGCACTGATAATGTCACTGAGTCACATGAGGGCGCCCTAGCCAATCACCTACTGTCCCTAGTGGAAGGGTCAGTCCTGTTTCCAAAGGAAATGAAATTGCTTTCAATACCCAGTATCATCATCTGTGCTTTTTCTGTTCTACAGAATCTAACTAGGGTCAAAAGGGTCAGGTTACCAGTAATTGTAGCCACATAGGCAATACACAGATCTCTTTATAATCACACACAAATATGACTTTAAAACAAAGAATAAAAGTGAGATGTGTGCACAATATATTTGAAGTTAATTTTTTAAATTGGGAGGCTTGGATTTGTAAAACGTTCCCAAATGGTTTAAGCAAGTTAGCCTTAGCCCTATGCACAGTGGAAGGAGGCAGAAAGTTTCCCCAAGGCTTATTCTTAGCCAGATCTTCTAAAATATATTTTATTGTCAGGATTAAACCCTAGAACATTGTGAGAGGTAATAACAAAGAAAAAATGCCTTTGAGCATGGTGATGTGTTACAGCCTGTAAATGAAAGCAAAATCAAATTAAGTAAATCTTGATTAATAGGTGTGTTGCTTCATTGTGGAATTCTACATGAATTCTTTTTTGTGCCTCTCAGACTCACAGTCAGATAACTTTGCTCCCTGCCCTTCTGAAGAAGTTCGCTAAAAGCAATTGCCTGAGGAAGCAATATTTTTATGGGTACCACTGAATCTGTGCAAGATCTGTGCCCTAGGATGTGCATCACTGAAGTGTTGAATCCACTGACCTCTATCGCAGGGGTCCCCAACAAGGGCTCATGGGCACTAGAGCGCCTGCCAACACTTTCCCTAATGTCTGACAAGTGTTTTTAGATAGATCCAGGTGAGTAGCTGGGTTAGTCTGAAGCAATAGAATAAAGTCCAGTAGCCCCTTTAAGACCAACAAAGCTTTATTAAAGATATGAGCTTTCATGTCAACAGCTGTATGGATTTAATTAAGGGGGAACAACAGTTGCAATAAATGTGTCAAAGTAGGAGATAAATTTGTAAGGGAATCCTTTCTAGTTGTGGAAAGTTAACTGAGCCTCTTTAGTCTCCTCTTGAATGTGAAGGTAACAAACAGCTTTTTTTTTTGTTGTTGGGATGGTGGACATCAGGAATCACAAGACTGAGAAACCTGTAGAATACTTCAGCCTCCCAGAACATTCAGTGTGTGACCTTAAAGTACCTGTTTTATTGCAAAGGAACTTCAGGAACAGAATGGAAAGGAAAATTGCTGAATTACAAGAACCTGTTGCCATACAAGAGTTCCATAAGCTTTGCAGCAAACAGTTTGTGAAGTAACTTATTATTGGCATGGTTCCTACAAAATGGGATTTGACTTGTTAGTCTGTTGGCTTTGAAGAAGCAGCTCCAAAACCAGCTGAATCTGGAGGCTTGGTTCTAGTGTCAGATAACTCCAAAATTAGTTGCTAAGGTCCTGCTGGAAATTTTGACTAAGACACTGCATTGTTCCTATTTGACGTCAGAAAGACACATCTCATAGGACATTGCAGTGTGGAGCATTTCCAAAGAAATTATGTATGAAGTTTCTATACAGAACTCTTAAAAGACTTTTGGGGATTTACGTGTCTCTAGGAAGATGTGGAAAGATATTTGGACTGTGGATAACTCCTCTTTAAGGAGTAGTGGGGCTTTATTCATTGGGTGTTTCCATTTCCGTTGTGGTTATAGCATTTAAAGATTTTTGTGAGTAAAAAGATTGTTAGTGTAAACAGATTGATATAAACTTAGTGAATTACCAGAATACACTTTTATTTAGCACTTATTGGTAGTATCTTTGTGCTTGTTAGCTATTTCTACCACTGTCCCTTTTTGATTCAAATTACAAGTTACTACAACACTCTGAACACCCTCCCAGTACTTAACAGGGATGTCAGTTTATCTCATTACATATGCTAAATTCATCCTCAACAAGAAGGGCTATACAATTTCTGTATTTTTATGCATTTATCTTTTTTGGAATAATATATTGGAATACTGTTTATAACACAATGCAATATATAGGAATAGATTTTTCTGACATAACACCTCTAAAGATCAATATATTTTTATTCTTTTATGTTTTTTATTTTATTATTAGATTTATATCCCACCCTCCCCGCCAGGGCAGGCTCAGGGCGGCTCACAACCTATAAAATCACAATAACGATATAGCTAACAATTACATTTAAACAGGTTCAGGTCAGCCATTGATTAAAACAATCTAAAACGCTTTAAAACAATATGGTGCTACTATCAGGATATTTTTTCAGTTCAGTTGGATGATGGATATATATTGATATGTCTTTAGAACAACATATAGTGATTGTAATGTAATGCAATGAAACTTGAAATATATTTCCCTACATAACACTGCACTCCACCCCAACAAAAGAGAAAAAAAGATGTTTGTTACCTTTATGCTTGAGAGGAGATGAATGGGCTGTTGTAAAGGAGTCTCAGTTAACTTCCCACAATTAGAAAGGATTCCCTTACATATTTATTTCCTATTTTGACATATTTATTACTTCAATTGTTGTCCCCCCTCAATTAAATCCATACAGCTGTTGACACTATACACTTAACTTGTTATCCCTGTTTTGTCTCAAAATATCTTCATAATGTTATATGCTAATTTGCTGTTCAGTCACTATCTATAAGATTGAATGGTTTTCTTTCATTTTATTTTATCTGAGGAAGTGTGCACGCACGCAAAAGCTCATACCTTGAATAAAACTTTGTTGGTCTTACAGGGGCCACTGGACTCTAACTTTATTCAAGTGTTGTTAGAATGTGGGTGGGAATCATGTAGGAATTTTGCCCAGCAATGCTTCTGACTGGCTATTGGAGATGTAATTGGCTGTGCAGATTTTTAAAAACATTGCTTTGGCTGCAGCTGAAGTAAGCTGTGACAGTCATTTTGTAGCTGGCTCCATTTTGTGGCTGTGCCCACCACACAAGAAAATGTTTCCATATCTTGGTTTCCACTGGGGGAACATCAACTTAATGATTAGCATTTTCCCAAGATGGACACCCAACAGAAGTAACAGTAGAACTGCACAGCTGGTTTTTCACAGGAGCCCCAGGGAGGGAAGTTTCTACTCTTCCCTGGGCACGTGTCCAACTGTTCCCAGATGTGTTCCTCAACTCCCAACTGTAAGCACTACAACCTAACATTTGAACTTGACCTTGACTGCACCTAGGGCAGCTCTCATGACTTCAAGAAACTCACTTTAACAAAATCTGGGGTTCCCAGGTTTATATCAGTTTATCTTCTGCCTGGGGAATTGAGGTCAAATATTTCCACACCCATCAAAATTATACACAAGCAGCTAGCAGGTCTTGAAAGTCAGGAATCATGAGAGTGCTGCAACCTTTGTTTCCTCTCCTGACAGTGTCCGCCTACAACAAGGAGAGTGGGTTCAAGGGCTACCCAAACAGCCTTTCTACACCAAGGAAATCATTCAGTTCATTCTATCTACAGTTCACTACAGAATGTTTCCACAATACTGTTCCAAAGTAGTGCTACAGCAGCGCATAATCTGATCTGACTGTAGCTCAGGGATTGCACATGCATCTATCTGAAGCCTGAAGGCTTCACTGTGCCATTCCAAAGCATTTGCAGTTCCACACACACAACCACTCAACAAAGAAAGTGAAAAGCAAGACCACTCTGGAATCTGGCAAGTGCAAAGTCAGCATGGGAATCCAGGGCACGGTATCATTTGTTCTGTAAAAAGAATGTAACTTTCAGCACTGCACACTCTCCTAATTCCTGCCATTAACTTCAGACAGAGTCATCCTTAACATAGACTGATTCCTCGCTAGCAGTTGCTCCGCCCCTGAGCTTCAGCTTTCCCTGGCTCAAGCGATCAATTCCGCACCAGTTGCTGCATGGGCACATTTTGATCTGAGGCTCCCTCCAATTTCTCTTGTGGCTTCTTGCTGTTTTTTAGCGTTCCAGAAGCCACAAAGAAAATTGGAGGGAGCCACGGATCAAAATGTGTCCACGCAGCAACTGGTGGGGAATTGATTGCTTGAACTGGGGAAAGCAGAAGCCCCAGGATGGAGCAACTGCTAGTGAGGAATGAGTCATAGTTTCAGAGCATAGCTGTGTTGGTCTGCCGTAAAACAGATTTGTGTCCAGTATCATCTTAGAGACTTACAAGAGTTTCAGGGTACAAGCTTTCCAAGAAGACCCCCAGGGCTGAATAGGGACATAGGATTGTTATCTCATTACAAATGCTAATTTTCTGCCACCAAGTATTTCCCCTCTGCTGTAATCAAGATGATTACAATATGCATGGTACCTTTGCATCCTTTGCAAGCATTCTTTACAATAACCCTTCTGACTAGGATAAAAGGTCTCAGAGATTTCCATTTCTACTCATGTCTCACAAAGGGAGTTTTGATTTTCAGAAGCATATACCCTGAAATTCTTGTTGGTTTCTAACAAGCTAATGGTCTCAAATCCTTAACAGATAAGCTTGTGACTTACCAAGATGAACACAGACCACTCAACATAATATGTTGTGGCCCTGCCAAGTGCTTATACCCTAGAACAGCGGTCCCCAACCTTTTTGGCACCAGGGACCGGTTTTGTGGAAGACAATTTTTCCACAGACCGTGGGAAGTGACGGTTTCGGGATGATACAATTGTGCACTTCATTTCTATTAGTTTGGTGTGGTGGTTAATTGTGTGGACTCTTATCTGGGAGAACAGGGTTTGATTCCCCATTCATCCACTTGCAACTGCTGGAATGGTTTTGGGTCAGCCATAGCTCTCTCAGAGAGCTCTCTCAGCCCCACCTACCTCACAGGGTGTCTGTTGTCGGAGAGGAAGGTAAAGTAGATTGTGAGCCACTCTGAGACTCTGAAATTCAGAGTGGAGGGCAGGATATAAATCCAATGACTTATTATTATTATTATTATTATTATTATTATTATTATTATTATTATTATTATTATTATTATTATTGCATTGTAATATATAATGAAATAATTGTACAGCTCACGGCCCAGTTGCTAACAGGCCACGGTCCAGGGGTTGGGGACCCCTGCTCTAGAATGGGTCCCCAATCCCCAGGCCATGGACTGGTACCGGTCTGTGGCCTGTTAGCAACTGGGCCGTGAGTTGTATGATTATTTCATTATATATTACAATGCAGTAATAATAAGATGACACTGGATTTTTATCCTGCCCTCCACTCTGAATTTCAGAGTGGCTCACAATCTCCTTTATCTTCCTTCCCCACAACAGACACCCTGTGAGGTAGGCGGGGCTGAGAGAGCTCTCCCCAGAAGCTGTCCTTTCAAGGACAACTCCTATAAGAGCTATGGCTGACCCAAAGCCATTCCAGCGGATGCAAGTGGAGGAGTGGGGAATAAAACCCGGTTCTCCCAGATAAGAGTCAGCACACTTAACCACTACACCAAAATAAAGTGCACAATTGTATCATCCTGAAACCATCACTGTTCCTCCCCGCGCCCCGCCCCCCGGTCCGTGGAAAAATTGACTTCCACAAAACTGGTCCCTGGTGCCAAAAAGGTTGGGGACCGCTGCTCTAGAACAGGCAGCAAAAAAGGAAAAAAAGGGGGAAAGGGGAAGTGGTTTATGAGCTATGTTCAATTTGGTGCATTGCAAGTTGTTTAGACCTGCCTAAGCCAAGAAGTCTTGTGTCCAACTGAAGCATTAATAGTCAAGGATTTTATGTGGAGGGTCTTTATCCGGCAAACAATTGTGAGTCTAGACACAAGGCCTGACAGTTGTTTTATATCATATGAGCAAGCATGTCCAAAAACCCTGTGTGACATGCCCTGAAGACTGCTGTGATAAATGATTCAGCACTTCTCTTCTGTCAAGAGTGATGACACAGATGCTGCCACAGCCTATGATGTAGAAGCTTTACAAATCCAAATCTATCTGTACTACAGCCCTGCGTGGTTTTGAACTGGGGCAACTGCTAGCACAAATACAGCCCCTTTCCTTTTACACACCCCAAGTTGGGGTTTTTTTTGTAAATTGTGGACATTTTTAAAAACATGATATATTTTTGTGGCATGATAGAATGATTTCCACCACAGCCTGCACTCCAGTATGACTAAAGAACCGTCCCATTATTGCCTCACCCAGCTCTACTATTCAGTCAACGAAATAGTCAACTATTTACAAATCACATGGTCATTAGTATAATCCCTCTGTGCAGCTGGAATGTGGCAATAAGACTTGCCTTATGTTCTAGCCACCTAGGGCCCTGAAACAAGCCTTAAGAAGCTGTCCTACTGCCATCTAGTGCTAGAAAGTAGCATTACATGCCAAATTAACTTATTTATGCCGCACTCTTTCAATTATTTAGGGCTCTCTTGAGACAATTTACATATTACTAATTTTAAGTGGATAAGCAATAAAAATTGAAGACCATAAAACAGCAGTATGACTTAAAAGTCCAGCAAAAATAAAATTACTTTAAAATAATCAAAATTATAAAAATTAACTAAAAGCAGCAGAAAAATAAAAGAACACAACTGGAGTACTGTATTGAACGAGATTTTAACAACAACAATCCAATATACAAAGGCAGAATTAAAATATCAAACACAGGAGAAAAATAAACCATGGACATAGCCAACGTCTCAACAAACCACAAAATCAATAAAATGCCTGGTTTGTAGTCATTTTTATGAAGACAGAACTGAAGACAGCAACCTTCAAACACAGGTTGTTACCAAACTCTTCTAAAACAGGGTAATGGCAATTGCAGGCAGATCAGCGCAACAAAGATGAGGCTGAACTTTTCCTGTTGATTTCCCTTCCCTTCAAAATTCCCTACCTAGTTAATTCTCTGCAGATTGGGCTTATTTTTAGACTCACAGTCTAGCTGGAGAAGATGGCTGAGAAGAAGGGGGTGCAGGAAGGAACACAGTCAGTTAAGGACTCCACCACTTTCTGTTCCAAACATTCCCATTTGAAACAGACCTCTTACAGCTGTTTGGAAATGACCCATGTTTAAAGGCATGGGTCTTTCTCTGACCCCCAAGAAGAAACAGTAGTCATTGTATATAGGATTATATAGCACATTATATATAGGATTGTAACATTCAAGTTCAGTAGGGCCTTCAACAACATTTCCAGGCTATACGCTTTTGAGAGACAAAGCTCCCTTCATCAGATACCTATCTGATAGAGCTTTGACTCTCAAAAACATACACATGGAAATCTTGTTGGTCTTTAAGGTGCTACTGAACTTGAATCTTGCTCTTCTGCTGCAGACCAGCATGGCTATCTGCCCGAAACTACATGTCAGCTGATAACAGGCATTTTGGGGCAGATGGGAGGCATCCCAAATCGGGACAGCTCAAAAAGAGCTGTCCTGAAGCCTCCACACACTCCCCCGCAAGCAATCCCCATCCCTTTCATGGGGTGACATGGGTGTGTTCAGATGGCTGTTGCACACCATTCCCATCACTTAGTTTGGGTTCCCCCCCCCCCACATATATTTTCAGTAGTCATACACACATACACTCTGAACAGTTTTGTTTTTAAAAAGCTGGATGCAACTTGGGACAGCTTGGTGGTTTCACACCGCCAAGGTGCGTTGCTTGTGCCCTTCCGCTTCCAGACTCCAAGGAGGTGACTGGCGTGCGGCTCAGATATTTGCTACCACTTCAGAAGTGGTAGCTTTTTGAGCCACACTGAGGAGGCCAGAGGACAGGGTGAGGACGGGACGAGGATGGGCAGCAGATGCTTGTGTGTGGAAGGATTTTTTGGGTCAATTTCAGAGCTGTCTCTGAATTGGCCCAAAGTGCTGGTCTGTAATCACCTGTAGAATTGTTAACCACTCAGAATAAAGTGATTTGGCCTGTTCCTTTACCCTAAATAAAGGCTTGGTCTGCAGAAATCAGCACGTGAAGCTTTTTGTGGCATGAAGACAGATGTGATCACCCACCTACTGCTAAATTCCAGCAGGGTAGCAGTATAAACCTGTTGCAGCCAAAACAACTGAGTCTTTCTGCAGGCCCTTACAAAACTAACATGTTTATGCTTGTACAACCTGGATGGCCCAGGCTAACCCAATCTCCTCAGATCCTGAAGGCTAAGCAGGGTCGGTCCTGCCTAGTATTTGGATGGGAGACCTCTAAGGAATACCAGGGTCATGATGCAGAGGCAGGCAATGGCCAACCACCTTTGAATGACTCTTGCTTTTAATACCTTAGGGTTGCCATAGTTAGCTGTGACTTGACAGCACTTTCCACCACCACCAGGGTTTGGCAAAGAACACTCTGAATCATGAAAGCATATGGCAACATAAATGTGTTAGTCTCTGGTATGGAGAGAGATTTGCTCATGATGGGCATGAACGCAGTTTGTTGCGGTGATCATGTCACTTCTCCACCCCAGTCATGTAAGGATTGTGATTAAAGTTTCAAGGTTTGAAAAGCCTTGAAACAATCTCCAGTTCCCTCTGATGGCCAAATGTTGGTGCCTGGGTAACTGGTTTGCACCCTCCTACACCAGGGTTCTAAACTTAACCTGTACATATTTCAAAGATGGCCCCTCTTCCTTTAAGACCTGTGGTTCTAGAGCCAAATGTAGATCAGTATGAGAGCAAAAGTAGCTCTGTTGATTTCTTGCTCTGAATGTTGATACTGTTTAGCTGTTTAATTATAAAAGCTGCTGATCCCTGCTTTAATAGGTGTCCAAAGATAAACTTCTAGATGGAAGCCTTTCCCATCCTAGTGCCAGAGTCACAGCAGAAGTTGCACATTAATGGTATTTCCTTGTCTCATCAGCCTTTAAAAGGTACAAGAGCAGCAGCCATGGCAGTCCATTGCAACAAAAACAAAAGAACACACAGGAATTGTATTCCACCTTAAAAGCTAACAGGTTTTTATTTTTATCATAAAATGTTAGAATAAATATTTTTCACCTTAGATTACTACAAGGCTCCTGTTTATTCTTTTTTTTTTTTGTAATGTCCAAAAACTTTTTTATTGAATTTAGTAAACATACAAATAAAGCAATCAATGACTGTATCTGCAATCATTCTTTGTGTATAAGCATAGCATACCAGCAGAAAACAGAATATATATATATACACAAAATACAAACAAAACAACACATACATACATTCACACATACATACATACTTGGCAGCTGAATTAAAAAATAAGTACTCTGTCCATATGTTAATTACATCAAATTAATAATGTCATAATATCTACCAGGAATACATGTACGCATCTGATCTACAGGACTAAAAGAAAATTTAAGAAATGGAAGCCACTTGTACATCAGAGAATCGTTACCTTCTGAATTATTTATATTGCATAAACTATCTGCTATCTTGTCCATAGCATAGACCTCCCAGATTTTAGCATACCAGGCTTTAACTGGAGGAATATTGGGAGATTTCCAAAATTGGGCTAACACCATTTTAGCAGCAGCTAGTAAAAGGGATATCAGGGATTTATTGAGAGAAGTAATAGAAATACCTTTCCAACAGTCAAGCAAAATGAGTTCCAATCTTAAGGGTAAACTATAGCCCGTGATATCCTTGATTTTTGCCACAATTACTGCCCAAAACGACTGCACCCTCGGGCAAGACCACCAGCAGTGTATAAATGTGCCCACCTCTCCACAATTTTTCCAACATTTGGAGGATTGATTTATCGCCATATGGCTTAATCTCTGAGGTGTTAAATACCACCGGAACAAAAATTTTTGAGTTTGTAATTGTATATTCAATGATTTTGAAACAAACGAAGGAGATGACCAGATTTGTTGCCAAACATCCTCCTGAAAATTAATTGAACTATTCCTTTGCCAAATTTCTTGATAGGATAACAAATCAACAGCATCAATGTCTAGCAAACCCTTATAGATAAATGAAATCAGTCCCTTCCGCTTTAAAAAAGGAGATTGTAGCAAGGATTCAAAGAAAGTAAGAGGTCGATTGAAATTGTATTTCTTTGAGAGTGATGTCACCAAGTTGTTAATTTGCAAGTATTCAAACCATGGGATTTTTGTCCCACCAGTTTTCTCTTCTAAAGATTTTTTGTCGAGCACTTTTCCATTGGACAAAATATCCACAAACCTATAAAGATTATATTTTTTCCAAATTGGAAAAGACTTGTAAAAAAACCCCGGTTGAAACCAAGAAACATCCATAAAATGAGATAGTGGAGACATAGGAGGGGCTAAAAAGAGGCGGCGTTTGTCCCAAATCTGAAAAATGGCTTTAAGGAAAAGGTTGGAGGAGATATTAGGAGGTCTCTTCTTTGGAAATTCCCATAATGTAGATTGAAACGATTTGTTATTTAGATAGGTATCTTCTAGGACCTTCCAGCCTGAATTTAAATCAGCATCATGGTATCTGACAAGGCCTCCTAAAATGGCAGCTTCATAAAATTTATGCAGATCCGGAAGAGCCAGACCACCTGAGGATTTAGAACGAATAAGAGTTGCATACCCTATTCTAGATAAGCCCTTGTTCCAAATGTATCTTAAGAACGAACGACGCCAACCCACAAATAAGTCCTCAGGAATAAGAATAGGAATGGCTCGAAATAAAAACAGAAATTTGGGAAAAATAAAAGATTTAATAATCTGAATTTTTTCATTCCAGGGAATGAGTGAAGAATTTTTATTCTTTTGCATAGTAAGAATGTCCTTAATCAATAAATGATGATTGACTTTAAAAATATCTCCCAATTTTAAAGGTATATTGATCCCCAAATATGTCCAATATCTATCCATTTTTTTTAAGTGATAATTTGAGTAGATGGAATCTTGGAGAGCATCTGAAATTGTGATGGGATAAAGAATGGTTTTAGATGGGTTTACTCGAAGACCCGAGATAGAAGAAAATACAGATAATAAATCAAAGACAGCTGGTAAAGAAGTCTTAGGTTTTGTAACAAAAAGCACTAGGTCATCTGCAAACAAAGACACCTTAATTTGTTTCTTTCTAATAGGGATACCAGCAATAATATTGGTATTACGGATAGCATTAGCAAGAGGTTCAATTGCGATTGCAAAAAGCAGAGGAGACAAGGGGCAACCTTGCCTCGTCCCTCTGAAAAGATTAAATTCTTCAGAATCCAAATTATTAATAGAAAGAATAGCAGAAGGCGACTTATATAAAGAATGGATTATCTTCAGAAAATTCGGGCCAAAATTCATTTTCTGCAGTAAGGTTGTAAGATAAGGAACTTCAACGGAATCAAAGGCTTTTTCAAAATCAATAGACAAGATAAAGGAAGACTCAATATTAAATTTCCGGCAGTATTGAATAACATCAAGGACCATTCTAGTATTGTCCGTTAACTCACGGTGTGGGATAAAGCCCGATTGGTCAGGATGAATGTAGTTCCCTATAAAAGTATTAAGCCTAGCCACCAGGGCTGCTGTAAAAATCTTGTAATCGCAATTAAGGAGCGATATCGGCCTGTATGAACTAGGGTCTAGCAAGTCTTTGTCTTTCTTTGGAAGAAAAATGATTTTTGCCTGTGACCAAGTAACTGGAAAAGAACCAGACTGTACAAACTGATTACAGGCGTCCGCCAAGATGGGAGCCAACAAAGTATTAAAAAATTTATAAAATTCTGGTATAAAGCCATCTCGGCCTGGAGATTTATTGGATTTCATAGACTTGATAGTCTCCTGTATTTCAAGTGCAGTAAAAGGTTTGTCCAAAAGGGATTTAACCTCAGGAGAAACAGGCTTAATAACTGAGTGAGTGTCTAAAAAAGATGAAATAAGGTCTGATGCTGGATGCTGGGAGGAATATAGAGATGAATAGTATTTTTTAAAAACTCCTACAATATCCTTAGTGGAATGTTTCAAGGTACCGGATTTAGAACGAATGGAAGAAATAGCCATTGAGGATATTCTCTTTTTAACCTTCCATGATAGGAGTTTAAGGGATTGAGGAGTTCGAAACCAATATTTTTGTTTTATATAAGCCATTTGTTTTTGAATCTTGGAGACGTCAAAAGATTCTAATTTTTTCCTTTCTATAAGAAGTTTTGAATAAGTTTTTTTGCTACCAAATTTTTTAAATTTCTCTTCCAATTTGGTAATGTTGGCAACCAAATCTGATCTAATTTTGTCTTTTTCTTTTTTATACGAAGAGGCAATAGCCAAAAATCTGCCACGAATTACAGCTTTAAACGAGTCCCAAACTATATGCTGAGGTACTCCACACTCAGTATTGAATTGAAAAAATTCTTTAATGTCTTTTTCAATGGAATCTGTAACCGATTTCATAGACAGAAGTTTACTATCCAATCTCCAATTAAAAGAAAAAGATCTTTCAGTGATTCCTGACATATAACCTTCCAACCATGCATGATCAGACCAAATCATTGGGCCAATGTCTACTTTAAAAAAAAGGTTAGAAATAGAATCCGAAACTAAAAGAAAATCTATTCTGGAATAAGTTTGATGACGAGAAGAAAAGAAGGTATAGTCTCTTTCTTTTGGATGCCTGCTTCTCCAAATGTCTGACAGATTATAGGATTGAAAGATTTGAGCTAAATCATTTTGGCCATTCGAATCTTTTGATTGAGACCATTTATTGGCAGATAGAGGTAGCAGGCTTTTTTGAGATCTATCTAAAGAAGGATTGACAACATAGTTGAGATCTCCTCCCAAAATAATGGGCCCTTTATGAAAAGTTTGAAGTTGTGACAACGTATCTTTAATAAATGCAATTTGTCCATCATTTGGAGCATACACCGATGCCAGAGTATAAGGGCTACCATTAAAGACCCCATTGATAAAAATATACCGACCCCTAGGGTCAATTGAGGAATTTTCAAAAGTGAATTGGACTGATTTACCTATTAAGATGGCCACACCTCTTGCTTTGGAGGACCCGTAAGCTTGAAATTGATGAGCAAAAAATTTTGACTGGAAGACCTTGGGCTGGTTACCCTTAAGGTGAGTTTCTTGCAAAAAAACTATATCTGGTTTCTGATGAGAGATGGCAGAGGCAACCCGTTTTTTCTTAATTAAATTATTTAGCCCATTACAGTTTAGAGATAGAAATTTCAAGTGGCACTCTGCCATAATTGAAAGAGGAAATAACCAAGGTTATCAAAATTATTGCAATTCATAGCTTTGAACCCAGGTGCCACCAGGATAGCTAGAGGCGAATCCTGTAGATCAAATTTCAAAGGTATGAGGACAGATTTCAGATCAAAGGCTTTAAAAAACTTGCAACTAAATCCATAATAATTCAATACAGTTATGCTGCCCGTAACACAAACAAAAAACCATAACCAACACCAGTGGTCTAGCATTAACAGACACTAGCCACTAACTCACCCTCCAACTCTGTTAACCCAAACTTGGGAAAACAACAACTATTTACTTAAAAGGATAAATTTGAAGCGGAAGTCTTCGTTACTGAAGACACCACACAACTAGCAACAACTACCAAATGGAGCTAATTAAAAAAAACTGAAGTTCTCCATTCTCCCTCTCTGCCAAAAATGCTTATATTTAACACTATCAACCCAGCAAAAATAAAATTTATAAACAGAATAACAGAGCCGAATGTATAGAAAGTTTATAATGAAAGGCCAAACAAAGCTGATCGAGTCAAGGCTAAAATGCCTAGAAAGCCACATATAATAAAACCTGTGCCTTTTACCAACTCAGGTTAGTGAATTAAAGATAATTACAGGCAAACTAATATACCATGTGTAACAGCATCAGATCTCGATCACAAAGTTATTGTAAGACTTAAGACACTATGATAAAAATACAATGAAACTTTAAACAGAACTATGAACGCTATTAAATACTGGTCTCCCCAAACACTCCCCACCAACTATCCTTCAGCCACTTATAAGCCTATGTAGGGAGATATGATGGTGAGGGAAACAAGTTTCCAAACCTTCATAGTAGCATAAGGCACAAACTGACACACACATACATTCCCTACCCACCCTCTGTCTCACAGATTCATTTCCATTCAACAATTCACACAGGAAGGGAAAAGGTCCTGACAATTCATTAACTCATAGTAGAAAGAAATATATTGATATAAAACCCTAATCATACTATTCAAGTTTCTCACTCTGATCTACCCCCCCTCACTCACTCTCTCTCCCTCCCTCTCTCCCACTCCCTCACTCAACACCCAGCCTCCCCATTCCAGCTCCTACTCAAACCATATATTCCAAGTCACCCCATTCTTCCAATCATGCATACCCAATCAACCAAGAAGATTTCCTTTAATGAGTTGATTTGAATTAATAACTCCCTCACATTCATAACATTGTGTTCAAAAGATATAAATAACCAAAAAAAAAGGGGGGGGGACCCCCCAATTTCGTATATAAACATTGCTTCATAGGCACGAAACAATCATCAGCATATTTCTAAGCCGTGACAGAGTTACACGTAGGCAAAGCTTATAAGTCAGCAGTTCAGTAGGCAAAGCTTATATGTCAGGGAAAAAAAAAAAGGGGACGTCAAGAATCCACACAAAAAAGGGAAGATTTCTGCATAGCAACAGTTCCAGCGTTTAGCTTCTAGGAGAAACAGGCCGATCAGGACGGTTCATAGGCACACGACGCCATCTAGTGTCTGAAGTTATTGAGTGAACATGTGAGACAGCTTCTATAAGGCCGGTGGGAACAGGAAGATTCAAATCTCTCAGCATGCTTAGGCCTGAGTCAAGGCCTCCAGCGACAAACGACCGATCCTGTACAGTAACTTGCAGCTTGTACGAAGCAACCCATCGATATCTGATGTTTTCCCTGTTCAGGATTTCAATAATTGGCTTCAAAATTTTCCGCCTTTGCAAGGTTTCAGAAGACAAATCCTGTAGAATTTGGATGTTGTAATCTCCTAGCAGAAGTGGATTTATAGCCCGGGCTTTTTGCAGCAGCTTGGATTTAACTGAGGCAGAAGAGAAACGGACTAAAATGTCCCTAGGCAACGAAGTTTTCTGTGTGCGCAAAGGGCCAATTCTATATGCAGCCTCCAGGGCACAAAGATCAGATTCAGAAAAACCCAATGCCTTTGATAGCCAGGAGGCTATAAGAGATTTTAGGTCAGAGGGAGAGGCAGAGTTCTCGGGGAGCCCGCGAATTTTAACATTCCCCATTTTCAGTTGGTTCTCAAGTGCAATAATTTTATCAGTGGCCCATTCATCTCTTTTATAAAAATACTGAGTGTCCTCCTGCACAGCACATGCCATGTTAAAAGCAGAATCTGCAGTCTCTGCCACCTTCTCTAAGGACGTTTTGAAACCCTCCAACTGAGCAGAAAGGGGCTGGATCATGGCAGATATTTTGTCAGTCATATTTTTTTCCAGTTTTTGAAAAGCCTCCATTACCTCAGAACGAAATGAAGCTAGGTCTGCTGCTGTGTTTTCCCCTTCTCCCGACGCCATCTTGCTTGCAGGGCTGCTTGCTTTTCCTGAGGCCTTAGCCTTAGGCTTTTTGGGAAAATAGTCTTTAACAGAGTTCCTTGGGTTTCTTTTTGATCTGGATTTTTGACCATCTACTGTTCCCATACTAATTAAAGGAAAAAAAGAAAACAAACAACAACGCTGGGCGCTTGCTTAAGTGGATTTGGCAGGGGTAAGTAAGGAGCTCTGTTTTCAGGCGTCCATTCCCTATGCGTGCGACGCCACGCCCCCCCTGTTTATTCTTAAAGCTCTATCAGGACCTGGAGCTAACAACGTATAAATGTCTGACATACCAAGTAAAGAAACCTAGGTCGTTTTCGCACTCACCTTAATCAGCAGCGATGACCCTCTTCACCGCGCAGGATCTGCGTGGATTTCGCACTAATTGCCGCAGAGCACCCAGAAGAGCCGGAAAGTCCCGGCGCTTTTGCAGCGCAAACGGAAACTGGTTTTTGGCGGTTTCCGTTTGCACCGCAAAAGCGCCGGGACTTTCCGGCTCTTCTGGGTGCTCCGCGGCAATTAGTGCGAAATCCGCACAGATCCTGCGCGGTGAAGATGGTTGTCGCTGCTGATTAAGGTGAGTGCGAAAACGACCCTACATTTCCCAAAAGCCAAGGGGTTGCATAATTAATACCATTATGCACATTGTGACTATTATTCATTGTTTTGTGATATTTAATTGCTGCTCTGGAGATATTTTTAAAAGAAGGAAAGTGCCTACAAATTCTCTAAATAAATGCTGTGTCACCTATTCAGCTGGCGTGCTACAGAACAGGATGGATAGAAATCAGCATTAATCAGATTCCTGCTCTTCAAGTCAAGAGTGGAATGTTTGTTGGGCTGTTGCCTCAGCAATCTTGTCCTCTTTGACAGATGCATAAACAGCCCTTAACACAGAAATGTGTTACAGATAATGGCCAGGAAAATAGAGGAACAGTTGCTGGACTTGACCAAAAAGTTCATGGAGGATGTCTTTGCTCATCAGACAGCTGGTGTGGCCTCTCCACCAAACCTGCTAAAAAGGGAGTTTAAGCAATAACACAATTATAGGGCCTTTTGTAAATTAGAAACCATCTAACCCATATCAATAGATATCACTCCAGTCTTGTTCTATCTAATCTGGCTTCCAATTTGCTCCTGAGTTCAATGGCCTTTATAACCCTGTACAGCTTGGGACCAACATTGCTGGTCATTGGCCTTTATAATCCTGTACAGCTTGGGACCAACATACCAACTGCTTTCTCCCATATGAACATACCCATAACTCTGGTCATCTTTGGAGGTCCTGTTCAGGTTGTCCCTGCCATCTGAAGTCAAACTGAGGGCAACCCAAGAAAGGGCATTCTCAGTTGTGGCACCAAAACTCTGGAACTCCCACCCCAAGGAGATTTGCCTATCTTCCTCTATTGGTGTCTTTCGTCAGCAGGTGACAGCTTCTTTGTTTAATCTGGCATACCCCCAGTAACGGTTCCTGCCCTCCTTCCAGTATTGTTTATATATTGTAACTGAATTATTTTATAATTCTAACTGTAATGTTTAACTGATATTTTTTTAAATTGTTTGCCACATTGTGGACCTTGACTGCAGGACCAGATCTACATGTTTTTTGAGGGGGGGGGGGGCAAAATTAAAAAATGACGCCCCCTTATGGGACATTCTATCTTATGGTCCCATAGAATACAATAGACTCCATACCCAATTTGCTCCCCCCTCTGTTGGCGCCTGGGGCAAGCACCCTCCTCTGCCCGCCCCCCCCAGATCCGGCCCTGCCTGATTGAGTGGAAAGGCAACATAAAAATGTTTAAATATAACAGAATAAATAACTAACAAGAATGAAGTAGCAGTTTTTAATGTATATTAATAATATATTAAAGTATAGACAACTTTGTATGACGTTTGAATTAATGAGTCAATTAGTTAAGAATGTTCTGCTTATCAAGTGAGACAGCTGGCTGTTATGGGAGAGGATTTTAAAATCTTACATATATATGGCAAGTTGAATAAATTGCAGTTTCCTTGCTTGTGACCTGCTTATCGTTGGATAAGATACTTTTATGAACTCATGTTATTGCTCTCTTTAATTATCTATGTAACAATAATGGATGGTATAATTTTGTTGACTGAGTCAACATAAAAAAAATAATAGCTATGCTTTAATAAAAGATCAAAATGCAAACAGATATTCTCTAATAGTATCATTTATGTACCAGATCTGCAATGAACCTAAAACGTTGAAATGCACCTTGAGCCAGGAATTAAATTACCTGATACAGGAAATCTAACTGGATGCCTAGGGCTTTTTAAACTCATGACTATATCTGAATCAGACCTGAACAGAGTCATTCAGAACAACTGTCCCTCAAAAACTGACCTCCAGAATTGTTCAGGTGCAACAGCTACATAGATCTGAGTTAAAAGAATCGGGGCTTCATCCAAAGCCCACTGCATGATGTTATAACAGTTATGCAAAGGAAATTAGCAAATCTTGGGATAATAAAAAGTAATACTAACTGCTCATTTTGGATATGGTTACCCAATATGGGGCAGGGCTTCTGTACCTTTAATGCTTGTGCAGAGGAGAGCACCTCAGCAAGCATAGTCTGGCATGCTGCAGGTGCAAGAAAGCCACAAAAAACAAAATTATTGACATATATTATCCACATAACTATTAAAAAGCACCTCCTCACCCTAGCCTTCTATTGCCAGCACCTTTATATTCCCAAACACTCAGATCCTCCTAACACCCACCACATTAATTAGCTAAACAATTATGTCCCATCTTGCGTGTACAGCCACCTACACAGAAGACAGCGTAGTCTAGGAGAATTGTTGCTTTTACTCCTGGCAAATGCTCTTGACCTCTAACGCTTCTTTATCTTTAAAGACGTACACAGCCTTGTCTCACTCTCTATGGATATATTTCTGTTCATAACATCAATAGCAGTTGTTTACTATCCTCAAGGTAGGTAGTATGCATGAAAAAAAATCTCAGTGGCTGCTTTTTCTAAGGAAGAATAGCTTTGAGAGGGGACAATTTTCAGTAGAAAACAGGTGGAAGACTTGACCTTTCCTCTGTCCCTGGCTTTTATGGTACAGCTGTTTGTGCATGCAGTGTTCCAGACCAAGTTCTTGCACAGGTAGGCACACATTTGAGACTCCATGGGAGGAGGGATGAAAACAGCGGGCAATGAATTGCAGTGGAAGTTCAGTGGGCAAGGAAGGGTTAAGCACACTGTTCCCTTCCACCACTCATCCACTGCAATTCACCCCTTCCCAATGCTGCTCTGCCTTCTCTTATTTTACTCCAGTCCACACCCTGAGTCACTTTAAATCGGCACTTGTTAGGATCTATGGTGCCATCTATGTTTTTATATCTGATTAAAGGTTATGTGTTGCACAGCAAGCGTCACTTGCCACTCTGGCTTATGTGTTGCGCATCCATTGCAGAACTTAATAAGCTTTTAAAGATGTTTTCCATCTTACAGAGAATGCACCCTAGATTAGTGAAATATGCATGACTTGGCCTGATTCTTGAAATGGCAAATAAACAAATAGCCCATCATTGAACCAGTGGAGAAATACTGCTAGTTTAGAGACTGCATTTAAGGGTTGACATTGTCCTCAGATATTTAACCCTGACCAAAAAGTGGGACATCTCTGGGCCCTGGTTCAAGCTTTCCTGGACTTGACCAGTTTTGCAATCCAAGTATTATCTTTTTCACCTGTGACTCACCAACTCCTAATTCACCTGTCAGCACTTTAGATCTTCCAGAGATTCTTTTTTTAAATGATTGCATACATCACAGTACATGTTTCTGTAGTATCTCTCCCCCTCATTGAAGTGCTGCAGGGCATTGCAAAATTAAATGCTAGAAAATGAACGGCAATTATGAACAGTTAAAAACACCATCAAATGCACCTTTAATCTTGGTTGCTTGGTTCTTTCACAAACCCAAAAGGAACAAATAGAGAGGAAGTCTTAATTCTAAAGCAGTAGTGGAAGGTACCATCAAGACTTAGACCAACCCTTTCTTTGCGAGATGAGAACAAAGGAGACTCAAGTACTGACCAGAGCCAACTGTGCTTAGCTTCTAAGATCCGATGAGATCTAGCTAGCCTGGACCATCCAGCTCAAGGAATTCTACAGCACATTACTTCATTGTTGCTTTCCCCTCACAAAAATGTAAATTGCATGGATCTCAGTGGAATCAGTTTAGTGAAATTATTTTCATATTTTAAATTGTCATGTGGCTCTTAAGCCATTGTCCTTTCTTAAGGTATAGAGGTCTCTTTTAAAAATATAATCTCATGGAATTAGGCTACTGAGGGTGAAACAGCTCAGAAGTTTCTTTCTTTCCTTTTTGGCTTTTAACTTGTGCCTGTCCTCCAAACCAGTGTTCCCTCTAAGCTGAGTTAGCATGAGCTAGCTCACAAATTTTTAGCCTCCAGCTCACACATTTTTGTCTTAGCTCAGGAAGGATGACCCCAGAGCATACTAATTTATGCAGTAGCTCACAACTTTAATACCAGGAGCTCACAACTTTAATGCCAGTAGCTCACAAAGTAGAATTTTTGCTCACAAGATTCCATGGCTTAGAGGGAACATTGCTCCAAACCTAACAAGTTTTTACTAAAGAGCTGCACTAAAACACATACAAACTAGAAGCTTGCATCCAAGTAATAGGGTGCCCTGCCCCAAATCTGTCAGTGTTGACTTTCACTATCACTTTAGATCACAATACTTCTCTCTCTCTCTCTCGGCTTGGCTTCGCGAACGAAGATTTAAGAAGGGTGCAATAGTCCACGTTTGCTGCAGGCTCGCTGGTGGCTGACAAGACCAATGTGGGACAGGCAGGTCCGGCCACAGCGGCTGCAGGGAAAAGTCTGATTTAGGGTTGGTCCTGTAGCAGTGCGATTCTTCCGCAATCTCCTTTTGTCCTCAAGACCAGCTATGCGTGTGTTCTCAAAGGAAGAGACAGCCTGGTGGATGGTGTGCCTCCATGCTTTGCGATCTGAGGCTAGGTCAGACCACTGGTGATGGTTGATGTGACAGGTGCTAAGGGATTTCTTCAAGGAGTCCTTGTACCTCTTCTTTGGTGCCCCTCTATTTCGATGGCCGGTGGAGAGTTCGCCATACAGGGCAATCTTGGGAAGGCGGTGGTTTTCCATCCTAGAAATATGCCCTGCCCAGCGCAGCTGCGTCTTCAAAAGCAGTGCCTCGATGCTGGTAACCTCTGCCCGCTTGAGGACTTCAGTGTTGGTCACAAAGTCACTCCAGTGGATGTTGAGGATGGTGCGAAGGCAGCGGAAAACACACAATTTAGCTTCTTAACGGTATAGCAACATAGCTTAGATTCTTTGTTTAGCAGCCAAATTATTCTGTGCCTCACTAACTAATGGCCACATAACTCTGTACCTTCTTTTCATGCTCACTTCTTTCATGCCAATAATGAGTTACGTTTCCATACAACTGTAATCTCAGCATTTTATTACTCTTTATCTTCTTGTTATTCATGCCATTCCAATTTGTCAGATGTTTTCAATAATAACAGTAGAAATTTGAGGCTATTTCTGTGGAGGTGTGTCCCTAAATGAAAGGGCAATGCCCAGAAAATGTTGTGCCTGTTGTGAGCATGACTAGAGGACCTACTGTTCAAAGGGGGAACTCCAGGTGGGGCCTGGAGATTTCCTGCTTTTATAACTGATCTCCAGCTGGCAGAGATCAGCTCCCCTGGAGAAAATGGCTGCTCTGAAGGGTGGACTCTATGGCATTGAACCATGCTGAGGCCCCTCCCCAAATCCCACCTTCTCCCAGATCTACCCCAAAGTCTCCAGGTATTTTCCAACACAGACCTGGCAACCCTAAACTGGGGAGTGGCTGTGGGTGGAGTGTTTGTCTGGATGCTTCATCTGCAGCCACTATGGGGAGGAGGTGGTGCTAAATTCTGCTTTCCAAATGGAATGGGACTGCTCAGTACACCATGCCACCATCACCCCTTGACCCTTGATGTTGCATACTGAAAGAAGTCTAGTGACAAAATATCCGTATCATTTTTTCTAATTCTTTATATGGTACAATTTAAGTTATAAATAGGTCTCCAAACATGGAAGTCTTAAAAACATGTATAAATGTTTCATTAGGTTTTCAACTTTGTCACCAATGAGTATCACCAGTGGTGATGTGAGGCAAGTAAGGACATTGGCTGAATACAAAGAAAAACCTATTCCCTTTAGTGACTCAGCTGTGAAAGTACCACAACTCGCTAGAGCATACAACATCAAGTAAACGGTCAAATTAATTAGATATGCTGAGATGGACAACAAAAAGCTTATACCTTATATCTCATGTGGTAACCTGTTGACTGAAAAGGAACAAAGGTTGATGGATTCCTGACCTAAGGTTAATTTTGTTGTCCTATCTTTGCATTTAACAGGACTGGTATTAAGATTTGTCAATATATGTACCGCAGTCTGTAAGAGCCACCTCTTATGCTCCTTTTTCTGACATAGGCACTGGGAAAGCATGAGAAAGTTGATGCCAAAAAGAGGATTATATATCTATGTACTTCCTGCTCAAAGCTGTGCTCAGAAGATAATATACATGTTGGCTTCCTATTATGGGTTTTAAGAGGAAATTGACAAATCTGGGGACATTTATGTTTATTTTTACACTTATCTATGTTGGAACAAATAACATGTCCCCAGTTTTAGAATGTAAGAAAATACGAAACAGGGTCGGATCTAGGGGGGGCAGAGGGGGATACTTGCCCCGGGCGCCGATGGAGGGGGGGCGCCAAATTGGGTATAGAGTTCATTGTATTCTATGGGACCATAAGATAGAATGGACCATAAGGGGACGTCATTTTTTAATCCCCCCCCTCAAAAAACATGCAGATCCAGTCCTGATATGAAATCAGGGTAAGTTGGGTTATAACCTAAAACACTAGGAAGACTGGGGAGATAATTCTCTCCTTTGTAGTTCTCAGTATGGTCAACATGTTACGCTGCTAGAAAATCAAAGAGCAGGGTAAACAACATGGAAGTGTATTTCCCATTCTCTCTTCCACCCAAATTTCTACCACTGGTTAATCTATTAAAAAAACCCTTATATTTGAATTAGCACAAAATACAGAGAGGGAGGCGATCACACCTCATGTGTAACAGCTGTTAGCTTACAATCAACCAAGAAACCCTTTTCTTAATTTTTGTATCTGTCTAGCCAGGGGTTCACACTAGCTGGTGACTCTAATGCACATACCTCAGGAGGGTGTGCAAAAACATTGAACTCGAAGGGTTTTTCCGTATGCTTGACTTACCGTATTTGCCGGCGTATAAGACGACTGGGCGTATAAGACGACCCCCCAACATTTCCACTCAAAATATAGAGTTTGTTATATACTTGCCGTATAAGACTACCCCCTCTTCCGCACACCTTCCACACACCAAATAAAAGGTAAAAGAACATCCGGCCTGCCCCTGCATCTCCCTGTGACCGGCACTAGTGCGCAAGTGCGCATGTGCAAGCTCTGCGTAGACAAGGGGCGGGCCGGAGCGCCGCTGCTTCCCACCGAGCAGAACGGGCCGGTCACGCCAAAAAGGCTGTCACCCCTGTCTCGCTGCTGATGCTCGCCGCAGCCACGCTGATGACCCGCCACGGCCGCGCTGGATACCGCGTGATACTGGACGGTATGTAGAATGAAGTGGGCGGGCATCGGGAGGCCACTATGGGCACCGGGCGAGCATCGGAAGGCCACTATGGGCAGCTATGTCTATCCCAACTGAAGTGCACCCGGCGTATAAGATGACCCCCCCGCTTGGAGGCATGTTTTTCAGGGCAAAAAAGTAGTCTTATACGCCAGCAAATACTGTACTTCTGATTTTCTTCACAGTTGATCCCCAAGTACTGGGATCAGTTTGGGCACAGTTCTTCAGCACAACCACCCTCCTCCTGCATTTTCACAGTTGTGGAGTCAGTTTATTTTATTCTATGCATGCCTTAAATAATCAGGATTGTCAGTGGCATCACAGCATCCCCCTTTTATTTTTAGCACATGTTTTAGCACATCAATATAATTGCTGCATTTCTTTAAAAAGCACCAGGCCTCGGATTCAGTGGAAGCTCACAGGAGCACAGCTCCTGAACCTTTCTGAGAGTTCCTCCTTCTCCTCCTCCTGAGAGTTCCAACTCCTTGTCCATTGAATAGTATGTGCAGCTGCATAACAATCCCTGGATGAGCTCCACCTCCTGTTTTTCTACAAAATGACCCCTGAAAAGCACTAAAATATCAATACATTCACATAACACTGTGATGTTAGGCTAAGAAGGTTCTATGGATTCCCACCTCATTTAAAAAACAAGTAAGTCTCTATCCCATTTCCTCACAAAGATATATGAGAAAAGGCATATCTCAAGGAATTCAGGGAATCCTCAAAGAATCTCCTCATTTTAAAAATGAAAGCTAGGAATTCAGAGGACTTGCTTAACCCTGCATTATAATGATACAGTATGTGTCGATATATCAGTACATTAGTTCCTTTTTAAAAAATGTAAAACAAAACCACTCATCTTCAGGGCAGAGGGAGGAGAGGGAGTGGATTGACAATGATGACAGTCCAGTCATCAGAAAGCTGGGTGGAAGTGAACAGGGCAGAGAAAACTGACAGAAACATTATACACGAGAAAAAGATGACTCAAAATCAGCTCCCAGAAAAATATAAGGGTAGAAGTGGTCTTAAAAGAACATGAAAAAATGAGGGGGGGGGGGGGGGGCGAAACACAATATGAAGCAAAAACTAAAGGCACAAAAGTGAATGGAGAAATCAGAGGACAAACCAAAGCAGTATGGGAACAGAACCAACCCTTCCCCATATATATAAGTCAGAAGATACTTATGTAGAGATGCAGTTGAATGATTTGACACCTTCATGTAGATGATGAACTTGCACTACCGCTATTCAAGTGATTATAGCTGCTTAAAAAGAGGCTGCTGCCACCACATAAATCAAGGTAGACTAGACACATGTATAGCTTCCAATTAATTCACCAAAGCCACTTCTGCATGAAAGTCTCCCAACAGCAGCCACTGATGCTCCCAAAGCCTCCGGTAGAGACCACTAGCCAACGTGAACCTGCATTCTAAAAATATTGAGGCTACATTCAGATTTAACAATAAATGGTTTATTTTATTTATTTCTTTATTTATACTCTAGCTTTTTTCCTAATGGTGATCCAAAGTGGCTTACATTGTTCTCCTTCCTTCTATTTTATCTTCAAAAGAACCCTGTGAGGTAGGTTTGGGTGAGAGCATGCGATTGGCCTAGGCTCACCCAGCCAGCTTCCATGGTGGAGTGGGGGTTTGAACCTGAGTCTCTCTGATCCAATTCCAACAATCTAACCACTATATCACACTGGCTCTCATAAATCATGGTTTGATCAAACCCCATATAGTAGTAATGCCTAGAAACAGTCAGTCCAACAAATCAGGTTTCATTGTTGTTGTTGCTGGCACCAAAACGAGAATTTCAAACTAGAGTTTGTAGCTGGTTATTTAAGCCTAGTTTGTACTGAGTTGTCTGAATGCCTGAATTCACAAATCACAGCTTGTTGAGTAGCACCTCCTCTTATCATAGAGATGGCATCAATATGTCCTCCTGAGAGACACAGAGGAAGCAAGAAATAGGCAAACAGGGTATTATGCTTGAATCAGAATTTGTTACTTGTATTTGGTAGACTAGTAGAATTTGTTATGCAAGCCATATGTGAATTATGACATGCGAATGCAGCCTGATATTTTCCATTTCGAGAACATGATCCCAAGGCAGTAGATTTAATTTGACCTGTGGGACTCCCTCAACAAATTATTTGCGTACATGCACTGTTCTTTCGAAGAATGTCAGTTCTGAGTAAGCATATTTGCATTAGGTCCTGAATGAATCAGAACTGCAATTCCATACAAGGAAGGTACAACTGTGCCAGAATGAAGCAAGAAAAGGAAAGATGTCATCAGGTACAGGGAAGAGCAATGATTAGTATACTATGGAAGATGCCAATGCACATTCCTTAGCATAATACAACACAAAAATTTGGAGGGGGGAATACAACAAAACATTTTGGGAGGGCCTTTCATCTTCTGAACCTGGAGAACTTTTTGCTCTGTCTTTTTTATCACAATTAATTGCCTACAGGTGGCAAGTTCATTTTGTAAGATCAGTATCACAATTTCCCTGAGATCTCTGAGACTAAACTAAGGCAGGCTTGAATCATCTCCTCTATTTGTCACACACTGTTTAGAGGAATTTCAAATTCAATCTTACAAAATGAACCTAGCATTTGTGTGTTCCTTCCCAGTATTCCCATAAGTGTCTGCATGCAAGAGTGTCTGCATGCAAGAGCAAATCAGGAAATAAGAACAAATAGATGAAGTAATTTAATTATAGGAACAGTCTTGTCCATTTGTTATAGGTGCCTGTCTACGCTTGGGAGTCTGCAGGCTTTTCATATTGGCACATTCTACTAAACTGTTTTTCCCAAAAGGGTAAGTAGCTGAGAAGTAAAAAAAGAGCAGCATTTCAAGGCTCTCGACACTGTTCTTATAGAAGGTATTGTGAGACTGAAAATCTTGCACCTACTTCATAAAAAGAAGTTTTGATAAAAGGCCTTATCTTGACCCAGCTTTCAAATGAGTAAGATTATTCAATCTCTAAGAACTGCCACATTACCAGAGCCTACATTAAGATAAATTAAATGTGCAATTCTCATATTTAGGTCAAAATGTGTGACAACCTTGTTCATATTTAAATTGTTGCATTTTGCAGTTCTATCAGGCAGGGGCCAGGATAAAAAAAGCCCTGACTCTAGTTGAGAACAGCCAACACTAAAGACCTGACAACTGAGAAGACACCAAATGAAAATATGCAATCTTCATGCCTGATTATCTGGAATCCTTGCTTTATAACCCAATTCAACATGTTCACAGGAAGAAAAATCTTAATAACTCACATTAAAAGCGGGTGTGTAGCGCTCAAATTTGAACTGCTGAATATTGATTTGATGCAGGGCCGATCAGACAAGCATCCAAGAATGCGACTCATCCTGTTGTTGAGCGATCAGACATCCAATACCATCACGCTCTTGGTGCATGTGTGATCAGATGGTGATTCCTGGGTGGGGGGGGGGGTCCATTGAACATGCGCCCAACTGTTTGAAGGTGGGAAATCAAACGTTGCTTCAGAGGCGGGGGGTGGGGAAGGGGGGAAAGTTTCTGGAATTAAGGTTGCCAATTCAAACCAGGGGACTGCCGGGAACTACTTTCCTAGAAATTGGCAATGACAATGATATCTAAAATTCCTCCACATTGAAAAAAAAAGATTTTTTTCCTGTTCTGAATAGTGGGATAACATTTCCCCCACCCCACTCCCGATCCTGTGTTGATCGGAGAGGCAGAAGAGTCACCTCAGATTCCCGGATGATCTAGCAATGCACATGTCTGCTGGGGCTTTAAAAAAAAAAGTGGGAGGGGTGGTAAACATTCCAAGGGGCAGTATTGCGCGTGAGCTGTCCAAACATAAAAAAACTGATTGCGTGCTGCTTCTGTGAAAAAGGGCCAGACTTTCTGTGCTATCAGATTAACTCGGCATTGATCTGCAGCAAGCCAGGATGACCCCGGATGATGCTTGATTGCCAGATGTGGATGTCTGAACATATTTAATCCGTCAGCGAGACGGAGCTGTGTTGCCACTAATGGTACATCTGAACGCACCCAGTGACTGGTTTTTTTGGCCACTGTGTGACACAGAGTGCTGAGCTGGATGGGCCATCAGCCTGATCCAGCATGGTTTCTCTTATGTTCTTATGCTCTTAATTGGTGAGAATTTGATTCAAAATAGCTCCAAGACCAAAGTTGGAATATCCTGAAAAGGTTCTCTGAGCCTTTTTGAGCCATCAAATAATGAAAATCCCATTTTATCTACCTTGATTCTACTGATCTAGTTACATGAATCCATGCCATGTAATCTTGAGGCTAGGCTATTTTATTGCACTCTGCACTGGTCTATCCTTAAAGCCATCTCAGAAACAGAATGCTAGAGATAGGTTACTTTCTGGATCTTAGTGAAGAATGTATATCACACCTATTCTGAAGTCACTCTATTGGTTACTGAGGTGTTATAGGGTTCAGTTCAATGTTCTGGGTATCACTTACAAAGCCTTTAGTGGCCTTGGACACACATACCTGCAGGACTACCTCTCCCACTATGCTCTGCTGTAACAACTTCACTCCTCTGAGCAAAGCCTTCTGAGGCTGCCACCTTGCAAATGGGTGTTATTATTGTTGTTTACAACATTTATATTCTACCTTTCTGTCTTCATCAGAATTACTGAGCAATAAGATTGACAACGTGCATGTGCATTCTGTGTCGTGGGTCCCACCACGCCTTGCAGCCAGCGGCCAACATAATTGGCACCACTCAGAAGAATACATCATTGTGTCACTACCTATGCTGGTCTTATTAATATCATTTTAAGTTCTAATCTTAACTTATGTGATAATTATATTTTATTGTTTTATGTTATGGCTTATGTGGCCTGTAACCCGTCCTGAGCCCGCTTAACGGAGGGTGGGCTATAAATAAAATAAACAAATAAATAAATGAAGAGGTCAGGAAGTCTCACACACTTTTATTATTCAGCAGGATGTGCTGAACAAATGTTCAGGAGGACATTTTTATAAAGGGATTAGATGTTAAGTATAATGGAACAGTTCAGGATCATTATCTTATAAGGGAACATGATTGATTGAATGTGTGCATTGTCTTGGTTTTAATGAGCTGTCTTCAGGTTTTTTTGATTACATGAATCCATGGTTATGTGAATCTACCTTTTGCACTATTATTATAAGTCATTCCTACATTTAAAAAAATTGTATTATTTTCTAATTCTGTAAGCTTAGTCCTATTGCATCATTTACTGGATGTCTTATGCTGTCTGCTTGAATTGTTCTTTATATTTTGTAATCCACCTTGAGTCTCAGCAAGAAAAGCAGACTACAGATGAATAAATCTTCGACACGGACCGAAATTACATAGCACTGAAGTGAATATTTTTGCTTCCTTATCATTACTTCTTAATGTTTTTGCTACAATAATTGAACAGAAATTATGGTGAACCCTACTTCATTATAAAGCAATATTTTTTCTTACAAAATATTAGAGCAAAGATTAAGTTTACCTCCATCAGAAGGGCAATTATTGTAATTGCAGTCCAAGAAGCAATGGCTTCATTTTTTCTAACAGTAGCACTTCCTAGAGGGCTGATTTTATAATGAAAACAAAATGATGTTTTGTCAGAAAAGAGCCCCTGTTCATCAGGATTTATTTTCTACATAAATCTGAAAGTACTCAGGTTGTAGTTCTTTTGAACTTGTAATTGCAACCAAGCAGCATCTTTTGGATACAGGCTGCCTTAGAGAAAACCAGTGAATATTTGTTTATTTTTGTGTAACAGTTTTCCCTTAGATTATTTTTTTCTCCTGCAAAACAATCCAGTGCAGCCTGCAAGGCTGAGAGAAATTAGACCCTGTGAGATCTGTGATTTAATTTAACCTAAATAATACAGAGGTTTCAGTTAACATTTTACACTAAATTACTCCCATTACTCCCATAAGCAATGATTACTTGTGGCAAGAGCATTAATACATTAATCTTGCTTTTTTTCCTGAACAATACCAGGATTGTGTCAATAAAGAACCTCCGTTCCTGCTATATCATAATGCCAAATCAAACACCACCCGAAAAATGCCACATCAAGAGCAGAGACAACAACTGTCTTGAACCAGCATGTTTGGTTGAACACTGGAAGATAGGATCATGTTCCCAGGGCTTAATTCGCACCAGAGATTACCAGGATCTAGGCCTGAACCCTTTCTTCCAAGTATCAGAATGAGATTATCAAGATTTTCGTTCCTGTGAACATGCTGAATTGGGTTATAAAGCAAGGATTCCAGATAATCAGGCATGAAGATTGCATATTTTCATTTGATGTCTTCTCAGTTGTCAGGTCTCTAGTGCTGGCTGTTCTCAACTAGGGTCAGGGCTTTTTTATCCTGGCCCCTGCCTGATAGAACTCTCTGCTGTAGAATATTTGTGCCCTTCTGGATTTATTACGTACCTTTCCACAAGGCATGCAAAACAGAGATGTTCCACCAGGCATTTTGTTGAGGACAGGAACTGGACAGTATAAAATCTGGCACTCTCACACCACCTTCTGTAACCACCAGGGCTTTTTTTGTAGCAGGAACCCCTTGCATATTAGGCCACACACCCCTGATATAGCCAATCTTCCAAGAGTTTACAGAGATTTTAGTACAGGAACTTCCGTAAACTCCAGGAGGATAGGCTACATCGGTGTGTGTGGCCTAAAATGCAAAAGAGTTCCTGCTAAAAAAAAGCCCTGGTAACCACTTTCTGTAACTCTCCTTCCCCCCAAATCACCTTTGGGAAATTTTTTTTGCCATCTCGAGAAGTGTATTGCTTCAGGATATGTTTAGGCAGGGGTAGAATTCTAGCGGGAGCTCCTTTGCATATAAGGCCACACACCCCTGATGCAGCCAATCCTCCAAGAGCTTACAAAAAAGAGCCCTGTAAGCTCTTGGAGGTCTGGCTACATCTGGGGTGTGTGGCCTAATAAGCAAAGGAGCTCCTGCTAGAATTCTACCTGTGTTTAGGTATTTTAATTATGGGTTTTTACTGGAATTATTTATTGTTTTCTTCTGTTGTAAGTCGACCTGAGCTCTGCTTACAGGGTAGGGTAGCCAAGAAATCCGATTAAACAAACAAAATAATGTGTGGGACACATATTCCACTGGGCACAAGGAATCAAAGGGAGCTATGATATAATTTCTTTGTATTATTTCTGATATAAAAGGGGGTTGAGTTTAATATAAAGAGATATAAGAGATAGGACAGGAAGAATGAACGTATTACAAGACTATACCAAGGCTGGAAAAAAATGTTTGGGCTCTGCCTATTGTTTACCTTAGAATTCTGAAATAATTGCACTTTCTCCTTTTGTAAAATATATAATTTACCATCTTGAAATTAACCTTTACAATACTCCCACAGGTTTTAAACAACATATTACATTTTGAACTGTCAGTTATGGCACATTTTAATTAAAACTGCTGCCATCTTCAGGGAGTAGGCACCATTTTCAATTCTTCTGCAGTTTTCTGTAAATACTCTATAATTTCCCCCCTCAAAATGAACCTTATTTTAAAAACCCATTAACATTTTGATATTTGTACCATGACCTAACCAACAGTTCCTGTTATCTGCATTATATACATTATGCAACCAAGTTCTATCCACGTTTCAGTTTTCTACTGTCTACAAAACTTGTAGACAGTCTGCAAAACTTTCCTCTTTCGACTGGCTTTCGCTGACGAAGAAAGTGGTTGCTAATGATTACCGCCATCATAAAAAAGAACAAGCAGCATTAGCACTTTTATTATTAATTAATTAATTAATTTTAAATTTATCAGAATTTTAATGTTAAATGTAACTTTGTTTTTTGTATAACTGAATGATGTTGTTAGCCGCCCTGAGCCTGCTCCGGCGGGGAGGGCGGGATATAAATAAAATTACCTACCTACCTACCTACCTACAATGCAGCAACCTAACTCCAATTACAATGGTCCTTTTCCCTAATAGACACACAAGATGTATGTGTTTTGCAGGTGTCTGAACTCATGTACAAAATGAAGTGTAAGAAGCAGCTGTTAGAATTTAGGATATTTTCTCACATGGAGGTTAATTGTATTTTTAGGTCTCGTACACACTATTGCTTGTAAACACAGAAATCAAGTGTCTATTACTGCCATGTAGGTTTCACTTTCACACTACAGACCAGTTTAAGCCAAAGCTTCTACATGAAGACTGTATGTCTCTGGTTATCCATTCAAGTATTTCCACTGCTGTTATTTCTCTATCTACACCACAGCCTTTGCCCATTTTGACTCATCAGCCACCACCCTTGTCCTCATTTAAATTCCTTCAAAATACTTGTCTGAACTGAACTAAGAATGGCTCCCCCACAGAATTCTGGTTTTAAAACTCTCATAAGAAAAGGATCAGACAGATAGCAGGTAGCTATCTTCTGCTTCTTTGATTTTAGAGAATGGGACTATCAGTGGCAGTCAGACATACTTAGAAGGTAAGTGGCCAGCAGAAAGTAAAATATTGTTCCAAAAGGGATAACAACCCCAATTGTCCTTTAGAAAAAGAGGTTTCTGTTACACAGTTGCTCCTGTGTGCAGACTTGATGAGAACAATAGGGAGGGGGAAAGGCAAATGGAACAATGCCAGAATGGCTAGAGAAAGAAGGATAGTTTGTTCAATCCCCTCTAAAATCTTAATGGGCTTACCTAAAGCAGGTGGACCGCTTGTCCTCCTTCTCCAGGCTACAGTTTTAAAAATACCAGTTTTTTTTTCCTATTACATGGCACCATCTGTGTATGTCACAGCTTTGTGGGAGGTGGTGAATTCCTCAGTTCACTTTTTCATTATAGCACCATCCAGGGGAAAACTGGACCAAATTCTGCCCTGAAGTGTTATTGTTAGATGAGAAGAAACATCATCTGGTCTGGTACCCAGTCTGCAGCAGTTGCCAGATAGATTGTTCAAGGAATTAAGCCAACAGTCATGCCTTATTCACAGCAACTGACATTCCAAGTTCCATTGCCTCTGAACCTGGAGTTCCATGTAGCTGTTACCATGGCTAAATGGACACTAAAGCCCTGTAAACTGGAGGTTGTTTCCACACTGTGCAGCAGTGAATTCCCTAAGCTAGTTATGTGCCCTGCTCATATAAAAGATTGTGTCAGTTTCTACCATTTCCTTCCTCAGTACTTTGGAGAGGCTAGGGAAAGGTGCCAGTACTCAGTACTGGTCAAGTAACATCACAAAATATGTGAGATGAAGACTGGACAACCACCCCCCTCCCCCCGGAATCTACTGCCTATCCATTTCTTAGTGTGGTTGGAGTTCTTATTTTAGGGAAGAGGAAGAAAAATCTCTCTGTTGTCTTCACACTTTGCATAATTTTATAAATCTGTTATTGTGAAGTTTCAGAGCCTTTAGGTGATGAGTTCTTGAAATATGAAAGAGTAAGGAGGAAATCTCTCTACACATGGTGCATAACTTTAAGGTTCTCTTATGGTGTGATCTGTGGAAAAAGTACCAAAATTGTATTTTTTATTTATTAGATTTTTATCCCTTCTAAGGGTCTGTATCTGAGGACAGGGGTGATAGAGAATGGGGTTCATATTCAAACTTCATCTGGCCTGGGTTGGAAACGGTATTTTCCGGAGGATTGAGGTAAAAGCCTCTCCTTATCTCGTCTCTTACCCTCTGGTACCCACGTGAGGTCTCTTGCCCCATCCGGACATGAGAGGAGACGCCAAAGGACGCTCCTGAGGCGCACTTTGGAGGCTCCTCCGACTGCTTCGCCTCAGGGTCCCTTCCCGCCTCGTTTCAGGGGGCGTGGCCGACACAGCCTCCGCAGGTGAGCAGGGAGGAGTGTACCTTAAAGCTGCTCGGGCAGCAGAGGCGCCAGCCAAGCTGGGACTGGTGTCCCCGTCTCTGCATCGCGCAGGAGACAAAAAAACTAGAAGCCGGCGGGAACATCCTGGAGAGCAGCCGGTTCGCTCGTGGCAGCCTAAGTTTCCTGCCCGCAGAGAGCTAAAAAAGGTAAGGGGGGGAGGGAGGATCTGACCCACAATGAAAGATCGCGCCTGCCTTACAGTGTTTTGCTTTTTTAAAAAAATGAGCTCGAATGGGGAGTTTCGATGGATATATCCGATACTTAAACAGGGTGGGGTGAGTTGAAGAGGGAATCAGGACGTTAGAGGGAAATCAGAATAGTGTGACCTGTCAAAGATTTCAGTGTGAAAAAGGCATGTTAATAGGAGTGGGATATCAATGGGCGCTGTTCTTTCCTTTTTGGAATCCGGATTTTCCCTAGGAATCCAAATTAAAATAACTGTGAGGTACTCCAGAATGAATCTGAGATGGAGAAGGCTTGCGGGCGTGATTAGATTTTGGGAGGTGGGACTGCTCCCCCCATTAATCTTCTGCAATAATTTTGTGATGATCCAGCCCTCCTTTGCCCACCATGATGGTTATAATGAGTATTATTAACCAAATATTCTCCCTGTTAAGCTGTGTTGGAAAACTGGGGCACTCTCTGCAATTGTGGAGGAGAAGGTGGGGGTGGGAACCAGAGGGTTGCCACTAGTGCACCTATACATTTTAAAAAAGCATTCTGGCATTTTTAGCACATGGGAAGATGCATTGGTGAGAATCCTTTGACTAAATAATCTGCACACCATGTATTCCATCTCTCAGTCTCTTTGCATTAATGTAGAGTTTTAATGATTCAGTGTGTAGAGGGGGAAGATATATATCCCATTAATGAGCACTCTTTAAGTGCACTTAGTTCTGGGAGTTTAGTGATTCAGCTAATAAATTGTTCCCTTGGTGAGTAAAGCATTAACATGTTTCAACAGCTCCCCTAATGGAAAGTCATGAAAAATAATTTGACTTTTGCATGCCACATTCCCATGGAGCAAGGAGCACCCATTTTCTTCCTGGAGCAAGAGGGTGCTCTCTGAGGAAGCAGGATGAGGCATAAAACAGAAATGCTTTGTTGAGAGAAGAGTTAACCATGCATATACAAACATATTTACTCCTCCCTCTCCAGTTTGTATAAATGCAGTTGCATCCATTAATACCTGCAATATAATTGGTAGGTCTCCTATGCAATGTTTGAAACACTGGCTGTGATGCATATTGCTATTAATGGTTATCCAGATGGAAAGAGAATTAAATTCTGCATTTATTTACACTATTTTTGGGCTGGGTGCTTTCACACACACTAAATAATGCACTTTCAATGCACTTTGCAATTGGATTATACAATTGTGAAATGGCAAAAGCCACTTGCAAAAAGTCACTGAAGTGGATTGAAAATGCATTATTTATTTCATTTCATTTTATTCTATTTATATCCCACCCTCCCCACCAAGGCGGCTCAGGGTGGCTCACAACATAAAATTCTAACAATAAGATTAATGAATATTAAAATACATTAAATAGTTTACAGCAGTTAAAACAAGAAAACGATCTATCAATGTGCTATCCTACAACCTTCCTTTGGGGTTTTTCAGGTACCGGTCAGTTATATGCCAACCGGAAGAGGACTGTCTTACAGGCCCTGCAGAACTGCCCAAGGTCCTGCAGGGCCCTCACCTCTTCCGGTAGCTGGTTCCACCAGCAAGGGGCTGTAATCGAAAAGGCCCTGTCCCTGGTTGACTTCAGACGGGCCTCCTTCAGCCTGGGGATTATTAGTAGATTTTGAGAACCAGATCTAAACACTCTCTGGGGGACATGTGGGGAGAGATGGTCCCTAAGGTAGGCAGGTCCTAGGCCATATGTGTGAAAGTGCCTGTCTTTCTCACTCAGACACTAGGGCAGATTACACTGTACAAGTCAAATGTAATCAATTGGTTGAGACACTAATAAGCAATAGTGCATGTGATTGAGTGCAGCAAGACTAAAATAGGGGAGGGAAACATTGTATCCAACATGGGAATCCTGCATAAATAAATCCCCTTGCAATAGCCTTGTTTTGAGCAATCAGTGTGGCTCTTTCTGTCATGCTTAGTTTGCTGGGTTGAGTTTACTGCCTCCAAAATCCAAATAATAATGGGCTTGGCTTACTTCACGGAGTTGGAACAGGCCAATTTACATATTTTGTCTTATTGAAAAGTCTTATGTTTTTATATACAAATGACAACTCAAGTGTCTTTTCTATTGCATGGATGGGCAACTAAATAAATGTTTCAGGTGTGTAGCCACAGTGATTTGGAGTAGAAAAGCAAAAAATATCTTGCTTAATTGAATGCTGTGATTTTTCAGTTAGCATATGTGACAAACTGGGTACTTGCTCTGTCTTTTCTATATTAAAATACATTTAAAGGATTAAAAATAAAATTCAAAGTAAATTTTTGTATCTGGAGAAAGTAATGTGTAAGGCAGTCCTAAGAAATAGATTGCTAAAATAGTTTTAGACTGAAAACTGAATATACATTTTCTATCATAATAGCCACAGTAAATAGCTGTAGCTCAGTGTACCTTAAGGCTTCCAAAATGGGAGGTGAGAAAATTAATACCTGAGCATTAAAAGATGTTTACTTCAATTTCTCGTAATTTCAGTAAGTTTCCAAAACAGCTGTCTTAGGTTCATAGTTTTCTAGACCAGTTATACAAGTAGATTTCCTCCTTTACAAGGAACTTTCTATTTCTCAATTCTCATGTTGCACCAGTGCAAAATGTAATTCATTGATGTGATGGCAGAGTAAAACTCTTGAATTATTCTTCTTGTTTGCTTTTGGATCAGAGCTATGTGAGAATTCAAATTATTTGAATTATGGGATAGGTGGTTAGCAGAAGTGTATTTGATTTGTGGTCAGAAACCTGCAACTGCTTCCAAAACATCCTGCAGGAGGAGTGAATAAAGAAGGAAGGTAAAGAATTTCAGTGTCATTGTCAAGGCTACTTTTAATCTTGACAATTAAAATCTTGAGCCCAAATCTGCCCCTTTCCCCTCATCACAACGATGCAAATCTATGGCATGATCTTCCTCTTCCATAGACCTACTCTGCATAATTAAAGCTACCACATCAAGCTCTCCTGTCACAACCTGCAGGAGATCTGTGCATATTGTGATTTGGTTTGGCCTCGCCTGTGTCAGCTACACAAAACTCACACTATTTGTGCCACTGTACCAATTTCAACACTGACAATGAAAAGACCAAAGGCAAGCCTGATCATAATTACAGTCAAAGTAAGATTAGTAGCATATAAAAACAGACGTTTCAAGTATGTAAGGCAATCAGAAGCCACCTTTTAGATGAGATTCTGTACAAAGTCGAGTACACAGCATACAAAACTGAATCAGATCCTTGGTCTATCAATGTCAGTATTGTCCATTTTGACTGGCAGCAGCTCTCCAAGGTTTCAGGTAGAGGTCTTCCACATCATCTGCTGCATGATCGTTTTAACTGGATATGCTGGAGTTTGAATCTGGGACCTGCTGCCTACAAAGCAGATGCTCTCCCAATGAGCAACCACCCTTATATCAGTTTAATATCCATTAACTGTCATGACTTCCTTCAGAAAAACTAACAATTTAGGATGGATACCTTCTTCAGAGAACTGCAGTTCCAAGGGTTCCTTGGGGAATGACTTATCTCTTCTCTCCCTACTGAATATCTTGTAGTACTAGGCAAAAACTTTTGTTATGGCCTTCCCTTGGTTAGTTTGGTTGCTTTTCCTGCCCTTATTCTTTATAATTTTAAAAATTCATTTGTGTCCTGTTTGCTTTAAACCACTGCTGGTGGTGGTTTTGCTGTCTTCATGTTTTCAATCATTTTCCCATTTTTTATTTTATATCATTGCTTCTGGCTTAGAAGATTGCCACTGGTTTGTTTTATTGTATTATATGTGGTTTTGTGCCCAGTTTGTAGAGGTGGTACATAAATATTTTTAATTATAATTAATGATATTAAATGATTAAAAAGCTGCCATACTCTCTGTTACATATTTATTTTGTTCATACTCTATAGATCTCAGAGCAGTGTATGTAATACTCCTCTCCTCCACACAATCCTGAGTGACTGAGAGTTGCCCTGTGAGTTTTATGGATGAATGCAAAATTTGAACCTGGGTTTCTCCATTGCTGGCATAACACTAACCACTATACTACTCTGCTCACAGAAGAGAATGGCATTAATGGGTATCAGTGATGTAGCAGCCACAGAATGTTCATAACATGATACTTTTCAACTACAGATAGAACAGAATATCTTCAAACAGGTTTTTCTCCATAAACTTTTTGGATGTCTCCACAATCTAGCACTTCCATAAATGATACCAAAAAACTTGCCTTGAGTTTTAACTGATCTTTCAAGTTATTCTTAGTCACAGTGTCAAACACCTATAAAACAGCTGAAGGCCCAAATAGATGATCAAAGTATTTAAACTTTAATATGAAAGAACACTAAGCATATATTTATAAACACAGGCCTATATTGGGGTTGCCAGCCTCCAGGTGAAGTCTGGAGAGCTTCCAGAATACAGTTCATCTCCAGAAGACTGAGATCAGACGGCAGCTTCAGAAGGTGGACTCTGTGGAATCACATCTATGTTGAGTTCTCCCCTACCCAGTCTCTGCCCCCAAATATCCAGGAATTTCCCAACCCAGAATTAGCAATCCTATCTTTTATACAGCCATGCAATTTCAAAGATTTAAGTTATCCTAAGAAAGGGCAATGATTTCTCCTGATGTCCCCCTCCTACTGTAACTCATTGAGGCCCCCTTCCTCCAAAATGTTGTTTCTGGAGGTTAGCGACCTTTAGCGACAGAACAGTGGGACCCTGCATTGGGAGGGGAAATTGACTGAAATCACCACTCCGTCTTGAGAAAACTTCTTTGGAATGTAGTTGAACACAGGCTATAATTTTCAGTGATAAATGGTAGGAGCCAGAATCTTCTGCCACTTTTGCTGCTCCTTTTTAAAAGGAAATTTGATGCTCCCATAGTGGTTTTGAGACAGCTAGTTGAGTTGTCTTTTCTTTTTTGCTTGGAACTATCCTTAAAGCAGAATATATGTTGGAAATGTCAGAAAGATCATTTTGAAATAAAACCATACACATGTATTTACAGCATAACCTAACATATAGTGCAACAGATTGATACTTGAAAAAAGACATGGGGTGATGAAGGACAGGCTGTGGCTCAGAGGTGGAGCATCTGCATTGCATGGGAATGGCCCAGGTGCAATCCCTGGCATCTCCAGTTAAAAGGATTATGTAGCAAGTGATGTGAAATCTCTCTGCCTGAGACCCCGGAGACTGCCAGTCAGAGCAGACAATACTGGCCTTCAAAAACCAGTGATCTAACTCAGGGGTCCCCAACCCCTGGGCTGTGGACCAGTACCGGTCCGTGGCCTGTTAGCAACCGGGCCATGAGTTGTATAATTATTTCATTATATATTTTTTATTTATTTTATTTTTGCGAATTTCTAGTCCACCCTTTCCCAAGTCGGGCTCAGGGCGGATTATAACATAATAAAACAGTTAAATCACACAATAAAACAGTTAAAACCATCAAAATAAAATAAGGCAGCATCAGTGATATGAACATCATTCACAGATTAAAACACAGGATGCGGTCAGTGCAGGGAGGCCGATAAGATGGTGTGAGGACACCTGCCTGCCTCAGCCAAAAGCCTGGCGGAACAGCTCCATTTTACAAGCCCTCCGGAATGGCAATAGATCTGGTAGGGCCCATATCTTCTTGGGGAACTGATTCCACCAGGTTGGGGCCAGGGCCGAAAAGGCCCTAGCCGTGGTCGAGGCAAGCCAGACGTCCTTTGGGTCAGGGATTTTACAATGTAGCAATAATAATATTAATAATAATAATAATATGATATTGGATTTATATCCTGCCCTCCACTCTGAAGTTTAGAGTCTCGGAGTGGCTCACAATCTCCTTTACCTCCCCCCCCCACAACAGACATCCTGTGAGGTGGGTGGGGCTGAGAAAGCTCTTACAGCAGCTGCCCTTTCAAGGACAACTCCTACGAAAGCTATGGCTGACCCAAGGCCATTCCAGCAGCTGCATATGGAGGAGTGGAGAATCAAACCCGGTTCTCCCAGATAAGAGTCTTTACACTTAACCACTACACCAAACTAACAGAAATAAAGTGCATAACTGTATCATTTCGAAACCATTACCCCTCCCCCCCCAGTCCCTGGAAAAATTGTTTTCCTCGTGCCAAAAAAGTTGGGGACCACTGATCTAACTCAGTAGAAGGCATCTCCATGTGTTCAATAGTCAAAGTTTCCAGTTTGATAATAACTAATCAGCCTTTAATGACAACAACAAGCCCTTCTTAAAGGTTTTTTCTGTGGGACCAGATGAGAAAAATTCAGTGAACATTAGTTTTGGATGACGCTTCCATCCTAGACCCTTGCCAGTCCGGCTTTCGCCCGGGTTATGGGACGGAGACAGTACTGGTCGCCCTGGTAGATGATCTCCAACGGCACCTGGATCGGGGCGGTGTGGCGGTGCTGATGTTGTTGGACCTGTCGGCTGCGTTCGACACGGTCGACCATCGGCTACTGACCCGCCGCCTCACCGATGTAGGGGTGAGGGGGTCTGCCTTACAATGGCTTGCCTCCTTCCTCGAGGATCGGGGACAAAGGGTGGCAATTGGGGGCGAGCTGTCCCAGAGGCGCACACTGGATTGCGGAGTGCCTCAGGGGGCAGTTCTCTCACCAATGTTATTTAATATCTACATGCGCCCCCTTGCCCAGATTGCCAGGAGACATGGACTTGGGTGCCATCAATATGCAGATGACACCCAACTCTATCTGCTAATGGACGGCCGGCCTGACTGCGTCCCAGAGAATTTAGACCGGGCCCTGCAGGATTTGGCAACCTGGTTGAGGAAGAGCGGGCTGAAACTGAATCCAGCGAAGACAGAAGTCCTTTGTCTGGGTCGGGGCGCTCGGGGAGGGGAAATACTTCTCCCGGTCTTCGACGGGGCGCCGTTGAAAACGGCGCACCGAGTTAAGAGCCTGGGAGTTTTACTGGAGCCTGCATTATCAATGGAGGCCCAGATTGCAGCCACTGCCAAGTCAGCCTTTTTCCATCTAAGGCGGGCAAAGCAGTTGGCTCCCTTCCTAGAGCGCCAAGATCTGGCAATGGTGCTTCATGCAACGGTCACCTCGAGACTGGATTACTGTAATGCCCTCTACATGGGGCTGCCTCTGTGCCGAACCCGGAAGCTGCAACTGGTGCAGAACGCAGCGGCTAGACTGTTGCTGGGACTCCCTAAATGGGAGCACATACAGCCTGGGCTGCGCGAACTGCACTGGCTGCCAGTTACATACCGGGTTCGTTACAAAGTGCTGGTCATTACCTTTAAAGCCCTATATGGTCGAGGACCTGTCTACCTTAGGGACCGTCTCTCCTCATATGAACCCCAGAGAGCACTGAGGTCAGCCGGGAAAAACCTGCTGACTGTCCCCGGACCGAGAGAGGTGAAGCTGCAAAGCACCCGTAACCGGGCCTTCTCCTCTGTAGCCCCGAGCCTATGGAACCAACTTCCAGAGGAAATGCGGGCCCTGCGGGACCTAGAACAGTTCCGCAGGGCCTGCAAGACCTTCCTCTTCAGACTGGCTTTCCCTGATTGAAATGGAAATTGCGAAGGAAACCGCCATCAGAAAAAGTAAACATAGCACTAGCACTTTTAAAAATTAACTTAATTTTAAAGCTTAACTAGATTTTAATTAAATGCTGATAATGTTTAATGTAGTTTTATTCACTTGTATAATTTAACTCTGAACCATGTTGTTAGCCGCCCTGAGCCTGCTCCGGCGGGGAGGGCGGGATACAAATAAAATTTGTTGTTGTTGTTGTTGTTGGTTGTATGTTTGCTTTTCATATCTCCTGTAGGAGTAGGATTCTTGGGTATCCACATCCCTGTTTAACCAGCTATATTGATATGTGTGTGTGTGTGTGTGTATGTACAGAGAGAGAGAGAAATAGAAAGAATCAGAATATCCATATATAGATTTAAATCTGCCTTTCAAACCCTGCAGAGGTTAGGTGGGCGGTGACTAGAGGCAGGGCATTTTCTGTGGTGGCACCTTGCCTTTGGAATACCCTCCCACTTGAAGCTTGCCTGACACCTACTTTACTTTCTTCTAGGAACCTGACTAAAATGCATATTTTTACCAGGCTTTTATAAGAAAGAGCTTTATCTTCTCAGCTTTTTAATGATTTGCTTCTGTTTCATAGATAAGTTTTCATGCTGCTTATACCTAGTGAGTTTTTAATTTTTTTTAAAAAAAGTATTTTGGTTTTTACTGTAAGTCATCTTGAACAGGACTCTGAAGAGGTGACATACATATATTCAAAATAAATACATAAAGTCACTAAGGCTATTTGAATAAAGTTTAGTGGAGTTTTAAAACTAATTTTCTCAAAAGATTGGGGCTATTATTTCTTTATGACTCCACTTCCTCTTCTTCCCCTCAGTACTGTCTGGAACCAAGTTTAATTTTCCTGTTATTTTGTTACTAGTGCTTGATGTTCTCCTCCTTCGTGAAATGTTATTACAGGGTGAAATTACTAATCATCTACTGTATTAACTTTGCCTTAATAGGACAAAGGACATACACACAGCCATGGACTGGGGATCGCTCCAAGCCATCTTAGGAGGTGTAAACAAACATTCTACGAGCATTGGGAAGATCTGGCTTACTGTCCTGTTCATTTTCCGCATCATGATTCTTGTAGTAGCTGCAGAAAAGGTCTGGGGAGATGAACAACAAGATTTTAATTGTAATACTCTACAACCAGGATGCAAAAATGTCTGCTATGATGAGAAATTCCCCATTTCTCATGTTAGACTCTGGGCTCTGCAACTCATTTTTGTGTCCACTCCTGCACTTTTGGTGGCAATGCATGTTGCCTACAGAAAGCATGAAAAGAAACGACGGTGCAGAGACAAAACTGACATTGAAAATCTGAAATGGCAAAAGTTTCATATTGAGGGCCCCTTATGGTGGACATACACCAGCAGCATTTTCTTCCGAATTGTCTTTGAAGCTGTCTTCATGTATACATTTTATTTCATGTATGAGGGGTACACAATGCCACGCTTAGTGCAATGTGAAAGTTGGCCTTGTCCAAATAAAGTAGACTGCTTTGTTTCCCGACCTACTGAGAAAACCATGTTTACTATTTTCATGCTGGCTGTGTCAGGTATCTGTATTCTCTTGAATGTGGTGGAGTTGTCTTACTTAGTGCTCAAGTTTTGCATGAGAAAACCTAAAAACATCAAATCTCTGCCCAGCCATTAGACACTCATGCACCTCATTTTGCATTGATTTCAGAAAATGGTCAACAAAATTTCTAGACTCCTTGACTATTATATGATGCAATTATTTAAGGGCCATTTTGCTCTGACCAATATTAACACCAATGTCCACAACAAAGCAGCACTTAATTCTTATTACATGAAACTACTCCAAGTTCTTCCTGTTGCTGAAAGGAGCTTTGTTTTTAATGAAAAGAGAACAGAGTACTCACCTTTATGGCATATATCCATTTTCCAGAACGTGACTGCAAACATATACCTATGCAGCCCGAAAACATGTTTAGTGGTAAAATTAAATAATTTTAGACAGGGCTTTTTTGTAGCAGGAACTCCTTTGCATATTAGGCCACACACCTCTGATGTAGCCAATCCTCCAAGAGCTTATAGGGCTCTTAGTACAGGGCCTACCGTAAACTCCAGGGGTATGTGGCCTAATATGCAAAGGAATTTTTGCTACAAAAAAAGCCCTGATTTTAGATATTAGACTTCATGAGATCTGACTTGTTTGAGAGATTCTGATGAAATCAACACTTCTTTGGCTCTGAATACAAGATGAGCTTGTCAGCTGCCCTATTTCTCTGTAGCTTGGCTGGTGACTCTGAGGTAGAGAACTCCCTTTCTCCCTTATTCCACCTACCCAATGTGGAGGCAGCTGAGAAGAAATCCAGCTATCGTTCTTTATTCCTTCATTTGTCTACCCCCCAAATTGCTTTCTGAGATGTGTAGTTCCCAGAATGCCTGAAATTGATTGTTCCCAGGAATAAAATAAATACAGAGGTGAGCTGAGGAGACTATATAGGGCTCCATCTGAATTTTGCCCCTGTCCCTCTGCTAAGCCAGGATGACTAGCCATGGCCAGTGCCATTACATGTCTTTAATATGTTTTTAACTCTTATGGTAAGCCACCTTGAACCATGAGGAAAGGCGGGACAGAAATGTTTTGATAAATAAATATATGTGTGGAATTTTCAAAGATGTGAGAAAGGACAATGTTAATATTAGAGGCCTGATTTTGCTTTTTCCGGGAGGAGAGACAATAGCTGTCATGAAGATTTATAACCATTTCTGCTATGGCATAGCTGGAATATTACATATAAAAACCCAGTAGAATGTAACATTTGATTGCAATCCATAGCATACTAGTTGGGATTAACAATTTCACATTTATATCATTGCATTTATCAAGATAACTAAGCACACCCTAGGAGAGTGTGTGGACCTTGCTTCTATTTGCTCTTCTTAAACAGAAAAACACACCAGGAAGAGGGTTCTCTGCCTAAAACCTGCTTCTGCATTGCACTATCCTTTCTTTAAAAGAAACTGGACACCATATGGGAAGACAGATATCATAGTGCTATTATAAGCAGTTTGAGGAAAATACAAATGTGTAAATAAAGATTATCTAAAATAAGTAATTCTGTCTCTGTGAGAACATCCTTAATCCAGCTATGACGAACAGGAACTTGTTTTATTTCATGCTTCTGCTTGTTGCTTGCGTAATTGCCTGTTTTACTGCCAAGAGAACACTCTGTTATGACCAATACTCCAGTATTACAAAATATGTGATTTGTATCAATGACACTTTTTTATATGCTCTGCTTTTAACTAAATCATATTTTCACACCTGCAGTTGTTTTTTACTTGAAGGGTTAGAGGGTAATAATATGTTTACACTTAACGGAGAATGTAAATTGAGTACTACTTTAGCAGTAGAAAGCCTACTACTATGAACACAGGTACTTGAAATGTATACATATATTGAGAGGTCACATTAAGTTTGTTACTATTTTGATGACTTGTTTAAACTATGTTATTTGTATGAATGGATATTTTGGTAAAGCAGCCCAGCTGCAGAGGCTATGAATGATAAAGTAAAAATAAAAGAGCTTTCAAAACAAACAGCCTTTTCATTTTCTATTGCATCATCACCTGGAGCAACAAAGAAATTGGCATTAAAAGGAAGATGCACGATAACTATTAGAAAGTTAATTATTTGGAAGTAATAACCAGAGAATTAGAAGCAGACAAACTGATTAAGAAACTGACAGGGGTAGGAGCCAACATATATTTTAATATCTAGAGCCAATTTAAATTAATGGCTTTGTCTCTCTGCAAGTTGTGTAGGTTGCAAGGGTCTTCCTCCTTGCCCATATTTGCAGTCATTTTGTACTTATTAACAGGGCTGGAATTCTAGCAGGAACTTTTTTGCATATTGTTGCGGGAATTACTTTTGTACATCTTGTACCCTCAGTAACCCAAACAACCTGTAGTTTTCAGAAACTAATGCAGATGAATGAATAAGCTTTTATTTCAATTAAGTTACACTCCGTACAGAAGGCTTAAAATACATGGATAGAAAAGCAAAACAGTTTAGATACCATTAGTACATTTCAGAATACAGTTACACAGTTAGAATTTAGTCAAGCATAAAGCATAGATCTACAGTAAAACAGAGAGCATAATGAAAAATCTGAGTCCCAACAGGGACTTCACCCTATTAGTCTACATTTTCCTGATTAGAATCTAAGTCCCAAGTCCCATTTAGAAAGGCCTGATTAGCACAGACAGTCTCCTGTTCTCTAGTGCAGTTCAGTCCTCTCCCATGGCTTGACCAGCACAGAGACCCCATATTAGGCCACACGCCCCATAAGAACGTAAGAGAAGCCGTGTTGGATCAGGTCAATGGCCCATCCAGTCCAACACTGTATCACACAGTGGCCAAAATTCACACACACACACACACTGTGGCTAATAGCTACTGATGGACCTTTGCTCCATAATTTTATCCAATCCCCTCTTGAAGCTCGCTATGCTTGTAGCCGCCGCCACCTCCTGTGGCACTGAATTCCACATGTTAATCACCCTTTGGTGAAGAAGTACTTCCTTTTATCCATTTTATCCTGACTGCTCAGCAATTTCATTGAATGCCCACGAGTTCTTGTATTGTGAGAAAGGGAGAAAAGGACTCCTTTCTCTACTTTCTTCATCCCATGCATAATCTTGTAAACCTCTATCATGTCACCCCGCAGTCAACGTTTCTCCAAGCTAAAGAGCCCCAAGCGTTTTAACCTTTCTTCATAGGGAAAGTATTCCAACCCTTTAATCATTCTAGTTGCCTTTTTCTGCACTTTTTCCAATGCTATAATATCCTTTTTGAGGTGTGGTGACTAGAATTGCACACAGTACTCCAAATGAGACTGCACCATCGATTTATACAGGGGCATTATGATACTGGCTGATTTGTTTTCAATTCCGTTCCTAATAATTCCCAACATGGTGTTGGCCTTTTTCATTGCAATCGAACACTGTCTTGACATTTTCAGTGAGTTATCTACCATGACCCCAAGATCCCTCTCTTGGTCAGTCTCTGCCAGTTCACAACCCATCAACTTGTATTTGTAGCTGGGATTCTTGGCCTCAATGTGCATTACTTTGCACTTGGCCACATTGAACCTCATCTGCCACGTTGACGCCCACTCACCCAGCCTCAACAGATCCCTTTGGAGTACCCCAGATGTAGCCAATCCTCCAAGAGCTTACAAGGCTCATTTTTGTAGGCTCTTGGAGGATTGGTTACATCAGGGGTGTGTGGCCTTATATGCAAAGGAGCTCCTGCTAGAATTCCGCCCCTGATTATTAAAATATTTATACGTTACCCCCACAAAAAAGAGAAATCTAGAACTGTTCGCAAAAGTGAAAGCACCAAAAAGGTAATACTCAGTAGTTTAGAAATAATCAAAATCAGGCATTTACATTAAATATCAGCCTGTTACTGAAAATAAAATGGACTGATTAACAACCTTTACATGCTCAAATGCTCCCTTTAAAAGTTCAGTCTTACACAACTTTTTGAAAACCCAAGAGTAGATTCCTAAGGTGATCAGGGAAACTGTTTCATAAAGGGGAAGAAGCTATGGTAAAAGCCTGTGGTTGAAAGTAGCAATTATTGCAGTCCCACAGGAAAGAACAGATAAATGGAACTGAATAGATTAAAGAAGTTAGTCATCAAGGGCTTTAGAGGTAGAGGCCAACACCTTGATTTGAATTCAAAACCAGACTGGCAACCAGTGCAAAGATTTTAAGAAAGGAACTATATGTACAAAACAGCCAACTCCAGTCAATAATCATGCAGTCACATTCTGAACCAACTGGAATTTCTGAGTTGTCTTCAAGGGCAGCCTCAAGCAAAATATGATACAGTAATCTAGCCTTGAAGTTACAGTAGCATGGATCACCATGGCTAGACCAGCTAAGTCTAAAGAGGGAGAGAACCTGAGAGGTAAATGCAGTTGAAAAAAAATACATTCTTGACAACTATATAATATGCCATCCCTTGCCCCTGGCCCCCCAGCAAGGAAGCTGGGACAGTCTGGGAAGCTTATAGTAGAATTTGCCAAAGAAAGGCTCGTGGTTGGGTGGGCAGCATATTTCTCTCTAAAGCATTAGCTTTACCAACCACCATCACCTCTATCTTTTCTGGGTTCTTGGTCTATTGGCAGCTACTTGGGCATCTAGGGCAAGGGTAGCCAAACTTGCTTAACATAAGAGTCACATAATAAATGTCAGATGTTTGAGAGCTACAAGACATGAATGTCAGATGTTTGAGAGCCACAAGGAAGGAAGGCAAAAGATGGGGGGGGAGAGAAAGCAACTTTAAATGCATTCTCCAAGCCACCATCTGGCTTGGAGATGTGACAAATGCCTTCTCCAAGCTGGCTGACAGAGTGGTGGAGACTTCAAGAGCCACACAATATGTCTGAAAGAGCCACATGTGGTTCCTGAGCCACAGTTTGGTCATCCCGATCTAGGCACAGACCAAGAGCACAGACAGCAGCTTCTGGAAATCTGCTCAAATAAATACAGAGCTGGTGACACTCAACCCCAAAGTTTTGGACAATTTCATTCAGTGTTCTTACATAGACAATAAAAATTATTTCCTTTAGAGAGAGAAGCTGAAGCTTTCCCTGTACTTTACAGGCAGGATTAAAGGCTGATCTTTTTTCAGAAGACCTTCAAAATGGATTAAAAGAAGGGTGGTGTCTGTTGGGTTACTTCTGAACTTGTTCATATGGTTTGCCCATGCTTTTAATATATTTTATGTATTTTATACTGCAAGCTGCCTTGAGCTTTCATAAGGAAGAAAGATAGCTAATAAGTATTTTAAAGAAATAAGAAAAATGAGTACAAATTAAAACATTTATACAGGAAATGATGTAGTAGAGAAGAAAAAGTGACAGAATCCCACTGCTGGAGCTATAATATCTCTAGCTGCAAAGTTTCTTTTACAGTGATCTTATTTATTTATATTTAATTATTTATACCCAAGCTTTTCTCCCATACCGGGCATGCAATACCATTTACAAAATGAAAAAAGTACAATCCCAAAACAAAAATATACAAATTAACAGGTATTCAGTAGATTTTTCAAGCAAGTGAGTTGTAAAATTATCCTAGGCTGGTGCTGATTCTGCTAGTATGGCTGATTCAAGGTCACAGTCTGCAAGTCACAGGTTAAGAGCTCAGGCTTCACAACATGGGGAGAGGCAGATGCTCAGCCGCAGGACTAGTTCAGTTGGCTCAGCCCAGCTCCTTCATTTATTTCAAGGTTCACTTCTAAGTAACAGTCTAAACCTATGTAAAGTTACTCCACTTAAACTAGAGGAGAAACCCTGCACAGGATCACACTGCAAGTTTGACTAATATCAAGATACGAGAAGGGTAGCAAATCTGATGGCCTGAGAGAAAAGATATACAGGGTGTTAGACACAGCGTGAGTGGAGAAAATGCATTTTATTTGTTTTAGCCCAGTTTTCCAGCCTGTCAAGATCATCCTGTACCCTGTCTCCATCTTTTACTGTATTTGTGACCCCCTCCCAATTTACCATTATCTGCAAATTTAATAATTTGATCCTTGATCCTTTCCAGTCTGGCTTCCGTCCTGGTCATGGGGTGGAAACTGCCCTGGTCGCCCTCACAGATGACCTTAGACAACATCTGGATCAAGGCAGGTCATCACTGCTGTTGCTGTTAGATCTCTCAGCAGCGTTTGACACGGTCAATTATGATCTAATGACCCACCACCTTGCTGACATTGGAGTTCAAGGGGTAGCCTTGCAGTAGCTGTCCTCCTTTCTTCGTGGTTGGGGACAAAGGGTGGCAATTGGTGACCAGACCTCTCTGCGACACCCACTTGAATGTGGTGTGCCGCAGGGAGCTATTCTCTCACCAATGATGTTTAACATCTATATGTGCCCCCTTGCCCAGATTGTCTGAGGTTTAGGGCTGGGTTGTCACCAATATGCCAATGACACCCAGCTCTATCTCTTGATGGATGGCCAGCCAGACACTGTCCCAAACAACCTGACCAGGGCCTTAGAAGCCATGGCTTGATGGCTGCAGTTAAGCCGGCTGAAGCTCAATCCAACTAAAATGGAAGCCCTGTACATGGATTGGAGGGGATTAGGATCAGGCATCCGACTTCCCACCCTAGATGGTTCCCCTTTGGTGCCAGCTCAGCAGGTGAGGAGTCTGGGGGTGATACTGGATGCCTCCCTTTCCATGGAGGCCCAGGTCACTGCAGTTGCATGATCTGCCTTTCAACATCTTCAGCAGGCCAAACAGCTGGTGCCCTATCTGACGCCCCAGGACCTAGCTACAGTGATCCATGCAATGGTCACTTCCAGGTTGGACTACTGTAACTCACTCTAGGCAGGCTTGCCCCTGAGACTGATCTGGAAACGCCAACGAGTGCAAGGCATGGCAGCACAACTTTTGACTGGATTGCTTGTATGGGCAAGCAGTCGACCAAAGCTGTGCACATTGCACTGGTTACCAGTTGAATACCGGATTCGCTTCAGAGTTCTAGTATTGACATTCAAAGCCTTACATGGCCTGGGACCGACATACCTGAGGGACTGTCTCTCCCCATATGAGCCCCAAAGGCAGCTATGATCTGCCAATCAACATCTTCTTGTTATCCCTGGCCCAAGGGACGTCTGTCTTGCCTTGACCAGGGCCATGCCTTTTTCGGCCCTGGCCCCATCCTGGTGGAATCAGCTCCCGGTGGAGATACGGGCCCTACAGGATCTGTTACCTTTCCAGAGGGCCTGTAAGATGGAGCTGTTCTGCCAGGCTTTGGGCTGAGGCGGGCGGACGCCCCCTGCCCTTTTGCCTATACCATCGGCTATCCTCCCCCACAGTGGTCGGAACTTTGGTATCTGGGCTGCTAACTCTACCCTAACCTGTATTATGAGCCCACCACCTATGTCATACTTTATTGGGCTATGTCATTGTTTTAACTGCATTTATTAATTTATTGGTTTTATTGTACTGTATCGTTTTGATTTTATCTGTATGTGATCTGCCCTGAGCCCATTTGGGATAGGGTGGAATATAAATGAACCAAATAAATAAATAAAAATAAGCATTTGCTCTATTCCTTCATCGAAATCATTTATAAAGATATTGAACAAAACAGGTCCTTGGACATAATTTTGGAGGCACTCCATTTGGACTTGATTCTCACCAACAGGGAAGAACTGGTTGATGAGGTGGAAGTAGTGGACACCCTGGGTTGTAGTGTCCATGTGATCTTGGGGAAGGGAAAAGCTGTAGGTAGTCAGATGTATAGGTTGGACTTCAGGAAAATGAATTTTTAAAGAGTTATGCTGGTTAAGATCCCATGGTAAGAAATACTTAAGAAAAGGGAAGTTCAAGAGGCGTAGGAATTCCTTAAAAGTGAAATATTGAAGACACAATCACGAATGCTTCCTATGAGAAGGAAAATGGGAAGAGCCTAAAGAAGCCAAGGTGGCTCCATAAAGAGCTCTCTAAAGACCTGACAAATAAAAAAGACTAATTTAGGAAATGGAAGGAGGGCCTTATAACCAAGGATGAATATAAACAAATAACCAGCGCTTGTAGAGAAATAATTAGGAATGCTAATGCTCAGTATGAGCTTAGACTAGAGAGAGATGATAAAAACTACAAAAAGGGATTCTTTTTGTAGTAAGAAAAAGAACAAGGACATGTGGGGACAGGAAAGCGAAATTGTAACAGGTACTGAAGAGAGGGCAGAACTGCTCAATTTCTACTTTTTCTCAGTCTTCTCTTCTGAGGGAAACGGTGCTCAACATGGCAAAAACAGAACATATGAGGAGGGAAGGGAGTTGCAACCTAGGATCAGCATAGGGGTTGTACATAAATATCTAGTTTCTTTAAATGAAATGCTCAAGGCCAGATGAACTGGATCCAAGGGTAACAAAAGAAGTTGTGGATGTAATTTCTGAGCCTCTGTCCCTTATCTTTGAGAATTCTTGGAGAACAGGTGAGGTACCAAAGACTGGAGGTGGGCAAATGTTGTCATCTTCAAGAAGGGAAAAAGGGAGAATCCAGGTAACTACAGACCACTCAGCTAGATGACTATACATGGGAAAGTTTTAGAACAAATAATCAATTACTCAGTCCTTGAGCATTTAGAAAAGATGGCTGGGCTTACTAAAAGCCAACATGGGTTTCTTAAGAACAAGTCATGTCAGACTAACCTGATCTCCTTTTTTGAGAAAGGTACTACCTTGCTGGATCTGGTGAATGCTGTAGACATAGTTTATCTTGCTTTCAGTAAGGCTTCTGATAAGGTTCTACATACTATCCTTGTTGACACGTTGGTAAAATGTGGTTTGGATCCTCTTACTGTTAGGTGGCTCTATAACTGGTTGACAGATCACACCCAAAGAGTGCTTGTGAATGGTTCCTCATCCTCTTGGAGAGGAGTGAGAAGCGAAGTCCTCAAGGATCTGTCCTGGGACCTGTTTTGTTCAATGTCTATATGATGTCTATTGGATGAAACAATACAGGGAATGTTTATTAAATTTGCAGATAATACTAAATTGGGAGGGGTTGCAAATACAGTAGAAGACGGAGACAGGATACAGGATGATGTTGACAGGCTGGAAAACAGGGTAAAAACAAATAAAACAAATTTTAACTGGGATAAATGTAAAGTTCTGCATTTAAGTATGTAATGATTTGAATGTGTATATGTGTGTTCCTTTAATAGTTGGTATGTTGCAGTAGAGAAAAGCGGGGTGAAAGAGGGGGATGAGTGAGTGGATGATTTTTTTCCAGGCTAGATCGGCAAGCAATTCTGGAGATTTTTGCCATCTTCTGGGCATGAAGCAAGGGTCACTGGGGATATATGTGTGTGTGGGAGGTATTTGTGAATTTCCTGCATCATGCAGGGGTTGGACTAGATGACCCTGTCCCTTCCAACTCTATGATTCTATAATTCTTTGGTCCACCATCCATACTGAAACTATTAAGCAATTAAGCAACAATGAAATGTTGAGGAAATATGACAAGGACATTCAATTTAATGTTCAGGCTGACTCAATGACTAACTTCGCCCTATCATCAACCAAACTTGGTTAGATATTGTAAATACTTAACAGTACAATGACACATCAAGAAGATTATATTTTCATAACTAAGGCAGGTAAAAGATAGTCACAATGCCTGCAATGCCAGTTTCCTCTAAAGCCAAAAGGAATCCCACACAATTGTACTGATGAATTGTTCACAGTTTGCAATGACTAGTATTTTGAATAGCTTTGCATCCAAACAGCTGGCAGTACTGAACATGAAAGCTGGCCAGATAGCCACTGTTGGTACATGTTCAGAATGTTGTGGGCTTGTTTGGTTTAAACATGCCCCAGAGTCATAATGGGCAGGTCACACACCATTTAAAATCAGGTATATTTCAAACATTTTTAAAATTTATTTATAGCTCACCTTTCTCACTGAAACACAACAAAGATGTATGTGCTGTCATCTAGGCAACTGTCTGCAGTGTTTTGATATATGCTGGATTAAGTTTACTAGATAAAACTACAGTTCCCAGACAGCAGTACCAGAACATGTGAAGCATTTGTGATCCAATTTGGAATATTCAGTTAACATGAATGCACTCAGCTTTGAGACTCAGGCAGGTAAAACAGGCTAGGCAGGAATAGTGGAGAAGAGCCACACAGTTTCCCCACCCACCGCAGTCAAAGATTCAAAAGAAAGCACATATTTTGTAATTTATTTTTTTCTGTTTTTTCCCAGCCACAGGTCTAATTCAGTTGGCTCAGTTTTAAATTATTGATTGTAAATTAGTGGATCACATATTTTATTGTGTTTTACTATTTATACAGTTTATATTGTTGTTTATATTGTAAGCCACCTTAAGTTCCTATATGGCAAAATGGTGGTTAATAATTTTTTTAAATAAATAAAATAAAAATGAATGTTCCTGAGTGTTCAAAGGGTGCTGCTTCCAATTTGTGATCAAATTACAATTTAAACAGAAGACTGTTAAGTAGTGAGTTCAGCCAGCATAGTGATTCAGCATCTTTATTAAGTGACTACAAACTACAACCCAGCACTCAGAACATGCAACAATATATACAGTTAGGGCAGAAATGAAGCAAAACTCACCCTGTGATTGCACCCTTTTGGATCCTTCATTAGAATATGCATACTCATAGGCAGATCCTTGGATCCTCTGATACTGTCTCCCAATTGGCCAGTTTGCATTATGCAGCCAATCGGGATGCAGATCTTTGGATCTTCTCCATCTATTGTGTTGCACCTCAAGCTCAGGACACAACACTGTTCACATATCATTGATTAGATTAGTTACAATTAAGTTATTTATTCTGGTCTAATCTAGATATCCCTCGTGGATGTTCATAGAAAAACAGGTTTCCTACCTGTAACTGATGATCTTCGAGTGGTCATCTGTGCAGTCTCACTGATGGGAGTAGGCGCCAGCACCGATCTCGATCAGTAAACTTCAAAAGCTGCGGATTTCCACGCCTACGTCCCAGTGCGCATGCCCAGAAGCCCCACCGCGCATGCTCACTGGGATGGGAGTGAACATCCCGCCAGTTCCCTCTGACCGCCGCGTCAGCCCCTCAGGAGGGACCGTCAGCAGCGGGGAAGGAGGGCGGGTTGTGTGACTGCACAGATGACCACTCGAAGATCATCAGTTACAGGTAAAAAACCTGTTTATCTTCTTCGTGGTCTCTGTGCATCACACTGATGGGAGATTAACAAGCTCAAGGCCTACCTGGAGGAGGGTGCGACGGTCCATCAAGAGGAGACAGACTGCAGTACAGCACGGCCCACGGAGGAAGCTTGTCTACGCCTCAGGTCCAGCGCATAGTGTGACACAAAGGTATGCGGCGACGCCCACGTGGCAGCCTTGCAGATGTCCTGCAGGGGAACTCCCCTCATGAAAGCAGCCGAGGTTGCCACCGCTCGCGTCAAATTGGCCCGAAGCGGACCGGGAAGAGGCGTCTTTCACAGAAGATAACACAACCGGATCGTCCCCATGATCCACTTGGGCAACCGCTGAGAGGAGATCCGCTGACCCAGAGAGGACGCAGCATAGGAGACGAACAGCCTGGAGTCCTTCTGCAAGGGTTTTGTACGATGAAGGTAGAAGGACAGTGCCCTCTTCACATCCAGGGCATGCAGGCAACATTCCGAGTCATTAACCGGTGAAGGAAAGTACACCGGTAGGAAAATTTCCGAGTTAAGATGAAAAGGCGAAATCACCTTAAGCAGAAACGTGACATCGGGGCGGAGCATCACCCCCTCCGCGGAGAAGATCAGGTAGGGGGCGTCGCACCATAGCGCCGCCAGCTCCCCCACCCTCCTGGCAGATGTAATGGCCACCAGGAAAGCCATCTTCCAGGCCAGAAGGTGAGGAGAACAAGAGGCCATTGGCTCAAAGGGCTTCCCCATCAGCGCCTTAAGCACCAGAGGTAAGTCCCATGCTGGAGCAGGTGCCTGCACCGCGGGGTACAGCCGCACCATGCCCTTAATGAACCTTTTGGTGTCCGGGTGCGTAAAGACTGATCAGCCATCAATTTGAACATGCTGTGAAGAGACGGCCGCCAAATACACACGCACTGACGACTGCGCCAGGCCTTTGTCTAGCAAAGCAATCAGGAAGTCGAAAATCACGGGCAGGCCAGCCATTTCGGGCCACGATGTACGGCTCGCTGCAAACTCTGCAAACCTCACCCACTTGGAAGCATACGACTTCCTCATAGAGGATTTCCTGCAGTTCATCATGACGAACTGAGCCCTCTCGGAGACCCAGGAGGCCCCAGACGCCAAGCAGTCAGCCGTAGATGAGGAACATCGTGGTGCAGGACCTGACCCTGATGGGAGAGCAGGAGATTTGGGACCTGAGGAAACTGATGAAACGTCCCGTTGGATAGGCGCAGGACCAAAGGAAACCAGTGTTGCCTCGGCCACCACGGCGTCACAAGGATCCCCTGTGGACGCTCCCTCAACAGTTTCTGCACCACCTTGGTGAGCAGTGGGATGGGTGGAAAGAGGTACACTGTGTGGAAAGTCCAGGGTACCAGGAGACCGTCCCCAAGTGCCAAGGGGTCCACTCCCCCCCTGCAGCAAAACATCTCGCACTTTGCGTTGTGACGTGTGGCGAAGACGTCCAGCACCGGGGTCCCCCACTTGTAGAAGACCCCACTTGTAGAAGAACTCCCAGTTCAGCTCCCACTCTTGGAACAGGGCTCCCCCACGACTGAGGAAGTCCACCTGCACATTCCGCTCCCCTGGGAGATGGGCTGCTCGAATGAAGACCCCCAGCGACCTGCACAACTCCCAAATCCTCATGGCTAGGTGGCAAAGTCTGCGTGACATCGTGCCGCCTTGCCTGTTGATGTACGCCATAGCGGTGGTGTTGTCGGTCATCACCGCCACCGACTTGTCCTCCAAGAGAGGCTGAAAAGAATGAATGGCGTGGAAGATGGCCAGCAACTCCAAAAAGTTTATGTGTTGCTGAGCAAGGTGGCCGGGCCATCAGTCTCCCACGCACAAGCCCCCCATGTGGGCTCCCCAGCCCCACAGGGATGCATCAGCCGTGATCGTGAGGGCGGGCGCTGGTCTGTCAAAAGGCGCCCCCTCCATCAAAAGCTATTTCTGTCCCCACCAGTCCAGAGACGCCAAGGCGTCTGGCGGCACCATCAGCAGGCGAGAAGGTGGTTTGAGATTGCACTTGAAGCTCCATAAGAACCAGAGCTGCAGAGTCCTCATACGGAGTCTCGCAAAGGGAATCACCGCAGTCGTAGCTGCCATAAGTCCGCTGGAAAGCCCCGACCATCTGGACAATGGCTTCTGCCCGATCCGAGGGAAGAAATGCCCTGCACTCCCGTGTGTCCAATATTGCCTCGATGAATTGCACCCTCTGGGCAGGTTGGAAATGGGACTTCTTCTGATTGATCTGAAGCCCCAACTCGTCCACCAAGGCTAGGGTGACGGCTATGTGCCGCAACAACGACTCTCTTGTCTCTGCCACCAGGAGCCAGTCGTCGATGTACGGGAAGAGTGTTATTCCCTGCAGCCGCAGGTGGGCGGCAATCACCACCATAGTCTTGGTGAACACTCTCAGAGCCGTGCATAACCCGAAAGGCAGAGCCCTGTATTGGAAGTGGTCATCCCCGACTGTGAAGCAGAGGAACTGCCGATGGAAGGGATGGATTGAGATGTGAAAATATGAATCTTTCAGGTCGAGCGTGGCCATCCAATCTCCTCGCCCCAGAAGAGGAAGAATATAAGGCAGAGTGGTCATCCTGAACTTGTCGCATCTTACGAATGCATTCAGAGCTCGCAAGTCCATGATGGGCCGAAGGCCCCCATCCCTTTTCGAGACCGCAAAGTATCAGGAGTAGAACCCGCGTCGCAGTTGGTTCGTGGGGACCCTTTCGATGGCCTGCTTGAGGAGGAGAGAGTGAACCTCCTCCCGAAGGGTCTGCGAAGGAGCGGTAGAGACGAAAGTCGGGGTGGGAGGGGGGTAGCAGAATTCTATTCCATAACCCCGCCGGATTATGGACAACACCCAGTGGTCCGAGGTGATACGGGACCATGCAGGGAAGAACCTGGCAAGGCGGATAAGGTCCGAGTCCACAGGGCCACCCAAAGATGGGAGGCAGTTAAAGGCCCTGCTTGTGCTGCTTGGTGCCCTTCTGCTGAGGGGTCTGGGCAGAAGGAGGGGAATATTTGGGCTTAGACTGGTACTGAGGTCTGGTAAACGTCGCCTGTTTCGAAAGCCACTGTCTTTCCGGTGACTTCGAGTAGGGCTTCTTTTGCCATGTCTTCGGCCACTGACGCTTTGCTGGTGTACGAGGCCCCGAGACTCCCAGATTCCTGGAGGTTTTAATACTTTTGTCCAGCTCCTGCAGGACCGAGTCTGTATTTGAGCTGAAGAGGCCCGTGCCATCGAATGGGAGGTCCTCCACATAGGCCTGCGTATCCTGCTGAAGAGCAGTGGACCATAGCCAGGAATGTCTGCATAGAGAGATGGCTGTAGTCAAAGCTTTGGCGCATGTATCCCCTGAATGTTTGGCGGAGTTAAGTTGCTGCTCTGCCAATATCATGCCCTCTTTCTGTAGTTTCCTGAGGGCAGTTCTGCTCTGCTCCGGAAGGGAACCCATGATGGTGGATACTTGGTCCCACAGGGCGTATTGATACCTGCCCATGCAGGCTGCATAATTTGCAATCTTGACCCCCAGGGAACCCGCAGAGTACAGCCTTCTACCCATCGCAACCAGCTTCCTGCCCTCCTTGTCCGGGGGTGTGGAATGGGTCTTTTTCGCCTTGGAAGACGACGACACCACTACTGAGTTCGGCTTGGGATGGACATAAAGAAACTCAGCCGATGATTCTTGGATCCTATACATATGGTCCAGCCTGCGGGAGGACACAGGCGTGGACGCTGGCTTGTCCCAAGAGGACTTGGCAGTCTGTAACATAACGTTAGTGAGTGGCAGAGCTACGGCAGTCGAGGTGTCCTGTTGGACAAAGACTGTGTCTGTGACTACCGGCTGTGGTTGCACCGTCGGGAGGGAAAGCGTTTGTGCCATCCTCTTTATAAGATCACCGTAAGACTTAAGATCTTCCGACGGCGAAATGGGCTGCTCCTCCGAGGTCTTCAGTGGAGGAGACGGCTCCCCATGTGAAGAGGTCTCTCTTTCAGGCGACGAACCCTCCAAGGACCTAGGAGACTCTCCTGGGGAGTCAGACAGCTCAGACTGCTGAAGCGGCTTAGGAGACACCGGGGCGGCTGGGGTGGACTTGACCTTCACCGACAGAGTGCTCTGATCAGACTCCCTCCGACGCACCTCCGGGGGCTTCGACACCGACGGAGCCTGCTTCAGGGTTCAAAAAGACGTACAGGACCGATACGAGGTCTCCGATGCCTGGTCCCAGTCCATCTGCCTCGGAGGAAGCCAAGGGAAAGGTGGCTGCATGGGATAGGCCCCGTACAAGTACTGCCACTGCCATTGGTCCCATGGGATCTGGGCTGCAGCTCCACGTGGCGAGCGGTCCCCTTCTCTGTAGCGAGGAGAGCGGCTGCTTGAAGAACGATCTCGACGCCGATCTCGTCCTCGAGCCGATGCTGCTCTCCCAGGCACAGCAAACACAACGCGTGCCCGTCTGGTGGGGCAATTTTACTCCCGCACGAGGAGCAGCGGCGAAAAAATCCCCACCGTCTTTCCATACAAGGAAAGATAGCAGCAGGAAAAGGAAAGGAGGGAGAGGGGGCCCCAAAGGGCGGGAAAAAATACCCCGCTCTCTCCGCAGCTAACAACTATCTATCTAACAGCTAAACTAACAACTATATTATAACTATACTATACTACAACTATCTAAACTAACAATAATACAAGAATAGCAAAAAGACAAAGTTCACCGACCGTAGCAGAAAAGATCGACTGATCAGCGCGGCAGTCAGAAGAGAACTGGCGGGATGTCCGCTCCCGTCCCAGTGAGCATGCACGGTGGGGCTTCTGGGCATGCGCACTGGGACGTCGGCGCGAAAATCCGCAGCTTTTGAAGTTTACCGATCGAGATCGGCGCTGGCACCTACTCCCATCAGTGTGATGCACAGAGACCACGAAGAAGATCTCAAGTATACAAAACATCTCAGGCTGCAAGGACTGTCCCCTTCATTTCCTGGAATGATCTTCATATTTATGCCTTTGTATGCACAGATCATTAGTTCCAATATGACCTGGCCATACTGAATGGACAGGAGAGTTCCATGTGTAGTACAGTGAATATTTTAATTACTTGTTTTATTTACTTATTTTAGGTACTGCTTTCTCTCCAATAGGGCTCCAAAGCTGCTTACATCATTCTCTCTTACATTTTATACTGACAACAATATAGTGAAGTTGATTGAGAGCATGTAACTGGCCCAAAATTACCCAACTAGCTTCCACGGCAGAGCAGGAATTTGAAGAAGGGTTTCTTAGGTCCTAAACTGACACTCTAACCACTACATGACATCAACTCTCATTCTGTTCTAGATGGGAGTGGTTTGGGAATTTCCAATGAAATCAACAGTATTTAATGTGTATAGCATGGGTGGGTAACCTCTGTCCCGAGGGCCGTATACGGTCCTCGAGGTCACTTGGTGTGGGCCTCAGGGATTGCTGGACAGATACATAGATTGCCATGTGGCAGCCTCCCTGGGGTCTGACTGGCCAGTGAGGATCACGGGGCCCAGCCACGCTGTGCAGCTGCCACCCCAGGGCCAGGCAGGGATCACGGGGCCCAGATGTACTGCACAGCAGCCTCCCAGGGGCCTGGCAGGCTGGCCAGAATTGCTGCAGGGCCTGGAAAAGTTACTGTCACAGTTCAGTTTGCACTTGATTGTCCCAAATGGTGAGGCCTAATATGCTAATGAGTGTGTGACCTAATATGCTAATATTAGGAGATGTGGTCTAATATGCTACTGAGTCCTGCTGAGCTTTTTCTACAAAAAAGCCCTGGACCTATGCATTTGCCTAGGGCGGTTGGCCGTGTGTGTGTGTGTGTGTGTGCATACCAGATTAGGCTCTCCCCACATGACTTCAAATAGAAAAACAATTATTTGCATTAATTTTGCTGGCCTGAATCATTCTCCCTCAGCAGAGAACAGTTTTTTAAGTTGATAATTTTTTATGGCCCACGAATGATGTTATAAATATCCATATGGCCCTTGGCAGAAAAAAGGTTCCCCACCCCTGGTGTATAGAATAAGCTCAGTTTAAACCTTAGTAGCAATACTCAACTGTGGTTTATATTGTACTGTCCATGTACTTGCCTTTTAGATGATTTATTGAGTTGTGCTATTTATTAGTCCATGGCAAAATTTACAGATCAGAAGAATGTATGAAATGCTTGGGAATGAATGGTGTAGTATAATATCTTGATAGATCAAGATGGGTAGCTGTGTTAGTCTGTCTGCAGCAGGAGAAAAGTATTAGAGGGGGAGACAGAGCGATAACGGGTAATGGCAGATGCATGAAACTACAGCTCCAACCTTTTTTTCCTTCTTGCCCTGAACAAATCAGCTATATTGACCAACCAAGACTTTAAAATGATGGGAAGATCAACTACAACCAAAGCTAGACCATCTTTGCAGCCTTTAACAACTGATCTGCAGACAACTGAACAAATAAGAAAATCAGGTCTGCAGGACAAAGGCGACCCCAAAATGGTGGAGAAGCACCATTCACTAGAGGGGGACCTGGAGCCTATTTGCAGACAAGACTTTGCAGAATTAAAGAAAGATCTTTGTGATTTTTTTCTCTGAACAAATCAAACATCTAATCCAACCAATACGAGAGCAATGCAAAGATCTAACAAATACCCTGCAAGAGACCACAAGCACAGCTGAATCTGCATTTGACTTGGGTATATCGCTCCAAGAATAAATGAAACATCTGCATGCTGATGAGGCACTCTTTAAGTTTAAAGAGAAACTATTGGCAATGGAAATTAAATGGAGACAATGTAACCTGAAATTAAGAGGCATAGATAAAAACGCAGAAGAAAATGCTGATCTTGCCTCAACTGTAGCTCATCCTAATCAACATATATTCAATTTATTTACTCACGATCAAGAAACAGAGTTTTGAGAGAAGCAAGACTAAAAAAAGATCTTTTCTGCAATGGGAAAAAAGTAACTGTTTTGCTGGATCTCCCCCAGAAAACCTGGAGAAACAAAGACGACTCAGAATCATCATAACCAGCAGCCCTGTGGATGCTGAAATCTGGTTCAGATGGAGTCCTACATCCAACATTAGAGTCTACAAGGTAAGCTATTTCACGCCTCTAACATAGACTCAGGAAAGTATCTCCTACCTGCTTTAAAACTCCAACTACCTTCATAAGAAAAATGGCTAGCAGCAAAGGTTAGAGAAGGAAAAATACCAAAATCAGCTAAGGCTAAGTAATATGAACTAATATATTCCAACCTGATATATCTAAAGTTATTATATCCCAGTATATCCAAGCATATCCAAAGTTGTTGGTATCTAAGAAAAGAACAAGAGTCCAGTAGTACCTTAAAGACTAACAAAATTTGTGGTAGAATATGAGCTTTTGTCACTGCTCACTTCTTCAATTACTGCTAGAATGTGAGTCCATCTGTCCTATATATTGGGAAATGGAGTTATTTCAGATGGCAAATGATAATAGCAGGTGTCATTGGATTAGGTGTGATATACAGAGGCATTGAGTAGGCATTGAGAAATCAGAATTGGTAATGAGACAAATCACAAATTTTGTTAGACTTTAAAGTGCTATAATATCTTGAAGATACATAATGGTTTTGTTTTTATGGCTTATCATCAGAATAAAACATTTAAAATGTATTGACAAGAGCATATATAGTGCAGATGCTAATATTAACTAGATTAATATCATTTATTAATTTTATTTAAAATATTTATATATCACATTCTCTACTAGTTCAGTATATGATGCATTCAATTGTCCACCAAAGCTAATGGCAAATGTTCCACTGAGTGTTGACATAAAGGGGTCCCTTAAAAGAGCCTCAAGGAAACCTTCTGTTTATGATATATGAGCAACTATCTACTCACCTTAATCTTGTTTTGTCTGTAGACTCATATCTGATTAAGAAATATCTAGTTGGGCAATGAATAGTGTTTTTGGCTATGGGAATTTCCTCGTATTGAGCAATACCTTGATTCAGACTTGGAGATAAATCTAATTAGAGTACAAGAATTGTAGAAGTTTGGAAAGGATTAGAATGGCATAAGGGCTATGAAACAGCAATTAATAAGATGCCAGCCCACTCACCTCTCATAAGAACAAAAAAGAAGCCATGTTAGATCAGGCCAATGACCCATTCAGTCCAACACTCTGTCACACGGTGGCCAAAAAAACCCAGGTGCCGTCAGGAGGTCCATCAGGACACTAGAAGAGTGCCTCTGGGAAGGAGGAAACAATCTTTTAACACTTCAAACAACGGAATGTATTTTAATCTATTTTTTAAAAGTGTCTTCAACTAGGCTACTAACAAGATTTAAAAATAAGCATAAAATAAACATCAGTATAAAAGACTCACCCAAGCTTGAGTTTTCTTTTTTTTGTTTTTTGTTTTTAAAAAACTGAACTCAGCAAGGGATGAAGCCAGGCTCTTGAAACATTAAAGAACCCCCAAGAACTGAAAATTTACAAGTTCTTGAATGCATAACAAACACTCAACAGAGGTAGTGGAAAGTACAATCAAGAAGTAGCCAACTTACAATGACTCCTCATGAAGTTTTCAAGGCAAGAGATGAACAGTGGAGCTTTGCCATTGCCCGTCTCTGCATAGTGCTCCTGGACCTGCTTGGTGGTCTCCCATCAAAGTACTAGCCAGGATTGACCCAGTTTAGCTTGCAAGATCTGACAAGATAGGGCAAGCCTTGCCAGGGTAAAAAATACACCCAATAGGAAGTGTTGAAGAATTGTTTTGACTTTTGATAATCTGTATAAGATAAAATTAGGAAGTCAAAATGACATTATTCTCCAATTATATTACAAATCAGTGACTCATGAGCATATTATTAATCAGTCCTGCAGGAAGGAATTTGATATCTTGCTTCTTAAGTTATTTTTAGAGATGCCACAAATTTCTTAGTGAACATGTTCAGCAGGCAAAGATGTACTGTGTTTACTGTCAAGATCATTCATCAGCCAGTCCTTGGATCTGTTTGCCTGAACAGCTTTGGAACAAGGTAATAGCTGTGGTGGTGGAATTACAGTTCTTCTATCGTGCAAGCTGATTTTGCATCTGTGCAGTGAAATAACTTCACCCCCATGGTTACAGGTAGTTAGATGAGGTAATTAAATGCTATGAGGAAGAGGGTACCACAACTCCTGTAAGATTATGCAAAAATGTACATGTGCAAAATAATATCAGCAATACCACAGACTTCAACAAGCACAAAACAATGAAACTTTTTAAAAATCAGAGTGTTTATTTAAAATATCTGACTGATTAATTTGTTCATTTATTTATGCAATTGTCTGCTGAGCCGAGAGCAGTGAGAATAGTGAGGAGAGCCAGTGGTGAGGAGGAGAAAATTTGGGATGTATGGGAATGTGCATGTGAAATGCTACTGTACTGTGTTTACAGTTGCCAATCTCCAACTGGGGACAGGGGATCCCCTGGTTTGAAGGCCCTGTTCCTTGGTTCAGGGTTATCACAAAGTGGGAGGGGGATGTCCACTGAGCATTCCATTATACCCTATGAAGATTGGTCCCAATTGGGTATAATAGAGAATCAATCCGTGGGTACCTGGGGCTCTGCGGGGGCTGTTTTCTGAGGTAGAAGCATCAAATTTTCAGTATATCCCTCCCCTCCAAGTTTCAAAAAGATTGGATCAGGGGGTCCAATTTTAAAAGCTTCCATTACTTCCAATGAAAGGAAGGCATTTAAAAGGAGCACAGTCTAGTGATATCCAATGTTATAAAGATTAAGAGGAGAATTAAGGTACTCTACGTTTAATTGTAACATAGGTGCTCATCTTTCGAGAATTGTTTTGTTGTTAAGATTGTATTTGAATTATTGAATATTGTTAAAATTAATAAAAATTTAAAGTTTAAAAAAAAAAAAAAGGAGCACAGTCCCTTTGAATGTGATGGTCAGAACTCCCTTTGGCATTCAATCGTGCTTGTCACAACTTTGCTCCTGGCTCCACCCCCAGAATCCCCAGGTATTTCCTGAGTCAGACCTGGCAACCTAACTGCCTTCTGAATACACAAAACATAACCCAATGAACTGGCTTGAAATGTTCATAAACAGTTAAATGTTCCATCAAAAAACAGCTCTATTTGCAACCAGTAAACAGAACGTGAGCCATGCTGGGTTGGGGGATCTACAGTTATTTTCTTAGAGTAATAAATATTTCCCCCCCACAGGAAGAACCTCAGGTGGAACCATAAAATTGGAATGCTGGAGAAGATCACCAAATCAAGACGCTTTTCCAAAGCAAAAGGCCCCATTCCAACACACAAATAATCTACATAGTATGATACTCGTATTTTCCAGCAAAGTTTTGACAAGAAAGTTCATTCTGTTGTGATTGTTTTGTTGTTTCTGTTAATATTACAAACTTTTATTTTCCTTTTGCTGCTAACTGTATTTAAAATGAACTTTTAAAAAAGGCTAGTTCCAGGGATGCAGAGAAGAGCTGATGCATAAATTAATGGTCACCTGCTAGATAACTATCCTAGCTAGCAACAAAAACTGGCCAAAATAGACTTGGCTACAATAGCTACAGCTATATGTTGATGATAAGTTGATATCTGTGCTTGGTACATATGACCTTTAAAGACAGAAATTGAATTCAGTTTTGTTTGTAACATTTAAGACTTTCAAACATGTCATAATGTAAACCATGAGAGCTAGCAACTCGCTTGTTTTAATGAAAGTTGGTTTTCAAGGCTGCAGCTGTTCAACAGTTGGACTGTACTTACTTTCCATCACTTGTTTATGAAATGTAATTTCATTCTCTGCAGACATCTTGCATAATCTTGGACAACCACTCAAACTTGCTATGCTTGCGTTCTTTTTTTTTTAAACCAAGCATAATCTTGCAAAATATCACTCAAACATTTCCTTTGGCACAATTCTACAGTGTGTGCCTTATATATTCCTACCATACCCAGCCACCACAGAATGAATTCTAGACAGGAAGAATGCTTTGATGCAGGGGAGACTACCTCACATCATGAGAACAGATATCCTCTGCTTGATCTGAATCAGTAAGGAAGACTTGGATACAAACATATAAGTAGCAGGAATGTTGGGGAAAATTGACCATATATTGCTGGAATTCTTGTGGAAAATGAAAGGTGAGAATGGGCAGACAATACTTTGAGCATCAGGAAAGATGATTTTAATATAGATAAATACTAGGCAGGATTCCATGATTAGATAATCTATAGAAAAGAATGAAAGGTGGGTGGGACTTCCTGAAGAAGGCATGACTAAAGATACAATTGCAAACAATTCCGGTGACAAAGAAAAACAGGATACATCAAGGGAAACCCATGTGGTTGCACAAAAAACTAAGTGATGAGTTGAAAATTGAAAAGAACATATATTGGAAATGGAAGGTGGGATACTCCACTGAGGACATCTACAAATGAGAAGCTGTAGAAACAAAATCAGGAAAACTCAACGTGAGCTGGAGCTGGGAAAAGATGCTAAAAATAAAACAATTTTTTTTCCAGGTATGTTCAAAGAAAGAGGAAGTGGACGGAAACAGTGAAGATGGTAAAATGTTAATTGGTAATTAAGATATATAGTGGTAGTGATCAAATCTAATTTTGTTTCCATCATCTCCCAAAAAGTGAACTGTGTACAACTTTGCAAAATCAATGAGAATGATGAGTGAATAGGGTTGCAACTCAATATTAATAAGAAATCAGCTGGGGAATACCTGGAATTATAGAATCAGTTCAAGTCTTCGGGGTGGCATGGATTACACTTTCAGGTACTAAAGAACTCCCAGAAATTCCATTTATCATTTTTGAGAAATTCTGGAGGACCAGGTATCACTAGACTGAAAAAGGCAGGTCTACACTATGGATGTGCAAAAAAAATAATAATAATTCGGTAGTACACGGATTCGGAAGTATATGGGGGGGGGGGGAATACAGAATCCCGTATATTTCTGAATTCGGTAGTCGGAATAGCCGCATATACGGTAGATGCGCGGCTATTTCCGAATATACGGCCCCATTATACCCTATGGGCCATTGAAATCAATGGCAAATAGGGTATATTTGAAGCCACCTGGAGGAGAGGGGGTTTGAAGGAGAGCCCCCAAATTTGCAGGGGACCTGCAGGGGACTCTCCCCTACAACCCCCCCAAGTCCCAAAAAGATTGGGCCAGGTTGTCCAATTTCTGGGGCACCCAAAGCCAAACCTAACTTCACACCAGAGAATCTCTATAGGACCCAAATGCACTATATACATCTATCTACTCTATGAACCCTGCCACACAAAACACAATCTGCTCAAGGTCTGCTCTGCAGACCTGGCTGCAGCAAACCCAGATGCCAGCTCTCCAGCCCTGCCCCAAAAAACGCGGGGAGAGCTGGCCAAGCACAACAAGCATGCTGGCTCTGGGTCTCTCACCCAGGTGCCAGCTTCCCTGCCACAGAACACACAATCTACAGATGCCAGCTCTCCAGCCCTGCCTCAAAGAACGTGGGGAGAGCTGGCCAAGCACAACAAGCATTCTGGCTCTGGGTCTCTCACCCAGGTGCCAGCTTCCCTGCCACAGAATACACAATCTACAGATGCCAGCTCTCCAGCCCTGCCCCAAACAACATGGGGAGAGCTGGCCAAGCACAACAGGCATGCTGGTTCTGTGTCTCTCACCCAGGTGCCTGCTTCCCCCCCAAAAAAAACCAGAACCAGAAAAAGGGACAACAGGAGAAGGCCAAGAAACTCAACTGTTTAAAAGTGGCCTTTTCACCAATAAGAAACCTCAGGCCAAGTCAGTCAACAACACCCCCCCCCCGCCCCCGCTAAAACCAGAAGCAGGAAAAGGGAGACAACAGGACGGGAGGATGCAAAACCTGCAGCAATAGAGAATAGATCCAAACAGAAGGCCGACACAAACTCAACTGTTAAAAAAGTGGCCTTTTAAACAATGAAAATAAGGCCAAACAGCACCCCTCCCCCAAGAACCAGAAGAGAAAAGGAACAACAGCAGCACAACACAGCAGCAACAAATCAAACACAGAATCCTTTTAAAACAGTAAAAAACTTAACTTTTAACAATACAGGAACTTTACCAACCCCTCCCCCCCCAAAAAAAACCCCCTTCACCCTAACCCCAAGAAATCCAAGCCACCCAAATCCGGAAAAGTAAAAGGACACTGCACTTTTAAAAGTCCTCTCACTAAAGTAAGATATGGGCAAATTAGCAAAAAAAAAAAAAACCCACCCCAGGCCTCCTCCCCCAGCAGAACCCCATAACCCTAACCTCAAATAAGCTACCCACCACCCAAATCTGGATAAGTAAAGGAACTCTGAGTCTTAAAAAGTCCTTTTACCAACTAAAATAAAAGCAAGAACCCCAAGACTGTCTAACCTTAGACGTCTTCTCTACTCCAGGCAAGTCTGGTAAGGCTGAGAGAGAGCAGCAGCAGCTGAGGCCAAGGGCCAGCACAGCACAATCTGTCTCTCACACCAACACAGCAGCAATGGAGGAGTCCAGCCAGGCAGACTCCTTAAAAAGGTTGTCTGGCCCTAAAGAGAGCAGTTTCAAAAAATAGCACTGCTCTGTGATTGGCCAGACAACAGTGCTTACTTGGATACCCAAGTAAGCAAAAGATCAAAAGAACAACAACGTTGCTGATGGCTGGGGGATCAGCTACACAACAGCCTTGCAAAGTATGCATTTGCAATGCATTTTGCAAATGCATGCTTTGGATTGGCCGCTGGGGCTCCTTTTCCCCCTTCCCCCCCTCCCTGATCCCAGGGAGGCTATGGAAGAGGCAGGAAAAGGCTACCAAAGGCAGGAAAGGAGGCAAGCAGCTCCCCTGAGGCTGCAGAAGCCCCTTTCCCGCCTTTCCATTGACTTCCGTATACTGCCATACTCGGCTCCCGCATAAAGGACCCCAATTGGATTCGGCTGTATGCTATTCCGTATACAGCCGAATCAGGGGTGATTCGGCGGTTGATTCGGTTCGGCCGAACCGAATAAACACCCCTAGTCTACACTAGGCCAGAAATTAGTGGTAACCACTTTCCTTCTTTACCCTTAAGTCTTCAAAATGTGGCTTCTGATTTTGATACCAGGTAATGTACTAGCAGATTAATTACTGTCTGTAAACATATTGAAAGCAGTGTAGTGTAGTGATTAGTATAAACCTGCATGGATTTGTTCAGAATAAATTCTACCAGACTAACAGTACAATCCTAAACAAGTTATACCCTTTTAAACCCATTGAAGTAAAAGGTGTAACTCTGCTTAGAACTGCACTGTAAGCTTATCACATTTTTATCAAGTTACTAGCTTAGTGGGTCATGGACTGCTTCAGCAAAGCATTTGGCAAAGACTCCTGTGATATTTTTATTAGCAAACTACTTAAATGTGAGCTAGATGACAATACTGTCATGTTGGATTCACAGCAGGTTGAAGAACCATGCTCTAAGACAGGGGTGGTCAACGGTAGCTCTCCAGATGTTTTTTTCCTACAATTCCCATCAGCCCCAGCCATTGGCCAAGCTGGCTGGGGCTGATGGGAATTGTAGGCAAAAAACATCTGGAGAGCTACCGTTGACCACCCCTGCTCTAAGAGTGTATCAATAGCAGTTCATCAGTCTGGAAGTGGGATGCTGCAGGCCTTTGTTCTGTGGGTGGGAGTGGCATTCATCAACATTTTTGCCAGTTACTTGGATGAAAAAGTGGCAGGAATCCTTATCACCTTTGTAGATGACACAAAACTGGTTGCGACAGCTTACACCTTAGAAGACAGAAATAAAATTCAAAATCACTTTGGTAGGTTAAAAAGCTCAATGGAAGTGAACAAAAATGAATTCATCCAAGACAACTGCAAAGTTCTCTGCTTAGGGGGAAAAAAACAATCAAATGTACACAAATGGGATGGAGGACATCTGGTTGCACCAAACCAGGTGTCCTTCATCCCATACCTTTACATTTGATGATAAAAAGAATCTCGGAGTTGCACTTTATGATAACCTGAACAACAATTGGCATTTGATGTGGCTGCAAAAGAAAGGCTAACACAATTTTAGACTGCATAGTATCCAAGCCGCAAGAAGTAACCCATACAATCTCAGACTTCATCTGGAGTACTTGCCCAGTCCTGGGTGCTACACTTTAGAAAGATGTAGATAAACTGGTTCAGAAGAAGACAACAACTATGGTCTGAAAAAGAAGTCCTGTAAGGAATGGGTGAAGCCACTGAGTATGCTTCATCTGCAGAAGAATGAGCAGGGACATGATTGTACTCTTCAAACACATGAAGTGCTGCCAACTAGTAGAGGGTAAAGACTTGTTCTCTGTTCCTGCAGAGGACAAATCTTAGGTCTAATGGACTTAAGTTACAGGAGGGTAGATTTCATTTGAGCACTAGAAGAAACTTCTAGTTTCTTATCAAATGCAAATTGAACAACAACCAAAAAAAGGCCTATATCACTATATTTTTATATACTGGGTAAAGATCTTACCACTGTGGGGCAAAGCCTAAAAATTTCTAGATTAGACTTCTGCAATATACTCTATGCAATATACTCTTGAAGGCTACCTGGAAGCTACAGTTGGTACAGAATGCTGTGGGCAGAAAGTTGACTGGAGACAGTCATAGGGACCATATTATTCCAGTCTTTTTCCATCTACACTTACTTCCAATTTGCTTACAGTTCTAATTCAAGATGTTGGTATTGACCTTTAAAGCCCTACTCAGCAACTCCATCTTCAGAGGCTCAGCTTTTGTTGCCCCCACCAATAAATATCATTGTGTAATCCTCCCTGAACCCAAGTGAGAAAGACAGACTATAAATAATGTAAATAAATCTGGAAATGCCATTATTGTCCACCTTTATGCTTTTCTCATTCACTGTGTGTTTAGAACAACAACAATTCTTTACCACCTCTTTGCAAAGTATCCAGTTCAATGAATTCCAGACTCATTTATTTATTTATGTTGATTTATATTCCACCCTTCCCAATAGTGGGCTCAGGGCAGATTACATCACATAAAATACATGAGTTAAAACACAGATGCATCGTAGGTGGAACAATTTGGGAAAGCTAGACCATAAACAATGATAACGGTCACTAATATCTCCACTATTTTAAAATGTCACCACAGATTGCCACGTATGGTTTAGCCACTCTTTTCCTTTTTGGCAATTATAATGCTACTTTTTAATGAACTGGGAGAAAACTGCTTGGCTGAAATATTTGCTTTTGATCCTGCCAGAATTTTTGCTATTTTCCTAACATAACCCAAGTATATAAAGTCCTTATACTCCCATCTGCTGTTTACAAGGCATATTACATCCAAACAGTGCAACAAAAAGAGGCTAGCTATACTGTTTTGTTATGCATAAGCTTGTCAATTCCCTCTTATGAAAGTGAAATGAATTGACACTTGATACACAACTGAACTAAAACTTTACATATGTCATTCATACTTAAGATGTCATGTTTTTATTTTTAAAGGACCAGTTCAAGACGTATAGTTTGCTCACATTAGAAAGGCATTATAAACTTCTTGCAAATTCCAGAGAGGCATCCATATTACTCTGTGTGGCAAAAACAAAACATCATGACATCTTAAGGACTAACACATTTGCTCTGGTTTAAACTTGCATGAATTAGCACCCCTTTTGTCAAATGCATGAAATAGTATCCTTTGTTGACAAACAGATACAGAGGAGGGAAAACCTAGATGCAAGAGGTCTAGTACCACTGGATATTTTTATGCAAAGCACAAATGCATATAAAAATAATAGCCAATGCCAGTATCATCGGTGGGGGTGGGGGAGAGATCATGCCAAGGCTCACCCTGCTGTGCAATAATTGTGTTTCTTTTCTAATGTCACAAACTTCACATCTCATGCAGTAAAAGGGAGAATGGCAGGTTTATTGCTTTAAGTCAGGGGTGTCAAAAGTCTGGCCTGCAGGCCAAAAGCCCAGGGCTTTAATCAGGGCGTTGGGGCTCTTTTCTCCTCCCTCCTGTCCTTACCCTTTGAATCTTGATGGCTGCTGAGATTCCCAGCTCCTTCTGACTTGTCTTTGCCAACTACAGCAGGAAGCAAAGCTCAAAGAAAATGCAGAGTGGGTCCAGACTATAGACCATCTGGGTACAGAGACCTTAATCGGAAATCCATTCCATGTTTTCCTTGCAACTTTGTCTGTGCTGCAGTGTTCCTATGGCCAGATGAAGATGTTGCTTCCTTGAGTTGTGCCCATGCAAATAAATGGTTGATGCTTTGAGCTGGCTTGTCTCTTCTGAATGGACCTGAGAACTTGTGCCTAGTGAGGACTCTAACCTGTGAACCCACAGCCAAAGTTTAAAAAATAATATCTTTAATTGTGTTTGTCTGTGTCCTTTATAAAGTTTACATGTCTGCTTACCTAGCATTACATTTTATGACACGCATGGCCCAGCCCCATAAAGTCCCACTTAAGTCAGATCCATTCCTCATAACAAATGACTCTGACACCCCTGCTTTAAGTGATAGATGCTTATCTCTCTCCCATGTGCTAAGGGGCAATTTTCCCACTCTATTTACGCACAATTGACACATACTACTTAACAGCAAATCAGTGGAAATTAAGAAAAAAAATTGTTTGGAATTTCTGCATGCCACAGATACAACAGAAAAGGATTTTGCAAGCATTGTACTGGATAGGGTGACAAAAAACATGGATTCTTGGTGTCTAATATTTGTGGCCAATGCCATGATAATGGTACTGAAGGAGTGCAAGTCTAGACAAAATTCTGGTAAGTTCTTTATACTGTTCTTGGGACATACTGCAGACAGTTTTGTCTAGCTGACGGAATTTTTTGAAATATCACATTTAATCATTCTTTTCTGGAGCAATAACATACTGGGGAGTGGCTGTGATGCACCTGTTTTATGCAAAGGACTGTAGCTACACGGGGGCCTGTCCCTGACTTCCTAGCAGGAGGCCCCAACTCCCCCCGCCCCCCAATATTGCCCAAGCATGGCTTGGGAAGGCAGCCCCTTCAGCTGACTGGCTCCAGAGCTTGCACAGAACGCAGTGAGGGAGGAGGAGGCAGGATGGGCTGCAGGTGGTGGAGGAGGAGGAAAGATCAGTCTGGGCTGCACCAGATGCACAGGTGGGAGTGAGCCGGCCAGCTTCTTTGAGCACTGGAGCAGGAAAGAGGGGAGAAAGTTGCAGCAAAAGGGGTTTCTTTGTTTTTTGTTTTGGTCTTTTTTTCTCCCTGTTCAGAGGCCTGGGGGGGAGGGGAAGTTGGTAAGGAAGCTCTGCAGAAGTCAGACAGACAGAGCATCAGCGCACAGCTCCCCAGCAAGAATTAAATTAATTAAAGTGCCCCCCAAGAAATTTAAATGCCCCCCAACATTTGAAATCCTGGCTATGGGCCTGCTTATGCAGATTGTCTACCACCCTCCATAATCACTCTCTGAAAGGTTCAATGTTACAGGTAGGTCAGGCAGTCACTACCCATCTTGCAGCCATAATGAGTCCTCTCTCTCACTCACAGAAACACTGCCAGCTCAGCCCCCTTTAATAATTGTCCCTCACTCAGACACTGCACAGAACTGCTGGGGTTGAGGACTCAAGCACTATTTGATTCACATGCTGCCACCATTTATTAATATCCTGACCTAAAATATATAATGACAAAGATCTACTGCTTGTCGAAGTGTGGCAGCAAGCTATTAGAAGTCAAAATGTCTTTTACCGCCTGGAAAGCGGTGGCTTGCCGATGACCCCAAACCCACAGTCTGTGTCCAGCAGTCTGTATAAGGGCTCTGCTACCGTTGCCTTGTGAGGAAGGAAGGCATGGTAGAAACTGAGAATTCCCAAGAACGATTGTAACTCAGCCTTGCTGGTGGGAGCCGGCGCATCACAAATGGCCTTTATTTTGTCCTGGGCCAGATGAATGCTGCTCGTGTCCACTGCATACCCCAAAAAATCTATGGTGGGCACCCCCAATACATTTTTCCCGTTTTACCTTTAACCCTGCTCCCTCGAAACGCTGTAACACCATTCGAAGGCAGTCGCCGAATTCGTCTTCGGTGGCTGCCGCAATCAGCACATCGTCGAAGAATGGCTGGACCCCGGGGATGCCTTTAAGAAGGGAGTCCATTAAGTTCTGAAACAGTCCTGGAGCCACAGTGACCCCGAACTGCAAGCGTCTAACTCTGAAGCCCCTGTGGTGCGTTACGATAGTTTGCGCTTCTGCTGTGGCTGCGTCCACAGAGAGCTGTCGGTACTCTTGTGTCAAATCCATTTTCCCAAAGATTTTTGCTCCCGCTAAGGATGCTAACACGTGGCTCACCACCAAAACGGGGTATGCATGGCCTTGCAACACCTTATTTATCGTGCATTTTTAGTCAATGCAGATGCGTATGCTGCCACTGGGTTTGATCAGGGTTACTGTGGGAGTCTCCCACTTTAGCGACTGGTTCCAGAACCCCTTGGGCCACGAGGTGGTCAAGCTCCTCCTCAATCTTGGGCCTGAGAGCTAGTTGCACCCGCCTGGCCTTCAGCCGTATGGGCTGCACGCTGGGGTCTAGTTCTAAGGCTATGGGGGCCCCGGTGTATGTCCCCAGAGTTCTGACAAAAACCACGGGGAACTCTTCGCACACCCTTTGAAAATCCCTTTGGACAGGGGTGTAATGGATCCCCGTCACTTGGATGCCCAGTGCCTGGAACCAGGACTGACCTAGAAGGCTGCACAGATCACCCTCCACTATGATGAGGGAGAGCTCGCCCTTGAACTTTCCGTACCTAACGTGGACCAGGCCCACTCCCGGACTACAACCTCCCGCTTTTGAAAGTCCCGGACAATGAATAATAATAATAATAATAATAATAATAATAATAATAATAATAATAATAATAATATTTTAATTTATATCCCGCCCTCCCCACCGAAGCAGGCTCAGGGCGGCTTACATGGCATAAAATGAAGACATTACAATAATACAATAATAAAATACACTAATTACATAACAATTCTATTTCTCAATTAAAATATACTATTATATTAAAACCATCAATTAAAACTATCAAATTTAAAACCAACAAATTACTTGCATGCTACAATCTTGATGTTATTCATCATGACTCAGTTTTACATGATGACGGTAAAATAATTCCACATTAAGAAAAAGCCAGCTGGAAGAGGGTGGTTTTAACTGAGCCCCACCCCACCCCCGGGGCACATCTCCCTGAACTTGCGGGCCGAAATGACCGTCTGGCCCACCCCAGAGTCTACCTCCATAGCACCAGGATACTGGAAAACTATATCATAACATTACAGTGTGTTTCAAAACTCAGGAAAGAAATACAAATATGAGACTAAGTATATTGCACAGTTATTGCTGTTACCTTGGCATTCCCTTCCACAGAATGGACAAATGTCTGCTGGAATCTTAAAAATCAGAAGATGAAGACAAACTTCATTCCATTTCCAATATCTGCAGTTTCTTGCATCTTGCACTTCTGACAGGGTGTCCAGACCTTTTACTCCTTCCTATGCCAGCTTGAGTAACATAGCTGGCTTATCATGAAATTGGGTTCGAGTTCCCATGTGTATTGCTTTGCACCTTTCCTCCCATCAAATCAAGGTGCACATAATAAAACATTTATAACCCAACCCAGGATATCCAAATAGTCATCTTCTGTGCCTGGTCAATGGGCAAATGGTCAAGTTCATTCTACCTATTTGTCACCATAAAGGAAACTCATCACCTTTGAGCCTGAAATCTGAGTTTATTGCTTTAGTTTCCAAGAATGAATGCTTTTTCTGAGATCAGGGCCTCTCTGTTGGCAGACTAAATAACACAACAGAGATGCACAACTTGATTAAAGTGTAGATAAAGCTTTATTCAGGAACTAATATATTAGATAGTAAAAAAAAAAAAGAGGCGGAGGCAGGGTCCTAGCTACATCACCGCAAATAAAGTAAGTACAAAACAATAAAACCTATTAAAACATCAACTTGGCAAGCCAATCTGAAAGATCCTTCTGTCTTCTTTGTACACCAGACACCGCCTATTCCAACACCCCTTCTCAAGGTCTAATGTACAAAGCCCACAATATTTATCTTCTTAACTTTCAAATTTATTCAGAAAAAGGCTTGGTGTGTCTGCAATCATTCTTCTGTTATAACACAACAAACCCTTCTTGCTTATTTCTTCAGATCCATGTGTTTAGTTCTTGAGTTGGTCTTCTCCATCTGTGCAAGTTTTGTGCATCATTGGTTGCCTTAAAAGAGTTGTACTGGTTTGGGTTCCTGTATCACAAAGTCTTGCATTAGTTAAAGTATTCATTTGACTTCTTTGCATGTTCCTGATGTACATACATATTCAGCTTCAGCTGGGGATACAGTTACAGTTTCTTGCTTCCTGTTGCTCTGGCTGACTCCTCCTCTGCACAGAAGAATACATGTCCACCTGTTGACTTTCTGTCTGTAATATCTTCTTCCCATTCGGCATCCATGTATCTCACTAGTCTAGGATTGTCACTTCTTGTTAACTTTAATTTCAGATGCGCAGTCTTATGCAGTTCTTTGCAAGTCTTTTGACTGCATTCCAGTCCCTTTCGCTCAGTGATTCTGTCTTTCTGCATAACATGTCTGCAGCTACTGTGATGTCAGGATGTGTCAATATATACTTATGATCAGCAGTTTTTCAATTGTTTCTCTGTATTGCTTGTTGTCAGCCATAAGTTTACTATTTCCTTGCTGGATCAGGTAGTTTGTTTCCATAGGACTGCTTGCTGGTTTTGCTCCTTTCATGTTAATGGAGTCTAGAAATTCTAGGATTTTCTGGTTCAAGTTGAGAATATAGTTTCCATCTTCCTCTCATCCTGTTTGTATTCCAAAATAGTGATTGATGTTTCCTAACTGTTTCAGTTCTACTTCTTGATTCAGATGCTGAAATATTTCATCACGGTTCTCCTTGACTTAGTAGCATAAAATAAGGACATCCCATTAGTCAGAATATAAGTTCACTTGTTGCTTCTATATTTTGACTATAGGCAAGACTGTCTTGCCTTGCTCAAATCCTTCCTTGGTTAGCATTTGAAAGAGTTTCTCATTTCAACAACTTGCAGCCCATAGAAGCTCTTTTAAGTTTACACACTAGCTGCTTATCTTGGCAGAGCTCAGATTCTGGAGGCTATTCCATGTAAACATCTTCCTTTACTTTCTTTACATGCAGATGCTCTGCATACATTTTCCTTGCTGCTGCTTTTCTCAAGAGCATTCTTATTGAAATATGTCTCACCTGCTAAGGTTTCCTTGTAGTCTTGTCCGTACTTCTGAAAGTATCCTAACTTGGCTATCATTGTATTTTCTCTTCTGCATCATGATGGTCCACTTACACCCTACTGCCTTCTTCCTTGGTGGTAGTTCTGTTTGGTTTGTCCATGTTTGGTTTTTGATCAGAGATTCAATCTCTTCTGCAGCTTTTCTCTATTTTTCTGCTTTTTTAAACAGGCATTCTTGATATGTCTTTCCATGTGGAAAGCTCAGATTAAGGCTCTTTTCACATTACTGTTCTAAACCAGATGTTATTTGTTGTTGGCCAAGTTTTGAGTAAAGTGATTCAGGGATGGGGGTTTCATACAGTGATTTTTTTCCATTAGGGAGCCGTCTCTGAGGCACCAAGTCATTTCAAAGAGCATTGCTTTTTTCCCCACCCTATATTGCCACCTGCGCAATCTCCCTTCCTTGGATTTTTAAAAAAATATTCTAAAATGAGCTTTACAGTGCTCTAGCACTACAGGGATACTATTGAGATGCCTGGACTCCATTGAGATACACTGAGATTCAGTGAGATCTATGCTGTTGTCACCTTGAAATAAGAGGAGGAAGAAGCTTATTGGGCAGGGGGTGCTCAGGGCATCAGTGATTGGTGTGACATATGTTGCTAACCTAAGAAGGTGTCTGTCACAAACATTCTGATGTTCACCCATTAATGCCCACATATGATTGGCTGGTAAGTGACTTGTTGTCAAGTATCAGATAGTAGATATATATATCTCAGGGAGGCAAACTTCTTCTCTTTGAGGGTTGAAGTTGGCAAGTGGCTTGTTTGAATATTTGTGAGGCTGTTGATCTTTCAGTCATGGTTTCCAATCTCTACTGCGGTTCAGCTTCTGCTGGAGGTGCTGCTGCTGTTGCACAGTTATCTTTATGGAGTGCTTCTGCACAAACGTTGTTGGTCTGTGAAGAGATCTAGGATGCATTTGGAGAGTGGTGCATCTTCCAAGTACTGTCAGAAGGCATCTTTGAGAGTACAGGTACCACTCATAGTAGTCCATACAGTCCTTCATTGCTGGTGTATCAAACAATTTTCCCCATGGCCTGTTTGTGGGTCAAACAACTTTGCAAGATGGTGGATCCTTTTTCACACTTCACATAGCTTTATCAACCTCAGATACATATTCTTTGTCACCCAGGGTGAGGTCAGACGTTACACTAAAAGCAGATGCATCACGCTCCAATTTGAACCACCCAATTTTGTACTGGCACATTTCTGATCAGACAGCTCCCAAAAGAGAGCGGTCCCGCACTGGTCCCGTATTTGAATGATCAGGCATTGCAGACCTGTATCGCTTCTTCCTTGTGCTTGAAATAACAAGTTCCGGAAAACCTGGAGCGGAGAGAGAAGCAAACACGCGCACACACTTGGAGGGGGGGGGGGGAATGAAGAGATCCTGATTGCCTCTTTCCCAAGGAATCATTAGTTGGATTGCACATTGCACCCTCAGCTAAAAGCAGCATCCCCAGTTCCCTTTTTCTTCCCCCCCTCCCAACACGCGCACACACATGCACTCACCTCCCGCTGGGGGGGGGTTGCAATCTCTTTGTTGATATGGTTGTTCTAGTTAAAACAATTTTATTTGGTAACATATGGTAACAAATTATATTTTTTGCATCATTAATAACTTCTTTTATCTATCCCATATATTACTTTCTACCCACCCCTCCCCAGTGTTATTTACTTAAATTACTAATCTTTAAAGGTACCTTTAACTAATAAAAACAAAAATTAATATTCTTCTTTTGTCTAAGACTTAATCATTATCAAAAATTGTCCAATGTCCTTTTATTTTCCACTCTTTTTCTACATATCTTCTGAACTTTTTCCACGCCATCTTAAAAACTTCTAAATCATAGTCTCTTAAGATTCTTGTTAATTTGTCCATTTCACTCCATGTCATAACTTTTACAATCCAATCCCATTTCTCTGGTATTTTTTCTTGCTTCCACAACTGCGCATATAATGTCCTAGCAGCTGAAAGAAAGTACCAAATTATAGTTCTATCTTCTTTTGGAAATTTTTCCATTTGTAATCTCAACAGAAAAGTCTCTGTGACTTTGTTAAATTCATATCCCAAGATCCTAAAAATTTCTTGTTGAATCATCTGCCAGTACTTTTTTGTTCTTTCACAAGTCCACCACATATGGTAGTAAGAACCTTCATGTTTTTTATATTTCCAACATCTGTCTGCCATCTTATTATTCATCTTTGCCAATTTCTTAGGAGTCATAGACCATCTATACATCATTTTAAAACAGTTCTCTTTAATACTATGACACGTCGAAAGCTTCATAGAGTTCTTCCACAAATATTCCCAAGTTTTCATCTGTATTTCTTTATTTACATTAATTGCCCACTTCATCATTTGAGATTTCACTACTTCATCTTCCATAAATTATTTAAAAGTAATTTATATAATTTTGAAATTAATTTTTCGTTGTCTCCAAGCAGAACTTTTTCCATTTCTGTTTGCTCTTTTCTTATTCCAGTTTTAATGTCATTCTCCACCAAGCTCTTTATTTGTTGCATTTGAAACCAATCATATTTATTATTCAGCTCTTCAGCAGTTTTCAATTTTATTTTGCCACTTTGTATTTTTAATAGTTGATTATATGACAACCGTCTCAGCTGTTATTTTTATCACTTTGGCTGGCACTATCCACAACGGTTTTCTCTCATCTCCATATTTCTTATATTTCATCCATGTATTTAGCAAGCTGTTTCTTATATAATGGTGAGAGAAAAAGCCGTCTATCTTCCCCCCACCCATAATACATATAAGCGTGCCAGCCAAATTTATTTATTTCCATGACCTTCCAACGCTAAGAGTTTTTTGTTTAACAGCATTATCCATTCTTTTATCTATACTAAGCAAACTGCTTCATGATATAATTTTAAGTCTGGTAAGTGAAATCCGCCTCTCTCTTTTGCATCTGTTAAAATTTTCATTTTAATTCTTGGTTTCTACCCCGCCCACACAAACTCTGAAATTTTTCTTTGCCATCTATTAAATTGTTTACTGTCTTTCACAATCGGAATAGTTTGAAACAATACATTATTCTTGGTAGAATATTCATTTTGATTGTGGCTATTCTACCCAACAGTGACAAATTAAGTTTATTCCACTTTAACATATCTTCATCCATTTTACGCCATAGCTTCTCATAATTATTTTTGAACTAATCAATATTCTTCATTGTTATCTCCACACCCAAATATTTTCCTTGGAGGTAACTTCACAGCCCGTTAGTCTCTGCAATTCTTGTTGCTTATTTATTTGCATATTTTTACATAGAAGTTTTGATTTTTCTTTATTAATACAAAGTCCCGACAACTCCCCATATTCTTGTATTTTGGCTAACAACAAAGGTGTGACTTGTATGGGGTTTTCATTTATAAACATTACATCATCTGCAAATGCTCTGTATTTATAAATAATTCCTTTTACTTTTAATCCTTCTATTTCTTTATCTTCTTGAATCTGCATCAGTAATATTTCAAGAGTCATTATAAACAACAGTGGGGAAAGTGGACAACCTTGTCTTGTACCTTTACTAATTATCATGTCTTCTGTAAGATCGGCATTTATACATAGCCTTGCACATTGTTCAGTATATATTGCTTTTATCATTCTTATAAAGCTTTCTCCCAGCTCCATTTTCTCCATTACTGCAAACATAAAATCCCCATTTAAATTGTCAAATGCTTTCTCTGCGTCCGCAAAGAGTAATGCTACTTCCTTTTCTGGATGTCTTTCATAATATTCTACAATATTTACAACAATTCAGATATTGTCTCTTATTTGCCTTTTGGGAAGAAACCCCACTTAAAATTTATCAAATATTGTTTAAACTGTTCTGCCAAGATTCTTGTATATATTTTATAGTCATTATTTAATAATGAAATTGGTCTATAATTTTTTACATTCGTAACATCTCTATCTTCCTTTGGAATCAACGGAATAACAGCTTCCTTCCACGTATTTGGTATTTTTGTTCTTATCATATTAATCAATTTCTGAAGTTTCGGGATTAACTCCTCTTTGAGGGTTTTAAAAAATTTAGCTGTATATCCATCTGGCCCAGGTGCTTTTCCATTTTTCATCACATTAATTGCTGCTTCAATTTTTATTTTTTCAATTGGATCGTTCAAAACTTTTTGCATATTTTCTGCTAAGAGTTCTATTTTTATCTTTTGTAAGTACTCATCCATCTTTTCTTTCCTTATTTCCTTTTATTTCCTTATTTCCTTTAAATAACTTGGCATAATGCTTAAAGAATTCTCTTTTTATTCCTTCTTGATCTACCACCTCTCTTCCATCCACCACAATTTTATTAATAATTTTACTTTCTCTCTTTTTCTTCAGTTGCCAGGCCAAATATTTTCCGGGTTTGTTTGCTCCCTCAAAAGATTTCTGCTGCAATCTTTTCAGATTCCATTCCAGTTCTTTATTTAACAAATGTCTCATTTGCATTTGTAATATTGTAATCTCCCTTATAATTTTCTTTTTCCCTGGCCTTTTTCTCAGTTTCCCTTCTTTTTTCTTTATTTCATTTTGAATGTCCAACATCTGTTTTTCTTTTGCCCTCTTATCTTTGTTATTCAATGTAATCAATATTCCTCTCATTACTGCTTTATAAGCATCCCAGACCGTCTGAAATTCTATATCCTCTTTATCATTTATTTGGAAGAAAGCTTTAGTTTCATTTTCTAGAGATGTCACTATTTCTTTATTCTGTAGTAAATCTTCATTCAATCTCCATCTTCTCAACTTTTTAGACAATTTTGTAATCCACATTATTGGGTTATGGTCAGCCCCAATTTTAGGGAAAATCTCTATTTTCTTTGTTATAAGGCCTAAGTCTTTAGTGCCCCACAACATGTCAATTCTGGAAAAAGTTTTATGTCTTGCTGAAAAAAAGGTATAGTCCCACACTTCAGGATTAAATTTCCTCCATATATCCTCCAAATTTTCTTGTTTAACCAATTCAAAAAAAGACTTTGGCAATTTTCCTTCCTTATTTTTTTTTTTTTACCCCCAGACCTATCCAGTGTGTTTTTAATTGTTCCATTAAAGTCCCCCATTATCAAAATTTGGTCATAAGTCAGTTCATCAAATTGTTGTATAATGTCTTTTTAAAAAGCATCCTTTGCCATTTGGTGCATACAGTCCCAATAACAACTTTTTTTTTGCATTTAATATTATTTCTACCCTACAAATCTTCCATCTTTATCTTTAAACACTAATTTCGGCTCCAATTCTTATTTAATATAGAAAATCACTCCCCTTTTCTTCTGTTCAGCCAATGAATAAAATTCTAGTCCCAATTGTTTATTCCATAAAAATTTGTAATCCTTTTGTTTGATATGCACTTCTCGTAAACAAACTATATTACAATTTTGCTTTTTAATCCAATGTAATGTTGCCTTTCTTTTTTTGTGGTGAATTTAGTCCATTTACATTCCAAGATAATAATTTGTAATCCATCATGGTGCAAATTCTTTGTATTCTTCATAAAACCTACGCAGTTCCTGTGTGCTTGTAATTGTAATCTTTTTCCTTGCAGCTCAAAACTCAGACCTTCAGGTATTATCCATCTATACCTCATTTCATTGTCACGTTGTTTTTTTGTCAATTTTTTGTATGCTTTTCTGTCATTTATCACTTGTCTTGGCAATTCTTTCATGATTCTTACTCTGCTGCCTCCCACTATCAATGTATTTTCAAAATTTTTATTCAAGATTTTTCCCACCATTTATTTTGTCATATAACTTATAACCACATCTCTTGGTAGATTATTTTTCTTGGCATAATAATAATAAGAATAATAATAATACATTTTATTTATATCCCGCCCTCCCCGCCGAAGCAGGCTCAGGGCGGCTAACAAGACATGGTGTGTACCATGATTATTATACAATTCATATAAGATACAGTTAAAAATACAGTTAAAACAGTTAAAATTTTAAAAACCACAATAAATTAAAGGTGCTACATTCAGTGGGATGTATATCCAGACGGCTAGATGTCACTTTCAGGGTTCCTTATAGGCTTGTTGAAAGAGGGTAGTTTAGCAAGCCCTGTGGAACTGGTTAAAGTCCCGCAGGGCTCGCACTTCCTCCGGTAGCTGATTCCACCAGTGGCGAGCCATTATTGAGAAGGCCTGCTCCCTCGTTACTTTCAGTTTGACCTCCTTTGGTCCAGGGATTTTTAGAAGACTTTGGGAGCTGGATCTCAGTGCTCTCTGGGGAACATATGGAGAGAGGCGGTCCCTAAGGTAGGCAGGTTCTCGGCCATATAGGGCTTTAAAAGTAATAACCAGCACCTTGTAGCGAACTCGGAATACAATTGGAAGCCAGTGCAGCTCCCTCAGCCCAGGCCGCACGTGTTCCCACCGAGGTAGTCCCGCTAGCAGCCTGGCCGCCGCAATTTCCGAGTTCGGCACAAGGGCAGCCCCATGTAGAGGGCATATAGTGAGTTCACTCTATACATATAGTCATACATGCTTCTAGTTCACCAAAACCGCAAGTAGACAAAACAAAAAATTCCTTTCCACTTTTTAGCACAGTCCTTTAAATTTACAAAATTCAAATTTTGCCCCTTCTCCCCTTCTTCTTTCAAGCTTTCTGAATCTCTATTTCCCACCTTCTGATTTTATTTTGCTTAACTTTAAATAGTCCCAGAATGAAGATAGTCATCAGTACCTTTTTCTGCAGTTATCCAGATCCAACACCGGTCTTGTATAGCTTTAGATGTTTAGCAGTCTCAAAGGTTAGGATTCTGTCGGGCTTATGTCAAATAAATGACTCTGGAAACGTCTGCAGATGATGAATATGCAACTCGTCTCCGGCGACCCCTCAAAGCCTCAAAGGAGCACCCCCCCCCCCCCGGGGCTCCCTTTTAGCCAAGGTAAATCTCCTCAGAGTTTTCTGTGCCTATCTTGGACTGATGTCTGACTGAGAAAAGTAGGCAGTAGGCATTAAATTGCCCTCCACTACCCCGAAGAGAAGCCCCAGCCTGCTCCCCTTCTGAGAAGCAATTCAGCCCGGCATTTTCCAACCCCGGAAGTCTCGATATGGTTGCTCTAGAACTCAAGACATTTGTAGATGGATGGCGAGGGAAAAGGACTTGGGTTCAGACCCCAGGTAGCGGGGTGGGCTTTCTTGCTTTCCACGCCTCCTGCAACCCTTCCCCCCCTCCCGTTATTAGTGTTATTGTTGATGACGGATCACTTTCCAAGAAAGAAAAGCAGCCCTTTCCAAAACCTTTATAAAAAGAGAAAGAGTCAAATCTGGATAATGTTCTTTTATTACAGGGCGAGCTGAAGGATGCAGTTAAACTTTTGGAAGAGAGTGTGTGGGGAAGCCGGATCGTTTCCTGGAGAATGACAATTTCAGTGCATGTGTTGGGGGGGGGGGAAAGCCCAAGGTAGTTGCAATGCATTTCGTGCAGTTGAAAAACAGCTGTTGTGGGAAGGAATCCTTGGGAGGGGAGCGGGGAGAGAAGCCTAGCCAGATGCATTCAAACTGCCGATCAGCAGAGAACTACTTTCAGGGAGAAGTGGGACTTTGACACATGGAGATCCCACATAATGGGGATATTATATTCAAGTTCCTCTAAAAAAGGAAAGATTCTTCTCCCGTGTAGCCTGTATTGACAGAGAAAATGCAAAACTCTGCTAAACGGTTATGTGGTCATGCGCATGCATGAATTTGTCTGTTAATAATGGCGCCAGAAATGGTCGCAGTTTGAGGGAAGTGCAAACTGGCTGCATCACAAATGAGCCATTCAGACAGAAATAACCCAACTGTATGCCACAACAAGTAGGAAGGACCGGACTTTCTCTGGAGTCAAATTGCGACGAGATCAATCCAGAGCAGGTCGGGATGACTATGAGTTGCTATCGAGTAACAGATGTGGAAGTCTGAACATGATCAGGAAATCCAAATGGGAAACGTGCCTACTAAAGGAGTGTCTGAACGCACCCCATGAATTTTAAATAACAGAATAACCATATCTGTACATATTTTTGTGGCAATCTATGGAGAATCAGGCTTCCCAAGAAGGGCTGCTTTTCAAATAATGAGAACTAGAAGATGAAGAAATTAGTGCATCTTTAGGAATATTTGATTAATCTCTCTAAGCTTATCCTTTCGCCCCAAAGACTGGACCATTCCATGGCCAAATTAGCTGGTCATTATATTCCCTGATTAACAATTCCATCATGTGGCAATGATCCTGCCTAATCTCTGGGCCAATATTTTCTTCTGTTGTATTCTATGCTGGCCCTTCTAACTGAGGCTCATGTTACTCTTTTGGCAAGCAGCTCTTTAGATGTGGTGGCCAGGAACAGGTGTAACAGAACAAAGGGGGTGCTCACTGACCAATGAGTAAAGACTAGGGACAATGACATTGAAGCAGAAAGATCATGGAATCACAAATGTTTATTCCCAAATGAAACACATGCTATCGCTATCAATTATAAAGTATGGGGAGGAAAATCCTGGAGAGGACTCAGGATCCACAACTTCCTTAATAGCACCTTTCTGTAACAGGCTCATAGTGTCTGCAGAAATAGACCCTGTTTGTGAACTAGCCACAGAAGATAACCAACACCTGGGCACAGTTTCAAACTCCAGGGAATAACCTTCCTTTATTACAGACAAAACCCATTGGTCAGAAGTAACAGCAGCCCCTGCAGGCAAATATTGAGACAAACGGTCTCCAAACATACATGTATCGGTCAGTCAAGACATATCCAAACCCCTTCCTGTATTGTCACGGTTAGGGCTATTACTAGACCCGTTTACCCTTGGCATTACAACGGCCATTGTTTGGCTGATACGAGGGGCGAGAAGACCCTTGGGACTGATATTTGTCCTCCAAAAACCGGAAAGGCTTTGGATATGAGTAGTTAGACCTCTGGTATGGGCAGGATCAATACCTGGGCTTAGGCTGTGAGGACATGCCTGAGGTAATTCCAAATGACTTGGCTTGGAGCTTATATTTGGGAATGCACTCCAACACCTCGTCGTCTGATCACTAAAGAGCTCACGACCTTCGAATGGCAGATCCTCCAGCTTTGCCCTATATCAGGTGGAAGGGCGGAGCTATGAATCCAGGAGTGCCTCCACAAAATGAGCCCTGACCCCATGGCCCAACGATGACTATCAGCATCATGTCATGCGGTGCTAACTTGCCGCTTCCTGAGGCGTACACCTTCATCAATCAGCGCCCGCAGCAGTGGTTCCTTCTCCTGCGGTAAGTCTGCTATAAATGGAATTATCTTTTGCCAGAGGACTCTGCTATAAAGCCCCATTATAGCAGCAAAATTAGACACTCTGATGCCCATGACACCTGAAGAGTAAATCTTCCTCCTAGGGAGTCTAGTTTCCTCCCTTCTTTATCAGTGGGTGAAGTACAGGAGCCAAAGTGGCCCTTTGCTGGTATCACTTCAGAGATAAAGGAGTTGGGTTTTGGATGGGTAAATAGGAAACTGCAATCTGAGTCATTAAGGTAATACAGAGTCTCTAAACGGTGTGCTGATGGTGTAGTGGAGGCAGGTTTTGCCCATGCAGATAGAATAATCTCCTCAATGCCCTGTAACATGGGCAATGCTACTGGTCCCAAATCAGGATCAAATAGGGGTTGCATAAGAGGATCCTTTGTCTTCGATCCTGCAGCTGTATATTGTAGAATGAGAGCCTTCGCCATCTGTATCAGCAAATCAGCAACTGAAGACAATTCTTCTGAAGGGGAGGCAGCACCGCGTCCCCCAATAGCATTGTCTGGAGACAGCACCAAGGCTACGTCGGAACCGCTGTCAGAATCATGTCTCTCAGTTCCATGACGAACCCTGGAGTAAGAGCGCCGTCCCCTGGATGTCAGAGATTGGTGCAGGTGCTCAGAACTACAGCCACTAGTCTAGGAGCAGGAGGAACACGAATGCCATCAGCGAGAGTGTTGACTCCTGGGGCTGTCAATCTGCATGTATATAATCTCCACTTCTGAAGGAGTCCGAGAGCGATGGGAAGCTGAGTGCTGGTGCCGAGCGGATGACACACGACGCAGCTGCAGTACCGATGGAGATTGGCCCCAACACTGCGACCTCCCTCTGGAGCCACAGCAGCAGTCCGGTGCCTGACTGTGACGCTGAGGCGATGGAGATTCTCGGCGCCAACCAGTTCCTGAAGTGGCTGCTTCAGCAGCCGTCGCACAGCACGTTGACAGCGACCGTTGCACAGCGTGGTGATGGTGGTGAACACCGTTGGTGGCCACGAGACTTTTCTTTTGTCTTTGCCTTCTTTGCCGGCGGTTCTGTCTCCGCTCGAGGTTTTGAAGGTTCATCTGACTTAGAGGTCTTGGCTGCGGTAGGTGCAGAGCTTGTGAAGGGTGGCTGGAAGCAGTCGCCATTATTGGCGGTTGAAGTTGACCGTCTGACTTTCTCTGTGGCCGTTAAGGATTTTTCCCAGAGGGCCTTTAAATACACGGCCCTGTCATCCCTAGCCCTCAGTGTGAGGTGATTACATGCCCGACAAGAGGCTGGCTTATGACCTTCGCCCAGACATAACAGACAGGAAGAATGTTCGTCCCTCTTAGCCATTTTGGCCCCACATTCTTTACAAGTTTTGAATAAAGGCATTCTGAGGTAATAGTGCTCACAGCTCGCTGTATACTCGTCCTCTCAGCGTGGAGGCTAAAAGAGAACTGAGGGAAGGCTGTTGGCTCCTCCCACATCATGTGATCTTTGGGTGGGAAGCTCACCAAGATAGCAGAGGTAGCTAACACTCTTGGGATACTAGAAGCTTCTTTTCAGCTCGCTAGCTCCCCCGGTGGCAGGCCTGCACAAGCGCAGTCCCAAGTGGAACTGCACAGAGGCCTCAAAGACGAACACTTCTTACCTAAAAGTGCTCTAAAAGCTGCTTTGCTCACCACAAAAATGTTTGCTTCCACAGTATTGGCAAGTAGATTATCACATTTAAATACCATTTTAGGCATACATCTAAAACATAATGTCTGAGAAACTAAGTAGGAGTTAAGTTGCACCTTTAAGACCAACTAAGTTTTATTCAGAATGTAAACTTTTGTGTGCTCTAAGGAAGTGTGAAGTACAAAAGCTTACATTCTGAATGGAAGTGTGCTTTGAGGACATGAAAGCTTACATTATAAATAAAATTTTGTTGGTCCTAAAGGCGCAACTTGACTTCTACTTGATTCTACTGCTTCAGACCAACACAGCTTCCCACTTGGATCTACCCTCTGAGGAGCAGTGTTCCCTCGAAGCTGAATTCACGTGAGCTAGCTCACAGATTTTTAGCCTCGAGCTCACACCTTTTTGTCTTAGCTCAGGAAAAATGGCCCCAGAGCACACTAATTTATGCAGTAGCTCACAACTTAATGCCAGTAGCTCACAAAGTAGATTCTGTGCTCACAAGACTCTGCAGCTTAGAGGGAACATTGATGAGGCTCATCCTAGAGCATTTTCCAAAATTCATGCCCTTTGTCAACTGAATGGAAAGGCAAGTCCCGTTCTTCTTGAGGATACTGGCGTGCGTATAGATGGCTCGAGTAAACATTGACTTGTTGCTGGGCTTCAGCTTACCTCACAGCCTGTTCCTTTCGAAAGCACAAACGCCGTTTAAAATAAACACTATCAACCGCCACGTCCTCACTCCTTTCCGCACAGAAAAACGAGCCACTGAATCCCCACCCCTCACATATACAGGCCCGTCCCCGTCACGACACCAGACGCAGCCCTCAACTGGCACGGGCTTTTTGGCGGGAACTGCTGAGCCTAGGCTAGGTCGCCGTCTGCAAGCAGGATTCAGCCCGCCGGCCGGCGGTGATTGGGCGAGTGTCGGGGGTGTGGCTTGAGGCCCGCCTGCGAGGCGCTAACTTGGCGGGTTCAGCCATGCATGCTCATTCAATGTGACAGCGGCGATGGCTGAGGGAGAGATCCGGGTCTCGCTCTCTCTGTGCGGGAGTCAGCCGTTAAGTGCCATGAAACTTCCCTGGCGGAAAGATTTGGGAGGGTTTCGTTATTAACCTCCTTGATGTTTTATTTTTAACACCTTTTTTATTTTTTTGTAAATACGCCTTTCTTTCCCGTAACTTTCTTTTCCCTCCCATGTGCACGGAAGGAGTTTGGTGAGCGGGCTGAGATTGGCTGGCTGCGGTCAGAGATTTGGGGGTAAGCTCCGGGTACAGCCGTGGCTGAGCTGGGTTGGTTGGGGGAGAAGGAGGGCCGGAGGGTGCCGGCCTATGCGAAGCACTTTTGTCTGTGTGGCAGGACCACCGTCAAACCCGGTCCAAAACCCCTGTACTCGAGCTGGCATCTTTAGGACCGGCTGGTTTATGATGGCTTGGGGCGTGCTTAGGCTTCTCCCCTTTTCACTCTGCTGTCTGCTTGCAATCAGACTGACCTGCCTCTAGAATAAACCGGTCACTTTTTCCGTAAAGTTGCGGCAGTGTTTGGGAGGAGGGTGCAATCCACATCTCTTTGCTTTTCATGGGGGCCTCCGGTGCAACTTTTAATTTTTCCACCCCCGGGGGGGGTACAACAATGACACACACATCCCGGTCGCACGGCGCATGGGGCTCAGTGTTGAAGGCACTTTCAAGACGACGATGTAACTTGAGTGGGGGTCGGATTAAATTGTGCTGGGATCGCAAGTGAGCCCACCTGGCCGTTTTTTCGTAGGAAGTGGCTCGTTCGAGTCTTAAGTAGCTTTTGACAACCGGTGGCAACATTTTTCACGCCTGATCTGTTATTCTCATCTCATTACGATGTTCAGATTCTCGAGGTAACCAGTGAAGATTCCTAATCTAGAAAGGGGGGGGGGGCGGATCTGGCAAGAAGACATGTTTGGAATATTACTGAGGAGTTGCGCGCTGCTATCATAACACCTTGATCAATTCCAGGCTTCTTTACGATAATGACGACTCCAGGAATGTGTAACTGGATCGTGTCAAAAGGTTTCTGCTTTGGTTATAATCCACAGAGAACAAATCGTAACGTTTAAGAATAATTTTTCCAGGGCCTTCACTCATCCACCCCCTTTCCTTCCTCCTATCAGCCTCAGTTGTTGCATTTAGAATAAAGGCTTCTCGGGGCGGGGACTCTTTTTGCTCCAGTTACTTTGTAAAACATAGGTGGCTATGGATAGTAATCGTTGTTGAAGCAGTGTCGACGGTGATGACAAATCTTCGTTTTTGAATTCGGACCAGAAGAGGTTAAAAGGGGGGGGGGTCCCTCCAGTAGGATTTCCCTAATGTTCTAATTCTGTCATGGAATTCCGGTCTTTTGCTGAGGTTTACGATTTTCTTGTGCCAGTGTAAACTTAAGTTTTGTTTAAAACTTGGCAACGCCGGTCAAGTCTTGTAAACGTGCTAAATCCCCTTTGGAAATGAAACAGTTACGCTGAGGCGGCAGTTCTCTGCACATTTACACGGGAGTAACTTCTGTTCAACTCCGCATGACTTGCCTCCTTGATAGATCGGGGATGCTCAACTACACTCCTCAAGCCTGTACATAGACTTGGAATAACTGCCGTACATTTTTCAGCGGATCTTATTTCGAGATAAACGAATTTAAGGTGCCACTTCCGCTGGTTGGTTCGAAAATTAAATCCATAACAGATGAGTGGCTTAGGGCAGGAAGAGTGCTTCGAGGCACAGCGCTTTAAACTCCTCTCCTACTTGGAAATAAGTTCGATTCCATTTCTGTGGCTCTTACTTCCAAGTCACGAAGGAGGGCAGAGTTGGATGCTATCTGTGGGTGCAGAGGGAGTTTGCTAAATGCAAAGAGAAGAGAGGTAAGGCGGAGCAAAGCTGGTCCCTAAATTGTTCCGAAAGGGAAGCACTTTGTATCCCAGCGGCGTAGCCTTTTGAGCGATCATCTCCGGCTATCCATCCTTCGTTGTCAAACTTAGCGCTGTGCAAAGGAAGGAAGCGGCTGTTGATCTGCTTTTGGTTAGTCCTAAAGTGACTTCTGGAGAGCTAAACATCTCAAGAGCCTCTGTGTGTGTGAGTGAGAGAGAGAGAGAGAGAGATCAGATGGGATTTTTTTTTAAGTGGCTTCCTCTTAAAAACAACATAGAAAATCCTTTCCTTTGTCGGCAAACGGATGCAAAAAAAAGCAGATGTAAAATGAATGTTATGCCAACTATCTCTGAAGCCGAATTAACATGGGAGTGGGGGGAGGGTAAAACGAATAGTTATTTTCCTCCCCAGTATACTGTCCAAAATCTATATTTACGTTTTAACGTCAAGTGGATCCTAAAAGTTTAAGTATTAACATGTACTTTAAGTATTGATTTATCTAATACGCACCCCCCTAAAAGAAAACCGCTGGATTTAAAGGGTGCTTACTTTTCTCCAAGTGCATACGTTTTAAGTTTTCCAACCTTACATCTTGCGTCTAAGCACACTGAGCTGGAACAAATCCCACTGAAATCAAGACCCTTGTGTTAGAGTCTCCCTCAAGTAATGTTTAGGAATGCTTAACCTTAAGCAATGCTTAAATAGTGCCTACAGGAGTGGTTTGAATCCCCCTGATTCCCGTGGAGTTTAGTCCCAGGTAATACGGCAAGGCTGCCAGTTCTTGTGTGATCTTATTACGTTTTATTTTGTCAGCCGCCTTGGGCTTGTTCGCTGAAAAGGCGGCATGTCAATTTTCTAAACTGTATGGGATCGTGACAGTTGCCTATCTGACGTAAATAGTTCTTCTCGGAGATCTGTGTGAGAAAAAGAGAGTGCGAATGAAGTGGCTTAGAACCATAGCTCCCTTTACCTCTATAAGGCTATTGTCTCTCTCTCTCGGCTTGACTTTGTACTGAGCAATCAAAAACACAGCAATAGCGCAAAGGATTTATACTTTTATTTTTGCAACCTAAGTAAAGTGTGTATTTCCGGTGTAACTTGTAAGTAACTTATGTCAAAAGTGTTGCACCTGTAAAATGGCTGAGAGTTGCCATTATTGTGTAGTTACAGGGCAATCTTAAACAATTTTGTGTAGTTACAGGGCAATCCTTCCACTGAAGTAAATGGGTTTAGAAGGATATAACTTCTGTTTAGGATTGCACTGTAATGACATTTTGGGACAACACAGGCTTAAAAATATGTGTCCACTAGCTGATTAACGGTTGTGTAATCCATTAGAATGCAAATTATTAGATAGATGAACAATTTTAGAGGACCAATGAACACGTGACTGGTAGCCCGATCCTATGAAGTGCACAGAAGAGGCTCTTTTCTTACAGCTTCTCCCCCTGCAAGCTCACCCCACCCCACCCCCCGCTCAGCTCCTGAAGCGTCGGAAACCAAGGCGATCAGCTGGAATCGGCTGAGGCGTGGAACTTTTTTGCTAGAGCTGTACATTGGGGCTGCAGCTCTGTGTGTTTAAGCATAGAACTATTTCAGGCCTCATCACAGACGCGCCTCTTTGTTTCCGTGAGTGTCTGAACATTTAATGTCGAGCAGTTCATGGGGTTAGAACGCAAGAGAATTTGGGGACATGCAAATGAAAATCCTTCAGAAGTTGGAGTCTGCAGGGAGGAAAAAAGGATATAAACCGATGTCGCCGTATCCCCAGTCGCACCTTCTCCTGTCCCCAGGCGTGCACCCTGCACAGAACAGGCGACCGAGTGGACCATATTAGAGGATCTTGGAGAGGATGCAGGACGCTGGGGAAAGGCCTTTTTAACCTAGCAGGTTTGGCAGCTTATTTGGTTTCAAACCGGAGGAAAAGCCCCAGTGAAAATTTCTTCCTGTATCCCCGGAGGTGGACTCACACGATTTGAGGCAAAACTATTCCCTCTGCAAACATTTTGCTGATGCTTGGTGAAGACGTTTTTGTGCACATGAATATCTCAGGAACTCTTGACTGGGATTTCTGTATTTCTGAGTTTTGCCAAGGCCTTTGGCTGGTGCAGTCAGGGAAAGGCACTTCCGCTGAATAACCAGGCGTGCTGTGGGGGGTCTTTAGCTGTAAAAAAAAATCTCTTTGCATTCAGTTAGTGGGAACCTTTAGTGCTAGTTGTGCTGTGATACTGCAGCAAATGTTTAGGATTTTTATTTTGCTAATGTATACATTACCAAAGTATTTTGAATTTCTGTTCATTTCAGCTGCATTTCTCATACTCATATCCCAGCTTCAGCCCATTAAGCTCACATGACCAACTTCCTGATGGAGAATATTTGCATGAGCAGTTATGAAATCTTGAAATGTGTAATAATTTATAATAAAAAATAAGAATTATAGTAATGGATAATAATTTGTTACCAATAAAAAGAGTAATAAGAGCAGACAAGCCAAAATGCAAATTAATTATAAGCATACTTCTATAATTTTGGAAGATTACTTTCCTCTGTACTCTTCATTGCTCAACTAACCATTTAGATAATCTGCAGGAAATACGGTAAATTGAAATCCCAGTCCTGAACACTCAGATTAATTGGCCTGGTTCAAGAATCATAGATCAGTTTCAGGAGCAGAAATAGTTTGGTTCTTTTATTGGATGACCTTTGCTAAGGACATGATAGTTGTAGTTCTCTCTAATAGCTACAGGAAACTTCTGAGGAAAATCATCTGAAGATCTGGAGTTAAATGCCATCAGCATGTGGATGACATTCTCTATTTTAAGCTGATGAGGCTGTTGCTGTGCTGAATTAGTGTCTGGATGTGGCAATGGCCTAGAAGAGAGCCAGTGAACCCAAAGTTCACTGCAGTATTGTTGGTTGATGTTATTGCTGTTGTGGAATTAGGAGACAGCTAGCTATGGATGAGATCTACTACCTCTCGAGGAACAGGTTCACAGCTTGACAGGGCTGAAAGATCCAGATGTTTAGGTCTTAACTGTGATGTGGCACCTTTAATCAGTTTCTGCAATGCTTCCTTCAGAAATGTGATCTGGCTAGAATGATCCATACTTTGGTTATTAACATTAGATTACTGGCATTCTATCTACTAACTAGGGGCTCCCCTTACAGTTTGGAAACTTCAAATAGTCCAGAATGAAGACGCAAGCTAGAGTGAATTACAGGCAGAATATAACTCTAGTGCTTAAAGCTCTCTACTGGTTTCTGATGTCAATTCAAGATGCTGGTTTTTATTCATAAAACCTCACAAGGTGTGCTATTTAGATAGAGCACTTGCAATGGTTTGATTTTTATGTTTTTATATCTTAATGTGATTTTATGTTCCATGTATTTACATGAGCGTGTAAGCCGCCCTGAGCCTGCTTTTGCGGGGAGGGGGGGATAAAAATTGAATTAAATAAATAAATAAATATCAAGATACATGAAGTACTGTTCCTATATTGTTGTGCTGGGCACTGTATTTTACATCTAAGGTTTTTTTCTTTTCTTTTTTATATCTGACCACCTTTTTGGTAGGTGCTGTTTGGTTTGGAATGCCTTCCTTCACCTGGTACCTTTTCTGATTTTTTTTTGCACCAGGCTAAGGCTTTTTTCCAACTTGCTTTAGTTAGTTGATTATTCTCCCCTGTAGGTTATCATTATCATTTTTTATTAATTTTTGCACTATTTGCTTTAAACTGTGGCTGATTTTGCTATTTTAACTGTTTTGCTTGACTCTGTATCGTTGCTGGTGGTTGATGGAATTGTATTACTGGTCTATTTTAAAATACTGTTGTATTATATACCACCTCTACTGCAGATGCAATATATAAATATTGTAAGTATATAAATAGGCAAAGGCTTTTGGTCTGCATGCATACAATTGAGCTGCCTACTTGAAATGCCGCATCTTCATAATTAGATATAGGTTGCTTTGGTAGTAATGGAATCAAATAAAATTCATGTTTGGGACTGGAAATCAAAGTAACAGTGAGATAAATGTTTGTGTTGCTTCTCTGTCTTTATTCAGGCCAAGCAATAAATCACATTGGTAGCTCCAGAAAGCCTCAAATGCAAGAACAGCATGGATCAACCTGGCAGAATATCAACAACCATACAAATGCAGTCTGAAAATGTCATTTAAGACCATGAAAGTCTTTTGTCTTTGTTTAAGTTCACCTTCACCTCCAGAGCATCTCCCCCAGATCACCTCACAAAAAAAGTTACCTACTACAAATCTTTCTGGGTAGGGGTAGAGTGAGGTGGTGTGTGATCTGAGTTCATCTGTACTTGCTCAGATTCTAAGGGAACAGAGTGGATTATGTTTCAGTAATGTTTGGAAAAAGTGTCCCCCCCCAGCTGTGTTAGCATCTGCCATTTGTTACTGCTTGTTAACAGATTTCTATTTATGCATCCAGTTAGCTCTTATGATTAAAGTCTTGGCTGTTTGATTTAAAGATATTAAAGATAGCATGTTAAGTTTTGATATGGAAGCTTATGAAGAATACAAGCCACATAGTTTCTCATGATTGCAAGCAAAAGTTTGGTCACATGGCAAAAGTGTTCCTGGACTGTACCACTGGGGACTGCAGATGGGAGAATTGATCTCAAACATCAGTATTCTGCTAGTGGAAACAGTTCTGTTGTGATTGCCCTAATTAATGTGGTTTAATGAATTTAACAGACCCTTATTAAATAATGTGTGTGACGTTAAGTACTGTGACAAGCACCACAATAGCATATTGTCTGCAATAATTTCCCATTAATATGTTTACAAATAGTTCATAGCACAGTGGATATTATCTAATGCATACTGTTTATTTATTCTAATCCTAGCCTGCATGTTTTTGTACCTTTAGAAAAACCACTTATGAATTCTAATAATTTATTGCAAAAATTTCCGTTTGCAGACAAATAGTTAGCTGTATGGGGTGTTTTTGGTGGGATAATTACTTGCCAGATTCTCAGCTCTTTTTTGTAATAATGCTGTTCTTATTGTAGGTTAGAGATCTGAAACAATGGGTGACTGGAACTTTCTGGGGAGACTATTAGAGAATGCACAAGAGCACTCCACGGTTATTGGCAAAGTTTGGCTGACGGTACTATTTATCTTCAGGATCTTGGTGCTGGGGGCCGCTGCTGAGGAAGTCTGGGGAGATGAGCAATCGGACTTTACATGCAACACGCAGCAGCCTGGCTGTGAGAACGTCTGTTACGATGAAGCCTTTCCCATCTCCCACATACGCTTCTGGGTGCTGCAGATCATCTTTGTCTCCACCCCAACCCTCATCTATCTGGGCCATGTGCTCCACATCGTGCGCATGGAAGAGAAGAAAAAAGAGAAGGAAGAAGAGATGAGGAAAGTAGCAAGTAGCAAGGAGGACTGTCATCCAGGGGGGTCAGAAGCAAAATATGGTGGTGGCGACCACAGTAGCACTAGCAAAACTCCGTCTCCATGGAAAGAAGATAAACTACCACTCTGCGATGAGCATGGCAGGATTCGCATGGCAGGTGCCCTACTACGCACCTATGTTTTCAACATTATTTTTAAAACGCTGTTTGAAATAGCCTTCATTGTGGGCCAGTATTTCCTTTATGGCTTTGAGCTGAAGCCGCTGTACCGCTGCAGCCGCTGGCCCTGCCCGAACACTGTGGACTGCTTCATTTCACGGCCCACAGAGAAGACTGTTTTCATCATCTTCATGCTGGCAGTAGCTTGTCTCTCTCTGCTGCTCAACATGCTCGAGATATATCACTTGGGGTGGAAGAAACTAAGGCAGGGTGTGTCCAACAGACTCCACCATGAACCACCCATCACCACCACCATCACATCAGTCTCAGAAGTGGAAGACTCTAAACCCATCTCCACGTCGGCTTTGCCATCAACAGCACCACCACCACCTGTTCCCTCAGTCACTGTTCCTGAGACTCGTGCTATCACTCCACTGGTTTTTCAGGACAGAGAGGTGCCACGTTATGCTGAAGCTATCTCTGGGTCTCACCCAGCCTCTGCTTCCACCTCCCTGGCTAGCTACTCAGGGGGGGCACCAGTTAGTGAGGAGAGGCATATAGCCACCAGGAACACTGCAGTCTCTACTCCTATAGCAACTACTTCTTCCATCCCTTCACCTTCATCAGTTGTTAACTCCTGTTTCAACAGTGGCAGCCATGAGCTGGCTGATGAGCAGAACTGGGCCAACATGGCCATCGAGCAGCAGAGGAAACTGCCAGTATCCAGTTCATCTTCCTCCACCACGCAGAGTAGCCTCCAGCGTTCACCTCTTGAGCAAGAGGAGCCCAGCGAGCATCCCCCACTCCTGCTTCCTTTGTCACGTGCAGCTACTACCAACAGCAGTAGCATGAGCACCAGTCTGAGTAGGGGAAGCAGCAGCAAGTGGGATGGAGATGGTGAAGAGGAGGAACGATCTATGTCAGCTACTTGCACCCTGGTGGAGATGCATGACCCGCCACTGCTCATAGACACACGCCGCTTGAGCAGGGCTAGTAAGACGAGCAGCAGTAGAGCCAGGTCTGATGACTTGACCGTGTAGCTTGAGCCCCTCCCCACTCCATTCTAGGAGATGTAGATTATGAATATAGCAAGTGTAAAGGGGAAGAATGCCAGAGTGAGGCAGGGGTTAAGCTAGGTTCAGCCCCAGAATAGGGACTTGGGGAGGGCAGGATTCCAAACTTTGAAGCTTGTGGTTCTTGCACTCTGTGGATTGCAGTGGGCAGGGATAAATACAGATCTTTTTTCAGTAGGTCAGGGGTGGCTGACTCACAGCCCACTGACCAAGGGACCAATCACAATCAGATCATGAGTGAGGAAAGAGGATTTCACAGGTGATGGGTGCAGGCAGAAATGAAGACATTGCTGTTGTGATGACATAGCCCCAATAACCATGTTTAGTGTATGTTTAGTTCTTACATCTGTCATTTCGCCCTCATCCTTACTGCTGTTTTTCCTTACATAGATTCACAGCTACAGGCATTTTCCATCCTCTTAACCCCTGCCAACCGCCCAACATCACTTCCATGAACACGAAGCCAATGTCAGATCATTAATCATATTCTTGAATTGTATTATAAAAGTCATTTTCAGTGTCTTCCATTTAATCACTGTAGCTTCTTGCAGTTGACAAACTGCTGATTTCCAGTGCCTCTGGACTTTAGCAAATACTGAGGTAAGGTAACCCCTGCAGTAGATTTTAGCACTCATCTTTCCTTTATTATTATTCTTTCACCTTTTTCTTTTTTTAATCTCTGTCCAGTTTGATATCTACTCAATCTTCCCAAACCACTATGGTGTGTTTTTTTCTTACACACACACACATTTGGTTGTATGTACTTTTAAAAAATACTTCTGAAACAGTAAGTAACTAAGGAAATAATCCTAAGCACATCATTTCAGAAGTAATTCTCCTTTTATTCATTGTGGCTTACTTCTGGAAAAGCATCCTTAAGGTTGCAGCTTAAAACATCTCAAAATGTATTACAGAATTCTGAATTTAAAGGCTAAGAAAACTGCTGTGAGCAAAATGATAAGACAGTCTATTTTTATGTGAGCAGAGCTAGTTAAGAAGAATACCTAGGACACAATTCTGTCACCATTAAAGTATGCTCAAGTCCCATTGTTTTCAAAAGAAATACTGAAAATCAACCAGGGTTTTCAAAGTGCTGAATTCTGGCCAGTTGACACATACAACCTCAGTGGGAATAAAACGTATTTCACAAAAAATAAAACATAAAATAGCAGAAGTGCAAAACTAAAACTAAGAGCACACACCAAAATATTTTCAAATAATCCAACAGTTTCAGATTCCTTAACAACTTTTAGCCTTAACTAAAGGGGAACTAAAACATAGCCATCTGTTTCATTTTTCTGTAGTCTTCCATGGTCATGGCCACACATAGGAAACAACTTCCAATTGGTTTCCCTTCAAGCCTAAAAGCTGTTCATAATAAATATGAAGAGTCTGACCAGAGAAACTTTGAGTCCCATTGAAACAAACTGCATTTGAGTCCCATTGAAACAAACTGGCTCACTTGAAACTTGTTTCAGACACTGATGTCTGGATCTCTCTCTTTCTCTCTGACAACATCTTGCTCCCATGGAGACTTTGGTGTTCCCATTAATAATTTCTTCTATCCCATTACATCTTCCAAAACACTGCTTTGGGTTCCCCTTGATTTTCACTTTATCAGAAACTGCTCTGGCTCTGAGCTCTCCAGCACCCCGCCCTTCATCACTGTGCACAATCCAGCTTCCCCATCCTCTGCCTTTTGCTTTTGTGCTCCATCATTAGACTCTGCAGTTTCTGCCCTTTGCTCATCCCTGTCCCTGACTCATTTGCCCCAGGCTCCTAGCAAACCACTTGTCTCTTTAGTTCATCACCCTTGCTCATGTCTCCATTCAGGGTATATACTGCAGTCAATATTGAAGCACTTCTCCAGTTCACACCTCTTTTAGGAATCCTCAGTGGTGTATAAATAAATAATTTAAATTAAGCGCCAACAAGTCTCAACCAACTTACAGAAACCCCTCATGGAGTTTCAAGGCAAGAGAAAAGCAAAGGAGATTTGCCATTGCCGCCTTCTGCATAGCAACCCTGGTCTTCTTTGGTGGTCTCCCATCCAAGTACTAACCAGGGCTGACCCTGCATACTTCCAAAATCTGGCAAGTCTGGGCTACTGAGATTGCTATAATTAAAACTATGAAAAAATATAATTTCAGTTTGTTGCAACTCATTTGTCTTGCTGAATTCCATGAGGATCAAGGGGACCTAGCATACAGTACAAGGCTATTTTTAACTTAAATCATTTTTAAAAATCATTTCACAAATAAAATTAAACAAAATCTGTTCTGCATCATCTGAGTTAACAGTGGTTGCCTTGCACTTGCTGAACCTCTTTAACTGTTCAGAAGTGACTTTCCAGACTAAAAATGTCATTTGTCTACTAATCCCAAGGTTCCAATGACATAAACAATTACTTGGGCGTAAGTCTTCTTAGTAAACCTGCATACATTTGTGCTGCAAGAATTAATGAGTCAGTTATTGGAATAGGAGGTAGAAATGTTACAGACACAAAATATTAGTTTCAGTTCTTGATTTAACAGTTGTAAAAGACAAACGCTGACAATCATCCTGTGCCTCCAGCTACAGTGTAGTTCAGTTATCCCATTCTAGCTATACTGTAAATTATTAACATTTCCATGTCTTTGGGGTAGCGTCTGGTTAATTAAAATGGTGCTATGGCAGAATCTAAATCTAAATTAAATGAAAGTTACTATTGTTTTAAGAAATGCAAATGATACCTTGTGACATAAATGCTATTTCTTGAATTTTTTCTTCAATTTCTCAGCAATAAGGCTTTTTCTCGGAAAGAATGAAATTATAAGCTTATTCACAAGCCCCAGGACCAAGGAAGGGTTGTACTTTTAGCTTTACCCTGAAATAAAATGTCTTGGAGGGTCAGCCACTTTGCATGTTAAAGGCATTCCTTAAGATGATCACACTGGTCCTAATCCATAGAGCAGCAGTTTGTGCTTAGATGAACAAACAGTGCCTAGTGTGCCAATGTGGAGTACATAGAATTCTCTATGGAGTAAACTATGTGGTTTCTATGTACATTATCAGATAATGGGTGTGGCCTCTTTCCCCACCACCACTTACCTAAGTAGGCTTTTGAACACCTGGTAAAGCAGATCTGCCTATAGAACCCACATATGGATGCTTGACTCCCTTCCTCTTAACTGAGGAGCCTTGCTTCAACGGATGAAACCTTCCTCTGACTCTAACAGAGCAACTCCATATTTCCAAATGGAGATGACATTACTCGGATCAGGGTGAACGATGAGAAGATTGCTGTGGTAATGTCTTTACATTCTTGGTTTAAGCCATGTTGGAACACCATGATGTACAACATTCTGTTCTCAGGGTTGCCTGTGCAATACAGCTGACACCAATGTAAACTAGCAATGTTGTATAAGCAAAGATGAGATCAGAATGATACTCTGTATGCTTTTAAATATATATATATACTGTCTGGAACTTGAAGCAGTTAATATTGTCAAGACAGCACCATAACCTTTTTGTATCTCAATGAAGTTTTTTCTTTTAAAAAAAGAATCACATAAATGTTTTCTGGAAGAAATTCTGCACTCACGTATTTTTTTGTAAAGAGTGTCTTTGCCAAACTCCCCCTTCCCCTGGTTTATATTTCATAAGTAATGCTTATGGTATAGGAAAGGAGGCTGGGATACATGCCTTGCTTAGGATGAATTTGACAAAGGAATCTCTCTTAATCCCCGTTCATTCAGTTCTTCTCCCAGCCATGGGAATTTTAGTAAAGCCCATACTATGTATTATATTTTCTGCTCACACACAAAAAAAGAGAAGCTGTTACCTTCATTTCAAATACAGGATTGTGTGAAAGCTATCTGTGGTCATACCATTCATTTATTACGATTTTGTGAGAGACAGTCTCCAAGTAAAAGTCTTCTGAGCTTAATACTTTGGTTTCTGGCCAAGCATTTTAATGGACTGTTATCACAAACCCACTAAAGTAAATTCTATCTCTCTTAGGAAAACTCAAGAAAAATACTTTGGGAGCAGATTCCAGAATGCCTTATTTTTACTAAGATCAATACCCAAGAAATTCTAGATACAAAAAAGCAGGGCTCTTTTTGTAGCAGGAGCTCCTTTGCATATTAGGCCACACACCCTGATGTAGCCAATCCTCCAAGAACTTATAGTAGGCCCTATAAGAAGAGCCCTGTAAGTTCCAGAAGGATTGGCTACATCAGGGAGGTGTGGCCTAATATGCAAAGAAGCTCCTGCTACAAAAACAGCCCTGCAAAAAAGTAAAGAGCTGAATGTGGTATAATAGCAAATTTATCTCGGATGAGTTCAATTTATGTAATGTGTATGTACAAACATTCAAAAGCGCTTGTGCAAAGTCTGTTTTTAAACAAAATTCAGTTATGTCATTCAATTTATAAATGATTCACTCAACAGGAACCCAACCAACACCTCTAGGTAAAACTATTTTTGCTGAGAGAAAGGTGTATATCTATCTGGTGTTTTGTTCATTGCACAATTTAAAGAAACCAAAACTCAACAGAATAATGAAAAGATTACTTTGTAGTCTCACTTTCTTGGATCCCACATTTTCAAATGATTTAAAAATCATTGCTTATCAATAAAAGTGAGGCATTGTTTGGAGCAAAAATTTTGTTTTAAAACATGCTCCGTTTTAAAGTCCATGACCTTAGAACAGGGTAACTCTGCTTAGGATGGCACTGTTTGGATTCTCAAATCTCACTAACAAGTACAAAATTTGGAAGCAATGTATTGGGAACATAGGCCTAGATATAAATCCTGCTGGCGTGTACAGATGATTGCCAGTTTGGTGTAGTGGTTAAGTGTGCGGACTCTTATCTGGGAGAACCAGGTTTGATTCCCCACTCCTCCACTTGCACCTGCTAGCATGGCCTTGGGTCAGCCATAGCTCTGGCAGAGATTGTCCTTGAAATGGCAGCTGCTGTGAGAGCCCTCTCCAGCCCCACCCACCTCACAGGGTGTCTGTTGTGGGGGAGGAAGGTAAAGGAGATTGTGAGCCGCTCTGAGACTCTTCAGAGTGGAGGGCGGGATATAAATCCAATTGTACAGTTAGTGTTGTGCATAGATATATGCTGTGTTATGGCCTAAATGTTCACTTGAGAGTAAGCCCTATTAAATTTAGATGGCCTCTGATCATACATGCATAGAATCAAGCTGTATATATTCATATACAAAATAACCCTTTGGGTGGCATTGCTTCCCTGTAGGCTACTGCTTAACACTTATTAAAACCAGGAGTGGAGGAAATTTCAAGTGGAAAAGTGGTGTGTGTGCCGAATTCTTCCTATATTTGCCACTTCCACCCCACCTTTCATTAATTAATTCATTTCATTCATTCATTCTTCCCATATGGAATCTGAGGCTATGCAGCGGAAGGTTTATGAATTCTCCTGTGCTGCACCACTTTTCCAATGCAGTTGACCTCCATCTACACTGTCATTGGCCTGCATTTGAACAGTGTTCCCTCTAAGCTTAGTGTGAGCTAGCTCACAGTTTTTTAGCCTCTGGCTCACACATTTTTGACTTAGCTCAGGAAGGATGACACTAGAGCAAAGTAATTTATGCAGTAGCCAAATTGCTCTCTCACAACTTTAATGCCAGTAGCTCACAAAGTAGAATTTTTTGCTAACAAGACTCCACAGCTTAGAGGGAGCATTGCATATAAATTATAATTTGTATATTGTATTGCTGGAGTATCACCCTCCTATTACAAATGGGAGTCTGAAATTGAGAGACAGCAAGTCTGCAAGCCTGAGGACACTTTGCTGGGAGTAAGCCATTAATGGCCTGGGGCTTACTTATGAGTAGACCTGTTTAGGATGGCTTCCTGAAATGCCTGAGGCTACACAGTGAACTCATACTACATGTGAGATTTAGAAAGGGACTTCCAGATTTATATCTTAGTTCTTAGGCCACAGGAGCTCTAGAAAACATTGACATACGACCACCACCAAGAGTTCTGTATAATGAGTTCTCAAGACTGAAACTTTAGAATGTGCAAACGGGGCCAATATTTTTGGTTCAGAAAGAATTTATATTCAGCAGGAAAGTAAGTGAAAGAAATAAGTGATTTGAAACATTATCTACCAAAAGCTGAAATACTGAAATAAAGGACATGATATTTTGTAAAGGTTACCAGCAATTCTTCCTCTAAGCTGTAGAGTCTTGTGAGCAAAAAGTCTACTTTGTGAGCTTCTGGCATTAAAATTGTGAGCTACTGCATAAATTATTTTGCTCTGGGCCCATCCTTCCTAAGCTAAGACAAAAATGTGTGAGCCGGATGCTAAAAAACTGGGAGCTAGATCACACTAACTCAGCTTAGGGTGAACACTGGTTACCAGATACAACTTGGTGTGTTCTTAGCACTCCAAGCACTCTTGTATAAGGTCTGTCAAGGCATGTTAGATGTGATGAGAAAGACTCGTAACCATGCAATCCTAAAGAGAGTTACACTCTTCTAAGCCCATTGACTCTAGTGGATTTTAAAAGAGTGTAACTCTATTTAAGATTAATTTCTTTTCAAATGATTAAAAATATAATTTCGATTTGATCAAGATTTCTATAGTTTTACCAGTTAGCAAAAAAAGAAAATTAAACATTTCTAGTCGATTTGCGTTTCTGTCTTGGGTTTAGTGACAAGGTTCCAGTACCCTGCCCTATTAGCCCATCTTGTGTTCTAAGTATTTAAATATTCTTTTTTTTATGATGCCTAATATGTGAACTTCCATACATAAAATAAAAGGTTTTTATATTCATATTTTTCTAGCATTGACTTTGAGCTTCTTGCAAAAGTATAGCATGGAGCACAGATTCAATGCATCCAACAAATAACTCCTAAGCAGTGTTCCCTCTGAGTTAGTGTGAGCTAGCTCACAGTTTTTTAGCTTCTGGCTCACACATTTTTGTCATAGCTCAGGAAAAACGGCTCCAGAACAAACTAATTTATGCAGTAGCTCACAATTTTAATGCCAGTTGCTCACAAAGTATAATTTTTGCTCACAAGGCTCCACAGCTTAGAGGGCGCATTGCTCTATGGTATGTTGCTATAACTGATAGTCATACCTTGGAATACAAAAAAAAGCAGGCCATAAAGACCATATAAGGTCTGTAAGGGTTCCCTGGTCGCTGTAGCTGATAACAACAAAAAAACTGGGGGATTGGGAAGTTCGGGGTTTTTTACCAATTTAGTTTTTTTCACTGGCACATTTCTCCAAGGGGATGAATCATGGCAAGGAGCTATTATACATCATCATCTTGCCAGAATGTAATATTTTAAAGTTCTGTTAAGGACAGCAGGCCAAGTGTTGAGGAAACACTTACTTAGGGAACCTGCACACACTTGTATCTCCAAATCTTTCTGTAGTGAAGGAGTATTTATGATCAAATTCACATTAAAACCTTTTGCAGCCCCTCTCATAGTTAGGGATTATGTATGAAAAATATAAAGGCATGTAGTTTTATCATATTTCTGAAATGATTGGTGGAAGGCTGATTACAATTACATTTCAGTTTCCCTGTGCTTTACAATACACATGTGATTTTGGCTTGGTTATTTCTCTTTTCTTTACAAGCTCTAATCAAGGCAGATCAGAAAAAGGATAATTAAAACCCCCCAAACTAGTATTTTACAACCTTTTAACTTCTATCAACTGTTTTTGTTCCTTAATTAATTTAATTAGATACTGTGATTGACCTGCTGGGTTTTTAATTGAAGAGCTTTAATGTACTCTACATTCAATTTGTCAAATATGCTCTGTATGTTTGGTTTTTCTGATATTTAGATTCAATTGTTGACGCTGCACATTTTTTTTTCCTTTGTGGGAATAACCTCTGTGTAGGGCAAGGCATGTACAACAGTTATGAATCACACGTGTCTATTGCATTGTTCATATATTCAGTGCAGGAACTGCCCCGATCTTAATGGTGTATAAAACAAACATTCTGTAATTTACCCCAGCTGCTTTTTCCCGTGATCAGGGGGGAAAGCAGCTATGGGGAGGTATGCGCAGGGAATATAGGGGGCAGGGGACAAGATTCAGTGCCCTTCAGTTTGGCTGTTTTTGACTAGAAGTTGTCCCAACCCATCCTGCTACTTGATAACACAGTCTTCTTTCCAAAACACTTAAGAGTCCAGTAGCACCTTTAAGACTAACAAGTTTTATTGTAGCATAAGCTTTTGAGAAACACAGCTATCTTTGTTAGATGCATCTGATGAAGGCAACTGTGTTTCTCAAAAGCTTATGCTACAATACAATTTGTTAGTCTTAAAGATGCTACTGGACTCTCTACTATTTTGAAGCAACAGACTAACACAGCTAACTCCTCTGGATCTATTTCCAAAACACGTATCTGCCACTATAACTCACAATAAGACTCTTGTTCCTTTTGGAATTGCACATTAAGCTTAAATAAAATGCAACTGAAATTAAGAGACTTAAGCATGCATGGAACTTGTTCATAGGAGTCAAGCCTTAGTCTGATTCCAGTCCATTGAGTTAATCAGGATTCAATCACAACTTGAGCCCAACCACCACCGGTATAGTAGCTGTTGAGAAACTCAATTCTCCACCAATGCCACAAAGGGATACAGATATGCTAAAGCTGATTCATTATGCAGAACTATGCATGCATTTACTTTTCTCATGCTGTGTGTGTAAAGTGCTGTCAAGTAACAGGTGACTTAGGATATTCAAGGCAAGAGACAGAGGTAGTTTGCTATTGCCTGCCTCTGGATAGTAACTCTAGACTTCCTTGGTGGTCTTGCATCCAAGCACTAATCAGGGCTTCCCCTGCTTCGCTCCAGAGATCTGATGAGATCAGGCTATCCTGGGCCATGTAGCTCAGAGCTTCATCCTGCTACTACAATATAAATTTTCTAAATTAAGGACTACAAGCACTCAAAATGCCTCTGTGATAGTATGTAGATGCTGATTGTCTGTAATGTTGGTTCCATGGCTTGTACTGTCTTTACTACATTGCTTTTTGTAATCCACCTTGAGTCTCAATGAGAAAGGTGGATGATAAATTAAATAGATAAGTAGTGTTGCATGTATGATCACCTTTCACAGTAGCACCTCTATGGATGACACCAGTAGCTGAGATCCATCACACACAGCTGCTACCACTGACAGCAGATATAAGAGTCAGCCCTAATATGTGCTTGACTGGAGCGAGTGACATACAGGAGGGAAGGCGCATACATAGAAGTAATAAATATTTTTTTTTATTTTTATTTTATTTATCTGAGATTTATATCCCGCCCTTCCCACCAGGTGGCTCAGGGCGGCTTACAACATGTAAAACTAACATAAAATATGAAATTAAGCATTAAAATTAACATTTCATAATTTATAGTTAAAAATCTAGGCAATTGTTATATACATAAACGTTAAAAACACACAGCGGTCTTAAAGCTACACTCAATTCAAATTCAATTTCAGGTTCAGTATCCGGTGTTCAGTGTTCAATATACAGTGTTCAATATACATCTGCTATTGTGCTGGACAATACTATGAAATTAAAATATGATGTATTTATTGTCTTGATTGGTCTTGAATGTTGCTTCTGAATGGAATGTAGAACTGTGAGATCAGTTAGGCTGACCATGAAGACACTGAAGGTACACTACAGAATTCCAACATTTGTGAAAAGCTCACTGGTGGTTCCTGACAGGACAACTAGTTGGAATCTCACATGCAGATTATAATGTATTTCCTACCCATGTCTTTCTCTCCTCCATCTCCTGTGTATTTTAGACTGTAAACTTCTTTGGAGTAGGAATCTGGGTTTTCTTTAGGGGAGAGGTCAATGTAGCTCTGCAAAACACCAGGTACGCTAACAGCACTGTATACTTTTATTTGTTATTAGACAGGGTTTTTGCTGTGCCTATGCTCTCAGAAAGCCATTGTTTAACTGGTGCTTTGCAGAACAAAAGGTTTGGCTTCCCAAATGATCCTTAGTATTGCATGAAGTAGCCTTTATCCGAAAAGTTTCTTTGCAGTGCTTGAGACTTTACATACAAATGTGTTCGTACTGTGAGCAGCACCTGTTCCAAGCACAACTTGAAATTCCAGACCAAATTTTAAAAAATTTAAATAATCATTGTATTTCTTCCACATGGGAAATATTTTCCCTTGCTGTAAGCCAACATCCTTTACTGAGAGTTCCTTTGAAATTAGTTTATTTGCATATGCAGAAATTGTTCCCTTTTGACAGGTACAGATGTGCAGGTTTTAGTTTAAAAATTACATCTTATATGAAAATCTAATTTCTGATGTTTCAAGGTGTTGCTATATATTTGAGATAAGTGTGCAGTTAATAAGCATTCCCTTTTAACTATTTCTCCCAGCTGAGGGCTATGTCGCATAAGAAGGTTTAATGTCACTTAAATTGTGTGTCTTTTACATAACCAAACCTCACAGCAAAAAATAAACGAGAGAAAGGTTTTTGAGCAGTAAGAGACTTGTAATAATTTTTTTTAAAACACTCTAGCAAGCTGTTCTAAGTGCTGTCTTTGAAGAAGTGCCTTGTATATTAATTTTGTGAGAATGAGTTAAATGTTCATTTACCTCAAATGTTTACAAACCTGTTACTAAATAAACTTTTGTACCATAACTTTGTGTCTTTTAACTTACAACAAAACAAACCCTATGCAACTGGCATCTTTGTGCTTCCTATAATTAATGCAGCTCCACCAATGATCAGACAAACAAAAAGTGGTCTCTTACCTCCAAGTGTGCAATCTAAGGGTTCCCAAAATGGCAGGAAATGTGAAAGGCAACAAGGAAAGTATGTGAGGAAAAGAGGAGCTCATCTTCTGAACCAGAGGTGGACTTTGCCCAATAGCAGCTCAGGTCTGTGTAGACAGAGTCTATTCTACAGTGCAGTCCTTTCCCTTCTAAAAAGAGTCTCATTGGGCCTATTTTTAAGGTATTGGAACCAGTGGGAAGCAGTCTGTTTGGTAAAAAAGGTGGTCCCCCTGTTGAATAATTTTAGCCTAATGGCAAGTTTATAATGACTACGGTTTGCATGTTTAGCACATCACACAATGGCTTGCATGGATTCACTAGCCAATCACAAATCAATAAGCACCAGACAGAGATTTCACGTCACCTCAAAGCACAGTTTTTTAATTCCACTGAAAGTTACCCAGTGCCACAACAGATGCACATCCCTAAGAATATCATTGCAGTTACCTTTCCCCATTTGTTCACCATACAAAGAATTTGTCCTTTTCTGGATAGTAATGTCAGCAAGTGCTTTTGGATCAGGAGGAAAATAAAGAATGTCAGGGTGCAGAAATTCCATACATTCAAAAGGAGCCAGTTTGGCTAGATGTGCAATCCTGGGGGGGCAGTTCCCTGCGTGGGCTGACTGGTTGGGGAGAATTCAGATGCAGGGGCGGGTGGTGGATCTCCTCTCAGCTATGTGGAGTCCCGGTTGATGACTTTGCCTCCATTCATTGTGGGCACCCCTAGGCTTTTCCTGGAGTGTCCCTGCTTCTCTCTGATTTCATGAAGCGAAGGCTCTCTGTACGTGCACACCGCTATGGGTTTGGGTACAAAATGTGAGGATGGTTTGGTCTTTTTCACCCAGTTCCTTCATGATCTGCCCTTCTTTGTTGAGTCCCATGAACCAAGCTCTCCCAGATTCCTGCTGCCAGTACAGCATGGAGGACTATATAATGTAGTAGTTTTCAAAGACAGACTCTTTAAATTAGCACTCTGGTGTAAATACGTCCTGGTTGTACATTACGAATTCACACCAGCAACGAGGTGCAGAGTGTTGGAAGGCACCTGTCAAATCTGAAGTCCCAGGACTCTCAGAGCATGGCCTTCAAGAGGATTGCATCCACAGTAGAGAGACACAGGGTGGAAAAATGCCAGAGATCTGGAACCGTCCTTTCGACTTGTGCCATACTTATGCCACTTGCTAAATCTTCCCTGAGAGAGGTGAACACCAGAGGTTCCTGGCAGATTTTAGTTAGTGAACAGTCAGTTCCTCCAGCATATTTTTGTGTTCAGTGGATATTTTCAGCATCATGCTATGAACCAATCAATTCTATCATCTTTCCATTGTGCTGTAATCCCATCAGTTCTATCATGTTTCCATCATCCTGCACCATGATATTTGTTGAGTGCCTTTGTCTGGCTTCAGTTTACAATTGCAACCATCGATCCTGCTGTGAACCCATCAGTTTCATAATCTAGCATCCTGATATTCATTGATTTCCTTTGCCTAACTTCGGTTTACAACTGCAAAAATCCAGGCACAATGGCAATAAACATCCTGGCAAGCCCCTCCCCCCTAATATTATCTACTCAGATTGGCAGTAGCAACTGTAGTAGCTCAGGTAGTGGCCTTTCACACTGTCTTTTATTTGATTCTTTCTTTGATCTGATCCCTTAGGTGGAGCTGATGTAAACTGAACTTGGGACCTCCTAAATGCATGGATTAGCTCAACTGGCATCAAAATATAAAGTGTAATGTTATCATATTTAAGATTCTATATTTCCCACTGATCTTTTAAACAAAGATTATGGAAAACTTGAATGCTTGGACAACTTGTTGCATTATTCTGATTGGTCATAATAAAAAGCACTACACAGATTCTGGTATGAGATTTTCCTGAACAGAACACAGCCAACCCAAAGGACTTCTCTCAACACTACTTAACAAGCTCATGGATCCAAGTTTAACATGATCAAATAGTACTAGAGTAGAAATAACACCCTGCTCTTTTGAGCAAAGATTACAGTGAATATGATTGTGTTGCTGGATACCTCAAAACCAGCAGTATTTATTTTTCCTGTGGGCTCTGTGTGTGTGTGTACTGCCTTTTGCACAAACTGCAGACGCAAGCAGCCAAGTTGAGCTGAGTTAAATAAACTGTGTTTCAACTGAGGATCATCCAGGGAAAATCATAGCTGGGAGAAGTTGTGGGAAAGGACAAGCCAAATGAAGTGAAAAAAGTGTTTCTGTCAACTGGCTATTTTAATGTTTATGTTACTTGGAGACCACAGCAGCTTAAAAAAAATCTACATACTTCTTACTCATATAACACTCAATGATTATATTAGCCATTAGGAATAAGTCTTAATCTCCTCCCCCTCACTGAAGGCAGAATGGTCTCTGTTGATTTTAAATGCCTTTACTCTTCATGCACCTGTGTCTCAAACTCATGCATTTGAATTATGAATGTAATTGCAAACAGACAAATAGCAAGGCACATCAACAGCTGCAACAGGGGTCACCACCAACAAATCATGAATGATCATTGATTTTGGTTTTCACTAGCTTCTAAGAGCATATTTGCATACGAGGTTAGCACATGCTCAGTTTGGTGCCTTACAGAAAAAGCCCAGCAGGAACTCATTTGCATATTAGGCCACACGCTTGGCACCAAGTCAGCCAGAACTGTGTTCTAGTTAGTTCCTGCTCAAAAAAAAGCCCTAGTGCCTTACATAAAGTTCTGTATCTACCATGAGGGCAGGCATAGGCTGTTAGAAACTGATGTGGTAGAATGACATGAGGAAACATTGTATGGATACAAACTTTTTAAATATGTGATTCATGTGCCAAAGCTGACATGCCTGAAGTTACTGCCCACCCTGCTCCAGAATTCCTCTCCAGGAAGTTTTCAAAAGGCTGATTCATATACTATAAATTACACAGCTTGAGTCAGGACCCCTATCCTATCTTAAACATTACAGTCCAACGTGAGTTGCATGCCTCAATTCCTGTGAGTCCAGTGCCCAATTCAAATCAGGATGAGTGCAGGTGGAAAAGGAGCTTTAGTCTTCTACTCCACAGAATTTTCCTGATCTGCAGTGGTCTCAAGGGCACACTGTACCCCAGGGAACATATGAGTGTCCCCAGTGGGCTAAATAATACCTCAGGGGTGATTTCCAGTTAAGAAAATGGCACTAGTGCGGGTGAGTGGCTGAAGCCCCCTTTTTTATCCATTCGATGGTCCTGATCAGAATTGGGAACCACACACAAAGGAAATGAGGAGAATCCACAACTCACTTCTGACACAAGATGGAGACCCCCAGACCAAATCCACGTACTTCACAGCATGCTTGTACTCTCTTCATGTGTTTAGATTTCAAACCTAGAATAACCCATGTATTCCATAGTGTGCAAATTGTACTATCGTCATATGTTCAGATTTCAAACTGAGAATTACAGTCAACACTTTTTCTAGGCAACGTAATCCCAAAGCTATACATTCTGCATTTGTGTGGTTACCTTTTCCCACTTCCCCATCAAAATTCCAGTGTTTAATCAGTCACCTTCCTAGCACCTTAAAGAATACCCATATTTATTTTCTGCAGATTAAAGTCCAAGAATATGCACTCTTGCAACTGTCTTTTTATCAGCCGTTTAGAGATGTGCACAAGAATGAATTGACTTGCCATGACCAGTTGGCTAAAATGGTACTAAAAACCTAGTCAAAATAGAGAGTGTATTCTTAACATCCGGTTACTTCCAGTTAATTGGAACTCAACAACAAAATAGTTCTTATTGTTTAATGGCCAAAATAATGAGCCTCAATAGACATTGCCTTTCATATAACAGTACCTTAGTAAGTGCTGTGATGTCCTTTCTCTACTCACACAGGGTTCCTATCATCCTCATTTCTCTCAGGTTCAAGGTTACTAGAGAGCCATGTCTATTTCACCTCTCAGGTCCTCTCTCAAACACTGTTCCATTCACATGATGCTGCCATTTATTCATGCTGAGACACACAGCTAACAGGGCTAAACAAAGAAGTTTACTTTTATTTATAGTTTGAACATAACACTGAAGAAAGTTAGATTGAAATTACTACATTGCCCCTCCCCTTTAACTTTTGAACTGTTTTTCTATTCCAGCATTTGGGATCTTTTGCTACAAATTAACTTTTTATTCAATTTAGAATCATAGAGCTGGAAAGGACCTCCAGAGTAATCTAGTCCACCCCCCTGCACAATGCAGGAACTTCACAAATACCTCCCCCCACCCCCCCTTGACCCTTGCTCCATGCCAGTAAAGGTAAAGATAGTTCCCTGTGCAAGCACCAGTTGTTTCCAACTCTGGGGTGACGTTGCATCATGACGTTTTCACGGCAGACTTTTTATGGGGTGGTTTGCCATTGCCTTCCCCAGTCATCTACACCTTGCCCCCAGAAAGCTGGGTACTCATTTTACCAACCTCAAAAGGATGGAAGGCTGAGTCAACCTTGAGCCGGCTATGCCAAGAAGATGGCAAACCCCCCTCTAGGATCCCTGTCCAAACTGGCCTGGAGAAAAATTGTTTCATGACCTCAGAGTGATTATCGGTATTTATCTGGGCATGTAAGAAGGGGGAATGAGAACAAAATCAGCATTGCTGTCAGATGGCCATCTAGCTGCTGTTTAAAAGCCTCCAAAGGAGAGCCCACCACCTCCCAAGGAAGCTTGTTCTGTTAGGCTTCCTGAGGAACCATTCTGTCAGGAAGTTTTTCCTAATGTTTATCTGAAAACTCTTTTGATTTAATTTCAACCTGTTGGTTCTGGTCCCATCTTCCAGGGCAACAGAAAATAACTCAACACCATCCTCTATCTGACAGCCCTTCAATTACTTGAATATGGTGATCATATCACCTCAGCCGCCTCCTCTCCAGGCTAAACATGCCCAGCTCCTTCAGTCTTTCCTCATAGGACTTGGTTTCCAGGCCCTTCATCATCTTCATTGCCCTCCTTTGGACACGTTCCAGCTTGCCTATATCCTTCTTAAATTGTGGTGGCCAAAACTGAACACAATATTTGACATGAGGTCTAATCAGAGCGGAGTAAAGCAATTTAGCTTTAAGCTGCTCTTTGCCTCAGTTTATCTTGGTCACATACTCTTTTCTCTCTCACTGCTTAACTGCTGTTTTCCAACTGTCTCTCACTAACATTCCATTGGTTCTCATTAGTCACTGTTAGGGGGAGGCGGAACCTAACCTGTTCATCACAGGTGCCTTGATTTGAAAAAGTTATGAGGACCCAGTGACTTCAGTGGACACTGAGATATAAACAGACCAGTCTGTGGACCAGCAACTTCAGTAGACACTGAGACATAAACAGGCAAGTCTGTGAAGCCCAGCTTAGATGCTACTGATTCATGCAGATTGCCAAAAAAAGTCCTTGGCCATTTCCTGTGTATTTAACAGCTGCTTAGTGCTTGTCTACTATGTGCAGGGGGTTTTTTTGGGGGGGGGGGGCAGGGGGGAAGGTGCCAGTACTCATATATAAAGTTGCAATGATTTCCACCAATTCCCCCCTGGGGACTTGTGAAGGCTCCCCCTACCAAAGGTGCCGATATTCAGTACCAGAGAATATCACCACAAAAATAGCCCTGACTGCATACATGAAAAGCTGGAGTTAAAGGCACCAGAGGAAGACCAACTACTGGTTCTGACTGCAAAGATTACAGTCCAGCCCTAAGGCCCACCACACTGGTATGCTGTGCTGACACTGGAGTGTGACTTTCTGATGTCCCACTGAGGATCAACTTGTTAAGAGACTTGAAAGAGACTCATCAGGTTAATCCACACATGCTTTTGTGTTCAGATATTTTAACTGATACAAGAATGCTGAAACCAGGATGCTGGCTGGAGTGGGCTATAGGGACCCTGACACTCCAGCCACCCACACTGGCTTCCAGTTTGTTTATGGACACAATTCATGGTGCTGGCCTCTGAAGCCCTACATGGATTGGGACCAACATAACTGAATGGCTGCCCTTATGAATCCACCTGACCACGTTGGTCTTCTTGTGAGGCTCTGCTTTGGATGCCCCTCCCTTCTGAGACTGAATGGGTTGCAACCCAGGAGAGGGCATTCTTGTTCATGGCACCAACGCTCTGGAGCTCCCTAAGAAGATTCATCCGCCCCCTTCTGTTGCCATCTTCCACCTGTGGGTAATGACTTCTTTGTTTCATTTGGCATTCCCTCCGTGATCACTCCCTGATTTGTGTTTTAATTACTGATTTTATGCATTTTAAATGTTTTTGTTTTAATTATGTGTCTTTTAGGGAGGGGTTGATTTCAATGGCTTTAACATGTGATTTTATCATATATGTTTTAAATTGTTTGACGCCTTGGTAGTCCTTGAGTGGACAGAAAAGCAGTATATAAAAGTTGTAAATAACAAGGTGACTCACAGAAACCGCTCACAGTCAAATGAACATGTTACCTGCTTCCTCGCCTTCCTTATCCCAGTATTCAATTCAGTCAACACTACCTTGTCCGCAATAAATAATTCATGTATGCAAGCCATCTTGAAGGCACACTCAAGTGATGAATGTGTATATGTAAACCTGCTCCCCAAAACCTCAATATGTCAAGTTGAGCAAAAACAGCTCAAGCATCCTTGCCCTTCTGCCATGTCAGCAAACACATTCAAACATACTGAAAACACAAGCACCACAACAAAATACCATGCATAGTTTCACACTTTTGGCTACACAAACTTATTTTATTTCAATAATACTTAGCAGTTATTTAATCCCTGCTTCCCCCCCCCCCTCTTCCTAAACAATTCTATGAGGGGAGTTAGGCTAACACTGACAGGGCCAAGGTCACCAAGCAAAGTTCCACTGTTTAGCACTTCTTCATGCTGGCTTTTGAACACATTCATTACCTCACTGTAATGAGCTAGAACATTATTATGCCCTTACAGCTGATGGGAAGCTGTGAGAAACGGCTTGCCAACAGGTATTTCATAAGACAGGCAAGATTTAAACCTCTTTATTTGTAACTCAGAGTCTTCTTGGTCATAACATGCCAGTTCCTATCTTTCATCCACGTCAACAGAGAGCACACTCCACAATTCCTAATCAAACAGTGGTAAAGATTTGCAATTACCAACACGCTAGGAAGCAGCAGCAGCCCTAAGATACAAGCCTCTAAATAGCTGCAGCTCTTTCCATTTCTCCACGTTGCCTAAGCTGGCCCACACTGCACTTGCTTTAAACAAAACCTTCCTTTAAAAAAAAATGCAGCAGTCATCCATTCTGTTCCTTTGGCAGATGAACACTTTGTTGTTTTATAATAAAACAGTGACATTAGTTCATATCATGTGATTAAAAAGGATTCATCAGCCATTAGAGCCCATAATCGCCGCCCATAGTCCCAGTTTCACAGTTCTCACTGGCATGGCCCACTTGACCCTGCATACTTCAGCACTTTCATTGTGCTGGCTCAAAGGATGAGAGATTGAGCAGAAACAAAAAAATGCAGGGGAGCAAATTGCTGTCACCACTCACCGTTGTGTGTTCAGTGCCGTCCTGGCTCCAGATGAATAGGGGGGAAAGAATGGGAGTCTAGCCAACACCGCTTGATAAGGATCTCCAAGCTCCTCTGACTGCCCAAATCTACCCCTTTTTCTTTTTTATGCCAAGCTGGTTTTGAATTAACTCATACCAGTTAACCAGGTAACTCAATTTTCAAAAGCGTTAGAGCACTGTTTAAGAAATTGTATGTTTGTGACCAAAAAGGACCACCTACAGTCAATTTTAAACTGCAAAAAATTGGGATGGGGGAAGACACTGTTCTTGGATTTGCATAGTTTGCACCACTGCTAGGGCAATCAGCTGTTCAAAGCAAAAGAGAGTTCAATTGGTGTAAACAAGCCTCTATGGGACACCTAAAGTGTTCTGTTTGGATCCTGGCTGATCCAAACAGAAACTGAAAACCACATGGAATTGGTATGAGTTATTCTTTTACTGAATTGAAAACTGATAGCCATTTGGCTACTGTGATAGGCTAGTTAGGCTGGTAAACTCATATGATGACTAAGTCTTAAAGACTCCCCCCCCCCCAGTGCTACTAAAAGTAATACAATTATCGTTGCTACACTTTAGTTGTACCCAAAAATCTGCAACCTGAGATGGGCTGCTATATTTTGCTGAATGGTAGGGCTGGGCTCATGAATTTATACCCCACCCTTCAGTACCCAAATCTCCTTTCCCTTCCCCTCCCCACAACAGACAGCCTGTGAGTTGGGTGTACCTGAGAGAGCTCCAACAGAAACTGCTCTTGAGGAACAGCTCTGTAAGAACTTGCGACTGACTCAAGGTCACATCACCCGGTGCATATGGAGGAATGGGGAATCACCCAGTTCTCCCAGGTAACAGTCCACATACTTAACTACTACACCAAACTGGTTCTTAAGAAGAAAGTAGGTTTTTATACCCCACTTTTCACTACCTTAAAGAGTATCAAGGCAGTTTATGATCACATTCCCTTCTTCTCCCCATAACAGGCACCTGGTGAGGTAGGTGGGGCTGAGAGACTTCTGAGAACTGTGATTGGTCCAAGTTCACACAGTTGGCTTCATGTGGAGGAAAAGAGGGGAATCAAACCCAGTTCTCCAGATTGGAGTTTGCCACTGTTAAACCATTGGCTCTCAAGATACGCTGAGACTCTTAACTACAAAGAAGTCCCATCATCTTATCAAAAAAAGGATACTAACCTGATTTACAGGATTTGAACCCATGGGTTTGTGGGAAGAGCAGTGGTGGACATAGCATACCATAGCTCCTCTATTTGGTTTTTCTTCGAAGGCAGGGCTTATTTAAATATTTCTACCCTGGAAAGGACCCTCCTAGCGGCTTACAGCAATACAATTAATTAATATACATAATATACTGTAAAAAGGCTGAAGAGTCTAAACAAGAACCTACGATACTGTCTATACTTCCATTGAAAGAGTTTGCATTAATTCCTCGGCTGCATCAACGCATTGTTGGATATTGTGCTAGAGCAGTCATTTATGACTAGGCTGTCTTGTTCACACAGGCGAATCTAGTTGCAAACTGTTATAATTGCAATACCCAACCATGCATGGATGCAGTCCTTGGCTCCACCCAAGCCCTTGGAAATGCATTTTGAAAGAAAGCTAAGGAGCTGGCACAGTACTGGGCCAAGACTGCAGTGACAGTTCTACAGGAAGGTCAGCCCTACATCACCATCTTGTGGCAGAGTGCATTCTGTACATGCAAAACCAACCCCATGGTCTAACAGGTCCCCTGGTTAAGTACCCAGCTGCTTCCTGCTCCATCTACATATTTTATTAGATAAAAGTCCACCCCCCAAAAGTGTTTCCAGTACTGGAGTACAACAGAGAAAAGCTCAATAGAGAAATGATTCGACGGAAACTTCCTAGAGCAACAAGTGATGGAATGTCCATCAGAACTCAAACCTACATCATTAGCAATTATAAATATTGAAAAAAAATGAGCCTGATTTGTACTCCTGCAAAGTAAGTTTACTCAGCAGTTGAACAAACACAGTATTATGCTCAGGTTTGTTCTAGGGGAAACTGCTATCATTAATCTTTATTAGCTGCACAGCACATTGCTTTATTAACTTAACTTTAACTTTTTAAAATTTCTATCCCGCCCTCCCCACCTTAGCGGGCTCAGGGCGGCTAACAGCATATTACAAAACATACAGTGATATTATAAAAACATTTAAATCCAACAATATAAAACATCAACAATAAAACTACTAACATTAAAAACCAGTTCAATGATATAATTATTCTGCGGTGTGAATCTTCAGACCGCATTGGCGGCTCCTTAATTCTTGATCTTCCTAACAGTCCGGATGTGCCAGTTTAAAAAGGACGGTCTTGCAGGCCCTGCGGAACTGCTCAAGGTTCCGCAGGGCCCGCACCTCCTCGGGGAGTCGGTTCCACAGAGTAGGAGCCGCACTCGAGAATGCCCGTACTCTGGTGCTCTGATGTTTAATCTCCTTCGGCCCGGGGATGGTCATCAGATTTTTCCCGACTGACCTCAGTGCTCTCTGGGGTTCGTATGGGGAAAGACGGTCCCTCAGGTAGGTGGGTCCTCGGCCATATAAGGCTTTAAAGGTAACGACCAACACTTTGTACTGGACTCGGTATATAATTGGCAGCCAGTGCAGTTCACGTAGCCCCGGCTGTATATGCTCCCGTTTTGGAAGTCCCAACAACAGCCTGGCCGCCGCGTTCTGCACTAGCTGCAGCTTCCGAGTCCGGCACAGAGGTAGCCCCAAGTAGAGGGCATTACAGTAGTCTAGTCTTGAGGTGACCGTTGCGTGGATCACCGTTGCGAGGTCCCGGCGCTCGAGGAAAGGGGCCAACTGCCTTGCCCGCTTCAGATGGAAGAATGCTGACTTGGCAGTGGCTGCTATCTGGGCCTCCATTGATAGTGAAGGCTCCAGTAAAACACCTAGGCTCTTTACCTGGCGTGCTGCTTTCAATAGCGCACCGTCGAAGGCCGGGAGAGCTATTTCCCTTCCCAGGGCGCCGTGGCCCACGCACAGGACCTCTGTCTTCGCTGGGTTCAGCTTCAGCCCGCTCAGCCTGAGCCATGTCGCGACAGCCTGTAAAGCCCGGTCGAGATTCCCTGGTGCGGAGTTGGGCCAGCCGTCCATTAGCAGATAGAGCTGGGTGTCGTCTGCATATTGATGGCAACCCAGCCCAAACCGCCGGGCAATCTGGGCGAGGGGGCGCATATAGATGTTGAACAACATCGGGGAGAGAACTGCTCCCTGAGGCACCCCACAATCCAGTGTGCGCCTCCGGGATCGTTCTCCCCCAATAGCCACCCTCTGTCCCCGACCTAGGAGAAAGGAGGAAAGCCATTGCAGGGCCGACCCCTCAACCCCAATGTCGGCGAGGCGGCGCGTCAGTAGCCGATGGTCGACTGTATCAAATGCAGCCGACAGATCTAACAGCATCAGCACTGCAACGCCGCCTCGATCCAGTTGCCGTTGGAGGTCATCCACTAAGGCGACCAGCACCGTCTCCGTCCCATGGCCCGGCCGGAAGCCTGACTGACATGGGTCCAGGACAGAAGCGTCATCCAGAAACCTCTGAAGCTGCTGCGCCACAGCCCTCTCAATAATTTTACCTAAAAACGGTAAATTAGACACCGGTCGATAGTTCGCCAATTCGGCCGGGTCTGCTGTAGCTTTTTTCAAGAGAGGGCGGACCAAGGCCTCTTTTAGGGGTGTTGGAAATTGCCCCTCTAAGAGGGACCTATTTATGATGTCCCGTAAAGGACATCTAAGCTCCCCCTGGCAGGATTTAATCAGCCAAGAGGGGCAGGGGTCCAGATCGCATGTTGTCGGGCGAGCAGCGGAGAGGATTCTGTCGACTTCCTCCAGGCTGAGCGGGTCGAAGTGGTCCAGCACTAAACCTGAAGACAGGCACGGAGCCTCAATTTCACTCACTGTATCCAAGGTGGTAGGCAGGTCTTGGCGGAGCAACGAGATTTTATCTGCAAAATATCTCGCAAATGCCTCACAGCCTATTTCCAATTCTCTAACATTTGGTTTGCCTTGAGGCAACGTTATAAGATCCCCAATTATTCTAAATAATTGTGCTGGGCGCGAGTTTGCAGATGCAATCTTGGTAGCAAAGTATTCTTTCTTTGCAGCCTTGACTGCCATCTCATAAGACTTCATAAACGTTCTATAGGATGTTCTCGTTGCTTCGTCCCGAGTATGCCTCCACTGCCTCTCTAGTCGTCTAAGCCCTTGTTTCAGCCGGCGCAACCCCAGGGTGTACCATGGGGCCAGCTTCGTGCGAGGGCGTAGAGGACGCCGGGGTGCAATTTCGTCGATAGCCCTGGATAGCTGGTCCTGCCAGATCTCCACCAGGTCATCGAGGGAATTGCCAGTGGGCCAAGGATCCCTCAGGGCCGTTTGGAACCGTTCCGGGTCCATCAGGCCCCGAGGGCGAGCCAAAATAGGCTCTCCGCCCATACAGGGTTGGGGTAGCATCCCCATACGGGCCTTAAGGGCTAGGTGATCCGACCATGGTACCGCTTCTACGGCGATATCGTTCACCAAAATCCCGGACGCAAAGATCAGGTCTAATGTGTGCCCGGCCTGATGCGTGGGAGTCGTGACAAGTTGAGAGAGTCCCAGTGTTGCCATGGACGACACTAGGTCCATCGCCTGAGTGGAGGCCGTGTCGTCGGCATGGACGTTGAAGTCACCCAGGACCATAAGCCTCGGGTACTCCAACGCCCAGCCCGCCACTGCCTCCAATAGTGATGGTAAGGCATTGGCCGGTGCGTTAGGCGGACGGTACACCAGCCAAATTGCCAACCCCTCTCCAACATCCCACGCCAGACCGGCGCATTCAATCCCATCAATCCTTGGGCCCGGGAGAGCCCGAAAGGAGTAATCCTCCCGTATGAGTAATGCTACGCCTCCCCCCCGCCCGCTACTCCGTGATTGGTGGAAGACCGAGTATCCCGGGGGGGACATCTGGGAGAGAGCTACTGTCTCCCCGTCCCTCACCCAGGTCTCGGTCACGCAAGCCAGGTCCATGTTCTGCTGTAGCAGAAACTCCCTAAGGGTCGCGGTCTTATTATTTATGGACCTGGCGTTACATAACACCAATGACAGAGGCGAGCAATTCTTCTTAGACCCACTACCCGCCACCATTGGGATGGGAAGTAGACTGGAAGGTGGCCGAGCACCGCTTTGTCTCTGTCTCCTTCCATTATATTTCTGTCTATTCCCACCGTCGTATGCCATATATTAGATGGCATATGCACATGCTATTGGGTAACAAGGCTTGTAATGTAAATTTAAATAAGTTAATTCAGAGGTCTGTCACCTTCACACCCCAGGAAGGCATTTCTGTAAATAGCACTCAGAACACATGATATTGGATTAAGAATTCTTACAGTGATGTCTGAATGGCTACCAAAGTGAAATACTGTTGCATTTTGAAAGAGAGCAAAACAATGCACCAGGAAGATGAAGAATGATGCCACTCAAAGTCAGAAAGACCAATTGGAAGCAAGAGTTGAAAGAACTCGGAGCCTAACAGGCTACTTTATTTGGAAATGTGAATTAAGCTGACATGCAGGATTAACAGGCCTTTCAAGCACAGATCTTCTTCATTCAGGGTTACAAAACTGCTTACAACGAATGCAGAAAATGAGGGGTGGGTGAATTGTGGGGAGGGGATATGGCAGGAGTGTAACTCATATAGGTTACAAGCATTACCACAGCCCACCACTGTAATTTTATTTGACTGTGCAGATCAGAGCTTAATTCAAGACCACTTAGCCAAAGTTCTCGTTTTTAAGACATAGTGATCAGCATGGGCTAGAATATTCCCCTGCTATCAAAACATAAAAGACCTTGATTTAAAAAAAAAGGCAGTAATCAGATTCAAGTCAAGAGGCTCGCACAAACTCAGTGGAACTTTTGACTTCTATCATTAAGCAGCTGATCTCCATTTGAACAAAAAATTCTAAGGTGTGTATGTTGTAAAATTATTTTAATGGTTCTTTGGGTCTCAAGTAACAGTCTGTGGCATTCTGATCACTCCAAGCATACCCACAGTACTTCATGAGGCCATGCTACATCTTTACCAGACACTGCAATGTAGTGCCAAGAGATCTTCCACAGCACAGAAAATTGAAGTAATATGGCATGATTCATGTCAAGTGCAACCACACTGAAATATTTCAGACACCACACAGTCAGTTACTCTGGTGCAAATGTAAGGGGTGGGGCCATAGCATGGCAGTAGAGCATCGATTTTATAAAATTAAGATTTGAATACGTGTTTTGCAAGTTGAAAGTTCAAGGTACAATCCTTGACACCTGCAGTTAGAAAAATGTAGTAGGCAATGTGAAAGACCTCTACTCGAGACTCTGGAGAGCCAACACCAGAATGAAAGACAATACTGACCATGAAACAGCAATGGTCACGCTCAGCACAAGGCAGTTTCATATGGCTTAGTAACTTAAGGAATGCTTATTTGTAAAACATAAGAGCAGGATTCTGACAGAATAAACAAGAATCATTACCTTTAAACCATGGATACTTGGGAAGATAAATATGTATCTTGCAGAAGAACTCAGTGGGTTTGTAACACCCTGATTCCAAACATACAATGTGTCAATTAGACTTTTGAGATGCACAGCAAAAAGTGTTTTTAAAAAGGTAATTGGTTGCACCGCTGCATTAATTCGCCAAGGCTCCATTGATGAGGAATAAAATTAAGTTTTATTCAAAAAATTAGACAAGTTAATAAAAACAAAACAGAATGCCACAAATTTTAATAACAATGTGTGTGGGGGGAGATAACCCTTATTATATGTACAAGAGCAATTATATACAGAAAAGTAACTGCAGTAATCCTCCTGATTGCCCTTACTGCATAGTATAACCCATTAACCATCAATCACACAAGCTTAATTCACCTGTTGATCTTCTTCGTGGTCTCTGTGCATCACACTTGTGGGATGTACTGCGCCTGCGCTGGTCCCCAGTCGGTATCTGTAAGAAAGCCCGGGAAAGATTTCCGCGGACGGCGCCACTGGGCATGCGCCGGCGCCCCACTGCGCAGGCCCAACGGCGCCACCGCGGCAATCCCACCAGTTCCTTTCTGACCGCTGCGCGAAGAGTTGTGTTTCCTCGTGTTCCCGGTCGGTGAGCTTTGGGTTTTTTCTACCCCTTTTTCCCCGAGCCTCCTGTAAATATTAGCCTGTTTATTGTTTTCTGTAGTGTAGTAGTTAGTTAGTTCCATAGTTAGTTAGTTTAAAAAAAAAAAAAAAAAAAAGTGCGTTTTCGTTCGGGTGCGTGTCGCGGTGGGGTTTCTTGTCCTCCGGGACTTCCCCCCCCTCGCCCCTAGTTTTTCCTCCTCTCAGAGGATTCTGAGAGGATTTTTCCCAGCGACCGCTGTCTATGGACAGTCGCTGGGGATTTTTTAAGAGGTGCCAGGCCTGCGGCAAGAAAATCGCCCCTCCCGACGGCCACTCTTTGTGTCTGCTCTGCCTCGGCGAAGGACACCGCGTGGAAGCCTGCCCGCATTGCCTCCGCTTTTCGAAGCAGACCAGAAAGAATAGAGCGGCTAGGCTCTCGGCCGCACTAACTGCCTCGGCACTTCGCCCTCCGAAGCAAACGGCGTCTTCCTCGGCATCGGTACCGAAAATGGCTGCCGCCCAAACCCCGAAGGCCCCATCGGCCGATGCAGCCCCGGTCGACGTTGTCCCGCAGAAGGAGCAGCAGTCGGCGAAACGGCCCACCGACGAGTCGGTCGAGAGGCCCCAGAAGAAACGACGGGAGGATTCGGGACATGAATCCTCTAAGAAGGCGAAGAGCAAGGAGAAGCGGAAACGGCCACGCTCCCCTCCGCCTCCCCCCGACGTGTCGGCACCGATCGGCACCGACCCAGTGAGAAGGGTTCCCCCCTCTCCTCTCCGCACCCCCGCTACTCCAGGGGCTAGCGCGAGAAGGCAGCGCAGCCCTCCGACACCAAGGGCTAGCGGCCATCGACCACGCAGCCCTCCAACTCCGCGGGCTAGCGGCCATCGACCACGCAGCCCTTCAACTCCACGGGCTAGCGCGCATCGACGTCGTACCTCCCCGACGCCTGGACCCAGCGACCATCGGCTGCAGTCCTCGACACACGACGTGGAGATCGACCTCACCCGTCGGTCTCCATCGGTGGCGTCTCGTCAGCGGAGCTTCGACTCGGCATCGGACGTCGAGTCTCTTCCACCGGTCGACGTGACAACGCCTGCGGCACCCAAGCGCGTGAGGCCAAGGGAGCCTTCGGTCGAGCCACGCCACTACCCATCGATGCCGCATTGGGAGCACCATCGATGGCAGTCGACGTATCCCTGCTGCCCCCAATATCATTGGCATCAGCCACTCGACCACCCGGACTGGGAGCATCAATCTGAGCTATCCTCGCTCTCCAGGACATCGCATCGGTCCAAGCATCCTCAGGGATCGGCCACGACTCCTCGGGACAAACGCGTCACACCGACGGAGCCTCCGCGCCGAACACCGACACCGACCCGGTCGCCGCGAAGGGAGCCATCACCGCGCCTATCGGAGCGCTCGGGCCGAGGAGAGTCCTCCCCGTCGGGGTCGGAAAGCGACGAGGAGAGAACCTGGGAGCCCTCACCGGACCCCAACACGTCAGAGGACCTCCCAGTCTCGCCCTCTGAGGACCTACGCTCCTATGCGGAGATGGTCAAAAGAATGGCAGCGACCATCTCCCTCCCCATCTCTCAACCCAAGCCAACCGTGGACGATAGTGTTTTTGATATCGTCCAGAAGGACACTTCTCCAGCCGTCTCCCTCCCAATGACAAAGGTCATGCTCCAGGCGCTCAAGGATCCGTGGAAGAAGCCATCCTCTGCACCGGTGTCTTCAAGAAAACTGGACCACATGTACAAGGTCCAAGAGGCGGGGGCTGAATTTCTGTTCACACATCCTAGACCAAATTCAGCCATCGTCTCCTCTTCCTCGAGGTCACGTAAGGTGCACTCTACCCCCCCTGACAAGGAGGGGAAGAAACTCGACGCCATGGGGAGGAAGATCTACTCGGCGGGGTCCCTCGGCGCCAAGGTATCGAACTATACGGCCTGTATGGCCAGATACCAATACGCCATGTGGGAGCAGCTGTCCCCCCTCCTGTCCTTCCTACCGGATGACAAGAAAACCACTGCCAAGGCACTGCTGCACGAGGGCCAGAAGGTCGCAAAGCAGCAACTAACAGCAGCCAAGCACCTAGTGGACGTTTCAGCTGCGGCAATCATGTCCGCTGTCTCCATTCGCAGGCACTCCTGGCTGAGATCGACCGCCCTGCAACAAGACACCAGGGCGCTTATCGAGGACCTGCCATTTGAAGGGGACGGACTCTTTAGTTCCACCACGGACACCGCACTGCAGGAACTAGATAAGAACCTTAAGATCTCTAGGAGCCTTGGGGTGCAGCCACTTCCCAGACAACCCAGAGCCAGACAGTGGAGCAGGTCCTGGTCGAGAAAGACTCCGCATAAGCCATCTTCGGACCAACAGTGGCGACCACGCCCTCCACAGCCCGACAAGCAGGCCTACTCGGGCAACAACAGAGGGCGCTACAGTGCCCAGCCATCAGGCAAACCGAAGGGCACCCGCCCCGCCAAGCAGGGGCTTTGACTTTCCTGCACCACGCGTCGTTGCCACCACCCAGCCCACCATCCGCCTTCGCCCTTTCCTGCCTGCCTGGGAGCTGGTCTCCTCAGACAGGTGGGTCCTCTCTGTCATCCAAGAGGGCTACAAAATAGACTTTGCTCAGATTCCAACACAGTCAGTGGTGATCACCACCCCCCCATCCCCACCTCTGCTGGCGGAGGTGGACACCCTCCTACAGAAACAAGCCATAGAGAAATTACCATCGGAAACCAGGACGGGTGGTTTCTACTCCCGCTACTTCCTAGTCCCGAAGAGAGATGGGGGATTAAGGCCCATCATGGACCTCCGGAATCTGAACAAATTCATCCTGTATCGAAAGTTCAGGATGTCCACACTGCAGTCCATCCTGCCCCTCATCAACCAAGGAGACTGGATGGCCACTCTAGACCTCAAGGATGCTTACTTTCACATCAGCATCCACCCAGAGTTCAGAAAGTTTCTCAGGTTTGCAATAGGCTCACAACACTTCCAGTTCACTGCCCTACCCTTCGGGCTCTCCACGGCACCCAGGGTGTTTACAAAGATGATGAGCGTCGTGGCCGCCTACCTGCGGCTGCAGGGGGTGATAGTCTTCCCATACATAGACGACTGGCTCCTGGTAGCCAATTCAAGAGAAAGTCTGTCTACCCACATCACAGCCACACTGCACCTTCTCGATGCCCTGGGCCTGCAGGTCAATCTAGAAAAGTCAAATCTCACTCCATCAAGGACAGTGCAGTTCATAGGGGCAGTGCTGGACACAAACCTCCATCGAGCTTTCCTCCCCGCCCAAAGGGCAGAGGACATCACCAACTCAGTACAGTTACTCCAGAACCAAGGCTGGGGCACAGTAAAGCAACTTCAGCGAATGCTGGGACTGATGGCAGCAACGACAAGCGTGCTTCTTTACGCGAAACTGAGGATGAGGGACCTACAGCTATGGTTTCTTCGCCAGTTTCGCCCGAACAGAGACTCACCTCGAAAGAGGTTCACTATTCCCCTTATGACGCTCCAATCGCTCCAGTGGTGGGGATCCAGAGACAATATCTGCCAGGGAGCTCCCTTCCACCTCCCACCGCCCTCAGTGACCATCACCACCGATGCCTCCCAGTGGGGCTGGGGCGCCCACATGGAAGGCCTGTGTGTGGGGGGCCAGTGGCCTCCCAAGCTGGCTGTGCACCATATCAACTATCTGGAGCTACTAGCGGTTCACTTTGCCCTTCGTTCCTTCCGCCCAAAGTTGATAGGGAGGACAGTGGCACTACTCACAGACAACACCACCGCTTTGGCGTACATCAACAGGCAGGGCGGGACAGTGTCCCGCCGCCTCTGTGCGTTGGCGATAGAATTGTGGACGGAATGCATCCAGCACGACGTCTTCGTGAAGGCCGCACACCTCCCAGGGGTCCTCAACATTCAAGCGGACTCTCTGAGCAGGGGGGGGGCCTCCCCGCACGAGTGGGAACTTCAGTGGCGTTTCCTACAACCAGTTTTCCAGCTCTGGGGGTACCCACAGCTGGATGCCTTCGCCACGGCAGGCAACAAGAAGTGCCCTATGTTCTGCTCCAGAGGGGGTGCAGACCCTGCATCCCTGGGGGACGGGCTCCTCATCCCGTGGGAGGGCCGCTTCCTCTATCTGTTCCCTCCTCTCCCTCTGCTGACCAGGGTAATAAACAAGTTAGCGAGGGAGAGGCCACGCTGTATCCTGGTGACCCCCTGGTGGCCCCGCCAGAACTGGTTCGCCTCCCTACTGACCATGTCGGGGGGGAACTTCTACCACTTTCCAGCGGAACCAGACCTCCTGTCGTCCCAACGGGGGCGGGTGCTACACCACAACGTGCCACACCTGAAACTGACGGCGTGGCGCATAGACCCTTAGAGTTCTCGGGTAGGGTCCAGGAGGTCCTGTTGAATAGCAGGAAGCCCTCCACCAGGGCATCCTATGACAGGAAGTGGAAGAGGTTCTCGGACTTCATGGCTGGCCGGCCAGTCGCACCTAGGGAGGCTGGCCTGCCGGCAGTCTTTGATTTCTTGTTGTCCCTAGTAGACGCGGGCTTGGTGTTTTCCTCCATTAAGGTCTACTTGGCAGCCATTTCTGCCTTTCACGAACCTGTGGCTGGGTACTCCGTTTTCGCCCATCCCCAGTCCAAGAAGTTCATGAAGGGGCTATTTAGACTGCATCCACCGTCCAAACCCCCCACCCCACTGTGGGATTTGTCAATAGTCCTAGACAGATTAACCAGGCGGCCCTTCGAACCCATGGCCTCATGTTCCCTGCAGCTTCTCTCCTGGAAGACTGCCTTCCTAGTGGCCATCACCTCCGCACGCCGGGTGGGGGAACTCACGGCGATGCGTTGTGACTACCCCTACCTAGCCTTTAGAGAGTCGGGCGTCTCCCTGGCCCCTGATATCAACTTCCTTCCTAAGGTGCCCTCCCAATTCCACCTCAACCTGGAAGTGTGGCTCCCCGCCTTCTTCCCTAGCCCCTCCTCGGACGAGGAGCGTCGGCTTCACTCCCTAGACGTCCGGCGTGCCCTGCTTTTCTACCTAAGCCGATCCAAGTCCTTCCGTAAGGGACAGCAGTTATTCGTTTCCTACACCGCACCCAGAATGGGTGACAAGATTTCTTCACAGAGATTCTCGAAATGGTTGACAGAGACCATCAAGCTCTGCTACCTCCTAGCAAAGAGGCCACTGCCTGGACCTGTACGTGGCCACTCCACACGAGCGATGGCGACATCGGTGGCGTTCCTGAAGGGCGTGCCTCTGGCTGATGTCTGCAAAGCTGCTACCTGGTCGTCCCCGCATGCTTTCATGAAGCACTACGCGTTGGACGTGCATGCTCAGCAGAGGACCCGGTTGGGGACTGCGGTGCTACAATCTGTCATCTCCGGTTGACCGTCTTCCCACCTCCAGGTATGACTTGCTTGCTAATCTCCCACAAGTGTGATGCACAGAGACCACGAAGAAGATAGACAGGTTGCTTACCTGTAACTGTAGATCTTCGAGTGGTCATCTGTGCATTCACACTACCCACCCTCCTTCCCCACTGCTGACGGTCTCCCTTCCTTAGGGGCTTTCAGCGGTCAAGAAGGAACTGGTGGGATTGCCGCGGTGGCGCCGTTGGGCCTGCGCAGTGGGGCGCCGGCGCATGCCCAGTGGCGCCGTCCGCGGAAATCTTTCCCGGGCTTTCTTACAGATACCGACTGGGGACCAGCGCAGGCGCAGTACATCCCACAAGTGTGAATGCACAGATGACCACTCGAAGATCTACAGTTACAGGTAAGCAACCTGTCTTTTCAATGACCCGGTTCTGGCAACATGATATTTTAACTCACTAATGAAACTGCTTTACAATGCCTCTGGGCCCCAGTGCACGCATTCTCAATCTGCTAGTCCATGGTTAGGAATACAGAGTTCTGTTTCCTTCCTCTTGCCCTATGGCTTGCAGTAACTATGATACAGTATCATGCCTGCATTAGTACTAAACATAGTTAACCCTTGTTAGACTTCCATGTATGACCAGGGTTTGAAGGGGGCTTGCAAAACCCTGGTCACAAGAGGATCTGGTTAGCACATGCTACATTAAAGCAAACCTCCATGGTTTGGAAAATGATGGAACTCAGTGGATGGGTGGTGGGTGGGTGGTGTTTACGTTGTACCAGACCACAGTGCTGCTTTCCTACCATAGCTTTGTAGTCCTGGGAATGCTCCCATAAAATATTCCCATATCTAAGAATACAAAATGGAATGAGCATAGCCGTGTGACCATTTCCTAGACTGACATTTTTTTGAATCAAACTGAGAACAATGTAGCACATACAAATGGCCTCTGAAGGATGCATGCAAATAAACCTGGGCAACGCATTGAAGAGTGGTTTTTGAGCGTACTCTTATGCTTAGATGTGAATAAAATGGATAAACGGAATTCAGATGTGGATAAAACGGATAAAAGTACTTCTTCACCCAAAGGGTGATTAACATGTGAAATTCACTGCCACAGGAGGTGGCGGCGGCTACAAGCATAGCCAGCTTCAAGAGGGGATTGGATAAAAATATGGAGCAGAGGTCCATCAGTGGCCATTAGCCACAGTGTATGTATGTGTGTGTATATAACAATACAGTAGAAGTCTTGCCCCAAGGAAAACATACTGTAAATGTAGATGGTACCGAGGGTCATACATTTGGAAATCTGTTCATTGGTGTAGCTATACCCAATATTTCCTTTGCTCCCTGAACATAGGCTTGCTGATCTTTGTGCTCAGTATTGTCCTACTGCACCTGGTTCCAACAGCAGAGGACAGAATGGTTGCAGAGAACTGGGACAGGTTATGGTGCAAATAAATGGCTATGTTTTGTGGCATATGCACTATAGGTTGCATCATCTAGCTGCACAATAACTGAAACACAATGATCTAGCCAAATGCAGCTAGACAAAAACAGCTGCAAACTGAATCCTCATGTTGAAATCTCAGCAACACACAAACGAGGTAGAGCAGGGGTAATAGAGCACTATTTGCCTGCCCCTTCATTAAACAAGAGGAACTGGTTTGCTCTAACTTTTTATAGATGGGTTCAATTTCTACAGCAGGAAGGGAAGGAAGCATCCCTGAGCTTCACTTATTGCAAAGCTGAATTCACTTTCTGAACTAAAGCATACCTTTATGAGGTTTGGTCTGAATATTCTTAGGAACTTTGAAAAATTATTGCTGCAAATCTTCCAACACTGTGGCTGAGAAAACTATAAAAGGATGGATGTATACATGAATAGCTTTTATAGTTTAACAGAGGATGAATTCAGAAAAAAAAAGTACTGAACGCTGAACAAAGCATATTTTTCCTGCAACAACACAATCCTTTAATGTGGAATTTTCAAAAAATTACTTAATTTTAAACCATGCACACAAGTGTTTTTTTGAATTTTGTTTAAAAAACCTTTTTGCTTACCAAGTAAAAATTCTAGGGTCTTACAAACAAAGGAATATCCACCTGCACTTGTCTGGTTTTAGACTGTCAGTTTCAATGGGATCACTGCTATACATTTGAACCAGGCAGCTTCCTCCCTGAACAGTTGTGTTTGGGAACACAAAGCATAGTGTGATTTCTCATAAATATATCAATGTGCATTTTGCTGAACATCAGCTATGAAATCATAACTTTGTGCCTTTAACTTAACGTGCATCAAAATGTATCAAGCTGGAAAACTCAAAATTAACTAGCCAGCCTGTAAAATGCTGTTATTCCTGACTGAAAGAATGATCATGCTAAGTAATATGCACAGAATGGATGAACTGCATTTTGAAACAAATTCCTAATGTGAAAAGCTACTAGAGAACAGCTACTGTGCAAACCCACTAAAACCAGTGAGAGGCCTTTTGCAACATAGGCTGATACACGTTATTCACAGTATGCACCTCCTCCCTGAAGGATGCATTTCCATTGCTGGGGATCTTGTATGAGCCAAGAATTCAAAGGAATGAAGATTCCATTACCAAATTTGAAGATCTGATTTGTCTTTCTCTGTTCCAGTCAACTGCACTAGCCATTTGTTCAAGTGGCTTGCATGTCCTTAAATCAGAGCATGTATCTGCCTTCCACTCTTCTTCCAAGCTCCCCATCACTGCCTCAGAACTACAATATCTGAAAGCCCTCCCTCCTTTCCTGCATCAGGGAGTGTACCTAGCAAGATATAGGACTGTTAAAAGGGCGAAACAGAACAGCTCTTCCTGCCTGAAGCAAAACAACTGCCACTGCTTACTTGCATATCTATGAGAAGTCATGCTTGAAAGGTGATTTGCCAGAATATCTCACAAAGGCCACGTTTAAAAGGACCATATGCAGAATGCTGCATCTGCGTTGGGACTTTCCCTTCCCTGCTCTCCCCCCTTTCCAAAGCAACCTTTCAAGAAGCATGGGGGACCTTTTAAAGCAGGATTCAACCAGCCACAAAGAGGGCAGCAGCAGAAAACAAAAACTGACAGAATCCCTCTTCTGTATACATGGGGCATGAACGCATCCCAGGCAAAAGTAAAGCTGAAGCATGGATACACATTGTACAGAGCAGAATGGTGAAATAGAGTGCTTTACTTTTTAACTTTTTACTAACATTCCTAATCAACAAAAAAGACAGGAGGAAAATGCTGTGAAGTACAATTTCATCTGTGTGCACACCTTATCTGGCATGTGTACTACTTGCAAAGATTTTCCAGACCTTTCAGATGTACACAAACCATCAAGTCAAGGATTTACCGTACGTGAGACTTTGAAACAATGCAATTAACGAGGGCTAGAAAAGTGCCAACTCTTAATAAGGTAAACACCATATTGGAAGGTTGTTACATTGCTATCAGAGACATAAATGTCTATTGTACACTCTATAACTAATGTGTCACATGTCTTCAAGCCTGTACTCTTATCCAGTGTACACTGTATTTGTAAGGGCAATTCAGAGAGTCACAAATAAGGAAAGGATACTAAGGTTTTCTTTTAATAAGGGCAACAAAAGAAAAAGAAAAAGAAAAAAAGAGAAATTCTTTTCACCAGTATAGATCCACATCACAGTACATCAATATCAACAGCATTCTCTTTCGTCTATTTTTGGTACATAAGATGGAACCCTCTCTCTACATAACCTCATAAGGCTTCAGTAACTAAGTAAAAAACCTATTAGTTTACAATTTATTTAAAAAATTCTGAAAAGACACAGCAAGTTCTAAACTTTAGTAGTGTTACCCATACACAACTACCTGGCTTCAGAACCCAGTAAAAGCCCAGATCCCCCCTCTTTCAGGGAAGCTCTGCAACAGGGAAGCTGTGCAATAGAGACGTTGCTTACTATGACGCCCCACCCCCCCAAAAAAAATTACACATGGCACATTCTCATTCAAATTTTGCAATGTAAAAAGCTAAACATACCTAACCAAATAAATAATAATTAAAAAAATGAATGTGTTTGTTAAGTATCCTAAAACCACTATGAAGAATAATGGCCACTTTCGCGCTCACAGATTATTTACATGGTAATACCCAGTGGAGGGTACACTGCTACAAAACATGTTAAAACAAAGAGTAAACTTGAAATGTTTCTTTCCCCATAGTAAAAGTCTAGCAGCTTGACTATCTAATGCTGTTTTGTGAGTGTGTGTGTGTATGTGTGTGTGTTTCCCCTGCACAAATGGTTTGGAGGAGTGTTCAATCCATGTCTTCATCCAGTTCATAATTGTCTTTATCATAAATATCTTTTACTAAAAGAACCCGTACAAGCATATTTTCCAAAGTATTGCGGTCCAGTGAAGTGGAGGTGTACCAGAATGGGTCATCTGAGGAATCAGGGCAGGCTGGTTGCAAATAGAACACATCTGTTCTCTGACTGAGGTTTGGTGGGCTAAAAGGGAGAATGAAAAGGTTAGCAGAGCAGTACTTTAAATACAGAATCTGCACATGTTTAGCAAGCAGGGAGCTTGTGAGAGCATGGCTGCCAGTTACAGAAGATCAGGACTGAGAGTATGTCTCCTCCTCTCTCTGTTCCAGGTGTTAAAATACAGGTGAGGCCAAAAGCACAAGCTTTCTGGCAATGCTGTTGGAAAGTGCCATCAAGTCACTTATGTGACTCCTTGGGGTTTTCAAAACAAGAGATGTCCAGAGGTGATTTGCCATTGCCTGCCTCCCACTAGCCACCCTGGACTTCCTTAGTGGTCTCCCTTCCAAGTACTAACCTGGGCCAACCATGCTTAGATTCTGAGATTTAACGAGATCAGGCTAGCCTGGACCAGCCAGGTTAGGGTATCTAGTAAAATCAAAGGGAAAGAAAGAACCAAAGGGCTCTTGGCCCTTAGCCTGTGTCTTTGAGTGAGCTGGCCAAATAGATGTAAGGACCAGCCCTGGAGTGAACTGAATTATTTTTCTTTTGCTGAATGCTCAATTGTATTGCTGCTTTTAAAATGTAAGCTGCTTTGAGTTGATTGTTGGGAGAAAAGTGACATAAAATTTTAAATACATATTTTTACACAGATATTAACAATGTATGGCCGTAGTTGCACTAGAATGAAATGGCATTAATGTACCTATTGATATAATCTAATATCATCTAATGATCTCAGCCATACAACTTAAGAGCGAGGACTGGAACAATGATATAATAGTTTTTAACTTGCATATTTAATAGTGTATGAAGGGGGGGAGGGGGAACCTGGAAGACAAATGCTTTACTGTATAAATCCCAGTGCATTATGAGGAATTAGCTCCTCATCAGGTAAATGGGAAATCACTGCACTAACTTGCCCCAGAAAGCGAATTATTAGACACAGATTTATAAAATGACTTCCATTCCTTATCTCTGTTGCATTAAGATAAGGGTGTTATTTGCCATAACCGTAAACTCAAATGATAAGAGTGAATACAAACATCAGAAGTCAAAAAGGTGACTGGGATCATATAAGATTTGGCAATTTAAAAAAACAGCTAAAAACATAGGAGGAATATTCAGTTTTAGTGTTTTCTTTTTCCCTTTGCTGACCGGAACTTTGCTACGGGTTTCCCAATATATGTCAAGTGCTCCCCCTACTGGCTTTCCAGCTAAACCAGAGCACTTCAAATACAAATAAAGCCACTTCGGTGTGGCACCTCCTTTTCCAACTGCTTCTGATTAAGAGCTGCAGCACTCAAGAAAAAAGGCAACCGTAGGATGGCTCAACTGATGCATGTTCCTCAAAGGTGCAGCTTTGTACAGATGGGTTGATGTGACTGGGCATCAGTGCAAAACTGCATGGACACACACCTGGGTAAAAGCAAAATCTGGCAGCTGCTGAGCACTGCTGATATTGAGCAGTATCCTCCCTATGGGGCCTTCTGCCAACTGAAGTGACTCTTGGGGTTGCCTTATATTGAATAATTGGTCCATCAAGGTCAGATATGTCTACTCTGACTGGCAGCAGCTCTCCAGGGTTTCAGGCAGAGGTCTTTCATACAGACTCATAGGCTCCTAGCTATGGTGGGGCCCCTCAGAGCCCGCCCGGACTTCTTCCCAAGGCCTCCGGACTTCTCATCCAGCACAGCCCCTCCAGGGGCTAGCTGTTGCTTGAGCTGTGGCACGTTGCTCTGGCCCTGGGGGCTGCCCTGGGTGGGTGGGGCAAGCAACGTTGGGCTCTGGCCTCTGGCACAGACAGCTGGAGGGAGCGGGGCTGGGCAGTGGATGCACTCTGGGCTCATTGCAGCAGCTGGCTTCCTCACTATGTATGCACCATGGGCCCTGCTCTCTGCTGTGTTTATCGCTTGCTGTGGCTGTGGGACTTGGCCATGGGATTTTTTTTATTTTTGTGATGTCATTTTTGGGCTCCACCACTGAAAATTTCTTGACTACTGGCCTGCTTCCATACCATCTAATACCTGTTTTTTTTAAATGCCAAGGATTGAACCCCTGACCTCCTGCATGCAAAGCAGATACTCTACCCACGGAGCTGCATCCCCTCCCTCTAGAGAGGGAAAAGCCAGTCAAGTTAGAGGGAGTTTTCATTTGAAGGCTCCATGGCTTAGTGGACAGGTAGGATACAGGCGGCTAGTTAAATTAAACAAAATTTGTGTGTGTTTTACAGAGCTGAAAATTTTGTTTATAACTTATGAGAAGTCACCTGTCTCCCATTTGCATGGAAGTGCAAAGTCAGGATTTGCTGCAAGTAGCATTCTATCTCCCTTAAAGAGGGCTGAAAATCTCTATTACTGTATATTGCAAACAGTTAAGAAATCTTCAGATTTTACAATACATACACCAACTGAAAGAAAATAAATACCTCTTAGATAAATAGCATTCAAACATTTTCACAGGACATCTAGAGGGATCTGCTGTATTTTCAATTTGTTCGAATATTGGCTCATCATCTTCATGCTTCCTCTTTCCACTGGCAATTTTATCTTCTAGCACAAGAGGAAAATTAAGAAAACCTTAAATCTTTCAAGAGACACAGTATCAGAATGGGATGAAGGAATTACAGCTACAGATGAATCACAGCTACAGTTACTCTGCTGTAATGGACAAGGTATGCTTATTGTTCAGTCAAATGTACTGGGATTCCTAATTTTTGTTTTGCAAGGTTTAGCTATAACTCTTTTGCCCTTCCTACTGAGGCTGAGAGATAGGAAAGCTAAATAGCAGGAAAGCCCCTATCTTCCCCTTAAATGTGAGCCAAAACTAAATGTTGGCCTCTGTTTCAAATGAGGTAAACACTACCTTGCTGCTATCTGAGAAGAGCAAATTAACTCTTGAATTGTTTTCTGATTTTTGTAATCCACTCTGAGTCTCAGTTGAGAAAGGTGAGCTATAAATGAAGTAAATAAACAATCAAATACATGTCCAAAAACCTCTAAAACAAGGGTGCCCATGTATGCTAAACAATATGGACTTCAGGAGGTTAACAAGTACCTTCATTGTCTGTTCCACATAGGGAGGAAACCTGATATCCAAGACAAGCTTTGCTTTCCATTGTTAGAGGGTTTTTCTTCCAATGTCTGTAAATGGTGCCGAAGGAAAGTCTTAAGTGCTGCTCCACTGTTTTCAGCCCAAAATACTTGGTGTTAAAGTAGAAAAGTGTGTTCAGAAGAGCAACTGGAGAGTGGGATCCTAGTTGTTTTATCCTCCAGAGGTAGTCTTCTTCAACTCGAGAAAATACTGAACCTAACAGGAGAAGGAAAAGAACAATGTGTGCTAAGAGTTTTATACTATAAACAAGCCCAAGCAAATCTGCCAGATTCCAAATGAAACTAATAAACTTGATTATATCATCTCCTAAACTGAACTACAGCTCTCAGCGATGTTTCACACAACAGATCCATAGTCCCCGCCTAACCCATTAGATATTTGAATTTACAATCAAACTAGGACTTTTAATAGAGCTTAAACAGTTAAATCCACATGTCAAAGGCTGATTTTTAAAAAAAAAACTTGCACTGATCTCTGAACTGCTACATAATACCAAAGAAAAGACAGAAACAACTATGACAAGAAAAGTTACCATCTGGAAGAATGCTTGGTTGCCAACTTCTGAGTACTTTATTTAATTCCTGCTCAAATGTATGATAATTTGGATCCATAAAGATATTATCTTTTCTATTGCTTCCATTGAGATACTATAGAGAAAGAGAGGTACTCAGTTCAGTACAGATAAAAAACAACAAGAAGATAGCAAACTATTCTAGGAGTTATATGCAGTCTTCTATTCACTCTTGAAGTAGCAACACAAAAAGGAGCACTGTTCAGTTCAGCATCTCTCAGGCACGTTAATGTATAAAAATATTCCATCTAAGGTTAAAAATAGGCCAGTATTTGTTACAAAGGCTGAATTAAGCCAATAACCTACGTTTAGCCCCACAGTCCAAGCACACTGAGCTGCAGATAGTTTGTACATATCACAAAAGTTTCAACATAGCACACTGTATTTCTTCCAGATTTCTATATTATTTTGTAGGTTATGATCTAAAGAGCGTTCTTGCATGGAAGGTACTATGACACTGAGTTCCAATTCTAAATAAACAGTGACACTGAGAATCCTGAATCATACACTGAGCAGCCAGATTAATCCACAATTATGAATACATTTGGTCAGCCTGGCACACAGTGCACTTTTTATGGATTATATTTTCCTCCCTTCTTTGCAAAGGAGCTTATGCATACATGGGGGACATGCCTACAAGGCAGGTCAGCCAGGGAAACAGTTGACTGACCTAAGGTCACCAAGTGAGCTTACGGCTGAATAGAGATTTGAACTAGCTTGGTTCAGGTACAACACTATTCAGTACAAGAATGCAAGCATCTGCAGTCCTTTTATGAGAGGGCTTATTTGTCACACAACAAGGAATCCCCCTCTCCTTCACCCTGGGAACTGACTACATTATAAGCAGCTTTAAAATTTCTTCCTCTCTTTGGCAGATGGGAGTGCAGGCTCAGAAATAATGAACAAAAACTACCTGCCTTTTCCCCCAACCCACCAATCTCCTTAGATTCTGATCAATTTAAAACCTTCTGTCAATAAAGCATTTTAGGGGGGCATTTCACTGTCTGGGTAATAAAAGCACTGCTTCCTAACATCCATTAGACATTACTTCAAAAAGACCATCCCATACTTTGCAAATTAAAAGCTTACCATGATATCTATATCCTATAAATAATAATAATAAAATTTTATTTATATCCCACCCTACCCGCCTAAGCAGGCTCACGGTGGCTAATAACATCCATAAAATATACAATACAATAAATATACAAGACTTTAAAATCAACATTGTCCAAAAACAATTCTAAATACACATTTGACATAATTTGACAGTAACAGTGATGTTCCTGGCGCTATTTATGTCAGTTTACATGATAGCGAGGGTCCCTGGGCCAAGTCATTTTGGCGGATCCATTTGTTTAGAGATCATAAATCAGCAGTCTGTAAAAGCTGACCTAAAAAGGATGGTCTTGCAGGCCCTGCAGAATTGGTCAAGACTCCGCAGAGCCTGCACCTCTTCCGGGAGCTGGTTCCATAGGCATGGAGCTGCGATGGAAAAGGCCCGTGCGAGGGTGTTCTGCAGTTTGGCCTCTTTTGGCCCAGGGATAGTTAGCTTGTTCTTCCCTGCTGACCTCAGTGCTCTCTGGGGCTCGTATGGGGAAAGACGGTCCCTCAGGTAGGCAGGTCCTTGGCCATATAGGGCTTTAAAGGTAATAACCAGCACTTTGTAGCGAACCTGGTATGTAACTGGCAGCCAGTGCAGTTCGCGCAGCTCTGGCTGTATGTGCTCCCACTTCGGGAGTCCTAGCAACAGCCTAGCCGCCGTATTCTGCACTAGCCGCAGCTTCCAGGTTCGGCACAAAGACAGCCCCATGTAGAGGGCATTACAGTAGTCCAGTCTTGAGGTGACCGTCGCATGAATCACTGTTGCTAGGTCCCGTCGCTCTAGGAAAGGGGCCAACTGCCTTGCCCGCTTCAGATGAAAAAACGCTGACTTGGCAGTGGCTGCTATCTGGGCCTCCATTGACAATGAAGGCTCCAGTAGAACTCCCAGGCTCTTGACTTGGTGCGCCGCTTTCAGGGGCGCACTGTCGAAAACCGGGAGAGGTATTTCCCTCCCCAGAGCGCCGCGGCCCACGCGAAGGACCTCTGTCTTCGTCGGGTTCAGCTTCAGCCCACTCAGCCTAAGCCACATTGCCACAGCCTGCAATGCCTGATCCAGATTCCCTGGGGTGCAGCCAGGCCAGTCGTCCATTAGCAGATAGAGCTGGGTGTCATCTGCATATTGATGACAACCCAGCCCAAACCTCCGGGCAATCTGGGCAAGGGGCGCATATAGATGTTAAATAACATTGGGGAGAGAACTGCTCCCTGGGGCACCCCACAGTCTAGTGTGCGCCTCTGGGACCGCTCGCTCCCGATCGCCACCCTTTGTCCCCGACCCTTGAGGAAGGAGGAAAGCCATTGTAGGGCCAACCCCTTAAACCCTATGTCGGCGAGGCGGCGGGTCAGTAGCTGATGGTCGACTGTGTCAAACGCCGCCGACAGGTCTAATAACATCAGCACCGCGACGCCACCTCGATCCAGTTGCCACTGGAGGTCATCTACCAAGGCGACCAGCACTGTCTCCATCCCATGGCCCGGCCGGAAGCCAGACTGGCAAGGGTCTAGGATGGAAGCGTCATCTAGAAACCTCTGCAGCTGCGACACCACTGCCCTCTCAATAATTTTAGCTAAAAACGGTAAATTAGACACTGGTCGGTAATTTGCCAATTCGGCCAGGTCTGCTGTACATTTTTTCAGGAGGGGGCGGACCAAGGCCTCTTTCAGAGGTGTTGGAAAGTGCCCCTCTAGGAGGGATCTATTTATGATGTCCCGTAAAGGACATCTAAGCTCCCTCTGGCAAGATTTAATCAGCCAGGAGGGGCAAGGGTCCAAATCACAGGTTGTTGGGCGAGCAGCAGAGAGAATTCCGTCGACTTCCTCCAGGCTGAGTGGGTCGAAGTGACCCAGCACTAAACCAGAAGACAGGCACGGAGCCTCAATTTTCCGTACTGTGTCCAATGTGATAGGCAGGTCTTGGCAGAGCGACGTGATTTTATCTGCAAAATGTTTCGCAAATGCCTCACAGCCTATCTCTAATTCGCTAACATTTGGCTTGCCTTGTGGCAATGTAGTAAGCCCTGGGTACTCCAACGCCCAGCCCGCCACCGCCTCCATCAGGGATGGTAAGGCGCTAGCTGGTGCGTTAGGGGGACGGTACACCAGCCAGATCGCCAACCCCTCTCCGACATCCCACACCAGACCGACACATTCAATACCGTCAATTGTTGGGGCCGGGAGAGCCCGGAAGGAGTAACCCTCCCGTATGAACGCCACCCCTCCCCCCCGCTATTCCGCGATTGGTGAAAGACCAAGTAACCCGGGGGGGGGTCATCTGAGAGAGAGCCACTGTCTCCCCGTCCCGTACCCAGGTCTCAGTCACGCAAGCCAGGTCCACGTCCTGCCGAAGCAGGAACTCCCTAAGGGTCGAGGTCTTATTATTTATGGACCTGGCGTTGCATAACACCAATGACGGAGACGGGCATTTCCTCTTGGCCCACTACCTGCCACCGTTGGGATGGGAAGTAGACTGGAAGGTGGCCGAGCACCATTTTGTCTCCGTCTCCTTCCTTTATACTTCTGTCTATTCCCACCGTCATACCTTCCCCTCCCCAGGAGCACTGGAATCCCTTGGCCGAGCATCCACGCCTATGCCCGGAATAATCTCACCAGTGGTCCCCAACCTTTTTGGCACCAGGGACCGGTTTTGTGGAAAACTATTTTTTCCAGGGACCGAGGGTGGGGCAGCAATGATTTTGGGATGATACTGTTATACACTTTATTTCAATTATTTTGGTGTAGTGGTTAAGTGCGCAGACTCTTATCTGGGAGAACCAGATTTGATTCCCCACTCCTCCATTTGCAGTTGCTGGAATGGCCTTGGGTCAGCCATAGCTCTCGTAGCAGTTGTCCTTGAAAGGGCAGCTGCTATAAGAGCTTTCGCAGCCCCATTAAACTCACAGGGCGTCTGTTGTGTGTGTGGGGGGGAAGTAAAGGAGATTGTGAGTCACTCTGAGACTCTAAAATTCAGAGTGAAAGGCAGGATATAAATCCAATATCATCATCGTCGTCGTCTTATTATTATTATTATTGCTACATTGTAAAATCCCTGGTCCAAAGGACATCTGGCTTGCCTCAACCAGGGCTAGTGCCTTTTCAGCCCTGGCCCCAACCTGGTGGAATCAGCTCCCCAAGGAGATACGGGCTCTACCGGATCTATTGCCATTCCGGAAGGCCTGTAAAACGGAGCTGTTCCGCCAGGCTTTTGGCTGAGGCAGACAGGCGTCCTCACATCATCTAATTGGCCTCCCTGCACTGACCGCATCCTGTGTTTTAATCTGTGAATGATGTTCATATCACTGATGCTGCCTTATTTTATTTTATTTTGATGGTTTTAACTGTTTAATTTTAACTGTTTTATTGTGCGATTTAACGGTTTTATTATGTTGTAATCTACCCTGAGCCCGACTTGGGAAAGGGTGGACTAGAAATCCACAAAATAAAAAAATAAAAAATATATAATGAAATAATTATACAACTCACGGCCCAGTTGCTAACAGGCCACAGATACTGGTCCACGGCCCAGGGGTTAGGGACCCCTGCTATAAACAATGCATAAATTTTGAGGGGTGATTTACCTCCTGAATCCCAAGACACAGATAATAAATGCTGTCAGGTGCATAGTTTTCTCCATTTGGTCTTCGGATTTCATTAACAAAGTGTGCCAATCCAAAGTTTAGCTCAGTCGGAGTATGTGATACAATATCTTCTTTTAATTTCACTGCCTTGGCTGAGATGGTAAGCAAAAAGTAAGCATTATGTAGCATAATACTTAATAGAATATAGCATCCTGCAGAAGAATACATGATGTAGAAAAACACAGCATCCAACAGAAGTAAAAAACAAGATGCAGACAGAGCTTTTTGTTACAACTGTCAATTTCAATAGAACTTTTCATGATTAACTAGCTTGTAAGCACAATAATTCTCTGCGGTAACAAACCATAACCCAAATGTTACTGATTAGGAGCCAAGACTGTGAGCATTTCCCCCCAAACCACCCCAATAAAGCCCAGAATCAGAAATCAAACACAGGTTAAAGTTCAACACACACTCTACTGGAACACACTGGCTGTCTGTTAGACCTAAGACTTATAGCTAAGGAGGAGATACTTACTTGATTTCAGCTCATCTAATACTGGCAGATCTTCATCTAGATTCCTAGTTTTTACCCAGTGTTTCCATGCATTTACACCATACGCATACTTGAAGGGAAAACTGCACTCTGAATTCTCAGAGCTATCATCCTGAGAGTGGCATTCTGACACTGCTTTTCTCTTCGCTCCCTGCCATTAAAACAGATCTGTAAATATGACTTAATAACATTGAACTTACAGTCAATAATTCTACTCTTTACTACAGAGAAACAAATGCCTAGTCAAACCATAACTACCAGCTGTCAACCAGATATCTGAAGACCAATGTAATGCCTGCAATTCATGAGCTCAAAGCAACTGGTTAGGTCCTTACACTATAATCTTTCACAAACCACTCTGCACCTCAAAGCACTGGCACAAGTATGCATTAAAATACATAAAGGATATAAAGAACTTTCTATTCTACAGCTCCTTTCCGCTAACGGCAGTCTTTTCCTCTGGTCCAAGCAGCCCTCTGCTAATGCAAGGAGTTTCTTCTGCTGGTATCAGAAGGTGGTCATATGCACCAGAAGAAAACGACCCACTGCCATTAGTGGAACTAAATCATAGGACCCAATCCTTAAAATATTGTTTACACATAGTGCTAGCAGCGCAATAGTATTCCCCCCCCCAAAAAAAATAAAATTGGTTTTCAACATCTGTACAAAGTTTTATTCATGTATTCATTAACATTTTAAGTTTACTTTGTATCATACACACTGTTAAACGGATACAAGGCCCACAGCAAAGTAGATCAAAAACACCATGCAGAACATTGTGAAATCTCAAATTTACACTCTGCCAGTTTGTCAAGCCAGCATATAAAAAGATACAATATAATATCCAACCTGAACATGCAGTCAGGGAAAGTATACTGTATTTCTCCTCAAAATCAAATCATAGGCTACTGTCAAGAGCTTTAGATCCCACATTAAGAAGAAATACCAGATAAGAATCTCCAAAGGAAGAAAATCCAAATGGGAATTATCTTGCCCATATTTGCATAGCCTTGACCTGAATTTCTGGGGTCATTTTCTATCATGGGTGACACATTTTTAAAAACAAAACAAAACCTCAACAATTAGTGGTTCCATTGTTTTTCTATTTTAGGACTTTGTTCCTGGTAGTCTGATTCATGTTATCCCCAAAGGAAAAATTAATTACCATTACCTTCCTATAGGCAAAAAAGTACTGAGGGTATGAATTTACCTCAGAAACAACTGGATTTTCCCATTGGGGTAACTCTGTACCCAAGCTTCCTCAGTCTCCTTAAATAATCACACAAAATGAGAGTTGCACAATTTGCCCATGTTCAAAGGATTACAAATGCTGCTGCCAACCTGAGAATTGTAAATGTTTCTCATGAAATCTCCCACTTCTATGTTCCTGTGCAGTAACATTTAAGTGCTAAAACCTGGAAACGGGTTGGATACTCTGTTGCAATGTTTGAAATATTTTGTTATTATGAACAGTCAGAATTCTTCACAGAACAGTATAAACTTCCGCTAAATTGTTCACTCTGTTTTCAAACAACAGAACTGTAACTTTTGTAAAAGAAATACAGAGAGCCTGTTTAGTGATTAGAGCATCAGACTAGATTCTGGAGACCCAGATTCAAATCCTTACTCTTGTCACGGAAGTTTGCTGAATAACCTTGGGTCAGCCTAACCAACCTCATGAAGTTGTTGCATCCATAATCAACTTTAATAGGGCCAAAATCTGCCTGGAAATCCCCCCTTGCAAATTCTACTAGAATGAAGGTGTGCAGCAGAGGGACCATGCCACGCTACTTCAAGACTCCCTGTCATTTCAGTGCCACCTGTGAAACCTATCTCTTCCCAACGAATTCTTCCCTGTGAGCTGTATCATCCGACATCTGAAGCAAGTGCTTCAATTTTCTGCATAATAGGTCTAATTCAGTCTATTATAATAAACAAGGCATAATCAAATAATACAATCAATCTGCAATGCAAAGCTTAATCATTTACACATATCAATCACATAAAGCTGTACCTTCTTTTTAGTTCGAGGTCTTGGTTGTTCCTCGTATTCCTCTCCAAAGACAGGAAGCAGCAAAAATTCACTCTCTGTATCAAGTTCCTCTGTTGCTGCACAAACAGTAAAAGTATATTTCCATAAGAAAGGCTTAACTACCGTGTGGTCCCAAAATGTTGTCAAGGTATATATAATTGAGAGCCCTTATTTGTCCAAATATTATATGCAAACACTGGCATTTATTAAAAGAAGTGCGTAAACTAAAATTGGTGTGTATGCCTTTCCTTAAAAAAGAAAAAGTAATTTTTTCAAGCTTGGTCTACAACAGATTCCTGGAATTCCTCACTTCAACCAAGAACCCCCCCCCCCCCCAATTCTGAACACACACCCTTTTCTTGCTTTACCTAAACTCCTCATTGGTTCTCTCCTATGTGGTGCTCACAAGGACATCATTAATACTTCCAGGCTTTTAACTTTTTGATACAAATTGCAGAAGAGGATATTGGGATGGTGGCTAACTCTGAATCCTTTGCACAACAGGGGATCTCAAGATGATAGTGATACCAGAGATGGTTTCACATGAAATGTGGATCTGGTGGAACGTATAGCTAAAAAAGTGGTCATGGGCAATAGTATAGATGGCTTTAAAAAGAATTAAGACACATTCATGGAGGATATCATAGTGACCTCTGGCTGAATGTGTATTTTCTTGTTGTACATCGCCTAGAGCCCGGCATTGGCTGGGATGAGGCGATTCATAAATTTAATAAAAACAACAGAAACATTTCCCACTTCAGAGGCAATTTGTACCAGATGCAAAGGCTACAGTTCCATGTGGTAGTGGAGAAGAAACTTGAGAGTCCCTTGGACTTCAAGAAGATCAAATCAGTCAGTCCTAAGGGAAATCAACCCTGACTGTTCCCTGGAAGCTCAAATACTTTGGCCACCAAATGAGAAGGGAGCACTCACTGGAGAAGATCCTGATGCTGAGAAAGACAGAAGGCAAAAGAAGAAGGGGACAGCAAAAGATGAGATGGCTGGACAGCGTTACTGATGTTAACTAACACAAATTTGAACAGACTTCAGAGGATGGTAGAAGACAGGAGGACCTGGCATGACTTTGTCCATGGGGTTGCAAAGAGTCGGACTTGACTGTGTGACTGAACAACAAAAAAATCAGTTCCATGCCATTGCTTGTGAGTTTCCAAAAGAACAATATGACTGGCTGACTGGTAAATGGGTGGACTTTTTGGCCTCATCCAGCAAGATTTTGTCATCCTTTCTTTATATGAAAACATGGAAGCAGAATTGTTCTAAGCCAATGGGGAGGATCTGAGAGAGATCTAAATTTAGGGCTTTGATATGGCTTTCCTGAAAGAATGGGAACAAGTAGTCTTTTTTAAAAAAGCTTGCACATACACACAACCTTAAGGTGATTCTTTTTTTAAAAGTGTACAAACCTCTGGGAAAATCAACCTCAATATCAAGGTCTGGTTCGTATGGAATATCTGGCAAGCTGCTCTGTGTTTCAGCCTCTGAATTAAGCAATTCTGCCTCAGTTATTACACCTGTAATTAGACAAATAAAATCTATTATTTTGGTTTCCTTCACAACGCAATCAATACAGTCCTTAAGGGTAGCTAGTTCAGAACTATAGGAAGGCAAAAAAAGGGTATGAACCCAACAAAGACTAAACCAGATACATTATAGTTACATCACATCCCACTACTTAACCCAACAAAAGTAGGTTTACAACAAAGCATTCAAAACAGGAAGAAATTATATTCCATAGCTCTCGGAGAAAGTGACACAGAGATCTCTGAAAAAGGAGATCCAGGGGAAAGCAATATGGCCAGAACAAGCCAGCTGGAATGAAACGGGAGCTCAAAGTAGATAGAGGCCCCCTCAACCTAAACACAAGGCAGCTCTTCAGTTCCCCCCATTGCTTATATGACACTTCAGGGCCGCATCTCCTCCTATCAAAACAGGAGCAAATCCAGTCAGAAGGCATCACCAAGGCAGTCCACCCAATCCAAGGTCCAGGGAGAGCAGTGCTGAGGGAAGACGGATGCCTTCTCTTTACATAGTTTAGCCTTTCACTGTTATGGCATTAGGGTGCCCCACTGGCACTGCCAGGTCGTTTCTAAACAAATTAAAAGGGTGGGAGGAGCACCTTTACCACACTGTTTATTCCTCTCCAAGGCTTTATGGAGTAGATCTTAGCGCTGACCTACTCCATCGTATCATTGAGTCTGGAACTCTGGAATGGCTCCTACAGCTAAGCTGCTTCCATATGGAGGTTTTTCTCTGGGCTTCCAAGCTTTTTTTAAGGCATACATTTGTGCCCATTTTACCTTTGTGGGCACCCTTTTACCACCATGTTTTGCTGCTGTTCTGCTGGAGGGGTTCTGCTACAACAACTGCAATAACATTTCGAATGCTCCACGACTATTTCAGTTTCAGCTTTTAATATACCCAAAATAGTGCATGTAGAAAAGAGGTAAGGTAACCCCAAAAAGGAGCTGGAATGTGCATGTTTGGACAACAAAGTACCACACAGTTTGTACGCAAGTCCACAGGGTGGCTTCCCTCGCCCATGGCAAATCCAACGAAGATTACTTCTGTGGGACCTATTAGTGTCTTTACTTGCTCTTCTAATCCATAATACCTGATATTTTCTTTGGTGGCCTCTCTGAAGCCATGCACTTTCTAATCAACTTTCACAGTTACATCAACCACAACAGCTTTTCTATCACGTGCAATGATCATGTCAGGTTTCCACAGTTCTGCTTTAGACATCCTCAAATGTAACACATGGTGGGTTGTCCAGTTGTTTTTCTTGACATATTCCATCAGGATCCACTCAGATTTTAATGCCTTCTTATTCTCATGTCCTGGACTGCTGAGCAATGACTCCAAAAACGGGAACAAGTCTCCAACCTGGCATTACCTTTCCTACAGTTACAGTAGCTGTCCTGCATGCCTTTCCCAAGGAATTATCTTGTAGCCAGGAGTGTAATTTAAGTGCAGCTCCAGAATTTCATTCTGAGAATCCCCTTTTGTTCCGAATCCAAGCATTTATCCTGAATCTCAAATTACTAATCTGGTTGTTCTTGAAAGACAGGTTGCTTACCTGTAACTGTAGATCTTCGAGTGGTCATCTGTGCATTCACACTCATGGGGATAGTGCGCCTGCGCCGATCCCCGAATCGGTATCTGAAAAAGCCCGGGATTTTTCCGCGCTCGGCGCCAATGAGCATGCGCAAGCGACCCACTGCGCATGCCCACCAGCGCCCGCGCGGCAATCCCGCCAGTTCCTCCCTGACCGCTGAAAGCCCCTTTACTGAAGAGAGACCGTCAGCAGCGGGGAAGGAGGGCGGGTAGTGTGAATGCACAGATGACCACTCGAAGATCTACAGTTACAGGTAAGCAACCTGTCTATCTTCTTCGTGGTCTCTGTGCCTCACACTCATGGGAGATTAGCAAGCAAAGCATACCTGGAGGCGGGAAGACGGTCAGCCTGAAGAAACAGCTTGCAACACCGCAGTTCTCAACCGAGTCCTCTGCTGAGCATGCACGTCCAGCGCGTAGTGCTTCATGAAGGCATGCGGAGAAGACCAGGTAGCCGCCTTGCAGACATCGGAAAGGGACACACCCTTCAGGAATGCCACCGACGTGGCCATCGCCCTTGTGGAGTGTCCACGAACAGGTCCAGGTAGAGGCTTCTTAGCCAACAAGTAACAAAGTCTGATCGTCTCAGTGAGCCATTTGGACAGTCTCTGAGAAGAAATTTTGGACCCTAACTTTGGGGCAGAGTAGGAAACAAAAAGTTGATTGTCCGTACGAAAACCCCGTGAACGGTTTAGATAAAACAGGAGGGCACGCTTAACATCTAACGCGTGCAGTCTGCGTTCCTCATCCGAGGAAGGGCTAGGGTAAAAGGTGGGCAACCAAACCTCTAAGTTAAGGTGAAACTGGGAAACTACTTTCGGGAGAAAAGTAATGTCTGGGGCCAGAGAGACCCCAGCCTCTCTAAAGGCAAGGTATGGGTAGTCACACCGCATCGCTGTGAGCTCCCCTGCACGACGTGCCGAATTGATGGCAACTAAAAATGCAGTCTTCCAAGACAAAAGTTGCAGGGAACATGTCGCCATAGGCTCAAAGGGGCGACGAGTCAACTTGTCCAGGACCAAAGTCAAATCCCACAGCTGTGGAGGGGATCTAGACGGGGGATGAAGGCGGAACAATCCCTTCATAAATCTCTTGGACTGCGGGTGAGCAAAGACAGAGTAACCCTCAACTGAATCATGAAAAGCAGAAATAGCTGCTAAATAGACCTTAATGGATGAGAATACCAGCCCCTCATCCACCAAGGACAAAAGAAACTCAAAAACTGTGGGCAGCCCAACAGTGTCAGGTGACATTGGAGAGTCAACCACAAAGTCACTGAACTTTTTCCACTTCCTCTCGTAAGAGGCACGGGTGGAAGGTTTCCTGCTACTCTGGAGCACTTGTTGAACCCTGGTGGAGAAGTCTAGTGGTCGATGAACCACGCTGTCAGCTTCAGGTGCGGCACGTTGTGATGGAGCACGTGCCCTCCCTGGGCCGACAACAGGTCCGGTTCTGCCGGGAACTGGTAAAAGGTCCCCCTCGACTGCTGGAGCAGAATCGAGAACCAGCCCTGACGGGGCCACCACGGGGTCACCAGAATGCGACGTGGCTTCTCCTGCACTAACTTGTGGACCACCCTCGTTAGCAAAGGTAAGGGCGGGAACATGTACAGGAACCAGCCCTCCCACCGAAGTAGAAGTCCGTCTCCCAAGGAAGCCGGATCCGCACCTCCCCTGGCACAGAACAATGGGCACTTCTTGTTCTGCGCGGTGGCGAAAGCATCCAGCTGTGGGTAGCCCCAGAGTTGGAACACCGGCTCTAGGAACCTCCATTGCAGTTCCCATTCGTGTGGGGAGGCTCCACCCCTGCTGAGAGAGTCCGCCTGTATGTTGAGGACCCCCGGCAGATGTGTAGCTTTTACAAAAATGTCCCACTGGAGACACTCCTCCCAGAGACCCATCGCCAGTGAGCATAGCCTGCGAGACACTGTCCCCCCCTGTCTGTTTATATAGCACAGGGCAGTGGTATTGTCCGTAAGCAATGCCACAGTCTGTCCCACCAGCAGTGGACGGAACGATCGAAGGGCAAAGTGAACTGCTAGCAGTTCTAGGTAGTTTATATGGCACCGGCTCAGTTTCGGTGGCCACTTGCCTCCCACACACAGCTCCTCCAGGTGGGCTCCCCACCCCCACATGGAGGCATCGGTAGCGATGGTTACTGTAGGGGTCGGCAGATGAAAAGGGGCCCCTTGACGGATGTTGCTCTCTGTTCCCCACCATTGCAAGGAGCGGAGAGTCCCGGGTGGAATGGTGAACCTCTTTCGAGGTGAGTCTCTGAGAGGCCGAAAGTGGCGCAAGAACCAAATCTGTAGGCCTCTCATGTGCAGTCTTGCGAAACGTAGCACGCTTGTCGTCGCGGCCATCAACCCCAGCATCCGCTGGAGCTGCTGAGCCGTGCCCCACCGCCGCCTTTGAAGTAGCTGCACCAGATTGATGATGTCCTTCGCTCTCTGCGAAGGGAGGAATGCTCGATGTTGTTGAGTGTCCAACAGAGCCCCTATGAATTGAACTGTCTTTGAGGGAGTGAGATGGGATTTCTCCAGGTTGACTTGCAGCCCCAGGGTGCCAAGACGACGCAGAGTGGTAGCGATGTGGGTTGTTAGACTCTCCCTCGACTTCGCCACAAGAAGCCAGTCGTCGATGTATGGGAAGACAACGACTCCCTGCAGACGAAGATGGGCAGCCACCACACTCATCAGCTTCGTGAACACCCGAGGAGCAGTAGACAGTCCAAACGGCAGGGCCCTGAATTGGAAGTGACGAGCACCCACTGCAAACCGTAGGAAACGCCTGAACGTGGGATGGATGCTGACATGAAAATAAGCATCCTTGAGGTCCAGGGTCGCCATCCAGTCTCCCTGATTGATGAGGGGCAGGATTGTTTGCAGCGTAGCCATTCTGAACTTCTGGTACAGAATAAATTTGTTCAGACTCCGAAGGTCCATGATAGGCCTTAGGCCCCCGTCCCTTTTGGGAACCAGAAAGTACCGGGAGTAGAAGCCTCCCGTCCTGGCCTCCGGTGGAACTACCTCTATGGCTTGTTTCTGTAGGAGGTTGTTCACCTCCGCCAGCAGAGGTGGGGAAGGGGGAGTGGTGACTACCACGGACTGGTTTGGGGTCTGAACAAACTCTATTTTGTAGCCCTCTTCTATGATGGACAGAGCCCACCTGTCTGTGGAGATCAACTCCCAGGCAGGCAGGAAAGGGCGTAGGCGGATGGATGAATTCCCAACGGGGACGACGACGCGTGCTTGGAAGAAGTCAAACCCCCTGCTTCTGGGAGCGAACCCCCTTCGACTTGCTGGGCGGTTGTGATCCATAACGGTTCCTGCCGTTACCCGAGTAGGGTGATCGCTCGGACTGGGCAGGGCGAGGACGCCATTGCTCCGGAGAGAACTTCTGATAAGGCTTCTTAGTCCAGGGTTTGGACCACTGCTTGGATTTGGAAGCCTTAGGAGCAGATTGGACACCCAAGTTCTTAGAGGTTTTGACACTCTTGTCGAACTCTTGCAGCGCCGAGTCAGTTGTGGTGCTGAAGAGCCCGTCACCCTCAAACGGCAGATCTTCGATGAAGGTCTTAGTGTCCTGGTGGAGCGTGGTAGACCTGAGCCAGGAGTGCCGTCGAATACAGACTGCAGACGTAATCTGTTTGGCCGAGGCTTCAACCATATGTTTTGCTGCGGCCAGTTGTTGTCTGGCCACAGCGAGACCTTCTTTTTGTAGCCTGGTTGCAGCAGCCCTCTTTTCCTCAGTTAACGAGGAAAGGAAGGGGGAAAGTTGTTCCCACACAGCATACTGATATCTAGCCATGCAGGCGGCATAGTTAGACACCTTTATGCCGAGTGCCCCCGCGGAGTAGACCTTGCGGCCCATTCCATCAATCTTCCTCCCTTCTTTGTCCGGTGGGGAGGAGTGGACCTTCCTTGCCTTCGAAGAGGAGGAGACGACCACCGAGTTCGGGCGCGGATGGGTGAACAAGAACTCAGCCCCAGTCTCTTGGACCCTATACATATGGTCCAGCCGTTTCGATGAGACTGGCGTCGAGGAGGGTCGCGCCCAAGGCTCTTTGACCACCTGGAGGATCACCTTGGTCACTGGCAGGGCAACCGCAGTGGATGTGTTCCTTTGCATTATATCGAACACATTGTCGTCCACTACTGGCTCCGGTTGCGTCACAGGCAGCTTGAGGGTGGCAGCAATCCGCTTCACAAGGTCCCCATAGGACTTCAGATCCTCCGACGGCGAGATCGGGAGATCCTCGGCCGTCTGGGAACCCGGTGAAGGCTCCAATCCCTGAACTTCACTCTCCGACTCCGACGACGAGGAGTCCTTGTGTGTGGAGTGCTCCGAGAGCATCGGGGTCGATTCTCGCGGTGGAAGGATCGGTGGTCTTCGATCCACATCTACCGGAACCAACTGTCGATCCAGGGGAACCGACGCCGACGCAGAGGCCTTCCGAGACCGATGGGATACCCTCGACACCGATGAAAATTGGGATGCTTGCTCCCAATCGTGGTAGTCGTCCGGGTACCAACGACAGGTCTCGTACCGGGAGTAGGGAGGCTGCCACCTGCGTTGCTCCCACGGTGGTATCGGGAAGCGTTGAGGAGGATAGAATGTGTCTCGCCTGACTCGGGGCTTGAATGGTGGGTCGATCACCGGTGCCGACGCATCAACCTCCGAGGCCGATTCGCTTTCGGAGCGACGACGGGAGCCCGAAGACGAAGACCGTTGGGTTAAGTCGATTTCCGGCTCTTGTTCCGACGCCGACAGGCGCTGCTGGTCAGCTGGGCTACGGCGCGGAGGCGTCCGAGGTTTTTTCGGAGGTTTTGTCGACGTCGATGTCGACGCACCGCCCGATGGGGAAGGAGTGCGGGGTCGCTTTCGCTTCTCCTTCGACTTCGCCTTTTTCGGAGGTCGGGTCCCCGAGTCCTCCTGGCGCTTTTTAGCGGGCGTATCCACCGAGCCCTCAAGGGAACGTTTCGTGGAGCCACGCTCTTCCGGCGAGTCCAAAGTCCGTATCGGAGCCGCATCGACCGATGCGAGCTCCAGGGCCGGGGTTTCGGACGACTTCGGTGCCGATACCTCCATCGGTCGATGGGGTGTAAGCGCCGATTCGATCAGTGCCGCAGATAATCGAGCCGCCCGGTTCTTCCTCGTCTGCTTCGAAAAGCGGAGACAATGCGGGCACGAGTCTACTCGGTGGGCCTCTCCCAGGCACAGTAGACACAGGGAATGACCGTCTGGAGGGGCGATCTTCTTCCCACACGCACGACAGCGTTTGAAAAACCCCCAGCGACTTTCCATAGAAAGTAGCCGCAAAAAAACTCCCCAGAACAATCTGAGAGAGAAAAAGAGGAGTGGGGGAAAAGCGCGGGCGAAGCGCCCCGAAAGGCCGTCCGGCGGGCGAACACAAGACGCTTTTTTTTTTTTTTTTAAACTAACTAACTAACAACTATGAACTACAACTAACTACTAAACAACAACGGTAAACGGGCTAGAACGAGAAGAAAAGGCGAAGCCAAAAAACTTCTCACCGACCGGGGAAACGGAAAGGTAAACCTCTCAGCGCAGCGGTCAGAAAGGAACTGGCGGGATTGCCGCGCGGGCGCTGGTGGGCATGCGCAGTGGGTCGCTTGCGCATGCTCATTGGCGCCGAGCGCGGAAAAATCCCGGGCTTTTTCAGATACCGATTCGGGGATCGGCGCAGGCGCACTATCCCCATGAGTGTGAGGCACAGAGACCACGAAGAAGATCTATATGATACCATGTCCCTGACAGATTTACTTATTTCTACATCTTTATAGTCCACCAGAGCAGGGTAATTTTACCTTCTCTTTCTTCTTCACTCATCTATTTGGTGCAACCAGTTAATCAATTGAGTTGTCCAACTTCTCTCATGTCTCTGGCATTTCATCACTAGACCCGCCTATTTGTGTAGCATGCTACCACAAGCACAAACAAAAAAAAGGGGAGGCTGATGATTCACTATGACAGCCATGACAATCACCCCACAGCAGTCAATACAGTGCTGCTAGAGAGCATTTTTAGAGGGAAACAGAGAGAGGAAGTGTGCACAGAAAACTCCTACACATGTAAACTCCACACTTAGTCAGGGTGTGGTTTCATTCCCCCTTCAGGATTTCCTTTTTCCCAGGAGAAGCAAGGAAGGAGGTATTGTTTCTGTCTTCCAATGTAGCTATTTTAGGTTTGGCTCCACCTCCCATGGCAGCCATTTTGGGGGGCAGGTCACCACCCCCTCTAAAAATGTCAAAGGTACCCACAGGTTCAAAAAAGTTGAAGACCCCAGCTGTATACTGTATCTGTGATCATCTGATGCAAACACTACACTTCTTCATGTACTGGAGTGCTCAATTATGGATGGATCAGGAGCAGCCACCTGGGCAAGAGAGGGAAAATGAACCCCAAACCACCAACAATAGCAATATTTAAAACAAAAATTTGTTAAGGCATACTTCTGATCTCAATGGCTTCTGCCACATCATCTTTTCCAGGCATCTCTTCTGCTGAAGCAACTGGTGAATCTTTAGTTTCCTCAGTGGGGGAAGGGATTTTATTCTTTAGTGCTTCTATTGCTTCAAGTATCTTCTCATTGCTATCCAGTGTAGTGGGCAGAAAAACTGGAACTGGTACCTAGTATAGGCAAGATTAAATTATTACTATTGTAAATTATAAACTAATACTCAATGCCAAACAGGTTAGAGTTAAACTGAAGCAGTCCTATCTACTACCACATTTTGAAAAGAAGAAACAAGCAAAAAGCAATGACAAGTGGTCGCTATTAAAAAATGCTAAATTCAATTAAGTCCTGCATGTAAGAAGTTCATTTTTCATAAATAGCTTCTGACATCCTATACCTTTCCTTTGTCTGCTTAGGGCACTTGATACACAACTTCTGGAAGCATCCATGCCAGCTCCACACCATGCTTCATCACTCCGAGAGAGGCAGGAAAACTGAGCTTAACCAAAGTTCTAACAGGACAGAAGGCATATAATGGACAACCCAGTGCTGCCAGGCAGAATGCCTGGCTTTTTCGTTCACATCTGACACTAGTGCAAATCTACAGAGGTATCTTTTTAATTTATCTTGAACTTCTGTAACACTGGAACTAATTGTAATGTAGCTTTCCCGCTCTCCCTTATGCCCCCCCCCTGAAAATGTGTCCCCAGCAGGAGCTCTTAGAAACAAGACAGGGTAAGGCATGGAAAGCTGCAGGCAAAAAGGTGTCAGTAGAAACTCCCCAGCCAGTTGGGAAGAAGTGTGCTCTTTCACTTGGCAGAAGGGCAGGCTGGAATATAAGCCATTAGAGCAACAGAACTCCTAATGAATGGCTACAGGAAAGAGAATCCCAACTCGTCTTTACATACTACTGGAGGCATTCAGATGTAATCACATCAGTCTGTCATGAGAACAAGCCTGGCTCATTTGGCTCCTCCTCCCCTTTGCACAAGGGGTTTGAAGATTTCGTAATGTCTGAATTAAGCCATTTAACCAACTGTAGTTTGTGTCTTGCCCAGAAGCTGCAATCCTATAACATGGTTAGATTGTAATTCAGAGTTCTAGTTTGCAATAAACAAACCAGTCACAATTTGTAAAAATGCTGATGTCAAACATCACAACAGATTGAAAAGAAAACCAGGGAGACTTCAGTCAAAGAGCCAAGCATGAGGAGAAGGGAGGGCATACAAATTTGAGGATTTCTGAGGCTCATTCTGTATTTTGCCACAACTGAGAAAGTGTGCACTAATACTAAACTATGTTTTAGATACATAAAGCAAATTAAAAGTCTTTCTTACTGGAACAGGAACAGTTGTAGCAACTGGAACATTTTGACTATACATGTGCATAGGGACTGGTACATATACAGGTACTGGAACGGGGACAGGGACATATTCTTTTTCCCAGTCATCATCTAAAATGAAAGGTAATATACTGTTAGATATGGGCATCGACTAAGATTATTGTTTTTGTCAATAACAACATAAAAGCACAGTTCCTTCCATCCAACAATTACCTGTTTGACAAGATTTTGTTTGCATGTGGGGTTTACAGTATGTGGCTTTCGTCATTGTCAGAGGCTTGCAAAGAACCGCTTTGTTCTTCATTTCTTTATTTGGTGTTGGGGAAGGAGGTGGTGCAGATCCCTGTAAATAAGGGAATCAACCAATATTAGCAGACCTCCCCAAAATGACCCCAAGCCCTACAGGTTTTCTGTGCAATTTGCATTACGATTTCTCCAAAATATGAGAAAATATCTGAAGGAGCAAATTAACATCTTGCTACCGGTTCCCAGAGAGCAGTTCCCATGTGCAAAACACATTCCATGATGAAAAATGTTTCTCTGATACTAAAGTTTCCCTAGAATCTAACATACACAAAAAAGGGTATTATGCAGGATACCAGCTGTTGCTTGAATTTAAAGTGCTAACCTATGTATAGGCTAACATCCATTAAAAATCAACATGGGTTTGCCACTGTTGAGGTATTCATATTACTATACACATACAGTACAAAACTAGAACTGCTGTTTTCAAGCATAGACAAGCTTCTGATCTGTACCAACGATGCAAACATTAAGGCATGGGAGGATGTCAGCATTAAACATGGTTAGTCTAATATGCTAACTGATCTCTCTCTTGTTCGTCCGTAGATTATATTACATTTTTAAAGTAATGGGTCACAAAAGCCTTGTGGGAATGATGTTGCCAACTTCCCCAACTGAGAGATCGACAAGTACTATACATGTCTGGGGGGAGGGGAGAGTATTCTGTGAGTGTGCATGCATGCCTGAATTTATTTATTCATTCATTTATCCCCAGTGGGGACCCAAAGTAGCTCACATCATTCTCCTCTACTCCATATTACCCTCACAACAACCTTGTGAGGTAAGTTAGGTTGCAAGAGTGTGCCTAGCCCAGTGAGCTTTCAAGGCACAAATGGGGATTCAAACTTGGGTCTCTCAAACAGTCCAACACTCTTAATCACTACACTACACTGGTCCTCATTCCACTCTTCTTTCTGAACAGGGGAGAAGGAATAGGAATGGAAGGCTAGTTTAGATTTCTAGTTTAAATCCATGTCTGAAAGAACTATCAGTGGTTTCTGGCCACAACTGCTAAACGAGTAGGACAATTCAAAGGCAGTATACCTCTGAATACCAATTGCTGAGAGGCAACAAGAGAGGAAGACTTTTGTTTCTGTTCCCCAACATAACAAGGCCCATAATGTTATACTAGATGGATCATTAATTTGATCCAGCAGGGATCTCGCATTATAACAAGCAGAACAGTAGGTATGCAAGCTGCTACTTTGCAGAGCTCTGGATTAGGGCCCACCCACTGCTAAAAAGAATTTTGTTTCCAGCAGCAGCAGCCTTTAAGGGAAATGTAAGTAAGCAAAACAGATTTTACACTGGGTCACATTCTGTCACTTTCTAAAGATGTAGACCCTGATACTAACATACATTCATCTATTAGAGAATTTAACTGTTCACAGAATAGCAGCATCAGAGAGTTGGAAGGGGCCATACAGGTAACCTAACCCAACCCCCTGCTCAATGCAGGATCAGCCTAGAGCATTTCCCACAAGTATTTTATTCAATTTATAGCCCGTCCTTCCCATAGAACAGGCTCAGGGTGGGTAACATCGTAGAAATAGCCAAATAGTTAAAACCAGATTAAAATTATATAAAATCTAAAAGTACAGAACTAAACACTGAAAGCTAAAAATGACAGATTCAGCCTCACAGGCATGGCCTATTGGTCCAGATCCAGCAGGTCCTACAGCATCAGGATGAAATGGAAGGGGGGAGGCCAATAACAAGTGATGTCCATTGCCTCAACTGAAGGCCCATCAAAAGAGCTATTTTACAGGCCCTGTGGAACTGGAGTAGGCCCCACAGGGCCCGGATCTCCAAGGGGAGCTCATTCCATCAGGCGGGGACCAGGGCTGAAAAGGCCCTGGCCCTAGTGAGACCAACTATCTGACCTGCCTCAGATGGAAAAAGGCAGATCTGGAAGTGGTGGTAACCTGGGCCTGCATGGTCAGCCCCCAAGTTTTTCACCCCTGATGTAGGCACCAGTGGAGCCTCGTCAAAGGATGGGAGCCTGATTTCTGATTCCAAACCCCCATCGCTTAGGCATAGGATCTCCATCTTTGATGGATACAGATTCAGTGAGCTCTATTGCAACTATCCAGCCATAGCTTGCAATGCCCTACCCAGTTCCTCCGAGGCCAAATCTGGGCAGCCATCCGTCAGCAGATAGAGCTGGGTGTCATCCACATATTGGTGATACCCCAGTCCATATCTCCGGATAATTTGGACAAGGGGGCACATATAGATGTTAAATATCATCTTCAGCAGAGGACAGACCACTGCCTTCTTCAAGGTCCTTTGGAATGTCCCCTTTGATAGGGACAAGTTGATAATCTCCCTTAGGGGAATCTGTACATCATCACTGAAGGCTATAACCAGCCATGACAGGCAAGGATCAAGGGGGCAAGTGGTGGATTTCACAGCATCCAGAATCCTGGTCCCACTGATGGCACCTTTTTTTTTGCCACTATGTGACACAGAGTGTTGGACCTGATCCAACATGGCTTCTCTTACATTCTTATGATCTTATCAACATCCTAGGAGAGCAGGCTGAAAGGGTCCAGAACTGGACCTGAAGACATGTCGGGCTTCCAGTTCCATTACTGTTTCAATTGTGGCTGGAAGGTTGCAGCGGAACAAGAAGACTTTATCAGCAAAATAATCTGTGAATGCCACACAGCCTATGTCCAATTCTCTAGCATTTGGCATACCCTGAGGCAAAGATGTTAAAGACCGAATTAATCTAATTGAGTATTTGTTCAGCAGCTGCTTAAAGACTGCCAGTGAGGGGGAACTCACCACCTCCCTAGGTAGCTGATTCCACAGTTGAACAACTCTTACTGTAAAAAAGTTTTTCCTAATATCTAGCCTTTCCACCCTTAATTTAAACCCATTAGTGCAAGTTCTATTCTGTAATGTGAACAGGAACAGCTCTGTGCCTTCCTCTAAGTGACAGTCCTTCACATACTTAAAGAGATCAAATCACGTCCCCCCTCAACTTCCTCTTCTCCAGACTGAACATTCCCAAGTCCCTCAGCCTTTCCTCATAGGATTTGGTCTCCAGGCCCCTGTCACTCTCCACTGCACCCACTCCATTCTGTCCACATCCTTCTTGAAGTGAAGACTCCAAAACTGCATACAATACTCCAGGTGTGGCCTAACCAATGCAGTGTACAGTGGGACTATGACAATGTGTGTGTATATATAAATTTTTTTTTGCCATTGTGTGACACAGAGTGCTGGACTGGATGGGCCATTGGCCTGATCTAACATGGCTTCTCTTATGTTCTTATGGCCCCACTGATGGACCTCCCGATGGCAGCTGGGTTTTTTTGGCCACTGTGTGACACAGAGTGTTGGACTAGATGGGCCATTGGCCTGATCCAGCATGGCTTCTCTTATGTTCTTATGATTTGGATGTTATGCCAAGATCGCATTAGCCTTTTTTGTTGCTGCATGTTTTTTGTTTACTCATTTACGTACAATTAAGGAACTAGACATACGTGTTGAGTAAGTTAGGTTTCACTTACTGTGACTTTTGTTCGGGGAGTCTGGCAACCCTGATCTACAAATGCAAGAAGAAGGAAGATCAGTATTTCAGAACAGTCCCCCGGCCCACAATGCTAATGAGTGGCAAGTTCTGCTCTGCATGCAGGCCCAGTTTCCCACCCAAGAAATAAGATGAGCTGCTGAGGCACCATCAGCATGGCAAGGGCCAGCACAGCAGAAGAAGGCAACAGACAGGGTTTATATCTCTTGTCACCTCCTGGACAGACACAGCTGCCAGCCAGGTCTTCAGGTGAATGTCTAAAGTGTTGGCAGTGCCAAAGAACCTCAGCTTGCTTCATGAATGTCTTGGTCAAGTACAACCTCCCTACCCCCACCCCCCATTAGAACACCAGCATCTTCACACATAGGACAAAAAAAAGACAATTGCCTAGACCTGTTTACACAATACAACATAATTATGCTGCAGTACTATTAGGATGTGAGCAAAGCAACCCCCCTTTTACAACAGGACTCCCAAGCTCTTTCAATCTATATTGAAACTAATGATAGCAAGGATTAGCAATATTCAAGAATGAGTAACACAGTATGCCCCTCCGGTTTTTAAAACAAAGACAAGCAATTTTTGACAGCCAGGTTCATTCACCATTCAGATTACTGATACCACATGGTGAGCATTAGGGTGATGGGTCTACTTCCACTTATTGGCTGTGAGCCACTATCCTGTCAGCTCTTTACAATAAAAAGCTGCTCCAGTTCTTCTGTATTTTTATGTGCATGTGTATGCACTTGGAAATCATGGTGACCTCTGGTGATTGACCCTACTGAGGGCCTGAAGGATATTCAAGGAGGTGGCTAAATAAAGCCTGCCCCTGCCTCCTGGTATTTCAGGGAGGTCTCCCACCCAAGTATTTGCCAGAGTTGACCCTGCTTAGCTTCTAAGATCTGACAAGATTATATTGCCAGGGCTATCTAGGTCAGGCCCAGTGTTTTGTCTCTGAAGACCTCTTTTGCAAACCTCAAAGCTTACATTGTTTGGTGTACTTCTCAGAGTTAAAGATAAATGGTGTACAGTGCTATTATAGTTAAGGGAAGTACCATACCATAGTGTAAGTTTTCTGGTCCTTTCTGTGTTGCCATGTTAGGTTCATTTTGTTGACAGTAGAAACGTAGAAGGCAGTGCTGGTCACAGAAATGTTTCATCTCCCCTCTCCACTGAACTTTCTCTTTAAGTGTTCCTTGTGTTTTACAACAGTCACATCTTGCTGCCTTAAAAAGAACAATTTCAGTATTGTTAACTAAAGTTCTTAGGAAAAGGATAAATTACAAACATGTTAACAGCATTTAAAGCAGGTGTTCATTTTTTATATATCAGCAGCCAAAAACAAAACATCAATACCAGCAGAAGGAATTCAAGTTCTTTTAACTTGCAGTATGATAGTAAATTCAAATGTGCTACCCAACAAACAGAAGTTTGCTTTTTAATATTTCTTAGAAATCTTGAGGCACAAATTAATTTTGAAATGCAAAAAGACCTTTCGTCAAAAATAAAAAAAGCCCTCAGTGGATTACCCATAATGATAATGTGACTAAATATATACCAGTTGTGCCAAGTTTGCACCCATAATCCTTAAGAGTGTGTTCAGTGTAATAAATAAATGAGCTCTGAAGTTCAGAGGTCAAATCTCATTTTAGCAATGGCCTCTGGAAAGAATACTGGCATCCTCATAAAGATGACAGATTGCACTAATGTTTGCAGCAACAAAAACACACACACCCCTACACAAATTCTGAACATCAGACAAAAGCCACAGGCTCCCTTCCCCATGCAGAACTCCCCAAAAGCTTATCCTCCCAGACTTCTAGCTGTGTATTACATTATGAAACACCTCTGTTTAAATAGCAGTGGCTGGATTTGGTGTATTTTGGGACAATATTTATTGATGTGTTTCTTTTCTTTGTGTTTGAAATGCTACCTTTAATATTGTGTTACCTTATAGTACCAGTCTTGAAATTTTCTGCAACACTCTTCACTACAAAAATCTCTCATTACTCCATCAAGTTCCTTACTTGCTCCCTTTTTACACAGCTGAGTACAATAGTTGCAAGTAACACATCTCAGTCCTAACCGTCTTGCAAAATCTTGTTTATACAGCAGCTTGCAACCTGAGATGAAGTAGAATACAAAGACAATCTTTAAAACCTATGCAGTACTGAATTTACAGTTGAAAAAAATGTTGCTGGATAAGAGCTTTCAGTTGGCCTGTTACATAATTTCTGCAAGACACTCCCGAAGAATTATGTTGAATTTTGTTTTTTTGTTTTTTAAGAGGAAATTTAGTCACATTTCCTGGGCTGATCATCCTGGCTTACTGCTTTAATATAACTCCTGCAATCAGAAACAACCACCTTGCTACTGCTTACATATGGGTATATTCAGTAAAAAAAGAAGACGAATTGCAGATTTATACCCCGCCCTTCTCTCTGAATCAGAGACTCAGAGTGGCTTACAATCTCCTACATCTTCTCCCCCCACAACAGATACACTGTGAGTGGGTGGGGCTGAGAGGGCTCTCACAGCAGCTGCCCATTCCAGCAACTACAAGTGGAAGAGTGGGGAATCAAACCTGGTTCTCCCAGATAAGAGTCCACGCACTTAACCACTACACCAAACTGGCAATGGATTTTTTCAGAATTATTTTTTCATTATGAACTCATTATGACTTGTTATCATACCAGGCAAAAGAGTTGTCAGACACAGTATCCAGAAAGTACCAAAAGCTGCGTCAGTAGAAACACAAGGGATCAGCTCATGAAAGAGGAAGCCGGTGCCCAGGTGACAGCCCTACAAATCCAGTACCTCTTTTACCCCTGCTGAGGAACAATCTATGTATCTACAATGGCAACACCTCATCAGCGTTTTCCACATTGTCTCACAGGACCTATTTGTGGAGGCTTTTCTAGAAGTGAGAATGTCTACAATATCCTGGGGATAGCTGAAGTCCTCAGAGCCTTCCTCTCATCATCTAAGGGGCAGAGGCCCTCTAGGCTGGGGTGAAAGACAGTTCACTGAATGCTTATATTGTATGTTGGGTAGTATGAATCACGGTGGGGAAAATGCTTATGGACACTAGATCTGAGAGCCAAGATTTTCCTGGCCAGTAACAGTACATTTCCTGGCCTTGTTCAGGTCTCTGAAAATTAACAGGTATCACAGGGTAGATGTTGAACAAGGGCATAGAACAGCTGAGACTGTTCCCCCCTATCAGGAACCCAGTGTAGGAGTCCAGTAGCACCTTTAAGACCAACAAAGTTTTATTCAAAATGTAAGCTTTTGTGTGCATGCACATTTCTTCAGACTAGGAATGAGGTACAGTGAGCCTCATTTGGGCCCAGGCTTACTAGCATTAGAATAATTAACAGATATTCTCACATTCTGACATGTTACTGTTTTGTTTCCCAAGCTAATGCTACCCAGATCAAAGGTTTTCGCAATTTGTTAATTTTGGTATTCTGCCATTGGATTTAAACTTTGTACCACTTTACATTCTAAACCTCTGCCCACCAGCTATATGTAGCTCTGCTCACTGTACCTCATTCCTAGTCTGAAGAAGTGTGCATGAATAAAACTTTGTTGGTCTTAAAGGTGCTACTGGACTCCTACTTTTATCTATTGCCCCAGAGCAATATGGCTGCCCAACTGGATCTAGGAACCCAGAGTATGTGTTGTGGGCTGAGGAGGCAAAAATGTCAAGAATTAGATGACAATCTTCTATTCACCTGCTGGAAAGTTCTTAGTTTCAGGCCCTTTCTCAGAGATCCAAGTCTCAGTGGCTGTCCTTAACTGATTAGTATCAAGCAAAGTAACAAAGATTGCACAAAAAGGAACCAATGGTTCCAAAAACAGGTAACACGCTACCTTTTATAACACTGAAGGGATTTAATATTATGTACCAAAACAACACAGGCAATTATGTACAGCACAGGCACAGGGAGGGACGGTGGCTCAGTGGTAGAGCATCTGCTTGGGAAGCAGAAGGTCCCAGGTTCAATCCCCGGCATCTCCAAAAAAGGGTCCAAGCAAATAGGTGTGAAAAACCTCAGCTTGAGAGCCTGGAGAGCCACTGCCAGTCTGAGAAGACAATACTGACTTTGATGGACCAAGGGTCTGATTCAGTATAAGGCAGCTTCATATGTTCATATGTTCATAACATACCTTCACTGCAGAATGGTCTCTTGATCCCAGAAAATTTCACTGTTTCATGTAGAGTCTTCTCCTCTTGACAGTATTCACAGTAGGTTACTATGCAATGCAGCTTCTTATAGTCATCAGAACAAATTCTACTGCAGAACTGGTATACTTTGTTCTAATAAAACCAACCAACCAGGAAAGAGGAATGAACACCTAACCAGGCTTCAAGCTGGTTAAACATTTCATCCAAGGAAACAGCAAAATGTTTAAAAATAGATCTTAGTTTATAAGTACATCTTTGTTTAGATACATCTATCTTATTTCTGGGAAAGCTCTTTTCTTTCTTTCACTCCTTTGAAGAGATTCCGTTTGGCTATTAGTTCTTCGAGGTGACAATTCAGCCAACAATATATTTGGTGCAGAATAGGTAAGGCCTACTATCTTTTTTCTACAGAACTTACTAAAAATGCTAGCTTTTTGACCACCAACATTTGATGAGGTTGCCAGGTCAGCAAAAAACTAAAGCTCCACAGCAGGGAAAGCAAAAACTTTTCTGACTAGCCCTGATCTAACACTGCTGCAGCCACCTAGTTACAGGAAACAAAAGTTACAGGAAACAAAAGGAGCTCTCTTTGCCCATTCCATCACATTTGCTTCTAGCTGGACAAAGTTTTCCATTGAGCCCAAAGTCCCTTAATGTGTTCTGTGCCTTCTCAAAAACAAAACAGAAACAACAGCTTGAAAAAAGATAAATGTGGAGGGACGGGGCTTAAAAAACACACACACACACACACACAACACTACTCTATGTTATTCTCATACTCAGTAACCAGGGCGAGAAGAGATGTTTAAATATATTTATAATCAATATAAATTGCAGGAGGGGAGGCAGCGAGATAAAACACTTATGGTCATGAAGGACAGAACAGCTGCTGAAACTTGGTTATTGCTCATTCAGAACAGGAGAAATAAAATAGAATTCATACATGCTCATGTAGATTCAAGAAAGAGTAAGGGTCATAAATCTAGTTTTTTTAAGAGCAAGAGTGTATTGGTTTTTAATCCAGAGAAAATGTGTTCTTGCCCAGGGAAGATGGGTAGTTTGTGGATCTTAAAAGTTAGAATGGTGGAAGAAAATACAGCAATGCTGGTGTTGGGCACGGAAAATACATTCCATTACTTCTGTTTTTAGAGCCAACCTCTTCAATTCGAAACAAACTGTGATTTAAGCAGGTGTCTTATGTACAGTGCAGGGACATAAAGTGCCCTTGACCTGGATGACTCAGGCTTGCCCAGTCTCATCAGATCTCAGAAACCAAGTAGGACCAGCCCGGATTAGTACTTGGATGGGAGACCACCAAGGAAGTCCATGGTTCCTGTGAAGAGACAGGCAATGGCAAACAATCTCTGAACGTAGGCTTGCCTTGAAAACCCTACGGGGGTCACCTTAAGTCAACTGTGACTTAATGGCACTTTCCACCACCAATAGGAAAGTGACTGGTCCTATGCCAATCAAAAAACTGGGCAACCCATATACAATAGAGGCCTCTAAATTCTTAAGTGACTTCCCTGATACACAGTAAGATATGACTTTTGTAATTCAGTCTGAATCTCACTGAGAAAAGAAGCCATAAACGAAATAAATAAGACTTAATATAATTAATCAAAAGGACACACACACACCCAGTCCCATGAAAACTGAAAAACTTCAGTCATGCGGAAACTTAGCATGCCACCAGCTTTTCATATACTTACTTCCCATTCCAGTACTTCAGGTTTTGAGCAGAAAGTGTTTTTGCAATAATTACATTTCAGCTGAATATCGCTTGGAGCTGCAAACTGGCCATTTGTTGAAGACTGTACACTAAGAGCCTAAAAGATATTTTTGAAATACATTGATCACTCTAGAACATCCAATATCATGTCTTATTACTATTTTAATGAGTGTAAATATGAACTGTGAAAAAGGTTTAAGCATTAATTTCTGCTTGGCAGTCAAGCACTCAACACAGGATCATTTACTAAGTTTACAATGCTTGTGTGTGCTAATATACTTATGATATCTTAGAAAGTTACATAAGCAGGCAGGTTCCTGCTCCATAGGGACTTCCAGTATGAACAAATATAAGCACCAGAGAAAGACAAGAAATGGTGAATGTGAAGAACCATTTTAAAATGTTAACTCTGTTTTAGTTGGAAAAGAGAAACTAGCTATTTGCTGAAGATTGTACACCAAGAGTCTAAAAATATTTTGAATACACAGATCACTCTAGAACATACAGGCTGCACAGAAGAAATGAGTTTTGATGCGTGTTTGGAAAAGAAGAAGGTGACATCATGTGCATGTTCTGGAAGGGAGCTGTAAGGTAGAAGAGGAAAAAAGGAGGAATAGTTGGAAATATTTAAGCAAGCCAAAGAGGACTACGGATTTGGAGGAAGAGAAAGTCCATGGGAAAAACATGAAACCAGGACAAGAAATCCAAGACCCCTCGTTATCGAAACCTCTATAACTATGCCACTTCATTCTCCTCTTTGCACTGTATAGCACTTCTTTGGAAATGCACTCATCACCAGCTCCATGATTTGGACTTAACATACAAGTAAGTCCAAATACATAGATCTATACCAATGCTTCATATTAGTAATCAATAGATGTACGATACACTTTGCAGAAGTGGTTAACCCAAACTCTATAACTCTATAGTCCCCAAGATATTACCCAGGGGAACAGTGGCAGCCACCAATGTGTTTCCTACTGAATGTCTGTTTCTCAATTCTTGGGCATAAAATCCAAAGGGTGTTGAGGGGTGTTTCAGATGGCTCCTTAACAACTGATTAGCTGAAATGTGAGGTGATTCCAGGCAGGTGTATCACACCCACGCAACCTCAGCTTGGCTTCACAATCTTTCTTAAGCCTCTGGACTTGGAAGCCCCTCCCTATAGCTGCACTGGGACCAATTGCATCCCCCCACTTTGGAAACAAACCAATCACCAGCTGTTCCACAAAGGTTTCAGATTTCCTCCACCTCTTTGGGGTAGGCAATGCATCAGAAACAGCCTAGCAGGCATTGCATGAGGCTGCAGGGAGTGCTCATTTGCAAACAGCTGCTACCAGTGATGATTCAACAATAGGCATCCCCACCTATGTCTGCTGCCCTAGGCCACAACCTTTTACTTTCTTCCCCATCACACCATGCACACCTATCCAGGAACTAGAGCTCCTAATGCTCCCTTCACTTCTCATTATGCAGCAGTCTTTAAACACTGAGTGGCTTGCTGCACGGTGTTTGAAGATGCCTGAGGAACTTGATAGGAGGAAGTCTGAAGTGTGCTCTGGCTTCCACGTGGGGTGGCTGGAGTGGAACAGTAGTAGAGATACAAACTGGTACTCTCCCCAAAGCCACCTGACTGTAGAGCACTTCACTGTAGAGCAGGCCATGGCTACCCCAGGACATCCAGCTTGGAACCTTGTAACACTGAAAGCATTGCATGGGAGAGCAGCCATTTTGTGACTGGGCATGGTCCCATGGTAGCATTGACTACAATTTCCTAAAGTTGTACCACAAACACAACAAGGCTGGGGACTATGGCTAGAGCAACTCACATGGATATTTAAATGAGAGGGGAATGAGAATGAGTAATATGATATAGTAACAATGAAATACCTAATAAATATCCACCCATTCATCTCTGGAAACCTGCAACACCATTAACTTTCTTTAACTCAGCCTCTATTCCCAACTACATATCAGTTCATGTTCAGTGTGCATTTTATTTGGAGAACATGGAAAGAACTTGAAGAACATGGACATTTGGAGAACATGGAAAGAAAGAAGGTTCGGTGGTCTAGCTCCTGGCAAGGCAAGGTGTAGGCATCCTTCCAAATCCACCAGCAGTCACCAACTTGCCTCACTGTAGACCTGCCCATAGAAGCCTCCATCATAGGTGAGGATTTGACTCAGAACTACTCAACATTGAGACTGCAACAGCCATTTTTCTGATTAAACCCACCACCCTTCTCCAAAAGACCCCAGGAAAGTTCTGGGCCTCTGAAAAGACCTTGTGTTTTTACGATGCATTACTGATCCGCCTGAGAGGAACAAACTAAATCCACAATTTAAGAAATGGATACTTTTTGCAATTTTTTGACCTGTCTGGAAAAAAAAATCAGGGCACACTAGATCAGCATCTTGCTCTCCTTTCCATAGGGTAAAAATCAGCATTATCATCCCCACAGATCATATAAGAATAATCCAAAGATGAACAGGTTTGAAATGAATGTCTCACTACTCTGACAATTGAAATTCAGGGGGAAAGAAGAGAAGGCTGAGCACAGCAGCCCACACAGAGTATTAAGAACAACAGAAGAAAGTGATCTACTTTGACTTCTGGTAGACTGAAAGCTAGAACAAAGGCATGCAAAAACAAAAAGGTGCTGTAGTAGTGTGAAAAGGCAGGTTTAGCTGACAATATGTGAAGAAGGTTAAAGACGGAACACAAACTGCTTGGACCATTTTGCACATTTTTGTTTAACAGGAAAAGGTATCAGAATTTAGATGACAGTCAGGTGGCCTCTGCTAAAGTGCATTCTGATCACTTCAGATGAACTTAAATCTTTCGAATCCCAATGAACTAGCTAAGAAAACATCACATCAGGAGGAAGATAGATTCAAGGTACTCCAGAAAAGCAGGGGATCTATTTTCAAGTATAAAACCACATCTAATAAAACTGAAAAAAGAAAAAAAATGTTTTAAAGCAACTAGGGATAAGCATCATTCCCGTGACAGAATTAACTTACTTTTAAAACAAAGGTAGGTGTTTGGTTGGTAAAAGGGAAACAGTTGTCCCATATAATTTGAATGCAGCAGTGCTTTTTATTAGTTTCATATTGTGTTTCTATGTGAACTACAGAAATATGGGCAACAAATGAAGCCATCTTGTACTGAGACTGGCCAATGATTCATCTAACTCAGTACTGATTATTTTGACAGAAGCAGTTCTCCAAGGTCTCTCTCAGCACCTGCTACCCTAACGCCTTTAAATTGGAGATGCCAGGTACTGAACTGGTATACCAAGTACTCTACTACTGAGCCACAGACACACTCCATGAGTAGCTTAAGAGTGACTATTAATAAACCAGTACTGAAATGGAGACAAAAGTCAAATGGGTTTCTTCGAAGTCTATGAAACACTCTTCACATTATTTGACAAAGTAACAGTAACTTTATTTGCAAAAAAGAGGAAGGAAGGAAGGAAGGAAGGAAGGAAGGAAGGAAGGAAGGAAGGAAGGAAGGAAGGAAGGAAGGAAGGAAGGAAGGAAGGAAGGAAGGAAGGAAGGAAGGAAGGAACCACAGACAACTACATGCTAAGAGAGGACTCCTGCGCCCTGACCTGTGTAGCCCACCCAAGCCTCAGATCTCAGAAGTGAAGCCAGGCCAACCCTGGTAAGTATGTGGAGGGGAGACCTCCAAAGGAATACCAGGGCTGGGACACCGAGGCTAGTGTATCAAGCCATCTCTCTGAAAAACATCCATCCCCCAGTAGGGGTCACTGGAAGGCACACAAGCACACACACACAAATCTAAAAAAAGCAAGGACTTAAACAAGATAAATCAATGACTTATAAAAACACTTAATGGTGCCTATTTTGTGCCCATTTTTTAAAAAAAAATTGGAATGCTATCCTTAAGCCACCACATAAAATTCTGTGGACAAAAGGCCCAAGACAGCAACACAAATTAAAAGAACATTCAACATCAAGCGTCATCTGCTCACATCAGAACTGAGCAGCAGCACTGCCAAACAGGATACAGAAGACCATGAAAAGGTAAACCTCTGAAAGATGCAGTAGGAAGTACCCTCACTAAAGCAAACATGCTTTAAAATTCAGGTGGTGAGCAACTCGAAGATACAGTCTACACGTAACTCATTTATCTCATCAGTCCTTAAACTGAAATGGCACTTGTTTATTGTAAGTCAGGCCAGAGGCCATACTATTCACAACTCTATCAATTAATATTAAGATCACTACATGCTAGCCTTGTCAAAAATAGAGCTTGCATATAGCTCTATTGCAGATGCTTTAGATTTTGGTATTATGGAAAAGAACACCAGGCAGTCTACAAAATTGACATTACAAACTAACCGATTGTTATGAATGATGGCAATTTCTTAAAGAAACAAAATATTTGCCACTGTTTTGCTGCTAGGCTTGACTTGTGTCTTTTCTTACACCTGAAAGAAGCCAAAAAGGAAAAACTTCCTTACAAAGAATAAGTGATTAAGAAGCCCACTGAGCATTTCTCACACTGGTTTTATAAATGGCAGAACAGGAAGATTGCTTCTTAGCTCACATTACATGGAACTGAATGCCTGAACCATGACATCTTGGGATTGTTTGAAAATGAGTTTGATATAAAAGGTCAAATGGGATCTTCCAGTTCAAATTTTCACTTCTGTGAATAGTGAGAAAGCAGGGGGCATAGTACTCACTGACAATCTCGGCATTCAGGGGTGAGGGAGGGTATATATCCAAGTAGAACCAGAAGAGAGGATTCAACATGAGAGACCCTGTGCCCTGAAACTTACATTTACCAATGTTTGGGCAAAACCAAGACTTGAGTCAAATTCATTTCTCCATATGCTGGTTTAGAGAATTGCATCATTTTGTCATTTATGAAGAGTAGCTTTTAACAGTAGCCTATCACCTATCGTGTAAAAATAATTATACAAACCCAAAATATGAACGTATCAAGATAACCTAATAATCATGCACACAAGTATATACATAATCCAAGAGGAAGAGGAGATTTAACGCAACAGCTAACCTGAAATTTAGCTACACAACTGGAGCTGCAAAAGTTGTACAGTATCCCATCAGGCATTGTGGCTTGATACTGAGGTAAAGAATTTCGTTTACAAAAGTGGCAAACAATTCCCATACCTACAAGAAAAATGTGGTTTACAGAGAAAATAAATGCAGTTATGAATTACAAGCTGGCATTTCTCAGAATTTTTATCAATGCAAAATCTATATTTAGTATCTAGATCTCCAAACCAGAAGTAGATCTAAATACTAAATTAGTATTCCTAAACAGTAAATTAGGAAGATGCATCTTCCTAAGAGTGCCTCATAAAACTACATACAGTATTTTTGCAGCTATCAAAATCTACTTGGTAATTTCAAGCAAGTTCATAAGATATCTTCCCAATTTACTACTGTTATGATCTCTAGAGCCCCTCTCTATCCTAAGGTTATCTTCATTGGAAAAGGGTTAAAAAAACATACCAAAAGTGCTTATATTGCATACTGAACTGTGTCAACAAAGACTATTTGTAGGTAATAATGAGTTTTCTCCTCTACATGTTTCTGCAACAATATTTCTTTTCTACTTTAAAACATGAGCTTTACAATACAAGAAAAACATTCAGGGTATGAGCCAATGCTACAGCTAACATCAATTAAAAAGAATTTATAGCTGATCAGAACATCGTCTGTAACATTAAAAATGTAGAACTCACAAAACTATTTATCAAGTATCTATAACTGTGATAAGTACAGTTAAGATATTTTAAGTCTCCATATGCCTCTTTTTTCAGAAGGAAATCAAATATAAGCAATACGTGAAACATGATTCCTCTACTTTGGAAAATGATCTTTGTCATCATTGATGAAAATCATCGCCCTTTTCACTTACTTTGTGATTTTGCAAATTTTGATTTGTGTGTGTTCATGCATGAGGTTGAGCAGTATGGCTCCATATATCCATTAGGTCCTATGCACTGTGTCATATCAAAAAACCTGCACTGAGTTTTGCAACCAGTACAAGCTGTTAATTTGCCATATTTCTAAAAGTAAATAAAAAACAACAAAAAGCAAAAAGTTACATTAGTTATGGACTTATGTAAATAATTATCATTACAGATATGCAGGAATTTTCTGACTTCCCCCCCAAATTTAGATCATTCAGTAATAAAGTCACCAAACACTAAGAGCAACTCAAAGTATAGAATCCACCAGCACCCTTCCCATCATGCATTTGGCATAATGCTTAAGTGGTATCACTAGTTGTGCAGTCCAATGTACACAGGCCATCCATGCTCTTTTACCCCCAAACTTTCAGCAGTAAAAATGACCTGGACTGGACAACATGTGTTGTCAACATATAACTGCAAAATGTTTCTGAGGACATTTGGGCCTTCTGGGCTGGTATGGATGACATGACATTTCCCAATACACTGGGCACTAATACACCAGAGCTTATGTGGGCTTAGCTTGGTCTTCTGTGAAGGAATTTAAAGGAAATACTACTCAAATTGCAATTTCATTTATTTTAATAGAACTTCTTAGTATTCATCCTGATGTATCTGATTTACTCTCCCCCCTACCATGTGCCAGCTTCATTCTTCATATCAGCTTCTCCTCGTTGTTCCCTCCCACCGAAAGTATGGGCTTATGGGGGACACTGTAGGGCATTCTCAGTGGCTCCCCCAGTATTCTGGAGTAGACTGCCAGTGAAGACTTCCTTCCTTACCTACATTTTAGGAAAACCCACAAACCAATTTTATTCCCAATCCTGATGGCTTTCTACTAAATTTTAAATTGCCGTTTCCGAGGACTTGAGAGGTTTTGGCCTATTTATTGCTGTCACTTGGAAGTATTTTATTATGGCTGCCTTCTGCACACCTCCATAAACTGCCTTGGGCCCACCTTGGATGAAAAGATGATTATAAATATTTTAAATAAGTGTTTGCTTTGAAAACAAGAACTGCCATAAAGAAACTATATTGAAGAATGTCTGTTGATTTGAGAGGTTCAGTACGAAGGAATCTTTCACTTAAAAGCAGCAGTAACAACTTTCATGTAAAAAAAGACAGCATGTCTACAAAAAGATATAGCATTGAAGATGGCTGCCCATTAAAGCTGACACCAAATCAGGTATCTTTAAAAAAAAAAAAAAATTCAAACTCACTTTATTAGTCACAAATTGAGAATTACTATAAATATGGAAAATATGTTCTCCTCTGAAAGCATACACATGTGCATACATAAAACCTCACGCTTTCCCAATATGCTTCTGTTTTTCTTGTGAAGTTAAGCATACTGCTGTCCTCAGTCTAGAAGTTAATGCTCCCCTCCTGCTAGAGCAACAGATGAACTATGCAAACTACCCTGTCATTCAGTCATCAATATCTACTTAGGACACTAAAAAGAATTTACCACTCTTCCTTTGCAATATTGGATTAAAAATCGATATGCGTATCAAGTAGAGTCTGCTTGACATGAAGTTATATTTCTTTTTCTTATGAGCTTGGGAAAAAGATACAAGAGCTTGCTTGGGCACCAGGAAAGAGATGTCACCTACCATTGATGGACAAGCCTAGTGTTTAATTTGCATACTGAAGTTCCCACAGGAAAGAGTTCTATGAAGGCAATATTTAGCTTTTAGGATAATGTAATGGCACTAACAACATAATAAATTTTGCTGACCAAGTATCTGTTACTATATTTGATTCATACCAGATACATAGTTCAGTATAGATATCATTTATTTCACCTAGCATAGGCAGCATAATGAAGCAGCAGCAAAAAAGCTACCCTTCCAAAATACGACTAAGGTAAAAGTGGTGAAGATTTAGGGGGCCAACACAAAACAGAACCACATAAAGCCCACTTTGAATAAGCCAAGAAAAATAAGGGAGTAAAGTTTGTTGGGATTTCCAAATTACCTAGCTAGTCCTGTGAATTACAGATTCCTGCTTCCTTAAGGTTGAGGTTTGTCATGTGAAATGGCTTTGGAGGACCTCGAGGAAAACAAGCTTGATTTGAAGGGATCTAACTTGATTCTGCTGATCAAATGTAAAACACTGAAAACATTTTCACTGTATTAATTCCTCATTCCATTTGTAAATTTGCTGAAACATTCATCTTTTTTTTTTAAAGAATCTGAAAAGGCTTCAGGGTACATTGTCTCCAGGCACTTAATTTAGTTGCCCATCAAGAAGAATAAGTGTTTGGGAAGGGAAAGTGAAGGGGCTGTGAAAGGCTAAGTATTAAAAAATTCCAGCATAAACTGGACAATGCAGTAAAATAAAGAGAACAGAAGGGCTTAATTTCCCAAAGTGTTCTTTAGATGATCCAGATGAATTTTCTACCTGTGGGCTACAAGTCTGCTCCTCTGCCATGAAACCTGCATGGTGCAGTTCACAAATGGATCACGATGTTCCAAAGGGCAATTACCAATTAGTACTTAATTCTGGTCTTCCAAAAAGGAAGCCAACATATGCAGAAAGTGAGAAAATCTAAGACTCAAGTGTCCATTATTACTTCCTGAGTAGCTGGCAGCTTGAGAACAGGTGATAGAGCGGTGATGAAATGACACAGGGAGTACAACATACCATAACCCATTCTTCCTTCATTTTTTTTTCCAAATTGGCCTCTCAGGTTGTTCATATTTAGAAATAGCAGTTGTACTCTAGTTAGTTAAGCCTTAAGCAAGCTATAATATAGACACAAACACTTCCTTGAACTTGTAACTACAGTAAACTAAAAAGGCACTAACAAAACAGGCGGAGCATTAGTCAGATGCAACGTTTTGTTCGTTATGTGTGACTCATAGAATACAGCATTTAAAAGTAGGAAAAGCTGACAATAACAGCAGGATTATAGGAAATGAAAGTGGTTGCTGCTGAGTAAACAACACAGGATGCTAGAGGCATGAAGGAAAACGTTTGACTCTAGTAACATCTTAAAGACCAATAAAGTTTTCCAAAGGTGAGTCTAAGCTAACTTCATCAGTTATCTGACAAAAGTAAGCTTATGCCCTAGAAAACTGTTGGTCTTTAAAGTGCTACTGGAATTTTGTTCCATTACGACAGACTAACCCACCTGAAATTAATTATCCAGGTAACAAGGTTCAGCATGCACTAGGTGTTTAGAACTTATTCATTTATTTAATTAAATTTTGACCGCCCTTCCCAATAGCCAGGCGCAGGGTGGTTCACAACAAGTCACAGTTCAAAACAAGATAAAAACCAATTAGGTAAACAATAAAAATATTACCGTTCCCTAAAAGTAGATAGTGTCAAGTCCAGGTGGTGCAGCTATCTTGCGGGGGGAGGTGGAAGTGCCAAATGTCCTCAGCCAAATACCTGGCTGAATATCTCAGCCTTGCAGGCAGTGTTCCCTGTAAGCTGAGTTGGTGTGAGCTAGCTCACAGTTTTTTAGCCTCCGACTCACATATTTTTGTCTTAGCTCAGGAAAAAGCTAATTCATGCAGTAACTCACAACTTTAATGCTGGTAGCTCACAAAGTAGACTTTTTGCTCACAAGATTCCACAGCTTAGAGGCTTGCAGTCCCTGCAGAATGAGAGTAGTTCCTGCAGAGCCCAGATGGAAGTTGGTGGAGAATTCCACCAGGTTGAGGCAAAGACAGAGAAGACCCTGGCCGAAAACAACCAGATGTCTCTGGGGCTGGGGAAGACTAGCAAATGTTGGTCAATGGAGGAATATGGTTCTCTTGGGGGTATATCAGGAGAGGCAGTCCTGAAGGTACCTGGGTCTCTGGCTGTTAAAGGCCTTAAAGGTTAACCTATTTGCACCTGAAAGCCCATTCATGCAGCTCATCGTGCATACTCAGCTAAAACTTTCCTTCCTAAAATCTCTCAAGTGTTTTAAGTTCCTTAGCTCAACACGAGAGAAGTGAGAAACCCTATGCACAGAGCTGAGGAAAACACTTGAGCCTATACAATGCCCTTGGAAAGGCAGGATACAGAGTGTTAACAGACAAGATAGCAGTGGAGAAAGCAGCAGACAATAAGAGGAAATACACTAAAGAATTATCTGCTAAAGAGTCGAGAATCATACTGAACCAGTAAAAGGATGGCTGATGATGCAACCAAAAATATACTGCAAGTTAGATTTACAGTTATTTACAAGATACAATGAGACATCTTCTAAATTGCCCTGCCATGTTTCATCTAGATGTAGGTATTAGTTTGTGTTTGGACCATCGTATCTGTTGTGATGTGTCAGCAGCGTGTAGGGAAGGAGGTCTGTAAACTTTTCAATACATGAATGAACTGTTACTGCTATCAGAGCAAAATCCATCACTTGCTCCATTCCTTTTCTGACATGTGTTGACTGATCAGGATACATATTAGACAGCTTCTAAACCACTACTGACACTCAACACTACAGACACTCAACCCTTCAGAATGATTCTTAATGTAATTCTTAAATTAATTATGAAAATACAGTCATCACACACTCATTGTACATCTAACTCCAATCAGCCATACAAACCATTTCTCTAGCATATGCAAGTAACGGATATTTTTTGAAGTGTTTGCCCCTCAAACTCTAATTGCCGAACAGAACAGAAATATATGCTTAGGTTTAAAATGCTATATCGTTCCTCAGCTTTTGTTTCTGCTTGGTTTTACTCCTTTTAGGACTACTAGAGTACTAAGGGAACAGTTTCCATTCTTCACAGGCATTGGTTCGTGTTTTAAGACTATCTCCAGCCTGGAAGGCGGGCCTTAAACCAGGAGTAACTCAGCTGAGCCATCATCAGCAAATGAAAACAGAAAACTCCTCAGTGCCACTTTTTTACAACCACATTTGGGAGGACAACATTCAGATTTTTCTTCTAGCACTGTCAGTTTCTGTAAGGGAAGAATAAGTGCAGCTTCTGCATTCACAGGGGGAGGATGGAAAGGAAGGGACTTACCCCTGTCATATTCTTAGTTCAAGTCCTAGAGATGCAAGATCCTCATCTCTCATGGAACCAAGCACCCCTAAAGGGTTCAGTTATGGTTCACCCCCTCTTCTGTCTTCTCAAAAACAGGGGGACCATAATATCATTGTAGACAAAGTTTCTCACACTTGTGTTGTATTATTTCAAACCTTTTTGAAAGACTGAATTCTGTCTTTTACATTAATTTTAATCAATCTAATTTTGCTGATCCCCCCCATATCTGTATTTTACATAATGAAGCCAGAACCTCCCAACTAAGCTTTGCTTCTTCTCAGCACCAAAGACAACCACCAGTTCCCCAACTTGACACAAGTAACTTCCCTTCTAAATGAATTCTTAGTCTGAGGCTCAAACCTGGCATCACCAAGTTAAACCAGTGGTCCAACCACAATAGATAGTCCAGAGATAGATGGGCATATGGTCTGACTTATACGTCATATACCTATGTTTGTGGAACTGTGTACTCTGAGATTGTCCATAAGACCAAAGCAATTAAAAAGGGAAGTGGCTGAATAACTTTTTAGGGCAATACAGTGAGAATTAACTAAAGGTTATCTTCTGGACTTTAATGTGGTGGCACTGAAAGTGTGAGGTGAAGAGAAAGAAGTTTTGCCAGACAACCATCAGGGCATTAGTAGACTTTCTGCATCCTGTGTGTACAAACCTACTGGTTACCTAGTTAATACTTTCTCTTCACCTTGTATGTTCAAGTGCAGCTGCATCAAAGGGAGGGAAAGGGTTTTAGAATTATTTCACTTACAGTGGTTGCAATGTAAGAAAACATGGCACTTGCAAGCCTACTAAAAGATCAATGATGTTTTAAGAATGGCTAAGATAAATTTTGCACTTAGAATGAAGCTCTATGTGAAATGGTAAAAGACCAAAATGAGCTGGAACTCAAGCAACTACTTCAAAAAAGTTATTTGTGAAAAATGTATTTATTTAAACAAAGATTACGTGGGTACAAATCGTGTGTATCAGTTCTATTTTCCCCTATTACATAAATGCCAAAATATTTATACTACTTTTTAATACAAATCTTATACTAGAAAAAAAAATGAAGACAGCATTTTAATAGCCTGTTGCATTTAGACAGAACTCCAGCACACACTGAGGCCCAAGGAAAAGTTTTAGAACAAATAATATCCAAATGTTTGCTTTCTTATAATATTAAATGCAAGAATCTTCATGTTTTAAAGACTGTATCTGTTTTATCAATGGTATATCTTAACTTTCAAATGTGAAAAAGTCTTAAAAAGTATAGCTTAACACAATCTATAATCAGTTTTATGTTTTTCTATCAAAAATTTAAGTCAAACTAATGCTAATGCATAAATGTGAGACAGAAGCTCAGTTATTATTATGGCTTTATCTTTCATAAGCATCTTGAAGAATATTTAGGTTATGCTTAATAAAGGCACTAAGTTATTCATCTTTTCAAATAAAAAACAATTAGTCAGCAATGTTTCTATATTAAAAAAACAAAAAAAAAAACCCCTTACTTCTTTTTGCCATTCTTTTCTCCATGAAAATAGTCATAACTCCAGCAGCAGGTCCAATGCCCCTCCTGCACCTACGAAGCTATTCAGATATAGGAACGAAACAGTCTATCCTTATCTCACTGGCTGGATATCAGGCCAGGTATTCTGCAAAATACTAATAATTTGGAATGGGATGCTTGTATGAACCTCCCACAATGAAATCTAGCAATCCTGCTACATGCAAGCTGTTCCTACCTCAGAACACAAATAGCCTGGACATGCACCCCTGTGCATGTACACCAAGAGGAAGGACATTATATTTTATTGAAGGAGGCTAAAACATCTTCACATTGCAGAACACAAAACATTTCCCCTCCCCCAAAGGAGTTGTCAAAGTGGGGTGGAGGGAAAAGAGAACAGGAATGCTCTATGACAACCCCTTCTTGCACAAGAGCAATTTTTTTTCTACAGCTTCCTACATCATGTTAAGCAGCTGCTCCAACAAGTGCTCCCCTCTCCTACAAAGAAATTTTAAAACCTAGGTCCAAAGAATAAAAAGTATTCCAATGAGACTGCAGAATGACCCACATATTACACCACCTCATCTTAAACATATGGAATGCCAAAAATCATATGAAGTAACTATACAGATGGGGGGGTGGGAAATGTCCATGTCACAATAAACTGATGATACACAGAGTCGTCATTCAACCTCAATTCCATGTTCACTTGGAATTTCAGCAATGCATTTTTGGTTGTGTGGGAAACTCCCAAGTTATTCTTGTATCTTTTGTGTGTTCCTTCATGAAATCTTATTCAAGGCTTCTCCAAGTCTCTCCATGGCTTCAGTGTATGCCTAGCATTTTTAGTATCTTGAATAACCTATTTTGCCCTTTTTGTTTCGCTGTATAATAAAAACAAGGCCCATGTTATGGTTCTAGAAGTGCTGTTTACAATATTACAAATAACATCTTAAAATTTAAACATAGAACAAAACAATACAGATAATGGGTAAAATGAGTATTTTTTTCATTCGGCACAAGGGTTTGTCTGTTCAAAACACTAATGTTAAAAAAACAACAAAAAAGTGGGAGGATCACCCCAAAACACCTAGCTTAACTAATTCATTAGGATGGATCTAAGGCTTCTGTGAAAGGAAGGAGTATGCACATGTTTCAACCAATACATTGCAGGGACTCACGAAGAAAAACTCATCACTCACTCCTCTCAGTAGGAGGCAAAAACTTCTGGGTGAATTAGTATTTCCAACAAAAATGGAAAGGCAACGAATGCCAAAACCTTTGTATGTTAAAACGAATGAATAAAATCTATCTTTACTGTCAAAAGCAGTGTATCAGACCAGATACATGCTCAAATGAATGGGAAATATGGCAGAATGCAGAAGTACCACATCAAACATGAAGTTACTGAATATTCTGTTTTACTGCACCCATTTCTTAAGCAAAAGGCACGTAGATCAGTGATATTCACTCAGTGGCATGTGCAGCTCTTTGTCATGCCACCTGCAGTTCTTCTTAGCACCACCATATATCTGGCATTGCCCCATGTTTCAGGAAAGTGGGCAAGGCCCTTGGCTGATAGGACTTGTGGTCAGCAGTTGGGTCCCACACTAAAAAAAGCCACTGCTGGAGGAACAAGTAAGGCTCCCTGAGATGTAGGCTTCATGCTGGGGAGGGAAGGAAATGTGGCTGTGCTGTTTTGTGGTAACTGTAAATTTGGCTCTCTGAGCCATGGAGTGAGTACCACTGATATAGATTAACAGAGTGTATATACTCCTGTGGATAGCAATTCTTAGCATGAAGTTTCACTGTAAATTGACTGAAGACTATTAAAAGTTTACTACTGACTACATTGAAAAAAGAAGGGTTACCTGTTTATATTCACCAACACAGTTTTGGCAGCAGAACCGTTTCGGCTCTCCATCAACCATAAGGATGTTGTTTGCTGCACCTTTACTAGGTAGATATTCCCCACAATGTTCACAACAATTCATTATTAAACCATTTGCCATTCGATATCGATTGAAGCAGTGGTCACTACACAGCTTATGTGTCATATTTTTAAAGCTAACTTCATGACGGATCTAGAAGGAAAAAGCACGAAACAAGACTCAGGTGGGCGACAGGCTTCACATTTTGAGAAACATGAGAAATGTAATTTCAGAAAAAAATACTGCCCTGGCACTTTAATCTTATTACCATTGCCGATTAGATGTGACTTGTACTATATAATCTGCCTTGCGTTTCAGCGAGAAAGGTGGACTATAATAAATAATTAACAAACAAGACCAGTTACAATGACATAAAACAGCGCTCAGACTTTCAAGTTCACCAGAACTCTTCCTTAGGGTAGATGTAAAACTTTTTAATACAGGAGAAGTGGATAATTACATTATACACAACTGAACTATACAATCATCCTACCGGTAAAGTTGGAGAAGCGTTCAAGAATGCAGAGCAGAAATACAAGTTAAGATTTTGTTAGACCAATCATCTAAAAAGGCTTCATTTTCTAAAAGCAATCATTTAGGTAGCTATCTGAAGATGTAAAATACAACAAGCGAGGAGCTAATACTGTTTGCCCCTTTGGTGAGCACTGTTTGTTCTTTGTCATGCCTCTCTGAATGATTTCACTCCTCTGAAAGATTTACAGTCTGTCAGAGGAAGTAAGCACAGCCCAGGCACTGTGCTTTTCAGCAAGAATCCAAAAGGATAGGAGAGGTTTGACCCCTTCTCCACCACTGCACCTCTATGAAGCAGCCTCAGCAACTTGTACTTAGAATGGAATTTTTTTTAAAAAGATCATGCAAATAAATGTAACTTCTTTCTTTAACCTAAACAAATTTAAGCTTGAGGTCTGAGGATATCCACATTAATATCCTGAAAAGTTTAACTATTTCACAGCAACCAGGCTGTAACAGATTTTTTAAAAAACAAACAAAATAAAACAGGGTAGCTTACTTGTAGTTCTTGCCCTTTGAGTGGTCATACATGCATTCACATTAATGGGCCTTATGCCTATGCAGAACACAGGTAAAAGACCCTGACACCTTGAAGAGTTGCTGCCGGTCTGAGCAGACAATACTGACTTTGATGGACTGATGGTCTGATTCAATATAACACAACTTCACGTGCAGAGCTACAAAACAGGTGCAAACCCCACCACCACTGGGATGTAGGCTTAGACCACAGATGTTCTGGGAAGCAGCCATACCTCTTCCAACTTGAAGTACACTGCTGCAAGTCAGAACATCTGCTGCAGACAAGGTGGGCAGGGTATATAAATGGACAGATGACCACTAAAAGAAGAGATACAAGCAAGCAACCTGTTTTTACTTTTTTGTGGTCTCTGTGCAACACATTGATGAGTGAACACGAGCAAACTGACCTACTTCCTGTATAAGGCAATGGAGAAGCAGAAGGTCAACGCTTTGTTCTGGGAGTGGCAAGTGCTCACTGTAAACCTGGGGCACTGACAATATTGTGTCTGATCATCTTTAAGGTTGCTAGAGGTCATGTTTGAGATTGAACCATGCTCTTGGTTTTAAGAAGGGTCACCATCTGGAACTGCTTGGTCTTAATTTGATGATAATCCTGAGATCAAAGAATTGGCAGAGGCCTCAAATCATTCACTGGCACAGTTTAGTGCCAGGAGTAGAGACACTGACACCTTTGGGAGCAAAGGAAATGTTCTATCACCTCTTTCTAAAAAAGAGGTCCATCTCTTGACTGAAGACAGGGGAGGATAGGCTGGGGCAAAAGCTGCTCAAGGAGGGACAAAAACAAAGGCAATTTCTTTCCAGGCTGAGAGATAATGGTAGGAACTAGGAAGAGACCACTGGAAAAAGTGCACAGAACTTTAAAATTGCTTCTCTGTCCCTGAGGATGTTTGGTGTAGTTTAAGTGTGCGGACTCTTATCTGAGAGAACTGGGTTTGATTCCCCACTCCTCCACTTACAGCTGCTGGAATGGCCTTGGGTTAGCCATAGCTATTGCAGGAGCTGTTCTTGAAAGGGCAGCTGCTGTGAGACTCCTCTCAGCCCCACCTACCTCACAGGGTGTCTGTTGTGAGGGGAGAAGACTGCAGATTTATACCTCGCCCTTCTCTGAATAAGAGACTCAAGAGCGGCTTACAATCTCCTACACCTTCTCCCCCCACAACAGACACCCCGTGAGGTGGATGGGGCTGAGAGAGCTCTCACAGCAGCTGCCCTTTCAAGGACAATTCCTGTGATAGCTATGGCTAACCCAAGGCCATTTCAGCAGCTGTAAGTGGAGGAGTGGGGAATCAAACCCAGTTCTCCCAGATAAGTCTGCACACTTAACCACTACATCAAACTGGCTCTCAGAAGATATAGGAGACTGTAAGCCACTCGGAGTCTCTGATTCAGAGAGAAAGGCGGGGTTTAAATCTGCAGTCTTCTTCTTTGAGATTAATTTTGTTTTAAAAGAGAAGAAATGGTATCCCAAAGGAAAGATTTCAAGGGGGACCTGCTGGAGAATAATTTGAAGCTTTTAGACTGTCTAGGGGCAGACAACCAGCATTTGGAATGCTGGGGCCTATACAAGGACTAAATTTGGCCCACTGATCATCTTCGAAGTTAGTAGAGGTCATGTTTGAGGTTGCTAGACATGAACCATGCTCTCAGTTTTAAGGGTCTTCATCTAAAACTTACATGGTTTTAAAAATTATATTAAAACAATAATATGTTATAGTTTTAATATTAATTTTAATATATTAACATAGTATATTAATATAATATGTATATACATTAAAATTATATTTTAATTGTATTAGAACTGTTATATGCAGTTTTTTTAACTAACTGCAGAGGGGTTATCAGTTTTTGACCTTCAATAGGTCCTTGATATGCCCCAGAAATCCAGCACTAGGTTTAAAGAGTGGAGCCAGGCATGCCCAGCTGGGGAGGGGGGCATGGCTGCCAGATCCAGGCTGGGAAATTCCTAAATATCTGGGGACCTCAGTGCCATAAAGTCCACCCTCCAAAGAATCCGCTTGCTTCATGGGAACTGATCTCTGTAATCTAGAGATGAAGTATAATTCCATAGGAATCTCCAGGTCCCACCTGGAGGCTGATACCTCTACAAGTGAGAGGATTTAAAAGGAGAACATGATACAAATAGAAGATCAGGATAAAACTGAGATGTCAATACAAGGGTGATGGTCTAACTCTAGGTGTTCGCAGGGTGCTGGAATGGCAATTGAAACTTGTGTGGTGGTGTCTGATTAGGTCATTAGAATAAGCAGAGAGGTGACAGACATGCCCTATGCATGAACAGACATGGAAATGTGAAGCTTTGTACAAGAAATTGACATGAACATTATGACATTTAATTGGGTCCCTGACTTGGCAGCTATAACAAAAGTGGGAATGTCTGACACAGCAATTAGTGTCATGAAGAATGAGAAGTCCAAACACCACAGGTACCAATGGAGGTTGACGTTTGCCCTGATACTCTGAAGATCAGGCTAACAGTTGTGAATGAGAAAGTTTTGTATGTCTATAGGAAGACTGGTGTGAAAACTGGTCCCAGGAATAAACTGAGACTGATGTTGAGGCTATTTTCCTTGTATTGGACATCACAGCAGTCTGAAATAATAACAGAATGATGATTGGTGATGAAAGGTGCAACTGTCCTTGGAATAATCCTCACTGACCTGTTTGTAATTGTGAAATCAAAGAGATTCTTGATACCATGCATTGGGGAAATTAAATCCTTTCAGTGTCAAAGGTCTGTGTGAGGTAACTTCAGCCCTGGTTAGGTGAGGACATCTTGATACTTCTTGAGGGGGATACTTCTCTGTATCAATAATCCCCATGGGATGCATCTCTGGGACATAATGAAAGCTCAGTATGATGATGGGCACAAGGGGAAGAATAAATAACTATCTGACTGAAAGTAGCTCCACCCAATGAGTCATAAGTTTGTTCCTCCAATAGGGGGAGATTATGTGAAAAGGCTTCCTTGGTATCTGTAGCTGAGTGGCCTCAGGTATGAGGAAGGTGGCTCTCCCATTAGGTCTAGGATAGGAACCTGCGAGTTCTTCACAGCTGCATGCATAGTCACTGATGAATGAATGTCATGAGAACAGTGTTTCTGCTTTTATTTCTTTTTCTTAAGTTGTGGTGACTTAGCCGCCTTCTACTTTGGTCTCAGAAGTGAAGATTCCAGAATCTCTTGGAGAGTCCTGACAGCAGGTCTGATTGTTCAGCATAGGCATAAAGCTCACTATTGTAACTAACTCACTTGTATAGTTCCAGAACACTGAAGAGCATAATTAGGATTACCTGCTGAATTTAAGAGAATGTCTGCAGGATTCACTATTATGAACCTCATCCAGACACAATAGACAGCAGTCATGGCCAACAGAGCAAAGTTTGCTACCAAAGTCGTGACAGTTTTTAAAAGGTCATCTTGTTTTTACCATGAAGAGATGCCAACAGAATCAAGGCAGCCTTGAAGAGAACTCCTCAATTGGTACTGAACTCAAACATAAGATGAAAATCTGGTGAAGCAGCTCTGAGGAGCAAGACCTTAAAGACATTCTTTAATGATGTCTCTGCTGTGCCAGACAAAAAGCAACTGAATGGGAGAAGTGTAACTCCTATCCCTGAAGCATTTGTAGTATAAGCCTATGCCGCCAGGGGATGAGATTTTTGTTGCCTATTTTGTAGCTCTAGAAGTTGCCAAAATCGTTCTGCGCAGCCATGAAGCCCATCAATGTAATTAACTCTCTTACATGGTTCCAGAGCACTAAAGAACACATGCAATATTAATGCATCTTTAAGTAAAATGTTATCTCCTGTTAAGAAATCCTACCCAGATCAATTAAACTATCAGTGGATTTTTGCCCATGTGAACACACAGTGGTACACATTTTTAATGAATATGAAAAATGCAAACAAACCTCTGTTAGTTTGCCGCAGATCGTGCATCTTGACTTATTTAAGATTCCTTTTGAGGGATTCTGTTTGTCTTCATAGAAGGACAAGCACGATGTACTGCAAAACTCCTGGAAGGACTCACTTGAATCAACCTGAGCAACAATGGTACCTTTCATCGTCGTTATATCTCTGAAAGATTAAAAACAACCACTATTACAAAACCCATAAGGGACTGGCTCATGGCCCAGCACTGGAGCACAAACATCACATGCTCACGATCTCTGGTAATCCCTAAAGTCTCAAGATAAGGAACAGCAGGTATTGAAGAAGATCCCCCTCTCCTACAGACTATGACTATGCCACAGCTAATTAAACAATACAGACAGACCAATGGCTTGGTTCTGTCATTTATACATCCATAACTTTATGAAAATCTTTATATTTACAAGTTTCACTATACAAAATCCACACCATAGTCATATCCTGCTCCTCATTTCCTAGAAGTTCTAATTTAACTAAATAGAGAATAATTTGACATTACAATTACACTATAAATCATATTGATATCTAAATTTCAATATTAAACTGCTTAGGGTTAAGAATACAAGTAAATAACTTTGATCTTTCAAGGAAAAACAAGACTCAAGCCATCTCTGCACTGCCAATTCTGAACTCCCAGGCTAAAGGCAAGTCCAGACCATAATCTGCAAATCAAGAACTAGCCTGGCCCCAAAGGCATACCCTCCCATCTAATTTTCCATCATTAACCATGGTTTTATATTACACACACAGTTTAAGAACCACGGCTATACATACCCTGCTCCCTTTTTAACAAAAGACAAAGGGGTGTTGTTACATGCAACCAATACATAATTAGATCTCCCATGGTCTTTTAAGCGCTATAACCAGCTGAGGGTGTGAGATGGAAATTCAGACGTGGGCTGCCGCATGGTGGGTAGGCTTTTTTAGCACTCTCCTCCCCCACTACCATGGCTAGGAAATGTCAGAGAAAAACATTCCACTCCTGATCAAGTACACATGCTCTCTTCCACTGTTCTCCCTTAACCCAAGGCTGCATTTAAGATGACTGTGAGAAATCTGCTCAAAGAATCAATACAGTTGAGTCTAGTTTGGTCCTGAATAGTCTGAACTGGATATGCAGGCTGGGTCAGTTATAATCAATAGCTCAGTGACTAGCATTTCTAATAATTTGAGAAAAACCTGAATATACCAGAAAAAAGATTTTGAAAGCACAAAACCAAGTTGTTTCTTCCCTCTCTCCTCTTATGTATAGCTGTGGTTCTTAAACTATACATGTAACAGACAGAGAGCCAGTTTGGTATAGTGGTTAAGTGCATGGAATCTTATCTGGGAGAACCAGGGTTGATTCCCCACTCCTCCACTTGCAACTGCTGGAATGGCCTGGGGTTCGCCATACCTCTTGTAGGAGTTGTCCTTGAAAGGGCAGCTGCTGTGAGAGCTCTCTCAGCCCCACCCACCTCACAGGGTGTCTATTGTGGGGGAAGGAGATAAAGGAGATTGTAAGCCACTCTGAGACTTTGATTCAGAGAGAAGGGTAGGGTATAAAGCTGCTGTCTTCTTCCTTCTTCCCTCCCCACCACTGACTCTGCAGGAAAACCTGGCAACATCCATGTCCCAGTAAAACTCATGACTTACACAAAGAACACTGAAACGTCCCATTCATGCTTCTCAGTTTTCAACACCATTCTGTTTTGCTTATTATAACTGCCAGAACACTGGAGTCTACATATTGCTTTTGATGTTTAAGCTACAACTTTCACTATTAGGTGAAACCGTTAGGTGGATCTGTAACTGGTTAACAGATCGCACCCAAAGAGTGCTTGTGAATGGTTCCTCATCCTCTTGGAGAGGAGTGACAACTGGAGTGCCTCAAGGATCTGTCCTGGGACCTGTTTTGTTCAACATCTTTATCAATGATTTGGATGAAGGAATAGAGGGAATGCTTATTAAATTTGCAGATGATACTAAATTGGGAGGGGTTGGAAACACAAAACAAGACAGAAAGGATACAGAATGACCTTGACAGGCTGGAAAACTGGGCTAAAATCAATAAAATGAATTTTAACGGAGATAAATGTCAAGTTCTCCATTTAGGCAGGAAAAATCCAATGCATGGTTATAGGATGGGAGAGACTTGTCTTAGCAGTAGTATATGCAAAAAGGATCTAGGGGTCTTAATGGATCATACACTGAACATGAGTCAACAGTGTGATGCGGTGGCTAAAAAGGCAAATGCAATTTTGGGTTGTATCAACAAGTATAGTGTCCAGATCACTTGATGTGATGGTATTGCTTTACTCTGCTCTGGTAAGACCTCACCTGGAACGAGTCCAGAGGAGGGCGACAAAAATGGTGAGGGGTCTGGAGACCAAGTCCTATGAGGAAAGGTTGAAGGAGCTGGGGATGTTTAGCCTGGAGAGGAGACAGCTGAGAGGCGATATGATCACCGTCTTCAAGTACTTGAAAGGCTGTCATATAAAGGACGGTGTGGAATTATTTTCTGTGGCCCCAGAAGGTAGAACCAGAACCAATGGGTTGAAATTAAATCAAGAGTATCCGGCTCAACATTAGGAAGAACTTCCTGACCATTAGAGCGATTCCTCAGTGGAACAGGCTTCCTTGGGAGGTGGTGGCCTCTTTCCTTGGAGGTTTTTAAATAGAGGCTAGATGGCCATCTGACAGCAATGAAGATCCTGTGAATGTAGGGGGGAGGTGTTTGTGAGTTTCCTCCATTGTGCAGGGTGTTGGACTAGATGACCCTAGAGATCCCTTCCAACTCTAGGATTCTATGATTCACTATAAGTGCCAGAAAAGGGCTTAGTGACCAAAGAGTACAGATGTTAACAGCCAATATCGGCATGCTCTTCTTTGCCAGATTTTTTGTGCAGAGTCGTATTACACAAGGAAAGGAATAATGTGAATGAGAGAGAAGCTACATTTTGTATAAATGCCATCTTTGCTTTACAGCTTACAACATTACTCAATACTTCAGTAGACATCTCTGATCAATACATCAGGAACACTGACAAGGATCAAAATGGTACAACATGGGGCTCTTACTTTTTGCACATAACACAGAGTTTCTTTGGAGCTGGTTTATGTGAGAACGATGAAAGGCAAGTAGTGGAGCAAAAAAGGTGAACTGATCCTTTCCGCTGATAGGCAGTCTGGCCCTTCTGTAAAGGCTTTTTGCAGTTAGCACAGGTCACTTTAACTTGCTTAGAAGGCTGCTGCTGTGTGGGAGACTGGAAGACCTGTTTAGGAAGGGAGGCCACCGGTGACAGAGTATCCACACCTGGTTGCTTCTGATTCCTGGGAAATGAAGCTGACTGAGATATCCAGGAATCTTTAAGAAATAAAAACAAAGAAAGTTAAGCAAAACAAATTGCTTAGTGCAACATGCTGGCAAGCAAGTGAAGCTGAACAACATTCCAGCCAATCTACTCAGAACATAAGCAGCGAATTTGGTATGAACATCAGGAATATACTAAATCTAGAGGCATTACCTCAAAAGAAAAACAGGACTAAATCTGAAAAAGATCCACTATGCTGATGTCTTTTGTTGAAGTACTATAAATATTTGGTAAAGGCTCAAAATTCTTTATTAAATATTTGAGGGAAAATGTTTTAAAACTGTTTCTCAGAGGTAGTTAATATAATACTGAATACCTCCAGTTTCCACTGGGAAAAAAAGGTGGGATATAAATGTAGTAAATAATTCCATAAAAGAAATGGTACATTGGGCCACTGTTGACTTTGGGAAAGGCAGAGTAAGTATTTTAATAAATAAAAATAAACAGTTAAAAATGAATGAGGTTTATCAGTGGGCATTGGACCAGTAAACAGATGCTCAATATCTTCTGACCCATTTTTTGTGCGTGTGTGTCATAGCTTCGTCTGGCGACCTCTACTGGGGCATGGAGGATGTTCAGAGAAGTGGCTTGATGCAGCCTCCTTCTGCCTCCCGCACGATATTCCAAGGAGCTCTCCCTTCCAAATGCTTGGCCAGGGTCAGCCCTGCTTAGTTTCTGAGATCTGGTAGGATTGGGCTTGCCTGGGCTATCCAGGTCAGGGCCCGACCCAAAAATCTTGAAGACTTTATGCTGCCAATTTCCTACCCTCTGAAAAGAACTGGTCCCTCGTTCCATAAGTTACTCCCACCGCACAAATAAATACTAGGGAAAACTGAAAAATTAGCATATTGGTACAAAATTATCTGATAATTTTTAATTTGATGATAATTCTGCACCGGAAGGGGGGGGGGAGCCTTGGCTAAACTGTTTCCTCAGGTTAAACTATTGAAAATTGTGCAAGTCAGCAACATCTCTGCTTAGCTATCTTGCCTTGTTAAAGAGGGAGAGTATCTAGACTCAGAAGTGTTTTATTTATTTTTTCCAATATAATTTTTATTATTTTAACAAGCAGTACAATAATGCTATATTGGTTGCAGTTTGCAGTCAAAATTGTAACTAACAAACAATGAGAATATTGCATTCCAATAAAAGTTCCTCATTTCTTCTGCTGTTTGAACCTCAATTGTTCAGACCACAACTCCAGCAACTGAACTTAATGAATTCTGTAAATCAAGAATAAGGCTTTCACATATAGCATGAGCAAGGAACACCACCTGGCCTCATTTATTGCAACTTATTCACATGGTAAAGAGTCCAAGGACATTTTCTTAAATAAGATTTTGTTCTCATCACCTGTGCCATAGTACAAATTACACACATAATGGAAATACAGTGTCAGATAGGAAAGAATGAAGCTCCAATTGCTGCTTTAAGGCACATGCAATGTATACCTGCCTTATATTGGACACTCTGGTATCAGTTCTCAAATACAAAACATCATGCTCTTCAAGTATATGAGTAGAAAAATGTAGTAAACAGAATAATCACTGATTACTTCCACCAAGCATCCAAAAATAACAATTTGACATTGATGGTGACACCGGAGAAATACCCAACACCTGAATTGTGTTTACATATTTGCTTTTAATTTCATACAAAGACAGGTGAAAACCGGTGTTAAACTATGTTATACAGATTTTTTCAGAACTTTACACAAAACCATAGCAGATCATACATGAATCAACCAACAAATACTATCACCATGCAGCTAAAACTGAATTGCACAAAACAATTTGTTATATACCAACAGAACCATTTCTATAAAAAGTAGTAGTAATGTCTTTCAACCAAAATTCAAGTTCTCTTCCTCGAAGAGCACAGTGGTAATGACACTCCCAGTAAACAAAATGCTAACTGTATTCTGTTTGAAAGACTGTCTTCAAACTGGAGTATCTACCCTTTTAAAAAATCTAACCTCTAACAAGTTCTGGGTTTTATCCCTGCTTTGCTACTAAACCTCCTCTTGAGTATTTAAGCCTGTTTTATCAATTTCTGAGTAGCAAATTAGAATGACCAACTGGTAAATGAAATGAGGCATTGTATTCTATTTTAAGCACTAATAACTGAATCAACTTCACTTTCTTACGGAATCATTCAATGTGAATCAGTATTTTTAGTGAAGTAATGAGGCATTTCAGTAAGCACTTAAATTAGAACACTGTTAGAACCAAATGAAACCAAAACAAAATCTTCAGAACTTTTATTTAAACATTTTAAACCCCACAACTTTTATTTGGGGGGGGGGTCCAAAGAAAGGATAAAGCAGTAAGAACATCAAAACATGACTGCCCTTGAGGAATCCAACATTAATGAAGACACAGACTGAGATCTGTAAGGATGTTTAGACTTTTTCTACCTTTAGCATGTATTTTAGTGGTTTATAACAAAAGTGATAGGTCAGTTAGAGATCCTGTTTTAGCTATCATTTTCCTTTAAATGTTATTAACAAGGATAACACTGACCTCTGAAGGACTGTTCATCATGGCAGACCAGAGAGCAAGATGAAGAGATACTAAGCTGTTTCAACAGAATAACAATACCTTCTTCCACAAATTTTCCTCTTTCTGTCTTGCCTCATGCCACAAAACACAGCATACAATTCAGACACATGCCCCCATTTCATTTTTTCTCTTATATGCAACCTGCACTTGTAAAACAAAGGATAATGGAAGGTCTAGTAATAGGTTCTAAAACCCCAAATGATTATTCTCTAAGAATCAGGAGAACAAGCCCCAAACGGCTATTGAAATATGTTCTAAAAGATTTCATACCATCAACAACAGCTAAGTTTCCCATGGATGTTTGGCATGTTCAGTATTTCCCCAGCATGGCCTAAAGAATACATTAAGATTAATTTCTAAGGAAAAATAAGAGGCTGGTTCAGATGCCACAACAAACCATGGCTAAGGAGCACACAGTACAATGGTTAAACTAGTTCTTGGAAACCTGGGTTCAAATCCCCATTCTGCCAAGAAGCTTGTTAGATAACCTTGTGTTAATTGTGTCACCTCAAGCACTCCTACCTCATAAGGCTGTTGTGAGACTAAACAGAGAAGGGAGAACCATCTGCTATGTATAACAGCCAGAGCTCCTTAAAGGAAAAATGCAATAAAATGCTCTAGATATATAGGATTAAATGGGAAACTTCAGAGGGGAAGGCACACAAAAAGGAAAAGGGAGCATGTAGGAATCTGCCACTTATCCATAAACTGAGCTTTCCCTAAAGAAAAATGCGTTAACAACCGAAATGCCAAAACAAACTATCAGGGGTTTCAAATACAGTAAGAGACGCCAGGGAAAAGATTGGCTCTTCATTAACCAGAACAAACTGAAACGGAATGTGTTAAGTGCTGTCAGGTCATTTCCAATTTATGGCGACCCTATGAATTAATGACCTCTCAAACATGCTAGTGTCAACAGCCTTGCTCAGGTCTTGCAAACTAAGGGCCATGACTTCTTCAATGGAGTCAATCTGTCACATGTTGGATCTTCCTCTTTTCCTGGCGCCTTCAACTTTTCCTAGCATTACTGTATTTTCCAGTCACTCTTCTCATAATGTGACCAAAGTACAACAGCTTCCATTTGGTCATTTTAGCTTCCAGGGAGAGCTCAAACTTTCTGGTGGTCCATGATATCCATAAAACTCTCCTTCAACATTACATTTCAAATGAATCAACTTTCTTCCTGTCAGCCTTCTTTGTTGTCCAGCCTTCACATCCATAAATAATAATGGGGAATGCCAGAGTATTTTTTTGTCACCAGCAACACATCTTTACTTACAGGACAGAAAAACTTAAGAGGACACGACTGCCCGTTTTTGGATAGAGTGGCACTGAGCTTGGGTGAAGAGCGTAGTTTTACTTGATCCTGATTTTGCTGTTTGAAAGAAAGCTTTCTGTGGAGTTGTATTTAACTAATTTTCAACCACTCTTGTGAAGAAGCAGTCTCCCCATCTTGAATTCTGTTAATCTAGCCATGCTGCTTTAAGCTTCTGTAACCTCAAGGCATGACTATTGCAATGAGTTCTACACAGAGCTGTTTTAAACACGATCCAAAAGTTCCAGATGGAAAAAAGTTTGGCTCCTCATCTGCTGACTAGAGCTTAGAGCTGTGACTGTATCACCTGCATTTTGAAATAACTTTACTGGTTACCTAATATGCTTCCAAGTTCAGTTCAAGGAACCATTTCAGAATGAACCTGTGTACCAGCTGAGGTCTTCTCAGAGTTCTGTTATCTGTTCCCTTCTTCTATCATTAAACCGTCAACAGCTCTAACTTGGGTCTTTCTGGCTGTGACACCAGGCCTCTGGAATGGCTTCCCCAAGGTCAGGAGGGGTCCCATGTTGGTTTGGATCAGAAGTGCTCTGAATGGCTGATACATTCATATGGCTTTTGATAGTGGGTAAATGGATCTTCATTGCTGCTGTGGTCAGGGAGGTATGCGGCTGTTTTCAGTTAATTATTTAGTTTTGCTAGGTTTTAACATTTGTCACTGGCTTTGTAAACTGCCTTGAGTTGCTGCTGAGAAGTATGATATAACTATTTTAATACAAAAGAAAGAAAGCAGTAAAGTTTGTAATTAGATATCCTCAAGTACTTATCTACACAATTTCCTAATTATTGAGAATTAGTAAGCACAAGGAGAGCCTCATATTGTAACTCTGGCACCAATACCACCCCTATTATATTAGGGCATAGCTATTAGATTTACAATTAAAAAGATTTCTCCAATTGGTAATACAGATTTTTTACTCAGTTTACAATTGTTTAACAAGGGGAAAGGAAGGCTGGATATTTTAGCTAATACTCTGATAAAAGGTTAAGAGGCACCGCATCTACATAAAATAGTGAAACAAGTCTAAGAATTCATTGATCTAATAGCATTAGTAGGAATTATAACAGCATACAGGAACAAGAATACAGCATGAGCAGTAGTATAAAGCTGCATAAAACCTGTAATCTGTCTCTGCAGAAATTCTTACTTAGAAGGCACGCACCAGAATTCAGCAATGTATGAAGTGGTTAAGCGTGGGAAAGGTAACTCCTTTGTAATAATCTGTCTTTAACATAAGTAACTGAGACTTTACTTCACAAGGTTGCTGTAAAGGGTTGTAAAATAATTTGCGCACTTAACAGCTCTACGGAAGCAAATGAAGTTCTTCAAGGGTTGTTTCCACTCAGGTTTATAGTCTAAGAATCCCAAGTGCCATTCGGACAGTAATTTTCAACACATCCCATTAACCCCATCTTGATCAGATGCCATTTACCTCAAAAGTCTGCAGTTGAAGGTCAGATGAAAAATTTATAATCTTGAGAAATTCAGTTTTCATTAGTCTCAAATCCCTCCTAGTTTAACTACAAGCAGAGCTTGACAATAAAACTTCAGAAGCCCAAGAAGGGTAGAGCAGGGCCTACAGTAGGACTGGACTTCTGTGCACCACGTGATTCCTTGTTCACTTCTCAGACTGCTAGTGAAGAATTTCCATTAATACTATTGTGTAAAGTTGCTTGATGAGAGCATCATTTTCACAAGCTTGACTTGACATTCATTTTGGCATGTAACAATCTTGATTCAAACACTCACTGTACAGATGTTTGAGAGAATCCTCTCCCCCATTCCCCTGGAAGAAAACTTTTCACTCTCCCATTTTACTCCTTGAAACCATGTTTCATTTCTTCAAGCCAACTGACTTCTCACCAGCAAGTTCTCAGCTGTTTCTCACATTTTTGCACTTTTCCTGAACCAAATCAAACTGATCTTAAATCTCTTCCAAAAGAACAAACAAGCAAATAATAACAAACACAGATTCTAGGTTCCCACTTTTCTTTTTTCAACCCAAAATTGTTCAACCAATACTTTCCTCTAGCTAGATACTGGAAAATTAATTCCTTTGCATTATTGTCATGAAAAGGCCTCGGCCTTTTCCTGATCTCTAAGCCCTGAACCAGCCACTGTGGCCTGGTGCGTAAGGATAAATAACACCAGCAGGTGGAGACGGCTGTTTAAGATCTAGGCTAGAAGGTAGAATGGCCTTGACTTCCTCCACCTGTGAGATACGCTTAATCAGGCCTAATGTGGAGCAAGGCTAGAAACTGCAGTTGACAGCAGTCAATTAAGATTGGTTGAGTCATCTACTAATTGGGAGCCTCTTCTTATTGGTAGTCCGAAATGCCTCTGGGAATTGGGATTCCTATAACTGTTCACCAGTTAGGGGGTATGATTGTGGAGGGCGTGGTAGGAGTTATGCGGCCCTGCTGGCCACTATCTTCCAGCCAATCTCAGGATGATGAGGTGCTGTCTGACTGAGGACTGAAGCTGCTGAACCACATGGTAAATTGCCTGTCCAATGTCTCTATGTTTAGTTAGACTGTTTATGCTAGTGTTTTTATTTTCTTTGGCACTGCCTTAATTACCTTAAAACTCTGACTTGCTTTTTCAATAAAAGCCTTACTGTTTCTAAAGCATCTGTCTGTGAGCTTGCCTATAAGAGCTACGCAAGGGTCCAGTGTCCTAGACATCAGGTCACACTCTGCCTAGCTAAACTGGGCGTGGCTGCAGTTAGGCTTTCCTGCAGCACTGCAAGCCTTTAATTCTGGTAAGGGCAAGGGGGTTTCTCCTTTTCTCCTCCTGGGCCTTAATCTTAAAAAGGGAGTGGTGGCAGAACTACCAGGGAGGCTGAGAACTATTCCAACCTGGGTTTCTCCAATAGCTCCCTAGCTGGGTTCGGTTCTGGTAAATACAGACTAGAGAGTTGGAAACAAGATTCCTGATGTGGTCATCAGCACTGAGGTGCCACAGCAGCAACCACGACAACCCATAACAAAGGGGGGGCAATGTTGAGTAAAAAACCATCATAATTATGTTTTCTTCAAGAACAGTAAAAAATTTTAATCAAGCTTGTAATATTTCACAATGCAGCCTGTAAAAGCCTTGTGTAGCAAACATGTAATTGTTCTTTGATTTTTCTAAAAGCCATAATCACATTCCATGATGCAGGGAATTATATCACTATAAGCAGACTGCAAAGACTTCAGTGTTTACAGGATAGTTTAACATGATGATCTGATTTAGACACTCCAGTCTTTCATATTTCGTATCAAGCATTTTAAGTGGTGTTCAGCAAGCAACCAGCATGTCTTCCGAAGTGAATAGAGGAGGTAGGGCCCTCAGGCTGTCCCCCCAGAATTCATGGTTTTTAGAATGAGCAGCACCCAGTTGTTTGGTAACCATGGATTATTGGGGCCTGTGGGCCAACCTTCTCTAGTGCCATTCCCTACCTCCTCTCATCACTTTGGAAAACACACTGATGGTGATGATACTCTTAGAGGCCATAGTTACATCAAAATAGTTTGAAAATATTAATGAAGAGGAGCAGAGGGTAAAGTGTGAGAGTCCATGGTGGACCCTGATTTGATGAATGTTTTTTTTTGGGGGGGGGAATCTGTTGGCAGTTGCATTATATCAGGTAAGTGTCTTAATATTAATCTCAAGGACTGTATTAACCCTGACCAGAATAAGTCCAGGCAAGTTCAAGCTCGTCAGTTTTCAGAAGCTAAGCAGGGTCAATTGTGGTTAGTGCTTAGATGGGTGACTTCTTTGAAATAACCAGTCAAGAGGTCAGAAGCAAGCTGTACTCAGACACCACTTTGAGGTATTTTAGCCACAGAGGCCCACAAACTCCAGCATCAGATTATCCAGCTATCATATGGGGAATGCACGGGAAAATCCATGTCTCCCAACCAATGTTCTCTCTAAGCCATGGAGTCTTAAGAGCAAAAATTCCACTTTGTGAGCTACTGGCATTAAACTTGTAAGCTACTGGCATTAAAGTTATGAGCTACTGCATAAATTAGTGTGCTCTGGGGCTATTTTTCCTGAGCTAAGACAAAAATGTGTGAGCTGGAGGCCAAAAATCTGTGAGTTAGCTCACACTAACTCAGCTTAGAGGGAACACTGCTCCTAACACATACTGGGAGCAGGTAGGCTGCAATTGTATGTTCACAAGCATATAGAAAATTAGCATTTTTCTTCCTACTGGACTAAGGTATGGTGATAACATGAACACTAATTGACAGAGCCTTGAAAAATCCCATCTTCATACCTCACTCTATGGAGATAAATTTTAGCAGAGTGGCATTAGCCTGGATCAATTCACAAAGTCCTCTGGAGCTATGCAGCACTTTCTCAAAATAACTAAGCAAAGGTTGGCTTGCTGAACCATTTACTGCACTTGCTGAAAACCACCAATTGTTCCCAAACTATTTACCACAGTCAGGTAAGCAGCAGATAAAAAATTATTATATTACTCAAGCATGTAATGTATGCCTTGATTTAAAGTAAGTTTTCTGATTACATTCAAATTGCCTTCATTTAAATCCATCTCAAGATTTAGGGAGAGACTGTAAGTCACTGGAAGAGTTTCTACCTAGCATGCAAAATATCACAGATTCAATGCCCAATATCTCCAGTTAAAAGGATCAGATTGTAGATGATGCAAAAGGCCTCAGCCTGAGATTATGGAGAACCACTACCAGCATACGTAGACTACACTGACTCTAAAGGACCAAGGGTATGATTGAGTATAAGGCAGCTTCATGTGTTCAAAGAGAAAACTGGCATACCTTAGTGATTTTTCATTTAAGAATCTCTCTTCAATGTAATTCTTATTAGCAGTTTTATAAGCAAAATATTTAAGGTACCACCTACCTGGGTTGTGGTGAGTCGCTGATTCTCCATTCTGAAAGACATCTCCAGCTACGCTCATTCTACCAGGATTGAAAGGTCCTACACCAGTCTTGGTCTGTGAAGTTAAAGACGGGGTGTATGTTTGTATATTAACACCAAAATTACTTGACTGCAGTCCGTTAGATACATCTCCCAAGTTGGTATTCTGTAGTGATGTTACATGTGTAATCATTAAGTTCATGTCACGCCCTTCAGTATTTTCTAAACGGCCAACACTCACAGAGCTCATACCTCTTTCTAATGTAGTAACATTAGCAATTTGAATTTCAGAGTCTGGTTCTGTGGTTATACCACTACCACCTATTCCTGCATTTACCTTACTTCTTGAAAAACTGGGTGTTGAGAATTCCATCTCATTGGCTCTGTTTTTACACTCTGGAAATCTTCGTTCACTGAAACTGGAATCATTTTTCTCTAGCCCTTGACTTGTTTCCATATCTTCTTCATCATCAATAATAATAGTCTCAGTTATACTTCCCTTCTGAGAGCTCAAGTCTTTCGAAGGAGTTGCTACTTTGGAGTCACTTCCATGATGCTCTTCGGTAGTCGGTGAACTAAAAGCAACATTTCTAGGGTCTGTTATTAAAGGAGCAGGAATCTGAGGAGGCTGTACAGGTTCAACGAACACCACATCATCATCATCTTCTACAGAAGGATTCTGGAACTTAGATCTAGAAACCAGAGAATTAGATGGACCTCCAAAAGAGTTTCCTACATTGGCCAAACCAGTTGCCATTGTGGTAGGTCCCAGTAACCAAGAAGAGTGTTCGGACTGTTTTCAAAGACCTTGCAGACCTTCCAGAAAAAAAACTGTTGTAAAAAAAGGAAAGCCGTTTTAGTACAAAAAATGTCCTAAGTATTTTAACACAAAATGAAGCATTTTAAAAACTTGTATAATCTTCCTCGCTGGTTTACTTGTCTCGTTTTCAAAACAAAAATATAACAATTGATCATAACCATTCCTTTGCACTATTAAAACTGACTCAGAAACTATGACTAGTCCAGAATGCAGCAGCCTGGGTCCTCACTGGAACCCCATTAACAGCACCAGCTGCACTGGCTCCAAGTTGAATACTGGATCAGGTTCAAGGTGTTGGTACTAACTTTAAGGCCCTAAAAGGTCTGTGACCAATGTTATCTACAGGACTGCCTCTCCTGATATACAACTTGAAGAGTATTATGCTCTGGAGAGAATCTCCTGGCGATCCCTGGCCCAAAGGATATCTGGCTGTCCTCAACCAGAACCAGGGCTTTTGCAGCCCTGACACTAACCTGGTGGAACTCTCTGCCTAATAACATTCGTGTCCTGTGGGACCTAAAGAAATTCTGCAGGGCCTGTAAGACAAGAGATGTTCAGCCAGGCCTATGGCTGAGGACAGCAGCTGTTGAGTAGCCTGGCTTACTTGATCTCCCCTCCCCTCCCATAGGGTAAAGACACAAATAGTTTCAAATGTCATCTGAGTCTGAGTGTTATTATTTTAAAATTGCTGTAAACTATTATTTATTGAAATGTTATAATGTACTGTTGAAATGCTGTTAACCACCTTGAGCCCCGCCTTGGGAGGTCTAGAAATCAAATAAATAAAATATAAAGATTCTTCTTTTTGGTCTAGACTCAGGCCAGTCTGATAACCACAGACCCCAAAATTCTTTAGATGGTTTGGGTACAGTGCTTGAAAGGTTCTTCAACAAAGAAGTGACAACTATCCAGAGACTAGGCAGATACAGACAGTATCATTGCTCACAAAGGACACTTTAGGAGGAGCATAATGTATATGCATTTATATGGTAACCTCAAGGGTAGACTATTTTAACAGGCTCTACATGGGTCTGCCCCTGAAGTCTAATGCTGTGATCCTACTACTATTGTTCACTGACAGTTTTATGCTGTCCAATCACACTATTTTATATTCTGTAATCTTCCTTGAATCTAAATGAGAAAGGTGGGCTATAACTAAAGCAAATAAATAAACTGCACACTGGAAAAGATACCAAGAAGTCCAAGAAAATGCCAATGTATAAATGTGGTCAAGGATGCTTATAAAAGGCAACAAATATATTTGAAATTGAGAAGTCTTGTTCAGGTCAGAACAAAAAGGAAGACAATAAGAGTTTACTGGAGGAGGATAGGGAGACTGCAGAGGAGCTGAATAAATTCTTTACTTGTGTCTCCACTGTGAAGTGTTAAGCTACCATGACGGAACCTTTTTTTTCCCCCAGTAGGGCATCTGAAAGTCAATAGAAGCTTCATCTTCGCAAGTTTCCTGAGCTTCAGGATTTGTGCCAGGGTCAGGATGGAAGCAAAGGACCAATTCCCTCCAACACCCCCTCCTTCTTTGCAGCTTCTAGTTATATATAATGTGTGTGTGTTTGGTGAGTTGGTACACAGGGCACACTAGTTGTGTGGCTCTTCTGGATGATGGTAATTACAAATGTAACTCTTTGCAAGTCATGGAGTGAGTAACACTACTTAATTATCCTTCTGAATTTATTCATTGGATAAGAACATATTTTAATCCTATGTCTAGGATAAACAGTCAATTATTTTTCACATTCCTTAAAGCTAGAACAAAATATCTAACAGGGATACCCTTACCTTTAGCTAATTTAGCAACCAAATCACTATCTTGTGTTATTAAGCAATAAAGGATATTTAAGAGATTCTTATGTGGGCATAAATCTATGCAGGTCACTCAAGAATCTTCAGTCTCCTCATTAATGGCAGTCATCATTTTGGCAGTAAAATGAACTGAAACAAAATTGACACCCAATCATATTATAACAGGCAATTCAAATAGTTTCCAAATCATTCGTATCTGGGCTTATTTCCTAGAGATTAGCTTAATAATGCATAGGAAAAAATTTCTGGTGACCAGAACTGACCCAGATGTTTAACAAACAGTAAAATGAGAAAAGAAAAATACTCTCAAAATTAATGTTTTCCTGGAGTTCTTTATGTTAAGAGGGCTGCTAATTCTAATTACACAAAAATACTTCAATAAGAGATACAATACTGCACTGGATCCTATGACTCGGTTTTGCTAAAAAATTGAAGGAACAATTGTCTATAGTGTGGCCTCATTTGTAATACTGTGTACAACCTATCTCAAAAAGAACGTTTCAGGGCTAGAAAAAGTACAGAGGAGGGCAACCAAGAAGATTCAGGGGTTGGAGCACCTCTCTTATGAGAAAAGGCTGAAGACACTAGGACTTTTCAGTTTAGAAAAGAGAAGACTAAGAGGTCTGTAAAATTACACATGGGGGGGAGAGTTAACAAAGATAATTTTTTCTCCATCTTCCAAAATACTAGAACTCGAGGGCATCCAATAGTAGGTTAAGGATGGACAAAAGAAAAGAGTGATTTAAATGTGGAATTCGCTGCCAGAGGATGTTGTGACAGACAAAAAACAGTCCCTAGGGAATGCTTGGAAGCTATTGAAAACCACATTAATGCGGTCCAAAGGTTAAGAAAGGCACTACCAAGTCTAAAAGAAGGCCTATGTGGTTAACAACGCAAGAAAGTCAAGAAAGCTATAAAAAGTAAACAAGCTTCTTTTAAAAAGTAGGAAGGTCTGCCCCAATTAATTGAACAGGAGGGTCCACAGGCTCTGACAAAAGAAAAGTAAGTCAATAATTAGGCATTCAAAAATCGACTGAGGAGTGGGATTGCTAAAAGCATAAAAACAAATATTTTAAAATATATATATATCGAGAAGGAAAGAGAAACAGTGAGGCCCCTGGATGCCAAAGGAATAAAGGAATTGCTAAAGGAAGATGGGGAGATGGCCGAGAAGCAAGATGACTTTTTTGCTTCTGTGTTCACTTGGGGAAGTCTGGGGGCACCTACCCATGCCATAGTCCCTATTTTCAGCAAGGGAATCTGAAGAACTGAGCCAAACGGAGGTGACCAGAGATGAAGTTCTAGATCTACTCTGGAAATTAAAAACCAGTAAGTCTCCAGGTACTGATAACATACACTCAACTCTATCTGTTGATGGACGGTCATTCAGACTCTGCCTCAGATCATCTGACCACAGCCTTAGAAGCTGTGGCTGGATAGTTGTAGTTAAGTCAGCTGAAGCTTAATCCAGATAAAACAGAGGTCCTGTACTTGTGCCATGGAGGGTTAGAGTCGGGCATCCGGCTCCCAACCCTGGATGGTGCATCTCTTGTGCTGGATCAGAAGGTCAAGAGCCTGGGAATGATACTGGATGCCTCACTTTCCATGGAGGCCCAGATCACAGCAGTTGCTTAATCTGCCTTTTACTATCTTTGGCAGATTAGGCAACTAGTGCCCTACCTGTCCTCCCAGGACAACTACAGTGATCCATGCGACGGTCACATCCAGGTTGGACTACTGCAACTCGCTCTACGCAGGCTTGCCCTTGAGATTGACCCAGAAACTCCAGCTGGTGCAAAATGCTGGTAACTGCATTGCCTTTACAAGCAAGCATCTGGCTAGCGCTGTATCAATTGCACTGGCTACCAACAGAGTACTGGATCCACTTCAAAGTTTTGATCTTAACATTTAAAGCCTTATGCTGCCTGGGATCGACATACCTGCAGGACCACCTCTCCCCATAAACACCCCAGAGATCGCTGCATTCTGCTTCGCTGCATCTTCTGATTGTCCCAGGCCTAAAGGATGTTCAACTTGCCTCAACCAGGGCCAGGGCCTTTTCGGCCTTGGCCCTGGCCTGCTGGAATCAGTTCCCTGTGGAGATCTGGGCTCTACCTGATTTAATGCCATCCTGTAGGGCCTGCAAGACAGCTATTCCGCCAGGCCCTTTGGTTGAGACAGCGGATGTCCTTATTCCATCTGCTTGGCCTCCCTTGCTTGGACGTATGGACGTATGAAGCTGCCTTATACTGAATCAGACCCTCGGTCCATCAAAGTCAGTATTGTCTTCCCAGACTGGCAGCGGCTCTCCAAGGTCTCAAGCTGATGTTTTTCACACCTATTTGCCTGGACCCTTTTTTGGAGATGCCAGGGATTGAACCTGGGACCTTCTGCTTCCCAAGCAGATGCTCTACCACTGAGCCACCGTCCCTCCCTGATGTCATGATGCTATCTTATTTTAATCTTATCTTAATTTATTATTCCATCTCTGGGCCTACTGCTGTACTGATATATAGAATGTGCCCAATGGAAACCACCGCCTGTGACATATATGCTGTTTGTTTTATTGTATTTTATGGTTTTAGCTTGTAGTTTTTAATTGTTTTAACTTTTGTTGTTATCTGCCCTGAGCCCACTCACGAGAGAGGGCGGAATACAAATTAACAAAAATAAAATAATAAATAAGAGTTCCTAAGGAACTTAGACGTGAGATAGTTGATCTACTTACCCATATATATAACCTATAACTAAATTCAGCTGCTGTACCAGAAGACATGAGAGTAACAAATGTGACACCAATTTTTAAAAAGGTATCCAGAGAGGAAATCAGAAAATTACAGGCCAGCTAACCTAACATCTTTCCCAGGCAAATTACTAGAAACTGTAATCAAAGAAAGTTAGGCACATAGAGGGACAAAGCCTTCTGAAGGAAAATCAGCATGGCTTCTGCAAAGGAAAGTCCTGTCTCACCAACCTTTTGGGAGTTCTTTAAGAAAATGAACAAGCATGTGGACAACAGTGACCCAGCACATTATATACTAGTACTTTCAAAGGACTTTTGAGAAAGTACCTTACCAAAAACTCCTGAGTAAATTTAGCAGGCACAGAATAAAAGAGGTTCTCTCAAGAATTAAAAACTGGTCAAATTACAGGAAGCAAAGAGCAGAAATAAATGGACAGCTCTCATGGAGGGAAGTAAGCAGTAGGGTTCCACAAGGATCAGCATTCAGGCAGGTACTATTTAATTTATTTATAAATGATCTAGAACTAGGGGTGAGTAGTGCAGTGGCCAGATCTGCAGATGACACCACATTATGCAGGATGGTAAAAATCAAGGCTGATTACGAAGAACTCCAAGAGGACCTTCACAAACTGGGTGAATGGGCAACAATGTGGCAAATGATGTTCAATGTTGGCAAGTGTAAGGTGATGAACACTGGGACAAAAAATTCCAACTACAAGTACAGGCAAATGGGATCTGAACTTGTTAAGACTGAGGGGAAAAGGTCTTCGGGTTGTAGTGGATAGCTCAATAAAAGTGTCAACCCAATGTGCTGCAGCAGTGAACAAAGCAAACTCTATGTTAGGGATTATTAGGAAAGGGACTGAGAATAAACCAGACAATACTGTAATGTCCCCATAAAGATCTAAGTGGTCAACGTTCCCTTGAAGTTGTGCACATGAGCAGCCTCTCATAAGCGTAGGAAGCCCCACTCAGCATCAGTCTGAAGATTCATTTAAATATCACAGCAGTTATATACAGCTCGCAATGTGAACTGCTCTAGTCAGTAGGACAAAAATTTTCTCCACTGAATGAGTTTGACACCAACTTATAGAATCAAACTTAGCATAAAGATCCAAACTATTATCATTAGAAATTTTTTTACTAAGAACTAAAAGAAAGGATTTCTATTTTATTTATTATTGAGTGAGAGAGTCTACAATGTAAATGCTTCTTGTTCTCCCAGATAGATAAATTTGCAATAAACACTAGTTTTCCCTCTATGCATGTGAAATTTTAGCATTATCTTAAGTGATTGCTTTCAGTGATAAGGTCTGTTTTAGAGATTTATAGCAGACTAATGGATTGTTAGAAACATATGAAATGTCAATACAGTTATGTTGCTCTGAGAAGCCTGACCTCAATACTACCTCAGAACTTCAGGTAATACTATGCATTCCAATTCTACCCTCTCTCCTAATTTTATTATCCCTTTTCAAATGGCCTCAAATCCAATATGAGACATGTGAAAGCTAACAGGATTTAGACTAAAACATTTCATAGAAAAATAACAGGATGTGGCCTCAAAGTCATCACTCTATCATCTATTACTTCAACTTAAACCATCACAAATTCTGCACGTCATATTTGGTTTTCCTTATTAATGTGTTTCACAAATGGCAAAATACTAGAGATGATTAACTGATAGTCAATTTAGTTTTGAGTTTTTTCATTCAACCTTATTCGACAAGGACACATTTCCAGTTTGGATACTCTGAATTGACAGTGTTAGTAGAACTGAATCTAACTGAAGATTCTGTCCAAAGAATAGCCTATGTACCACAGGATAGACAACAAACTTTGACACACAATGCCATAGTCAGGAGACCCAAAGAATGTCTAGAAGCCTTAAGTTCCAGCTATTTTAGCACTATGCACCACTAGGTGGCGAGCTAGACCTATTTGGGGAGGCTGAGAAAGCTCAGAGCTATGGCTGACCCAAGGTCACCCAACTGGCTTATGTGGAGGAATGCAGAATTGAACCCAATTATCCATTTCCAATACAAATTACATCTCACAACAAAGATTGGTATTTCCAAGGTGCCTGCTACTCAGGACCATTTATCAGATAAGAAAAATAAAGACAGGATTTAACAATATAACAATTGTTAATATAAACCTGCAAGTGAAAGTCTCTTCAATATAGGATTTGCTACTAATAAATCTTCAATATAGGAATTGTTAATAATAAATCCATTATATCATCAATATGTATTACATCCTTTAGCTAATTCTGATTATACTGTAAAACAACTTTACTGGACACCCAGAAGCTTTACTATCATGAAAGATGTGAAGACAATTCCACATACTTGCTTCATGCCGTTAACAGATCTTTGGTTTTTCCTTATTCATTTTTTTAAACTAAAAATGCCTAAACATTAGAAAAAAGCATCTACCCTGTGATGACTGTGATTATGTACTTCCTTTTTTTTTTTACAAAAAGACTGAGCCACCACAACTGTTAAAACATGCCACCACTGAGCCACCACAACTGTACCATATTTATATTAGTATTAAAATCTTGCCCAGTGACTTTCAATTATTTTCATTAACATTTAAAATGGATCTTGATTTCTATTAAAATTAGGGCCTAACAGACAAAGGCATGTCTTCAACTACAGAGCCAAGTATCAACTTACTTTTCTCAGCCTCTTGGCTAACACTAATATAACCAGTACTGCTATTTTAATGCTTCTGCTAGTTTTGTTTATTGTACAGAGTACTTTTAGACCTGCTGATTTTTAGAATTTACACAAATTACATTTATATTCCCAATCAAAACACTTACCCATTCAGAATAGTGCAGTAATCTGTTAAATTTAAGATGTCCCAGCGTTTCGCCTGTGCTGGAAATGTGACTCTTATCAGAAGAGAATGAAGACTTTTGGCTCAAAATATGTCACCTGAAAAAATTCAATCAATATTAAGAATGCATTATTCAAAAGCAGACATTCCTTTAGCCACAGGCAGCTAAAGCCATCCTCATAACCTGGTAACTTAAAATTCCCAAAGTTCTCCACCACCTGGAAATGCTGTCATGTCCATTAAGACAAGGCTTCATTTAATGCATATTTTTGCTAACCTGTGATTGCTTGGTTTGCTAGGGAAAAGATGCAAAATCCCAACATGACAGCACATTTTCTGACAGAGATTACATGTCTACAGTATACACAGGAATTTTTTAAAACACTGCAGAATCTACACACCACACATTTTGAGAAGGAGAGTGAACTCTCATTTAGAAAACATTCCACTCTTTTCAAAAAAAGATTACTTCACAGGAATTTTCTTTCCCAATACTGTCCAAATTTTCTAATTTTGGGGCTGTGGATTTTTTCCCAAAAGGCCCCAGAAAAAGTGCATCTTTTTCTCTATAGAAATGAAAAGGCTAGGAAGTGTTACTGATGAAATTTGCTTACCATTACATAGCTATATTTTTCAAAGCAGATGTCAGACTGTTAGAGAGCCGAAAGTCAGTACAAGGCACACTAACATTAATCAGTAATACTGCAATGTGGCTATCGTTCCCCAGAGGTGTCCATTTGTTACAAGGATATGAAATAGGAAGATTCCCACAACCTTAAAAAGGCTTCTAAAACAGTTCCTTCCCCCCTTTTCTAAGCATTTTGTTAATTTCACTTCATTAGCCACATAAAGGTTCGAAGATTTTAACCTAAAATTAGCGGATCTGAAGGGTTACTAGTTTAATCCAATTCTGATAAAAATTCACTCCATGACTTCTCATAGGAAAAGCAAAGGTCCCCTGTGCAGGCACCAGTCGTTTCCGACTCTGAGGTGACATTACTTTCACTTTTCACGGCAGACTTTTTACAGGGTGGTTTGCCATTGTCTTCTCCAGTCATCTGCACTTTCCCCCCAGCAAACTGGGTACTCATTTTACCGACCTCGAAAGGATGGAAGGCTGAGTCAACCTCGAGCCGGCTGCCTGAAAACCCAGCTTCCACCGGGGTTCGAACTCAGGTCATGAGAGTTTAGGACTGCAGTACTGCAGCTTTAACACTCTGTGCCACGGGGCTCATAGCGTAAAGCAAATTTATGCCACACACACATAAATAATCTTTAAGCAGACACACAGGCAAGAGATCACCGCTCCTCTCACTGTTATAACCTAGTTCATACCTCCTAAGAGCTGAAAATTTCCACTGTACAACCACAAGTAGTCACATGCAGCATATAGTCTACCCTTTTTTATGGTCATCACTGTTATTTCACACTTACTGAAATTATATTATTCATTACTGTTAAAGGACTTCTCTTATCACCATTTTGGTCTGCAGTGTAGAACTTTCATTTTGCTTCTACACAGGGGTCATTTTGTAGAAAAATAGATGGTGGAGCTCATCCAGGGATTGTTATACAGCTGCACATACTATTCAATGGACAAGGAGGTGGAATTCTCAGAAAGGTTCAGGAGCTGCGCTCCTGTGAGCTCCCACTGAATCCGAGGCCTGCTTCTACATATAATACCAGTCTCCACTGGTATCTTGAAATACTTAAATTGTTGATCAAAAACTAGATGTGTGTTAGCACATTTTTGTGCCAGTATTAGAAGTCAGCCTCCCACTTGTTTTAGGGTGGCTAGGTACAGGACCAACATTTACCAGACATCTCTCACTTTGCAAACTCTTTAATGTAACTTTAACTGCCTTTTGGGAAAGAAAGAGCTTTAAATGAGACATAAGACATTTTAGAAGACTGGTATGTTTTGTTGTTCATTATTTCTTTCAATAATCCCTCTAGAAAATTTTCCTTTGATGTCAGAGATATTCCCTTTAATACTGCTTTAGCTGGATACTTATTTGCTCCATATTAACCAGTTTGAAAAATCAATTAACCATCCCATATGTTATAGAAGTAGTGTTGTTAGAAAGGTAGCCATAACAGCCACAAGGGTCTATCTGTTATTAAAACTGCTCAAAAATTAAACTTGTTTAAAAAAAAAGCTGGCAGACCATCTTCTACATTGAAAGCACATTATAACATTGGAAATAATTCTTCAAGCTTGTTACTAGAGTATAGAAAGGATTGACATGGATGCTTTTAGCTGAATTTAAAAGAACTCATGAAACATCTCTGTTTCTCCATTAGAATTTTTTAAAAAGCACACTACGTTATCTTTTGTGACTGTGACAAGGATTTACATAGAAGCCACAAAAACAAGATTAAAGACGAATCAATAGAATTAAATATTGGTGTCAACTCAGAAGCAGGTACTTGCTTCTCTGCCTCCCCAAACAAAGGATAAAGAAGCAAAAAAAAAAGATCAAACAAATATGGCACCTAGCTGGATGCTGGCACAATATTTCCCCACTACAAAATGTGATTTACAGAAACACAATAAGTATTAAACCACAGTGTGAGGACATCTCATATCACTCTTACATTTCTACACAAGCATTAGACCCCAGGCTGCTGTTTTAAGATCTTTTATAAGAGTGATTCTGAGATCACAAGAATACAGAATTCAACCCTTGAAGGTATCATTTTAGTATGGCTACAGAATACAACAGCTGAGGGTTTAGAAACACAATGTAAGCTCCTCTGCCTATCTTGTTTACAAGGAAGAGAATTAGCAATTTCCCTGTGCCTTAAAACCCACAACCTTAGTGAGTCAGTTTATAAATTCTAAGTCACTTGGAACAGTCAATAGTTGTGACTTCATAAAGTAGCTGTCATTAAATGACAGCCCATTTACTACAACACCAATGTACTGACACTTCTGAAGTGACCATACAGTATAAGCATGGACAAGTTACCAGAATCACTTAAAGCTAGTTCAAGACCTTAGCTAATTTTAGCAACACCTTTCCATTTTGTTTAAAAACTACATATTGCATGACCACTATATGAGACAAATTGAGTTTGATATCAACCATGCTGGAGAATAAACAAAACAGATCTTCTGTCTTTGTATTCAATACATATTCTAACAATGAATTTATATTTTAATGAAAACTAGCATATATATTCATCTTGGCCTGTGATTCACAGCCTGGGGATCAGGCCTGAGGACCCTGCATTGCTCTAGATACCTTTAAACCACTAACCAGTTATGAAGAAAGAAAGCCAGCAGGGGCTATCCAGCATTTTCCAGAGTGCCAGGTATGGTTATCTGTGTACTGGGTGGATATCGTGGGTGGGCTCGCTCTCAGGGAGTGGGTTCATTCCCTTGAGGCTAGGGTTGCTGACTTGGAGAAGATGAGTCAGAGAAAGGTTTGGGGAAGAGATCCTTAGGGACTTAACAGAACAGTCCCACTCCTGTGCTGATGGATCTTCTGCTGTTGTCGAGAGTGAGAGTCTCGAAGTCAGAGGGCATCAGTCTGAGGAATCTGTGATCCCTCAGAAGGCCCCCCTTCCTTGAGCGAATGAGCAATCCTCTCCTACCGAGGATACCCCTGGGGGGAGGTGGGCTTCTGGTAGTGGGTGATTTAATCATTAGGAATATAGACAGTGGGGCCTGTGTCAGACGTTTTGACCACATGGTGAGTTGCCTGCCTGGTGTGAAGGTTGCAGACATCACATGGAGTCTAGATATGTCGATAGATAGTGCTGGGGAGGAGTCAGCAGTCGTGGTGCACGATGGCACTGATGACATTGGGAAATGCAGTCATGTGGTCCTGGAGGAAAAATATAGGTCACTTAGGCAGAAAGTTAAAGACCAGGACCTCAAAGGTAAAGACCAGGACCTCAAAGGTAGCATTCTCAGAAGTGCTGCTGGTTCCACTCAGGGCTAGCTAGACAGGCACAGATCAGGGGTCTCAATGCATGGATGAGAAAGCGACACCCAAAGGAAGGGTCTGAATTTGTTAAGCACTAGGGAACTTTCTGGGACAAGCTGAACCTGTAGAAAAGAGATATGCTTCACTTGAACCAAAAGGGAACCAGGCTATTGGTTAATATTAAATAATAATAAAATTAATATCATGAAGGTGGCAGAGCAGCTGTTAAACTAATCCCAGGTTCCAGACAAGTCAGTCCAAAGGGATGATTACATAAACACTCAGGTTAATATTGATAGGAATGTAACAGAACTTAGGAGTGAGGGCATGATGGTGACTAAGGGGCAGTGGGAGGCAAGGGGTACTGGAGAAGTAAACACTTTAGGTATCTATACGCCACACTAAAAGTCTCCAAGCCAAGATGGGGTAGCTGGAGTACTTGGGGTTCAGTGACAATTTAGATATAGTAGGTATCTCAGAAACATGGTGGAATGGGGAAAACGTGTGGGCTAAAGTCATTCCTGGGTATAAGCTCTATCAGCATAACAAGGGATGGGTTGTTGGTGGTGTAGCATGTACATCAAGCAGGGCATAGAATCAAATAAGTTAGAAACGTCACGGGCATTAACTTCCCAAAGGAAGCTATATGGGTGGAAATACTGGGCCTAAGGGTTACTTAAAAGTAAGCATGTACTATTATCCACCTAATCAAACCCATGAGGCTGATCTTGAGATGGAGAAGGAAATAAGGTGACTAAATCAGACATTTAACTGGGAGACTTCAACTACCCTCACATTGACTGGGTAAAATCTGCTGAAGTCATGCTCTATAAATGAGGTTCCTAAACATCATACAATGACTGTGTACTAGAACAGCTGGTTAGAGCCAACCAGTGGCAGTGATCTTGCATATGGTTCTGAGCAGGTGTCAAGACATGGTGAGAGATGCAAAGGTTATTACACCAAGTGGGATCAGTGACCACAGTGCTGTTAAATTCAGCATTCAGATCAATGGAAAGTTACCCCTAAAGTCCAAAACTATAACATTTGATCTAAAAAGAGGAAACTTTACAAAAACGAGGGGAATAATAAAGGGTAACAAAAAACAGTCCCTAGGGAATGCTTGGAAGCTATTGAAAACCACATTAATGCGGTCCAAAGGTTAAGAAAGGCACTACCAAGTCTAAAAGAAGGCCTATGTGGTTAACAACGCAAGAAAGTCAAGAAAGCTATAAAAAGTAAACAAGCTTCTTTTAAAAAGTAGGAAGGTCTGCCCCAATTAATTGAACAGGAGGGTCCACAGGCTCTGACAAAAGAAAAGTAAGTCAATAATTAGGCATTCAAAAATCGACTGAGGAGTGGGATTGCTAAAAGCATAAAAACAAATATTTTAAAATATATATATATCGAGAAGGAAAGAGAAACAGTGAGGCCCCTGGATGCCAAAGGAATAAAGGAATTGCTAAAGGAAGATGGGGAGATGGCCGAGAAGCAAGATGACTTTTTTGCTTCTGTGTTCACTTGGGGAAGTCTGGGGGCACCTACCCATGCCATAGTCCCTATTTTCAGCAAGGGAATCTGAAGAACTGAGCCAAACGGAGGTGACCAGAGATGAAGTTCTAGATCTACTCTGGAAATTAAAAACCAGTAAGTCTCCAGGTACTGATAACATACACTCAACTCTATCTGTTGATGGACGGTCATTCAGACTCTGCCTCAGATCATCTGACCACAGCCTTAGAAGCTGTGGCTGGATAGTTGTAGTTAAGTCAGCTGAAGCTTAATCCAGATAAAACAGAGGTCCTGTACTTGTGCCATGGAGGGTTAGAGTCGGGCATCCGGCTCCCAACCCTGGATGGTGCATCTCTTGTGCTGGATCAGAAGGTCAAGAGCCTGGGAGTGATACTGGATGCCTCACTTTCCATGGAGGCCCAGATCACAGCAGTTGCTTAATCTGCCTTTTACTATCTTTGGCAGATTAGGCAACTAGTGCCCTACCTGTCCTCCCAGGACAACTACAGTGATCCATGCGACGGTCACATCCAGGTTGGACTACTGCAACTCGCTCTACGCAGGCTTGCCCTTGAGATTGACCCAGAAACTCCAGCTGGTGCAAAATGCTGGTAACTGCATTGCCTTTACAAGCAAGCATCTGGCTAGCGCTGTATCAATTGCACTGGCTACCAACAGAGTACTGGATCCACTTCAAAGTTTTGATCTTAACATTTAAAGCCTTATGCTGCCTGGGATCGACATACCTGCAGGACCACCTCTCCCCATAAACACCCCAGAGATCGCTGCATTCTGCTTCGCTGCATCTTCTGATTGTCCCAGGCCTAAAGGATGTTCAACTTGCCTCAACCAGGGCCAGGGCCTTTTCGGCCTTGGCCCTGGCCTGCTGGAATCAGTTCCCTGTGGAGATCTGGGCTCTACCTGATTTAATGCCATCCTGTAGGGCCTGCAAGACAGCTATTCCGCCAGGCCCTTTGGTTGAGACAGCGGATGTCCTTATTCCATCTGCTTGGCCTCCCTTGCTTGGACGTATGGACGTATGAAGCTGCCTTATACTGAATCAGACCCTCGGTCCATCAAAGTCAGTATTGTCTTCCCAGACTGGCAGCGGCTCTCCAAGGTCTCAAGCTGATGTTTTTCACACCTATTTGCCTGGACCCTTTTTTGGAGATGCCAGGGATTGAACCTGGGACCTTCTGCTTCCCAAGCAGATGCTCTACCACTGAGCCACCGTCCCTCCCTGATGTCATGATGCTATCTTATTTTAATCTTATCTTAATTTATTATTCCATCTCTGGGCCTACTGCTGTACTGATATATAGAATGTGCCCAATGGAAACCACCGCCTGTGACATATATGCTGTTTGTTTTATTGTATTTTATGGTTTTAGCTTGTAGTTTTTAATTGTTTTAACTTTTGTTGTTATCTGCCCTGAGCCCACTCACGAGAGAGGGCGGAATACAAATTAACAAAAATAAAATAATAAATAAGAGTTCCTAAGGAACTTAGACGTGAGATAGTTGATCTACTTACCCATATATATAACCTATAACTAAATTCAGCTGCTGTACCAGAAGACATGAGAGTAACAAATGTGACACCAATTTTTAAAAAGGTATCCAGAGAGGAAATCAGAAAATTACAGGCCAGCTAACCTAACATCTTTCCCAGGCAAATTACTAGAAACTGTAATCAAAGAAAGTTAGGCACATAGAGGGACAAAGCCTTCTGAAGGAAAATCAGCATGGCTTCTGCAAAGGAAAGTCCTGTCTCACCAACCTTTTGGGAGTTCTTTAAGAAAATGAACAAGCATGTGGACAACAGTGACCCAGCACATTATATACTAGTACTTTCAAAGGACTTTTGAGAAAGTACCTTACCAAAAACTCCTGAGTAAATTTAGCAGGCACAGAATAAAAGAGGTTCTCTCAAGAATTAAAAACTGGTCAAATTACAGGAAGCAAAGAGCAGAAATAAATGGACAGCTCTCATGGAGGGAAGTAAGCAGTAGGGTTCCACAAGGATCAGCATTCAGGCAGGTACTATTTAATTTATTTATAAATGATCTAGAACTAGGGGTGAGTAGTGCAGTGGCCAGATCTGCAGATGACACCACATTATGCAGGATGGTAAAAATCAAGGCTGATTACGAAGAACTCCAAGAGGACCTTCACAAACTGGGTGAATGGGCAACAATGTGGCAAATGATGTTCAATGTTGGCAAGTGTAAGGTGATGAACACTGGGACAAAAAATTCCAACTACAAGTACAGGCAAATGGGATCTGAACTTGTTAAGACTGAGGGGAAAAGGTCTTCGGGTTGTAGTGGATAGCTCAATAAAAGTGTCAACCCAATGTGCTGCAGCAGTGAACAAAGCAAACTCTATGTTAGGGATTATTAGGAAAGGGACTGAGAATAAACCAGACAATACTGTAATGTCCCCATAAAGATCTAAGTGGTCAACGTTCCCTTGAAGTTGTGCACATGAGCAGCCTCTCATAAGCGTAGGAAGCCCCACTCAGCATCAGTCTGAAGATTCATTTAAATATCACAGCAGTTATATACAGCTCGCAATGTGAACTGCTCTAGTCAGTAGGACAAAAAAAAATTGAAGGAACAATTGTCTATAGTGTGGCCTCATTTGTAATACTGTGTACAACCTATCTCAAAAAGAACGTTTCAGGGCTAGAAAAAGTACAGAGGAGGGCAACCAAGAAGATTCAGGGGTTGGAGCACCTCTCTTATGAGAAAAGGCTGAAGACACTAGGACTTTTCAGTTTAGAAAAGAGAAGACTAAGAGGTCTGTAAAATTACACATGGGGGGGAGAGTTAACAAAGATAATTTTTTCTCCATCTTCCAAAATACTAGAACTCGAGGGCATCCAATAGTAGGTTAAGGATGGACAAAAGAAAAGAGTGATTTAAATGTGGAATTCGCTGCCAGAGGATGTTGTGACAGCCACAAGAAGAAACAGCTTCAAAAGGGGATTAGATAAGAGTCATGGAGAATAAGTCTATCAATGGCTACTAGCCACCGAGGCTGAGGTAAAGCTCCATATTCAGAGACACTAAACCTCTGAATCCCAGAGCCAGGAGGCAACATCAGAGGAAGGCTTTGGCCATTATGCCCTGTTGCTGACTGTCCAAAGGAACTGGTTTATGGTTGCGTGAGACAGAATGCTTAACTAGATGGGCTACTGGTCTGAACCAGGACGACTCTAGAGAGAGGGTCTGGTGAGTGCCCTTGCTGTCTTCCCACCCACCTACGTGAAGGCATTTACTCCCCCCACACACCTTTTCAACTAACCCTGCACCCCTGACACGCCAGTACCCCACCTGCCAGTGACATTCACTCATCCCCCTCACCTCTTGGCATTCACCTCCCCTTGCTGTCTTCCCACCCACCGCCTACAGCTGAAACAGATGCTGGCTCCCCCCCCCCCCCATGGGTATGTGTATTCTCCCATGGCTCAAAAGCTGTGAAAGAGGCCCAGAATGGAGATAAGAATAATTATGAGGGGCACGGGGAGCATGATGACAGTCACAGACGCTGAAGCTCAGCATTCCTTTTGTTTACCGTGCATTGTTGCTGCCTTTCCCTGTCATATTCAGCCTTGCAGCGTTTAGCATCAGCATGAGCTTGTGACATGATCTGGATTTTTTGGCCTGATATGGTGGTGTTGTGACATATAGAGCAGGGATGGCCACACAGACTAAATGTCAGATGTTTGAAAGCCGTGAGACATTAATGTCAATTGTTTGAGAGCAAGCAGGCAGGCAGGCAGGACGATAGATGGGGAGGTAGAGGGTAAAAGAAAGCAACTTTAATTTTCAATGCATTTTCCAAGCTGCCGAATGGCTTGGCTTGGAGAAGCAATTTAAAGAGAGAAATTCCATCTCCAATCCAGCTGATGGGATGGTGGGGGCTTCAAGAGCCACACAATATATGTGAAAGAGCCACATGTGGCTTCTGAGCCAGTTTGGCCACCCCTGTCATAGAGTATGTGCCTCAAGGCAGCTGTTTTCTGTAGGAGAAATGATCTGTCCTCAGCTTTCCATCTCCTCCCCCTCCCTGCAGCCTCTACCAAGGAAAAGTACAGTCTTTTTCCACAAGTGGTGACCAAAGAAGGAAGGAAGTAACCTCAGCAGGGTATAATGACACAGAGTCTACCCTGCAAAGCAGCTATTTTCTCTAACAGACACTGGGGATAAGAACATTAAAGATTTGCAGAAAGTGGCGCATATGCTCGATAATGTTAACTTGCAGGTTTGTACGGAAACTAAACCCTCAGGATGAATAAAATGTAGATTCTGATGTCTCTACACTAATGCACAGAGTGTGGGAAACAAAGGGAGGAAATGGAAGTCCTAATAAAGGAAGGAGACTATGACATAATAGGCCTTACTGAAACTTGGTGGGATGACACTCACAACTGTAATATTAAGATTCAGTGGTACAACTTATTTAAAAGGGGCAGGCAAATGAGAAAGGGCAGAGGCGCAGCAGTATATGTGAAAAAGGTATATACTTGTGAGGAAATATGTGAATCTGAACATGGCAGCTCAGTTGAGAGTCTCTGGGTAAAAATAAAAGGATTAAGAAATAACAGTGATATTACCGTGGGGGTCTGCTATAGACCACCAAGCCAGGCAGAGGATGAGATACTTCTACAACAGATTGCAAAGTTCTCCAAGAGAAGGGATACAGTGATCATGGGAGATTTCAATTACCTGGACGTCTGTTAGAAGTTGAACTCTGCTAAAAATTAAAAGTCAAATAGATTCCTGTCTTGCTGACAACTTTTCCAGAAAGTGAAGATGGAAACAAGGGGATCTGCTATCTTGGATTTGATTCTCACCAACAAGGAAGAATTGATTGAATAAGTGGAAATAGTGGGCACCCTGGGCAGTAGTGACCATGTGATTTTGGAATTTACAGTCTTAGGGAAGGGAAAAACTATACGGTCAGACTTATAGGCTGGAAGAAAGGCAAACTTTGATAAACTTTTTTTGCCATATTGAGCACCATTTCGATAAACTTTGATAAACTTCAATAAACTTAGAACTATGCTGGGTAAAATCCCATGGTCAGAAATACTTAGGAAGAAGGGGGTTCAGGAGGGGTGGGAGTTTCTTAAAAGTGAAATACTGAAAGCGCAATCACAGACGATTCCTATAAGAAAAAATGGAAAAAGCCTAAAGAAGCCGAGTTGGCTCCATAAACAGCTCTCTAAAGACTTGAGAAATAAAAAAGCCTCCTTTAGGAATTGGAAGGAAGGCCTTATAACCAAGGAAGAATATAAACAAATCACCAGTGCTTGTAGAGAAAAAGTTAAGAAAGCTAAAGCTCAGTATGAGTTTAGGCTGGCAAAAGTTGTTAAAAACTACAAAAAAAGGGTTCTTTTCTTATGTTCAGAGTAAGAAAAAGGGCAGGCGGAACTGCTCAATTCCTACTTTTCCTCAGCCTTCTCTTCTGAGGGAAATGGTGCTCAACATAGCAAAAACAGAACATATAAGGAGCAATGTTCCCTCTAAACTGTGGAGTCTTGTGAGCAAAAATTCTACTTTGTGAGCTACTGGCATTAAAGTTGTAAGCTACTGCATAAATTATCGCGCTCTAGGGCCATTTCTCCTGAGCTGAGAGAAGAATGTGTGAGCTGGAGGCTAAAAAATTGTGAGCTAGCTCACACTAACTCAGCTTAGAGGGAACACTGATAAGGAGGGTATGAAGTTCCAACCTAGGATCAGCATTGGGGTAGTATATAAACACCTGGTTTCTTTAAATGAAACTAAGTCCTCAGGGTCAGATGAATTACATCCAAGGGTTCTAAAAGTTTGCAGATGTAATTTCTGAGCCTCTGGCTATTATTTTTGAAAATTCTTGGAGAACAGGAGAGGTGCCAGAAGATTGGAGGCGGGCAAATATTGTCCCCATTTTCAAGAAGGGGAAAAAAGACAATATGGGTAACTACCGACCCGTCAGCTTGACGTCTATACCTAGAAAAGTTTTAGAGCAAATCATCAAATAGTCAGTCCTGGAACATTTAGAAAGAGTGGATGTGATTACTAAGAGCCAGCATGGGTTTCTCAAGAACAAGTCATGTCAGACTAACCTGATCTCTTTTTTTGAGAAAGTGACTACCTTGCTGGATCAGGGGAACGCTGTAGATATCGTTAATCTTGATTTCAATAAGAATTTTGATAAGGTTCCACATACTATCCTTGTTGGAAAGTTGGTAAAATGTGGTTTGGATCCTATTACCGTTAGGTGGATCTGTAGCTGGTTGACAGATCTCACCCAAAGAGTGCTTGTGAATGGTTCCTCATCCTCTTGGAGAGGAGTGACAAGTGGAGTGCCTCAAGGATCTGTCCTGGGTTTTGTTTTGTTCAACATCTTTATAAATGATATGGATGAAGGAATAGAGGGAATGCTTATTAAATTTGCTGATGATACTAAATTGGAAGGGGTTGCAAATACAGTAGAAGACAGAAACAGGATACAGGATGACCCTTGAAAACTGGGCTAAAACCAATAAAATGAATTTTAACAGGGATAAATGTAAAGTTCTGCATTTAGGTAGGAAAAATCCAATGCATGGTTATAGGATGGGGGAGACTTGTCTTAGCAGCAGTATGTGCAAAAAGGATCTAGGGGTCTTAGTGGATAATACACTGAACATGAGTCAACGGTGTGATACGGTGGCTAAAAAGGCAAATGCAATTTTGAGCTGTATCAACAGAAGTATAGTGTCTAGATCACATGAAGTGATGGTATCGCTTTACTCTGCTCTGGTAAGACCTCACCTGGAGTACTGTGTTTAGTTTTGGGCACATTTTAAGAAGGATATAGACAAGCTGGAACAGGTCCAGAGAAGGGCGATGAAGATGGTGAGGGGGTCTGGAGACCAAGTCCTATGAGGAGAGGTTGAAGGAGTTGGGGATGTTTAGCCTGGAGAGGAGGCGGCTGAGAGGTGATATGATCACCTCCTTCAAATACTTGAAGGGTTGTCATATAGTAAATGGTGTGGAATTGTTTTCTGTGGCCCCAGAAGGTAGGACCAGAACCAATGGGTTGAAATTAAATCAAAAGAGTTTCCAGCTCAACATTAGGAAGAACTTCCTGACCATTAGAGCGATTCCTCAGTGGAACAGTCTTCCTCAGGAGGTGAAGCCTTCCTTGGAGGTTTTTAAACAGAGGCTAGATGGCCATCTGACAGCAGTGAAGATCCTGTGAATTTAGGGGGAGGTGTTTGTGAGTTTCCAGCATTGTGCAGGGGTTGGACTAGATGACCCTGGAGGTCCCTTCCAACTCTATGATTCTATGATCTCTGCCCTCTGGAGTGATTTCCATCTGAGTGATCTCTAGCCCTTACCTGGAGATTGGCAAAAATGGTTCCCCAGGAGGAAATGGCTGGTTTGGAGGGTGAAGTCTATGGCATTGTACCTGTCTGAAGTCCCACCCCTCCTCAAACCCCACCCTTTCTAGGCTCCACCCCTCAGATCTGCAGGAATTTTCCAAGTTGGAATTGGCAACCCTATTTCCTCAGCCAACTGTCAGCCTACCTTTATCTGCCTCACTTTCCATCTCCTCCCCCCTCCCTGAAGCCTCCACCCCAGAAAAGTACAGTCTTTCTCCACAGTGAGGATCAAAGCAGCTTATATCCTTCTCCTCTCCCCCCTTTTATCTGCACAACAACCCTGTGAGGTAGTTTAGGCTGAAAGTCTGTGAGTGGTCCGAAATCACCCAATCAGGTGCCACAGCAAGAACCTGGCTCTGAAGCATTAACTCCTATGCCACACTGGCTGTCATAGGGAGGCTACTGCTTAACAGTAGCAAGCAGCAGGCCTAGGGCAGCCAACCTCCTGGTGAAGCCTGAAGATCTCCTAGATTACAACCAAACTCCAGACAACAGATCTCTCTCTCCCTGGGGAAAGTAACTGCTTTGGAGGGTAGATTGTAAGGCCTTATATTCAGCTGAGGCCTCTCCCTTTACTGACAAAACTAAGCTTGATAGCATAGCAACAGCCTCTATTGAGCAGCTTCCCCAATCCTGCTCTGTCCTGGAGTGAGTGAGGCGGGGGGAGAGGGAGTGACAGGAAAGAGGTGACTGTCATAGCCTCTGAGGAAATGCTCCGAGTGGGGCCAGGCCTTCCTGCTTAGTCACATCTACCTTCGTTTCCTGTCTCTTCACCATCTCCCTGCCACCGCCACCTGCTATCTCTTCTGAATTCCACAGTGGAAGACGACAGTGGGTAGGAAAGAGGAATGGACTCAACCAATGGAATGCAACGAAACTTGAGTGGCAGCTGACAGGTCAATGGCTGATGAAGCGCACACCACAACCAATGGGAGAGCCAGAAAGTGCCATTACACTTGCACTTTTATATATATAGAATGCCAGCTAAGTAATTTTTTCCCTGGGGAAAAAAACTAAGACCATACACCAGCCAGCAACCTCCAAATTCAGCCTGGTCAGTCAACTATGATCAGATAGAAACCTTTGTGTGGGCTGCTTACTGCTTCCTTGCCCCAGGCCATTTTATCAGCAACAGCAGAATTAGTCAGTACAACGGGAATGAACCCTATACAAGTATCCAAAAAACATGCCTCGTATCCTGAATGCATACATGTAGGGTGTAATATTTTAATAGGACAGACATCATAAACTGTCTTGAACTTGTTTGAGGATGTATTATAAGAAAAAATATGAATGCAAACCTGTGTTTATATTTAGGATACCTGCCAGAATATTAGCAAAAAAAGTCAACAGCATTTCAGCTGTTCATTCCCATGCCATTTACTCAGCAGTCTTGTGTTCAGTACAACTAACCCCAGATGTCTCAGGACTACTTCCTAATTTTTACTTTGCCTCTAATATTTCTTTATTATTGGGATAGCTCAAGGTCAAGAAACTCACTGGCTCTCAGTTTTAATGCTCCCCAACTGTAAAAAGGAACTAACGGTGATACCTTTGCAAGAGAAGACCAGTACTTTGATTCATTTTATTACCTACTATGCATATATTTTAAAACTATTTTTGATTAACTAACTGTCCTTGGGATCAGCCTCACTGCACTCTGTTTGCCAACTAAGTACACACTGGGCATACACTGGGCCCTCAAGTCTAATTCACGAGCACAAATATCCAATAAATTCAGCTGAGCAAAGTTACTGAAACAAAGCTTTGATATGCCCACTTTGAGTCCTTTGGAAGAAAAGCAGACAAGTGATGTAAATAAATAAATGTTCTACTACTTTAAGAGACATACTTTCGAGTTAAGCAACTTCTTTTGTGCTAGTTCTGTAATCAATAAAACTGCTTTTAAGTGAGTGAAGAATTAAAAAGTAGAATCACTCTTGCTCTACAACTCAATTGATAACTGCAATTTTAAATTTGAAAGCAGCAACCTTATATTAGAAGTGATGAGCAAGAAGACTGGTGGCTTTTAGGAAAGAACATGCACTTACTAAGATTTGAGCATATGAACATATGAAGCTGCCTTATACTGAATCAGACCCTCGGTCCATCAAAGTCAGTATTGTCTTCTCAGACTGGCAGCGGCTCTCCAGGGTCTCAAGCTGAGGTTTTTCACACCTATTTGCCTGGACCCTTTTTTTTGGAGTTGCCAGGGATTGAACCTGGGACCTTCTGCTTCCCAAGCAGATGCTCTACCACTGAGCCACCGTCCCTCCCCAATAGTACTATTTGAACCAATAGTACAGTATCAAGTGTAAAAAACTTCATAGAAGTTGTAAGGAGTTTCCTTTATGAGATTTCTGCTACAAATAATGGTTGAATACCCTATTTTCTATTAAGAAAAGGCTGATATTACATAATTTTCTTCCACCCACAAGTTTTGATATCAACAAGAGAAAATGAGGTTCAAAGAGCCAGGGACTTACATCTGGGCTCCCAGTCACAAAGCTCCGGGGTGACCTTGGACCAGTCATTCACCCAGTCTAATACCTCTAAGAGGGTTGTTGTGAGGACAACTTCTGGGAGGAAGAACAGGCTAAAAAATGTAACATAACAAAACTCACTGGCAAAGTCTAATGCATTATTTATTGACAGAAAAATAAAACATCAGCACTACTAATTTTTAAAAAATATTTAACACATTTTTATTCTGCCATTCCACCTGAATAGGGTTCTCAAGGCAACAATTAAAAGACATTAAAAGTCAACTAAAAAAATGAGTTGGATCCAGACTAAACTGGAGATCTCCTTTGCAGACCCACCTTATGCTGATCTCAGCGAGCCCCCGTGTGCTCCTGGAGCAGTATTTCATGGAGAGCAGAAGACTGAAGTGGGAGGCAGGAAAGTTCAGTTACTCTGACAGAAAATTCAGTCTGGATGTTACTCAGTATGAAACAGCAATTAAAATGTAAACAAAGAGGAATGCCAGGTTTCCTTTTAAACACAGGAGCAGTCGCAGCCAGATCACTGGATAAAGCTGGTAGAAGGTTCTCCTGGCAACTGCTGCCACCTGTTTATGCAACAAGGGACCCAAGTCCAGCAGTACCTCCAAGCTACAAACTTGCTCCTTTAGGGGAATGCAGCCCCACCTGGAACAGGATACATCTTAATTCCTGGGTCCATCCTTCTGTCTACCAGTAGCGCCTGCCATATTATCAGGATTAAGCTTCAGGTTATTATCACCCACCCACCTCACACCTGTTTCCAGGAACCAGTTCAAGGTTTCCATAGGTTCCCTGAGTTCTGCTGGAGGAGTGAGATGAAGCCAAATGATGACCCAGCCCAAACCTCTGAAAGACATCACCTAGGGGCTTCATGTAGATGTTAAAAGCGCAGAAGACAAGATGGAACCTTGCAGAATCCCAGAGGCCAAGGAGTCAAACAGCAGTTCCCTGCAACTTAAATTACTTCAGAACAACAGAACACCATCGTGGATGATTAGTAAGATCATATATCGCTGTAATCTTAATCATCAATGTCAAAAATATTGACAAATTGTTTCTAGGATTAGCCCAAAATCCCTCAATGATGCAGAACTCACAAATAGTATACAAATATACCACTTTGAATTTTACTTTCAAGAAATATATATCATAAGATAAAAAATACTAATCACCTTAAGCATGTTTAAACATGCTAAATATATTTAACCTTAAATATATTTAAGAAGTCTATTATGTGACTACCTCCATGAAGCAAAGTTATGTGGGGAACAATCACTCATGCACATTCTCAGGCGCTGTAACTGTGAACAGGACCAAACAAGATTGAGGGGTCCATTCAAGGGTACATCCAGGAAATAACAGTTCCCATACAGTTTTTATATGGAGACACCTATATGGCCATTTTAATGTCAATCTGCAAATTCTAACTCCACACAGACCCTAAAAAGGAACAGATAAAACAATCTTCCCCATACAAAGTTCTATCATCTTCAGTATTTAACTAATTATGCATCAAGCACCTCATCTACCTAATCATATTACACCAACTTTATTTCCATAAACTGTTTCTAGAGGGAATTATCCCCATTACAAAAACTAGGTATCTTAAAACTGCTGAACTATTAAGTTAAGTTATTAAGTTAACTATTAACCAAATTAATCCAATCCATTAGTTAAACAGAAACAACTCTAGTAAAATCAAAGGAACACAAATTATATCACAAGACACAAGGGCTTGGATCATTAAAAAAAACCCATGAACAGAAAAACTGCAAGGTTTTTTGCAACTTTTGACCTTCCTGCCCCATTTCTGTAGGACTGAAGTTCATCAAAAACAATACAATACAGACAAGAGGGAGAAATTCACAGAAATCACAACACTCACTATTTTAGGATCCAATCTGTTGACTATTCTGCCTACTAACATGAAATTTAGGACAGGCTTACATTCAAAAAGAGGCATAGCTTGCGTGCATCTGAACCTATTCCTGGGATGGCAGTGAGTCACAAGAAATCATGATAGTATATACACCACCCGTGTAAAGGCATTTGTTCATGTCAATTTTCATCTCTTAAGCAAGGTTTTCAGGAATGCTGCTTTTCATCCTGATAACGCCCCCTCAAGAAAATGAGAATGTTTTTATAGATGATTGAAACTCATTTAAAAAAAAACCTAAAAAAAACACTCTAGGGCACAAACATGTTTAAGACAGTCATGCAAATAAGTCAAAGACAACTTGCAGAAACTTTTACTTGCCCATTATCTGTGTTAGGCAACTGTAGCTTCCAAAAGAATTGCAGGATCTGACTAAGAGCTTTGTTTGCCTGATCACCTTGAGACAATTCTTAATTCCCCACAGGCAAACAGCTGTTTACAAACTTGGTTGAAAGGGGGGGGGGGTATTATGATGACCTAGCAAGACAACCAGTGACTGTACCTAGAACCATAAAGCAGCCTTAAACAGCCTCCTCATCTACTTAGAACAGTATTGTCTACCCATGATCACACAGAGACCATATCAGGTATGAAATGCCTGTATACACAAAATGTCATTGGAACTACAGCACTATGTATTAGAATCTTTGACATCTCTTTGAAATGCACAGAATTATCCTGTTGTTTTAGGGTAAATAGTGTGCAGATTACACAGCTAATTTTTGAATGAACATGATGTGTCCAGGTTATCTCAGTTTAACCTGCTCCCAAACAATTCAGAACAGATTAACTGTTTATGTTATAGCCTTCATGGAACTGACCACACTATTTCCTAGACTTGTACAATGTGCCAGTTTCCAGTCACTTCCAACTTCTATATCTCTTTATAAAGCAAAGTGTGCTATAGAGTCATAGCCGACTCATGGCAAGCCCATGAAGTTCCACCTCAATGGGCTTTCAAGGCAAAAGATATAGCATGGAAAACCCTTGGCACTCATTTTATCATATCATTCTTTATTATCCATGCCCCTGCTAAAGAAAGTCAGAAAGCATAAAAGTTAACAAGTCAAATGAGAATCTTTAGCCATTTTCACCTGACAGTTTTACAGTATACAGTTCTCCACAATATTTTACACACATTGGTCACAAATGAAACACGTAAGCAGAGTATCTCACATTCAAGATCATAGCCTGCTCAAATGGCTCTACACAGGAAATATTCTTTAAGAAAATATTTATTCTTCTGCTGACTTTGAAAACTCTGGCCTAAGAGCTTTGTTTCTAATCTAGATCTTTATATTTGTTCTAAAGAAAGTAACTCTTGAGAATCAGACTCCGAGTCTTTGCAGTAACCCAATTACAATGAACTGATAGAATAGATGCCCACCCTGGCTAGCAATATCCTTCCTAAATCAATTATGGCAAAAGGAGTGATCTTGAAACATTAAATCCTGTCTCTATACTAGTTTCATGCAAGCTCATACTGAAACATTGCCAAAAAATTCTTGCAGTGGCCTCTAGTGGAGATTAACTGCAGATAATTACTAATTGGTTCTGGTCTCCTTATGGTGGCCTTCAACTTTTCCAAATCTGAAACCCCTCATTAGGCCCCAGTCCCAGCATCATGGGACTCACTGAGATACAAGCACTGATATCAGTTACATGACATGAAGAAAGGGAACCAGGATTATGATCTACCTCATGTTAAGGCCAGGTACAACTAACCAAAAGACCCAGGGAGATGAAATAGTACCCAAGCTCTATTACCAAAATGAGGAAGGAGGCAGGAGTCATGGAAGAATCCTCTCCACTTCATCTCATTGTCCTGCTGCTACTCGCAGCATGTGTTCAAAGACAGACGGGAAGCATGGCACCCTTGGTCTCTATGCATGCACACTAGCAGCTGTTCCTTCCAAAAAAAGGGGGGGGCTCCATAGAAGCGTACAATTGAGCATTTTGGGCCTTCCACAGTCCACTTGAGTGTCTCAATCTACAGGGTGAAGACCACATTGTTTTAAAAAATTGTCTTTGCAAAATTGCTTTGCTATTTCCTAAATCAATTTCTTCAAAGTGATGAAGAAGGGTTAACTTTGATGTCCCCTGAATGTAAAAAGGCTAGCAATTTTCCTTTGACCTTGCTACTCAGCCAGGTATGCATGCTTACTTGTAAGCAAAGTCTTCTGGGGCTTACTCCCAAGGAAGTCTGCTTAAGACTGCAGCTGTAGCCCGTGGAAAAACAACTATAATACATTTGACAGTTTCACACAAATGAGACAAGTGCAGGAGTGACAATATCTGGGTTTCTCAATTAATCCTGGGAGTTTAGAGAAACAGGGGCAACGAAGACAGTTGCCTTTAAAACAGAAGGCACACAAAGACACACACAAAAAATGCCAATGACATTCATCTATATTCACTTCCCATCTGTATGCCTCCTGCAGGAAATCCTGAACAAGAAAGAGGCAGGATCCATCACACAAAAGGCAAAAGCTAGAATATGATTCACAATCAGACTGGATTGTTTTAAGTCTTCTCCCTCCTGCCTGCAGAAGTCAGGTAAGGATCTGGTAGAAGAATCAATTTGAAATCTAGTTAAGTGCTCCAGAACTCTAGAGGGCGCTCGAAATATACCCCCCCACCGCGCTCGCTGCCGAACTGGGTAAAAAGCGAGCAGCGGCAAGAGCCCGTCATCTGCCTACGGGTGTTGGTATTGCAGGAGCGATGTCTGCAGCAGAGCCCACCCTGCGGGGGAGGAGTCGCCTTACGGCCATTACCGAGGTTCTGCTCCAGGGCAGCAGCAGTAGCTGCTGCACCCCACAACTCCCCCCTCTTCTTTACCCTGGAAGCACCTCCTCTTAACCCCCTACGCCTATCCTCGTGCCAGCCCCCCCCCCATACTAGTTTTTTAAAAGAGTGATCTACCTCCTCCTCCCCCAGGCAGGTCTAACCGAGGCAGAAAAACATATATAAATAGCACTCACAATGGAGCGCCTTCTCTTTGCTGGTCTTTGCCAAGGCTGCACCAAACTGGCCTGGGGGGGGAGGGGGCTGGAAGGTGGGGTCTTACCAGGGTTACTGGGTAGCCAAAAGCGCCTTTCCCTCTTCCTCTCCAGGAGACGCCCTTCCCCGGGGGCAAAACAACCTGACCCTCCACTTGGGGTGAAGGGTACCCTCTCCCCTGTGGGACATGAGCCAACTGCCCCACAGGCCACATTCTAGCTCCTCCCTCGCCTCCCCACAAAGGAGGGACCGGGGCCCTCACAGCTCCCCCAAGGGCAGCCAGAGGAAGGCTCCTTCGCTGGAGGCGGCCCACAGACGTGGGAGGGAGGGAGAGGGCAGAGAGGCTTCCCCTCTCACACACAAAGCTTCTCCCCCTTGGGGGAGACCTCGATGGCTAGGAAAACTCAACCCCCCTCCCCCCAGCTAGCCCGATCCTGGCGACCGCCTCGACCAGTTGCCCCGGGTTTGGCCCCCTGCAGTCAGCCAGCAGCACTGCCGCCTCCAGTCGGCCGCCATTAAGGGAGACCCAGCCAAACAATACGGGAGGGGAGCCACGGAGGGGGGGGGGAGAGGAGGATCCGCGGAGCGCAGCGCTGGGCGCAAAGGGACCCCAGTGAGGAGAAAGAGATCCAGGGGAGGGATGCACAAAAAAAACACACGCAACAACAACAACACCACCCCATACCCGAGGGAGTCTGGAATAAAGCTGCGCTAAAATGGACCCTCCCCCCCCTTGCCAGATACCCCCAAGGCAACCCCCCCCCCGCTATTTCTGCCCCCTCGCTCCTGAACCTTCCCATTCTTCTTTCGCCCCCCTCCTTTTATTGCCTTTCCCAATCCTGACTGACGGAGACGCGGGGGGGGGAGGGGAAAAGCAGCAGCAAGAGCGACACGCAGCGGGGTATTTAGCCCGGGTTGCTCTGAGGCACGGCTGCACTGCTCCTATCCCCGCCCTGAAGGGGCAGCGGAGCTTCAGCCCGCTCTGGAGAACCGGACTCCGCTCCCTCTACCACCACCCCTTCCTAGTGGCCCTCACCGATCTGGGGAAAAGCCGCTGCCTTCCCCCCGCGAGTCGCATGAAGCCTGCGCGGCTCCTCCGGCGCTTCCTCAACTCTAACTCGGTCCAGACCCGGGCTAAAGCGCTGCTGCTAGCGAGGAGAAGGGACAGGAGCCAACCAGCCGAGCTTAGGGAAAGGCCGCCTCGTGTGCCCACCCATTGGCTTTTCCAGGAGGCGGGCTTCGGCAGAAGCCAGTCCCATTGGAGCATCGACCCGTCTCACAGCGTTTCCCGAAGTTGGTTGGACCGGGTCTTTGTCAGTGTGGCGCTCACGCACGCCTACGGTCCCGCCCTCTTTGGTTCTACCAGGTTAGAGAAAACCCGAATTGCATTGCCCACCACCAACAGCTGCAGCACCTCTGCCTTTCTCCTGGTGGAGGGGAGGGTTTGGGGTCTCAGTGGTTAGTGCCGCTGAGCACTTTCCTGGAGAAGTTTGTACTGTTATTTTTTTTTTTTTGCAATAAAAAACAATAAAAAATTAAAGACTGAAGATTTCCCCTCTGATATTTTTACCAGTGAGGGAGGTGTTGTTTAACCCTTTATTTTTCCACACTTTCCCTCTGGGCAATAATTGCTACGGGGGCATTAGGTGAGAGCACGGGTGTAAGCACACCCACCCCCATCTGGGAGGAGGTAAGGGCAGGGCACACTTAATCCCCGTTCCCTACCTGCGTCCGCCCTCGCAGCAGGGCTGGGGATCTGGAACCATTTCCTTGAGGGGGGCAGAATAATGGGAACACTCCCACACGCAAGAAGGAAGAACCAACTAGCTCTTCCCTAAGGGCAAGGTTCCCTGTGCCCACTGGGCATGCTCCCCCCCCCTTGCCCTCTTTCTCCTCGGAAGGGAAGGAAAGGTATGGCAGCAGCCAGCCCAGCACGGCTCCTGGTGGTGGTGATGGTTGGTAATGGTGGTGACGTCCTCCATTTTGTCGGAAGCTGCGGGGAACTTGGGACCACTTCAAACCAACATGGGGCTTTTTGAGACGCATGTTTTTAAGAACCTGCTGCCTTAGGGTCAGGGCAAAGCCTGGAGGACACCCTTGGCAATACCCAAAAGGTGCAGAATAGAACTCAGGGCTGCCAAGGCGGCAAACACCGAGAGCCAAGCTCCCCACCCTCCCTCAGCCAAAATGGAGGATGCGCACTTCCCTTGCGCGGTTGGTTCCCCCTTCTCTAGCCATGGGTTTGACGCCCGCTTCTTCGAGGATGGGGGCGTGCTCAGTCTTCCGTCTGGTTGGTTAACTAACCCATTCACTATTTCCTCGTCTGACAAAACGGGGAGAAAGAGGCGGGAAAAGAACACCACCACCACAGCCTTTCCCCTTCTCTACCTTGCGGTACTTCTAGCATAACAGCATTTTATTCCCTGGAGAAAAGCTTCTGTATGTGGAAAGAAGCCGGGCTAAAGCTGCTGGCCCCGTTTCCGTTTCGCTGTGCAAATCTCCTCGCAATGCCAACTCCCTGGACAACTTGAACGGGAGCAGTGCGAACACAGTTTGAAATAGTTTAGTTAGGTCTTTTGCCCTCGGTGCCGTGTATTGCTTGCTAGTTCTCCTAAGCCGCGCTCCTCAAGCCCTACGCAAACACGCAGGCGATAGTCAACCGATCTAACCAAATGGAATGAGAAACTATAAATAGGATAGTGCGATTTATGAAAAAAACGGCAACTTTCATTTCTAGACGAACACTCAGCACAATGTCTGGAGAGCCAGTGGACAGTGGGGGGGAAAGGTCCATAATATGACGGAGAGATAGTGAGATGGTTTTTCTATGGTTTGGCAACAGTTTCCTGTATTAGTATGAGTTGAAATATGATATTTTGTGCAAGTCAAGACACTACTCTTGTTGATGCAGTCAGCATCTTCGTGATTTAGGAGCTTTCAGAGTTATACTGAAACTGAACTTCCATTGCTTTCTCTTATTGGAATGGGGTTACTCTTAACTCAGTACTTTGAAACATTCAAGTTTAATTTCAAGATAAAGTGGAGGTGAGGGGAACAATGCAAACTGCTTTGGGTTCCAGTTGGACACTAAGACAGGGTATAAAAATTACAAAATAAAGGATTTGTTTAAGCAGTGGAAAGCTAGTCCAAGTGAGGTTAATAAAAGAAAACACAGGCTGTGGCAAATAAAATGCAAGTATGTGATCAGGCAAAAATTGACTGTGAGGAGCATATTGCAAAAAACATAAAGACCAATAATAAAAATTTCTTCAAATACATTAGAAGCAGGAAACCAGCCAGGGAGGCAGTGGGGCCCTTGTATGACCAAGGGGTAAAAGGATTACTGAAGGAGGATAGGGAAATGGCTGAGAAGCTGAATGCATTTTTTGCCCCTGTCTTCACTGTGGAAGATTAGAAGTGTTTGACCACTCCAGAACTGTTGATTTCAGGAGGGGTGTTGAAAGACCTGAGTCAGATTGAGGTGACGAGAGAGGAGGTTCTACGACTGATAAACAATTTAAAAACTGATAAGTCACCAGGCCTGGATGGCATACATCCAAGAGTTCTGAAAGAACTCAAAGGTGAAATTGTAGAACTCCAGACAAAAATATGTAATCTTTCATTAAAATCTGCCTCCGTTCCTGAGAACTGGAAGGTAGCTAATGTTACCCCCATCTTTAAAAGGGTTCCAGAGGACATCTGGGAAATTATAGGCCAGTCAGTCTGACTTCAATACCAGGAAAGTTAGTGGAGATCATTATTAAAGAGAGAATTAGTAGGCACATTGATGAACAAAAATTGTTGAAGAAGACTCAGCATGGGTTCTGTAAGGGAAGATCTTGTCTCACTAACCTGTTAGAGTTCTTTGAGGGAGTGAACAAACATGTGGACAAAGGGAACCCAATAGATGTTGTTTACCTTGACTTCCAGAAAGCTTTGATAAAGTTCCTCATCAAAGGTTCCTAAGTAAGCTCAAGAGTCATGGGGTAAAAGGACAAGTCCTCTTGTATATCAGAAACTGAGTAATTAATAGGAAACAGAGTGAGTATAAATGGGCAATTTTCTCAGCAGAGGGTGGTAAGCAGCAGGATGCCACAGGGCTCAGTACTGAGTCCGATGCTTTTTAACTTGTTCATTAATGATTTGGAGTTGGGAGTAAGCAGTGAAGTGGCTAAGTTTGTGGATGACACTTAATTTGTTCAGGATGGTGAGAACCAGAGAGGATTGTGAGGCACTCTGTCAAGGCTGGGCGAGTTGGCGTCAACATGGCAAATGAGGTTCAATGTGGCAAAGTGCAAGGTAATGTACATTGGGGCAAAAAAATCCTAACTATAAATACAAGTTGATGGGATGTGAACTGGAGGAGACTGATCTAGAGAGAGATCTTGGGGTCGTGGTAGATGACTCACTGAAAATGTCGAGACAATGTGCGACTGCAATAAAAAAGTCCAATGCTATGCTGAGAATTATTAGGAAGGGAATTGAAACTAAATCAGAGAGTATGATGCCTCTGTATAAATCAGTGGTGCGGCCTCATTTGGAATACTGTGTACAATTCTGGTCACCACACCTCAAAAAATATATTATAGCATTGGAAAAAGTGCGGAAAAGGGCAACTAGAATGATTAAAGGGTTGGAACACTTTCCCTATGAAGAAAGGTTAAAATGTTTGGGGCTTTTTAGCTTGGAGAAACGTCGACTGCGGGGTGACATGATAGAGGTTTACAAGATTATGCATGGGATAGAGAAGATAGAGAAAGAAGTACTTTTCTCCCTTTCTCACAATACGAGAACTCATGGGCACTCAATGAAATTGCTGAGCAGTCGGGTTAGAATGGATAAAAGGAAGTACTTCTTCACCCAAAGAGTGATTAACACATGGAATTCACTGTCACAGGAGGTGGTGGTGGCTACAAGCATAGCAAGCTTCAAGAGGGGATTGGATAAACATATGGAGCAGAGATCCATCAGTGGCTATTAGCCACAGCGTATTGTTGGAACTCTCTGTCTGGAGCAAGTGATGCTCTGTGTTCTTGGTGCTTTGGAGGGGCAATAGGGTGAGGACTTCCGGTATCCTGGCCCCACTGATGGACCTCCCAATTGCACCTGGGTTTGTTTGTTTTTTTTGCTACTGTGTGACACAGAGTGTTGGACTGAATGGGCCATTGGCTTGATCCAACATGGCTTCTCTTATGTTCTTATGTTCTCTTCTTTCATATTAACTGTGTTTTTTTAATCGGATTTTTTTTTAAGTATGGTGGCTAGGTTGATGACCCTGGAGTCAGGAAAATAACTATTTGTATCCTTAAAGGCACAGTTGACTGTTATCTCCCCTAATCCAGAACAGCAATGAAAGTACAGGTTCCAGGCCATAGCCCTGGTCAATTGTTATCATAAGAATATTTTTAAAGGAGTCTTTCTGTGTCAGGCTGGACTAGTCCAGGGTTCTAGTCCAGCCTTGTAGGACTAACTATCAGGACACAGATACCCTGTTATTGCCTCCTTTACTAGGATCCAGATATTAACTTCTGCTAGATTTCGAGATTTCCTTTGTCACCATGGCTAGAAGCCGCTAACAGACCTATCCTCCATGAGTAGGGTTGTCTAATCTACAGGGCCGGTGCTAGGCTTTCTGGCGCCCTGGGCGAATCACCGACTAGTGCCCCCCATTACTAAAAATATATATAGGGAAAATGAAGAGCACCAAACTTGAAACTTCACATTTTTAATTTACTGATTTTTAATTTTAATTTTAAAAAATGTGATAAGTTATAAAAAAAAATTGTGAGAATAAGTCCTTGCCGGCCATGCCAGGAAGGAGGGTGGTGGGATAGGATGAGGTGGGAGGCCAACTCACACATCGGGGACAGGGGAGTGACTTTGCTTTGCTGAGGGCAGCTTGGTGATGGGAAAGGACAAGGTGACAGTGGTTAGGAGCCAAAGTCATGTGTCGGAGAGGGAGTGCCCAGTGGCGTACCTAGGCCAGGTGGCACCCTAGGCAACTGCCTACTTTGCCTACCCCCACGCATTGGCCCTGCTGATCTGGTTTGGGAAACTCCTGGAGTCTGGGCAATAGAACCCACCTTCCAATGCCTAAGTTTTTCCAAGACAAGTGATCTCTGTAGTCTGGAGAGCAGAGATGTCCAGGCCCTACCTTGAGGTTTGTAACCAAATCCAATAATCTAATTTCCCTTGTAAATTATACCAATACGTCCATTGGCAATGACTTCTATAACGTAATCACTTGTTGAGTAAAAAAGTATTTCCTTTTATCCATCCTGAATCTATCACCATTTTATAAACGTCTGTCACCCTCCACCATCTTTTTTTCTGAGCAAACAAAAAATCCCAGACTCTTCAGCCTTTTCTTATAGAAAATGTGCTCCAGCCCCTAACACAGTAGAAAAACTAAACCACATTACTGTATTGATCTTCTTATTTTCAGTCCTTTTCTTAACAATCCCATGCATAGGGTTTGCTAACATTTTCATTGATCCAGGGCTTTTTTTGAGCAGGAATGCACAGGAATACAGTTCTGGCTGGTTTAGTGTCAGGGTATGTGGCCTAATTCCCTGCTGGGCTTTTTCTATAAAAAAAATCCCCTGTGTGAAACAATAGTGATATCACTAATATGCAAATAAGCTCCTGCTGAACTTTTTCTACAACCCCCCCCTACACTGAGCTATCCACTATAACCCCAAAATCCTCTCACTTTAGCCAGCATATAATGTACTATATAATAAAGTATTTTTGTTCCAATATGCACTACCATATGTTGTTGTTCAGTCACACAGTCGAGTCCGACTCTTTGCGACCCCATGGACAAAGTCACACCAGGCCCTCCTGTCTTCCACCATCCTCTGAAGTCTGCTCAAATTCGTGTTTGTTACATCAGTAACGCTGTCCAGCCATCACACCTTTTGCCGTCCCCTTCTTCTTTTGCCTTCTGTCTTTCCTAGCATCAGGATCTTCTCCAGCGAGTGCTCCCTTCTCATTTGGTGGCCAAAGTATTCACCATATACTTATCTACAATTAACTTTCATTTGCCACATTGTTACTCACCCAATTTAGAGAGATTCTCCTAGAGCTCTTCATAGTCCATACCATCTGCAGACCTGACCACTACACTGCTCATCTCCAATTCCAAATAATTTATAAACAAATACTGCTGCTGACCCAATAACAAACTTTGTGGAACTCCTCCACTTAAATCCCTCCGTAGTGAGAAGTGTTCTTTTATTTCTGTTCCTTTCACCAATGTTTAGAACAGAAGGGACACATCTTCTTACTCCTTGACTCCTATGAAGCTTCCTTAGGAGTTTTGACTAAGTTGTTTTATCTAAAGCATTTCAAAAATTCAAGTATATAATATGTACTGGATCACTCTTATTCATATGCTTGTTCGTCTTTTCAAAGAAGCCAGCTTTCTATTGTAGAAGCCATGCTTATTTTTTCTTAGAAAACTTTGTTCTTCTGTGCCCCAGGGCCAAACCAAAGAATATGGTTTTTGAAATTTTGTTCTGGGTTTCTCTAAACCCACCAATCTTGGAACACTGGTTCAGGAGTGTGACAGATATGGCTGATGGTATGAGAACTGGAATAGAGGAACCCTGATCTGACTCTCAAAGATCATATTTGCACTTAAAAATCTTATCTTAAACAACAGTTTCCACTAATGTTCCCAGAACAGATATTAGGCTTGTAGGAACTTGCAATGTTGACTGTACACGAAAGAAGAGAAGCTCCAATAGGAGGAAGCATGTGGAGAGCTAGTCAGATAGAAATGTGGGGTCTCTACCTTCTTCCTCTGCTATGAGTCATTTCCTTGTGCGTCCCACAAAATGCTATTCTCAGTCTGTATCCACTTTCTTCTTGGAAGCTCTTTAACTCTCTCTTCTCTTGAGCCATGTAGGTAGCAGTTAGCTCTCTCTCTGTAGCCAGTAATGTAAGCTTCCTAAATAAACATCTGTTTCCTTAAACAGTTTCTCTTACTGCTGCAAATTTCACTCTGCCAAGAAGGCTAACTGTCCTGTAATTTCCTGGACCCGCCCTCTGACCCCTTTTTAAAAATCAGTGTAATGTTTGTTCCTTTCCAGTCCTCCAGTATGGATACTGATTTTATCAACAATTTACATATATTGGTTAGCATATCAACAATTTTGCGTGCAAGTTCCTTAGGAACCACTGGGTGCATGCCACTCAGTCCCTGAGACTTCTTAGTTAATTTGTTCAGCAGCCTTTGAATGTCATCCTTTCCTTACCAGCTCCACTATCACCATGAGGCCATGGCACTAAGAAAATATAGGAAAGCGGCAAAAAAGGAGAGACATACACCCTGATTCATAACATTCCATTGTGCACACAGGCTTTAGGGAACAAATTCCCCACAGCAGTAGTAAGAAAAAGGCAAAGTGAGTACTTTGAGGCATTTGCTCTCTTTTTTCTGTAGCTTTACACATGTTGCCAAGATGCTTCCCTCTCCACCCCTACTATACTTTGCCAGCCTTTGATCATTCCCAACTAATACTTTTAGATTACAGAGTAATTGTGTTAGCATGTTGTAACCAAAGCTACCAAGTCTTGAGACATCAGACTCAAGACTGATGCAGAACACTCGCACACGGGCCTTCTCTATTGTAGCTCCATGCCTATGGAACCAGCTCCCGGAAGAGGTGCGGGCCCTGTGGAGTCTTGACCAATTCCGCAGGGCCTGCAAGACCATCCTTTTTAGGTTGGCCTTTGTGGACTGCTGATTAAGGATTGCTGAACTGATGGATTCGCCTAAGTGATTTAACTGACAGAATAGCGCCAAAAATACCACTGTTATTGTTAAATTATGTTAATTATATTAAATGTGAATTAGAACGGTTTTTAAGATAATGCTGATTTTAAAGTTTTTGTTTAACTATCGTATGGATATGTGTTAGCCACCCTGAGCCTGCCTAGGCGGGGAGGGCGGGATATAAATAAAATTTTATCATTATTATTATTATAGAAAGACCAAGTCTTGAGACATCAGAAAGACCAAATATATTGGTGGCATAAGCATTTGGGAGACAAAGTGTAGTTCATACATTTTGACAACATGCTGTGTAACTCACATAAGCTTATGTCACAATATATTAGTGTTTAAGTGAACATGAGGCTTTGTGGTCCTTGTATTGTGAACCAAATTCTTTCTGACTTTTGTATAGCACCTAGCATGTAATAAGGGTTAAATAAATGTTCAGTGCTAGCTAAATTTGCTTTTGACAAGCATCGTGTTTCAGTCTATTTTCAGTGATACGCTTTTAAAAAACTCTTCCAGGTATTAGGAACATAGACATCACAGAGCATCTGTATGCAAATAGAAGATTGGAAGGAACAGTTCATCTTACCTATCACATTAAGCCCAGTGGCACAAGTGCTGTTTTGAAGAAGAGCCAGAGTGGCTGTAGTGGTTTAGAATGTCATAGTAGGACTGAAGAATCTTGGATGAAAATCTCCAATCAGCCATGAAGTTCACTGGGTGACTATGTGCCGGTCACTATCTCTCAGCCTAACCTTTTTTCCCCTTCATTTTAAAACAATTTTTATTGTTAAATGTATTTTGATCATAAATCATAAACATTAACCTTAACTTTAATAATCTTGCTATGTTTACAAATCTATGTCATTGGTCATTAGTAAAATACAAAGTTTACAAATTTCTCTGGAAGTTTACATAAAGTACTTTGGTGGTTCTGAACAAAGTCAAAGAAAGGAGACAATTTTTCTATAAAGTTATTAGTATCATCGTTAGCATTTGATTGTTGTGAGTTATATGCAATTTTATCCATAGTAATTATATCCCAAATTTTTAAAAACCATTGCCTTTTGAATGGCAGAGATGTTGATTTCCAATGCTGGGCAATTAACATTTTGCAGCCAATAAAAGCATTGTTAATTCAGATTTATGTTTTGGAACATCTTCATGCTTCCATAGGTTTAACAAAATAGATTCAGGAGAAAAAGGGATCTTGTGATTAATAACTTGCTCTATTGTTGGTAAAATTAATTTCCAGAAATTCAAAATTAATGGACATTCCCACCAGCAATGTATAAAAGAACCAATATTATCACATTCTCTCCAACATTTTGCATTTATCGCACTCTAAGCATGAAATAATTGTAGGGGGGTCAAATGCCACTTTGAGAGTATTTTAAAGTTTTGTAACCTTAAGTTCAGTAAAGGAGTATGGTATAGTTTTGATGACCAAATGCTTGACCAATTTTCTATTGTAATTTGCTTACCACAGTCTTTGTTCCAAGCTTTTTGTTGGGATGTTTCTTTGAATAACTTGCTTTGGCTAAGGGCTTTATATATTATTGCTGTTTTACCTTTAAGTTTAGGTTCTGAAGCTGTCAATGCATCTTCAAAGGCATTTAACGGCCTGTTAATTCGGGATAAAATATTTGGGCTGTGCATTAGGTGGTGAACTTGGCTGTATTGCATCCAAGTGGCTGTAAGCTGGTACTTTCTTTCTAGATTTCTATTCGTTCTCATTAAGTTATTAAGATTTAAATGCTTAAATCTAAAAACTCCTTTTTGTCTCCAATTTTGAAAATTTGCCTTAGATTTAGCAGCTGGGAACCAATCCTGTCCTAAGAAGACCGTCGCTGGAGAAGGAGTAGGTGCCAAAACTGTTTTATATTCCACAAATCTAAGGTGAGTGCTAAAAAGGGATTGAATTGAATATTGGGATTAAGATGTGTAGGAAAGTTCCAAATCGTTTCATGGAGTAGGTCCAGGGTAATAAACGATTGCTCTATTTGAATCCAGGCCTTTTCCCTGTTTGGTGAAGAATATAGAATAATATATTTTAATTGTGCAGCCAGATAATAATTTTCAAGATTTGGCAATGCCAAGCCTCCTTGTGTTAAAGGTTTAGTTAACACTGAGTATGCAACTCTGTGTTTCTTCCCTCCCCACATATAGTCTAATATCCAGGTTTTCCATTTTTTTTAAAATATCAGCTTTTATTAGCACTGGAAGGTTTTGGAATCAAAATATGGATTTCGGTAATATAAATACTTTAATTTGTTCAATTTTTTCTAATAAGCTTAATGATAACTTCCCCCATTCTTTAAAGTTAGAGTTTAATTAATGGAGCAAGGGGTCAAAATTTGCCTTGAATAAGTCTTGCAAATTCAGAGGAATCATGATACCTAGATGCCTTAGTGACGATGTGACCCATTTAAAGGGAAAGTTGGTTTTTATTTTATGTTCCACCTCTGCTGAAAGAAAAATAGGGTAAATTTCCGAATTCTTGTAATTTATTGTAAAGCCAGCTACCTGTCCAAATTCATTAATTAAATCCATGAGTTTAGATAATGTTGTCACAGGGTTAGTACAGTAAAAAATAGCATCATCAGTAAATAGGCTTAATTTATAAGAAAATGAGGGGGAACCTATTGATACACCAGTAATTAGGGAATCCGAATAGCCTGAGCTAATGGGTCTAAGGATAAAGTGAAAAGAATTGGTGATAAAGGACACCCTTGTCTGGTGGCTCTAGTCAAAGTCCATGTTTGTGAATTACAATTGTTTATCGTTAGATGAGCTTTAGGCTCTCTGTAAATGGCTTCTATGGAATGCAAAAAAATTGGACCAAACCCCATGTGGTTAAGAACTGACTTAAGAAAAGGGATTTCTACTTTGTCAAAGGCCTTTTCGGCATCTAGTGATAGCTTAATTGACTCTATTATTTTTGCAATAATTAATGATGTTGAGAGATTTTCTTATGTTATTGGTGATTGACCTCTCTGGAATGAATCCAGCTTGATCCTTATGAATATTGGTATAATCTTGTTAAGACGTGCAGCTAAAACTGAAGAAAAATTTTTTAAATCATGATTAATAGAAATTGGCCTATATGAAGCTAAATTTAATTTATCTTTATTGGGTTTTGGCAGTATGATTACTCTTGAGTCTTTCCAAGGTTTCGGGATTGTGCCTTTTATTAAAACTGAATTGCACGTATCGAGGAGTGGATTTAGTATGTTAGGTAGAAATTTTTTTATAAAATTCTGTCATCAGCCCATTGCTTCCTGGAGCTTTCCTATTTTTCCTATTTTTAATGATTCCTTGCACTTCAGTACCACTAATAGGCATTTCTAAGAAATTTAAATGCTCTTCTGTGATTTCAGATTTAAAATCAATTTTCTTGAGGAAATCTTCAATAGACTGTTGTTGAGGACTGCTAGAGGAGTATAAATTTTTAAAATACTCTAAGAATTGTGAAATAATTTATTGTGTTTTTGAATGAAGAGTGCCCTGTGGTGATCTAATGACATGTATCAAAGAAGAAGTCTTCTTTTGTAGAACCCTGTGTTTTAATAGTTTTAGATATTTGGGGGATTTGGTTACATATCGCTATTTTAGATAAAGAAGCTGTTTTTGAATTTGAGTAGTTTCAAGAATAGCTAATTTGAGTAGTTTCAAGAATAGCTAATTTGAGTAGTTTCAAGAATAGCTAATTGAGCCGCCCTGAGCCTGCCCTGGCAGGGAGGGCGGGATATAAATAAAAGTTTATTATTATTATTAATTTCTTATATTCAAAATTTAGTTTTCGTAATATTTTCTTACCTCTAAATCTCATATGCCTTAATTCTAATTGTTTAATGTTGTTCTGTAATTCCATTATTGTCTTTTGTTTTTCTTTCTTATAGTGTACTGACAAGGAAAGAAGGTTGCCTCTTATAACCGCTATAAACGCATCCCAAATAACTTCCTGGCTTACACCACAAGAGGAATTTAAAAGAAAGTATTCCTTTATCTGTTTTGCAATCATATCAAAAAAATTTGATCATTTAACAATAAAGTATTTAAAGACCATGTTTGGTTTCTGTCTTCTGGACTGCTTAATTCCAAGGTGGCTGTCACAGTAGAATGGTCCGATATGGATTGGGTTCCTAAATCAGCCTTGACTATTTGCTGCACAATGTTGTTAGATACTAGCAAGTAATCAATGTGTGAGTATATGTCATGGACAGGCAAGAAAAAAGAATATTGTCTAACCCCTGGGTTTAACAGTCTCCAAACGTCCTGTAAGCCAAATTTGGAAAATAAAGATTGTAAGGCTGAAACATAATTTGTAGTTGCAAATTAAGATATCAAAATGGGCGTTTGAGAAAGAACTTGGCTGGATTTTTCAGTTGACTTACGAGGAAGCTGCAGGAGCAGCGGAACGCAATCAAATCCGGGGTTTGCGTGAAGGCTAGAATTTGTCCTTCAGAAGTCAACAAACAACGGAGGGACTCCTGTGGAACTTTATTTTTGAGTCATTGTACTCATTTTGAAAACTCTGTGACTGTGTGGGGTCCTCCTTGGAATATTGTTTTGAGACTGTTGTTTTCTATTTCTATTTATACTGTATGAATGTATGCCCACTGTTGTAGGCTGTTCATTTCATTATAATAGAACTTTATATACACCAGTTAAGAGTGTTTGTGCACAATATTTTGTATTTTTGTATTTTTGGAAGAACCTGGGGCTTGAAAGCCCTGAGATAAGCATTTAGTTTTCAAAAGAGGTGAATACGTTCTTTTGAGATGAGTTTCTTGCAGGCAAAGAATATTTATGTTGTCTTTATACATTCGGTTCGAAATTCATCTGACCTTAATAGGGTTGCCCAATCCTCTGCAGTTCCAAGTGGCAATTTTAATATGTTTAGACATTATAGGTCACAATAGATATGTGAAACTTAGCAGGACAACTTTCAAAATGAAACTTAACAAACAACTATACTATAAGAACACTCTAACTATTTAAAATCCTCAAATAGTGGGACACTGTTCCACGCCTCTATAGAAAAAGAGGCCAAATAGAGATTAATTAAAATACTCTCATTAAAGGAACCGAAACTATTCTCAAAGCTAAGACTAATAAAATTAACTGATAAGAGGGCAGTTTTAATTAGTCAAGATTAGTTGCTTAAGCAACTTCCCCCTCCAAATTAATTAGTAATTTCCTATGAATAGCTATAATAGGTATGTTTGCTACTAACTCTAATGTATGTTTTAACTTCTTTGGTTGTATTGATTATTTATTTTATGTTTCTTTAACTAGTCTCTTCCAAGCTGTTTAATTCCATGTTGACCTAAATAGATAAAAGAATAAAGAAAGAGACTTATTTGGTTGTCAAAACTATAACTTTCACTATATAGATTATAAAACTTTAGTTTTGTACATACGTGAACTCACATTTGAGGAAATCTTCCTTGGCTGAACTCTTTAAATATAGTATATATAAATATATATATATTTAACATAATCAGTGTCATTCAACCATTTTAAACTTATAAAACAATTACAATTAATTAGCGTTAACATGAAAGTCATGGATTTAACAACAAATTACTAGAATTAATTCATCTATATTCGTATAAAAATTCACCCATAATACAGTTAAGCAATGAATTTTGTTGTATAGAATTACTATACATACAGTTAAGAAATTCATCGTAAGTTGTATTTCATTTCCCTTAGCAATAGTTAGGTATATCATTTACCTCTACATAGGAAGATGTAAGAACTGAAAAGCAATAAAGAGAGAACTTTTAAAACAGGATCAAAATGCACTCAATGATCTCAAACGGAAGGTCAGTTATACTCCCGTATACCTTCTTACTAATTATATGTACATAAGTAGTTATACGCCTTCACTTCACTTTGTAGTCTTATAATCTTAGGAAATGAGGGCTCAATAGACTTCCCTAGGGAAACTCTGCTAACATATCAATAATGGTTTATTGGGAAAAGCTGTTCTTCTTAGGGACAATAGTTTGCTATATTCCATTCACTGAAATGATACATCTGTTTTTGTCATGAAGCATTGATTAGCTGCAATATTAAAATCATATACTTTTTAACTATAAAAATACAGAATTAATTCATCTAAACTTGTATATAATTTCATCTATAATAGGGGTAATCAGTAAGTTATGTTGTAAATAATTATTGTATGTACAAATTAGAATTTCATAGTAAGCTATATTTCATAATATGTACCTCATTTTATCAAACTTAAAAACAGTTATAGTACTAAAGAACTTCTTATTAACTATATACACGTTAGTAATTTTAAGCAACAATTCTACATTCCAGTATTATGTTCTTAGAAGATGAGAGTTCCAACACAGTCCTTAGGGAATCTCTGTCAGAGTATCCCCAATAGTCTCTGGAAAAAAAAAACCATTCCTTTTCAGATCGATATTTTGCCAGAAGCAAGTCACTGAAACGAAACAATTGCAAATTGACATATAAACTAGTCTTCCTTAAGATACCCCAGCTCACAGAACTCAAGAAAAAACAAAGTTATCCAGTCTGGTTTTCATTTTGGGATACAGACAGTAGTAGTTCTTCTTCTTCTTGTGTGATGGAAATGTTGAGCGCTGCCAGTAAAGCTTTGCCTGTGACGCCATCAGATGCTTGGAAAAGAGCACCATTTTTGAATACTAGTATTTCCGATACCGGGCTCCAGCGAAAACGGATTTTCTTTTCAAAAAGTTTTGTTGATACAACCTTTAGGAGACGACTTTTTAAAATGTTTCTGGTGACAGATCTGTGAGAATAAGCACTTTTCTTCCATTAAATTTAAGATCACGTTTTCGCGCTTCCTGCAATACAGCGTCACGTAACTCCATAGAGTTAAATTGAATAAGGACATCTCTAGGTCTGTTTTTACTTATAAGTGCCTTTGACCCTAATCTTTAGGCTTTATTGATGGTAGTTGAGATCCCATCAATTTTCATTGTCAAGCCAGTCTATCATAAGTTTTGTCATTGTTTTCCCATCTTCCGTGCTCTCTTCAACCCCCCTTATCTTCAAATTCCGCTATCGCCATCTATTTTCGAAAGACATAAGCCTCTAAGTTGCCCTTGTTTCGAAATTCTGTAGGGCTTTAATCTCGTCCTGAGCAGCGTACAGCATCTCTGTGGCATTTTCTGCAACCTTAGAGGTTTCTTTCAGATCTGCTGCGAGGGAATCGAGTTTGTTATTTACCAGTTGAAGTAAGTTAGTCATTGGATTTGTAAAGTACATGCAAAGATCTTCCTTAAAAGTGGTTAGATCTCTTTTTGTGAGAGGGGCATCATCATTCTCCGTATTGGTGTCAGATCGGGGAGAATTAATGATGGGCGCCATTTTGGCTATCGGTGAAGAACCCCTTTCAACCGAAGATTTTCTATTATTTGAAGGAGAAAAACACTTTCTACCGACTTTGCTGACTTTTTTGCTAATCTAGGAGTCTTCTGTGAGCTTCTCCTCACGTTTTGCGTAGAATGAAGCTATCCATAGCGATCTATGCAGAGGTAAGGAGGAAAAGAGGTCGGAGCTCTCTTAAAATGTGCCCACCATGTTGAAGTGATGTCCCGCCCCCAGCCTAACCTTTTTAACAGAGTTGTTGTGAGGACGAAATAGAGACAAGTGCAAACCATGTGTTTTATCCTGAGCTGCATGGTGGATATGGGGGATAAAAATGGAATTTTAAAAATAAGTAACCCCATCATGTATGCACTTCAATGAATCCAGATCTCAACTATTTACTCCCTTAACCTCTTAAACAGGGTTTTACTTCTACAGCTTTCTTTATTTCCCAATAACAACTTTGAGGAAAACTACATGAATAAATTGGCAGTGTCTTCTGAGTTTTTGTGGTTGAAAATGTTTTATATATGTTGCTATGGCAAACAGTTAAGCAAAAATGTACAAATTTTCACATTCCAATCTTATGCATCTATTAAACCCTGCATACACATAAATCATCCTGTGCCAGGGGTGGCTAACGGTAGCTCTACAGATGTTTTTTGCCTACAACTCCCATCAGCCTCAGCCATTGGCCATCCTGGATGGAGCTGATGGGAGTTGTAGGCAAAAACATCTGGAGAGCTACTGTTGGCCACCCCTGTCCTGCGCAATCCAGAACACAGAATGCTGTCATTAAGCAGATGTATTGGTGAGGCGTAACTTCAGATTAAGCAAGCAAGACACATTAAAAAGGAAGTTAAAAAAACACATTTGAAGTTCACTAATCATGATCTGGAGAAATTCCAGATGCAGCATAGCAATGTTATTTTGAGTTGAAAATTTCAGAGCTTTACAGCATTAAAATGCAAACACACTTTTTTTTTTAATGCAGAGTCAGCCCATTCGTTTATCAAGGATGGTATTGTCTACTTTGACTGGTGGAGATTTTTTCCCTGTAGCACCTAGCATACTACCTGATACTTCTATCCAGAGATTCCTGGGATTTAATTTGCAAAGGATGCATGCAAAGGAGATGCTCTACCACTGAGCCAAAGCCTCTCTTAAATTTTGTTATGTTTCATCCACGTTTATTAATAACAATTTTTGCTTGCACATGCAGCCTTCTTCAGCTTAAATAACTCCAGATGGGGTATACATATAGATTGCTCAGATACCCTAAGCTTGCATTTTTTGTCAGCAAAATAATTAATTTTTACACATTAAATAAGTTTCTATAACAATTTAGTTCTTTGTATGATTTCAATGTATCCTCCTCAAAATTCAACAACCAAAATGAAGGCGTTATTAATTAATCATAAAGAGACACCAATAAGACTAAACTAGATGTTACAACATATGAGTGACATGCAGTCCCACAGGCAGGCAAATTGGGTTGTCCCATAGACATTTCAGCTCAGAAAAATGATATGGGAGGGAAGTCTGAAGCCCCAGCACCACACTCCTGAGCAAAACTGGCCCCAGTGTGTTTGGGAATCTGAGATCCACAATGTCATGCCTGAGTGTAAACAGAACACGGTCAGGTTGGAGGAACCCCAATCTAATTCATGCCAGGTGTAATATCTAGCTTGGGCCTCAATTGCTCACTTTTTTATTTTTATTTTTGATTCAATCACTATTATATAGTGAGTTCAGTCAGCATGTAAGCAGGAATGTTTATTGAGCAAGAGCAAAACTGAACACAATCAGGCAATACCACTCCTTATATACATTTGGCCTGAGTTAAACATGCCCCCTTATGGGGCCAGCAATCCACCCTATTGGTCTCTCAAGGATCCTTCATTTCCATTTCTTGAGAGAAATGCGACATGTCCTGATTGGCTGGTTCTAAAGAACAGTCAATTGAAATGTAGGCCTCAAGGTCCTGGAGGACAATGAAGTTTGCTTCAAGGTCAACTAACAGGCATAACAAACCAGCAGTCAAAATAACCAATACACAACAATCACCCAACAGATACACATAATTTTATATTAATAAAACATAACAAAGAGGGAAACAAAAAGTCAAATACAGTCAAATCAAGAGAAAAAATAAGACAAAAATAAATTAATATATTTACATTGGTATCATTTGTTTTACATTTTTATCAAGAGGTTTTTGAACTATATTCACCAGCTTTATCAATTATATCTGCATTGCTTATTAAATTGCATCTTTTTGTAACTTCCTAGAGGATGAAAATTGTTGAGTGTGGACTGACAAAAGATATAAATGGATTCCAAACACATGGACCTTATTAAGAAAGGAACTGAAAATAAAATGGCTAATATTCTAATATCCTTGTACAGAGAAATTATACAGTCCGATCTGGAGTACTACATATAGTTCTGATCTCCATGTTTCGAAGAGGACATTGAAGAGTTGGGAAACATGCAGAAGAGGATAGAGTTATTAAGGGGTTGGAGCAATTTTGATGTGAGGAAGAGTAAAAGAGGCTCAGGCTTTTCAGAAAAAAAATGTGACTATGGAGATACATGATAGAGATTATAAAACTATGTATGAGTGATGGAAGTGGATGGATTGGAGAAACTTTCCCCCTCTCTCATAATACTAGAACTTGAGCGCATCCAATTAAGCTGATGGACACAGGTCTGGAAAGACAAAAGGTAATATGAATTAATTAATAATTACATTATGGAATTCAGGGCTAGTAGATGTAGCGATGTTTATTAGCACAGATTACTTTGAGAGGGGATTAGATTAATACAAGACAGGTCCATCAGTGGTTACTAGTCATGGAGACTAAATGGAATTTCCATATACAGAGACAGCAAACCTCCAAACACGACGGGGGTGGGGGACAGTGTCAGTGGAAGGCCTTGCCTATGTGCCCTGTTGTTGGTCATCAAGGGAGATTTGGCTGTTGTGTGAAATGCCAGACTAGAAGAACCACTGGTCTGGCCCAGAAAGGCATTTATTATGTTTGTTTCTTAGCAGAGAATGCTGTTGTGACAGACAGCTAACTGCAGATGTATTATACTGTTCTAGGAATCTTGATTGACAGGGAGTTCAAAAAGAATTCTATTGTTGACCTGAGGGAATGGCAGTTGAGAGTGTCAGTTAAGAAGTAAGTTGAGGGGATAGAAGGAGGAGGAGAGTTCAAGATTGAAGAGGATCCCGAAAGAGGGAAGTGGAACCAGGAATCCTTCCATGGGGGAAATAGCTTATTCCTATAATGTGTTAAAGAAGGAAAATTGGAACCTGTGTGTATATTCCTGCCTCCATTAATAATTTTGTGATAAATAAACTTATGCCTCTTTAAGGAGTGACAGCTAACTGATCACTGTTAAACACTTAAAAACACCTGTTGGTGTTTTCCTTATTCTTGTTGTCTTTTAATCTGACCAGTTTAAACCTAAACCCTATCTGACAGTCTGACTTGACCATTTCCCTGTAAAAGTGATATAAAACACACATATGTGTTATAAATTAATATCAGCCTCTCATGTGCCATAATCAGATATGTACCAATTTTTTTGATTCCTCAGTATCCTAGGCTGTGTTAGAATATATCTGTACACCTTTTAAACGTCTGAGGGAGCTCAGAGAGAAACAAAGAAAAAGGAGCTGCATGGCTAAGAAAAAAGGTAAGTGAAAAAAGGAGTTATCACGTCAGTCTAAAGGGACCAATCTCTGGCTGTGGTCAGACAGCAGGCTTAGTGTGGTCTGACTGTGTCTATAATTTAATTGGGTTTTATTTGTTGTTGGGAGTTTTGATCAGACATCCTACCCACCATGTGTTCAACCCCTGGTTGACCATTCAGATTATTGTTGCACATCAACCACTGATTGGGCAGCTGATTTTTTAAAATATTTTTTTTCTTTTTACATGCATTATGGGCACAACCAAAGCACTGCTCCTGCTCAGCTGCTCTGCACTCCCTCTGCCAACGGAACTGAAGTAATTATATTTTAAACAGTCATAGTCTCCCCTCCACACACACCAAGAACCACTCCACTTCCCATGTGATCCAGCCTCTATTTCAGCTCATATCAGGATTTGGATGAAAATTGATCCAAAAGAGATTCTTTGGGTGGTTCTCCTGCTTGGCATCAGAATATGTACCATGCTCCTGCACTGACACCAGGAAAGACTAGCCCTTATCCAAGGAGGAAGCAAAATTCCAGCTCAAAATAGCCACCAAAATGGGAGCACAAATAGGGTTGCCAGGGATCTCCTGTTTTTAAAATTGATCTCCAGCTGGCAGAGATCAGCTCCTCTGGAGAAAATGGCTACTTTGAAGGGCGGACTCTATGGCACTGTACCATGCTGAGGCCCCTCTCCAAACCCCATCCTCTCCTGGATCCACCCCAAAGTCTCCAGGCAGAGCTTTTTTTGTAGCAGGAACTCCTTTGCATATTCGACCATGCACCCCTGATGTAGCCAATCCTCCAAGAGCTTAAGTAGTCTCTGTAATGAGCCCTGTAAACATGTGTGGACTATTGCTGTTTTTTGTATTTTAGTGACTACATAAGAGAGTCGTGGCCTAATATGGAAAGGAGTTCCTGCTATAAGAAAAGCCCTGCCTCCAGGTATTTTTCAACATAGACCTAGCTACCCTACCAACTACCCACCATTCAACACCAAAAAATTAATTAGTCATGGTCTTTTTAATGTTATTAACTTCCCGAACACCCCCCCCCCCATGCTCCTGATCCACGATCACAATCTGAGTGCTTAAATTTTCAAGTGTTTATAATTGAATCTGGGGTGGTGATCCACTCTTACACACATTGCTAACCGCTTTTATTTTTTAAAAATGGCTGTTACCCTAGTGGAAGAGTGGAAGACCATTGTGTCCTTAATGTTATAGAGGCTGCAAAGCTCCGGATAAAGAGCATTAAACAACATTTTGCACTAGGAGAGCCAGTTTGGTGTAGTGGTTAAGTGTGCGGTCTCTTATCTGGGAGAACCGGGTTTGATTCCCCACTCCTCCACTTGCACCTGCTGGCATGGCCTTGGGTCAGCCATAGCTCTGGCAGGGGTTGTCCTTGAAAGGGCAGCTGCTGTGAGAGCCCTCTCCAGCCCCACCCACCTCACAGGGTGTTTGTTGTGGGGGAGGAAGGTAAAGGAGATTGTGAGCTGCTCTGAGACTCTTCGGAGTGGAGGGCGGGATATAAATCCAATATCATCTTCTTCTTCTACTTGATACATAGTCATGAGAACTTTAAAGACTTGAGTTGTTTACATGTGCTTCTCTTGATAAAGATATTTATCAAAAAGTGAAGCATAATTATTTAAATTCCATTGAGAACTTACCTTTATGCACCTTTAGAGAATTAATATTCATACAATTTTATAATTTCTAATAATTTTATTTAATTTAAGAATAATAAAACTCAAAGATAATGAAACAGAGGGAAAAAGGAAAATAGAAAGTAGTAAAATATAAAATATAAATACATGAGTATCCCCCTTCTTCAATTATGATTTCAGTGCAGCTCATATAAAATGCTAATAGTACACTCAATTATTGTCACAATATTAAAAGTCTAGTTGGCAAATCCACTATCATGTTCAAAGATAATGACTTGGGGGCAACTATGGGAGGGCTTCTGGAGTTCTGGCCCCACTGGTGGGTCTCTTGATGGCATCTGGGTTTTGGCCACCGTGTAATACAGAGTATTGTACTAGATGGGCCATTGGCCTGATACAACATGGCTTTTCTTATGTCCTTATAACTGAAGGTAGATAAATTCATCACTGACCATGGAAATAATGATTTGTGAGAAGACTAAAAGCTTTCTGGAAAGTGTAAAATTAACATTACATTTTATTTGTCATGGGCAGGGCTTTTTTTTTGTAGGAAAAGCCCAGCAGGAACTCATTTGCAAATGTAATGTCATAGGAAAATATATTTTCACTTTCTGCATTATCTGTAATGGAAAGAACAAATATAATTGAACCAATATAATTGAAACCAAAGAACAAATATAATTGAACCAATATAATTGAAACCAGAACATCAGAATAACCAGAACATAAATGTGCATCTTGTACTTTTAATGACTGTAAAATGTATGGAAATGATTTTATTGCATATTCTGTTTTTAAATTTTATGTTGTTTCTAACTGTTGTTAGCTGCCCTGAGCCTGTCAGGGAAGGGATATAAATTTGATAAAATAAATAAATAAACAAATAAATAAAATAAATAAATAAACAAATTGATTGGATCCAATTTTGTCTGCTGATGAAAAAAGATCATGAACAGTGCTGTGCTGGGGTTCATGGGACTTCCATGGACAAAAGTCATTCGGGGCAGGGGCTTTGATAAGAAGAGTGACTGGGTGAGAATGAGCAAAAAGTTGTAATCCTATGCAGAATTACTCCAGAATAATGATTCATTAGCAAGTAATTACTAAAATGGAATACATAGGCTGTCTGAAAAGGGCCTAAATAAATTGATTTATGTTCTATGTTCTAATTGTGATGTAGCACCAATGTTATTGTTTTAATGTTTTATTGTCTTAATGTTTGATCTCTGTGTTTTTAAGATGCCAGTTTGGCTTTTTAGCTACCCTGAACCAGCTCATGTGGAGTGTGGGATATAAATGGAATAAAACAAACAAATAAATAATTGAATTGGATTACAGTAACTCTGCATAGGGTTGCACTGTAAAGGAGGCATCTTCTTAACATAAGAACATAAGAGAAGCCATGTTGGATCAGGCCAATGGCCCATCCAATCTGTGTCCAAAAAATCACAGTGGCCAAAAAAAACCCCAGACACCATCAGGAGGTCCATCAGTGGGGCCAGGACACTAGAAGCCCTTCCAGTGTGCCCACCCCTCGCAGCACCAAGAATACAGTGCATCAGTGCCCCAGACAGAGAGTTCCAACAATACGCTGTGGTTAATAGACCTCTGATAGACCTCTGCTCCATATGTTTATCCAATCCCCTCTTCAAACATGTTAGGCCACACCCTGTGACACCAAGCCACCTGGAACTGTGTTTCTGTGTGTTCCTGCTCAAAAAAAGCTGATTGTGTTTATTTATAAGTACAACAGCATAATGGTTTCTGTATAGATAATAAGTGCAATGATCAGATAGGTATATAAGCAAATAGACCTAGCCACACAGGCTTGTTTTCTTAGGGGCCATGTAGACCAGTAATGCCCACAAAGCTTAACTTCTCAACTTGCTACACAAGCTAATAATTTCCACACAGAACACAGATGTCCTTCACATTCTCGCACATGCTCACACACAGAGCTAATCACTCTCACACAAAGCCTCCCTCTGAACCATTCAGTCAACTCTACCCCCTGGGTTACAGCTGCCATCTAATCATAACACACATCACTCACCCATCCAGCCCCCGCCCCTTCTTACTCTACATACACACCTACATCTTAGATCACAGCAACATGCATTTAAAACTCTAGATTAAAACATAGAAATTAATCTCACACATAGTATTAACATGGGTAAACACCATATGGTTATATTATTTTATCCAACATCCAAAATTATTGGTTACTTTGATGTTATATGCGCTTAGATGTTTATAATACAGTGGTACCCAGTGGCTCGTGGAGACCCACATTTGCAAGTGCCATCAACCAAAAAAGTCACATTTACTTGAATACCCGGTTTGAGGCCTGCACTTGCCACATTGGTAGCGGCTGTTTCTAGGTGGAAACCATCTTTCAACTTAAGTCTCACTGGGCAAAGGCTGTGCCAAATTGAGGAATGTTACTCAGAAAAAGCCACAGGTGCCATGTGAAAGATCCATATGTGGCTTCCAAACTACTGAGTATCACTACTTCAGTAGCTGCAAGGAACTCAGCACTTGGGTACAACTTTGAGGCGGCACATACTTTTGAATGTTTGCTCATTTTTCTTCGGTGACTCACTCTCATGTTTGTACTTGAAGACAACCATGAAATTGGCGTGCAGCCAAACCATGCAGTTCTGATAGTGTTTTTGGAAGAGTGAGCAGAGATTTCCTCTGAGTCTCCCCTCTTACCAAAGATCCCTACTTTGCTCCTGAGGGTCAACTGACTGTCTAGGAACAAAATGGGTGGGGCTTAATGAGCTGCAGTGGAAAGGGATAATAGGACAGTCATATTCTGTAAAGCCACGGATTATTGGGTACGTGCCATGATATTCTGATGTATTATAACATAATATCAAGTAACATTGATCTATATGACAACATGATAATGAGGCTTTGTTATGGGCATGCCCAGTAGCTGAGATATGACAAGTGGGGAAATGTGAGTCTTTAGAGATGTTGCTCCTAAGTTACAGGATTCTCTTTTGCCAGGACTGGAGAATATTACTTCCTTGAAATACTTCTGATACAACTTGAAAACATTGGTTCCCCCCTCCTTTTAAAATAATTGTTGTTATTTCGAACCGTTAATGTCAGTTTTAGTGCTATTTTATTTATTTTGCATGGATGATCTGCTGCTGCTTTGTATTGTTTTAGAATAGGAAGTTTTATGTAATTTTTTAACTGTCTTCAGTGTTCTTCTGAAATAAATATATCAATCTTTACGCCCTTCAGGAATAAAGCCAATAAATACTTCATTTAAGTTGGTGAGTATACTTTGCAGGTATTTGCCATAATTTCTGTCTTGACTTATAGTACATGTAATCAGTGAGTGGTCAATGTTTACTGTTCTTATTTTCAATTATGTAGGTAAGACTGAAGAAAAATGTGCTAAATCTAAGAACATAAGTAGTGCCTGCTAGATCATATCAGTGGCCTGTCTAATCCAGCATGGTGTTTAACATGGTGTTCAACTAGTTGCCGTGGAGGGCCCAACAAGGACGACATAGGGGCCAAGGCCTTCCTCCTAATGTTGTCTTGTTGCTTGCTGCTGCTGCATACAGGAGTTCACTCTATTGACCTTGTATCTATTGATGAACCTCTCCTCCATCAACCCGTCTAACCCATTTTTAAAGTTATCTATGCTTGTGGCCATCACTATGTCCACTGGCAGTGAATCCCAGTTTAATTACTGACTGTGTAAAGAAATATTTCCTTCTTTCTGTCCTGAACTTATTTTCCAACTACTCCTATGGCATAGCATTATAGGACAGAGAGAAATGGAAGGAAAGCTGCTCAGGACAGCTCTAGATATCCAAATTTATTTTATTTGCATTGTTTTTAGTTTGCCTTTCTCCCTGGAGCTCATGCAGGGTTATGTATATACCTGTGTATGTGTGTGTGATTCCCGATACTGCTCAAAAGTAAATCTATTATGAGTCCATTCAATCTGTCAGCTTTTTCCTGAATTGGTTTGCCTAGCTCAGATAAGAGAGAAATTTGGAAATCTCAAAAGAAGGAAAAAACTAGGATTGGTTCTTCTTTGATATCCCAAAGAATTCTCCTCACCCCAGTATGGTGTAGTGGTTAAGTGTGCGGACTCCTATCTGAGAGAACCAGGTTTGATTCCCCACTCCTCCACTTGCAGCTGCTGGAATGGCCTTGGGTCAGCCATAGCTCTCATAGGAGTTGTCCTTGAAAGGGCAGCTGCTGTAAGAGTTCTTAGCCCCACCTACCTCACAGAGTGTCTGTTGTGGGGGGTGAGGAAGGTAAAGGAGATTGTGTCTGCTCTGAAACTCTGAGATTCAGGGTATAGGGCGGGATATAAATCCAGTATCATCATCATCTTCTTTTTCTTCTTCTTCTTTATCTACTTCTCTTGGAAAGTACAAACAGGAGAAACTCTCAGGAACACCGGTTGGAACATTCATGCTTCAGTTTGTTGCAATATTCAGACAGTAAACTGTTTTACATTCCTCCCTTCCTCCAAGTACCTTAGAGTGTTCTCACTTCTGTCACCTTCATTTTTAATTTTTTTTTAAACAAACTTTATTTAATCTTTACAATTACAGCCATGGCATGTCTGTACAGTTCACATAGACAAGATCAATCTAATGTTGAAAACAAAGTACAAGGTCTAAAAGTCAGTTGTGCAGAATATACAAAATAACTCCAAATCAAAAATAAATCAGTTTTCTGTAAAATGAATTCTGAGGTACAATATCACGTTCCATTAAATATGATATTAAAGGAAACCAAACAGAAACAACACATCCTTCATACCTTCTGTCACCTTCATAACAACCCTGTGAGGTAGACTGATTGAGCAAAGAATGACTGCACCCAGATATCTAGTGAGTTCCAAGTAGGAGTTTGATCCTATATCTCTACAGATCTAGTCCCATACTCTAACCTCTAGTTCTCCCCGGGTTATAGAACTAAGATCAGATTCTTTGCAACTAATCATAAGTCTTCAGAAATGATATGTCATATTGGAGTACATATTCTTTGATATATATAAACTATACACTTTAGGACATTAAAGATACTCTGGCCTGGAAAACTTATAGGAAATCAGAGCAATTTCCTCAATATTGGTGTAATATGATTTCACTAACAAGAACAAAATTCATGTAATTTTACTTGATCCGAAGAAACAGAGACGGACACAAAACATTGTGTAAGCCTTTGAGCTTACCAGAAGTCTTAATTATGCTGGATCATGTTATAAAAAATTAAAAAGATAAAGGGGCGGGAGGCCAATTTTTCAGGCTGTGATGATGATCTGTTCTTACAACCATTCTCTGTGAACTGTATGCAGGCACAAAGCTTAACTTTATTGCTGATGTTAGAATACAGGATGGCCTTTGGGAAGGGGCTTAGTAGTTGATGATGTCTCCACTAAAATACAAAAAACAGCAATAGTCCACACATGTTCCTCTTAAAATGCCAAAAGAGACAGCTGCCTTGAAGGCTGACAGCAAAAGGAAGCACCTTGTAAATTTCAGGTGATGCACAAGGTATAGAGTCTATTAAAGCCAAATTGGGGCTTGTGTTTGGTGAAGTCTTTTCCCAGGTTTGCTTTCACTCTATTGACAACACCTGCTTTCTTGGTTGAAATGTGGAAATAGAAAAAAAAGTTGTAAGCAACCCACCCCAAACCCACTTGTGGGGAGGGCGGATTATAAATAGAATATCTAAATAAAGGAAAATAAGCAGTCCATACAAAGCTGTAAGCAGACCACAAAAAATAAAAAAAGGATAACAACATCCATGTAATGTCTTTAACAGGACCAACTTAAGTGGGAGGGGTTGCAAATACAGAGTAGAAGACAGAAACAGGATACAGGATGACCTTGACAGGCTGGAAAACTGGGCTAAAACCAATAAAATGAATTTTAACGGGAATAAATGTAAAGTTCTGCAATTCGGTAGGAAAAATCCCATGCATAGTTATAGGATGGGAGAGACTTGTCTTAGCAGTAGTATGTGCGAAAAGCATCTAGGGGTCTTAGTGGATTATACGCTGAACATGAGTAAACAGTGTGATGTGGTGGTTAAAATGGCAGATGCCATTTTGGGCTGTATCAACAGAAGTATAGTGTCTAGATCACGTGACGTGATTGTATCGCTTTACTTTGCTCTGGTAAGACCTCACCTGGAGTACTGTGTTCAGTTTTGGGCACCACATTTTAAGAAGGATATAGATAAGCTGGAACGGGTCCAGAGGAGGGTGACAAAGATGTTGAGGGGTCTGGAGACCAAGTCCTATGAGGAGAGGTTGATGGGAGTTGGGGATGTTTAGCTTGGAGAGGAGGCGGCTGAGAAGTGATATGATCACCTTCTTCAAGTACTTGAAGGGCTGTCATATAGAGGATAGTGTGGAATTGTTTTCTGTGGCTCCAGAAGGTAGGACCAAAACCAGTGGGTTGAAATTAAATCAAAAGAGTTTCCGGCTCAACTTAGGAAGAACTTCCCGACCATCAGAGCGATTCCTCAGTGGAACAGGCTTCCTTGGGAGGTGGTGGGCTCTCCTTCCTTGGAGGTTTTTAAACAGAGGCTAGATGGGCATCTGAAAGCGATGAAGATCCTGTGAATTTGGGGTAGGTATTCGTGGGTTTTCTGCATCGTGCAGGGGGTTGGACTAGATGACCCTGGAGGTCCCTTCCAACTCTATGATTCTAATTGACATAAAATATTGTGAAAGCTTTTGAGTTCACAAGAACTCTTCCTCAGGCTGCATGTTACAGAATTGGAAAAGATATGGACACTAGGAAGCATGTTTTTTTAGGCTATAATGTCACAGCCTAGTCTTATAGTCATCCTCTCTGAAATGCGTGCAGGCAGAACGCTTTACTAACAGACACCAGCAGTAAAAATGTTGTGTGTGCGCAATTCCTCTCCATAGTGCAATATAGTTCAGTTCCTGAGCCACGCAATCCCTATAGAGTGCTCACTGCTGAGATTTTGGGCCAAGTTAACAGAAAGCTCCATCTTTGGCCCTAAACTGGAGTATATCGTATATTACTTTCCGTGCCCTGTGCTGTATGAGTGACTTTGGGCGGAGGGTTGATCCAGGTGGCCAGCTGTATTGGTCTGAAGCAGAAGAACAAAGTTTGAGTCCAGTGATACCTTTAACACCAACAAAAATTTATCCAAAGTATGAACTTTCATGTGCAGGCACTCTTCCTCAGATACATTTGCAATAGAAGTTAATGCAATGAAAGCTCATACCTTGAACAAACTTTTGTTGGACTAAAAAATGTCTTCTTTGGGCAGGGGGATGAGTCTTATACACGCTAATTTGTGTAGAACTTAAAACAGGCTAATTTTGTTTTTTCACAAAATCATGACTCCCCAGCATTCTCAGTATTCCAGTTTTCTGCATACTGAGGAGTCCTACCTGTACTGGGTGCGGGTTGGCTTGGCTGCCCTTCTCAGTTTGTGATGGAAAATTTGCTATTAGGAACAGAGAGGATGATGAATAGATAGGCTTTATATTCACAAATGTGTCCACTAGGGGGCAGTACGGACACTTGTGTAGACATACTTTGAGATCTGTATAAATCAGTTTCGAACCAAATAGCTTGGTTTTTATTTCACAAAGTGAGTAGAAAGATCTCTCATGCCAAAATAATATAGGCTAGCGGTGTTCCATAACAATCTGAACAAAATGCAAATCATTTTTTTTTTAATGCAGCAAAAAGAGCATTTTTCATGAATGAAGCGTGAATGGGTGAGAGAAAATATATCAGTTAATTCTGGGGGATTTTGCTGCATTATATACAGATCCTCACCCAAGGCTTTCAAGAACTATTTTAAAACCGAATCTATGTTTGTGTTACGTCTCTGAGGCCCAGGAGCTCTTTTGTGCTTAAATATAGGCTGCAGCCCGAAGAATTTCTAGAACCATCCAGACCCATGATAGCCATTACAAGTTCTTTTTTTCCAGCGCCCCTACCTAGGACAGTACGCAGGCGCACTGCGCCAAATAACCCAAACTAACTGCCCGGTAAACGATTCAAACCTCATGCGCCTGCGTACTGAGGAACCCAGCGAAAAGGGGGCAGGGCTAACAGAACAGACCGACGTTATGAGTCGTCAGTGGACAGCGGTCGTTCCGCCATTTTGATTTTTTTTTTTTACCCTCGTTGGTAGCCGAGAGAGGTGACGGGCAGCTGAGCTGAGAGACCTCCATCCGCACGGCTCCCAGCGTCCACCCCAGACGAATCACGACCCCCTAAGCTCGGAACATGTCCGCCAACAGGAACCTCAAGCAAGTGAGGATCGAAAACAGCTCCCCGGCGGCTGCCCCTCCGATGAGCATGGTGGGCGGCGGCAGCATGAAAGGGCTGCGGGGTCTGGAGCAGCAGCCGCCGGCCCCGCCGCCTGAAAGCGAAGGGGCGGCCGCCATGGGGATGGCGAAAGAGGACGAGCCGAGCTGCGGCGGCGGCGGCTTCACCGTCGACATCAAGAGCTTCCTCAAGCCCGGCGAGAAGAGCTACACGCAGCGCTGCCGCCTCTTCGTGGGGAACCTGCCCACCGACATCACCGAGGAGGATTTCAAGCGCCTTTTCGAGCGCTACGGGGAGCCCAGCGAGGTCTTCATCAATCGCGACCGCGGCTTCGGCTTCATCCGCCTGGTAAGGGAGCCGCCGCCCTGGGAAACCCCGGATTTCTGCGGGGCTCATCGTGCCTGTGTTTGTACGGGGGTGTGTGTATGCGCGCTTCCCACAGCGTTGTTGGTTAATTGTCCGTCGCCCCCTCCCCCCCTTTCCCTTGGGGTGAGGCGGGGGGGGGAGATTTCTCTGCCCCGCCCCTTCCCCCGAGGGGGATTCTGCGGCAGGCACGGCGGGAGACCCTCCCCCCAACCCCCCGCCACTCGAGGCGATTTCCTCCATACTTATTTGCGCACGCGCGAGAGGGGGCTTTTCTCCCCCCCCCCCGCCTTTTCCCTGCCCGGGTTCTTGGAGTGACCGCCCCGCGTGGACTCCCTCCCCTCACTAAAGAGCTTTCCGCTTCTCTTTAGCTTTTATTTTTGCCCTTTCACACACACAGGTAATAAATGTAGTTGGGTACAGAGGGGGGAGGGGACTCGCTTTTCTGGAAGTTAAATGCTCTGAACAGTACCGAGGAAAAAGAAGAAAACCCGCCAACAAACGGCGGGGGGGGGGGCCGAGAGCCCTCTGATAAAGTTCGGCATTTTTTTGTTCTTTTCTGCTTTATCGAGGCACCCAGGGCTCCTAACAGTCGTAAAACACAAGAGCTGCTAAAATCATAATACTTACCTGTCTGTATCTTGGGGGAGGGAAAGTAGCTTCCCTGTTGCCGTGTGCACAAATGGCCATTCGCCCCCCCCCCCTTTTGTTTTGTCTCGCTTCTTGTTCCCCTCAGATAGTTAATGCTTCGTCTCACTTCACGTGTCCTGCTGCCACTCCTAGCCACTGCCCTCGTTTTTCTTCCTCCTTGATGTATAGCATGAAAACATCTGCAGACGTTTGCCCTCATATGAAATAGATTGGAATGAGTGAAATGTGTATATAGGAAAATACGTATATTGAAGTTATTAATTTTAATTTATAAATGCGTGTTCCAACTTAGTGTAGTGTGCACCCTTATACTTGTCTATCCTATGCTTTGTAATTTACATTTAGCCACTTGATGTGTTTTACTGGCCTCTCCTATTTCTTATAATCTGTGCCTAGCTTCTTGTGAGTAATGGGGCACTGAAGTCTGGAATAAAATTGTAATTAGTCTGTTGGTCATTTATGGTCTTCCATGCAGACTGTCAGCTTGGTTGTAAATGCCCTAAATTCCTTTCTGTCTGGTCCAGAAATAAAAAATACAGCCTAAGTGTGTTGTACTAAATGAAGAAGCATGTTATATTACTATTAAAAGCATATTTTGATCAAGTGTTCCTAATATGTCATCATATACATTTAAATTATTGTTTACTCGGGTTTTTAGGGAACACCAACTCTGCAGTATCATTAGCCAGTTATTACAGGATTCTCCCCCCCTCCCTGGAGAGCTTTTATTATTGGCTTTCAAAATTTTCTGATTGGTTAAGGTGGAGGAAGACAGAAAGTAGTGGAGAATTAAGAGGTATTAGCTGTTTCAGAGCAGCCCTAAAAATCAAGTTGAAGTGTTAACATATTGATGTGCACATAAATATTTTTTGTTGCTATTCCCAGCCACTTAGTTGGCCATTAAATGAATCAATTATGTTTTTTATTAAACATTTATGTATTCTTTTCTCTTGTTTAGCTGTCTGAAAAGGCAAGGCATAAATAATACAAATGCACTTCAGTTTCTTTACCTGTATTTTTCATTTCCATCCATTATTGCATTTGCAATAAACTTTAAAATGCTGTATAAAACAACAGAAAAGGTGAAAAGCAGAAAGCAAAAGTTAGCAGATGTGTGGCAGATAAAAATAATGCAGAGCAAAGAAACTAAACTTAAGATTCACAGATGCCAGGGTGTAAGGAACTGGTGTTTCCAGTTTTCAAAGGCATCCCCATATAAAGCACATCCCAGGAATCAATTTTAGATGTGAATAGAGTATTGATGGCATACTAGCCATGAAAACAATTGTTCTGGATGGAGACAGGAAGATTCTAATCAAGGAAACATATAATATGATTGAAATCACAAAAAATGCTATTTATTATTTTTGTGTTTTCCAAATAAAATACACAAATATTGCTATGACCAAACAAAGCATACTGTTCAAAGCTGAATAGAGCCTTTAATCTGTCTCAGTGGATACACCAACAGTGCAGTCCTGTGCAGAATTATCCTTCCTAAACTAATTAATTTTAATAGGATTAGAGTGGAGAAACTTGCATTGTGTATTTGATATATTTATCATTTTAGAAAGGGACATGCACTGTTCATTTTTAGAAAGAACTGTTTACGCTGTTATAACTCACGCAAGCCGTAACTGTATTCCGGAGACTCACTCCCTTGCACTGTTACAGGTAACATCATCCTGACATCAATGTAAATCTTTTAAGAACCTTGGTGCTTGGAGACCTTGGAACACAGAAACATAGAATCACAGAATTGAAACAAGCTATGCAGGCTATCTAGTCCAACTCCTGCTCAGTGCATAAACAGTCTAGAACAGTGGTGTCAAACTCATGAGGGTAGGATCTGACATAAATGAGACCTTGTTGGGCCGGGTGATGTGTGTAATGTAATGTCAGGTAGCAGAGATATAAACTTTACAAAGGACACAGACAAACACAAAGATTTTTTTTTAAAAACCCTTAAAACGTGATTAATACATTAGCTTTGTATCTCCCCTGTGTGATCCAGGGCAAAGGAAGCTCTGGCTCTTTCCTTCCTTCCCCAGAGGACGGGGGCGGGGAGCCTTAGCCAATAGAAGGAAGAGAGGCTTGGCTCATTAGCTCTGCTGTGTGATTGAGAGAGCCTAGCAAAGCAAGCTGTCCCTCCTTCCTAAAGGAGGAGCCTCAGCCAATGGAGAAAACAGAGGCTTTGCTCTGTAGCTTCTGTGCAGTTGAGCAAGCCTGGCAAAGTAAGGTGTGATACTGAAGGAAGCAAGAGAGAGGGAGAAGGAAGCAGATGACAGCTAGTTGCTGCAGGCCTATTTTGGCCCCTAGGCTGCATGTTTGACACTCCTGTTCCAGAGAGCATTCCTGACAAGTGTTTATCCTGCTACTTAAAGACTGCCAGTGAGGGAGAGCATACCGCCTTCCTAGGTAGCTGATTCCACTGTTGATCAACTCTTACTGTAAAAAAGTTTTTCCTGGAAGGGACTTCAACTAGGGTCATCTAGTCCAACTCCCTGGACAATGAAGGAAATCCATTTACATGTTCTCCCCCCCCCCCCCCCAATGATCCCAGCTATGCATGGAGGAAGGCAGAAAACCTCCAGGATCCCTGATTCAATCTGGCCTAGAGAAAAATTCCTTCCTGACCTTAAAGTGGCAAACAATATTACCCTGGGCATGTAAGAAAGAGCCATGAAAACAGAGCTGGCTCATCCATTGCTGCCTTACTTATCATGATCTCCCTAAACTATCAGATGGCCATCTAGTCTCTGCTTAAAAACCTCCAAAGAAGGAGAGTCCATCACCTCTCAAGAAAGCCTGGGCCTCTAAAGAACCGCCCTAACTCAGGAAGTTCTTCTTAATGTTTAGCTGAAAATTGTTGATTTAATTTCAATCCATGGGTTCTGATCCAATCTTCTGGGGCAACAAAACAATTCTGCAACCATCCTCTTTACAGCCCTTCAAATACTTGAAGATGACTATCATATCACTTCTCAGTCATTTCTTCTCCAGGCTAAACATACCCAACTTCTTCAACCTTTCTTCTTAGGACTTGGTCTCCAGACCCCTCACCATCTTCATTGCCCTCCTCTGGACACGTTCTAACTTGTCAACATTCTTCTTAAACTGCAGTGCCCAAAACTGAACACAGTACTTCAAGTGAGGCCTAACCAGAACAGAGTAAAGTGATACCATCGTTCAGATGATCTGGGCACTAATGTTGATACAGCCCAAAAATGCATTTGCCTTTTTAACTACTGCATCACACTCCTGACTTATCAATGTATGGCCCACTAAGACGGCTTGATCCTGTTTTTGTGTAATATTGGCAAGACAAATCTTCCCCATCCTATAGTTATGCATTAGATGTTTCCTACTAGAATGCTGAACTTTATATTTATCTTTGTTGAAATTCATTTTGTTAAGTTTAGCCCAGTTTTCCAGCCTGTCGAGTTTATTCTGAATCTTGACTCTGTCTTCTGCTGTATTTGCTGCCTCTCCCAATTTAGTTTCATCTGCACATTTAATGAGTATCCCCTCCATTCCCTCATGTAAGTCATTTATAATGATATTGAACAACACAGAGCCCAGAACAGATCCCTGAGGTGCTCCAGTTGTCACTCCTTTCCAAGGGGGTGAGGAACCATTAACAAGCATGCTTTGGTGTGATCTGTCAACCAGTTAACAATCCACCTAACAGTCATAGGAGCCAAATGACATTTTACCAACTTGTCAACAAGAATATAATGTGGAACCTTGGCAAAAGGTTACTGATAAATGAGGTGGCAAATTAAGTTCATTGTGGCCAAGTGCAAAGTAAGGCACATTGGGGCCAAAAATCCTAACTAAAAATAAAAGTTGATGGGGTGTGAACTGGCAGAGACTGACCAAAAGAGAGATCTTGGGGTCATGGTAGATAAACCACTGAAAATTTTGAAACAGTGTGCGACTGCAATAAAAAAGGCCAGTGCTATGCTGGGAATTATTAGGAAGGGAACTGAAAACAATTCAGCCAATATCATACTGTCCATGTATAAATCGATGGATGGCCTCATTTGAAGTACTGTGTACAATTCTGGTCATCACACCTCAAAAAAGTTATAGCATTGGCAAAAGTGCAGAAAAGGGAACTAGAATGATTAAAGGGTTGGAACACATTTCCCTATGAAGAAAGGTTAAAACGCTTGGGGCTCTTTTATCTTGGAGAAATGTCAACTGAGGTGCGACGTGGTAGAGGATTACAGAATTATCCATGGGATAGAGAAGGTAGAGAAAGAAGTACTGTTCTCTCCTCCTCGCAATATAAAAACTTGTGGACAATGAAATTGCTGAGCAGTCAGGTTAGAATGGATAAAAGGAAGTACTTCACCCAAAGGTTGATTAACACATGATATTCACTGCCATAAGAGGTGGTGGCAGCTATAAGGATAGACAGCTTCAAGAGGAGCTTGGATAAACATATGAAGCAGGTCCATCAGTGGCTATTAGCCACAGCGTATTGTTGGAACTCTCTGTCTGGGGCAGTGATGCTCTGTATTCTTGGTGCTTGAAGAGGGCAATAGTGGGAGGGATTCTAGTGTCCTGGCCCCACTGGTGAACTTCCTGATGGCACCTGTTGTTTTTTTTGCCACTGTGTGACACAGAGTGTTGGACTGGATTGGCCATTGACCTGATCCAACATGGCTTCTCTTATGTTCTTATAAAAGGTTGCAGCCTTATCAAAAAGATACTGGCATCTTTATGTACCACTGCTGAATGTGTCCAGAATTCAGTCTTCAGACATGTATGTAGGCCATACATCCACATTACATGTTATATTCCTGGTTTTAGAATCAGAATGCAGTCAAATACACCCTGCTGCATTCTTGTCTTCCGTAAAGTATCTGAGGGCTCTTGAACTTAGGTGTCTGACCACACTTGCCGCATATGAGCCACTTGTTGGGAAGGGCGGGATAGAAGTCATAAAATAAATAAATATGTTGCCATTATCCCAGCCAGGAAATTCATATTTAATTAGTGCCAAGTGGTAAATGTCATTTGGCCATACAAATCACTAGGGACCTTTAGGAAACAAACCTAAAGAACTGCTGAGAAGAGGAAATTTCTTTAAACAAATGCTACTGCAGGATCATTTTGAGAAGATGGGGTTAATTGAGCTTCATAGAAGACAAAGTGATTGCTGCGCACCAACTACGTATTTCTCTTCCTGTTGGTTGTAGACCTTTGCAACAATCCTGTCTCATTATCAAACCCATATGTTTAAACATTCTTTATAATGAGACCACTTGAAACAGCTAAAAACCAAACAGATAAAACTTCAGCAGAAAAACTCTCAAAATAGTTACATGATACAATACAAGGAAACAGTGACAATCCATAAACAAGTTTGGATGATGGTTAGGCAAATGTGTTTCCTGACATGGCTCCTCTCCCCAGAAAGTTAATTTATTCATCCTTAATCATAGGAATCCTCAATTCTTCCTTAATCATAACTACAAGCTATGGTTTGTTTCTTCCTACCAACCCAGGAGCACCACCAGATTCAGAATCCTGGTTTACAGAAAAGAACAAACCACAGTTGGTAGTTTGGATGAAACAACAAACTGGTTTGCTGTATAACTGTTTAATTTCTGAGTCACATTTGAGGAGAAGAAGGTGAGGTGGGAACATAGGAGCCCAAACTTCTCCTGGGCTCATTCACTAAATATACTACGTGCCAAACCATGGTTTCTTATTTTATCCAAGCCATGCTGCTGCTTAAGCCAAGAAAGAGCAGCATTAGTACATGAGACAGTCTGTGGTGTGATTCTCTGTGTGTGTGTTCCATCCTTTCTAGAAATTGCCGTTGCTTGAGCAGGAGAATTGAAGAACTGTGATCTGTTCTCCTTGGAAAAATTTCACTATGCATGTTATGGATAATACAAGCAATTAGGGTTTGTAGAATCTTTCGGGCTCAAGTGCCGTGTTCTACTGGAGAAAGTTTTTCTTCCAGACGTTTCGTTCTCAGCTGCAGAGAACATCCTCAGTGGCGTTGCAGCCGGAGCAGGCGCTCTGACCTTCTTGGCTGCTGTGCATTGAGTGAGGTCAGGGCTGCTGGAGAGCTGCTATTTCTAGGCTGGAGGGGGTGTGGTGAAAGGGCAATTGGTTTGTGGATGTGCCCATTGTTTGGTGGGGGCTTCCTGGAAGGGTAGTGATAAGGAAACTGGCTGTTGAATGTGACCATTGTTCTGTGTTAATTGCTGGGAGGGTTGGAAGGGGTGTGAAGATAAGGAAGATGGTTGTTGACTGTGCAGATTGTTCTGTGGAATGTGCTGGTTGTTCTGAGACTTTCTGCAATTTATAGTCTGTAAGGTGTTTTGCAGAGCTGGGTACCAAGATTGGTGGATGAAAATGCCTTCTTCCTTTTTGTTAAAGAAGGCATTTTCATCCACCAATCTTGGTACCCAGCTCTTTAAAACACCCTACAGACCATAAATATATCCTGTTCAGTTTAAATCTGATGTGCATGTGTAGGGTCTTCTCAAATTGCAATCAACTTATAATGGACTTTATCAAGGGGTTTTAAAGGGAAGTGAGAACCAAAGGTAATTTCCCATTACCTTCCTTTGATACCCCCGCCTCAGTACAGATCTTACAAAATTAGCTTATACCGTGCCACATTCTCCCTCATTTTAAAGGTTTATGGCATTTCCTGTTGTAGTGGGAATATGGTTAGAGACAGCAAAACCAAAATTAAATAGTATAGACTTAACTTCTGCAGCATCTAAGCACTGACTCCAGCTTCAGTAAACCTTCAGGTTATATTCAGAAGGATGGAATTGGTATTAGTGGTCTAGGTGTGGAATTCATTAATGTTAAGTGAATCAAATAAAAGTGGTCTCATATATATATGGAACTTTAAGCAAATTGTTGTCATAGTTACATATAATACAAATTATGTATTTTCTCCCTCTGAGGTGGAGGCCATCTTGTGGGTGATTCCCATCCTACTTGAAGGGAGGCAGGACTTGAAAAAACTTCCTTCCTGTTCCCACTGGGAGTCGCCCTCAAGCCAGTTCATTTCCTGCCTCAGTAGGGAGTACATCATCAACAGGCACTCATTAATTCATTAATGTTAAGTGAATCAAATAAAAGCGGTCTCATATATTTGGAACTTTAAGCAAATTGTTGACATAGTTACATATAATACAAATTATGTATTTTTTCTGCGAAGGAGTCACGGACTCTGGCTGAAATTGCAAAGGCGGAGCTTGATGGAACTATTCTGAAGAGTAGACCACTGCGAATTCGATTTGCTACTCATGGGGCTGCTTTAACAGTGAAGAATCTTTCACCTGTTGTTTCCAATGAGCTTCTGGAACAAGCTTTCTCTCAGTTTGGCCCCGTGGAAAGAGCTGTTGCTGTTGTGGATGATCGTGGCAGGGCAACTGGAAAAGGCTTTGTAGAATTTGCTGCAAAACCTCCTGCTCGGAAAGCACTAGAAAGGTGCAGTGATGGAGCATTCCTACTGACAACGTAAGTGTACTTTGTTGATTTTAAGTGTTGGTTTATATAAATAGAAAACAGCTTACAAGTTAAAGCCACGTTCTGTTGTACAACAGTGGTGAGCTAAAAATGTTACTGAAAAGTACTACCCTATCTTGTAGAAATACCATCTTTGATAGAACTACTTCACTGCACAAAAGTTTTACTTGGAAATCTGAATAGATATCTGTACTTGGTATTGAGGGTAGTATTAGGTAGAGGACTATGACTTGCCCAGCATTATATAGTTGACCTGATAGTGGTCTAAAGTCTTAATGCTTCATCCACTATTCCAATGAATTCTTTCTAATTAAAAGGGAATTTTTAGGCTCCTATTCAGCAAAACTCCTGAGGAATTTGGAATGAAGTTTAAAATACATTAATGAGATTAGGAAATTCCACAGTCCAGCTTGTATAAGTTATGGTTGCAGAGTCTTTGTCCTGTACACCAGTGGCTCCCAGCTTTTTTGGCACCAGAAGCCGGTTTAGTGGAAGACAACTTTTCCATGGACCGGTGTGTGGGGTGGTGGTGCTGGGGTTTTTGCTCCCCCCCCCCCCGATAGGGGTCTTTAAATGAGGGGCAGGCAAAGGTCACTGCCACGCTGCCCCTTCTGTCCAGATGAAAGAAGTGGTGCTTTGGAGCAAGGCTGCACTGCCTCTTTTGTCCGCTGGGACCTGCATGGATGGAAGGGGCAGTGGGGCTGTTCTGTCTTGCTCTGAGACTGCCTCCCCTGCAAGTGGAGCCTTGGAGTGAGACCACACTGTCTCTTTCATCTGCCCAGGTCCCAGGTGGGCTGTGCCTCTGCCTCGCTCCATGGCCCAGTTGTTAACAGGCCACAGACCAGTACTGGTCTGCGGCCTGGGGGTTGGCGACCCCTCCTGTACACAATCAATCAAACCAGTTTGGTGTAAAATACAAAATATACCTGGTTACTGACAGAAGAATGCTGATGCATATCTGAACATAGATGCCCCAAAATTGTGTCTGTGCTTGGTAACCAACTTGTATTTGTATTAGCTGGCTGGAAGTCAAATACCACTGCAGTACTACCTGAAATAGTTCTTAGACTAATCTGACTTTTTATTTGTATTAGCTGTCTGGAAGTCAAATACTACTGCAGTACTGCCTGAAATAGTTCTTAGACTAATCTGACTTTTTATTACCTGTGTAAGGAAGCAATTCTGAATTCTAAGAGGGAAGCAGTTTTAAGATTAATGCTGCTATCTATCTTCAGTGCTTGTTACCTTCAGTCTTACTCAAATTAATGAAGGCTTTTTGTTACTTTTCAGTTGTGATTAATTTTGAAACTTGAATGGATTTGCCATTTTGAATCCTTAATATGTTTTTGTCAGCAAATACAGCTGCCTTTTTCGTTTTCATTTTGTCTCATCCAATTCCTTTCCATGCTGCAGTAAAAAACCCTTCTCTATTCATTTCCACTACTGTTGTGATTGTTTTTGAGCAGTAGGTTATCACTGTTTCTGTTGGTACTGTGCTGATACAATAGGCCCTGAAATTGTATGTGCTGAAAGCATCATTTCTTAAACAATAAATAAAACACACTTGGAATATAGATAAGCATTGAAATTTTAGCAGCTTGCATGCAGCTAAATAGTTGAAATTCGTAAGTATGTATGCAAGAATTGTCACCAAAGCTATTGATTCAGGTTATGTTCCATCTAAAATATACGTTTCTACTTTATGGTAAGTACTAAATTTTCATGGTGTGGTATGCAGTGTTGTGAAATGGATTCAGATTTTTACATGTGCTGTCTGCATTCATTTAGGAGAGAGGCCATGCATCTGCTTGGTATGCAGAACATCCCATGTTCAATCCCCAGCAACTTTGTTTTGGGTGATGATGATGGAAGGATCAGGTAGTAGGAGAAATGTGAGACCTCTAGCTGAGGCCCTGGAAAGCTGCTGCAAGTCTGAATACACAGTATTGATCTTGATGGACCAAGTAGAAGACTACTTCATAGGTTCTCACTTTATCTGTTGAAGGATTTTATCATCCTGCTTTTCCCCTGCAAAGCAGAACTCAAAGTATATCTAAAGCCATATTAAAACAATAAGATATAAAGAGCTCGTCTACTACCACATCATACCTTCCTGCTAGATATTTCAAATAAGGAAAATTCTGCTACTGTCAGAGGACTTCTATATAGTTTGGCTATACACAACTCTTATCTCTGCAAGATAGACTTGGGGAAAGGCATACAGCAGGTGTCCCCAACCTTTCTGAGCCTGTGGTCATGTTTGGAATTCTGACACAGAATGGTGGGCACAACCACAAGATATCTGCCACAGGAGGCAAGACCGCACACACAAGAGGAAGTCCAGCTGTAGGAGAGACGAGAAGCTGTGGTGCTATGGGGTGAGAGGAGAAGGCTCTGAGGCAACTGCATTCTGGACTGAAGAATATCCAAACTACTTTACTCTGGCCTCTCCTATAGATTCTTCACCCAATGTCAACTAAAAGGGATCACAAGCTTTAATGATTGGTATTGTGTAATAAAGAGTGGTATTCCTAAAGATCTGTTAATTGAGGGAACACTGGCCAGGACTGGCTGCACTTATGTGTGAGGTAAATAGAGACCACTGCTTCTTAGATTTTTTGACTTGACAGTACTTGGATGGAGATGAACAAGGTTTATCAAAAAATAAAATATTTAATAAAATATATTTGATGTGTGGATAACTTAGATATATAAAGTAAAGTTGATTCAAATAACTCCTGAGAGGAGATTTGATTCCTCTTTCTCTGGACAAGGTACCTCAGCAGTTTCAAGACCACTCTTTTCTCTCACAGAGCACTTTACCACAGAACTTATACATACAGTTAGGAATGATGGACCCATAACAGGATGCTTATTTATCTCAGAAAAGTAAGCTTTTTTCGCTCAGCCAACCCCCAGACTTTTAACTAAAAAGCCAAATAAAAGCCTGACTGACCTGTTGTTAAAAATATTTCTTCACTCTTCTTAAGTTGAGGCTGGCTGACAGCCCCCCCACCCAATCCATTGGAGTTTGATGGGCTTTAACTGGCTGACAGTTACTTGAATTTGCATGAGATCTAAATCACAAAGATTAGTTCAGAGCTATGGAGGAGAGTTGGGACTTTTAAGGATGATTGCCACAGAAGCCCTACTGGCAAGAGCCCCACCTGGCCCCATTTCAGAAAAGAGTTGGTGAGTACTAGAAAGGTTTTGGCAGGCACCACATTGGGGAACCAGTCCTAGAGAATCAGGAAGCAGCTCCTTCTCCCTCTGAGTCGGAGGACATATTGGGTGTTTCCCACCACTGTGTCAGGGAGGCAGGAAATAGAATTTTTTCTTCTTTTCCCGTGACCTGGAAAACCTTCAGTTTCTTTCCTGCCTCAAGAGGGAGAGCAATTACTTGAGCATAAGTCTATAGCTTTATTCCTATTTGTTTAATATTACCTCTATTTTCCTTCGTCTTCCACCTTACTCCACCTTACTCGAATACCTTACATCTGTCTTTACTCTTTCCTACTTTTAATCTGAGCTTACCTGCTACAAATCTCTGTATTGATCGCAAACAGTATTGCTGCAGCTACTTCAAAGCAGCTGCTTTGCCGCGTAGCGAGAGAGATGCGAATGGATCACTTCAGAGATGACTTCCTGGAAGATGCACCTGATTGCGAGCCTCAGATGGAGGCTGTGGGGGAAGAAACTGGCACCAACATGCCTGCTCGGCTTGTATTGGTTCCCGGCAATATGTCCCACTCAAGTGACTCAGGTCACCGTGGGCAGAAGCGTGCAGCCCCTTTGCTGGCTGCGACAGAGCCTCCTCTACAGCGGGTTGCTAGAGACGGCGGCCATTTTAGGAGCGATCTTTTAGCGTGAAATTCTGCCAATGGGCGCCATGATTCCCAAGCCATGGCTGCAGCTTCATTTCCAACCTTCAATCGGGAGGTGCGACAGGAGAGCAACCCCTGGCCGGACAAGCCTCCACAAGTGACACAGCACAGGTCCCATGGTCTGGTAACATACCAAACTTTCGAGGGCCTTTTCCTAGGGAGTTTATTCACATGCTACAGCAGTGCATTAGAGCAGAAATTTTTAATGTCTGCCGTAATGAGACCTTGAGTGCAGAATCACTGGGATCCAGATCACCATCCCCTCCTCCTCCTTTCCCCCCCACGGTGCGCTTTGCTGCAGTCTTCAAACGAGGGTATCTTGCCAAATAAGGCAGGCAGAAAGCAGGTCCCAAGGTACAGGCCCACAGGGGAGGAATCAGAGGATGCTGCTTCTGATTGAGTCTCAGGCCAAAGATCAAGGCGATTTTATATCTGATGAGGAGGTGGAAGATGTCAGTGTTTCGGAGCAGTCCGTTCTATTTTTTAAAATCTGAGGACCACCACTATACTAACTAGGGTCATGGCAGCTTTAGCACTTCAAGACTCCTCTGAGGAGGAGGATGCTGCCATTTCAGGGACTCACCCTAGAAATAAGACTACCGGGGATAGAGAATTCTTCCCTGGTTCATCTACCTCAATGAAGGTGTTCCCTTTTCCCCAGTTCTTTGAGAGGCAACTTAAGGCTGAATGGGGGGAACCTAATTCTAACCGGCAGTTCCTGGGGTTTGTTAAGAAGTTATATGATTGACCGGGTTTGCAAATGTTGCAGGTACCGGTGGTGGACACTCCAGTGACGGCCCTCCAGACAATAGGGTTAGTGTCTGAACTTGGTCATGGTTCCCTCAACGATAATTGGGATAGAAAAATTGATTCAGCATGATCACATGAGGCAGTGGCCATGGCAGTAAAAGCCTGTGCAGCATTTTCCATTGTATCCAGGGCAGCGAATGTTTGGGCCAGGAGGCTTACACAGTTGTTACTGGAAAATAATAAACTCCTGGATGGGACCACTAGATTACTTAAGGCAGCAGAATTTTTTGCTGATTCCTCCCTAGACGCACTCACTTTCTGTTCCAGGGGTCTGGCCTCTGGGGCTGTAGCGAGAAGAGGGGTGTGGCTTAGAGCATGGCCTGGTGACAACCATTCAAAACATATAGTGATTTCTTATCCTTTTCAAGGGGAAAATTTATTTGGCAGCTCCTTAGATTTTATTTTTTATTTATTTATTTAGAATTTATATCCCGCCCTTCCCACGAATGGCTCAGGGCGGCTTCCAATAATGAATCCAACATAAAAATTAAACAATATTTAGGCATGTAGAGGGTTAAACATTTAAAACAGATAAAACAGATAAAACCTTAAAATTAATAAATAATCCATGTGTATATAAAAGAGATCTGGCAAGTACGTTAAGTTCTCAAGCTAGGTATAGGCTAGTCAGAAGAGGGTCGTCTTACAGGCCCTGTGGAACTGGACAAGGTCCCGCAGGGCCCTCATCTCTTCCGGCAGCTGATTCCACCATGTAGGGGCCATAACAGAGAAAGCCCTTTCTCTGGTGGATTTCAAGCGGGCTTCTTTCGGCCCAGGGACAGTAAGGAGATTTTGTGTTCCCGACCTCAGTACTCTCTGGGGAACAAGCGGGGAAAGACGGTTCTTCAGGTAGACAGGTCCCAAGCCATATAGGGCTTTAAAGGTGATAACCAGCACCTTGTACCGGACTCGGTACATCACTGGAAGCCAGTGCAGGGTCCGAAGGCCCGGCTGAATGTGTCCCCACTTTGGGAGACCCAGTAACAGCCGGGCTGCGGCGTTCTGCACCAGCTGTAATTTCCGAGTTCGGGACAGGGGCAGCCCCATGTAGAGGGCATTACAGTAGTCCAACCTCGAGGTGACCGTAGCATGGATCACTGTTGCTAGGTCGTCGCGCTCCAGGAAGGGGGCCAACTGCCTTGCCCGCCTAAGGTGAAAAAACGCGGACTTGGCAGCGGCTGCTATCTGAGCCTCCATCGTTAGGGAAGGCTCCAATAGCACTCCCAAGCTCCTGACCCTGTCTGCCGCTATCAGCGGCGCATCGTCAAAGGCTGGTAGGGGGATTCCCCTTCCCGGGCCGCGGCGACCCAGGCAAAGGACCTCTGTCTTCGCAGGGTTAAGCTTCAGCCCGCTCAGTCTGAGCCACTCAGCCACGGCACGTAATGCCCGATCTAGGTTTTCCGGGGCGCAGGTCGGCTGGCCGTCCATCAGTAGATAGAGCTGGGTGTCATCAGTGTACTGGTGACACCCTAGCCCGTTCCTTCGGGCAATCTGGGCAAGAGGCCGCACATAGATGTTAAATAACATCGGGGAGAGAACCGCCCCTTGGGGCACACCACAATCGAGTGTGCACCTCCGGGATAGCTCCCCCCCAACTGCGACCCTTTGTCCCCGACCTTCCAGGAAAGAGGAAAGCCACTGTAAGGCCAACCCCTGAATCCCCGCGTCGGCGAGGCGGCCCTTCAGTAGCTGATAGTCGACCGTGTCGAACGCAGCCGACAGGTCTAACAGCATCAGCACCGCCGAGCCGCCCCGATCCAGGGCGACCAGCACCGTCTCCGTCCCATGTCCCGGGCGAAAGCCGGACTGAAATGGGTCAAGGACGGAAGCATCCTCCAGGAAAGTCTGTAGCTGCATCGCCACTGCCCTCTCAATAAGTTTGCCCCAAAAGGGCAAATTTGAGACCGGCCAATAGTGTGCCAATTGGGCCGGATCTAAAGATGGTTTCTTTAAGAGGGGACGAACCACAGCCTCTTTGAGTGGCGTTGGAAAGTGCCCTTCCATCAGGGATCTATTTATGATATCCCGTATAGGATATCTAAGATCACCATGGCAAGATTTAATAAGCCAGGAAGGGCATGGGTCCAATTTACAAGTTGTTGGGCGAGCAGATAAGAGGATCCTGTCAACTTCCTCCAGGCTGAGGGGGCCGAAGCCATCCAGCGTATAATCCGAAGACAGGCTCGGGGCCTCGATTTCGCTAACTGTCTCAAAATTGGCAGGGGGGTCGGGGCGGAGTGACGCGATTTTATCCACAAAAAAATTCGCAAAAGCCTCGCAGCCTATTTCCAATTCAATAGAATTTAGTCTGCCTTGCGGCAGCATTGTAAGTCCTCTAATTATGTCAAACAATTGTGCCGGGCGCGAAGTTGCGGACGCAATCTTAGCCGCAAAGAACGCTTTCTTTGCGGCTTTGATTGCCATCTCATAGGCCTTCAAACTCTCTCTATAAGATGTTCGGGTCACTTCGTCTCGAGTACGCCGCCATTGCCTCTCCAGTCGTCTGAGTCCCCGCTTTTGTTGCTGCAGCTCCTGGTTAAACCAGGGCGATGGCTTCGAGCGGGGACGCAGAGGGCGCTTGGGTGCGACCTCCTCGATGGCCCTGGAGAGCCCATCATTCCAGGACTCTACCAGATCATCCAGGGAATCGCCAGTGGGCCAGGTGTCCCGAAGAGCCATTAGGAACCGTTCCGGGTCCATCAGGCTCCGTGGGTGAGCTAAAATACGCTCTCCACCTAAACAGGTTTTGGGTGACACCCCCATACGAGCCTTAAGGGCAAAGTGATCTGACCATGGCACTGCTTCCATTGCAATATCAGTCACTGATATTCCGGCCGCAAAGACCAGGTCCAACATGTGTCCCGCCTGATGCGTGGGCGTTGTAATAACCTGGGAGAGTCCTAGTGTCGCCATGGATGACACCAGGTCCGTCGTCTGGCTGGAGGCCGCGTCGTCAGCATGGACATTGAAGTCACCCAAGACCAAAAGCCTTGGGTGCTCCAACGCCCAGCCCGCCGCGGCCTCCACCAGGGACGGTAAGGCGCCGGCCGGTGCGTTAGGCGGTCGGTACACCAGCCAGATCGCCAATCCCTCCCCAACATCCCACATCAGGCCAACACATTCTATGCCTTGAATCTCTGGAGCTGGAAGAGCCCTAAAGGAGTAAGCCTCTCGTATGAGGAGTGCCACCCCTCCCCTCTATTAGATAAAATACTAATAGAGACAAAACATAAGAAAAAAGCTATGCCAAAAAACCTCCAACGGTCAGATAGGAGAGGTTTTTCTTCGCAGTTCTTTCATTCTTCCCACACCTTGGCCAGACCAAGACAAGAAAGTCATCCTGGAACCAGCCTAGACAGCCCTTTCAGAAAAGGATTCGCCAGTTCCAGGTTCTCCAGACAAAACACCGACTGTTCAGACAAACAGGACAGGGAGTCCAAGTCCAAAAAGGCGTGACTACCTTTTGAGTCCGGTGGGGGAACATCTGCAGCATTTCCAAAGAGCATGGGTGGAATCCAAGGCATACTGCTGGACATTAGAAATAGTCTCACAAGGTTACGCTATAGAATTCAAAAGAACACCGGAACGTTTTTCAAGGTCCCTCCTCCATCACAATGCTACAAAAAGGGCGATTATGGACAAAGTGGTACAACACCTACTCAAAATACTGGCCATAGAACCTGTTCCAGTGGACCAGAAGGATCAAGGAGAGTACTCCATTTTCTTCACCGTGCCCGAGAAGAACAGGGACTGGAGAACAATTCTCGACCTCAAGTTCCTAAGCAGGTTCATAAAACTTTGGCATTTTTGTATGGAGACTCTCAAGACAATTACAGAAGCACTACAGCCGGGGGAATTCCTCACTCCCTTGGATTTAACAGAAGCATACCTACAAGTGCCAGTCCTTCCATCTCATCGTCGGTTCCTCCGCTTCTGTGTAGGAAGTTTCCATTTCCAGTTCAGAGCACTTCCATTTGGGTTGGCCACAGCCCCTAGAGTCTTCACGAAGGTGATGGTGAATGTGGTGGCTTATCTCAGACAACATGGAGTCCATGTACATCCGTATCTAGACAACCTACTGATTCGGTCACTTTCGAAACAGAGATCTTACTCAGACATCCAGACAACTATTTGGTGTCTTCAGAAACATGGATTTCTCATCAATCTCCCCAAGAGCTTACTAGAACCAGCGCAACGATTGGAACATCTCAGGATGATTATAGACACCAGAAGGAACTCTTTATTCCTCACCCCCAAGAATGTGCAGAAAACCAAGCAATTAGCGAGGTCAGTCATTCAAAAACAGCGCACCCCTCTACTGATGTTGGCCAAATTGATGGGACTACTGATCTCAAATATCAATGTGGTGCAGTGGGGCAGACTACACTCCAGGCCGCTGCAGCTTCTACTTAGACCTTATCAAATTCACATTATACAGAAACAAAATCTGCAGATCAGAGTTCCCCTAGCAGCCAAAAACTCCTTGAAGTGGTGGACAAAAGAAACCAACCTTCTTCAAGGGAAGATCTGTCATGAGCCCTGACGAGGTGGAGCTGGAAGGGTTAACAGACCTGGAAGAGTTGCCAACCAGCTCCACAACTGAACAAACAGCAGCTGGCCCATCAATCACTCTCCAGGAACCAGTGTCAGCTGTTGATGATCAATCTCCTCCAGGTTTTCCTCCTCCCATCTCAAGAGTTCGAAGCAGGCTCCAGAAAGAACTTTCAGAGCGAAGACGTGAGGCATGCCGAGGCTTCAGATCTCTCAGCCCTGTGTTCTAGCAGAGTCACTGCCACCCAGGGAGCAGGCTGATTGAGACTCCCATATAGCTCCCACCCAGGACCTGGTAACCTTGTGGAGGCAACGTCTATTCTCTGGCTTGCATCCATGCTCCTTCCTGATTCCTGGTTCTGACCTGCTTGATTTCTTTGGCACCCTGACCATTTGGCTTTTGGATATTGACTTCTGATTCCGGTTTGTGATTCTGCATTGGTGACTTGGCTCCTGCTTGAGTTCCTGGACTTTGATCTTGGACTGGCTTTGGACTCCTGCCTGCCTGCACCCTGAGAACGTGACAGATTGCTTCCACCACACACTCACTCCACAAGATGGATAAGGAGGCAAGCGGAGGCTCTGGGCAGTTAGCAGCCTTGCTCACTCAGGTACAACACCTCACTCAAATGGTGGCTCACCTGCAACAGCAGTCAAATTCCTTGGCCACATCGTTTCACCTCATGGGACTCGGATGGACCCGAACAAAATCAAGGCGGTCCTGACCTGGTAGATGCTGCGGAACCGCAAGGACGCACAGCGGTTCCTTGGCTTTTCCAGTTATTACCGCCAGTTCATCCCTGGCTATGCCGACATAACCTCACCTCACCTCTGACCCAGCTCCTCCGGCCCAAAGAGCCATTTCACTGGACTCCAGAGTCAGACCATGCCTTCACCACTGAGCTGCTCCTGTGTTACCCAGACCCACAGCTGCCGTTCACAGTAAAGACTGACGCCCCAGCGTGGCCCTCTGTGCAGTGCTATCCCAGCAGGATGACCCCTCTCAGCCGCTACAACCCTGTGCGTACTACTAGCAGCAGCTGACACCCACAGAGCGCAACTATACCATCTGGGAGCGGGAACTCCTGGCCATCAAGACCGCCTTCGAGGTTTGGAGGCATCACTTTGAAGCAGCCCGCCATCCCGTCCAGGTCCTGACTGACCACCGAAACCTTGGAGCATCTACAGACTGCTCGATGCCTCACCCAGCGTCAGATCTGGTGGTCCCTCTTCTTTTCCCGGTTTGACTTCCGGATGACCTACATCCCGCAGAACCAGAACTGGAAAGTGGATGCCCTCTCCCGAAAACTGGGCTCATCATTGCACCCTCGGTCTTCGCTGCCATTACGACACGCCTGACCTTGGCTGCAGACATCCAGGCCAGCCAGGCCCAAGACCCCTGGGCTCAGCAACGCTTCCTTGAAGTGCAAGAGGGCCCGGTCGGGGACCTCTCTACCTGCCAAGGTCTCCTCCTGTACCGTGGGTGCCTATATGTGCCTCCAGGATCCCTCCGGGCCGACATGCTCTGCCTGACCCACGTCTCCCCTCCTGTAGGGCACTTCGGCCAACACAAGACCCTGCACCTGTGAGGTCTGCCGGCAGGCCAAGACAGCCACCGACATAAAGCTACAGGTGGAGCCCCCACTGAAGCCCGGGGACCACGTCTGGCTCTCCACCCATTACCTGTGTCGGCCTGGCCAGTCTCGCAAGCTGGACTCTGGCTTTGTGGGGCCATACCTGATCATGGGCCAAATCAACCCTGTTGCTTTCCAGTTACAACTGCCAGCCACCCTCCGCATCCACCTGGTCTTCCACTGGTCCCTCCTTGTTCCTGCTACACCACCGGATCCCATCCGACCGCCACCTCCTCCTGTCCTGGTTGATGGCGAGGAGGAATACGAGGTCCACCAGCTCCTGGACTCCCAAATCCACCGCAGAGACCTCCAGTACCTCGTGAACTGGGAAGGCTATGGTCCCGAGAACCGTTCATGGGAACCCGTAGCCAACCTACATGCTCCTGACCTTGTGCAGCAGTTCCACACAGCCTACCCTGACCAGCCTGGCCTGTCTGTTGGGGGGGGGGGTTCCTGCGGGGGGGGGATAGTGTCATGAGCCCTGACGAGGAGGAGCTGGAAGGGTTAACAGACCTGGAAGAGTTGCCAGCCAGTTCCCCAAATGAACAAACAGCAGCTAACCCATCAATCACTCTCCAGGCACCAGTGTTACCTATTGACGATCATTCTCTTCCAGGCTCTCCTCCTCCCATCTCAAGAGATCGAAGCAGGCTCCAGAAAGAACTTTCAGAGTGAAGACGTGAGGCACGCTGAGGCTTCAGATCTCTCAGCCCTGTGTTCTAGCAGAGTCACTGCCACCCAGGGAGCAGGCTGATTGAGACTCCCATATGGCTCCCACCCAGGACCTGGTAACCTTGTGGAAGCAACAAGTCTGTTCTCTGGCTTGCATCCACGCTCCTTCCTGATCCTTACCTGCTTGATTTCCTTGGCACCCTGACCTTTTGACTTTTGGACATTGACTTCTGATTCCGGTTTGTGATTCTGCATTGGTGACTTGGCTCCTGCTTGACTTCCTGGACTTTGACCTTGGACTGGCTTTGGACTCCTGCCTGCCTGCACCCTGAGAACGTGACAAGATCTACTATCCAGAGAGGTTCAGATATTTACAGATGCCAGCCTGTCGGGCTGGGGGGCCAGTCTAGACAACATTCCAACATAGGGTCGCTGGTCTCAATCAAAATCACATCTCCTGATCAACATACTGGAGTTGAGAGCCATACATCTAACCTTGCTGTTTTTCTCCAGCCAGGTGAGGAGACAGCATATTCTGATTCGAACAGACAATGTCGCTGCCAAAACTTACCTGAATCACCAAGGGGGATCAAAATCGTCAGCGCTAGCCAAAGAAGCAAAGATCCTGTTTGGCTGGGGGGAACATCACATACTATCCATCAGGGCAGAACATATCAAGGGCGCTACCAATGTTCAAGCGGACTGGCTCAGCAGAATGGTTATTCAACCAGGAGAATGGAAGCTGAAGACATCGCTATTCCAATGAATAGTCAACGAGTTCGGACAACCAGTTATGAACTTGTTCGCATCACACATCAATCATCAACTCCCCAAGTTCTACACCAGGTTCTTCCATCCAGAAGCATCAGTGGTAGATGCCCAGTCAGTGCAGTGGCCTCAGGGTCTACAGTATGCGTTTGCGCCAATTCCAGTATTAGCAAGATGCCTATATCAGGTGCAACATCAGGGAGCACAGATTCTACTAGTAGCATCTTGGTGGCCGTGTCGTCCATGGTTTTCTACCATTCAGAGACTGGCAGTATCTCTGCCACTCCAACTGGAAATATCCCCAGACATGCTGTCACAGGGTCCCACAGGCATCCTCATCCAGAATGGCTTCAAGTGACCGTGTGGAAATTGAACGGACTACTTTCCTGAGGTTGGGTTATTCTCTTGAGATTACAAACACTATTGACTTATAGAAAGGCGTCTACGACCAGGATATATAACACCACATAGAAGGCTTTTCACAGGTGGTGTTGCAGAAAATCCAAAGATCCACTGGTTCCATCGATCAAATCCATTCTGGAATTTCTACAGGACGGTCTACTCTCTGGCTTGAAGCCCGCAACACTTCACAGGCAGGTTGCGGCTTTATCCTCGGTGTTTGGGTTGGTACAAGACGTGGACATTTCCAAGTATGCTCACATACAGAGCTTCCTGAGGGGAGCGTCTCATAAATGTCCATCACAGGTGCACAGATTTCCAACATGGCGTCTACACACAGTTCTATCGGCTCTTACCAAACCACCATTTGAACCCATTCAGGAGATTTCGCTGAAGCAGTTGCGTTTAAAAACTGTATTTCTAGTAGCTATAACTTCAGCCAGAAGAGTTTTGGAGATTAATGCATTCTCTGTAAAGAAAGAACTTTGAATCTTTCACAAAGATAAAGTCGTACTTCGCATGGATCCTACCTTTCAACCCAAGATAAGTATTGAGGTTTCATAGGTCCCAAGATATCCAATTACCTTCATTTTGTCGGAATCCAAAACATCCCAGAGAAAGGGTGTGGCACACTTTGGATGTCCGGCATTGCCTCAAAGCTTACCTGATTAGGACTCAGCCAATTAGAAAGACAGACTCCGTGTTTATCAATAGTACTCAAATGTCAACCTCTACTATTAGTTGGATTACAAATGTCAACCTCTACTATTAGTTATGCTATTCGACAATGCATTTCCAAAGGCAATGAAAATGGAGGTGCCTAAGATGATTGATGAACATTCAGTTAGAAGCACAGCAACCAACGCAACGTTCATCAGTCATGCCTCAATAGACGAAGTGTGCAAAGCTGCAACTTAGTCCTCTATCTCAACATTTGTATGACACTACAAACTTAACGCCTACAGTTTAGCAGAAGCAGCTTTTGACAGAGAAGTCTTACAGCACATGTTTTCAGAAGAGAGCGAGTTCCCTCCCAATGGTTAGACTATTGCTATAGGAAAACCCAATATGTCCTCCAACTCAGAGGGAGAATGACCAGTGGTACTTACCTGAGAAGTCATTCTCCTCTGAGTACAGGAGGACATATTGCCCACCGCTATTCATTGCTCTCATGTTTCACTTGCTGTTCTAATTCACTTTTCTCTCTGCTGCTATACAGTTCTATCTGTTTTTATTCCATGAGTTATTTCGTTACTGTTGTTGTTTCTTTCATGAGTAAAGTTATTAAAGTTGAACTGCTTCTCGGAGTTACCAAAACTGAAGGGATCAGTGTTTCAGTGCACAGGAAGAGGAAGAAGAAAAAATTCTATTTCCTGCCTCCCTGACACAGTGGTGGGAAACACTCAATATGTCCTCCTGTATTCAGAGGAGAATGACCCCTCATGGTAAGTACCACTGGTTGTTTTCTGGCCTGCGTGGCTGAGGGTAGGGCTGAAGAAGTAGAAAAGCTTAGTCCTTGGTGGTTCTCTCAGCAAACAACTGTAGGCAAACTTGGCTTCTTTTGAGTGATTTATTGTTGACTTTGGTGTTGTGCTGCAGCTTGGTTTTTATAGATTCTGGCTAATCCATTAAAGTGTATGTGATTATTTTATTTCTAGAACTCCTCGACCTGTTATTGTAGAACCTATGGAACAATTTGATGATGAAGATGGGCTGCCTGAAAAATTAATGCAAAAAACTCAACAGTATCATAAGTAAGTTTGTGTATTTTCATCTGGGAGAAATGCATTTGCAGGGACATAAGTTGCTGAAGGAAAGTGCCCTTTTTTGGTGTGTGTGTTTTTAGAATCTCTTCTTGGTGATTAGTACAGTTACTTGTTTAAACATGTAAACACTATGTGTATAGTTTGACGCTGGCTACAGAGAATGAAATAAATGATTTTTGTATTAGGAATTTATGAGGAAGGCTTGAAGAAATAATTCCTCTTAGTATGTCAAAGATTAGCCCTGATCTGGATAGCCCAGGCTATCTTGACCTTATCAGATCTTGAAAGCTAAGTAGGTTGGCCTTGGTCAACATTTATATGGGAGATCACTAAGGAATGCCAGAATCTCTACACAGAGACAGACAATGACAAACCACTGCTGAACATCTTTTGCCTTGAAAGCCCTATGGAGTGGCCATAAGTCAGCTGTGACTTGATAGTAAAAAAAGAAAAATGTCAAAGATTAATATTCTGCTGTTAGATTTACATGAATGAAACCTGTACTTGTGGACTATGCTTTGCAGGGAGAGGGAACAGCCACCTCGTTTTGCCCAGCCTGGAACTTTTGAGTTTGAGTATGCTTCTCGGTGGAAGGCCCTTGATGAAATGGAAAAGCAGCAGCGTGAACAAGTTGATAGAAACATCAGAGAAGCAAAGGAGAAACTGGAGGCAGAAATGGAAGCAGCTCGACATGAACATCAGTTAATGTTGATGAGACAAGGTATTTCTGAATAGTATTATATACAAAGTACTTAGTAGGTGGCTGTAGGGAAACCAGTACAAAAATAACAGCTGCAATTTTTTGATCCATATAAGCATAGCTTGTAAATATATATCAAAGTCCTTGGGTTCTTCTCCTCAGGAGTAACATATATAACATAACATCTCAGTTTTTTTCGGTAGAAGACAACCCTAAAGTTATAAGTTCAATATGCAGTTCTTTCAAATGGAGTGAATGAAACAGTTAACATTTCCAGTCTTCAACTCTTTTCAAATATTCTCCTTTCTGATTAGGGTAATGAAGCAGTAGCTGGGAATAGTTGCTGGCTTCATTACCGTTTTCAAACAATTTTCATCAGGATTTTTCTTACATTAGAATTCCAGGTCAAGTGCATCCAGGGCTGGCTTGCTTGCTTGGCAAACTAGGTGGTTGCCTAGGGCACCGGGAGGGTGGAGGCACTGAATTGGGCTACCCTCCCTGGTCCTGGAGCCCCAGGCAAGCACCTAGTTTGCTTGCCTCCCCCACCCCTCCTTTCTCTTCCCTTCCCGTCGCTCCCCACCCAAGCGCGGTGCCTGCCCGCCCCTCCTTCCTTTCCGTTGCCTCCCCCTCGTGATCACAGCATGCCACGCCTGGGCCCTGCCAGCCGGAACATGGTGTGCATCTTATCTTTCAAAGACCGCTGCTACAGCCCAGACGTGGTGCACTGTGATCATGTGCATGGGGGGGAGGGAAAGGAAAGGAGGGGTGGGCAGTGGCGGTGGGTGGGTGGCGCCCTGAGGGGGTGCGACAGAGCGTGGCGCTGTGTTGCAGCACTGCGTGGGGCAGTGGCAAGGGGCATCTTCCTGGGGTGCCATGTGCCCTGGGCTGGCACTGAGTGCACCACTCCATTTTCAAATTTCAATCAGGCAATCATCAGTGGTGCACTTGATCTGGAATCCATTGCATAGTTGGTGATTTCTACTTCACTGGCTAGATATCTAGAAATCTTGTATTGAATTGTTTTCATTGTGGCAGAATATCTAATTGTCCTAATATTTTTAAATCTATATCATCCAAATTTTCATGTGCCATTAGAAGTTGAGCAAGTAAGTTCAGCAGAGGTTAGATGTTCATTATTTAACACTTTATTGTTCATAGCATTTGGTAAACACATGGCTAGCCTTTGCTTTAAAGGGTTAAATAGGGACCTTAGCATTAATGATTTGGGAGTTCCCTTATGTGCTTTAAAATTGTAGTTTACTCTTGCTAAGAAAACAGTTTGGCATTTCTGTCTCATTATTGGAAATCCACTGATGAGGTCTAGTGTAACATTTATAAATGCTGTGAGGGCAGAAGCCTCTTTAATATTATTGAGAAAAGTATTGTGCCCTTTCTCAGGAGATCAGGGAGACAATGAGCACATGAAGTTCATTAATATACATCTCATAAAGTATAACTTCCAAACAATAGAAGAACAATTATTTATTTAGTGGACAATACTTCAGATCTCTTTTTGGTATTCATTATATCAGCTACCACAAACATACAACCTTTTGTGTTTCAAAGGCAATTGCTAGCTGCTGTTTTGATTTTTCACAGATCTTATGAGGCGTCAGGAAGAATTAAGACGTTTGGAAGAACTTCGAAATCAGGAGCTACAGAAACGAAAGCAAATACAATTGAGGTATTTTTCAAGCAAAGATAATGCTGGAGGGAAGATGGTTGCATCTTTAAATTAGCATTGGTCCTGTGCAGCCTTATAAATAAATTAAGAAACTTCCTATTGGTAACTTTCTATTTAATGTCGTTGAGCACCCCCCCCCCCCCACCAGTAGAATGCCAGGATTGATAAGCTGGTACTTATAGCTATCAGTCTCTTCCTCCAGTGCTTTCTGTCTGTTTCTTATTACAATTTCAGTATTTCAAATCCTTTAAAAACAGGGGTGTCGAACTCATTTGTTATGAGGGCCGGATCTGACATAAATGAGACCTTGTTGGGCAAGGCTATGTGTGTACCTAATTAAGATTAGGTAGCAGAGATATAAACTATAAAGAACATAGACAAACACAATTAAAGATTTAAAAAATCACTTTAAAACATGCTTTAAAAATGTTGGTCTTAAGGGTGCTTTCTTTGTATTTTTCCCATAGGATTCAGGGAACTGGGCAAAGGAAGCTCTTTCTTTCCTTCCCCAGGGGACCAGGAGGAGGAGTAGTCTCAGCCAACAGAAGGAAGAGAGGCTTGGTTCAGTAGCTCTGCTGTGCAATTGAGAGAGCCTGGAAAAGCAAGCTCTGCCTCCTCCGCTTCCTCCCCAAGGGAGGAGCCTTATCCAATGGAAAAAATAGAGGCTTTGTTCTGTAGCTCCTGTGTGACTGAGCAAGTCTTGCAAAACAAGCTGCTATGCAGAAGGAAGCAAGAGAGAGGGAGAAGGAATCAGATGACAGCCAGTTGCTCGAGGGCCTGATAGCCCTTTGGGGACATGATTTGGCACCTGGGTTGCATGTTTGTTGACACCCCTGCTTTAAAACATATTTTAGAACAGACTGGCTATTGAGGCATGTATTAAATACCAACCATTTGATACCAGTAACACATGTAGTAAGAAGTTGAGGTAAATGACTCTCAATGAAGATTTTAGCTGTACAGTCATGAACTGGAAATGTTTTTGACATGGAAGGAGTAGTATTTTACAAATTTGTATTCTGTATATAACTTTTAGACATGAAGAAGAGCATAGACGACGTGAAGAAGAGATGCTGCGTCAGAGAGAACAGGAAGAACTAAGGAGACAGCAGGAGGGAGGATTTAAGCCAAATTTCATAGACAATGTAAGCAAATTCTTTCATAATTCTTTTAAAAAGACAGCTGTTCCCCTATCTCTGTAAGCATCAAATAAAATTTGAGGTACTTTTTTCCCTGGTTATATTTTTTCTGTTCAAAATTATTTTCCTTAAAAATTACAACTGAAATCAGTATGATGAACTCATCCTAATGAATTAATGTTCCATAATGGAGATAACTCTTTATGTCTTGTAGACTAACGACTTTTAAACTAATGACAATAACATTTCTCTTTTTCATTGTCATATCTAACTTATACTATTTAGGACTTGGATTCTAAATATTGCTGCCAATAAAAGTGCCATAATTCTGTTGTTTGGAAGGCCTTTAGAGGTTTGCATTTTCAAATATAAAGCATTAAGTATACCCTTCTTGAGATTATACCACATCAGAATATGTATGGGGTGGGGGTTTCAGCACTTGCTTGAAAAATTCCTGCTTTTAAAAATGTGTTAAAGTTGCTCATACAGCGTTCTATATTAAACTCTTGTATGACTTGGAAGATTCTGAATACATGTATGATGTGATTATGAGAGATCAGTTCATAATAGTTTGAATGAACAGGACTGATCTTTTCACATATGAACATATGAAGCTGCCTTATACTGAATCAGACCTTTGGTCCATCAAAGTCAGTATTGTCTTCTCAGACTGGCAGCGGCTCTCCAGGGTCTCAAGCTGAGGTTTTTCACACCTCTTTGCCTGGAACCTTTTTAGTTGGAGATGCCAGGGATTGAACCTGGGACCTTCTGCTTCCCAAGCAGATGCTCTACCACTGAGCCACCGTCCCTCCCCATGTGAGCTTTCCTCTTTGGTATGGTTAGTGTAAAAGTGGAAAAACACAATTTTTCTAATGCAGAATTCTTAGGCTTTGGTTAAATCTCCAAACTACATAGCTGAAAGGATGCATGCTACTCGCATCCAAAGCATGAAATAACCAGCATCAGAAGCACAAGACAAATACAGATGAATGGAAATAGTACAGAAAGTAAACAGCATTTCGGAATCCTCAGGAGTAGAATCTACTTCTATAAATTTGGAACTGTTGGTGGGTTGAATTTGTCTCCAGAAAGGAAAGGAACTGGGCAATGTCAACAGACCACAGGTGGGAGGGCACTATGGCACCTAGAAGGTCAATCATGGTTCCTAGTAATAAGACAATGGTTTTCTTGTAGTAGCCTTTGGTAGTGGAAGGAACTGCAGCACAGCCACATCCTCTGAATGTGGTTTGGAAGGGATGTGGTGCCAGCCATGCCAGAAGGAAGACACTCTAGGCCTCCCAGGAGGGCAGGCAGAGCATGCTAAAGCTGGATGTGACACAGGTTTTAGCAGGCAAACCAGACTTCGCAGGAGAAGTGTTGGAGAAGAAGCCTCCAGATCAGAAGGGCGGTGATGTCTAGTTCCTGTGGTGACCTAGGTAGCTGTTGAAATTAGAGTGACTATGAGATAACCATAGCTTAATGGCAAGGTGAGACCACATCTGAATGTAGGCAAAAGGTTTTTTTCTTTAACTTTTTTTTAGAATAATGAAAATACTAGATATTTGTGGGAAGAAGTTAGGCTAGAATTAGCAGTTATTTATTGTGGTAGCATTTGTATCATATCATTATTAGAACCCTGATCTAGACCTTTCTCTTGTTGGCTTATTTTACACCACTTTGCCAATAACAGGTCCCTCAGGCTGGAGAGTTGTGATCCACCTCACCACCTGCTGTTATGTTGTTACATCCTTCTCCTGTTACGTTATTACATCAGGTTCACTGTTAACTTTTGATATGTGACAGAGCCATAATTAGCTAATTTTGTACGTGAAGTGAGAATATTAAATTAGGCCCCCTATACTTTCATAGTAACTCTTTTGATAAAAGAAAAAGTCAACACGTAACGTGTGATAACTTTTGTGCATCCAAGGCAAATGCCTCGCTTGCCTTGTCCTTGTCACAGCTCTGGCATGTGAGGGAAAAGTGAATTTCTTTTATTAGTGCATCTTATTTTACACACATGCGAGTCCTTAATTATGTATCAGAGAGCACATCAGCTACAAATCAGGGTCTCTTTTCTCTGGTCCTACAGAGTGTATAGTGGGTTACATAAGGATGACATGGGACGCACATATATAACAAAACACATAAATTGATTTACCGTATTTTTCGAACCATAAGACGCAACCCCCCCCCCCAAAAAAAAAGTGGGGGGAAAAGTGTGTGCGTCTTATGGAGTGAAGGGACGATAGAACGGACCTTCCCGGGGGGGGGGGGATCCACTGCCTCCGCCTCCGATCCCGGTGCTTCCCTGCGCCTGCCTGCCTGGCTCCAGCTCTGTTTACAGCAAGCTCTGGGATCACTCCACGCTGCCCCCACCGCAAACCCAGCGCTTCGCGAGCTCCGGCTGCGGAGGGGGCAGCGTGCTTCCTCCATGCCTGGCTCCAGCTCTGACACTTACAGCAAGCGCCAGGATTGATCCCTCTGCACTCCGATCCCGGCGCTTGCTTTAAGCTGGAGCCAGGCAGGCAAGTGCGGGGGAAGCGGCGGGATCGAAGGCGGAGGCAGTGGATTGCCCCCCCAGGAGGAAGGTGCGTCCTATGGTCCGGAGTGTCTTATGGACCGAAAAATACGGTAGTTTGTAAGCCTGACCTGTAATGCCTTTTGACTTTAATATGATAGTTGATACAGTGACCAGAGCTTGGAGGCGCGTTATGCTTAGTGACTGCAGTGTTGGTTTTTTCAGGTGTACAATCAAAAGACAATAACTAGATAGCTTATATAATTCCCTGTTTTTAGGAACAGCACCCAAACCCTGCTTGTCTAAAGTCATACACTACAGTCCCAGGTAGACTCCCGGCCCAGTCCAGGATACCTCCTGTTCATCTTCAGTCTTCTGTGCAGTCCTACTTTGGAACTATGCTTGTGTAGGACAGCCACCGGAGGCTCTCTTACGGCTACCCTGGTATTTCTTAAATGCTCCCAGGGGAGCCACTCCCCTGCAGAGCTCATTAGAAGCCATCTTCCTACCTATCAGTCACATGCTTTGCGGGAAGAGCCCCCTCAGTCCTTCCATTTGCCGCATTGTGAGGATGTGTTTTTTTCAGCTCTGGTCATTGTGAGTTTTCTTTGCTTCCTAGGAACTCCCTTCTTTGAGAAATGTCACAGAAGGCTTTGTTTAAAAAATGTACTCAGTTTGGCACAAAAATGACCTCTGCTGTTTCTGTTTAGATGAGGCATATAATATAGTTACATAGAAGATTATTTGCCCCAAAAGCCTGCTCAGATCAAGCAGCACTTTTAAGGACAAACTTATTGGATAAAGTGGTCTCTTGCTCTAATAGCCTGGCAGTGAAAACATCTGCCCTTTGCAGAGTACAATCAATCCTTGTCTTTGAAATCCCCAGTTAGAACCACCCAACTTGTGAGTTCGCCGTTGTGTGTCTTGGTTCCATCAGTATAGGGGATAGAATGGAAGTGTTGGGTCCAGTCGCCTGGCCATTCACATCAGAACCCCTGCCTAAGAAAGCCGATACAAAATCTAAACATAGGGAGAAGCGTTGTTCCCGTTCCAAGATGATCCTGGAATCAGTTAACTCTTCGGTTCCAGCCATAGTTGTCTTCAGTTCTGATGGAATGAAGGGAAGTCTCCCCACCACAAATGCCTTCACCACATGCCTCCCTGGCTCATTCTCAGAAGGGGAAATAGAGCCTGGCCAGGGTGCACTAGTGGTTCCTGCAGCTAGTTGATCATTGGAAGCATCCTCCCCAGCACTGTTGCAGAGTTCAATGCCTCCACTTCTTTGGTAAGGCTACCCTTATTAATTTCCTTTTCTTAGACATCAAGAATGAGGTGATTGGCAATAGCGAAAAGTGCCCCTTCTCATGGTAGTGACGCTGGAGGTCTGCTGGTTTGGTATCCTCCTGCAATCTTTCCCTGCTCCCTTATGGGGTATTTGGATTCCAAGGAAAAGCAGATTTTGAGGGCTAACTCCCATTCTGGCCCGGAGTCAGCCTTACCTTCAGACCTTCCCCTGATGACCCTGATCCAGTGTCACCTAATGAAGATCTGAGGTGACCTCTAACAATCCCATACCTTGAGATAAGATGTTAGGCAAGCTGTATGCAGAATCACTTGCTATAATTGCCTTCCCTGTCCTGAAGACCCTTTGACAAAAACAAGCTAGCATGGCTGCCACTTCCAAAAAGGTGGAGAATTTATACAAGATGCAGCAAGAAGGTTGTACCTATTTATTTAGCCATCCTCTGGTTTCATACCTCGTAGTTGAGGACATGCAAATGAAAAAATGTATAGTTATGCATTCTTCACCACCTAATAAGAGAGGGGTGAAAAATTGATGTAGTTAGTAGAAAAGTTAACTCTTTTGCTGCACTCAACCTTGTGCATTGTCAACTATAGTGCTATTATGGGAGGATACTAGTGGTTTCACTGGGAAAAAATGGTGCTTATATAGGACTTCTGCCTGAAGACAAGAAGCCTCTGGCTAGACTTCTTCAAGTGGAAGCAACATTGTGCCTATCCATGTAACAGATTAATGCATGCAGATATGCTGCTGGTTCCTCTAGTGCCATGGCACTTCAGTACTCATATTGAGAAGGCATGCTTGGCTGTGTTCCTTAGCTCTCTGTCCTTTCAAATATGTTTTATTGTAATTTTACATAATATATAGAATACAGAAATGAGATGAAAAACTGATGTAGTATAAGATCACATTGTACTTATTGCAGATAACCCAAAAACATTTACAAATAATAAATAATATGAGACAACTGAACCATATAAATACAATCAAATTTAGAAACTTAGCTCTGTCCTGACAGCCAGCAGAGTGTTTGAGAGAATGACACTATTTGCTTCTTTGACGATCTTTTATTCCAGATCAAGAAGAACAAGCAAACAGCTCATTTATTTGATATCACAGAGGGTCCCACCACTCTGTAGAGGCCTCAGTAGACATATGGATTTTACCAGTTGTTGTCATACTCCTGGCACTTACATCAGCAGCCTCACTTGTTACAGTATCCTACACAATGGCCCTATTCAGGCACAGGTTCAGTCATAGAGCTAGACATTCAGCCACTTCCTAAAGAGCTGCAACAGACTCCAAAAGGTTTTTTTGACTAGTGCCTTATTAGACCAGGTTAGCTTTAAGGACAGGTTAGCTACTTTTAGTGACAAATGGCAGGAGGTAATTTCTGAGACTTGGGTTTTGTCAGTCATTAGTTTGGGTTATAGATTAGAGTTTTGGCAGTGTCCACTCCTCCAACATCCTGATCAGGTTCTGAATAACTCCTTGCCTGAGTTGTTGTCCCTTATCCAAAAGGGGGCTGTACAGAGGGTTCCTGATTGGACCCCATCACAAGTTTCTATTCATGTTTTTCCTGGTACCCAAGTGTTGGGGGATTTCTATTGTATCCCCAACAATATAAAACACCAAAATCAAAACCTGCAGTTATCAGAAGGCTAATACATTCTCACTAATAAGTGTTAAGACCTCGTAGATAAACTTTATCTAGGCTTCTCAAAGCAAAAACAGTTTATTAGACTCCAAGTTTCTCTTTAGACAGAAGGCATACAGTTTAGATACCATTAGTACATTTCAGTTTCTTCTTTAGACAGAAGGCTTCAGATATATGGATAGAAAGGCAGAACAAAAAAACAATTTACACAGAGCATAAAGCATAAAATACAATAAAGCAATAATGAAAAATATAAGTCCCAATAGGACTTAGCCTTATTCGTCTACTTTTTCTCATTTAAAATCTAAGTCCCAAATCCCATTCTATCAGAGCTGTGCTCTAGATTCTAAGTCTGAACCTTTTTTCTATGTTTGAGATCTCAAACGATGATTTAAATCAGCAAAGGCTGTTTCCTTTCTTAGGCTGTTCAGCAGAAGAAACTCTCTGCAGAGCAGTCCAAGAGTCTAAGTTCCAATTAGTGTGGCATAATCTGACACAGAAGGCAGTCTTGCTACCCTCTGGTCCAGATCAGCAGCATGAGCCAAAAAATCCACAGCTTAAGTAGGCTTTTATGACCTCATACACACAGCTACTTGTGTCATTCAGCAGTAAATAATTTTTCAGCCAAATAAATAATAAACAATAATAATGGCTGGGAACGCCTCAGGGAACCAGTTCCCTAAACCTAGTTGCTGGGTTGATGCCAATGGCTTCCATAGTGGTTGAACTGGTACCCAGTAACCTACTTAAGCTTTTAAACTGGAGAGCCAGTTTGGTGTAGTGGTTAAGTGTGCGGACTCTTATCTGGGAGAACTGGGTTTGATTCCCCACTCCTCCACTTGCACCTGCTAGCATGGCCTTGGGTCAGCCATAGCTCTGGCAGAGGTTGTCCTTGAAAGGGCAACTGCTGTGAGAGCCCTCTCCAGCCCCACCCACCTCACAGGGTGTCTGTTGTGGGGGAGGAAGGTAAAGGAGATTGTCAGCCGCTCTGAGACTCTTCGGAGTGGAGGGCGGGATATAAATCCAATATCTAAATAGCTTGGTTCTAGGTTTCTGAAAGACAGAGCCTCTGGTGGCCAAATGCTATAACTGCATCAGAGATCAACAGCTTGGAGCTGCTGGGAGCAATTATTGCTGTTTAGAGAAATAGAAACGCTTAATATTGCTGAAAAGCTTAGGACTCTTGTTGCCAATTTCATAAAGAGTATGCTTAAGAGTATGTTTAAGTCCATAAAGAATATGGTTAGGATCATAAGGAGGGCCAACCCAAAATAAATACCGCCACACCAAGGAAGATGGAGGCTTTCAGGCAGTCCTGGATCTGAACTATCTGATTTTTTCCCTGAATGTTAGAAAGTTCAAAATGTTGTCTTTGGAGTTGGTTCTGCAACTGTTAACATTAAATTGCTGGTCTTCATACTTGATCTTCAGGATCTTCAGCTATCCACCTCTGTTATCGCTGGTGCCTGTGATTTAAATATTTCATACCAGCACATGGCCCTTCTGTTTGAACTGGTGACCGCCCCACAGGTATTTTCTAAATGTGTTGCTGTTGTGGTAGTGCATCTAAGATCTAAGGTTGTTTTAGCTACCCATATTTGGATGACTGGCTCATTACTGCATATTCCTGAATTTCAGGTTTCCCTGATTATTCAGATGTGCCAGAAATTGGGTTTGGTAATTAACAGCAAGAAATCACACCTCCAACCTTCTCAGAAAGTTTCCTTTATTGGGGCCCTTCTGTACTCCTTTACAGAATTGGTTTTTAAGCAAATTCTGCCCTGCGATGCATTCCCAGTACCTATATCCATAGTAAAGCAGTTGGGCTGGTTGAGTGTCTGATGATAACCCTCCTAGCTGGGGTATCATTTAGGGGAAGGAAGCCTCAGCTTTCTGTCACCTCTGATGTATCATTACAGGGCTGGGAAGCTCATTGTGGGTCACTTTCCATTCAGGATGTGTGGTTGCCTGAAGACCCTATAGAGTAAACTTCATTATTTTGATTCTCTATGATCCCTTTTTAAAGCATGTACCGATGCAGACTCATGCTTTAGGGAGTCAGCTGAAAAGAAGCAGCTGGACTTTTGCAGTGTCTTCATAGTTCACTTCAATGGGTTCCTTCTGCACACGCAAAACTGAGGATTTCTAAACTGAATATTTCCCACTTGAGGCTGCACCTTTCTTATTGTTTGGTCACACTAATCTAATTGTGTGACCCTTAATCTGTGAGCCACCCTGAGCCTGCCTTGGCGGAGAGGGTGGGATATAAAATACTGTGTTCCTGCCTAATTCTGTGCTTAATTTTTACCCATGGAAGTTGATACCAATTATGGTGCACCATCATTCTGTCCCAGAATAATTAAAGCAAGATAGACTTGAATTAACTCTGCTCATGTTAGTGTTTTTTCCTAGTGTGATTAGGAAAAAATCTTCAGCTCAAAAGATCTTTAGTTCTTAAATTTTAAATGTCATTATAATGTGATTTTTCTTGTTACATTGTAGGAGACTTGAAAACTTGTTAATGTAACTTAGGGGTGATTCACATACGCTTATGCATCATCTGATGATTTGCATGTGAACTGGCCTCCATTGGAAAAAAAACGTGTTCAGGATGATACGAGGAGACATGAAAATTCAGTACTGATTTGTGGTTGTTCATTCATACATGCAGGTCATCTGATGTTAAACTAAAGCTAGCAATGAACGTGTATGTATAAACTCAGAAAGAGAGAGCTGGTGTGACTAAGAAGCTATGTTGCTCTATTAAATAAAGTTTATTTAGGGTAGAAACTAATTAAGAAAGAAATGGGTAATGTAGATTTGATGCTACCTGATATAAATGTTTCTAATATGCTCTAATTCTATATTACTATCATGTACTTCTTTTTTACCCATCCAGAGCCTAGTGGAGATGCAGAAGTTTTGAAATGCAGGAACATCTGTTCAATCTGCATTTCAGTTTCTAATAATCTGAAAATACACAAATGTGTACTGTGTAATTTAATCGTTGAATGGTCTCATTTGTACTCACGGTTAATTCCATAATGTGAAGATCTGCACCTTAGCCTTGAACTGTGAACTAAGGTCTGAATGTTGGTGGCCTGATCATTTTATAGGCTATAGAATTCTGATAAGGAAAATGTGGAATGGATAGCAGAAAAATATTACAGGCAGAATTTTCACTCTGCGATTTTAACCACAATTTGTTTTTAAAGGTATTTTGAGAAAGAAGGCCGTTCCAAGATGTTAAGAGACTTAAGATACTGCATTGTGCTGGTAGCAATGATTGTAGTAATCCGAGGCTGAGGTCCTGCTGCAAAAATATTTTATGGCTACATTTTTAGAGTAGGTATGAAGTAAAGTTCATGGTGTTGAAACTAATTTCATATGTGCATCTTGTATTCAAAATAATATACTCAAAATAGAATTCTTACTTTGTTTTATGATCCCCGCCTCTCCCCCCCTCCCGGATCATTCAGTTGACATTTGCTCACAATTGTAGCTTTTAAAAATTACAGAAACTATAACACTTATAATTTTTTCTTTTCATATATGTCTGAGGCTTCAACTCATCTTTCATATGGAGACCCCTGTTCCTCCAGGGGCCTGCCATTTTTTTTCCTCCAGAGGAAAGTTTGTGGTGTGTACAATGTGAGTTACTTATGTATGCAGAGCAGTTTCTTTCTCACTAAAAAAAAAATGAGGGGTGGGTTGTGGAGCACTTTGGGGCTTGGAAACTGTATATATAGGGTCAGATTTTCACTTAAATTTGCTTTGTTGTCTAGAAAGATACAGGCCATAGGGCACACACTCGCATCTTGAATTATCAGTATTATTATTGAGTCTGGCACTCAGGGTTCTTGATCAGTCTTATCCCTAATTAGGGGAATGTGTAATTTCTAATTTTTCCTTGTAGAAAAATATTTCTATCTACCCCATACTGCTTTTTAATTTACCTAATTTTAAGCAGATTGCTAAAATATAAAGAACTACACTGGATTTGAATATTTGTGAAAATCTTTGACAAAACACATAACATTTCACAACTGAATGAGTGTTAGGTCTACTGTTATCTTCTAATAAAAGAGTTAATGTTTTCATTATGTTTTGGATCAAAGGAAGAAGTAAATATTCTGTGCTCAAATATATTAGCCCCATCCCTCCCTGAAAATAATGCCATGTTTTTTTCCCCTTGCAACATCAGAAACCTAGGTGTAAAATCTCACTAGTGTAGTTAATACAGGCTTTGCCTTGTAAGCAGCACATGATACTCCCCCACCCCCACCCCGCCTTGGAGCCCAGCCTCAGTCTGGAAGAGAGCTACATATTCGGCCCCAGAGTAGAATAATGCAGCCTCAATTCTGGGGCTCTGAATCTAGAGAGAGCCTTTATGTATGGAGCAATTAAGGTGAAATAGGGAGACGGGAGTGGGGGAAACACGGGTAGCATTCATTGCAGCTGTAGTAGAACTTCTCCAGTTACATTACCCCAATTTTGAGTATCAGCATAGCTTAGGTTCACTAATTGTAAGCAAACATTTTATGTCAGTTTGTTTTGACAGTGACACAAATGCAGAATGAACATTTCTTTGATCCATTAGCTGATTCCTGTTTGAATGCTAACCTAGGATTTGATTTGTAGCTCATTGCATATTTTTACCTGCAGGATCAATTTTGTTAAGATCTTTTCTGTATACACTTGTCAGTAACTTTCATTGTTTATTTTGTCCCTTTTATAGAAGGTTTGAAATAAGTCAGTTTGTAATTAGCTTCTTTCATCATTTGGTTTTAAGGATATAAATGGTAAGTATATTGCTTTATTTGTCGGAAGGGTCAAAGCTTTCTTGTTTAGGATATGTTTATAAATCCTTTCTGTGGGTCACAAAAATGCTGTTCACTTGGTTTTGGAAACATACAGCATAGAATACTAATTGAATTTCCAGTCATTTAGATAAGTGCTTTCTATTGAATCCCATGTTGAATCCCAGTAGATACTTGTCCACAGTGTATATAATTGGTGTATTTCCCTTAGTTTAGGACGAAAGTCCCTATTTTAGTGACAGGATTGAGGGTTGTAATGCTAATGATTTAATGATGCATATTACAAGAAAATAATTCTAATAATTTTCTTGGCAACCTCAAATGCTGCTGAAACTTCTCCAGATTAAAAAGGTGATTCAGAGGATGGATGCAAGACTATTAATATAATGACTTTGGGATATGGATTCTATTTTTTCAGAAGTTGTCCTTTCTTGGCAGCTTTTCCACCAAAGCTCCAGCTGCTTTATATAGTTCTAAGTTAAAGAAGCACTGTGATCTCCCTCTGAAAGCAATCACACTCATATGAATAACAGAATGGTTTTTGTAACTCTTGAAGATGGCAACAAGAGGTGATCATTAAAGTCATCATTCTGTTTAGAATAGAAGTTAACATCTTATTAGGAGCAAATTCACTATTTATAGATACTTGCCTTCACACTTTAGTATGGCAGAAAATTGAAATTTACAGCCATTGTGAGGGTAGTTGTAGTACAAGATATTTAATTCTACCTTAGTCTGGAAATCAAGTTGTACTGACTGCTAAAAGTGTGTGTGTGTGTGTAATAAAGTGGTGTAACTCCAGGAGTTTCTTTACTGACATCACCCCCCCCCCCCGGTAACTTTTTGTAAATTGCAGTCTATACTCTGATACTGCTGAGGGTCATTAGCAACTGAAATTTGCATATAAAATGAAACTGTCAAAATTATATTTTCCTCAGTATTATTTTCCCTGTTTTTGCTGCTCTTGTGTTTTTGTTGTTAAATGTGAAATATCTAATAAAGATTTGTTGTATTCTTCTTGGCAGCTAATGGTATGGTCTGTGTAGTCACCAAGGTTTTTTGTTTCTGTAACTGGCTTTGAAATTCATTTGACCTTTCATAGTAAAAGTACATTTTTTGCTCCGAGTAGTGGTTGGACTCTGTCTTTGCAAAGTAAAAGTGTTGGTAAAAGAGATTATCTGTTACCTAACGCTATCCTACTTTTCTCCTCCTGACATGAAATTCAGGAATTTCATACATTTAACACAATTGCTTACTTCAGTTGTGGGGAAAAACTACTCTGAAAATAAAGAATTCTGTATAGGTTAGATACTTACACATTTAAAGCAATTTTTAAAAAGTAAGTTAATGCATGCTAGAGAAGTAGAGTCTTTCCCCAAAAAACCACCATTCTTGATTAGAGCTTGTGTTATTTTCCTCTTCATTTGGATGTTGTACACATTTATTGCTTTAGTGTCTGAAAATTAGAATTTTAGTTTTACCATATCAGTTTTAGAGAATTCTGCAATACTCATGCTAGAGTTACAAATTGAGGTGAGAAGTATCAGGAGCACAGAATTTGTCAGCTGAATACTTTGCTGTTGGCACGGCAGGTAAAAATGAACTGTTAATTTAGAATCTAGAAGAAAAGTACAGAAGTGGGAGTCGCAAACTCCATACGGGGGTGGGGGTGGGGGTGGGGAAGAGAAATCAGTTCGAGATGTCAGTGGATTCTTTGCTTCTGGTACTTTTCATTTCAATTTGTAACTCTGGCCATGAGTATTATGAAATTCTATAAAACTGGTATGGTAGCACTAAAATTTTAATTTGAGATGTCAGTGGATTAAAGAAATCTTAGTTGATTCAAATTTGAGTTTTAATTTATTAGGACATAAGCATTTTAAAGTGGGATCTAGTTCTAAACTTGCTCTATCTTATTATTGCTGTAGGCCATCTCTTGCACATGTTTTTGAACAGTTATGCCATTTGCTCTCATACTGTTGATTAGTTTCCAAAAGTGGATTATGGCATACTATTTTGTAAGTTCCAAGGTCATGAAGGAAGAGAACTGTGAGCTTGGAGAAGAAGCTGTGGGAAGCTCAGAAGCAAATTTGGGTTTTTCTTCTTCCTGTGCAAAATTGCCCAGAAATACAGTGTGATGCTCACTAAAGCTGAATGTTTATAGATGCTAAACTTGAATGAAGAACAGTGAAATTGTACAGTGCTACTTCTACTGAGGACAGGAAAAGTAGCATGGAGTCTCGAAAACGGTAGCAAGTTTAAAAATGGGTCCTACTTTGTAACAATATGTCCTCACATCCAGTTTAGAGAATCCAGACCAGTTAGTTCCCAAAGAATTGTTCTTTAAACCAGTGACTCCCAATCTTTTTGGCACCAGGAACTGGTTTTGTGGAAGACAGTTTTTCCACAGACCGGTGTGGAGGGGTGGCGCTGGGGTTTTTGCCGCCTCAGGCTGCCCCCCCATGGGGGTCTTTAAATGAGGGGGGGAGACTGGGGCTGTTTTTGCCTCCTCCCTGCTAGGTGGCCAGGCGGCAGAAGCCCAATCTGCATCCCCCTCCCATTTAAAGACCTCTGCTGATCAGCTGATTGATGAGGGTCTATAAATGAGGAATAGGCTGAGGTCACAGCAGTGCTGCCCCTTCTGCCAGCCTTGGAGCAGGGCGGATGAAAGAGGCGGCGGGGCTGCACTGCCTCGATCTGAGGCTGCCTCGTAGCGAGGTCTACCTCACTCTGCGGCCCAGTTGCTACTAGGCCACAGACCAGTACTGGTCTGCAGCCTGGTGGTTGGGGACCCCTGCTTCACACTATTTAGTTCCAGTTATTTCCAGGATCTATAAGATCGAGGTTGTTTGCAGACTTTAATTTTGATAAGTACAAATTTATTAATTGTGAGTTCTATCCTTTGAGCTCTCACTAGCAAACAAGGCAGAAAACTTTCAGGAAGTTACTATCTTTTATTTAAAAAAAAATAAAAGACAAGTTTTTTAAAAGGTGAAAATTAACCCTGTAGCTGCTGCAAATACAAGTGCCAATAAAATCAAATCCCCTAGCAATTCTCAACCATGTCTGACTAAATAAAATTTGAGGCAAGTCGGATGTTAGAGTATTAATTTTAAACTGCTTTTAGGAATTTTTTCTGTAAACTCAACAAGCAAACTCTTACCTAATATCAAGAGAAATTTTATTATCATTTCATTAATAATTAAGAACCAAACAAGTATCAAAAATACATCTGATATATGGCCATCTGTTTAAGGAAGAATAGCCGCCCCGTGGCGCAGAGTGGTAAAGCAGCAGTACTGTGGTCTGAACTCTCTGCTCACGACCTGAGTTCAATTTCAGCAGAAGCTGGATTCAGGTAGCCAGCCCAAGGTTGACTCAGCCTTCCATCCTTCCGAGGTCGGTAAAATGGGGACCCAGCTTGTAGTGTAAAAGACTGGGGAAGGCAATGGCAAACCACCCCGTAAAAAGTCTGCTGTGAAAACGTTGTGAAAGCAACATCACCCCGGAGTCGGAAACGACTGGTGCTTGCACAGGGGACCTTTCCTTTCCTTAAGCAAGAATAGAAGGCCAAACCTTTAACCTCAATTTAAAAGGCAATAAATATAGTATTTCAGTAGCTGCTTTAATTAATATTCAAAGATAAAAGAATGATATGAGATTACCACTATATGAGAATATGCATGATCTGCAGGAAAACCTGTGATATAATCAAGATCTGCTTCCACTGCAAAAGTTTGAGAAGTGTTGGTCTACGCTCATCATCCCTTGCGCTGCTGGGAGTGAGTTGAATCTCTGGGAATGAATGAGGCTGCAGGAGGGGACGAGAGGTGTGTTAAATGCAGGAAGAATAGTTCTTTATGACAGTGATTACCAAGTACTTTGTAAATGTTAGTAGTCAGTTGCACTAGCACAGGTTCTGTTGATTAATCAGAGGTTCGTTTAATTGATTTTACAAAGCAGTTGAATGTTGGCACCCTTAATAGTTTTAAATAATTAACTCATGTTTATGCCTTAGTTAAGTTTCAGACAACTAAGTCTTCTCACTGCCACTTTAAAGAGTTTGATATGAATTGAATGATTACTGTACTAGGATGATGGGGAAAATGGGAACCAGTCCCTTGATAGCATTCATTTTGGGTAATAAAAAGACTTTTCTTTGGAGAACTGTTTAAAATGAACAAAACATAGTGTTCATGTGTGAAATAAATGAAAAGAAACTTTAAAACTGTAGAATTTAAAAGAAAAAATGTATTATATCCTTTGCCTTGATACTTTACTCATGTTGTTAAATACTTGTAGGTATTTAATGATACGCTGAAGGTTTTGCCAAGGCACTTTTACCTTTTTCCAGCTGCTTTCTTTTCCCTCATTAAAATAGTTCTGAAATAGTTGTTTCCATCAGTTTTATTAATGTAACTCCGAATGGAGGAAAACCTGATCTGTTAAATTCAGGTGGGTATGTTCCTTCTGAGCTGTGGAATCTTAAGAGCCAACATTCTACTTTGTGAGCTATTGGCATTAAAGTTTTGAGTGAGCAGTTTGGCTGCTTCATAAATTAGTTTGCTCTTGGGGGCATTCTTCCTCAGGTAAGATAAAAATGTATGAACTGGAGGCTAAAAAAACTGAGTTAGCTTACACTAACTCAGCTTAGCTATGTTGGTCTGAAGCAGAACAAAGTTTGAGTCAAGTGGCACCTTTAAGACCAACAAAGTTTTTTTTCATGGCATAAGCTTTTGTATGCTGCACACTTCTTCAGATACAGTGAAATGGAAATTACCAGTCCATACATATAAGGTAGAGGGTGAGCAGTAAATTAGCATACAGCATAATGGAGATGTTTAATAGATTCAAGGACCAAACAGGAATAATGTCAGTTTATATGGTTACCATTTGTTCGGGCTTAATTGTTGGACTAAATGTCACTAATGAACAGTCCTGGCTGTGGTTCCCTTTTGAAGCTTTGCACCTGCTGTTAATTCCTTTTAGTTTCAAACTGGATAGCATCCCACAGATCTGGCTTGTGAGTTGGAAAGTTAGTAGAACATCACATCGGCGCTACTTTATTGCCATTCCCAAGGACAGTCAGGTGGCATAGGTTTGTAAAACAGAGATAGGCCGATAATCTCTCACACCTGTAAGTCTTTCCAGGGAGTTTCTAAACCAAATGCAAAAGGCATATTCTCCTGTGCCTGTGGATGGCAGGGAAAGAAATGCAATGAGGAGAGACTGCTTAGGCTGGTACTGACTTGCCTGTTGAATTTTCAGCAGAAGCTTATTTCAGCTGGCATGACGAACCATGACAATTGGTTACAAGATGGGGGACTGTTGCTAGTCTCTTTATGGCTGTACAGCTATACAGCTGATAAGTTACTGAAACTAGATACTTTGGTGCTTTAATATTTGCTCTGTCTTGGCAAGCACAGAACACAAAGTGCTGTCTCCAGCAGGCAACCTAGTTCAGCATTAAATCATTCTTAACCAAAGGGGTGACTGTTTAACAGAAAAACTGCCCTGGGAATATAAAACCCTCGCTCCTGGTCTATTCCTACATTGCCCCAATATTCAAACAGGGGACAATATTCAACATGTGGGTTGTTGTTTTTTTGGTGGGGAGGGGGGGAAAGCAGTACTTCTTGATACCATGAAGTGGGCATCAATATGGTGATTTATTGGGAGGGCGATGAGTTAATTACTTTGAGCATCTTTGGTGCAGTTTTGACCTTGACTGGGGGAGGTGGAGGAAATTGCCTATGATAAATGTTATCAGCATTTTATTTATGTACAAATAATGAAAGGATTCTCGCAGTCCATATTAACATATGGAGAGCCTTGCTGGATTGAATCAGTGGTCCAGCTAGTCCAGCATTCTGTTCTACACGGTAGTCAGCCCTGGATGTTGATCAAGCAGTATAAATGGTTATATGTATATGTTAGAAAAACTGAATCTTGTTAGAACATTTACAATATTTCTGTTCTACCCTGGCTTTGTTCACAATACCTGGAATACAAGCTGCATATCATGAATCAGCAAACATAAATAGGTGATTTTTTTTTTTACATTTTATTTCCTGGCAGCTGCAACCACATTTTTGTCTAAAATAAAATGTAAAGATGTCATTGTATTAAATTGTTTAGTTTACTAAGCAAAGTAGAGGTTCATTACGGCTATTCCCTTCCATTTTTAATATTGTGGTGTTTTATTTTTATTTAAAATATTAGTAAACTGCCTCTCCGCAGTGATTGCTTGAGGTGGTTTATGGCTCTAAAAACAGCTGGTATAACAAAATAAGCCAGCTGTTTTGTACATGGATGTGCTGCTATCATAGTGTGGAGGATTTAATTTGATTCTGTACAACCTTAAAATAAAAAGCTTAGTTCCTTGAATGATTCCTCAGGACAGTTTGGTTTTAGGAACTTCTTTATGGAGATCCCTATGGAAGTCTTTTACAATTTTTAACTCAACATGCTTTTAAATACGTAAATAGCATGTAGTGAGTGTTCAAGTATTTAAGAGTGAGTGGTACTGAACTTAACAGATTTGTCTCTCTCATCATTGTCTATTGCTTCCTTCAGAGTACATGTGCATCATAATATTCATATTTGCTGCACGTGGTATATACACTTTAGACATCAGTTTATTAAAGCATTTTGATGCTCGTTTCTTCACTCAAGTGACCCTAAGGTGGCTTATGAAGCACTGGCACTTGCCCAGGGAACTGGAATGTCTGAAGAGGCCTTCTGCTCTTTTTCCTTTAAAATAAGCTGTCTTGGTTTACAGACATGAAGAGAAGATATCAGAATTATTTAAAGAAGACCCTGAAGTTATTTTAGGCAAGCCAGTTCATGTTGTCATTGTCCCCTGTGATTGTTCTAAAATCTTAATATTCTGCTAAATAAAAAGGAAATTATGGGGATGTAAGTTACGGTAATGCTTAAAATTGTAGTTCTCCTCAAAATTTGACCTAAGAGCAAATGTTTGAATATATGATGTATGCTTCTTTTTGAAAAATCTTTACAGGTAAGCAGTGTTCACAGTTGAATGCTTACATTACTTGCCTGTGAAATAATACTTTTGGGATATCATTAACTAAAAGCATGGATGCAGTTTTTGAACGAGGAAAATACCTACACTGGCTGTTTCATTCAGTTTGGGGGAGTCAGAATTGCAGAATGGAATGTAAAATCAATTTTCTTAAAGCCACAGAAGTCTAAGGTTCAAGGCTGTGGCATACAAAGTATTTAGCTCTAAATTTCACATGCAATATTGGTACAACTGGAGACCTATAGCCAGAGGTATGAATTGGCATTTGGAATCAGTATGGGAAAATTCAGGCTCCCTTTCCTGCTTCCTCTTACCAAGTAAATGCCTCATGTTATGTCATTAGCTTAGGACTGTTTCCTACTGCTCAAATTCTAGCAAACATATCCTTACTTCTGAGTGTTCAGTAAGTCACACTGACTTTTCTCTGCTTCTTCATAGTCATAGAACTGAATTTTTCATACTGTGTTTTGACCGTTCCTCTCATTTGTAACAACAGCTGTTGTATTACTTGGCAGAGAAAGACATCATGCATTTATATGTATTATATATTTTACACATACAGCTGTTTATATAACAGGATCTTGTATGGTCTCTTGTAAGAATCTACTTGTGTTGGGGATAGGGCATAAAACACATTCTGACCCTTCAAGTAAGGTTCGTTACATTTATTGCCAACTTAGGCAAGAACATTTAGTTGGAGATCAGTGTGAAACCATAAAACATTTGGCCTTATGTGTTGTATGACATTTGTATTTCATAGTAGGTTAAAGTCAGAGAAATGCTTGATTTATGCTTATGTTTCATTTCTGCCATTCTGATCCTCTGTGGTTAGTGAAGATAATAGTCTTTCTCTTGAGAAGATAACAGCAACCTAGGTGTTCCTGCATAAGCTTGACTGGAGACTTTGTGTGTGTGTGTGTGTGTGTGGGTGGGTGGGGGGTCTTTTAAGGATGTATGAGTAAGATGAGTGTAACTAAGTTGATTCTTCTGCTGTTTATGATTAAACATGTACTAAAAGTATGTATTCAGTGAATATAAAGACTACTAATGATTAACTACATTTAATTTCCATCTTTAGGGTTAATACCTTTTGTTTTGGATTGTCAGATCTTATAGAATATTATGTGATTGATTAACATGTAGTTTATGTCAGAGAACAGTCTGAGGGAATTTTCATTGAAAATGTCTATAAATTTGAAGGAGAAATTTCTTCTACTTTTAGTATCTTTCTGTTGTGCTGGATTAAAGACTTCATGAGTGTAGCTGTTCATTTACAAACATACTTATGAAATAATTAATATTTATCTTTTTATGTATTTCTTTTACTCTTTTACTCTGCTTTTAAAAATGTCATTGGAAGTGTTATAAAGCTGTACTGTATTCTGAATTCTCATGTACTTGACAAACCCACCTTGTGTACGATGAGCATTTGAATTTATTCCTTTGTTTTGATGTCTGAGAGTTATTTGCTGTTTAAAGACAAAAAGCTAACAATTTAGCATGCTACGTATTACTCACCTGCCATGTGATAGGAGATGTTACAGAAGAAATATTCAGCAGCTATGACATGAAAAATATATGGGAGCTGGTGTAGAATAATGGTTAACACTGTGAAGTGGGAATTCATTGGATCAGATTTTACTTGGATCACTAACTCGGTAACCTTTGGTGAGTCATTTGGATAATTCTTGCTTACCCTTACAAAAGTAGTATATGGATTGCTGATACAGTGTTCAAGAAACAATTTGAGTGCTCCAATGTTTTATGTAAGTGTAATGTATGTTACTCTAGTGACACTGCAGATCCTGCCTTGACCTCCATTGCTACAATCTACTGAACCCCCCATGCAATTCTGTTACTTTTAGACTCTCATGGGCAGCATGGGGGGCAGTGTGGGGATCCACAGAGGGGTGAAGAATTGGCAGAAATCTCTTCACCCACCCACAATCATTAATGGGTTCAACGTGGGCTGCAGCATCCCATGCTTTCCTTGAGTGAATTGTTTCTGTCTTGGCATTGTTTGGTATTATGTCTACCCTGCTGTTACCAGTGGCTGATGCTAGCATGGCTTGCTCTTAGCACAGATTGCTAGAATTCAGAAAAAAAAACCCTTATTCTGTGAGCCCGAGGTTTTTACTGATATTCAAAACTGCCAAAGGAATATAATAAAAATTGGCACTCGGCTAACATGAAATCCTTGCATGAGCTTAATGTTCCTCTAGATTCCAAAGATGGTTTTATCTGCTGTACTACCAGCAAACCCTGTTTTAGAAGAGTTATGTCTTGCCTTTCTCTCATGCAATGGGCTCAGAACATGAAATTAAAACACAACCATTGTAAAATACCCAACATTTAAGTTTTACAAAGCAGTAGAGGAAATACAATCAGCCATAAAATGGGTAGACAGCAACAGAATCTGGTGGTGGTGAAAAGGGCAAATCTGCCAGTCTAATCAATGTTAATACAGGTGGGCACAATGGGGCACTGAAAGCTGATGTTAGATCATGGAGAGACTCAAAACAGGTTGAGATTAATCAAGTATGATGGTCCTTAGACCATTAAGCATCAAAAACAATGTTTGAATTGGGCATGGAAACAAACTGGCAGTTTAAAGAAGTTGACTTTACACTAGGTTAGGCTCTGCAGCAAGTACCATTTGTCTCTATATCCACATTGGGGGGGTCTGATGATTTTTTTTCAAAGACAGCCCCTTATTGAGTGGTTCTATACTAATAGTGTAAGTTGAAATTATTGTTATGCTCTCTGTTTTGATGGACAATCCAGATAGCAACCTTTTAAATGCCATGCTTTTAAGGTTTTTGTTTAGATCTGATTTGCAGAAATTTCACAATCACTAGCAATGCCAGCCAATCATGAGTACAATCAAAGCACTGTTGAGTTATCTCTGTGTTGCTGTCCTTTGAAATTTTCCTCACTTCTTCCAGTTTAATAAACTTCTGATTGTGTGTTTTAAAGCTGACTGATTCACTGGATTCATGAATCAGTTGTAAGCTGTAACTCACTTTGGGGGCCCTAGGGTAACTGGCCAGCTGGACAGCACAATAAGTATTTAGGTTGAAAAGAAAGGGATAATGCATGAAGATAAGCCTTTGCTCAGGGGGATTTACATCTAAGAAGACGAAGAAGATACTGGATTTATATCCCACCCTCCACTCCGAAGAGTCTCAGAGTGGCTCACAATCTCCTTTACCTTCTTTCCGCATAGCAGACACCCTGTGAGGTGGGTGAGGCTGGACCTCACCGCAGCTGCCCTTTCAAGAACAACCTCTTCTAGAGCTATGGCTGATCCAAGGCCATGCTAGCAGGTGCAAGTGAAGGAGTGGGGAATCAAACCCGGTTCTCCCAGATAAGAGTCTGCACACTTAACCACTACACCAGATTGGCTCTCCAAGTAGACATATAAGTAGACATATAGTAGGGTCCTATCCATGGAGACAAGTTATGCTGAAAAGAACTTTCAGTGTAAAAAGATTACAGAGTGGAAGCATTTGTAGAATCTGTTTCAGATGTTACCAAGGCATGAATGATGGTGACCAGGTTAATTCTTCCTAGTAACAGCTGTAACTGGCATATAAAGCTAGTTTGGGGGAAAACTCCATGCCTGTATGCCTCCTCAACTTGCTTTTGAAAGTGAAGTGCTGGATTCAAAAGTATCCCCAGGCAAGGTTGTAAGTGTAATCTCCAACTGGCCTTATCTTTAATCTTACAATATTTCTTTCTTGTCTTAAGTTTTATCTCCTCATGTCTTTTAGGGGTTCTGGAGGAATTTCCACTGGAAGGAAGGTAGTAGAGGGAAAGAACATGTGATCTCACAGCCTATTCCCAATCTGTTATAATTAAGGGTTGAGAAGCTAACATATCCACTGGTCCACTGATGAATAACTTCATTGCATCAGTAATGAATATAGCAGTCCAGAATTTGTTATGTATATGTTATTTGAGAAGGAATTTGAGACAGACATGTTCCCTAAGTAACTGGATGCAGTTGAGATGTTTGATTATATTCTGCTGAATTTATTCTTCTTGATGTTTGTTTATTCTTCTTGAGTTTATTTTTCTTCTTGAAAAGAAGAAAAATACATTTCAAAGGATTAGCATGATTCATTTGAAAAAGTTCCCTTTGAATATGTATATTCCTTTCATTCAATGCATGCTATCCCTAACACACTGTTCCATGCTGCAGTCATTTTCTATTGTCCTCCACCATAGTCTTTCCACTGTTCCTCTTTTTTCTTGAAGTAATAACTTTTACTCTTTTAGCTTTTGCTTCTCCCTCTGTTAAAGCAGCTCCTTCGAAGAAGTCGTCTTCTCTTTACTCCCATACTCAAAAGAGGAATTCTTTATTAATTGAAGATGTTCAATTTTTGCCTTTGATTCAGATATCTGGTAGGATAAGGCAGCTAGTTTATATAAATGATATATAAAAGATTAAATAACATAATGATGGATTGTGCTTACTGAGGAAATATTGGTCCTGGCATTCTGAAATATGCATATTGGTTTTCGGGATGTTTTGATTTTTAGTAGAGAAACATTACATTCTGTCAGCCTCCCATGTGGAGTTTTTAAAAAACAGTCTGCAACCCTGCTTTCTTTCATGATACTGCACAGGGCTTATTACTGTCTAAGGCCTCAGTCTCCTCTTGCAAAAAGCAATGATGTTTTCAGTTAGCTTGGCATATGCATTTACACTGCTAGAGATATTTGCTAGCAGACTGGACAAGGAAGGATTTGGCAGTATAGCAGAACAAGCATGCTTGTGAGCTGCCTGTAAATTTCTGTAATGGTAGGTCTCGGCAGCTGGCCAGTAGAAGGCATTCTGTTCCTTTAGTTCATGTGGCCAGTTGTCCATCTTAGATGAGAGAAACATGGGGCTGCCTTTGAAAATGGTGTAGAACCTTCAATTGGTCCAAAGTGAAGCAGCCAGGCTACTGTTGGATTGGTTACAGAGATCATATCACCCTTGTGCTAAAAGATCTTCACTAGCCACCTATTTATTTCTGGGCACAATTCAAAGTGGCGGTTCTTGTTTCTAAGGCTTTGGGCCAGGTTATGTAAAGGACCATCTTCTCCTGTACTCTCCAGTTAAGATCTACCTCTCAAACTGTGCATTCTGTGCCCCAGAACAGTTTAACGTGCCATGTAGGAAACTCCCCATCTTCCCAGTGATAGTCTTTGTAGCAGTAAAGAAAATGGTGGTCTGAGCAGGAGCTCTGTTCTGTATTCGTCACCATTGACTCATGAGCCCCAGCAAATAAGACTACCACTGTTCTTTATTTGAGAAGTGTGTAATTATTGCAATAATCCAAAATGCAGTGTGTTGTGGATGAAGCTTTACTGTGTACCCTCTAGAACTGTCTGTATACTTTAAGCATGAGAAATGCCTTTGAAAACGCAGACATAAAATTGTTCTAAATGCTTTCATGTCTTTCAGAGGTAGAATATTTTTGGACCAGCTCCTGTTTGTTGGTTTGTGCTTTGCCATGGACTTTCATTTCAGTAATCTGTTTGTGTTCTAGTTTCCACTGACTTTGCAATGTTCTGTAAAATTATTTAAGATATTCTGACAGATGCTTGATGTCTATGGGGCTTAGCATATTAGAAAACATATTGCAGAAATAACATTTGAGTCTGTGTGAAGCTGCTCTTGCAGAAGGGGTTACTGGAGAGACAGGAGAACATGCAGTAGACTTTAGGAATCTCCTGCTGCAAGTGAAGCACTGTGGACTTCTGCAGTCAGCGGAAACTCTGACTTCGGTAAAAGGTGGTATGAAATGATACCTAGGAATGACTGAGAATTCATCGCTTCATTTTTGCCTCAAGAAAACAGAGTTGTCTAATAGTGATTGTAGGGATATGATCACTTAAGAGTAGCCAAACAAGTAATTATATGTTCAAATGTTGTTTTGGGTGAAATGCTCCTTTCAGTTCTTGGAAAATTGAAAAACTTTATCCATATATTGAGGAATATTGAATTCCCCAGTATGAGTTTTAATGAAAATAACTTGAACCTGCTTACAAGATATTTGTTAAAAATTGAAAGAACAATCCCAATTTGAAAAAACAATCCCAATTTGAAACAATGAACTATAAAATTGAATAGTTTCCGTTGCCTTCTCTGCAGTTTGGCCTAACACTTCCTTGGTGGTTCCCCATCAGATATCGGCTCTGCTCAGCTTCAAAGGTCTGGTGAGATTGGGCCAGTCAGGGCTATTACAGTGAAGTTACAGAAATAAAGATAGTACAGGGTCTCCAAGGTGGGAACTGGGTATATTTGACAGGCAGGTAGGTGCTGCTTTGTTTTAACAAAGCCTTCATGCATTTTCTTTAGACAAGTATCCTCAGTTTTGTCTTCTGCCCAGAATCATGGCACCTTCTTCTATCAACTACTAAATCTTTTTGAATATGTTCCTCTATCCAATTGTCTTCTGCCTGCATTTCTGCTATAACTATCCATACTTGTACTGTCCTGGCAAAATCTTTGGCTCTTGTGACACTTTACCTCTGTATCATTGGCATTGCAAATTCCCATAGTTTGCAAAGTAAAACTGAGCATATCCATGTAGGCTATCTGGGGTATTCTGCCATATTTGGCAGCATAATAAACTTTTATTTGTACTTGTGAATTCTTCTTTGCACGTTTGTGCTGTATTTTGAAATGCTAGCAAAATGAGTGTGTAGGTTCTTCATTCATGAAAACAATGTATCGATGAAGAAAATGCAGTATTGCCTTGAAACAAGGGACCTTGATATTTTTTAAAAAGATATAAAAATAGCTTTCCTCATAGATTATACTTACATAATGCTATTTGTACAGTTGATATTTATGCAGCAAGTGTCCCAGTGTTTCTCACTGGGCTCATGACTATAATTTTTTCCCCTTTGAAGCCTCTCCCTCCCCCCTTAGTATTTTTAAACAAATGGTTGGGAGTTTAATGGGGTGCTCTGCACTTGGTTCTATAGAATGTTAATATATCTCCACTTATTTTAATAGTGGTTGTTTAGTTTTAAATTAGCTTTATTAAATGGGTGTGTGTTATTGTGTGCCTGGCCTTAAATGCAAGATAGGACTTGTGGTATTTGGTAAACATTGTTCTTTCTTTCACAGTTTCCTGTGGACCTGATTTTTTTTTAACGATGAAGCTGACGTTTGATTTCTTTAATAGTTTAAGACAGAATAAGCAATCTAAGTTTTTTCATGTGGCCACTTGTTTAGTTGACCCTAGATTTTGATGTGGTTACCTCAGCCTTTTTTATGCCTGTAACAGCAATCACCCAGGATCATAGAGAGAAAACATACCATGGTGTACATGCATATACAGTGTTCCTGAAAATTGAATGGAATGGAATAGAAGTCTCAATGTACTTCAAGTAGTGGCCCAGCGTAGAAGTAACCATTGTTTGAGATTAAGCAGTGGTATTCTTGCAGTGGACCAGAACATTATCCATGCAGCTGTGGATGCATACATAGAGACTAGGAATGAACAAGCCTAAGGCAGTTCTGTGGAGGTTTGATATAACTATGTGAACCATTTCTAACCACCTGAGTAGATACTACTAGTGTGTTTCCTGGAATCCTCTGGGTTCTAGGTCTGGAAAGTCTTGGGTTATGAATTTCCTCCCCTTTTCTTTTCAACTGTTTTTCTTATCATTGTAAGGATACATAGAATAATACATGAACAGGTCCAAAATGACTTTTATTTTTGTGGGGGTTTTGTTGTAGATCTATGCAATCTGGACAATTAGTTCCGCTAAAGTGATGGCATAACTGAAGCTTGGTATTTCTTGAAAAAAATGGGAATGTTTAAGCAATAAGTGGTAGGTTGACGATGAAAATTATGTTTACTTTCAGAGAGAACAGGAAATGAGAATGGGTGATATGGGTCCTCGTGGAGCAATAAACATGGGAGGTAGGGATCCAAAGCAAAAGGTTCTTGTTGTTTTAAAAAACTTCTTTGAGACTGTACCATTTACTTAGGAGTATAATATGTTGAATATTCCCTCAACAAACCTGGGATATCTTGAATTAGTATTTCAGTTAACAGATTGGAAAAATGCAAGTGAACATGATAAATGTGAACTATAGAACTTGAAAAGCATGGATTTGTATTGCCGTAAATACTTGACAGTATTTTAGAAAAGAAGCAAAATTTAATTTATGTCTAGCACAAAAAGACTTTGAATTTCAGGAATCTTTGATATGGGAAATTCTTGACTGTGTGTTGCTGATTATTGGAATCAGAGTCCTAATTCTGGGGAATTATTGAACACAAGGTACGGTTTGATGTAAGCATCTTAAAAAATAGAGGCACAGCCTGTCTGTCAAAACCTCCTGATTGGACCTAATGAGTCTACAAAATACATTCACTGTGATCATCATTGTGATGATTACATGCCTTGGATATAGTTAGAATTGCTTGTTTAGAATTTACAGAAGTGGAATCTGCTGTCAGTCTCCAAAGACACAACTTTCCATGATTGCTAAATACGGCTTATCAACTGGTGATGTGGGTCATACCGCACTTGAATTCCACCTGTCTCCCTTAGGTTTGTTTGTTCAAATTTTATTAAGAGAATATTTGACTTCTCAGCAGTATTAATGATTTGTCGATTCAGTACCACCCTGCCCCACAGATCACATTAAAACAAAGCCACTTACTGTGAACAGCTCAGTGAAGGGCAAGGTGATAGTGTACCAACAAGCCTAGATAAATTCTGTTTTAACACCTTAGATGCTTTTAAAAGATTTTGTAGTTAATTCATAGGAGCATGATAACAGCATAGGATCTTGAAGTGAGGGATAGTGGAAATTTATATTCTTGGTCTACTCATAATGGTAAAATAGAGGCATAGTATTTCCACTTGGCTATTTACTTTTTTTGAAATGTAAACATTGAAAGAAATACCAGATCTTGACTCTGAGGAAAAATGATTGGTAGATTAGGTGAGGTTAAGTGAAACCATCTCGGTAAAGTAAGAGAGGTGTTGTGCAAGTTGCCTTTCCTAATTCTGCCTTTCCTAATTTTCATGTCCAAGGGTTGAGTTTATAATAATTAAAACATTTTTTCACTTAAATCAGCCAATTAATTATAATGTGAGGGAACACATTTTTTGTTGATTACTCCCTCATGTGATTTGGGTGGTCCCCAGCCTCCAAGCACAGTACTGGGTCAAGGGAAAGTGTGGAATTAGGTACTGCATCAGGAAGTAGATAGTGACAAAAAAGGCACACCATAAACAGAAATCCTTTTCATTCATGGAAATTATGGGTGGAACCCAGGCCATATTTCAATTAATATATTATGGCAGTTGTTTTTAAAACAATGTATTTATGAAGCATTTGGAGCCTTGTGGCACGGAGTGGTAAGCTGCAGTACTGCAGTCCGAGCTCTGCTCACGATCTGAGTTAGATCCTGGCAGAAGCTGGGTTCTGATAGCCAGCTCAAGGTTGACTCAGTCTTCTATCCTTCTAAGCTTGGTAAAATGAGTACCCAGCTTGTTGGGCGTAAAGTGTAGATGACTGAGGAAGGCAATAGCAAACCACCCCGAAAAAGGCTGCCAAGAAAACGTCATGATGTGATGTTACCCCATGGGTTGGTAATGACTTGATGCTTGGACAGGGGACTACCTTTCCCTTTTTATTCATGAAGCATAATTTAGTTTTCCTACTCTCTTCCTGATACATTTCAAGTTTGCCTCTTACTGTTTATGCAACCTAGTAAAGCTTGTATTTATAGAAATGATTGTATTTGAAACATCCTAAAATGGTAGCTGGTGATCATTTTATGGGCAAATGGATAGGTGTCCAAACTCAAATGCATGAAAAAGCTACACTCCTCTTTTTTTCTTGGCTTTGATATAATTAAAATTGCTTTTGGAAACAAAGTAGACGTGACCAACAAGTTTGTTCCCATGTGTGTCCCATTCAAATATAAAGCGAAGGGGGGGGGTGTGTGGTGGCACACAGCCCTCAGTTTTTACCTTATAAGATGAAAGTGGATGAAAGAGTCTCTATCCGTTGTCACCATAGTGTCCTGCACTTTTATCACACCAGGTGAACCTGGTATTGCCTTTCTCAGGGAAAAAATCAGATCCCTTCCCCCATATGTGAACAAGGTCAGTCCTAAAAGTGGGCAAGGGGTCATTTGCATTAAGGTCAGTTCTAAAAGTAAGGAATTCAGTTTTCTTAATTGCAAGGCAAGCAGTGTTAGCATTGTAAGAACTTTTTGCTTTTTTCTGTTGTAATGTTGTTTTACATCTAGTCATCCTTATGGCATTAGTGTTGCTCAAATGGCACATGCTGTAAGAAAGATGACAAATTGAGCAGAAGTGGATTAGAAGTTAATTACTACCTGTCAATTATTGTACAAGACTTTACCTTCTAGTAGGAGAGCTATACTTGAATTTTGTATAAAAATGTAATAAATGTATTCTTAGGTTGCCATGATACCAAGTTGTTTTATTGCTCTTATCAGTAAATTGAAGTATTACTCGTTTATTGAATATAAATGCTTTTTACTTCTTTCAGCTGCTTTATTACCTCTGTACATTTGATTTTATTGAAAGCCTCATAATTTAATTGATTTGATCTTGTATGTCATTCCAGATGGCTCTGTTTTCCAACTATTTAGTGCATTCTTCAGCTTCATCATGTAAAAACTGTAACAAACTGAGCAGCACTTTCAAATTAATCTTGATAAATGCAGTGAGACTTTTTCTGAATCTCCCAAGGTTCAGTATCTTGTCTCAAAGATGGTTGCCAGGGAAGTAATACTACCCCCAACCCCAAAAGGACATTATACCAGTGCAAAGCTGTATGTAAGCACCTGAGCTCTCCAGATTAGGGCATTCTCAAAAGTTACTGTGAACAGGAACTGTTGTGGTTACTGCAGTAGTCTGTAACAGTCAGTACATTTTTATTGGCAGTGAGTTGGATCCAACCAGCTTTTTCATTGGTGTAAAAAGTAGGAGGGGTCCCCTTTGATGGCCCAAAGAAAAAGGGGGATTGGATGACCCTGAATGAAAAAGGTGCCTGGATCCAACCCATTATGAAGCTTTCAGTTTCATTTCAACAGTAACTTTCAGTAATGTTTGCTTCAAGGCAGAAGTAAATGTACAGTCTCAAAGAATAAAAATCATTTTGTTTCAAATAATGGATGTTTTGTATAGTTTTATTTGTTGTATATTTTAAATTATTTAAAATTCAGCTAGGACAGCTCTAAGTGTAGACTGTTTTGCATAGATGCCTTTAGCCCAGCACCTGCTGGAAACCAAGGTCCTCCTCCTCCTCCTCCTCCAATGATGGGTATGAATATGAACAACAGAGGAACAATGCCTGGCCCTGCAATGGGTCCTGGTCCTTCCTTGGGGCCAGAAGGAGCTGCAAACATTGGGACATCAATGATGCCTGATAATGGAGCTGTGGTAATGTATCATAAAATTTTCAATTTTGTTTTTAGTTCTTCATGGGCACATCTTTTCGAGCAAGGATAACTTCACACTGATATTCAGCAAGAAAGTACGTTGAGGTTAATACCATTGATACTTTAAGATAAACACAGTTGCAAAGCATGTTAAGGTCTTGGTTATATGTCTGCCAGAGAACTTGGGTACTGCATTTTTTAAAAAAATGCAATATGATACAATTGTTAGAGAGATGCTACTTGCTGAACATTTCTACTTGACCAGTTGCAAGTGAGCTTTGCAATTAAACTACAACTTCTCATTGAATTCTTATGCACAGGAAATTTATTTTCTCTTACAACAAAATGGCAGCGTAGGATTTGTTATTTAAGTGAGGAATATTTGAAATAATTTTTGCTATGTTTAAGGGCAATTGAAACGTGTATAAGTTCTGAAATTAATAGTGTGAAGATATCTTTGGATAAATGAATGGTTAAGCAAGTTGGTTTGCATGATTTTCTGTATAGCAGTAAGGGAATGATTATGAAGGCATTTGTGAGACAACTCTGGGAAGCACCTGCTTTGCAAGGCTTAATTCCATAGGCAGTATAAGCAAGACTTTTTGTTATTTGAAACTCAAATATGCATTTTGAACTGAACTTTCTTGGCTCTGTTAATGCTACCTTTCATCTTATGCCTAGTTTTTAAAAAAATCCATGCCCTAGAGGAATGATGTATTCAGATGAATAGACAGATAGTAGGTCCATTGTATTCTGATCACAGTACTGAAACAGGGAGGTGGATTTCTCACTTCATCCTTTCTTGTTACGAGTCCTTGAGAAATTGGGCTGTGTAACAAGGCACATTAAAATGAAACTGACGCATGACACATTGCAGAAGATGAATGTTTGGTCTTGTTGACATACTCTAGCTTGAGAACCAGAAGCAGGAATTATACCAATTTTCACAAGAGCCAAGCTGATTTCTCAAATATTATCATTTTCCTTTATAACAAAAGGACTTATTTTTAGACCAGTATAAGGCAAGTGAGCTATGAAGTGGCCTCTTTCACTAAAAACACCGTGAGTGCAGCATCTGTTCCTTGAAATGAGGTGTATACTTGCTAAGGAAGGAAAAAAAAAAGAATTCTTCTATACATTCTTAATTGTAGAATCTGCACTGTGCATAACTCCAACAGAACACTCCCTCATAAATTTAAATACAAGTTGATAAGCAATGAATCCAAGAACATAAGAAGAGCTCTGATAGATCAGACCAAAGGCTCCTGATATAGCATCCTATTTTCTATATTAGTCACCTAGTTGACTCTGGAATGCCTACAGAGAGAGTAGGGAAACCATAGTGTCCTTCCTTTTGTTCCCTGGCAGCTGGTTTTCAGAAGTACACTGCCTTTGAACACGGAGAGTTCATCATCACTGTAAAGCATTGATAGACAGTCCTTTATTAATGTGACTAGCCTCTTGCAAAAAAGAAATGAGCATACTAAAATGAATTCTGAATGAAACAATGTGAAATTGAGTCTATTTAAAGCAAATTTACAAGTTTTGTTCCTGTACCTGGTATTTCTAATTCTCATAGCTGCTTAAACTGCTATCCTTTTTGATGGCAAGGTAGATCTCAGGAAGACTAAACTGTAGCTGTTTTGCTGTTGAAAACACAACAGTGCAGGAAATCAGATTTTCAAAATCATTTAGTATTCAGTTAATTCAAAAGGGAATCCAGAAACTTAAATCAGGGTAGTTTAATGTGACGAGCTACCATTATGATGGTAGAACAGTGCTTTTGGATTCAAGCCATAATTCAAAAGTTGCCCTTTAAAAAAAAAATTACAGTGGATCTCAGTTTAGATACTCCTTATACTTTTTTAGATTGGCATTTAGTATTAAAAAAAAGTGAATGCAAAATTTGGTGGTTGAATGCTCAGTTGAAAAATGGCATCTAACTATATATTTTCATTTGTAGATCTGTAAAACTGGGTTCATGTTGCATTAGTCCGCTGTCTTAGGTTTTCTAAAACTTAGAGGGATTGGTTTTGTTTAATATTGATAAATTAATATTGGATATCTTGCATTTTTTATACACAAATTAGTTTTCTGCAGAACTAAAATTCAGAATTTTTAAATATATCTATATACCACTCTTCCTTTAGAGAAAGCCCTGAGTGGATTAAAAAGATACATTGCTTTACTTGGACTTTATTTGCTCTTATCTTAATACACTGGTGGACACAACCTTAGTTAACTTACTTTTGCAGCATACTTTAAAAGTAATAACTAACTTAATTGCTCCTTTCTTCCTTCTATGTGTCATCTGACTCTGCTGGACTATCTGCTGAACTTCATGGAAACACCACTTTTTGTCTGTTTTTAATGGCTGTTTTAAATGCTGACTGATTCCAAATGGACTTAATACTGTCTGTGTTAGCACACTGAGAGATTCCCTCCAGGAGGCCCTCCACAAATGGGTTCACCAATGGTTAGTAGGACAGGCTCTGAAACTCCTCAGCCGTCTATGGGTGGTGTAGGTGCCGTCAATAGTGGACCCGGTGGCTTTGGTAGAGGAAACCCAGGGGGCAGCTTTGAAGGACCTAACAAGCGTCGCAGATACTGAAATTTCCATTCCTTACTCTTGAGAAAAAAAAATCACTGATTACCTGGTGTTTATGCCTTTATAATTTTAGCTATTACCTTAAACGGTTTTATTGTCAATGTAGTCATTAAAATATTTTTTTGTAAGAGTTAGACTTTTTGTATTCGGTCGTAGGCTTTAGTGTAGATCAGAAATGATGTGCTTCATTTTGTACGTCAGATGTTTGTGACCAGCAGAATATAATGTGACCATGCTGTGATATTTGTGGAGTTCCATGCTTACAATAAAATACAAAACAAATCTGTTGAAACACTTTGAAGCATTGTTATGAATATTATCCTTAATTTTAATTGTAAGCATACATTATTTTTTTCTCCCTCTATAATGCTTACTTTCTCAAAATAAAATGCTTTATCCATTGTATACATGTGATGATGCAGTTTGTGGCACACAGTAGAAAAACTGTTCAGGCTATTATCTATAGAACATCTGAAGTCATTTTAGATATGTAAAGAAATATTCTCACCAGTGTGTACAAACTTAGTTTGCAATGGGATTGTCATCAGAATGTATTCTGTGTTTAATTTTTAAATAAACACTTTGCATTTTGAAACTTCTCCAAAGAATAAATATTCACCTGTGGTTTTGTAGTCATAGATGGTAAAAACTTTTTGCAGGAAAACTCCAATCTAGTTTAGTTTCATAGATGAGTGTTTGTATTTTAAAATGCTCCATTCTACTTTTATTTAAAGACCTCATACATGTAGTATTGTCTTTTTGTAAGGTTCATAGTGGGTGTGAGGTAGTATTTCTCAAGACTTCCACCTTCAGAAATTTTTCACAGCACTATTAATACAATTGTGACATTTCATACTCAAGAGAAAAATAAATGGACTTTCACGTGTAGGAAACTGACATGATAGAGAAACATGTGCTTTCCCTATTCTTCATAGTTTCTGTGCTAGTGTATATGGGTTTTGTGATCTGTAAAGTATATTGCAACCATCCTATAAACGGTTTCTCATACATGTAAATATTGGAGATTTTTTTGCATATTAAAAAGTTCCTGAAAAGTCACCTATCATATGAGCAACCATAATAATTATAATAACCATAACGAGTGCAGAACTGTTGTGTAATATCCAAACTAAAATGTGGGCATATCTTTTCTACTTGTGTTAAACAGACAAGCCTGTGTTCACCAGAGTTTTTGCTTATTTCAGATACCAGAGTCCCACATTGCAAGGTAGTAAGGAAATATGCTAATCATAGGATCACAGAGTTGGAATGGGCCATACAGTCCAGCTGGTCCAACCCCCTGCACAATGCAGGATCAGCCTAGAGCATTCCTGACAAGTGCTTATCCAGCTGTTGTTTAAAGACTGCCAGTGAAGTGGAGTTCACCATCTCCCTAGGTAGCTGATTCCACTGTTGAACAACTCTTAATGTAAAAAAGGTTCCCTTAATATCCAGCTGGTACCTTTCCTCCCTTAATTTAGACTCATTATTGTGAGTCCTCTCCTCTTCTGCTAACAAGAGCAGCTTCCTGCCCTACTCATAAGAACATAAGAGAAACCATGTTAGATCAGGCCAATGGCCCATCCAGGCCAACACTCTGTGTCACACAGTTGCCAAAAAAATTATACACACACACACACACTCACATATATATGCACACTGTGTCTACTTTAGGCTGCCCTTCAGATACTTCAAGAGAACCATCATGTCCCCTCACTCAGCCTCCTCTTCTCCAGACTGAATATTCCCAAGTCCCTCAGCCTTTCTTCATAGGGCTTGGTCTCCAGACTGCTGATCATCTTTGTCGCTTTCCTCTATACCTGTTCCATTCTGTCCACATCCTTCTTGAAGTGAGGCCTCCAGAACTGCACACAATGCTCCCAAGTGTGGCCTGACCAATGCAGTGTACAGCAGGACTATGACATCTTGCAGTTTGTATGTTATGCCTCTGTTGATAACACCACATTTAGCCTTTTTTGTCACTTCATCTTGCTAGCTGCTCATATTTAACTCACAATCCACCTATACCCTCAAGATCTTGTTCACACACTGCTACTCAGTCATCTGAATTAACTGCAGATTGTTTCCTTCTGCTCTCATTTACAGTTAAACTTTCTAGATAAGGAAGGTAGGAGTAAGGTAACATTCAGAGAACAAACATGTTTGATCCTTTCAGAAACGAAACGTGATTCTCTGCTTTTTCAGGTATAGTTTGTGGAATGATCTGTTTTCCTGTTTCCTTTTACAGTTTTGTCTTACTCCTTAAACTTTAAATTCTGATATGGAAAGTAGGATTTTACAGCATTGGTTGTCTTAATGTGAAGCAGAAAACTTAGTAACCAATGTGTTTGAGACAGTGGATAATTTTGTGGACATAATAGCATAATAGAAGGGCTAGTTGTAGGAGGTCCATTCACAGGGAGCTTTGAAAATATCAGTAAGTAAACATTTATTTTCTACGTAGTACACTGGATGAATTCTGCTTTTCTATTGCTTCCCTTTTGTATGCAAGTGAATTCTTGGTCATACATGTAATACACTTCTAAGGATTGACTTGCAATCATTTTTAGTATTTTAGAAGTTCTTATTTATGAATTGCCTGGTACTAAATAAAATATATAGGAAACTATAACATGTGATGGGTTGCAGGTGTAGTCATATTACATAGCCATTTTGTGATGTCCAAGATCCACTAAAAATTCCAGGGATAGTCTGATTAGCCAAAGAAGAATTAACTTCTTGTCATATAAATAGTGCCTGTTAAACAATTTTAAAAGTCTTATTTATGATTATAGACTATTTCACCCAAGTGTGTGCATCTCTTTCAGAAAGCAGACCTTAAATTAAATCATGAACTCGCTTGCTGTGTTGTGAGACCAAATTTATTGTTTCCCCCCCTCCCTCAGTGCACTCACACTTATCTTGAAAAAATTAGTCTTGATTCCAAAAAAATGCTCATGTGTCTTTTTGAGTGTACAAAGTTGGAGAAATATGGTACCATTTTGGGTAGATGCATCACCGTAGTTTGACACAGTTTCAAAGTGATGTGTTGTAGTTTGCACTCAGATATATGTTTTGAATGCCTATAGCTTTAGTTTCTTATAAAACCTCATTTCTTCCCTGCCTCACAAACTTTAATACATTCATCTTGTATTTTAAAAGCAGAAAGAGTAATGTTTCTGAAATTTTGTAGAATTATATATACATGTTTGCAGGTGGTGACATCACAAAATGGCATAATTGGAAGAGTTTATTGAATAATATGGCTGAATACATCTTGTTTATATTGCTACCCAATTGTAAAGCAAATCATTTACAGGTCCAAGTTTAGATCTTTGGTTATATATTTAAGGGTGATTTGGTTTTATCTTTAGGATATGGATAGCTCTTAAATTATTTGGCTCTTAAATTAGAATGCTTAGCATAATTACCCATCTCTTGGACCACAGCTTGGACCATATGAAGTTTTAAATCTATTGCCCAGACAATTGTCAGAGCAGATTAACACCATGTTCCTTCATACACTTCTTAGTTTGAACACAATTGGATTTGTTTCTAAGTAAACATGTACAGGATAATATTTATGGGTAGATAACTGATTTGTCTTTGTTCTAATATTTCCAGGACTCAGGATTCACAAACTCTGTGAAATATATGTAAAATTACACCCCTCACTTAATCCAGATCACCATAACGCCATAATTTTATTAAGGTAGAACTGGGGAATTCCTGGATGTTGTTTGATGCTTTTAGTTTGTGGTTGAGTATTCTGAAGTGGATCTTTGGTTGATGTTAAGAAAGGAGGCAGTGTATGGGACCCCAAGTATAACAGGCTGCATAGGTCCGACTGATGTTCCCTCTAAGCTGCAGAGTCTTGTGAGCAAAAATTGAATGCTACTGGCATTAAAGTTGTGAGCTACTGCATAAATTACTTTGCTCTGAGGTCATCCTTCCTGAGCTAAGACAAAAATGTGTGAGCTGGAGGTTAAAAATCTGTGAGCTAACACTAACTCAGCTTAGAGGGAACACTGGTCACGACCATTACCTTCTGTTGTCCAGCTACTAGTACCCTTAGTCAGACATTGCTTCATTTATTCTGGATTGCTTTGTTAGCATATAAAAAAATGTGAAAACCAAATGCAATTTGGCAACTATATTTGTAGTTACCAAACTATAGTGCTGAACTACTGCATTCAACTATAGTGTTGAAATGACTCAAAATTTCCTTAACAATGTACATCTGAGTCCAGCTAATAGCTTGTGGACCTGGAGGGACACCACAGCACTCTTCTCCCACACTGAGGAACCTATCAAAGTTGATTCAAGGTGTGTTAAAAGGATTGCTCACTTTTACTCATTGCTCATCAAGTCATGAGACTTCATGTATTCTTCATATGAAATTTACTCTGTTTTTATTACATATTCTGATATTACATATTTTATTACATATACTAAGACAGAGAACAGCTGACAATCTGTCTAAGGGATCTTCATGAAAATACACTTGTTCCTCACCCCCGGTAGTGGAGCTCATGCCATCTAAGCTTTTTACATTTTATGGAAAGCTGGTCAGTAAACACTTTAAAATAAGCATATGAACTATCTACCTTTAAAGGCTTTGGTGCTCAGATAAGGCAGGTTTATTATACCAGCCCTGAGAGTAGTTCCTAGAAGACTAATTCCAGCAGAATTTGGGGTGTCCCTGGGCTGTATAAGATTTTCACAGTTGTAGTAAGAGTGTGGAATGTCTTAGAGGTAAAATGAAGAAAACTATGCATAGTAACTGGACCCTGAAAAGTTCCTGTGGCACAAATGCTGACCTGCACCATCATGGCTAAAACTGGATCCCTGGCTGATTCTGTCATATTCACTGCCTCTTAATGCAAGTGCTGGAGAAGCAATGCCAGCATTGACACTTGGCTTTGTACTCAAAAATTTTGGACTGATCTTGTGAAAGCAGAATTGAGACATTCATATTCACAGTTCATGATAATCCACAAAACAGGTCCTATTTCAAGAAACACATTTGCATGGAGAACATACTGTGTGCCCTTCTGATGATACCTCTGCAACTTCTTAGTAGTGAGTTCTGTGTCCAGTTCTTCAGCGACCAAAATCACAGCAATTTGTTCTAGGCATCTTTCTTTTGAGGACCTGAATCACAAAGTATATTATTCAACCCTTGAGAACATTTGGGACATAGTGTGGAAGATCCCATTTCAGATCTGTTATTCATTTGATTGTGGATTTAGGCAATAGATAGAAATTTTGGTAAATTCAGCCAAGTAAATTTCAGAGAACATTTGATACTGAACAAAAACTTTTCTGTGATTTAAGTTCAGCTACAATGACTTTATTGTACTGACTGAGGTTGCATTTTACTTAAATTTGGATTGTAGTGGGAAGGCTGAGTTTAGGTGAACTTCATTACTTTTGTGTGCAGTCGTGAGTTCACCTTCATTGCCACAAAACTTGTGTGCATAGGAACAAATCATTAGAACAAAACTTGTGTGCATAGGAAGAAATCTTTGGGAAGAATCTGTTTATGCAGTATACATTTAGCACTTCCTTTTTAAACAATTTTTAAATTAAAGTAGGCAAGAGTAAATAGAACATCAACAGTCTTACCAAGATTTCAAGGAGTATGGATACACAAGCATTACAATATAAAATAAAATCGGATACGATAATTAAACACAGTATCAAATGGATATGTTACAACTAAAGAGATCATTATGAACAAGTACTTTGTAATATCCTGGTTAAAACTTTGACATTTACCAGCTCTTAATGAATGTTTTACATTTGAACATTTCTGAAGTATTAAACCACCTGAGCTGATTTGGTGTTTCATTTTGTTGTTTTTAATTATTTAATTAGCAATTTTAATTGTTAATTAGCAAAAACTATACTGGGTGTAACTTGCTGCTCTAGAAATATATTACCTTTTTGCATCATTTTACTTATACTGTCTGCCTTGCCAGGACTGCAAGAGAATTGCTTAAGACTTCTTCTATATGATTACTAAGAACATTTTCTTGCTTGAACATATCACCAGTGAATACCCTGTAAATACGGGGAGGAGGGGGAGTGTTTTAAAAATGTGTTTGCTTTCTTAGAAAAAAATGTTTAACATTCCATAAACAGCATAATCTGGAAAGAAGACGACTGCAGATCTATACCCTGCCCTTCTCTCTGAATCAGAGACTCAGAGTGGCTTACAGTCTCCTTATCTTCTCCCCCCACAACAAACCCCTTGTGAGGTAGGTGGGGCTGAGAGGGCTCTCACAGCAGCTGCCCTTTCAAGGACAACTCCTGCAAGAGCTATGGCTAACCCAAGGCCATTCCAGCAGCTGTAAGTGGAGGTGTGGGGATGTGGAATCAAACCTGGTTCTCCCAGATAAGAGTCCGCACACTTAACCACTATACAAAACTGGAAAGTGTTTTTTGTTTATACTGGATTCTTCTAGAGTACTGCCTGTCCCACATCTTGGAAGACTTGGTAATGAGCTGGATGAGGGCCAGTAAGCTGAAGTGCAATACAGACAAAATAAAGGTGGTAGTTGGGATATTAGTTTATCCGAGAATATGCTTGAGTTTAACATTGAATGATGATTTTTAATAGTCTGCATTGTTATGATGATCTCTTTTAATTTTGTATTTTATGGGGAATTGCTTAGAGAAGCTTTGCTATGGAGTGATGGCAAAACCTGCTAAATGAAATTCTGGGTTTCCTGAGCCTTGCACAGGCAACTTCATGCTATTAAACACTTTGCTTTCATTCACGTGTCAGTAAATTGTGCCCACAATTTTTATTTCTTTGTTGGTCAGAGAGTACAATAGAATTTGAAAAGCTTATCAATCAAAGGATCCAGTATTGAAACTAAACAGAAAGAGAATATGAGATCAGATGAGCAAAGACCAAATGGAGCAATGAAGACAACCCAGTGTCCCAGTTTTATCCCTATTAAAGTTCCTTGTTTCTGCCAGAACTTAATTTCTTAGATTGCAGCCTTCTACATTAAATTTACTCAGCAGTAGTACAACTAATTGAAAATAATAAACTTAAAATATAATTATGAGCTTGTCTGCTTCTAAATTAAGGGAAATAATTTTAAGCTTCAACTTGAGTTGGCACATTACAAAATTGCAGTTGAATGAATTACTTTAGATATGAAGTTCAGGTAAGTCATCTTGTACAATGTTGTAAATTTTTGTGAAACTGACTTTGTTTTTGCTTTAATGGAAGATGTCACCTGAAGGTGTCAGTATAAAAGGATAAATAAGTAAAAACGATTAAATTATTGATTTCTTAAGTCTAAAATAAAACTGGCTAGAATTAGTAATGCAAACACATCAAGTGAATTCTTATTCCTTATTCATTGGAGGAAAAAAACCTGTGATGCTCAGCAAGAGGGGGAAACTTGAATATTGAAGCTTACTGCTAATATATTTTTATTCAAAATAGAGTTGGAGGATAAGAGTTTGTGTGGGCTACTGCCGGAATTGTTCAAGGGTAGACCGCCATGGGCTCAGCTACTGATCTCTGCGATTGCCTGACCTATGCTTAAAACCTGTTGGGCGTTTAAGGTAATCTAGTTCAAGGAAAGATATTACAGTTCAGTGTTTAAACCTTTTATGCTGCTTATTGTTATAACTGCTCTACGAACAGCTGTTGAAAAGCAATGTAAGAGTCTAAGAGTATAGTCACCCTTACTTATGCTATGTCTTTAAAAAAAACACACTATAGAATACTCTTTGAATACATAGGCTTTCTAAGTTGCCCCTAAGATGTATCTTCAGCATTTTGGCTGAAGTGCAGAGACAGGATTTGTGAATGGGGATCTGTTTCCATTTTTATACTATTTAAGCCTACATCTTAGTAATCTTCACTGCCTAATATTCCTGTTGTTTTGGGACATAAAAATTCTGAATAAAACTTAATATTCCTCTGTCAAAGTATATGGTGTATTAAGATAATGTAACTTCTAGAGCAATTCAAATAAACTTTTTTCAGTACAGTCTTGTAAATTCTCCTGTTCCGGAACATATCTATTATAAGTGTTTTCTTAACAGCCTAGTGATAAACACTGATGTCTGCTTATACTTTGCTATGGACGTTAAAAATGTTGCATCTCCAAGTAGTATATTTCATTAATAAACTTCTAGAAACTACTCTTTAAGAACCTTGTTGTAAAAGGAGTCTTAAGTTAGTGCAAGGAAATACTGTTTTCTGGTGCATTTGACTAGCCTATTCAATTTGGATTTTACATTGAACTTCGCTAGATTTGTGATTTTACCCTAACTATAACTAACTTCCATAGATTTAAAGAGTTGTGATATTAGTTTTTGAAAGTATCAGTGTTAGCTATGCTAGTCTATTGCAGCAAGATGAAACAGAAGTCTGGTGGCACCTAAACATTTATTGTAACATGAGCTTTTGTGACTCAACGCTCACTGCATATTTTGTGAAAATGAAATCCTGTTCCACATTTTTATAAGGACAATTACAGAAGAGGAAAGAGAAAGGGAGGAGCTGGGGCAGAGAGAGATGCTTGCTTTGAATCCCATCATAAATTTTTCAGGTGTGATTTTTTTGTGTAAGGGCCTGGAACGTATTAGATTGGTACTCATAATTCATGGTAAGAAAGGGTCAGGTTCCAGCCTCTCTCATGCACTTTAATTAAGTAGGATAAACAATTAAGAAGGAAGCTATCTGAAGCATAAAATTAACTGTCCTTTATAAAGGGTACTATTATGCATATTAAGAACAGCCAATTGAAGTTAATCAGAACGGGTCCTCCTGAATTTTTAGAAATTATACTAAGAAAATCCAAGCCTAGGGGAGGATGACATATGTTTAATTTCTTGATGAGTTTATGTTATTGCAGATCTGTTCTACAAAAGAACTTTGAAGGTAGTATGCAACACAAAAGTGATATATTTAGAACTCATCATCTGGTAATTGTGAAACAGTTTCTTCAGGATGCTTTTCTGCGTTCAGTTAAATGGCCTCATTTTGACAACATGAACGCTGATAATGATTTTTAAAGTAAACTAGTAATAAATTCAGTTTACATTCTGCAAGTGTATGTCCACATTCAAGGCTGCTACTAGAAGTCCTTCCAAGGATAGTTGAAATGTGAGCAAGAACTTCAACAATCAGTTCTGTCTATGGCCTGGCTTCCTCTGCACTGAAGTGTTGCCCTCTGTTTCGAAAAACTTAGGTTTGGATCCAACAATGAATAAGCAGAAACATAAATGTACTAAACTTAGTTTCAACTTTCTAAGTTACGTCCAAGTATCCTAATGACTTTGGTTACTCCATCTAGTTTCTCAGTCCCGGTAAGATTTTTTCTTTTTTTCAGTCATGTTCCAAGGTGTGCTTAGTCTCATAATTTGAATTGCGTTTTTTTTTTGTTAGACACATTAGCAGTGTGGAAAAAAATTGGTTTTAACTGATTCAGGTCCACCTATTTTTGACAAAATATATGATTTAATAACATAAATGTTGTTATTGATCTTCTGTGATCTAAAGTGTATACATAATGAAGAGATCACAGAGCTGCACATCACAGAGCTCCCTTAGCATATATATCTTACTAATTGCCACATGAGAAGGGGGAGTGAAAATGAAGGTTTAAGATAGAAAATATGAATTTGTTCTAAAGAAAAGAAAAGCTGAAAAGAAATGGTCTTGTATATTAATGAAAATTGAGCTAGCAGCATATTTGAATAATTAAACATTGGACGCTAAACTTTTGAGTAGTTACTATCATGTCCCTTGTATTGTAGACACTATTAATCATATTGAAAGGATAAATAAATCCTTCAGATATCACCTATGCCTGCAGTAGACACAAGAATTATCATCATCTAATGCTTGAGAATATTATGTAAAAAACCTTCATACTTAATGTTTTGAGTAATGCCTTGTCTTAAAAGCATTTCAGGCATTCTAGAAGTGAGTTCTAAAAATTTTTCAAAGTTTCCTGAAATTTCCAAGTTTCCTGTTTTTTAATTTCCCCACCTCTCATGTATTCACATTTTAAGCCTCTTCACAAAAGAAAAATGCATAACTGTGGTTTTTAAAAAGCTACAGTGGAAGAAGCAGTGATTGTCATAAAAGGTATTACATGACCTGTCTTGATTTCTATAGGAGTGAATACTGATTTCATATACCAATTTGACTATATGATAGTTCTGTTTGTAATTTTTGCCTAAATCTGAAAAATACTGTTCTGCATGATATTGGAGAAATAGGAATTTATACTTTCAGACCTTCACTTTTACAACTAGAATCACTACTTTTCAAACAGCTGCAATGATATGACATGCTTTGATTTTGTTGAATTTGTATTGTTTAATCACTTATCAGGTATTTAAATATCTACATATTTACCTAAATTGAATAGTTCCACTGAACTTGGACCACCCACCAGCCCATTCGAAAGCAGCCAAGCAGAGTGTGTGGGAAGGGGGTAGAGATTAGTATTTAGGGTCATCTGTGCATTTGCAAGCTGTACCCAAGGGCCTGTGATTGAGGTGCACTTGCTGGTCAGAAATCTGCCCTTGGTAGGATGCTCCAGGTGCCTGTTTAAAACTGGTGATTGAGAGTTGCTGTCCCTGCCCCCATCATAGGCAGCTCTGCTCTTACAGGTATGCTTCCCTGGGAGTATGCTCCATTGTACTGGTGTATATTGGAGATACACTGACAGAGCTCCTCATGAGTTCATTGTGTGCTCCCCCCTGGATTGCACTGTTAATTTTAAAAACCATTATTTAAACTTGTTGCTGCAGTACTTGAAGGTTAAGAACAACATTGCCTTTTATTTATTTATTTGATTGTTATTTTTAGCCCGGCCTTCCCGTAGAACTGGCTCAGGGCGGGTTACATCATAAAAACAGTGAACAGCAAAAACAGTAAAAGACCAATTTAAAAAATCTAAGATCACAAAGACTAAGATGGCAGATTCTGCCTCACAGATGTGACCTATTGTCCAGGTCCAGTAGATCTTGTAGCGCTGGGATGGAATGAGGGATGGAATGATGGGGGGAGGCCAGTAACATGTGATGCTTTTTCTGGGTATTTAGATGATACAGAGTCCCAGCATGGAGAGATGATCAGTTTTTACAGGGAAGATGTAATAGGCTGACCTGTACCTTTTGAATGTATTGATCAAGTGCTATTTTGATTCAGAAAGGAGATGTTGGGCATGACTGCTCTCTAAAAATACCAGGTTTGTTTATATCCTTTTTCTTAAGACCTTGTGCACTCTTGTGACCACTTAAGTTTAAAGTAGTATTGAAATATGCTGTAAACATTTTTCCTCCATATACAGATACTGTTCTTCTGATTTCAGTGTAAAAACAAAGAGGAGAGGCAGTATTGTATGTTTGAAGGTATTAATTGAAATGCTGAATATGTAGCTGAAAATTTGCACAGACTTAATGTAATTGTGGAGCTGTAACCTGTAGGATGGCACAATACATTTATTGGGTGTGGCCATTGATTTCCTTACCAGAGCTAGACATGTGTGAAATTTGCGTACAGGAGCTCTTCACTTATACATGACATAGGACATAGAACATGCTATTGGAAGTCTGAAATACCATGAATATTTTGCACAAACAATCAGATGGAGTATTTAAAACTGAACCCCTTGTCGTTCTCTGTGCTGTTTACCCCTCTGAAGCCTATATTATGGCTTTCTTGAGTTGTTACACATTTGTCATGACAAACTTTTGCTAATTCAGCTGATTTGAATAAACATCTGTTAAGATAATAAATGCATCGTGGAACGATCTTCCTTTGTGATGTTTTTGTAGTGTGGGCTGTACAACACTTCAGCAATCTGTTGGTCAATGTATTGTTGTTAACACAATAAGGTTTTGGTTTTATTTAATAAGGCCATTGTTAGTTTAAATGTCAAAAATGTGGATCGCACTAATTAAAATTTATCTGAGAGATGCTGTTTGGTCCTGATTTACTGGAAGAAGCTGATTACCTTACATATTGTTTTGTTAGGCCAATATTGCAGCAAACATCTTTTCCAGACTTTGTCCAGCTATCATGCCACAACCAAGTTTGATTAAATATTGTCCTATTAGTGTACATTTTTGTTATGTGCCTGTCTGTGTATTAAATCATAAATGTATCCTTGTTAGATCTTCAGGTATTTTTGAACAGATGGATATAAGATATAGGAGAGTATGAAATAACAATAAGCCATAAAACTCTACAGTGGCAAACAGCTTCTCCTTTCCCTGTCATCCTTGCATATTCATGGCATGGCTTAAGAAGTTATAGCTCCAGAAAGACTGTTCAGACCTGCTATTTGTTTTTGGAAATGGGACTAGAACACTGGTGACTGCTACGATGCAAGGTAAGATGGAATAGTCACAGAAAGGGGGTAGGGAGAATATGGAGTGACATCATGAGATATTGGAGAACGAATGATGGATGCTGTATAGATAATGCTGAAGTTGAAGTAGGTTTTTTCACACACACACACACACACACACACCCCGGCTCACAATTTTCAGAAAACAATACAGCCTTGCCTCCCTCAAATGCATTGTATTTACTGGATTCTGCTGTGTGGTACAGCTTTCCCTGCATTTCTCCTGAGCACATCAGGACCCATGGCATTTTGTGTGAATTTTAAGCACATATCCTCTTAATAAGATTTGAGGGAGGTTACTGTAGCTGCTACAATATACTGGGCATGTGAGGTGGAGCTGTGAGCATTTATTTGAAGTTCATTCTCCCTTGTTGAGTGCTTTCTCTAGATTAATTTCTTGGTTCTATACTTTGTAACCATCACAGTATCAGCAGAACAATCCATTTACTGTGTTATTTTTAGGCAAAATACACATTTTTATATTGAGGCTATAATCCTGTGAAAACATTTTTTTTAAAGAAAACATTCACTCCCAATGTTTGCATTTTGCTAATTTTTTAAAATGAAGGGATCCCTTTTCCTATTGTTGTTGTTTTTCCAAAATAATATGTGGACATTTTTCACAAACTCTGCATTAGCTTAATTTTGAGAAACCATACTGATTTAAGAGAGACTGGAATTTGGGGTGGAAGGAGATAGATATCAACTTTCATGGGGGAAAAGATATGCCATATCTGAGAAATTTCTAGAAGGCTTGAAAATCAGAACTATTTGTGGAACCATCATAAAAATATTGATACTACTTTGTCTAGTAGAAATGAAAATCATATAGTGTAAGTAGTAGCAGTTTGTTTTTACAAAGATAATCTGTTAATTAACTTCATTAGGCTTAGATTTTGACCTTAAAAGATGACATGCAGTTTGAATATAAAGGATTTTTGACTTCTCAGAATTATTTGTATTTGCCCACATATTTACTGTCTATTCTAAGTTCTGAATTAGATTGACACTACTTATTTTAAAACTGTTGACTTCTAAAAAAAAAAATCTTGCTACTAAAATTGTTTGAGATAGAATTGTGTTTAAACCTTTACATTTCCTGCAACTTACAAAGCATAGCAGTTGAGCAAAGCTAAGATAGAAGTTGCTCTTTGACAAGATTAGCTGTTTTCTTCTTATAGAAAATAAACTATATTACATTGACACTGGCTCATTTGTTCGATGAAATTCACAAAGCTTGCTTTGCAAATGCACAGTTAAGACCGAGAAGTGACACATTCTGGGAGAGAGGTACATGGGTACTGCTGATCTATATCTCAGTTAATATGTAATCGGCAGATAATGTGACATACCATCACATTTCTGCTTCTGTGCATTATTGGATGCTGATTGCAGGGGCAGAAAAATGGCATCTTGCTTCCTCACCTCCAGTACCACCTTACTTGGGAAGATGAATCAGTTCCCTCATATAGTTTGGGCCTCATTATGGAAGTTTTCAAAATAGTACATAAAATCCAAAAATGTTGCTTTTTGATATTTGAAGTGTAGTCTAGTTCTTTTCGGTTCTTTCAGGTCCCTGAAGATGTCCATTATTTGAATTGCTTTTTGTCTTGTGCATGCTCCAACTGAATTTAGTTTATATGTCTGAAGGGGAGAGGGGAATGGAAGACAATGATGGGCAATCTTCTTGGCAAATGTAGTGGTTAATGTTGGACTAGGATCTGTGAGACCCAGGTTCAACTTCTCACTCTGCCATGGAAACTCACTGGATGATCTAGTCACTCTCTCTGCCTGTCCCTATCTTACACAGTGGTAGTTCTTCCCACCTCCATTTTATCCTCACAACTGTGTTGTAAACTGCTTTGGATCCCTTTGAGGGAGAAAAGTTGGTATAAATATATATATAAAAATAAATAAAATCAAATGTATTTAAGTGAAGTTCTGAGCGCACACTCTGTGTTTTGCTATATCAGCTCCCCTCCCCCTTGCCATTTGGAATGGAGACCCTTCTTAACTGTTGTGCCAGGAAACACAGCAGCACTGCACTAGAGAGACCTGAAGGAGTATAGGCCTAAGATTGCACTACAGGCCTATGGGCACTTTTTCTAGCCAGGCAGGCCATAACCTCCTGTTGCAACTATGCATCTTTTGACTACCCATAATGTACTTTTAAAAATGTGGTGCTCTTTTTTATTACCTTGATGTCTGCAGTCCTTATTGTTGTCTGTTACCTTCTGTTAGGAAAAGATCTGACCAGTATACAATCAGGAACTGCATCTCTGAGGATCATCTTCCTTGGATATTCAATCTTGTAACCCTTCCTACCCCCCACCCCCCAAAAAAACTGAGCCAGGAGAAGTACACATACATATCAGGCATGAAGCCCCCCCCCCCCAACTTTATAGACAGTAGTGAGAAACATTTTGGTTGTAAAGTGATCCTGGCCCATAGTGTCACAAAATCCACATCAGCAGAACATGCTCAACTTGTGGTGCTGGGTAGCTTTTAAATGAAAACTTATGAGAATTGAGTGGGTGGGATTTGAAACTGCGTATTTTAACTGAACGTGCTGTTGTGTGAGGCATTGCTTTAAAAAGACCTGAGCCTGTAGAACAAGTTGAAAGACATATTGAAGCATTAAGTGGCTCTGCTTTACACCTATTTCTTTGTCCCTCAAACTCACTGTGGTATTTCTTAATAAAGAATAGCTTCAGTTATAATTTAAGTTGGTTTTTATTGTTTTAGGGAGCTGCTAGCAATCGAAACAGTACACTGTAAAACAATGTACAATAATACAATGTGTTCTGAGTGTTTTTGAAATACAAAGTAACTTAAGAATATGGGCATGTCACTTTGTAAATAATTGAATTTCAAAATACAGGACTTAGCAAAAATGACCACAAAAACTTTCCTTACTAGATTTTACAGTAGTCATGTTTACATGTTAATTAAACCAAAGCTGTAATTTGATAAACTTCACTTAAATTACTTAGTATTCTGAAAACAGTAAATTTAAAAGTAGGTTTCAGAATACCCTTTTAAAAATGTAAGCAGAAAACAACAGAAAATTGATGATATAAGAGTTTAAAAATACGCTCTTGACCTGTGTCTAACCATACAGTTAAGATTTAAGTGGTCTTACATTTATTTAAGAGGAAGGTGGTGACTTCTACTTATTCTGCTGCTTTTATTGTGGTCTATTGATTTCCTCAACATTTTGTTCCCAGGATACCCAGGGGGTCAGCAGCCCCTCAGGAACAGCATAATGGGGAGGGGGTATACAGTGGGAGGGGGGAAATTAGTGGAAAACATTCCCTCATGATAAAACTGACGTTTCTTTAAGTTTCTGGAATGAAGATGAATGCAGGTCACTATGAAGAATGATAATTAATTATAAAGCATTAAAATAACTGTGGACTGCACAACAAAGTATACTGTGTCTACAGACTTAAAATCAAAATCAAATTGTAAAACAATACGCATTGTAAAGGAGTCAAGGAAAGCAATAAATTGATGGACTGTTAGGAAGTGCTTAGCTAGCAAAGCAAAGAAAGGAAGTTGAATGTCACATGGAAGAGCATTCTATTAGTATGGAGTCGCCAGGGAAGATGGAATGTAGGTGGGAAATAAAGGTAATCTTTGAAACCTAGAAACATAGACCTGGAAGTGACCTCAAGGATCATCTAGTCCAGCCTGCTGCGCAACACAGGGAATTCACAACTACTCTTCCCCTCCCCCTCGTTTAGAACAATGAGGCTGAGAGTTTCTCTGTCTCGCACACAAAGAAGAGAAGATGTATGAGAGAAACAGGCTAATGGAGGTACAAAAAAACTTGGAAGACAAGAAAAGGGAAGCCAATGAAGAAAGTGGTAAAAAGAAGGTAACATGATTTGATAGATTAGCAAAAGGAACTTGAAGAATTTAAAGACAATGGAGAAATTGTTTCTCCCTGGATAAACAGGTGACAAAAGTAGTGAGGAATAACTTTTTCCAGCTTTGGTTGAACAGCTGCAGCAAGGTCTGCACAAAGCTGACCAGGCCACTTCAATAAATGCTTTGGTGGTATCCAGATGAAACACGCTAAATGGTCTGGAAACTTCATGTAGTTCAGAACACTGTAGCCACAATGCTCAGTGAGGCTTGCTGAAATGAATATTATGTCCATTAAATTGGCTTCCAGTATGCTTTTGGTTAACTTTAAACTTGTGTTGGTGGAGACCTTGTTGGAGGCCTTCTCAGCAACTGCCCCTAGGTTGGAATTCTCTCCCCCAGTGTTAGTTTAAATTGTATTTATTTTGGTAGGAATTTGGGTGGTGTTTTTCTCTGTTTTGCCTTTTAATAATTGCTTTTGAAAAATACTTTATCTGGAATCTACCTTGATATTCCCACCGAAAGGTAGCAAGAATTTTTTCTAAGTAAAGTAAAATAGACAGTGATTATGAACGGCACACTCTGATATGAACTAAAAAAAATCCAAACCAAATTTTCTCTTTAATATGTTTATCTGATCACTAAAACCAGCAACAGTTATTAATCCATGCAGTTGATCATTGTTTTGACATCTTACTGTTTGCCTTTCACAGTTGCACAAGGTGAGGGGAGCAGGAGGGCCAGCAAGGGGCTAGAGTAACTCAGCAAACTGACAATGTTGCCTTCCAACCAGAAGAGTTAGCTGGTGTTCCCACTGAAGAAGATATTTTTCCAGTAGGTGCTTCTCTGTTACATTGGTCTCACTTTCTGTGAACAAATGCTTTTGGCAGCTGCTGGTGGTAGCAACAAGGAGCTTTTAATATTCTACAACCTCACCAGACCCTCTAACCTGTCCCATAAGCATTTTGATGCTGTAGTTTAATGTCCACTAGAATTTAAATTTTACTTGCACTCTCATTGGAGACAGAGAAAGGTAGAACTTACATCTCTTCCCCCCAGTAGGCAGTATGCCTGCAGGTGAAAAAGACAGATATGTTTCTTATAACCCTGGAAGGCAAGCATGCCTCTGTAGAGTTGGGGGTGGGGTGGGTGGGAAGGCCTATGGTGGGGAAAAGATTAGAAATAAGTTTTTCACTTTCATATGCAAATACTCATCATTTCCTTCCACATCTCCAGCTGATAGTAGCTCTGTTAAATGGAAAACCTGTTCACATGTAAAGAACAGACTGGTTCAGTTTTTAAGAAAGCTTAAATGTATAGATGAGGGGAGCAAAGTTTAGCTCTGTCTCTAGGGGGTACTGGAATGGGGAGGGGTGTATTTCCCTTGGAAACCAAAGGAAGTCAAAGTCAAATGTAATAAGTCATAATCCCATGTCTTTAATGCTGATAATAAGGAATCCAAATCTAGCGCCCCCCCCCCCCCCCCAATAAAGAGAAAGTCTGTGCACAACTCTTTAAGTAGTCTTGGCAAGAGACTGCAAGAAAGCAAAGAATGGCAAACCACTACAGATTCTCAAATGAGAAGAAAAAGTAGCAAGAACAAAAGGGAGGTTTTGGAAAAAAGGCAGGAGCAGAAACAAAATTCAGCAGTTCATTTTTTTAAATTTATGTTAAAAGGATAATTTACTAAGTCTGAGACAAACCATGTTAGAGAAGGAAGGGGGGAAGATAATGTCAAGAACAATAATATATGGGGCATCTTTGGAATTGAAGAACAAGCAAATATCCCATGGAACAAGGGACTAGAGTAGGAAGACTTTAAGAGGGAAGAGAAAATGTCATTTTGATCCTGGAGGAATTGCGACAAAATAGGGAAAATATTAAATATACCTTTTAATACCAAAGTTCTTTTTACAGTTAGCTAATGATTTTTATTTCTGGTTGAGGAAAGCAGCATAAATGCTTGTATTTTTGTTTTTAAAAATATGTGTGTGTTTGAGTATGCAAATTGCTGCTTCAAATAAAGAAGGAAATTTCCAAGCAGGTTTCGGGATTCTGAGGAGGGGAGATGGTGGCAGTGGTAGACATTTGTGTGCAAGATAGTGCTCTATTAAACAGATTTCTTGAGATGAGAAGGGATCTATATTAGCTTGTCTTGAACACTGACCTTTTGCATCTGGAACCGCTTCTTGCCCAGTACAACTTCTATAAATCCCCAGTGGCTTTTTATAATATCAGTATGTATGAAGTACAAAGGAGAATTTTTTTTCCAAGTTGTATCTGACTTATGGCAACCCCTTGAGCTTTTCAAAGTAAGAGACATCTTGAGGTGGTTTGCTACTGGCTGCCTCTGCATCAAAACCCTGTCCCATCCAAATATTAACCAAGGCTGATCCTGTTTACCTTCTGAGATTTGACAAGATTGGGCTAGCCTGGCTATCCAAGTCAGGCACAGCAGATTTAGTTGGATGTAATTCACCAGACCACCAAGCGATGAATGTCGTTTACAACTACTGATCATTCAAAGCTAAATCAAAGTTAATTGCTGTTGTACAGAGAGAACCAGGCTATTTTGTTATTCTCCCCAGTCTAAAGCAAAGGTCTGTTAATGTGCAAAGTGCCCTGTTAAGTGCTTAATAGATATTGTAAATGATACCCGAAGAAAAATTGACAGGTTTTGTGTATCCGTTTTATAGCTTCATTTTTCTTGTTTTGGGCTCGGAAGGATGAGATCCATTTTGTCTATGTAGATGACTTGAGACTTGACAGGTTCTCTGAAAATGTGAACAAACCTTTTGTACTTTTTCTTGAAGAAAGGCAAGAAATTTACTGTAGTTGCCTAGACTTGTAAAATGGAATTAATGAAGATGTGGTGTTCCTCATTTGCCAGATTTGTTCCCTTTCTTTGTAAAATAAACTGTTTCAATTGAAAAGGGAATACAATCAACAGACTATATCTCTCTTTCAGCGAGACTTTTGACTTAATCACACATGACATCATCCTAAATAAAGATGAGAAATCTGGACTGGCAAGGACATAATGGGGATGCATGGTTGCTTGAAAATACCACACATGAAAGGTAATAATTTTAATAGATAACAGACTGTGAATGGATATTGGAGGGACATGTTCCACTGACTTCAGCCTTTTGTATGTTTTGGAATGGATTAAAGTTAGAAAGATTTTTTGCTACATATGGGGAATTTTGCAAAGTATTAGGCCTAATTGTTAGTAAAATAGTACCTAGCACTTATATAGAACATTGAGGACTTCACAGTACTTCTCATTTCTCATATCCATTGTTATTCTGTGAGATTCTAGTGTTGCAGCTGGGTCTTTGAAATGGCAAATTTAATACCTCTGACAGAGCAAAGTTACGACGACTGTGGACTTCCCAGTGTGTTCAATCTGCAGCTATGATGTCTACCTGTGGCAGTTGGTAGAGATGAAATTTAGTAAAAACATGTCAAATTTGAGTCAAAAAGAACAAATGCACATGACTGTACTGTTAAGAAAAAATTGTGGGGATTAAGAAATTTCAGGTACATTATTGGTATAATGTATTAATATGCCAAATTTCACCTAGATTTTAAGAAAAATATTTTTGTCAAGGTTTGGGAGCTTTAGGTATGGAATATCACCTGGTAAAAGTCTAAAATATTTAGGATATGAATGGGGATGTGGGTGTGTAACCTAGGGAAAAAGTTACAATGGGGTCATATAGACAGATATTTGTCAAGATGAAGAATATTTTTACCAATACTGGCAATTTAGCAGCAGAACATTCTATATTGAAGCAAGTGATTGTCTTATTAAAATTCTGTAATTTTACATAAAATTCTGTATGTGGCATACAGTAATTCTGTATGCCACATCAGCTGAAGCAGCCTCTTTATAATTGGTTAGGCAGTGTATTTAGAACTGTGCTTCTCTGCCCTACATTCCAGCTGCATCCCTCTAAGCTCCGTGGCTGCTGTGAATCAGCAGTACAGCATTATTACCATGATGCTGGAGATGCAGGAACACTCCAGAGGTATTTTGCAGTTTACACAAGAAATTTTTGATGGCCCTTTATCCTTCATTTCAACCCGAAAAAACAAACCCAAGTTCTGCACTGGTGGTAGAACTTGATCCCACCATCAGTTCTAGGTGAGTAATTTATTTGCTATGGTAGACAGCCTTATGCTTGGCACTGCAGGATACATCAAACCAAGATCTTAAATATGAGTTGAAGTTGGCCTTTTAACCACAGTTGGTATTAACTATGATTTTGCAAGGCCTACAACTGTAGATATTTTGGTTTGCACGATGGTGCATGTCTTGCCTCAATACAGATCTGAGACTGTTAGCCAAGTCTCTGCAAGGGAAAGAATGAAGACGCTGGTTTCATCATTTGTTGATGCAAACCAGAGTTAGATCATATGCAAACTGAATCCTGGTTCTGTAAATGGAGAATTGTTAAAATAAAACAACCGTCGTATGTTATCTGAACAGAGCTAGGAAGAAACTTGTGTTGATGTGGAAAGAAATTCTGAAACTCTGGGATACTGGAATAAACACTTGCATATCCTGGACACTGGAATGCAAATACCTTTTTAACAACATGTTTGGATGCTTCTGTGCTGAATGTGAAATGGGAAAAACACCACTATTCATAATGGTGTAGTTGAGAGATCAGAGCATTGTGTACACTGTTTCCTTGCAAATCGTATACTAATTCCATACTTGGTGTTTTTTTTAAATGTATTCAGTGACTATATGTATACAATACAAATTAATCATATTCTTTGTGTGCTTATTTCACACAAGTCTGATTTTGTAAGTCGTAAATATTTGCAAAGTGCTATGCACTAAGTAACTCAGTTTGCTGAATTCTGTAGCAATTCCATATTAACTGATTTAGAATATGCAGAAATTTACAACAAATTATTGTACTCAGCCAAAATACTTTGTAGTTAAGAATAGCTTGATTAACCATGACCCTTTTTCTTTGTGGCCATTTGGTTGTGTTTCTAGAAGGTGAGAGTATTTGTGACTTAGGTTTTTTGTGTGACTGTATATTGTTTTGGTTAGTCTTTCTATAACCAGGAAATAGAAGGCATCTCAGTCTTGCCATTCATACAATACGGGAGTGGGAAAAGTGGGTACCAGCTGCTTGGGGACTAACCAGATATTATAGACCTGTCTGCCCAATCAATCAATCAATCAATCATTTATTTATTATTACGGTCCAAGGACCAGCCAATTTGGAGCAAATAGAAAGCAGGTCTGTAAATGTACATAGAAATAAATTCTAAGTCAATTACATTCTAATCACACAGTTCCTTTTCCTAAGAGCTAATACATGGAATTTTGCTACCACACACCTTACCTGTTTCTGGCTATCCCTTAACAAGAATGTCTGCAGTATTTCAGGTCTGAGGTCCATATAGTCTGTCTGACCAATCACACCAAGTACTTCTAATTTTTTAAAAGAGAAAACAGGGTGAAATTAAATCATTCCCATTCCTCTTCCTTATCCCATTGCACTCTGTTGTTTTAAATGTTTTTATCCCATCCCATATCTTGATACCAGAAAAAATCAGGCTTGGAAGAAAAATGCTTTAGACAATAGAATGTGGCAAAGTATAGCAGGAACATTACAAAGCTGTCTTATATTGGGTCAGTATTGTCTATCCCAGCTGGCTGTGCTGCTTCAGGATCTCGGGGTGAGGTCTTTCAGATCATCTATTACTTGATACTTCTAAGTGGAGATGCCTGGGATTGATCTTGGGACCTTCTGTATGCAAAGCTGACTTCATTACTGAGTCATGAGGGTTGAGCTCTTTTCATCTTTTTCTCTGTATCTTTTTAAATTGACCTCATGCTTTTCACAAGAACCAGGTAGACATGTAAACAATGTGGATGTCACTATTTATTATTTCGTATTTATATCCCGCCTTTCCGAAATGGGCTCAAGGTGGGTAAAACATAGATACTTAAATATCTACATAAAACATACAGGCAATAATACCAATACAATTCAAATGCAGATGCCGACTATTTTTTATAGTACTGATCCTTGACTGACAAATAGAAAGAGATGATGGACACTATCAAAGCTCCAGCAGGGCACTATGGGTGTCTCGTTTGGAAGGGAAGGGGGTTCCTGGCCCAAAGGGCACGTTAGAGAGGACCCTGCCTCCCCGATAGTGTAGGGCAGAATTCTCTATTCTACTTATTCGTGCTGAATTCCCTATCATATTGGAGAGGAGATGAGGCAAATTGTATCTTTGGAGGGGGTGGGTGGTGGTAAAGCCTCCCTTGTGGTGTATGGTGCTGCCAAGCAAAGGGAAAAGAGCATCATTTCATTACCTCCAGAGGACAGGGTTCTGCAGAATGATGAGGGACCTGTCCTCTAGCTCTTTGAGACATGATACAGGGAAAATAAACTGTTTAAAAACACAATATTGTAAGTTATTGCTGACATAATGCCCACTTGTTCAGATGTTATGAATTGGATTCTCACTATGCAGTTATTTTATGTTGGGGGCAATAAAAAATAAAAGGGCAAAGGAGCCACGCAGTACAAGTACTACAGGGTAATATGTAACTGAAATTCCAATCTAATCAAGGTATAGAAATCACTCAGTCAGTGCTTATCTAGTTAATTTCTGTAATGGGTGCTGACTCACAGGTTTTGCTATGAAAACCTTTTAAGGAGTCCCCATTCAAGGAGTTTCCTGCTCCCTCCTTCTGGAACAAACATGGGATTTTTTATTTTTGCTCACTACTGGTAGCTCTTAGCATTTGTTACAGATGTGAACTGGCTAAGCATAACTCCCAATTAGATTTGAATTTGCTTTAAGTTGACCTTGTACAGTTGGCCACTTGTCCATGCTGTCTTGGATTTAATAGCCCTACATAAAATGACTGCATAGTGAGAAGCCAGTTGTTGCATCTGAAGACATGAGCTAGAACCCATGAAAAGTGTACTGGAACAAAAATGTGTGTGTAGTGTCACAAGACTGCATCAAGCTAAGATGGCCACTTCTCTGAAAATGATATGGGGGGGGGACATGTCTGGGAAGTATGGCATTTCTCAGAGGAAGGATCAAGATTTATCTTCCTTTTGACTTAATAAACCATCATTACATGTTTCTAGGAAACTATTAAAATGCTGATGCTGAAGTGCTGTTGAAGACATACGATGACCAGGAAGCTTCCTAGGAATATAGCAGTGACGGTTGTTTGCACCAGTGCAGTTACAGGTACCCTTCTCCTCTTCCCCTTTTGCTGTACACAATTAACAAAAGGGCTGGATTTCTTTGAATTGTTTGGCTCTTCCAGAGTGCTTCCCCCACCTCTTAGAAACAGTGTAATTCTTAAATTGCCTTTTGGCTTATTTCTGACTGCATTTCATCCCAATAGGACAGGGCAGGGATGTTCTAAAGCAGGGGTGGCCAAAGTTGCTTAATGTAAAAGCCACAAGGAATAAATTTATTTACCTTCAATTTATATCCTGCCCATTCCAAATGTTAGATGTTTGAGAGCTACAATGCATGGAACAAATACTACACATACATTTTTATTAAAACTCTTAATACTGAACTCAGTAGTTCATCCAGCAGCTTCCTTCCCCTACATGCTCACTCTTCTCGCTTGGCTCATGTGTTCTCTTTCCCCGCTCGAGGTGTCCGGGTGACCTCGGTGGTGGAGGAGAAGAGCTTGCAAGCCTGCCTATCTTCACCTCCTTCCCCATTTCACACATGGAAATAGTTGCCTGCTTATGTGTCAGCACTCAGAAGCTGACTGAGGTCCTGATGCTGTGCACACTTGAGAGTAAGCCTCAATCTCTGGGAGCGGCACAGCATGTGTGAAAGAGCCATATATGGCTCCTGAGCTGCAGTTTGTCTATCCCTGTCCTAAAGTGTTTCTAGGAACTCCTTGCATGAAAGGTTCCCTTCCTTTCTGATGATCCATTTAGGAGAGCAAAAGTGCATTTCTTGCCTCTGGATTGGAGACGTTTTATACAAGCTGGTTGGATGGCTATTGGTGTCTCATAGAATCCAAACATTCTCTCAGCTGTGTTGAAGTGCCTGTTGGACATGTCAGAGGCTTGAGTATTCTTGATGCTCTTTTGTCATGTTGCTTTACATTAGAAGTGAGAACGTTCTATATCTTAATACACTGCCATCTTGCAGTTGTTGCTTTTGAGCTCTTTAAGTTACAAATCATTGCTAATTTGTGGTTTTCCCTGCTACATAGTAGCTGTACATCAGCAAAGGGTACCCACAAAATCATGGCCTTCCTTGTCTCTACAACTTAACACTGCAGTTCCTAGTTGCAGGGCCCAAAAGTAAAGGCTGTTGAAACATCCCAATTCACATTAGGTGCAATTTTCAATGGAAGCAAAAGTTTACTCATGCGAAGCCAAGCAGGTAGAGGCAGAAAAGTCAGGAACTGTGGAGAATATTCTCTCCTTTATAAAGCAAAATGAGGTTAACAGCTTCTCTGAGCTTTCAGAGGTAGTGTCGTATAGTGGATAGAATGTCATATTAAGATCACATTGGAATCTCCACTGCCACTGAAGGTTGCTGGCTGACCACTTATACATTCTTAAAATATATCACAGGGCTGTTGTGATGATAAAATGGAAGAGAGTATCATGTAAGGCTTTTGGGGTCTCAGTTCAGAAGATAGTGTGACATTAGTTATAAAACTAATTTTGGCAGTAGTTCACAACAGGCAGAACTGCTTGTTTACAATTCAGATTACTATTAAATATTGCTCGTGCAGCAACCTATGGAGTTGGTGAGTGAAGCAAGCAAGGGCAAGCCCCTGATGTAAGAAAGAATAACCTTTCCCATTTCAAATGTACATTTTATATGTGCATATAAACTAACAAAAAACCCATATTTTTCAGAATTTTAAAGGTAGTTTGAAAGGACAGTAGCTTTTGATAAGCACATTTCTCAGAAGGGGACTGCATTTCCCTTCCAAAAAAACTATCAAGCCTGTTTGACTCCAGGCAGTAGTACAAAATAATTATACATGGTGGAAAGTTCAGTTCCTCTCTAGAAATATGGTCAAGTTTTTCAGTTTGGTACAAGAAAGACTTTAGATATACTTGCCAGTGATTTAATCATGCTTGTTTTTGTTTTTTTTTTAGGTTGGATTACAAAGAAGTTGATTCAACTTTTGTTCCGAAGAAACCTTCATGGAACACTTCTGAGCAGTTTCTGGAACAATTCTCTTGAAAAAACATAGTAAAAAATGAACATAAGAGTCTGCCGGATCATACCAGTGGTCCATCTAGCCCAGCATACTGCTTCATGTGGTGTTTGTGAAGCAAAGCCCTGCTTCCTCTCAGAAGTTAATGTGAATTTTGATAGATATACCCAACTTTACAGATGTCTGTAATTAATCCCTCTTGTCCACAGGCTGTTTTCTCTGCCAAGGTCAGAGCCAAGAATGTGGCAATTTCCGTAATTTTGGTAGCTGGGAGCAGGACTGATGAGGCAATCTTCCAGAGAATTCCTCTGAATGCAGACACTGATAGGATCTGGGATACCACCTGACACCAGAGGACTAAAAAGTATAATGAAGCTAGAGCAGGGGTGGCCAGTGGTAGCTCTCCCGATGTTTTTTGCCTACAACTCCCATCAGCCCCAGCCAGCATGGCCAATGGCTGGGGCTGATGGGAGTTGTAGGCAAAAAACATCAGGAGAGCTACCGTTGGCCACCCCTGAGCTAGAGGGTTTTTTGGGTTGGGGGGGTGAGCTGATTGTGTTTTTCCCTAAACTGGAATTTGGACTGTCACCATAGAAGAACACTTAAGTCTCACGTTTTGGACTCTGAAGCTCTTTGACTCTGCCATCTACTGTGAGGTATCAATGTGCTGGACAAAGAAAGTTAACTTTTATTGTTTTTATGCAGTTTAGTCAATCACTGTATTGCCTAATGGTTTTTCTTTTTTGTCCTGTTTGTTATTTAATAAACCTTTTCTCATTCTTTTAAGAAAAAGGTCGGGTTTTGTGTGCACATAGCTTCAATGCTCCATAGATGTGAGAGGGACAATGGCTCAAGAGAACCCAGGTTTGGATCTTGATAGCGGCCAACTAGTTACCCTGGAGGGCCAGCAGAGAGGATATAGAAACCAATGTCTTACCTGGTGGTATTGCCACCCAGCACTGCTATTCAGAGGTTTGCTGTCTCTTGGAGGCTCCGTGTGGCTAGTAGCTTTAAAAGGTTAGATTGATTCATGGAGAAGTCTATCATTGGCTATCTGTGTTCATAGCCATCTCTACCTCCACTGGCAGTGAATTCCAGTTTAATTACTTGAGTATAGTACTATTTTCTACTCTGATTTGAGCAATCCAAGTAAACTTTGACTTCTTTCCCATGATTTGCTTTCTTAATCTCTGCTTTAGAGAAGTGGAGTGGCAGAGGCTGTCCTGGTGAGACCAAACCCCTCCAGTTTCTGTGTGCTTTCTCTGTAGTAAAGCCCATTTGAGTCAATAGGGCTCTCTTACAAAGCAATCGTATGCCAGTTTAGCTGGCAATATGCCCTATAGAATACAGGCATTTAGCTTCTGAGTAGACTTGCACTTGTTTGTGCATTCCGGCAGGAGTGTGGAAGAAATGCAGTACTTCTTGGTGCAATATTGTAAATTAAATTTTAAACAGCCAAATAGACTTTGGTAGCCTTCAAGGTTCAATAAGATCCTTTTGCTGGGTGTGTAATTTTTATAGCTCATGAAGCTGTAACCTAATTCGGATAATTGTATTCCTGTGTTCCTACATTTGTAGTAAACCACCCCCCTTATGAATATTTAAGTGCAATAAACATTTCAACAAATTACACAATAGGTGTGTAAAGTAAAATTGATTTTTCTCAAAGACCTACAAGCTTGAAATTTGGTATGCATGCTGATACTGTTATTCTAACATGTCACAGTAAGTATTCCTATTTTATAGGTGGCAGGTGCTTAGCCAAGTCCAAGGCAAGGTGGGACATTAAACCTGAATCTTCCTAATTTAGTCATGCTGCAGTGATAGGTACACCTTGCATTTTCCATCTTTAGCAAAGGAAAGGTCCCCTGTGCAAGCACCAGTCATTTCTGACTCTGGGGTGACGTTGCTTTCACGACATTTTCACAGCAGACTTTTTACGGGGTGGTTTGCCATTGCCTTCCCGTCTTTTACACTTTCCCCCAGCAAGCTGGGTCCTCATTTTACCGACCTCGGAAGGATGGAAGGCTGAGTCAACCTTGGGCCGGCTACCTGAATCCAGCTTCTGCTGGAATCGAACTCGGGTCGTGAACAGAGAGTTCAGACCACAATACTGCAGTACTGCTGCTTTACCGCTCTGCACCACGGGGTAGCAAAAGTTAGCTGTAATTTTGACCTCTTTTTTGTATTCTCTGTGCTTCAGATAATACTTCATACATCTCTTCACAAAACCTGCAAACTGTGCATACAGTTCTGCAGCACATGAAAATACATATTGCTTAATATTACAATTGTTACTGCTGAACCCTCCATCTTTCTAAAGCAAGGTCATATCTGCAACAAAAGTATGTCTTTCTGAGCTCTGGTTGGAAGGAAATTATAATTTCATCTAGTAGTTCACAACAGGCAGACCCGAAAGTTTTCAAAATAGCACAACCAGCTAAATTTTTTTTGTACCTGCTGCTGAATGTGTATTTAAGGCATAAAGTTGTTTAAATATGCTTTCCCTAATGAAAATACTCAGTTGGCGTGGCAGTTAGTTGGAATTATGCTACAGGAAATTGGCAGGCCCTCAGCTGAAGGAGACTACTGCATCACCATGACTCGGAGATGCTGAGAACTGAATCTGAGACTATTTCCTTGTAAAGTACGTACTCTGGCACTGAGTCACACTGCTTCTGCAATGGCTAGAAAGCATCACCTAATCCAGGGTGCTCTTTTCCTTCTGTGATCCCCTTTCATAGAATAGGATGTTCTGCTCCACGGAGCTTTTGATTACTTCCAGCTTTATAGCATGAAGGACAAAAAAAGGTACTACTTTCCTTAAATCTATAAACTAGATACAGAACAAGATGAGTAGCCCTGTTAGTCTGTCTGCAGTAGCACCTTAAAGACTAACAGTGTGTCCTGTATATTGGAAAATGGAGTGATCTGAAATCTTTCCAATAATATATGGACTTGCATACCAGCTGTATCTAAAGAAGTGAGCAGTGACTCATGAAAACTCACACCCCGCCACAAAGTTTGTTAGTCTTTAAGGGCTATTGGACTCTTGCTCTTTTCTGCAGGTACAGAACATTCATTTAAAATCTGTAGCAAACATTCTGCCAGTTCTGAAACTGCCATTCAACATAGCAAAAAGGCACAATCTTAAAAGTTTGTTTCACGATGTTTAATGTTACAAACAAGTAGTTTTCTATAAGCCATGCAGATGTTTTACATTTTTATTAGCACAGAACCCTTGTCAGCCAATAAAAATGGGTCTCGTATAGGGCAACAGGTGTACATTTTGGGAGGAAATTACATGGATGCAGATCAGAATGTATCTATAAAGGTGGCTGTTCTTACAAAAATAACAGGAAAGTATTTGCAAAACTATGTTTTCTCCCCTGCAACTGTTAACTATAAATCAGGAGCGCTAGAAACTTTTTTACAATTATGCCCAATAAATTCATGCCTTCTAACTCACCATCAATGACCCCTCCCCCCACATTTTGCCTTTGCTCAATAGCTTGCTTGCAACACGGTCGTATCAAACAGAAGTGCCGCCTGTCTTGCCACCTTTACATTAGCAGCAAGTAGAGTTCATGGAGAAGGGAATAGAAGCTTAAATATAAACACTGTAGTTACAACAAAATTTAAGTTTTTACAAATAATCAAGATCTTGGCTTTTTAAAAAAGGTCACCTTAAGGTCTTTGCACCATTCCACATTGTGGAAATGCTGAGATACGCAGTCTGGATGTTACAGCTTAAAAATGGAGTTACAGTCATTGGCACAAATACAGCTATACCTACACAAAATAAAATCATCCCAACCCAGTATTCTTGAGCAGCAGATCTGCTAGCTAGCACGCAGGTTCACGTGTAAGTGGAGTCCAAGAAAGAGAAACCAAGGTTGAAGCACGCTATTGGAGTACTGAATGCAACAAGAGTTCCAAACTGCTTTATCAGACTCAAACTGATAAAAAAATTGAAAAAGTACTCCAATAAATGAATTGCATCAATATTAGTTTTGTGAGGTCACTGCAACTGTACTCTGTATGCACCTATGAGCAGCTTAACCTGTAAGGAAAAAAAATTCCATTGATTATGCCTGATACAACTGATGTGATTCTGATCAGTTTCTCACTACAGTAAGTGTATGGTTTCTCAATAAAGCCACCTTGGCTGTCTTCAATGGCGATTAAGCTAGGATTCCTCAGAAGTTCACAAGGATTGTCCTAGGCCAGTGGTTCCTAACCTTTTTGGCACCAGGGACCGGCACTCAGGCTAGCTGGCAGGGTGGGGGCACTGAATTCCGTCCCCCCACAGTGCCTCCTCCGTTTTTGCAATGAAGTGCCTTCCAGGCTCTGTAAGGACTGACCGACCCCCCAGCTAATCAGTTGATTGGTGGGGAAACAGCGATGAAACCATGGCAACAGTGGCCAGCAGCCTGCTGAAAAAGCTGCGCTGCACTTGCCTCCTTCCCACTTCCCCCACCCACCCAGGAAGGAAGTGGGAAGGAGGCAAGGGCAGCACGGCTTTTTTAGCGGGCTGCCACCATGGTTTTGCCGTGCTTTCCCGAATCAGCTGATTGGCCGGGGGGGGGGGGGGTTGGCCTTTACAGAGTCTGGAAGGCATTTCGCAGCCCCTTCCCCAGCCTTAACACTGAAAACGGAGGGAGGAGGAGGCGGCAAGGCTGGGCAGCCCGGTTACTAACAGGCCGTGGTCCGGGAGGTTGAGGATCCCTGTCCTAGGCAATACAAATTCAAAGCAAGTGCCTGCCAATGGTCACACATGTAACATGTTTTCCAAGTAGACCTTAAATTTCATAGGGCGGCTCCTTGTCAAGAGAAAGCCTCTCTCAAACCTCAGCCCTTCCTGCCATTTGTCACCACAGGACATCATAGCAGACCTCCCCCCTGCCCCAAAACACTTAACTCTGTCCCACAAAGATTAAGTCTTTAAAGGCACTTCACATTGCAAAAAAGGACTGCAGCTGCACACATCACATGCTTGGGTTACTCACCTTGGCAGTAGGAGCTTCTACCAACCGTATGAAGAGTTTGTTAGGGCCAGAAACAGGGCTGAAGGAGTAAATAAAGTGACTATCCTAAAATAAAGAAAAAAGAATGTCCCAAATGTATCATTAGCAAGCTCCTGGTCACTCAGATATATCCAAGCACTTTTCATGTATTTTATGACATCTTTGCAGCAATAGTTCTCAAGCATGTTGAAATGGGAGGGAGGATAGGATTCAAGTAAGTTGTTTTGGCTATAAGCCCCCAAATCCACTCGTCAACCACGCGTTTTAACAAGCAACAATGCAGAAGTCCTCATGTTCAACTGCAAACATCCTGCTTTCCCTCACCCCAGCACTCTTTCATGGCTTCATTTTCAGTCCCACTAATTTGCTAAATATTGAATTGAATTGTGTAGATCAGGGGTGGGGAACCTCCGTCCCGAGGGCCGTGAGGTCACTTGGTGTGGCCCTCAGGGATTGCTGGGCCGAACCAAGCCATGTGGCAGCCTCCCCAGGGCCAGGCAGGGATCACAGGCCCCAGATGTACTGTACGGCAGAATCCCTGGGGCCTGGCTGGCCAGCCAGAATTGCTGCAGGGCATGGAAAAGTTACTCTCACAGTTCAGTTTGCACTTGATTATCCCAGATGGTGCGGCCTAATATGCTAATGAGTGTGTGACCTAATATGCTACTGAGTTCCTGCTGGGCTTTTTCTACAAAAAAAGCTCTGGACCTATGCATTTGCCTAGGGCAATGGGCCCGGTGTGTGTGTGTGCGCACCAGATCAGCCTCTCCTCACATGACTTCAAATAGAAAAACAATTATTTGTATTAATTTTGCTGGCCTGAATCATTCCCTCTCTGTGGAGCACTTTTTTTTAAGTTGATAATTTTTTATGGCCCAAGAATGATGTTATAAATATCCATATGGCCCTTGGCAGAAATAAGGTTCCCCACCCCTGGTATAGATCAATACACTACTGTTCTACTCATGGAATCATAAAAGCAGCCACTCCATTTAATCCAGCATCTTGTTTCACACAATGGCCAGCCACATGCCTACAAGCTGGGCATGAAGATCAACCCCTACCCCCCAGCACTGAAATGTAGAGGGGTTATGACCTCCAAACACACAAGTTCCATTTAGTCATCATAGTTAATAGCCCCTGGCAAACATATCTTCCATGATTCTCTTTTAAAGCCATTTTAGTTAATTCCATAATACACATATATGATGAGAATAAGTCTGCACATTATTCCAATATGGCCATCTTAAGGTGAGTAAGATGAGAAGACTCACTGTGTAACACTCAGGGGTGTCAAACATAAGGCCCAGGGGCCAGAACTGACCCATTTAAGGTTCTTCTCTGGTCCACAAGCAACATGCAATGGTGGGAACAGGAGGCTGCCTGGGGGAGTGGGCAGAGTCACTGTAGCTTAAGAACAGCAGAACAACTTCATCTGCAACTGTGAAGCCAGAATCCCTTCGCTTCTGTGGCAGCCTCATTGTTAAGCTGGGGGCCACATTCATGCTGACGGGGGTTTTCAAGTGAGGTTGCACACCTCTCTACTCAGCCTGCAGCTCTGGGGATGTTGCCCCAGATGACTGGGAATTGGTGTTTGCACATGGGGTGTGTATATGCAGATGATACTCTGCTGTGGTTTGTTGGCAGCCAGTGCCACTGCCATGTTCGTGCACCTCCCCATGCAGCAACTGTACTTTGGCTCATGGAGGGATGCTCTTTGACAGTTCCTTCCACACATCGGGCCTAGTCCTGCCACGACTTGGGGGCCAGGCCTCCCTAACCCATGGACCACCCGGCAGCCTTTAGTCATAGATGGCTGCCGCCTTGGTGTGATGTCAGTGCTGCTGAGCTTGTTATACTGGTTGCTGGGTGGCCTTGAGCATCTCCATATGCTTGGCCTTGTGCATGGAGTACTCACTCCCCCATCTGGTGGCCTTAGACTGGGGCAACTGCTGCCACAAGGGGTCTGCATAACTTGCCAATTATCTCTGGCTTCACCGTGGATCACCTAGTAGCCTTGGTCAGAGGCTGCTGCCACTGCACAGACATCTCCAGCTTATTGGGCTTTGCTTGGCATGGGTCCCGCCGTACACGTGGTCTTGGCCCCCCCCTGCTTCCGCAGGCAGATGTGTTAGTTCAACTTGTCTTTCCCAATCCCTGGTGGCTTGGCGGTAGGGGGGGAAGCTCATAACACCCAGCTGCTTCATGTTTTTCCCTGGGACCCAGGTTCACAGCATTGCCAGTGGGAGTGGGCTGGGGAAGGGGTTTGCCCTCCCCCCCCCCACTCCAGGAAGCACTGGAGCGTCTGCCCAGCACTGCCCAGATTTACCTCTGCACCCCATCAACCCACAGGACCTTGCAGTGAGGTCACATCAACTCGCAGCTTCCCAGCTGCAGTCCTTTAAAAAGTTTACTTCTCTGGTATCTGGCATTACGCTTTATGGCACTCATGGCCCAGCCTGATAAAGTCACATTTATGTCAGATCTTGCCCTCCTAGCAAACGAGTTTGGCATTTCTGGGTAAGTCTACATAAGAGTAGCAAAGGACTGGGGGTTCCCTGTGGCTTCTGATGGGCAAAAAACAGCAAAGGAGAATGACTGAGGCTCATAATGAAGTGGGTGCCTTTGTAGCTACCCTCACAAAGCGAGCCAAAGAGAAGGAAGTCATGAGAGTGGCTAGGACTGACACAGATGCCAGGAGTGGTTAGCATCATCCACTCACCTGGAAGATCCGTTGGGTGAGCTGCTCTGTCCAGGTAGAATGGCAGGGTCTGCGGGGCTTGGAGGGAGCAGAGAGGATGAGAAGGACATAACGGGAAACCTGGCTTATCTAGTTATTGACCTGAAGGATAGGAAGTAAATGCTAACTCCCTCCAACAACAACTTATCGGAAATGCTAACTCCCTCCAACAATAACTTGTAGCCCAGGGTACCAAGAACATACTCCTAGCAGATAAATTGCTGCTTGTCTTTAAGCAGATCGCTCCCCTAAGTCACAGCACTTTTAGCACCTTGAAGGTTCTCTCCAGAATAAGATCCTAGACTTAAATACATAAAGAAGAGTCCTGCTGCCTGCTAGGACACATGATATTTTATGAACTCGGTAAATTGTGTTTCAGCTTTTAAAACTGGGAATATATTTCTGCAGAACACCATGACAACTCAATCAACTAAACCTTGACCAATCATATGGCTTAGCAGGAAGTATAAGACATGTTACTTGAGTTCATTCACTCTTGCCTTCAATATCTGGAATGCTGATTTGATAACTAAAATAATTTAGGCAAGATCTGAATGCTAAGCAGTGCAGTAAATGTACCCAAATATGTCTACAATATACCAAATGCACATCCCCTGCCATTTTAATAAGTCACTGGAAAAATATTTACTTGTCACTGAACTCCAAAATCTACATTCTCAGGGAGGCTGCTCTAAGTATGATGACTTTCCTACAGAGATACCACTTCCAAACAGGAAGCTGAATGCACTTCTCATATACTTAGATGATAAATACACACACAGGTGTAACCATGGGGGGAAATCCCAAGAGGCAGAGTTGCCACAGCCTGAATTCAGCCAGTCAGAACTGTGCGTTCCTATTAAATTATTTGAATCATTCTTAAATATTAATTAAAAGAAGCTCACGTTGGGAAAAAGATACCACCACCATTAAAACCTTTAGAGCTTTGCAGGTTAAAGTTAGCCTCTAAAAAATGGGTCCAAAAGCTAAATTAGCACAATGAGGCACTATCCTGCTATTCTGGGCACAGAACACCTTGCTTTCCATGTTCCTCTCTGGTTCTGCAATCCATTCTGATCCCTAGGAAGATTGTTCCCAGAGTTGTGGGACCTGCAGGGACCAACAGCTGTGTGGGCAGGCAGGGCCAGAGATTCAAATAAAACCCAATTTTTTTTTCTAAAGTTACATTTTTGAAGTTATGATGTGAGAGAAAGAACAGGATTTACCAAGAACACAGAGAAAGAACAGAATTTACCAAGAACACAGGCAGCTGGAATATGTCATTCAAAATCACAGCTTGCACACTGCATGGTCCACAGAGCCGAGCAACGACGTCTTTTCCAAAGAAGTTTGCGTGGAAAATGAATAAAAGAATTCCAGATCCTGTGAGGAGCGGAATCAATAGAGCATTATTAGAAAGCACAGCAAAAACAATGAGTCATGGAAACTTGACCTCATGGAAAAAATCCATAAAAGCTGCCTTTAGGTTGCAACTGTTTCAACAGCTGGAACATCAGCATCCTGGAACATAGCAACAGAGCTCGGTTTATAAAACTCTTCTACTAACTTCACAGAATGTGAGTGCCACAGAGATGAGATGGCCACTGCCTGCTTTTCTCTTAGCTTAAATCAAGACTGTTTTAGAAGATTCAGTTCGTTAGAAGTAATCTTGGAAAATAAAGTTTCAAATATAGAGACGCTTCCAAATACTGGCATCTTATTCTGAAAAGCAGTTGCCCTTCCTAGATTTTGGGTTGGATCCCCTCTAAGAGTGGTGTTAGGCATTAGTTGGAGAGCCTCTGGCACCTTCAGAAGGCTCCCTGAGCCAGAGGGGAGGACCATCAGTGCAACTGATCTGTGGGATCCAACGCTTTGATTCCAGTAATTACACTGTAATTTTTGGATACACTTCCATACTCTCACAGCCCCATCTCCCAACTTCCACAAGAACTGTATCAACATTCCAGCCATCAACAGAATAAACGTCACCATTGGGCACGGCTCTTTTCTCACTCTCAATGGACAACATCAGAGACATCTGTACAAGTTTAACACTCAGATTTTCAATGTAGAGGGGTTTTTTGGGGAGGGCGGGGGCGGAATTCAAAATACAACCTTCTGGCACATTCTGTGGAGGCTTATAGGTGAAATCCAAAGAATAATCTGGTCCCTCACAAAGTCGATGGCAAGCAATATCAAACACGGGTTCCATCAAACTAAGGCGGGCTTCAAAGTATTCCCTGATTGTCTCTTCTGCTACACGTGATAGCCTAAAACAGAGAACAGAAAACTATCAACTTTTTGAGCAACTAACCGTTACTGTGCCTGCTGCAAGCTAATTCTTACACAGACCTGTAACTGACTTACTAAAAACAGAAAACCTCAGCTTCTTGTTGAAACTCAAGAGCTGAAATACATAGGCACCACAAATCCATGGATTTCTGCAGTGTAGGTGAGAGTATCTACACACTGCATATCCTTCACTGTTGTAGAAAAACGGTTTGGGGTGATGGAGACACATGGGCTATTATGATGCCCCCCCACCCCCGTAAATCCACCTCTGTCACGATGATGATTACACATGGGCATTTTTCTTGTGCAATGCAGAATATTCCTTGCTGCTGAGGGAAGCATGTAGGGGAACAAACTGACTGAGTTGGTTCACACATTCAACAGAAAGAGTTCCTGAAATATGGCACTGCTTTCTCAGAGTTCTCCTTGCTACTCACTCCTTGAAGCCACTGAAGGACTTACCTCTTTGCGGCTATGTAGGGCATTGTCCTTTTGTACCCAAGACCATGGGAAAGTGAGAACTGGGCTCTGAGGATGCATGTCTCTAAAGTCTACCTCCTCCCCCAGAAATGTCCTGAGGAACCAGGGAAAACGGGTCCAAGGACTTGTACTCCTCAACCAATCATTCTTTCAACAGTAGAAGAATATCCTTTGTTATTAAGGAATATTAACTCCTGTTAGAATTTTAGAGGTTGCTGCTACTTCTAATTATGGCAATTCTAAAAATCCAAACCTTCATAACTGAAGATTTTGCTAGTTCAGTTCTTAGTAAGGGGCAGATACACATTCTAAGGATTTTGTTTGCAACTATGTCTAGTTCAGATGTATTACAATAACCCATCAAAAGGTGTGGATGGATTTTTACTTTTAACACCGACTGCAGCAGCCTGATCAGAGATTTTGGAAGAAATGCAGTATCAGTTTGTGTGTACTGCACAACTGAATTAAAAAAAAAAATCTTCCTATAACAAAGGAAGGGCTCATTTCTCATCTGAAGGAGGAAAACGTATAAATATAGGCAGTGTCCCTTATGAGAGACTGACACCAGCAGCACCTGAAGCTTTGTCCAGATGCTTGTAACCCCTACTTTAGTTCGGGGTTGGTGGTGCAACAAATCTTCTAAATTTATCACAGTTCCTGACCATATTCCACTGGAAGCACTGCCTGAACTTGTGCAAGAAATGAGTTCAAAAGCTGTTTGTTGCCTTCTCTCCCCCACCCCGAAAACAAAATGCCTGCTTAACTACAGTTTGGCGCTCTCCTCAAACAAGTACTTACGTAGCCAAGTGACTCCTTAGGTGCTCATACACGTGCAAGTTATTACACTGTTTAGCGAAATGAAGGGCATTGCTCTGATGCTTTGATGAAATGTTGCAGTCTGCTCCGTTTTCAATCATAAGACGGACAATATCGTAATTTCCTCTCTTACAAGCCTACATGCAAAAGTTAAGGAAGCAAACTGGTAAATACAAAAAGGCATTCAAATATTTGCTGGATATGAACATATTGGAGTAGAAACTACCATGAAAAGGAGTCCAAAGTGACTCTTGTGAGATGCTTAACCACCATGGAGACAACAGTGGCCTGAGCAGCAGAAACAGCCATGCCTCCACACCTTCAATCCTTTTTCCCATTCCTCAAGAATGGTTTTCTCATGTACTTTTCTAAGAGAGCCTGGGGAATGGGCTAGCACTGGACATAGGAGGATGCCGCTCTGATCTTTCCCATGCATGCCCTTGTCCTAGCAAAGAAAAACCTAGCCTTGCTGACTTCTGGGGGAGGAAAATGTCGAGCTGAGCTACTTCTCATAACGGGAGCAGGCTGGAACTTCTGTTCGGGGTAGTGGAAGGCAAATAAATGCCCACTGCCTATTTTTCTCAGTCAGAGATTAGTCCAAGATATGCACAGGAAACTTTGAGGAGATTTACCTTGGCTAAAAGGGAGTCCCGGGGGGGGGGGGGGGGCTCCTTTGAGGGGTCTCCGGGAAGAGTTGCATTTTCATCATCTGCAGAAGTTTTCAGAGTCATTTATTTGACATAAGCTCGACAGAATCCTAACCTTCTTGGACATTGCTAAATATCTAAAGCTACACAAGACCGGTGAGAACTTGGATAAGTGGAAGAGAAGGTACAGATCTTTCACTCCGGGACTATTTACTGTTTAATGGAGTAAATTTCAAAAGTGGGAAATGAAAATTTAAAAAGTTTGGAAGAAGAAGGGAAGAAAAGGTGAAATTTGGACTTTGTAAATATAAAGGACAGTGCTAAAAAGTGGAAAGGAATTTATTGTTTGGTCTACTTGCGGTTTTGAAAAAAGACCACCATCGTCACAGACCTGCAGCATATTCAAGCAATACAGGAAGTACGTCAAGTATCGTGAGATCTCCTTACCAGTGTGAATGAGACTTCGTGGCAAGTAAAGCAGGAAGTACCGGATGGAAAACCTACTTTAGGAATATAACACCACTGAGAAATAGCAGCGGCCATTGCTTGGAGGTCAAAATTAAAATAAAGTTTTTAAAGTGTTCGGGACATTAAAAATTGTTGGAATTAATTGAGAAGAGGACAAGAAGATAAGTACTATTGGACATATTATTTCTGTGGACTTTAGACGTTTTTAAAAGGGGGAAAAATGTAAGGAGCAGAAAAAAGTTGCGACCACCATTTTGAAAGATTTAAAAAAATTAAAAATAAATATCTTGGTTGTGGGAGCTCTGAGGACGGCGAAATTAGGCTTGTTATAAAGCGCAAGTCCTATTCTTTTGAATCTGATAGTTGAATTTGAAATTGGTGAGGTCCAAATTTTCGCTGTTTTTTAAATGTCAGAACACAAGCAACCCCGTACAAGGGCTACTTCATTGGAAAAAATGCAGGACCAATTAGAAGCAATGGAGGACAGAATGATGAGAGGTATGAGAGAGATGATAAATGAATCTAAAAAGAAATTATTGAAAAGATTAAAAAAGATATGGAAGATCTCAGAAAGGAAACAGAGGAAGCATCTAAGAAAGTGCAGGACGTAGAAGGTAGAATGAAAATATATGATTCCACCTGGTTGAAAATGCAAGAAAAAGTGACAATCCATGACTGAAAATTGATGGAGACTCAGATACGTCTGAGAGAATTACCTGAAAAGGAAGATGGTGACCTAAAAGAATATATAATAAAAATAATTGCAGAATTTTTAGAGGAAGATCCTGAAGGGACTAAAAATATGTATGACTATATGTATAGAGTGAACTCACTTTATGCCAAGAAAAATAATCTACCAAGAGATGTTGTTATAAGATATATGACAAAAGAAACGGTGGGAAAGATCATGAGTAAAAACTTTGAAAAGACATTGATAGTGGGAGGCAGCAGAGTAAGAATTATGAAGGAGTTGCCAAGGTAAGTGATAAATGATAGAAGAACATATAAAAAACTGACAGAAAAATTACGGGACAATGAAATGAAGTTTAGGCGGATAATACCTGAAGGTTTGAGTTTTGAACTTCAGGGGAAAAGAATCACAATCACAAATGAACAGGAACTGCGTAGTTTTTATGAAAAACAGAAAGAATCTGCACCATGATGGATTACAAATTATTGTCTTGGAATGTAAATGGACTAAATTCACCACAAAAAAGAAGGGCAACGTTTCATTGGATTAAAAAACAAAATTGTAATATAGGTTTGTCTACAAGAAGTGCATATTAAACAAAAGGATTACAAATTTTTATGGAATAAACAACTGGGGTTAGAATTTTTTTCATTGGCTGAACAGAAGAAAAGGGGAGTGATTTTTTATATTAAACAAAAATTGGAGCCAAAATTAGTGTTTAAAGACAAAGATGGAAGATTTGTAGCAGTAGAAATAATATTAAATGCAAAGAAAACGTTATTGGGATTGTATGCACCTAATGGTGAAAAGGATGCTTTTTAAAAAGACATTACACAACAATTTGATGAACTGACGTATGACCAAGTTTTGATAATGGGAGATTTTAATGGAACAATTAAGAACTCTCCGGATAGATCGGGGGGGGGGGGGGGAATAATAACAAAGAAGGAAAACTGCCAAAGTCTTTTTTTGAACTGGTTAAACAAGAAAATTTGGAGGATATATGGAGGAAATTTAACCCTGAGGTGCGGGATTATACCTTTTTTTCAGCAAGACATAAAACTTTTTCCAGAATTGACATGTTGTGGGGCACTAAAGATTTAGGTCTTATAACAAGGAAAATAAAGATTTTACCCAAAATTGGGGCTGATCATAGCCCAATAATGTGGATTACAAAATTATCCAAGAAGTTGAGAAGATGGAGATTGAATGAAGATTTACTACAGAATAAAGAAATAATGACATTTTTAGAAAATGAAACTAAAGCTTTCTTTCAAGTGAATGAAAAAGAGGATATAGATTTTCGGATGGTCTGGGATGCCTATAAAGCAGTAATGAGAGGACTATTGATTACTTTGAATAATAAAGATAAGAGAGCAAAAGAAAAAGTTGTTGGACATTCAGAATGAAATAAAGAAAAAAGAAGGGGAGTTGAAAAAAAGGCCAGGGAAAAAGAAAATTATAAGGGAAATTACAATATTACAAACGCAAATGAGACATTTGTTAAATAAAGAATTGGAATGGAATTTGAAAAGATTGCTGCATAAATTTTTTGAGGGTGCAAACAAACCTGGAAAATATTTGGCTTGGCAATTGAAGGAGAGAAAATAAAATTAATAAAATTGTGGTAGATGGAAGAGAGGTGGTTAACCAAGAGGAAATAAAAAGAGAATTTTTAAGTATTATGCCATGTTGTTTAAAGGTGTTAAAATAAATAAAGAAAAGATGGACGAGTATTTACAAAAGATAAAAATAGAATCCTTAATAGAAAATATGCGAAAAGTTTTGAATGATCCAATTGAAAAAAATGAAATTGAGGCTGCAATTAATGCAATGAAAATTGGAAAGGCACCTGGGTCAGATGGATATACAGCTAAATATATAGTATATATATATATAGGATATACAGCTGCCCTGAGCCTGCCTAGGCGGGGAGGGCGGGATACAAATAAAATGTAATAATAATAATAATAAATATTTTAAAACTTTTAAAGATGAGTTAATTGCATAAATTGATGAACATGGTAAGAATAAAAGGGAAAATACCAAACACATGAAAGGAAGCTGTTATTTCGTTGATACCAAAGGAAGATAGAGATGTCACGAATGTAAAAAATTATAGACCAATTTCGTTATTAAATAATGACTATAAAATATATACAAGAATCTTGGCAGAATGGTTTAAACAACATTTGATAAATTTTATAAAGGAGGATCAAGCAGCGTTTCTTCCCAAAAGGCAAATAAGAGACAATATTAGAACTGTTGTAAATATTGTAGAATATTATGAAAGACATCCAGAAAAGGAAGTAGCATTATGCTTTGCGGATGCAGAGAAAGCGTTTGACAATTTAAACTGGGACTTTATGTTTGCAGTAATGGAGAAGATGGAATTGGGAGAAAGCTTTATTAGAATGATAAAAGCAATATATACTGAACAACGTGCAAGGCTATGTATAAATGCAGACCTTACAGAAGATATGATAATTAGCAAAGGCACAAGACAAGGTTGTCCACTTTCCCCATTGTTGTTTATAATGACTCTTGAAATATTACTGATGCAGATTCAAGAAGACAAAGAAATAGAAGGATTAAAAATAAAAGGATTTACTTACAAATATAGATCATTTGCAGATGACATAATGTTTATAAATGAAAACCCCATAGAAGTTACACCTAGCTAAAATACAAGAATATGGAGAGTTGGCGGGACTTTGTATTAATAAAGAAAAATCAAAATTTCTATGCAAAAATATGCAATTAAATAAGCAACAAGAATTACAGAGACTAACGGGTTATGAAGTTACCTCCAAAGTAAAATATTTGGGTGTGGAGATAACGATGAAGAATATTGATTTATTTAAAAATAATTATGAGAAGCTATGGCATAAAATGAAGATATGTTAAAATGGAACAAACTTAATTTGTCATTGCTGGGTAGAATTGCTGCAATTAAAATGAATATTCTACCAAGAATAATGTATTTGTTTCAAACTATCCCCATTGTGAAAGAAAGTAAACAATTTGATAAATGGTGAAGGAAAATTTCAGAATTTGTGGGGGCTGGGAAGAAACCAAGGATTAAAATGAAAGTTTTGACAGATGCAAAAGAGAGGTGGATTTCAACTACCAAATTTAAAATTATATCAAGAAGCAGTTTGTTTGGTGTGGATAAAAGAATGGATAACACTGTTAAACAAAAAACTCTTAGTGTTGGAAGGTCACGGAAACAAATTTGGCTGGCACGCGTATTTGTATTATGGAAAAAAGATGGACGGTTTCTTCTCTCACCATTATATAAGAAATAACTTGTTAAATACATAGATGAAGTACAAGAAATATGGGGATGAGAGGAAACCGTTATGGATAGTGCCGGCGGAAGTAATTAAAATAGCGGCTGAAATAGGTGAAGAAAAGTGGTTGTCATATAATCAATTATTAAAAATACAGAGTGGCAAAGTAGAATTGAAAACTGCTGAAGAGTTGAACAATAAATATGATTGGTTTCAAATGCAACAAATTAAGAGCTTGGTGGATAATGATATTAAAACTGAAGGGATAAGAAAAGAACAAACGGAAATGGAAATAGTTCTGCTTGGAGATAATGAAAAATTAATTTCAAAAATATATAAATTACTGTTAAAATGGTCTACGGAAGATGAAGTAGTGAAATCTCAAATTATTAAGTGGGCAATTAATGTAAATAAAGAAATACAGATGGAAACTTGGGAACACTTGTGAAAAAATTCTATGAAGCTTTCGATGTGTCATAGTATTAAAGAGAACTGTTTTAAAGTGATATACAGATGGTACACGACTCCTAAAAAATTGGCGAAGATGAATAACAAGATGCCAGTTAGATGTTGGAAATGTAAAAAGCATGAAGGTTCTTTCTACCATATGTGGTGGACTTGTGAAAGGGCGAAAAAAGTATTGGCAGATGATTCAACAAGAAATTACTAAGATCTTGGGATATGAATTTACGAAAGGTGCAGAGACTTTTCTGTTGGGATTACAAATGGAAAATTAAGATATCAAAATGGGCATTTGAGAAAGAACTTGGCTGAAGTTTTCAGTTGACTTACGAGGAAGCTGCAGGAGCAGCGGAACGCAATCAAATCCGGGGTTTGCATGAAGGCTAGAATTTGTCCTTCAGAAGTCAACAAACAACGGAGGGACTCCTGAGGAACATTATTTTTGAGTCTGTGTACTCATTTTGGAAAACTCAGTGACTGTGTGGGGTCCTCCTTGGTATATTGTTTTGAGACTGTTGTTTTCTATTTATACTGTATGAATGTATGCCCACTGTTGTAGGCTGTTCATTTCATTATAATAGAACTTTATATACACCAGTTTAGAGTGTTTGCTTGTGCACAATAGTTTGTATTGCTGTATTTTTGGAACCCAGTCCTTATGGGCAGATAACTATGGCCAAGCTGTTCAGGGAATAATCTATCCAGAAAACAAAAGAGAGAATTATGTAAACCACTATTAATCCTTGTTGGAAAGAAAGGTGGGGTATAAATGTATTTAAATAAAATCAGTACCAGGCTCAGAAGAAGCAAAAAGAGAAGTACTTGTCTTCTCCTGACCTGCTTCCTTGCTACCTTCCTTTCCTAGTCTGAGCCTGGCAAAACAAACATTAACTTCATGGATCAACAGAAGCAAAGAGAGGGCCAAGTTCAAATCTAATGAGTTCATTCATGATACACTTCTTTACACAAAGCAGTGTGTTATTCAACAATGAGATATGGGTTTTAGCAACAGATCCGAAGTCTTCCAGCACTACAGATAAGTTTGCATTTGAGATGTGATTCATGTAAAGGTGTTTTCAGAAGGAATGTTGTCTGAACAGACATGCTCAGATTAACTGCAGTCCTTTGGGCTTACAAGTCACATAAGCAACAGAATGACACATACCTTCATTAAAGCAGTTTCCCCACTATTCTGCTGCAAATTCACACATGCCCCAGCTTCCAAAAGGATGGCAACTGTTGTTAGGTAGTTCTACAAGAACACAAACAATGATGTTAAAATATAAATATTCTAAAATATGCACAGAATACAGAAAGCTAGATAAACATTGAATTGTATCAAAGTAATGTGCCATCTCAATCAATTCCTGATACTCTTATACTCAGGGCTTTTTTTTTTGAGCAGGAATGCACAGGAACGTAGTTCCGGCTGGCTTGGCATCAGAAATGTGGCTTAATAAGCAAATTAATTCCCACTGGGCTTTTTCTACAGAAAAGCCCTATATGAAACAATGGTAACATCAGAGGGTGTGGCCTACTATATAAATGAGTTCCTGCTGGCTTTTTTTTAAAGAAAAAAGCTCTGCTTATACTAATACTGCATTGCTGCCCCTTGGAGTAATAAGATCTGCATTAAAATAGGTCAGGTGCATTCCACATCTTTAACTCCACATTCAAGAAAAGCAGCCTATTAACACTAATGAATCTGACATGAAATAGACTGCTGGTCCTCTCTCATAAAGCGCTGCAATGACAATGCTGAAAATAACAAGCTATCAACATTAGCGCTTTTTCCTCAGTTAGATGTCAAAATCAGGCCCTTGTAAGCACCGTGTTCCATAAGGCATCAGAAATTCAGATTATTCAGGCTTCCATAATCTATTACGACAAGTAAAATTGTGAAGATTCGGAAGCTTCACAATCCAAGCAGCTAACCAGACTGCCAGCTGCCACTTTATTTAACACCTTCTTCCAAGCAAGCCGGGAGAAAAAGTTCCAACAGAAGTTCTGGAGGAAGAAAAGGCAGAAAAGCAACCAACCTTTTCTGCAGCATGAATCAGTGCAGTCGTTCCATTTTTCTGCCTACAGTTCACTTTAGCTCCTTTCCGGATGAGAAGTCGAAGGATGTCATCATGACCTCCTGCAGCAGCGAGCATCACAAGAGTCATTCCACTAGAATCCTGCAACAGTGGTCCATTAATGTTTGGTTTCCAAGGTCAAAAATGTTCCTGTATTACAGCTATGATTGTTATGGTACAGAAGAGGTACAACCTAGATGCTGAGGGGTCATTCATGAAGCCATATAGCCAGACTTAACTTTTTTTTTTAGGCAGTCATTGTGGTTAAGGAATTTTTCCATTCTTCAAGAAAATATTTCATGTACAGCGTGGAAGTGCTCATCTTATGTTGTTTATGACCCGCCTTACCCAGAAGGTTCATACTGGCTAGCAACCTTTTAAAAAAAAAAATTCAGAGAGGTGGCTGAATACAGCCTGCCCCTGTCTTCTCAACTGGGTATTTCAAGGAAGTCTCCCATCCAAGCACCAAGTATAATTCACCCTGCTTAGCTTCCAAGATCTGACAAGATCAGGCTTGCCTGAGCTATCCAACTCTTAACATTTTTCACACAGGTCATGTGCATGACTAGCTGTGGAAAAAATAGAGGCCAGCCCAAGTTTGTACTCCTGCTTCTGTTAGCACAGATAAAGAAAAAAATTCCCATCTTCAGTCAATGAATAAACCACAATGTGGTTCAAAGATGTCACGGAGACAAGTAATCCATCATGGAAGCAAATACTAATCCTATAGCAATGTCAATGGGGATAAGTGATGATCTCACTCCAAAGGGTTAAACAATAATTCTAGTTCACTTCCACAGCACAGATCCAATGGGGATATTACATGCCACATTCAATTTAACAGGACAGAAGAATGATGTAGTCAGCCAGCGGTTTGTACATTATTTCATTTACTGGCTCAAATTTCTAAATCCCTGCTGTATTTTTACCCAAAGTACACTATGTTTATTTTCATACACACAAAAAATTAGTTACCTCCTGATCGAGATTATATTCTTCACTGGAATTAAGTGCCATCTTTACTGTAGCATAATGTCCATTTTTAACAGCATCACGCAGCTGAGCTAAAAGAGAGCAAGTTTGACAGAAATAAGCCAGTTGCAAATGCAGCCGAATGAAGCTGCTCCATCTCTGTAACATTTACTCACTGGAGGATACTGCTTCCACTGGCAAATGGTTCTCATCTTCTCCATCAAGGTGCTTCTGAAAATCTTCTAGTGTCAGCCACTCCAGTTGCATGTCCATCCCCAAATTCACAGTCTGCTGCTTTGTCTCTACCAAGTTGGAATTTTCAGGAGGAAAAGAAGGGGAGGAAGACCCTTATCAGTTTTTTCATCAATAAGTCACCATCTTTTGCTGATGTTGGGATGAATAGAAAACTGCACGCAGGGAGTTCTGTTCTGCCAAACAAAATAACTGCTATATAACAGTGGTGGTACCTTTTAAACCAGATTTCCACCCCCTCAGTATGGATAATTAATCGTGTGCATAATTTCACAGCAAACAGGGTTTTTTAGCCAACTCTTTTTTTTTTTTTGCCATAGCTTTTTATTTGGGCTGAAACTCCTACCAGCTGCAAACCTACTACTGCTTCTCCCTGTGCCTCAACATGCTCAGAAGATGCTCTAAAACAGCGTTGTGAAACACATGGGTGCAGAAGCGCCTCTGGCTCATACAAGATGCCCTTGGAACCCCATTTTTGGAACTGAAGCCATTTTCACATAGCCTGATGGACTCCCTAGAATATTCAGCAGCATCACTTAAATTTTGGGCTTTAGAAGTTCTGCCGGTTCAAGATTAAAAAAGGCTTCTGAGTGATTAGTCTAACCACCCCTAGAAATGCAGATGCAGGAAGGCTAACACATGCCATTCCTGATAAAAATGGGCTGCAGGACTGTACAGCGCTGTTATGGGTCTGGGGATAGAAAGAGATAAAAAGAGTGAGCGGGGGGGGGGGGGGGAGTATATTGTACTGAGTGCTTGGGATTCAAGTATGTAGGAATTCTTAAAGGTACTAGTCTTAAGTATTCTAAATTCCTAGCTGCATCTAGCACTTACTCCCAGCAACGATGTCAATTACCTGAACAATCCTCAATGGCATCACGGTCACCCTCTGCAGCAATGTAAGCCCAGGTATCTGTCTCATCTCTTGTGCTCCTACTGTCCTTATACCTATCTCTTGATTTCAGTTCCTCTGTAGATCGATAGTCCTGCACAGATTCTTCCTTCTTTCGATTCTCCAAGTATTCGTTTTTTTCTTCTGAAGAGATGCTAAACACATCAAATGCACTTTTTATCTCCTTCAAACCTAGAATGGAGAATTATTACAATTACTATGGATGGCATAAAGCACAGTCTATAACAATTGCTGGAGAAAGACTTCCTGAACACCCACAATGGAATTTAATTTTTTAAGGAGGAAGCTACACTGGAGAAGGTGGTCATGGGATCACTCCTAAAGAAGGCTGCTGAGATTGAGATTTCCCTAAAATCATCCATTTATGGCATATTGCAGTATGGCCCAATTTATTCAGTAGCCAAATGGTGCAAGTGTTGCTATAAGAAGAATGAATGTGAAGAAAGTAAAACACTGCCAAATACCAAAAATAATCTTTGCTAGACCAGCACTTCCCTAAGATATTAGCACTAAATATGTTAGGACATATTATACCTGAGTTTAAATATGTTTGAGGTATACACCATATCTCTAGAAACAAACACTACATCCTGTATTACAGCAGTGGGAGGCAGATTAAGGTTCTAGAAATGTTACATGGTTCATGCAGATGCCTTAAGAGTTGCACACTTACTTTTGATTCCCTTCTGCTCTTTCCTGCTCTTTTCTTCCTTTTCAGAGTCATGTCTCTTTTGAGGTTTGTCTTTCACTTCACTTTTTTTGGATTCTTTGTCCTGGAAATGAAAGCTAAATATAAAAACAGTATTCTTTTCCCACCCTGACCTGGATAGCCCAGGCTAGGCTGATTGGAAGCTAAGCACACTCAGCCCTGGTCAATATTTGGATGGGGGACCATCAAGGAATACCAGGGTCATTACACAGAAGCAGACAATTGAAAGCCACCTCTGAATCCCTTAAAAACCCTACAGGTATGCTTCTGAACTCCACCCCCCCCCCGAAGGACAGGTTTCAGAATGGTGCATAACACAATATCACATAATAAAAAACAGATTGAAATCCATAAAGCAGCCACAGCATAAAGACGGTGCCAAAAATTCTAATGCTGCCACTGCCTCATGGGAAGGCAGGGGGGTGGGAGTGCCAGGAAGATGGAACCATCACTGCCTTCAACCAAACACCTGGCTGAACATGCCTTACAGACTGTGTAGAACTGCATCACATTATTCAGCAAAAAGTTCCACCAGGTTGGAGCTAAGGCAAAAACCCCCCTGGCTCTGGTTGAGGATAGCCGGGTATCGCTCAAGCTGGGGACCACCAATAGATTTTGGTCTGTTGAGCGCAATGCCCTCCTGGGGGTATACCAGAAGAGGCAGTGCTGAAGATACGTAGGTCTTGGATCATTCAGGGTCTTAAAGGTCAGCACCAGAACCTGTGACTTGATGACACCCCTTCCAAATCCCACCTCACCCTTTTTGGGGTGAGGTTTGAGAAAAGAACATTTCCTGGCACCATATTTATTTTCTGCACAGACTTGTGCCAAAAGCACTATTCTTAAACAGTTATGTTGAAACAACTTCCAAACTTCAGCACTATTGTACTTATTCTTATGTTAACAGTTTGGATGCAAATTTGCAGATAGTCTACGAACCAATACAAATGTAGCCCACCTGTTCCAAACTGAAGCAGACAGCTAATGAAAGAATACACATAAAATCACAACTTCAAAGATTTGGGCCAAGATTCAAAGCTACTTTAAAGTACACAGAAGGATTTGGACATGACTGAGGAATAGAAAATAGCTATGTTTTGACTTCTAGAAGGCAATCAGTTGCTTTAGTTAAAATATTTATATCCCTCCTTTCTTTCCGCCAGATGGCTCAAGACAGATCACAGAATATACAAGGCAACAATTAAAATTGCCTGTAAATTTTTTTTTAAATGTTGGAACTTAACCCTAGTACATTTTATAAAAATCTTGGCTCACATACCAACCTGTATCAATACATCCTCCTAAATAACACAGCTATCCATCTTTTCTAGAGATCTTGATTGCTTAACGTACCTCCCAGATGCTAGCCAGACACTCTAACCACTACACTATAAAAAAAAATCAGAAATCTTGGGGAGCACTGGAAAAAACAAACCTCCTGTGAATTACAAAGGTAGACTAGGCAGGCAAACAATACATTGGACAAAGCAAGTTTATTAGTCACATTCTATAACAATAAACACAAGAACTTAAGAGAAGTCATGTTGGATCAGGCCAATGGCCCATTCAGTCCAACACTCTATCACAGCGGCCAAAATTAAAACCCCAAGTGCCGTCAGAAGGTTCACAAGTGGGTCTAGAAGCCCTTCCATTTTGCCTCACCCCAGGCACCAAGAATACAGAGCATCACTGCCCCGGACAGTTCGAGTAATATACTGTGCCTAATAGCCACAGATGGACCTCTGCTCCATATTTTTATCCAATCCCCTCTTGAAGCTGTCTATGCTTGTAGCCATATGTTAACCACCCTTTGGGTGAAGCAGTACTTCCTTTTACCCATTTTAACCTGACTGCTCAGCAATTTCATTGAATGCCCGTGAGTTCTTGTATTGTGAGAAAGGGAGAAAAGTACTTCTTTCTCTACTTTCTCCATCCCATGCATAATTTTGTAAACTTCTATCATGTCAACCCACAGTCGACGTTTCTCCAAGCTAAAGAGCCCCAAGCGTTTTAACCTTTCTTCATAGGGAAAGTGTTCCAAACCTTTAATCATTCTAGTTGCCCTTTTTTGCACTTTTTCCAGTGCTAGAATATCCTTTTTGAGGTGCGGTGACCAAAATTGTACACAGTATTCCAAATGAGACTGCACCATCGATTTATACCATTATGATACCAGCTGATTTATTTTCAATTCCCTTCCTAATAATTCCCAGCATGGTGTTGGCCGTTTTTACTGCAACCGCACACTGTCTTGACATTTTCAGTGAGTTATCTACCATGACCCCAAGATCATTCTCTTTGTCAGTCTCTGCCAGTTCACAACCCATCAACTTGTATTTCTAGCTGGGATTTTTGGCCCCAATGTGCATTACTTTGCACTTGGCCACATTGAACCTCATCTGCCACGTTGACACCCACTCACCCAGCCTCAACAGATCCCTTTGGCGTTCCTCACAATCCTCTCTGGTTCTTACCACCCTGAACAATTTAGTGTCATCCGCAAACTTGGCCACTTCACTGCTTACTCCCAACTCCAAATCATTAATGAACAAGTTAAAGAGCATGGGACCCAGTACTGAGCCCTGTGGCACCCCACTGCTTACCGTCCTCCACTGCGAAGACTGCCCATTTATACTCACTCTCTGCTTCCTATTAATTAGCCAGTTTTTGATCCACAAGAGGACCTGTCCTTTTACTCCATGACTCTCGAGCTTTCTAAGGAGACTTTGATGAGGAACTTTATCAAAAGCTTTCTGGAAGTCAAGGTAAACAACATCTATTGGGTCCCCTTTGTCCACATGTTTGTTCACCCCCTCAAAGAACTGTAATAGGTTAGTGAGGCAAGATCTTCCCTTACAGAACCCATGCTGAGACTTCCTCAATAACTTGTGTTCATCAATGTGCCTACTCATTCTGTCCTTGATAATGGTTTCTACCAACTTTCCCGGTATTGAAATCAGACTGACTGGCCTGTAGTTTCCCGGATCTCCTCTGGAACTCTTTTTAAATATGGGGGTGACATTTGCTACCTTCCAGTCCTCAGGAACGGAGGCAGATTTCAATGAAAGATTACATATTTTAGTCAGGAGATCCAGAAGTTCATCTTTGAGTTCTTTCAGAACTCTTGGATGTATGCCATCCGGACCTGGTGACTTATTAGTTTTTAATTCATCAGTCAGTTGTAGGACCTCCTCTCTTGTCACCTCAATCTGACTCAGGTCTTTAAACACCCCTTCCAAAATTAGTGGTTCTGGAGTGGGCAAAAAGTTCTCATCTTCCACAGTGAAGACGGAGGCAAAAAATGCATTCAGCTTCTCAGCCATTTCCCTATCTTCCTTCAGGAATCCTTTCACCCCTTGGTCATCCAAGGGCCCCACTGCCTCCCTGGCTGGTTTCCTGCTTCTAATATATTTGAAGAAATTTTTATTGTTGATCTTTATGTTTTTTGCAATATGCTCCTCATAGTCTCTTTTTGCCTGCCTGATCATAGTTTTGCATTTGATTTGCCACAGCCTGTGTTCCCTTTTATTAATCTCACTTGGACTAGCTTTCCACTGCTTAAAGGAGACCTTCTTACATTTTACAGCTTCCATTACTTTGTTTGTTAACCATGCAGGCCTTTTCTTATGTCTGTTTGTGCCTTTCCTAACTTGTGGTATATATTTTATCTGAGCTTCTAGGATTGTAGTTTTAAATAGCCTCCAAGCTTCCCCAAGGAGTTTGACTGTATTTACCTTTATTTTCAGTTTCCTCTTCACATGCCTCCTTATCTCAGAGAATCTGCCCCTTTTAAAGTTAAAAGTGGTTGTGCTGGTCTTTTGGGGCAACTTCTTGTTTATATAAATGGTGAAATCAATAATGTTATGGTCACTGCTCTCAAGTGGTGCAATCACTTTTACATCTCTCACCAAGTCTTGGGCATTACTTAGGACCAAATCCAGGATCCCCCCACCCCTGGTAGGTTCTGTGACCATCTGCTCCATAGCACAGTCATTGAGAGCGTCTAGAAACGCAAATCTCTTTCTCTCGACCAGAACACATATTGAACCAATCAATCTGCGGGTAGTTAAAATCACCTATTATGACACAGTTTTTACGTTTAGTCACTCTTTAATCCTTCCATCATATTATAATCGTCCTCTATCTTTTGGTTTGGTGGGCAATAACAAACTCCCATAGTTAAATTTCCTTTTGGGCCCTGTTTCGACCCAAAGCATTTCTAGAAGGGAATCTAATTCTTTGACCTCAGTCTTATTGGACTGTATACCCTCTCTGACATACAGAGCCACCCCACCTCCAACCCTTCCCTCCCTATCCTTCCAGGAATCGCTGTGTCCCACTGATTCTCCTTATTACAACAAGTTTCTGAAATTCCCACAATGTCTATGTTTTTTCCCAACACAAAACATTCCAACTTACCAATTTTACTTTGAACACTTCTAGCATTTATATACAAACATCTATAATTTCCCAGGCAATTTAGGCCCACAACCTTCCTCCTGCTGCCTTGAGACTTTGGCAGACAGTCTGTACTGTTTGTCACCATCTCAGTGGACAACTCTGATCCATTACCCGGTAGAAAAGTAACAATTAGCCCTTCATCTCTTTGAGATGAGTTCTTCCGAACCAGAGACATTTCAACTCCTGTCGGCTTTCCCCCAAGATTTAGTTTAAAAACTGCTCTGCCACCTTTTTGATTTTAAGCACCAACAGGCTGTTTCCACCTGGGGACAAGTGGAGACCGTCTCTTTTGTACAGCTCTCGCTTGTTCCAGAGAGTATCCCAGTGCCTAACAAACTTAAACCCTTCCTCCCTACACCATCGTTTCATTCACACATTGAGACTTCTAATTTGTGCCTGTCTCTCCAGGAACAGGTAGCACTTCTTAGAAGGCTACCTTGGAGGTCCTGGCCTTAAGTCTCCTGCCTAGCAGCCTAAATTTTTCCTCCAGGATCTCATGACTGCATTTCCCCACATCATTGGTGCCAAAATGCACCACGACCACTGGCTCCTCTCCAGCACTGTCTATCAGCCTATCTGCAACACGTGTCATGTCCGCTACCTTCACACCAGGCAGGCAAGTCACCATAAGGTCAGTATGCGGTTTTGCCACCCAGCTGTCTACTTGCCTAAAGATCGAATCACCAACTACCAAGACCCCCCCCTCCCTGCCCAGGGATGGTTCCTTGGCGTGAAAGGATACTCGCTCACCAACAGAAGAGGTGGTTCCTATTGAGGGCGCATTCCCCTTATCCTCAGCACGGTGCCCTGTTCCCTCTTGACTGTCATGCTCCTTGGCAGCAATGTGGCTGCCACGTTCAGTGTGGGGCTCATCTAATACATTCCCGAGAGTCTTTCAGTGCCTAACTGACTGTCTCTGCTTCTGCAGGTCAGTCACTTTGGCCTCAAAGGTATGAACTCGTTCCCTGAGGACCAGGAGCTCCTTGCATTGAGCACACACCCAAGACTTCTGTCCTGTGGCCAGATAGTCATACATGTGACACTCAGTGCAAAACACTGGAAAGCCGCCCCCCCCCCTGCTGGCATTCTACCTTCATGATAGCTTTTTTTTAAATATACTTTTAAATCCTGTTTTTTTTATGTGGCTCTCCTTCTGGAGGATCTACTTACCTTATTGGGAACACAAGGAAAATAGGGATCTGGGTTCCTGGTCCTTACACAGCCCCCAGGCTAAGAGCCACAGGCCAAGAGCCCTTTGGCTCGCACCTCTGGCAAAAGGTGCAGCTTAATAATGCAAAGAGGGTGGGGCCTCAGTCTGCCCTGGAACACAGCCACTCCTAATCAATCAGCAACAATCACCCTCAGCCCACTCAAACCAAACAAACAGCAGTTCCCCAGCAACCACAGAAATTTCAGCAATCACACAAACTCAGAAATTCTCAGCAAGTCCCCCAGCTGTTTAGAAAGCCAAACCTCACCCTTATAGCACTTCTTATCTGCTCTCTCTCAGAGCTCTCTGAAATGTGCTCAGCCTCTGGCAAAAGGTGCAGCTTAATCACCTTTTAAATATAGCTTCGAATCTACCTAAAATTTCTGTGGGCAGAAGGATCTCCATCAGCAGAAGTGCAATTTCCATGTCTCTCCCCTCCTGCTACAGCCTTGAAACACCCCAAAATGCTGATTCTGGGAGACAGTAGACATCCACCACCTGCCACATATCTTGGGGGAAGGAGCTGGAGGCCTGCCACAGGACAGAGGAAATCAGCTCCTCACCCCAGCAGAAATTTTAAATGAGCTCCAAACCAAAAGCTTTCAACCAGTACTTATCGTTCATTGCCTGAACTCATAGTATTGACCACATTTAGATTTTTCTGCAAATATTTACACAAAGGAGATTTCTAATTAATTCTCACATCCTCACCCTGCTTAGAATTTCAATGGTAACTCAAAATGCAAGGTTCCGAGGCAGTTCTTGCCCTCTAGCTTTCACAATAATTTCCATGAATTTCTTTTCTAACACAGTAGTGACCGATCAGTTTCCTTTACATATGTATAAGAGAATACATATAAAAAATCTAAAAAGAGGTACAAAAGCAATTCCTATATTTTTTGAAACAAAGCCTTTAGGTGCTTATTATGTTGGAAATGTGTTATCAGTTAGTTCTTCATTCAATGAAATAACATGGATCAAAGGATCTGCAGCAACCAAGATTTTCAATTTTATGTTGACTATAATAATTTAAACCATTCAAAAAATTAGGACAATTTCTGAAGACACTTAAGAGGAAAAATGATAGATGTAACATGATTTGAAATCCTCCCCTACCTAACAATAGGAATACAGGGTAGAAAGAGATACCCAGAAAAGAAAGTAACTGCAGTTACCTTAGATAACGTGCTTCTGTCTTTTGGTATGTCCTCTGCATTGAGATCATTTTTAGAGAGCCCCTTCTTGCTGACTTTGCTCCCTCCTTTACTGCAGTCGGAATCAAGGACAAACTTTTCAAACAGACTCTCCCCTACAGAATGCCTCTCTTTCATTTTCTCCTCATCAGCTCTCCAGTTGATACTTTTATCTTTGCCATCCGAAATGGCAGACTTTTGCAGTAGCACATCCCTTGCATGGGGCTGGCCCAATTTTGCCTCTTTGTTCTTCTGCTTCATGTGATGGCTTGCCTCCCCTACAGAGTCCGTAGATTTGCGCCCTCGCTCATCAGTGGACAATTTTGAGCCTTTCTGCACTGGGGCAGGCGTAATGGGTCTCTTATTCTCCAACTCAGCAGCCAATTTTGCTTTTTCTGGTGGCTTCTGCTTTTTGTGCATGCTTTTCTTCTCCAGGTGTTTGTCTTTGGTGTCCACTTTTCTATTGTCCTCAGATTCCTCAGCCCTTTTGTGTTTCTTCTTCTTTCTCTTCACCTTCATCACTTCAGAACTATTGTCTGTGCTTGTTGAACTGTCCAGCTGCTTTTCAATAGCTAGAACCCGTGGCACCCTTTCCCCTTCTGCCCGATCTTTTCCAGGAAATATTTTCTGCCTCTCCTCACTGCTGTCAGAGTCAAAACCCAGAGTTTCATTATCAATGCCTCGAAAAAAAGAATCATCTGGTGTACTGGGTTCAATATTTAACTGCAGGGCACTGGATTTATCCTTTTGAAAGTGTTTACTTTCTCTAGAATCGTCTTTTATTTTTTTCTTTATGTCTTTATACTCTTTTTTTTTACTGCTGTCTTTTGAATCTTCTCGCCTCTGTTTTTTGGAATCTTTTGCTTCCTCTTTCACCTCCGAAGTCCTTTTCTTTGGTTTTGAATCTGAAGCCAAACTGTCAGAGGAATTTTCACATTCTAGTCCAGGTCTCTCTTTGCCTTTTAGCGATTTAGATTTTTTCTTTCTTATCTCATCTTGGTTTCTGTCCTCCCTCTCTTTAGATTTTTTCTTTTTCTTCTTTGGAGACAGGTCTCCTTTTGCATCACTTTGCCAGTCACTGTCTGCTTCAGAATCTGCTTCAAATAAATCATCATTTAAAGGCAGCTTCTGCAGGGAAGACAGAAAGAGAAGAAGGCATTTTACAGTAAAATAAATTACCTCCTGGATCATCAGCCTAACTCAGAAGTAATCAGACTTAATACAACCAGAGTGCAGTTAAATGGCTGCCAACAGTAACCACAGAAAACAGACCTAAAAATTAGTTACTGAGTGAACATGAAGCTACTTTATACAGAGACCTGAGATCTATCAGGGTCAGTGCTCCATACTCTGACTGGTAGTAGCACTCCATGGGATCAACCTTTCACATCCTCTGCTTCCCAGTCCCTTTAACTGTAGATGTCCCATGAGGGACTGAATCTCAGACCTTTCCTATGTAAAGTATGTGCTCTATCACTAAACCACAGACCCAATCTAAAAATCAGAGTGGATGATCAAAGATGAAATCAAACGTACCTGTGTGTCTTTTTTTACGGGTTTAGGCTTAGTATCCACTATTTTCTTTCGGAATTCAAGAAGTACTTCTTTACAGTCTTCTAAATGAACCTCAGGTTCCCATGTATCATCATCTGATGTATATCCTTTCCATCGCACTTTGTATAGTATTTTGCCCTGTTAAGCAAAGACAGTGATATACACATACAATTAAGGGGAATTGTTCAACAACAAAATAGATCCTTCCAGAATTACAATTAAATGTCTAATAGTAAAACTGGGTGGCTCAAACCAATCACAACAGCAAAAACACACCACCACCAAATGACCCAAATATAGGATTCCATATACTTGGGGGGTTTCTCCAGGTATGTTGAAAAATATATGAACAGAGAGAAAAATACCCCAAATAGTCCAGTGAGGACCAACTGAGCTCCAGGAAATCTGTAATGTTGAGAGTTGATTATTCAGTTAAAAAAACAAAAGTAGAGGGAAGGGTAAATTGCTGCCCTGAGACTCAAAGAATCCTAGAGGGAGAAAGCTGAGTGTGCATAACAGGGTCAAAATTCCAGTATAATTTAGGTCCCCCCACACACATATACAATTCCTCATGGGGCTCCACTTTATAATAAAATAGCAGGAAAGCAAGGGCAAATGTAGGCATTTATTCACAGATCACAGCTGTGAGCAATGTTGGCACTGGACAGTGAAAAGCTTTTAGTAAGTGGAGTAGGCAGATTTGGAGCAGAAGTGGAAGGTATTTGTGCTATCTAGTTTGTGCAGCAATAACACAGCAGTATGCATCTCTGGGAACAGATAGCCAGCACAAAGACAGTGCTATTTTCAACTACTGATTTTTACATCTCAGTGATAAGACTCAACCAACTTTGCCTACAAGTGCAAGAGGGGGAAAGAGGGATGTGAAATCAAATGGCACCTTTTAGATTCATCAAATTTTATGCTGGAATACACTTGGTTAGTTTTAAAGGTGCCACTTGATTGCTGAATGCTGTTAGGGAATTCCTATTACACTACTCCCTCAAGAGATTGCAACAATGAAACACTGGGAAATGCAGAACTGGTTGATCATTAAATATTTTAAATTGACATGTTGGCTGCAAGACAGAGAAAGAAAAATGAAATAATAATGAAGCTGGAGTGTATAATCAAATTCATTTATTTGTGGAGGCAAATTAGTGTGTGTGGGGGGAATGATTGGACTGAAATAACTTTGCCTCTGCAATAAAACATGATCAAGCCTTACATCTTTTAATGGGATAATAACCAATGTTCCCTCTAAGCTGAGTTAGTGTGAGCTAGCTCACAGATTTTTAGCCTCCAGCTCACACATGTCTTAGCTCAGGAAGAATAACCCCAGAGCACAATAATTTATGCAGCAGCTCACAACTGTAATGCCAGTAGCTCACAAAATAGAATTTTTGTTCACAAGACTGCAGCTTAGAGAGAACATTGGCAATAACATTACAGCCAAATGTATATATTAATTTTCTAATGGAAGTAATGTATATAATATTGCAACAGTTTCACACAATGGGCAATTATTCATTTTAAAAAGAAGTCCTAGAGGCCCAAGGATTTCTTCTAAAGGAGGAATTACTATTTTCCATGGGATGACTAACTTAAACTCAACAAGATAACTCCAGAGCTGCCATGTTGGTCTGTTGCAGCTAAAATTAAACAGAAGGCTAGTAGATACTGATAGACCTATCCTCCATGAATCTATCTAAAATTTCAGCATAAGCTTTTACCTCAGACTTACTTCATCGGGCTCGTGAGGCAAACATATTTATAAAGCACATACACATATAAACACTTCAGGCACCTGACAGAAAGGGAGATAACTGAGCGAAGTTTACGTCTGAACAAATGTTGCTAATTTTGAAAGGGCCACCAAACTCACGCTTAATTTTACTGGTACAGACAAGTGTGCCTACCCACTTGGAAATTTCCGCTTATTTATTAGGTGGGACACTGAAGAATTTGCTCCCAAGCACCCAAGTTTTGGAATAAGCGGTACACATTTCATCAGCTTAGTCGACTGCACTGGTAACCTTGATGTTCTTCTTCGTCTTCTAATTACTTCACATGTGGTAAGGGATCTGAGAGGTATGAAAAGCTCTTCTGAAAAAACGGACCCTCGATTTCCCTCACAACCACAGGAACAAATCACTGAGCGGCTGCCTCCCCGCAGTGCACCGTTTATGCTCTCCCCACTCCCATGCTATCATCTCCCTCCCACCCAGGAAGAAGGCGAAACGCTACGCCGCTGTCCTCCTCCTCAGGAGGGAAAGGATCCTGCGCGGTCCGCTTTTTCCTCGCCAGGCCCGCCCCCCTCCAGCCTCACCCCTTCAGTCTTCACGTCCAGGATCTTCTCCACTTCGAAGACATCATCCTCGTCCTCCTCGCTGTCGTCGCCTCCCTTCTCACCGGCGGCCTCTGCCTTCTCCTTCGCCGCCGCAGCCTCACTCACGGCTGCCGCCATGTTAGGGCCAGTTCCCCCCCAACACCACCACCCCCAAACGTCGACAGTCTAAAGCCGCTGCGACATTCACTCCCCTCCCCCCTACACACACCCGGGTCACCTAAGCCAAACGGCCTAGTGGATAGCTTGGTTAGCGGCGCAGACTCGCGGGGGCCAATCAGCTCCCCGCGAGCTCGTGGCGTCAAGGTCAACGATAACCAATCAGAGCCGTCCTGGGGAGAGGCAGCCAATAGAGCAGGGTGCTTGAGAAACCAATCGGAGGGCAGCGGCTGAAAGAGGAGCTCGTTCCGGAAGCCTCTTGAAAGGGGTGGGGATGCAGATGTAGGGCGTGTTCGTAGTGGGGAAAAAGTCTGACCGCTGGGCAGGAATTAGAGGGTGGTTGTTTAAGGCGAACTCACCGGTGGTATAAGCAGCTTTATTAGGAGCCGCTCAGAAATCATTAAAAATAAAAGGGGTTGTTTAAATTGTTCCTAAGGGGTGGGGAGAATGCCCAGGCTAAATGCTACTAAGAATGAATGCAAAAGCCCTAGTTTGCAGTGAGGTGGTGTGAAGCTACTCCTGCAGGTTTTTAGCTAGGGATCCCAGCCTCCAGTGAGGCCTGGAATTACAGTTTATATCCAGAGATCAGTTTCCTTGGAGAATGTGAATACTTTGGAAGGTAGACTCCATGACATTGTACCTCACAAGACTCTGTTCTCTCAGATTCCACCCCAACATTTCCAGCTGCTTCCTACTAGGATTGTCAGGTCTGTGTTGGAAAATACCTGTGAACTTTCCGGGTGGACCCGGGAGAGGATGGGGTTTGGAGAGAGGAGAGGCCTCAACATGGTACTATGCCATAAAGTCCACCCTTCAAAGTAGCCATTTTCTCCAGGGGAGTTGATCTCTGCCAGCTGGAGATCAGCTGTAACAGTGAGAGATCTCCAGGCCCCACCTGAAGGCTGGCAACCCTGTTTCCCATCCAAGAGCTGGCAACCCTATTAAATGTAGCTCAATTCCAAGCAGGTCACCTCAGAAACAAGCTATAGAGGGACTGAGAGTAGAAGGTCAAATTGTGCATAATTATGATTTTAAAAAGCTTTTGTGGTGCATTTTTCTCCCCATCAGAGTTACAACAGGTTGTGAGATACCCCATGCACACCATGGGAAAACAGGACATTTCTCCCTATCACCTTCCCCTTTTAAGAGAACTATACTGGTAGCTTCATGGGGAGGTGGGGTTCCCTGTCTTCTACTTTGGAATTGATTTTCTATGCTTTTATCTTGCATTACTTCTGATATTCTAAATATTTTGTAATCTGCGTTAGGTTTCAGTGAGACAGCCAAGCTAAACCCGAAGTAAATAAATAGGGAGGAAACTGTTTAGCTTTATTGATATTTGAAAGCCTGCATTCACAGTAACTCAGAGATATCTCTCAGTAAAACATGACCACAATCAAATACACAGCTTGTTACAAGACACAGGAATAGAATGTTTTATCAAGAAGCCAATAAAATCACACAACATACCCTTGAAATCTTAATTTAGTACAAAAAAAGCATAAAACTCAGTTCTAGCAGAAAAATAATCGCACTTCTTAAATCCTGCAGGGCCAAGACAACTCTGAAGCTTTCTACGTGGTGTGATACTCCATCAGTTATTCAAGTAGCAATTTGTACTGCTTGCAAAGGAGGTATTTGTATTCATTTTCTAGAGTCTTTGCCCAGAATTTATCCTATCTGACCCACTGTGGGGGACATTTTTTTCTTACAACTGAATATGCCCCAAACATACTCATTTTTCCTAAAGTGGGGATGTTTCTCATCAATCCACACTTCCACGGAAGAATGCAAAAGTAAGAAAGGAGTTACTTATTTTGACCATGCAAGAAAATTGAACGGAACCAGAGATATTAAGGCAAACACAGTGGTGTAGAGACTTAAAAGCTTTTGCATGGTTTGAAGATTTACAGAGATACTTGTTAAGGCAAACACAGGTTTCCTGTGCCAGTGGTGTAGAAACTTAAAGGCTTTTGCATGGCTTGAAGATTTACAGGTGATTAGTTATTAAAAACATTGGTTCCCTTTTGGAATGTAATGATAAGTGTTGTTTTGGGAAGCTGTATCAACCAGGAAGAAAACCTTGCATGAAACAAGTGCATAGTTGGTTAAGTTGTCATCACAGCTTTGGTGATTCAGAATACTTTTGGTACCCACTGCACCACTGAGATGATGACCACGTTTGAGAAATACTGAGCATGATGTTTATGAGTGGTCTCTATCTCTGTACAATCATTGAAAATTTACTTATCTTACAATAGAGTAAATCCTACAACAGAGTTGTTTGGCTTAGCACCCCACCACCAATTCAATAGAACGTGGAGGCTTTTGCCCTGCATTAACTTTTTCTGCATATCAAAGGCCCTATCTGTGCTGAGGAAAAATATTTAAATCTTTGAAATGAGTGACTGCAATTCTGGATTCCTCATTTCTTGCCAGGTTCGTTAACTTTTGGATTTAAATATCCAAGAAGCCTTGGAACTTTTGACCACTATAAGGTCTCATGGACTTTTTGTACTTGATTTGGACTGAGATTTTGTGCAGTTGTCACATTACTTACATATGTGATATTTCTTGTCTTTGTCATGTTTTTTTTGCAGAAAAAGCCCAGCAGGAACTCATTTGCATATTGGGCCACACCCCCTGACACCAAGCCAGCCAGAACTGCATTCCTGTGCATTCGTGCTCCCAAGAAGCCCTGGTCTTGTGTAGAACGTTTATTAGTTTGTAAATGTTTTTCACTTTCCCTTGTATTTATTAATAACGCACACATATTTTTGATAATTATTTGTTCTTTATCCTTCACTTTTTGTGCTACCAATCACAGTTTATTTTTTCGTCTTGCAAGACTGTTACTGTGATTCCTAGGTTTTTGTTAACTCCCAAGCCACTTAAGGGCACTGTGAACATCATTTGGCAGAAAATAAACAGAGTAATAAGCCATAGTCTCAGCAACTCATGCTTTCTGAACTAAATTTAAGCTGCTGAGGATGTCTGAATTCTGAATAAGTATGTATGTGCCTACTAGTGCAAAAAAAAAAAAATGACGGTACCTCTTTATTCTACTTTTCCTGTTTTTAGAACATTTAAGCCTATTAATTTTTCTTAGCTCAAAATGGTTCAGTCTGATTAATTTGTTACAAGCCTGAGAATGACTCTTTAGCAAGTTTTAAGAATGTAAGAAGAGCTCTGCTGGATCAAACCAGTGGTCCATCTAATCCAGCATCCTGTCTCACACAAGTGTTTACTATGGAGAGCCAACAACAGAGCATAGAGGCCTTCCCCTGATGTTGCTTCCTAGCATTGGTGCTCAGAGGCTTTCTGTCTGTAAATGTGTGGAGGTTCCCTTTACTCATCATGGCTAGTATCTGGAGGGGTCTGTTAGAATTGATCTAATCCCCTTTAAGATCTTCTGTGCTTTTATATTTCACTCAACTGATGGTTCAATAGAAAAGACACCAAGAAGTTAAAACAGGAAAAAGTCATACTGATGTAGTACACTCTCATGTATCTACTGGGAATCATTAAGGGGATTGGAGAAAATATTTATGTTTTAGGGGGAAAGAACTCTTACACCAAAAAGTAGGATAACATTTTGAGGGTCTTAAGTTTGAAGACTGTAAAAAAGATGAGTTGCCTTTTTCTTTGTCTAGGTCAGCAGTGTCCAACTCATTTGTTATGATGGCCAGATCTCACATAAATGAGACCTTGCTGGGCTGAGCCATGTGTATCATAATATGTAATGCCAGGTAGCAGAGATATAAATTTTATAAAGGACACAGACAAACACAGAGATTTTTTTTTATAACCCCCCCCCCCCCGTAAAATAAAGCATGCTTAAAACATTACCACTTGTTGGTCTTCGTATCTCTTCCGTGCAATCCATGGAACTGGGCAAAAGCAGCTCAGGCGCTTTCCTTCCTTCCCCAGGGGACCAGGATGGGAAGGAGCCTCAGCCAATAGAAGGAAGAGAGGCTTGTCTCAGTAGCTGTGCAATTGAGAGGGTTTGGCAAAGCAAGCTGTGATGCAGAAGGAAGCAAGAGAGGGAGAAGGAAGAAGACAGCCAGTTGCTTGTGGGCCTGATAGGAGCCCTCTGGAGGCCTGATTCAGCCCCTGAGCCGCATGTTTCATCAAATTGACTGGTGAGCCTGGTAGAAGCCAGGCATATCAAATTCAGTGCCTCACTCTGTGAAAACCCCACTGGTGGGTGGAAAGATCCTAGAATAAAAAAAAGTTTTAAATCACAGTAATACCAGTCCACTCTTTAATTCTTAAACTCCTAAAGATCTTTGCATGCTGTGCAATGATTGTCCATCCTATACTTAAGAGAAAAAAAGTAAAGTCTTGTAAATTTTTGGCAAACATTAATAAAATGTCCATATCATACCAACTGAACAAGTGGTAATGTTGTATTCTGGTAGAGGGAGATCACACAGTCTAGTTTCATGGAAGTTTAATCTAAACCCCAGAGATGTGTTACACTGGAAGAAGCAGCTACAATAACGTATTTGTGGTTACAATGTAGAATGTCAAAGCTAAATGATATGTGTACTGCTGATAGTTAAGAAAAGCTTAATCAGTTAAGGTAATTTAGTGATTGTAATCAAAGAAATGTACTACAGGATCTTTTCCCACTAGTAAAATCCCATTGTTGTAGAGATGGGTTGTGAGGTTGAGGAAGGAATTCTTTTATTTACTGTTGGCAAGGGTTCCCATTATTTTGATACCCAATAGCTTCTTAGTGGCAAAGTCCCAGTCTTTTCCAAGTTCAAGTCGCTGGCAGATAGAAGGGAATTGTCGGTTAGTTCTTTTTGCCCATTCAACTGCTTTCTTCACTGCATCAAATGCCCTGTGAACAACAGTAGAAGCAGAAAAGATCTGAGTACAGTTATCTTGACCACAGAGATACCATCTTCAAAGATACAAAAAGGAGAATACATTCAGGTGAGTAGCCATGTTGGTCTGAAGCAGCAAAATGATGTTTGAATCCAGTGGCACCTTTAAGACTAATAAGGCTTTATTCCTCATACAAGCTTTTGTGTGCAAGCTTATACCCAGAAATAAAACCTTTAAGATGCCACTGCACTTAAGAAGAAGAATAGTCACTGCATCTTTGTCTTACTGTCATAACAGTAAGATGTCGACCGGCTGGCTGTCGCATGTTTTTATAGTTTTTCTTTATGTTTAAATCTGCACGTATCTTTTAATTATTTTGTAAGCTGATTTAAGCCCCTTTAAGGAAGGAAAAACAGCACAAAACTATTTTAAACCTGAGAACTCTCCCTCCCTCCACAATTATCATGGCTTAATTAAGTCTAAACAAGGTTTTGTGCACTCCATCTGTAGGAAGTGGCAGACAGATGAGTGTTTTTATCACAGCCACCTACGCTTTTCCCTTTTGCTCAGCATCCAGCTGGATGACAACTCTGGGGATCCAGGAAAGCTTGTTCACTCATCTGTGACACTGTGGTTGATCTTAATCAGAGGTGGCCAAATTGTGGCTCTTTCACACATATTGAGTGGCCCTGTTGGCCTGCTTACAGAAGGCATTTCTCTAAATCACTTCGCCAAGCCAAACACCTCCCTCCCCCCATCTATTTGCCTTCCTTTCTTCCTTGCAGCTCTCAGACTTCTAACATAACACATGAATGTTGTTTATTCTATGTGGCTCTTATGTTAAGCAAGTTTGGCCACTCCTGATCTTAACAAACGGCTGGTTTCCTTTTGTTGTTTGCTTTAAAGGAGCAAGAGAGTCACCTACAAACTCTAGGAAAACTAAACAAAAGTCCAGTGGCACTTTATTGTCTGAGTAAGTGAACTGTGACTCTCAGAAGCCTATACTGAAGTAAATGTTGTTACGGTGTTACTGGACTTTTATTTTGCTGTAACAAACATGGGTACCACTTTAAAATGTTCAACCACACAAGTGGGGACCTGTGATACTCTTGGGGGATCCCTTCCATCTTTTAATCGTTCTCCCACACTGGGCTGTTGCAGTTTTCTAATGCTGCCCCCCCCCCCCCCCCCAATTGCTGCTGCTGGTCCCGGGCCCAGCAAGCCTTCAGGCCTCTGCTGCTGGGCCTCCTGCAGCATCCTTCCCCCCACTGTCACTAACTGCTAAACTAAGGCCCAGTGAGTCTCCCAGCCTCTGCCACTCCCCCCCCCCAACAGCTGCTACTGCTGATCCTGGGTCTAGTGAGGCTCCCAGCCTCTGTTGCTGGGCTGCCATGGTTTGCTACTGCTGCCACCCCTGGGCCTCACCAGGCTCCCAGGTGAAGAGATGTTAAGTTTTTATGTCACCCACGCATGCCCAGACCACACAAAAAGTGTTGTCTGGGCATGCGTGGATAACATAAAAACTTGCCTAGACAACTTTGGGGGGGGGGGCAATTACACCCCCAATGTAATCAAACTGGAGAGCCAGTTTGGTGTGGGTGTGCGGACTCTTATCTGGGAGAACCGGGTTTGATTCCCTACTCCTCCACTTGCACCTGCTGGCATGGCCTTGGGTCAGCCATAGCTCTGGCAGAGGTTGTCCTTGAAAGGGCAGCTGCTGGGAGAGCCCTCTACAGCCCCACCCACCTCACTGGGTGTCTGTTGTGGGGGAGGAAGGTAAAGGAGATTGTGAGCCGCTCTGAGACTCTTTGGAGTGGAGGGCGGGATATAAATCCAATATCATCTTCTTCTTCTTTAAAGATTTCAGATTTTTCTGTGTTGGGGGGGGGATTCCACAAGTTGGCAGAAATTTTTCTTTTCTTGTGGCCCTGATATGTGCATTTAGATAATCTGCAAATGGGGGCCATTTGTAGCTATTAGATACTGGGAGTTTCCCTTTTGCAGACCTCACTGGAACAAAGACTGCTCCCCAATACCCCATTACATGCTCTTTCCCAAGTCCTGCTTGTTTTAATGTCATCATGCAGGGGACTGCTAGTGGATTATGGGTACTATACAGTGTTCACCAAAGAATTACAGCAAACAGCAATTTGGAAAAAGCTAGCTTTAGAGGACCTTAAGGCATAGGGAAGGAAGAAAAGGAATATCAACCAAGCTGCAAACCTGAACAGAAGATCTGTCTATAAATATTGGAACCTGCAACAGTGATTTGAATAAAAAGCAAAATCTAAGCTTAATAATTTTTGGAAGGAACCAAAATCACAGTCTAATGTCCATAAAGGACATGTCAAAATTCAGTAGTTACTACTCATCTTTTTCTTCAGTCATTACCTGCTTTGTCCACATGAAGTGCTGTAACTAATCAGTGAGCTGGGAGCAACTGATTTATGTTTTTTCCCCCTGTCTGTACATAAACGGCCTCAAACTTTACTTGTCAAACATACCGTGATGGGGGAGAGTCATTCAGTTTCATTAGTGATTTGAAAGTGATGCCTTCCAGTTGCTTGAATCGTATAACCTGCAGTACCAGAAGTGTAGCAATCAATTGCAACAGCTTTTCTTTCCCCTTGGGACCTAAATAAATTGAAACAAATATTGGAAAGAACCAGCATTTTTTGTGTGTGTGTTCTACATTAAAAAGCTCATTGCTAATGGCACAGGGAGTGTTATTGCTCTGCTATTGCATATACTGAGAAAAGAATTCTTATTTTAAATATCCAAAATTTTCTTATCAGAGTGCTGGTGTCATCCCTGCATGCATTCTGCTGTATTTTCCCTTCATTTTTCAGTTGCAGTTGGCTCTCAAAGCAGCTCAGAGGAAACACAAATGACAACAAACATTTAATTTAAGTGATCCCTGGAGAGGGATCAAGACATGATGGATGGAAGCCTGGGTGCTCTGTTTTCCCACTGAAAGCCCCAATGCCCCATCAATGGCATAGCTTTCTAGCAGGTGTAGGCCTGAGCTAGCAGCACTTCAGGGAATCACAACATTTTGTCCTAAATTATTTTAATAGCTTACTCAGGCTCAGATACAGAACTTGAATAGGTTGTCTCCAACCGTAAGTCAAAGGAACAGCCTTGACAGTTGGTTTTCCTACACAAGGGCTTCAATACCACAATTTCCCTTGGGTTGCCATGCAGCGATACCTACTGTGGAATCGTTAGCCAAAGCTGTGGAAGGTCATCAGCAGTATATTAAGCCCTGTGAAATACCAGCAGTGTTCTGTCTCGCATGCAAGGACCTTTATTTATTTATTACATTAAGCTTATATCCCGCCCTCTCCGCAAGCGGACTCAGGGCGGCTCGCAACATTACATTACTACCATTAAACCAATAAAACATATAAAACATAATTACATATTTAATTTTTAAAAATTATTTAAAACCATTTCATGGTGCTGTATTAATACAATACAGGCGGTTCTGAAAATTCGGTAGTGACCACCAGTACTCTACTTGGTGCTCTATATGATGTCCAGTGGCAGCTCTCTCTGTTAGATATCGAAGGCCTTTGATCATGGGAAGTATTTACAACCAATGCTTTAAAAAAAAAAAAACCTCCAAACCCTCATTATATTGGCATTAGGATTAAGTCTTGTCAGAAATCAATATTTGATTCTCATTAAGTATGTGAAGTATAAAGGAGAGAAGATGCTGAGGTTTGAGACTGCTGTTGCCAAAATTTCAAGTGTTCTTAGGTTTAGACAAAATATTATACTCCAGTGCATACTCCTTTAAAATATTTATATATATAATTTATACTTTATTTATATATACATATATAAAAATATATATATATATATATAGTGTGTGTGTGTGTGTGTGTGTGTGCGCGCGCGTATGAGTGCCTGGAAGTCATGGCTGATGTGTGGCAACCCCTGACAGGGCTGGAAGGCAAGGGCATTTAGAGAGGTGGCTTGCTGCCTGCCTCTGCTTCTTGACCCTGGTATTCCTTGGAGGCCTCCCATCCAAGTACTTGCCAGGGTTGGCCTTGTTTAGCTTCCACGATGTGATTGAGATCAAACTTGCGTGGGCTATCCAGGTCAGGGCTTGTGCACCTTTCGTATGGAATGGTGTGATTCTTAACAATTCTGGAAGCAAGCATTAAACATAAGGCTGGATGTGATGAAAATGGTATGCCAGGGAATCCTGAATATATGTAAGAAGATGATGATGCTATGACTTCTTACTGCATTGAAACAATCAACAGGTTCTGGGAGAAGCTTCCCCCCCCCCTTTTTTATGCTTTCAGTTGCAGAAATTGAGGTCATGAATGATTTTTTTTTAAATGAGAACTTTCTATGACTACATCAAGGAAGTCAGTGACACACATGTATGTGTAATCTGCCTTGAGTCTCAATGAGAAAGGTGGACTATAAATAAGGCAAATAGAAAATAAATAAGAACTAATCAAGGGCTCACTCAGGAATGCTATTAACAAAGGAGAAATATTAATTTAAAAGAAAGGGGCAATAAGGTAAATCAAATAGACAGTAGCGGTGGATACCAGCTTCTCCAAGTAGCTGGTACTTTGCTAGTGCCCTAAAAACAAGTTGGTACTATAATTTTATTTTAAGCACACACAAAGGCACAAATCGAGTCTGAAAAAAGATGGGAAGACAACACAGAAAACATCAACATTGAACAAAGTTGTCTGGATTCTTTGCAGAAACTAAACAAACAAATGATGTCCATTCCAGACTGAACAGGTAGCATGGAAACATTTGAAGTATAAGCCGGATCCATGCCTTAACAGAAACACCTGCGAACACTTTGCTTTTAAATACTAGATCAGGGGTGTTGAGCTCATTTGTTATGAAGGCTGGATCTGACATAAATGAGACCTTGTTGGGCCGGGCCATATGTGTACTTATTTAAGATTAGCTAGCAGAGATATGAACTTTTCAAAGGACACAGACAAACATGACTACAAATTTTTTTTAAAAAAAAACTTAAAATAAAACATGCTTAAAATATTAGCACTTGTTGGTCTTAAAGGTGCTTTCTTTGTATTTCTCCCATGGGATCCAGGGAACTGGGCAAAGAAAGCTCTGGCTCTTTCCCCCCTTCCCAGGGGACCAATGGAGAAAATTGAGGTTTTGCTCTGTAGCTCCTGTGCGATTCAGCAAGCCTTGTAAAGCAAGCTGAGATGCAGAAGGCAGCAAGAGAGAGGGAGAAGGAAGCAGACAAGAGCCACTTGCTTGGGGGGGCTGATAGGAGCCCTCCAGCGGCCTGATTCAGCCCTCGGGCCACATGCTTGACACTCCTGTACTAGATATTCTGAAGTAAAAGCTGCTGTATAAATGAAAGAACAAATGGATTTACCAAGAGATTGAATCCCTCTTTTTGTTAGTGAGACGCTGACTAAATCATTCACATCTAGATCCAAAATGGTCCCAAGTTCAGCTGTGAGCTGCCAAAAACCATCCTGTAGAAGAAAAGTAAAAGTAAAACAGCATCCTAAAAAAGAAAGCAAGGTGAACAAATCATTTTGTGCAGGTGTTTAAATTGGAAATGATATTCAGTTGGTTAAATCATTTTAAAAATGCTGATGGAATCTTAATTATTTCAAAATAGATTTAATTGTTTAAAGAAAAACATTTATGGGATAACCCTCAAAGTCAACTGCAGGGAACCCTGTTTTCACACTGGCATGCGACCTGGGAAGAGGACCCCATTTTAGTCTCTTCTCCATTTTAGTCTCTTCTCCACCACTTCCAGAAATTCTTTTTAACAAGAACAAAAGTGACAAGAAAGGCCTTGTATTCTTTGATAGGAAGAGACAGCCCCACTCTGTAATCAGCACTAGAACTTAAGACTGTAGGAGTGGAATTACACACTGCCCTGATGATGGATAGATCCAATTAACCTTGGGGGGGGGGGGAGTGTCTGTGGAATGGATCACACCTCCTTTTCCTTTCCAGGGGCAATGCAATTCATTTTGACAGCTGCAGAAATCATCTTTGCCCAAGCTCTTCCACAAAAGGAGTGACAGGCTCTGGCAAAAGTGTGGAGCAGCAATTTCTGCCTATTTCCCTGTCTTGGTACTGCCCCCCTCCCGCAATGTATCCCTTGTCTGGTCCTGCAGTTATTCCAGCCCTCAAATACAGGAGGTTGTGGGGAAAATAATCCACTCCAGGAACTTGGCCTGTTCATGGGTTCTTGGATCTAATTGATTGTAAGGTTAATCTGGGACCATAAACTGGGCCTATAAGAAGAAGGAAACAGAAGGGTTTTTCTAGTCTATGGTGTGTACTGAATATATGCATACTTCCACAATTAAAACTATGGAATTTTAAAGAAATGCAAATTATTATAGGTGCTGGTACTGGCACATTTTGAAAGAAATGTTTTTAATTTCTATAACATAATTTTCTTGAGTCACTTTACAGCTCCCTGATGAGCAATCTTTTGCTGGCTAGAAATTTATTTACTTAGGTATTTAGGCTCCACTTTTTTTCTTGAAGGGGATCCAAATTAACTTAAAGCCTCCTCTATTTCAGCCTCACAAGAATTACCCTGTAAAGTAGGCTGGGCAGAAAGAGAGTGACTGGCTCATGACCATGCAGCAAGTTTCCATAGCAAATTAGGGATTCAAACCTGGGTCTCCCCACTCCTAGGCTGATATTCATCTAATCTCTAAATCCTGCTAGCTAACTTCTTGTCACAAGGGGGGTTTTTAAAACCAAAAATAAAAAGGCTGCTATTTGACAAATCCTTCCCTCCCTTCAGTGGCAGAGCAACTGGGTCGATCCCTCTTTGGTCTCTGTGGTCAGGAAGTGAAACCATCTTGGCCTTTTCTTGCAACAGCTGTAGAAAAAGGATTCTATACCTGATGCTGCAGCTCAGAGAGCTGAGGCCACGATACAGCACTCAGTGGTTGTTCTGCAACACGCATCCTGCAGACTTTCTTTTTAAACTTCCTCTTCCCAATGATATTCTTTGGAGAGAGAGAGAACCATTAGATTCAAGACCCATAGCACCTTAGAGACCAACTAGAGTTTCAGGGTACATGCTTTTGAGAGTCAAAATTCCCTTCATCAGATAGGACTATTAGTTGTTCATTTGTATACCCTGCTTTTCTCTACCCAAAGGAGACTTGGAGTGGCTTACAATCACTTTCCCTTCCTCTCCCCACATCAGGCACCTTGTGAGACAGGTGGGGCTGAGAGAGTTCTGAGGAAGCTGTGATTGATCTAAGGTCATCCAGCAGACTTCATGTGGAGAAGTGGGGGATCAAACCTGGCTCTCCAAATCAGAGTCTGCTGCTCTTAGCCACTACACCATACTGGCTCTCACAAGTGGAGTAGTGTAAAAAGAGAGAAATCAGAGAAAACTATCCATAGATTCAGTGCTTTCAGTAGGCAGCAGCACTTTGCTAAATGCCCCAACTGCACGGCAGTACTGAAGCCGGAGAAGCAGGAAGAGCACAGCTGCCCACTTAAAGAGAAAAAGGATCTTCTTGGGCCAGTGGAGGAAAGGAAGAGGAATCCCAGCATCAGCCACTGTTCTGGCACTCAGAATTCATAAGATGGATCCTGTCACCTTTGGTCTCTCCCAAACAACCATCCACTATAGTCTTAGTAAGAATTATGACCCAAACCCCACCCCATCCCACGTTTTTACAAAGAATAATGGTAATATAAGGGCACAAAGACAGCAGGCTTCGGGATAACCTTTTTTTTTTTAAATTAAACTGGTCATCCATAAATAAGAGATCTAGCTGTCAAACAGCATGCAAAGGAGGGAGACGTCATCTCATGACAAACCTGTACAGTCTCCTCTGGTTGTTTTCTAAACAATTCTTTGCTTTCCAGTTCTGTAAATGCCTTTTCAAGATAATGACTGTAAAAAGCAGCAGGAAGTCTCTTCTTGAATGAACTGGCTGGAGAGAGAAGTGGCCATTGGTCTTCTGGCAAAGGCACAGCACGGTCAGCTGCTGTGCGTATCCCCGACCCAGGCTCAAATTGGACAACTGGTGGAGGAGCTGCAGGCGCAGGACGAGAGCCAAAGCAGGGCCTGGAAGGCAATAACTGCGGGCCAGACGGTGGTGACTGATGATATTGCAGAGGCACAGGAATGCTATCTTTCATCCTTGCTCTTTGCATAGGGAAGCTGGGGGCTGAACCTGCGGCAGCAGGAACAGAAACTTTCGTGGAAGGTGGTGCTGGTAAAAATGGTGGTGCAGCTGCAAACACAGGACAAGAGCCAATTAAGGGCCTGGAAGGCAATAACTGCGGGCCCGACGGTGGCGACAGCTGATGTTGCAGAGGCACAGAAAGGCTACCTTTCATCCTTGCCCTTTGCATAGGGAAGACAGGGCCTGAAATTGCAACAGCAGGAACAGAAACGCTTGTGGAAGGTGGTGCTGGTAAAAAGGGTGGTGCAGCTGCAGGCGCAGGACGAGAGCCAAATAAGGGCCTGGAAAACAATAACTGCGGGCTAGATGGTGGCAACTGCTGATCTAGCAGAGGCATGGGAAGGCTATCTTTCATCCTTGCACTTTGCATAGAGAAGATGGGGCCTAAACTTGTGGCAGCAGGAACAGAAACACTCGTGGAAGGTGGTGCTGGTGGTAATGATGGTGCAGAAAATGATGTTTTTAAGGCCCCAGGAGGACCACTTTGCAGAACAAACCCATGCTCACAGGTGCCAGGGAGGTCTTCCGAAGCAGGTGTAAAAGCAGAACCAAAGCCTGTAGCTTTTAGTGGCAGTGAAATCTGCTCGCTAGTCAATGATAGGCTGGTACCCTGAAGAGGTGTAGGATATCCACCTTCCAAATTCATCCTCTGCACAGGAAAGTCAGGAACTTCTGGCGCAGCATCACTGAAACCAAACACGGTACCCAAACTGGTTGGGATAGTTGATGGTGATGAAATTGACGGGCCGGAGTCGAATGAGATGGAGAACTGTTTAGCTGTTTCCCTGGATATACGAGCAGTGGGAAGAGGGAGTAATCCTGGATATTGCTCCCGGAGGTTCAGGAGGTCCAAAGACACCTCTGTGGCTTTTAAAAAGTTCTGTCCTCTGAGATCACTGACAGATACCTGAGGAGCGAGAATTGATCAGTCTGGGTTCACAAATCCTGTTTACTGTATTTCCCCAATCACAAAAATGGACAGGTTAGCTGGAAATGTCCCGTCTCAGACTCGTGAATCATGTGCCTACAAGGGGCCTGTATGCCTGGTAAGAAAGTTCCCCAGAATTTCCCAGGCTTGTGGGAAACAACTAGAGAAGCCTCTGTAGAGGATGGCTCAGAAAAGCATATAAATTAGGGACAATAAGATTCAACATGATTTTTACTTTAAAAATCAGAATTCTGTTAAGACATTTCTGGTAGGGCCAAACATCACTCAAAGGGCAGCGCTGTTTGCCAAACAAATTATCTTGCAGAGCTGGAAATCTTGCATTCCTCCCTCTGTGGATGACTGGGCCAATCACATACAAGAGAGGAGAAGCTCCTGAGATCTTCACTTCCTTGCTTACCTGGATCCATATTACTGCCTCTCTTTTCCTTTCATCTTAATTTCTATTCTAGCTGCCTGAGTGTATGGAGTTCCACTATTCTTTTGCTGATGGGCTATGTTGGGGATGGACTTGTCATTCTCCAGGTACAGCCTGGAGATCTCCTAGAATTACTACTCATCTTCAGATTACAGAGATCTGCTCCCTTGGAGAAAACGGCAGCTGTACAAGTGGACTCTATGGCATTATACCCCACTGAGGTCCCTCCCCTTCCCAAATCTCTCCCTTTCCAGGCTCCACGCACAAATCTCCAGGAATTTCCCAACTCTAGACTTGGAGAGGAGGAGGGAGAGAGGGTGAGTGGCAAGGTTACAATGAGTTTGTTGTTATATTTACTATCTTATGTGGGAAAACAATAAAACATTTTAATGGGGGGGAGACATCCTGTGGAGAATCTGCCCTTGCCAACACCCTGTTTCCCTGTGGGGGGGAAGAAAGATGCTTGGCCTCTGTCTAGCTTGGCTCCCCTTTCTCTGCACCCCTAAATCTGTTCTAATGGAATAGCTGCCAACATCACAGACTGTATCAAAGGAATTCCCCACCTGAGCAGTCTGCTCTCAGGCTTCTTTCTTCTGCCGCCTTCCCAGGATTCATCTGGGTACCTCCCTGCTTCTCTCTCTGTAGTGGTCCTAATTAGCCCAGATTAGCCCATACAAGTTAGTGCAAATTAGCCCATGCATTCTGCTGACAGGGCAGGGGCGGGGGCGCGATGGAAATCCCTCCTATAAAAGCAGAATTCTTGCTCCCATCTCACAAATATCAAGGCCGCTACAGACATGGTTTATGGAAGGTGAAAGTTCTCTCTTACCTGGCTGTCAACACTGGTGGAAGAATGATCTGTTTCTTCATCCAGCCTGGACAACTGTAATAACAATGGGATGGGAATGTTTGCCTGTCTGTGACTGGCATTACTCATCCGAAAATGAGACTCAAAGTTGGCCAACAACTTAATGGTGATGGTGGGAGTTGCAGTACCAAAAATGAAGGTAATTGCAACAGAATAACTCCAGAACATCCCTCTGTTATTTGGCACAGAAGTGACAGCTTACTTGGCTAGAAGTCAGTAAAGTGGAGAAAACACAGACAGGGAAGGTGGAGAATATCTCCTCCTTTCCAAGGCACAGGCAGTCTACTTAACAACATTGCTGAGATGTGCTTCAAAATCTACTTCTTTCTCTGTGACTGGTGCTGGTGCTGGTAACCACTGGAAGTCTCTGAGGCACCTGTTCTTGGAGTTTTGCAGAGACCGGGAATAAATCCTCAGGCTTGTCTTATGTTTTATGTTTGACTCAGCATGAAAAGGACACTGCAAACAAGTTGTTTCAAGCTGATTGCTTTTGAAGTCTGTGTGTAAAGCTGGCCACTTTTTCAGAGGGGTGTGTGTGTGAGAGAGAGGGAAGGTTGCTGCGTCCCTGCTTCAAACAGCAGGGGGATACAAAAAAAGGTTATCTCAATGTCCAGGCTGATTCAGGCTGTACTCCTAGCCCTACTGCATTGGACCATGATTGTCTTTTGGTGCCTGATTGTATTGGTTTATATTCTGTAATCTACCTTGAGTCTCAAGGAGAAACAAATAAAATAAAGGTAACCCGCTACCAGACTATTGAGCATTTTGAGGTTTCCAGGCACATTTCCCACAGTGTCAATGTTACAATAATCCAATCTGTATGTTACTAAGGTCGGGGACAGGCACTACATTATACAGTCAAACCAATTGATGTTTCCTACATGGCCATTTGGTGCTTATTTTACTGAAGTCTAAATTTATTAAGCCTTTCACATAAATATTAGACTATTTCTATTCAGCACTTCTGCATGGACTTACAGTTTCCCCTACCTCCCACACAAAGTGTGCGTTTAGTCCCTTCATGCCAGGGCATCAATTCCAAGTGCCCCTTCATCATCATGACTGCATTTAATTGCTAAAATAATAACACTCAGAGATCTGATCACAGATTGCATACTTTAGCCTTAGAAAACAAAAATGATTACCATACATGGGTGGTATGCATTTACAAAAACAGGATGGGGCTCTTCTACTTGATATTGCATGTAGGGTAAGATGTCTACGTCCTCCTTGGCTACAAGTTCTGAAATGTTCAGAGTGTCAGCCACCTGGTCTTCATCCACATCCTGAATGAAAAGTGCCACAGAATTTCAGTATTGGAAATATGCTTGTTTAACATTGCAATGTCAGATAAATGCAGTATGTGTATGCTCCAAGATATGAGAATAAAGACTGGAATTCATTTGAGGTGGGGAAATCCTAAGAAAAAACACCTGTCTTCTTCCAATGATAAAAACATGAAGAGTCAGCATATTATTGGTTGTACAAAATTAATGTGCTGCCTTGTTTGTCTACACTATATTTCTCGTTAGCTTGAATTCAAACATTACGTGTAATAATACTTCTCTTCACTTGAAGAACTGGGCATGCTCCCTCACCATGCAGATGAGGTCATGTAGATCATGGACATTCCACACCTCGCATGGAGCACCCAGGGAAAGGAGAAATCATGCAAGCAGCTCTTTTACACAATGGCATGGAACAACGAGATGATTTGTTTTATCATCTGCATGGTACAGAGGAAGAGGAAACATGGGCTCTTCTGCTACACAAAAAGGAACATCATCCTTGGTAACAGGTGTGTGTGTGTGTGTGTGTAAGTGCCATTAAGTCACTTCTGGCTTATGGTGACCTTATGAATTAATGACCTCCAAAACACACTCCCAATTACACCCTTTCACAGATCTTGAAAATGGAGGGCTGTGGCTTCCTCAATCCCTAGGTAACCCGAGGTAACTAAATAGATGTTTCATTTTGGAAACAAAATATGTGTGCCAAGAGTATTTATAGACAAGTTCATACTTCAGGAGTGTCTGTTTACTTTAGATTCAGAGTCGGTCACAACCTGGAAATTTATGATATATTCCTTGAACGATGACACAGTAAGTCTCAATCTCGTTAAGCATCTGTAATATCTCATAACATCCTCTCTAAAAGTCATGCCTCCTAAAGAAGTCATTCCATGGTGGATTCATTGCATCATTTACACATATCTAAGTAGCTGACTGAAAACTGACCAAACCAGGTGAACATTTGTTTTCCAACAGACAGGCAGAGCAGCCAAAGTGGTCAACATCATGATATGTTATGCTTTAGATAATGAATAATCTATATGGCACAGAGGAAGAGGGTGCATTAAATAGTTATGAACACAGCAAACATATCTAGTAAAATTAGAAAAGGGGAAAAAAGAAAGGACAGCATTGTTGATTCAATGGATCAGTCTTTTGGTTTGTAAAGCCCACTATGATTTAGGTCACTTATCTGTTTTGAGTAGCACTTTATATGTTGGTGGCATAAGTTTCAAGAAAGGCACCCATTCATATTAAATTAATAAAAGCAACAGGAATCTTTACCTCTGCAGTTAATTTTCCAGAAGGCTTTTAAGTGACAGCTAGCATGCACAGAATGTTTTAATCAAACACACCTACCCTTCTCTCAATTGCCACAAAACTTGTAAACTGAGTCACAATGGAATTCTCCAGACTGAGTTGAATAATCAGGGATTTCAACTGTTGTTTCTTCATCTAAGTGGGAGGGGGGAGGAAGGGAGAGAGAGATGGAGATGGAATTTTAAAACACTGTATACATGGCTCAAACGATTGTTGAAGCAGAAATACATTTCTTAAAATATGAAGACACTATACTATGCTCTGCATATGCTTTCCTCGGTCATAAATGTTGATTTATGATGCTCTTACTTGGGCCTGTGAAGTTCTCTTCCCAGAGCATGTCCAGGCCAGCCTGGCTTTAAACAAAAGCCCAGCACTTGGTTTCCAAGGCTATTCACTGGGCCCCATTAAAAAAAAAAATACTTCCAAGGATGGTCAACCTGGTTACATTCCAATCCCTGCAGCAAAAGGCTTATCCCAAGCTTGAGTTTTTAAATTTGACCAAATGAACCTAATTTCCCCCCTTTCCCCTGCTACCACCAATGATTTTTTTTTGGAGGGGGGGGGAGATTCTCCCTCTCCTGAAGTCCAAACAAAAGCAAAACCAAACATTAGAGTTGGTAATATAAAATCCTGTCTAGAGAGGAATCACAGAAAGCAAAGGTAGAATCACACCCTTAAACACTTAAATATTGTTTTACACATCTGTCTCCTATGTTGACGTATTTATTGCTACACTGTAGCAATAAATATGAGAGCCAGTTTGGTGTAGTGCTTAAGTGTGCAGACTCTTATCTGGGAAAACCGGGTTTGATTCCCCACTCCTCCACTTGCACCTGCTTAGAATGGCCTTGGGTCAGTCATAGCTCTGGCAGAGGTTGTCCTTGAAAGGGCAGCTGCTGTGAGAGTCCTCTCAGCCCTACCCATAAAGGGTGTCTGTTATGAGGGAGGAAGGTAAAGGAGATTGTGAGCCACTCTGAGACTCTGAGTGGAGGGTGGGATATAAATCCAATATCTTAATGAGTCAGTTAAATCTTGGGTGAGATTAAGCCAGGCACTCTGTCTCAGCCTGACCTACCTCAACGGATTGTTGTAAGAATGAAATGCAGATGACAAGAACTCCTTGGAGGGAGGTTGAGATTAAAAGGTGTCCGGTACAAGGTGCTGGTTATTACCTTTAAGGCCCTATATGGTCTAGGACCTGCCTACCTTAGGGACCGTCTCTTCCCATATGTTCCCCAGAGAGTACTGCGATCTGGCTCCCAAAATCTGCTCGTAATCCTCGGACCTAAGGAGGCCCGGTTGAAGTCAACCAGGGACAGGGCCTTCTCAAGGTAGGACCTGCCTACCTTAGGGACCGTCTCTTCCCATATGTTCCCCAGAGAGTACTGCGATCTGACTCCCAAAATCTGCTCGTAATCCCTGGACCTAAAGAGGCCCGGTTGAAGTTAACCAGGAACAGGGCCTTCTCAATAACAGCCCCTTGCTGGTGGAACCAGTTACCGGAAGAGGTCAGGGCCCTGCGGGATATTGGACAATTCCGCAGGGCCTGTAAGACAGTCCTCTTCCGGTTGGCCTATAACTGACCGGCACCAAACCACTAAAGTACCAAAAACTGAAGGAAGTGCTTGGATTGCACGTTGTTGGACGGATGCACTGCTTTTAATGTTTTTAATGTTTTAATTTCTTAATTATGTAAATTGTTATTATATTTAAATTGAATTTTATGTTAGAATCTTTGTATTGTGAGCCGCCCTGAGCCCGCCTTGGTGGGGTAGGGCGGGATATAAATCAAATTAATAATAATAATAATAAATAATAAAACGTCTTGAACAACAATAATAAAGAAATTCTTTCTCAAAAGCAAAAGTGCACTGATGTTATTACTGTCTTAATAAACTAGGCTTTTAACATATAAATTAAGGTTGGAATGCTTGTAGTGCGATCCTGAACAGGGCTGTAGCCTTCCGTCCACTGCAGTCTGTGCTATTAGTTAAAAGTTTTCACTGATTAAAAAGGTGCTCCAGCTAATTAGATTTTTAAAAAAATAAAAAGTTAATTATCTTTAATAAAAATACTTCCAAAAAGTACAAGTGCCAGCTTTGCATTGGCAGGCTGATTTTCTCATACAAGTGGAAACGACACCACCGAGATGATGCTTCCTGAGATAGTCATGAATCTAATTTTTTTTTCAGAATTGCAGTTTTGTCCATATGCAAATTTATGCTGATTTAACTGACTCATTAACCAGGTACATCTCATTTAATCATATTTCATATGTAATTTTAATATACGGACATATGTATTCATATTCAATTATCCATGTAATCAAAATATTATTTATATATAACTGATATATGACAACTTCAGCTAAGTTAGCATAGTTGATATGTGCTAACTTTCGCTAACAATGTATGGTCTAATTAGAAGTCAGCGACTTGGTGTCCTCCTCCTATTTAGTCAGAGGCTGCATTCTAAAGTAGTTATCTGTCACTGGACTGCAAATGAATCTTTGGATGTCTAAGGGAGGAGTGTTTGTCTCAAAACATAACAAAGCAACTGAATTTATGGACAATTAAGCTTTGGGAAACAGGCCTTCATCTCTAACCACACATACCAATGTTATGGGAAGGGGGGGGATAAAATACATTTTTGGGGTGCAAAGCTGTCAGAGAGAAAGTTATGGTGAAGATCTGGATTTTCCAAAGAGCTCCCTTCCTTTCTTTGTTTGAAGCACTATAAATGAAGCCCTTTGAAAATCTTTATCCGGAGATTTAGTTGAGAAGTGCCTGCATGCCTGAGTTTATCAGATGTATACTAATCTTTGTTTCATTTGAATTACTTTATTCTATAACCTGCCTTTCTCACTGTGAGTCACGGCAGATTATACAGCATACACGTGGATTCCATATGCTGGATTCGTTCACTCTTCAGGCCCCTAAACTGAGTGATAATTGCCTGCATAAAGTCAAAAGATTAATCAAGCTTCCAAGCGACTTTTAAATAAACAAATTCACCCCTCTGGCAGGACTGAATCATGACAAGGTGATGACCCAATTAGGACTACAAGCCCAGTTTTATGGATCACATTTCCCATTTTCTTTGGTAACATACTTCATGTTTTGTTTTGTCCTCATGAAGAATCCCTTGTTCATAATCCCTAATGAAGGCTCTTGCTGCAAGTTTGTGGAGCATCTATGTAAACAGAAGAGAAGGGACAAAGTCAATATCATCACATGTATCTAAGATTTTTTATTTAGTAGATCTTATGACTGCATAAGGCAGATATCAAGAGCTCTGGTTTCAAAATGGTGGTCTTCCTTATGGTCTAGAAAACTGTGTTATCACTTTGATGGATTGTGGTGGGGAGAGCTGGGGAAAGGAGGCCCTTGCTGTGCCCTGGCCGTGTTTCCCTCTCTTCCTAAAAATTCCTCAGTAAAAGTTTCCATCACATATCTGTCTAAGTCTGCCTTGACCCATGAAAGTTCATACTGAAACAAATGTTGCTATTCTTTAAGGTACGGTACCTTTAGACTTTTGTTTTGATATAAAAGACTAACATGGCTACCCCTTTGCAAATCAGTGCTGCCATGTTTCTTTGTTCTACAGGAGCCTAATGAGCTGAGCTTGGAGATGTCTCCACTACTGGGCCAACAGAGGGAGCCATATGTTTCTGCTTGCACACATACACTGTCTTTCCACATCCTGTGATCCCACTGCAGGCCTCACATCCCTGCAGTAAAACAGTCGGAAACTCCACAGCCCTGGCCTACTCACAGTTCCTGTTATCTTCTGCAGATCAGTTGTAGATACCATTGTTTGCAATTCTTGGTTATCTATTAGTGCATTTAAAGTGGCCTGAAAGAAAGAATGAAGAAAGTGATGCCCTTATTTTAACCTCCCCCCTCATTCTTCTATGCTACAATGGTGTCTTCTGCTATAGCTATGGAATGGCCTTGGGTTAGTCATAGCTCTAACAGAGGTTGTCCTTGAAAGGGCAGCTGCTGTGAAAGCCCTCTCAGCCCCACCCACCTCACAGGGTGTCTGTTGTGGGGGGAGAAGATAAAGGAGATTGTGAGCCGCTCTGGGTCTCTGATTCAGAGAGAAAGGTGGGTCATAAATCTGCAATTCTTCTTCTTCTTCTTTGCCAGACTCTCTGCCAACCAAAGCATCAATGAGCTCGCATATTTAAATATATATATTTTTCTCACAGTCTCTCATAATGCAACAGGACACACGATATCACTTACAGGTTAAGCATAGTGTCCTTCCCAAGAAGCTAAATCCCAATTTAGTTCATGTTTTTTGGTCTCGTCCATACAGTCAAATCCATTCTTTTAGGCAGGGATGGACTTCTCGATTTTGGACCAGGAACTGTGCTAGCCATACCCGTTTCTCCAGGGCTGTTACACATCACAGGAGATTCAGTCATGGGTTGGGCCAACAACTCAATGCCCTAGGCAAGTCTGCCCCAAAAGTCATCAACTCTTGGATAAATTCCACAAAATGCAGTTTTTGTAGAAAAAGTCCCAGGAGAAGGAACAAGCAGGATCTATCTACTGCTCTGTTGGTGGATCTTTCCTGTAAACTCTGTGTGGCATTTTCCTTCTCTACAAAATTTAACACACATAATTCCATGGGATCCATGTAATTTTTATTATGCGACACAAACTACATCATTCTTGGACATATGTAAGACCTTCAGATTAATCACAACTCTCTTTCTCACTAGGGACAGAACAAATTTCTTTGTGTGTCTTCTTACCTGAGTACAATGGGAGATAAATCCATAGACAAGAAGGCGCTCATTATCAAATAAAGACTGTATTTGAGCAGGAGTGTACATTAGCTCAGGTTTAATCACGTCAAATTGCTGCCATTTAACTGAAACAGCGCTGCATCCTGGTGAATACATTCGGGAGGTCTGACATTGTATCTGGATGCATAGACCGAAAAAAAGACAATTAATGTTTGTTCCACTTTGCACTTTCTGCAGATCAGAAAACAGAATTATACAATTAAACACACACACACTCTTACACACATTCTTCTGTGTATAGCTTTTCATTGGGTAGTTTTTCCTACTGCCTGTTTCCTTTGTTGGGTTGTATGAACACTTGAATGTGAGAAGTCAAAATTCCAATTGATTCAAGGGAAACAGTACAAAATTGTACTTGCCTTTCTCTCCCAGTTATACTTTGATTTCATGTCAAAATATTCAAAGGCTCCAGCTCCATATTGGGACAAAGATCTCAGCATGTGACGATTTGCTGCATAGCTAATACAAAAGTAGGAAAAACTTTAAATATATGGCCAAGTATTTTTTTTAAAGAGTTAACTGCTTAAAAAACAACAACCACCACCACCACAAAGAAGCAACCCAAGCAAACCCAGTTTAGTATTTTCCTTAGTGTGCCCTGGACATACTTCAGCTGGTCCCTGGATCCAAAGTGGCAAGTCTGTTCTCATAATATTCAGTGGAAATTGGCCATGGATGGCCAAAATACTGTGGCACCTGCAGGAGCAATCCAAATGATATACATGCATACTGATGAGCACACACTCAGCCGGGGGTTGGACTAGATGACCCTGGAGATCCCTTCCAACTCTATGATTCAGCTGCTTTCAACCAGAATCCTCCCAAAACATGGGTGAAGCGCACAACCTCGTATGGTTGCGTGTTGCGTAGAGAAAATAGAAGAGCCGCACCAGTCACTAAAAGACTGAAAAACAATTTTGAACAAAACGGCTGCCAAACAGTTTTCAATGGCACTTCCATGTGCGGTGGGTTTCGATGATCTAGTCTGGAGATTATTGTAGCATGGATCAGTGATACTCCCCTATTTATTCTCACTACCATAGCCCTGCCTAGGGTTCCCAAGTCCTCTGCAGCCCCTGGCCTTTTGTACCATAGAGTTTTACCTCCCAAATTGCTACAGCATCTGGGAAAAACATAGACTTTTCCTGGAAACAGCTAGAGTGGTCAGTGAGCAACGTTACCTGCATGATGATGTCACTTCTGGGTGATGTCATCGTGCTGGTGATGTCTGGGGAGGTTCCCCCTGCCGGCCCAATGTGGGCCAGCAGGTTGAGAACCTCCAAGATGGAAGAACCCCCACCCGGCCCGGAGGCTTGGCAGCCCTAGCCCCGCCTTCCCTGGTTTCAAATACTAGACTGTATGTTTCTTGGAGTGGGAGGCCTATCTCCTTGCAGTCTGATTCTGGAATGCTATGCCACTTTGACTGCACTACAGAATTCATCTATGTTATTCACTGCATGTGGTTTCTTGTGAATGTAGTAGATCAGTGTTTCCCATTTACAGGGTCGTGACCTGGTACCGGGCCATGGAAGCCTCATTACCAGGTCACAAGAAAAACCAAAGCTAGCCCCACCCACAGCAAAGCTAGCCCCGCCCCATCTCTGTGTTGTGCAGAGAGGAGATGGGCTGCCTCTCCTTCCTTCTCCCCCACTCCCAGTGTTTGAGAGAAAAGCTAGCATCCACTGGCATTTTAGACCCATGAAGTGTTCTTCAAGGTATGAGCTTTCATGTGCCTTGCAGTATGTTCTTTTCCCCGGGAGGCCTGGGTGGCAAAGAAGGGTGTGTGTGTTTTTTTCAGCCAGGAAGGGTGGGGAGTGGACATTCCAGTAGCTATTTTTTTTTTACCAAACAAACTCTGGGCAGAATTTTTGCTGGCTGGAATCATCTGATAATGAGGAAGGCTTTTTTTTTTCTTTGCCCTCCCTCCCTTCCTTCCTTCCTTCCTTCCTTCTGTATTCTTGGTGCTGGGAGGGGGGGAAGCAACAGTGGGAGGACTTCTAGTGCCCTGGTGCTTTTTGGGCATTGTATGAGGGAATTTTGGACTGGATGGTCCACTGGCCTGATCCAACATGGCTCCTCTTATGTTTATGTTTTTTTTCTTTCCATATCTTTCCTTTCCATGTCTTCCCTGTCTTTTCTTTCTTTTCTCTCTCTCTCCTTCCCTTCCTCCTTCCTTCCATTTTTACTGGATGAAACTTTTCTGTTCATCATACTGTTGTTGCTGACATAAGAGCTCTGCCAATGAAAACTTGGCACCCCCAGTTGTAGCCAGGTGGCCTTCTATGAGATTTCTGTGTGAGTGAGAGTAAGAGGTGTGGGGCAGAAAGAGATTATTGGAGATTACTGCTTTATATCTCAACAGCACTGGAAGAGATGGTACTATGAACTTGGCACCATTTTACTGGTCCTACTTTTATCTGACACCAAAATTAAACTCCTCCTGTAGATATTAAAAAGAAAGAAAGTAGTTCACTGGCTAAGTATCTGCACAACAGGTTGCTTTTAAAGGCATGGGAAACACCAGCCAGTAAAAAACTGCAAGCCCCTCATAAATATCCCTTTTGGGATAACTGCAGAAAAGCTTGTATGAACTTCATATAACTTGAAATTAATTCATTAATTGCAATACAATTTTCTGCTACCTTTCACAGCAATTTCCCCGTATTTCAACCAAAGAAAAGTATGAAAAATAGCTGTCAAAATTTTTTCTTGAAACCAAGCAAGCTTGGTTGTAACTTGAGGCAGGGTTCCAGTAGTAGCAGCTGAAGGAAGGGCCTACTAAATGTGTCAGCATATTTCGAGTTAGAGCAGCTGCCAGGGCCCAGCTGGCAGCTGATGGTAATGGCAACAGCACTCCCAACTGCATACACTGGCCAGTGCTGTTGAGGAAGGGATGTGTAGGTGGTGCGGGCAATTGAACATGGGCATTAGGAGTGCTTGCAAGCTGGAGAAGAACACACAAACAGATAGGTGCATGCAGATGTGGGGGTGGAAAGAGAAGACCACCCACTTTCCACCCCCATTTTGGCTCAGCATGAGTTTCAGAGAGATTTTTCTGAAAATGAATTTACTTCCAAAGAAGAGACAGGTTTGGGGGAGTGCCCTGGAAGTGACATCACAGGAAAAGGTGGAGTTTTGGTTCAGTGTGCCCCGGAAGTGACATCACTTGGTCCTTGACGCCACAGGAAATGACATAATTCCCGGCTCCACCCCCAAAGTCTCCTGGCTCCACCCCCAAATTTTAGTGGGCCACGAAGGAGAAGTATAAAAATAACTGGGCCACGGGAAAGAAAAGTTTGGGAAACCCTGCAGTAGATTATCCAATAAGCACTTGCCCAACTCCACATGTGAATATTCTGGTGTGCTGGGCATTTTCCTTCACAGTCTGCAAGGTCATGGCTTCGTTCTCGATATGTCCATCAGATATTAGAAGAATGTTGCGTTTGGCTTTAGAAGGGCACAGCAGACTCAGATAATGCAATGTCTTCCACAAGTCCGTGTTTCCCATTGAAGGGGTAGCAGACTAGGAAACAAAGAAGTGATAATGATAAAGGGGTATTATTAAATGGCTGAAATCCTCTACCTCAGGGGTGGCCAAACTGTGGCTCAGGAGCCACATGTGGCTCTTTCACGCATATTGTGTGGCTCTCAAAATTCCCACTGCCCTGTCAACTTGTTTGGAGAAGGCATTTGTCTCTTTAAATCACTTCACCAAGCCAAGTCAGCCCAGTGGCTTAGAGAATGCAGTTAAAGTTGCTTTCTTTCCACCTTTCACCATCTATTTGCCTTCCTTCGTCTTGCAGCTCTCAAACATCTAACATTCCTGTCTTGTGGCTCTCAAACATCTGACGTTTATTCTATGTTGCTCTTATGTTAAGCAAGTCTGGCCACCCTGGATCTACCTAGTACAATTGTCTGGCTTTTGATCTGCTGGTTATGAAGCCTGAGTATACTTGAGTGAGGCCTTGTTTGTCTGGTTGCCACCTAATCGCACAACATCAAACCATACAGACTTTGAATATAAGCTCAGCTATCTACCTGATGGTTAGCCCCCTCAGTTTAAGATGACTAACATACTCCATAAGAATAAAGTTAGAGACCAGTAGCACCTTTAAGACCACAAAGCTTTATTCAAGGTATAAGACTGTGTGTGCATGCACACACTTCTTCAGATACAATGAAATGGGAGAAAAGCATCCAAACTTATACACAGGGTTGAGGAAAAAAACCCTAAATGAGCATATAACGACGCAGACATTTTGAGACAAAGCAGGGACGAGCAAAGTGCACAGGGTCAACAGTTTTTTCTCAGTCTTGTCTTTAATTCTGAATGCTTTTCTCTCATTTCATTGTATCTGAAGAAAGCTTATACCATTAATAAAACTATGTTGGTCTTAAAGGTGCTACTGGACTCTAACTTTATTCTGTTGCTTCAGACCAACACAGCTGCCTTCCTGGATCTATATTCTGTATAGATCTATCTTGGAAGCTGGTCTGGAAATACCATTTAGTTCTGAATGCCACAATAAAGCAAGATGGCTGTACTACAGGGAATATACCTTACCGATTCTTAAACAGCTCTGCTGGCTTTCCTTTTGTTTCTAGGACTAATTAAAAGTGCTGGTTCTTATTTTGAAAGTTTTAAATAACTTGGGAGCAGAATACATAAAATACGAACTTCTCTATGGGTCTGTTTAGCCTTTATGCCCCTCCACCTCACCGCTCTGGAATTCCCTCAGTGACCCAACCCTCTTTTAATTGTTATTCTTATGTTTTTTGTATGTGTATTTTAACTTTGGTATTGTATATAATAAGTAAATGATTGTATCTAATATCAGAGGTTCTCATCTGAGTGCACTGTTACTTTTAGAGGGAAAGTAAGAACACTTTCCTGGTGGTAAGCCCCACTGAATAAAATCAGCATTATTTCATAGGAGACCTGGGCTGCAAACAGATGAGCTGTTTGATCCTATGTTGTAGCTATTTGTCCTATGGTTTTAAAACACAGGTTTAGACAGCAACATCTTATTTATTTATTTTATTATCTGGTTGATTTATACTCCACCCTATCCCAAATGGGCTCAGGGCGGATCACATACAGGTAAAATTAAACAAATACAGTACAACAAAATCAATAAAATCAATATACAGTTAAAACGACGACACAGCCCAATACAGTATGACATAGGCGGTGGGCTCATAGTACAGATTAGGGTATAGTTAGCGGCCCAGATACCATAGTTCCGATCACTGTGGGGGAGGATAGCCAATGGTACAGGCAATAGGCATTCGCCCGCCTCAGTTGAACGCCTGGCGGAACAGCTCCGTCTTACAGGCCCTCCGGAAAGGTAACAAATCCAGTAGGGCCCATATCTCCACCAGGAGCTGATTCCACCAGGTTGGGGCCAGGGCCGAAGAAGCCCTGGCCCTTGTTAAGGCAAGACGGACGTCCCTTGGGCCAGGGATAACCAGAAGATGTTGGTTGGCAGATTGTAACTGCCTTCGGAGCTCATATGGGGAGAGGCAGTCCCTCAGGTATGTTGGTCGCAGGCCACGTAAGGCTCTGAATGTCAATATTAGATTGTACAGGCAATCCAGTCAGGAGCTGTGCTGCTGTGCCTTGCACTCGTTGGGAGTTTCTGGATCAGTCTTGGGCAAGCCTGCGTAGAGCGAGTTACAGTAGTCCAACCTGGAAGTGACTGTTGCATGGATCACTGTAGCTAGGTCCTGGGGCATCAGATAGGGCACCAGCTGTTTGGCCTGCCGAAGATGATGAAAGGCAGATCGTACAACTGCAGTGACCTGGGCCTCCATGGAAAGGGAGGCATCCAGTATCACCCCCAGACTCTGGGGCACCAAAGGGGCACCATCTAGGGTGGGAAGTCAGACGCCCAATCCAAATCCCCTCCAACCCAGGTACAGGACCTCTGTCTTAGTTGGATTAAGCTTCAGCCGGCTTAACTGCAGCCATCCAGCCATGGCTTCTAAGGCCCTGGTCAGGTGTTCTGGGGTGGTGTCCAGCTGGCCATCCATCAACAGATAGAGCTGGGTGTCATATGGTGACAACCCAGCCCAAAACCTTGGGCAATCTGGGCAAGGGGGCACATATAGATGTTAAACATCATTGGTGAGAGAATAGCTCCCTGTGGCACACCGCATTCAAGTGGGTGTCGTATAGAGGTCTGCTCACCAATTGCCACCCTTTGTCCCCGACCATGGAGAAAGGAGAACAGCCACTGCAAGGCTACCCCTTGAACTCCAGTGTCGGCAAGGTGGGTCAAACGCTGCTGAGAGATCTAACAGCACCAGCAGCGCTGACTTACCCTGATCCAGATGCCGTCTAAGGTCATCTGTGAGGGCAACCAAGGCAGTCTCCGTCTCATGACCAGGACGGAAGCCGGTCTGGAAGGGATTAAGGGTTGAGGTATCTTCCAGGTAAGCTTGAAACTGCTCTGCCACCGCTTTCTCAATTACCTTGCCCAGGAATGGTAAATTTGAAACTGGGCAGTAATTGGCCAGAACCATTGGGTCCAAAGCTGGCTTTTTCAAAAGTGGACAGACCACTGCCTCTTTAAGTTTAGCCGGAAAAGTCCCTGTTTCCAAGGATAGATTAATAATATTGGCCAGAGAGCCCTTGTTGTTGGCATCCCATTCTCACCCATCTTTGAGTTATCTGACCCTGGAGAAAGTCCAGTCTTAGTGGGTGTCACTATTTTCACCCTGCACTTCCAGATGCCTGATCAATCCATTGCGCTCTCAAGTCATTTGGGCAGTCACACTTCCAGATTAGCGCCATTTTTAAAAAATTCAGTTAACTATATGCACATAAGCAGATCTTCATCCCAGGATTGTGGATCATAGCTTGTGCATTTCTGTGCCCAAACATTCTGATAGGTTCAGGAGTCCCCAAGGAGTTGTTTTTGAGCAACAAATTTCCCCCCAAAAGCCCTCTCTCCTGTTCCTTGGGGTTGGAAAGCCATATAAATAGTTCCTAGTTAGGCTGCCTGCCTGGACCAGGCAACCCTACTCCCCATTCCACTTCCCCCCAAGCAAACAGTGTTAGCAGAAAGGTTGTCTGCTTCAGAGCATCCCATGATTGACATAAGAGTAAATGCACTGATGTTAACAGGGCTACTCTCATGTACATCTGCACTTTCCCCAAAAGAAAGGCAAAGCAGAGGAGGCTGAGAGGGGCTGCAGTAATTGGCAAAGGGATTGTGGAGCTGTCAAAATGGAAGGTTGCTTTCAATGAGTGCCTCCGCACATGCATGAAAGGCAATTTTTTTTTTTTAAAGGTGTTGCCTGACCACCCACTCCGTGGTTACTGTGCAGCAATAATCTGAACTTTCAACCACAGAGTATGTGGTGAAGTGGGTTAATGGTGGTATGCTGGACAAATCTCTCTGGAACAAATAACATCAGATAAAATAGAGGTGCAGCCAGACTGCACCAAGCCTGCCTTCTGACCACAGAACTGGTTATGATTGCTCCCTAAATTATCTAACTGCAAGTGTCTTAATTTGCTTCTTTCTTCTTTTCTTGCTATCCCTGTTTCCTTTTGTGTGGTGATTTGACCTGGAAAAGGGCTATGTCACCAAATAGGGACAGGGAATCTGGGCAATGCTTTATGGTGTGGGGTAGGCAACAAACAGAATAGAACATTATTAAATTTACTTACCAAAACAAACTCCTCCAGAGCAGTGAGATCTGTTGTGCACTTTTCAGGATTGAAAGGAAAATGTACAAAGCCTATACAATGAAAAAATTACTTTTGAAAATACCTTCTGCCTCTCCAAAGATTGACAATATTATAATTATTAGGGCTGCAAAGTTGAATCAGTGGACTAACCATTTAGGGCTGGATCCTATGACTTCCTTTCACTAAAACACCCTTAAAATGGCTTTTTCCTCTAAAAGGGAGTTGTAGATTTTATTAATTATTAATTTGTAACTCATCTTATGGTCCCCCACCCTTTATCCTCATAGAGTCATTTCCAGTGAGGTTTTGGTACTGAGTTTATTTAATTGCAAAAAGGCCTTTAAAAAATGGAACCCCCTGACTAGGGAACAATTGTTTTTTTTCAAGCTATCATTACAGTTACAATTTAATATTGATGCTCTTTTATCTACCTTCAGACTACAACTTTCCTGAGCCCAGGGCTAATGAGAGCCAGGGTAGTGAAAGCAGAGTTCTGGTTTCTAGTGGTAGTCTGGTTGACAATTCAGGTTATGCTGTGCCTCAAGGAGCTTTAATCTCTAATTTTCAGTTTCTATTTGCTTCTGTTATCTTTTCTTTCTGTTCATTATAAGTCTATTTTAGATGCTCTTTTCACTCCCTTCCCCCTCCTCATTTTATGTGGACTGCTTTGAGGGTGATTATTTTCTGTGTTATAGTTTCCCTTGTCTCACTCCCTATTGGATTAAATCATGAAGAGAATGGCAGGGGCATTTCTAGTTGTTCTTTAGCTTTAGTTATTTTATCTTTTTTCTTTTTGTGGTCTTCTGACTATTTTGACCTTCCAGAAGGCCTTGAAGATTTATTAGCTTAGACTCTGACAATCTTTTTTTGTTTTCTCCCTCATTATTTCCAGGTGAAGGAATGTCGGGAAGGGAGACTGCAGCTGTGTGCAGGTTTACTTTAACTCTTTTAAATTGAATTTAGTTTAAGTTGGTTCAGGCCTATTAGTTTGTTTTTATTTTATTAGAGTTCTATTATGTTCTATTTAGTATTTTATTATATTATTCTTTGTGGTTTGAAAGTGTGTTTTGTGTGGGGGGGGAGGTTAAGCTAGGCAGCTCACCTTGGCCTTTCTGGTTATTTCCTCATTCCTCCCTCCTCCTTGAAGACTGTGAGTTTGATTAGTTTATTACCTAGGTAAGAAGGGGTGTGTGTGTTCTCTTCCTTTTCAGTTTTTAAAATGAGTAAAACAAGAGCACAACAGATTGATGGTGAACCTTTTATAAATACTAAGCAAGTAAATTGAAAAACTTTTTAATAAATAAACTGCTCTCCATGCCACTAAAAAAAATTGGTTTGAGGTTTTGGAGAATGATCTGATATGAATGAGGGCTTAGTTTAAATCAGGATCCAGAAGATAGGCCTTCTCTGCTTACGCCTAGGTACGGAATCCCAAATGAAAAGAAAAACAGATGAACTTGATTTATTAGCCAGACAATCCTTATAGCTGATACTTTAAAACTGATATATGAAAAATTAGAGTTTATAACTGAGTAACTATAAAGAAGCAGGATGATCCAGCTCAAAATTTGGGGAAGTGCCCCCTACTCCAAGGAAGTCAATGGAAAACATCCCAGCAAAAATGGTGATTATGATCTTTCCCTATCAGGGTAGATGGATAAATTGGTGGGGGGAAAGAACTAATTTGCACCCTCTCTGTTATTTGTTGGGCCTGCCTGTCCTGGGTCCTCTACATAAATCTGAAATACATAGGAAAAATTCAGGGCCCCATTTATGGAGAACAGTATATTCTGACCTTTGTTTCACCAAAAATCTCTTCTATGATCTTTTCCAATATAAGGAGTTTTGGAATTCACTTGACAAGAGCTTTTAACAAACTAATAAGAAAGTCCTTGATTAAATCAAAGCTAGAACAATCACCCTTACAGAGAAAGGCAGAAAAGACGGTAGAGCCCCCATTAATTTATCTAGAAATCCCTTTAGACCAGAGGACAGGTTATAATCAAAATTCAAACCACTCTCTCCTGCAGCAGATGGATAAAAATAACCCTTTGAGAGACACTGAAATAGATATAGAGAAGGAAGTGGGGAAAAATAGATCTTCTGGGACAAAGCCTGCTACCTATCTTTAGTCATCTTCTGATGAAGGAACAACAACATTAAAAAAAAGAAAAAAGTTAGGAGTCTAATGGCACCTTTAAGATCAACAAAGTTTTATTCAGGGCGTGGCACACAAAAGCTCACACCCTGAATAAAACTTCATTAGTCTCAAAGATGCCACTGGACTCCAACTTTGCTCTACTGTTTCAGACCAACATAGCTACCCACCTGGATCTATATTAAATAAGAATTAGGAAACCCACAACAGACTTTTGCAGGGATTAGGCAACATGATAATATTATTAATGGAAACTCTAAAAACAATAAATGTGTTTATATCTACTAGCCAAGTATTTAGATCAAAGGAAAATAGAAGTTCTGGAATTGAGAAATCTGGTGATCCAAATCCAAGCACAGGAAACCTGCATGGAAAACCTAGGATAGTCTCAAATGTTAGCATTCTCCTTGATCATGATGTTGTCTCCTTAGATGCGGCTAATGATGTATGAATCAAGAATCAACCTAAATTCATACTAAAGATGTGCTCATGGAATACTGTGAAGTGGGTTAGTAAGTACAATTCCTTTGAGGTTACAGAATATCTAATTCAATGCAATAATATACTCTTACAAGAAATATGGCTGCCGAGGATATTTTTCTCCCTAGTTATGTCTCTTTTTGCTCACCAGCAAAAAAGAACAGTCAAAAAGGTAGAGCTAGTGACAGCTTGGAATGTCTTGTTTCCTTCTCCCTAATGGTAAATATGTCAAAGTTCAAACTGTGTTCATATTCGACTATAACAGTGAAAGTCCAGATGGAAAATAATAAATTTATAATAATCATAGTTTATATTCCACCAAAGAAACAAAAACACCACTGTCTTGCTTATTCACCAGACTAACCCTGAATTTCAGAAACGAGCTGGTCCCCCCACCAGTCCAATAACAGACCCCATGGAAAAATGTTAAAGAAAAACATAATTTTTTTGGGGGAGGGATAAGTAACATCACAAAAAATTGAGAGAACTTCTTACTTGTGCCAAATTTTATAACACTTAGCCGTGGTGCACCATGGCATGAGTTCAGAGCACATAATGCAATCTGCTTGGCTTGCTGCATTTCTGGACCTGCCATGGAATTGGAGCAGTCCAGGCAGATGATTATTTCTCCACAGGAGCTGGAAGGTTCATACAGCGCAGCAAACTGTGGCTGAAACACAAGCATGCAAGCCTAAAGGAAGAAGATTGAAAAACACTGATTAAGTAGACATGGCTAGAGAAACCAGGTAGATGGTCGCAATGAGAGAGAAGGGAGAGGTGACAGCAGCAGGAGTCAATGATTTCAGTAATAATGATAACAGTAACAACATTTTCAACACATGAAAAATTGTATGTGCTGCTGCATGTTGGGAGTGGCTTAGAGGCCTCATCACTTGAAGAGGTGGATTCACTAAGAGAACAAGGTGGGTGTTGGCCCTGTTCCTTACATATAAAGGGACCCATCTTGTTTCAGGGCTCCCCAAATCTGGAGTTGGCAACAGGGAATAGATAAACCTAAGTATATACAGAACAAGTGGGTGGGAAAGGGAATAGAAACCAAAGTAGGGTACCCAAAAGGTTAGGGTACCCAAAATGAAGTTAATTGACTTTGTTGTTTCTTCCACTCCCTGTCCTCATATTCTCTTGTAACATCTTCCATGGTTTACACAGTCAAACCATTTGGGTTTCTTTCACTAAATCAGGGTGCAGTTCAGACAAAATTAAGATGCTTTTATTTCGAGAAGACACAAGGCACAGACGTAACTCTCAAGAAAATCAATGCAACCTGAACAGGCTTAGCTGTGGCTGGAGTGCATCCTTGAATGGATACCTGATGCTTTTGCCCTGACCTCTGCCAACAGTGCAATGAATGAGCCAATACAAGGAATTAAACTGCTTTTTGTTGTTGTTGATGCAAAGTCAAGCTGACTTCCGGTGACCCCTAGTGGGGCTTGAAGGCAAAGGGATGTTCAGAGGTGGCTTACCACTGCCTGCCTCTGCATCACGACCCTGGTAATCTTTGGAGGTCACCTTTCCAAATACAAGCCAGGGCTGGCCCTGGTTAGCTTCCGAGATTTGACAAGATCAGGCTTGCCTGGCTACCCAGGAGTTATTTGCTGCATACGGAAAATGGTGAAAGAACTGGGGTGGGGGGGGCAGAATTGTCCAAACCCTTCTCACTGGCCCAAGCCATCTACCCTTGCACAGAATCACTGAAAATCTGAACCCACACAAATACTGCACAAATACAAGTGTGATCTGCTGTTTTCCCACTACACAGTAGTTGTTGTCAGTAAACTTTATATATAGTTTAAGATTGCCAGTCGTGGGTTGGGATTGGAGGAGGAGATTGTGGAGGTGGAGCCTGAGGAGGGCAAGGCTTGGGGAGGGGAGGCACTTAAATAGGGAATGATGCCATAGCGGTGGTGGCCATTTTATTTAGGTGAACTAATCTGTCACCTGGAGATCAGTTGTAATCCCAGGAGATATCCAGCCACCACTTGGAGACTGGCAACCATAAAAGATCCAATAGTCTTGTGTGTCCTTGGAACCGTAGAAGTTAGTTATCAAATTAGACTACAACTGAAGAGTTGCTTTGATACTCACTGGTTAAGTTTATCAGAGCAGACTTACCTCAGTCTCTTTGTCTGGATGCTTCTCTATCCACATTCTGGGCAAATGAGCATCACCAATTCCAATTTCCATTGCAAATCCAGTGACATCCAAGGAACTGTCCTTTGCAGTACAGATCACGGCTTTACAGTCTGTTTTCTGAATTGGTGTGTGGGGAAGGGGATGTTTGTTAGTGTCAATGGAAAAGCCCAACTTATTTTCACCTGAGTTTGAAATGGCTGGCATAAGAACATACAAGATCAGCTACATGAGTATTGGCATTGAAACAACTGTCAAAGCTAATCCTTTTAGTTGGTAAGAATGGCTAGAACTGATCATTGTGCATTGTGCATATTACAGAAGAGATTTGTGTGTGTGTGTGTGATTTAGCTGGGCAGGAGACAAAGGCTTGGACCCTTCAGGTAAGTTGGATTCTATGACTCTTTTCCACTAAGTCTTTTGCAAACACAGAATGACTTCCTGGGAAGGAAAAAGGCTTCCTCCAATGAAAAAAAAATACGTTAAAGGAAGTCTTGGTTGAAGGGGGAGTAATAAGAACCAGTCAGTGGAAAGACATCACAGGATCCAACCCAAAGTATTTTTTACAACCATGCAGTACCATATAGTGCTTTTCAATTAAATATATTTTAACATTATTGCATGCCACTCTGATTATTTGAAGGGACAAGTTAGAAGTTAATGAAAAGGAATATGGTTACAAGCTCAAATTGGAACCATTTATTTGACAATCCTTTGCCAGATCCTTTGAAAATTTCCTTTTAAAATTCTTTAATTACCACTGCCACACGCCTCCCCCCCCCCCCCAAAAAAAACAAACAAACCAGATACCAGGAGGATTTACATACTTTTATTTTAAGTTGATGTGTCCAGCTGTCAATGTAATCAATCTTAAAGGGCATTTCAACCGACATCTCCAAAGAGAACCCACTGTTGTTAGATAAAAAGAAACCATATGTACTCAACAGCTGCCATTATTATACCATGAGAAAAGTTTTGGGGTATTTTCTCAAGTTTTACTGTAAAATGATTCTGGTGCTAGATGGAAAACTTCAGCCTCATAATATACCATAAATATGTGCCTTAAAATGACAGTCATGTTTCTTTTTTATTATACATTCTGAATTAATCATGATATGTTCCACTTTAATATAAAACAGAATGAGATTAAAAGGGGCACAGCATTTAAGAAAATCCCCATGCCACAGCCATGCAATGAAACTATATCTGAAGTTTAACAAACATTCCCAGAAATTGTATCTGGAAAAAAAAAGGAAAACAATCCAGAAAATGCTGGAATGTAACATGGTGACCACATCTGAATAATTTGTAAAGAATAAATGAACAGTGGCAATTGTGGACTAAATGGTTAGTGTGGAACCAGCTATAGACTCTGCACTTCTTTTGTCAACACAGCAAAGGTCCATTTAACCTATTATGCTTATATTGTGGATTTTTTTAAAAGTGAAACATTTAAAAAAAATGTATCATGCCAACAGATAATTAAAACTACTCACCCTGGTTTTGTCCCTATTTGCTTAACTGCAACTTTAGTTACTGTGTCCTATTAAGGGAAAAATATATCATTACATTGAAATAAAGTGGAATGAAATAACTGTATGCATGTGTTAAAAAGCACTTAGTAAAAGATATCTTTCTTTCATTAATTTGTGTCTCCAAGATATTGCAAGAGTTGGTGTTGTTGATGCTTCACAGCATAATGCACCGACATTTTGCCAGTTCAGCAAATCACACAGGTCAGTCCTGTAATGTACTGCAAAGGGTACCCCCCCTTTTAAACAGCTCTTAAACTCCCAGTTGTATTTGCATGGGAGAAAAGCATGCTGTCCCAGACTGTGTGATATTTTAGTCCGGTCGGAAGATCTATTTCTCCATAACTACCACCACCAAGTTGTTTATGTTGTCCTAAAAGAAAGACAAGAGCCCTGTGGTGCAGAGTGGTAAAGCTGCAGTACTGCAGTCCTAAGCTCTGCTCACGACCTGAGTTCAATCCTGGTGGAAGCTGGGTTCAGGTAGCCGGCTTGAGGTTGACTCAGCCTTCCATCCTTCCAAGGTCGGTAAAATGAGTACCCAGCTTGCTGGGGGGAAAGTGTAGATAACTGGGGAAGGCAATGGCAAACCACCCTGTTAAAAGTCTGCCATGAAAACGCTGTGAAAGCAACATCAACCCAGAGTCGGAAACGACTGGTGCTTGCACAGGGGACTACCTTTACCTTTTTAAAAGAAAGACCAGACTTGGAGAAAGAATTTGTTCTCTGGTCCCCATATCAAATTATCTGTGCGGGCTCCATTGTAAAAACATGGGTGGAAACTTATACCCTTTTAATGCTTAATTAGTAAGTAGGAGGGAAGCAGACAGAATAGCATAAAAACAGCTTTTCAGCAGACATGCTTCTGATTGGTTTGATATGCTATATCATCATGCCAGGCCTGGAGAGTCTCATATGTGATCCAAAAATGTTATTTTGTCACAAGAGCAGAGCAGAAATATTTATTGTTTATAGCCAAAGGCCATCACAATACAAAATTAAGAACTTAATGATTAAAAAAGACTAAAAGCATCATAAAAAGAAATCAGTTAGAAGATAAGATATAAAAGCAAGTAATATTGAATTACAGAAATGTAATTACCATCAGGTTCAACCATAGTAAACCTAATCAATTACCTAATTAATTACAATATTTTGTCACAAGTCATTTCCTTATCTATCCACCATGCTTTCTTGCCTTTACAGGAGACATGCAGTGTATCCTTAAGTAAATGTAAGGCAGATCTTCCATGTCTATCTCCCTTGAATCCTAAACCTAGCAGCAGTTCTGCCACTTACAGAGGGCTCCCTGTGGCACAATCATGTCCTGAAGCCCACAACTGTACTCCAAGCAGAGATGCTGACTGACAGCCTTCATGGTCAGAGTCACTGCTGCAAGCAAAACTGCAAACCCCAGGAAGCATTTCTGCTATTAACAAAACCCCACAATTATGTTTTCAAGAAGTGGTCCTGCCACAATGAGCTTTCTCTGTGTGGCATAAAATGCTACTGGGAGTGCTTTTCTGGGCACTGCAAATGATTTCTAAGTGCTACAAGAGAGCACTTGTGCAATCTTATGCTTTTACAAAGACCCTGGGAAATAAACTCCCACAGCTTCCTTACAGTTTCCTGACAAATGTGCTCTTATTGTTTCCATAAGGTAAGTACTTAAAATTGTTTTTAGCCCACTGTACTTGGTTTCTACAGGCACAATGGAAATAAATAAAGGGTAAGGAAAGAGTGGATCATTCTCACTATAGTCCTGGCTTTCTCCCCTGCCAAACATGTAAATGCAGACAGATCTTTGGATTCCATTTCCAGTAGCAGAAAAGGATTGCCACCTAGAAGGATGGAACTATAGGAATCTGCTCATTTTTAGGCATATACAGAGCTTTTTTGTGTGCGATGCACAGCAACACAATTCCAGCCGGCTTGGCATCAGGGGGTGTGGACTAATAGGCAAATGAGTTCCCTGCTGTTTCTTTCCTACAAAAAAGCCCCGTGTGAAGCAATGATATTATCAGAGGGTGTGGCCTAATATGCAAATGAGTTCCTGCTAGTCTTTTTCTACAAAAAAAGTCCTGGACATATACCAGTTTTGCAACCTCCCCAAATGGAGTTTGGGCAACACAAGCTGGCAGCAACCATGTGAAACAAACTAAAATCATCAGTCACTCAACTCTCTTTCACATACACATAGATGCAGAGAACCTTTAGAACAACTTCATAAAGGAAATGATGCACAGCATTTGAGAAAATATTGAATGTGGCAAAGTGGAAAGAGAAGAATTGTCACTTTACTACACACATCCACCATATACCCGTCATACTCAAGCAGGCATGAAATCCAACCTTCTTGCTGTTGAGAAAACATAATATTTTGTGCTACCTGCGTAAAATGTGCCACAAACACACATTAACTTTGTAATAATTTATTATGAAGAAAGGGTCTGACTCCCAGAGACATCCACTTGAAAACATTTTGATTAGAAATATTTCAGGAGTTCTGAGCTTCTAATTTAAACAGACCAACCTGTGTATTTTCATTTAATGCTTTGTCTTGTTGCCAAGGTGCCACAGCTGCAGGAAGGAGGAAGGAAAGACTGCCATGGTCATAAGCCAGCTCCGTAATGTAGGTGATTTTGATTAGAACCCTGGTTGAAGGTGGCAGGTTTCCAACAGAAACAGTAAAAATGTCCTATGGGGAAAAATATACTAATCAAAATACATTTTTACAAGCGAGTCAACTTCATTTTAAAGGATGCTACCATGCAGAAACTTTTATTTATGTTATTAATTCAAGATAGGATTAGAGAAATCCATAGAATCAACTGGAGGCTCCCAGAGTATGAGCATCTGCACATTACTGCTTTAAAATCAGATACTTGTATTATTTCAGGAAATGAATGGAGCTCCATGCATTCTGATCTAATATAAAGTATGATAAACCATCCTGTTCTCCTTACAGGTGCATCCTGATCCATCAAATAAGCTCCATCACCTCGAATGACAGCATCTCTGTATTCCCGGTGAGCTACTTCTTTTTCCTTCACCTATAGAAATAATTTCAAAATCAGTGTAACTGATAAAAATTTTTTAAAAGTCACTTTTACTGTAGGCCTGCATTTGGAAGGAAATCCGGAGAAACAGGTATGGTAGAACTGTCCTCACTTTTTGGCAAGGTGATATAAGCAGCGAGCTTTCCAAATAATTAGAAGTTCTTTGTTGTAAATTAACTTGGTCAATTATGGACTGTATTTAGCTTTTGACCTTAAAGGGCCAGTAGTTCTTTAAGGCAAGAAAATCAGATCAAGTTATTTGGGTATCCCAAAGTCTTTGCTCCCATGCTGCCCCAGAGTAGCTAAGGCACAGGGCTCAGAAAGCATCTCCATAATTCCCACCCCGGGATCCCAGACAGGATTGGCACCAGTGCAGGAGGTACCAAGGGACACAAGCTGTATCTGTTGACTCCTCCCATGTCAACACCAGCCAGCCATTGACATCCCGAGCAGTTACTCTGGCAATAAAGTGGCCCTGGAAAGACCAAGTTATTTTACTGGGAGAATCATAGAACTATGATTGCGGCCAGACAGGCCATCTAGTCCAACCCCCTGCTCAATGCAGGATCAGCCTACAGCATCCCTGACCAGTGTTTGTCCAGCTGCTGCTTAAAGATTGCCAGTGAGGTGGAGCTCCTAGATAGCTGATCCCACTGTTGAACAACTATTACTGTAAAAAAGTTTTTCCTAATATCCAGTCCATACCTTCCCACCTTTAATTTAAACCCATTATTACGAGTCCTATCCTCTGCTGCCAATAGGAACAGCTCCCTGCCCTCCTTTAAGTGAGATCCCTTCTAATACTTACAGAGAGCAATCGTCCCCCCTCAATTTCCTCTTCTCCAGATTGAACATTTCCAAGTCCCTCAGCGTTTCCTCACAGGGCTTTGTCTCCAGGGCTCTGATCATCCTCATTGTCCTCCCCTCCACCCCACTCTATTCTGTCCACATCCTTCTTGAAGTGAGGCCTCCAGAACTGCACACAATACTCTAGGTGTGGCCTGGCCAATGCAGAGTACAGTGGAACTGTGACATCTTGCAATCTAGATGTTACACCTCCTTATTTCTGGAACAGGTTTTGTTTTTAAGTTTGCACCAGCAAAGATAATACATATCCAGGAAGTTGCCTTCCTTCCCCTTATCCTCATAACTGGCATCAGCACCCATGATAGCAGGGCTGCTGCCTGAGCCCTTGGAGGGCTGAATGGCCTATCAAACTAAGGATCTTACTCTCCGTGGTACTTTCCTAGCACTTGAAAGTTTACTGGGTGAGAATTAAGGACAAGGAAGTGATGCGAGAATGGAGGAAGTGAGCAAACAATATGCTGTTCCTGGAAGAACAGGAAGTCTTTTACCTGGGAGAGGTTTCAAGCAAGATGCTTGCCGGGATCCAGGACAATCTGGAGCCAACCCTGCCTAGTCTACCCCCATGACCTTCTACCTCCACATTATCTTACCTCTCCTATTATATGTTTCCCTTTGATGAAAGCCTCAAATCCACATACAGCAGCTGTGTCATCCAAAGGAAAGACGTATTTGGCTTCAATGGGGTTGTCAGATGTATTTTCATAGGTCTGAAATACTACCACCTGAAATGTTTATAGATATCATCATCATCATCATCATAGACCTTTATTGGCATTAATATAAGGATACAGTATACTTTAAAACCAGCAGTGACACTATAGAATATAATAAAAATTATATAATATAAAACCAGCAAAAGTTAAATGTCATAAAATATAATAAAAATATAATATAATAAAAAAACCAGCAAAAGTTAAATGGCATAAAATAGCTGTGGGCTATGCATGAGTAAAAGCCTCTCTGATTCGGATCGCAACCTGTAAAAAACAAGCAACGTGAGTAGTGACAAAGTTGTGTTTCCCGTGGAGTAAAAAGCGGACCTCGGCATTATCAGAAGGGCCTTGATGGTCAGAGAGCAGAGCATCTAGGTATTTTGCTCGTGGGCTGCTATAGAACGGGCAGTCCAGAAGAACATGAGGGACCGTTTCGATGACTCCTTGGCTACAAGGGCATCGTCTAAGATTGCGGGGGATTCTGTGGTATCTTCCGGAGAGGATGGCCGATGGTAGTGCATTAAATCTAGCCAGCATGAGTGCTCTTCTTTGGTGAGGATCAGTTAAAAAGAGGAAATAGGGAGCTAAAAGCCCAGGAGTCTGGGATAGACCCAGATAGCTTGGGGAGCAAGTTTTCCGAGCTGCCTCAGTTAGACGTTGCAACTGGATGTCTAGTAATCTGCGTTTGATGGATTGAATAGATATTATAGATATTACTTTTGTGTGCGTATGTGTGTATAAATCAAAGCAAAAGAAAGGTATGGTTTCCAATAAAAGATTTCTAATGGAAGTACTTTCACTCAGGTGCTAAGTTTGAAAAAAAGTATTTTCCCTCCTAAAATCAACATCTTTAAAAAAAAGTTGAACTATATCCTCTAAAAATGAACATTGTCCTTTTTTAAAATGAACAAAACTTTAACCCAACAAAATCTTCAATACTATAAGGTATTACCTGTGCTACAAAGTCTATTATTCTTCCCTTGATATGGACATCTTTCAGAGGAATTGGGTTTCCAGATCTGTCCAGAAGTCCAGCAGCTATATCATCCAGCATTTTTTGGCTTGGTATTTTATAATCTAAATTAGAAAATTTTCAGGAAAAGATTAGACTAAATGTAAACTATCAGGTTCAGGGTGGCTTCCCAGTATTTAAAGAAATAAACCTTAGCGAGGCTCTCTAAAACAGGGGTGTCAAACCTGTTTGTTAGGAGGGCCAGATCTGACACAACGCACAGCCAAAGGGGGATATTACACTGGTGAGTCATTGCTAATCTGAGTAGACCCGGGGGGTGGGGGGGGGGAGAAGAAGCTTGAAATACCCTGCCATTTCATGTTTTCCCAGGTTGAGAGCATTTTATATTTTTTGTTTTCTGCTGTGTGATCCTTGTACTTTTTCTTGATTTTTATTTTTAAAAATGCATTGCAAAATCCCACTATTCTACCTTTCCATTTTAAACAAAATATTGCAAGAGTTTTAAGCACGTTCGTATTTTAATTTAAAAAATGATATCTTTAATAGTGTTGGCCTCTGTCCTCTATATAGTCTATATCTCTGCTATCTGGCATTACATTTTAGAACATGCATGGATTGGCCCCTACAGAAAATGTTTCTCACCTTCAGGCTTGGACTGATGCTCTGGGACAGGTGCCTGGTCTTCTAGCTCAGACTGAATTGTGGGATTGAATTCATTTACTTTGTCATCAGAGAGGCAAAACTTCACCACATATCTGATTTTGACCTGACTTGTTCTGTACACCGCAAACTCATCATCCTTGTGGAAGAAAACAGAAAGGAAACTTTAAGAGTTTTGCCAGAGCAATAAACCAATTTATGAGCTCATTTTGCACTAATGTCTCACTCAGGCAGCTGCTGAGAGCTGGTCATGGCAAAAGTATTGCCAGCAGGAGAGAGAGATCCAGAATGGGCCAAGGTGACCTGGTGAACCAAGAAGAGGTACAAGAACCAATGCCTTAGTTGGAAGTAGGGTTGCCAGATCTAGGTTGGGAAATATCTGGAGATTTTGGGGATGGAGCCTGGAGAGGGATCTCAGCAGAGTATAAGGCCATAGAGTTCACCCTCCAAAGCAGCTATTTTCACCAAGAGAACTGATCTTGGTTGTTTGGAGATCAGCCCCCTCAGACTGACTTACTTTCTCTCCCCCACCTCCGAGGTGTCCACAAATCGGAAATGGGAAGACACTATAAATTTCGCCACTTGACTTTTCAAATTAATTGATATGGTTTGTACTGTTTTTTATGGTTTTTAATTTTTTATAGTACTGTACATTGCTTAGGACCCTATGACAGTAGGGATTAAGTCATTCATAAATGTAAATAAAAATAAATAAAATGTAATAACAGATCTCCAGGTGCCACCTGGAGGTTGGCAACCCTAGCTGGACGCTCTGTAAGAGGGACGAGGAATCGCTACAAGTCTACTTAACTTCTGTTGAAGATTTTACTACTCTGGTTAACAACTACTTAATCACTGTGCCAACATAAATGAGGTGTTTCACAATGTTGTGATGTCTGAACCTCCTATACCCTGGATAGGAATGCATTAATTGAATGCAAATATTGACAAAGTGAACCTCTCTCATCAAGATAAATGTATATAGAGTGCTTTATGGTATTCAATGCACTTCATATATATAAACATTCTCCCAGAATACATAGCAGTGTCAGCATATACTTGCTAGTAAGACTTCAGGCTGGAGTCTTATGCAAATGACAGTTCATGATCTGTGACAGTTCCTGACAGCTTCCCTTAGCAAGTGCATGCTGGTTCTGTCCAGAGTACTTGTGCCTATGCAGAATGACTCAGCTCTGTGTACTGATTGGTGCTTGTATACAGCTATATGTATATAACTGGGAAAAGCCTGTACAGTGTTTTCTCTGCTCTCAAATGTGTGCCTGACGAAGCACTTTGTTAAAGTGTATACCAGAACAACTATAAACTTGTAAATAAATGTAGTTAGAACAAGTCAGTGTGCTATCATTAAGCCTCACAAATCCAGAGCATACTAGCGAATACGCCAACAAGCGGGGGTGGCCAAACTTGCTTAATATAAGAGCTCCAAGACATGACTGTCAGATGTAGGAGGGAGGGAGGGAGGAAAGCAACTTTAAATGCATTCCCCAAGCCACTAGCTGGCTTGGCTTAGCGAAGTAATTTAAAGAGCGAAATGCCTTCTCTACGCTGGCTGATGGTGTGATGGGGTCTTCAAGAACCACACAATATGTGTGAAAGAGCCACATGTGGCTCCAGAGCCATAGTTTGGCCACCCCTGATATATGGTGATCTATAGTCACATGATTTCAGCAGTCCTTGCAAATACCCTGCAAAGTATGTCACTGTGATAAGTCCCATACTGGGTTCTTTCAGGGGGGGGGGGGAGGAGGTGCTTCTTTTTGTTTTCCATACCAGCAGAACAGTGTGCTTATTTGGCTCTATACCTGGAAAATTGAATCTTTGTCTTTTGCCTTGCAGATTCCGTGCACGCTGTCATAGCCAGATGGGGCAGCAGTTAAGAAAGGATCTGTATAATAAGTATCCCAGCACCTTCCAAGTGCTACGTCACAAATCACCAGCAGTCGCGTTCCATCTATCTTATTAGGCTGAGAGAACCTGATGCTTGTACTGTTGAAACATTTGTAAGAGTACTGTTTAAAAATTTTTAAGTAGCATTCCTTAGCCCATGGTTTAAACAGTTTGAGTCTGCATGTGAGCCATGGGGGGAGTGTGGGGTCTGATCTCTGATCTCTGGGGTCTGATCAAGCTGTACATGACAGGATAGCCATGGTTGCCCCATTCATGTATAAACAGGTGGTGAAAGGGGATTTCATTTTTTGCTGAAGAAGGGCAATGCAGGATGGTACAGAAGGCACTCATGGTGCATATTTTAATTTTTTGTTTAAAAGTTTTAATTAGCCAAAACAGAATGAAATTAAAAAACAACAAAATACTGCATATTTTAAGAGTGCACTCCTGAACAGAGTTACACTGCTTTAAGTCCACTGAAGACAACAGGATTAGAACATTTTAACTCTGCTTTAACACACTGCATTAATACAGTTATTCCACCATAATACAAGATCTGAACCACTCCGCCCAAGGCCTCTCCATCTTTGGGACCAGCCACTTTCAGAACCAAAGACTGTTTCAGGCAAGACCATTTTCAACCCTTCCATTCTGTACCATGTGACAAACATACATGTTTATTTATTCAGATGGGGTAGCCATGTTGGTCTGAAGCGGCAGAACAAGCTTTCAGTCCAGTGGCACCTTCAAGACTGACTAAGTTTTATTCATGATCAATGTTCCCTCTAAGCTGTGGAGTCTTGTGAGCAAAAATTCTACTTTGAGAGCTACTAGCATTAAAGTTGTGAGCAAGCGATTTGACTACTGCATAAATTTGTTTGGTCTGGGCTTGCTTTCTGAGCTAAAACAAAAATGTGTGAGCCAGATGCTAAAAATCTGTTAGTTACTTCACACTAATTCAGCTTGGAGGAAACACTGTTCATGATATAAGCTTTCATGTGCACACACACTTCTTCAGATATAAGTGAAAACAGAATTTCTTCAACCCTTTACTGATAGCAGGTGGGTGGTTGTCAGCAAGGTCTATTTAGAGTCAAGATGCATATAAATACAAGAGTTAACAAACAGATGTGGGAACCAGGAGTTGAGTCTGGTGGTATCTACAAGCCAAATAAAGTTCAATTCTGACTACAAGCGAGAGCTGAGAGACTTGGTATGTGCACTCTTTAAGATTAATTGAAGCAGAGTTCCTCAGATATTACATATAGGTAAGGGGGAGGGGGTTAGTTGCCAGGCAGAGCTAATTGGAGTCAAGATGCATAAGTAACTGATTGGAATAACACATTAGGTAAGACATGTAAATTGCAGTACATTGGTATATAGATGATAATCAAGCAGTTAACAGATGTGAGAATTAATTTTAAGACTAACAAAGTTTGATTTCTGGGTATAAATGAGAACTGAGTGACTGAGGAACTTCAGAAACAGAAGGGAACATGAGATCGTAGAATTACAAGTTATTAGAACACTCAGAAACATTGGAACCCCCAGAACTTAACAGAGATATTGGCTTCTTATCTCACTACACATTCTAAGTCACTCACTTCTCACATCCAGAGATCAAACTTTCGTGGATGCACATGAAAGCTTATACTGTGAACAAAACTTAAAGGTCTTAAAGGTGCCACTGGGCTCAAGCATTTATTTATTGTTTTACTTCATTTATATCACAACTTTCTCCTCAACAGGGACTCAACAGAGACTTACACTGTTCTCTCTTCCATTTTATCCTTCTAACAAACTGGCAAGTTAAGCTGACAGGGTGTCACAGGTTTGAGGTCACCCAGCAAGCTTCCACAGCACAGTGAGGATTCGAACCTGGATCATCCATACCCTAGTCCCACAACCACAGTATTGTACTTGCTCTCAGACAGACATTTCTTTCTGCAGAACAGATATATATGCTCTTCATCTGGCTTTCCTATTTAATTAGATTTTTATCCCATTCTTCTTCCAATTCATTTTATCTACTCAACAAATTAATGAAAGAGGTTAAGCTGAGAGAGTGAGTGATTAGCCCAAAGCCATGTAGAGAGATTTATGGCTGAGCAGGGATTTGAATTGAGCTCTCCTCAGTCCAAGTCACATATTTTTGGACATTTTATCACTTTTCTCTCTCTTGAAAGTGCAGGAAGCAGAATGATTTTGTTTTCCACCATAAAAAGAGACATCAATATCATTAAATATTCCAGACCTTATGGAATCGCTGAAATAAATGCCACAGCCCAAGTATCCAGAATCAGTTCTTTGGATGCCGAGTTCTTCAGCTACCATCTTTGGCAGGAGGAGGCCCCTACAAAAGAAGTATTAACAATGTGAAGCATCCTGGTGCACAGATACATGGTCTCTAGCTTCTATACCAGGACTGTCATGAATGGGGGGTGCAGTGAGGATAAGCGAGCAAGAAGGATTCATGCCCTACCTCTGCCTCTACCATCACCACCATCAATGAATAAGAACTACATGACATGAAAAAAGCTCTCATCCCACCTCTCAGCCTGTAGCTTACCACTTTTATACCCATATTGATTGAACAGGCCACAAGGAGAAAGGGCCGCTGTTCCTCATCCCAGCTGCTTGCTACTGCAGCTGTGAGAAAGAGGCAACGGTCAACCTCTCCCTTGCCAAGAACCCTAAACAGCAAGTCACCTTGACATTGTTTTGGCTATTAATTAAGAAAAACTTTTATCTCTCTCTAATGAATGGCTAAATAGTTGCCACTGAACTCTCCTGTTCACAGCTGGAAATACACAGAACACAAAAGCAGGTACATAATTTTAGGGAGAATATAACTCAAGCCACTACCGAGAAAGGATGCCCACGAAGTTGGAAGGAGTTGAACCATGGAGTAAGGTCTGAACATTGCCAAGAGAACTCTCAAAAGCAGCTGTTTCTGTTTTTCGGCTGACCTTATATATCTGCAGAACTTCTACGGAACATTTGCTGAAAGACATTTTAAAAGGGATACAGAGATCGTATGAATTTTTACAGGAGACACATTTTAATTTCAAAGCCAACAAAAAGAAGAGGAGACTGGATTTATACCCTGCCCTTCACTCAGAGCTACAATCTCTTTCCCTTCCTCTGCCCACAACAGACACCCTGTGAGGTAGGTGGGGCTGAGAGAGCTCTCAGAGAACTGCTCTTGAGAGAACAGCTCTAAAAGAGTTCTGACTGACCCAATGCTAGCAGTTGCATGTGGAGGAGTGGGGAATCAAACCCGGTCCTCCTAGATGAGAGTCCATGCTCCTAACCACTGCAGTAAACTACACAGAAACACATATGTGATATAATATCCTGCCTCACCTAACATCGGTACCCAGGGGTGTGAGACTGCTCTGGCCAAGAAGTACTGAGCAGAGATGCTGACAGAAGGACTTACGAGACAAGGAATACCCAGGAGTGAAGCAAGTCATCACTCCTGAATTCTCCTCTTATATGCTCTTTAAAAAATAGTTCTTACAAGTCTTTCAGAACTTATTTTATAAAACTATGGCTTGGGCGAAAAAAGACTTAGAATGTGGGCACTACAACACTAGAAACAAGGTCTCAGTATTAAAACTTACCTGGAGTTATTTTGGACAACTTGCTGTTTAATGTTACTAAACTCTTCACTATTTGCATCCAGAACATCTATCTTGCACCCCAAAGACCGGTACTTGGAGAGGGATGATGGGTTAGGATGCGACATACTTATTTCATGTACATTCAGCATGTCCCTGATTAGCTATAAATATAACAGAGATGTTCATTTTCTAGACAGAGTTAACAATTAGGCTAAACGTTACTAGCATGTATCATCCAAAAAAAATTACTAATGTATCATTTTTAAAAGATCCCTGCCATGCAGAGAGTGCAATTTAAAATTAGCTGTGACAAGGTATTTTTTGTGTTTTAACAAAACTCAGAAAAAGATAGAAAACAATAGTCTGGAGAGCATATAAAAGCAGTAATAGCTTTAGATATTACAGTGAAAGAATATTTGGGAAGGACACAGACTTAAATTCTCTCTCTCTCTGAAAGGAGATGAGTGCCCTCCCTACAGGCCTTTCAAAGCAAACTGAAGATGTTTTTGTTTTGGAAGACCTTGGAGTTGAATAAAGAAAAAAGGATGATGGCAGCTGTCTTCTTGAACTGTTTGGCTGAATTTCATATCTTAAGTATGTATGTTATTGTAATTACCTGCATTTTAAAAATTTCTCAACTGTTCTCAACTATTGGTTGCCTGAGACATAATAAACATAATCTATGCAAATGTGAAAGAACTCCCATGTGACACTTCCTAGCAAGCTGAATGATGTTGACAGTGTAAAGAATATCACTTGGTTTCAAAGGAGAAATACATCAGTCTGACAATCAAAAAGTAACAGGGTTGCAAAATCAGTGAGGGTTGTCCCCCTTCCCCAAAATGGAGAAATAGTCTGTCTAAATATACAGAATATACTGACTCTTGAAATCAGCCTCATATGAAACGTGCTCACAGTGAAACCACAATTAGGAAATAAGTAGTTCACCCGGACAGTATTTTCACATTGGTGATTTTGGCCAAAGTTCATGGAAATTCTTGAGTGTTGGAATTTTTTTGTACTCCAAAATGAAAGAATAATTCAGTATTGTGAAACTCACTGCACTTGTGATTATGATTACAACAAATCTTCACAGCTAAAGGTACTGAAAATAGGGATCAAATGCTGGCCACCTATCTAAATGTTACCTGGCAGAGATCCTGCTTGTCACACAACAGCTTTGCACAAACATTATAGTCTATCCCGGTTTTATGAGGTATGATTGTGTAGAACTCTGCTATCATTGTTTTCAGCTCTTCTGGAAAGCGGGATTCAAACAATGCCTCCTTGGCTCGAAGCAGAACACCCTCCGCTTTGGTAACCTTTTAAGAAAAAAAGGTATTCGGTTTACAGTTGGTTTATACTTAAAACCCCAAAATACACATTTTTGGTGTCATTAATGCTACCTCAGTAAGACCATAGGATTTTCCAGTTTTATTAGCCAGCAAGTTTACCACATCCTGAAAAAAAAGAAAGCCACATCCTTAGGTAGACCTTTCATCTTTTCTGAAATTCTGAGGGGGCATTCCAGGTGACAGCCATTTCTCCAAGCCCCAATTCCAGGTGGCTGCAAGTATGTGCAAGAATATGGTACCTATGCAGGTGAAGGTGATTTGTTGTTCTTCTTTCATCCAATCAGCACTTTGCTTGGATGTGCAACCACTGGGTTAGAAAAACCAATACAACCAAGCCCTGCCCATTTGATTGTAGTGATCTCACAAATCCCACAGCCTCATGGGATCACAGCACAAAAACACACTCCTATGAAGCACTGCACTGCATACACTTGAAGAAGGCTTTAGCCAGAACAGAAAAGGAAAAACAGGGCTCTTTATGCAAGCAAAGTATTGCTCCATTTCATCCCAGCCCAGTTGGACTCTGCCATCTAGAAAAGGAAAATGCATTCACCTGACATAGCATTGGTGTTAATATTCAATGGAATACATGTTTGCCAAGGATCAGATATTTTCAGGAGGAATGTCCTTACATCATTCAGGCTGATGCTGGTCACTGGTTTATGTAACAGATCTTTCAAGAACCCAAGAGCTTCAGCCCAGAGCAGTTCCACAAAAACACCAACTTCTTCAGACAAGTTGCCGCAACTGATGGCTTCTGCTACAAGTATCTGCAAATACACCACAGTGATCAAGTCACCATGAAGTCATCATTGTTAATCAGCAGTTTGTATTACAAACAATCCCATCATAGGGAAGCATCAGTCAATTAAGGTGGTTAAAATATATTTTTGGAGCTATTTAGGGTTCGTTAACAGGCCTGGAGAAAAATGTCCTGCCCCTTTAACAGAGGATTAGGAAAATTGAAAGATCAGGAAAAGAGGAAAACCCAGCATAAAATGGAATGACTCTATAAAGGAAGCCGTGGCCTTCAGTTCGCAACACCTGAGCAAGGCTGTTAAGGATAGGACGTTTTGGAGGACATTAATTAATACGGTTACCATAAGTGAGAAGTGACATGATGGCAATTAACACATACAACGGAAAATTATTGATCAGCTAATGTTATTTACTCTCTTGCCAAGAAAAGCTTCAACTGCCCATTTCCATACATAGGTCTCTCTTAAAAGGGCATTTTTCTACAGCCTTGATCATCAAGTGGATATGCTACAAAAAAGCAGTTTGTTCGTCTCACCCTTTTCTCTCAAAACATTTGTAAAACATACATTTGGAAACAAAAAGTGCATGTTCCATCTTGAAAAATACCTAGCATATTCTGCATGCAGTTCTTCCTAATTAACTACTTCTATTCTCATTTCAGATAGTTAGAATGTGACTGATTAAAGACTCTGATACCCCAAGTTGTTCCTGTCAACAAAAAAGATGGAGTCACCAAAACAGACATCTTCTTTGACTGCATCGTGCATGGGAGGCATGTGCCAATGAAATTCCAGTTGAAGAGAGAGATAAGATAAGATATTGGATTTATATCCCGCCCTCCACTCCGAAGAGTCTCAGAGCGGCTCACAATCTCCTTTACCTTCCTCCCCCACAACAGACACCCTGTGAGGTGGGTGGGGCTAAGAGAGCTCTTACAGCAGCTGCCCTTTCAAGGACAACCTCTGCCAGGGCTATGGCTAACCCAAGGCCATTCCAGCAGGTGCAAGTGGAGGAGTGGGGAATCAAACCCGGTTCTCCCAGATAAGAGTCCACACACTTAACCACTACACCAAACTGGCTCTCACATGTGAGAGGACTCACATTTCCAGATAAAAAGATTAATTATCAGGACAAGAGTTAAGAATTACACTAACCTCTTGTAACTTAGTTGAAGCTAAATGTTCTGCATAATATGGAAAATCATGGCTTAATTCAAAATCTGCTTTCTTCAGCTGTTCAGTACAATGCTCATAGACTCTTCGGGCCTCCTCAGAAGTCTTAATTAGAGCCCACTGTACCTTTTTACACAATACCAAAAACAAACAGGTCACAGAAATTCTAGTTCATCTTGTGCTATGATGTAACTGGCTGTGGTTTGAAAGGTAAGTAAGCCCACTCCAACCCTCTTTAACAGTCAGAGTTCTTATGCAGCAAACCCTCAGAAATGTAGCTCTGTTAGAGATCTCGAGACATTCAACAATAACATTGAGCACACTCACCGAATTACCTTATTTCTTTTAAGAAAGTCATGTCAGCTGGATTCAAGCCAGTTTAAGATTATCTGGATATGCTTCTGAGCAACTGAGCTTTTAATGAGCTTAGCGAGAAGGTGTATAAGTTATGGATGCACTCTACAATCATGCTTTGAAGCTTAAGATCAAACTTAACTACATCAACAGAGTACCATGGCTACAGAGCTAGGCAGGAAAATAGCCCCAGCCCACTTCACAGCACTGATGTTCTCTAAAACAGTGTCATAAAAGGGAATTCGAGCAACACTTGTGAAGACAAATGAAATGGTATAGAAAGTGAGAAGTGAGAACTTTTTTTACCTCTCCTATAATATTAGAATTTGGGGACATCCACTAAAATCGACAGGTGATTGATTCAGAACTAAAAGAAGAAAGTACTTCTTCAAATTATTATGTAATTAACATGGAGTTCACTGTAACAGGATGTAATTGTGGCCACTAACTTAGACAGCTTTAAAAGGAGATTATAAAAATCCACATAGGGCAGATGAAACAGCAGTTACTAGTCAGTGGCAATAAATCTCTGAATAACACTCCTGAGGGGAAACAGGAGTTGGGACTCTGTGTCCTACTGTAGCCCCTCCTGGAACACCAATTTGGCTCAGCATGAAACAGGATGCTGATCTGATCCAAGCACGGCTCCTCTTCAAGCTTATGAGTCAGGAATGATACAAGCAGAGCATCCTAAGAGTGTTAGTACTATGAGAGCAGTAGACCTTGCACAAGCCTGTCCCCAACTGAAATAGAAATTGAGACAGGGGTACACTGAAGTAGCAGGGTCAGAGCATTCTGGTTTTATCTTGTATACCAGCCATAATAATAGGCTGTTTCAGCTGCAGTGATACAGTTCATGCTGCAGCTGAATTGGTATAAATAGAGGATAGGTTATCAGTCAAATTTTGATATATGTGAACGGAATACAAATGAATGCAATGGTCCTTATTCATATACTCTAACAAGATACTCTGATGGCTGGAGTGGAGAAGCAGCATCACAGTGGTAAACCCTGACTATCTGACCTACATGGCATCACTGGGGTGTACATACTGAGCATATGCACACATACAAGTATCCACACAGGCTATAGAAATATGTTTCAATAAGCACACACAGCTGAAGTGGAGATTGCTGCTCCAATACTGCTCCCTCCCCCACATATGTCCATTCTAACTAGTTAAAATATCTGAACAGTGCTAATAACAAATGATGTACAAGCTCCGATTTACAGTTCACATCCTTATGGTGATTGGCAGCTCACGCCCTAACACAGTACTATGTCATCTTTCTGTTTACTGCTGCTAGGAATTTTAATGCAAAAAAAAAAAAAAGACACAGCAACAACTACAGTGTGTTGAATATTGCACCGAAGCCAGTGAAGAAAGAAACTGATTATGGCATTAATTCTGACCTACCTTGACGTCTTCAGACATGCCGTGTGTGCGTATGCGGAAAGGATAATCACAACACTGCAAAGCACACTGTAGTTCAACAACAACACATTCCTTAAATACTTCACCCTGGGAAAAACGGTGATTTTGTTAGTTTCCAATACGTAGCTGCCCATCACATAAAACTTGGCCTAATGAGATGCCCCTCACACAATGAAACATCCATTATAGAACATTGAGCTTCTATGCAATCACCAACCAAAGGAGTTGATATGGAGGGTTGGGTATTTTTTGGGATCGATCATCAACTTTGCTGAATAGTTTCCCCAAATATCATGGTTAAGAAAAATAGATTTCCCCCCCCTTCCCTACTAATTACATGTCACAGTAATTGTTGAGAATGCAGTGAATACTGTCACATGAGAATGCTTCAAGTCCTGAATGAATGTTATTTCCCAGCTTTTTGGACATGCTCAAATTAATTCTGGCAATCACCTTGAGGTGGCTGTGAATGTTAACCAAAGTGTATCTGATATGGCCTTGAATTTTCCAACCTTCCCTAAAGTTGCCAAGGACCATCAATGCTCATGTGTAAACTTCAATCACCATTGTGCTTACAACATTTTACTGTATCATATGTCATTCCAGAGAAACGTGAGACATTTGATACACAGTGTGAGAGGTAACACTGGTGAGAGATCTATTTGTCATTTAAATACCAGCTTCTTTACTGATGGAATAATATCAGGGATAATTATGAACTGTGGGAAATACTTTGCAAGAAGGCCTGGCATTGAAGGTCAGCATGCAGTAGACTATGTCTCCCATAAACTTATGTCATAATAAATTTGTAAATAATAAGAATTTAAGGTTCCCTGAGACTATGTTATTAAGGGTCAGTTTGGTGGAGCCTCTGCTGAAGCTGAACACAGACATGATTTCTGTTAAAGCCACAAAACCAAGTTCTTACCTTTTCAAGGACATCATACTTTGCAACCTCAAAATCTTCAGGAAAATAAGGGATATTCTTATCATTATTTGAAAACCACCTGAAACCAATAAAAAAACCACTGCATTGTTACTGAACGCAAAGAAACCTATTGCATGAAAACCAGTGGTCCAACTGAAACAATATAGCTTCAGTTTTAATCATGTACTAGGGCTGCCTATAGCCTGGAGAAAAGAATGTCCTGTTCCTTTAATAGAATCTTAATGTTCTGTTCCTTTAAATGAGCCATGGAAACTTGAAGTGCCCCTTTCCACCCATTTTTTTCCTCCAGGTTGTTGGCAACACTACCATGCATTCTTCTAAAGCCCATTTATTTAGAAGATACATATGTTGTCTCTTCAGAGACCTGCTCAAGGTAGATCACAAAGAAAAAGCAAATACAATAAAACCATAAAAACCATCATTAAATTGTCAATATTAAAAACATCCATTTTTTGTAACTTTTTAATGTGACTGTCATAGCCCTATGGACAAAAGTGGTCCATAAACCGTCCTCCCTCCCACTTTAAAAGATGTATAAAAGCCTGGATAAAGAGAAATGGCAACGCTGCAACTGGTTTCCATGGAAGGAATATGGAATTCATATTTTATTTTTGCTTAAAGATGTTTACAGATCAAGAATATCTATGCATGACTGTTTGGATCTAACTTGTCCCATGAGGACAACTTCATGTAGCACAATAAGTAACATATAGATTTAGAGGCAATACTAAGGGTTTTTTAACCCCACCACACAAGGTCAAGGTTTTTAATTCTGAAAACACAGTCTACAGACAGACTCTGGAAAGGCTAGGTAGGAGCTTTCCTGCTCTCATGCATAACATCACATAGATCATCAGAGCTGACAGGAATCAAAAGTCTCTTTGCACCTGGCATTTTTAATAATAAAGACAAAGAGAGGTATAGACTTGGGTTGGAAGGAAGTAGAAGGAAAGAGCAATAGGAAGAAGGGAGCACAGGAGGCCAGAACAGTAGGAAACTGTTTGAGGTCTTCCACTCTGGATTTTTTTGTTCCTACTTTCCTGGGAAAATCAGACCTCCATTTTAGTAAATGTTTTCACAACTTAAGCTGCTATCAAAGGGGCAGGACATTTTTTCTCTTTGTCACAGCCTACTTTTAAGGTGAGTTAGGCTGAGAGGTGACGATAGGCTCAGTGTCACTCAGTAGGATTCACAGCTGAGTTGGGAGCTGTGGCTGAGCCAGTCACTGTCCACTTCCCCCAAAGATTGCTTTGTTTTGTTTAAATAGATCGGCCAAGTTACCTGAGTTTGTCAATGTTGCTGTCATCAGACTCGCTCTCATGGTTGGTCTTGCAGGACAGGCCGGTTTTAGCACAGACATTTACCTTCTGACTGTCCTCCTCGCAAACAGAGACAACCTTCACATCTATTGTTATGACAATAAATATTTCCCATAAGTTTGACAGAGTTAGGTATGCACATATTTGCATACTGGTAAATCTCAATATCAAGAAGAACATTTGGTATTTGAAAAAACTAATTTTCTTGATGGTTAAAACTGTTTGGAATATAAAAGCATAAGAACATAAGAGAAACCATGTTGGATCAGACCAATGGCTCATCTAGTCCAACACTCTGTGTCACAGTGGCCAAAAAACCCAAGTGCCATCAGGAGGTCCACCAGGGGGCTAGAAGACCTTCCACTGTGCCCCCCACACCCAAGCACCAAAAATACAGAGCATCACTGCCCCAGACAGAGAGTTCCAACAATATGATGCAGCTAATAGCCACTGCTGGACCTCTTGTCCATATACTTATCCAATCCCCTCTGTCTGTGCTTGTAGCCGCCACCACCTCCTGTGGCAGTGAATTCCACATGTTAATCACCCTTTGGGTGAAGTAGTACTTCCTTTTATCAGTTCTAACCTGACTGCTCAGCAATTTCATTGAATATCAATGAGTTCTCGTATTGTGAGAAAGGGAGAAAAGTAGTTCTTTCTTTGCCTTCTCTATCCCATGCATAATCTTGTAAACCTCTATCATGTCACCCCTCAGTTGATATTTCTCCAAGCTAAATAGCCCCAAGCATTTGAACCTTTATTCACAGGGAAAGAGTTCCAACCCTTTAATCATTCTACTTGCCCTTTTCTGCACTTTTTCCAATGCTATATCTTTTTTTGAGGTGCGGGGACCAGAATTGTACACAGTACTCCAAATGAGGCCACACCATCAATTTATACAGGGGCATTATGATACTAGCTGATTTGTTTTCAATCCTTTCCTAATAATTCCCAGCATGGCGTTGGCCTTTTTTATTGCAATTGCACACTCTCTCAAAATTTTCAGTGAGTTATCTACCACAACCCCAATATCTCTCTCTTGGTCAGTCTCTGCCAGTTCACACCCCATCAACGTATTTATAGCTAGGATTTTTGGCCCCGATGCGCATTACTTTGCAATGCACAGAGAAAGCATTCAAGTTTTCTGCTTTATATTCTGTAAATACATATGTTGTCTATATATTATCAGGTTGAATACCAGATCAGGTTCAAGGTTCTGGTACTCGCCTTCAATGTCCTAAATGGTCTGGGACCAACATGCCTTTGGGACTGCCTCTCCAGGTATACCCCTCAAAGAGCACTACGTTCAGCTGAGAAAAAACTTCTGGAGACCCCTGGCCTAAAAAACATCTGGCTATCCTCAACCAGAACCAGGGCCTTTTTGGCCCCAACCCCAACCTGGGGGAATACTCTGCCAAATGACATTGATACCCTGCAGGACCTAGTTTGGTGTCAGTTTGGTGAAGCCAGTTTGGTGTCGTGGTTAAGTGTGCCGACTCTTATCTGGGAGAACTGAGTTTGATTCCCCACTCCTCCACTTGCACCTGCTGGAATGGCCTTGGGTTAGCCATAGCTATCGCAGGAGTTGTCCTTGAAAGGGCAGCTGCTGTTAAAGCTTTCTCAGCCCCACCCACCTCACAGGATGTCTGCTGTGGGGGGAGAAGATATAGGATATTGTAAACTACTCTGAGTCTCTGATTCAGGGAGAAGGGCAGAGTATAAATCTGCAATTCTTCTTCTTCTAGTGCAGTTCCACAGGGCTTGAAAGGCAGAGGTTCTCTGCCAGGCTTATTCATTTCCCCCTTGGGGTTAGGATAATTTGATCTTAGATGCCATCAGAAATGGTTATTCTATTTGTTTTTAACTATTTAAAACTGTATTTTGAATGCTGTACACCATCCTTTTAGCAACAGAATGTTAACAACAACAACAAAATTCTGCCAACAGAATGCCTGTCCTGCATTAGAAATTATACTGCATAAGCTTATAATAAACTCTGGAGTTCTCTGAACTGGGTGTTTTCTCATAATTTGGAAAGCTAAATGCTAACAAGATTATGTCGAATGATCAAGCTCGAGAGGCAAGTAGGCTACATAGCATATAAAATTGACTGTAACTCACTTGTTTCAATGGGCTTTAGACTACAGTTACTCAGCACAGGATTGCACTGTATGCAGCTTACCACACACAAAAAGATTGCTACACTTGAAAAATCTGAGTACTGGCAGCAGTCTGCATTCCTTTGTTATATTTATACCAGGACTTTCTGGGAAACCAGACTGAATACACAAGATCTTCTAAGCAGTGGCTAGGCCTAGCCCTACCTTATTTCAAAAACACAGATATGCATCTGGTGGGCACCTTAAGAATATTTTTGCAATTAATCTTGCCTCTGAATTCTTTAACTTTGCCTCTGCCAAAGAGAAGCAGAGCAACCAACATCCATACTTAAAACGACAAAATCAAGGAGAAACCCAGGAGTCATGATGGGTATAACCTCCCTAGCCAATTCCCATTTTACATTTCTGCATGTTTGTTTTAAAAACAAAAGTATACAAAGCCAGACAAGAGATGGCTATAGATACAGGGTGCTGTCAGTATCCAACAGGTTAAGCATGTAACTTACAGGCTCATGTTTTTGGCTACTGTTTCAAGCCTGATTGATTCCATTCATTGGTTTAATACAGAATTACCATATTTGACCATTGTTTTTACCTCCAAAGAATCTGACCACATTTACCCATGCAACAGTAACCTTCAAGCTAGACTATTGTAACACTATTGGGAGTGCCCTTGCAGACAATGTGGAAATTTCACCTTGTACGAAATAATCAGCCCACTTACCAGCTCATACCAAGCATTCCTAAATGATTTAATGTGTAGGTTTTTCCCTTTAAAGCTATTCAGACCCATATACTTGCAGGACCACTTCTTCTGTGTAGCAGCTATGCTCCTCAGATCTCTGCTTAGCTCCTTCCTTACAGTATTCAGGATGGTCACTGTTAAATCTAGGGCTTTGTCAGTGGCTGCTGCTATTTTACGGAACTTGTTAGCATCTCCTTTGTAGAGATTCCACAAGTTGAATAAGGCACAATTATCGAGGAGGCCTTTTGACACAGCCACCTAATTTTTAACTTTATACGTTCTTAACTTCTGTAAAGATTCTTACTTGCATATTGTTTCTATTACCACTGTAGCCCTCTTTCCATCAGGTTTCAGAGAAAGCAAGGCTAAAATGCTCTAAACAAACAGACACAAATGGAGGATTTAGAGGGCTTTTAACAAGACAAAGAGATGAGATGGGTTGATTATTGCATTGATCTTTGCTGCGAAGTATACTCATTTGAAATGTGTATAATTATATGGTAATTGCAGAATTAGGGCAATGAAAAATTAATGATCCATCACAATCCATGCAAAGGAAAACAAGAGTATTTAAGCCTCTCCATCTCAATAAAGTAATGGATCCATTTCACGAATGCTGGGGAATCTAACTGAGCAGCAGGAGCTGGACAGATATGAGCTTAAAGGGACAACTGTAATTTGCTGAAGGGGGTTTACCGTCAAGTACATTTACAGGATCTTGCCCTTGGGGATGGCCAATGCCACAGTTTTAAGAGGAATACAGACGTAATTTAAGTGCTGTGTGGAATCCCCACTTAAATTCTGCTTACAGCTCAGTGTGAAAAAGTCTAACATATTAAAGAAATCAACCCCAGCACTGTTCTTGCATTTTTTTGAAAGGATTTAAAAGGACCATGAGAATAGTGGGACAACTCCAAATGCTAGAGAACTACTGAAGCTAAGCAACTGTGGTCCCAAACAGTAAATGACTACACCGACTGACCACCTGAAGCGTGGACCTAGATCCTGTTTCCATCCGGAACACAATGAAGTGTGGTTCTATTTCCATTTGGAGCACTTGGGAATGATAACTATGAAAAGATCTGCTGTACTCCATCTTTATTAATATTAATATGGTATTAATAGCGCCTCTATTGTTTTATTGTTTATAGTCATTTAGTGTTTTAATCCTACTGTTCTGCCAACTGGCTTTGTAAGCCGTCTTGAGCCTGCTTTGGCAGGGAGAGCAGGATATAAATTAAATAAATAAATGATGATACATAATAAACATTTGCATACATAATACAGATTTTTAAAAATGCATGTAAACAATGTAGCATGCACAAAGGTCATGAAATCTTCAGTACGACAATGATAATTTAAAAGCCTCCAATGAAACGCTAATATCACATACTCATAAGTGGACAGAGATGATCTGTGGTGTCAGAAGTTTGCAGTCCCTGTTGTTTTGTTCAGAAATATTTAAAAATGTTTATTTCTAAGTGGAAATATTTGTCAAATCGAGGTTACTAATCTACAAAGAGTTCTCTTACCAGGTGCACTTTCCAAGGCCTTGAGGGGCTCCCATTTAGAAGGTGGTAAAAGTCTGTTTTCTTTGACTGAGTCCCATATGAAATTGACCCCAACAATGGGAAGCTGTTTCTTCTTGATGGCTTTCAGGTGGACAGAACTGAGTGCATCAGCATCATCGGTGACAACATGAGTACACTGAAATTACATTAGGATATGGAGTTCAGAATGCAGAATTGCTCATTTGTAGAACTCTTGTTTGCAAGGCACACAGAACACATACAGGTGCAAACTGCTCCTATTTAAGTTCTGTCTCCTTCAACTGCAGTTTGAAAGACTCAACAGTCTTGTAGCATTTTAAAGACTAACATCTACCACTGCAGAAGCCTTCCTGAGTTTTAACACATAAAAACTTAACACCGCAATACATTTCTATGAACACTACAATACGATCTGAAGATGCCACAAGAGTCTTTGAGACACACAGCCATCCCCCCTCAACCCAAAGCAACCTGATCTGTCCAGAAATCAATACAAGACTTACCTTATCATTTATTGCAAATGTTATCTGCCCACCATTTCCTTTAATGCAGTCCTTCAGCTTGTTTTTCTCCTGAATAGTTATTTTTTTCAGTTTCAAGAAGAACCCACAGTTGGTGAAAATTGGCTCTGGCATCCTGCAAAGGTAAATGTCAAATTGAAACGGTTGCATGCTGTGACTCTGGCATCAGATCACTCTGAATACGTCTATCCCTGTGGTTTTCCCTTAACTGAGGTGATGCTGGAATGGAGTTCAGGACTGGACAAAAGAACGTTAATATATCTTTAATTGTTATGTTTCCTAAATTAATAATACACCTCTTTCTGGGAGAAATGATAGAAAGGAAGAAACAGAAAGAGCTATTGTAAAAATAAAATGGAGGAATGGGGAAACCTGAGTTCCTTGTTGGAAAGGGCAGGATAAAATGTAATAATATACACTGAATATAAATATAAGGGAAATAAGAGTTTCTGTATGTATAGCCAAGGGGATTAGCAGGTGTTGACTGTCACATCTGGCAACAAAAGTACACCTGTTGAAGTTCTCTATTAATGAACTGTTAAAAGTACAGGAGCTTTGTCCTGTTTGCATTTGGCCATCCCAGTGACATTTCACCTATGCTGTTTTGTATATTCAGAGGGGTCAGTGTTGATGTCTGCATTTGTAAACAATGCTTCTGAATCTAAGCCATAGTAATTTATGCAATTGGATCATTGGTGGATCTGTATAATATGGGATGTAAAAGGAAGATACAAATGATCTTAAAGGACCCTTCACATCCGGGTCCTTCACTATCTATCTATCTATCTATCTATCTATCTATCTATCTATCTATCTATCTATCTATCTATCTATCTATCTATCTATCTATCTACCTACCTACCTACCTACCTACCTACCTACCTACCTACCTACGGTAAATTTCAGCTCTGAAGATAGCACAAGCTCCTATGTGACACAGGGCTTGCCCAAAGGAAGATGGACTCTTGCAACATGGATTTTCTTGTAATATGGACTCTTCCAAATGTGATTTTTAAAACATTATACTGAAGAAGCAAGAGGGTGAGTCCCATTTTATTTGATGTGGTTTACTCCCAAGAATGTGTTTTCAGGATTGCAGTCTCAACAAGGTCCTGTTCATCAAATGCCCCCAGAAAATCCTTTTCTTGCTGTTTTTCATCTTTAAAAGTCACTGCATGAAGGCCAAACCTTATAATGGAATCAGCTCTCAAAAGGCCTGAAAGAAATGACTCATCAGCCATTCCTGATCCTAAAATAAACAACGCGGAACCAGACAAGAGTTCATTTCCTTGATTATAAAATCACACTTTTAAAAACAGGACTACAGGAGTGGCAATGTACAGGACTGGTGTAGCAAGAAGATCACAAATTGTGAAGAATCAAACAACCTCAAGTCTTTTGTCTTAATGCTTGACAAGCATGGTTTGGGAAGAACAGGTTCTACTGTCATAAAGTGACAGAAAAAGCAAAGCAAAACCAAAAGGGAATAGAAAAATTTATAATGGAGAGAAAGAAGTTAAAATCCATGATGGTCCCTGGGCAATCCAGGGCCATTTCCTTTCTCTCAGCTTAGTGTTATGACACTTCTAATACTAGCAACAAGTTTTTATTCCAGTATATGTTTTGGCAGATCCATCCTCAGATACAATTAGAATCGTCAAGGCTTTTTTGGAAGAAACATCCCAGCAGGAACTCATTTGTATACTAGGCCACACCCCTGATGTCACCATTGTTTCACACAGGAACTCATTTGCATATTAAGCCACACACCCTGACACCAAGCCAGCCAGAACTGTGTTCCTGCTCAAAAAAATCCCTTTGAATACTGATTGTAATGTAATGCAATCAATATTGGAAAGTAATGTAACAACAGTGTCTCAGTCTTAACTAATAGCCATTGATTCCATCAATGGCTATTAGCCACAGTATATTGTTGGAACTCTGTCTGGAGCAAGTGATGCTCTGTATTCTTGGTGCTTGGGAGGGGAAACATTGTGAGGACTTCTAATGTGGCTCCTGGGTTTTGGCCACACTGTGACACAGAGTGTTGGATTGGATGGGCCATTGCCCTGATCCAACATGGTTTATCTTATGTCCTTGGATTTACACATCTGTCTCCAATTGTGACGTACTTATTTGCTTCATTTCACCTCACCTGGAATTAAAGTCAAACAAATGGCGACTGTATAAACTTAGTTTGTTATTTCTTTTTTGCATCTGTTAAAACATTTTCATGATGTTGTTTGCTAATTAGCTGCTCAACCTCTACTTCTATGTGTGGAGTGGTAACTTTGATTTCAATGTATCTGAGGAAGTGTGCATGCACAGGAAAGTTCATACATTGAATAAAACTGTTGGTCTTAAAGGTGCCACTGGACTCAAACTTAGATCCACCCACAGAGAGTTTGTGGAAGAGAAAAAGCTGCAAACATCAGGACCACAGGGCCTATAAAATGCAGAAATACTTGGCTGTGACTAAGCGACCAACTCTAAGCAGGCCTACTCAGAAGTAAGTCCAATATTTTTAAATGCGGCTTACTCCCAGGAAAATGACATTACGTCTGCAAAACGTAAAATGCAAGTGTAATTTTTAAAAGTACAAATATCATTAGCGGCAATTGGCAATTTCCCTAGTTCTACTAACTAGTTAACGTCTGTAATGCCAAAGGAAATCTCTTTTCTTTTGCTTTCCCAGTCGGGTCGTCAAGGCTACTCTCCGGAGCCCCACTGAACGACAAGCCGAAATTCTGGAAGTAAAACTGGAAGAGGAGCCCTGCTAGAAGAACAGAAGGGGTCAGCTGGCAACCCCAGTCTGCGCGAGAGATGATCCCGATTTTGTTCGAAAAATCAAGGGCGGAACAGGAAAAATTACGCACCTGGGAGGCACGGCAATCGTAGTCCTGCAGACACTTCCCGGTTCTCTTTGACAAGGCGAAGTTCTCGAAAGCGACTGCGCAGCCTCTCTCGACAGCCCAGCCTCCCAACCACAAATTAGCAATTGGTTGCAGATGCGAACCGAACAATCGATCACCTAAAAAGAGCACGGGCGCCCTCTTGCGCAGCACAGGACGATTCCATATTAATTGATTTGAATAACAGGGGTCAGTTATAAGCTTTCGTGGACTAAAAACACTGTTTCATATGCCAGATATGACGTGGCCACGAAATTTTGGGCGAGAATAAACTGTGTTAAGTCTTTTAAGTGCCACAAGACTATTTCTAATAATTTGTCTTTTAGTACTACTCTTGAGCAAAGCATGGAGGCACACCATCCACCAGGCTGTCTCTTCCTTTGAGAACGCACGCATAGCTGGTCTTGAGGACAAAAGGAGATTGAGGAAGAATCGCACTGCTACAGGACCAACCCTAAATCAGACTTTTCCCTGCAGCCGCTGTGGCCGGACCTGCCTGTCCCACATTGGTCTTGTCAGCCACCAGCGAGCCTGCAGCAAACGTGGACTATTGCACCCTTCTTAAATCTTCGTTCGCGAAGCCAAGCCGAGAGAGACTACTCTTGAGCATGTGAAGAGTACTTTTCTGCCGTGGCATGACTACCGCCAGCCCCTAAGGCTCTAAGAGGAATAGAAAAGTTTCGATTGCAGAGAATGTGACTGCGTGAGGAGTATGTACTAAAAGGAATGGGAACAATGGTAGATGCTGGTATTCTCACTGGATATTTTTAGAACCAGACATGCCAACATTTAAATGGAATGCCATTCCATTTAAATGTTGCAGCATACAAAAGATGAAATTGAAATGCAGTATGGATTCTGAATGAAGATCTTTGGTCGTCCCAGATAGACTGAATGACAGCCACCCAAGTGGCATGAGGGTAGAGTAGAAGGCATTTCTCTCTTAAAATCACTTCTCCAAGCTAGGGTTGCCAGCCTCCAGGTGGGGCCTGGAGATCTCCTGTTTTTAGAACTCATCTCCAGCTGGCAGAGATCAGCTCCCCTGGAGAATATGGCTGCTTTGAAGGGGAGACTCTATGGCATTGTACCATGCTGAGGCCCCTCCCCTTCCCAAACCCCACCCTCTCCCAGCTCTACCCCCAAAGTCTCCAGGTATGTTCCAACACAGATCTGGCAACCCTACATGAGTGCCCCCAGGGAGTAGCAGAAGTGCTCTGAAATGACAATCTCTAGGAACAGAACTAGTGCTCAGGGACTGGAATGATGGCTCCTAGAGTGGATGACAGTCCCACTCCCTAGGTACAGAGTCAATGTTCTAGGACTGCAATGACAGCTTCCATAGTGGAATGATGGCCCCTGAGAGTAGCAGGAGTGTTCTGCAACTGCCACAACAGCTCCCAGGGTGGAATGATGGCCCCTGTTAGGGATGGCAGCCTTCAGGTGGGGCCTGGGCATCCCCTGATATTACAGCTCATCTCCAGAGATCAGTTCCCCTGGAGAAAACGGATGCTTTGGAGGATGGACTCTATGGCATTGTACCCCACTAAAGTCCCAGTCCTTCTCCATGGGTTTCCCAACCTAGATCTGGTGACCTTATGCCTCTTGTCCCCTGCCAGTGGGTAGGGAGGACCTGGTAACCCTAAATAGCATGACCATTCTGAGACTGGAATGACAGCCCCCAAGTGAAAAGACAGGTTCCATTTATACAATCAGTGTTCTGGGACTGTAAATGCTGCTGGTGGAACCAGTTACCGGAAGAGGTCAGGGCCCTGTGGGACATTGGACAGTTCCGCAGGGCCTGTAAGACAGTCCTCTTCCGGTTGGCTTATAACTGACCGGCATTGAAATATTGAAATATTCTGACGGAAGACTATAAGATAGCACACTGAGACTGATTGATGTATTGATATATTAGTTGTTTTAATTATGTAAATTATTATTGTATTTTAATTCTTGAATTTTATTGTTAGAAAGTTTATGTTGTGAGCCGCCCTGAGTCCACTTTGGTGGGCTAGGGTGGGATATAAATCAAATAAAATTAAACTAAATGAAATTAAGAAATAATGTGGAGATAATGGACTGCATCACTCAGATTGCAGACCTGGATTCCAGCTTTGAATATTCCTTTCTAATAAAACTCAATGCAAAAAAAGTTCCACCATCTCTGCTTAATTATTTACTTCACTCTCCTTAATTGGGGGGGGGGGTCATGGTGGCTTACTTTGCTCTCTTCTTCTCCATTTTATCCCCACAGCAACCTTGAAACACGTTAGGTGAATTAATTTTTCCATTTTACACACCAGAAGGCATTCCAAATGGTGATCTGGTGAACTTCCATAATGATTCCTCATTATTGTCCTGCATGCCTGACCTCAGACTGCAGTCCTGTGCACATTTATTGGAAATAGTGGTGTGCATAATGGATTGAGGTGTAAATTATTTCTGTGCAATAGTTATAGGTGTCTTGTTACTCTTCCTGAAGCATTAAAAAGAGCATTACATTCTTCACTGAATGCCTCTGATAAGACTGTTGCCTCCCAAAAGTGTGTATTTGTCATAGAATAAAGTTTGAATCTAGCAGCACCTTTAAGACCAACAAAGTTTACTTCTGAGTATAAGCTTTCATGTGCACGCACACTTCTTCAGATGCTTTGTTAAGCTTTGTTAAACTTAAAGATGTTACTGGACTCAAAACTTTGTTCTATTGCTTCATACCAACACGGCTGAGTTTGTCAGTTTTAAAAAGTGTCACAGGCAGTTTTAATTTTGCAGGGTGTGGAGAAACACCATTTTAGGCCTGTGCTTGTCTGGGTGTTGGCTAGAGGAGTCTTAAACTCTAAGCAAGGCTTTGGCCTAGTCTATTCCTCCTTCCCCCTCCCCTCTTGTCTGGTAGCAGCACTTCTGAGGAGGCCTTCTAGGGGTCTTTTAGGCTGGTCTCCCAGAAGGCTGCAGAAGGGAAAACCAGCTCTTGGGCGGAAACTGGGTTTTATATTAGAGGTTTTTGGAGGGAAAAAAACAGGTATTCTACCTGTAACTGATGATTTTCGAGTGGTCATCTGTGCATTCACACTCATGGGATGAAGTGGCAGCGCCGATCCCCGAGCAGTAATTCCAAAATCCGGGATTTTTCTCTGCCCGACCCCAGTAGGCATGCGCGACAGCCCCAGGGTGCATGCCCACCTGGTAGGCGCGAATATCCCGCCAGTTCCTTCCCGCTGCCACCTATCAAGAGTACCATGACCGGCAGCAGAGGGGAAAGAGGGTGGGTAGTGTGAATGCATAGATGACCACTCGAAGATAATCAGTTACAGGTAGGAAACCTGTTTATCTTCTTCGTGGTCTCTGGCGGTTATGCAGAAGTAGCGGCTTGAAGGACCAGGGTACCCAGCTGTGCTCTGCGACGCTTCCGGACATTCAGGGCATAATGTCGCATGAAAACAGGAGATGCCCAGGTTGCAGCCAAGCAGATGTCCGCCAAGGAAGCACCCTTCAGAAACGCTGTGGACATAGCCATAGCCCTAGTGGAATGTGCACGGAGTGGCCCTGGCAAGTATTAAAGAAAACTGTTTTAAGATGATGTATAGATGGTATATAACTCCTAAAAAATTGACAAAGATGAATAATAAGATGCCAGACAGATGTTGGAAATGTAAAAAGCATGAAGGTTCTTTCTACCATATGTGGTGAACTTGTGAAAGAGCTAAAATGTTTTGGCAGATGATTCAGCAAGAGATTTCTAAGATCATGGGATATGAGTTTAACAAAGTTGCAGAGACTTTTCTGTTGGGACTACAAATGGAAAAAATTCCAAAAGAAGATAGAACTTTAATCTGGTACTTGCTCTCAGCTGCTAGGACATTGTATGCACAGTTGTGGAAGCAAGAAAAAATACCAGAGAAATGGGATTGGATTATAAAAGTTATGACATGGAGTGAAATGGACAAATTAACAAGAATATTAAGAGACTACGATTTAGAAGTTTTTAAGACAGAATGGAAAAAGTTTAGAAGATATGTAGAAAAAGAGTGGAAAATAAAAGGACATTGGACAATCTTTGATAATGATTAAGTTTTAAAAAGAAGAAGAATATAAATTTTTGTTTTAATAGTTAAGGGTACCTTTAAATATTTGTATTTTAAGTAAATAACACCGGCAGGGGTCAAGTAACGGGGGGAGGGGTGGGTAGAAAGTAATATATGGGGTAGATAAAAGAAGTTTTTTTAAAAAAGATGTAAGATATAGATTTATTACCATATGTTACCAGTAAAATTGTTTTAACCTGAGGTGTCTCCAGTTCAGTTCCCATTCGTGATGGGAGACCTCTCCCCTGCTCAGGGAGTCTGCTTGAACATTTAGCTCCCCTGGTAGGTGGGTGGCTACAATGAAAGTCTGCGAAGCTATGCAGGTTTCCCAAAGCTGCATTGCCAGAGGACACAGCCTTCTGGACACAGTCCCCCCTTGGTGATTTATATAACTGACAGCTGTCGTGTTGTCTGACATCACAGCTATGGTCTGACCGCTGATTAGGGGTAGAAATGACCTCAAGGCCAGATGAACTGCCATGAGCTCTAGAAAGTTGATATGATGGTGAGCCATCGATGGGGGCCATGGGCCACCTATGAAGAGATCTCTGAGATCCGCTCCCCACCCCCACAGCGAGGCATCTGTTGTTACCGTGAGCGAGGGGAGAGAGAGATGAAATGGAGCTGCTCCACAAAGATTGGACTTCATCTTCCACCAATCCAGAGATTGAAGCACCAGCGAAGGAACTTGCAGAATCTTGGCGGGATGATCTCTCACCGGATTGTAGTTCCTGATGAACCAGAGCTGGAGGACTCGCATCCTCAGCCTCGCAAAGCACAGAACATTGGTAGTAGCTGCCATGAGGCCCAAGAGACGTTGGATCTGCAGAACAGAAGCGCATCTCACCGTCTGAAGGAGCTGGACCAGGGAGATGATATCCAACGCCCGGGAATCCGGAAGAAACGCCAGATGCTGGGTGGTGTCCAAAATTGCTCCGATAAACTGAACTCTTTGCGTTGGGACCAGGTGAGATTTCTTCTCATTCACCAGAAGTCCTAGTGCACTCAAGAGGCTGAGAACCACCTGTAGATGTGCTCTGAGAGAAGCTTCGGATACAGCAACCATCAACCAATCATCTATGTAGGGGAAAAGGATGATACTTGGAGCCGAAGGTAAGCCACCACAACAACCATGGTCTTTGTGAAGACCCTGGGGGCCATAGAGAGCCTAAAAGGGAACACCTGATATTGAAAATGGTGCATCCAATGGCAAACCGAAGAAACCTCCTGGGGAGGATGCTGATGTGGAAGTAGGCATCCTTCAAGTCCAGGGTAGCCATCCAATCTCCTTAGTTGATGAGTGGAAGGATACTTTGCAGAGTCAGCATTCTGAACTTCTGATAAGCGATGAATTAGTTCAGGCCCCTCAGATCCATGATCGGACGAAGTCCGCTGTCCTGCTTGGGAACCGTGAAGTACCTGGAGTAGAACCCCTGGCCCTTGAGATGATTTGGAACGGGTTCTATCGCTCGCTTGCTGAGCAGATTTTGGACTACTTCCAGCAAAACTGCTGTAGGGTGTGTGATCACTAATCTGGGATATGAAGGGGGCTGAACAAATTCTATTGCATAACCCTCCTGTATGATGGACAAGACCCACTTGTCGGTGGTAATCTGCCACCAGGCTTGCAAGAAGCTGTGGAGGCGGGTGGGTCCCGAGGAGGGGGGGAAAGAAAGGAGGATACCAGAGTCAAAGTCCCTGCTTGGGATTCCTGCAGCCTTAGATTTTCCCATATGTGAGGAAAAAGAAGAAAACTTGGTTTCCCTTCTGCCTCTTAGTCCGATGCTGAGCTAGGATCACTGCCCTCTTTCGAGTCTGCTGACCGTTCTATAGGGTCGACCTTTTGGTCGGAGCCGGAGAGAGAGGTCTGCGGAACATCCGTTGGACCCGAGGGGCTCTTCGGTCGAATCGGAGAAGCAAGGATTTTCTCCGGAGGCTCCCCTGAAATGATTGCAGGGTCCTTCAGTGGCGGAGAAGGAGTCTGCCTGTCTTGGCGCCTCTTTTTCTCCTTGTGCTTCCTGGAGCATGAGTCCTGGGCGCCTTTGGCCTTCTGGGCCGGGGTCAATGGTTCCGAATGGGAAGTCAAGCCTGCACGCTTGTGGGGGCAGTCGACTCCCTGGAATGATTGGGTCGGTCGGCTCGACAACGAGACTGGAACCGATATCGATGGCGGGGCGGCCATCGAAGTACTTGTCGACGCCGATGTCGACATCTGAAGGTGCAAGAGCCAATTTCACCAGTGCCGCCGAAAGTCTCGCCGCTCAGTTTTTCCTGGTCTGTTTGGAAAATTTTGAGCAGTGATGGCAGGATTCCACCTGATGACCTTCCCCAAGGAACAGCAGACAAAGAGAATGTCCGTTCGGAGGCGGGATCTTGCTCCCACACTTGAGGCACCGCTTAAAAAACCCCCAACGCTTTTCCATAGACAGGGATGGCAGGAGAAAAAACCCCAAAGGGGTGAAACAACTAAATCATTTATTTTTATTTATTTATTTTTTAATAACAGGAACAGGAGAAAAAATGAAGAAACGAAGAGAACCTGGAGAAGGAAAAAGGTAATAACTACCGACTGGAGTGACAAAAAACAAGTCTATCTGATGCGGTGGTAAAGAAGGAACTGGTGGGATATTTGTGCCCACCGGGGTCGGGCAGTGAAAAATCCTGGACTTTGGAATTACCGATTGTGGATCGGCGCTGGCGCTTCATCCCATGAGTGTGAAGCGCAGAGACCACGAAGAAGATCGTGCAGTTAAAAGTTGTCAGGGGAAGCTGACAGTTGAGTTTGATTTGAGTCTTGGTGACTGGTGAGTCTGTTCTGGATGGTATGGTCAGGGCCAGTTGTATATTAGGGAAAGGAGCGTTTATCCCTACTTTCATTTATTACTTCTGTTCACCCTGTATTTAAAAATGCCTGTAAATAGTTATATGTTTTGTTTAAAAGGTAGTCCCTCTGTACCACCAAGGTTCCCCAACTGCCTTAGACCGCACTACTGAAAGAGGAGAGTCCAGGGAAGGCACACAGCTGGCAAGGGTGCCAATCCTCCAGGGGTCTCCCAAAGAAGGACTGTGGTCTCTGTGTTAACCAGGTGCTGGGTTGGCAGAGGACCTTGAGGCCACAGAACTGGCAAGGGGGATTGGGAGTCCTGTTCCTCTCAGTGAGGAACCCCTAAATTGAACAGGTGGTGGCAGTGTGCCCTAGTGGTGGGAAGAGGATTAGCTTTCTTCAGGTGTTAGCAACTCAAAAGGGAGTTGACGGGACTGGGGATGAAGGCTGAATTGGGCCCGTCCCGTCAAACAGGGTGTAATTCACATTTCTAACTCCCCATTGTGGCCTTTTCTTACACAACCAGGGAATGCTATTCACCACTTTGGGGTCAGGCTGTAATTTTTCTCTAGGCCAGTTTGGTCAGGGGCCCTCAAGGGTTTTCTGTCTTTTTGTCCTCAAGCAGATGTCACTGGGTTTGTGTGTGGGGAAGGTACTTGTGAGTTTCCTGCATTGTGCAGAAGGTTAGACTACATGACCCTGGAGATCCCGTCCAACTCTATGATTCCATGATTTCTGATGGATGTGTAGAACAAATAATACCACACATATCCACAGGTTTTATTTAGGACCACAACTCTATGGCGGTGTCTATGCTTTAATTTACCAGCCAATAAACACAAATCTTGATACTGGACAATGAGAAACGGTGAAGCTGGACATCCCATTGGAGAACAACAACAAAACAACAACTTGTAAAGCTATTTAATACTATTGGAAACTATAACAATTGCATATTTTTGCCATTCTAAAACAAAACAGATCTCGGCCATTGTAAAACACACACAAATATCTCGGGAAACCGTCTTACCACAAAACCCTCCCTTCCCCAATTCCCTCGAGGGAAAAAACGGTCCCCACCCCAGAAACAACGTGAAACTCTGAGCCACGCCCCTCAACTGCCACCACTTCGGAGCGACCAGCGTCGTATTTACCAACCCAACCTAATAACGTCCTTTCTTCCCCTTGCAATTTCTGGGAACTGTAGTTCGCACTGTGAAAGTACTTTCTCTTTAGACCGAGGGCCGTGGAGGATGGCGAACTACAGCTCCCAGGGTGCGTTGCGGCCGGTATTGTTCAGCCTGTGGCGCTGGGAACTTGGAGGATGGCGGTAGGTTTGTAAAGGGTCTGTAGCGGGTATTGCCCAGCACAGAGGCTACTAGCAAATAGGTGAGTGATGGGTCGGGAGTGATATTGGGGGCGGGAATGATGCTTCGCGTTTCCTTGTCATGCAATTGTAAGGAATTCTGAAGTTTCCATTGGCTGTGCGTAGAAACTGTGCTTGTAATGTATTTCAATAAAATGTGGATTCTGGTGTGTATGAGAGACACACAGTTTTCCTTTTTTTTCTTCCCTTGCAGGCACTAAAAGCCGGATACCAAATTGTTGGGATTTGCCAGCAGTCACAGTTTGGATTTTCCACATGGCCACCTCCGCAGATCTCAGTTGGGAAGAAAACTTAACAGCTCATTGGATGTCTAATGCTTCCCGGGCTGGAGTCATATTAAATCCATCTTTCTCTAGTTTGAGAACCGCTCGAGCAAATAATATTGAAAATGCCTCCTTGAGTTTTGCAGTGAGCTCGCTATGCAGTTCAAACTGCGCTTCTCTCAGCGAAGACTCTCTGCACGGGGAAGAGGGCTCCGACTCGTCACGCAGCCCTTGTGAAGAGCAGCTGGATGCGGCTACAACACCTTTCCCAAGGACGCTGGCTAAGAAGCAACCCATGCTAATGGTTAAAGAAGGTCCAGCCCTGTGCAAAGCCCTGCAAAATGATTTTGAATGCAGTCGACAGGATGATATGCATGAAGGATGTTGCAATGAGCCACTGACACAGAAACTTGAGCAGGTAAAAACTTGCCTTCATTGGGCAGCATTAGTATTGCTTCTGTCAAGGAAGAGAATGTTGGCAAATTCACAGGATGGTCTGGTATAACTTGTACACCCTAAGCTGAATGCAGCCCATAATGGGTTTGATACAAACACCTTTAAAATGTTTTTGATGCTTTTCTGGATTGTAAACTTTGGGATGCTTTGAGTATCTGAGAGGATGCCAGTATGCAATAGGTGAAATACGTTTATGGGCTGGGTTGCACCTTGTATAGACCTGCCAAGGAATCATAGCCTGGTCTTAATTAGGAAAATGGCTTGCGTAATATCCTGTATCACTACCCATCTCTTTGCTGTAATCAAAGGGATTGCTGCCTATGTCAGCTCAGGGGATTAAATCTTAACAATATGTAAACAGAAAGGATAATGTCTGGCATGAATTATGTGTCTTAAGCAGGGTTTACAGCAATACAGCTAGATTAAAGTCTAGGCGGCTGTAAGGAATTTGATAATTTAGGCTTCAGGTTCTGAGGTGACTAGACTTTCCTTCAAAACTCTTAAGTGTTGTTGGGATTCTGGCCTATTTAACAGTGCCCTTCTGCTGATTAGTAACACCTGCAGAGCAGTTGCTGCTGCTTGGAGATTCGACCTTGGGAGACTGCCTTACAGAGTCTATATTCCTTCTCTAAGTTTTCTTTTCACAGCAGATGCTAATTAATTGGTTGGCCCTGATTGGCTATTGCATGTGCAGGAAAAAATAATGGGGAAACACTTGTTTTTACTTGGTGAAAGCAGGCAGTGAGGAATGATTTTTACACTACCCCTTTTTGTGCACAGGGACATCTTTCATGGAACCCAACCCCAAGGGCTTGAAATACTGTAAACAAGTATTGTTATTGTTGAAGTGCCTGGACCTTGAGTGGACTTTACTGTACTAGTACTAGATTGGTTCAGATTACTCAACTCAATAGCCAATCAGGGTCAACCAGGGTGGAATCAGGGTAGAAGTGCTAGGAGGCAACTTCTGCAGGTCATTTAATTCGGAATTGCTTTTCAAACTGCAATTGGATGTCCTTCTATGTTGAAATGCTTGTAGGGGGAGTTGTGAGGTATTTGGAACAGATCCAATTTGTATCGCACTGTTTGTAAGTTCTTATTACCATCCCCCTTACAACCAATGCCTTGGGCTGTAGTGCTACTTCTGGTTTGACACCAATGGTGGTAGGTTCACTTTTCCCAGCTATTTTATTTGGATAATATTTTGACCATACATCCAAATGAAAGGACTACCAAGCACAACTTGTTTTTATAGACTTTGCCAAAAGTTTATTGCACACCAGCCTGTGGAAGTGGTAGCTGCAACTGTGATAAATTTTTTGTGCTCCTTTAACATGGTGTCCCAGACACAGTTAGACCTAACTGGTTATGAAAACCTTCATGCAACAACTCAGTCTCACTTGGGCTGGCAGGAAATAGAAGCTCTAGCTGGGTTTGTATTTCAGAGTGGGAGTGATAGACATCCTGCAAAGACACAGACTGACTGGATCACGATTTCAGGCTACGTCTTGCTGACTTTGATTCTGATTGTGTATTCAATTTCTCATATAGCTCAAATGGCACACAGAAGATTTGGGATCTATTGAAATGTTGTTGTTACATGCACTCTGATTTTCTAGAAACTGTTTCTTACAAGACTTGCTGGTTATTGCTTATATTAGTTTTTAAAAATTGTACCTCCCCTTTTTTTGTGCTCAAAAAGCTGAAAGGACTGCAGCAGCTCAAGCAAGAAGAGCTGAAAATGCAACAAATGGAGCAAATTCAAAGGCTAAGAGAAGAACAACAGAAACTACTTTCCCTGGTTTCTGAGCAGCAAGGACACTCCAGTAAGTGTAAATGAGGGACCGAAAGCCTTTAAAAGGGCATTATTGTTTCAGTAGTCAGAGAATCATTTTATTAAAATCTTTATTGTGTGTTCATTGCTTTTTGTTGTATGAGGATACTTTGCTAGGTAAACATGTAACCAGGAAACCTCTCATCAAAGACTGAAATCATGTAATTTTCAGCTACTCTTACACTTCTCAATTAGAACTTATTGGGATGCAGACAGATCTTTATATCTAAGAACTTTTAGATATTTTATCATTAGCCCAGGAACTCAGGGATGCATATGTAGTCACCCTTCCTTTTTATCTGCACAAATTAGCCTGGAAGAGAGAATGACTGGCCCAAGGTCATATGACTGGCCCAAGCCTATAAATTAGGTTGCCAACAGGCTTGGGAAAACCTATTGTGTCTGATTAGCAGAGGCTTACTGGGATGGTTTTATCAGGTGATGTTATATATTTTAGGGCCATTAAAAGTTTCACCAGCCCATTTCCACACATTAAATGTGTGCCAGTTTGGTGTAGTGGTTAAGTGTGTCTTATCTGGGAGAACTGGGTTTGATTCCCCACTCCTCCACTTGCAGCTGCTGGAATGGGCTTGGGTTAGCCATAGCTCTGGCAGAGGTTGTCCTTGAAAGGGCAGCTGCTATGAGAGCCCTCTCAGCCCCACCCACCTCACAGGGTGTCTGTTGTGGCAGGAGAAGATATAGGAGCGGCTCTGAGTCTCTGGTTCAGGGAGAAGGGTGGGGTATAAATCTGCAGTTCTTCTTCATTAAAACTCTAATAGAGAGGACATTTTTTCTCCAGACCAGTTGGCAACACTGCCATCTGTTATCGCCCTCAAGTTACATGCTAGACATGGAATAAATGTTGTGGAGCACACTGCTGTTGCAAGGCTCATGATTTTATTGTACACCGAGATGCATTTTCAATTTTTAAAAAACTCATATCTTTATAGTTGCGGGTGAGATGATACTTATGCACTCTTTATCTGTCAGGTATCATTTGTTTTGTAACACTGGTAAGAGCCTTGAAAATGCTTTATGGGAATAACATTCTGTAAAATAAAGAGCTACTCTGAGATGGGTTATCTTTCTGCAACACAGTTGCACAACCAGTGACCCATCAAACTGCATGCAGCTCTCTGCCCAGGACAAGTGTCTATTGACTCCCCTGTACATGGTCAGGCAGGCAGTTAAGTCAGCAGGCTTGTGGAGGTCTCAGTGGGCTGCTTGTCCCTACAGTAGACTGTACCGGGTCGGTTTCCAGCTTTGCATGCTTGTTCCAATGAGAGATGCAGGACTTCTGATTAGAAACCTGCACCTGATGAATAGAAGGTAACATAACAAATATTTAAAATAGACTGTACTTTACAAGCATGAACGAAATAAAACCGCTACTAGGTATGCAGTTAAATGCATGCCATTAAAATGCTAAAATTCTCTACCATAAACTCCAGCTATTCCTTTATACTCTGATCTCTTTATGCTCAAAAGAGTTTTCGGCTAAACGTTGGGAAGAACTTTCTGACAGTGAGAGCAGTTCCTCAATGGAACAGACTTCCTCGGGAAGTAGTGAGCTCTCCTGCTTTGGAGGTTTTCAAATAGAGGCTACGGTAGATGGCCATCTGACAGCAATGTTGATTCTGTGAACTTAGGGAGATCAGGGGAAGGAGGGCAGAAAGGGTTGCATCAGTGCTTTGTTCTCATGGTGCATTCTTTACAAGCCCAGGGAATGTTGTTCGCCACTCTGGGTCAGGCAATTTTTCTCCAGGCCAATTTGGCTAGGGAACCTGGTTTTTTTGGGGGGGGCCATCTTCTGGACATGAAGCAGGGGTAACTGAGTGTGTGTGTGTGTAGGGAGGTATTTGTGAACTTCCTGTGTTGTGCAGGGGGTTGGACTAGATGACCTTGGAGGTCCCTTCCAACTCTTTGATTCTATGATTGTCTAAGTTTATGCCTACAGTGTTATGAGGTTAAGGTTTTTCTTGATCATAGTTTTGAAACTCCTGTAATTGACTGAATGCCCAGAAGTGGTGTGTGCAAATATCACAGACATCCATTATTTTTGTGTTTAAGATGTTGCTGTAACAGAAGATGACATCGATCGACAATATAGTCCATCAGCTCGCTTCTCCCCTGCACCTTATTTCCCGCCCTGTCGCTTTGGAAATAGTGTTCCCCAGGATCGCACGTGTTCTGCTTCTCCTGCTGGACAAAAGGATTCTCTGCAAATAATAAGTGATGATCAAATATCAAAAGGAATTTCCTCTGGAGAACCTTCCTATGAGAATCAATTATTAGAAATGCAGAACAAATCGGAGGTTGCAAACCAAACTTCCATTTCAGGTATACAAGTTTCTACCTCTTTAATTAAAAAAAAAGTTTGTGGCTTTCCCTGTGGCCTTTCCTCGTGGCTCAAGTCACCTTACAATCACAATTAAAACATTTTAAGATTTAAAACCAATGGGTTAAAATCCCAGATTCACCCTCCCCCCAGAAACTAAACTACCTTTACGGGATCGTTATGAAGATTATTGAAAACAGACACAAAGTGCTCTGTACAATGGGGAAAAGGGTACAGACTATCTCTGAGTATATTAAGCCCATAATGAGGAATGTCACATCTGTGTTTCTTGGATTTCTGCCATCCATTCAGGGGTATGACTTGCCAAAGGCCACCTAGTAAGGTTATTATACTTGAGATGAGACAGAGACAGGAAAGTCTTTGCCTTGCATTTCACACTGAGCTATGCAAGCAGCTATTAAGTTATACTAAACTGTCTTGGATTAGTTTCCAAAAAATTCAGTGTATTGCCCCTTATCTTCAGTTGCCCAAGAGCAACTGCTTAGGAGCCAATGTGGTAGATTTGTGATTTCCACCGAATGAAGATTTCTGTGAGAAAAAGATGGACTTGAAAGGGAAACCAGCACATTATGTGTGCTGGGGATGGGTGGAGGCAAACAATTATAACGCAGATCAAAAGGTGCAGATAAAAGTCACATCCAGGTTCCTGTTCAAGCTGCCCTCAGATGCACAAATATATGGAGGCAGGTGAAGTCATTTGCAAAACTTTAAATTGTAGAACTATACCTGCACAGCTAAAATGCAGGAAATCTTGTTAGAACGTGCCTAGAAGGCAGCTGCAAGTCTTTATTGCTGTGGTTTTTCCGAAGGGATATATGTATATATTTCTCTCGTCCCCAATCCAATTCCTGCATCCTCTTTATTCACTTGTCTTTTCTCCTCTGGATGTTCACAGTACCTGGACCACCTGTAAGATGTCAGTTATCTTTATTTCACAGGAGGCAGCGGTAGGTCTCCAGAACCAAATCTGAGAGGAAGTGCAGATGGTAGCAATAACAGTGAAAGCCCAGGAAATGTAGAGACTGGGCAGAGGTGCTTGGAAATTCTCAGTGCAGAGGAAAGGTGAGTTAGGTTTTGCATGGAGCAAAGTGTGTTTGTACTGTGTGTATGTGGTAGGCTCAAGTGAAATAAATCTACACTGGAAGGTAACATGCTTCTAGAAACTGCAAAGCTGAGCTTGTGCCTAAATGAAACAAACAGCAAAGTCCTAAGGATATGAATGCCTTTTGTTTTATTTTAATGTATTTCATGACAAGATTTGACAATGAAAATTTTCCGTCTCTTGTGACAGGCCCATTCTTACTAGTATTCAAGAGAGAAAACTGACATTTGAAGAACTGCTGGAAGAACAGATACAACTGGAAGAACAGCGGCTTAGGCAAAAGGGAAATCGAAAGGTTATAGATACTACTCCCCACCCCCCCAGCATATGAAATTCTCTCCTTTCACAGTCGAGTTTGTACTTTAATCATGTCCTTGGCTGGTACATCATTTTTTTCATATTGATCCAGCAGCCCATCAGTGGATAGTGCTGGCAGTTATGGAACTTTCCCATGTTCCCCTCCCTTCAGCAGTCCTTTTTGACTGCGCAAAAGCCCCCCAACCCAGGTTATGGTCATATGGGTCAAGAGAGAGAGGAAAGAAGGCAAAACTATCCTTTCTGCAGTTTCCCTTTTCTTCACTGCAGCCTCCTGACCTACATAGAATCATAGAGTTGGAAGGGACCTCTAGGGTCATTTAGTCCAACCCCTGCACAATGCAGGAAACTCACAAACACCTCCTCCTAAATTCACAGGATCTTCATTGCTGTCAGATGGCCATTTAGCCTCTGTTTAAAAAACTCCAAGGAAGGAGAGCCCACCACCTCCCAAGGAAGCCTGTTCCACTGAGGAATCGCTCTAACGGTCAGGAAGTTCTTCCTAATGTTGAGCCGGAAACTTTTGATTTAATTTCAACCCATTGGTTCTGGTCCTACCTTCCGGGACCACAGAAAACAATTCCACTCCATCCTCTATATGACAGCCCTTCAAGTACTTGAAGATGGCGATCATATCACCTCTCAGCTGCCTCCTCTCCAGGCTAAACATCCCCAGCTCCTTCAACCTTTCCTCATAGGTCTTGGTCTCCAGACCCCTCACCATCTTCGTCACCCTCCTCTGGACCCGTTCCAGCTTGTCTATATCCTTCTTAAAATGTGGTGCCCAAAACTGAACACAGTACTCCAGATGAGGTCTTACCAGAGCAGAGTAAAGCGATATCACATCACGTGATCTGGACACTATACTTCTGTTGATACAGCCCAAAATTGCATTTGCCTTTTTAGCCACCACATCACACTGTTGACTCATGTTCAGCGTATGATCCACTAAGACCCCTGGATCCTTTTTGCACATTCTACAGCTAAGACAAGTCTCCCCCATCCTATAACCATGCATTGGATTTTTCCTATCTAAATGCAGAACTTTACATTTATCCCTGTTAAAATTCATTTTATTGATTTTAGCCCAGTTTTCCAGCCTGTCAAGGTCATCATGTATCCTGTTTCTTTCTTCTGTGTTTCCAACCCCTCCCAATTTAGTATCATCTGCAAATTTAATACGCATTCCCTCTTTTCCTTTATCCAAATCATTTATAAAGATGTTGAATAAAACAGGCCCCAGGACAGATCCTTGAGGCACTCCACTTGTCACTCCTCTCCAAGAGGATGAGGAACCATTCACAAGCACTCTTTGGGTGCGATCTGTCAACCAGTTACAGATCCACCTAATGGTAACAGGATCCAGACTACATTTTACCAACTTGTCAACAAGGATAGTATGTGGAACCTTATCAAAAGCCTTACTAAAATCAAGATAAATGATGTCTACAGCATTCCCCTGATCCAGCAAGGTAGTCACTTTCTCAAAAAAAGAGATCAGATTAGACTGACATGACTTGTTCTTGAGAAACCCATGAGCATGCATGTCCCCCCACCCCAGGAATAAATTTTCTGAAGGCCAGAAAGGATGGCTGGAGAGCAGGGAATGTGGGAGAGGTCCACCATCTTGCATTTGTAGACTGGTGAAGCCAAATAAATACATACTCTTTGAAAAAGTGTAAAAACAGTGTTTTTTACTTTATTTTAGGAAGTTGGAAGATCAACCTGTCAGCAAGCAGTTCCCAAGCAACGCTTTCTAAAACGAGGTGAAGGCTTAACTAGATTTACTAGTGCCAAATCTAAAGTGCCAAAGCAAAAAGAGAGCAAAATAACTGTTAATCCAAATGCTTCAGAAGTCTGCAACACAGTTAAAGTAGATAAGCTGCAGCTTCATAGGAAAGTTGCTCCTTTAAATAAGGAGCACGTTTCCGATAATGCTGTGCCTAAAAAGAGTAACCAGGTTGCTAAGCCAAAGAAGGGTTCTGCTCAGAAAACAGCAACACAGAGGAATAGCACTGGGAAAGGCATTCCTCTTTCTACAAGACAAAACCCCAGTGAAAAGAAAGTGGGACCACTGAAGGATTCTGTTGCCTCAGAGAAGAGTAAAGAAAATTTAACAGAACTTGCAAAGCTGAATGAAGCAGACAGCAAGTCATTTGGGGAAACTCGGCAGTCGCCAACAGAGTCAACCCAAGCGCTCCCTCATCCCAAAGGTCTTGCAGATTGCTCTGAAAAAGACTCGGCACTCTCGTTTGAACTGTCTTTCCAGAAGAAGCTGGAAAACTGGGACGCTGATAAGGAAAAAGAAAAAATTGAACTGGATGAGTTTTTGTTTCTGGAGCAAGCTGCTGATGAAATATCTTTTGCTAGCAATTCTTCACTTATCATAAAGATCTTGGACCAAGGGCAGCAGGTTTCCATGGGACACAGAATGTCTTCTACTCCCATCAAGTTAAAGCAGGCACAGCAGAGGCTGGAAGTACTGGATGTTACAGATGTTCATAAGAGAGAAGACCTTCCTTCCCAACAAGCTAGCAAGGAGAGGGATAGAGGCCCAGCTGCTGAAGCACAGGCACCTGTCATACTGAAGGATCATCATCTAAATAAAGCTGATACTAAAATGCTTTGGGCCTTTCCCTCTGCTCATTTTCAAGATTTTAGAAATACAGAGTGGGATGGGGATGACTCAGATAGAAGTAGCAAGACGACTTCTGACTCGGAGGAAGAATTTCAAACTACCATAAAACCTGCAAGCAAGGAAGCCAAAGGGCTTGCCTTGAATAACCGAGGCAATAGTCCAGCATACTCTGAGTGCAGAGGACAAGATAAAGGTGCAAGCAGTGGTGCCAATCTTGATTTGCTGGAAAAAGATTGTACTAGCAGACAATCTAGCGAGATAATTGTCGATGAAGCCCCTGAATATCAAAGCGTATGCTGTGTGAATAAGAATAAGGTTGAATTTGATGACGAAAGATCATGGTCTGACTTTGAAGAGCACGGGAGACTGTGTGCCCAGGCACCAAGTGTTGGTGTGGCTATTAAAGCATCTCCGTCCACTGATTGTTCCACTTGGAGTGAGGCATTCTTCCCAGACAAAGCAATAAAGAGGAAGGTTGCAATAATGAAGAAGGGGGATGCTCTGGCCAAGCCAAGTGTGGCAGATAGCAAGGTCACTGCGCCTCCCACAACGGACCTGATGCTGAAGCTCTTTCCTTCTCTGAGGCCCAAACCGACGGGAGATGTGCAACAAAGGCTTGAAATGAAGCCCAGCATGGGTCAGGGAGAACCAGCAGGTAAGCAAGAGTAAGAAACTGAACATTGTGCATGTTTCCCCTACCCCGGATGGTATGAATAATATGTATTCAAAAAGATGTTCTCTAAAAATTAGAGAATGGATCTTTGATCTTGGCTTGCTGTTTTCTATGTCAAATGGCCACCCATGGGAGTCTACACTTGGTTGGGGATTTAAACTGACAATTTACTTCCCTTCAGCAGTTGTGCACATGCTATTAAATGTGTAAAATGATGTAATGGTTTGCAATTAAGACATTTGTATGTAAAAGTGGCAAAAAGTAGCTCATGCAAGCAAAATAGCTTTATCTTTTTGCCATCAGTTTTCTGGCTCCTCCCGCCCCCCATGGTAATGCAAGGTGTGATCCATGCTCCAGGCAGCTGACAACCTGATAGAATGGTGGGAGGGGGACAGTTGAGGGTAACTGAAGCAACATATGCAGCAGCATGTGTTTCCCACTTAGGTTAATTAGAGGATTTTTTAAAAAACAGTGATCTTTGTCAAAATAGTGTATGGATTTGAGAAGGCTCAAGCGTGTCCAGTGCAGGAGGGGATACTCTCTGAAATGTCTGTGTCCGGTTTGGCTTTCTTTAGTGCAGGGGTGGCCAATGGTAGCTCCCAGATGTTTTTTGCCTACAACTCCCATCAGCCCCAACCAGCATGGGCAACGGCTGATGGGAGTTGTAGGCAAAAAACATCTGGAGAGCTACCATTGGGCACCCCTGCTTTAGTGGAAACTGTCTCTTGCTAATTACTTTTGTGCATCAGAGATTCTTGTGGCTACACTGAAGCTGTCTAGGCATTTGAGTTAGAGTGAGCATATGTGTTAAGAATTGTCAAGTTACCTCTGACTCATGGCAGTCCTATGAATTAATGTTCTCCAAAATGTCCTATCATCAACAGCCCTGCAAACGAAAGGCTGTGGCTATCAAATCAATCCATCTCACCTGGGGTCGTCCTCTTTTCCTGCTGCCTTGAACTTTTCCTAGCATTAGTTTTTTCCAGTGACTCATGTCTTCTGATAAATTAATGAGTTAATGTATTATTATCATCTGTCTCTTGATACTACAGTATCTTCTGAATGCTTTATTTACACTCTCCCCTCCCCCGTATCTCATCCCCAGAACTCAATATCAATGAAATATGTTTCAGTTTAACAGATCACACTTTAACATACAGTACATGTATCTCTGACTGATGCATATAAAATATGGTGAATCTGTCCCATTAGACACTGCTCGATCCCAGCTTTTGAGAGAGAAGATTGTTGAATTGGAGACAGAAATTGAAAGGTTCAGGATGGAAAATGCATCTTTAACAAAACTTCGAAATGAGCATGAGAGTTCTTTGGAAAATCTCAGGTAACTTCAGACTCTGTGTTCTTGGTCTGACATTTATTAGCCTACAATAGGTGTGCACTGCTTAGAACTCACAAATCAAAACTCAGCTGGGTAATATCACAAAAGATTTAATAAGATTTAATTGATGGTTCCCAATGTCAGTCAATAAACTTGCTGAAGAAGAAGAGGTTGGATTTATACCCTGCCCTTCACTTGGGAGTCACAGAATGGCTCACAATCTCCTTCCTTTCCTGTCCCCAGAACAGACACTCTGAGAGACCTGCTCTTGAGAGAACAGCTCAGAGAACTGTGACTGACCTGTTTTATTTTATTTATTTATTTTAGATTTATATGCTGCCCGCTCTGTGAGCAGACTCGGGAGGGGGGGGCTAACAGTCATGATAAAACGATTCAAATTACAGTTATAAAAGAATAAAAAAATGTAAACGATTTAAAAACTACATTATTAGGTGCTATAAAAAGATTTCATAACAAAGGCGGTTTTTCCATATTTCAGTTCTCTATCCCTTTGTTACTCTATTAGCGGTCTTACAGATGATATTGCTCAGCAATATAACAGTGGCAGCCTCCTCCCACGTTAGTTGTTGTAGGCCTGTCGAAAGAGTTTGGTTTTGCAGGCCCTGCGGAATTGGGAGAGGTCCCACAGGGCCCTTATGGCCTCTGGGAGAGCATCCCATAGTGTTGGTGCTGCCGCTGAGAAGGCCCTAGCCCGTGTAGAACTTAGTCTAGCCTCCCTTAGTCTGGGGATGGATAGATTTTGACCTCCTGAATGCAGTGCTCTCTGGGGTGCATGTGGGGAAAGGCAGTCCCCTAGGTCACTCAGAGGTGCTTATGGAGGACTGGGGAATCAAACCCAGTTCTCTAGAGTCTGCTGCTCTTAACCAATACACCAAACTTGCTCTTCAAGTACATAAGTGGACCATATCCTTCCTTAGGTGGCAGGATGTTCCTCCAACCTAAGGTTTCTTCCTTTGAATTAGTCAAAAATATCTAATTTTTATTTGTTATATAGATGTAGTCAAACAGCATTTTCTGAGGACAATCGCTCTATTTCTAATGAGTGGAATTGTCTTTTAACAACTGGAATTGTACTAAGGAATATTTTAATTTATAATAAGTGGTCAGTAATTATCCTCTCCTGCTAACTAAGATGTACTATGAATAATTCCTGAAGATATTTCTGGCTGTTCTTGATTAACTAATGCATATAATGAGATTTAAAGGATGTTCTTGCATCCCAGGAAATCGGACATGGTAGGTTATCCCCCTAGGAGGGCTCTCTTTTTTAAAATATTTGGTTGGTGAAATTCCTAAGGGGTAAAAAGTTATGTCACACAAGTTTTGAAAGAGGATGCTTTAAATGTGGAAGATACGCAAGAGGGTAATGTGCAGTTACATTTCAGGAAAGAAATTGCCAACTTCGAACAACAGAAAGCAAAAGAACTGGCTCAAATCGAAGAAACAAAGAAAGAGGAAATGAGAAAGCTGCAAAAAGAACGTAAAGTTTTTGAGAAATATGCCCTGGCAGCCAGAACCATTCCAGATAAAAAAGAGCGTGATGAAATTCAGGTAAACACAGGGGAAAAGCCTATACCTAATTGAGAGCACTATAAATCCATGTCCTTAAGGTAGTACTTCCATAACTACAAAATGTTCTTAACGCATTAGTTTTTCTGACCTTGCTAGATGTATCCCTAAGAGATGTATTCATTTTTTAAGGCTAAAAGGAGCTGGTTGTAGAGATTTGGATTCAAGCTCACAGCGAGGAGACTTATTCTTCCACCCCTATGTAGTTTTCAGATTTAAAAATTCCCTCCCACTATTGTTAGCCCCCCATAACTGGCAATGTATGATTCTTGCAATGGAGGAAACACTGTGAACTCCTTCTACTGTACAGCTGCAATCTACATCATGTACTCTTCCAAGTTTTTTTAATCTTAAAAACCAAACCAAGTGGGAATTTTTAATGGGCCTAGTTTAGCCATCTGTTATTCAAGAATTTTGGGGGATATTTCTATGCAGGACTTTTTTTGTAGCAGGAACTCCTTTGCATAATATGTCACAACCCCCTGATGTAGCCAATTCAAGTGTTTACAGGGCTCTTAGTACCAGGGGTAAGCTCTTGGAGCAGCTCGGAGGGGTGTAGCCTAATATGCAAAGGAATTCCTTGCTACAACACCCCCACCCCCGATTTCTATGGAATTGCACTTTGGATAGTAATGGGATGTCTTTTCTCTGCCCCGCAGTCCGTAGTTGAGGTCCAAGAATCCTCCTCCTTGTATTGTTACTGTCTTGCAGTTCCCCTCGTCCCACCTGCATCATTCCACCTTGTAAGGTCACAAGGGAAATCACACACCTCCCTGCTCCTTCCACACAGGTCTTGTCTGCCCTCACTGTTCCCGTTCTCCCCCTACTATCGCACTCTTTGCCAGTGGCAGGTCACCCTTCCTGATGATGTTTGCCTGCTTCCTCTTTGGTTGCAGTACACTCTAGTTGTGCTTCTTAAGAGTCCTCCTCCTAAGCAAAGAAGGCATTCCCACCACACTTGCCTTGAAAGAACGTTGTCCTTTTTTGTTTCTGCTTTTCTGCAGTCTTGCGCCACATTTCCCAATACTTCATCAAAACTGGAGCCTACAAGTCAATGTTAAAGTGAGTGTGCTGCTGACTCCTTGTTGGAAGAAGCACAAAACAGAGACCACCCTGATTTGTATATTTTGTATGTTGCCGCCGCAGAGGGTTCGTCTCCTTCAGTTTGTATTTTGTAATGTAACCGAAGAATAATTAGCTTGCATACTTTTTTTTTTTTAAATTAAGGCTCTGAAACAGCAGATGGCAACCTTGCAGGAAGATTTAAAACGGAGAGAAGCAAAATGGTCAACCACCCACATGCGTCTTCGAGACCAGATAGAAGCTTTGACCAGACAGAATGCAGAGCTACGGGAAGAGATCAAAATTATGGAAAGGTTTCGTCTGAAAGCTTGGAAAAGAGAGAAAGAAGCTGCAAACAGGAAAGCTGACAGCTGTGGGATCTATTCCAAGACAGCAGCAGAGTTTGCAGTAAGTTCTCTTTTAATCTCCTTTCTAGTTGATTGAGGAGTAAATATGCTGCAATTCACCTCTTTGAAATACAACAGGAACCTGAAACTTGCCCCAGAGGGATAATTTAAATGCAAATGGAAGACTGCATGGCTTAGTTCTGCTGCTTTAGCTTTAAAATACTCTTGGTTCTTGAAAGACCATGCCTTTGCCAGAGTGAGTGTGGCTGAAGTACGTGTGTGAGCAAGTATATGGATGTGGGGGCAAGTAAAGGGAGAGTGAAGTTGAAAGAAAAGAGCTTTACCACTACAGTGTCTTCATTAAAAAGCTCTCACATTTCCTGTGATTTTTATATTACTCTGTAATTATCGTTTCGGTGGTATGTTGCAGTTGCGTTCTAAGGTTACCTGCCAATCTGTTCATATATGTCCTGCTGTTATCTAGATGGGAGGAGTCACGCTTTGCTTCAAACTACTTTGGCTCTCTAAGAGTTTGATTATAGGTTATTATGTGACAACTAAGAGTTCATGAACTCAGTCTCTTAATGTGCTTCCATCCTCCCCCAACTACTTTGTGTTCTCCTGGCACAGCAATGCAATGCTGCTTGTGGCTTCTATTTCTGGGGGTTTTTTGTTGTGTGGCCTGACAGGTTTCCTGAGGGGCAACTGTATGTTCAAGAGGATATGAATGCAAATGGGAAAACAAGATTGTCTCACTGCTTTCACTGCCGACAACTTCCTCTTTGGCAGTCTACAGCACATTTTAAAAGTATTAACAGAGAACTCTGTTTGGAAGATCCAGCTGCCGTGAAATAAAGTAGTTGGTGACCAACTACACATACGTACACAAAGCTGCCATATACTGAATCAGACCCTTGGTCCATCAAATCAGTATTGTCGACTCTGACTGGCAAGCAGCTCTCCAGGGTCTCAGGTAGAGTCTTACATCATCTCTTACCTGATCCTTTTAACTGGAGATGCCAGGGATTGAACCTGGGACCCTCTTCATGCCAACCAGATAATCTGTCACTGAACCCCCTAAGTATAGAGCACTGTCCTTCCACAATTCTCTGCCTAAGAAAACATGCATGGCCAGTCCTGCCTTCCAAGAAACTGATCCAGACTGAGCTGTTTCGAGTTCTAAAGACACTTATTTTCTCAGCATGTGCCAGCTGTATTGCAGAAGAGTCAGAATGTGTCTCCGGTACCTCAAGCAGAGAAGAGCAGCAAAACAGATGGGAAAAGCGATTTGTTCCCAGAAGGTAAGAAGGCTTGTCTATGGGATGTAGTATCATTTCTAGATGCCCCTTTCAGTTGCAAGCCTTGACATAATTCTTTTACAGGGGCTCCTTTAGAATCATGGTTTTTCAGTACTAGTCACTCCAGAGACTTCCTTGAAGGATTCTCATTGTTCAGGCCCACAAACTATGTTGCTGAAGACACATCCTTTTTTACATATGTCATCCCTCTTGTCTTTAAGCCAGTCTTTCAGAAGGAAGTGGATTGCATTGTTGTAAACAGTGATAGAAACATTACAAAATCTAATTCCGAAGTTTTTGTGAAAAGGTATTGAAATGTTTCTGCTATGCACTTATGTTGAGCTTCCCCCCTCCCTTTACTGGATTTCTATCTTGGTGGTCTAATGGTGGTTTACTCTGGATGCTAAGTAAATCAGTAAGTAAATTGAGAGCCAGTTTGGTGTAGTGGTTAAGAGTGCGAACTCTTATCTGGAAGAATCAGGTTTGATTCTCCACTTGCAGCTGCTGGAATGGCCTTGGGTCAACCATAGCCCTCAGAGTTGCCTTTGAAACGGGAGCGTTTGTAAGAGCTCTCTCAGCCCAACCTACCTCACAGGATATTTGTTGTGGGGGAGGAAGGTTGTGAGGAGATGTGAGCTGCTCTGAGACTCTGAGATTGAGCAGAGAGTGGGATATAAATCCAATATCGTCTTCTAATTAAAGACTGAAATGCTACATTTTTAAAATGTGGCATTAACAAATTCACTAGTTTGGAAGGCTGCAGGTCATTGACTTATTTACTGTAATGGGGAGTGGCTATTATGTAGCAAATCTTTGGTTAGGAATTTTGAATATTGTGTCTTGGTTTAATTTATAGTTTTCAATGTGTGAAGATGCCTATTACAATAATGAAGCCTTCTTAAGAGCCAGGAATTCAACATGAATCTCTTGAAAATTGATATTTTCATTGTAACATTATCATTACTTACTTGGAGGAAATAGTTATCTTTCCAACTCAGCTTGCTCTTCTTTAGGGACTGGAAGATGCCACAGAAATGGTTTTGAGATGGAGTTGTCATGGCAAGCAATTAGTGATTGATTTATATTTTCTTTTAAGGATGATGTTAAGGGCTCATGTGCATGATCAGAGCCATAAACCAGTAACTTTTCACTAGCTTCCCTAATAGTGGGAAATAATAAATTGCCCACTAGTGAATTAGATCAGTGATCCATCAAGTCCATCAGTGGTTTTCCAGAGCTTCAGGAAGAAGTCTTTCCTTCTGTTGCATGTTTTACAAGCGTACACGTGGAAATCTGCCCTGTCCTCAGTCAGACATTGGGCACTGAAGGTTATTATTGTCTACTCTGACAAGCAGCACCTCTCCAGTAGAGGTCTTTTACACCACCTACTACATCATCTAAATACTAGCAGAAGCTGGGATGACCAGATTCTATGAAAGGAGGGCATTATATCCAAATAGTGCCACGATAGATAAGGGTCTGTCACAGTTCATAAGAAAACAGAGCCCCAGGTGTCTAAGAGGTTGGGTAGATACCTATAGCTGGAAAAGGTTCTTCAGATAATCTATACATTTGTATATCTATTGAGCCTATAGCTTAAGAAATCCAAGATATTTTAATTTCCTTTTGAAACAGGAAGACATTCAAGATCTAGATTAGTGGTTGTACCTAATGAGAGTTGCTTGGACAACCCAACAATAACCCATGAAGACTCTTCCAAGACTTTTATGGTAACAAGTAAGGTAAGTAACTCTTCCCCTTTCCTGATTTGAGCAGTATGACCACTCTGAAGCCACTGTCTATAACATTGTATTAAATTACCATATTACTACTGCAGTGTTGGAAGGAGTAACTTGCTTTATATTGCTACAGGATTTTCCTTTGTCTCTGTATAGACCTTCTAGCTGAGGTAGAGAAAAATGTGTGGAGAAATAGCAGTGATTATTTTTCAAATGATTAACGTTATAGTGGCTGCCTTCGAATGAGTTCCTAGGTTTCTCTTTCCTAAAGAATGGGGATAGGGTGCCAAGGCGGTGTGGGGCTTTAGCTGTTATGCTTCTGGCTTATTTATTTGCAGAACACGAACAACGGATAGCTTGATGTCAATTGAAGAAGAAACCATTGATTTTCTAGTTACTCTGTGCTGGTCTATTCCAAATAAATGAGCTAAACTTTATGGAATAAAAGACTTATACTTCTCTTCCATACAATAGTTTGCATTGTATTTGGTGCCTAGGAAATCAGTAATCCATCTGGCCATATATATAGTTGAGTTGTAGTTTTCAGACAGTGTTCTCAGCGGCACCCCAAAGCTTCCTTGAGACTCATCAGGGACAAAGATCACCAATAACCACCAAGGATGTCCTTGAAGCGCAACTTTCCTACACTGCCAAACTTCCCTTGCAGTGCACCGCTACGTGAGAATGTTCTTGAATGTACACGTGGTTCACATGAGGCAAGTGCTGTGTGTGAACTAGCTATGAACCAGAAGATGCACAGGGCTTTCTGGTAGATGAGTTTATACAGAAAAGGGAGAGAGACTGAAAACCACCATGGTAAAGCTCTTGTAATCTCTGTCAAGCTGGACAGAACTTCTGTGGGAGACAGTTCCAAGTATATTGTGGTCAGTTGGTTCCTCCACAGGAAGGTTGTTTTGCCTCTTATAGTATTCAAGAGCAATTGTTTTCCCACTTCAGAATTTTCCTGATAATGCAGCTGTTGAAATCTCAAAACCAGCAACTCCTGTCTACATAGATTCTGAAGAAGAAACAGAAAGTGAAGCCAGTCATCCTGATGGAAAGGTAAGAGACAGCAGCCCTTTTTATTAAAGTGCCTGCAGAATACAGCATTAGGCGACAGCTTGCCTTTCCATTTTCACAAAGAATGGGCTTCTGGAAGCTAATACTGATGCATATTTCCACGTGTGTTCTTTTTTGAACTAAAAGTTTATACTGGTTTGCACAACCCTCATAACTTGATGTATACTTTCTAGCATCAACTGCTAAAACATTTGTAAGCCTTTTTTAACAGATTTTCCGCAGTGGAAGTTTCTCCAAGGTCCATGCAATCCTACACCTGCGCACAGAATTTGGCCGTTAAAAGGAAAGGTCCCCTGTGCAAGCACCAGTCGTTTCTGACTCTGGGGTGACGTTTTTACGGCAGACTTTTTAGGGGGTGCTTTGCCATTGCCTTCCCCAGTCATGTACACTTTCCCCCCAGCAAGCTGGGTACTCATTTTACCGACCTCAAGTTTCAAGTAAATTGCCTTGTTTTTGTTTCCCATACATAGAACATACTAATGATCAGGGTCAGATCAGAGAGCCCTGTGTGATTGTTGTACTATAAGCAAGTCTTGGGTTTCCCCCATTTTGTTAGAAAATTCAGTGTGAACTGGGACTTATTATAATGATGAGTGGACCCCACACAAATCCTATGTGGCTTGGGACTGGGGTATCTGACAAGGGTAGGCCGAAGGACTGTCTTCTCCCTTCTGTCCCTGCCTCAGGATTTAAGATGCAGGAAGATGCCCTCCTGACTGCCCCACAATCTGGGCAGGTACATGTGATCTAGACTTCTAAATTGTTCACTTGTAGTAAGTTTTTGTTATTTTTGTGTGTTATTATAATTTGTATTGTTAGCTGCCTTGAATTTCACAAGGGAAAAACCAACCAAACTGGAGAGCCAGTTTGGTGTAGTGGTTAAGTGCGTGGACGCTTATCTGGGAGAACTGGGTTTGATTCCCCACTCCTCCACTTGAAGCTGCTGGAATGGCCTTGGGTCAGCCATAGCTCTGGCAGAGGTTGTCCTTGAAAGGGCAGCTGCTGTGAGAGCCCTCTCAGCCCCACCCATCTCACAGGGGGAGGAAGATAAAGGAGATTGTGAGCCACTCTGAGTGGAGGGCGGAATATAAACAGGTTGCTTACCTGTAACTGATGATCTTCAAGTGGTCATCTGTGCAGTCACACACATGGGTTTTGCCTTTGGCAACGGATCCTAACCTCGGAGACTCTAAAAGCTCGCTTGAGCATTATTTTTGGTGTGCTTTCCGGCTCGCCCTGGGGAGCAGGCACCGACTGTGCATGCCCGGAGCGAGCGGAAGGCACCCCTCCCACTCAGTTTCTTCCAGCCGCTACTGACATCTGTGCAAGAAAAGCAAAGGGCAAGCAGAGGGGAAGGCTGGGTGGGCGTGTGTGACTTCACAGATGACCACTCAATTATCAGTTGCAGGTAAGCAACCTGTTTATATTCATCGTGGTCTCTGTGCAGTCCACATGGGTGATTAACAAGCTAAACACAGTAGGTGGGTGCTGGCAACTGGTAAGCAAACACAATAGTTAGTTCACATGTGGCACTCACCTTGCACCACGTTGCACTCACCTGGAGAAGTATTAGTGAAAGATTGAGTGGAGGACTGCCTGGCCGAAGGAGGCATCACATCTAGCACGAACGTCCAGGGCATAATGAGCGACAAACGTGGACCAGGTTGCAGCGGCACAAATGTCCTCTAAGGATACTTCATGCAGAAATGCCGAATAAGTCGAGACGGCTCTAGTAGAATGAGCTCTGAGTTCGACAGTTAACAGTTGTTTAGCAGTCTCATAACACAACTGAATCGCACTAGACACCCATTTGGAAAGTCTTTGGGTGGGTATCTTGAAGCCTTTATGGGGCTTGCCATAGGCTACAAACAAATTAGTGTCCTTTCAGAAAGGTTGTGTACATGCAAGATAGAAGGATAAGGCTCTCTCCACGTCGAGAGTATGTAGTATTCTTTGACCCGAGTCCTTGGGTTCTGGGAAGAAAGCTGGTAAGGAAGTAGCACTTGAAAGGTGAAAAGGGGAGACGACCTTTGGTAGAAAGGTGGGGTCCATCCGAAGGACCACCTTGGAACCATGGAAGACTGTATAAGGTGGATCACAGCAGAAGGCGCACAGATCACTTGCTCGTTTACCTGAGGTAAGGGCAACCAAAAGTGCAGTCTTCCAAGAAAGTAAACATAAGTCAACAGACGCTAAGGGCTTGAAAGGAGGTTTAACAAGCTGAGCTAGGACTAAGGATAAACTCCCAAGCAGAAAAGATGGGTTTAACTGGGGGATGTAGACGTAGAAGTCCCTTGAGGAAAGCTTTAGATAAACAATAAAAAACCACTGTCTGACCATCAACAGGAACATGGAACGATGAGATGGCGGACAAATGAACCTTTAGTGAAGAGTAACTAAGTCCTGAAGCTTGCAATGACAATAAGTACTGTAGAAAAAAGGGGATGTCTGGATTAATGTCTTGAGATTATACATATGTGGAGAAGCACTTCCATTTGAGAAGGTAGGAATGTCTAGTGGATGGTTTCCTAGTGTTGAGGATAACCTGTTCACTTCTGGGGGCAGTGTTATGGTCAGATCCTCCCGCTGTGAGGTGTAGAATCTGAGGATTGTGGTGCCAGGCTTGACTTTGATGTTGAGTGAGGTCGGGTACCATAGGGAGGTGACGATAGGAGTGGGAGGATAGCCGAAGAAGCCTCGTGAACCACAGTTGTCTCAGCCACTACGGAGTGATGAGAATGCAGCCTGTCTGATCGCAGGCGATCTTGAGGATCGAGTGTGTGATGAGCGGAAATGGAGGGAACAGGTAATGGAGGCCTCCCATCCAAACGTGGAGAAATGCATCGTTGCTCCCCCTCACGTAGAAGCGACTGCATTTGGTATTGAGTCGTGTGGCAAAGACATCTACACTGAGGCTCCCAAAGCAACAGAAGATATGGTGAAGATGTGCAGGGTTGAGTAACCATACGTGGTCGTCCAGTCGAACTCAGCTGAGAGAGTCTTCTCCACTCCGGGTACATGGAATGCAGTGATGTAAATGTTGTGTTTGATGCACCATTTCCAAAGGGTAATGGTCATGAGAAAGAGATTGAGTTTCTTGATGCTCTCAATGACTGTGCTATGGAGCAGATGGTCTCAGAACCTACCAGGGGTGGGGCGATCCTGGATTTGATCCTAAGTAATGCCCAAGACTTGGCGAGAGATGTAAAAGTGATTGCGCCACTTGGGAGCAGTGACCATAATGTTATTGATTTCACTGTTTGTATAAATAGGGAGTTGCCCAAAAAGACCGCCACAACCACGTTTAACTTTATAAGGGGTAAATTCTCTGAGATGAGGAGGCATGTGAAGAGGAAACTGAAAGGAAAGGTAAATACGGTCAAAACCCTTGGGGAAGCTTGGAGACTATTTAAAACTATAATGCTAGAAGCTCAGATAAAATACATACCACAAGTTAGGAAAGGCACAAACAGGCATAAGAAAAGGCCTGCATGGTTAACAAACAAAGTAATGGAAGATGCAAAAGGTAAGAAGGACTCCTTTAAGCGGTGGAAAACCAGTCCAAGTGAGATTAGTAAAAGGGAACACAGGCTGTGGCAAATCAAATGCAAGACTGTGATCAGGCAGGCAAAAAGGGACTATGAGAAGCATATTGCAAAAAACAAAGACGAACAATAAAAATTTCTTCAAATATATTAGAAGCAGGAAACCAGCCAGGGAGGCAGTGAGGCCCTTGGATGACCATGGGGTAAAAGGATTACTGAAGGAGGATAGGGAAATGGCTGAGAAGCTGAATGAATTTTTTGCCTCCGTCTTCACTGTGGAAGATGAGAACTTTCTGGCCGCCCCAGAACCACTAATTTTGGAAGGGGTGTTGAAAGACCTGAGTCAGATTGAGGTGACAAAAGAGGAGGTCCTACAATTGATAGACGAATTATAGGACTGGTAGGGTTGCTTGCCTTGGAGTCCCTTCTGACACCAGTATTCTGATTGCTTGGGGGAATGTTGCCATTTCAGATAAGGCTGTTTCCAGGGCCAGGAGCAGTTGAAAGTTTGGGGCTGCTGTTGCTGGGTGACACCTAGGCATTTAGCGTGCTTACGGCCATCATCAACGGAAGTAAGGACCTCATCTGTGGATGTGTGGAACAACCCTTGACCGTCAAACAGTAAATCCTCAATCTTTTGTTTGATGTCAGTCTGAAGGTTGGTTGAGCAAAGCCATGCATGGCGCCGAAGCGCTACTGATGACGCAAAGGCCTTGGAGGAGCAGGACACTGCATGCCGAACTGTATTTATTTGGTGTTTACTGACTCTGGAGAGTTCTGAAACCAGTTGATGAGCCAGCTTTTGAGAAGCGTCTGGTAAAGCTGGAATAAGGGGTGTGAATTGGTTGGCAAGGTTGAAAACATAAGCCAAAAGGTAAGCCAAATAATGATTAATCTTAGAGTTGGTGGTAGCCAGCCCGTAGATTTTTTGTGCTAGGGTGTCAAGTTTACGCCCTTCCCGGTTGGGTGCAGCAGGGTGTCGTGAGAGTTTTGCCTTCGAAGCCGAGTGAACAATAATAGAATTGGGAGCAGGGAGAGAGAAGAGGAACTTCGAATCCGGGGCATGGACTCGATAAAGAGAGTCAAACCTCCTAGGAGTAGGTGAGATGGAGGCTGGCTTATCCCAGGCTTCCTTAAGTCCCTCAAGATGTACAGGGAGCATTGGCAGTAAAGATCCAGCAGGCAGGTTGGATTGCACTAAGTCATGCAACACATCAGTGACCGTCGGGGTGTCAGAGGGTAAAGTGACATTGAGAGCCTCCGCCACGGTGGAAATTAGGTTGAGATAGGCCTTAGAGCCATCAGATGGAGAAAGGTGGCCGGGGCAAGGCGTGTTGGAGCCAGGGGAGGCTGGAGAATTAGGTTGATTGGAGCCGGAGGACCTAGAACCCACTGATTCTGAGTCGTCTGGTGGTATCGGTTGTGCTATTGGAGCCGAGAGCATGGTTACCACCGGTGATTGAGGGGCTCGGATCGGAGACCTAGGAGGCTGAGCCGAGGTGGAGGTCGAGGCCAAGGCTTGGAGTCGAAGTACATATGTGGGTGAAGCATGTCGACTCCTAGAGTGCCTATACTCAGCGTAATCACGGTACCGAGAGCGCTGAAGTCTTTCATGTGACGGAGATCTGGAAAAAACCCTGTAAGCCGTACAGTACTGAGGTGAAGGTGAGGTCGAGGAATAGTTGTAACGGTAGTGGTAGTCATGGTGGAGATCCGTCCGGATGGGTGAGAACGGTGAGAAAGTTCTCTGTTGAGAGGTGCTCTGTAGTCCCGATTCGAGAATTGAGTCGACGTTTCTCTATAAAGCTGGGTTGAGACTTGGGTGGATGACTCATTAAGCTCTCTATACGGGGGAGAAACCCCAATGTCCCAGAATGCGTTCGGATCCAAAAGACGCCTAGGGTCCGGTTCCAGGATATCCAGAGGCAGGGAGCCATGGAGTGATGGAGATCTGGATGGGATTGGAATCACATCTGCAGATCCAGTGAGCTGGGGCATCTCAGTAATGACGTCAGTGGAAGCTGTGAATTCTGTAGGTAACAGTATTGCGATTGTAAGCTGCGTCGAAGCCGAGGCCACTGGAGTTGAGGTGGAAGTTGAAGCCGAGGCCATCGAAGCCGAAGACTTGCTGGTCTTGGCTGGGCGCCGAAGTGGATGGATCCAATTGCTGGAAGTGGGCATAGCCCGGAGAGACTTTTCAAGGAGAAAGCTCTGAAGTCTGGCGGCCCTGTTCTTTCACGCCTGCTTGCCAAAACTAGCACAATGGGTGCAAGAGTCGACCCTGTGGGCTTCCCCAAGGCAAAAAAGACAGGGGGAATGACCGTTGGTGGATAGGATTTTAGCTCCGCAGCGACAGCATTTTTTGAAAGTACCGTAGTTTTCCCTTCCATACGCTCCAGACAAGGTGGTGGTGGTGGTGGGGTAAGGAGAAAAGAAAAGCGCAGAGTAAGGTCCCTTTTAAAAAAAACAAACAAATAGGGACAAAATAAGGGAGAAAGAATACAATACGATACCACAGGAGACGAAGAGAAGAATGAGCTAAGGAGAGGAACGTGAGGTACCGTATTTTTTGCACCATAAGGCGCTCCGGACGATAGGACGCACCTTCCTCCTGGGGGGCGATCCGCTGCCTCCGATCCCGGCGCTTCCTCCGTGCCTGCCTGGCTCCAGCTCTGGCGCTTACAGCAAGCGCCAGAATCGCTCCCTCTGCCCTCCGATCCCGGCGCTTGCTGTAAGCATCAGAGCTGAAGCCAGGCAGGCAGGCACGGAGGAAGCACCTGCCCCCTCCGCAAACCCAGCACTGGCTGTGGAGGGCAGCGTGCTTCCTCCCTCCCTGCCTGCCTGCCTGACTTCAGCTCTGACGCTTACAGCAAGTGCCAGCATCGCTCCCTCTGCCCTCCGATCCCGGCGCTTGCTGTAAGCATCAGAGCTGAAGCCAGGCAGAAAGGCACAGAGGAAGCACGCTGCCCCCTCCACAGCCGGCACTCACAAAGCGCTGGGTTTGCGGAGTTGGCGGGTGCTTCCTCCGTGCCTTTCTGCCTGGCTTCAGCTCTGATGCTTACAGCAAGCGCCAGGATCGGAGGGCAGAGGGAGCGATCTTGGCGCTTGCTGTAAGCATCAGAGCTGAAGCCAGGCAGGCAGCCACGGAGGAAGCGCCGGGATCGGAGGCAGCGGATCGCCCCGCCCCCCAGAAGGTAGGTACTGGTACCTTCGCTGCATAAGACACACACACTCCCCCCCCACTTTTTGGGGGGAGAAAAGTGAGTCTTATGGTGCAAAAAATATGGTAGGTGTTGTCCGAGCGGCGGTTAGGAAGAAATTGAGTGGGAGGGGTGCCTTCTGCTCGCTCCAGGCATGTGCAGTCGGTGCCTGCGCCCGAGGGCGAGCCGGAAAGCACGCCAAAAATAATACTCAAGTGAGCTTTTGGGGTCTCCAAGGTTAGGATCTGTTGCTGAAGGCAAGACTCATGTGTGGGACTGCACAGAGACCACAGTGAAGATCCAATGTCATTGTCTTCTAATGTTTTGAATAAACGTGCCACAAAAAGGAAAGTGTTTTTAGATAGCTGTTGTGTGTGTGGCCTGCTTGAGTCGTAGGAGATAAAATACTATTGAAGGTTTATAGGCATAAGAGATGGACAGGGGTGAGAAGCAAGCCCAAGGCTCATTACACCCTCAGTGTATAACCTACACCCCCCAGACCATGTCTAAAACCAGACCTCAGTGGATCTGTGAAGTTGTGCCTCGTACTCTGGATCTCATGGGGTGAATTTTCTTCCCTATGAAGATTAACTAGAAGCACGCTTTTTTTTTTTTGAGCAGGAATGCAGCTCCAGCTGGCTTGGTGTCAGGGGGTGTGGCCTAATATGCAAATGAGTTCCTGCTGAGCTTTTTCTACCAAAAAAGCCCTGGCTAGAAGTTACAGAAGTGTGTGTGCTTCTGGCTGTAGCTTTTAATTTATGCCTGGGGTTGCCAAAGTAGTGCCTGTGGCGGTCCAGATTTTTAAAAACACTGCATGTGAGCTGTCTGCTCTAGGTATGTGCACACAAAAAAATTCCAGTATTTTTCAAGCTCGGGTATACGAAACTTGAAAAATACTTGCATATTTCAGTATTTCCAAATCAGTAAAATATTGGGATTTGGGAAATAAGCCAGGGCTGCCGAATGTATTTGGCATACCTCCCCTCCCAGGGGTGGCCTGCCTCAGGAAGTGAAGGGAAGGTAGTAGTCCTTTTAAATCTATCTCCCAAGAAAGCCTGGCCTTCTTTAAACCTTTCTGCTTTGCCTCCCCCTCTACTTCAATTAAAAAGCAGGGATGCGGAGAAAGACTAAGCAACCAAAAAATACCAGATATCTCCCTTGTTCAATGGAAACAATGTACTGAATAACACAAATACTAGTGTTTTGTGTATTTTTCATGTAACACTTAAGGCAAAGAACTAAAATGTAGCGCACACTGTTGCCAGTGAATACAATGGTCAAAATACACAAACCAAAACACGAAGTTCCAATACAATTCAGGCTTCCACTATGTAAAGAATATTCAACACTCAAGAGTAGTATAAATATGAATTCTCCAAATGTGCATGAAGTAGGTTCTCAATGGAATTTCTATCACTATACTTCCTGTTTCAATAAATATCTTTATCAAGAGATGCACATATAAACAACTAACGCCTTTACTCTGAGGTTCTCAAAACTATGCATCAAGTTCAAAATATATATTTTAATGCTGTCTTATCTCTGGAGCCTTACAGCCTCTAACATTCAGGTCACAGCAGTATATTCTTTCTCCAGGCTAGAAGCTCTCAGAGCAGGGGAAAACAAAGAAGAGGGGTTTCAAGGCTTCCTTCCAGGGGACCAGGCTGATCAGCTTTCCCTGGGAGGAAGCCATTTAAACCCGACAAGCTGAAAGGCAAGCTCTGCTCCTCAGCTGTTAGGTTTAAATAGCCAGAGGTTTCAGAATAGCTGAAAGCTCCTGAATAAAAGCAGAATAAAATCAGATTTTACTCAGGCTCAGCTATATCGGTAGCCATATACAAACCTTTGATCTATATTCAGCTTACATAATGCCTGAAAAACAATAAGGTGTTTTTTGGGTTGGTTTCTGCCAAATACACACCTTGAAATGCTTCAACCTAGCAGGCTGCAGTAGTTAAGAAATGCTATTTTATTTTTCAAAACACAGGTTGAAAAGATTCTAAAGGATGGTAGCCACCTGATTTTCTTCCCTAATGGCACACGGAAAGAAGTGAGCTGTGACAGAAAGACCACCACCATAACCTTCTTCAATGGGGATATAAAACAAGTTCTAGAAGACCAACGAGTGGTAGGTGTCCAGCAAACTGTAACTCTGGTCTTTTATATGGCAAGATCCTTCTGTTAATGGCAGTCTTCTGAACTCTTTTCAGATATACTATTATGCAGATGCAAAGACTACCCAGACCACCTACCCCACAGGTTTAGAGATCCTACACTTCTCTAATGGGCAAATAGGTAAACACTATGAATCTCTCTCAAATTTACTATTTGTGCTACTTTAATGCTGACTCAGTGGTTTTTATATTGTTATACTCTAACCTACCTCATAGGGCTGTTAAGGTAAAATTGAGGGTTTTGAGGGGCAGGGAGAATATGTGTGAGCAGCCTAAGGACACACAGCAAGCAAATTAGGGTTTTGAACCTGGGTCTCCCAGATCCTAGTCCGACACTCTAACCACTCTCTCTTGCCTCTAGTGAACTTGTAATTTGTCCTGTATAAATGATGCTTCTAAAAACATTGTATGTGTGTGTCTGAACACTGATGTCCCATGTGATAATTTTTGCAGAAAAGTACTTTCCAGATGGAAGGAAAGAGATTGTGTTCCCTGATCAAACGGTAAAAAACATATTCCCAGATGGACAAGAAGAAAACATTTTCCCTGATGGCACTGTTATTCGCATTCAGCAGTAAGGTTTTACTTTAATTTATCCTGCTTCCAGTTGTATTCTAATACAAAACAACTCATTTTCAGAATAAACTGCGATGCTGCCAAATGCTGTAGACTTTGGTGGCTGCCTGCCTTTATGCTAGCTTTCCACTTGCTATTTGAAGGACTACTATGTAAGGGATTCAGGTCATAATTGTAAAGGTTGGACTTTTTACTCATGATTCTAATAGTAGGGAACTTCCCTGTGTTCAGCAGGATTACTGGACCCAAGCACTGAAACAAGGAAGACCCCAACTTTAGAAGTGCCTGCATCTCTAATTTAAAAAGAAGGTTCTGTTTATTTGGATGATGAATAGTCCTGTGGTAGCTGCATTCTGCTTTTATCATCACGTCACCTGCTTTTAGTAGAATTAGTGAGAAATTATGTTGAAACTTAAACACTGCTCATTTATTTTCATTAAGGGATGGAAGCAAGACTATAGAATTCAACAATGGTCAAGAAGAATTACACACGGCACACTTCAAAAGGCGCAAGTATCCTGATGGCACCACCAAAACCATATATGCTAATGGATGTCAAGAAACAAAATATGCCTCTGGTCGAGTAAGAGTCAAAGATAAAGATGGCAAAGTTATAATGGACACTTTCCCACAAATGACAGTCACATCCCATTGATTACATCCCATATTTTCTTACTAGCACTCCTTAAATCTATTTGCTGAAAAAATGTAAATATTCTCTATATTTGTATATAATAAAATATATTTGTTTTTCTCTCCATAACTCTAATTTGCTTTGAAGGGGGTGACATAAAGCAAAAGCTTTAAACCATTTAAGAGTTTTTCCCTGTTCATATTTATCTTTACAGCCCAATATGGGGAGATTATTATCCCCTGAAAGTCCTTTCTGAGAAGCAGTGTCCTGCACGCAACCCCAGGAAGTTCCCTCCCAGGATTCCTTTATCTATTGCCCACTGAGGCTCTGAACAAAATTACATATGTGTAAGTGGACGTTATTCATGTATTTGACTGTCGAGAAATACTCAACTCCCTTTCCCTGTTCTGCCTCTTCCTGGTGTCCCCTAATTCAAATGTTAAAGCCAAGTGCAAATAGAACATTCAGTGGAAACAAACAGCACTAATAGCGTACCCTCCTTAAAGCAGCTTTTCAAGCCAAAAAAGATTCACGGATTTTGTGTAACTCCTCAGAACGGATTGCACAAGATTTCCTGCAATATAACCTGCTCTTGCCCATGCAAAATGTTATGCAGCCATCTCCTCCCTCCGTAGCTAGGAAAACAACTGAGAACAAATCAGCTGCTAGGTTGGTTTCCTGAAAGCTTCAGATTGTGCACAAGTGGAGTATATGTTATTGTCGAATCTTATCAGCAATTCCAGTCTTTTTTTTTTGCATTCCTACCTGCACTACTAACGATAACAGTCAGACACAAGCCTGCGTGTGTAATTTATGAAACACCATATAGATGTATAATTTATGAGTGTTCCTATTTCATTTTACACCCGTAACTTCTCCAACCTCTACCAGCAAAGGTGGGGGGGACTCTAATCTTCCTTACTCATCTTCTACCTGACTGTGTGTGTTATTGGGAAAGACAATTTGACAGACAGTAAGAAACGAATTTGAATGCAAGCTAATTTTTCAATGCAAGAAGTTTTTTTATTACTTAACTTTCTACACTGTAAACAAAAAAGGCACTTCCTTCAGTGTTTGTAAATGAAGTCTTCAAAAGCACTCCCATGCTATAGCATTTTTTTTTAACTCAACAGAACAACTTCTTGAGGCAGGATTCTTGTTTTTGTCAACAGGTTTGTTATCTGAAACAAAATTTAAGTTTAGAGCCAACAATGCACAGAAATGTTATGAGTTTTCCCCAAAGCAAATCAATTTTTAAAACTTCCTTGAAAAAACATCTTATTTTCTGTTCCTCTAATTTTCCACTGTGTGCTTCAGTCTTCTTGACCACCCTTGTTTTTTACATACCCTCTCCCTAAAAGCAGCACATAAGCTGAGTCAAGGCTTCTGAAGGCACAGCTCCAGAAAGTATCTGTGAACATATGTAGAGTACCCCCCACCCCCAGTAACCCCAACCAAACAGTTAATCTCTGGAACAAACTCCCCTGGTCAAAAGATGAGTCTTCATCATGCATCTGCAAATTAAGCACTTTGTCAAAGGTGATTAGGATGCTCAATTTAAAAGCAGAGCCCTCCTTTCAACGGCATAATTCAGATCTGGTTCTCTTTTCTACCTAGTCTCTTTACTACTTAATCTGTGTCCACGATTTAAGCCAACAAGACACCTTATAATGCTGTCAACTCTTCCTTCTATGAGCATGGCTGAATGCAAGATGGCCATATTATTAGCCTAGTTTTGGCTAAAACCACATAGGTTTGTCACTGTTGTAAACATTTTCCTAAGTTCCTTGCATGAATCCGCAAAGTGGTTCACAAAAAAGATTAATAAAGTATCATGTAAGACGAAATAGTTTTGAGTCCAGTAGCTTCTTTTAAGACCAACATAATTTTATTCCGACTATAAACGTGTGTACATGCACATAAAAGCTTGTGTCAGGAATAAAACTGTTGGTCTTAAAGGAGACACTAAACTCAAACTTCATTTTGCTGCTAGCACCTGAACAATAAGATGAAGCCATCTATTTAGTGCACACATGTAAGGCCTTATAGTCAGCAAAATGCCGTAACACTTAAGCATACTTACTTGTGTCACTGACTTAACGCAGCCAATCCCATTTCTACAAGCTTCATGTGAACTAGGCATCCATTGTTATACAAAAACACAGTATGATCTGGTGAGTGAGTCTAAAAGTAAGACATAGGGCTATGTCAAAAGGTAAACAGTTCCCTGGATCCCATAGGAGAAATACAAAGAAAGCATCTTTAAAACCAATGAGTGCTAACATTTTAAGCATGTTTTAAGTTTAATATATATATATTTGTGTTTGTGTTCTTTATAAAATTTATATCTCTGCTACCTAATCTTAAATAGGTACACACATGGCCTGGCCCAGCATGGTTCGGTCCAACCCAACATGGCCCGGACCAACAAGGTCTCATTTATGTTAGATCTGGCCTTCATAACAAATGAGTTCAACAACCCTGCTATAAAGGTTAGAAGACCACCCTGAAGCATCCATTAACAGGATGAAGGGGAAAAGCTTAGAACAGAATGAGAAGGATAAACAATCTTACCAGCAAGGAAGCCTGGAGACTTTTCCCTTGAACACAATCTATCATGGTCCACAATGCTTCTAAGCTCCATTCAGGACAGTAAGGAATTCTGTCAGTTTTTGAATCACATAAAGGAGGCTTAAATCCAGCCAACAAAACTTTGAATGCTTGAGCAGGATACTGCATAAGATTAGGAGGGATTTGACGTAACCTGAGAGAAAATTAACGTTGGCAAATAAAAATAAACATGGAGATCACCTACAAGTAATGGCCAGCCTAGACCACAGAAGTATTTCCAGTTTTACTCTGATATATTTATTTGTAAGGGTTACCACGTGCATTTAAATGCATGTTGAGGTGGGAAACTGCCACCTCAAGAATCTCAACAATTCCATGACCTGTGGCAATTAGAATGTTTACACTGTACTCCCAGGGAACATACAAGACATGCTAGGTAAGAATAAAGAACCACTGAGACCTACATTCTATTCACACAGTGGCCAACTAGCCAATTTGGTGTAGCAGTTAAATGCACAGACTCTTATCTGGGAGAACAGGGATTGATTCCCCACTTTCCCATGTCCACCTGCTGATGTGACCTTGAGTCAGTCACAAGTTCTCACAGAGCTGTTCCTCTCAAGAGCAGTTTCTTGTCAGAGCTCTCAGCTTCCACCTACCTCACAAGGTATCTGCTGTGGGGAGGGGGAAGGGAAAGGAAATTGTAAGCCACTCACACTCCTTCAGGTAGTGAAGGGTGGGGTATAAATCCAATCTCCTCTTCTACCTCTAGGAAACTCACAAGCAGGTTGACTGCATCCTCCCACCCATACTGCTGCATATAAATACTGCATATTGATATAAAGAGGCAAATTCTTGCCAGACATAACATCCCTCTGGAACATGGTAAGCCATGCCATACAGACCAGGCCCAACTTATAAGCAGTGTTCCCTTCTAAGCTGAGTTAATGTGAGCTAGCTCACAGTCTTTTAGGCCTCTGGCTTGCAGATTTTTGTTTTAGCTCAGGTAAAATGGCTGCAGAGCAAACTAATTTATGCAGTAGCTTACAACTTTAATGCCAGTAGCTCACAAAGTAAAATTTTTGTTCACAAGACTCCACAGCTTAGAGGGAGTATTCCTCACAAACTGTATTCAAAAGGTTACTGAAGGATGCCACATACATATTAGGCACAGACCAAGGCTGCTGGTAGGAGTTTAGCTATGAACAAAGTATAACCTTACCTGCTCGTGGGCAGCTTTTCTGTTGCTCCATAGTCAACGAACAGAACCATAATCAGGAGAGGATTAAATTCCTTAACAGAAAGGAGTTTTGCTCTGTACCATGAGCCATCAATGTACTGTGCAAGGCAAGGCATCTCTACAAAGAAGCAAATCCATCTTTAAAAAAACACCCATTGTCGATAAGGTTGCCTTAATTCATCGTCTAAACTCTAGCAAATTTATGTTCTGTTGAAGCGCAACTTCATGATGGGGGGAAAAGGACATTAAGAAATCCTCCAAATTGATTAGGAATGGCAGTTTTGCTCCATATGCTGTTCTGTAGAGGTATTGTTTCAATACTGCAAAACTACAGAACTAGCATTCTCTCTTTTCCAGTGGGATTGTCAGAAAGGAACAGGGTGCAAAGGAATAAAGGTAACAATTTTATACAGATATGCTTCTTGCTCCTCTCAGCAATATGAAGAATTTGGCTTATAAATACAGAGACAAGGAAACATAGTCCATTCCTGCCTGGCACACATGATATTTCAAGTGTTATTTTTATTTAACTGGTTTTAGCATATTATGAGGATGAAAATTCAAAATACCTTTGATTGGAAAACTGGCTTTTCATATTACCTGCATGCTATCAGAAGACAGAATTTATAAAATAGAATTGCTGTTTGCTCCAAGACTGCTTTGCAACATTTACCTTCTATTACAGAATACATAAAGGCAGATAGTGCAAGTATTTGATAGTTTCTAAGGAACAAAATACCATTTCGAAAATCAGTTAAACAGGGACAGGACTCAATGTTTTGATTCCACCAAGTCAAGGCTTCCTTGAGAGTTTTGCAGTCTGATTCCAAGCTGTTTCTACTGTCCTCTCTGTCAGCCTGCTGGATGGAATTCTCTGGCTGATCAAGACAAATGTATACCTGAAACAAATAAAACCCCAATCTCACTGAAAATTTAGCACTGTTAGCAATTGTGATTTCACAGAAAACATGCAGCTGATGACTGACAGAGCATTCGCCTCTCCCACAAATGGAATTTTATTTTATGTGTAGCCCTTCCTTCCTTCCCGTAGAACAGGCTCAGAGAAGGTTACATCATAGAAACAGACAATCAACAGTTAAAACCAGATTAAAATTATATAAAATCCAAAATTACAAAACTAGACACTGAAGGCTAAAAATGACAGATTCAGCCTCACAAACATGGCCTATTGTCCAGGTCCAGCAGGTCCTACAGCACTGGGATGGAATGAAAGGCAGACGGCCAATAACAGGTGATGTCCGCTGCCTCAACTTAAAGCCTGGTGAAGGAGCTTTGTTTTACAGGCCCTGTGGAACTGGAGTAGGTCTCACAGGGCGCAGATCTCCAAGGAGAGCTCATTCCACCAGGGAGGGGTCAGGGCCGAAAAGAAATGGGCCACAAGGTCTCCTGTTCTTCACTAACAGTGTGGGGTTAGAGAGTTGGGACATTCTCCTGATATGAACCTGACTAGAGATGCTTGTACATCCACCACTTGTGACTCGGCAGTGAATTTATCAAAGGCCTTGCAATCTGTTTGACACAAACAGGTTAGATGCAGCAGGGGATCAGAAGCTAAATCCAAGCTCATCCCCTATCAGCTGGAAGTTGCTTCTAATGATAGGGAAAACTTTTCTGGGTCTCAGTATTTCTGGAACTCACTGAAGCTCAAAACAAGATGAGATGGGGAGAATTAGAAGCCAACCCTGCTGATCACAGGATCAGCTAGAAGTTTAGCTAAGTTAAACCTGGGCCTCCTAGATCCTAGTCCAACACATCAAATTGGCTTTCATCTCCTACTCCAGGAAACTGGTACCTTCCAGTAAGGCTGAGATCGCAAATGGTGAGTGGGTAGATTCAGAAGCTTCTGCTCCTCACCCACAAATATCACAATGTCCAAAAAGAGATCCATGTCAGAGATCAGAAGCGGATTACATCAAACGTTAATTCTGTTATATCCATTCTACTCAACCCTACAACTTAACTTATAGCTTATCTCACACATTAGTTACATAGAACAGGGTACAATTCTGCAAGAGGCAAATCTTAGCATTACAGCACAGTACAGCATAAGCTATTTTCTTCAGATATGATTCACATACACCTTACATGTTTCCTCATATATCACACGTTTCCTCATATATTACATATGTCATTGTTGGGTCTGTCCTATCAGGATTCACTTCTATTGTAATTCAAATTCAGTAAATTGTATTCACACCACCCAGCCAAGTATCTCTAAATGATCAGACTGCTTTCTTCTCATCTATCTTAAACTACAGTTAATTTAGTGTATACTTTGTGAGAGACTGTTTTGCATAACTAATATGTTAAAAATATGAATTAATGCAAATTACCAAACCTAGTAAAATTTTACTGATCTTGTCTTTTACAACGTCAAAGAAAACAGCATTTTATTAACACATCCTCCAATGCATTTCTGTAAAATAAGCAATTAAATATTGGCATAATGCGAAAATAGTCACTTGATGTATTTAATAATAATACCTCATTTGGCAACACAATGTGTGTTACTTTAACTGGAAAGAGTGCTCCAAGAATAGGCAGAGGCGGGAAAGTGTATGGAGGAAGATGAGGGGTGTCTATTTCAGACAACAGCAATTCCTAGAACAAATGAAGAATTAAGAAGCCTTCAGGACTTCAGACACACTTAGGTAGAAGCACAATATGTGCCCACATTCCCAAACTTCCTAGGTCTGCACTTGTTAACTATTTTGCACCATGTTAACAATGATAACACAGGTACTATTCCATGGAACAGTCACTATCAGAATCAATGTATTATCTAGGCAGAAAATTACATTTCTTCACCTTTTAAGGTAACAATGTTTTACAGGAAAAATTATTCCATGAAGACAGAAATGCTACCTTGAGAACTGATGTCTGGGATTCTTCCTAACTTATGCTGCTCAGTCTTCTTGGTAAAGGTCCTTAACTGCTTTATGCCCACCCAAACAGAAAAGCACACAGTCCAGACTGACTGCTGCTATCGAAGAAATAAACTAAAGAAGATCATGCTGTTAACTAGCTCTGGAAAGTAAACAGGCACCTAACACAAATAGGATACAAATTACTGATGTAATAAACAGCTTAAAAAGCAAGAGTTCCCCAAGTATCAAACTTTACCTCATAACTAATTTCACAGTTTTCTTCCAAAGGCTCCTCGCTGCATTCTGCTATATTCTAAACAAGCAAAGTTTGTTACATTATTGCTAAGGTCTACACAAACACTTTCAAGTTAATTCATAAAGCAGAGGTCAGTTTCTTCAAGGATGCCTTTCCCTCATCTTTTTGATATTGCAGCCCTGCATTCTGAAAAATGCTCTAAAACTAGCACAAAGAAATCCTTTGAGATAAAGCTATTTTCCATGTCTTGCAAAGTCCAGAGGAATAAGAACTAGTCTGATATACAGAACTGACTTGTCCAGAAGACAGTCTTGCTCTCTCCAAGATCCACATGAGTGGTGGTGACTGACTTGTTCTCCATCACCTGACTTGAAAGAGAGGCTTAAGAATCACAATACTGAGGTTTCATTGAGACCTTCTTGCATAGGACTACTAAGGTGTCAAGATTTTCTCTTTCAAACACAGGAGGGTAAATGGATTCAGTTACAACGACCACCCACACCTTAATCAGGGCTCTTGTTAATCTGGATTCAAAATAGTGAGAGCCATTTGGTTGGCTTACCACAGCAACAACTGACAATGTTTTCTAAAACTAGTTCTCCCAATTCAGGCCATATTCCACTACAGGTAATTTGGACCATCGCTTTTTCCAGATTTGTAAAAGATGCTCTGGATTTAGCAAGGCATTACCTGATTTTTATCCCACCTTATCCTTCAAGGAGCTTATAGTAGCACATACAGTTCTTCCCTTGCAACCACTTTTCAAGGTATGCACATTTAGGAAACTAAGTTTTGTGACTTAGCAGAGATTTGAATACTACCTTTTCCAGACCAAGTACAACACTAACCATGTAAGGCCATAACCAGCTTTCCAATAATCTCTCTGATGTGCCAAATGTTTGGTTATAGCGGTTGAGAAATTTCACTCAAACCTAGAAGACCCATGTGCCCACTCTGCCATAGAAAAGCTCACTGGGTGACCTTAGGCCTGTCACATGGTCTCAGTCCAACCTACCTCAAAGGACTGTTGTGGGGATAAAACAAGAGAGGAAAACAATGTAAAACCACTTTGGGGTTCTCACTGGGCTGAATAGTCATTATAAATGAAGTACATGAATAAGACAGGTTGCTTACCTGTAACTGTAGATCTTCGAGTGGTCATCTGTGCATTCACACTCATGGGATAGAGCGCCTGCGCCGATCCCCGAATCGGTATCTGAAAAGCCCGGGATTTTTCTGCGCTTGGCGCCAATGGGCATGCGCAGGCGTCCCAGTATGCATGCTCACCGGTGCCAGCACGGGGATCCCGCCAGTTCCTTCCTGACCGCTGGAAGCTCCTACTGGAGAGAGACCGTCAGCAGTGGGGAAGGAGGGCGGGTAGTGTGAATGCACAGATGACCACTCAAAGATCTACAGTTACAGGTAAGCAACCTGTCTAAATTCTTCGTGGTCTCTGTGCTTCACACTCATGGGAGACTAGCAAGCAAGACATACCTGGAGGCGGGAAGATGGTCAACCGGAAGAAACAACTTGCAACAGCGCAGTTCCCAACCTAGTCCTCTGCTGAGCATGCACATCCAGCGTGTAGTGCTTCATGAAGGCATGCGGAGAAGACCAGGTGGCAGCCTTGCAGACATCAGAAAGGGACACACCTCTGAGGAATGCCACCGACGTGGCCATCGCTCTTGTGAAGTGTCCACAAACAGGTCCAGGTAACGGCTTCTTTGCCAACAAATAACAGAGTTTAATCGTCTCAGCCATTTTGAGAGCCTCTGAGACGAAATCCTGGAACCTATCTTGGGAGCAGCATATGAAACAAAAAGCTGCTTGTCCTTACGAAAACCCTTTGAACGGTTCAAATAAAACAGCAAAGCATGCTTAATGTCCAGAGCATGCAACCTACGTTCCTCGTCCGAGGAAGGGCTAGGGTAAAAAGTGGGCAACCAAACTTCTAAATTGAGGTGGAACTGAGAGACCACCTTTGGAAGAAAACTAATGTCCGGCACCAGGGAAACCCCAGCCTCTCGAAAAACAAGATAAGGATAATCACAACGCATCGCTGTGAGCTCCCCAACACGACATGCTGATGTGATGGCAACCAAAAATGCAGTCTTCCATGACAAGAGCTGCAAAGAGCACGTGGCCAGTGGCTCAAAAGGGCGACGAGTTAGTTTGTCCAGCACTAACGTCAAGTCCCACAACTGTGGGGGTGATCTTGATGGTGGGTGCAGCCTAAACAACCCCTTCAAAAATCTTTTGGACTGAGGGTGTGCGAAAACGGAGTAACCCTCCACCGGATCATGGAAGGCAGATATTGCCGCCAAATAAACTTTGATGGAGGAGAAAACCAGGCCTGCATCCACTAGGGACAACAAAAAATCAAAAATTGCCGACAATCCCACCCTGGCTAGGTGAGACCGAAGGGTCAACTAAAAACTCAGTAAATTTCTGCCACTTCCTGTCATAGGAAGCGCGGGTGGATGGTTTTCTGCTGTTCATGAGGACTTGCTGGACCCTGTCAGAAAACCCTACTGGTCAATGAACCACACTGTCAGCTTCAGATGGGGCACGTTGTGATGGAATACATGCCCGCCCTGAGCTGACAGAAGATCTGGTTCTGCCGGGAACTGGTAGAAGACCCTCCTTGACAGTTGGAGCAGGATCGAGAACCAGTTCTGGCGAGGCCACCAGGGAGTCACCAGGATGCAGCATGGTCTCTCCCTTGCTATTTTGTTGACCACCTTCGTCAACAACGGCAGAGGTGGGAACATGTAGAGAAACCGGCCCTCCCAAGGAAGCAGGAGCCCGTCTCCCAGAGAGGCTGGATCCGCTCCCCCCTGGAACAGAACATGGGGCATTTCTTGTTCTCGGCCGTGGCGAAGACATCCAGCTGCAGGTACCCCCAAAGCTGGAATACAGGCTTCAGAAAACACCACTGCAGTTCTCACTTGTGTGGGGAAGCCCCACCCCTGCTGAGGGAGTCTTCCTGAATGTTGAGGACCCCCGGAAGGTGTGCCGCCTTCACAAAGATGTTGTACTGGAGACACTCCAACCAGAGATTCATCGCCAATGCGCAAAGCCAACGCGACACTGTCCCTCCCTGCCTGTTAATGTAGCACAGGGCAGTGGTATTGTCCGTAAGCAGTGCTACTGTCTTCCCCACCACTAAGGGGCGGAAAGAGCGTAGGGCAAAGTGAACCGCCAGCAGTTCTAGGTAGTTTATGTGGGACTGAGTCAGTTTTGGCGGCCACTGCCCCCCCATACACAGGCCTTCCATGTGGGCCCCCCAACCCCACAAGGAAGCATCCATGGTGAGAGTCACAGTGGGAGTCGGGAGATGAAAGGGAGCTCCATGGCAGATGTTGTTCTCTGACTCCCACCACTGTAGCGTCTGAAGAATCCCAGATGGGATGGTGAACCTCTTTCCAGGTGAGTCTCTGAGTGGGCGAAACTGGCGAAGTAACCACAACTGTAGGCCTCTCATTCTCAGTTTTGCGAAAAGTAGCACGCTTGTCGTCGCCGCCGCCATCAGCCCCAGCATCCGCTGAAGCTGCTGTGCTGTGCCCCACTTTCGCCTCTGAAGCAGTTGTACCAGACCGACAATGTCCTTTGCCCTCTGAGAGGGCAGGTATGCACGATGCTGGTTCGTATCCAGCAAAGCCTTTATGAACTGCACTGTCCTTAACGGAGTAAGGTGAGATTTCTCCAAATTGACCTGCAACCCCCAAGGTGTCGAGAAGACGTAGAGTGATGGCAATGTGCATTGAAAAACTTTCCCTCGACTTCGCCACAAGGAGCCAGTCGTCGATGTATGGAAAAACGACGACTCCCTGGAGACGGAGATGGGCAGCCACAACGCTCATCATCTTCGTAAACACCAAGGTGCAGTGGACAGGCTGAACGGAAGGGCTTTGAACTGGAAGTGCTGGGAACCCACTGCAAACCTGAGGAAACGCCTGAACGCCGGATGGATGCTGACAAGGAAGTAGGCGTCTTTGAGGTCCAGGGTCGCCATCCAGTCCCCTTGATTGATGAGGGGCAGGATTCTTTGCAGCGTGGACATTCTGAACTTCTGGTACAGAATAAATTTGTTCAGATTCCGAAGATCCATAATTGGTCTTAAGCCACCGTCCCTCTTGGGGACCAGGAAGTAGCAAGAGTAAAAACCTCCCATCCTGGCCATTGTCGGAACTCTCTCTATGGCTTGTTTCTGTAGGAGGATGTTCACCTCCGCCAGCAGAGGTGGGGAAGGGGGAGTGGTGATCACCACGGATTGGTTCGGAATCTGAGCAAACTCTATTTTGTAGCCCTCTTGTATAATGGACAAAGCCCACCTGTCTGTAGAGATCAACTCCCAGGCAGGTAGGAAAGGGCGGAGGCGGATAGATGTTGAAGTAGGGGCGATGATGCGTGCCACGAGAAAGTCAAAGGCCCTGCTTTTGAGGGCGAGCACCCTTGGATTTGCCAGTGGCCTGAGAATCATAGTGGTTCCTGTTGTTGCCTGAGTACGATGGTCTGTCAGGCTGGGTGGAGTGAGGACGCCACTGCTGTTCAGTCGAAAACTTTTGGTAAGGCTTCTTGGCTCACAGTTTGTGCCACTGCTTTGCCTTAGGGGCCCTGGAGGTGGCCTGCACACCCAGGTTCCTGGAGGTCTTCAGGCTCTTATCTATTTCCTGCAGTGCATTGTCTGTGGTAGTGCTAAACAGGCCATCCCCCTCGAAGGGCAAGTCCTTAACAAAAGCCCTAGTGTCCTGCTGCAGGGCTGTTGATCGTAGCCAGGAGTGCCGACGAATGCACACAGCGGACGTGATTGCCTTTGCCGACATGTCCACCATGTGCTTTGCTGCAGCCAATTGTTGCTTGGCCACAGCAAAGCCTTCTTTCTGCAGCTTCCTGGCAGCAGCCTTTTTGTCCTCGCTCAGGGAAGAGAGGAGAGGAGTGAGTTGTTCCCATACGGAGTACTGGTATCTAGCCATGCAAGCCGCATAGTTAGATACCCTTTACTCCTAGGGCCCCTGCAGAGTATACCTTTCTCCCCATATTGTCCAGCTTCTTTCCCTTCTTATCTGGTGGGGATGAGTGGACTTTTCGTGCCTTGGAGGAAGAAGAGATGACCACTGAGTTCGGTTTCGGATGGGTGAAAAAGAACTCAGCACCCATCTCCTGGACCCTGTACATATGGTCCAGCCTTCTGGATGACACTGGAGTCAAAGATGGTTTCTTCCAGGGCTCCTTGACTGCCTGCAGAATCACTTTGGTGATCGGCAAAGCGACTGCTGTGGATGTGTCCCTTTGCATAATGTCAAAGACATCATCATCCACGACGGGTTGTGGTTGCGTCACAGGCAGGGAGAGGGAGGTTGCCATCCTCTTCACTAGGTCGCCATAGGACTTCAGGTCCTCCGATGGCGAAATCGGAAGATCTTCGGTCGTCTGGGACCTTGGCGAAGGCTTCAAAGCACCTTCCTGGGTGTCGGCACCGCTCTCAGAGTCTGATGAAAAGGACTCCCGGTGAACGGAGTGCTCAGAGAGGATCGGCGTCAATTCCCGGATCGGCGAGCGGATCGACGTCAATGGTCGCTGACGAGTCTCAGCCGCTGAGGTAGTGCGCCTCTCTGGAGGGATCGATGCCGATGGTCTTCGGGAATGGTGCGACAGCCTCGACATACAGGATGCCGACTGTTGATCCCATTCCGCAAACTCCCTTGGTGGATACCACTGATAAGGAGGGTAAGGATAGGGATAGGTGGGCGGCACTGACGCTGCTCCCACGATGGTAGCGGTGGGAAACGGTGTGGTGCCATGGAGGGCTCTAGCTCCCGTCTGCCTCTGGGTTCCATCGGGGGAGATGGATCCATTGGCACCGAAGCCTCCACTTCTGAGATCGACCCGCTCCTACTGCGACCTGGATGACGAGGATCGCCGGGTGAGGTCGATCTCCTGCTCAGACATCGAGAGACGGTGTTGTTGAGTACTACCTCTCGATGCCGATGGACTGTGGCATGGGAACGCCGGGATCTTCCTCGGCGAAGCAGTCGGTGCCGAAACGTCGCGTGAGGGCGATGGAGTGCGGGGCCCTCTTCCGCTTCTCCTTGGCCTTCTTCGGGGCAGATGCTCGGGTCCCCAAGTCATCCTGATGCTTCTTAGTGGGCGTTTCCACTGATCCGTCATGGGATCGTTTTGTGGAGGAGCCTCGCTTGATCAGCATTTCGATCACGATCGGGGTCACATTGGCCGATGTGATCGTCGAGGCCGGAGTGTCTGCCATGGTCGATGCCAACGGGCCTGATGCCGATTTTTGAGGGCGGAGTACCGATTCGGTTAGAGCAGCTGAAAGCCACGCCGCCCGGTTCTTCCTCGTTTGCTTGGAGAAGCGGAGGCAATGTGGGCAGGACTCCACACGGTGCACTTCACCCAAGCAGAGAAGACACAGAGAATGGCCGTCTGGGGGGGCAATCTTCTTCCCACAGGAGCGGCAGTGTTTGAAACCCCCCCAGCGACTTTCCATAGATTCCAGTCACCAAAAACCCACTTGGAGTCCTCTGAGGGGAAAAAACTTTGGGGGAAAACAAATGGGGGGAAAGGCCCTGGAGGGCAGTCCAACAAACACATAAACTTTTTTTTTTAATCTAAACTAACTACCTAACTATCTACTCTAAGAAAAACAACAAATGGGCTATTTACAACGATAAAGGCAAAAAGACCAATATCTCACTGACCAGGGACACGAAAGGCAAACCTCTCCGCGCAGCGGTCAGAAAGGAACTGGCGGGATCCCCGCGCTGGTGCCAGTGAGCATGCGTACTGGGACGCTTGCGCATGCCCACTGGCGCACAGCGCGGAAAAATCCCGGGCTTTTCAGATACCGATTCGGGGATCAGCGCAGGTGCTCTATCCCATGAGTGTGAAGCACAGAGACCACGAAGAAGATAAGGTGGGTTGTTCCCCTAAGGGATAACTGAAATTACTGCTTTAGTCACCTGATCAATTGGATTGTTGTAGTAACTTTATTATATATTCATTTTAAATTTTTTAATGCTTTTATTATATTGTATATTGCATATTGCCCAGAGACCTGCAATAGCAGGGATTGGGCAATTCCTAAGTCTAATAAAATAAATGAATTATAAAAATAAAGCAATCGTTGAAAAAAAATGACATGGAATTATAATCCAAAGTAACACTCCTGTATTATATTCTACACTATTCTTAAAAACTGACAAAAATAGTTACCAGTTTGGGTATATCACCGTCTTCCTCTTCAGCGATGCAATGTTTGTGGTATGCCATGAAGGAAGAAAGTGACATCCCACTAAAGAACAGTTTAACAGATATATTTCCCCATGGCTGATCTGATAGTTTCTGTTTAAAAAGGCAAGCAAAATGATACTGTATCACGTTTTCTATCCTTATAATTATGTAAAATGCTATACAGAACACACACACACTCATGTTAACATCTCTGGGCTTCTTTCAAGTGTCCATTCATCTTCTGCCAGGGCCTTCTCAGTTGTTGCCCCATTTATCTTCTGCCAGGACCTTCTCAGTTGTTACTCCTGACCTTTGGAAACAGCTTCTCAATAAGGCTACGTTCTGTGGCATCTTCCTGTGTTCTGCAGGGCAGACTGCACAGAGACCACGAAGATGATGTTTGGGATCCTGGTTTTGCGAATTAAGGATGAGTTGGAAGCACAGAGCAACGGCCTCCTAAGAGTATGTCAGGTAGTATAAATCTGTGCCAACAGCAGTGACAGGCAAATCTCATCTCAGAAGCTAAGCAGAGTCAACTGTGCTTAGTGCTTAGAATACCCAGTTGGGAGGTGGGGGGCAGGCTTATTCAACCACTTCCCTGAATATCCTCCAGGCCCACAAGTAGGGGTCAGTCACCAGAGGTTGACATGACTTCCAGATGCATGCACACATACACACACACACAAATATGTGCCAACAGCAGGGACAGAAGGCACTGGCTGACCTCCAAGTGAGGTGCTGGTTTGTGAAGGGGGACAAATGAACACATCTGGTTACCAAGAAGTGAAACAATGGATCATAGAAGACAGAGAGAGGCATACATCCATGTATATGTCCTGTTTATGTAATATTTAAGATAGGATCTTAGATGAAAAGAGCAAACTTCCCTTTCTTTGCCCAAGGCTTAACCTGGAACAGTTACTAGAGACTGGACAGGACAGGTACCTTGGAAAATGGAGAGCAGAAAGGAAGGAACCAGATGGCAGAGAATTCAGCTTCCATCATCCACATCCCTTCGCATTAAAGCAAGATTCCCCATCATCTTTTCATATTTGAGTGCTGCAGATGCGTATTATAAATGCCCCCAAAATTTGGACCTGAAGAGCAACTTATCTAAACTATTTGCAGACTCATTCTTTTTCACTCTTGGATATGTGAAAAAGCACACTGGCAGAGTTAAGAGGAGTTTGGAAACAACTTTTTGACTCCTCCCTTCCGTGCTCATTCCCATGTATCTGTAAGCATCAGCTATAAGCAAGAGGAGGGAGCACCTTATACGCCAAGACAGTGTGTCTTCATGCTCACCTCAATATGTATCGACACAAGTCTCTTTGTAAGTAGTTCTTGGAGGAGCTCAACTGCATCCTGCTGCCAAGTACTTCCAACCTTGCGGATGAAAGAGGGAGAAAAAAATAAATACAACCTAAATCAGGATATATGGAAAACTAGGTCAAACTAACCTCAGCTAAGGCTGGCCCTATCAAAAAGGCAGAGTAGTTTTGGCATCATCCCTGGGTAATTAACACAACAGCTGTCAGCCAAGTGTCTTGCTAATCCCAGGGAAGGCTGGTTATGCCTACTTCTCCCCTCACCTCCTGTCTGAGAATGCTGTCCAGCCTGCTCCTACCACAAGGAAGCTAAGAAATCCAAGTGAGATTACACAAGCAAAAGAGGTGGAAACTAGTCAAAGGGTCAAGTGTTTTAAAAGTAAAAATTCTCTGGTTCCACCATCCCCATAGCCAGCCACTGCAGGCCTGTCTATTTTTTTTTAATGAAGACGGAACAATTTTTTCATTATTGTACAAAATTTAAGGCAAAAAATGATTCCTTTTCAAAAATCATCTACTGCAGATAAAACAACAGTACTGAGAAATCATAATATTTCCCCCCATATGCAATAATGAACCCCCTCCCCCACAAACTGCATTCACAAAAACAAAGAAATAGTGACTTTACTGACCCTTTTTTAAAAAATGACAAATTAACGACCAAGATGAAAAAGCCTGATGTTTGGTGACCATTTTCCACCTCTGAAACAGATTCCATGTACTCCATACACTAACCTTTAGCCACCAATTCTGCTCAAGAAAATCACATGGAGAGGACCCTAAACCAACTGCCTGAATTTCTAAGACGTGAGGCAAGCACGGTGGGCAAGTTCCCCCTCCTCATCACCATCACATGTAGATTCTCCATAGCTGCCAGTATGTCAAAGTAAATGAATAACAATGTGCAGAGCTATGTATTGGTAGGGTAAATACAGACCAACATGTTTTTCAGCAAATAACACACAGCTAGTTATTTATAAAATTGTTATACTGCAGTACTGGGTCCCATTATCTTACAGATGTTTCAGTAAAAATTTAGCTGAGTTTGCACCTCTGAGCCATTTCCAATCTGCAGGAATCCCAAAACACCTTGGCGCTTACAGCAGCAGAAAGGACCACAAGGTTGTTTCTTTAATCCACATGTACTACTCTGAGTTCCCAGTACATTCCAAAGAGTAATGTCTACTCACTGGTTTAGTTTTATGGAGCTGACAAGGTATGGAGAAAGGAGGTATATCAGCATACAAGACAGTTGGATAGAGATGACATTGAGGTATCTTTTCAATGTAACCAAAGTCTAAGTATCGTACCTATAAAAAAAGAACACAAAATATAAATGCTAGTTCAACAAACGTTTTTCTTAATGTAGTTCTATTCATTTTCTGAAAAGCATGTCAGCCATGGTCCAAAGCAGGGCCTGTTGATCGTTCACTATGCAGCTACTTCCCAGAATGACTGAAAAAGCTGTATTTTTAAAGAACCAGTTTCTTTTGTCTTTAAGGTAAAAGAAAATCTACACAAATGAAACACTGGATTTTTCATGAGCGTCTTTTGCAGTTTTGGAAGGTATCTTTCAGTGTGTTAACCCCCGCCCCTAGTCCATGCTCCTCAAGCAGGGCTATGCTGAAGATCTGCAGGATCCTTCCATTTCCAGTGGCAGCTGTATCCCCAAGTTCATGGCTTACAGCAGTGCAGAGTAAAAAATGAACATCAGTCTTTGTGAAATGAAAAGATTAAACGAAGGGGCAAGACTTCACTGTGTACAAAATACGGGTGACTCACTGGACTCTTTAGAACTTCTACAGGTATTTCTGAAGTTGCCTGAAAGAAGTTCTTGATTCCACAGGTGTGAATAGGAAGAATAACCAAGCCCACTGGTGAAGAACAGGTTTTATAAAGTACGCCCGTTTTAGCATCCCGCCGTCTGTACTCTTGAAAGTGAGATGTTATAGCATGCCCTACCAGGAATGTGTATGCCCTTGTGCAAGTGCAAAATTAATGGGCCAGTTTTACTGCACCGGCTATTTATTGCAATTTCATTATACCTTATTCCCCTACTTTGAAGCTCAAACAGCTGTAACACAGTGGCTTTCAAGCAGATAAGAATTGTAGATTTGTTTTCTTCTCCCTGACCAGGTAAAGTGCATACTTGATGAAGTCTATCATGGTTCTGTATTAATTTAATGAATTATATCTATTTTTATATAACACATGCAATTTTTAATGTGATGTTTCTGGTAAAATGTTTATTTCAGAGCTAAGTCTTTGCACTGTAATAAATAATACATTCATATAAAGAGAGAAGGGCCTGAAGTCACAGAATGAACTACTTAGCTATGTTCATGGATTACTTTTGTATGCCCTTCAGCATTCTCTGTGCCTAAAGTTTCTTCTTTTTATATATAAAAATGAGATAAAATCTATTCCATACCTCTCCATCCTACTTCGTATATTCCTTGCAACTCTTTAGCTTATATTTCAGTCAAAATTTTACACAGAACAAGGACAGAAATACCCCTTAATCTCTAATCAAGAAACAATGTATGGCCACTGCTACTCAAAGGAATATAACTTTTGTATCAGTGCCCTAAATGAAACCCACACGCATTACACAAATGAGCATGTCCTTAAAAACAAAACGTACCCTGATAGTGCCACTGCCAACTTCTGTCACTTCACCCCGATACCACAAAGTATCTGGACCTCTTACAACACAAGCCTCTCCCTGCTTCCAGCTGTAGGGTTCCAGAAGACCCAGACATTTGACGTTATTCTGTATATCGTTCATCATCTTGGATAATTGTTGTTCTAGTGTCAAATATTAAAGACAGAACATTATGATTATTATTCATGCACCCAATTCATCATTTTTAATGCCAACTTGCAAGCAATGTTCCCTCTAAGAGAGCCAGTTTGGTGTAGCAGTTAAGTGTGTGGACTCTTATCTGGGAGAACCGGGTTTGATTCCCCACTCCTCCACTTGCACTTGCTAGAATGGCCTTGGGTTAGCCACAGCTATTGCAGGACTTGTCCTTGAAAGGGCAGCTGCTGTGAGAGCCCTCTCAGCCCCACCCACCTCACAGGGTGTCTGTTGTGGGGGGAGAAGACATAGGAGATTGTAAACTGCAGAGTCTTGTGAGCAAAAACTCTACTTTGTGAGCTACTGGCATTAAAGTTGTGAGCGACTGGCATTAAAGTTGTGAACTACTGCATAAATTATTGTGCTCTAGGGCCATTTTTACTGAGCTAAGACAAAAATGTGTGAGCTGGAGGCTAAAAATCTGTGAGCTAGCTCACGCTAACTCAGCTTAGAGGGAACACTGCTTGCAAATAATTTGTACAATGGCTTACTGAGCATTTCATAGAACATAAAATTTTATTACATGTCTGTTACAAACCGCAACTCCAGATTACCATTCTTACAGAAGCAGGTGAAAGAAAAAGGGTGTGAGGGCTTCTTTCCTAATAACACCTAAGAATCTAATTAGATTAGTCTCGTGTTTGGGAGCCAATAGAAAATAACCCATGATACAATACACATTCAAGGTGAAAGATCCCCCCCTTTATCAATCTTTCAAAAGCAGCACATGCTAGCTATGGTCTGAGAAATACATAATGGTGATACTTCTTTCAGAAGTTACTAACTCTTCCCTAAGGCTTGCATATCAAGTTTCAAAAGCACATGGGGAGGGAAAACATTTTTTGATGTAATATTGGTTGCAAACGCCAAACATTTTCATCTGTGCTCACCAGAGGAGAAGCTACAGAAGAACTGAAATGTATTTTCATAACACTTCCAAGAAACAAAGTTAGGAGCCTTTAATATTTGGAAAGGATAAGCAGCCTTTGCGGTAAATAAGGTGAGGCAATTTTGTTTACCCTCCGGAGTCCATAAATTAGGACTTGGCAGCCAAGTTATTCTAGTGGGCAACAGGATTATTATCTTTGAGCACATAAAGAGTCTTTCTTTCCACAGCCTGGTTTCTCCCCACACAGAATCCCAGCTGAAAGGATAAATGGCCTGGCACCCATAGAGGCATAACATCCTGCCACTCTTTTTAGAAGTTCCTGCCAGTATTCCTTATGCACAACCCAAAAGTGAAACCAAACTACTGTTCAGCTCAGGCTTTGACATCAACCTATAGTACCATGACAGCAGAGAGTAAAGGATTAGCTCTTAAAGGGCAGAACCAAACCCGTATTTATCCCCTGAACAGCAAACCCTCCCTCACTCTGACAAAGGAACTGAAGAATAGAAGGGAAAGAATAGCAATGCAGTCTGCTGACATACAATTTCTGTTCAATTTAGGACCTAACCTCGTTAAAACGATGAACACAACACCCAAAGAGTTAATCTGAAAACCAGGAAAAAATACCTTAATACACTAAACAGTTTGACTGACTTCGGAAAAAAACCACAGCACATTTGAGGGGAAATTGGGTCGTGTTCTAAATTTAATACTAAAATTTTAAAAATGAGAATCACACTGTAGTTAAATAGCATGCCATTTTATTATATGAAGATACAACTTTCCATGATGGAACTTGTTCTAGTTATTTATCACTACCTTTTCTGTTTACCTTGTGACTTTGGTATAACATAAATGGTTCCATTGTCTGCAACACAGCTGACTACAGCACTGAACTGGTTCACACTAGGAATAGCTGGTGGTTTATATGTTACAACCGCTCTGGACAGATCCACAGATTTTTCTGATTCTTTTTCTTCACAATCTGTAATAGGAATATCAGCTTCTCTTTCTGGTGCCAAAGAGCTTAGCATATATCCTCCTATTGCATTAGAGTTGCTTATAACTGTATTTTCTTGCTTTACAGGGATTTCCTGCAGTTTCTCAGGTAATGCTCTAATTATGTCTGTTCTGTGCACACAGATAAAGATTCAACAAAAAAAGGTCAAATAAACTGATTCCTGTAAATATTTCAAATTCTATTTTTTAGACCTAGGTTTTTTCTTAACCCCCCCCAAATTCTTCACTCTGTTTCTCATTATGCAAAATGCATTAGGACTGATCTTGTATTCCTTTATTGTAGAACTGGTTTTGTCACATCTAGAAATTCTCAAGCCTGATTAGCATTCTTTAAACAGATTTCAGATGGACAAATTAACAAAACGATCAGGCACAGAAGCTGAAAATGATGAGAATTTCCTCTTGGAGCAAAATTTTTAGTTGCCTTTGTGAACAAGGTGGCTGGTCTTTGAAGACTATTAACTTCATTTGTCTATTCTGAAGTACTAAAATTTTCTAGAGGACAAGCCAGTAATATTCCCATAGGGAAGTCTCTTCTGGCAGAAGAGCAGTTGACTCTCTTGCCATGGATGGGAATATCCATACAGTTCAAGGACAAGTGGCAAGAACCTGAGTTATACATACCTTCTTTTTCTAAATGCCAAACCTTTTTTAATCATGTATTCTGAAACATCAGTGTATAATCCATCATCTTTGTGAAACATTTTCACAGGAAACGGTGAAGTATTTTCCTAGGAGAAAATATGAACTGTTACTGGTGTATTGGGTGTGTGTGTGGGGGGGGGCTGTATTCTTACTCTCTCCTGTTTTCCATCATGAGTGCAACAACTTACTAAACCACAAAACCACATCATGAGCAAGTGAGGAGCCCACAAGATGCATTGCAGAAGGATCCCATCTCACCCCCCACCCCAACCATCAAGCCTGGTGCAGCTCCAGGCCCTGCTGCCCAACTTAGAGCCTGGCTACAGCAGTAGCAGCAAGGAGCATCTGGCACTGGGCTTGGAGTTGCTCCTGCTGCATGCTGCTGTCAGCTCTCGAGAATGAAGATATTAAAATAACCAATTTTTCCGGGAACTATTTAAATCCTCCAATTTTTAAAAAACTATTTCAGGTTTGCCTGCAAAGATGTGTTTCCTCTAAAGTTTGCAGGACAATTTTAATGCCAGCGTGGCCCTTATCCATGGATTTAGATATCCACAGATGAGAGATACACATTGCTATTAAATATTTATTGGATTTTTATCCTGCCTTTCCTGCATGCGGGGCTCACAGTGGTTCACACAATTAGAAACACACACAACAATAATACGTTTCACAGTTATGCAACAGAATAATTATATCAAGATGGCCCATAAACATAGGAGCATATGCTCCTGTAGGTCTATAAAACGCCTAACATTTAAACAACAGGCAGTGGACAATCACAGCTACACCCATCACTGAACATATCAGGGCAGTGAGTACAGCAGGGGAGGCCAGAATAAATACCCATCATCACTCGAAAACCCAGCAGAACATCTTCATTTTACAGGCTTTGTGGGACTGAAGCAGACCCTGCAGGGCCCTGATCTCACCTAGGAGAGTGTTCCAACAGGCAGGAGCCAGAGCTGAAATGACTTGGGTTGAGGCTAAACAGATCTCCTTAGGGCTGGGGACCACCAGCAGCTGTTGTTCCAATGAGTGTAAAGCTCTTTAATGGTCACAGCAGGTGAAGCAATCCTGCAGATATGTAGGTCAATGCCATAACCTTGAACTGAGAGAGCCAATGCAGCTGGTGGAGCACTGGTTGGGTATGTGTTCTAAAAGGCAAAGGCATTTTGCAGCAGTTGGAATTTCTGAGTCAACCTCAAGGACAGCCCAGCAAAGAAAGAGTTACAGTAATCTAGCCTGCAAATGATTGTTGTTGAATTGCATAGCTCGCTGTGGCTAGGTCATGAGAAGATAAGGAACCAGTTGCCTAACCAGCTGGAGATGGTAAAAAGCTGTTCTGACAGTGGCTGTGACTTGGGCCTCCGGAGCAAGTGAGGCATCCAAGATCACACCTAGACTCTCATTGTTGGTGTGTCAATAGCACCCTGAGGTTTGGGAGCTGGATCCCTAAATCCACCCCTCCGCAACTCAGAGGACCTCCATCTTTGATGGATTTCATTTTAGGTGTCTCTGCTGCAACCAGCCAGCCACGGCTTCTAATGCTTTGACCAGAATCCCCTGGGGCTGTGTCTGGATGGTACCCAGCTGTATCTGTTGATAGATGGCCATCAGCATACTGGTAAAAACTCAGACCAAACTCCCAGACCAACTGAACAAGGGCATGCATGTAGATGTTTAATAAAAACAGGTTGCTTAGCTGTAACTGATGATCTCTGAGTGGTCATCTGTACATTCACACTGATGGGATATAGTACGCCTGCAACGATCCCGATCGGTACTTCAAAGCCTAAGAAAAAAGGATTTTTGCACCCATCCCATCGGGCATGCGCGGCTTTCCACCACACATGCCCACTAGGATTGACCGCTGTAAGTTCATGAGAACTAACAGCAGAGGGGAAGGAGGGCGAGTATTGTGAATGCACAGATGACCACTCGAAGATCATCAGTTACAGGTAAGCAACCTGTTTATCTTCTTTGTGGTCTCTATGCTTCACACAGATGAGAGACTAGCAAGCCATAAGACCTACCTGGAGGCGGATGCTGGAACGGTGCTCAGGAAATCGCTGCTTGCGGCACTGCCACACCCACTGCAGCATGCTGGCGCCTTCTAACGTCCAGAGCTTAGTGCCGCATAAAGGTGTGCGGCGTAGCCCACATGGCTGCTTGGCAGACTTCCTGTAAGGGCACTCCCTGGAGAAACGCTGTAGAGGACGCCACCACCCTGGTGGAGTGTGCTCGCACAGGTCCTGGTAGAGGCCATTTACCTAGCAGGTAACAAGTCCGTATGGCCTCAACAATCCATTTTGATAGGCTCTGGGAGGAAATATCTTGCTCAAGCGAGCCGGAAGCATAGGAAACAAAAAGCAAAGTGGGTCTCCTGGATCCCTTGGTACGATGGAGGTAAAAGGAGTGTGCCCGCCGGACATCTAAGGTATGCAGGCGATGCTCCTCTGCCATTGCAGGATTAGGGGGAAAAATGGGCAGATTGATGTCTGCAGATAGGTGGAAGGCTGACACCACCGAAGGAAGAAAGTTCAAGTCGAGGATCAGGTGGACCCTGCTCTCCAAAAACGAGATATGAGGTGGATCACAACGAAGAGCTCTAAGCTCCCCCACCCTTCTGGAAGAGGTGATTGCGACGAGGAAGGCAGTCTTCCAGGCCAGGAGGTGAGGAGAGGAATTTGCCATAGGTTCGAAGGGAGGCAGAGTGAGGCGCCAATGCACCAGTAGTTGGGCATCTATGTGCTGGTACAAGACCCCTCAGGAATTTCTTGACTGACAGGTGAGCAAAAACTGAGATACCGTTGACTAGGTTGTGGGTGGCTGAGATAGCTGCCAAATATTCTCACAGAGAGGAAAGGGCAAGTCCTCTATCTAGTAGAGCAAAGAGGAAGCTAAATACCGGCAGCAGAGGCGGGTCCTGGAGGGAGGCCGGCAGTGTGGTCCTGTGGTTCAGGAAGGCTTTCCACTTGCCCTTGTAGGACGCCTGCTATTTAGGAGAAAGTGGTCCATACGCTCTTGGAGAGACATCATGGAAGCTGCCACACCATGAGTTTCAGGAAATGTAATATGTCTGCTAACTTTTCCCAGAGGGCATATTGATACCTGGCCATATAGGCCTCGCAGTTTGCTGTCTTGATCCCCAAGGCACCTGCAGAGTATACCTTGCAGCCGCCGAGTCGAGTTTCTTCCCCCTCATCAGGAGGAGTAGAATGCGTGCGCTTACTCTTTGACGAGGAAGAGACCACAACTGAGTTAGGTCTGGGGTGATTGAAGAGAAATGAGAACTCTGCTTCCTGCGTCTTATACATACGGTCCGCGCACCTGGTGGAGAACGGGGTCGACACCGGTTTCAGCCATGAGACCTTGGCTGCCTGAAGTACCGAGGTCATGGGCAAGGCTACCGGGGTGGATGCATTGCACTGGACAATGTCAAAAACGAGGGGCTTCAGCTGCGAGATCGGTAGCGATAAGGAATGGGCCATATGCTTGACGAACTCGCTGTAAGCCCGAAGGTCTTCAGATGGAGAAACCAGCGACTCCTCTATGGATTGCTGTGGCGGGGACAGTTCAGTGTTGCAGTGAGAGAAAGTGAGAGGGTGGTCTGAGTCTGAATCGGGGTCGGAGTGAGAGGAAGCCGAGTCATGCTCCAAGAGCTGTCTGGGTAGTTCTGGAGTCCTCGGTGTCGAGGGTCGGAATGGAGTCGTCGGCATCGAGACACGCTTAGGCTGCAGGGCAGGTAGCTGTTCCGCTGGATGCTTCGCAGAAGGGCTCGAGGCCGATGTGGATCTCTATGACAGGAATGGCACGATGCGACCCATCTCGAGTCCCAGTCCGGTGGCAGGCGAGGCATCCACGGAAAACCCAAAGACATAGGGTATGCTCCATATAGGTACTGCCATTGCCTCTGGTCCCAGTGTATCAGTGGCAGTGGCAACGGCAGTAGAGGAGTGCAATCCTCCAGGGTCTTTGGAAGGGGGGGCCCTCTACCGGTGTGTGCAGTCACTGCGGGGGGGGGGGGGGTAGGCGCTCGCTCCTCAGGTTTCGGCAAGGGGCTCGGTTTGGTACCAGAGGACGTGGAGCGAGACCTCTGCTGAGTGAGATCGATCTCAAAAGTCCGAGAGTTCCTCCTGGGGCACACGCTGCTGGGGAACCTGCTGGATAGAGGAGGCAAGAAGCTGCAGTAGGGGGAACTTGCTCAGCGCCACCAGCCCAGCCAGGGTTGTGGATTGGCTCAGTCCTTCTCGAGGGCTCTTGGAAGTCTTAGGTTTCTTGTCCTTGTCCCTCTTATGCTCCTTTCCCTCCCTGCATTTCTTTGCAGGAGTGGAGGGTTCCGAGGTAGGTGGCGGGGTCGAGCGTTTCTGCGCCGACTGGTCGGTGTCAGAAGGAGCCGTGCCGGAAGTAGTAGGTGTGGACAAGGTTAACATGCGTCCCAAGTCGACTTGGGACTGCAAACCGGGGGTGAGTGCTGCTTCCATAAGCACTGTTCAAAATTGCGCGGCGTAATTTTCCTCTGTTTGTCAGGAGAACATAGCACAATGTGTGCAGGTCTCTGGGCGGTGTCCCTCTCCAAGGCAAAGGAGGCAAAGATCGTGGCCGTCGGGGAGGGAGTTTGCTGCCGCATTTCTTGCAGCGTTTGAAGCACCCTCACGTTTTCATGCGCTCGGGGGGAAAGGGAAGGGTAACCCTCCCCGTCCACGAAGGAGACAAGCTAGAAAAACCCATGCACTCAAGTGTCCTTGTTTTTCTTGTATGTTTGCAAAAAGGAAGAAGAGCAAAGTAATCGAAGAAAACTGATGAAGGTAATGAAGGTGAGTACCGATGAGAGACGGGAGAAAGATCCTGTCCGCACGGTAGTCAGAAAGGATCCTCATGCTCGTCCTAGTGGGCATGAGCGGTGGAGAGCCACGCATGCCCGGTGAAACGGGCGCGAAAATCCTTTTTTCTTAGGCTTTGAAGTACCAATTGGGATTGGTGCAGGCGCACTATATTCCATCAGTGTGAAGCACAAGAGACCACAAAAAAAATCATAGGGGAGAGGATTGCTCCCTGGGGGATGCCACACACAAAGGGTAGTATGGTGAAACCCTCTCCTCAATCACAACCCTTTGCCCTCATCTGTGGAGAAACAAGACGAGTCGCTGCTAAGCAGCCCCTCGTATCCCCATATAGAGAGAAGTGGTAAATGACATGCAAGAAACCTGAGGGAGCAGCTATCCGATTCCGCCACCTCTGCTTCCTCCTCTCCCCTTATTTCATTCTCCTCCTGCCACCCCCACCAGTCCAAAATTACCCAGTCAGCTTCCATAACAAGATGGGGGTTTGAACCTGGGTCTCTACTCTGAATCTCAAACAGCTGTAACACAGTGGCTTTCATAGAATGGCTGCTGCTGAACAGTAGAAAGCAGTCAGGCCTACTTGAGTCATCCAAGTAGAGTAGTATCAAGTCAGGTTGCAGCCAGGCATTGTGTTCAACTCTGGATGGGGCCTGGAGATTTGACAGAAGTACAACTGAACTTGACAACAGAGACCTGTCCCTCGAGAAAACAGCTGCTCTGGAGGGTGGACTCCATGGCATCATATCTGGCTGAGGCCTCTCTCCTCCCCAAACCCTGCCCCTCCTCAGACTCTACCCCAAAATCTCCAGGAATTTCCCACCAACCTGGAGCTGGCAACCCTAGTCAGGCCTGGCTCCAAGATCCCCTTCCCTCAATGGCAAAAATAGAACTGGAAAGGGTTCTGCTTCCTCCCCCTTGCTTTTACTGATAGCAGCACAGTAAAAGCAGGGCAAAACACCTATGCATAATAGGCACAAATGTATCACAGCCTGCTCCTAATCTCAACCTGAATTTTGTATCCCAAGGGTTCAAGTAAGGGTACAATCCTGTGACACATTTCAGATATTTACTACAAACCTGTATGATTATTTTTACCATCGCTCCACTTAAATATTGTGTCAGTGTATCGCATGCAGTTGCTGTCCACTGGTCAGTACCACCAGCTGGCCTAAAAATGAGATATGCAGGAAACAGAAACCTTGTAAAAATTCAAACCTTTTTTTTTTTTTAAAAAAAGCTCTACAGCTTCAGCTTGGCAGACAGCTCAACTATAATGTCTTCCTTGTTTAGTGTACCTCCACCTTGTTTGCACAGACAGATATTACACATCTGATACAAAATAGATACAAATGCTTATTTAGGTCTCTTCCTTTTTCCTTAACAGAGTATACTCATTTGGGTTATGGGTTTCCAGTAATGAAGCCACTCAGAATTTGAGCTATAGTTTCCTTCTATTCTTTACCATCCTGGTCCAATGTTCTACTATGGCTAGGAAATGCAGTGGAAATAAAGCCCAGATCTAGACTTTGACAGGGGAGACCGAAGTTCACAGCCCTCCTCAGCTGTGAACCACGCTGTGTGGAAATTAGCTGTATTTCAGAATTTTATTAAATCTGGTTACCTTATGTCTGCTAGGAAGCATTCCACTGCTAGAGGCCCAACTGACATCAACTTCTCATCAAGTTTTCTTAGACGGATGGTATTCACGGTTTTGGTTATGCCCAAATCAAAGAAGAATACCTGAAACAGCATGGCCATAAGAAAAACCACATTCTTTTAAAAAGTTTATTCTATTTAAAAGTATTCTATTTAATGCAGCATAAATTTTCCATTAACGTTTCTGAATGCACAATTCTCAGAATGCCATCTCAAGGACTGTTTCAGATGGCAGCAACTCTAGAAATAGAACGGGTTTTTCTGATTGCAATTGTTTTCCCTTTACAGTTCATTTATGTCCTATGAAAAAAGTTACTGATTTGCATATAGTAAAAGTGCAATGATATGGATCAGAGTGGCCAGGTGCAGTTGCTATCTCACAGTAGATTTTTTAAAATAAAGGATTTAATCCCATTTTCATGTAATACTAAATGGTTCCCCTGCAATCATACTAAGGGAGACAAAACCTTCCATAAAAACAGAATTGTTTTCCAAAAGTAGTTACCTCCACAGTGTTTTTAGAAACAATCTTGCAGACCTGGCCTCTGTTCCATTGATCTAGACCATGCACATCAGCAGCACAATTCATATTTATTTCCCATTGAACAGCTTCTTCTTCCTCAGACATGTTGTAAGTGGCAGACATCTTTTCCTGTAAGCTAAGTTTTAAAAAATCAAAACGACCACAAGTCTAGAAGTTCACTGAAGCTCTAAAGAGCTGTTTCTTCAGAAGTACAAGGCTAGCATGGTTATATCAAGGTATTTTTGGTAACTCTCAAAAAGATGCATGGTCTCCTCTAGAAAAAGTGGGACTTCTGTAGCAAGTACCTTAATTCATTTGAAACTGAAGACTGACATAGGATAAGAACCCTAGATCAGAGGTGTCAAATGTCCAGTCTGTGCAAGGCTCAAAACCCAGCCTCCCCCACAGCAACCTCCTCCTGCTTCCTTTCCATGGATGCTACTACAGCTGAGCCTTACACCTTGCTTTTCCCCCAGCTCCCTCCGTGGCTCTTCACTTCCTACCTCTTTCCTCCCTCGCACTCTCTCTCTCACACACACACACACAGAGGTACAGGGAGAGCTGTTCCAAGACTGCTTCGCGCAGTAGAGTTACAAAGAAAAGCCTGCCTCTGCCACTCTGCCTCTCTCACATCCACCCATCCCCTCCTTGGTTTGCTTCTCCAGGGCTGCTTCTCTTTTTGGGACGAAGGGGGAGGAAAGAGAAAAATGTTGCACTCGCCTGGCAGATTTAAGATCAAAAATATTTTATTCCAGGTATAAGCTTTTGTGTGAAAGCATACTACTTTTTTGGAGAGAGGGAGGCAGGGTGACTGGGTGGAAGGATGGATTCGTCTGACAAGCACAATGTGCACTGAGAAAATTATTTTGGCTTATTTAAGTCTCTCAGTCCATTTATTGTAATTAGCCATTGGCTGCTACAAGTCTACAAAAATCTCAAGGAAAAGCAAAGTAAACTATATGTTAATGAACATACAAAGTAAAGCAAAAGGGTGTAACAACAAGATGCAATACAATAGCAGTAACAATGGAGATACACACATAAATCTACAAATCATTCCTTCGCATTGCCACCTTGGCACGTATTTTCTTTGCTGCAAGGGCAGAGGCTGAAACTTTCTGGGAGATATAAGTATCAGATAAAAGAAACACTTTTTTTTCTCATCTGAATAAGCACCATTTTGACTTACTATTCTGTGTGGCAGAATTTTGGGGACACCTGCGTATTCATATATATGTACTTTTAAAGAATTCTACTGAAACTTAGTAGAAGAGACTCTGGCTCTATCCCATAAAGCCTTGCAGCATGTATGCGAGCATTGTCTCTCTACGTGGGTGAACTGTGTTCCACTGGATGGTTTACATTTCTTTGAGATAAAGGGTGCCATCCCCAAGACACAGCACCTACAGATTAAGTTAAGCATAACACCCTGTATTGTTAATGGACACCTAACAATAGGGACACCTAAACAATAACCCAAGGACGCCTGTTGTCATTAAGGGGAAGGGTCTGTTTTCAGTGTTACATTAAAAGGCAAGTTTCTATGACAACTATCTTTTGTGGCCATTAAGTGCAAAAAGGTATAAATATTGTTGATGCTAAGTGCTTGGGTCTGATTTGTTGATGCCCATTAGAGAGCCTCAACTTCCAGCCCAAAAGAGATCTCTTTGTCTTAAACAGTGTACACTGTGCCTTTGATAACTATTTTACAGTTTCTCTGTTACTTTGGTTAAGGATAAATAAAACAGAACTTAGTGCAACATCTTTTTCTCTTGCCTACTGGGGCTCGGCTCCCATCAGTCCACATCCATCCACATATCTGTTTTATCTCACAATATTCTGAAAAGTTGTTGTGCTTTCTTAAAAAATGGATTTCTCTGTTCTTATTTTTTTTTTCAAAAAAAACCCCCCGATTAGGAATGAGAACACTTGGATTTGTCTTCATATCTTGAAAATCGGAGTGATTTCAGATGCCAAATGATAACACACATTAGTAAGGGGGCAGGAAAACTAGCTCTCAATTCAGTCCAGGAGGATGCATTGTCTTGAGCTTCATTATCAGTTGCAATGCAGCAGTTTCTCTTTCTAATCTCCCTTTGAAATTCCTTTGTAAGAGCACTGCTATTCTTACATCAGCAACTGAATGTTGTGGTTTCTAATGTCAGACTTGTGTGCATTTATTCTTTGTATTCTCCTGGATGGAACTGAGAACCTAAGTTTCCTGTCTCATTACCAATACTGGTATCTTCACACCAACTGTCCCTCTGCATATCACATAATCCAATAAAAGGACAGGTTTCTTACCTGTAACTGGTGATCTTCGAGTGGTCATCTGTGCAATCACACATATGGGTAATCCGCAGGATTGGCCCCGACCTCGGAGAGTTCAAAGCAATCTTGATCGTAGATCTGGCGCGCCTCCCACTTGTCCTGGGAGGAGGCAGCTACTGCGCATGCCTGGACAAGGGGGAGGTGCTTAGCCACTCAGTTTCTTCCCGCCGCCGGATAGGTGGAAATAACTGTGCTAACTAGCTTCCAGCAGCGGGGAAGGCTGGGTGGGTCTGTGTGATTGCACAGATGACCACTCGAAGATCACCAGTTACAGGTAAGAAACCTGTCCATCTTCTTCGTGGTCTCTGTGCATTCACACATATGGGTGATTAGCGAGCCATTTCTTCGGAGGTGGGTGCTGGATCTGTAAGAATATGTAAAGTTAGAGCGTAACGTAATGATAGTGGTACTCACAGTGGTTAGTCGAAGATCGACCGTAGCACCGCTTGTCCGAAGGAGGCATCTCGCCGGGCACGAACGTCGAGAGCGTAGTGCGAGGCGAAGGTAGATGTGGAGGACCAGACGGCTGCGGCGCAGATGTCCTCTATAGGGATGCCTTTCATGAAGGCGGACGAGGTAGCCACGGCTCTGGTTGAGTGGGCTCGTATATGTTGAGGGATGGGTTGTTTTGCCAGCTGGTAGCAGAGTTCGATGGCAGCAACAATCCATTTGGAGAGTCTCTGAGTAGATATTCTGCTGCCCTTATCATGGGTAGCGTAGGTGACAAAAAGTCTAGGGTCTTTACGGATTTGGCGGGTTCTGTCTATGTAGAAGGCTAGGGCTCTCTGTGCATCCAGGTTGTGGAGCGCCCTTTGTCCCGCGTCCGCGGGGTGCTGGAAGAAGGCTGGTATAGTGGACTGTCTTCCTAGATGAAAAGGAGAGACGACCTTGGGTAGAAAGGTCGGGTCAGGTCGGAGGATCACCGTACTGTTATGAAATATCGTATACGGTGGGTCTGCTCTGAATGCGCAGATGTCACTGGCCCTCTTACCTGTGGTGAGGGCCGTAAGTAATGCCGTCTTCCATGACAGCAGGTGTAGTGGGATGGAAGCCATGGGCTCGAAGGGCGGTTTCATGAGTTGGCTCAGGACTAGAGACAGACTCCAGGTGGGTAGAACTTGTTTGATTGGTGGGTGTAGGCGAATGATGCCCTTGAGGAAAGCTCTGGTCGCATGGTGAGAGAATACCGTTGTGCCATCGATGCGGGGGTGGAAAGCAGAGATGGCTGCCAGGTGTACCTTCAGGGAAGAATACGACAGACCCGCTCTAGAGAGCGTTAAGGTGTAAGTTAGTACCTGAGGTATAGTGGCATAGTTGGGGTCGAAGTTGTGCTGTGAGGCATAGTGTGAGAAGCGTTTCCACTTCAGTAGATAGGATTTCCTAGTAGATGGTTTTCTGGAGTTCACTAGGACCTGACGGACCTCCGGGGGGAAGTCTAGAAACTGATTCTCCAGGCTGTTAATTTGAGCGATGCCGGGTTGTGGTGAAGGACCCTGCCGTCCTGTTGAGAGAGGAGATCCCGTGTTTGAGGGAGTTGGATGAAGGTGTTGTTGGACAGGAGCAGCAAGGTCGTAAACCAGGGTTGGCGGGGCCACCATGGAGTTATGAGGATGCAGTTTGTGTGGTCTACCTGAATCTTCTGTAGAACTCTGGTGATAAGTGGAATGGGGGGGAAGAGGTAGTGGAGTGTTCCGTTCCAAGTTTGTAGGAAGGCATCCCCCCTGGAGAGGTGGGATGGAGGACCTCTCGTGTAGAAGCGGGTGCATTGGGCATTTGACGGTGAAGCAAATACATCTATCTTCGGTTGTCCGAAGATGCTGAAGATCTGTCGGATGTATCGGCTGTTGATGGACCACTCGTGGTTGTTGGTAGAGTGGCGACTCAGGGCGTCTGCCTGGGTGTTCTCGACCCCTGGTAGGTGTACGGCCGTGAGGAAGATGCCCTGGCTTATGCTCCAATGCCACAGTGCCAGGGCTCTCTTGCAGAGTCTGACGGAGGCGGTGCCGCCCTGCCTGTTGATGTAAAAGACTGTGGCGATGTTGTCGGAGGTGATCTGGACGTGCTGGTTCCTTAGCGATGGGAGGAAGGACCGCAAAGCCTTGTGCACTGCGATGAGCTCCAGGCAATTTATGTGGAGAGAGCGTTCGTAGTCTGTCCACTGGCCCTGCACCGTGAGGTCTTCCAAGTGGGCTCCCCATCCCCACTTGGAGGCATCTGTGGTTACAATCACCGAGGGCGGTGTCTGCTTGAATGGCATGCCCTTGTAGAGGTGACGTTCCTTGGTCCACCATTTGAGGGATGGCACAATGTGTAGTGGAAGGGTGAGTAGTGTGGATTGATGTTGTGTGTGGGGGCGAAAAGTCCTTACGAACCACATTTGGAGGGGACGCATGTGCAGCTTCGCAAACCGCAGAACTGCTGTGGTTGCTGCCATGAGGCCTAGCATTCTCTGGAAAGTGAGCGCTGTTTGGGAGCGCTGGGCGATGATAGTGTTGGCCAGTGACAGTATGGCGAGTGCCCTGTCCTGAGGTAGAAAAGCCGTTTGCGAGAGCGTGGAGATGTCTGCTCCTATGAATTGAATCCTCTGGGTAGGGACTAGTTTGGATTTTGAGAGGTTGACTAGGAGGCCTAAGGTGGCCAGGGTGGAGAGAGTGGTCGAGACGTCCAGTTGCTCCCTGGAATGGGCGACGATCAGCCAGTCGTCTATGTAAGGGAAGATTGATATCTGTTGTTGGCGTAATGTGGCTGCTACTACTGCCATGCACTTGGTGAAGACCCTTGGTGCTGTGGAGAGGCCGAAGGGAAGGGAGCAGAACTGGAAGTGCTGCTTCCCTATGGCGAACCTGAGGAATCTTCTGTGATGATGATTGATTGTAATGTGGAAGTAGGCATCCTGGAGGTCTATGGACGCCATCCATGCTCGTTCTGGGATGAGCGGGAGGATTGCCTGAAGCGTGACCATACGGAATTTCTTGTAGGTTATGTGTAGGTTGAGTTTGCGGAGGTCGAGAATGGGTCGGAGTCCTCCGTCCTTTTTTGGCACCAGGAAGTACCGGGAGTAGAAGCCGGTGCGATGGTATTGGGGTGGGACTGGTTCTATCGCGCCTTTGTCCAGCAGAGACGCGATTTCTGTCTGCAGGGGTGCGGACGGGGGTGTGGTGAGGAATCGGTGGTGCCTTGGAGTGGAGGTAAACTCTATTAGGTAGCCTCTTTGAATGATGGCGAGGACCCAGGCGTCTGATGTTATGGTCCTCCAGGCAGTGTAGAATGGTTGTAGTCATGTTGATCGGTTTGGCTGATGGAGGGAGACTGGACGGCTCGGGGGAGGGAGGTCAGAGAGACGGTTTGGATGTGGTTGAAGGTTTCTTGGTTGTTTGGCGTCTGTTTTGAAAGGAAGGTTTGGACTGCGGTGGTTTGCGCTTCCATGATTCCTGTTGCCGTGGGGATCTGGTCCCTTTGTATTGGCTGGACCTCCAGTTCCTTTGCCGATTGGATTGGGTCAGAGGTTGGGAGACTCCCAGTCGTTTCGCCCTTTTCCTGCCATCGTCTACTGATGTGAGGATGTCATCTGTAGATGAGCTAAACAGGCCAAGGCCATCAAAGGGCAAATCTTCAACCTTATATTTGATGTCTGGTTGGAGGGAGGAGGACCTGAGCCACGCGTGTCTGCGGAGTGCTATGGCTGAGGCCAAGGTTCTGGAGGAACACTGTGCAGCGTGACGGGCAGTGTTGATTTGCTGTTTGCTCACTCTGGCCATCTCTTGCAGGGTAGTGGTGGCTGACTTTTGGGATGCCTCGGGCAGGGATGGTACCAATGCGGCGAGGGAAGTGGTCAGGTTGTGGGTGTATGCGGAAAAGCATGCCATGTAGTTGAGGATTTTGGTTGTGGCTGTAGTGAGGGCGTAAATCTTTCTCCCAATCGTGTCGAGTTTTTTGCCCTCCCGTTCTGGTGGTACCGGGTGTCTAGTCTGCTTCGACTTCGAAGACGAATGCACAATGATCGAGTTCGGAGCCGGGTGGGTGAACAGGAACTTGGAATCAGGTGCGTGTATCTTGTACAGAGCTTCAACCCTCTTGGATGTTGGCGGTACTGATGCCGGTTTGTCCCATGCTTCTTTGAGTGTTTCTAGGAGGACGGGGAGCATGGGAAGAGAGGAGCTGGATGGAAGATCCGCATGCACTAGATCAAATACGACGTCCGAGACTCTGGGAGCGTCCGTATTGAGTTTCAGATTTAGCGAGCTTGCCATGTTTGCTACGAGGTCGAGGTAGGATCTCGGGCCCTCAGACGGTGATAGGTCTGCTGGCTTGGCTATGTCGGAGTCTGGGGATTGTAGGTCCGAACCCGAAGAGTGGTCGGAGTCGGAGAGTTCCTCCTCGGATCCGTCGTCGGTTCCTTGGTGCAGGTCGGGCTGAGGTGTTGTCTTGGGAGCCGCGTGTAAGGATCCCAGTGGCGATGGGAGTTTCGGTTCGGCGCCGAGACTCGTAGGGTCGTCATGGTGGTGAAGCGGTTCGACCGATGCAGTTTGGAGTCTGTGTGTGTGATCTCGGTAGCGAGGAGACTCTTGGTAGCTGTGGTAATGGCGATCGTAGGAGGGTGATCGTCGGTGTCGTCTTCGGTTCCGTGGGGATGGAGACCTGGATCTCGATGGAGAGTAATAGTAGTGTCTCCCCCTGCGGTGGCTGCGGGAGCGTCGGCGGCTGCGGGACCTGGTGCGGCGGCGACTGTGGGACCTGGTGTGTCGGCGACTGCGGGACCTGGTGCGTCTGCGACTGCGAGATCGTGGTCTAGTCGGGAGAGCTCTCGGGGTCGAGGGTTCTCTGATGAGCGCGTGGGCGTCTATTGGCTGTGCGAGATCTATGAATTTAGTGGGGTCGAGAGGCCGGGTCCTAACGGATGCGGTAGAGTGCGTATCCAGCAGCTGGTCTGGTGGGGAATTCGGAATGGACGGCGACTTCGATGAGATGCGGATGATTTCCAACGGAGTGATTGACGGTGTTGCCGTCGACTTCGACGTCGGAGTCTTCGGCATCGATCCGGAGGCAGTGGCGCTCGGGTTCGGTGCCTTCGGTTTGGTGGTCGGGTTCGAGGCCGAGTCGAGAGGGCGGTTCTTGTGCTTTTTCGAGCTAACGCTACCCGTCGGGTCCGAGTGGGCGGAATCGGAACGGCGGCGCTTTTTGGGGTCGTCCGACTTCTTGGAGTGTTTGCCGGTCTTAGGCTTACAGGGACTCTGTGCCACGGAAGCTGCCGACTGCGTCTCTCCCACGAGGTGTGGGGAAGATGGCGCGGGTTGTTTTTGTCCGCCATGCGGTATGGCCGGTCGGAGTGTGGTTTCCATGAGGTGGCTCTTGAGTCTCGCGGCGCGGTTCTTGCGGGCCTGTTTGCCAAATTGGCTGCAGTGCACGCAGGAGTCTGGACGGTGGGCCTCTCCAAGGCAGAACAAGCAAAGAGAGTGGCCGTCGGACGAGGGGATTTTGGATGAGCAGCTGGTACAGCGTTTAAAGATTATCTTGTCCCTTCCTTCCATCCGCCCGGGGAGGGGGGGGGAGGGAGGGGAAAGTCCAGAAAGAATAGTAAGAGAAGGCTTTTTTTTTTTTTTTATACGATACCAGGAGGAGTAGAAGATGAAGAATTGAAGCGAAGAGAAGGTAATTGTTGGAGATTGCAATGAAGAAGTTGGAGATCAACGAGGAAGGTGCGATCCGGTCGGCGGTAAGGAAGAAACTGAGTGGCTAAGCACCTCCCCCTTGTCCAGGCATGCGCAGTAGCTGCCTCCTCCCAGGACAAGTGGGAGGCGCGCCAGATCTACGATCAAGATTGCTTTGAACTCTCCGAGGTCGGGGCCAATCCTGCGGATTACCCATATGTGTGAATGCACAGAGACCACGAAGAAGATAAACAGGTTTCCTACCTGTAACTGATGATCTTCGAGTGGTCATCTGTGCAGTCAGACTGATGGGAGTAAGGCGCCTGCGCCGATCTCGATCGGCAAACTTAAAAGCTGCGGATTTCCGCGCCGACGTCCCAGTGCGCATGCCCAGGAGCCCCCACCACGCATGCTCACTGAGACGGGCACGGACATCCCGCCAGTTCCTTCTGACCGCCACCTCAGCCCAGTGATGGACCGGTCGCAGCGGGGAAGGAGGGCGGGGAGTGTGACTGCACAGATGACCACTCGAAGATCATCAGTTACAGGTAGGAAACCTGTTTATCTTCTTCGTGGTCTCTGTGCATCACACTGATGGGAGACTAGCAAGCCAAAACCATACCTGGAGGCGGGTGCCGCGGTCCATCAACAGGAAGCAGACTCTAACACCGCTCGGCCCAGCGCCGCTTCGCGACGACTTCGTAGGTCCAACGCGTAGTGGCGTACGAAGGTATGCCCAGAGGACCAGGTTGCAGCTCGGCAGATGTCCTGTAGTGGGACGCCTCGCATGAAGGCCGCCGAAGTCACCATCGCCCGGGTGGAATGGGCCCTGATGGGTCCGGGCAAGGGCCTTTTGCGCAACAGATAGCAGAGCTTAATAGTCTCCGTTATCCATTTGGACAACCTCTGGGCCGAAATTTTATGCCCCCGGGAAGGCTGGACGTAGGACACGAAGAGCCTGGGGTCTTTCCGAAAGGGCTTGACTCGATGCAGGTAGAAGGCTAACGCCCTCTTTACATCTAGGGCGTGCAGTCTACGCTCGTCCTCATTAGACGGGTTGGGAAAAAAGACTGGGAGGCACGTCTCCAGGTCCAAGTGGAAAGCCGACACTACCTTCGGGAGGAAGGTGATGTCAGGACGTAGACGAACTCCCTCCTCCGAGAAACATAGGTAGGGGGGATCGCAATGCAAGGCCGCCAGCTCCCCTACCCGCCGAGCCGAGGGTATGGCTACCAGAAATGCCGCTTTCCAAGTTAGCAGCTGAAGGGAACACGTAGCCATGGGCTCGAAAGGCCTCCCCGAGAGAGCTTGGAGGACCAGAGTCAAGTCCCAGGCTGGCGCCAGCTGTTTCACTGCCGGGTACAGCCTAACAGCCCCTCTGAGGAAGCGCTTAGTGTCCGGATGGGCAAATACAGTACGCCCGTCGACTTGCGAATGGTAAGCAGAAATGGCCGCAAGGTACACGCGAACGGAGGAGATAGAGAGCCCCCTGTCCAGTAGGGATAATAGGAAATCAAAGATGATCGGCAGGCCTGCCGTCATTGGGTCACCCGTCCGGGAGGAGGAGAACTGGACGAACACCCCCCATTTATAAGAGTACGCTCTACGAGTAGAGGGTTTCCTGCTATTCAGCATCACGAACTGGGCCCTTTCCGACAAAGACCTTACTGGAGGCGCCAAGCCGTCAACTTCAGTTGCGGTATGTCGTGGTGTACCACCTGCCCTCCGTGCAGTAGCAGCAAGTCCGGGGCCTGCGGGAAGTGGTGATAGATCCCGCCGGCCAGGCGAAGGAGCAGGGGGAACCAATGCTGTCTGGGCCACCAGGGAGTTACAAGAATGCCCTTCGGCCGTTCCCTGATGATTTTCTGGATCACCCTGGTGATCAAGGGAAGCGGAGGAAAGAGATAAACCTTGTGCCTCGTCCAAAGCACCAGGAGTCCATCTCCGAGGGACAGCGGGTCCGCCCCTCCCCTGCAGCAGAAAAGAGGGCATCTCCTGTTCGCCCTCGTGGCAAACACGTCGAGTTCCGGGGTCCCCCACGCCAGGAAGACAGGGCGCAGAAAGGTCCAATTGAGCTCCCACTCGTGCCCGGCGGCGCCCCCCCCGACTGAGGAAGTCCGCTTGGGTGTTCAGGTTCCCGGGGAGGTGAGTGGCGACCAGTGAGGCCCCTAGGGCGATGCACATGTCCCACAGAGCCAAGGCGAGGCCACAGAGACGGCGGGACACCGTGCCGCCCTGTCGGTTGACATACGCCATAGCCGTCGTATTGTCCGTCAGAACTGCCACTGTTTTGTTCTGCAGGAACTTGTGAAAGGATCTCACCGCATGAAAGATCGCTAGCAGCTCCAGGAAGTTGATGTGGTTGCTTGCCTGGGATAGGGGCCATCGGTCCCCCACGCAGAGTCCTCTCATGTGCGCCCCCCAGCCCCACAGGGAGGCGTCCGTGGTAATCGTGAGGGTAGGGGGGTCCTTGTGGAAGGGAGCCCCTTCTAGCAGATGAGCCCTCCGCGTCCACCAGTCGAGGGAATGCAGGATCTCTGGGGGGAGGGTTAGGCGGCGCTCTGGCGAGTCCCTCTCGGTCTTGAAGTGAGCCAGGAACCACAGTTGAAGGGGCCTCATGCGAAGCCTCGCAAAGACCAACACCGCTGTGGTAGCGGCCATCAGGCCCAATAGTCGCTGAAGCTGGCGAGCGGTGGCGACCGGGCACGCCTGGAGAGTCCTCACCGCTCGAATAATGTCCTCCGCCCGGTCCGGTGGCAGAAATGCCCTGCAGACCCGGGAGTCTAGGATGACACCGATAAACTGGACCCTCTGTGAGGGTTGGAGCCGCGATTTCTTGTGGTTCACCTGCAGGCCCAGGCTCTGCAGCAACGTGAGGGTAGCGGTGATGTGACACAGTAGAGTCTCGTGAGACGGTGCGACTAGCAACCAGTCGTCGATATACGGAAACAGGGTGATACCCTGGAGCCGTAGGAATGCTGCAATCACGACCATAGTCTTTGTAAAGACCCTGGGGGCCGTAGAGAGGCCAAATGGGAGGGCCCGATACTGGAAGTGGTCCGAGCCAATTGAAAACCGAAGGAATTTCTGGAGGGGGTGAATAGACACATGAAAATAGGCATCCTTCAGGTCCAGAGTGGCCATCCAATCCCCGTGGTGTAGGAAGGGAAGGATATTCGGCAAGGATGTCATCCGGAACTTGTGATAGCTTATGAACAAATTTAAGGCCCGGAGGTCCATGATGGGCCGCAGGCCACCGTCCCGTTTGGGCACTATAAAGTACCGGGAGTAGAAGCCGAGGCTGTTCTGGTCTGAAGGTACGCGCTCGATAGCATCCTTCTGGAGGAGGGATGCGACCTCTTCTCTCAACGTGTCCGTGGGGTTGGTGGAGACAAACGTAGGTGTGGTAGGGTTTTGACAAAACTCTATAAGATAGCCTCTTCGAACAATGCCGAGGACCCATTTGTCGGTTGTAATGGTCTCCCAGGCCTTCAAATATGGGAAGAGGCGGGTACGGTACGAGGAAGGGGAATGGGAAGGAAGGAGGGCCGGGAGGCAGTCAAAGGCCCTGCTTGGGTTGCTTGGAACCCTTCTGTCTAGAGGACTGTCCAGCTGGCGGAGAGTACTTTGGCTTGGGCGTGTACTGCTGCTTAGAGTACGGCGAGGCAGACTTGGGGCGCCATGGCTGGTCCGGCGACTTGGGGAACGGTTTTCTGTTCCAAGGCTTTGGTGCTTGTCGTTTGGACTGAGGCCGTGCAGCGGAGACTCCCAGGTTCCTCGATGTCTTGATGCTTTTGTCTATTTCTTGCAGCACAGAGTCCGTGGTTGAACTAAACAAACCAGAGCCATCGAATGGCAAGTCCTCTACATAGGCCTGGGTATCATGCTGGAGGGCCGTGGATCTAAGCCAGGAGTGGCGGCGTAGGGCGATAGCAGTTGTCAATGTCTTCGCGCAAGTGTCGCCCGAGTGCTTGGAAGAGTTCAGTTGTATACCCTCTCTCTGCAGTCTACGGAGGGCGGTTTTGGTCTGCTCCGGAAGGCTGGGAAGGAGAGTGGACACCTGGTCCCAGAGGCCATATTGGTAACGGCCCATACAGGCCGCGTAGTTGGCGATTTTTACGCCCAGCGACCCTGTAGAATACAGCCTCCTGCCTATGGAATCCAATTTCTTCCCTTCTTTATCGGGAGGAGTGGAGTGCGTCTTCTTGGCGCATGAAGACGAGGAAACAACGATGGAGTTCGGCCGGGGGTGATTATGCAAGAACTCCGCACCCGCTTCCTGGATCCGGTACATGTGATCCATGCGTCTAGACGACACCGGCGTCGAGATGGGTTTGTCCCATGAGGTCTTGGCAGTATGCATCATTACATTGGTCAAAGGCAGAGCCACTGCGGTGGAGGTGTCCCTTTGAACGATGTCGAACACCGTGTCGGTAATGATCGGCTCGGGTTGCACAGTGGTGAGTGACAGCGACTGAGCCATGCGCTTCACCAAGTCCCCATAAGATTTTAAGTCCTCAGAGGGGGAAATTGGTTGCTCCTCGAAGGTCTTCGGTGAAGGGGAGGGTTGTCTAGGCGAGGAGGTATCCTGTTCGTCGGCCGACGAATCATGCGACCTGGACAACCCCGCAGGTGACTCCGAACGATCCGAGAGATGTGGGTTGGGCGGCGACACCGGGGTTTTTGGTTTCGGCTTCTCTACTGGGGCTTGATGCCGAACCAATGGTCTGGCGTCCTCGACATCGGGAGCCTTCGACACCGATGCGGAGGGTGGGCGACGTGGAGGACGATAAGACGTCCGAGACCGGTAGGAGACATCGGAAGATTGATCCCAATCTGGCTGACGAGGAGGGAGCCATGGGAAAGAGGGTTGCATGGGGTAGGCCCCATACAAATATTGCCACTGCCTCTGGTCCCAAGGGATCTGTGCAGGGTCTCTGCTTCGAGGCGAGCGGCTCCTCGGCGATCGGTCCTTAAGGTCCCTCTCTCGGTCCCGAGGGGGGGGGACTGCAGGGGGTTCAAAGGCAAGGCCGAAACGGCGGTTCGGTGTCAGGACGCTGGCCGGGCTCGATCTCCTGGTCGGAGTCGGAGGAAATGACGAGCTCCGTCGACATCGACGTGATAGGTTGAATCGGTGAGGCGAGCAGCTTCAGCGGCGGTATGATCGGAGCCGTCGGGTCCTGCGGGGAGGTGGGAGCGATGAAGGACGAAGATTTCGGCTTCGGCTTATCCAGCCTTTTTGCCTTTTTCTTCTTCTCTCTCTCCAAGCCCTTATCCTCTTTAGACCGCTTAGCTGGCATAGAGGAGTCCGACAAAGGGGCCGAGGCAGTGCGTTTTACATGCCGTTCGGCGTCGGAAGGAGGGCGTTCGGCATCGACCACCGATGACGTCGATGGCGGGTCGGTAACGACAGGCAGGTCTGCCTTCTCCGCCGATGAACAAACCGGAGACAGAGTCTGCTCCATGAGGGCCGCCGCAAGTCTCGCCGCTCGGTTCTTCCAGGTCTGTTTAGAGAATTTTGCACAGTGTATGCAAGAGTCGGGGCGATGCCGTTCTCCAAGGCACAAGAGGCAGAGAGAATGCCCGTCAGGTGGAGCTATCTTGCTCCCGCACTTGGAGCACCGCCGAAAAAATCCCCACCGCCTTTCCATGCGCCAGAAGGGCGGGAAGACGGGGAAGGGAACAAAATAAAGCGTTCCACCCGCACGCCCCCAAAAATCAGCAACTAACACTAACTAACAACTATACTAAAACTAGGAAAACCTTAACTGCAGCTAACTACGCTAATTCTAAGGAAAAAGGGAAAGTTCACCGACCGAAGCAGTAGATCGACTGATCAGCGCGGCGGTCAGAAGAGAACTGGCGGGATGTCCGTGCCCGTCTCAGTGAGCATGCGTGGTGGGGGCTCCTGAGCATGCGCACTGGGACGTCGGCGCGGAAATCCGCAGCTTTTAAGTTTACCGATCGAGATCGGCGCAGGCGCCTTACTCCCATCAGTGTGATGCACAGAGACCACGACGATCTGCTATTGTCATTCATCTGCTATCGCCATTCAACACCTGAAATCACCTTTATAAAGTTTATATAAAGTTATATCTCATGTTACATTTTATGGCGCACATGACCCAGCCCAACAAAGTGACATTTATGTCAGTCCGGCCCTCATAAATGAATTCCACACCTCTGCCCTAGGCTATGCTGTTATTTTGGTAGACATCTTTCCTGTAAAACTTTCAGAAGCTAGGTTTTGCGACAAGATACAGGATTTAAAAGAAAACACACTGATGGGCTTTATGCCATGCACGGAGCTACAATTTTCTTTCTTTTTCTTTGTCTCCCCCCCACCCGCCTTTCTCTCATTCTCTGTTTCTCTGTGCCTCTTTCTTATTTTAATTTTATTCATTCGTTTTGAAAAGAGAAAATTAATAATAAGGATCCCTCCTGTTCTTATGGTATATTTCTGGCAACACAGTGAACAAAAATAATTCAACATTCTTAAAACTTTCCGCAAAAGTTCACACGCTTTTGCCCGGTGCAGAATTATTGGGGGAAAGGCCACAACTTTTGCAGGGAAGTTTTAAGGATGCCAATCTTTAACCTTTCTTGGCTTCGCAAATCTGCTGCCCTCGACCCACTTGTGGGATAGGGAGGGATAGAAACCAGAGGCTTAAATTCAAGGAGAAGTAGAGTACGCTCCTGCCCCCAAATGCCTCCTCTTTCAAAAAATGCAAAAACTGAACTCAAAAGTTTTTAAAAGTGTAGCTGCCATATGGAAAATGCATGTGTGGTATGAACACAAACATGACCACCTGAAGGAGCTACCTATTTTTACTTCTTTACAGTCTCCGTGCATCATACTGATGGGTATACTACCTGGAGCAACACTCAAGGTGACAGATGTTCTCTTGTGCTACTCACCAACATTTCAACCCAATTAAGTTTGCTTTTAAATGCAAGAATAGAAAAATCAGACTTTTTTGGACCCTATAAAGGTTTTCAACCTTCTGACATCAGAAACGTGGGGAAAGATTTAGAGTGTGATTCCCTAAAAACATCAAATAAGATTAGCAACACAAACAGTGACATGTGCATCAGCATCAAAGTGAATGATGCAAAAGTGCAGATCCAATAGCTGCCAGAACAGACATATGATTTCTATGCCAACAGCGTTCACCATGCATATCACCTGCTCAGAGCAGAAGCACAGATCTGCAGGAAGAATTAGGAGACTGGATTTTGATTTTGATCCCCAAAAACCTCCTGAAAGGATGAAGTCAGTTTCAAAGATAATGTGGAAAATCTAGAGGAAGGAGTGGCAGAAGAGGGAGGTGGACCAGAAGATGGAAAAAAACAGGTTGCTTACCTGTAATTGATGATTTTTGAGTGGTCATCTGTGCAATCACACACATGGGTCTTGCCGCAGGCAACGGATCCGTACCTCGGAGTTTCTAATAGCTCGCCTAGAGCACTTTTTGGCACGCTTCCCTCTCGCTCTGGGGAGCAGGCATCGACTGCGCATGCCTGGAGCAAGGGGGAGGCGCCATTCCCACTCAGTTTCTTCCAGCCTCCACTGACACTCTACAGAGGTAAACATTAGGCAGAGGAAGCTAGCCGCGGGGAAGGCTGGGTGGGCGTGACTGCACAGATGACCACTCGAAGATCATCAGTTACAGGTAAGCAACCTGTTTATCTTCTTCGTGGTCTCTGTGCAGTCCCACACATAGGTGACTAGCCAGCTAAAAGGTCACGGAGGTGGGTGCTGGCAAGAAAAAGAAAGTGTTAGTCACAGCATGTAAATGGTAGAAAGAAGCAGATGCACTCACCAGTCACTTCAATGGAAGATGGATCTGAGGACCGCTTGGCCGAAGGAGGCGTCTCGTCTCGCACGAACATCCAAGGCATAATGGGAGACGAACGTGGACGGTGAGGACCATGATGAAGCAGCGCAGATGTCATCTAGAGAGACGCCGTGCAGGAAGGCCAAAGACGTCGAGACCACTCTGGTAGAGTGAGCCTTAAGGCCTTCGGGTAAAGGCTGCTTAGCAACTTGGTAACACAACCTAATTGCACTGGATACCCACTTAGATAGTCTTTGGGTAGAAATTTTGTGCCCTCTGTGAGGATTGCCGTAGGCCACAAACAAGTTAGGGTCCTTACGGAACGGTGTGTACGAGAGAGGTAAAAGGAAACGCTCTTCTAACGTCGAGGGCGTGTAGAGCTTTCTGCCCAGGGTCCTTAGGATCAGGAAAAAACGAAGGCAACGAAATGGAGGTTGACAAATGAAATTGTGACACGACCTTGGGTAAGAAGGAAGGGTCTGGTCTTAAGACCACCTTGTCCTTATGAAAGACTGTATAAGGAGAGTCAGAACGGAAGGCACACAGGTCACTGGCCCATTGCCTGAAGTGAGAGCAACCAATAAGGCAGTTTTCCAAGACAGCAAACTGAGATCCGCAGTGGCCAGGGGTTCAAACGGGGGTCTCATAAGATGTGAGAGCACTAACGACAAACTCCAAACTGGTACAAACGGTTTGATAGGAGGGTGAAGGTGCAACATGCCCTTTAGGAATGATTTGGACAGTCTATGAGAGAAGACAGTTTGGCCATCAATAGGTTCGTGGAAAGCAGAAATGGCTGAAAAGTGAACCTTTAAAGAGGAGTAGCTGAGGCCTAACACTTGCAAGGAAAGTAGGTATTCCAGGATTGAAGGCAGGGGTACTGACTCTGGATGGAGGTGGTGGGATGATGCAAAAGAACAGAAGCGCTTCCACTTGCACTGGTAAGAGCGCCTAGTGGAAGGTTTTCTTGCATTCAGTATAACCTCCTCTACTCTTGAAGATAGGGATGTGGACGAATTCTCCAAGCTGTGAGGGCCAGAACTTGAGGGTTGTGGTGCAGCACCTAGCGGTGAGCTTGGGTCAGGAGATCATCTGCCAGGGGGAGACAACGATAAGTGTGGCAGGATATCTGAAGAAGTCTTGTGAACCATGGATGCCGTGGCCACCATGGTGCTATCAGAATGCAGTCTGTGCTGTCCTGAGCAATCTTGAGCAGTGATCGAGTTACAAGGGGGGTCGGTGGAAAGAGATAATGCAGAGGACCCCTCCAGATGTGTAGGAAAGCATCGTTGCCTCTCCTGGTATAAAAGAGAGGGCATTTCGAATTGTCCTTTGAAGCAAAAACATCTATTTTGGGGGCTCCAAAGCAAACAAAAATGCGATGCAGGTAGAGTGGATTGAGAGACCATTTGTGGTCGTCTATGCGAATCCTGCTGAAAGAGTTGGCCAGAACGTTCTCTATGCCTGGTAGGTGAATGGCAGTCAGGAAGATGTTGTTTTTGATACACCATTCCCAGAGCAGTATGGCTATGCGGCACAACCGGAGAGATCTGGTGCCGCCCTGTTTGTTCACACAGAACATTGTGGCCATATTGTCTGTAGTAATCTGGACGTGTCGATCCCTGACAGATGGAAGGAACGATTGAAGGGCCCTGTGCACGGCAATAAGTTCTAGGCAGTTTATGTGCATAGCCCTCTCGGACGCAGTCCACAGCCCTCTGACAGTTCTGTCCTCTAAGTGGGCTCCCCATCCCCACTTGGAGGCATCTGTGGTTACAATGACAGATGGAGGAGGGAGAACAAAGGGCATCCCGCAAAGCAGATTGTCTGGTACTGTCCACCAAACGAGGGAGCAGAGTACTCTGAGGGACGGTGAGAACAGTATTCTGTGGTTGTACGTGTGGATGGTAGGCACGAACAAACCAAAGTTGGAGGTGTCGCATGTGCAGTCTTGCGAATTGGAGAGCCGACGCGGTTGCAGCCATGAGGCCCAGGAGACGATGTATGGTGATTGCAGGCTGCACAGGAGTATGTTGAACCAGCTGGGCCAAGGAGATTATGGTTCGGGCACGATCCTCTGGAAGGAAGACAAGATAAGGAGACATGCATAGACGAGCACCTATGAACTGCAAGTCCTGAGTTGGTGTAAGGTGCGATTTGGTGACATTCACACAAAGGCCCAGGGAGGCAAGGAGAGAGAGAGAGTTGTTTTGAGATTTCTCGCCAGTTGGTGCGCTGTAGGGGCAATAAGCAACCAGTCGTCTATGTATGAGAACACTGGAATATTTCAGAGACGCAGGGCAGCTGTGACTACTGCCATGCACTTGGTAAACACTGGGCGCGGTGGAGAGCCCGAATGAGAGAGACCGGTACTGGAAGTGATGATGCCCCATGGCGAATCGAAGATATTTGCGGTGCTGAGGTCTGATGGTCACATGGAAATAAGCATCCTGGAGATCCAGGGATGCCACCCAGGAGTCCCGTGGAATTAGGGGAAGGATGGATTGGAGGGAGATCATTCTGAATTTTCTGTAGGCTATCCGCTTGTTCAGCCTCCGGAGATCCATAATGGGTCGCTTTCCCCATCCCTCTTGGGCACCAGGAAATATCTTGAGTAGAAACCCGTCCCGCGATGTTAAGGAGGAACAGGTTCTATGGCAGCCTTGTGGAGAAGGTCCAGAATCTCTTGTTGGAGGTGAGGGGAGGGTGGAGTAACGGTGAAGTAGTGGTGGTGAGGTGATGAAACGAACTCGATTGCGTATCCAAGGCGGATTATGGTGAGGACCCAAGAGTCCGTGGTGATTAAACTCCAGGTTGGGTAAAATGGGAGGAGACGTGTGCGATAGAGGGGATTCATTAGTGGAATGGAACACGGAGGGAGGTCAAAGAGACTGCTTGGGTGGTTGAGCAGACTTCTTAGCAGGTTGAGAGCGTGGCCTCTGTTGGAAAGGTTGCTTTTGCTGTGGAGGCTTCTTCCAATAATCATGTTGTCTGGGAGAATGTTGACAGCGCTGGAAAGACGGTCTCCAGGTTTTGGTCTGTTGAAAGGCTGGCTGGGAAACACCCAGGCGTTTTGCCCTCTTACGACTGTCATCCACAGACGTAAGGACCTCATCTGTTGAGGCATGGAATAGACCAAGGCCATCAAATGGCAAGCCTTCAATCTTTTGCTTGATGTCGGGCTGTTGGTCGACCTCAGCCAGGCGTGACGACGTAGAGCCACTGATGAGGCAAAAACTTTGGACGAGCCGGATACAACGTGTCTCAAGGAGTTTATTTGCTGCTTGAACACACGTGATAGTTCCGAGACTAGATTAGAAACAGCTTTCTGAGAGGTGCTGGACATAGATGGAATATGGGGTGCAATTTGGTTGGCAAGGTTGTATGTATATGCTGCAAAATAAGCTAAGTAATTATTAAGTTTGGAATTTGTGGAGGCCAGGCTGTAGATCTTACGAGCCAGTATGTCCAGCTTCCTGCCCTCACGATCAGGTGGTGTTGGATGTCGTGATGGTTTGGCCTTAGTAGCCGAATGGACGATTATTGAATTAGGGGCCGGATGAGAGGCTAAAAATTTGCATTCAGGCGCGTGTACCCTGTATAGGGAGTTGAGGCGCTTGGAGGTAGGTGGTATGGAGGCAGGTTTGTCCCAGGACTCGCGTAGAGTCTCGAGGTGGACAGGCAACATGGGTAGAATTGACCCCGCTAGAAAATCTACCTGAACGAGACCATGGACAATATCTGAGACCTTGGGAGAATCAGAAGGGAGAGGAATATTAAGGGTTGTAGCCATGGTGGTGGTTAAATTGAGGTAAGCTTTGGAACTGTCAGAAGGTGAAAGTCGGGTAGGTTGGGTCGAATCCGATATAGAGGAGACGGGGTTTTTTTCGGAGTCAGAGGGATCAGAGGTGCCCATCTCGGATTGAGATTCTTCGGTTGGGGACGACATATGAGGTTTGGTAGGTGCGGAGGATATCTGATCTCTGGAAAGTTTAGGCGGGAGGCTGGATGTCGGGAATGAAGTAGTTGCAGGAGCCGTAGATACCGTGGCAGAAGCTGTACAGGGCATTAAAGGCTCTTTAGGTAGATCTCGGTTCCGGGGAGGTTCACAGGGTTGAAGGGTCTCACGGGTCCCAAGGGGAGTAGTATTCCTGGTCTCTATAACGGGAAGGACGAGAATATGGGGAAGGACGACTGTATTGAGGAGATTCTTGGTCTCTAGAACGGGAAAGACGACGGTGTTGAGGTGATGTGTGTTCTAGGACTCTGGTTTGAGGGGACTCACGGTACCGAGGGGAATCGTCGAAGTCACGGATTCGAGGCGTCGAAACATCACGCATGTGGGTCTCGGCATCGAACTAACGGTATCTGGATCGGCGGGAACTCTGCTCAGAAGGGGAGTGGGAGTAGCACTGGTGAATCCGTCAGGGTCGAGGGGATGGTGACCGGGACGGAGAAGAGTAGTCATATCGGTGTCGGTAGTAGTCCTGATATGGGAATGGGGATTGAGGAAGATGGCGTCGAACCGGGGAGCGGGACCGGAACCATTGGGTGGAGACCTGCGTGGAAGATTCTCTATATTGTGGAGAGACCGCAATATCCCGAAAAGATCCCGACTAAAAACCTGAACGGGTAGGGTCCGAGGATGTCATATGGTACGATGCTATGGATCGAGGGGGGAACGAGATCCGATCGGTATAACCTCAACCATAGGTGGAGAGTGTGGAGTCAACTGTGGCATGTCCGAAATAACATCGGAAGGCGCCGAAAGCTCTGGTGGTAAGATCGGAGCCGAAGCCATCGGGTTGGACTGCGCAGTCACCGTCGATGGTGTCGGATCATGGGACTTCTTTGGAACCGAGGTCGGCGCGTTCGAATGATGAGACTTAGGAGCCGAGGTCGGCGAATCCGAGTGACGCTGCTTCTTTGAAGCCTTATGGCCCTCGGAGTGCTTAGATGGTCTCTTGTCGGATTTATGCTTTTTCGGTACGTGAAGAGCAGCTGACGCAGCCGAATCTCCCGCTTGTTGTGGGGGAGGAGGCGAATCTGAAGTGGGCATAGCCCGGAGAGACTTTTCAAGTAGAAAACTTCTAAGTCTAGCCGCTCGGTTTTTTCGCGCCTGTTTTCCAAAGCTGGCGCAGTGAGGGCAAGTATCTACCCTATGCGATTCGCCCAGGCAGAACAGGCAGTACGAGTGTCCGTCTGAAGTGGGGATTTTAGATCCACACTTCCGACATTGCTTAAAGGTGATTTTCCCTTCCATACGCTTCGGACAGGGGAGGGAAGGAAGGGGGGGGGGAAAGGAACGGGAAAGAAAGCGCAGAGAAGGGCCTTTTTTTTAAAAAAAAAAATTCTATGGACAAAGGAAGTATAAGAGGAGAAGATAAGATGAAGAAGTATGATACCAACAGTAGAAGAGAGGAGGAACGCAACAAGGTAGGTGTTGTCCGGGCGGCGGAAAGGAAGAAACTGAGTGGGAATGGCGCCTCCCCCTAGCTCCAGGCATGCGCAGTCGATGCCTGCTCCCCAGAGTGAGAGGGAAGCGCGCCAAAAAGCACTCTAGGCGAGCTATTAGAGACTCCGAGGTACGGATCCGTTGCCTGCGGCAAGACCCATGTTGGGACTGCACAGAGACCACGAAGAAGATCCATCTGAGAGGTAGTGTACAGCAGCTTAATAATTGCTGGCAGAAATGACTGCAGCATCTTCTCTTCCACAGTAGTGGGGTCCTCCTGAAGCTGCAGAATGGTGACTGAATGAGAATAATTCATGACCCAAAGCAGCTGGTACTAAGACCACTGGTGCAGGCATGTAAACAGATGGTATAGACATGGGTGTTCTCAGTATGGCCATATTGAACGTAGTCAAGAAAAACAAGTGCCCATTAAGAATGAAGAAAACCAGATACTAGCAATTACCTGCTATGTAGCTTTTGAGAGAAACAACTCTCATAGAAGTGAACATAATTCAGCAAGAGGGTTCAACACCTTCCCTTTTGGGCATTCATGGTTCAAGGCTATGTTTCAGAGAGTAGATTTCTGTGGCTTGTGGGTACTCTGTTTTCTGAATCATAGCTCTGAACAGAGACAACAAAATAACATGCTGCATACTGGCACTATAATGAGAATAATGCATTACAGTCCTAACTAAATACACTTACCTGTTCAGCAGTTTTTCTGCCGACAGCAAATGCAAGAAGATCATGCTTGGAGACACAACACGACTAATTTGTACTTGCAGTTCTTTGTTACACTCTAATGCCAAATCCTCCATTTGTGACAAGTCTGCACACCCAGGATTTAAATCCCCCACTTCCCTTGCGAAGATGTCTTCTGGAGGAGGATCCCACACTTCATTGTAAGTAAGAGTGGTGATTTGAGGATTCCTATGGAAAGTGCAAGGCTCACGTGAAAAATCTTCCTGCAGAAATATAAGTATTTCACTTTTGGTAACAGTAAAAACAAACCCTGAATTGAAAATATTAGACTGCTTGCTCTCCTGCAATCCCCCCCTCCACCTATGCATTACTTATGTTAATGATAGTTTATCGGGACAGCATACTTGCCTTGTTACATATGATGCTAGGCCTTCATTAACCAGGCGGCTATTAATACTACGAGACACATTTGGTACTGCTGGTACACTTTCATAGAGCTCAACAGATAATGCATTGTCCGGCAATATTTCTACAAAAAATATAGAGGTATCAATCCACATGCCCAAGAAAAATGACACACTAAGTTTCCTGACACCCTGAACAGAGAGCAGCTAACATTAGTAAGTTTTTCTCTCCATTCTCATTTTAAGGCCTTTGCTAGAAATTTTACAAAGTGCGAAGTATTTCTGACCTACTGAACTTAACATTATTCTAATTTATAGGATCTTTGCTCTTCTAACTGAAGTTTTTGACATTTAATTCCCTCAATACACTTGCCTACCAGTGTTCCCTGTAAGCTGAGTTGGTGTGAGCTAGCTCACAGAGTTTTTTAGCTTCTGGCTCACACATTTTTGTCATAACAGAGCAAACTAATTTATGCACTAGCCAAATCGCTCACTTACAACTTTAACGCCAGTAACCCACAAAGTAGAATTTTTGCTCACAAAACTCCACCGCTTAAAGGGAGCATCAAGACTTTCTTACAATCTGACAAACTTTAAAACGTTAACATTTAATTATTCCTCACTAAAACAGACCTCATACATTCAGGTGTTTTAAAAAAATCCTTTGGACAAAAAACCAACGTTTGAAAGGTTCAAAACTCGTAAGAAGAATTAGCTGTCCTTGCAATAGTTCTGTTGCGTAGAGGTGTTCTCTCACTGTCCCAATTAGCCCTCTTCTCTGTTAAATGTTTTACATATTATGTATAGATTTAAGGTGGAAGTGGTGGCAGCCCTCGGAATACAGCACCATTTGGGGGACCCTCCCAAGCCCTGAGGAAGAATTACTTAAGAACATAAGAGAAGCCGTGCTGGATCAGGCCAATGGCCCATCCAGTTCAACACTCTGTCACACAGTGGCAAAAAAAAAAATTATTATACACACACACACACTGTGGCTAATAACCACTAATGGACCTCTGCTCCATGTTTTTATCTAACCCCCTCTTGAAGCTGGCTATGCTTATAGCCGCCACCACCTCCTGTGGCAGTGAATTCCACATGTTAATCACCCTTTGGGTGAAGAAGTACTTCCTTTTATCAGTTTTAACTCGACTGCTCAGCAATTTCATCCAATGCCCACGAGTTCTTGTATTGTGAGAAAGGGAGAAAAGTACTTCTTTCTCTACTTTCTCCATCCCATGCATAATCTTGTAAACCTCTATCATGTCACTCCGCAGTCAACGTTTCTCCAAGCTAAAGAGCCCCAAGCGTTTCAACCTCTCTTCATAGGGAAAGTGTTCCAACCCTTTAATCATTCTAGTTGCCCTTTTCGGGACTTTTTCTAATGCTATAATATCCTTTTTGAGGTGCGGTGGCCAGAATTGTACACAATATTTCAAATGAGACCGCACCATTGATTTATACAGGGGCATTATGATACTGGCTGATTTGTTTTCAATTCCCTTCCTAATAATTCCCAGCACGGCGTTGGCCTTTTTTATTGCAAACGCACAGTGTCTTGACATTTTCAGTGAGTTATCTAGCACGGCCCCAAGATCTCTCTCTTGGTCAGTCTCTGCCAGTTCACACCCCATCAACTTGTATTTGTAGCTGGGTTTTTTGCTCCAATGTGCATTACTTTGCACTTCGCCACACTGAACCTCATCTGCCACGTTGACGTCCACTCACCCAGCCTCAACAGATCCCTTTGGAGTGCCTCACAATACTCTCTGGTTCTCACCACCCTGAACAATTTAGGGTCATCTGCCAGGACCTCCAAGGTAGCCTTCTCAGAAGTGCTACCTGTTCCACGCGCAGGGCAGGAGAGAGAGGCACAAATTAGGAGTCTCACTGTGTGGATGAAATGATGGTGTAGGGAGGAAGGGTTCAAGTTTGTTAGCACTGGAATGCTTTTTAGAACAAGCGGGAGCTGTACAAAAAGATGGTCTCCACTTGTCCCAAGAGGGAACCAGGCTGCTGGCACTTAAAATAAAAAAGGTGGCAGTTTTTAAACTGAATCTTGGTGGAAAGCTGATAGATGAAATGTCTCTGTTTTGGGATGACTCATATCATAGAAATGAAGGGTTAAAGCTGTTACTTTTTTACTGGGCAATGGAACAGAGTTGTCCACTGAGATGGTGACAAACAGTATGGACTGCTTGGCAAAGTCTAAAGGCAGCAGGTGGAAGGTTGTGAGAGACAGGCACAAATTAGAAGTCTCAATGTGTGGATGAGACGATGGTGTAAGGAGGAAGGCACTGGGATGCTTTCTGGAACAAGCGGGAGCTGTAAAAGAGAGACGGTCTCCACTTGTCCCCAGATGGAACCAAGCTGCTGGCGCTTAAAATCAAAAAGGTGGCAGAGCAGTTTTTAAACTAAATCTTGGGGGAAAGCCGACAGGAGATGAAATGTCTTTGGTTTGGGAGGACTCATCTCAAAGGGATGAAGGGTTAGCTGTTACTTTTCTACCAGGTAATGGATCAGAGTTATCCACTGAGATGGTGACGAACAGTATGGAGTGTCTGCCAAAGTCTCAATGCGGCAGGAGGAAGGATGCAGGCCTAACTTGCATGGGAAATTATAGATGTTTGTATACAAATGCTAGAAGTGTTCAAAGTAAAATTGGTGAGTTGGAATGTTTAGTGTTGGGGGAAAACATAGACATTGTGGGAATTTCAGAAACTTGGTGGAATGAGGAAAATCAGTGGGACACAGTGATTCCTGGATATAAGTTCTATCGGAGGGATAGGGAGGGAAGGGTTGGAGGTGGGGTGGCTCTGTATGTCAGAGAGGATATACGGTCCAGTAAGACTGAGGTCAGAGAATTAGATTCCCTTCTAGAAATGCTTTGGATCGAAATAGAGAGCCCAAAAGGAAATTTAACTATCGGAGTTTGTTATCGCCCACCAAATCAAAAGATAGGATGATTACAAAATTATGAAAGAATTTAAGATAATGGCTAGATGTAAACCTGTCATAACAGATGATTTTAACTTATCCTCATATTGATTGGGTCAATATGAGTTCAGATCGGAAGAAAGAGATTGAGTTTCTAGACACTTAGTGACTGTGCTACGGAGCAGATGGTCTCAGACCCTACGAGGGGAGAGGCAATCCTGGACTTGGATCTAAGTAATGCCCAAGATCTGGTGAGAGATGTAAAAGTGATTGCACAGCTTGGGAGCAGTGACCATAATGTTATTGAGAGTTCACCATTTGTATAAATAGAGAGCTGCCCCAAAAGACCGGCACAACCATGTTTAACTTTAAAAGGGGTAAATTCTCTGAGATGAGGAGGCATGTGAAGAGGAAACTGAAAGGAAAGGTAAATACAGTCAAAACTCTTGGGGAAGCTTGGAGGCTATTTAAAACTACAATCCTAGAAGCTCAGATAAAATATATGCCACAAGACACAAATAGGTATAGAAAAAGACCTGCATGGTTAACAAAGTAATGGAAGCTGTAAAAGGTAAGAAGAATTCCTTTAAGTGGTGGAAAGCTAGTCCAAGTGAGGTTAATAAAAGGGAACACAGGCTGCGGCAAATCAAATGCAAGTCTGTGATCAGGCAGGCAAAAAGAGACTATGAGGAACATACTGCAAAAAACATAAAGACCAACAATAAAAATTTCTTCAAATATATTAGAAGCAGGAAACCACCTAGGGAGGCAGTGGGGCCCTTGGATGACCAAGGGGTAAAAGGATTACTGAAGGAGGATAGGGAAATGGCTGAGAAGCTGAATGCATTTTTTGCCTCCGTCTTCACTGTGGAAGATGAGAAGTGTTTGCCCACTCCAGAACCACTGGTTTCAGGAGGGGAATTGAAAGACATGAGTCAGATTGAGGTGATGAGAGAGGTGGTTCTACAACTGAAACAATTTTAAAACTGATAACTCACCAGGCCTGGATGGCACAGTTCCAAGAGTTCTAAAAGAACTCAAAGGTGAACTTGTGGATCTCCTGACAAAAATATGTAATCTTTCACTGAAATCTGCTCGGTTCTTGAGGACTGGAAGGGAGCTAATGTCACCTCCATCTTTAACAGGGTTCCCAGAGGAGATCCAGGGAATTACAGGCCAGTCAGTCTGACTTCAATACCAGAAAAGTTAATGGAGAGCATTATTAAAGAGAGAATTAGCAGACACACTGATGAACAAAAATTGTTGAGGAAGACTCAACATGGGTTCTATAAGGGAATATCTTGTCTCACTAACCTGTTAGTGCTTTTTGAGGGGTGAACAAACATGTGAACAAAGGGGACTCAATAGATGTTGTTTACCTTGACTTCCAGAAAGCTTTTGATAAAGTTCCTCATCAAAGGCTCCTTAGTAAGCTCAAGAGTCATGGGGTAAAAGGAAAAGTCCTCTTGTGGATCAAAAACTGGCTAATTAATAGGAAACAGAGTATAAATGCGCAATTTTCTCAGCGGAGGGTGGTAAGCAATGGGGTGCCGCAGGGCTCGCTACTGGGTCCAATGCTTTTTAACCTTTTCTTTAATGATTTGAAGTAGGGAGTAAGCAGTGAAGTGGCTAAGTTTGCAGATGACACTACATTGTTTAGGATGGTGAGAACCAAAGAAGATTGTGAGACATTCCAAAGGGATGTGTTGAGGTTGGGTGAGTGGGCATCAATATGGCAAATGAGGTTCAACATGGCCAAGTGCAAGGTAATGCACATTGGGGCCAAAAATCCTAACTATAAATACATACTGATGGGGTGTGAACTGGAGGAAACTGAACGAGATCTTGGGGTGGTGGTAGATAACTCACTGAAAATGTCGAGACAGTATGTGACTACAATAAAAAAGGCCAACGCTATGCTGGGAATTATTAGGAAGGGAATTGAAAACAAATCAGCCAGTATCATAATGCCGCTGTATAAATCAATGGTGTGCCTCATTTGAAGTACTGTGTACAATTTTGGTCATCACACCTCCAAAAAGATATTATAGCATTGGAAAAAGTCCAGAAAAGGGCAACTAGAATGATTATAGGGTTGGAACACTTTCCCTATGAGGAAAGGTTAAAATGCTTGGGGCTCTTTAGCTTGAAGAAATGTCGACTGAGGGGTGACATGATATAGGTTTACAAGATTATGCATGGGATATAGAAGGCAGAGAAAGAAGTACTTTTCTCCCTTTCTCACAATAAGAGAACTCGTGGGCACTCAAACTAATTAGCAGTCGGATTAGAACAGATAAAAAGTACTTCACCCAAAGGGTGATTAACACATGGAATTCACTGCCACAGGAGGTGGTGGCAGCTACAAACATAGGCAGCTTCAAGACTGGATTGGATAAACATATGGAGCAGAGATCCATCAGTGGCTATTAGCCACAGCACATTGCTGGAACTCTCTGTCTGGGGCAAGTTATGCTCTGTATTCTTAGTGCTTGGGAGGGGCAACAGTGGGAGGGCTTCTAGTGTCCACTGATGGACCTCCTAATGGCACCTGGTTTTTTTGGCCACTGTGTGACACAGTGTTGGACTGGATGGGCCATTAGCCTGATCCAACACGTCTTCTCTTATGTTCTTTTTCATGGATGAACTGACCTTGCCTCTCCCTCATGTCCAAACCATGGTGATGTGAGCTTTCCTCCTAGAAAAACACCTAAAGCCTTAAACAGATCAACCTAATTCCATTAAAAATCTCGAATAATAGAATTGGAAGGGACCTACAGAGTCATCTAGTCCAACCCCCTGCACAATGCAGGAACTTCACAAATGCCTCCCCCACACACTATCTCAGGTTAATTTTTAATGTCCCAATTACAAACACCCAACTGAATTCAATCCCATGGTTAATTGTGACCAAACGAAATAACAGATTAAGAGTGGCAAAGATGTTATACCTAATTTTACTGAGCAATTTTTAGTAACTGAAGATTTCCCACTGAAAGTTTTCTACTCCATATCACTGATTAAAAGCCTAGATAGAGAGAAGTATTTGGGGCTAGACACTAGGCAAACCTCAATTTGGAGGGGGCAGCATTCCAAAGGTTAAATGCCACAACTGAAAAAGAGCCCAGTCTCTAGGTACCAGCTGCCACACCTTTGCAGGTCAGTGTTTCCCTCCCTCCCACACTGGGGAACCAGCAACAAGAACTAATACAGACAGCATGTACAAACTCTTTGCAGTTCAGATTGGTAGTGATCAAGTTCTCCTGTGCTGGCTATAGCTCCCCCCAATTTAACAATCCCACTGAAAAAAGGGGAGAGAAAAAAGTCACTTACCAGTAAAGAAGCACAGCATAACTTTTTCATGAACCATTTCTTCAAATCTGTGCTTTGACATACTGCTCCACTTATTTGTTCCTTTGAATGGTTCTATATTGGCCAGCTTGCACTGGATAGCCTGAATGATTAGATTTAGATCAACTGATTTAAGATAAACCCCCTTTTAAGGAACTTCAGAAAGTTACTTAGATTATACTTCCAAATATCTACAATCTAAGCAATAATCAGCTCAACTTTGAAATCTGGCTAAAGGAGAAAGTGCTTAATCACCAGGCCCTACAGCACTTCAACATCCATCAACAGCAGCTTCTTCAAGTCCTTCATGAGGCTATCAGATCAATCCATTGTAGTGTTCCTGGGAAAAGTTTCTCCAGGGAATCATGGACATTGTACATTTGTAATGTTTTGAGAAAACATTAAAAATGAATTGTAATAATATCATAAACCAACTCAACAAACATCAGGAGCTTATATTAAAAGATCTTTGTCAGAAATCTTTGGGATTTTTTAAAAGACTTCTCTGCTGATAGCAGAATCTAACATACCTTTGCTGGAGAGGCTAAGAACTCATCTTTTATCTTGCGCATGTCTTTCACGTTTATTTTAGCTGTATTGCCATAGTCCACATATTTCACCTCAGCTTGTTGATGACCCGGAAGTCCTTCAGAAAACATCATAGAGATAGGAGAAGTTGAGATGAACCATGTTTGCGTCCCTACCACATCAACAAGTACTGCTTTTGAGGTATTATAGACAGCAAATGCTTAATACAAAACCACAACGTTTTCAATGTCTCAGTATTCTTCACAAACTGCAGATTAAGAAGCATTTCTTACCCTTTTCCTAGTAAATTTACCCAAGATGCTGATATGAGCAGCATTCACGCCTAATGGCAGACAACAATTCTAAGCATGGAATATTTAAAAAATGAGACATAAGGATCCACCAGGGCATTTGAGAGATTCCTGTCAGAGATCCAATTCATTAGCACAATAGTTTGTGAAATTCAGATTTCCAACAAGCATGTTCTTCTAATTTTACTAGAAAGAGAACTGCTGGAGTAGACATTGCTGGAATCACATCCTAAGCTGCATTAAAGGGGTGTAAATGCATGATTTGGAAAAATCTAGGAAGGTAGTGGAGCCTCTGTTAAGCTGTCACCTTTCCCTAATGAAAGATTAGAATTTCCCCTCATAAGTGCCAAGCAGCAAACAGCATCAAATCACATTTGTGGGGAAGCCTCCAACCTATAACTGAGAATATTACTGGGTTTTGCAGGAACTGGGGATGAAGGTCCAAACTGCCACTAGTCAGAACCTGAAAATTCCATTTTTTTAAAACTTACTCCATTAATACCCCCCATCTATTTCCCCAAATGGGGGCCCATACCAGTTTACATTATTTTCCTCCACCATTTTATCCTCACAACAACTGTCAGGTAGGTTAGGCTGAAAAAATGAGATTGGCCCAAGGTCACTCTGCAAGCTTCCACAGCAGAGTGGAAACCCAAACTTGGGGCTCCCACATCTTAGACCGATATACTTACCAGCGCACCACAATGACTCCCCTAGATTACCCTCTGGATAATCCCCAGTCTACTATCCTAAATGCACACCGATACCCCCTTTTGCTTGATCTTTTTCTCTTCCTAGGGGAAATGAACTTCAGGAAGTTCATCCCTGACCTAGATAATCCAGGCTAGATGATCTTGGAAACTACACTGGGTCGACTGTGGTTAGTACTTGGATGGGAGAACATTTAAGTGCAGGGCTGTTATATAGAGGCAGGCAATGGCAAACCACCTCTTGTCTCTTGCCTTGAAAATCCAATAGAATTGCTTAGTTCTTGTTGCCCTTTCTTACAAGTCCAAGGAAATGCTGATTGACACTTTGGGTCAGTTAGCAATTTTTCTCCAGACCAGTTTGGAAAGGGATCCTGGAGGTTTTCGCAATCTTCTGGGCATGGAACAGGGGCCACTGGGGATGTGTGTGTGTGGGAGGTATTTGTGAAGTTCCTGCATTGCGCAGGGGGTTGGACTAGATGACCCTGGAGGTCCCTTCCAACTCTAAAATTCTATGATTCATCTTTTTTAAGTATTGCGTGTTTGTGTGCATATGTATGTGCTTGGTACCTGGAAGTCACAGTGATTTCTGGTTATCCCTTGTAGGGCTAGGGTGTCTTTCAGAGAAGTGGCTTCAGGCTTGTATTGCCTGCCCCTTCGCCCTGGTATTCCCTGAAGTTCGCCCTTCCAAGTACTTCCCAGGGTCAGCCCTGCTTAGCTTCCAAGATCTGATGAGATTGGCCTATCCAGATCAGGGCTGACTAATCTCTTAACAGAAGAAAGACGGGTGATGTTCTGAGCAGAAGTTAATAGCTACCCTGTTTTCTGCTTGTTTTCCTACAGCCAATCCTACTATATTTTTATTTCACTGTAAAATACTTTCAATTTACCTGTTCTTACTGTTTAGACATTTAGTGGGGGTAAGCTTTTTAGATACTAGAGGTACTTAGGGAAAAAGGGTGTCTTATGTTAACAATTCCAACCCATGTGAGGCCATAGATTGCCATACTAAGCAAGGATATCGGCTTATTTACAAGACAGGAGACCCAAAAGGACGGAAAGGGGAAAAAGTGAGTTTGGAACAGAGATTAACCTCTCTCTATATACATACCCCTAGCTGAGGAAGGTCAGAGACTATCTTTCCCAGTATTATACTGGGGTAATTCCAACAATTGAAACTGGCTGCAACTTTGGCTTTGATCAGCTGGGCAAGAAAAGGCCAAACTGTTTAAAGTTTTCCCAGAACTCCAAGCTCCCTGGTGACTTTAGCTCAGGTGCTGAGCCAAAAGGCAGGCAGAAGGGAATGCCAGGAAACTGGTTGCTATGGGAAACAGATCACCACAACATAATATAGGGAAAGAAATGAACACTTGAGCCACCTGAACCACCACAAACACGGAGTGTTTTGACAGTATTTTATTGTACAGTTAACAGCTTTCAAACTGCAATAAATCTCCAAAATAGTTGCATGCAAGCGGCTTCTAATAACCTGCATACATATATCAATCATATACTGTAGATACTAGGGAAACCCCTATTTTTGGTAGCTTCCTTTTCTGGAAACAACTTTGACATAAGACAATCAGCACATACTATTCCAGCCACCTACCAATCACTTGGGCTCTGTACCAAACTCCATCTTCAAATTTGGCAATGCAGGGTTGACCTTGGATTGGACACAGGATTTCCAAATTGTCTCCACTTTCAGTTTTATAAACTTCTTCAATCTTTTTCAGGAAAATCACTAATTCTGGACTCTCCAGCTATCGTGATGGAAACAATACTAATGTCATTTTTTATTGAACATACTATTTGCTACACAGAACACACTGAGGCAGCCTTTTACATCCAAATGATTAATGGCAAGGGGATGAGTCTTGCATAGAGTGGTCAACTGGCACTGCAAGCAAAGTGACATTACAGTGGGAAATGAAAGGTGGCAAGGATCCTTTCTGTGAATGTAACACAGCTCTTATAAATCAAACCACAGATATCAAATGAAGGAAATCCTCCAGCAGACAAGACTGCTGCAAAGGGAAATAGAGGCATAAGATAGATAACACCCCCCCCCATCAACTTAACTGAGTAGCTACAAGATTATGAAATTAGGTCTGTAAAAAAAAAAGCAAAGCTGAGAGATGACAACAGCAGAAACCAGCAAGGAACAATTTCTTGGCTGTTGTGACTGCTACACAGATGTAAGGGGAAGAACAGAGAAGTTTCCTTACTGTGAATCAAGACTTTAAAATTTGCAAGTAAAATGAGACATGAGATTTATTTATTTATTACTTTCAATTTATATCTCCCGCCCTCTCTGCAAGCGGACTCAGGGCGGTTTACAACATCATAAAATACAATCAATTCAATAAAACATATAAAACCATAATTTACTTATATCAATTTTAAAACCATTCTATAGCGCTGTTTTAGTACAGTATAGGCGGTATTGAATTCTCGACTGTGATCGCCAGCATTCTATAAGATGTCCGGTGGCAGCTCTTTTTCAGTCAAACAGCAAAGGCCTGTTTAAACAGTTCGGTCTTACAGGCCCTGCAGAACACAGACAAATCCCACAGGGTCCTTATGGCTTCTGGAAGGGTGTTCCAAAGTTCTGGTGCTGCCACCGAAAAAGCCCTGGATCTCGTCACACACAGCCTGGCTTCTTTTGGGCCAGGGGCAGACAACAGATCAAGACGAAGGAATTTAGAATGAGCACATACATAGAGGGAAGAGAGCATGAGCCCAAGGACCAAGCCTCACATGTATACAATCTGTGATCTCACAAGAGGAAGTCACCAAAAGAGAGAGATGGAGGACCAGGAGGTAACATTTCAAGTACATGCAGAAAGAAGGAAGAAAGTACATGCAGAAAGGATGAAATTGCTGATGTAGGATTATTTTCTAAAAAACCCCTTTTAAATAATTCTAACACAGACATTAATTTATACATCTCTGCTTTTTCCAATCAATTTTCCAAAATTGACTGGTGCTTCCCATTTTCAACTAAAGAGGGGAGAAGTGGCGCAGAGGAAATGAACAGGTTCTGCCATACTGTAATCACGTGGCTTGATCAGAATCTATCTGCTACTCCATGGTAAAATGCAGAAGCCAAGAGACCTGACTTAAATGAGATGGAATACTGTCTGATTGAAACAGCACATAGGTGGAATAGTCTGGGGATGCTGCTCACCTCGTCCACTGCTGTGGGGAAGGGATCTGGGGGAGACCAACTAATCTGTGAGTGCAATGTTTTATAAGATACTTTAATCACTTCCATGTTAAAAAACACCAGTCTTAATGTGAATTCATGGGGGACTCCAAGGCCCTCCTCCAATCAATTAATTACCTTTTGTGCTTCCTTTTTAAAAAAAAAATTGCCAGTCTGAAAGAATACATCCTTTTAACTCCATGGCATTTTGTCAAACGCTTTTTAGGAGTGCAAGTATAAAATGCCTACTGGCTTCTTTTCCTCACTATTTCCTTACTGATGTGCAAAAAAGGCAGGATTTCTCTTTGCAGAAGCCAAGCTGAAACCTCTTCAGAGCCAGTTTGGTGTAATGGTTAAGTGCATAGACTCTTATCTGGGAGAACTGGGTTTGATTCCCCACTCATCCACTTGCACCTGCTGGAATGGCCTTGGCTATGGCAGAGGTCGTCCTTGAAAGGGCAGCTGCTGTGAGAGCCCTCTCAGCCCAACCCACCTCACAGGGTGGCTGTTGTGTGGGGAGAAGATATAGGAGATTGTAAGCTGCTCTGAGTCTCTGATTCAGAGAGAAGGGCGTGGTATAAATCTGCAATTCTTTTTCTTCATCATAGCTTCTTCATTCTTCATCTATTTAAACAATCTGGTGTTTATCTTAACTTCTGCCCCGGTTAAATAAGGAAAAAGTGTTATTACTATTCCTGCTAATTTCCTAGATCTCCACTAGGCTGGGGCAGCATGTGTGCTCTTGCTCCCATCACCTGTAGATCTTTTTTATACTCTTTATAATTAGAATGAGTGAATTTCACACTGTTAAGGATAAGCAGATTTCTGCAGCTTTCCTGTGTTTTAGCCCCCACTCTCCACCTTTGGGAATGAGGCAAAGACATTTCCAAGTTTATGAACCAACAAAGCATAACACTAGAAGTAGAGGTGTACTGCAGCCTCTAGCTAGAATTTAAAAAAAAACAAACAAACCCAAAACCGAACCAGGCAAATACAACTTGGCATTGATCAGACTACTAAACAGGAAGCCAGGATTTGATTCCATGAAACGGATGCTTGTAGAACTGAAAAAATTATGATGCAACCCATCCTGAGCCTGTTCTATCGGAAGGGCAGACTAAAAATCAAATCAAATAAATAAAATCAAATTAGTCAGGCCTTGCAATCATCCACATATTCATTTCCAGTACAAAAACACTTTCTGAAGCACTTGAACAAGAGAATTAGCAAATGAGATTAAACTGACTGAACCCTTTACCATTTGAATGTAGAAGTCACCAGGACTGATGATGTAAGTAACCACAACTGCAGCTTCTGTATTTTCTTGGGGCATCACAGGTGGGCAGTATTGCAGTGGCACAGAATTCTCAGACTGATCGGCCAATTCAGTGCGGAGGCTAGCAAGAGAGTTCAGAATAAAGCGCTGAATAAAGTTGTGGAAGAAAGCCACCTTCAATTGAAATGCCTTTGATGAACCCTAGTGAAAACATACTGAACTATTTTTTAAAAAGCAATTCCCAACATTCCCATTGCATTTTAGGATAAACAAGAAACAAAAATCAGATCAGAGTTTATCCTGATAAAGGTGGCAATGATTTTCAGAGACTCCTGGCTAAATGCTCTGAAACAATCCAAACTACCATCTGTGTGTGTGTTCTTCTCAGAATGCAACAATCAGGGCAAGTTTAGCTCCCATTCAAACAGCATCCCTGAGGAAAGGAATTCTCTTTTACTGCACTGGAAGACAATATTCTGAAACCCACCCATTATCTAGATGGCCCACTCTCACTAAGGATGAGAGGAAGATGGCAGCAGCAGGGAAGCAACACACCATCTTACTCCCCCAAGGGGCAAAATTTTCCCCACCATCTTGAAGTCAGGGCTGAAAACAGGAGATTCCTCTTTGGCCAGGACTAGCTAAACTTTTCTTCTGTGAAGAATGTACTCCATAGCGGACAGACAATAACAAACCGAAAGTTAACACACAGTTCTCTCTTTTCCATGCTAGCCATCAGCCTTTGGGTCAGATATGGCTGCTTTCTTCACTTCAAGAAACATTACAGTTGAAGGCTCAGGAATGTATGGGGTTGGGAAAGTTACAGTACATTTCAATTCAGACATTCTTGGCAAGGTAACAAATCAACTGCTTGCTTTGATACTGCATACAGATTGTCAAATGACGACATTTGAACAAAAAGAAATCAACTCAACATCTCAGAATAGCAAGACAATTTAGGGTATCCTGCATTAACGACTAGTCATGCTAATAAAGATTTAACACACTCAAAAGGCTTAGACAATTATACCCACTAAACCATGATGCATGGACTACCAATGAATCCCACAATACTTAGTGTTAGGTGTGCTCACAACAGCCTTCCTGGATTATAAAAAATGTAAAGGCTTTTAATGACATACCTTGCTAAATCCGAAAAAACTAATGCATCCCTGAGGGAGATTGGCATGTCACTGCTTATTTTGTTAGTTGGAGGTTTCATCAGATCTACAATAAGAACACCATCTTCTTCCCTGAACACTCTCATTTGGACAGTTTTGTTATTTACCATTTTCAGAAATTCTGTTCTTGCTGCTGTACTCCAACCTTCACTCTGTTATGAGGAGAAAAAACAAACATCTCTTCAGTACAGAAACTACTAGTGGCTACAAGAACTAAGAAACAGGTATCTTGAAAACCCAAGAACAGCAACCAATACTCAACATGGAGGAGGGATGCATTTATTTATTTAATTTCTAGTCTGCCCTATCCAGCAAGCGGGCTCAGGGTGGATCACAACAGACCTAAACAACAATAAGCAATAAAATTAGAAGTAAATGAATGATTAAAACAATAAAATCACTCCATTTCAGATGGAAGACAACTAATCAGGCCATAGTTTTCTAGCCTTCCCCTCCCAATGCAACCCAAATGCCTCTGAAACTGGGGACTCTTCACTTTGCTGCACATTGGAGATAGTATGAACAAGATATGCTGGATATCGGGATTTTAAAACTCCTTCCTTCAGCAATCTGATGAACCTCTCCCATTCTGAACTCCTAGCCTGCTAATCTTTCAAACAAAAAGCTCTATCCAATCAGGTGTCTGGGGTGAACATTTGGCAAATTTTACAGGCACCCATGTTATGTGCTACACCCAAGCACATTAATCACTCCTCATGCTCATCGCTGTGCGTCATCTTAGTAGTAATCAAGTCCACTTTTTGTAGAGAGCTTTGGAAATCATGCTCAAGAAGCAAGTTCAGGAACCCCACTCAGTTGTTCTGTGAGGGAAAAAGGAGGGGGTAGATCAGCGAGCGCTGCCTCACCCAAATGTGACAAAAGGAGTGACGATTAGTTTAACTGAGAAAGTCCTCCAAAAAAAGGAAACACCATAAATGTAGGCAACAAGCCAAAAAGATCTTGCAAGTACGGATCAAAGCAACAGAACTCCTCACTAGACAGTGACAAGGACTGAACTGAAGGAGAGGGGGCACAATCACATTACAGTTTGGCCAGAAACCTCTGCACTTGCTTTGAAGTGAGGGGGATGGGTGCCCTTTCGGTTCCTAGAAGCTTAAAAAAAAATTCCAATCAAGCTGGCCTTTATTTATTTCCTTTAATTTATAACCCACCCTCTCTGCAAGTGGACTCAGGGCAGCTAACAGTCCACTGACTTTGCCTCCACAGTCACAATGTAGGGTTGCATTGAAGATGAACTGATGATATACTGGTAAATTTCATTGTATTTGAGGAAGTATGCATGCACACAAAAGCTAATCATTCCTTGAATAAAACTTTGTTGATCTTAAAGGTGCCATTGCTTCAGACCACCACAGTTACCCACCTGGTTCTATACTTGGTATCCTAGCATCCATTTAATATATTGGTTAATGCTTTTCTTCCTGTGCAAAGATGTATAAAGCAAACCAGAAAACACACCTCTGACAGGTATATATTTTAAGAATATACTTACTGAACGTTTGGGAACAATGTCCTTCAAGGAGCACCTCAGTGCCAACTTTTTTATTCCTCCAAGTTGTGCCTCTATAAGAAAATCAGGTATCCTTACAACTGAGCACAAATCTTCTGTCACTAAATAGTCTAGAGTAGCATGTTCTGGATTCACTGCAACATCACTAGCAAACCTAAGATTGGGGAGGAGAGGGAATTGCCAGAAGTTATTTCTCACTTTATCATCAGTAAGTGTACTTTTAAGCTTAATTTCACTTTTTAAAATAAACTTCCTTTAAAAAAAACTTTCATTGGAAAATAATTACTATACACCCAAGAAATTACTATAACTCAAGAAACTTCTGTGTATTTTAATGTTCCCTTGAAGTATGAATTTTCTAAAACTTAGAAGAAGCTGGGGAATCAGACACATCCTTAACACCTGGCCTCCTGAGCCTGCTTCGGCGGGGAGGGCAGGATATAAATAAAGAATAGAGTAAACTGTGCAACGATTAGGTTTGCAATTAATCTGTAGTGCAGTTTATATATGAGAGCCAGTTTAGTGTAGTGGCTGAGTGTGTGAACTCTTATCTGAGAGAACTGGGTTTGAATCCCCACTCCTCCACTTACAGCTGGCTGGAATGGCCTTGGGTCAGCCATAGCTAATGCAGGAGTTGTCCTTGAAAGGGCAGCTGCTGTGAAAGCCCTCTCAGCTCCACCCACCTCACATGGTGTCTGTTTTGGGGGTAAAAGATATAGGAGATTATAAACCGCTGGATCTCTGATTCAGAGAGAAGGGCGGGGTATAAATCTGCAGTCTTCTTCTAAATGGTTTAGCAGTGAGAATGAGGTAGATAATCTACACCGACACACACATAACACAAACTGAGTCCTGTTCAAGCAAGCACTGATACGGCTTGATCCTTTCATCATCACATTGGATGTTCTATGTGCACTGCAGGGATTAAGGCTATAGTTTAAATTACTCCATTAACTTAAGTGTTTAAATGGGCCAGCCTGTAAGAATTTCAGCATGAAACATTCAGAGCCAGTCCAAGCACTTTTTAAAGTAGGATCATTTAAAATGTATCATTTTAAACACTGTTTTATTTAGAGACTCATGTAACGCTTGCACTGCAAACAGTGTCCTGGTGTTTCAAGGGATTTTAATCCCCTCCTCCCCAAGTTTCTTCCCTGATATAAATCACATCCTATAGTTCTGGGCTGCTGTATTCAAAACATGACAGAATACAGAAAAGTCTATTAGTCAACATTTTTTTTAACCTTCCTACTGTTGTACCCAGCTTGCTGGGGGGAAAGTGTAGATGACTGGGGAAGGCAATGGCAAACCACCCCATGGGAAGTCTGCCATGAAAACGTTGTGAAAGCAACGTCACCCCAGAGTCAAAAAAGACTGGTGCTTGCACAGGGGATTACCTTTATACTGTTGATAAGACAATGTTGCACTGTGATCCTCATTTCAAGTGGAAACATGGAAGCAAGCAGATACAGTGGCAACATTTATAGGGGTCTGATTCACCCATAACCCAGGCTTGCTGATTTCTTAGAATAGAATTTGAAGGTTCCTCCAGGGTCATCTAGTCTAACCCCCTGCATAATACAGGCAATACATAAGTACCTCTCTCCCCCCCTCCGCCCTCCTTCGCATGATCTGCCTAAAGTTCACAGAATCAGCACTGCTGTCAGATGGATATGTAGACTACTTAAAAACCTCCAAGGAAAGAGAGGCCACCACCTCCCAAGGAAGCCACTGATAACCTCTGCCACAGAAGTTCTTCTTAATGTTTACCTGAAAACTCTTCTAATTTAATTTTAACTTGTTGGTTCTGGTCCAACCTTCTGTGACAACAGAAAACCACACCATCCTCTATATGACAGCCTTTCAAATACTTGAAAACAGTGATCTTATCACTCCCAGGCTTAAACATAACCAGCTCCTTCAACCTTTCCTCACAGGACGTGATCTCCAGACCCCTCACCATCTTTGTAGGCCTCCTCTGGGAATGTTCCAGCTTGTCTATATCCTTCTTAAATTGTGGTGTCCAAAACAGATCACAATACTCTAGATTAGGTCTAACCAGAGCAGAGCAAAGTAATACCTTCAGTGCGGAACAAAACAGACCCCAGGACAGAGCCACTTGTCACTCCTCTCCAAGGGGATGAGGAACCATTCACAAGCACTCTTTGGGTGTGACCTTTCAACCAGTTTCAGATCCACGTAACAGGATCCAAACCACATTTTACCAACTTGTCAACAAGGATAGTATGTGGAACCTTATCAAAAGTCTTACTGAAATCAAGATAAACTATGTCTACGGTATTCCCCTGACCCAGCCAAGTAGTATCTTTTTTGAAAAAAAGAGATCAGGTTAGTCGGAAATGACTTGTTATTGAGAAACTGACTCTTAGTAATCACAACCATCCTTTCTAAATGCTCAACAACTGATTTGTTCTAAAACTTTTCCAGGTATAAACATTAAGCTGACAGTCAGTAATTACCTGGATCCTCCTTTTCTCCCCTTCTTGAAGAAAGGGACATTTGCCCACCTCCAATCTTCTGGCCCCTCACACCTGTTCTCCAAGAATACATCAACTTGTACACCATTCCTAATGCATATATAACCTTTAACATTAACTGGTGTCTACACTGTACAGACTTGGTTCATTTTAATCACACTTGTCAAGCCTACATGCCCAGGCCATAGTGGGATATACCGCATGAGTTCAATTGCACCCCACCATACATACAACCTGATGCAGCATGTTTTCTAGCTCTTTGTCTCAGTGATGTTTAAATCCAACCGTTCATGTCTTATTCTGCTTCTCATACCTGTACGACGGCTTGAAACATTGGTATTCCCTCTCAGCAACCTATACTAGTTATTATACATGAGTGACAGTAGCTACTGGTTAACAAGCAGGCAAGGATGGCTGAAAAAATCTAATTAATAAATGAGCATCCCACTGCAAGATCTGTGTCTCCAGGGTCTCTTCTCTGGCTGATTTCTCCCCTACTCATTTTGCTTTGAAGGACACAGCACTGCTTTCAGCATTCCATCCTCTCTGAAACATTTTCTGACCAGATCATTGAAGGGAAGGTGTTACAAAGTCAGATTTTTTCCCTGCCTATGAAATTAAGCTCCTGCTGGACTTTGCAGTTTTCCAGCCTTTGTCATCCACACAGGGGGGTGCCCAGATTCTCCATTAAATCTAGTAATGCTAAAAACACCCTTGCGCTAGGTTAAAAAATAAACCCAGAAAGCAGAAAACTATTCATACCTTGAAACAGTTAATGCTTCGGAATGGCCAAAGTCTATAAAGAATACTTGCATCATTGCGACATCACAGATTTTACATTTTGTTGGACCACAGGGTTTCCCTTCCTTTGTATTCTGCTTTGGAATTAGTTCAATAACTGTTGCACGGCACCATGATCCATGCTCTTTACTTTTAACAAAGACTTTTGCACCTGAAACAAAGCATTTTTTTAAAAAAAGGATAAAAATATTAACAGAATGGCTTCCCTAGAACAGCTGCCATGTTCATGCTTTAAGTACTGAAGGATGAGAGTTAGTTGTAAAATTCCTAACACACTTCATCCAAAAGGGTAAACTTAGTGGATAGAAAATGCACAAATTAAGATGCTTCAACAGCCCAGGAGTTGGGAGAGCAGGAGCAGGCTTTATTCTGCAACCTCCCTGAATATCCTCCGAGTCCCCAGTAGGGGTCAACCAGATCATCATGACTTCTAGGTACACATGCACACACACTCTCTCATTAATACACACATGAATATAAATACAAAAAAAGTTACTTGGAATTTTTAAAATTACCTAATTCCAAGATGTCCGTAGGAGATGTATTCTTACTTTTACAGAACTGCTTCAATATTTTTTCCAAATGAACTAACATTTTCTTTTGTGAAAGCATCCGAACGTAGAAGTGACAAGGGTTTATTACACAACTGACAAGAACTAATTCTGGAGAGTCTGCACAGGATACAGCAATGAAAAGAAAAGAAACGATCTTGAAAACAAGGCATGTTTTTAACATACTATGAAAGAACACTGACAAAGTATACATGTAAATTCTGCCTTTCAGAGCAATATCTGAACACAAACAAGAGAGAAGAGGAGACTGGATTTATACCCTGCCCTTCACTTGGGAGTCACAGAGCAGTTTACAATCTCCTTTCCCTTCTCCTCCCCACAACAGACACTCTGTGAGGTAGGTGGAGCTGAGAGAGCTCTTTCAAGAAACTATTCGAGAATAGTTCTGAAAGAACTTGTGATGACTCAAGGTCACATAAGCAGGTGCATGTAAAAGAGTGGGAAATCAAACCTGGTTAATCGAGATTAGAGTCTGCGCTCCTAACCACTACACCCAAAGACTATTTAACCTAGCTGTTTTCTACCAACACATCATTTCTAGAAAAAAATCCGTGTGACAAGTTTTATGCTACTACAGATATACCAGTTTTTAAGTTTGTTTCATGGAACTATTATGTGGTCTTTTAGGAGAGAGTTTCATGCTGAAACTGCCCCATTTATCCATGACAGGGTTGTCACTAAAATTTTATTTTTCATTCCCCTGACCACCATTCAAATATAACAAGTTAAAAAATGAACAGGTCATGTTGCATTAATACAAGACTTAATGTAATGTTCCACACTACAACTACACAAGTCTCAACCGCAAAAATATTTGTCAGAGATCTAATATCAGCTTCTTTCAACATTAACTGCAGCAACATCTGTTTTGCAATTGCACCAAAAATTACACCAAGACAAATTTCAATTCAAGCAAACTCTGAATGCTAACAAGCAGGGCATTTTTTGTATAAGAAGCCCAGCAGGAACTCATTTGCATATTGGGCCACACCCCGATGCCAAGCCAGCCAGAATTGCGTTCCTGTGCATCCCTGCTAAAAAAAAAAAAGCCCTGCTAACAAGTAGGAACTTTTCCAAACGTGGGAAGTTTCATTATCACTTTCTGGAACCATGAGCAGATCAGCAGCAAGAAAGGAGGTGCAGTTTCTGCAATCTAGAGAAGCAGCAACCCTCATTTGCAACCCTTTTGCATGGGAGAAGTCAGGAAAGCAAGTGAGAGAGCTGGTACTCTAAACTCCAGCAGGAAAAATCACATTTGCAAAATTTACTTTGCATGGTGAAGAGTAGAAAGTGCTAGTTTGTGAAATCCAACAATGGCAAAACTCATTTGCAACTCTGTGCTAAGTTTTAGGAGACAAAATGTCTACTCCATACACAAGCATGACACAAAACATGATTTTTTATATGCAAGTCAAATGCAGTACCAGCAAGTAGAGATGAAAACAGTCAGATTAAAGTTTGTATATTGCTAAATGTTTAAACTAGCCTTGCTTTGCAAATGCTACAGGCAGACCTGGGAAATCATGCAGGGACAGAGCTCAACTAACACAAGATGGTTGCTGAGCGTGCAGCTGAGAAAAAGATGGAGCTGGGAAAGGGCATCATTAAGTTTTACTTGTATTCTCCTACTTCTCTATTCCAGCTGCCACAAGAACAGATTATGCTCTTGCAGCAGCAGGTCAAAAATCCACTGCTTGAATATATTCTAATCACAATTTCCCTTTCCCTGAGTTTCCAGAAAGTGGCTATCCTGCATGAACAACTTCACAGGTTTGTACGTATGCATGCGTAGTTAGAACATCTTCCAACAAAGAGGAAAATAACAAAGTCCAATTTCAGTATCTATAACAGCGAATATTTCTTGCTTCTGTGTACATATGCAAACATCATTGTTTAAATCTCAGCCAGAGGTATTCAAGCACTGACACCAGTCCAATAATTTTTTTCCATTCTACAAATCTTGCCAATTTCTGTAATTTAAGCATTAAGCATGTTCAGAACGTAAACAAGTTTTTAAACCAGACGTTAATGACACACCTGCTTTCACTCCAAATGGAAGCAGCTGCTTTGGGAAAAGCTTCCTGTGATGTGCATCTTCAGGATATTCTGTGGAACTAGCTTTTTGAAGGGGGAAAAAAGGTCATATCTCTTGAGACTCTACTAGAATAACTCCCATGCTATCAGATCAATCAACTTAAGTACAAAAAGAGATATCACTGAACTGATTTCTATAGAAATAAGAGTCAAGATGGCCAGAAAGCACCTCCATCGCAACTGGTAACTCTGTCCCATCCAGGTAAATTTACTCCACATCTCAACAGTTGTCATCTTTTATGGCACAAATATTCTAAATACATCAAAAATATTCTTCTCTCTAAAAGCACACAAGGGGACTTATAAAACAAAAGTGTACTGCTTCCAATATTTCAGCTACCACAAATACTAGAATATAGTTAGTCTGGCAGGTGTAACACTACATATGGGTAAGTATATGTAGTATCTGCCCTAACAGATGTTAATGTAGTAATGTGATGCAGGCAGTTTCAGATGCAGGCTTCTGGAGAGCATGAATGGGGCGTGGTGGTGGCCAGAGGAAGCTCCTGGGAATTGTCTGCCCAGAGTCCCACCCAAACCCCCCCCCAAGAACTGGCACTATTATCAGACTCTTTAAAAAATGAAACAATTGTCCTCACAATTATGTTGAAGGTTGAAGGGTAAGAGTGCTACTTACAACCTGGAGAATCTTCAATTATTTCTTCAATTATGACATCTGGAGCACATACTGTCTGGGGCAAAGCAGCAAGATACTTCGGAGTTGGTGATTGAGCCATCTGTTGGATCTGAGCATGAGTGCCATCAAGCTGGACATCATATTCTTCTGCAAAAATCTTTGGATTGTTTTCTTCAATCAATGGGTCATGTTTTGTCTTTCCTCTAAATAAACTGCCACTTTTGCAGCCTTGTTCCATACTGCTTGGTTTTAAGGAACCTTCTCCACAGTGGCATCTAAATTAAGAAGGGGGGAAATTGAGGGGGAAATTGCCATGGAGGCTCAAATGCACTACAGAAACAGTGAAGTGGTTTGGCCATTTTAACATGCACATTAATATCTTAACACCAACCCTAAAAATATGTGAGGCAGCCAAACTAGGAAAAGCTATGAATAAACATATTATTAAACACTGCGCTACTGTGAAAAGGTGAAATAATTAGCTAGTTAGGTTTCAGTAGAACGAGGCTCCCAATTGGTATCAGCAGAAGATACTAAGAAAGTGCCATCCATGGAATGTGGGCTTAAATCCCATTTCAAATTGATTTGACTGAAGGCACAACACACTAAGCATTGCTTACAGGTGGCTTTCAGCAGGTACCAGGGGCTGCTGCAAGGGGAAGAGGTCATGGGGACCATGTATTGCACATGCAGTTCCTGTGGAACCTGGCCACCGTATTTCCTACAAACCTTCGATACCTGTCTAAATCTATTTTGCATTTATCCCAAAAAATGCTTGAATAGGAAGTGCCGCATTATTTACACTACTAGCAGAAATATGCTAGACACTAGTTTTCTTAATATGGGAAGCTTATATACCAAGAGAAAATGGAACTTACAACAGATCAGTCTTATCAAGAAGAATTTCCCCCATATTTTCCAACTGAGAGGTACTCTTATCACCATCTATGTAAAACCTGAGTTAGGGGGAAAGAAAAAACCCACAAGTTAAAATTATACGCTGCTGGCAATATTCTCTATATAGTTATTTACCAATGGAAGTCACAATATTGTGGACCCTCAAAACACACGCAGAGAATACAGCTTAAGGGGATAGCCAGCAATTCTTCCACACCCAATATAGTACATGCACAGAAATGCTTTTCACTAATTCACATGGGAGTTCTTTACACCCCATCCACTGTTCACATTTGGTTGTTTATTCAAGTGATTTAGTACTGGTATTTTTTTTTAAAAGTTAGTGCTTTCCAGACACCTCAAAGAATTTTAGTCCTTAAAATATTTATATGCTTGTTTTTCTCCCGAGCATGAACCTCATATGCTCAGGTTTCAATAGAGAGGTTGCAATATAAGAACAATTTTAATAAAAACAAACAGAACAGAGAAACTGCATTAAAATCAACTTAAAATCACCATATCCCACCTGCCTACAGATATTCCCTCTCCCAGGGTCAGCCTGTCCTAAAGGTTCTCCACAACAGCTCTTTTATACATCCTCACCAGAAACCCTGACCTCTTCTGGGAGGATGTTGCAGAGGCATCTGACAGCGATTTAAAAGTCTTGAGTCAAACTGTTGCAAAATGTGCCTTAGACAAGAGAAGTACTGAAAGAATGAAGATGTCACACAGAAACATACAGAGCTGGTCCTTCAAGTATGCAGACCCCAGCTTGTGAAGGGCATTAAAAGTAAGCACTAGCCCCTCAAACTGGACATGGAAACTAGATGGCACACAAGAAAGGGACCTCAGAATAGGAGGAACATAGTCCCACTGGCTAAACCCCCAGGTAATAACTGGGCTGCTGCATTTTGCAACAGCCCAATTTCCAGATTGTCTTCAAGGGAAGCCCTATATAGAGTGCAATACCACAGTCTAGCCTCAAGGTTACTAGAGAATGGATCAATGCTTCCAGATCAGGTATCTGCAAATTGGGACTCAAGTTCTTTATTAGAAGGAGCTGGAGAAAACATTGTTTTTGTCACCATGGATTCTTGTTTCTCTAACAAGGAACCAGGGCCCAGCAAGACTCCCATGCTCTTAGCAAAGCGTTTCAGCAAAAGTTGCTCATCATCCATGGTAGAAAGCACAATTCCCTTTAAAGTAGCTGTTCTTCCAGTCAGCATCACCTAGAACTTCATTAGTGATGTAATAATGCCTTTGTAGTTTAAGAAACGCAAATATTAGCTTCCTTAAAGCAGTTTAAAAGTTCCAGTCATTACCTTGGAAGTGTTCTTTTCTTCAAATTATCCAGTTTTGAAACTTCATCCTCAATTGTCGTTTTTAAATTGCAAAGAACCTGAAATTATAAGATCCCAATTTATAGAACAAATAGCAACTTCTGGGGAAAAAAAGAACTTGACCTTTCAGTGCTGGAAAGCTACAAATATTTAATACAAAATTACAGTTCTGAATTAGTTATGCACAGGGGTCGTTCTGTAGAAAAATAGGTGGTGGAGCTCATTAGCATAACTCATTAGTCAAAAGGCCAGCAAGCCACCCGCTGCCCAAAATTATGTAAGTGGAGAAGGGGTGGTGTGGGCTTCTCCAGGGATTAACTGGGCTGCTGAAGAAGTGGCAAAGCTCCTGGTGGCTGGCTGCTTTCCTAATTAAGGGGTTGTTATGCAGCTGCACCCTCTATTCAATGGACAAGGTAGGTGGAGAGGAGGACAGGGTATGTCAGAAAGGTTCAGGAGCTGTGCTCCTGTGAGTTCCCGGCTGAATTCAAGGCCTGGTTATGAACAAGCACACACAAATAATCTCAATGAGCAACTATGATTGCTCCTCAGTATATCTCAAGCGAAAATCCAGGTAGGATTCAGATATCCATGGAACTTTATACTATAGTATACAGAATCACAAAAAAGGGGAAATACTTATTATGAACTATCTAGCGCTATACGCAACTACAAAAACTTTATACCCCATTAAATTCAGTGAAAACACTTAAATTTTCAAATGCTCAATTTAATTCTACTGTGCTTTGAGTGCAAGTACATTTTACCACATTGTTATCTTATCTTCCTGCTAAGCACTGATGCTTAGGACCTCCAAGAACTCCCCCTGGTCTTGACTAAAGCTCTCCAAAGGTTTCAGGATTTTCTACAGCAGCCCAAAGGGCTGCCATGAAAGCCCCTGAACGCTCAATGTACACAACCTGAACACCTACATGTACACAATGTACACAACCTGAACATCAGAACTTTTACCTGGATAAAGCCAGATATAGTCCTACCACAATCTTCTCCCAAAACTGATCCAATGAAAGGATACTGAGGCAATATACTTGTTAAATGTGGGTGTGACCTGCTCCAGATCCTCAGCTTACTTGGTATAAAGCGCTTATTCACTCACAGTTCGGGGCGGGAGAGAGAGCAGCTTCTAGCCCTCTCACCAGCTTAAATTGCAGCAGGCTAGTGTTTTCTCTGAATGATGTATACCCAGAATTTTCTCAAACCGGAGTTGGCAAAATAGCTGGAACACTCCCGTTGGCTCACAAGGCCCTTTTCTAAAGTTTCACATCCTTACATAACTGCCATTTACTAGCACCTGCTGCACAGGGAGCAAGGTTCCATGCCTCTAGCCTCGCTTTACCTATCTGCTGATTAGAGCAGCAGAGGTTTGGTGCAGTTAAGTGGAAGAACCGGGTTTGATTCCCCACTCCTCCCCACATGCTCCTGCTGATGTGACCTTGAGTCAGTCACAAGTTCTCGCAGAGCTGTTCCTCTCAAGAGCAGTTTCTGTCAGAGCTCTCTTGGCTCCACCTACCTTAACAGGGTGTTGTCTGTTGTAGAATAGGAAAGGGAAAGGAGATTGTAAGCCGTACTGAGACTCCTTTGGGTAGTGAAGGGTAGGCTATAAGTACAATCTCTTCTCTTCCTTTTCTATACAGGTTTCCTCCCAGGCTCTGAACTTTGGCTTATTTCTCATAGAACTCCTGGTGCCTGACTCCTGCCCCAAGCTCTTTTTTGTCTGTTGCCCCCACTCCTGCTCTTGACACTGGGAAGATCATAGCTCCCCCCTCCTCCGTGTGCCCCCTTTTTCTAAAACAGCTATTTAGTAGACTTTCCACTAAGGAACCTACTGCAGTCCCTGTAACCAACTGCTTAGAAAAAATACTGAAAAAACCAGCTATGCACAAAAGAACTGATTAAAAGACATTTTAAAAAGGTAAAGGTAGTCCCCTGTGTAAGCACCAGTCGTTTTTTACTCTGGGGTGACGTTGCTTTCACAACATTTTCTTGGCAGACTTTTTATGGGGCGGTTTGCCATTGCCTTCCCCAGTCATCTACACTTTCCCCCCAGCAAGCTGGGTTCTCATTTTACCGACCTCGGAAGGATGGAAGGTTGAATCAACCTCGAGCCAGCAACCTCGATTCCGCTGGGATCGAACTCAGGTCGTGAGCAGAATGCTCCGACTGCAGTACTGCAGCTTTACCACTCTGCGCCACAGGGCTCTTAAAGGATATTTAAGAAGTCTGCAATAACTTGTCCAAATATTAGGTGCATTAAAAAAAATGAAAATAGAAACATCCAACAAGGAGGAACAGAACAAATTAAAATGTAGCTTACCTGACGTAAACTATGACAACTTTTGAAAGAATTCTTTGCTTTCAACCCTCTTGCTACCTTTATGGCTCCATCTAAGCTGCTTTTCTTCTCTATAATAGACAACTGAACTTTATGTACATCAGTTACATAGCTGCTGGTGTTCAGTACCAACTCTGTCTGTAATTTCCTTTTCCTAATTGGAAATAAAAAAAGTGTCCTCAGAAAAATCTCACCAATTAACACAAACAACGGTTGTTTGATATTACACCCACAAAACCCAAAATATTTCAATGTTTTTTAAGCCACAAGCTAATTAACTTTTACAGTCTGCCAGAAGCTCTTTTTAAATAAGCAATAAGGACAGTTCTCCAAACTAACCCTAAAACAAAAGCACATAACTTGCAACATTTTTAAAAGATACATTACACATTTTAAAAGTGCTCCTCTACAATCAGCTCCTCTTAGTGCATCTAACTGCATTCATGAGGAAAGATGTCTTAACACACCAATTTCTGTATAAAATGCTCAAAATTTGCTTAGATACTTCAAACTAGAAAGCAATGAGCAACTAACAATAATTACATGTACAACTCAAAAAAAGGGAAGAAACATAAGCCTACTGAGTTACTATAGATTTTGTGACAGAAAAAAATCAGTGAGTACCATTTCACTCCCCTGGGGAGAAAAATCAAGCAGGAAAGGATCATTGTTATGACAGAAAAAAAAAGAACTGAAAAATATCCCTGCTGGATCATGACTAGTGGTCCATCTAGCTCAGCATCCTTTCTCACACAGTAGCCAACCAGCTCCTCTGGAAAGCCAACAACAGGGCATAGAGGTCAAGACATTCCCCTTTTGTTGCCTCCTGGCCCTGAGATTCAGAGGTTTAGTGCACCTCTGAATGTGGAGGTTCCTCTCTGTCACCATGACTAGTAGAGTCTGACAGATCAAATTCTATATGATTCTGCCTAATCCCCTTTTAAAACTGTCTACTCCTGTGGTCACAACCAGCATTCCCTCTAAGCTGAGTTAGCGTGAGCTCAGTTTTTTAGTCTCTGGCTCACAGATTGTCTTAGCTCAGAAAAAATGGCCCCAGAGCAAAACGATTTATGAGTAGCTCACAACTTTAAAGCCAGTAGCTCACAAAGCACAATTTTTGCTCACGAGACTCCACAGTTTAGAGGAAGTATATTGGTTGTGACTACATCTTCTAGCAGCAAATTCCATATTTTAATTATTCTGTGTAAAGTATTTTCTTTCATTTATTCTGAATCTATTGCCCATCATCAGTTTCATTGGATGCACTCCAGTTCTAGTATTTTGGGGGAGAGAAAAATTCTTTTTGTTAACTCTCTCCGCTCTATGAATAATTCTATATCATGTTTCTCACTTAGTTGTCTCTTTTCTATACTGAAAAGTCCCACTCTTTAGTCCCTCCTCCATAAGGAATGTGCACCAACCCCCTAATTATCTTGGCTGCCCTCTTCTGTACTTTTCTCCAGCTCCTTATGTCTTTTGAGACCAGAACTGTACATAGTATGAGGCCACACCATAGATCTATACAGGGGCTTTATGTCAGCAGTTTTATGTTCAATCTCTTTACTAATAACCCTTACATAGAGTTTGCCCTTTTCATGGCTGCTGCACACTGGGCTGACACTTTCAATGAGCAATTGAAAGTTGCTCACAACCCCAAGATCTTTCCCCCTCTTAGTCTCAGCAAGTTCATATCTTATTAAACCTATACTTGAACTTGGAATTTTTTTGGTCCCTATATGCATCACCTTACACTCACCAACATTGAACTTCATTTGTAGAGATCCTCTTGGAGCTCTTCACAATCATCCTTGGTTTTCACTATCCTGACTAATTTTGTGCCATCTACAAACTTGGCCACTACACTACTCGCCCCCAAGTCCCAATCATTCACGAACAAATTTAATATTACCAGCCCCTGAACGGAATTCTACTTGCAACAGCTGAAAGTTGAGCCTCTACTGACAAACATCACAAGGTGTCAAGCACAGAGCTCATCTATACAGAAACCATACAGACATTTTCCTTGGTCTCCCAGAGTCCCTATTTTTTTTCAACATTGTTTTTATTAAACTTTTAAAAGTTAAACAGCAATTGTAGACTTAAGAGCCCCTACTAGATGCAGCTCCTCTTCATGTGTTATCCAACATAAAAGCAGGCATTTCACTAATGGTTGTAACAAATACTTCACCATAGAGAAGTGACACCAAACACATAACCCCAACTTTTAAAAATCCCACCAAACCCTTTTTTTACCTTGAATTTAATGCAGCAATGAAGTCTGTAAATGTGGTATCGATAATACTTGCTGTCTTGCCTTCTTCTTGCTTTGCTTCAGTGACCAATTGTTCAAGTATCTATTTCATTTATTGAGAAACAACTGATGAAGTTAGATCTACAATTATGTGCAGTTTCTGGACAGCAGAATGATTAAATACAAAGATTGTTCAAAGACATCCAGAAGTTTCATTATCTTCCTCCTCCTTTTTTAAGTACTTGTGACTAACCTAAAGTTACCTAATCTAGAATTGCTAGATTTTAGCAATGATTACATGAAAAAAATAAACATTTTCTATCTGTATTTATGAAATAAATTAATATATCCAGACTGATTTAAGTAGCATCATAATCAATGAAGACCTGGATACACCAAATCTTAAAACTGTATTACCAGTCCTCCAAATTATCTTGAATTGCCAGTTAGATAGAACAGTACTATAATCTATCATTAGCCCTGACAAAAAAACCCCTTCTCTTAAACTGTCACTGGGAGCATCGTTATGGATAAAGAACCCCAAAAGTGTGCTATGCTCAGGATTACTATATCGTACTTTACTGCTTAATATGTCCCAGATTTTATTTAACCACTGGACCTGGATTCCAGTTCATCACGTTAAGTTTCACAAACAAGGAAAGTGTGAACTTGTACGCTATAGAAATTTAATAATTAGTAACAAGTAATTTCAGAATGATTAGTTTAATCTTGGAATAGCCATAGTGTTCCTATCTTTCAGTACCTACAAATAAGGAGCATTTGGTTGGAAATACTACCGAAACAAAGTATGCAGAGATTTTTAAATGCAAACAGGGTTTTTACCCCCTCCTATACATACTCAAAAATACAGGTTGCAAAAACTGCTTTCCCTTGGGGTCACTGCAACCCCCAATTCCAAAAGTATTCTAAATCCTCAAAACCCAAAAAGTCTAATTTAATTTAATTTTAAGATTTATACCCCGCCCTATCCCGCAAACGGGCTCAGGGTGGCTCACAACAACAAAACAGTTATATACAAACAGTGCTAAAATAAATTTTTTCAATATTTTTGGGGTCAATTTATTTATTTATTTATTATATGTGATTTATAACCTGCCCTTTCCTGTATGAGCCGAGTGGATAACAATGATCAATAATACAAAGTTAAAATCAGATTCACATAATATGTTAATCTAAAAACAATATAACAGTCTAAAAATAAACTCTAATTCTACAGTTGGTGGTATTAGTTGCCTCCACTCCTATACATCCCCCAGCTGGTATAGATAACTAGTACCCCAAATTATGATTATGCATAGTGCTTTCATTTTCAAGCCAAACTTATTGGGGAAAGATCAACCCCATTCCCCCTTTTAATGAAACTCAAAATTAAAAAAGAAAGGCAGTGAGGAGGAGAAAGACACTGCAGTTCACTCAAGAGAAAGTTCAACAGAAGTCTGGTGCCTTTAGAAAGCTTTTAAATGGGTAAACCAATTCTTTCTGCATGACTTCGGGGTCAAAAATAACCACAATTCCTTGGAAAGGTTAAACAAAATGATACATCAACAGTGCCTTTCCTCTCAAAGACTGGCCAGAATATATAAAAATCACAATGCGGTTGATTTATACACAGGCACAGAAGTTTTAAAGAACTGCTTCAAGTATTATGCATCTCCTTAGGGTTTGCATTAGAAACTCTTATAGCGTTCTTATTGATAGTTTATTTTTGTTACAATTCCAGAGAACTTAAAACATTCCAAAAGCAGCAAAATTAAATATTTGAAAAATCGGGGGGGGGGGGGGGGTGGTTCTGTAAAAGAGACTTACTTGATAAAGGGAAATATTTGCACAAACTAATTTCACCATAAATCTTTTAGAAAAAGGGGATACAATGCATGGAATATATAACTGTATGGCTGTAAATCTAAATGCTACATGTTCTTTTTGAACTGCTTGGTCAGTGAGAACCTGATCATAAATTATGCTAAACAATCAGCTTAAAGAAAGGACTCATTATTGGATAGGAACATGCAAGCACTCCTATTTGCTTTTTACACTGGCATAAACACACCTTACTTTAATTCTTCCCTTTAGATTACACATTACCTAATAAAGCTTTGACTACAAATGAAACAAAAGGTTGGATGCATAAGTATCACCACTGGCACTCCTAGGTAGCAAAGGTTTTGCCACACAAGAATATATGCTATTTTTTGTTAGCACAGATTGACTTCCTATTTTGAAGATATTCCTAGCCACACAGTGGCATCCTAAACGAAGATGCACCCATTTAACTGCACTGAAGCCAAAGGGTTTAGAAGAGTCTTATTCTACTTAGAATAAGACACCTGTGGTAAATGCCATGCTGCTATAATATACTGCAAGGTATCTGGTTGGACCAATCCGTCCAGGCAGGCTTTGCTGATTAGTTTTTCTTTATGAGTGCCAACATACTTCTACCAGAAGAACTTTCAGCCCAGGAGGTGCAATATAAATAGAACATCAAGACATTCAGCAGCTATACCAGCCATGGTATCTGCAAACTGGGAAACAATTTGAAAAGCTTAATAGAAACATTAACTATTAGTAGTTACCGCTGCTAAATTGGCCCATGTTTTATTGTTAACTCTGTACTTTCTAGCACATCTGAGCTAGCAGCAGGCAGCAGATGGCACATCAAGTTTACAGCTCCAGCATGTCAATGTGTTATGGTCACTTACTTGCTAGAGAAAGTACTTCTGGGGAACGCCTTCCATGTAAAATAAAAACAAAAATATTTCACCCAAGATATACAAATCTCAAGCTTACCTCCTCTGCAGTCTTTAAATGTTCAAGGTTATTTATAGCTATTTCCAAAGCTCTGTCTATTTCTTGAGAAGTTCTGCGGTCCTGAGGAAAGAAATCACAGAAATCACATTAATCCAGTACTACCTTAAAAACACGAGCCCTGTCAAGCCTGGTTATATTTTACTAAACTATACAGCTGTATAGAGTTTTTAACAAACAGCAAAACTAGTTTATTACATTTTTATCTCACCTATTAATTAGGGAACTCAGCAGCAAACAAAAACTTCTGATGCTTCCCATGTAGACAATAGCCAAACCTATACTTTACAACACTAGATAATGCCATGCCTAAGACCACCCCAATAATTCATAGCTGAAGCAAGTTTTAACCTGGGTTTTTCTCAAATCATACTGTTCACTATTGTTCTACAATAAAGCAGAATCTGTTATATTTAATTTTCACTTTTATATGCCTGACATTTATTTATGTCAAACCTAAGGATAATAAACTCAGTATTTTCTATCTGTAGTCTCACTCTCTCTTTGGAAGGCATATGAAGACAGTTTTATTTATGATGGCATTTAATGAAGTTGATTAGTTCTATCAGAAATTTTAAATTACTAATTTCAATCCAATCGTTTTTATGTATTCTATTATGTTTTGTCATTATTTACATCATAAGCTGTCTGCAGTTCCTGTAAGTTAAAGAGGCATGTAATAAATGGTTTACATGAAGTATTAGCAAAACACTTTTCTAAACAAACACAAAGATTTACTTACCATGTTAATTAGAGACACTTCCCACATTAACCTGCTAACAAGTCCCCAGTCGGGAATCTGCTTTCTCTTCTCACTGACGTTTTGATGACTCCTATAAAGTAAATTTTCTTGAACATAAACCAATTTCAAGAATGCATTTTCTCTTTAAAAAAAGCTCACTATGCTATTTTAAGCCAAAATGCCCAGTTTTTAGCACTGTTACCCTTTAATGCTCATCATATTGCAATATTGTTGATGGTAACTATAGCACACAAGGAGGACTTGTACTACAGCAACCTTGACGTATCCTTTCCATTCTTTTATAGCACTCAAAAGTGAACCAAATAGTGCAGCATGAGCAAGCTTCTATGGGATTCTTTTTGTAAACAAAAACTGTAAAACTTGGAACAATGAGATGAGAACTATAAAACAAGCTATCAATAATGGATGCAACAGTAAGTTCCAACCCACATGCCAACTCCCCTTCCTCTGGCAAGGAAAGTAAGTTTAAATACCTTTTAGATTTTTGCACGCTTCCAAAATGAACTTTTTGTTCAACATCTACAGTTGACTGTTAAAGAAAGGAGACAGCATTTATAGCAAAGCATTTTCAACAATCATGATAAAAATTCCTGCCCTATATATCAGGACTACTTAATATTCAGCTGCCCTATATATCAGGACCACTTAATATTCAGCTGACTAGATAGGCTTTATTTGACAAATGTAGTTACTGGAAAACATACCAAAGTTCATTTCTATTTCGGGACCTCACATGGAGGTTAACATGGAAATTTAAAAGACTCAAAACATCCTTTTGTATGAAAAAGGTTAACAATGCATGCTGAATACAAACGGAACAGTAGTGATAACCTAGAGGTTTCATGTCTTCCTCTGCTCTCTTCTGGGAGTTTCACATGATGAGTTTATGGCTTGCTAATCAAAGTAACAGAAATAGTGAATAGCTAGGGGTTACACAGACAACCTAGCTTGGGTAGTTAGGAATCTTCAACTCTGATTTAAAAAAAAAAATTAAATCAAACAACACAAATACAGAAAAATGAACATACAGGCAGCATTCTACCCAATTACTCACTGAGTTTTTTTCCCTCCTTACAAAGTTATGTTTCCTTATCAACCTGGACAGTACCCACAAACATGCAGGAACTCTGATCTTCTATGCAAGTGGGCCCCATTTTACTACCCAACTGACAGGCAAGTTCACTGATAGAAGGTCTCAGATTCAGCAGGTGCTCACAGCACAGCTCCTAAATCTTTCTGATGGTCCCCCCTCTTCCTCCCCCCCCCCACCTTGTATCCATTGAATGGAAGGTGCAGCTGCATAACAATCCCTGGATTAGGAGAGCAGGCTGCCAGCCAGTCACCAGCTTTGCCATGCCCCCAGCAACCCTCATTAACCCCTGGATAAGCCCGCACCACGCTTTCTCCACTTTTTATGTGATTCTGGGCAGTGGGTGGCTTGCTGGCATTTTGACAGGGGGAGCAGCCCAAGAGAGCCCCAGGCGAGTGAGGCCTGCTTGGGCTGGCTGGATCTCTAGCCAGCCCAAGCAGGCCTCGCTTGCCCAGGGCTCTTCTTTCTTGCATTGGGTTGCTTTTGACTGGGGGAGGCATATGCTAATGAACTATGCTAATAAGCCCCACCACCTATTATTCTACCAAACGACCCCTGGATAGAAGCAAGTGATAACTTTAAGCATATCAGAACACTTGTATTTAGGTTTGGTCCTTTAGCACAGTATCATAATATCCATCTCTTTGCCCAGAACACTAATCCCTCCTACAGCTTTTTAAATACTTTTGAAAAAATGTCTTTAAAAAAAGAATATTACATAATAAATCCTAGACATTTACTTCTGAAACTGAACTGCAGCTTTCACCCACACTGCTGGACTTTTGAAATTCCACACCTAAAGGAAAATGAAATAGGAAAGTTAGTATACTAAATGCTTTCTAGTACTTAAAATAATGTACTGCACTCTAATGTAGCTGCGCTGAATTTTTATAAAACAATTTAAGTTACTGTATAAAAAGTAATTCCACAATGCTGGCTACCCCAGAAAGCTTTTTTTGCAGGGGGGGGGGACAGATCTGCTTTCAAAAAGTGCCTCGTAACCCCAAGCCACTCCCATGTTCCATCCTATAATGGCAATATGTTAAAGATGCAGTCTTATGCAGATATATTTAAAACAACTCCAAAAGTAGTCAGTGAGATTTAGTCCTAAGTAAAGACCCAAAACAGGGCTATAATCGAAGCTCCCTCTAAGCTGTGCAGTCTTGTAAGCAAAAATTCCACTTTGTGAGCTACTGGCATTAAAGTTGTGAGATACTGCATAAATTACTTTGCTCTGGATCCATCCTTCCTGAGCGAAGACAAAAATGTGCGAGCCATAGGCTAAAAAACTGGCTCACACTAACTCAGCTTAGAGGAAACACTGGCTGTGATATCCTCTCATTTAGAAACCCAGTATCACATCACAGTTAAGATGCTTGAGTAATACAGCTCAGGACCAAATCCTCATTTATGAAGCTCACTGGGTGACACTGAGCAGGCCCACCAAGTTCTTGTAGTCTACTTCATGTGGGGAAAAAACTCCAACTTGAAAGGAGGACAGGATAAAAATGTCATCAATACTGTGGTTGCAAGTGGGTAACCCAGCTGGTCTGCTATAGAAGGGCAAGTTTCAAATCCAGTAACCCTGAAAGCCTTAAAAATAACCAGCCTAATTTAATGGCCAGGCCCCGTTCGCTTTTCTAGGGTCTTAAGAATTAGAAAAGCACCAAAACCAAAGTAGTTGAAGACAGCAAGCACACAGATTTTTCAACGGAGATGGAATTCGGGATTCAATCCTGAGTTGTTTGCACCACAGCTTTTTCCTCCCCGGCTACCGACGCGAAAAATACAGAAGCCCTTGGATTGGATCTGATTACAAAATGGCCGACCGTTCCCTCACAAACCCGGCCACTTCCAGCGGGCCACCTGCGTGCAATACTGATGAGACGCTGGCTATGCCAGGAGACAGCGAATACCTAGAGGAGCAGACGGGATTTGGAGAAGCACGTGCCCCCCCCCCCCCCCCTGCACTGGACACACTACAAACCGGCAGGAGACGCTCTTATGTTTTCCCGCACTGCTCTTTCTTGTCTGTGTTGGAGAACTACATTTGGACATACGCAGCCCCATATAAACCGGCAGGGAGATTAGATTTCAGTGGGGTTTTGGCTCCCGACAATGCAAAGAACTGCTGCAGTTACAACCCCGTAATTGGTGACTTAGGAAAATTCCCCATTTAACTCCGTAAGAGGTATTCCATTAGGCATGCCTTAGGGATAAAACCTACACGCCTTCCTTCCAAGAAAGGGTGCGCAGTATAGCAATCGCCAGAGGGAATAGCGAGTTCGCTTAAGAAGCAAATTAAGACTTGCTTTGAAGCAATAACACCAAACTGTGAATGCCTGCACGAAAGTACTCCCGACTTTAGGCTATACTTCCAAACAAGCATGCGAATTTTAGGCTGCAGCGCCACGTGCACTCGGGAAGAAATTAGGGCTCGCGTTGGAGAAAAAAACGGACAGGGGAAAGCCGCAAGCGCGCACTGGACTGTAACGTCGCAACCAGGGACGACGTTGTATTTTCTATACAGCTATGCATTTTCGGAGAGCAAAACGCGTTGGACTTGTCTTCCGGAAGTAACACCATCCTCCCGGGTCTATTCGGTTACTAAGCGCAATAGGCCCAAGGGTGCACAACATTGGTAGCCTTAGACTCCAGATGTAGGCAAGCTAGTCGACCCCAGCAATATTTATTTCCGTGGAAAGGGCTGCGCAGTTACTTGAAAGTAATCACTGCCCCATAAATAACCCCTCCCCCTGAAATGCGGGGGAATTTGCTTTCCATCGCGTTAACAATCTCACCCGCCGAATCTTCTGGCAGCGTCCGTGGAATCTGCACTTCACGTATACCGCACTCCGGAGGAGCTGCAGCTTCCCGTCGACGTCTGCTCCCCCTATTGGGTGCTCTGCCCAAGAACGAAGACATCTCGTTACTTTTGGCGCTCTTTGGGCTTCCCGCGACCGATACCAAGCAAAAGAACCCGTCCTAACGAATCAACTAGTTAACACCATTTATATTTCTTTGCCCCCGCACGTGTTGGTTGTGCGCCTCAGCCAATCACAAGGAATCTCGCCTTCAGCTTTATCTAATGGCACGGGTTGCAACGTGTGAAGGTTTTATTAACAAAAAAAGAGAGAGAGCCGCGTGGTCCAAACAAAAAACTAAAATACATATAATAGCTTTTAACCTCAATCTAGCGCAAAGCTAGATCTGTGGAACTCATCCGTGACTAAAACTTGCACTATTGTTTAAGACCAACCAAACTAAGAGAAAGGTATCATGCCTTGTATTAAGACCAACCAAACTAAAAGAAACTAATAGTGCAAATTTTAGTTACTTATCACTGCTTGGCTTTTTGGTTAAGATCAAGTGTAATTACTGGTGAAGAGCTCTAGAGATCAGTGCCTCGAGTTGTTTATTAGCGAGAGGAGGTAGGTTAGAGGTCTCCTGGTAAGGACCAAAACCTGGCAGTCCATCAGCCTTCCTACCCCACTCTGTTCAGGCTGACTGGCCAGCAGCAATCACTTTTTCTTTTAAAATGTTCGTGTGTGCGTGGTTAGGTGTTGGTGGTAGCAATGACTTACAATTTCAGTGCCTGGCTATGACCTGCAGAAGTGCTGCTTGAGAATAACTGACCTCTTGACTCCAGTCCTCCCCTTCTTTAACCAAGCCTCCCGGCAGGCCTTCAGTTAGTCCTTGTACCCCACTCGTCCCCTGCATGTGCATGCTTTCTATGGCAAGTTGCTTTTTGAACTCAGCTATTTATCGTGACTTAAAGAGCCCCATGGCACAGAGTGGTAAAGCTGCAGTACTGCAGTCGGAGCCCTCTGCTCACAACCTGAGTTTGATCCCAGCAGAAGCTGGTTCAGGTAGCTGGCTCCAGGTTGACTCAGCCTTCCATCCTTCCAAGGTCAGTAAAATGAGTACCCTGCTTGCTGGGGGGAAAGTGTAGATGACTGGGGAAGGCAATGGCAAACCACCCCGTAAAAAGTCTGCCGTGAAAACATTGTGAAAGCAACATCACTCCAGAGTCAGAAACGACTGGTGCTTGCACAACCTTTACCTTTTTTAAAATTCATCATGAAGCTTTCAATCTCTCCCTCCCCCCCCCCCATTTTACAGTCCCTGGGGCAAGCAAGATTACTCAGAAGGCAGTTGGCATGTTGCAAAAACTTTTTTTTGCTTTCCCTTTCCCCCTTGTCTTTAACATCCATTTGCAAAACAAGTGCCTCTAATCTAAAGTAAACACATTTTGATTAAGAAGGGTCACTGTGTTGGTCTGAAGCAGCAGAACAAAGTTTGAGTTGAGTGGCACCTTTAAGACCTGATCAGCAGGGATTAGTTCGGGCTCTGTGTATGAGCTTTCCTGTGCAGGCTCAAAGGTGCCACTGGACTCAAACTATATTCTAAACAATGTTTGTTGCAATCCTCAACTCTATGTGTTGAGCCCCATTCTATATTCTTCCACCACCATGGCTGATTTTTCACATTGAGAGCAGTGTTCCCTCTAAACTGAATTAGTGTGAGCTAGCTCACAGTTTTTTAGCCTTCGGCTCATACATCTTTGTTTTAGCTCAGGAAAAATGGCTGCAGAGCAAACTAATTTCTGCAGTAGCTCACAACTTTAATGCCGGTAGCTCATGAAGTAGAATTTTTGCTCACAAGACTCCACAGTTTAGAAAAGGTATTGACTGGGAGACAATCTGCTGATGATTCTTCAACATCACATGTAGTTTGACCCTGTGTAAGAACATTTCCCTCTCATTGCAGCTGTGGTCAATGTGAGCATTATGAAGCAGCAGCTAGGAAGCAACTGAATTACTTCACATTTAAGTTACAGGGTCTCAAGATGCTTCCTCAAATACCCATACTCTCACAAAAGTCACCAAGGCTACACTTAAGAACTGATTTGGAATTGATTTCTGAGTAGACCTGTTTAGGAGTACTCAAAAAAATAGATTGATCTATGAAGTTCCTGGCTCAGCTTGTGCTTCTGCCATGAACTTAGTAGCCATAACCAAGCCATTCTCTTTCAGCATCTACCTCACCCTTCTGCAATATTTTCCCAGTATTATCAATGAGGATTTGAGGCTTCAGATTCCTTAAGCTAATTCATTATTTCCTTTTATTATTATTTCCTTAATCTGCCTTCAACCAATGCCAGTCTTTTTCAGTAGATGTCAGATCTGTTACATGAACACCAAATTACTTGTGATGAATATGGGAGATCCATTATTATGATCTCCCCTGGTATGTAATGTAAATGCAGACTTTCTGAAATCTGATTTAGGTCTCTTGACTCCCAAGGCCAGGGAGCTGCAGTGAGATGGCCACCCCCTTCTTCCACAAAGTATCAGCTCTTCTGTCACCAGAGGTAGGAGGGCAATTTCACCCCCTTCCATCTCCTCAACCCAGCAGCTCTCCAACCCATGTGGCTATTAGTCCACACAGGTCGCATAGTCCTTGTAGTCAACTTTCCTGGTGCCAGAAGAACATGCCGAAGGAAGGGGAACATATAAAGTTTCTTTAATCCTTAGCAACTGCTGATGCAACATTGAACCCAGCCTGGTACATGTGTGGTTTTGTTGGAGTGAGTGACTCAGCATGCTTGGACCTTGGAGGGGGGTTGCTACATCACTCTAAGTGTGTATGGGTATTATCTCCTTGCATGGATCTTCTTTGTCTTAACCGGGGAGCTACTCTCTGACCCCTCCTCTTTCTTGCTCTGCCCTCTGTTTGCTCACATGGTCTTCCATGGAGTCACATGTCTCTACAGGTTCCTCCTGTAGAAACAGTACCCTTCAGGCTGGTAGCCAGAAAATTTTGGGTGGAGGCGCCTGGGAGGTAAAAAATTTGGTGGTGGGGGCATGGGGCTTGGCTGCTGCTTCCCTCCAACGGCCAGCCTGCCCGGCCCCAGCTCTCTCACTGTCCCCCTCTCTTGCCCTGCAGTTCTCTCTCTTTCTCTCACTGCCACTCTTTCAGTGTCCCCCTCTTTCTCATGCTGCCGATCTCGCTTTCTCTTACTGCTGCTGTTTTACTGTCCCCCCTTTCTCTCGCTGCCGTTCTCACTCTCTCACTGCTGCTCTTTCACTGTCCCCCTCTCTCATGCTACCATTCTCTCTATCTGCTGCTCTTTCACTGTTCCCCTCTCTTATGCTGCCCCCTTCTCTCTGCCACTCTTTCACTGTCCCTCTCTCTCTCGCTGCTATTCTCGCTGTCTCTCTGCCACTCTTTCACTGTCCCCCTCTTTCTCGTGCTGCCCCTCTAACTGCCGCTCTTTCACTGCTCCCCCCTTGCGCTGCCATTCTGTCTCTCTGCCACTCTTTCACTGTCCCCCTCTTTCTTGTGCTATCCCCTCTATCTGCCGCTCTTTCACTGTCCTCCCCTCTCTTGCACTGCTGTTCTCTCTCTCTGCCACTTTCACTGTCCCCCTCTCTCTTGTGCTGCAGTTCTCTCTCTGCCGCTCTTTCACTGACCCCCTCTTTCTCACGCTGCCATTGCTGCCTCCTCCCTCTCTCTGCTGCTATCCTGCGCTCTTTCACTCTCACTGGTCCTGGAGGCCATCTTCCCTCCTTCCCATGGATTTAAACACTCCGCCGTGCCGCTAACTCCTCCCTCCCTCCCGTTGGTAAACTCAGGACTTGGGGCTTCAAAAGCATGAATGGGGTGATAAAAGCTATGTGTGATTTTCCCTCTGAGCTGCAAAGTCAGTGAATGACTTTACAACCTCAGCTCCTTAGAAATGCTAATTGAGTTTCTCCCGCCAGAGACTAGGTGTCAATATGCATATTACCAGCGTTGGTAAGCTCTAATTGGGTAAAACAATACATTGGCATACCTGAGTCAAGAGAGTGAGCAGATCATAGCTCTCACAGCACGCATGATACAGACATCTCTGAAATCTAGAAAAGTGACATTTTTTTTCATCCATCCAGCTGATCTGGAGTGCTGAAGGACTCTTAATATTGTAAGGTAATTGAGATCTGCAAAAGTTTTCACTTGTATCTTTGGATTCTCTGGATTAATTACTAAAGTACTAAATTAATTAAATTAAATTAAATTAATTACTAAATTACTAAAGTATCCAGCACATATGAATCCTTATAAATTTGGTGTCTGTTGGAAAATAAAGCCTGGCTAGCTACACCCACTTTTAATGTACCAACAGTCAGACTGCAGGCTCTTTAGTGGATTCAAAATACTTGCTTGGTTCCAATTTACATTTGGGGGGAAAGTGAGATTGAGTGTGGGTGGACATGAAGATCAGAGGCCTTTAAGAACAAAATTTGAGGCCAGTGGCACCTTTAAGAACCAACCAAGTTTTATTCTGGGCATCAGCTTTTGTGTGCATGTACACAGTTTCATTTAGATTGCACACACACTTATTTTATCTGACATGAGCCTTCTTTTTGCTATTAATCATTGATCTTATGAAAGTTTGATTTCTGAGTATGTGAAAACTGAATGATTTAGGTATCAACAGCAGCTGTAAACTGTAGCATATACTGAACTCAACATGTAGTTGATGACAGCCATTTTGGTGCAGTAGTTAAGTGTGCGGACTCTTATCTGGAAGAACCGGGTTTGATTTCCCACTCCTCCACTTGCAGCTGCTGGAATGGCCTTGGGTCAATCATCACTTTCATAGGAGTTGTTCTTGAAAGGGCAGCTGCTGTAAGATCTCTCTTAGCCCAACCTACCTCACAGGGTGTCTGTGGTGGTGGTGGGGGGGAGGTAAAGGAGATTGTGAGCCACTCTGATTCACTATAACCACTGGCCAACTCCCACCTTTTTCTGGGTTTGGCCCAGTCCATGGGCATTGTTGGGGGGGGTGCTCCCTAAATTTATGGGGAGGGAGTTTCTCCACAAATTCATTGGTAATGATAATGGAGGTCCCTCCCTGTGATATCACTGGCTCCTCCCTATGATATCATTGGATCAAATGTTTCTGGCTGGGCCCAAGCCCCCCCCCCCCCAGGAAATTGAAAACTCTACATCCCTGTCTGGCTCAACATTAGGAAGAACTTCCTGACAGAGCAGTTCCTCAGTGGAACAGGCTTCTTGGGAAGGTGGTGGGCAGTGTTTCCTCTAAACTGAGTTAGCATGAGCTCTATCTCACAGATTTTTAGCCTCCAGCTAACACATTTTTGTCTTAGCTCAGGAAGGATGACCCCAGAGAACAATAATTTATGCAGTAGCTCACAACTTTAATGCCAGTAACTTACAACCTTAATTCCAGTAGCTCACAAAATAGACTTTTTGCTCATAAGACTCTGCAGCTTAGAGAAAACATTGGTGGTGGGCTTTCCTCTGCAGTTTTTAAAACAGAGGCTAGGTCGCCCTCTGACAGCAATGCTGATTCTGTGAATTAGGCAGATCATAAGAAGGAGGGCAGGAAGGATTCTATCAGTGTTAGTTCTCAGTATGTATTTGTGTGCACTGCTAATGTGTCAGAGCCATTCACTGCTGGCTTATAATTTTGGAAACACAATTTTAAATAACTAGCTCTTTTTAAATAAGTTAATCAGAAGTATTGTTTATGAAATGATGGTATAGTTTGACTGTTACATATATTTTTATATGTTTTTGTTGCTTTAGATTCTGTGAATTTCCTGCATCCTGATTTATAATTCAATTATTCTACCTTAGAAAATCGATAATTTGAATGTGATATCAATAAACAATAAAGGTTTAAACGCTCCCTCTAAACAACCTAAATTTTTCAACTTATTAAAAAGGTAGAAGAACGATATTGTTTGCTTACCCAAGACCCACATAAAGAAATAATAATAATAATAATAATAATAATAATAACAACAACAACAACAACAACAACAACAACAACAACAACTTTATTTTTGTATTCCGCCCTCCCCCGCCAAAGGCGGGCTCAGGGCGGCTAACAGACATGGAATTCCATGATTCAAATAAAACAATGTATGCAATTTTAAATATAGTCAGTTACATAATAAATTATTTAAAATAAATAAAATATATAAATTAGGTGCTAAAATACAGTAAGTCATAATATTCACAAGATGGCTAGATGGCTAGAAATGTGTTCTTAAGAATAAAAAGCTGGGGAAGTTTATGCCACTTCAGCAAATGAGAAGAAGAAAGGGATTGTGATCTACATAGCAAAGCACAGAATCAATGTTATAGAGAGAAGATTTGAAAGATGTGGATGTGAGATACTTAATATTGAAAATTCTTCATGATGGCAAAACTAATACATGGCATCTTTCTATGCTACAAATAATGCAAAATAAAAGTTTTATGATATTTTCCCCCCAGAAGCTATTGGCTTTTCAAGAAGGGGAAATAATAATTGTTGGAGTTTGGGACCTAAAATGGATAAATCTAAAAAGACAAGGTTGGCAGACTTCCCAAGAATGTTGTTCAGTATATGGAATTGTTACAGTTGTCTGGGGAGCAATTAATCCCAGATCCAGAAACTAAACTGATTGGGGCGCAATTAATCAGAAATCAAACCTTTTATTCTGGCAGACAGCTTTATTCTGACAGATGCCATACTTACTTGTTACACCTAAACCCCTCCTCCTTTGAAGGACTAATTTAGGGTTGCCAATCCACAACTGGTGGCGGGGTATCTTCTGGGTGTATCGGGCCCTGCGGGAACTGTTTTTTTTTAAGGTAGAGGCACCAAGTTTTCAGCATAGCACCTGGTGCATCTCCTCAAAACACCTGCCAAGTTTCCAAAAGATTGGACCAGGGGGTCTGATTCTATGAGCCCCAAAACAAGGTGCTCCTATCCTTCATTATTTCTAAATTAAGGGAAGGCATTTAAAAGGTGTGTGGTCCCTTTAAATGTGATTGCCAAGACTCCCTTCAGAGTTCAATCATACTTGTCACACTCTTGCTACTGCCTCCACCCCCAAAGTCCCCAGATATTTCCCAGACCTGGCAGCCCTAAGTCTGGTATCTTGGAAAAGATGATGGCAAACAACCTTCTTTCTTAACATTTCACAGAGTTACTCTTCTAGAGACTTTCCTCTGGTATGAAAATAGGATCAAAATAGGTCCTACCAGGTCTCATTTTGGGCAGGAGTTCACAGAAGCAGAGCTCCAGAACCTCTAAATTTTATCATGGTCTTTGTTTCTTACCCCCTCCTCCCAACAAAAAGAAAAACCCGTTGCTTTTGAGCTCCATTGTTCAAACCCCCTGTGAAAATTCCACTGAACTGTAAGATTTGACAAAATTTCTAATATTTCCTCCCACAAAAATGGGAAAATAACCAAACTGTTGGAAATATGTATCTGTTCTGTATGTCCTTTTCAATATTCTAAAGTTCCAGTCATTATAGGGTTAACACTGTGCCTGATTCCCTACTGTTTGCATGACCTAGGAAGAAGATACTGACGCTGTCAATCAAGGTCTAGAAGTGGGAAAACCTGTTTTTGTTTAGTCAGTCAGGTGACTTCCTTTGTTCAGGCAGAGAGATCAAGAAGAAGGAGGAAGTAGCCTCCATTAAGCACATGATCTTCTATTATGAGGATGTAGTTCTATAGTGTTTGTTATTTTCACCTCCCAGTACCCTTTCCCTGTAGAAATAAATATGTTTTTGCTTTTTTCATGTTAAATGCCTCTCAATGATTATTTGATCCAGTCATCCATCGCACTGTTTGAGGTACAGAAATAGAATTTCAAACAGAAATCCCTAACAAAATTGGTAGCAGAGGATGGCTCTTGGTTTTTGCCATCAAGCTGGTAGCTTATAACATGGACTGTTTTTTTGTACTCTAAATGATTTTTTAAAATCTGGATCACCTTTGAGAACATTTAGAAAGCAATAGGCAAAAAGCTGCTATGCTGTGCAGACAAGCTTCAATTTTAAAACAATGCCTTTTCCCTCCCTCTTTCCATTACTGAGAGCGTTCTGACTTAAATGAGCTTCGAATTCAGATTGTCTTGATCAGGAAACGCTGCTACTTTTGTCTAAAAGCCTCAGATGTGCTAGAAAGAGAATCTTTGGAGTTTTTTAACCCTTTTTCTGTGGAGACCTTGGAAGAGCCTTGCTGCAACCACGCGTGTGCATTCAGCCGCCTTTTCTCTCCAGTGAGGAAGGAAGAATCTTTAACCTGCCCGATTGCTGTGAAAAATGTTGACCCCAGAGAGAGGTGCCACTGGATCTTCTGTTTCCACATCTTCAGGAACAGCCACTGCAAATCTTGGTTTTGGTACCGTGAGTAACCTACCAGTGATAGGATTTAGTACCCTGAAGTTAACTAAGAATTATTTCTCATTCTGGCTCTTGATCCTAATGCAAAGACTTGAGATTTATGGAGCTGAAAGAGTTTTGTCTGAAAATCCCCCTGAGAATGAGCAAGAAAAATCAAATTTTAAACAGATAGTTTTTGCAAAAACTGTCATTTTAGAGTCTATTGAGGCATATGAAATTCCTGAACTGCACACTCTTAAAATTGCAAAACAAATTCTTGAATGCCTTAAAGATAAATATAACAAAACTCCCATAAGCACTATTCATATTTAAAGGGCAAAATATCTGGTTTTCAAGTGCAAGAAGGGGAGAATGTAACTTAACGTCTGAAGGAATTTATGTGCATACAGGAGCTTGGTGAGGCTATTGCAGAAAGAGACGTAATCTCAACGATATTGAAAGCTCTACCAAACATCTACAAGCCAATTAAGATGATTTTGAGATTGCAAACAGTTTTGAGTCTGGAAGTCCTGTTCAATGCTACCAAGGAGGAAGCAGCCTCCAGATTTGGGGACAAGGACACTGAACTATTTGATTCTATGTCTGCTGTAAGCCTGAAACCACTGCATAGGAATAAGGCAAGGAAAGAGATCATTTGCCATAGATGTGGCTTGAGAGGCCATATTGCGAGATACTGTAGTAATTGTGATGCTGCTACTGAACAAAGGAATAGCAATGTTAAAGCACATGTTTCAAATGAGGGAACAGGGGCGCCATCTCGTGGCCATAGAAATAATAGCAGCCAGAAATTTTGAAACCAGAAATTTTCGAAGCCACACGGCCTAGGTGGGAACAAAGAAAAGAACAGAGAAAGTACCTTGCATGTTAATAATGTGAATTTTATTGGTGAAAGAGGAAGATTTTTGATTGACAGTGGATCTTCTATGCATATTTGTCAATATAAAGGCATGTTTTCAGAGTTGGATGAAAGCCAGAGACCTGAAATGATAGGTGCCAATCAGAAACCCTTACAAGTTTGTGGTGTGGGTGAGATAAAAATGAAATTGCTTACCACTGATGGAGATTTAATGCCAGTAAGACTGAAAAATGTAGTTTATGCACCTGAATCAATTTACTTGCAAGCCAAGTGCTTATAAGAAATAATTATGCTGTATATCTTGATAAAGGAGATGAAGGTGAAATTATTCAGAAGAATGCTGGAATTAGTTTTAAACTGGATGAAAGAAATGGAGCTCATTATATTATCAACTTAAGTGAAAGGTCAGATGCTGTTGATGTTGTGGAAAAGATTGTTTGTCAGACTGAGGGTAGAAAGTATGACCATAGAAGATATGTTTATGTTTGGCATGTAAAGTTAGCACACAGAAGCATGCAGACAGTTGAGAAGCTGCTAAAGGATTGTGGACTTGATATTGTACATTCTGATAAATCCAAAGAAAGATGTGACGTTTGTTTGAGAGCAAAAAGAACTGCACCTTGCTTCAGTGGAAAAAGCAGCATTTATTTATTTATTTTTCAATTTATATCCCGCCCTTCCCACCGAAGTGGCTCATGCATAATGAAAGATTTTTGGAAACAATATTCAGTGATGTTGGGCCTATAAAAACTTCGATTGGGAGAAATAAATTTTTCTCAGTTTTCACAGAAGCAAAGACAAAATATACCACTGTCTATATGCTCAAATCAAAAGATGAGACTCTTGATAAATTTAAAGAATATGTTGCCATGGTTAAAAACAGATTTGGGCATGCACCTCAAAGTTTGCTGACAGATGGAGGTGGTAAATATTGCAATAATAAATTTAAGAAATTTCTGAAAGCAGAAGGGATTGAACACAAAATGACTGTCCCATACACTCCACAGCAGAATGGGAATGCAGAGAGACTTAATCGTGTGTTACAGGAAATGACCAGAGCAATGCTCATGCATTCTGGATTACCTAAAGGCCTGTGGGCTGAAGCTGTAAATACAGTGGTGTAAATTCACAATAGAATACCTTCAAAAGTAACAGGAATTACTCCGTTCCAGGCTTGATTTGGCAAGAAGCCAGGACTTAAGCATATCAAAACTTTTGGAGCAAAAGCCTATGAATATGTTCCTAGAGAAAATAGAGGGAAGCATGATGCAAGGACTGAGATTGGATTCATAGTAGGATATCGCTCAGTGGGAAAGGCTACAGAGTCTATGATCCAAAGCTGAATAAGACCAAACATTGTAATGTTGTGTTTGTGGATGACTGTAATTTGCTTAGAGCACCCCGTGTACCTGAATCTGATCCTGAGGTTAATGATGATGCTTCTGAAGATTGGTGTACCTGGTTACCTGTAGTGACCACCGGTGAACCGGCAAGTCTACCTTCTGAAGATTCTACTGAACCAGAAGGGGAAATGGGAACCACACTGGTGGGAGTGACATAACCTCCACTCTTTTTAAGACGGTCAGAAAGGAGCACAAAAGGGGAACCACCACAGAAAAATGGATACTGTGACACTGTGAGATCTATGGAGACTGTGAATCCTAAAGAGGAACCCAAGAACTGGAAACAAGTGTGTGATTTACCTAATGAAGAAAAGGAGAAATGGATTCAAATAATGGAACAAGAGATGCTATCCATTTATGAAAAAGATGTATGGACTCTTACAAAGCTACCTGCGGGAAGAAAGCCTGTTGGATGCAAATGGGTCTACAAAATAAAATACAAAGATGATGGAACTATAGACTTGTACAAAGCAAGGCTAGTAGCCAAAGGCTATGCACAAGAATTTGGAACTGATTCTTCAGAGACTTTTGCACCAGTTATCAATAGTGCTACACTTAAAACACTACTGAGTGTGGCATCATCTAGAGATATGCTGGTAGAGCACCTAGACATTAAGACAGCATTTCTTAATGGTGAGTTATCAGAGGACATCTATATGGAAATACATGAAGGTTTTCAAGTCCCTGGTAAAGAGAACTGTTTTCAAACTCAACAAAGGACTGTATGGTTTGGAACAGGCCGCAAAAAGTTAGTATGACAAAATAACTGGACTACTACAGCAACAAGGATTTGAGCAAGGGAAAGCTGAACCCTTCATGTACACTAGACTTAAAGATGGAGAATAGCAATACATCCTGGTTTACGTTGATGATTTGGTTGTGAGCTGCAAGGACAAAGAGGACATTAAGGACATTGTTGAAAAGTTGAACAAAGCGGTTGAAGTCAAAAGACTTGGAGATATTAAACACTATCTAGGAATACAAATCGAGAGACTGGAGGATGGAACCTTTCAACTGTGCCAAAGGCAACAGATTTATAGAACCTCTTGGCATGAGAGACTGTAAAGAATCTAAGATACCTCTTGAACCTGCATACTTGAGAGCTCAGGGTGGTCAACCACTCAAAGACATTGGAGAGTACAGAGAAGCTGTAGGAAAACTCCTGCACCTGAGTAAAACTACCAGACCTGATATCACAGCTGCTGTCGGAATACTGAGCAGTAAAGTAAGTTCGCCTAATCACCATGATTGGAATGCAGTAAAGAAACTTGCCAGGTACTTAAAAGGGACTATGGACTTAAGATTGATCATTGAACCTTCTGAGAATCCCAGACTAGTTGGATACATGGATGCCAACTATGCAGAAGAATCGTGCAATTACAGATCAACCAGTGGATACTTGTTCTTCTACGGAAATGGACTTGTAGAATGGACTAGCAAAAAACAGACTATAGTGACACAATCTACAGCAGAAGCTGAGTGTGTGTCAGTAGCCAATGCCTGCAGTGAACTTGAATGGATTTTTTATCGCTGAAAGACTTAAAGATAAAAGAACCTGTACCTATTGTAATGTTTGAAGATAATCAAGCTTGTATTGCTATATGTAAAGGAGAAAGTAGAACAGCCAGAAGTAGATCTATTGGTATTAAATGTGAGCTAGTGAAAGATCTACACCAGAAGGGGCTGATTAAGATAGAATATTGTTGTACAGAACCTATGGTAGCTGATATACTTACAAAGCCATTACCTTGTGCTAGATTTGAACGTTTATGTGAAATGATGAATCTAGTTGATGTGAATGTTACAGTGATTAATGAGTAATGACTATTGAATGTATAATGACTTGCACATTAGACATTGAGAAGGGGTGTTGGAAATATGTATCTGTTCTGTATATCCTTTGCAATGTTCTAAAGTTCCAGTCATTAAAGGGTTAACACTGTGCCTGATTACCTATTGTCTGCATGACCTAGGAAGAAGATACTAACCGTTGTCAATCAAAGTCTAGAAGCGGGGAAACCTGTTTTGTTTGTTTGGTCAGTTAGTCAGATGACTTCCTTTGTTCAGGCAGAGAGGTCAAGAAGAAAGAGGAAGTAGCCTCCACTAAGCACATGATCTTCTAGTGTGAGGATGTAGTTCTATAGTGTTTGTTATTTTCACCTCCCAGTACTCTTTCCCTGTAGAAATAAATATGTTTTTGCTTTTTCATGTTAAATGCTTCTCAATGATTATTTGATCCAGTGATCCATCACACTGTTTGAGATAAAGAAATAAAATTTCAAACAGAAATCCCTAACTCAAACCATTTAAAACAGACAGATGAAAATCTTCATCATGCCACTGTGACCACAAAGGAGAAAGTAATTTTAAAAGTATGATGGGAGTAAGGTTTTATTATGACAATTATAATCCAAGAAACATTTTAAAGTAGATGCTGAGCTGATACAGCTTAGTACACCTTCTGGTGATGTCAGGGGTGTACTATGCAAATGAGTTGTGCTAATGGGCTCTGGCACCTCTCTTTCTACAAAATGATCCCTGGGTCCTACAATCACATGGAATGTATAAAATAGTGGGTTCTATGCGTAGCAGAGTCTCAAAGTGAGTGATAACAAACTCTTTAATAGGAATCACATAGTAAAAGGTTACAATACGAGAATGAGGATGGGTCCTACCAGCCCAACTGATATACATCTCTGGATTCCCGCTCTAGCACATCATTGGGTCATTGTAATTGGTCTAGGGCCGCAGGGATTTGGATCCTGCAGCCCTTTGTTTCCAAGTCCCCAAGCTTAGTCTGCCTGGCTCCAATGAGCCTGGCGGGAGTATCCAAAGTCTTCTCTTGAGTCCACATACATAACATCCCTCTCCTCTTAGTTCACAAGCCCTAGTGAACATTGTCTTTAAGGTACGTGGGCTTGCAGTGCTTTCGCATAAACCACCTGAGCACTGGAGCTGGCAGCAACGCTGTTTCTGTGCCAGGCATTCCTGGTGGAGGTCCTGGTGCCGAGAGAGATTCTGTTGACTGGATGGGGTCCTCTGCGGTCTCTGGTGCTGAGGGTGGTCCCATCTGTTCTGCTGGTGCTGACACTGGTGTAGCTGCGGGCTTTCCTGCTTTCTTTGGCTTGGTGTTGTTTCGCCTAGATCAGGCGCCGGGGTGGTTGTGTTCTCATCTTTGTCTTTTCCCCTGACGCCTCTCGCACGTGTAATTGGTCAATGTGTCTCCTTATTGTGAATCCCCCCTCTGAGATGGCTTCATATGTGACGGCCCCTAGTACATGGGATACCTGGTATCGATGCTGGCCCTTCCCCAAAGTTTTTGGCAAACACCAAGTCTCCTGTGTTGAACCCCCGGGGGGCCCAGACCGCCTCTGGTACCTCTTGAGGTCGGGTGCGTGTTCCAGGTGTATGCGATCCAGGAGGGTTGTCAGCCGCCGGCCCACGAGAAGCTCTGCTGGGCTGCGGCCGGTAACCGTACTGGGGGTGGAATGTTGCACTAGGAGGCACTCAGCGAGGCGCGCTTTCCACTCCCCATATATGATGCAGTGGAGCGTTTCCTTCATAGCCCGCACCATTTTTTCCGCTTGGGCATTTGTGGCTGGGTGGAAGGGGGCTGACCTTATGTGCTTTATTAAATTCCAGCCATAGAAATCCTGAAACTTGGCCAAGGTGAAGGCTGTCCCATTATCGGATACCAACGTGTCTGGGAGGCAAAAACCCTGCAGAGCACCCCTAACGGCACCCGAGACGAGGTGAAGGCCACTGGCATTACCTCTAACCATTTGGAGTAGGAGTCCACAATGAGGAAGAAAATATGTCCCTAGAAGGGCCCCATGAAGTCGAGGTGTAGGCAGGACTAGGGGTTGCGAGTGGACTCCCACTGTTGGGCCGGGGTGCGGGGCGCTGCTGGATGTGTCTCCTGGCATGACTGACATTGGGCCACCCAGGATTCAACGGCATCAATTCCTGGCCACCACACATAGCTGCGAGCCAGCACTTTCATGCATACAATCCCCAGATGGGTTTCATGCAGTGCTGTTAGGACTCGCTGCAGTACCGGGGGCACAACAGGCACCCTTTGTCTATTTGAGCGTAGTTTCGCTCCGGTTTTTGTAAGGTCTTTGAATAATAGGCTACCGGAACCTTGCGCCCATCTGGCAGCCTGTGGGCCAACACTGCGCCGAAACTGTAAGGCAATGTGTCGCACGTGAGCACGATGGGTAGTCGCTTGTCGAAGTGTGCCAGCAAGCTATTAGAAGCCAAAATGTCTTTTACCGCCTGGAAAGCGATGGCTTGCCGACGACCCCAAACCCACAGTGCCCTTTTGTCCAGCAGTCTGTGTAAGGGCTCTGCTACCGCCACCTTGTGGGGAAAGAAGGCATGGTAGAAACTGAGAATTCCCAAGAACGATTGTAATTCAACCTTGTTAGTGGGAGCCGGCATATCACAAATGGCCTTTATTTTGTCCTGGGCCAGATGAATGCCACTCGCGTCCACCGTATACCCCAAAAAATCTATGGTGGGCACCCCCCAATACACATTTTTCTCATTTTACCTTTAATCCTGCCCCCTTGAAACGCTGTAACACCATTTGGAGGCGGTCGCTGAATTCGTCTTCGGTGACTGCCGCAATCAGCACATTGTTGAAGAATCGCTGGACCCTGGGGATGCTGTTAAGAAGGGAGTCCATTAAGTTCTGAAACAGTCCTGGAGCCATGCTGACCCCGAACTGCAAGCATCTAACTCTGAAGGCCCTGCGGTGCGTTATGATAGTTTGCGCTTCTGCTGTGGCTGTGTCCACAGGGAGCTGTTGGTATGCTTGTGCCAAATCCAGTTTCCCAAAGATTTTTGCTCCTGCTAGGGATGCTAACACGTGACTCACCACCAGGACAGGGTATGCATGGCCTTGCAGCACCTTATTAATCATACATTTATAGTCAGCACAGATGCGTACACTGCCATTGGGTTTGATCGGGGTTACTATGGGAGTCTCCCACTTCGCATTAGCGACTGGTTCCAGAACCCCCTGAGCCACGAGGCAGTCTAGCTCCTCTTTGATCTTGGGCCTCAGAGCTAGTGGCACGCGCCTGGCCTTCAACCGTATGGGTTGCACATTGGGGTTCAGTTGTAATGATACGGGGACCCCGGTGTATGTCCCCAGAGACCCGTCGAAAACCCCAGGGAACTCTCTGCACACCTTTTGAAAATCCCTTTGGGCAGGGGTGTATGTCAGACGATGGGACCTCAAATCAACCAGACTTCATTAGATACAAAGTTTAAGGCTTTATTTGATAGTTCATAGTTTCTGAGTGTAGAGAGAGATTGGAACTGATACATTCTCCCTGGTGAGGAGTCACTTTAAGGGATTGTACATCAAAAGGTTTTCTAAACAAAACTACGTTCCCAAGCATTCTTAACATGAAGTGTTACTTTTCACAAAGCAACTTTCTCTTATCTCTATGCGGTCCTTGATCTCACAGGAATGGCTGAGCTGCCATCCTCGGAGGCATTTTATCTTCAAAGGGGAATTGCCTTTGTTAGTTCCCGGGACAGGAATTCACACCAGTGTTAGTAAATACTATGCTCCTACTTTGATATGTAAGGTCTCTTCCAGGGGTTAGTAACATAGGTTAGAAAATGGAGTCAGTTAAGCTAAGCATTTCATCACATTCATTTAAGCTAAGCATTTCAGTACAGTAATTTTCCAGTGTCTGACAGTGTAATGGATCCCTGTCACTTGGATGCCCAGGGCCTGGAACCAGGACTGACCCAGAAGACTGCACAGATCACCCTCCACCATGATGAGGGTGAGCTCACCCTTGAACTTTCTGTATCTAATTTGGACCAAGCCCACTCCCTGGACTGCAACCTCCCACTTTTGAAAGTCCTGGATGATGAATGAGGTTGGTTTTAACTGATCTTCACCCCCGAAGCACATCTCCCTGAACGTGCAGGCCAATATGACCGTCTGGCCTGCCCCGGAGTCTACCTCCATTTTGCAGGGCTTGCCTTCCATGACCACAGTCACGTAATATTTATCCGGGGAGGGAATGGGCAACTGGCATACCTGGGTCCCCGAAGTGGTGAGTGCCTGGATGTCGTCCACTAGTTAGACCTCATGGTGGTGGCCATTCTGTTGGTGAGGAAGTTTTCCTTGGTGCAGCGCCGCCGGCCGGCACACCCAAGCTATGTGTCTGGCCTTCCCGCATGTATGGCAGGTCGTGCTCCTGAATTTGCTGCTCATGTGGTTCCCCACAGCTGGCGAAGGTCTTGGGGGTGGTCGATTTTGTTGCTCATGACCGAGGCTTTTGTTGGGTTGCCTGATGCAGCTTCAGGGTGTTGTCGCCATCTGAGTCATCTGATTCTGCGGCCAGTCACAGCTGGTGGGAGCTGGTCCCTGGGCGGTGGGCTTTCTCTTGGTGCACATCCTCGGCAGTGGTGGCTATTTGTAGGAACTTCTCCAAGGTCAGCTTTGATTCTGTCGTGATTTTTCGATGTGCCTTTCCATCCCTGAGGCTGTGAATGAACTTCACGAACTTCAGGTTCTCCTCCAATTGTGCGTCATACTTCGCCTTCGTGCCCAAGTCTCACAGCCAGGCTAGGAAGGTTGCTACGGTCTCGTTTGACTCCTGGAAGCTGTCAAGGAACTGTAGCTTCCGGGTGCGGAGAGTAGGTTTTGGGATGAAATGGCCGGTCAGCGCCTAGATGATCTTGTTGAAGGAAGACACTTTGAGCGTCTCTGGCGCAACCAGGCCCTCCGCTAGCTGTAGCGTGGCGATGCCGCAGTTGCTCAGCAGGATGGACTTCTTGATTTCGTATTCATCATCCTTGATTTGCTGTGCCATGAGGTGGTGAGTCTTTTGACCCAGGCTTCACAGGCCTTGGGCTGTGCCATGTTGAACTCTGGAATGGAGTTTTGCGATCCGGACGCGGTGGCCACGATCGGGTTTGGCGGTGGTGCCTGATGCGCGGCAGTGCTGGAGCTCAGTGCGCTTGCAGGTGCCAGGGTGCCCTGGACCTCGCTCATCCGGATCCCACCTTCATCACCACTATAATATATTTATTTAATGGACATAGAATATAGTGGGTTCTATGCATGGCAGAGTCTCGGAGTGAGTGATAAGCTCTTTAATAGGAATCATATAATAAAAGGTAACAATACAAGAATGAGGATGGGGCCTACTGGCCCAATTTATATACATCTCTGGATTCCCACGCTAGCACATCATTGGGTCATTGAAACTGATGGAGGCTTGTGATTGGTCTAGGGGCACAGGAATTTGGATCCTGCATCCCTTTGTTTCCAGGTCCTCAAGCGCAGTCTGCCTGGCTCCAATGAGCTCAGCGGGAGCATCCAAAGTCTTCTCTTGAGTCCACATACATAACAGAATGTATGTCATCAAATATTGGCCAGAGGCTTGTCTGGGAAAACTGATCCTGAAGGTGCAAAGGTCAGGTTTTCAGCAGTTCCCTTCCCTCTTTAAATCCATCAATGCCAAAGATTAATTTTCAGAAAAGAACAGAAGACTAGTCAACTTCCTATCCCACCTAGCTTTTCATCACCTGATTATACTATTTTAACTAATTAAAACTATTTTAATTCCCCTAATCCTTTGTCTTGTCTTGTCTATTAGACATTTTCACATGAATTTTACATTGCATTCACAACCCCTGGGAAAGTCATGAAGCTTCACTGGTTTGCACACATTGTTTCATTCACATCATCACAGCATTGTTCTAGGTAGGAGCAATCAGACTTGAAGTTGTATCAGCCACACTCTGTCCAATAGAATGTGTGTGTGTGTTGGGATGTCCACTGACTTACACCTCCAACCAGCCCCATAGCTAGCAACTTTTTGCTCAGGGGGCCCAAGTGGGGCCTGCTATTGTATGACTGTAAAGCTGTCACACCATGCTTATACTTATAAATAACCAATAAAAAATAATAAATACAAGTGGCTTATTGCATAAAAATGTTTCAGGGTTGTTATTGTTACAAATAAAAGTGGCTTATTGCACACTAATATTTCAAATTTGTTATAATTTATTACAGTAGTAGTCAACTCCAAAGTAAGGTCTGAACCACCATATATCACAGGGGTGGCCAAAGTATGGCTCAAGAGCCACATATGATTCTTTAACACACATTGTGTGGCTCTCAAAGCCCAAACTGCCCCTTTGGCCAACATGGAGAAGGCATTTCTTTCTTTAAAGCACTTCTCCAAGTCAACAAAGCTGGCTGTCAAGCATCTTGTTTCTTTACTGTTTTCTGATTATTGTGCCTGTATTACTGACTGTTATTCTAATGTGTTGCACATCAAAGCCATGTAGCCTTTCTTTAGTTCTCACTAGTGGCAAATGCAGGAATGTCCTCTTTGAAGATAAGGCCTCCGGGAATATTTTCTCAGGCTCAGGGTTGGAGTCTGAACTCAGGATGTTGCTAAACCGCAATAGTAGATAAAATAGCGAGCGTGTGAATTTCACACGCCTGAGTAGAAATTCCTAAGGTGTCTTTGATGTGCCCCCTTAAAGCTAGTACTCTTGAGTTACACTGTATCACTTCCAATCTTGTACCTATTCGAGCACAAAGGATTATCAACAAACCAATACTTTGTTTCACAATCAAGGACTGGTTATTTTGAGACCTGATGCTTGACATTTTGGAAGTGATCCCTTAAAAGTTCAACTGACCTGGCAACTTTCAAGCCGAATGGCTGAAGAAGCACCAGCTAACAGGGAACCGATTAATCCATGGGAGAGGATAGAGGTGTGGACCCCTCCTTGGCACATCATCGCCGCGAGTAGAGTCGTAGGGCACGGATCCCCTCTACACGTACAGCAGTCGTTCATCACCCCTCAGAAGTGGGAGCCTCGAACGTCTACTACCCTGATGGATGAAGCTCCAGCCCGGCGGGAGATCATCCTGACGAGACCATCCCGCGGGAGTCGTGGTGGCGGAGCTCCAGGGGGAGGCCGCACGGCTTGCCCTCTGGAGGAGGGGGATGGACGTAAAGAACCCCGGCCCGAGGATGGCGGCGGAGCGCCACCGGGTTCTGACTTCGAAGGGGAGGACGGAGGAAAAGACCCAAGGGAACCAGACATACTGTAGATGGTGAGAGAGGAGATGATAACCATGGCGAGAGGGCTGAGGGACGAGATCCAAGCCATCGCCGCGTTCATGGCTCAGGAGATGCAGAGGCAGATCGACCGCCTGCTGAGACGGGACCCAAGGGGGATTCCAGCAAGGGCACCGCCGTTGGCACCACCTGCACCACCTGTGGCACCCTCAGCTCTGCTGGTGGGACCACCTCACATCCCGGGGCAACCAGCGGCCCCAGTGCCCCAGCCGATACTTCCAGGTCCACGAGACTATGGGCGGGGGAGAGACCTGGACGCCACATTCGATGGCGACCCCCGAGAGGTGGAATACTTCTCGATTCAAGCCAATAGTTACATGCACTATTGGGGGAACACATTTCCAGACGAGTTCAGCAGAGTGGATTACCTCGGGTCCAAGCTGAAGGGAGCGGCGTGAAGATGGTACGTGAGTCTGTACGAAACCAGGGGCCCTGAGCTAGACACTGTGGCAGGGTTTCTACAAGCCTTGCTCACCCAATATGAAGACCCCCTGCAACAAACCAGAGCCATCACCGTGCTACAGGAGATGCAACAGGAGGCGAAGTTGGTACGGCCGACTTTAGAGCAAACTCGGCCAAGGTCTGGGGTTGGAGTGAGCTAATGAAGATAGAGCAGTTCCAGAGGGGCCTGAACGTGAGCCTGCTGGATCAGGACCTGCAGCAAGCACGCCCCACCATGTTGGTAGGGTGGGTGCAACTGGCGGAGGAAGTAGAAACCAACATGAAACGAGTGGCCCTACAACACCAACTGCAGCAAGGGAGTAAGGGGGGACATGAGTCTTGGTCAGGGGCAGTCAGATGGGAAAAAGGGCCTACGGGCGGGGGGAGCCACTAAAACTCCCCCCGTGTGCAAGTGCTATCGGTGTGGGGATCCGAACCACCTGGCGGCAGACTGTCCGGAGAAACCTTGAGGCCCCCCTTGCTCCGAAGCTTCCAACCACGACGCCCAAGAGAACATCGACCCATTTCAAAGAATCGGCGAGGGGGAGTATCACCACCTCTGCTATCCCTGAGGAGGAAAACATCATCCTTGATGAGCTGAGCGAGGTGTCCTAGGAATTGGAGCTGGTGGGAAATGAAGACGACCTGCACTGAAGGATGCCAAGCAGCAGGTTGTGGATCTAACGGCACCACTGAGGGTGAGAATAACTGGGTCTTTGTTTTTTGTGCCATTGACTTTACTAAACCTGAAGCTCAAGAGGTTTATACACGCCTGAGCCCTAATTGACTTGGGGTGCACGAGGGAGATAATTACTCCCAAGCTAGTGGACGACCTCGGACTCACCTGAACCCCGCTACCCCATCCCATCCAATTTGAACTGTATGCTAAACTGTCGAAGTGTGAGTTCCATAAAACAGAGTTGGACTACTTGGGATTTAGAGTGTCAGGGAAGGGGCTGGCCATGGACCCAGCCAAAATACAAGCGGAACCACCTGTGACAGCACCACCTGTGACAGCACTACCAGGTGGAGCTTCTTCAGGGGGAGAAGCAGGCTAGTGCTATGGAATCCAAGCGGCCACCACCCAAGTGGCCACCACTCAGCTGCTCTTTGCCCAACTTGCCTGATGTCACTGCTGTTGGTGTTGGTGCCAAGTTTGCCTCTCTCTGCCTCTACTCTATAGCTCAGTAAAGGGGGCTTTTAAGAAGGTGCCTGCAGGCGGCAGCAGGGGTGTGGGCAGTGAGGCGGGCATTTAGATAATCTGTGAGGGGCCTCCCAAAGATTTTGACTGCCTAAGGAACTCCACAGGGTTTGATCCCGCATTGGACCCTAGGTAAAACAAACCATACTTCATAAAGTGAAAGCCAAGACACAAATGTGAATGCATACATTTATCTTTTGCAATGCAAAGAAGACCACATATTTGAAGTGCTGCATTCATTCTGTTGTGATCTCCTTCACCTGTGCTCTTCTTCACCTGAGGGACCCCACAGACACCCATGGGGGGTGGTAACTGTAACTTCTTTTGCTTCATGGGGTTCTGATCCATTTCCCTTGTTTGCACAGAGATTGCAAGACACTTTAATACTTTTAGTCAGAGCCATCGTGGATCAGGTTTCATCCTACAAATAACCCCTCTCGGTACATTGCATGTAAGATCATACCAGCAGTCTGGCCTGTCTCTCATTCTGCATGCAGATATGGCCATGCAGATTGGTCCAGGTTTTTCGTTATGAGCTGGTCTACCTTCACCCCAGTAGCTGAAAAGTGAAGACATCAATAATCAGTTAAAAATGGATGTATAGTTTTCTGCAGGATATGTCATGTTGTACATACTTGGCATTAAATAAATTTGTACAATACTTTTCTCTCTCACCCATTCATAAATCAAATAAATTATTTGTATTTTTCTTCTGTTTCCATAAGTACTAAAAACTAATTAAAACCACTCTTTGCCCATGCTTTGTTATGGAGAAGTATTGGCCATAAAACTTTTTTTTATTTTCTCAATAAAATTAACAAAACTTTAAAATGCACCAACCGAATTAAATTGCCGACGTGGGGATTCAGGGGTTGGCCTTACAATGGCTCTCCTCGTTCCTTGATGGTCGGGGACAAAGGGTGGCAATTGGGGGTGAGCTGTCCCAGAGGCACGTCCTTGATTGTGGGGTGCCTCAGGGGGCAGTTCTTTCCCCAATCTTGTTTAATATTTACATGCGCCCCCTTGCCCAGATTGCCCGGAGGCATGGGCTGGGTTGCCACCAGTACACTGATGACACCCAGCTCTATCTACTCATGGACGGCTGGCCTGACTGTGTCCCAGAAAACCTGGACCGGGCATTACAAGCCGTGGCTAGATGGCTCAGGCTGAGTAGACTGAAACTAAATCCAGCAAAGACAGAGGTCCTTTGCTTGGGTCGCCGTGGTCTGGGAGGGGAAATTCCCCTTCCAGCCCTTGACGGTGCGCCACTGACAATGGTGCACAGGGTCAAGAGCTTGGGGGTACTACTTGAGCCTGCCTTAACTACGGAGGCCCAGGTAGCAGCCACTGCTAAGTCCACATTTTTTCATCTTAGGCGGGCAAGGCAGTTGGCTCCCTTCCTGGAGCAGGACGATCTAGCAACAGTGATCCATGCAACGGTCACCTCAAGGTTGGATTACTGTAATGCCCTCTACATGGGGCTGCCCCTGTGCCGGACCCGGAAGTTGCAGCTAGTGCAGAACGCCGCCGCTCGGCTGTTATTAGGGCTCCCTAGACAGGAGCACATTCAGCTGGCCCTCCGGGGACTGCACTGGCTGCCAATAATACACCGAGTCCGGTACAAGGTGCTGGTTATTACCTTTAAAGCCCCATATGGCCTAGGACCTGCCTACCTTAGGGACCGTCTCTTACCATATGTTCCCCAGAGAGTACTGTGATCTGGCTCCCAAAATCTGCTCGTAATCCCCAGGCCAAAGGAGGCCCGATTGAAGTCAACCAGGGACAGGGGCTTCTCAATAACAGCCCCTTGCTGGTGGAACCAGTTACCGGAAGAGATCAGGGCCCTGCGGGATATTGGACAGTTCTGCAGGGCCTGTAAGACAGTCCTCTTCCGGTTGGCCTATAACTGACCGGCACCAAAATACCAGAATACTGAAGGAAGTTTATAGATAGCACACTGTTGGATTGATGTATTGATTTTAATGTTTTTAATATTTTAATTATGTAAATTGCTATTGTATTTAAAATTCGAATTTCATTGTTAGAACTTTTGTGTTGTGAGCCGCCCTGAGCCCGCTTCGGTGGGGTAGGGCAGGATATAAATAAAAATAAATAAATTGCCTTATGCTCATCCAAAATAGTAAACTTGCACAAGAGAGACTTATAAGGACTCCTGAATTTATATATATATATATATATATATATATATATATATATATATATATATATATATATATATATATATATATATATATATATATATATATATATATATATAATTTAATAGGCCAAACTATAAGATATTTGCATTATCTCCCCTCCCCCGCCACCCATGTTTCCTCTTGGAATGATAAATGAGTTTACAGAGGCATTCATCTCATTGTGATTCATTTTTTATCATACTGGACAATTGCACTATCCCAAGGGTAGATTAAACAGGTGTACTATTTTATATAAAACATGGTGTTATAAAGAATGTAAGTGTCACTTCAAACAGCAGTACAATGTGTCTGATCGGACATCATTCAATCTTGCCTCCCATTTCTAAAATGGGCGTTCTGGGTTTCCAAGCATTCCATGCGTCATTTTTCTGGCTTCCGGTTGTGCCAGGTGCCCGTTCTCTGGGTTGTCACAGAACTTGGTGGTTATGGTTGTCAAGAAGATGCTTTTTGCTAATGATTTTATGCAGGGGTCACTTTGTAGAGGAGCTTCTTTGCATATTAGGCCACAAACCCCTGATATATCCAATCCTCCAAAAGCTTACAGGGCTCTTATTACAGGGCCTACTGTAAACTGTTAGAGGATTGGCTACATCAGGGGTGTGTGGCCTAATATGCAAAGGAGCTCCTGCTACAAAGTGAGCCCTGATTTTATGTCAGCCAATGTCCAGTGTTGTAGCTAATACTGTGGTTGTTAAATCTGGATATATGTCTTTCACATTTTATCTTTTATAATGCATTTGCTGAGTAGCTCTGCTCTGCTCATTATTTAGCCCATTTAATCTTAGAGTGAACTAGCATGTGCAGTGGACTCAAAGTTGAGCCATGGCCTCACTTTCCACTTGGAATGCAGGTATTTATCTGAACTGCTGGAAAGTATGGTTTGAAGTAGACACTGAGTGACTTGGCCGGGGGGGGGGGTGCGGACTGACCATATAATAATTCAAACTCTTTGCTGCCACTTTTGTGCACCTAGGTTGCTGATAGGGTGGCCATAATGTCTGAAGGCCAGCCAGGGACACCTTTTTTGGGGGGAAGGTAGGGGTGCGCGTGCGCCGCCGGAAACAGGAAGCGACGTCACTTCCGGTGATGGCATTGCCACCGCCGGAAACAGGAAGTGACATCACTTCCTGTGACATCATTTTCCCCCAAATGACATCATTTCCCCCAAATGCCACTGCCGGAAACAGGAAGTGACTTCACAGCACTTCCTGTGACGTCCCCAAAAATCCCCCAAATATCACCGCCGGAAACACCAAGATTATTTATAGAGAGGGAAAGGGGGAAATAAAGTTAAATAAAACTCTTTTTTTACTTTTTTCAAAGTGAGAAGACTAGAGAGAACGGGTTCCACGCTGAGAAACCAGTCAGATTCCAGTGAGATTCCAGTGAGACTGTGTTGCATAATGCAGCCTATTTATTTTGTCCTGTTTTCTCTGTTGGCTCTATCTGTGCCACCTTCATCACTTTCGGGGTGTGGATCCCCCAGTGGGGTGGTCTCCCAACTCCCTCCGCCGGCTGTTTCTGATAGCACTGCGCCCCCTCTTTCATTTGATATGTGTCCCGTGTGGGTGCCACCCTCCCGCCGGGAGATGCCGCAAAATGAGCCCCCTTGAGGCTTATGGTGGCAGGGCTCAGGGAAAGCGAGCTAGACTGCTGTTCTTTTGAGGGGTTATAGAGTGTTTCGAGCCCGTCCCTGTGGCATCGGTCCCATCGTTGTGGGACCCAGGGGTCCGGCGCAGCGGCACGCCGAAGCAGCCTGTCACTAATAACACAGGTCGAGATGCAGGACAGGAACCCGGAAGTGACTGACAGGCTGCTTCAGTCCTCGTAGAGGGTGCTCCATGCAAAATGAAGGTGTACTTCAGGGTTGGCCACACCATAATCTTGGCTTGGACCCTTAGACAACTGTGCCCTGGGGGGGGGGGGGGAACCCAGCTGCACCTGTCCCCAGTCATTGCGTGGGATTTGCAGGAACGGGATGTTGCTGTCCTCGGGGTTGGGTTGGGTCAATTATGGACAGTTCTCAGGAACTCTACCCCTGCTGGTGGTGGATGGGGACCTTTGTAGTTTACTCAGCCGGGCGTGGTTGAATTCCCTGGGCATCAAGGTGATGGGAATTCACTAGACCCCACAAGCATGGACTTTCAGCGAATATGTGGGGAGTTCCCATCCATGTTTGACAGGACCCTAGGGACTTATAAGGGTCCTTCTTTAGCGCTGCAGTTAAGCCCCAATGTGCAGCCCATATGGCTGAAGGCCCGGCAGGTTCCCTTTGCCTGAAATCCAAGATGAGGAGTTAGACCACCTTGTAGCACAAGGGGTCCTGGAGCCGGTCGCCGACATTGGAAGACTCTGATCCTCACCCCAGTAAAACCCGATGGCAGAGTCCGCATCTGCACAAACTACAAGTGCACAATTAACAGAGTACTACAGGACCATGCTTACCCATTACTGGTGGTCAGCCATGTGTTAGCATCACTGGCAGCGGCTAAAATCTTTGGCAAGTTGGACTTGGCCCAGGCCTACAAGCAGCTTCTGGCGATGCTGCCACAGCAGAAGCACAAACAATAGTGACACCCGGGGCACTTTCAAAGTCAACCGCCTCCAGTTTGGGGTCAGTGTGGCCCTAGGGATCTTCCAGAACTTAATGGACTCTCTCTTAGAAAGTATCCCTGGGGTCCAGCTGTTTTTTGACGATGTGTTGATCGCCGCCGCCACCGACGAGAAGTTCGTTTTCTGCCTCTGAGCAGTGCTCCAGCACTTTGACTCAGCAGACCTAAAAGTGAAGAAGGAAAAATGCCTTCTAGTGGTCCCAAAAATTGACTTTCTGGGGTATCGATGGACATGAGCGGAATTCACCTCTCCCAGGAGAAGGTTTGGGCCGTCTGTGACACACTGGCCCCCACAAACAAGGTGGAGCTACAAGCTTTCCTTGGCCTCTTGAACGTTTACCATTCCTTCCTTCCAGACAAGGCAGCAGTGGCCAAGCTGCTCCACAGCTTACTGGAGAAGAGGGCCCCGTGGATGGGGCTGCAGGCAAGCCGCTGCCTTCCAGGCAGTCAAAGACCTCGTCACCTCCCATAGTCCACTGGCACACTTTGATGAGCAACTGCCCGTCCTTTTGGCCTGCGATGCATTTCCCTACGGGGTCGGGGCAGTCCTAGTGCACATGCTGCTAGATGGCCACAAGGTCCCAGTAGCTTATTATTCCTGAACTCTTCAGCAACCAGAGCACAACTATGTGCAGATAGACAAGGAGGGCCTAGCCATAGTAGCAGAAGTCAAGAAATTTCACAACTACCTCTATGGCCGACCCTTCACCATTCTGACCAACCATAAGCCCCTGTTAGGCCTTTCTGCCTTAACCGCCAGATGCCCCAAATGCTGTCAGCATGGATTTTGCAGTGGTCCATCTTCCTTGCGGGGTATAAATACGCCCTCCAATACCGCCCTGGAAAGGTGATGGGCCATGCGGATGCCTTAAGCTGCCTGCTGCTGCCATTCGGGGACCCAGATCGGGCACCAGCCCACCAGATCCTGCTCATAGAGTCCCTTCCAGACTGTCCAGTGTACGCCAGAGACATTGCCAAGTCCTCCACCAAGGACAAGACCCTCTCCCGAGTTCTGGACTGGGTATGGAGGGGGTGGCTCACCACCTGGGTGGGCCTGGATTTTACAGCTTATGTGTCCTGCCAGAATGAACTCTCAGTGCACAAGGGGTGTTTGTTGTGTGGGAGCAGGGTGGTGGTGCCCCTGGCCCTGAGGCAGAGAGTCCTCACCATGCTGCACAAAACTCACCCAGGGATCATGCGAATGAAGGCTCTCGCCCACAGTTATGTTTGGTGGCCCGGGATTGACGATCTTGGGTTGTCCATTGCCATCCCTGCCAGGAGACCTGGCCAGGGCCACCCTGCACACCTGTCTAACAGTGGGAGTCCACCCACAATCCCTGGTCCCGCCTGCATCTGGACCTTGCGGGACCTTCTTCCTCATTGTGGAATCCTATTTAAAATGCCTCGAGGTAATCCACATGGCATCCATCTCCTCCCGGGCTGCCACAGGGGCTCTCCGCAAGGTCTTTGCAACCCATGGCTTGCCCGACACCCTCGTCTTCGACAATGGAATGGCCTTTACGTCAGGTGAATTTCAAGACTTTTGTGCCAGAAACTTGATTAGGCATATGAGGTCAGCACACTTCCACCTGGCCAACAATGACCAAACCGAGAGGATGGTGTGATCGACTAAGGAATCGTTACGCCGCATCATCCAAGGAGATTGGGAAGCCTGCCTTCCTGAGTGCCTACTGGCCCAGCAATACTATCCCCTGCATGACTACCAGCCACAGCCTGGCCGAGTTCCTAATGGACCGGCAGTTACCAACACTTCTGGATAGGATGCACCCTGACCGAGCTTCAGATCTGAGGGAGGTGCCAGAGGTGATCCGGGTGGCCCACGAGCTAGTTACAGGGGACTTAGTATATGCCAAGAACTTTGGGGGTGGGCAAGCATGGATCCTGGACCGGGTTATCTGAGTGCTAGTGTCAGTTATGTCCGAGGTCACCACGGAAGGCGAGTCCACCATCAGGAGACACATCGACCAGTTATGGTTGAGGGAAGCACCCAGGGATGAGATGGAGGAAGACAGCCCCAACAACATGCCTGCCACTCTGCCTTCCCCCCCGACCGAGGCAGCTGAAGCACAGGCCCCGGCATCCGCTCTCCTGGCCATGCCGGAGGCCTCTGTGGACTCTGAAACACCGGCCAAAATGCCAGCATCACCGACCCCTTTGACTGGCGCGCCTGAAACAGCGACCAATCCTCCACACTCTCTAGCACCCGCTCCTCCGCCCACTCCAGCGCTCAGGCGGTCTACATGAGAGCATCACAAGCCCGCTTACCCAAGGGACTATGTTAGATGAGGCTTGCAAATTAAGGGGGGAAGGGATGTTGTGTATGCGGACCAAAGTGAAGACTGTGGGTGTGTGTTCCTGCCTGGCTCATTGGAGCCATAAGGACTGAGATTGGGGACTTGGGAACAATGCGCAGCAGGATCCAAATATCTGTCGCCCTGCTCCAATCGTGAGCCTCTGGCTGGTTTGAAGGATCCAATGGCATGCAAGTGCGGAGACCTTGAAATGTATATAAGAGCCATGTGGGCCCAGTTCTCCAGTCCTTTTAGTGCAGCCCTATACTATGCTGTACCTAATAAAGAGCTGATTATTACGGTCACCTCGCCTCTTCAGTGGATGAAACCCACTATATTATAGATTTGTTGCTGCTGTTGGGTGCTTTCTGTTGTCCCTTTTTCCTGGTTGCAGGGGGCAGGAGTTTTTGGTCACTGTTGCTGTTTGCGATTCTTTTTAGGTTGATTTGTGTCTTTGGGTTCTATCTGTTGTTGAGTAAAGTTTTAGGTTTTTAAAATTTCCTCTGGTTATTTGTTTGATGTGAAGGAGTTGGTGAGTGGTCTGTGTGGGTGGGTGGGTTAGCCTGGTTCTCTTTCCTGTTTTTATAGAGTTTTTTGGCATTTGAGGGTGTTTTTGGTTTGACTAGGGCTCGTAAATCGGCTGTCCCACTAATAAGGGTGTTTTTAGGGATTCTGTGCTTTCAAATTCAAAAAAAGTTAATCCAGTTTAGGGCTTTAGCATTTTTCAAACAGCTAGGCCAGATAGGAACATTTTAAAAAGTTTGCAGTTTTTTTCAAAAAGGCAGCGTGAATAGGCCAGGCTCCCTTTTAAAGAGACTAGGGTTGCGGTGCATCTTGCTTTCAGCCGCTGAAAGCCAGTACATCCTTTGATTTCCACAGGGTAAACCACAGCTTGTCTCTAGTCATAGGGGACACCTGATTTCTAGTTTGCAAGGAAATCTAGTTGTCCCAGAATCTAGTTAGGAGACGTTTAATTAAGAGCATATTACAAGGATTACCTTCATCTCAAGGTAGCCTTTTAAAAATTGTAGCCAGGTAAAGGCAGGATCACCTAGTTTCCTAAACCTTACCAGACTACTACCCCTCACCCAAAAAAGGACAGGTTAGGGACTAAAAAAACACCAACAGTTTTGGTGGGAAGGTTTTTAAAAAGAAGTCAGGCCACCTGTTGGTTCAGGGTACAGTGTAGTGAGTTAGGTTTGTAAAATCCCTCACTCTCAGTTCAGGTTGTGAGACTGGCCAAGGGTGACATGAGTGACAGGCAGCGGAAGAGGGGCCCTGAGGGCAAGGCCAGAGAGAAGACTAGAGGGGTGGAGGGGAGGGACCGCGGTTTCCCCCCCACCTGTGCATAGGGCCACTCCACAGCTACCTTCCAGCACACCAACCTCTGGCTGTAGTGTGATGAAGAAGTCCAACTTTGGGCCCTTCATCGAGGCTGCTGCTGGGGCACCCCCAGCAGAGGTGCCATTAGGTGCTGGCACTGAGCAGGGGTCTGCTGCTCAGGCAGTCTCTCCTCCAGCTGATGTTGCTGGGTTCCGCTCAGGTCATGGGACAGAGACGGTTCTGGTCGCTCTCATGGATGACCCCCAGAAGCCTCTGGATAGAGGTGGCTCGGCGGTACTGATGCTTGCCTGGGAAATTATAGATGTTTGTATACAAATGCTAAAAATGTTCAAAGCAAAATTGGTTAATTGGAATGTTTAGTGTTTTGGAAAAACATAGACATTGTGGGAATTTCAGAAACTTGGTGGAATGAGGAGAATCAGTGGGACACGGTGATTCCTAGATATAAGTTATATTGGAAGGATAGGGAGGGAAGGGTTGGAGGTGGCGTGGCTCTGTATGTCAGAGAGGGTATATAGTCCAGTAAGACTGAGGTCAGAGAATTAGATTCCCTTCTAGAAATGCTTTGGGTCGAAATAGAGGGCCCAAAAGGAAATTTAACTATGGCTGTAACTATGGCAAATCAAAAGATAGAGGACAATTATAATATGATGGAAGGATTAAAGATAGTGGCTAAACGTAAAAACTGATTGGGTCAATATGTGTTCTGGTTGAGAGAAAGAGATTGAGTTTCTAGAAGCTCTCAATGACTGTGCTATGGAGGAGATGGTCACAGAACCTACCAGGGCTGGAGTGATCCTGGTTTTGGTCCTAAGTAATGCCCAAGACTTGGCGAGAGATGTAAAAGTGATCGCACTGCTTGGGAGCAGTGACCATAACATTATTGATTTCACCATTTATATAAATATGGAGTTGCCCCAAAAGACCAGCACAACTACGTTTAACTTTAAAAGGGGTAAATTCTCTGAGATGAGGAGGCATGTGAAGAGGAAACTGAAAGGAAAGGCAAATACAGTCAGAACCCTTGGGAAGCTTGGAGGCTATTTAAAACTACAATCCTAGAAGCTCAGATAAAATATATACCACAAGTTAGGAAAGGCACAAACAGGTATAAGAAAAGGCCTGCATGGTTAACAAACAAAGTTACAGAAGCTGTAAAAGGTAAGAAGGATTCCTTCAAGTGGTGGAAAGCTAGCCCAAGTGAGATTAAGAAAAGGGAACACAGGCTGTGGCAAATCAAATGCAAGACTGTGATCAGGCAGGCAAAAAGAGACTATGAGGAGCGTATTGCAAAAAACATAAAGACCAACAATAAAAATTTCTCCAAATATATTAGAAGTAGGAAACCAGCCAGGGAAGCAGTGGGGCCCTTGGATTACCAAGGGGTAAAAGGATTACTGAAGGAGGATAGGGAAATGGCTGAGAAGCTGAATACATTTTTTGCCTCCGTCTTCACTATGGAAGATGAGAAGTGTTTGCCTGCTCTAGAACTGCTAATTTTGGAAGGGGTGTTGAAAGTGAAAGCCAAGACACAAATGTGAATGCATATTCTACATTTATCTTTTGCAATGCAAAGAAGACCACATATTTGAAGTGCTGCATTCATTCTGTTGTGATCTTCTTCACCTGTGCTCTTCTTCACCTGAGGGACCCCGCAGACACCTATGCGGGGTGGTAACTGTAACTTCTTTTGCTTTATGGGGTTCTGATCCATTTCCCTTCCTTGCACAGAGATTGCAAGACACTTTAAAACGTTTAGTCAGAGCCATCGTGGATCAGGTTTCACCCTACAAATAACCCCTTTCTTTGAATCGCATGTCGTATCATACCAGCAGTCTGGCCTCTCTCTTATTCTGCATGGAGTTACGGCCATGCAGATTGGTCCAGGTTTATCGGTATAAGCTGGTCTGGCTTCAGCCCAGTAGCTGAAAAGTGAACACATCAATAATCAATGAAAAATGGATGTATAGTTATTTTCTGCAGGATAGGTCATGTTGTACATACTTGGCATTAAATAAATTTGTATAATACTTTCTTCTCTCACCCATTCATAAACCAAATAAATTATTTGTATTTTTCTTCTGTTTCCATAAAAACTAATTAAAACCACTCTTTGCCCATGCTTTGTTATGGAAAAGTATTGGCCATAAAACTTTTTTTTATTTTCTCTTTTTTTTGTTTAAAACAATTTATTATAATGTAATATATTGTAATAGCATATTATCATTTGTTATTAAAAGTTAATACACATACATTACATTTTCTCCACCCCTCCCCCCTTTTGGTGACCCCTGGCAGTGCCAACCCCCTTAGCAAGCCACTCCCTATTACTATTTTATTTAATTTGTTAAAAGGTAATAAACTCTATCTATTAAAGAATCTTTCTTCATAAAAAAACAACAGAAAGAAAAAACCATAGGTTATAATTGTAGTCCATCTTCATAGTAGTCCTTCTTAGTCATTCACAAAGAAACAAAAAAGTTATAATCCAATAATTTCATTTTTTTAACTGTAATCCATATAAAGTTCCTTTAGAGATTAACCATTGTCAAATATCGCCAAATGTCCTTTAACGTTCCATTGTTTTTCAATATACTTTTGAAACTTTCCCCACTCATTTTTAAACTTCTCTAGATCTTGTTCTTTTAAGATTCTTGTAAGTTTGTCCATTTCACTCCAATGCATAACTTTCAAAATCCACTCCCACATTTCTGGTATTTTATCTTGTTTCCACATTTGCGCATATAATGTCGGTGCAGCTGAAAGCATATACCAAATTATTGTTCTATCTTGCTTTTGAAATGTTTCCATTTGTTATCCCAACAAAAAAGTGTCTGGCACCTTCTTAATATTATATCCCAAAACTTTCGAAATCTCTTGTTGAATCATTTGCCAAAATTGTTTCGCCTTTTCACAAGTCCACCACATATGGTAGAAAGATCCTTCATGTCTTTTACATTTCCAACATCTATCCAAAACCTGATTGTTCATTTTTGCCAATTTCTTAGGTGTCATATACCACCTATAAAGCATTTTAAAGCAATTTTTTAAATATTATAACATGTAGATATTTTCATAGAGTTCTTCCATAAGTATTCCCATGACTCCATCTGTATTTCTTTATTTATATTTATCGCCCATTTTATCATTTGTGATTTAACTACTTCATCTTCTGTAGACCATTTCAAAAATAGTTTATATGTCTTTGAAATCAGCTTTTCATTTTCACCCAACAGCATTCTCTCCAGTTCTGATTGTTCTTGTCTTATTCCATAATTCTTGACGACCTGTTCAAGCAGCTCTTTATTTGTTGCAATTGAAACCAATTATATTTATATTGTATTTCTTCAGCCAATTTTACTGTCAGTGATGACTTTCCTCAGCAGTTCCTTCATCATCCGCACTCTGCTTTCCTCCACCATCAATGGGCTTTCAAATTGCTTACTTAAGATCCTTCCCACCACGTATCTTGTGGTAAACTTCACTACCACATCCCTGGGTAGCTTGCGCTTTCTGGCAAATTCTGAATTGACCCTGTAAACATAATCACACAAACGTCCCATCTCCGCAGGGTCATCTTCCATAAAGTCGGCTATTATTGTGGCAATATAATTCTTTAAATCCTCTTGGTCAGTCTCAGGTACTCCCCTGAGATGAATCATGTTCTCCATCAGCTTACAATCTTGTAGTATTGCTTTATCCTGCATCTTTTTAATGGTAGCATCTTGATCTTTTATTTTTACTTCAATCTCTTCAGTCTTTTTCGCTTTTGCTTGAGACTCTTTTCTTAATTCATCAATCTCTTTTTTAATATCCTTCTTTACTTCTTCAGCACTTGAATTTATTTCTTTAGTTATCTCCTTTGTGAGTTTCTTTTCACTTCCTGTTATTAAGTCCTTCATTGCTTTTACCAGTCTTGCTTCCATAGCATCCAGTTGGTCTTGCACTTGTTTAGACATTTTCCCCTCTCCCAACAAGGAGGCTCTTGACCGTGTAACTTTTAATCCCAGCTTCTGATCAGACATTACAGACTGCCCATTGCAAATAATGGGTCTCAAGTTGATCTCACCAATCCACAATCTGATGGTTGCATTTGATAGATTGGAGCATGCCCTTTCCAACAAGCCCAAAATCGCCGTCCTCAGAGCTCCCTGGCTCGAGAAATTAATTTTTAAAGTTTTTAAATTTCCAAAATGGCGGTCGCAATGTTTTCAAACCTCTCTTTTTAAAAACTTTTCCTTTTCCCCCTAGGGCTTATTATTCATTTCCAAACATACAGTCCAAATTGTTTCACCTTTTGGGGATGATTTATGTTAGTTTTGAGTATTATTACAGTCCAATTTCAGTTTATTTTATAAAAAAACTCTGACCTTTCTATAATGGTTCTCTGTGATTTCTGGTTCATAAAAATACCCAGATGTTTGGAAGTTCCTCTTTCTCTCAGCAATTACTTCCTGACTCTCTGGCAATGAAGTCCCGTTCTCACTGATTGTAAATCTCATGATGTTTGAAGCACATGTCACTTCCTGCTTTGTAATAAGTTTTGTTATGGCTGGGGTTTTTTTTCAGAAGCCACAGGAATTTTCAACAGCAAGTATTTTTTTTGTATTTTTCTGCTTTCCCTTAATTCCAAAAACTCCATTTTCACCCCCTTCCACTTCTCTTTAATTTCATACTGTAGCCAATAGTTCTGGATCTTAAAAACTTTTTTTTTAACAGTCTTAATCTGGTCCCGAAGTGACCAGATTACTTTACTTTAACGACATTTATCGTTAATTATACAGTCCGCTCTGTCTTCAGATGTTATTATAGTCCATAGAGAGCTGGAACCTTGATGAGTTTATGTCAAATCAATGACTCTGGAGATTCTTTGTAGATGATGGAATGCAAACTCTCATCGGGGATTCTTCAAAGTAAAAAAAAAAAACCCTCCTGGGATCTCTCGTCAGCCAAAGTAAGTCCCCTCGAATTACTATGCACGTCTTAGACAGATTCCTTTGCTGGAAATGTAGGCAGCAGGCGTTAAGGTGCCTTTTATGCCCAAAACAAATATCTCAGTCAGCTCCTCTTAAGAGAAATAGGTCAGCTCATCATGCTCCAACCCTGGAAGTCCTCTTCAGCCGATTTTAATTCCACCTTTCCTCCTTGAATTTTTAAAAGTTGTTTATATGATAACCACTTCTCTTCTTTGGTATCTGAATACAGTTTTATTACTTCTGTTGGTACAATCCAAAGCGGTTTCCTCTCATCACCATACCTTTTATATTTTGACTAAGTATTTAACAGATTACTTCTGATATAGTGATGTGCGAAGAAGCCATCCATCTTATCTTTCCCATAGTACATATAAGCATGCCATCCAAAAACATTACCATGTCCTTCTAATACTAGTAACTTTCTGTTTAATAATGTCATTCATTCCTTAATCCACACCAGGCATACTGCATCATGATTTAGCTTTAGATTGGGCAGTTGAAATCCACCCCTTTCTTTCACATCTATCAAAATTTCCATTTTAATTTTTGTTTTTTTCCCGGCCCATACAAATTCTGAAAGTTTCCTCTGCCATTTATTAAATTGTTTGTTGTCTTTTACTATTGGGATTGTTTGAAACAGGAACATACTTCTCGGTAAGACATTCATCTTAATTGCAGAAATTCTGCCCAACATGGACAGATTCAATTTGTTCCATTTTAATAATAATAATAATAATTTTTATTTATATCCCGCCCTCCCTGCCGAGGCAGGCTCAGGGCGGCTCACAGACATGGAAAGTGCCATGAATTACAGTAAATATATTATACGATAAAATACAATAAAATACATTAAATACATAAATTAATTAGTTAAAACCACAACAGATAAGGTACTATAATACAAGACAGTGTATATCAGATGGCTGGATGTCATTTCAGGATTCAATCTTGCAAGCCATTTGAAAAAGGATAGTTTCCATGCCCTGCGGAACTGATTATAGTCCCGCAGGGCTTGAACCTCCGCTGGTAATTGATTCCACCAATGGGGAGCTGTTACTGAGAAGGCCTGCTCTCGAGTTGTTTTCAGTTTGGCCTCCCTTGGTCCAGGGATTTTTAAGAGATTTTGGGAGCTAGATCTCAGTGCTCTCTGGGGAATATATGGGGAGAGGCGGTCCCTAAGGTAGGCAGGTCCTCGGCCATATAGGGCTTTAAAGGTAATAACCAGCACCTTGTAACGAACTCGGAACACAATTGGCAGCCAGTGCAGCTCCCGCAACCTAGGCCGCACGTGCTCCCACCGGGGTAGTCCCACTAGCAGCCTGGCCACCGCATTCTGCACCAGCTGCAGTTTCCAAGTTCGGTACAGGGGCAGCCCCATGTAGAGGGCATTACAGTAGTCCAGCCTCGAGGTGACGGTTGCATGGATCACTGTTGCTAGGTCGCTGCGTTCCAGGAAAGGGGCCAACTGCTTCGCCCTCCTAAGATGGAAAAAGGTGGCTTTAGCAGCGGCTGCTATCTGTGCCTCCATTGTCAAGGAAGGCTCCAGAAGCACTCCCAGACTCTTGACCCTGTGCACTGGTATCAGCGACGCACCATCAAAGGCTGGTAGGGAGATCTCCTCCCCTGGCCTGCTGCGGCCCACGCAAAGGACCTCTGTCTTTGCTGGGTTCAACTTCAGCCCACTCGACTTGATCCACCCTGCCATGGCTTGCAACGCCCGGTCCAGATTTTCAGGGGCGTCTCCAGTCCGGCCGCCCATCAATAGATAGAGCTGGGTGTCATCAGCATATTGGTGACAACCCAGCCCATACCTCCGGGCAATCTGGGCAAGGGGGCGCATGAAGATGTTAAACAACATCGGGGAGAGAACTGCCCCCTGAGGCACCCCACAATTGAGTAGGTGCCTCTGGGACAACTCTCCCCCAATTGCCACCCTTTGTCCCCGACCTTCAAGGAAGGAGGAGAGCCACTGTAAGGCTAGCCCCCGAATCTCTGTGTTAGCGAGGCGGCGGGTCAGCAGCCGATGATCGACCATATCGAACGCCACCGACAGGTCCAACAGCAGCAATACCGCCGAGCCGCCTCGATCCAGATGTCGCCGGAGGTCATCCATGAGGGCGACCAGCACTGTCTCCGTCTCATGGCCCGGGCGGAAGCTGGACTAATATGGATCTAAGGTGGAAGTATCATCCAAGAAGCTCTGTAACTGCAACGCCACAGCCCTCTCAATTTTGTCCAAAAAGGCCAGATTTGACACCGGCCGGTAGTGAGCCAATTCAGCCGGGTCAGATGTAGCCTTTTTCAAGAGAGGGCGGACCATTGCCTCTTTCAGGGGCGTTGGAAAAGAGCCCTCTGAAAGAGATCTATTTATGATGTCCCGTAAAGGACATCTTAGATCCTCCCGGCAGACCTTAATTAGCCAGGAGGGGCATGGGTCCAGATCACAAGTAGTTGGGTGTGCCATGACAAGGATTCTGTCAACTTCCTCCAAGCTGAGTGGGTCGAAGTGGTCCAGGATCAAACCAGAAGACATGCACGGGGCCTCGAGTTCACTTACTATATCTAATATGGCAGGGCAGTCGTGGCGGAGCGACTGGACCTTGTCCGCAAAAAATTTCGCATAAGCCTCACAGCCTATCTCCAATTCCTTGACATTTGGTTTGCCTTGTGGCAATATAGTGAGGTTCCGAATTATCCTAAATAATTGTGCCAGGCACAAATTTGCAGACACAATCCTAGCCGCAAAGTATCTTTTCTTTGTGGCTATGACTGCCATCTCATAGGACCTCATAAACTCCCTATAAGATGTTCTAGTCGCTTCGTCATCGATCTTACGCCAAAGTTTCTCATAATTATTTTTATACAAATCAATATTTTTCATTGTTATTTCCACACCTAAGTATTTTACTTTGGAGGTAACCTCACACTCTGTTAACCTCTGTAGTTCTTCCTGTTTACTCTTTAACATATTTTTGCACATAATTTTTGATTTTTCTTTGTTTATGTAAAAACCTGCCAATTATCCATATTTTTGTATCTTATGAAGCAACAATGGTGTTACATGAGTGGGATTTTCATTTATAAACATCACATCTTCTGCAAATGCTCTGTACTTATAAGAAAAACCTTTCACTTTCAATCCCTCTATCTCTTTATTTTCTTGGATTTGAATTAACAAAACCTCTAAAATCATTATAAATATCAGTGGAGATAGAGGGCAACCTTGTCAAGTTCCTTTATTTATTATTTTTCCCCCGTTAAATCTGCATTAATACAGAGCTTTGCTGATTGCTCAGAATAGATCGCCTTTACCATTCTTATAAACTCTATTCCCAATCTCAGTTTCTCCATCACTGCAAACATAAAATCCCAATGCACATTATCAAATGCTTTCTCCTGCTTGCTCTTCCTTGATAAAACTGTTCAAATGCTGTTTAAGGAGTTCTGCTAAAATTCTTGCATATAATTTGTAGTCATTGTTAGTAATGAAATTGGTCTATAATTTTTCACATTTGTAGCATCTCTGTCTTCTTTTGGCATCAAAGAAATTACTGCTTCTTTCCATGTGTTGGGAATTTTCCCGTCTATTCTTATAATGTTCATCATTTTCTGAAGTTTTGGTAGTAGCGTCTCTGTGAGGACTTTATAAAATTTTGCCGTAAAGCCATCTGCACCAGGTGCTTTTCCTAATTTCATTGAGTTAATCGCTTCCTCTATTTCTCCTCTCTCAATTGGTTTATTTAACACATTCTCCATATTTTCTATTGAGGAGTTTACCTTAATTTTCTATAGATAGGAATCAATTCTTTTCTATCCACGCTTTGAATTTTAAACAGCTTGGCATAGTACTTATAAAATTCCCTTTTAATTCCTTCATGATCAACAATATCTTTTCCTCCCGACACAATTTTGTTAATTATTTTATTCTCCCTTCTTTTTTTCATTTGCCAAGCAAGGTATTTTCCAGGTTTGTTCGCACCTTCAAAAGATTTCTGTTGGAGTCTTTTTAGATTCCATTCCACTTCTTTATTCAGCAAATGGTTCAGTTGGCTTTGTAATATTGTAATCTCTCTTATGATTTTATTTTTCCCAGGTTGCTTTTTAAGCTCCTTCTCTTTTTTCCAATTTTTTTCTGAATGTCCATCATTTACTTATTTTTGGTTCTTTTATCTTTATTGTTCAATGTAATTAAAATGCCCATTACAGCTTTATAAGCATCCCACACAATTCAAAATTGAGTATCCTCATTTTCATTTATTTGGAAGAAGCATTTAGTTTCCTTTTCCAGAGACACCACTATTTCCTGTTTCTGTAGCAAGTCCTCATTTATCCGCCACCTTGGAGTCTTTTTCCCTGACTTTGCAGACCACATTATTGGATTGTGGTCTGCCCTTGTTTTAGGAAGTATCTCTATTTTTTTCGTTAATAGTCCAAGATCTTTTGTGGTCCATATCATATCAATTCTCGAAAAAGAATTGTGCCTTGCTGAAAAGTAAGTATAGTCACGTTCTTTGGGATTTAATTTCCTCCAAATGTCTTCTAAACTCTCTTGTTTTACCAATTCAAAAAATGACTTTGGTAATTTTCCTTCATTATTTTTTTTTCCAGGTCTGTCCAAAGTCTCCCATTATCATAATTTGTTTGTGCACCACTTGGTCTAATTGTTGCATTATATCTTTAAAAAAAGAGTCTTTTGCTCCATTTGGAGTATATATTCTCAGCAACAAAGTTCGTTTGTAGTTCGTCACTTCTGCCATCATCATCTTAAAAAATTAATTTTGGGTCTGATTCTTGTTTGATATAGAAAACTACACCCCTTTTTTTCTCCTTGGCCAATGAACAAAATTTCATACCAAGTTTTTAGTTCCATAAAAATTTGTAATCCGTTTGTTTGATATGTACTTCTTGCAGACAAATTATGTTACATTTTTGTTTCCCAATCCAATGAAAGGTTGCCCTTCTTTTTTTGTGGTGAATTAAGTCCATTCATATTCCACAATATTAATTTGTAATCCATAATGGTTTTTATTCTTGATCTGTTCCCCCAAAGTTTTTATGCTCCCCCCAAAACTTTGTCATTTCCTGAGTATTTGTGATGGTAAATCTCCGTCTTTTAAATTCAAAACTCAAACCTTCTGGGAGTTCCCATCTGTATCTTATTTCTTTTTCTCTCAACTTTTCTGTCAACTTTTTGTAAAGTCTCCTGTCGTTGATGACTTTCCTTGGCAATTCTTTAATGATTCTTACTCTACTGCCATCCACCTCCAGTGTGCTCTTAAATTGTTTACTAAGAATGTAGTCATAAAAAGGGTCAGTTTCGTCTGGGTCTTCTTCCAGAAATTCAGCAATGATTTTAATTATATATGTCCTTAAGTCGATCTCAATAGACTCAGGCACCCCTCTTAACCGTATCTAGTTCTCCATTAGTTTACAGTCTAGTAATAATGCTTTCTCCTGCATTTTTTGGATAGTAGAATCCACTTTGTTCATTCTTGTATCTTGGTCTTTCATCTTTTCCTCCACCCTTTGAACTTTCTGTAATGCTGTTTGGGTATCTTTTCTGAGATCTTCAATGTCTTTTTTAATTCCTTCAATATTCTTAAAGTCTTTTTTTAGTTCTATTTTTGTTTCTTTCATTATCTTTGCCAATCTTGTTTCCATTGCATCCAGTGCATCTTGCCATCCTGTTTTCTCAGCCCTGTCAGTTTTAGCTTTAGCCATTTTTTCTTCTTCAAGTGACCCAGCCCTCATTCGGATCTGCTTTGCTGTTGGTCATTGCTCTGACATCACTGTTTACCTATTGCTTTAAATAGGTTTGAAAGTTGACCTCTCAGATTCAAATTTTAAGTACACAGTCCTATAGATTAGACCACACCCTTTTATATAAGCCCAAAATCGCTGTTCTCTGATGCTCCTAGGTCAAGATATTAATTTTTTTAAAAGTTTTTTTACTCAAAATGGCCACCGCGGCTTTTCTGTCCTTTAAAAAAGTTTTTTCCTTTTTTCTCCAAAACTGTACCAAAGTTGATTCTGAGCATATAATCCAATAGATTTTACCTTTTAATAACAATATTTGCCAGCTCCACTATTTTTCAATGTCCTGTTTTCTTTTAATTAGTTTTTAAAATTTTGACCTTCTTATAATGGTCGCTGGTACCCTATTTCCCCGAAAATAAGACCTATCCAAAAAATAAGCCCTAGCAGGATTTCTATGCATTTGTTAAATATAAGCCCTACCCCGATAATAAGATCTAGTGATGGGCGTGGCTATGCAGCATATCTGCATAGCCACGCCATGCATTTCAGCACGGAGTGGTAAGGAAAACTGAAATACCTTTTATCTGCTACAACCCCTTTCTCCGAGCCATTCACACTTGTGTGGGTGTGCGAGTGGCAACCACATCACTACTTTCTCCTAGCCGTTTGCGCATGCGCAGGTGGTAACCGCGGTCGCAGGCATCCTATTGCGCACGCGCGAACGGCTAGGGGAAAGGAGTTCATGCATCACTAGCACCAGCCCCATTGTATTTGAATAAATGTAGATTGTTGTATTATACAATAAAAATAAGACATCCCCTGAAAATAAGCCCTAGTGTGTCTTCTTGAGAAAAAATAAATATAAGACAGTTTCTTATTTTCGGGGAAACATGGTACTTCTCTATGATTTTAGGTCCTAGAGAGGGCTGGGAGGCTTGTTATTTTTCCCTTCTCCTAATGGCTCCTTCCTTTACCTTCTTTCCTTTCTTGACACAAAGTCTCGTTTTCAATAGTTAAAAAGTATTGCGAAATGATGACATTTCCTGTGTTGTATTCACCAGCTCAGCAGTTCTTATCAGAGGGGTTGTCTTTTCCCGACCGCACGTATTCCAAACAATATTTGTTTTTTCCCTTTTAGTCTTATTTCTCCAATATTGCCAGTCCCAATTTTAACCCCTCCTTTATCTTCCTTAATATAAGATGATATATCTGGATCCAGATCTTTGTTTTTATTTTAATTTAATCTTATATTAGTTCCGGAGTGATAGATATAAATCTTTTACCTTCAATTCCGATATCCTTCTGCGCACTGCTCGTTTAGATGTTAGATGTTAATCAGTCCCAAAGAAGCTTTGTATCCTGGTGAATTTAAGCCAACTTAATGACCTCAGAGATCCTCTGTAGACGATTAAATGCAGTCCTTCTCGGGGGACTCTTCAAAGTCAAAAAGGAACCCCATTGGAGTCCCTCATCAGCCAAAGTAAATCCCCTCAGAACTTAATATGCATATCTTGGCCTTCTCCCTTCCTGGAAGAAGTAGGCAGCAGGTGTTGCAATCACCTTCTCTGCCCAGAACAGAGATTCTGATCTGCTCATCGACTGAGGAGCAGCTTAATCCGCCATGACCAAAATCCGGAAGTCCTCTTTTTTATTTTCTCAATAAAATTAACAAAACTTTAAAATGCACCAACCAAATTAAATTGCCTTATGCTTATCCAAAATAGTAAACTTGCACAAGAGAGACTTATAAGGACTTCTGAATTTTAAAAAAATATATAAATTTATTATTTAATAGGTCAAACTATAAGATATTTCCATTATCTCCCCTCCTCTGCCAGCCATGTTCCATCTTGGAATGATAAATGAGTCTACAGAGGCATTCATCTCATTGTGATTCATTTTTTATCATACTGGACAATCGCACTATCCCAAGGGTAGATTAAACAGGTATAGTATCTTATACAAAACATGGTGTTATAAAGAATGTAAGTGTCACTTCAAACAGCAGTACAATGTGTCTGATCGGACATCATTCAATCTTGCCTCCCATTTCTAGAATGGGCGTTCTGGTTTTCCAAGCATTCCATGCGTCATTTTTCTGGCTTCTGGTTGTGCCACGTGCCTGTTCTCTGGCTTGTCACACAACTTGGCGGTTATGGTTGTCAAGAAGAGGCTTCTTGCCAATGATTTTATGCAGAGCTCACTTTGTTGAGGAGCACCTTTGCATATTAGGCCACAAACCCCTGATATATCCAATCCTCCAAAAGCTTACAGGGCTCTTATTACAGGGCTTCCTGTAAGCTCTTTAGAGGATCGGCTATATCAGGGTTGTGTGGCCTAATATGCAAAGAAGCTTTTGCTACAAAGTGAGCCCTGATTTTAAGTCAGCCAATTTCCAATGTTAATAGCTAATACTGTGGTTGTTAAATCTGAATATATGTCTTTCATATATTCCGTAGGGCCTGCAAAACCGCCCTCTTCCAATTAGCTTTTTAAAATGGAACTCCTGATAATATCAATAACATCGAGCCATCTTGCACATATTTTGATTGTATTATAGTGTTATTGGTTTTACTGTTTAATTTATTAACTATTGTATTTGTTTATTTGTATCATGGTTCACCATGTCTTGTTAGCCGCCCTGAGCCTGCCTAGGTGGGGAGGGCGGGGTATAAATAAAAGATGATTATTATTATTAGTCTTTCAAATTTTATCTTTTATAATGCATTTACTGAATAGCTCTGCCCTGCTGTGCTCTTTATTTAGCCCATTTAATCTTAGAACTAGCATGTGCAGTGGACTTGCTGGTGAGCTGTGGCCTCACTTTCCACTTGGAACGCAGGTATTTTTTTGAACTGCCGGAAAGTATGGTTTAAAGTAGACACTGAGTGACTTGGCGGGGGGGGGGGGGGGCGGGTGACTGACCATATAATAATTCAGACTCTTTGCTGCCACTTTTGTGCACCTAGGTTGCTGATATCATTAACTGCCATACCTAGAGTCTAAGTGTCTGGCCTTATCCTATGAGGTCAATTCTAACAAGAAACGTCTTGCTATGAACACATATCTTCTCAGGAACGTCCTTATTTGATTCAAATCAAAGAGGCTGCGTTGATGAGCTACATGGAACCTGACAGTGGTGCCATTTGGTGAGATCCATTGTTGCTATGTAAGATCTTTCAGTGATCCCAGAATCTGTTATGTGAATTGCATTTATTCCATCAGAGCATACATTTCTAGTTAAGAGATGGGTTGGTAGGAAAGTTACAGTGTTCATAGTCATATTCAGAGATAACACAAGGAGGTGGAACACTGTCAAGAATCTCGAGCATTTCCTAGAAAAAGCTAACCAAAGGATTGATACTCTAGAGCAGGGGTTATGAGGGCTGGATCTGACATAAATGAGACCTTGTTGGGGTAGGCCATGTGTGTCATAAAATGCAAAGATGCTTTGTATCTCTCCCATGTGATCAAGGGAACTGGGCAAAGGAAGCTCTGGCTCTTTCCTTCCCTCCCTAGAAGATGAGCCTCAGCCAATGAAAGGTAGGCTTGACTCAGTAGTTCTGCTGTGTGATTGAGGTAGCCTGGCAAAGCAAGCTCTCCCTCCTCCCCTTCCTCCCCATGTGAAGAGTCTTAGCTGATGGAGAAAATAGAGGCTTTGTTCTGTAGCTCCTGTGCAATTGAGCAAGCTGTGACATAGAAGGAAGTAAGAGAGAAGGAGAAGGAAGTAGACTTGCTTGTGGACCTGACAGAAGTCCTCTGGGGCCTGATCCAGCTCCCAGGCTACATGTTTGACAGCTCCCAGGCCACACGTTTGACACGTTTAATAAAAATAGAGGCTGAGATCTCAAATTTTGATCAGTTCCAGAAGATTTTGGTAAAGCAGATCTTGAAGAAGACTTTGGAAAGTTACTACAAGATGATTACAAGATTCAAGAAGACTTTATGCACATCAATCAAATATATAGAATCAATTCTAGATTTGCAGTCAGGAATAAACTTTCATGTGATATGTTCATGAAGTTCACACACAAAAGAACATGAGATCTTATTCTGAACAAATAAAGACTTTCTCCTCTTAAAATTCATGAGACAAAAATATAGATTTTTCAAGATCTTCTCTCCATCCTTAAAAAAAAGGGAGAGACTTTGACTTTCTAAGACAGATCCTAAAAAAGAAACAAAGAAAGTACCTTTGGAAGATATTGTTTGCACTGGAAGTGCATTTATCAAAAGGTAGAAGAAGAATAACCATAACTGAACAAGCAAAAATGTCTCGGAGAAGAGTTATCAGAAGGGCCAGGTGAGGAAGAAGGAAAACTAGATCAATCAGCAGTGATTTTGGGCTTTATCAACAGAAGCATAGTGTCCATATCATACAAAGTGTTGCTATCACTATACTCTACTCTGGTTGGACCTCATCTAGAGGCAGGGCTGGCTCATCCACTAGACAAACTAGGCAGTTGCCTAGGGTGCTGGTAGGGTGGGGTCACCAAAGTCAGCTCTCCTCCCCCCTCCTTGCACCCAAGACAATGCCTAGTTTACCTGCCGCTGCTCCACCACATCCTCCCCCCCTCCCATGGGTTTAAACACTCCCTCGCTATGCTGCCAACTCCTCCCTCCCTCCTGCGGGTAACTGCTGCCACCCTTCCTCCCTCTCCCCCACCTCTTCTTCTGCAGTGCGCTCTGCTCTCCCTGCATTCAAAGGTGTGCTAGAATCGGCCCTAACTACTTAAACGTGGGCCAGGCCTCTCAGCACTTGTACAAGGCTTTGCTCCTCCCTTGCTTCCTCCCTGAGGGAGGAGCGAAGCCTCATTCAGCACTAAGAGGCCTAGCCCGCATTTAAGTGGATAGGGCTGATTCTAGCAGCGCTCCTGGTGGGGGTGAAGAGTGCCACCACCGAAGGGAAGGAGAGAGGGGGGCCGAAAGCAGCAGTGTTTTTCCCACCTATCAATTGATTGTTGGGAGGAGGTTAAGGAGCCCAGGAAGTGTGGTGCGCCACCAGCCCTTCCCGGGCATCCCAGAGCCTGCCTGTAGAGGGGGGGCGGTGGGCAGCGAGTCTTTTTTTTTGTGGTAGGTCTGCCTAGACTATTGTCTTCAGTTTTGGATACCACAAGTTAAGAAGGTTAAAGACAAGCTGGAATGGGTCCAAAGGAGGGCAGTGAAGATGGTGAGGGATCTGGAGACCACGTTTTTCGAGGAAAGGTTAAAGGTGCTGGGTATGTTTACCCTGGACAGGAGGCAGCTGACAGGTGATATGACCACCATTTTCAAGTTCTTGAAGGGCTATCATACAGATGATGGTGTTTTCTGTTGTCCCAGGTCAGTGGGTTGAAATTAAGAGTTTCTGGCTCAACATTAGGAAGAATTTCCTTATAGTTAGACCAGTTCCTCAGTGGAACAGGCTTCCTGTAAAGGTGGTGGGCACTCCTTTTCTGCAGTTTTAAAAACAGAGGCTTGATGGTCCTCTGACAGCAATGCTCTGAATTAGGCAGATCATAAGAAGGAGGGCAGGAAGGGTTCTATCAGTGCTTAGCTCTCAGTATGTGCTTGCGTGTGCTGCTAATGTGTCAGAACCATTCACTGCTGGCTTTGGAATATTATAATTTTGAAAAAAACAATTTTAAATAACATTAACTCTTTTTCAATAAGTTAATCAGAAGTATAGTTTATGAATTGATAGTATAGCTTGACTGTTACATATATTTTTATATGTTTTTGTTACTTCAGATTCTGTGAATTTCCTGCATTGTGTAGGGTCCCTTCCAACTTTATAATTCAGTTATTTTAGCTTAGAAAATCAATAATTGGAATGTGATATCAATAAACAATAAAGGTTTAAATGGTCCCTCTAAATGACCTAAATTTTTCAAATTATTAAAAAGGTAGAAGGCCGCTATTATTTGCTTACCCAAGACCCACATAAAGAAACAACGTGTTCTTAAGAATAAAAAGCTGGGGAAAGTTTATGCCACTTCAGCAAATGAGAAGAAGAAAGGGATTGTGATCTACATAACAAAGCACAGAATCAATGTTATAGAGAGAACATTTTAAAGATGTGGATGTGAGATACTTAATATTTAAAATTCTTCATGATGGCAAAACTAATACATGGCATCTTTCTGTGCTAAAAATAATGCAAAATAAAAGTTTCATGATATTTCCCCCCAGAAGCTATTGGCTTTTCAAGAAGGGGAAATAATAATTGTTGGAGTTGGGGAACCTAAAATGGATAAATGTAAAAAGGCAAAGGTTGGCAGACTTCCCAAGAATGTTGTTCAGTATATGGAATTGTTGCAGTTGATTGGGGAGCAATTAATCCCAGATCCAGAAATTAAACTGATTGGGGAACAATTAATCACAAATCCAGAAATTAAACCTTTTATTCTGACAGACACCTTTATTCTGACAGATACCACACTTACTTGTTACACCTAGACGCTTCCTCCTTTGAAAGTCTAATGTAGGGTTGCCAATCCACAATTGGTGGCAGGCTATCTTCTGGGTGTATCAGGCTCTGCGGGAGCTGTTTTTGTTTTGAGATAGAGGCACCAAGTTTTCAGCATAGCATCTGGTCCATCTCCTCAAAACACCTGCCAAGTTTCAAAAAGATTGGACCAGGGGGTCCGATTCTATGATCCCCCAAAGAAGGTGCTCCTATCCTTCATTATTTCCAAATGGAGGGAAAGCATTTAAAGGTGCATGGTCCCTTTAAATATGATTGCCAGAACTCCCTTCAGAGTTCAATCATATTTGTCACACGCTTGCTCCTGGCTCCACCCCCAAAGTCCCCAGATATTTCTCAGAACTGGCAGCCCTAAGTCTGGTACCTTGGAAAAGGTGATGGCAAACAATCTTCTTTCTTAACATCTCACAGAGTTACTTCTCTAGACTTTCCTCTGGTATGAAAATAGGATCAAAATAGGTCCTACCAGGCCTCATTTTGGTCAGGAGCTCACAGGAGCAGAGCTCCAGAACCTCTAAATTTTATCGTAGTCTTTCTTTCTTACCCCCTCCCCAAAAGAAAAACCCCTTTCTTCTGGGCTCCATTGTTCAAACCCCCTGTGAAAATTCCACTGAACTCTAAGATCTGACAAAATTTCTAATATTTCCTCCCACAAAAATGGGAAAATAACCAAACCATATAAAACAGACAGATGGGAATCTTCATCATGCCACTGTGGCCACAAAGGAGAAAGTAATTTTAAAAGTATGATGGGAGTAAGGTTTTATTATGACAATTATAATCCAAGAAACATTTTAAGGTAGATGCTGAGCTGATACAATTTAGTACACCTTCTGGGGTTGTCAGGCGTGTGTGGCATGTGCAAATGAGTTGTACTAATGAGCTCTGGCACCTCTTTTTCTACAAAATGATCCCTGGGTCCTACAATCACATGGAATGTATGTCATTGAATATTGGCCAGAAGCCAATCCTGAAGGTGCAAAGGTCTGGTTTTCAGCAGTTCCCTTCCCTCTTTAAATCCATCAATGCCAAAGATTAATTTTCAGAAAAGATCAGAAGACTAGTCAACTCCCTATCCCATCTAGCCTTTCATCACCTGATTATTCTATTTTACCTAGTTAAAACCATTTTAATCCCCTAATCCTTTGTCTTGTTTTGTCTATTAGACGTTTTCACATGGATGTTACATTGCATTCACAACCCCTGGGTACGTCATGAAGCTTCACTGGTTTGCACACATTGTTTCATTCATACCATCACAGCATTGTTCTCTCTCTCGGCTTGACTTGGCGAACGAAGATTTAAGAAGGGTGCAGTAGTCCACGTCTGCTGCAGGCTCGCTGGTGGCTGACAAGACCAATGCGTGACAGGCAGATCCGGCCACAGTGGCTGCAGGGAAAAGTGTGATTTGGGGTTGGTGCTGTAGCAGTGCGATTCTTCCTCAATCTCCTTTTGTCCTCAAGACCAGCTATGCGTGCGTTCTCAAAGGAAGAGACAACCTGGTGGATGGTGTGCCTTCATGCTTTGCGATCTGAGGCTAGGTCAGACCACTGGTGATGGTTGATGCGACAGGTGCCAAGGGATTTCTTCAAGGAGTCCTTGTACCTCTTCTTTGGTGCCCATCTATTTCGATGGCCAATGGAAAGTTCGCCATACAGAGCAATCTTGGGAAGGCGGTCGTTTTCCATCCTAGAAATATGCCCTGCCCAGCGCAGCTGCGTCTTCAACAGCAGTGCTTCGATGCTTGTAACCTCCGCCCTCTTGAGGACTTCAGTGTTGGTCACAAAGTCACTACAGTGGATGTTGAGGCTGGTGCGAAGGCAGCGCTGATGAAAGCGCTCAAGGAGTCGCAGGTGATGACGGTATAAAACCCACGATTCGGAGCCGTAGATGAGAGTTGTCATCACAACCGCTTTGTAAACATTGATCTTTGTGCCTTTTTTCAGATGCTTGTTGCTCCACACTCTTTTTTGCAGTCGGCCAAATGCACAGTTTGCCTTTGCCAGCCTGTTGTCAATCTCCTTGTCGATCTTGGCATCTGAGGAGATGATGCACCCCAGGTAGCTGAACTGCTGGACTGTCTTCAGTACTGATTCACCCACAGTGATGCAGGGAGGGTGATAATCTTCCTGGGGTGCAGGCTGGTGGAGAACTTCTGTCTTCTTCAGACTAACTTCTAGGCCGAATAGCTTGGCAGCCTCTGCAAAGCAGGACGTCATATGCTGCAGAGCTGATACCGAGTGGGAGACGAGTGCAGCATCATCAGCAAATAGTAGCTCTCAGATGAGTTTTTCCATTGTCTTGGAGTGAGCCTTTAGTCGCCTCAGGTTGAACAGGCTGCCATCAGTGCGATAGCGGATGTAGACACCATCGTCATCATCTAGATCTACTGCGGCTCTTTGAAGCATCATGCTAAAGAAGATCGTAAAGAGAGTTGGCGCGAGAACGCAGCCTTGCTTTACACCTGTGCCTATTGGGAAGGGCTCCGAGAGGTCGTTGCAGTGTCTGACTTGGCCTCGCTGGTCTTCATGTAGCTGGATGATCAACAACAGCATTGTTCTAGGTAGGAGCAATCATACCATTGCTTGAAGTTATATCAGCCACATTGTCCAATACAGTGTGTGTGTGTTTGGGTGTCCATTGACTTACACCCCCAACCTTGAGATTGGGTACACCTGAGTGGAACACTGGTTTGTTTGTTTGTTTTGTTTTTTGCTAATCCTTCTTGAATCTCTGTTCTTCGGATAGGTAAATATAGTTCCATAGAATAAGTTACCTTCTTGTCTTAACTTTTATTTTCTGCAGCCGTTATGTGTGTTTAGAGTGCTCTCCAATTAATATGTTTGATTTTATTTCTTTAATTCTCTTTAATATAAATTTAATAAAAAGAGAATCACAACCTGGTTCATTTGAGAGTTCTACTGAGGGGAAAAATCCCCATAAACATAGATGGAGATCCTGCTTATCCAGCCTCTTGTATAGCCTAGGGGGTCTCCTTGCTAATTCTCTTAACAAACTCAGGAGACCCTCACAATCACTTAGGGTGACAGATTAATGGTGGTTCATGCAGTCAATCCATCCTGCATGTCTGAATAACATGAGTGCACACATGTGTTCAGAGTTCAGACAGAGGGAAATGTCACAGGAGTGTGCTTGACTTCAATGGTTTTGTGTGATTGCTATTATCAAGGGTGGGCTTTCCCCTTTTCATTTCTTGGTTTGTGTCAGCTAGCTGCACCTATTAGGCCATGACAGTTGGAAACAGCGGTGAGCTTGGGTAGAACACAGGCTGCCCTGGGAGCTCATCACCATTTTTGGACTATTAGGGTTGGGATTTTGGAAGTATTAGAACTAAGGCTTATGTTAGAGTGTACATCATAAGAACATAAAAGAAGCCATGTTGGATCAGGCCAATGGCTGATCCAGTCCAACACTCTGTGTCACACAGTGGCCAAAAAATTTACACACACACACACATATACACACACTGTGGCTAATAGCCACTGATGGACCTCTGCTCCATATTTTTATCTAACTCCCTCTTGAAGCTGGCTACGCTTGTAGCCGCCACCACCTCCTGTGGCACTGAATTCCACATGTTAATCACCCTTTGGGTGAAGAAGTACCTCCTTTTATCTGTTCTAACCCAACTGCTCAGCAATTTCATTGAATGCCCACAAGTTCTTGTATTGTTAGAAAGGGAGAAAAGTACTTCTTTCTCTACCTTCTCCATCCCATGCATAATCTTGTAAACCTCTATCATGTCACCCCGCAGTCGACGTTTCTTCAAGCTAAAGAGCCCCAAGCGTTTTAACCTTTCTTCATAGGGAAAGTGTTCCAAACCTTTGATCATTCTAGTTGCCCTTTTCTGCACTTTTTCCAATGCTATAATATCCTTTTTGAGGTGTGGTGACCAGAATTGCACACAGTATTCAAAATGAGATCGCACCATCGATTTATACAGGGGCATTATGATAGTGGCTGATTTGTTTTCAATTCCCTTCCTAATAATTCCCAGCATGGCATTGGCCTTTTTTTAATTGCAATCACACACTGTCTTGACATTTTCAGTGAGTTATCTACCACGACCTCAAGATCTCTCTCTTGGTCAGTGTCTGCCAGTTCACACCCCATCAACTTGTATTTGTAGCTGGGATTCTTGGCCCCAATGTGCATTACTTCGCACTTGGCCACTTCACATCACATTAGGACAGGGGCACCATGGCACAGACTGAGGGCTATGTGCTTGTCAACAAAACTATAATTTCCCCCAGAAAAATGACTACAACTAAAAACCCCCCAACAACTCCCCCCTCCAAAACAGCTACAAGAACAGAGGGACAGCCATGAACAGTGGTCAGTGTCTGCCTACTATCTGGGAAGTCTAAATTCAAGACCCTCAAAGGAAAATGTGAAAGGAAAATGAAGGAAAATTTGCTGGGTAAACCTGGGGTGGAACACACTCTCAACCTAATGCTGATATTTTTCTTCTAAATAGTTCACATGCTTTCCTATGGAGAAAGACTGGAGGGCATGAGTACAGTGAAAAAGAGGAGGGGAACCCAGTTACACCCATAAGAAGCCCAACAAAACTCTCTTTCTCTCTGTAGCAATGCAAAAAGCTCACACCTTCACTAAAATATTGCTAATCTTAAAAGTACTCTTTGTAGCTCTCCTGATGGTGGGGTCTATGCAATGGAAGCTCTGGCTCTTTCTTTCCTTCCCCGGGCATGATGAGGGGAAGGAGCCTCAGCCATTCATTAGAAGGAAGAGAGGTTTGTCTCAGTAGCTCTGCAGGGTGATTAATTGAGCCTGGCAAAACTTAATCACCCAGCAGAGCTATAGAGCCAAGCTCCCTCATTGGCTGAGGCTGCTCCTCCCTCCTCCTCCCTTTGGGAAAAGGGAGTGGGGAGAGGGAAAGGCTGCTTTGCTGCTCTGGCCTGTCCAGGGAGAAGCACAAAATGGCGACCAAAAAAAGCAGACAAGGGAAAATGAAGCAGAAGACAGCCGGTTGCTGGAGGGTCTGATTGGAGCCCTCTGCGGGCCTGACACCCATGAATTAGGACTTTTACAACACTAGACATTTCATAGACTTCCTTTGCATAACACTTAGGCCAAAAATGTCAAGTCATTTTTATTTCACATTAAGAATCAAACAAGCTGGAAAACCCTAACATTGATACAATTACACTTTTCATGGATTTTGGAGTAAGGATCGCTCCCTTCCAAATAATATTTTGAATTTGGACTAGATTGCTCAGCTTGGTTCTTGACCCTCCTTCCTCTGATGTTTGCCTAAGATTCCACCCAGTGACAGATTTGGCTAAGATCCCACCCAGTGAGTAGGTCCTCGAAAGGGATCTCTGTAGTGGATGCAAGAGCTCTTTGGACAAGAGGTCCTGACTACACTGTTTTTGAACAAACACAATAACTGTTTTTGAAGAACTGCTATCATGTTCAAGCAGTAGCATGGCTTGGACAATCTGGAGAGATAGGTGGTCAAGAAAGGACCAAACTCATGGGAGTTGTGCTCTTTCAGAGTCACTAACTCTGTGATGCTTTTGAAGCACAGTGTGAATCCTGAAAGCTGTGTGGATCCAAGAAGGATGCCTTCGCAGCTTGGAGTTTGTGGGCTGCACAGGACTGGCCCTAGACTTACTGGCATCCTAGGCAAGGCCAACTTCTGGCACCCCCTCTGCACTGATAATGTCACTGAGTCACATGGGGGATGCCCAATTTAGCGCCCCCCCCAGAAGGCTGGCGCCCTAGGCAGTTTCCTAGTTTGCCTAGGGGCAGGGCTGGCCTTGGGGCTGCACTGAATGACAGTGTGAACCTTAATAAGGAAGCCAATGAGAAGTTTGAGTTTCAGGCTCAAGAGTTAAAGATAGATAGATAGATAAATTTATTGTCATTGTTCTCAAAAAAGAAAATGAGAGCAACAAAATGAGGTGCTCTTCCACAAACATACCAACACATCAACACACACACAAAAAAAGGACATATACATAGACCATTTAAATGCATCTAAAAACAAATAACCATTCATAACCCTGCATTTAGCCTAACCACGGCACTTGGATAGAAGCTGCCCTTGAATCTATTTGTCTTAGCCTTCAACACTCTATATCGCCTACCTGAAGCTACGAGCTGAGAGGTAAGATCTACTTGTAGACAATAACAGTATTGCGACTGTGGCCCAGAACATGCAGCAGAAATTGCAGGAAGTGGTAACCAGAGCAGAAGTTTCTGAACAGAAGGTTGTTCTTTTGGAGAAACAGCTTGCTGAATTCCAGCAAGCTGCCCAATATTTGGCAGCACAAGCCAAGCCTCAATGCCTCGAAGTAACCTACAAGGCATGTCAGAAGGAAAATGGGTCCCTAAAACAGCAACTGGGAATCCAAAGGACCCTGACTGCATCCTTTCACCCAGGGACTCCAAAAAATAACTCTCTGGAGGCTTCCGGTCTAAGGCACCGACAGAGTTGCTGCCCTCTGAAATAAGGGGGAATCTTAGTCCTTTGTTCAGGGTAGTAAAGAACCCCCTGGGGTTCCTGCCCACTTTTCTCAGTTAGAGAATAGACCAAGATGACGTCAAAATACCTTTAGCTGTTGATCTCGGCTGAAAATTGGCAGGGAAGCTTGCCTTTTGGAAGCCTTGGAGAGCAGGCGCGAAGAGGGAACGTCTTCTATTCATCTACAAAGGATTAAGAGCCATTAAATTGGCTTAAGCCTGTTCGGACCTCATTCTCTTTGGGGACTGTTTTACATCTAAAAGAACAGAAAGACCAAAGGTGCAAGAACGTAGCAGCAAAAGGTACTTTGATCTATATCTCCGCTCCGGGACATTTCTAATCTAAATAACAGTTGGAACTGAAAATAGCCTGGACAGAGGTGTAATTGGAGGGAGATAAGAGTCTGCTTAATTTGGACTTTGCTAACTTAAAAACTTCAATAGAATCTGAAAAAGTAAGAAATTGTTTTGAATACCTGTGGTTAGTGACGCAGGCTCCTGTGTTGCTCGCTCTGCATTTGTAAGCAACATCACAAGCTTCAGAGACTGCGATACTTGGTGAACGTGAATTGAGCAGTATGACACAGGAAGTGAAAGCTTGCTAGCCAATGCAATAAAGACTATAAAGATCTTGACGGCGGAAGAACTTGAATCAGGAAGGAGAGAAGACCAAGACAAAGAAGGTCCTTGCTAGGAACTTTTTATAACCATAGAGAAACAACGATCGCCATTTTGAAGGAGGGAAAACTGCCAAATTTGTTAAAAATCAATATCTCAGCCTGGAGAAGTAGGAGAAAAATGAAATTAGCTTTGTTTTAATCAGTGTGATCTAAGCTATTAGATTTGGTATTGAATTTATACTTGGAGACTTTTTGAGTTTTGGAGAGGTTTTTATGTCAGAAGGAAGAGTTACTCATGCAAGAGCTCACTCCTTTGACAAAATGCGCTCCCTCCGCCCTCTGATCCCAGCGCTTGCTTTAAGCATCAGAGCTGGAGCCAGGCAGACAGGCACGGAGGAAGCACCCGCCCCCTCCGCAAACCCAGCACTTCACGAGCGCCGGCAATGGAGGGGGCGGCGTGCTTTCTCCATGCCTGTCTGCCTGGCTCCAACTCTGATGCTTAAAGCAAGCGCTGGGATTGGAGGGCGGAGGGAGCGATCCTGGCGCTTGCTGTAAGCATCAGAGCTGGAGCCAGGCAGACAGGCACGGAGGAAGCACGCTGCACCCTCCACAGCCGGCGCTCACAAAGCGCTGGGTTTGCGGAGGGGGCAGGTGCTTCCTCCATGCCTGTCTGCCTGGCTCCAGCTCTGATGCTTAAAGCAAGCGCTGGGAGTGGAGGGCAGAGGGAGCGATCCTGGTGCTTGCTGTAAGCGTCAGAGCTGGAGCCAGGCAGACAGGCACAAAGGAAGCACGCTGCCCTCTCCGCAGCCAGCGCTCGCGAAGTGCTGCGTTTGCGGTGGGGGCAGCGTGGAGTGATCCCAGTGCTTGCTGGAAAAAGCTGGAGTCAGGCAGGCAGGCGCGGGGGAAGCGCCGGGATCGGAGGCGGAGGCAGTGATCGACCCCCAGGAGGAAGGTGCGTCCTATGGTCCGGAGCGCCTTATGGTCCGAAAAATACGGTAATTTGTTTACAGGAAGTTCGTATACAACAAAAGGATTATAAATTTTTGTGGAACAAATGTTTGCGATTGGAATTATTTTCATTGGCAGAGCAAAAGAAAAGAGGGGTAGTTTTTTATATAAAAAAACAATTAGAACCAAATTTGATATTTAAAGATAAAGAAGGAAGATATATTGCAGTGGAAGTGATGATGGAGGCAAAAAACCCGTTGTTATTAGGACTATACGCACCCAATGGAGCGAAAGACAAGTTTTTAAAAGATATTAATCGGCAGTTAGACGAAACGTCATATGATCAGATTCTGATGGGTGACTTCAATGGGACAGTACAAAACAATATAGATAGATCAAGCCAAAAGAAGAAAAACTAAGAAGGAAAATTACCAAACTCTTTTTTTGAGTTAGTTAAACAAGAAAGTTTGGAAGATATTTGGAGAAAATTTAACCCTGAAGTGAGAGACTATACCTACTTTTCAGCAAGACCAGAATATTAAAGAGAACTGTTTTAAGATGATGTATAGGTGGTATATGACTCCGAAAAAACCGACAAAGATGAGCAAAAAGATGTCGGATAGATGTTGGAAATGTAAAAATCATGAAGGTTCCTTTTTTCATATGTGTCATGGGTGCTGGGGACCCTGCAGAAGAAGCTGAGCCTGCGGAAGAAACTGTGCCCCTGCCACCTGCACCAGTGCCCCTGCCACCGGCACCAGTGCCCCTGCCTCCTACTGGAGAAGATCCAAGCCCCCCTGCCTCACCCTCTCGGGTGGCTCGTGTGCGTGACCGCCTTCGTCAGGACCTCAGGGATCGGAGGAGGGCGGCACGCTCACGAGCAAGACGCTCCCTGAGCCCTGAGTTCTAAAAGGATCCTGGCTCCTCTAGGAGTGAGGATGCTTGAGTCTCAGCGGGATCCTGGCCGCCCTCTGAGTCAGCAATTAGTCCAAATGGGCAACAGACAGCAGAGGGCTATATAGCTGTGGGCTTTGGGAGAAGGCTTTGTGGAAGCAACTAGTCACTTACCTGACGTTCTAGCATCCACTTCGGCTTCTGACTTTGGCTTCTGGACTCCTTGACGTTGGCTTTGACTTCTGGACCCCCTGACTTCAGCTTCTGAACCTCTGACTTGCGATACCTGGACTGTGATTTGGTTTTGGCGCTTTGAACCCTCTTTGCTCACCAGCTACAGACCTTGGACTGCCCCTGGACTTCGCCTGGCCTGGCCCCAGCTCCTGACAGATTGCTTCCACCACCCCAAACACCCACTCCGCAGGATGGATGCTGAAGCAAGTGAAACCACAGGACTACTGGCTGCCCTCCAAGCCCAGGTACAACAGCTGACACAGGCAGTAGTGCACTTGCAGCAACAACCTGCGGCCAGCGCTCCATCCAAGTGCCCAGTTCCCCCACCTGACAGATTTGGAGGTGCCGTGGAAGAATTTCCTGCTTTCCTGGCGCAGTGTCGGCTGTACTTCGAACTAAGAGCACGGAACTTCCCCAATGACAAAACAAAGGTGTGTTTCATTATTAGTCTGTTAAAGGAGCAGGCGGCCAAGTGGGCCACACCCCTACTGGTTGGGTCCTCTCCCCTACTGACTGATTACCAGGGGTTTGAGGTCCACCTGTCTGCTGCCTTTGCGAACCCAGTCCAAACAGCCACGGCCAACCGGAAAATCAGGGCCCTGAAACAAGGCAAATCCTCGGTGGCTCAGTACACCACCGAATTCAAGCTCCTGGCCCAAGACTTGGCGTGGAACGAGGCTGCCCAGATGGACCAGTTTACTGAGGGGTTGACAGAGGAAGTCCTGGACGAACTGGCCAGGGTGGAGCAGCCACACACGCTCCAAGAACTCATCACCCTCTGCCTCTGCATCGATGGCTGCCTGGAAAGCCACCGCCAAGCCAAGACCCGCGGGCGCCGGATCCCTGCGCCGTGCCACTTGGCTCCTCTCCCATCCCCAACTAGTACCAGAGACGAGGGTGAGCTTATGTAGCTTGGAGCTGCTCGACCCTGCCTGACTCCAGAAGAGAAGGCCAGATGCCACACGCAGAATCTGTGCCTCTATTGTGGCACGGCAGGCCACTATGCCTCTGGCTGCCCCGCTAAGCGTTGGATACCTGGACCGTTGTTGCCACCGCCGCCAAAAGGGCAGCCCCAGACGTAAGTGGACCCTCCAGCCTGGGGCGACTAGCTGGGTCCCCCGAACAACAGGCCGACACCCTGGGCCCGTTCCTGCTACCAGTGAAACTCCGTCTGCCCGATGGACGCTGGCTGTTCGTGTATGCCATGCTGGACTCTGGAGCGGCCCACTGTTTTGTAGATGCCGCCTTTGCAAAGCAACACCAGATCCCAGTACGGAGAAAAGAGGTTCCGACGCTGGTGGAGGCTATTGATGGGCGCCTCCTCCGTTCTGGCCCCGTCACCCAGGAGACCTGTCCCATCACCTTCCACATCCAGCAGCACCAAGAACAGCTGCAGTTCGATGTCGCCCGCATGCCCCGCTTCCCGCTGATTCTAGGCCTTTCCTGGCTGAAGCTGCACAACCCCATCCTGGACTGGGCCCAGCAGGAACTACGCTTCCGAGACCCATGCCCCCATCTGACGCCTCCCACCACTCTAGCAGCCGGCATCCCGAGTGGTGGTCCTCAGCTCCCTCAGAAGTATGAGGATTTTGCCGATGTCTTTGAAGAGACAGGAGCGGATCAACTTCCCCCTCACCGGCCCTATGACTGTGCCATTGATTTGGAAACTGGGGCACCACTCCCGGTGGGACGTCTATACCCAATGTTGGAGCTTGAGTTGGCAGCTCTGCGAGACTTCCTAGACAAGAACCAGAAACGCGGATTCATCCGACCCTCAACCTCTCCCCTGTCGGCCCCAGTCCTCTTCGTGAAGAAGAAAAGTGGGGAGCTCCAGCTATGCAATGACTACCGGGCCCTGAACAAGATCATCATCCGAGACTGGTACCCTCTACCTCTGATCCCTGAACTCTTGGATCGCTTAAAGGGGGCCCAGATCTACACCAAGCTGGACCTCCGTGGAGCGTACAATTTGGTACGCATACGGCCAGGAGACGAGTAGAAGACCGCGTTTGGGACCCGATACGGGCAGTACGAGTACCTGGTAATGCCCTTTGGATCGACCAACGCCCCCGCTGTCTTCCAGAGGTTGATGAATGACGTATTCCGGGACCTGCTCGACCACTTCGCGATCATATACCTGGATGACAGCCTGATTTACTCCCGCGATCCTACCCAGCACGTCGAGCACGTCCGCCAGGTCCTGCAGCGCCTACGAGCCCATGGCCTCTACGCCAAGCTGGAGAAGTGCGACTTTGACCTGCGTTCCGTCGAGTTCCTTGGTCACATTGGGTCACCACAGAGAATCCTCATGGACCCCAGAAAAGTGGAAGCGGTCCTGACCTGGCAGGCTCCTCAGAATTGCAAGGACCTGCAGCGGTTCCTTGGTTTTGCCAACTACTATCGGCAATTCATCCCGGCCTATGCATCCCTGACCACACTCCTGACTCAACTACTCCGCCCCAAAGAACCCTTCCACTGGTCCCCAGAGGCCGATAACGCCTTCTCCACCTTGAAGACCCGCTTTGCCACCGGGCTGCTCCTGAGATACCCCGACCCCCAGCTTCCCTTTACGGTGGAAGCTGACGCCTCCAACATGGCCCTGGGAGCAGTGCTGTCCCAGCGTGAGGAGCCGTCCCAGCCACTCCAGCCCTGTGCCTATTACTCGCGCCAGCTCACTGTTGCAGAGAGAAACTATACCATCTGGGAGAGGGAGTTACTCTCAATCAAGGCGGCTCGAAGGGGCTCGCCACCCTGTTCAAGTGCTCACCGACCACCGGAACCTGGAGCACCTCCAGACCACCCGCCATCTCAACCAGCGCCGGATCCGGTGGTCCCTGTTCTTCTCCCGCTTCGACTTCCGGGTTACCTATATCCCCCATACCCAGAATCGAAAAGCAGACACGCTCTCGCGAAAACCGGAATACGCCCCTGCTTCAACTGAGACCGCGCCTGCTGCTCCCATCCTGCCACCCTCAGCGTTTGCAGCCACCTCCACTCCCCCAGCACTTGTGGAGGACATTCGTGCTAGCCAGGCCAATGATCACTGGGTCCAGCAACACCTCCAGGCACTCCAAGATGGCTCAACGGGCAAGTTCACAACTCGAGGCGGCCTCTTGCTACACCGCGAACACCTCTATGTGCTGCCCAGGCCCTTGCGGGCAGAAGTGCTACACCTGACCCACGACTCATTACCCTCCGGACACTTTGGACAATATAAGACCACCCACTTGCTGACACGGGAATTCTAGTGGCCACGAGTTCGCTCTGATGTTGCCCGTTATGTCAGCTCCTGTGACGTCTGCCGACGAGCCAAAGACATTCCAGCCAAACCCTCAGGGTTGCTACAGCCCTTGCCCGCAGCCTCAGGGCCCTGGGATACCATCTCGATGGACTTCATTACAGAACTTCCACGATCCAAGGGTCAGACTTGTATCTTGGTGGTCGTCGACTTATTTACAAAAATGGCCCACTTCATTCCGTGCCCGAAACTTCCCACAGCTCAGGAGACAGCCCACCTCTACCTGCAACACATCTTTCATCTGCACGGGCTCCCAGCCCACCTGATCTCAGACCGGGGCCCCCAGTTCTCCTCTCGGTTCTGGCAAGCCCTCCATTCCAGCCTGGGTACTCGAGTGCACCTGTCCTCAGCCTACCACCCACAGACAGATGGTCAGACAGAGCGCACCAATGCCACGCTAGAGCAATATCTCCGCTGTTACACCTGTTACCATCAGGACGACTGGTCCACTCTGTTGCCTCTAGCGGAGTTTGCATACAACAACGTGGTCCATTCATCCACCCAAACGACCCCATTTGCTGCAACCTACGGATACCACCCTTGGTTCTTTCCGGCCGTTCTGCCACCCACGAATGTCCCCGCCGTCGATGCCTACCTGCAAGAACTCCGCGCCGGCCAAGACGTGCTCCGAGAGCAGCTACAGCGGGCCAAGGATGCCTATAAACTGGCTGCGGACCGGAAGAGACAAGAAGGCCCCCCAATACAGCCGGGGGATCAGGTGTGGCTCTCAACCCGCTACCTGCGCAGGCCTGGCCGGTCTCACAAGCTAGATGCGCGGTTCATTGGACCCTACCCCGTCATGGAACAAATGAACCCTGTCGCCTTCAGGCTCCAGTTACCACCCCACCTCCGCATTCACCCTGTGTTCCATCGCTCCCTCCTCGTTCTGGCTACACCCCCGACCCAGCTTGGCCTCCTTCCCCACCGCCACCACCACAGGTGCTGGTGAATGACGAAGAAGAATATGAGGTGTGCCAGATCCTGGACTCCCGGTACCATCGTGGAGGCCTCCAGTACCTTGTGAACTGGGAGGGATACGGCTCGGAAGACCGGTCTTGGGAACTGGTGAACAACCTTCATGCACCAGACTTGGTACAACAGTTCCACAACGACCACCCCGACCTCCCAGGCCCTTTGACGGAGGGGGACCCTGGGGGGGTAGTGTCATGGGTGCTGGGGACCCTGAAGAAGCTGAGCCTGCGGAAGAAACTGTGCCCCTGCCACCTGCACCAGTGCCCCTGCCTCCTACTGGAGAAGATCCAAGCCCCCCTGCCTCGCCCTTTCGGGTGGCTCGTGTGCGTGACTGCCTTCGTCAGGACCTCAGGGATCGGAGGAGGGCAGCATGCTCACGAGCAAGACGCTCCCTGAGCCCTGAGTTCTAAAAGGATCCTGGCTCCTCTAGGAGTGAGGATGCTTGAGTCTCAGCAGGATCCTGGCCGCCCTCTGAGTCAGCAATTAGTCCAAATGGGCAACAGACAGCAGAAGGCTATATAGCTGTTGGCTTTGTGGAAGCAACTAGTCACTTACCTGATGTTCTAGCATCCACTTCGGCTTCTGACTTTGGCTTCTGGACCCCTTGATGTTGGCTTTGACTTCTGGACCCCCTGACTTCAGCTTCTGAACCTCTGACCTGAGATACCTGAACTGTGATTTGGTTTTGGCGCTTTGAACCCTCTTTGCTCACCAGCTACAGACCTTGGACTGCCCCTGGACTTCGCCTGGCCTGGCCCCAGCTCGTGACAATATGTGGTGGACTTGTAAAAAAGCGAAAAAGTTTCGGCAGATGATACAACATGAAATTTCTAAAATTTTGGGATACGATTTTAAGAAAGTTGCAGAAACTTTTCTGCTGGGATTAGAAATGGAAAAATTTCCAAAAGAAGATAGGACTTTAATTTGGTATTTGCTCTCAGCTGGTAGGACATTGTATACGCAGTTGTGGAAGCAAGAAAAAATACCAGAGAAATGGGACTGGATCGTGAAAATTTTATCGTGGCGTGAGATGGACAAATTAACAAAAACTTTAAGAGTCTATGATTTGGACGTGTTTAAAAAGGAGTGGAAGAAATTTAGAGGATATATAAAGAGTGGAATATAAAAAGACATTGGACAATTTTTTAATATGAACGTGAGAAAAGAAAGATATTGAATTTTGATTGGTTAAGGGTACCTTTATAACTGAATTTAAGTATATAACCTCGGCAGGAGTCTAGTAATGGAGGGAGGGGGGATTGGAAAATATCATATTGGTTAGAGACAGTAAGGATATAATTAGATATTGTAACCATATGTTGTTAATAAAATTGTTTAAACAAAAAAAGAAAAGAAAAGAACTCTCTGGAAACCTACAGAAGCCAAAGGTATTGCCAATCAGTTACGTCCTTTTAAGAAAGAAATGGGAATAGTTTGGCTCCCTGCTGTTTCTATCCTGTATCCCAATGCCAATGGGAGTGACCTAACTCAGTTAGCACAACTTTGTGCCTCTGGGATAGACACCCTTGTCATTGAGTCAGGGATAGCAACTCAAAACCTAACCTCCATGGATATGGGAAATTGTACAGTTGGTCTTGCCCAGACAGACCACTAACATGCTCTCTATCATGGAACTTCAAAGTCCCAAGGAAAACCAGAATCATATATGGCATGCGAAAAACCTTCTTGCCTATTGCAGAGAAAGTCCTTTATTGTCAAGGAGCTCCTAACTATGAACAGGACAAATTCAAAAGACTGCTTCATGTGGGTCTCAGTTTCCAAACCAAACTCACTCTAGGTCCTGTAGATTTTACTGCATTCACATGGAATGAATTAGCAACTCAGATCAAACAGGTGGCTGACCTGTTCCAAGAATTTGGGGCCCTTAGGGCACCCACCTGGAATCCCTGACAAAATTTTGACTCCAAACGATTGGAACTCATCCAAACACCTATGCAAACAATGGTTTCCATTTTCAGTATAGAAATGACAGAGGTTACTGCCCCACAAAGCCTTGCACTGGCTGGAACTGAGAGTGAAGTGGATATGGAGGAGGTAGCAGAAACTAGAGAGACTCAAATCTGTTTTCAGCAGTCCCCCTATCGCAAGCAGGGCCGGTGCCAGTATTTTTTTGGCACCCTAAGCAAACCTGCCCCGCTCCCAAGTCCCAACTGAGCTTTGGGGTGGGGTGGGCAGCTGAACATTCAGGTGGGGGCAGGAGCTTTGGAAATAGGGTGGAAAAGCTGGGGCACCCTCACTGAGGTGCAGGGAAAGGACCATTCTGAACATCGAGAGCAAGGTGGGCACCATGCCACCTAGGAAGGTGGGCAGCTTGCGGGCTGTAGTGGCCCTCAGTCTAGGCGGTTCACCTCCCATGGAGCTGCTGCTGCACAGGCAGTAGGTGAGCAGTGGGCTGTGCTCCGATGCAGCTGTGGTGACACCTCCTCCTCTCTGGCTGGGCATGGTGATATGGCATTGCTGGATCAACCAAGGGCTGGCAAAGACACAACTGGCCCTCCGCTGGCAGCAGCCCCAAGCTGCCCAGTGTTCCCAATACACTTCCCTGCCTGCCCCACTCTCTGCCTCCCGGCCTGGCTTGGCCCCAGATGGCCTTGCTGTGGGGAAGGGAGTAGGGCACACGTAAACCTGTTGTCGGGGGAGGATCAAGTCTCACAGAGTTCCTCTGGCTTCATTTCCTGCAAAGGGAAATTGTGGGGGCCGGCGCAAAAGAGAGGAAGCACCTTTTGGTCAGCCGCACTATAGGCAAAGTTAAGTGGTAGAACAAAATTCAAGTCTGGTAGGACCTCTTTAAGAGCTACAAAAATTTTTCTCAGAGAGAGAGGCTAGGCCAGGAAGGGGATTGGGGAGCTTCTCACTTGGTGGCACTGTGGCTGGTGAGTCCTGGCTGGGCTGGCAGCACCCCTTTTATGTGGGAAGGGGAGTCTGCTGCCCCTGTGGGCTGGTGGGGCCCATAGGTGGCCACCTACTTGGCCTACTGGGACTCGCTGGCCCTAATTGCCAGGGTGCTTCTGAATGTTTCCAGAACTCCAACCCAGGGACTAATATTCAAGCCAAACCATCTACTTCCTAGAAAAGCACAAGCCAATTTGGAACCTGGATTAGTCTCAGCTCCTGAACACAGGGGCAGACATCTCTCAGTTTGATAAACAACCTACATCTGTACTTGCAACAGCAGTGGCACATGATGATCAGAGGCCTCAAGTTTCAAGTTGGAGGGGAGAAAAAGGAGGGTGAGGAGGCAGCTGGTCTGAGGCGGGGAAGGCTGGCCGAGCCCTCCTCTGGGGGGAGGGGAGAAATGGCACTCAGAGGGTCACCTGACATTTCTCCTCTGCCATGTGTGGCGGTTGAGTCTGGCCATGTCCAAGGCAGACACTGGGGGAAGACTTGGGGAAGGGACAAAGTCTGTGATGCTGCCTCAGGAGACAGATTTGCCATGGCCTCCTCCTCTTCATGATGTGAAGCCAAAATGAAGTGGTACAGTGTGGTCAGCTGTGGTGGGGGCTAAGCTGCCCTCCAGCAAAGGGGAGTGAAGATAACCAACAACAGCTGCCTAGATGAGTGAGCCAGGGGAACATCTGATGCAGGGAGGAAGCTGGTGCCAGGGGTGTACAGCTAGAGAGGGGGCACGGGAGGCTGCAGGGTGGACGTCCAACTGGCCACAGTGGAGGATGCCCATTTGCAGAGCGGCTCCATCAAAAGTGGTCAAGGGAACTGGATTATCCCCTGCATACATAAACACACATTGGACTGACTTGAAGAGCTCATATGTGGTGCATCCCCCCTTCTTTTGCATGCACACGGCCCCCACCTGACTGGTGACTGGGCTTGGGGGGAGAGGTGTTAATAATTTCTAATTTCTGCGGACTTCAGCTGCAGCTGAAAGACGCCGCCGCCGCCATGCTCCGCCGCTTACCGGAAGCCCAATCCGCTATATCCCCAATCCGCTGAATTTCTGTCTGCTGAATGTTTAGATACTGCCTATTAATTAGTGGTATTGTGTATGTTAAGATATATTTGAATTAGAGATGTTTGATTTTATATGAGAAGGATAGACTAATATAAGTTAATATAATTTATTTGGTTAACTTATGAATATAATTCTTTTTAATGTAAGTGCAATGCGCTCAATCACTCTCTATTTGGATATTTTTTTTTCTCTCTTTCTTTTTTGTGTTATGCCTTTGTGTTAAAAAAAAGAGAGGTTGCTTATGTATGGAGAATAATAAAACAAAAATTAAAAAAAATAATTTCTAATTTCTGCATGGGTATGTGCTCTGCTAAATACAAAATTCTGGCTATGTGCGCCCCACTAAAACGCAAAATCCTAGCTATGTGCCCCACTAAATGAAAAATCCTGGCTACAAGTGTTCTATAGCCTCTAAGGGAAAAAAATGGAAAGAACCACCAAAAAATTGAAAGAATTAAAACACAGGAAGATCAACATTTTTTTGAAAAATCAAAAGAAATGGTTTTAAAGGAAAAATCATGATTGAATCAGAGAAAATCCAGAAAAAAAATTAAGATTGGTCAAACCAAAATATTTTGAATAAGCAAGCAAAGCTGGACATTAGTTGGCCTACTGCTTAAGAAAATAAAGTGAAAAGGATCAATAATCAGAGTAAAAAAGACAAATAAAATTTCTCACCAAGAAAAAAGGCAAACAGTGCATGAATAATTTATTTCTTTTTTCTTACAAAACAAGAAAGAAAACCTGAGACTGAACTAGATGAGTATATAAAGGACACATTTATACTTAAATTAACTGAAGAAGATAAAGGCACTTTGAATCAAAACATTACAGTACAAGATATTTCACAAGCAATAAAGAGACCGGGGGTGGGGGTGGGGGACACACCAGACCTGGATGGTTTATCAGCTTGAAAGATGAACTAATTTTGCTGCTGCAAAAAGTGATGCAACCGAATAAATGAAAAGGAAACTACACCACAAACGTAGCAAAAGGCGCATATAACTTTGATACATAAGGAAGGGAATTATCCAATACTACCACAATTGCACAGTTCAGTGAGGCTGTGGGCTATGTCATGCAGGGCCACCCAAGATGGACAGGCCACAGCTGAGAACCCAGACAAAACGTGAGGAGAAGAAATGGCAAACCACTCCAGTATCCTTGCCAAGAAAACCCCATGGACAGTAAACAAAAGGCTAAAAGATATGGCGCTGGAAGATGAGCCCCTCAGGTCAGAAGGTGCCCAATATGTTACTGGGGAAGAGCGGAGGGCAAGTCCAAGTAACCACAGAAAGAGTGAAGTGGCTGGGCCAAAGGACATTCAGCCGTGGATGTGTGTAATGGCGAAAGGAAAGTCCAATGCTGCAAAGAACAATACTGCATTGGAATGTGGAATGTAAGATCTATGAATCAAGGTAAGCTGGATGTAGTCAAACAAGAGATGGCAAGACTGAACATCGACATCTTGGGAATCAGTGAACTAAAATGGATGGGAATGGGTGAATTTAATTCAGAGGATCACTACATCTATTATTGTGGGCAAGAATCTCGTATAAGAAATGGTGTGTGGCCTTTATAGTTAACAAGAGAGTGAGGAAGGCAGTAATGGGATACAATCTCAAAAATGACAGAATGATCTTGGTCCGTATCCAAGGCAAACCATTAAATATCACAGTAATCCAAGTCTATGCCCCAGCCACTGATGCAGAAGAGGCTGAAGTGGACCAGTTCTATGAAGAAAATTTTATAAAAACTTTGATGAGGTTATTTAATTTATATAATAGATCAGATTGATAAGATAGGCTAAAGATGATAAAGTGTGTGTGTGTATACTCATCCCTAAGTGTGTTTATGTATGTGTGTGTGTATGTGTGCATATGGGTGTACATATATATCCATCCCTATATATATCTCTAAGTCATTGTACCTTAAATATTATGACTCTTTTTAAAGCTATTATGCCATATACCTATTCCATATTCACATGTATTTTGATAAAGGAACATCATTAATATCGATAAAATTGCCCTTTATATTGTGTTTCTGGTAATTATTTCTTATGTTTTTCCCTATTCCTCCTTTTCATTCTGTATTTCTATGTTCATAAATGATTTGGAGTCGATGCAGAAAAAGCATTCGATAATTTCGACTGGAACTTTTTGTTTGAGCTTTTAATGAAAATGGATTTTGGAGACAACTTTATAAAAAACATACAGGCAGTTTATGATAAACAATTGGCTAAAATAATAGTTAATGGTGACTTGACGGAGGAGATAGCTCTTACTAAGGGCACGAGACAAGGTTGCCCGTTATCCCCTTTATTATTTATTCTGTCTTTGGAAGTTCTAAATAATGTAATACGGAACAATGTTAAAATTAAAAGATTAAAGGTAAAAGGTGAAGAGTATAAGGTTTCATCGTATGCTGATGATATGGTCTTAATTCTTCAAAATCCCTTAGAATCGGTGGACGAAGTATTAAAAGATTTAACAGAATATGGAGAGGTTGCTGGTTTAAAAGTGAACAAACAGAAATCAAAAATCTTGACCAAAAATATGACATTACAGGAAGTTCTTGATTTAGAAAGGAAAACGGGTTTTAAGATGGAAAAAAAATTAAAATATTTAGGAATAATATCAAATAAATGCAGCACCATATACGAAAATAATTACATACCTTTGTTAAAGGAGGTAGATTCTGCATTAAAAAAATGGAGTAATCTGAATCTATCCTTTATGGGTAGAGCTGCAATACTTGAAATGAATATACTTCCAAAAGTCCTGTTTTTACTCCAAATGGTGAACTTTGCAGTCAGGAAACCTTTCTTTATCAAGCTAGACCAAATGATGAGATCTTTTATATGGCAGGGAAAGAAACCTAGGGCTAGATGGAAGACCTTAACAGATAAAAAAGAGAATGGAGGTTTGGGGCTCCCTGACTGTGAAACCTATCATATTGCATGCGTAGTCTTGTGGTTAAAAGATTGGCTAACTCTGGAAGATAAGCGTGTATTAGCAATAGAGGGATTCGATCTGCAGGCAGGTTGGCATGCAAATCTATGGTATATAGAAAAATGTCAAAAATATTTTAGAAATCATTTAATACGAAAATCTCTTTATGAGGTCTGGATAAAAATTAAGAGGAAAATATATGATAAAACACCTAGGTGGCTCTCACCAGAAGAAGCTTCAGTTAAACTACAGTTATGGAATACTAAGAGGGTGATCAGATATACAGATTTATTAGATGAAAAGAGCAAATTGAAAAAGAAGGAAGATTTAGAAGTTATGGGGATTAAAATTGACTGGTGGGTAATGACACAAATTGTCTCAAAATACAATAAAGATAAACTATTAGGATTCACTAAGGATAATTTTGATTTCGATAGAATATTAGCTACGAGATAAGAAGAAGTAATTAAGAAGGTTTATAATTACATGATGCAAGTAAAACTTGAGGATGAAACAGTTAAAGAATCAATGATAAAGTGGGCAAAGAATCTAAAGAAAAACATAACCTTAGAACAATGGGATATTTTGTGGAAAAATAATTATAAGATTGTAAAGCCTGCTAATTTTAGAGAAAACTTTTTAAAGCTTTTTCACAGATGGTATATCACCCCGGTCCAATTAAATAAAATTAATCAATCCATATCTCCTAAGTGTTGGAAGTGCGGGACAATGATAGGTTCGTTTTATCACTTATGGTGGACCTGCAACTTATCAAAAAGATTTTGGGTAGATATTCATAGAATGTTAAAAGAAATACTTAATATAAATATATTATTCAAACCAGAAATGATGTTACTCTCGTTAGTTAGAAATGAAGTACCTCGTGAAGATGAATATATTACAGTTTATATTCTGACAGCGGCAAGAATACTCTTCGCCAAATGCTGGAGACAAAAGGCCATCCCGCAAAGGGATGATGTAGTTCAGAAAATATTCCAAGTAGCAGAAATGGACATTTTATCTAATTTAGTAAAAGGGATGCCGAAGAGTGAAGGTGTAAATAAATGGGAAAAATTTTATAGCTGGTTGGAAAAAAAATGATTTTTTTTATATTAATGTTTAATGTTTTTGAGATAATTAATGAATTCAAGTAGGAAGCCGATTTAAAGTTTGGATTTTTAACCACAATCTATCTCTTTTAGTATGAAAATAAGTTTATAATTAGATGTACAGGATAATATTAATCCTTCATGATTTCTTTTTGTGTATGTTCAAGATTAAGGTTGGAAATGCAATAAAATATATATATATTTCATTTTATTGCATTATAGAAAAATGCATGTGTATATATATATATATATATATATATATATATATATATATATATATATATATATATAAATAAATAAATAAATGATTTGGAGTTGGGAGTGAGCAGTGAAGTGGCCAAGTTTGCAGATGACACTAAATTGTTCAGGGTGGTGAGAACCAGAGAGGATTGTGAGGCACTCCAAAGGGATCTGTTGAGGCTGGGTGAGTGGGCGTCAACGTGGCAGATGAGGTTCAATGTGGCCAAGTGCAAAGTAATGCACATTGGGGCCAAGAATCCCAGCTACAAATACAAGTTGATTGGGTGTGAACTGGCAGACACTGACCAAGAGAGAGATCTTGTGGTCGTGGTAGATAACTCACTGAAAATGTCAAGATAGTGTCAAAAAGGATATTACAGCATTGGAAAAAGTCCAGAAAAGGGCAACTTGAATGATTAAAGGGTTGGAACACTTTCCCTATGAAGAAAGGTTAAAACGCTTGAGGCTCTTTAGCTTGGAGAAACGTCAACTGTGGGGTGACATGATAGAGGTTTACAAGATAATGTATGGATGGAGACTTCCGGGGTTGGAAAATGCCGAGCTGAACTGCTTCTCAGAAGGGGAGCAGGCTGGAACTTCTGTTCGGGGTAGTGAAAGGCAATCTAACGCCTACTGCCTACTTTTCTCAGTCAGAGATTAGTCCAAGATATGCACAGGAAAGTTTAAGGAGATTTACTTTGGCTAAAAGTGAGTCCCGGGGGGGGGGGCTCCTTTGAGGCTTTGAAGAGTCTCTGGAGACGAGTTGCATTTTCATCATCTGCAGAGGTTTCCAGAGTCATTTATTTGACTTAAGCTCGACAGGATCCTAATCTTCTTTGATTCTACTAAACATCTAAAGCTATGCAAGACTGGTGTTGATCTGGATAAGAATATAAGAACATAAGAGAAACCATGTTAGATCAGTCCAATTGCCCAGGCCCATCCAGTCCAACACTCTGTGTCACACAGTGGCAAAACATTTTTATATATGTATGTATATATATGTATATATACACACACACACACACTGTGGCTGATAGCCACTGATGGACCTCTGCTCCATATTTTTATCTAAACCCCTCTTGAAGGTGGCTATGCTTCTAGCTGCCACCACCTCCTGTGGCAGTGAATTTCACATGTTAATCACCCTTTGGGTGAAGAAGTACTTCCTTTTATCTGTTTTAACCTGTCTGCTCAGCAATTTCATCAAATGCCCATGAGTTCTTGTATTGTGAGAAAGGGAGAACAGTACTTCTTTCTCTACTTTCTCCATCCCATGCATTATCTTGTAAACCTCTTATCATGTCACCCCACAGTCGACATTTCTCCAAGCTAAAGAGTCTCAAGCGTTTCAACCTTTCTTCATAGGGAAAGTGTTCCAGCCCTTTAATCATTCTAGTTGCCCTTTTCTGGACTTTCTCCAATGCTATAATATCCTTTTTGAGGTGCGACGACCAGAATTGCGCACAGTACTCCAAATGAGACCGCACCATCAATTTATACAGGGGCATTATGATACTGGCTGATTTGTTTTCAATTCCCTTCCTAATAATTCCCAGCACGGCGTTGGCCTTTGTTATTGCAAACGCACACTGTCTTTGACATTTTCAGTGAGTTATCTACCACGACCCCATGCAGGAGCAATTGGATGCAATGGAAGCCAGCATGATGAAAGGGATGAAGGAGATGATAACTGCTTCCAAAAAAGAAATTAGAAAAGATATTGAAGAGCTAAAAAAAAGATATAGAGGATCTCAGAAATGAGACTGTGGTAACATCAAAGAAAGTGGAAGAGGTGGAAGGGAGAGTGAAAATACATTATTCCACCTTGCTAAAAATACAAGAAAAAATGGCAATTCATGACTGCAAATTGATGGAGACCCAGATACGTCTGAGAGGAGTACCTGAGGATGAAGAAACTGACTTGAAAGAATATATAATAAAAATAATTGCAGAATTTCTGGAGGGAGATCCTGAAGGGACTAGAAACATGTATGACTATATGTATAGAGTGAATTCACTTTATGCAAAAAAAAAAAATCTACCCAGAGATGTGGTTATAAGATATATGACAAAAGAAATTGTGGGAAAGATTATGAATAAAATTTTTGAAAAAACACTGATAGTGGGAGGCAGCAGAGTAAGAATTATGAAGGAGTTGCCAAGACAAGTGATAAATGACAGAAGAGCATATAAGAAATTGACAGAAAAATTACGGGACAAATGAGATATAGATGGATAATACCTGAATGTCTGAGCTTTGAACTTCAAGGAAGAAGGATTACAATTACAAATACACAGGAACTGAGTAGATTTTGTGAAGAACATAAAGAATTTGCACCATGATGGATTACAAATTATTATCTTGGAATGTAAATGTACTAAATTCACCGCAAAAAAAAGGCAACATTTCCTTGGAATAAAACGCAAAATTGTAATATAGTTTGTCTACAAGAAGTACATATTAAACAAAAGGAGTACAAATTTTTATGGAATAAGCAATTGGGACTAGAATTTCATTCATTGGCTGAACAGAAAAAAAGGGGAGTGATTTTTTATATTAAACAAGAATTGGATCCGAAATTAGTGTTTAAAGATAAAGATGGAAGATTCGTAGCGGTAGAAATAATATTAAATGCAAAAAAAATGTTATTGGGATTGTATGCACCAAATGGAGCAAAGGATGCTTTTTTCAAAGACATTATACAACAATTCTACTGCGGAATTGTTGTATAATGTCTTTGAAAAAAGCCGCAGTAGATTTAGATGATGACGATGGTGTCTACATCCGCTATCGCACCGATGGCAGCCTGTTCAACCTGAGGCGTCTAAAGGCCCACTCCAAGACAATGGAAAAACTTATCCGAGAGCTACTGTTTGCTGATGATGCTGCACTTGTCTCCCACTCGGTATCAGCTGTGCAGCATATGACGTCCTGCTTTGCAGAGGCTGCCAAGCTATTCGGCCTAGAAGTTAGTCTGAAGAAGACAGAAGTTCTCCACCAGCCTGCACCTCCCAAAGATTTTGACTGCCTAAGGAACTCCACAGGGTTTGATCCCGCATTGGACCCTAGGTAAAACAAACCACACTTCATAAAGTGAAAGCCAAGACACAAATGTGAATGCATATTCTACATTTATCTTTTGCAATGCAAAGAAGATCACATATTTGAAGTGCTGCATTCATTCTGTTGTGATCTCCTTCACCTGTGCTCTTCTTCACCTGAGGGACCCCACAGACACCCATGGGGCGTGGTAACTGTAACTTCTTTTGCTTCATGGGGTTCTGATCCATTTCCCTTGTTTGCACAGAGATTGCAAGACACTTTAATACTTTTAGTCAGAGCCATCGTGGATCAGGTTTCATCCTACAAATAACCCCTCTCGGTACATTGCATGTAAGATCATACCAGCAGTCTGGCCTCTCTCTCATTCTGCATGGAGATATGGCCATGCAGATTGGTCCAGGTTTTTCGTTATAAGCTGGTTTACCTTCACCCCAGTAGCTGAAAAGTGAAGACATCAATATTCAATTAAAAATGGATGTATAGTTTTCTGCAGGATATGTCATGTTGTACATACTTGGCATTAAATAAATTTGTACAATACTTTTCTCTCTCACCCATTCATAAACCAAATAAATTATTTGTATTTTTCTTCTGTTTCCATAAGTACTAAAAACTAATTAAAACCACTCTTTGCCCATGCTTTGTTATGGAGAAGTATTGGCCATAAAACTTTTTTTTATTTTCTCAATAAAATTAACAAAACTTTAAAATGCACCAACCGAATTAAATTGCTGACGTGGGGATTCAGGGGTTGGCCTTACAATGGCTCTCCTTGTTCCTTGATGGTCGGGGACAAAGGGTGGCAGTTGGGGGTGAGCTGTCCCAGAGGCACACGCTTGATTGTGGGGTGCCTCAGGGGGCAGTTCTTTCCCCAATCTTGTTTAATATTTACATGCGCCCCCTTGCCCAGATTGCCCGGAGGCATGGGCTGGGTTGCCACCAGTACACTGATGACACCCAGCTCTATCTACTCATGGACGGCTGGCCTGACTGTGTCCCAGAAAACCTGGACCGGGCATTACAAGCTGTGGCTAGATGGCTTAGGCTGAGTAGACTGAAACTAAATCCAGCGAAGACAGAGGTCCTTTGCTTGGGTCGCCGTGGTCTGGGAGGGGAAATTCTCCTTCCAGCCCTTGACGGTGTGCCACTGACAATGGCGCACAGGGTCAAGAGCTTGGGGGTACTACTTGAGCCAGCCTTAACTATGGAGGCCCAGGTAGCAGCCACTGCTAGTCCTCAGAGACTAGGTTTGCGGTGCATCTTGCTTTCAGCCACTGAAAGCCAGTACATCCTTTGATTTCCACAGGGTAAACCACAGCTTGTCTCTAGTCATAGGGGACACCTGATTTCTAGTTTGCAAGGAAATCTAGTTGTCCCAGAATCTAGTTAGGAGACGTTTAATTAAGAGCATATTACAAGGATTACCTTCATCTCAAGGTAGCCTTTTAAAAATTGTAGCCAGGTAAAGGCAGGATCACCTAGTTTCCTAAACCTTACCAGACTACTACCCCTCACCCAAAAAAGGACAGGTTAGGGACTAAAAAAACACCAACAGTTTTGGTGGGAAGGTTTTTAAAAAGAAGTCAGGCCACCTGTTGGTTCAGGGTACAGTGTAGTGAGTTAGGTTTGTAAAATCCCTCACTCTCAGTTCAGGTTGTGAGATTGGCCAAGGGTGACATGAGTGACAGGCAGCAGAAGAGGGGCCCTGAGGGCAAGGCCAGAGAGAAGACTAGAGGGGTGGAGGGGAGGGACCGCGGTTTCCCCCCCACCTGTGCATAGGGCCACTCCACAGCCACCTTCCAGCACACCAACCTCTGGCTGTAGTGTGATGAAGAAGTCCAACTTTGGGCCCTTCATCGAGGCTGCTGCTGGGGCACCCCCAGCAGAGGTGCCATTAGGTGCTGGCACTGAGCAGGGGTCTGCTGCTCAGGCAGTCTCTCCTCCAGCTGATGTTGCTGGGTTCCGCTCAGGTCATGGGACAGAGACGGTTCTGGTCGCTCTCATGGATGACCCCCAGAAGCCTCTGGATAGAGGTGGCTCGGCGGTACTGATGCTTGCCTGGGAAATTATAGATGTTTGTATACAAATGCTAAAAATGTTCAAAGCAAAATTGGTTAATTGGAATGTTTAGTGTTTTGGAAAAACATAGACATTGTGGGAATTTCAGAAACTTGGTGGAATGAGGAAAATCAGTGGGACACGGTGATTCCTAGATATAAGTTATATTGGAATGATAGGGAGGGAAGGGTTGGAGGTGGGGTGGCTCTGTATGTCAGAGAGGGTATATAGTCCAGTAAGACTGAGGTCAGAGAATTAGATTCCCTTCTAGAAATGCTTTGGGTCGAAATAGAGGGCCCAAAAGGAAATTTAACTATGGCTGTAACTATGGCAAATCCTGGCCCTGAGCCACTTGTGGGAAGGGCGGGATATAAATCTTAAATAAATAAATAAATAAATAAAAAAAATAAATCAAAAGATAGAGGACAATTATAATATGATGGAAGGATTAAAGATAGTGGCTAAACGTAAAAACTGATTGGGTCAATATGTGTTCTGGTTGAGAGAAAGAGATTGAGTTTCTAGAAGCTCTCAATGACTGTGCTATGGAGGAGATGGTCACAGAACCTACCAGGGCTGGAGTGATCCTGGTTTTGGTCCTAAGTAATGCCCAAGACTTGGCGAGAGATGTAAAAGTGATCGCACTGCTTGGGAGCAGTGACCATAACATTATTGATTTCACCATTTATATAAATATGGAGTTGCCCCAAAAGACCAGCACAACTACGTTTAACTTTAAAAGGGGTAAATTCTCTGAGATGAGGAGGCATGTGAAGAGGAAACTGAAAGGAAAGGCAAATACAGTCAGAACCCTTGGGAAGCTTGGAGGCTATTTAAAACTACAATCCTAGAAGCTCAGATAAAATATATACCACAAGTTAGGAAAGGCACAAACAGGTATAAGAAAAGGCCTGCATGGTTAACAAACAAAGTTACAGAAGCTGTAAAAGGTAAGAAGGATTCCTTCAAGTGGTGGAAAGCTAGCTCAAGTGAGATTAAGAAAAGGGAACACAGGCTGTGGCAAATCAAATGCGAGACTGTGATCAGGCAGGCAAAAAGAGACTATGAGGAGCGTATTGCAAAAAACATAAAGACCAACAATAAAAATTTCTCCAAATATATTAGAAGTAGGAAACCAGCCAGGGAAGCAGTGGGGCCCTTGGATTACCAAGGGGTAAAAGGATTACTGAAGGAGGATAGGGAAATGGCTGAGAAGCTGAATACATTTTTTGCCTCCGTCTTCACTATGGAAGATGAGAAGTGTTTGCCTGCTCTAGAACTGCTAATTTTGGAAGGGGTGTTGAAAGTGAAAGCCAAGACACAAATGTGAATGCATATTCTACATTTATCTTTTGCAATGCAAAGAAGACCACATATTTGAAGTGCTGCATTCATTCTGTTGTGATCTTCTTCACCTGTGCTCTTCTTCACCTGAGGGACCCTGCAGACACCTATGCGGGGTGGTAACTGTAACTTCTTTTGCTTTATGGGGTTCTGATCCATTTCCCTTCCTTGCACAGAGATTGCAAGACACTTTAACACGTTTAGTCAGAGCCATCGTGGATCAGGTTTCACCCTACAAATAACCCCTTTGCTTGAATCGCATGTCGTATCATACCAGCAGTCTGGCCTCTCTCTTATTCTGCATGGAGTTACGGCCATGCAGATTGGTCCAGGTTTATCGGTATAAGCTGGTCTGGCTTCAGCCCAGTAGCTGAAAAGTGAACACATCAATAATCAATGAAAAATGGATGTATAGTTATTTTCTGCAGGATAGGTCATGTTGTACATACTTGGCATTAAATAAATTTGTATAATACTTTCCTCTCTCACCCATTCATAAACCAAATAAATTATTTGTATTTTTCTTCTGTTTCCATAAAAACTAATTAAAACCACTCTTTGCCCATGCTTTGTTATGGAAAAGTATTGGCCATAAAACTTTTTTTTATTTTCTCTTTTTTTGTTTAAAACAATTTATTATAATGTAATATATTGTAATAGCATATTATCATTTGTTATTAAAAGTTAATACACATACATTACATTTTCTCCACCCCTCCCCCCTTTTGGTGACCCCTGGCAGTGCCAACCCCCTTAGCAAGCCACTCCCTATTACTATTTTATTTAATTTGTTAAAAGGTAATAAACTCTATCTATTAAAGAATCTTTCTTCATAAAAAAACAACAGAAAGAAAAAACCATAGGTTATAATTGTAGTCCATCTTCATAGTAGTCCTTCTTAGTCATTCACAAAGAAACAAAAAAGTTATAATCCAATAATTTCATTTTTTTTAACTGTAATCCATATAAAGTTTCTTTAGAGATTAACCATTGTCAAATATCGCCAAATGTCCTTTAACGTTCCATTGTTTTTCAATATACTTTTGAAACTTTCCCCACTCATTTTTAAACTTCTCTAGATCTTGTTCTTTTAAGATTCTTGTAAGTTTGTCCATTTCACTCCAATGCATAACTTTCAAAATCCACTCCCACATTTCTGGTATTTTATCTTGTTTCCACATTTGCGCATATAATGTCGGTGCAGCTGAAAGCATATACCAAATTATTGTTCTATCTTGCTTTTGAAATGTTTCCATTTGTTATCCCAACAAAAAAGTGTCTGGCACCTTCTTAATATTATATCCCAAAACTTTCGAAATCTCTTGTTGAATCATTTGCCAAAATTGTTTCGCCTTTTCACAAGTCCACCACATATGGTAGAAAGATCCTTCATGTCTTTTACATTTCCAACATCTATCCAAAACCTGATTGTTCATTTTTGCCAATTTCTTAGGTGTCATATACCACCTATAAAGCATTTTAAAGCAATTTTTTAAATATTATAACATGTAGATATTTTCATAGAGTTCTTCCATAAGTATTCCCATGACTCCATCTGTATTTCTTTATTTATATTTATCGCCCATTTTATCATTTGTGATTTAACTACTTCATCTTCTGTAGACCATTTCAAAAATAGTTTATATGTCTTTGAAATCAGCTTTTCATTTTCACCCAACAGCATTCTCTCCAGTTCTGATTGTTCTTGTCTTATTCCATAATTCTTGACGACCTGTTCAAGCAGCTCTTTATTTGTTGCAATTGAAACCAATTATATTTATATTGTATTTCTTCAGCCAATTTTACTGTCAGTGATGACTTTCCTCAGCAGTTCCTTCATCATCCGCACTCTGCTTTCCTCCACCATCAATGGGCTTTCAAATTGCTTACTTAAGATCCTTCCCACCACGTATCTTGTGGTAAACTTCACTACCACATCCCTGGGTAGCTTGCGCTTTCTGGCAAATTCTGAATTGACCCTGTAAACATAATCACACAAACGTCCCATCTCCGCAGGGTCATCTTCCATAAAGTCGGCTATTATTGTGGCAATATAATTCTTTAAATCCTCTTGGTCAGTCTCAGGTACTCCCCTGAGATGAATCATGTTCTCCATCAGCTTACAATCTTGTAGTATTGCTTTATCCTGCATCTTTTTAATGGTAGCATCTTGATCTTTTATTTTTACTTCAATCTCTTCAGTCTTTTTCGCTTTTGCTTGAGACTCTTTTCTTAATTCATCAATCTCTTTTTTAATATCCTTCTTTACTTCTTCAGCACTTGAATTTATTTCTTTAGTTATCTCCTTTGTGAGTTTCTTTTCACTTCCTGTTATTAAGTCCTTCATTGCTTTTACCAGTCTTGCTTCCATAGCATCCAGTTGGTCTTGCACTTGTTTAGACATTTTCCCCTCTCCCAACAAGGAGGCTCTTGACCGTGTAACTTTTAATCCCAGCTTCTGATCAGACATTACAGACTGCCCATTGCAAATAATGGGTCTCAAGTTGATCTCACCAATCCACAATCTGATGGTTGCATTTGATAGATTGGAGCATGCCCTTTCCAACAAGCCCAAAATCGCCGTCCTCAGAGCTCCCTGGCTCGAGAAATTAATTTTTAAAGTTTTTAAATTTCCAAAATGGCGGTCGCAATGTTTTCAAACCTCTCTTTTTAAAAACTTTTCCTTTTTCCCCTAGGGCTTATTATTCATTTCCAAACACACAGTCCAAATTGTTTCACCTTTTGGGGATGATTTATGTTAGTTTTGAGTATTATTACAGTCCAATTTCAGTTTATTTTATAAAAAAACTCTGACCTTTCTATAATGGTTCTCTGTGATTTCTGGTTCATAAAAATACCCAGATGTTTGGAAGTTCCTCTTTCTCTCAGCAATTACTTCCTGACTCTCTGGCAATGAAGTCCCGTTCTCACTGATTGTAAATCTCATGATGTTTGAAGCACATGTCACTTCCTGCTTTGTAATAAGTTTTGTTATGGCTGGGGTTTTTTTTCAGAAGCCACAGGAATTTTCAACAGCAAGTATTTTTTTTGTATTTTTCTGCTTTCCCTTAATTCCAAAAACTCCATTTTCACCCCCTTCCACTTCTCTTTAATTTCATACTGTAGCCAATAGTTCTGGATCTTAAAAACTTTTTTTTTAACAGTCTTAATCTGGTCCCGAAGTGACCAGATTACTTTACTTTAACGACATTTATCGTTAATTATACAGTCCACTCTGTCTTCAGATGTTATTATAGTCCATAGAGAGCTGGAACCTTGATGAGTTTATGTCAAATCAATGACTCTGGAGATTCTTTGTAGATGATGGAATGCAAACTCTCATCGGGGATTCTTCAAAGTAAAAAAGAAAACCCTCCTGGGATCTCTCGTCAGCCAAAGTAAGTCCCCTCGAATTACTATGCACGTCTTAGACAGATTCCTTTGCTGGAAAATGTAGGCAGCAGGCGTTAAGGTGCCTTTTATGCCCAAAACAAATATCTCAGTCAGCTCCTCTTAAGAGAAATAGGTCAGCTCATCATGCTCCAACCCTGGAAGTCCTCTTCAGCCGATTTTAATTCCACCTTTCCTCCTTGAATTTTTAAAAGTTGTTTATATGATAACCACTTCTCTTCTTTGGTATCTGAATACAGTTTTATTACTTCTGTTGGTACAATCCAAAGCGGTTTCCTCTCATCACCATACCTTTTATATTTTGACTAAGTATTTAACAGATTACTTCTGATATAGTGATGTGCAAAGAAGCCATCCATCTTATCTTTCCCATAGTACATATAAGCATGCCATCCAAAAACATTACCATGTCCTTCTAATACTAGTAACTTTCTGTTTAATAATGTCATTCATTCCTTAATCCACACCAGGCATACTGCATCATGATTTAGCTTTAGATTGGGCAGTTGAAATCCACCCCTTTCTTTCACATCTATCAAAATTTCCATTTTAATTTTTGTTTTTTTCCCGGCCCATACAAATTCTGAAAGTTTCCTCTGCCATTTATTAAATTGTTTGTTGTCTTTTACTATTGGGATTGTTTGAAACAGGAACATAATTCTCGGTAAGACATTCATCTTAATTGCAGAAATTCTGCCCAACATGGACAGATTCAATTTGTTCCATTTTAATAATAATAATAATAATAATTTTTATTTATATCCCGCCCTCCCCGCCGAGGCAGGCTCAGGGCGGCTCACAGACATGGAAAGTGCCATGAATTACAGTAAATATATTATACGATAAAATACAATAAAATACATTAAATACATAAATTAATTAGTTAAAACCACAACAGATAAGGTACTATAATACAAGACAGTGTATATCAGATGGCTGGATGTCATTTCAGGATTCAATCTTGCAAGCCATTTGAAAAAGGATAGTTTCCATGCCCTGCGGAACTGATTATAGTCCCGCAGGGCTTGAACCTCCGCTGGTAATTGATTCCACCAATGGGGAGCTGTTACTGAGAAGGCCTGCTCTCGAGTTGTTTTCAGTTTGGCCTCCCTTGGTCCAGGGATTTTTAAGAGATTTTGGGAGCTAGATCTCAGTGCTCTCTGGGGAATATATGGGGAGAGGCGGTCCCTAAGGTAGGCAGGTCCTCGGCCATATAGGGCTTTAAAGGTAATAACCAGCACCTTGTAACGAACTCGGAACACAATTGGCAGCCAGTGCAGCTCCCGCAACCTAGGCCGCACGTGCTCCCACCGGGGTAGTCCCACTAGCAGCCTGGCCACCGCATTCTGCACCAGCTGCAGTTTCCAAGTTCGGTACAGGGGCAGCCCCATGTAGAGGGCATTACAGTAGTCCAGCCTCGAGGTGACGGTTGCATGGATCACTGTTGCTAGGTCGCTGCGTTCCAGGAAAGGGGCCAACTGCTTCGCCCTCCTAAGATGGAAAAAGGTGGCTTTAGCAGCGGCTGCTATCTGTGCCTCCATTGTCAAGGAAGGCTCCAGAAGCACTCCCAGACTCTTGACCCTGTGCACTGGTATCAGCGACGCACCATCAAAGGCTGGTAGGGAGATCTCCTCCCCTGGCCTGCTGCGGCCCACGCAAAGGACCTCTGTCTTTGCTGGGTTCAACTTCAGCCCACTCGACTTGATCCACCCTGCCATGGCTTGCAACGCCCGGTCCAGATTTTCAGGGGCGTCTCCAGTCCGGCCGCCCATCAATAGATAGAGCTGGGTGTCATCAGCATACTGGTGACAACCCAGCCCATACCTTCGGGCAATCTGGGCAAGGGGGCGCATGAAGATGTTAAACAACATCGGGGAGAGAACTGCCCCCTGAGGCACCCCACAATTGAGTAGGTGCCTCTGGGACAACTCTCCCCCAATTGCCACCTTTTGTCCCCGACCTTCAAGGAAGGAGGAGAGCCACTGTAAGGCTAGCCCCCGAATCCCTGCGTTAGCGAGGCGGCGGGTCAGCAGCCGATGATCGACCATATCGAACGCCACCGACAGGTCCAACAGCAGCAATACCGCCGAGCCGCCTCGATCCAGATGTCGCCGGAGGTCATCCATGAGGGCGACCAGCACTGTCTCCGTCTCATGGCCCGGGCGGAAGCTGGACTAGTATGGATCTAAGGTGGAAGTATCATCCAAGAAGCTCTGTAACTGCAACGCCACAGCCCTCTCAATTTTGTCCAAAAAGGCCAGATTTGACACCGGCCGGTAGTGAGCCAATTCAGCCGGGTCAGATGTAGCCTTTTTCAAGAGAGGGCGGACCATTGCCTCTTTCAGGGGCGTTGGAAAAGAGCCCTCTGAAAGAGATCTATTTATGATGTCCCGTAAAGGACATCTTAGATCCTCCCGGCAGACCTTAATTAGCCAGGAGGGGCATGGGTCCAGATCACAAGTAGTTGGGTGTGCCATGACAAGGATTCTGTCAACTTCCTCCAAGCTGAGTGGGTCGAAGTGGTCCAGGATCAAACCAGAAGACATGCACGGGGCCTCGAGTTCACTTACTGTATCTAATATGGCAGGGCAGTCGTGGTGGAGCGACTGGACCTTGTCCGCAAAAAATTTCGCATAAGCCTCACAGCCTATCTCCAATTCCTTGACATTTGGTTTGCCTTGTGGCAATATAGTGAGGTTCCGAATTATCCTAAATAATTGTGCCAGGCACAAATTTGCAGACACAATCCTAGCCGCAAAGTATCTTTTCTTTGTGGCTATGATTGCCATCTCATAGGACCTCATAAACTCCCTATAAGATGTTCTAGTCGCTTCGTCATCGATCTTACGCCAAAGTTTCTCATAATTATTTTTATACAAATCAATATTTTTCATTGTTATTTCCACACCTAAGTATTTTACTTTGGAGGTAACCTCACACTCTGTTAACCTCTGTAGTTCTTCCTGTTTACTCTTTAACATATTTTTGCACATAATTTTTGATTTTTCTTTGTTTATGTAAAAACCTGCCAATTATCCATATTTTTGTATCTTATGAAGCAACAATGGTGTTACATGAGTGGGATTTTCATTTATAAACATCACATCTTCTGCAAATGCTCTGTACTTATAAGAAAAACCTTTCACTTTCAATCCCTCTATCTCTTTATTTTCTTGGATTTGAATTAACAAAACCTCTAAAATCATTATAAATATCAGTGGAGATAGAGGGCAACCTTGTCAAGTTCCTTTATTTATTATTTTTTTCCCGTTAAATCTGCATTAATACAGAGCTTTGCTGATTGCTCAGAATAGATCGCCTTTACCATTCTTATAAACTCTATTCCCAATCTCAGTTTCTCCATCACTGCAAACATAAAATCCCAATGCACATTATCAAATGCTTTCTCCTGCTTGCTCTTCCTTGATAAAACTGTTCAAATGCTGTTTAAGGAGTTCTGCTAAAATTCTTGCATATAATTTGTAGTCATTGTTAGTAATGAAATTGGTCTATAATTTTTCACATTTGTAGCATCTCTGTCTTCTTTTGGCATCAAAGAAATTACTGCTTCTTTCCATGTGTTGGGAATTTTCCCGTCTATTCTTATAATGTTCATCATTTTCTGAAGTTTTGGTAGTAGCGTCTCTGTGAGGACTTTATAAAATTTTGCCGTAAAGCCATCTGTACCAGGTGCTTTTCCTAATTTCATTGAGTTAATCGCTTCCTCTATTTCTCCTCTCTCAATTGGTTTATTTAACACATTCTCCATATTTTCTATTGAGGAGTTTACCTTAATTTTCTATAGATAGGAATCAATTCTTTTCTATCCACGCTTTGAATTTTAAACAGCTTGGCATAGTACTTATAAAATTCCCTTTTAATTCCTTCATGATCAACAATATCTTTTCCTCCCGACACAATTTTGTTAATTATTTTATTCTCCCTTCTTTTTTTCATTTGCCAAGCAAGGTATTTTCCAGGTTTGTTCGCACCTTCAAAAGATTTCTGTTGGAGTCTTTTTAGATTCCATTCCACTTCTTTATTCAGCAAATGGTTCAGTTGGCTTTGTAATATTGTAATCTCTCTTATGATTTTATTTTTCCCAGGTTGCTTTTTAAGCTCCTTCTCTTTTTTCCAATTTTTTTCTGAATGTCCATCATTTACTTATTTTTGGTTCTTTTATCTTTATTGTTCAATGTAATTAAAATGCCCATTACAGCTTTATAAGCATCCCACACAATTCAAAATTGAGTATCCTCATTTTCATTTATTTGGAAGAAGCATTTAGTTTCCTTTTCCAGAGACACCACTATTTCCTGTTTCTGTAGCAAGTCCTCATTTATCCGCCACCTTGGAGTCTTTTTCCCTGACTTTGCAGACCACATTATTGGATTGTGGTCTGCCCTTGTTTTAGGAAGTATCTCTATTTTTTTCGTTAATAGTCCAAGATCTTTTGTGGTCCATATCATATCAATTCTCGAAAAAGAATTGTGCCTTGCTGAAAAGTAAGTATAGTCATGTTCTTTGGGATTTAATTTCCTCCAAATGTCTTCTAAACTCTCTTGTTTTACCAATTCAAAAAATGACTTTGGTAATTTTCCTTCATTATTTTTTTTTCCAGATCTGTCCAGAGTATTTTTTACTGTTCCATTAAAGTCTCCCATTATCATAATTTGTTCGTGCACCACTTGGTCTAATTGTTGCATTATATCTTTAAAAAAAGAGTCTTTTGCTCCATTTGGAGTATATATTCTCAGCAACAAAGTTCGTTTGTAGTTCGTCACTTCTGCCATCATCATCTTAAAAAATTAACTTTGGGTCTGATTCTTGTTTGATATAGAAAACTACACCCCTTTTTTTCTCCTTGGCCAATGAACAAAATTTCATACCAAGTTTTTAGTTCCATAAAAATTTGTAATCCGTTTGTTTGATATGTACTTCTTGCAGACAAATTATGTTACATTTTTGTTTCCCAATCCAATGAAAGGTTGCCCTTCTTTTTTTGTGGTGAATTAAGTCCATTTATATTCCACAATATTAATTTGTAATCCATAATGGTTTTTATTCTTGATCTGTTCCCCCAAAGTTTTTATGCTCCCCCCAAAACTTTGTCATTTCCTGAGTATTTGTGATGGTAAATCTCAGTCTTTTAAATTCAAAACTCAAACCTTCTGGGAGTTCCCATCTGTATCTTATTTCTTTTTCTCTCAACTTTTCTGTCAACTTTTTGTAAAGTCTCCTGTCGTTGATGACTTTCCTTGGCAATTCTTTAATGATTCTTACTCTACTGCCATCCACCTCCAGTGTGCTCTTAAATTGTTTACTAAGAATGTAGTCATAAAAAGGGTCAGTTTCGTCTGGGTCTTCTTCCAGAAATTCAGCAATGATTTTAATTATATATGTCCTTAAGTCGATCTCAATAGACTCAGGCACCCCTCTTAACCGTATCTAGTTCTCCATTAGTTTACAGTCTAGTAATAATGCTTTCTCCTGCATTTTTTGGATAGTAGAATCCACTTTGTTCATTCTTGTATCTTGGTCTTTCATCTTTTCCTCCACCCTTTGAACTTTCTGTAATGCTGTTTGGGTATCTTTTCTGAGATCTTCAATGTCTTTTTTAATTCCTTCAATATTCTTAAAGTCTTTTTTTAGTTCTATTTTTGTTTCTTTCATTATCTTTGCCAATCTTGTTTCCATTGCATCCAGTGCATCTTGCCATCCTGTTTTCTCAGCCCTGTCAGTTTTAGCTTTAGCCATTTTTTCTTCTTCAAGTGACCCAGCCCTCATTCGGATCTGCTTTGCTGTTGGTCATTGCTCTGACATCACTGTTTACCTATTGCTTTAAATAGGTTTGAAAGTTGACCTCTCAGATTCAAATTTTAAGTACACAGTCCTATAGATTAGATCACACCCTTTTATATAAGCCCAAAATCGCTGTTCTCTGATGCTCCTAGGTCAAGATATTAATTTTTAAAAAAGTTTTTTTACTCAAAATGGCCACCGCGGCTTTTCTGTCCTTTAAAAAAGTTTTTTCCTTTTTTCTCCAAAACTGTACCAAAGTTGATTCTGAGCATATAATCCAATAGATTTTACCTTTTAATAACAATATTTGCCAGCTCCACTATTTTTCAATGTCCTGTTTTCTTTTAATTAGTTTTTAAAATTTTGACCTTCTTATAATGGTCGCTGGTACCCTATTTCCCCGAAAATAAGACCTATCCAAAAAATAAGCCCTAGCAGGATTTCTATGCATTTGTTAAATATAAGCCCTACCCCGATAATAAGATCTAGTGATGGGCGTGGCTATGCAGCATATCTGCATAGCCACGCCATGCATTTCGGCACGGAGTGGTAAGGAAAACTGAAATACCTTTTATCTGCTACAACCCCTTTCTCCGAGCCATTCACACTTGTGTGGGTGTGCGAGTGGCAACCACATCACTACTTTCTCCTAGCCGTTTGCGCATGCGCAGGTGGTAACCGCGGTCGCAGGCATCCTATTGCGCACGCGCGAACGGCTAGGGGAAAGGAGTTCATGCATCACTAGCACCAGCCCCATTGTATTTGAATAAATGTAGATTGTTGTATTATACAATAAAAATAAGACATCCCCTGAAAATAAGCCCTAGTGTGTCTTCTTGAGAAAAAATAAATATAAGACAGTTTCTTATTTTCGGGGAAACATGGTACTTCTCTATGATTTTAGGTCCTAGAGAGGGCTGGGAGGCTTGTTATTTTTCCCTTCTCCTAATGGCTCCTTCCTTTACCTTCCTTCCTTTCTTGACACAAAGTCTCGTTTTCAATAGTTAAAAAGTATTGCGAAATGATGACATTTCCTGTGTTGTATTCACCAGCTCAGCAGTTCTTATCAGAGGGGTTGTCTTTTCCCGACCGCACGTATTCCAAACAATATTTGTTTTTTCCCTTTTAGTCTTATTTCTCCAATATTGCCAGTCCCAATTTTAACCCCTCCTTTATCTTCCTTAATATAAGATGATATATCTGGATCCAGATCTTTGTTTTTATTTTAATTTAATCTTATATTAGTTCCGGAGTGATAGATATAAATCTTTTACCTTCAATTCCGATATCCTTCTGCGCACTGCTCTTTTAGATGTTAGATGTTAATCAGTCCCAAAGAAGCTTTGTATCCTGGCGAATTTAAGCCAACTTAATGACCTCAGAGATCCTCTGTAGACGATTAAATCTAGTCCTTCTCGGGGGACTCTTCAAAGTCAAAAAGGAACCCCATTGGAGTCCCTCATCAGCCAAAGTAAATCCCCTCAGAACTTAATATGCATATCTTGGCCTTCTCCCTTCCTGGAAGAAGTAGGCAGCAGGTGTTGCAATCACCTTCTCTGCCCAGAACAGAGATTCTGATCTGCTCATCGACTGAGGAGCAGCTTAATCCGCCATGACCAAAATCCGGAAGTCCTCTTTTTTATTTTCTCAATAAAATTAACAAAACTTTAAAATGCACCAACCAAATTAAATTGCCTTATGCTTATCCAAAATAGTAAACTTGCACAAGAGAGACTTATAAGGACTTCTGAATTTTAAAAAAATATATAAATTTATTATTTAATAGGTCAAACTATAAGATATTTCCATTATCTCCCCTCCTCTGCCAGCCATGTTCCATCTTGGAATGATAAATGAGTCTACAGAGGCATTCATCTCATTGTGATTCATTTTTTATCATACTGGACAATCGCACTATCCCAAGGGTAGATTAAACAGGTATAGTATCTTATACAAAACATGGTGTTATAAAGAATGTAAGTGTCACTTCAAACAGCAGTACAATGTGTCTGATCGGACATCATTCAATCTTGCCTCCCATTTCTAGAATGGGCGTTCTGGTTTTCCAAGCATTCCATGCGTCATTTTTCTGGCTTCTGGTTGTGCCACGTGCCTGTTCTCTGGCTTGTCACACAACTTGGCGGTTATGGTTGTCAAGAAGAGGCTTCTTGCCAATGATTTTATGCAGAGCTCACTTTGTTGAGGAGCACCTTTGCATATTAGGCCACAAACCCCTGATATATCCAATCCTCCAAAAGCTTACAGGGCTCTTATTACAGGGCTTCCTGTAAGCTCTTTAGAGGATCGGCTATATCAGGGTTGTGTGGCCTAATATGCAAAGAAGCTTTTGCTACAAAGTGAGCCCTGATTTTAAGTCAGCCAATTTCCAATGTTAATAGCTAATACTGTGGTTGTTAAATCTGAATATATGTCTTTCATATATTCCGTAGGGCCTGCAAAACCGCCCTCTTCCAATTAGCTTTTTAAAATGGAACTCCTGATAATATCAATAACATCGAGCCATCTTGCACATATTTTGATTGTATTATAGTGTTATTGGTTTTACTGTTTAATTTATTAACTATTGTATTTGTTTATTTGTATCATGGTTCACCATGTCTTGTTAGCCGCCCTGAGCCTGCCTAGGTGGGGAGGGCGGGGTATAAATAAAAGATTATTATTATTATTATTAGTCTTTCAAATTTTATCTTTTATAATGCATTTACTGAATAGCTCTGCCCTGCTGTGCTCTTTATTTAGCCCATTTAATCTTAGAACTAGCATGTGCAGTGGACTTGCTGGTGAGCTGTGGCCTCACTTTCCACTTGGAACGCAGGTATTTTTTTGAACTGCCGGAAAGTATGGTTTAAAGTAGACACTGAGTGACTTGGCGGGGGGGGGGGGGGGGCGGGTGACTGACCATATAATAATTCAGACTCTTTGCTGCCACTTTTGTGCACCTAGGTTGCTGATATCATTAACTGCCATACCTAGAGTCTAAGTGTCTGGCCTTATCCTATGAGGTCAATTCTAACAAGAAACGTCTTGCTATGAACACATATCTTCTCAGGAACGTCCTTATTTGATTCAAATCAAAGAGGCTGCGTTGATGAGCTACATGGAACCTGACAGTGGTGCCATTTGGTGAGATCCATTGTTGCTATGTAAGATCTTTCAGTGATCCCAGAATCTGTTATGTGAATTGCATTTATTCCATCAGAGCATACATTTCTAGTTAAGAGATGGGTTGGTAGGAAAGTTACAGTGTTCATAGTCATATTCAGAGATAACACAAGGAGGTGGAACACTGTCAAGAATCTCGAGCATTTCCTAGAAAAAGCTAACCAAAGGATTGATACTCTAGAGCAGGGGTTATGAGGGCTGGATCTGACATAAATGAGACCTTGTTGGGGTAGGCCATGTGTGTCATAAAATGCAAAGATGCTTTGTATCTCTCCCATGTGATCAAGGGAACTGGGCAAAGGAAGCTCTGGCTCTTTCCCTCCCTCCCTAGAAGATGAGCCTCAGCCAATGAAAGGTAGGCTTGACTCAGTAGTTCTGCTGTGTGATTGAGGTAGCCTGGCAAAGCAAGCTCTCCCTCCTCCCCTTCCTCCCCATGTGAAGAGTCTTAGCTGATGGAGAAAATAGAGGCTTTGTTCTGTAGCTCCTGTGCAATTGAGTAAGCCTGGCAAAGCAAGCTGTGACATAGAAGGAAGTAAGAGAGAAGGAGAAGGAAGTAGACTTGCTTGTGGACCTGACAGAAGTCCTCTGGGGCCTGATCCAGCTCCCAGGCTACATGTTTGACAGCTCCCAGGCCACACGTTTGACACGTTTAATAAAAATAGAGGCTGAGATCTCAAATTTTGATCAGTTCCAGAAGATTTTGGTAAAGCAGATCTTGAAGAAGACTTTGGAAAGTTACTACAAGATGATTACAAGATTCAAGAAGACTTTATGCACATCAATCAAATATATAGAATCAATTCTAGATTTGCAGTCAGGAATAAACTTTCATGTGATATGTTCATGAAGTTCACACACAAAAGAACATGAGATCTTATTCTGAACAAATAAAGACTTTCTCCTCTTAAAATTCATGAGACAAAAATATAGATTTTTCAAGATCTTCTCTCCATCCTTAAAAAAAAGGGAGAGACTTTGACTTTCTAAGACAGATCCTAAAAAAGAAACAAAGAAAGTACCTTTGGAAGATATTGTTTGCACTGGAAGTGCATTTATCAAAAGGTAGAAGAAGAATAACCATAACTGAACAAGCAAAAATGTCTCGGAGAAGAGTTATCAGAAGGGCCAGGTGAGGAAGAAGGAAAACTAGATCAATCAGCAGTGATTTTGGGCTTTATCAACAGAAGCATAGTGTCCATATCATACAAAGTGTTGCTATCACTATACTCTACTCTGGTTGGACCACATCTAGAGGCAGGGCTGGCTCATCCACTAGACAAACTAGGCAGTTGCCTAGGGTGCTGGTAGGGTGGGGTCACCAAAGTCAGCTCTCCTCCCCCCTCCTTGCACCCAAGACAATGCCTAGTTTACCTGCCGCTGCTCCACCACATCCTCCCCCCCTCCCATGGGTTTAAACACTCCCTCGCTATGCTGCCAACTCCTCCCTCCCTCCTGCGGGTAACTGCTGCCACCCTTCCTCCCTCTCCCCCACCTCTTCTTCTGCAGTGCGCTCTGCTCTCCCTGTATTCAAAGGTGTGCTAGAATCGGCCCTAACTACTTAAACGTGGGCCAGGCCTCTCAGCACTTGTACAAGGCTTTGCTCCTCCCTTGCTTCCTCCCTGAGGGAGGAGCGAAGCCTCATTCAGCACTAAGAGGCCTAGCCCGCATTTAAGTGGATAGGGCTGATTCTAGCAGCGCTCCTGGTGGGGGTGAAGAGTGCCACCACCGAAGGGAAGGAGAGAGGGGGGCCGAAAGCAGCAGTGTTTTTCCCACCTATCAATTGATTGTTGGGAGGAGGTTAAGGAGCCCAGGAAGTGTGGTGCGCCACCAGCCCTTCCCGGGCATCCCAGAGCCTGCCTGTAGAGGGGGGGCGGTGGGCAGCGAGTCTTTTTTTTTTGTGGTAGGTCTGCCTAGACTATTGTCTTCAGTTTTGGATACCACAAGTTAAGAAGGTTAAAGACAAGCTGGAATGGGTCCAAAGGAGGGCAGTGAAGATGGTGAGGGATCTGGAGACCACGTTTTTCGAGGAAAGGTTAAAGGTGCTGGGTATGTTTACCCTGGACAGGAGGCAGCTGACAGGTGATATGACCACCATTTTCAAGTTCTTGAAGGGCTATCATACAGATGATGGTGTTTTCTGTTGTCCCAGGTCAGTGGGTTGAAATTAAGAGTTTCTGGCTCAACATTAGGAAGAATTTCCTTATAGTTAGACCAGTTCCTCAGTGGAACAGGCTTCCTGTAAAGGTGGTGGGCACTCCTTTTCTGCAGTTTTAAAAACAGAGGCTTGATGGTCCTCTGACAGCAATGCTCTGAATTAGGCAGATCATAAGAAGGAGGGCAGGAAGGGTTCTATCAGTGCTTAGCTCTCAGTATGTGCTTGCGTGTGTTGCTAATGTGTCAGAACCATTCACTGCTGGCTTTGGAATATTATAATTTTGAAAAAAACAATTTTAAATAACATTAACTCCTTTTCAAAAAGTTAATCAGAAGTATAGTTTATGAATTGATAGTATAGCTTGACTGTTACATATATTTTTATATGTTTTTGTTACTTCAGATTCTGTGAATTTCCTGCATTGTGTAGGGTCCCTTCCAACTTTATAATTCAGTTATTTTAGCTTAGAAAATCAATAATTGGAATGTGATATCAATAAACAATAAAGGTTTAAATGGTCCCTCTAAATGACCTAAATTTTTCAAATTATTAAAAAGGTAGAAGGCCGCTATTATTTGCTTACCCAAGACCCACATAAAGAAACAACGTGTTCTTAAGAATAAAAAGCTGGGGAAAGTTTATGCCACTTCAGCAAATGAGAAGAAGAAAGGGATTGTGATCTACATAACAAAGCACAGAATCAATGTTATAGAGAGAACATTTTAAAGATGTGGATGTGAGATACTTAATATTTAAAATTCTTCATGATGGCAAAACTAATACATGGCATCTTTCTGTGCTAAAAATAATGCAAAATAAAAGTTTCATGATATTTCCCCCCAGAAGCTATTGGCTTTTCAAGAAGGGGAAATAATAATTGTTGGAGTTGGGGAACCTAAAATGGATAAATGTAAAAAGGCAAAGGTTGGCAGACTTCCCAAGAATGTTGTTCAGTATATGGAATTGTTGCAGTTGATTGGGGAGCAATTAATCCCAGATCCAGAAATTAAACTGATTGGGGAACAATTAATCACAAATCCAGAAATTAAACCTTTTATTCTGACAGACACCTTTATTCTGACAGATACCACACTTACTTGTTACACCTAGACGCTTCCTCCTTTGAAAGTCTAATGTAGGGTTGCCAATCCACAATTGGTGGCAGGCTATCTTCTGGGTGTATCAGGCTCTGCGGGAACTGTTTTTGTTTTGAGATAGAGGCACCAAGTTTTCAGCATAGCATCTGGTACATCTCCTCAAAACACCTGCCAAGTTTCAAAAAGATTGGACCAGGGGGTCCGATTCTATGATCCCCCAAAGAAGGTGCTCCTATCCTTCATTATTTCCAAATGGAGGGAAAGCATTTAAAGGTGCATGGTCCCTTTAAATATGATTGCCAGAACTCCCTTCAGAGTTCAATCATATTTGTCACACGCTTGCTCCTGGCTCCACCCCCAAAGTCCCCAGATATTTCTCAGAACTGGCAGCCCTAAGTCTGGTACCTTGGAAAAGGTGATGGCAAACAATCTTCTTTCTTAACATCTCACAGAGTTACTTCTCTAGACTTTCCTCTGGTATGAAAATAGGATCAAAATAGGTCCTACCAGGCCTCATTTTGGTCAGGAGCTCACAGGAGCAGAGCTCCAGAACCTCTAAATTTTATCGTAGTCTTTCTTTCTTACCCCCTCCCCAAAAGAAAAACCCCTTTCTTCTGGGCTCCATTGTTCAAACCCCCTGTGAAAATTCCACTGAACTCTAAGATCTGACAAAATTTCTAATATTTCCTCCCACAAAAATGGGAAAATAACCAAACCATATAAAACAGACAGATGGGAATCTTCATCATGCCACTGTGGCCACAAAGGAGAAAGTAATTTTAAAAGTATGATGGGAGTAAGGTTTTATTATGACAATTATAATCCAAGAAACATTTTAAGGTAGATGCTGAGCTGATACAATTTAGTACACCTTCTGGGGTTGTCAGGCGTGTGTGGCATGTGCAAATGAGTTGTACTAATGAGCTCTGGCACCTCTTTTTCTACAAAATGATCCCTGGTTCCTACAATCACATGGAATGTATGTCATTGAATATTGGCCAGAAGCCAATCCTGAAGGTGCAAAGGTCTGGTTTTCAGCAGTTCCCTTCCCTCTTTAAATCCATCAATGCCAAAGATTAATTTTCAGAAAAGATCAGAAGACTAGTCAACTCCCTATCCCATCTAGCCTTTCATCACCTGATTATTCTATTTTACCTAGTTAAAACCATTTTAATCCCCTAATCCTTTGTCTTGTTTTGTCTATTAGACGTTTTCACATGGATGTTACATTGCATTCACAACCCCTGGGTAAGTCATGAAGCTTCACTGGTTTGCACACATTGTTTCATTCATACCATCACAGCATTGTTCTCTCTCTCGGCTTGACTTGGCGAACGAAGATTTAAGAAGGGTGCAGTAGTCCACGTCTGCTGCAGGCTCGCTGGTGGCTGACAAGACCAATGCGTGACAGGCAGATCCGGCCACAGTGGCTGCAGGGAAAAGTGTGATTTGGGGTTGGTGCTGTAGCAGTGCGATTCTTCCTCAATCTCCTTTTGTCCTCAAGACCAGCTATGCGTGCGTTCTCAAAGGAAGAGACAACCTGGTGGATGGTGTGCCTTCATGCTTTGCGATCTGAGGCTAGGTCAGACCACTGGTGATGGTTGATGCGACAGGTGCCAAGGGATTTCTTCAAGGAGTCCTTGTACCTCTTCTTTGGTGCCCATCTATTTCGATGGCCAATGGAAAGTTCGCCATACAGAGCAATCTTGGGAAGGCGGTCGTTTTCCATCCTAGAAATATGCCCTGCCCAGCGCAGCTGCGTCTTCAACAGCAGTGCTTCGATGCTTGTAACCTCCGCCCTCTTGAGGACTTCAGTGTTGGTCACAAAGTCACTACAGTGGATGTTGAGGCTGGTGCGAAGGCAGCGCTGATGAAAGCGCTCAAGGAGTCGCAGGTGATGACGGTATAAAACCCACGATTCGGAGCCGTAGATGAGAGTTGTCATCACAACCGCTTTGTAAACATTGATCTTTGTGCCTTTTTTCAGATGCTTGTTGCTCCACACTCTTTTTTGCAGTCGGCCAAATGCACAGTTTGCCTTTGCCAGCCTGTTGTCAATCTCCTTGTCGATCTTGGCATCTGAGGAGATGATGCACCCCAGGTAGCTGAACTGCTGGACTGTCTTCAGTACTGATTCACCCACAGTGATGCAGGGAGGGTGATAATCTTCCTGGGGTGCAGGCTGGTGGAGAACTTCTGTCTTCTTCAGACTAACTTCTAGGCCGAATAGCTTGGCAGCCTCTGCAAAGCAGGACGTCATATGCTGCAGAGCTGATACCGAGTGGGAGACGAGTGCAGCATCATCAGCAAATAGTAGCTCTCAGATGAGTTTTTCCATTGTCTTGGAGTGAGCCTTTAGTCGCCTCAGGTTGAACAGGCTGCCATCAGTGCGATAGCGGATGTAGACACCATCGTCATCATCTAGATCTACTGCGGCTCTTTGAAGCATCATGCTAAAGAAGATCGTAAAGAGAGTTGGCGCGAGAACGCAGCCTTGCTTTACACCTGTGCCTATTGGGAAGGGCTCCGAGAGGTCGTTGCAGTGTCTGACTTGGCCTCGCTGGTCTTCATGTAGCTGGATGATCAACAACAGCATTGTTCTAGGTAGGAGCAATCATACCATTGCTTGAAGTTATATCAGCCACATTGTCCAATACAGTGTGTGTGTGTTTGGGTGTCCATTGACTTACACCCCCAACCTTGAGATTGGGTACACCTGAGTGGAACACTGGTTTGTTTGTTTGTTTTGTTTTTTGCTAATCCTTCTTGAATCTCTGTTCTTCGGATAGGTAAATATAGTTCCATAGAATATAGTTCCATAGAATAAGTTACCTTCTTGTCTTAACTTTTATTTTCTGCAGCCGTTATGTGTGTTTAGAGTGCTCTCCAATTAATATGTTTGATTTTATTTCTTTAATTCTCTTTAATATAAATTTAATAAAAAGAGAATCACAACCTGGTTCATTTGAGAGTTCTACTGAGGGGAAAAATCCCCATAAACATAGATGGAGATCCTGCTTATCCAGCCTCTTGTATAGCCTAGGGGGTCTCCTTGCTAATTCTCTTAACAAACTCAGGAGATCCTCACAATCACTTAGGGTGACAGATTAATGGTGGTTCATGCAGTCAATCCATCCTGCATGTCTGAATAACATGAGTGCACACATGTGTTCAGAGTTCAGACAGAGGGAAATGTCACAGGAGTGTGCTTGACTTCAATGGTTTTGTGTGATTGCTATTATCAAGGGTGGGCTTTCCCCTTTTCATTTCTTGGTTTGTGTCAGCTAGCTGCACCTATTAGGCCATGACAGTTGGAAACAGCGGTGAGCTTGGGTAGAACACAGGCTGCCCTGGGAGCTCATCACCATTTTTGGACTATTAGGGTTGGGATTTTGGAAGTATTAGAACTAAGGCTTATGTTAGAGTGTACATCATAAGAACATAAAAGAAGCCATGTTGGATCAGGCCAATGGCTGATCCAGTCCAACACTCTGTGTCACACAGTGGCCAAAAAATTTACACACACACACACATATACACACACTGTGGCTAATAGCCACTGATGGACCTCTGCTCCATATTTTTATCTAACTCCCTCTTGAAGCTGGCTACGCTTGTAGCCGCCACCACCTCCTGTGGCAGTGAATTCCACATGTTAATCACCCTTTGGGTGAAGAAGTACCTCCTTTTATCTGTTCTAACCCAACTGCTCAGCAATTTCATTGAATGCCCACAAGTTCTTGTATTGTTAGAAAGGGAGAAAAGTACTTCTTTCTCTACCTTCTCCATCCCATGCATAATCTTGTAAACCTCTATCATGTCACCCCGCAGTCGACGTTTCTTCAAGCTAAAGAGCCCCAAGCGTTTTAACCTTTCTTCATGGGGAAAGTGTTCCAAACCTTTGATCATTCTAGTTGCCCTTTTCTGCACTTTTTCCAATGCTATAATATCCTTTTTGAGGTGTGGTGACCAGAATTGCACACAGTATTCAAAATGAGATCGCACCATCGATTTATACAGGGGCATTATGATAGTGGCTGATTTGTTTTCAATTCCCTTCCTAATAATTCCCAGCATGGCATTGGCCTTTTTTTAATTGCAATCACACACTGTCTTGACATTTTCAGTGAGTTATCTACCACGACCTCAAGATCTCTCTCTTGGTCAGTGTCTGCCAGTTCACACCCCATCAACTTGTATTTGTAGCTGGGATTCTTGGCCCCAATGTGCATTACTTCGCACTTGGCCACATCACATCACATTAGGACAGGGGCACCATGGCACAGACTGAGGGCTATGTGCTTGTCAACAAAACTATAATTTTCCCCAGAAAAATGACTACAACTAAAAACCCCCCAACAACTCCCCCCTCCAAAACAGCTACAAGAACAGAGGGACAGCCATGAACAGTGGTCAGTGTCTGCCTACTATCTGGGAAGTCTAAATTCAAGACCCTCAAAGGAAAATGTGAAAGGAAAATGAAGGAAAATTTGCTGGGTAAACCTGGGGTGGAACACACTCTCAACCTAATGCTGATATTTTTCTTCTAAATAGTTCACATGCTTTCCTATGGAGAAAGACTGGAGGGCATGAGTACAGTGAAAAAGAGGAGGGGAACCCAGTTACACCCATAAGAAGCCCAACAAAACTCTCTTTCTCTCTGTAGCAATGCAAAAAGCTCACACCTTCACTAAAATATTGCTAATCTTAAAAGTACTCTTTGTAGCTCTCCTGATGGTGGGGTCTATGCAATGGAAGCTCTGGCTCTTTCTTTCCTTCCCCGGGCATGATGAGGGGAAGGAGCCTCAGCCATTCATTAGAAGGAAGAGAGGTTTGTCTCAGTAGCTCTGCAGGGTGATTAATTGAGCCTGGCAAAACTTAATCACCCAGCAGAGCTATAGAGCCAAGCTCCCTCATTGGCTGAGGCTGCTCCTCCCTCCTCCTCCCTTTGGGAAAAGGGAGTGGGGAGAGGGAAAGGCTGCTTTGCTGCTCTGGCCTGTCCAGGGAGAAGCACAAAATGGCGACCAAAAAAAGCAGACAAGGGAAAATGAAGCAGAAGACAGCCGGTTGCTGGAGGGTCTGATTGGAGCCCTCTGCGGGCCTGACACCCATGAATTAGGACTTTTACAACACTAGACATTTCATAGACTTCCTTTGCATAACACTTAGGCCAAAAATGTCAAGTCATTTTTATTTCACATTAAGAATCAAACAAGCTGGAAAACCCTAACATTGATACAATTACACTTTTCATGGATTTTGGAGTAAGGATCGCTCCCTTCCAAATAATATTTTGAATTTGGACTAGATTGCTCAGCTTGGTTCTTGACCCTCCTTCCTCTGATGTTTGCCTAAGATTCCACCCAGTGACAGATTTGGCTAAGATCCCACCCAGTGAGTAGGTCCTCGAAAGGGATCTCTGTAGTGGATGCAAGAGCTCTTTGGACAAGAGGTCCTGACTACACTGTTTTTGAACAAACACAATAACTGTTTTTGAAGAACTGCTATCATGTTCAAGCAGTAGCATGGCTTGGACAATCTGGAGAGATAGGTGGTCAAGAAAGGACCAAACTCATGGGAGTTGTGCTCTTTCAGAGTCACTAACTCTGTGATGCTTTTGAAGCACAGTGTGAATCCTGAAAGCTGTGTGGATCCAAGAAGGATGCCTTCGCAGCTTGGAGTTTGTGGGCTGCACAGGACTGGCCCTAGACTTACTGGCATCCTAGGCAAGGCCAACTTCTGGCACCCCCTCTGCACTGATAATGTCACTGAGTCACATGGGGGATGCCCAATTTAGCGCCCCCCCAGAAGGCTGGCGCCCTAGGCAGTTTCCTAGTTTGCCTAGGGGCAGGGCTGGCCTTGGGGCTGCACTGAATGACAGTGTGAACCTTAATAAGGAAGCCAATGAGAAGTTTGAGTTTCAGGCTCAAGAGTTAAAGATAGATAGATAGATAAATTTATTGTCATTGTTCTCAAAAAAGAAAATGAGAGCAACAAAATGAGGTGCTCTTCCACAAACATACCAACACATCAACACACACACACAAAAAGGACATATACATAGACCATTTAAATGCATCTAAAAACAAATAACCATTCATAACCCTGCATTTAGCCTAACCACGGCACTTGGATAGAAGCTGCCCTTGAATCTATTTGTCTTAGCCTTCAACACTCTATATCGCCTACCTGAAGCTACGAGCTGAGAGGTAAGATCTACTTGTAGACAATAACAGTATTGCGACTGTGGCCCAGAACATGCAGCAGAAATTGCAGGAAGTGGTAACCAGAGCAGAAGTTTCTGAACAGAAGGTTGTTCTTTTGGAGAAACAGCTTGCTGAATTCCAGCAAGCTGCCCAATATTTGGCAGCACAAGCCAAGCCTCAATGCCTCGAAGTAACCTACAAGGCATGTCAGAAGGAAAATGGGTCCCTAAAACAGCAACTGGGAATCCAAAGGACCCTGACTGCATCCTTTCACCCAGGGACTCCAAAAAATAACTCTCTGGAGGCTTCCGGTCTAAGGCACCGACAGAGTTGCTGCCCTCTGAAATAAGGGGGAATCTTAGTCCTTTGTTCAGGGTAGTAAAGAACCCCCTGGGGTTCCTGCCCACTTTTCTCAGTTAGAGAATAGACCAAGATGACGTCAAAATACCTTTAGCTGTTGATCTCGGCTGAAAATTGGCAGGGAAGCTTGCCTTTTGGAAGCCTTGGAGAGCAGGCGCGAAGAGGGAACGTCTTCTATTCATCTACAAAGGATTAAGAGCCATTAAATTGGCTTAAGCCTGTTCGGACCTCATTCTCTTTGGGGACTGTTTTACATCTAAAAGAACAGAAAGACCAAAGGTGCAAGAACGTAGCAGCAAAAGGTACTTTGATCTATATCTCCGCTCCGGGACATTTCTAATCTAAATAACAGTTGGAACTGAAAATAGCCTGGACAGAGGTGTAATTGGAGGGAGATAAGAGTCTGCTTAATTTGGACTTTGCTAACTTAAAAACTTCAATAGAATCTGAAAAAGTAAGAAATTGTTTTGAATACCTGTGGTTAGTGACGCAGGCTCCTGTGTTGCTCGCTCTGCATTTGTAAGCAACATCACAAGCTTCAGAGACTGCGATACTTGGTGAACGTGAATTGAGCAGTATGACACAGGAAGTGAAAGCTTGCTAGCCAATGCAATAAAGACTATAAAGATCTTGACGGCGGAAGAACTTGAATCAGGAAGGAGAGAAGACCAAGACAAAGAAGGTCCTTGCTAGGAACTTTTTATAACCATAGAGAAACAACGATCGCCATTTTGAAGGAGGGAAAACTGCCAAATTTGTTAAAAATCAATATCTCAGCCTGGAGAAGTAGGAGAAAAATGAAATTAGCTTTGTTTTAATCAGTGTGATCTAAGCTATTAGATTTGGTATTGAATTTATACTTGGAGACTTTTTGAGTTTTGGAGAGGTTTTTATGTCAGAAGGAAGAGTTACTCATGCAAGAGCTCACTCCTTTGACAAAATGCGCTCCCTCCGCCCTCTGATCCCAGCGCTTGCTTTAAGCATCAGAGCTGGAGCCAGGCAGACAGGCACGGAGGAAGCACCCGCCCCCTCCGCAAACCCAGCACTTCACGAGCGCCGGCAATGGAGGGGGCGGCGTGCTTTCTCCATGCCTGTCTGCCTGGCTCCAACTCTGATGCTTAAAGCAAGCACTGGGATTGGAGGGCGGAGGGAGCGATCCTGGCGCTTGCTGTAAGCATCAGAGCTGGAGCCAGGCAGACAGGCACGGAGGAAGCACGCTGCACCCTCCACAGCCGGCGCTCACAAAGCGCTGGGTTTGCGGAGGGGGCAGGTGCTTCCTCCATGCCTGTCTGCCTGGCTCCAGCTCTGATGCTTAAAGCAAGCGCTGGGAGTGGAGGGCAGAGGGAGCGATCCTGGTGCTTGCTGTAAGCGTCAGAGCTGGAGCCAGGCAGACAGGCACAAAGGAAGCACGCTGCCCTCTCCGCAGCCAGCGCTCGCGAAGTGCTGCGTTTGCGGTGGGGGCAGCGTGGAGTGATCCCAGTGCTTGCTGGAAAAAGCTGGAGTCAGGCAGGCAGGCACGGGGGAAGCGCCGGGATCGGAGGCGGAGGCAGTGATCGACCCCCAGGAGGAAGGTGCGTCCTATGGTCCGGAGCGCCTTATGGTCCGAAAAATACGGTAATTTGTTTACAGGAAGTTCGTATACAACAAAAGGATTATAAATTTTTGTGGAACAAATGTTTGCGATTGGAATTATTTTCATTGGCAGAGCAAAAGAAAAGAGGGGTAGTTTTTTATATAAAAAAACAATTAGAACCAAATTTGATATTTAAAGATAAAGAAGGAAGATATATTGCAGTGGAAGTGATGATGGAGGCAAAAAACCCGTTGTTATTAGGACTATACGCACCCAATGGAGCGAAAGACAAGTTTTTAAAAGATATTAATCGGCAGTTAGACGAAACGTCATATGATCAGATTCTGATGGGTGACTTCAATGGGACAGTACAAAACAATATAGATAGATCAAGCCAAAAGAAGAAAAACTAAGAAGGAAAATTACCAAACTCTTTTTTTGAGTTAGTTAAACAAGAAAGTTTGGAAGATATTTGGAGAAAATTTAACCCTGAAGTGAGAGACTATACCTACTTTTCAGCAAGACCAGAATATTAAAGAGAACTGTTTTAAGATGATGTATAGGTGGTATATGACTCCGAAAAAACCGACAAAGATGAGCAAAAAGATGTCGGATAGATGTTGGAAATGTAAAAATCATGAAGGTTCCTTTTTTCATATGTGTCATGGGTGCTGGGGACCCTGCAGAAGAAGCTGAGCCTGCGGAAGAAACTGTGCCCCTGCCACCTGCACCAGTGCCCCTGCCACCGGCACCAGTGCCCCTGCCTCCTACTGGAGAAGATCCAAGCCCCCCTGCCTCACCCTCTCGGGTGGCTCGTGTGCGTGACCGCCTTCGTCAGGACCTCAGGGATCGGAGGAGGGCGGCACGCTCACGAGCAAGACGCTCCCTGAGCCCTGAGTTCTAAAAGGATCCTGGCTCCTCTAGGAGTGAGGATGCTTGAGTCTCAGCGGGATCCTGGCCGCCCTCTGAGTCAGCAATTAGTCCAAATGGGCAACAGACAGCAGAGGGCTATATAGCTGTGGGCTTTGGGAGAAGGCTTTGTGGAAGCAACTAGTCACTTACCTGACGTTCTAGCATCCACTTCGGCTTCTGACTTTGGCTTCTGGACTCCTTGACGTTGGCTTTGACTTCTGGACCCCCTGACTTCAGCTTCTGAACCTCTGACTTGCGATACCTGGACTGTGATTTGGTTTTGGCGCTTTGAACCCTCTTTGCTCACCAGCTACAGACCTTGGACTGCCCCTGGACTTCGCCTGGCCTGGCCCCAGCTCCTGACAGATTGCTTCCACCACCCCAAACACCCACTCCGCAGGATGGATGCTGAAGCAAGTGAAACCACAGGACTACTGGCTGCCCTCCAAGCCCAGGTACAACAGCTGACACAGGCAGTAGTGCACTTGCAGCAACAACCTGCGGCCAGCGCTCCATCCAAGTGCCCAGTTCCCCCACCTGACAGATTTGGAGGTGCCGTGGAAGAATTTCCTGCTTTCCTGGCGCAGTGTCGGCTGTACTTCGAACTAAGAGCACGGAACTTCCCCAATGACAAAACAAAGGTGTGTTTCATTATTAGTCTGTTAAAGGAGCAGGCGGCCAAGTGGGCCACACCCCTACTGGTTGGGTCCTCTCCCCTACTGACTGATTACCAGGGGTTTGAGGTCCACCTGTCTGCTGCCTTTGCGAACCCAGTCCAAACAGCCACGGCCAACCGGAAAATCAGGGCCCTGAAACAAGGCAAATCCTCGGTGGCTCAGTACACCACCGAATTCAAGCTCCTGGCCCAAGACTTGGCGTGGAACGAGGCTGCCCAGATGGACCAGTTTACTGAGGGGTTGACAGAGGAAGTCCTGGACGAACTGGCCAGGGTGGAGCAGCCACACACGCTCCAAGAACTCATCACCCTCTGCCTCTGCATCGATGGCTGCCTGGAAAGCCACCGCCAAGCCAAGACCCGCGGGCGCCGGATCCCTGCGCCGTGCCACTTGGCTCCTCTCCCATCCCCAACTAGTACCAGAGACGAGGGTGAGCTTATGTAGCTTGGAGCTGCTCGACCCTGCCTGACTCCAGAAGAGAAGGCCAGATGCCACACGCAGAATCTGTGCCTCTATTGTGGCACGGCAGGCCACTATGCCTCTGGCTGCCCCGCTAAGCGTTGGATACCTGGACCGTTGTTGCCACCGCCGCCAAAAGGGCAGCCCCAGACGTAAGTGGACCCTCCAGCCTGGGGCGACTAGCTGGGTCCCCCGAACAACAGGCCGACACCCTGGGCCCGTTCCTGCTACCAGTGAAACTCCGTCTGCCCGATGGACGCTGGCTGTTCGTGTATGCCATGCTGGACTCTGGAGCGGCCCACTGTTTTGTAGATGCCGCCTTTGCAAAGCAACACCAGATCCCAGTACGGAGAAAAGAGGTTCCGACGCTGGTGGAGGCTATTGATGGGCGCCTCCTCCGTTCTGGCCCCGTCACCCAGGAGACCTGTCCCATCACCTTCCACATCCAGCAGCACCAAGAACAGCTGCAGTTCGATGTCGCCCGCATGCCCCGCTTCCCGCTGATTCTAGGCCTTTCCTGGCTGAAGCTGCACAACCCCATCCTGGACTGGGCCCAGCAGGAACTACGCTTCCGAGACCCATGCCCCCATCTGACGCCTCCCACCACTCTAGCAGCCGGCATCCCGAGTGGTGGTCCTCAGCTCCCTCAGAAGTATGAGGATTTTGCCGATGTCTTTGAAGAGACAGGAGCGGATCAACTTCCCCCTCACCGGCCCTATGACTGTGCCATTGATTTGGAAACTGGGGCACCACTCCCGGTGGGACGTCTATACCCAATGTTGGAGCTTGAGTTGGCAGCTCTGCGAGACTTCCTAGACAAGAACCAGAAACGCGGATTCATCCGACCCTCAACCTCTCCCCTGTCGGCCCCAGTCCTCTTCGTGAAGAAGAAAAGTGGGGAGCTCCAGCTATGCAATGACTACCGGGCCCTGAACAAGATCATCATCCGAGACTGGTACCCTCTACCTCTGATCCCTGAACTCTTGGATCGCTTAAAGGGGGCCCAGATCTACACCAAGCTGGACCTCCGTGGAGCGTACAATTTGGTACGCATACGGCCAGGAGACGAGTAGAAGACCGCGTTTGGGACCCGATACGGGCAGTACGAGTACCTGGTAATGCCCTTTGGATCGACCAACGCCCCCGCTGTCTTCCAGAGGTTGATGAATGACGTATTCCGGGACCTGCTCGACCACTTCGCGATCATATACCTGGATGACAGCCTGATTTACTCCCGCGATCCTACCCAGCACGTCGAGCACGTCCGCCAGGTCCTGCAGCGCCTACGAGCCCATGGCCTCTACGCCAAGCTGGAGAAGTGCGACTTTGACCTGCGTTCCGTCGAGTTCCTTGGTCACATTGGGTCACCACAGAGAATCCTCATGGACCCCAGAAAAGTGGAAGCGGTCCTGACCTGGCAGGCTCCTCAGAATTGCAAGGACCTGCAGCGGTTCCTTGGTTTTGCCAACTACTATCGGCAATTCATCCCGGCCTATGCATCCCTGACCACACTCCTGACTCAACTACTCCGCCCCAAAGAACCCTTCCACTGGTCCCCAGAGGCCGATAACGCCTTCTCCACCTTGAAGACCCGCTTTGCCACCGGGCTGCTCCTGAGATACCCCGACCCCCAGCTTCCCTTTACGGTGGAAGCTGACGCCTCCAACATGGCCCTGGGAGCAGTGCTGTCCCAGCGTGAGGAGCCGTCCCAGCCACTCCAGCCCTGTGCCTATTACTCGCGCCAGCTCACTGTTGCAGAGAGAAACTATACCATCTGGGAGAGGGAGTTACTCTCAATCAAGGCGGCTCGAAGGGGCTCGCCACCCTGTTCAAGTGCTCACCGACCACCGGAACCTGGAGCACCTCCAGACCACCCGCCGTCTCAACCAGCGCCGGATCCGGTGGTCCCTGTTCTTCTCCCGCTTCGACTTCCGGGTTACCTATATCCCCCATACCCAGAATCGAAAAGCAGACACGCTCTCGCGAAAACCGGAATACGCCCCTGCTTCAACTGAGACCGCGCCTGCTGCTCCCATCCTGCCACCCTCAGCGTTTGCAGCCACCTCCACTCCCCCAGCACTTGTGGAGGACATTCGTGCTAGCCAGGCCAATGATCACTGGGTCCAGCAACACCTCCAGGCACTCCAAGATGGCTCAACGGGCAAGTTCACAACTTGAGGCGGCCTCTTGCTACACCGCGAACACCTCTATGTGCTGCCCAGGCCCTTGCGGGCAGAAGTGCTACACCTGACCCACGACTCATTACCCTCCGGACACTTTGGACAATATAAGACCACCCACTTGCTGACACGGGAATTCTAGTGGCCACGAGTTCGCTCTGATGTTGCCCGTTATGTCAGCTCCTGTGACGTCTGCCGACGAGCCAAAGACATTCCAGCCAAACCCTCAGGGTTGCTACAGCCCTTGCCCGCAGCCTCAGGGCCCTGGGATACCATCTCGATGGACTTCATTACAGAACTTCCACGATCCAAGGGTCAGACTTGTATCTTGGTGGTCGTCGACTTATTTACAAAAATGGCCCACTTCATTCCGTGCCCGAAACTTCCCACAGCTCAGGAGACAGCCCACCTCTACCTGCAACACATCTTTCATCTGCACGGGCTCCCAGCCCACCTGATCTCAGACCGGGGCCCCCAGTTCTCCTCTCGGTTCTGGCAAGCCCTCCATTCCAGCCTGGGTACTCGAGTGCACCTGTCCTCAGCCTACCACCCACAGACAGATGGTCAGACAGAGCGCACCAATGCCACGCTAGAGCAATATCTCCGCTGTTACACCTGTTACCATCAGGACGACTGGTCCACTCTGTTGCCTCTAGCGGAGTTTGCATACAACAACGTGGTCCATTCATCCACCCAAACGACCCCATTTGCTGCAACCTACGGATACCACCCTTGGTTCTTTCCGGCCGTTCTGCCACCCACGAATGTCCCCGCCGTCGATGCCTACCTGCAAGAACTCCGCGCCGGCCAAGACGTGCTCCGAGAGCAGCTACAGCGGGCCAAGGATGCCTATAAACTGGCTGCGGACCGGAAGAGACAAGAAGGCCCCCCAATACAGCCGGGGGATCAGGTGTGGCTCTCAACCCGCTACCTGCGCAGGCCTGGCCGGTCTCACAAGCTAGATGCGCGGTTCATTGGACCCTACCCCGTCATGGAACAAATGAACCCTGTCGCCTTCAGGCTCCAGTTACCACCCCACCTCCGCATTCACCCTGTGTTCCATCGCTCCCTCCTCGTTCTGGCTACACCCCCGACCCAGCTTGGCCTCCTTCCCCACCGCCACCACCACAGGTGCTGGTGAATGACGAAGAAGAATATGAGGTGTGCCAGATCCTGGACTCCCGGTACCATCGTGGAGGCCTCCAGTACCTTGTGAACTGGGAGGGATACGGCTCGGAAGACCGGTCTTGGGAACTGGTGAACAACCTTCATGCACCAGACTTGGTACAACAGTTCCACAACGACCACCCCGACCTCCCAGGCCCTTTGACGGAGGGGGACCCTGGGGGGGTAGTGTCATGGGTGCTGGGGACCCTGAAGAAGCTGAGCCTGCGGAAGAAACTGTGCCCCTGCCACCTGCACCAGTGCCCCTGCCTCCTACTGGAGAAGATCCAAGCCCCCCTGCCTCGCCCTTTCGGGTGGCTCGTGTGCGTGACTGCCTTCGTCAGGACCTCAGGGATCGGAGGAGGGCAGCATGCTCACGAGCAAGACGCTCCCTGAGCCCTGAGTTCTAAAAGGATCCTGGCTCCTCTAGGAGTGAGGATGCTTGAGTCTCAGCAGGATCCTGGCCGCCCTCTGAGTCAGCAATTAGTCCAAATGGGCAACAGACAGCAGAAGGCTATATAGCTGTTGGCTTTGTGGAAGCAACTAGTCACTTACCTGATGTTCTAGCATCCACTTCGGCTTCTGACTTTGGCTTCTGGACCCCTTGATGTTGGCTTTGACTTCTGGACCCCCTGACTTCAGCTTCTGAACCTCTGACCTGAGATACCTGAACTGTGATTTGGTTTTGGCGCTTTGAACCCTCTTTGCTCACCAGCTACAGACCTTGGACTGCCCCTGGACTTCGCCTGGCCTGGCCCCAGCTCGTGACAATATGTGGTGGACTTGTAAAAAAGCGAAAAAGTTTCGGCAGATGATACAACATGAAATTTCTAAAATTTTGGGATACGATTTTAAGAAAGTTGCAGAAACTTTTCTGCTGGGATTAGAAATGGAAAAATTTCCAAAAGAAGATAGGACTTTAATTTGGTATTTGCTCTCAGCTGGTAGGACATTGTATACGCAGTTGTGGAAGCAAGAAAAAATACCAGAGAAATGGGACTGGATCGTGAAAATTTTATCGTGGCGTGAGATGGACAAATTAACAAAAACTTTAAGAGTCTATGATTTGGACGTGTTTAAAAAGGAGTGGAAGAAATTTAGAGGATATATAAAGAGTGGAATATAAAAAGACATTGGACAATTTTTTAATATGAACGTGAGAAAAGAAAGATATTGAATTTTGATTGGTTAAGGGTACCTTTATAACTGAATTTAAGTATATAACCTCGGCAGGAGTCTAGTAATGGAGGGAGGGGGGATTGGAAAATATCATATTGGTTAGAGACAGTAAGGATATAATTAGATATTGTAACCATATGTTGTTAATAAAATTGTTTAAACAAAAAAAGAAAAGAAAAGAACTCTCTGGAAACCTACAGAAGCCAAAGGTATTGCCAATCAGTTACGTCCTTTTAAGAAAGAAATGGGAATAGTTTGGCTCCCTGCTGTTTCTATCCTGTATCCCAATGCCAATGGGAGTGACCTAACTCAGTTAGCACAACTTTGTGCCTCTGGGATAGACACCCTTGTCATTGAGTCAGGGATAGCAACTCAAAACCTAACCTCCATGGATATGGGAAATTGTACAGTTGGTCTTGCCCAGACAGACCACTAACATGCTCTCTATCATGGAACTTCAAAGTCCCAAGGAAAACCAGAATCATATATGGCATGCGAAAAACCTTCTTGCCTATTGCAGAGAAAGTCCTTTATTGTCAAGGAGCTCCTAACTATGAACAGGACAAATTCAAAAGACTGCTTCATGTGGGTCTCAGTTTCCAAACCAAACTCACTCTAGGTCCTGTAGATTTTACTGCATTCACATGGAATGAATTAGCAACTCAGATCAAACAGGTGGCTGACCTGTTCCAAGAATTTGGGGCCCTTAGGGCACCCACCTGGAATCCCTGACAAAATTTTGACTCCAAACGATTGGAACTCATCCAAACACCTATGCAAACAATGGTTTCCATTTTCAGTATAGAAATGACAGAGGTTACTGCCCCACAAAGCCTTGCACTGGCTGGAACTGAGAGTGAAGTGGATATGGAGGAGGTAGCAGAAACTAGAGAGACTCAAATCTGTTTTCAGCAGTCCCCCTATCGCAAGCAGGGCCGGTGCCAGTATTTTTTTGGCACCCTAAGCAAACCTGCCCCGCTCCCAAGTCCCAACTGAGCTTTGGGGTGGGGTGGGCAGCTGAACATTCAGGTGGGGGCAGGAGCTTTGGAAATAGGGTGGAAAAGCTGGGGCACCCTCACTGAGGTGCAGGGAAAGGACCATTCTGAACATCGAGAGCAAGGTGGGCACCATGCCACCTAGGAAGGTGGGCAGCTTGCGGGCTGTAGTGGCCCTCAGTCTAGGCGGTTCACCTCCCATGGAGCTGCTGCTGCACAGGCAGTAGGTGAGCAGTGGGCTGTGCTCCGATGCAGCTGTGGTGACACCTCCTCCTCTCTGGCTGGGCATGGTGATATGGCATTGCTGGATCAACCAAGGGCTGGCAAAGACACAACTGGCCCTCCGCTGGCAGCAGCCCCAAGCTGCCCAGTGTTCCCAATACACTTCCCTGCCTGCCCCACTCTCTGCCTCCCGGCCTGGCTTGGCCCCAGATGGCCTTGCTGTGGGGAAGGGAGTAGGGCACACGTAAACCTGTTGTCGGGGGAGGATCAAGTCTCACAGAGTTCCTCTGGCTTCATTTCCTGCAAAGGGAAATTGTGGGGGCCGGCGCAAAAGAGAGGAAGCACCTTTTGGTCAGCCGCACTATAGGCAAAGTTAAGTGGTAGAACAAAATTCAAGTCTGGTAGGACCTCTTTAAGAGCTACAAAAATTTTTCTCAGAGAGAGAGGCTAGGCCAGGAAGGGGATTGGGGAGCTTCTCACTTGGTGGCACTGTGGCTGGTGAGTCCTGGCTGGGCTGGCAGCACCCCTTTTATGTGGGAAGGGGAGTCTGCTGCCCCTGTGGGCTGGTGGGGCCCATAGGTGGCCACCTACTTGGCCTACTGGGACTCGCTGGCCCTAATTGCCAGGGTGCTTCTGAATGTTTCCAGAACTCCAACCCAGGGACTAATATTCAAGCCAAACCATCTACTTCCTAGAAAAGCACAAGCCAATTTGGAACCTGGATTAGTCTCAGCTCCTGAACACAGGGGCAGACATCTCTCAGTTTGATAAACAACCTACATCTGTACTTGCAACAGCAGTGGCACATGATGATCAGAGGCCTCAAGTTTCAAGTTGGAGGGGAGAAAAAGGAGGGTGAGGAGGCAGCTGGTCTGAGGCGGGGAAGGCTGGCCGAGCCCTCCTCTGGGGGGAGGGGAGAAATGGCACTCAGAGGGTCACCTGACATTTCTCCTCTGCCATGTGTGGCGGTTGAGTCTGGCCATGTCCAAGGCAGACACTGGGGGAAGACTTGGGGAAGGGACAAAGTCTGTGATGCTGCCTCAGGAGACAGATTTGCCATGGCCTCCTCCTCTTCATGATGTGAAGCCAAAATGAAGTGGTACAGTGTGGTCAGCTGTGGTGGGGGCTAAGCTGCCCTCCAGCAAAGGGGAGTGAAGATAACCAACAACAGCTGCCTAGATGAGTGAGCCAGGGGAACATCTGATGCAGGGAGGAAGCTGGTGCCAGGGGTGTACAGCTAGAGAGGGGGCACGGGAGGCTGCAGGGTGGATGTCCAACTGGCCACAGTGGAGGATGCCCATTTGCAGAGCGGCTCCATCAAAAGTGGTCAAGGGAACTGGATTATCCCCTGCATACATAAACACACATTGGACTGACTTGAAGAGCTCATATGTGGTGCATCCCCCCTTCTTTTGCATGCACACGGCCCCCACCTGACTGGTGACTGGGCTTGGGGGGAGAGGTGTTAATAATTTCTAATTTCTGCGGACTTCAGCTGCAGCTGAAAGACGCCGCCGCCATGCTCCGCCGCTTACCGGAAGCCCAATCCGCTATATCCCCAATCCGCTGAATTTCTGTCTGCTGAATGTTTAGATACTGCCTATTAATTAGTGGTATTGTGTATGTTAAGATATATTTGAATTAGAGATGTTTGATTTTATATGAGAAGGATAGACTAATATAAGTTAATATAATTTATTTGATTAACTTATGAATATAATTCTTTTTAATGTAAGTGCAATGCGCTCAATCACTCTCTATTTGGATATTTTTTTTTCTCTCTTTCTTTTTTGTGTTATGCCTTTGTGTTAAAAAAAAGAGAGGTTGCTTATGTATGGAGAATAATAAAACAAAAATTAAAAAAAATAATTTCTAATTTCTGCATGGGTATGTGCTCTGCTAAATACAAAATTCTGGCTATGTGCGCCCCACTAAAACGCAAAATCCTAGCTATGTGCCCCACTAAATGAAAAATCCTGGCTACAAGTGTTCTATAGCCTCTAAGGGAAAAAAATGGAAAGAACCACCAAAAAATTGAAAGAATTAAAACACAGGAAGATCAACATTTTTTTGAAAAATCAAAAGAAATGGTTTTAAAGGAAAAATCATGATTGAATCAGAGAAAATCCAGAAAAAAAATTAAGATTGGTCAAACCAAAATATTTTGAATAAGCAAGCAAAGCTGGACATTAGTTGGCCTACTGCTTAAGAAAATAAAGTGAAAAGGATCAATAATCAGAGTAAAAAAGACAAATAAAATTTCTCACCAAGAAAAAAGGCAAACAGTGCATGAATAATTTATTTCTTTTTTCTTACAAAACAAGAAAGAAAACCTGAGACTGAACTAGATGAGTATATAAAGGACACATTTATACTTAAATTAACCGAAGAAGATAAAGGCACTTTGAATCAAAACATTACAGTACAAGATATTTCACAAGCAATAAAGAGACCGGGGGTGGGGGTGGGGGACACACCAGACCTGGATGGTTTATCAGCTTGAAAGATGAACTAATTTTGCTGCTGCAAAAAGTGATGCAACCGAATAAATGAAAAGGAAACTACACCACAAACGTAGCAAAAGGCGCATATAACTTTGATACATAAGGAAGGGAATTATCCAATACTACCACAATTGCACAGTTCAGTGAGGCTGTGGGCTATGCCATGCAGGGCCACCCAAGATGGACAGGCCACAGCTGAGAACCCAGACAAAACGTGAGGAGAAGAAATGGCAAACCACTCCAGTATCCTTGCCAAGAAAACCCCATGGACAGTAAACAAAAGGCTAAAAGATATGGCGCTGGAAGATGAGCCCCTCAGGTCAGAAGGTGCCCAATATGTTACTGGGGAAGAGCGGAGGGCAAGTCCAAGTAACCACAGAAAGAGTGAAGTGGCTGGGCCAAAGGACATTCAGCCGTGGATGTGTGTAATGGCGAAAGGAAAGTCCAATGCTGCAAAGAACAATACTGCATTGGAATGTGGAATGTAAGATCTATGAATCAAGGTAAGCTGGATGTAGTCAAACAAGAGATGGCAAGACTGAACATCGACATCTTGGGAATCAGTGAACTAAAATGGATGGGAATGGGTGAATTTAATTCAGAGGATCACTACATCTATTATTGTGGGCAAGAATCTCGTATAAGAAATGGTGTGTGGCCTTTATAGTTAACAAGAGAGTGAGGAAGGCAGTAATGGGATACAATCTCAAAAATGACAGAATGATCTTGGTCCGTATCCAAGGCAAACCATTAAATATCACAGTAATCCAAGTCTATGCCCCAGCCACTGATGCAGAAGAGGCTGAAGTGGACCAGTTCTATGAAGAAAATTTTATAAAAACTTTGATGAGGTTATTTAATTTATATAATAGATCAGATTGATAAGATAGGCTAAAGATGATAAAGTGTGTGTGTGTATACTCATCCCTAAGTGTGTTTATGTATGTGTGTGTGTATGTGTGCATATGGGTGTACATATATATCCATCCCTATATATATCTCTAAGTCATTGTACCTTAAATATTATGACTCTTTTTAAAGCTATTATGCCATATACCTATTCCATATTCACATGTATTTTGATAAAGGAACATCATTAATATCGATAAAATTGCCCTTTATATTGTGTTTCTGGTAATTATTTCTTATGTTTTTCCCTATTCCTCCTTTTCATTCTGTATTTCTATGTTCATAAATGATTTGGAGTCGATGCAGAAAAAGCATTCGATAATTTCGACTGGAACTTTTTGTTTGAGCTTTTAATGAAAATGGATTTTGGAGACAACTTTATAAAAAACATACAGGCAGTTTATGATAAACAATTGGCTAAAACAATAGTTAATGGTGACTTGACGGAGGAGATAGCTCTTACTAAGGGCACGAGACAAGGTTGCCCGTTATCCCCTTTATTATTTATTCTGTCTTTGGAAGTTCTAAATAATGTAATACGGAGCAATGTTAAAATTAAAAGATTAAAGGTAAAAGGTGAAGAGTATAAGGTTTCATCGTATGCTGATGATATGGTCTTAATTCTTCAAAATCCCTTAGAATCGGTGGACGAAGTATTAAAAGATTTAACAGAATATGGAGAGGTTGCTGGTTTAAAAGTGAACAAACAGAAATCAAAAATCTTGACCAAAAATATGACATTACAGGAAGTTCTTGATTTAGAAAGGAAAACGGGTTTTAAGATGGAAAAAAAATTAAAATATTTAGGAATAATATCAAATAAATGCAGCACCATATACAAAAATAATTACATACCTTTGTTAAAGGAGGTAGATTCTGCATTAAAAAAATGGAGTAATCTGAATCTATCCTTTATGGGTAGAGCTGCAATACTTGAAATGAATATACTTCCAAAAGTCCTGTTTTTACTCCAAATGGTGAACTTTGCAGTCAGGAAACCTTTCTTTATCAAGCTAGACCAAATGATGAGATCTTTTATATGGCAGGGAAAGAAACCTAGGGCTAGATGGAAGACCTTAACAGATAAAAAAGAGAATGGAGGTTTGGGGCTCCCTGACTGTGAAACCTATCATATTGCATGCGTAGTCTTGTGGTTAAAAGATTGGCTAACTCTGGAAGATAAGCGTGTATTAGCAATAGAGGGATTCGATCTGCAGGCAGGTTGGCATGCAAATCTATGGTATATAGAAAAATGTCAAAAATATTTTAGAAATCATTTAATACGAAAATCTCTTTATGAGGTCTGGATAAAAATTAAGAGGAAAATATATGATAAAACACCTAGGTGGCTCTCACCAGAAGAAGCTTCAGTTAAACTACAGTTATGGAATACTAAGAGGGTGATCAGATATACAGATTTATTAGATGAAAAGAGCAAATTGAAAAAGAAGGAAGATTTAGAAGTTATGGGGATTAAAATTGACTGGTGGGTAATGACACAAATTGTCTCAAAATACAATAAAGATAAACTATTAGGATTCACTAAGGATAATTTTGATTTCGATAGAATATTAGCTACGAGATAAGAAGACGTAATTAAGAAGGTTTATAATTACATGATGCAAGTAAAACTTGAGGATGAAACAGTTAAAGAATCAATGATAAAGTGGGCAAAGAATCTAAAGAAAAACATAACCTTAGAACAATGGGATATTTTGTGGAAAAATAATTATAAGATTGTAAAGCCTGCTAATTTTAGAGAAAACTTTTTAAAGCTTTTTCACAGATGGTATATCACCCCGGTCCAATTAAATAAAATTAATCAATCCATATCTCCTAAGTGTTGGAAGTGCGGGACAATGATAGGTTCGTTTTATCACTTATGGTGGACCTGCAACTTATCAAAAAGATTTTGGGTAGATATTCATAGAATGTTATAAGAAATACTTAATATAAATATATTATTCAAACCAGAAATGATGTTACTCTCGTTAGTTAGAAATGAAGTACCTCGTGAAGATGAATATATTACAGTTTATATTCTGACAGCGGCAAGAATACTCTTCGCCAAATGCTGGAGACAAAAGGCCATCCCGCAAAGGGATGATGTAGTTCAGAAAATATTCCAAGTAGCAGAAATGGACATTTTATCTAATTTAGTAAAAGGGATGCCGAAGAGTGAAGGTGTAAATAAATGGGAAAAATTTTATAGCTGGTTGGAAAAAAAATGATTTTTTTTTATATTAATGTTTAATGTTTTTGAGATAATTAATGAATTCAAGTAGGAAGCCGATTTAAAGTTTGGATTTTTAACCACAATCTATCTCTTTTAGTATGAAAATAAGTTTATAATTAGATGTACAGGATAATATTAATCCTTCATGATTTCTTTTTGTGTATGTTCAAGATTAAGGTTGGAAATGCAATAAAATATATATATATATTTCATTTTATTGCATTATAGAAAAATGCATGTGTATATATATATATATATATATATATATATAAATAAATAAATAAATGATTTGGAGTTGGGAGTGAGCAGTGAAGTGGCCAAGTTTGCAGATGACACTAAATTGTTCAGGGTGGTGAGAACCAGAGAGGATTGTGAGGCACTCCAAAGGGATCTGTTGAGGCTGGGTGAGTGGGCGTCAACGTGGCAGATGAGGTTCAATGTGGCCAAGTGCAAAGTAATGCACATTGGGGCCAAGAATCCCAGCTACAAATACAAGTTGATTGGGTGTGAACTGGCAGACACTGACCAAGAGAGAGATCTTGTGGTCGTGGTAGATAACTCACTGAAAATGTCAAGATAGTGTCAAAAAGGATATTACAGCATTGGAAAAAGTCCAGAAAAGGGCAACTTGAATGATTAAAGGGTTGGAACACTTTCCCTATGAAGAAAGGTTAAAACGCTTGAGGCTCTTTAGCTTGGAGAAACGTCAACTGTGGGGTGACATGATAGAGGTTTACAAGATAATGTATGGATGGAGACTTCCGGGGTTGGAAAATGCCGAGCTGAACTGCTTCTCAGAAGGGGAGCAGGCTGGAACTTCTGTTCGGGGTAGTGAAAGGCAATCTAACGCCTACTGCCTACTTTTCTCAGTCAGAGATTAGTCCAAGATATGCACAGGAAAGTTTAAGGAGATTTACTTTGGCTAAAAGTGAGTCCCGGGGGGGGGGGGCTCCTTTGAGGCTTTGAAGAGTCTCTGGAGACGAGTTGCATTTTCATCATCTGCAGAGGTTTCCAGAGTCATTTATTTATTTATTTATATTGGGATTTATACCCCGCCCTTCGCACCGACTTAAGCTCAACAGGATCCTAATCTTCTTTGATTCTACTAAACATCTAAAGCTATGCAAGACTGGTGTTGATCTGGATAAGAATATAAGAACATAAGAGAAACCATGTTAGATCAGTCCAATTGCCCAGGCCCATCCAGTCCAACACTCTGTGTCACACAGTGGCAAAACATTTTTATATATGTATGTATATATATGTATATATACACACACACACACACTGTGGCTGATAGCCACTGATGGACCTCTGCTCCATATTTTTATCTAAACCCCTCTTGAAGGTGGCTATGCTTCTAGCTGCCACCACCTCCTGTGGCAGTGAATTCCACATGTTAATCACCCTTTGGGTGAAGAAGTACTTCCTTTTATCTGTTTTAACCTGTCTGCTCAGCAATTTCATCAAATGCCCATGAGTTCTTGTATTGTGAGAAAGGGAGAACAGTACTTCTTTCTCTACTTTCTCCATCCCATGCATTATCTTGTAAACCTCTTATCATGTCACCCTGCAGTCGACATTTCTCCAAGCTAAAGAGTCTCAAGCGTTTCAACCTTTCTTCATAGGGAAAGTGTTCCAGCCCTTTAATCATTCTAGTTGCCCTTTTCTGGACTTTCTCCAATGCTATAATATCCTTTTTGAGGTGCGACGACCAGAATTGCGCACAGTACTCCAAATGAGACCGCACCATCAATTTATACAGGGGCATTATGATACTGGCTGATTTGTTTTCAATTCCCTTCCTAATAATTCCCAGCACGGCGTTGGCCTTTTTTATTGCAAACGCACACTGTCTTGACATTTTCAGTGAGTTATCTACCACGACCCCATGCAGGAGCAATTGGATGCAATGGAAGCCAGCATGATGAAAGGGATGAAGGAGATGATAACTGCTTCCAAAAAAGAAATTAGAAAAGATATTGAAGAGCTAAAAAAAGATATAGAGGATCTCAGAAATGAGACTGTGGTAACATCAAAGAAAGTGCAAGAGGTGGAAGGGAGAGTGAAAATACATGATTCCACCTTGCTAAAAATACAAGAAAAAATGGCAATTCATGACTGCAAATTGATGGCGACCCAGATACGTCTGAGAGAAGTACCTGAGGATGAAGAAACTGACTTGAAAGAATATATAATAAAAATAATTGCAGAATTTCTGGAGGAAGATCCTGAAGGGACTAGAAACATGTATGACTATATGTATAGAGTGAATTCACTTTATGCAAAAAAAAAAAAAAACCCCAACAATCTACCAAGAGATGTGGTTATAAAATATATGACAAAAGAAATGGTGGGAAAGATTATGAATAAAATTTTTGAAAAAACACTGATAGTGGGAGGCAGCAGAGTAAGAATTATGAAGGAGTTGCCAAGACAAGTGATAAATGACAGAAGAGCATATAAGAAATTGACAGAAAAATTACGGGACAAATGAGATATAGATGGATAATACCTGAATGTCTGAGCTTTGAACTTCAAGGAAGAAGGATTACAATTACAAATACACAGGAACTGAGTAGATTTTGTGAACATAAAGAATTTGCACCATGATGGATTACAAATTATTATCTTTACTCTAACTGGCTAGATTCTATCGAGGAAAAGATCCGCACTGTCACCAATAACACAGGTCGAGATGCAGGACAGGAACCCGGAAGTGACCGACAGGCTGCTTCAGCGTGCCGCTGCGCCGGCCCCCTGGGCCCCACAACGATGGGACAGATGCCACAGGGATGGGCTCGAAACACTCTATGACCCCTCAAAAGAACAGCAGTCTAGCTCGCTTCCCCCGAGCCCTGCCGCCATAAGCCTCAAGGGGGCTCATTTTGCAGCATCTCCCGGCGGGAGGGTGGCATCCGCACGGGACACATATCAAATGAAAGAGGGGGCGCAGGGCTATCAGAAACAGCCGGCAGAGGGAGTCGCGAGACCACCCCACTGGGGGATCCACACCCCGAAAGTGATGAAGGTGGCGCAGATAGAGCCAACAGAGCAAACAGGACAAAATAAATAGGCTGCATTATGCAGCACAGTTGAGAAAGTGCCTTATCCCATATACTGATGAAGTAAATACAGGATCTGAGAACAAAATTGCACCAGAAGACACAAACACAAAGCTCCCTTACACTGAATCTGTGCTTGGGTCCACCAAAGTCAGTATTGTCTACTCCAGTCACAAACACAAAGCTCCCTTACACTGAATCAGTGCTTGGGTCCACCAAAGTCAGTATTGTCCACTCCAGTCACAAACACAAAGCTCCCTTACACTGAATTAGTGCTTGGGTCCACCAAAGTCAGTATTGTCACATAAGAACATAAGAGAAGCCCTGTTGGATCAGGCCAGTGGCCCATCCAGTCCAACACTCTGCGTCACATAAGAACATAAGAGAAGCCCTGTTGGATCAGGCCAGTGGCCCATCCAGTCCAACACTCTGTGTCACATAAGAACATAAGAGAAGCCCTGTTGGATCAGGCCAGTGGCCCATCCAGTCCAACACACTGTGTCACATAACAACATAAGAGAAGACTTGTTGGATCAGGCCAGTGGCCATTCAGTCAGGAAGGGAGGAGGGAGGGAGGGAAGGAAGGGAGGGAAGGAAGGAAGGAAGAAAGGAAGGAAGGGAGGAGGGAGTGAAGGAAGGAAGAAAGGAAGGAAGGGAGGAGGGAGGGAAGGAAGGAAGGAAGGAAGGAAGGAAGGAAGGAAGGAAGGAAGGAAGGAAGGAAGGAAGGAAGGAAGGAGGGAGGGAAGGAAGGAAGGAAGGGAGGAAGGGAGGAGGGAAGGAAGAAAGGAAGGAAGGAAGGAGGGCGGGAAGGAAGGAAGGAAGGAGGGAGGAAGGAAGGAGGGAAGGAAAGAAGGAAGGCCAGCCGCCCCCCCTCCGCCAGCCGCCCCCCCGCCAGCCCCCCCCCCGCTTTTGGCTTACCTTGAACCAGGGCGGTGGCAGTCTCTCCTCCGGGCTGCTGGCGGGGCTGGTGGCGGCTGCGGAGGCCGGGAAGGCGGCGGAGAGGCCGGCGCTGGTCTCTGGAGGGCCTCCAGGGACCAGCGCTGGCCTCTCCGCGGCCTCCGCTGGCCTCTGGAGGCCCTCCAGGGACCTGCGGGGGCCTCTCCACTGCCGGTGCTGGCCTCTGGAGACCTCCAGGGACCAGCGCCGGCCTGTCCGCGGCCTCTGCAGGCCTCTGGAGGCCCTCCAGGGACCCGCGGGGGCCTCTCCACTGCCGGCGCTGGCCTCTGGAGGCCTCCAGGGACCAGCGCCGGCCTGTCCGCGGCCTCCGCGGGCCTCAGGAGGCCCTCCAGGGACCCGCGGGGGCCTCTCCACTGCCGGCGCTGGCCTCTGGAGGCCTCCAGGGGCCAGCGCCGGCCTGTCCGCGGCCTCCGCGGGCCTCTGGAGGGCCTCCAGGGACCCGCGGGGGCCTCTCCACTGCCGGCGCTGGACTCTGGAGGCCTCCAGGGACCAGCGCCGGCCTGTCCGCGGCCTCCGCGGGCCTCTGGAGGGCCTCCAGGGACCCGCGGGCGCCTCTCCACTGCCGGCGCTGGCCTCTGGAGGCCTCCAGGGGCCAGCGCCGGCCTGTCTGCGGCCTCCACGGGCCTCTGGAGGGCCTCCAGGGACCCACGGGGGCCTCTCCACTGCCGTCGCTGGCCTCTGGAGGCCTCCAGGGACCAGCGCCGGCCTGTCCGCGGCCTCCGTGGGCCTCTGGAGCGCCTCCAGGGACCCCCGGGGGCCTCTCCACTGCCGGCGCTGGCCTCTGGAGGCCTCCAGGGGCCAGCGCCGGCCTGTCCGCGGCCTCCGTGGGCCTCTGGAGGGCCTCCAGGGACCCGCGGGGGCCTCTCCGCGGCCTCCGTGGGCCTCTGGAGGCCCTCCAGGTACCCGCGGGGACCTCTCCACTGCCGGCGCTGGCCTCTGGAGGCCTCCAGGGACCAGCGCCAGCCTGTCCGCGGCCTCTGCGGGCCTCTGGAGGGCCTCCAGGGACCCGCGGGGGCCTCTCCACTGCCGGCGCTGGCCTCTGGAGGCCTCCAGGGGCCAGCGCCGGCCTTTCTGCGGCCTCAGCGGGCCTCTGGAGGGCCTCCAGGGACCCGCGGGGGCCTCTCCACTGCCGGCGCTGGCCTCTGGAGGCCTCCAGGGACCAGCGCCGGCCTGTCCGCTTCCGGCGCTGGCCTCTGGAGGCCTCCAGGGACCAGCGCCGGCTGCTCCCCGGCCTCTCCGCGGCCTCCGCTGGTCGCTGGAGGCCCTCCAGAGTCTCTGGAGGGCCTCCAGCGACCAGCGGAGGCCGCGGAGAGGCCTTCTCTGGTCGGCGCTGGTCGCTGGAGGCCCTCCAGAGTCTCTGGAAGGCCTCCCGGGACCAGCGCCGGCTGCTCCGTGGCCTCCGCTGGTCGCTGGAGGCCCTCCAGAATCTCTGGAGGGCTTCCAGCGACCAGCTGAGGCCGCGGAGAGGCATCTGCCACCGCCGCCGGGCCCTGCGCGCGGGCGGGGAAGGCGGCGAGTGAGGGAGGGAGCGGCCCTGCGCAGGCGCAGGAAACGCTCCCTCACTCGCCGCCTTCCCCGCCGGCGCCCGCGGCCCACCGCCTCCGGGGCTGGCTAAACCGGGACCTCTAAATGGTCCCGGTATAGCCAGCCCGGGAGGCGGGAATAGGGGGCCAGAACCGGGACATTCCCGGGTGTCCGGGACGGTCTGGCCACCCTAGCGCAGGGCCTTTTCATTGGCAAGATTTGATGTTATGCCATCAGCAGTTCTATATGGTAGATTTCATAATATACCCTACCCGGCCAGACTATGTCCGTGCAAGTCCGTAGCTATTGAATCCATTTCACATATTCTGTTGTACTGCCCTTTTTATGTAAGTATTCGCTGTCGATTTCTGGATCCTATTTTCCTAAACAAGATGGGCCTGGCTGATCCAGATAAGGTCCAGCTTGTTCTGAAGGATGTTACTCCTGGCATAACTATGAATACTGCCTCGTTTTTGTTCTGGGCCAAAAAGATTCATCAAGATAAGGAATAGTCCTGTTGTTTCACTTAACTGTGATCTTCTGTAACTTTGTTTTAACCCTGATGTACACTATCTTACCTTTTTATTGTTCCTTAACCCACTGTTTATTAACCTGTTTTTATATGCCATTAAAGGTTGATTGATTGATTGATTGAAATTATTATCTTGGAATGTAAATGTACTAAATTCACCACACAAAAAAGGCAACATTTCATTGGATTAAAACGCAAAATTGTAATATAGTTTGTCTACAAGAAGTACATATTAAACAAAAGGATTACAAATTTTTATGGAATAAGCAATTGGGACTAGAATTTCATTTATTGGCTGAACAGAAAAAAGGGGAGTGATTTTTTATATTAAACAAGAATTGGATCCGAAATTAGTGTTTAAAGATAAAGATGGAAGATTCGTAGCGGTAGAAATAATATTAAATGCAAAAAAAATGTTATCGGGATTGTATGCACCAAATGGAGCAAAGGATGCTTTTTTCAAAGACATTATACAACAATTCTACTGCGCAGTAGATTTAGATGATGACGATGGTGTCTACATCCGCTATCGCACCGATGGCAGCCTGTTCAACCTGAGGCGTCTAAAGGCCCACTCCAAGACAATGGAAAAACTTATCCGAGAGCTACTGTTTGCTGATGATGCTGCACTTGTCTCCCACTCGGTATCAGCTCTGCAGCATATGACGTCCTGCTTTGCAGAGGCTGCCAAGCTATTCGGCCTAGAAGTTAGTCTGAAGAAGACAGAAGTTCTCCACCAGCCTGCACCCCAGGAAGATTATCACCCTCCTTGTATTACTGTGGGCGAATCAGTTTTGAAGACAGTCCAGCAGTTCAGCTACGTGGGGTGCATCATCTCCTCAGACGCCAAGATCGACAAGGAGATTGACAATAGGCTGGCAAAGGCAAACCGTGCATTTGGCCGACTGCATAAAAGAGTGTGGAGCAACAAGCATCTGAAAAAAGGCACAAAGATCAATGTTTACAAAGCGGTTGTGATGACAACCCTCATCTACGGCTCCGAATCATGGGTTTTATACCGTCATCACCTGCGACTCCTTGAGCGCTTTCATCAGCGCTGCCTTCGCACCAGCCTCAACATCCACTGGAGTGACTTTGTGACCAACACTGAAGTCCTCAAGCGGGCGGAGGTTACAAGCATCGAGGCATTGCTGTTGAAGACGCAGCTGCGCTGGGCAGGGCATATCTCCAGGATGGAAAACCACCGCCTTCCCAAGATTGCTCTGTATGGCGAACTTTCCACCGGCTATCGAAATAGAGGGGCACCAAAGAAGAGGTACAAGGACTCCTTGAAGAAATCTCTTCGTACCTGTTGCATTAACCATCACCAGTGGTCTGACCTAGCCTCAGATCGCAAAGCATGGAGGCACACCATCCACCAGGTTGTCTCTTCCTTTGAGAACACACGCATAGCTGGTCTTGAGGACAAAAGGAGATCGAGGAAGAATCGTACTGCTACAGCACCAACCCCAAATCAGACTTTTCCCTGCAGCCACTGTGGCCGGATCTGCCTGTCCCGCATTGGTCTTGTCAGCCACCAGCGAGCCTGCAACAGACGTGGACTACTGCACCTTTCTTAAATCTTCGTTCGTGAAGTCAAGCCGAGAGAGAGAGAGATACAACAATTTGATGAAGTGACATATGATCAAGTTTTGATAATGAGGGATTTTAATGGAAGAATTGAGAATACACTGGATAGGTCTGGGAAAAAGAATAACAAGGAACGGAAATTGCCAAAGTTTTTTTTTGAACTGGTTAAACAAGAAAACCTGGAAGATATATGAAGAAAATTTAACCCTGAAGTGCAGGACTATACCTTTTTTTCAGCAAGACATAATACTTTTTCTAAAACTGACACATTTTGGGGCACTCAGGATTTAGGCCTTATAACAAAGAAAATAGAGATCCTACCTAAAATAGGAGATGATCATAACCCAATAATATGGATTACAAAATTGTTTAAAAAGTAGAGAAGATGGAGATTAAACGAAGATTTACTACAGAATAAAGAAATAGTGACATCTCTAGAAAATAAAACTAAAGCTTTCTTCCAAATAAACGATAAAGAGGATATAGAATTTCAGACGGTTTGGGATGCTTATAAAGCAGTAATGAGAGGAATATTGATTACACTGAATAATAAAGACAAGAGAACAAAAGAAAAATAGATGCTGGATATTCAAAATGAAATAAAGAAAAAAGAAGGTGAACTGAGAAAAAGGCCAGGGAAAAAGAAAATTATGAGGGAGATTACAATATTACTAACACAAATGAGACATTTGTTAAATAAAGAATTGGAATGGAATTTGAAGAGATTACAGCAGAAATCTTTCGAGGGAGCAAATAAACCTGGAAGGTATTTGGCCTGGCGACTGAAAAAAAAGAGAGAAAGTAAAATAATTAATAAAATTGTGGTTGATGGAAGAGAGTTGGTAGATCAGGAAGGAATAAAAAGAGAATTCTTTAAGTACTATGCCAAATTATTTAAGGGTGTTAAAATAAAGAAAGAAAAGATGGAAGCGTATTTACAAAATATTAAAATAGCACAACAGAAAATATGAAAAAAGTTTTGAAAGATCCAATTGAAAAAATAGAAATTGAAGCAGTGATTAATGCAATGAAAAATGGAAAGGCACCTGGGCCAGATGGATATACAGCTAAATTTTTTAAAACCTTCAAAGAGGAATTAATACCAAAACTTCAGAAATTGATGAACATTATAAGAATAAAAGGGAAAATACCAAATACATGGAAGGAAGCTGTTATTTCGTTGATTCCAAAAGAAGATAGAAGAAGACTGTAGATATATACCCCGCCCTTCTCTCTGAATCAGAGTCTCAGAGCGGCTTACAATCTCCTATATCTTCTCCCCCCCACAACAGACACCCTGTGAGGTAGGTGGGGCTGAGAGGGCTCTCCCAGCAGCTGCCCTTTCAAGGACAACCTCTGCCAGAGCTATGGCTGACCCAAGGCCATTCCAGCAGCTGCAAGTGGAGAAGTGAGGAATCAAACCCGGTTCTCCCAGATAAGAGTCTGTACACTTCACCACTACACCAAACTGGCTCTCATTCATGAATGTAAAAAAGAGACGTCACGAATGTAAAAAATAATAGACCAATTTCATTATTAAATAATGATTATAAAATATATACAAGAATATTGGCAGAACGGCTTAAACTACATCTGATAAATTTTAAAAAGGAGGATCAAGCGGGGTTTCTCCCCAAAAGGCAAATAAGAGACAATATTAGAACTGTTGTAAATAATGTAGAATATTATGAAAGACATCCAGAAAAGGAAGTTGCATTATACTTTGCGGATGCAGAGAAAGCATTTGATAATTTAAACTGGGACTTTATGTTTGCAGTAATGGAGAAAATGGAGTTGGGGGAAAACTTTATAAGGATGATAAAAGCAATCCCATACAAGTAACACCTTTGTTGTTAGTTAAAATACAAGAATATGGAGAACTGGTAGGACTTTATATTAATAAAGAAGAAGAAGATATTGGATTTATATCCCGCTCTCCACTCCGAAGAGTCTCAGAGCGACTCACAATCTCCTTTACCTTCCTACCCCACAACAGACACCCTGTGAGGTGGGTGGGGCTGGAGAGGACTCTCACAGCAGCTGCCCTTTCAAGGACAACCTTTGCCAGAGCTATGGCTGACCCAAGGCCATTCCAGCAGGTGCAAGTGGAGGAGTGGGGAATCAAACCCGGTTCTCCCAGATAAGAGTCCACACACTTAACCACTACACCAAACTGGCTCTCCAAATCAAAACTTCTATGTAAAAATATGCAAGCAAATAAACAAAAGGAACTGCAGAAGCTAACGGGTTGTGAAGTTACCTCTAAGGTAAAATATTTGGGTGTGGAGATAACGATGAAGAATATTGATCTGTTTAAAAACGATTATGAGAAGCTATGGCATAAAATGGATGAAGATATGATAAAATGGAATAAACTTAATTTGTCATTGCTGGGCAGAATAACTGCAATTAAAATGAATATTCTGCCAAGAATAATGTATTTGTTTCAAACTATTCCGATTGTGAAAGACAGTAAACAATTTAATAGATGGCAAAGGAAAATCTCAGAGTTTGTGTGAGCTGGGAAGAAACCAAGGATCAAAATGAAAATTTTAAGAGACGCAAAAGAGAGAGGAGGATTCCAATTACCGGATTTAAAATTATATCATGAAGCAGTTTGTTTAGTGTGGATAAAAGAATGGGTGACGCTGTTAAACAAAAAACTCTTAGCGTTGGAAGGTCATGGAAATAAATTTGGCTGGCATGCTTATATGTATTATGGAAAAAAAAGATGGATTTTTTTCCCCTCACCATTATATAAGAAACAATTTGTTAAATATGTGGATGAAATATAAGAAATATGGGGATGAGAGAAAGCCGTTATGGATAGTGCCAGCAGAAGTAATAAAAATAACAGCTGAGACGGGTGAAGAAAAGTGGTTGTCATATAATCAACTATTAAAAATACAAAGTGGCAAAATAGAATTAAAAACTGCTGAAGAGCTGAATAATAAATATGATTGGTTCCAAATGCAACAAATAAAGAGCTTGGTGGAAAAGGGTATTAAAACTGAAGGAATAAGAAAAGAGCAAACAAAAATGGAAAAAGTTCTGCTTGGAGATAATGAAAAATTAATTTCAAAACTATATAAATTATTTTTAAAATGGTCTACGGAAGATGTAGTGAAATCTCAAATGATTAAGTGGGCAATTAATGTAAAGAAAGAAATACAGATGGAAACTTGGGAATATTTGTGGAAGAATTCTATTAAGCTTTTGACATGTCACAGTATTAAAGAGAACTGTTTTAAAATAATGTAGAAATGGTATATGACTCCTAAAAAGTTGGCAAAGATGAACAATAAGATGCCAGATAGATGTTGGAAATGTAAAAAACATGAAGGTTCTTTCTACCATATGTGGTGGACTTGTGAAAGAGCAAAAAAGTATTAGCAGATGATTCAACAAGAAATTTCTAGGATCTTGGGATATGAATTTAAGAAAGTTGCAGAGACTTTTCTGTTGGGATTACAAATGGAAAAATTTCTAAAAGAAGATAGAACTATAATTTGGTACTGGCTTTCAGCTGCTAGAACATTGTATGCGCAGTTGTGGAAGCAAGAAAAAATACCAGAGAAATGTGATTGGATTGTAAAAGTTATGCTATGGAGTGAAATGGACAAATTAACAAGAATTTTAAGAGACTATGATTTCTCTCTCGGCTTGACTTCGCGAACGAAGATTTAAGAAAGGTGCAGTAGTCCACGTCTGTTGCAGGCTCGCTGGTGGCTGACAAGACCAATGCGGGACAGGCAGGTCCGGCCACAGTGGCTGCAGGGAAAAGTCTGATTTGGGGTTGGTGCTGTAGCAGTACGATTCTTCCTCGATCTCCTTTTGTCCTCAAGACCAGCTATGCGTGCGTTCTCAAAGGAAGAGACAGCCTGGTGGATGGTGTGCCTCCATGCTTTGCGATCTGAGGCTAGGTCAGACCACTGGTGATGGTTAATGCAACAGGTACGAAGAGATTTCTTCAAGGAGTCCTTGTACCTCTTCTTTGGTGCCCCTCTATTTCGATGGCCGGTGGAAAGTTCGCCATACAGAGCAATCTTGGGAAGGCGGTGGTTTTCCATCCTGGAGATATGCCCTGCCCAGCGCAGCTGCGTCTTCAACAGCAATGCCTCGATGCTTGTAACCTCCGCCCGCTTGAGGACTTCAGTGTTGGTCACAAAGTCACTCCAGTGGATGTTGAGGCTGGTGCGAAGGCAGCGCTAATGAAAGCGCTCAAGGAGTCGCAGGTGATGACGGTATAAAACCCACGATTCGGAGCTGTAGATGAGGGTTGTCATCACAACCGCTTTGTAAACATTGATCTTTGTGCCTTTTTTTAGATGCTTGTTGCTCCACACTCTTTTATGCAGTCGGCCAAATGCACGGTTTGCCTTTGCCAGTTTATTGTCAATCTCCTTGTCGATCTTGGCGTCTGAGGAGATGATGCACCCCACGTAGCTGAACTGCTGGACTGTCTTCAAAACTGATTCGCCCACAGTAATACAAGGAGGGTGATAATCTTCCTGGGGTGCAGGCTGGTGGAGAACTTCTGTCTTCTTCAGACTAACTTCTAGGCCGAATAGCTTGGCAGCCTCTGCAAAGCAGGACGTCATATGCTGCAGAGCTGATACCGAGTGGGAGACGAGTGCAGCATCATCAGCAAACAGTAGCTCTCGGATAAGTTTTTCCATTGTCTTGGAGTGGGCCTTTAGTAGCCTCAGGTTGAACAGGCTGCCATCGGTGCGATAGCGGATGTAGACACCATCGTCATCATCTAGATCTACTGCGGCTCTTTGAAGCATCATGCTAAAGAAGATTGTAAAGAGAGTTGGCGCGAGAACACAGCCTTGCTTTACACCTGTGCCTTTTGGGAAGGGCTCCGAGAGATCGTTGCAGTGTCTGATTTGGCCTTGCTGGTCTTCATGTAGCTGGATGACCATACTGAGGAACCTCGGGGGACATCCTAAACGTTCCAAGATTTGCCACCGGCCGTTCCTGCTAATGGTATCAAAAGCTTTGGTAAGGTCGACAAAAGTCACATATAGACCCTTGTTCTGTTCCCTGCATTTCTCTTAGAGCTGCCTGAGAACAAATGCCATTTTGGTGGTACTCCTGTTAGCTCTGAAGCCGCACTGGCTCTCTGGGAGGAGTTCTTCTGCAATGGTGGGCACCAGTTTGTTCAGGAGTATTCTAGCAAGGATTTTGCCTGCGATGGAGAGCAGGGTTATCCCCCGGTAGTTGGAGCAGTCTGACGTTTCCCCTTTGTTCTTATGTAGAGTAATGATGATTGCATCGCGAAAATCCCGTGGTAGTTTGCCTTGTTCCCAGCAGGTTACAAGTACTTTGTGAAGTGTAGTATGTTGTACTATCCCCCCATGCTTCCAGATCTCTGGTGGAATTTCATCAACTCCCGCTGCCTTGCCGCTTTTCAGTTGCTTGATGGCTTTAACAGTGTCTTCTAGGGTGGGGATCACATCCAACTGTGTTTTCACTGGTTGAAGTGGGGTGAGGTGGATTGCTGAATCTTGAACTACGCGATTGGCACTGTAGAGATCCTGAAAATACTCCGACCACCAGTTCAGTATGTATGCCTTGTCTGTGAGGAGCACTTGGCCGTCTGCACTACGCAAGGGACTCTGAGCCTGATATGATGGACCATATACTGACTTCAGGGCTTCGTAGAAGCCTCTTAAATCACCAGTGTCTGCCCACAGCTGGGTTCTCTCTGCAAGCTTGATCCACCACTCGTTCTGAATGTCTCGAAGCTTGCGCTGGAGGTTGCTACATACAGCACGAAAGGTTGCTTTTTTCCTGGGACAGGAGGACTGAGCAAGATGTGCTTGGTAGGCAGATCTCTTTTTCGCCAGTAATTCTTGGATCTCTTGATTGTTCTCGTCAAACCAGTCCTTGTTCTTCCTTGTGGAGAACCCGAGGATTTCTTCAGAGGTCAACAGGATGGTAGTTTTTAGGTGTTCCCAGAGTGCTTCTGGAGAAGGATCTGTGAGGCAACTGGGGTCCTCAATTCTTGTCTGGAGTTTTGCCTGGAAGGCAGCTTTAACTTCGGCTGACTGAAGGCTGCCAAACTGAAACTTCCTCCGGGGGATACCGCCTCTCCTGAGTGTAGATTTAAAGTGAAGACGGAGATTGCAGCGTACTAGACGATGATTCATATGACATTCCGCACTGGGCATTACTTGGGTGTGTAAGACATCTCGAAGGTCTCTCTGGCGCACCAGAATGTAGTCAATAAGGTGCCAATGCTTGGACCGTGGGTGCATCCAGGTTGTCTTCAGACTGTTCTTCTGCTGGAAGATAGTGTTGGTAATGGTGAGCTGATGCTCCGTGCAGAATTCTAGCAGGAGGCGCCCGTTATCATTGCAGTTGCCAATGCCATGTTTGCCAAGTACTCCTTTCCAGGCTTCCGAGTCTTTACCTACTCTGGCATTAAAGTCGCCAAGGATGATCACCTTGTCCTCTGTAGGGGACTTCTGTACGAGGTTGCGTAGATCAGCATAGAACTTGTTCTTTTCTGCAGGATCTGCTTGAAGGGTTGGAGCATACACACTAAAGAGTGTTGCATGCTGCTTGGTTTGAAGTGGGAGGCACATAGACATGATGCAATCTGAGTGACCTGTTGGCAGGCCTTTGGCTTACCTGACCTGTAGAGGGTATAGCCAGCACCGTTTTCTTGAAGACTACCTTCCTCAGGGAAACGGACCTCACTGAGAGCTTCTATGTCGATATTCAACCTGAGAAGTTTGTGGGCAACTAGAGCAGAACGTCTTTCAGGGCGACCACTGTCTACTGTGTCAAGCATGGTTCTGATGTTCCAACACGCAAGCTTTAGTCTTTGCACACTTTATGAGGCAGGTGCATGCCTTTTCTTTGTTGTTATTTTTCGACCGCAAGTAAGGATGCCCGTTGACCGTGGCTAGCCAACTGGGGGGGGGGGGGGGGAGACGAGCTTTGTTTAGGCCACCTTTTCTAGGCCCCTCTCCATACGGAGCAAGCAGTGCTGTCCCTAAATAAGGCTGCTTGGTCGTTCAGGGTGTTGCCGAAAAATGCTTTTGTCTCTGGGTCAGCATCAGGCGACCAATACCCTGAACCGCCTGCATGCAGGATCGGGACTGTGACTTCCAGTGGCATCTTCCACCTGCCGTTTCGCCCCTTGCCCATCGCTGTAGGACTTGGTATGTTGTGGGTTGTGGATGTGGATACCCTTCAGGCCTGCGCAGAGGAATTTTTAGGTGAAGCACAGTGTGCGCAGTACTGGCTTCACCCTTTCACCATGGGGTCATCTGCCATGGCCCAGTAAGCCGGGACGCCGGCAGCGAGTCCTCCAGGTGGTAGATGTTACATTAACAAGCTCTGTCTGCCCGGGTTTGATGTTAGAGTTTTCCTTCTCTTGGCTGGCGAGGTTGGTGAGCCCAGCCTGCCCATCCGGTTATACCGCCGGACATTCGGTCGCACTATAACGTGGCAAACTCTGTGAAAATGGGGGGAGGGACTAGCAAGAAGGTGTTGCCACAGATGCAGTAATGTAGGAGAGGCCATTGCAATGACCATCTGCCAGGCATAGCCAGACAGTGACCACGCAGAGTTCACTACACCGGGAAAGGAGAGGCAATGTATTGCGCATGCCCTTTCCCTGGGGGGGCAGGACACCCAGAGGGAGCCCACCCCCCCACCCCCCCTATGATTTAGAAGTTTAGAAGGAGAGGTGATGTATTGCGCATGCACTTTCCCTGGGGGGGCAGGACACCCAGAGGGAGCCCACCCCCCCTATGATTTAGAAGTTTTTAAAATGGAGTGGAAAAAGTTTAAAAGATATGTAGAAAAAGAGTGGAAAATAAAAGGACATTGGACAATTTTTTATAATGATTAAGTATTAGAAGGAAGAAGGATATTAATCTTTGTTTTTATTAGTTAAGGGTACCTTTAAATCTTAGTATTTTAAGTAAATAACACCGGCAGGGGTCAAGTAACGGGGGGAGGGGTGGTTAGAAAGTAATATATGGGATAGATAAAAAAAGTTATTAATGATACAAGAAATAGATATTGTTACCATATGTTACTAAATTGTTTTAAATGGAAGATAATGCATGGATGGAGAAAGCAGAGAAAGAAGTACTTTTCTCCCTTTCTCACAATATAAGAACTCGTGGGCATTCAATGAAATTGCTGAGCAGTCAGGTTAAAACGGATAAAAGGAAGTACTTCTTCACCCAAAGGGTGATAAACATGTGTAATTCACTGACACAATACAAGAACTTGTGGGCATTCGATGAAATTGCTGAGCAGTCAGGTTAAAACGGATAAAAGGAAGTACTTCTTCACCCAAAGGGTGATTAACATGTGGAATTCACTGCCACAGGAGGTGGTGGCGGCTACAAGCATAGACAGCTTCTGTTGGAGAAAGAATCTATCTTAACCCAGCTTTGACAGGTCTGCAATGACAGCTGGTGATCTAGCCGGCATGCTAGGTCACAGTGACCTTATCAGCAGGCTGGTTTGAGCCGGCTGAGGCAAGGTGAAGCAACCTGCTGAGTCAGCATGACAATGCTCTGCCAGGATTGGCTGACTGGACTATAAATGAACTGTGTCTGCAGTACACAGGTCTCTTTCTGAGAATTGAGTTGCTGGCGGAGCGTTTTGATCCTGTGATAGATATATTGGACTGCACTAGAGAGCACGTATTGTATATACTGTAAATAAACTACTTTGGCACTAGTTGCAGGTGTCTGACTGCTTTCTTTCCTGGAGCTCAGTGTTGGGCTCATCACACCGCTCACTCTGCTAAGCGTCCGCACCGACAGCTTCAAGAGGGGGTTAGATAAAAATATGGAGCAGAGGTCCATCAGTGGCTATTAGCCACAGTGTGTATATATGTGTGTATGTATGTGTGTGTGTGTGTGTATATATATATATATATATATATATATATATATATATATATATATATATATATATTTAGCCATTGTGTGACACAGAGTGTTGGACTGGATGGGCCATTGGCCTGATCCAACATGGCTTCTCTTATGTTCTTATGAGAAGTCAAAATAAAATTTATTTTAAAAAGAATGAGTTATCAAAGCAGATTCAAGGCTAAGGTCTAATCAGCTGGCCTCAAGACATGCACATGCATAAGGTGAATGTTTGTCAATAGAATGCAAGATCTCCAGGTTATCCAGATGTGGTAAACTGTCTCTGAGATAGCCACTATCAGGAGACGTGGGCACTAGGCAGAAGAGTTAAATGCTGGAGTGGAAATTATGTGGACCATCTTCTTATTTCCTATTGGTTCTATATCATTTTTGCTTGTGCAAGTTTTTAAAAACTCACCTCTGTCTGGAGTATAGTGATAATGGCCTTGAACTTCTTAATAGGATTTATGTCAAACCTTTAAATTAAAGGGTTGGCATAAATCTTATTAGGAAGTTCATGGCCAAGGCAACAATTGATCCCTTCTCTCTACTGACACAGTACAGTTGCTAGTCTATCAAGCAGTACATTGCACTGTGTAAGACCTATTTTTATGTGACCTCCTAGACACTCGAAAATGAAAGTCCAGATTTTCTGGAAACCAAATCCTGATCTGTTATTTTAGCTTCACTGCATACAAATATGGAGCATTCTTAGTTAAAACCAACCAACCAACAAACAAACAAACAAACAAACTTTGGGAAATCATACCAGAAGACATTTCTAAGAAATATTGTCCAGAAACTCACAATGCTCTTACTTTCTTGCCACTACTGTTCCAAATCCACAAATGATTATTCTTCTGCATTCCAAGCCAGACGGAATACCCATATTGATGGACTTCTTCCAATATAAACTCCTGCAGAAACAAATAGCCACATGTGGGATGAAGATCTACATTTTCCTCTAAGTGTTTTTCATGGCTGCTGTGAGAAATGTCCTACTCTAAAGCAATATGTTTTTGGCATCTGGTACAAATGCAACTTCTTTACTCCTCTCATCCTACTCCCTCCCTCCCTCCTCTTCTATTAAAGTTCTGAATACTTCACAGTTGGGTCAAGTTGCAGGTTGTCATGAAGTCCAAATGCAGGCTACTCAGGAAACTTGAAGGTGTTCCTCTCTGCAAGCTGGAATTCTAAAACTCAGCTAAATCACAGTTTAAAGTTCCACTTTAGAGGTGAAATAGGCTCCAGTTTCCAAGGCTCTGGATTTGAACTTAATGGACAATTAGGGCTTGCTCCAACTGTGAAGAGTTCATTCAGTCTCTGCACACAGGAGGGGGATTTGGGGAGCATGCAAACATAACATAGAAACTGTGTTAATGGCACTTGTTAGCTGATTCGATTTATTTCCCATCCTCCCCACTGAAGCAGGCTCAGGGCGGCTCACAGTTCATAATAATAAAACAACGATATAAAAACATTTGGCTAAAAATAACACTTAGGTGTTATTACAATACAAATAAATAAGTAGGCGGCATTCAAATAATCTTAATAGGCACCATTCACATCTGGTGATGGCATAGCAGGTATGGTGGTGCAATCATTTCATCTGTTTCTATGGTTAACAGTCAAACGCAAGATGGAATAGTGTGGTCTGACAGGTCTTGCGGAACTCTCACAAATTCTCACTTCTTGTGGCCCTTCCTTAAGGGCCCAGGGTAATGGTGATGGCAACTTTGGATCAGGAAGGTTTTTTTTTCCAGGACAGATTGGCCCAGGGATCCTGTTTCTTTTTTGCGGGGGGGGGGGGGGGATGTGTTTGCCTTCCTATGGTCTTAGAGCAAGGGACTCATGGGGGGGGTGCTATGGAATTTCCTGCATTTTGACGAGGTTGGACTAGATGACCCCTGGGATACCTTTCAGCTATGTTTTTCGAATCAGAGTAGGAGCAGAACAGGCAAAAAATCCATCTGAGCTGGTATAATATTGTTTCACTCAAGTTTCTCTGTGTTGTGTATGTGGACTGAATTGGGTGTTCCTGCCTGGCTTATTGGAGCCATACAAACAGAGCTTGGGGAACTGGAAACAATGGGCAGCAGGAGCCAAATAGAAGGACCCTGCACCAATCACAGGCCCCCTACCAGTTTGAATGATCCAATTATGTGCTTGGGTGGGAACCCAAGTTGTATATAGTTGGGCCCCGTTGGCCGGTTCCTCAGTATTGTTACTGCAGCCATCTACCATGCTGTACCTATCAAAAAGCTGATTATCACTTCCACCTCTCCTCTTTTATGTATTGAACCCACTATATTATAGTGGTGACGAGGATGGGATCCTGGTCCTGGTCAAAGCCCAGCAACCGGCACTGCACTGCACCTTGCTGCAGCTTCCAGCACCGTGCACCGCATCACCATTGCTGAGAATGGGCATCAAGTAAGGACTGAAAATGAGCGATCCTGCCACCCCACCGTTGCCCGAGCCTAACACGGCTGCAGCGCCCAGCCTGGACGGGTACATCCAAGAGTTCAACCCTGAGCAACCAGAGCATTGGGAGACATGGGAGAAGCGGCTGAACTACTTCATCCTCTACAACAAGATCACGGATGAGGAGCAGCAGAAGCATCTCTTGCTCAGCATCATGTGGTGAGGATATGCTAGAGCTGGCAGAGAGCCTTCTCTCCCCCACGACACTGAACGTGGATACATACAAGGCCATTGTGGAGAAGCTGACCGAACACTTCTCGCCACGGCCAACCCGCACGTCCAAATGCATTGAGTTCCACAAGTGGAACCAGAGGACTGGGGAAACTGTCACTGTCTTCCTTGCAGAGCTGAGGCGCCTAGCACGTGAGTGCACATTTGTCAGCTTAGAAGAAGCCCTGCTTGACCGCTTCGTGATTGGCCTCCTGGACGAGAAATTGCAGGCGAAGCTGTTGGTCCATGAGACTCTGACCGTGGCAGATGCCCTCAGCAAAGCCATAGTTTACGAGAAGTCGCACAAGGAGTGGCAAAGCACCGGAGCGCACCAGGCAGTCAAGCGGATCCAACCCAGAAGATGCTGAGGAAGCCGACACACTAAAGATGCACCAGGCCGCACTGAAATGCCCACCACCCAGCGCACCTGAACCTGCAGTGACCCGAGGTTGTGCCAGCTGTGGAGAAGCCCACGAACGATGCTCTTGCAAGTACTAGGATGCTGTTTGCCACATGTGCAGGAAGGCGGGCCATCTGGTGCAAGTTTGCTGCTCGAAGCTGACACGCCAGGGTCAGGGAAGTTCAATGCGGTAGAAAAATGGACACCGAGCGAAAGAAAGGGCCGGGTTTCAATTACCTAATTTAAAACTGTATCATGATGCAGTATGCCTGGTGTGGATTAAGGAATGGATGACATTACAAAACAGAAAGCTACTAGCATTAGAAGGTCATGGAAATGTTTTTGGACAGCATGCTTACATATATTATGGGAAAAATAAGATGGATGGCTTCTTCTCACATCACTATATCAGAAGTAATCTGTTGAATACCTGGCTGAAATATAAAAGATATGGGGATGAGAGGAAACCGCTTTGGATTGTGCCAACGGAAGTAATAAAATTGTATTCAGCTATCAAGGAAGAGAAGTGGCTATCATATAAACAACTTCTAAAAAATCAAGGAGGAAAGGTGGAACTAAAATTGGCAGAAGAAATACAATATAAATATAATTGGTTTCAATTGCATCAAATAAAGAGTTTGTTGGAACAGGACATTAAGACTTATGGAATAAGACAAGACCAAACAGAACTGGAGAGAATGCTGTTTGGGGAAAATGAAAAGCTGATATCAAAGACATATAAGCTATTACTGAAATGGTCTACGGAAGATGAAGTAGTTAAATCACAAATGATAAAATGGTCGATAAGTATAAATAAAGAGATACAGATGGAGTCATGGGAATACTTATGGAAGAACTCTATGAAAATATCTACATGTTATAACATCAAGGGGTATAATATTAAAAAGGCGCTAGACATCTTTTTGTTGGGATTACAAATGGAAACATTTCAAAAGCAAGATAGAGCAACAATCTGATATATGCTTTCAACTGCACGGACATTATATGTGCAAATGTGGAAACAAGACAAAATACCAGAAATGTGGGAATGGACTTTGAAAGTTATGTATTGGAGTGAAATGGACAAGTTTACAAGAATCTTAAAAGAACAAGATTTAGAGAAGTTTAAAAATGAGTGGGGAAAATTTCAAAAGTACATTGAAAAATAATGGAATGTTAAAGAACATTTGGCAATTTTTGACAATGGTTAATCTCTAAAGAAGCTTTATATGGATTACAGTAAAAATGAGATTATTGGATTATATCTTTTTCGTTTCTTGGTGAAGAACTAAAAAGGACCATTATCAAGTTGGATTACAAATATGTTTTTTTTTCTTAAGAACATAAGAACATAAGAGAAGCCATGTTGGATCAGGCCAACGGCCCATCAAGTCCAACACTCTGTGTCATACAGTGGCAAAAAATTTTATATACACACATACACTGTGGCTAATAGCCACTGATGGACCTGTGCTCCATATTTTTATCTAAACCCCTCTTGAAGGTGGCTATACTTGTGGCCGCCACCACCTCCTGTGGCAGTGAATTCCACATGTTAATCACCCTTTGGGTGAAGAAGTACTTCCTTTTATCCGTTTTAACCTGTCTGCTCAGCAATTTCATCGAATGCCCACGAGAATTGTATTGTGAGAAAGGGAGAAAAGTACTTCTTTCTCTACTTTCTCCATCCCATGCATTATCTTGTAAACCTCTATCATGTCACCCTGCAGTCGACGTTTCTCCAAGCTAAAGAGTCCCAAGCGTTTCAACCTTTCTTCATAGGGAAAGTGCTCCAGCACTTTAATCATTCTAGTTGCCCTTCTCTGGACTTTCTCCAATGCTATAATATCCTTTTTGAGGTGCGGCGACCAGAACTGCACACAGTACTCCAAATGAGACCGCACCATCATTTTATACAGGGGCATTATGATACTGGCTGATTTGTTTTCAATTCCCTTCCTAATAATTCCCAGCATGGCGTTGGCCTTTTTTATTGCAAACGCACACTGTCTTGACATTTTCAGTGAGTTATCTACCACGACCCCAAGATCTCTCTCTTGGTCAGTCTCTGCCAGTTCACACCCCATCAACTTGTATTTGTAGCTTATTTATTATTTATTTTATATATTTTATTTCTTATTTATTTTATTTATTTCATTCGATTTATATCCCGCCCTACCCCACCGAAGCGGGCTTTATTTTGTGTAAAACAATTTTATTTTGTAATATATTGTTATAATAATCTTAAAAATTAATATGAAATTAACACCAATACATTACATTTTTTCCCCTTCCCTCCTCTCCTCCCATCCTTTCCAGACCCTCGCCGGTGTTTACTAAATTTACTAAAAAAACAAGGTAATTCTAATCCTAGAATCTTCATATTGAAAACCGTATAACCAACATAAAAAAAAAAAAGAAAACTAAAGAAAAAAACCAAACCCTATAGATTCATTATAATCCATCTTTACTCTTATATTTTAACCCTTATAAAAAAAGATTAAAAAATACAATCACACAGTGAAAAGAAAAAACCCAAAGAAAATTATTCCTTTGTATTTTTAGACCGTTAGTCCACAGGATTTCAATTGCTGTCAAAAATCACTAAATGTCCCTTTACTTTCCAGTATTTTTCCACATATTTTTGGAATTTCTTCCATTCACTTTTAAATTTCTCCAAATCATAATCTTTAAGATTCTTGTGAGTTTGTCCATTTCACTCCAAGACAAAACTTTCAAAATCCAATCCCATTTTTCTGGTATTTTATTTTGCTTCCATAATTGTGCATATAATGTCCTTGCAGCTGAAAGCAGGTACCACACAATCGTTCTGTCATGTTTCAGATCCCAACAAAAAAAATATCTGGAGACCTCTGAACGTCATAGCCTAAAATTATTGACATTTCTTTCTGAATCATTTGCCAAAAATTGTCTTGCCTTTTCACAAATCCACCACATATGGTAGAAAGAACCTTCATGTTTTTTATATTTCCAACATCTGTCTGACACCTGATTATTCATTTTTGCCAGTTTCTTAGGTATATACCACCTACATAGCATTTTAAAGCAATTTTCTTTAATATTGTAACATGTCGATATTCTCATAGAGTTCTTCCATAGATGCTCCCATGATTCCATCTTTATTTCTTTATTAAAATTGATTGCCCATTTTATCATTTGAGATTTCACTACTTCCCTAGACCACTTCAATAATAATTCATAAATTCTTGAAATCAACTTTTCATTATCGCCCAACAGCATTCTTTCCAATCCTGTTTGCTCCTGTCTTATACCTTCGTTTTTGATGTCCTGTTCCACCAAACTCTTAATTTGTTGCAGTTGAAACCAATTATATTTATACTGTAGTTCTTTAGCTGCTTTTAATTCTACTTTTCCTCCATTTATTTTTAATAATTGTTTAAATGTTAACCTCATCTCATCTTCAGTATCTAATGATAGCTTTATTACTTCCATTGGCACAATCCATAATGGCTTTCTCTCATCTCCATATTTTTTATATTTTGACCAAGTATTCAACAAGTTTCTTATTATATAGTGATGTGAAAAAACCCATCCATCTTGTTTTTTCCCATAATACATATAAGCATGCCAACCAAAAACATTTCCATGACCTTCTAGAACCAGTAATGTCTTATTTAATAATGTTAGCCATTCTTTGATCCACACCAAACATACTGCATCATGATACAACTTTAAATTCGGCAACTGAAAACCTCTTCTTTCTTTTGCATCAGTTAAAATTTTCATTTTAATTCTTGGTTTTTCCCCGGCCCATACAAATTCTGAGATCTTCCTTTGCCATTTACTAAATTGTTTATTGTCTTTCACAATTGGAATTGTTTGCAGTAAGAACATTATTCTTGGTAGAACATTCATCTTAATTGCAGCAATTCTGCCCAGCATAGACAAGTTCAATTTATTCCATTTAATTAAATCTTCATCAATTTTATGGCAAAGCTTCTCATAATTATTTTTATACAAGTCTATATTTTTCATAGTAATTTTCATGCCTAGATATTTTACTTTCGCCACAACTTCACATTCTGTTACCCTTTGTAGTTCTTCCTGATGGATCTTTGTCATATTTTTACACAACATTTTTTATTTTTCTTTATTTACATAGAAACCAGCCAATTCTCCATATTCATGTATCTTACAAAGCAGCAATGGTGTTACATATATTGGATTTTCGTTGATAAACATAACATCGTCAGCAAATGCTCTGTATTTGCAAGAAAAACCTTTTAATTTCAGTCCCTCTATTTCCTTATCTTCTTGTATTTGCATAAGCAAAATCTCTAAAGCCATTATAAATATCAATGGAGATAGAGGGCAACCTTGTCTTGTTCATTTACTAACTTCCATTTTTTCTGTCAAATCTGCATTTATACAGAGTTTTGCTTGTTGTTCAGTATATATCACTTTAACCATTCTTATAAAATCTTCTCCTAATCCCAATTTCTCCATCACTGCAAACATAAAATCCCAATTCACATTATCAAAAGCCTCCTCTGCATCTGCAAAGAATAATGCCACTTCTTTTTCAGAATATTTCTCATAATATTCAACAATATCTATAACAGTTCTAATATTATCTCTGATTTGTCTCCTGGGAAGAAATAATGCTTGCTCCTCTTTAATAAAGTTATTCAAATGCTGTTTGAGTCGTTCTGCTAGTATCCTAGCATATATTTTATAGTCATTGTTAAGTAATGAAATTGGTCTATAGTTTTGGACATTTGTAGTATCTCTATCTTCTTTCGGTATCAACGAAATTACTGCTTCCTTCCATGTATTTGGTACTTTCCTATCAATCCTTATAGTATTCATCAACTTCTGAAGTTTTGGTACCAACGTCTCTACGAGAACTTTATAAAATTTTGCTTTAAAACCGTCTGGACCGGGTGCCTTTCCCATTTTTATTGAATTTATTGCAGCTTCAACTTCAGTTTTTTCAATTGGTTCATTTAAGACCTTTTTCATTTTTTCTGTTAAGGGTTTTACTTGAATTTTCTGTAAAAATGCATCTATTTTCCTTTTCTCTACCTTTTGACCTTGAAATAACTTAGCATAGTATTTATAAAATTCCCTTTTTATTCCTTCTTGCTCAACAATTTCTTTGCCTCCCGATACAATTTTATTAATAAATTTATTTCCCCTTTTTTTTTTCATTTGCCACGCCAAATATTTTCCAGGCTATTTGCTCCTTCAAAGGATTTCTGTTGTTGTCTCTTAAGATTCCATTCTACCTCTTTGTTTAACAAATGTCTCAGTTGATTCTGCAATATTGTAATCTCTTATTATTGTAATCTCTCTTTTTCCCCTGGTCTTTTTTTAAAATTCCTTTTCTTTTTTTCCAATCTCTTTTTGAATGTCCAGCATTTGTTTATCTTTGGCTCTCTTATCTTTATTGTTCATTGTAATTAAAATACCTCTCATTACTGCTTTGTACGCATCCCACACGGTTTGGAATTGAATGTCCCCCTTTTCATTTATCTGAAAGAAAGCTTTAGTTTCTTTTTCTAGTGACACCACAATCTCTGCTTTCTGTAGCAAATCTTCATTTATTCTCCATCTCCTAGTCTTTTTCACACTTTTTGCCAACCACATCAATGGATTGTGGTCAGTCCCAACTTTAGGAAGAATCTCTATTTTTTTCATCATAAATCCAAGATCTTTTGTAGTCCATAGCATATCAATTCTTGAGAAAGAGTTACGCCTAGCTGAAAAGAAAGTATAATCACACACTTTAGGATTAAATTCCCTCCATATATCTTCCAAATTTTCTTGTTTCACTAAATCAAAAAATGACTTTGGTAATTTTTCCTCATTATTTCTTTTTCCTGATCTATCTAAAGTATTTATAATTGTTCCATTGAAATCTCCCATTACCATTATTTGTTCATAAGTCACTTGGTCTAATGGTTGCCCAATATCTTTAAAGAAAGAGTCTTTTGCCCCGTTTGGGGCATACAGTCCCAATAACAATGTCTTTTTATCATTCAACATCACTTCCACAGCTAAATATCTTCTATCATTGTCCTTAAAAATCAATTTTGAATCTAATTCTTGTTTAATATAGAACATCACTCCCTTTTTTTCTCTTTAGGCAATGAAAAAAATTCTTTGCCTAATTGTTTATTCCATAAAAATTTGTAATCCACTTGTTTAATATGTACTTCTTGTAAACAAATTATGCTACATTTTTGTTTCTTAATCCAATAAGAACATAAGAACATAAGAGAAGCCATGTTAGATCAGGCCAATGGCCCATCCAGTCCAACATTCTGTGTCACACAGTGGCCAAATATATATATATACCACATATCTTGGTAATAGCCACTAATGAACCTCTGCTCCATATTTTTATCTAACCCCTTCTTGAAGGTGGCTATGCTTGTGGACGCCACCATCTCCTGTGGCAGTGAATTCCACATGTTAATCACCCTTTGGGTGAAGAAGTACTTCCTTTTATCCGCTTTAACCTGTCTGCTCAGCTATTTCATCGAATGCCCACGAGTTCTTGTATTGTGAGAAAGGAGAAAAGTACTTCTTTCTCTACTTTCTCCATCCCATGCATTATCTTGTAAACTTCTATCATGTCACCCCTCAGTCGACGTTTCTCCAAGCTAAAGAGCCCTAAGCGTTTCAACCTTTCTTCAATGAAATGTAGCCTTTCTTTTTTGTGGTGAATTTAGTCCATTTACGTCCCAAGATATTAATTTGTAATCCATAGCGATTCTTCTTTTTAATCTGTATCCCCCAAACCCCTATTTCCTTCCAAAAACCTCCTCAGTTCTTGTACATTTGTAATTGTAATCCTTTTTCCTCCATGTTCAAAACTTAGACCTTCTGGCAATATCCATCTTCATCTCACTTCATTCTTCCGCAGCTTATCAGTCAGTTTTTTGTACAGCCTTCTGTCATTTATAACCTTTCTTGGCAACTCTTTCATGATTCTTACTCTGCTTCCATCCACTTCCAGTGTTTTTTCAAATTGCTTACTTAAGATGTTTCCCACCAGATCTCTTGACATAAATCTTATTACCACATATCTTGGTAATTTATTTTTCTTGGCAAACAATGAATTGACTCTGTATATATAGTCATAAAGATAATTAGATTCATCAGGGTCCATTCCAGAAACTCAGCAATGATTCTTATTATATATGTCCTTAAATCAGAACCTTCATCTTCAGGTACTCCTCTCAGATGTATCTGGTTTTCCATTAACTTACAGACCTGCAGAACTACTTTCTCCTGCAATTTATTAATAATGGAATCTTGATCTTTTACTTTATTTTCACCCACATGTACTTTATTTAGTGTTGCTTGTGAGTCCTTCCTGAGATCCTCAATTTCTTTTTTAATTTCTGTCTTCACCACTTCTGCACTTGATTCTATATCTTTTTTTAAATTCTTTAATTAATTGCTTCTTATTATCAGTTATTAAGTCTTTCATCACTTTAACCAATGTTGCCTCCATGGCATCCAGTTAATCTTGTATTTTAGACATTTTCCCTTCCTCCAGTGAGTTTTGCACGTGTCAATTTCGGTCCTGGCTTGTGTTCAGACATCACTGTCTTCCCATTGCAAAAAGAGGCTCTTAAATTGATCTCTCCAAATTAGAATTAAACAACAGGGTCTTATAAATTAAAAGATGCCCTTTTCAATGAGCCCCAAATCACCGTTCTCAGGGATTCCTAACTCAAGATATTAATTTAAAAATGTTTTAAAATGCACATTTTTCTAACCCTTTTAATTTTTTCCTTTTTCTCCAAAAGTCCACTAAAATTAGTTCCAGTTACATAATCCAAAATGTTTCACTCTGTAATTGTAATATTTGCCAGCTTCACTGATTTTTACAGACCTGTTCTTTTTTCTAAAATTTTTAAGTTTTTTGACCTTCCTTTAATGGCTGCCACAATTTTTCTATGGTTTTAAAATCCTAGAGAAGGCCAGGAGGTTTAAAAATTCCCTTCTTCCAATGGCTCCTTCCTGCTTTTCTTGCCACGAACTCACGTTCTCGATGGTTGAGAGATCTTGCGATAGCTTTATGACACCACTTCCTGTGACGTCTTCTGTTCAGCAACTCAGTGACGATGGGTTTTTTTTTTGCAGAAACCGCAAGTATTCCAAACAATAATTGTTTTTCGTCTTTTAAATTTGCTTCTTAAATTCCAAAAAGTCTTGAAACTACCCCCTTCTCTTCTTGGGTTTAAACCATTTTATTAGTAACATATGGTAATAAATTTTAATTTCTTACATCATTAATAACTATTTTTTTCTATCCCATATATTACTTTCTACCCACCCCTCCCCCTGTTACTTGACCCCCGCCGGTGTTCTATACTTAAAATATTAATATTAAAGGTACCCTAAATTAATAAGAACCAAAATTTTTATCCTCCTCCCCCTTGTACTTAATCATTATCAAACATTGTTCAATGTCCTTTTATTTTCCACTCTTTTTCTACGTATCTTCTGAACTTTTTCCACTCCATCTTAAATACTTCTAAATCATAGTCTCTTAAGGTTCTTGTTAACTTGTCCATTTCACTCCATGTCAATCCAATCCCATTTCTCTGTTATTTTTTCTTGCTTTCACAACTGTGCATACAATATCCTAGCAGCTGAGAGCAAGTACCAGATTAAAGTTCTATCTTCTTTTGGAAATTTTTCCATTTGTAATCCCAACAGAAAAGTCTCTGCAACTTTGTTAAATTCATATCCCAAGATCTTAGAAATCTCTTGTTGAATTATCTGCCAGTACTTTTTCGCTCTTTCACAAGTCCACCACATATGGTAGAAAGAACCTTCATGTTTTTTATATTTCCAACATCTGTCTGGCATCTTAGTGTTCATTTTTGCCAACTTTTAAGGAGTCATATACCATCTGTACATCATCTTAAAACAATTTTCTTTAATACTCTGACATGTTGAAAGTTTCATAGAGTTCTTCCACAAATATTCCCATGTATCCATCTGTATTTCTTTATTTACATTAATTGCCCACTTAATCATTTGAGATTTCACTACTTCATCTTCTGTAGACCATTTTAAAAGTAACTTATAGATTTTCGAAATTATTTTTCATTATCTCCAAGCAGAACTTTTTCCATTTCTGTTTGTTCTCGTCTTATTCCTTCAGTTTTAAGATCACTTTCCACCAAACTCTTTATTTGTTGCATCTGAAACCAATCATACTTATAATTCAGCTCCTCAGCAGTTTTCAACTCTATTTTACCGCTTTGTATTTTTAATAGTTCATTGTATGACATCTATTTTCCCTCTCCTAACTCAGCTGTTATTTTAATTACTTCTGCTGGCACTATCCATAGTGGTTTTCACTCATCGCCATATTTCCTATACTTCATCCAAATATTTAACAAATTATTTCTTATGTAATGGTGAGAGAAAAAACCATCCATCTTTTTCTTCCCATAGTACATATAAGCGTGCCGGCTGAATTTATTTCCATGACCTTCCAACGTTAGAAGTTTTTTATTCAATAGCGTCACCCAATCTTTTATCCACACTAAACAAACTGCTTCATGATATAGTCTTAAATCTGGTAATTGGAATCCTCCTCTTTTTTTAGCATCTATTAAAACTTTCATTTTAATCCTTGGTTTCTTTCCAGCCCATATAAATTCTGAAATCTTTCTTTGCCATTTATTAAATTGTTTACTGTCTTTCACAATCAGAATAGTTTGGAATAAATACATTATTCTTGGCAAAATGTTAATTGCAGCTATTCTCCCAAGCAATGACAAATTAAGCTTGTTCCACTTTATCATATCTTCATCCATTTTAAACCATAACTTTTCATAATTATTTTTAAACAAATCAATGTACTTCATTGTTATTTCCACACCCAAATATTTTACTTTAGAAGTAACTTCACATCCCGTAAGCCTCTGCAGTTCCTTTTGTTAATTTACTTGCATATTTTTACATAGAAGTTTTTATTTTTCTTTATTAACATAAAATCCCGCCAATTTTCCAAAATCTTGTATTTTAGCTAACAACGAAGATGTTAGTTGTGTAGGATTTTCATTTATAAACATTATATCATCTGCAAATTCTCTATATTTATAGGTAAATCCTTTAATTCTCATTCCTTCTATTTCTTCATTGCCTTGTATTTGCATCAATAAGATTTCAAGAATCATTATAAACAACAATGGTGAAAGCGGACAACCTTGTCTTGTACCTTTGCTGATTATCATTTCATCTGTAAGATCTGCATTTATACATAACTTTGCATGTTGTTCAATATATATTGCCTTTATCATTCTTATAAAGTTTCCCCCCAACTTTATTTTTTTCCATTACTGCAAACATAAAGTCCCAGTTCAAATTATCAAAAGCTTTCTCTGCATCCACAAAAAATAATGCAACTTCCTTCTCTGGATATCTTTCATAATATTCTACAATATTTACAACAGTTCTAATATTGTCTCTTATTTGCCTTTTAGGGAGAAAACCCGCTTGATCTTCCTTTATAAAATTTACTAAATATTGTTTAAGCTGTTCTGCCAGGATTCTTGTATATATCTTATAATCATTATTTAATAATGAAATTGGTCTATAATTATTTATATTCGTGACATCTCTTTCTTCCTTTGGAATCAACGAAATTACAGCTTCTTTCCATGTATTTGGTATTTTCCCATTTAATCTTATCGCATTCATCAATTTTTGAAGTTTCGGTACTTATTCTTCTTTAAGCTTTTAAATTTTTTTTCCCCATATATCCATCTGGTCCAGGTGCCTTTCCAATTTTCATTACATTAATTGCCACTTCAATTTCTATTTTTTCAATTGGATCATTCAAAATTTTTTCCATATATTCAGTTAAGGGTGCTATTTTGATCTTACATTTCAATTCTTTCTTTCTTTACTTTAACACCTTTAAATAATTTAGCATCATATTTAAAAAATTCTCTCTTTATTCCTTCTTGATGTAATATCGCTTTTCCATCAGCCACAATTTTATTAATGATTTTACTTTCTCTCTTTTTCTTCAATTGCCAGGCCAAGTACTTTCCAGGTTTGTTTGCTCCCTCAAAAGATTTCTGTTGTAGTTTTTTCAAATTCCATTCCATTTCCTTATTTAACAAATGTCTCATTTGTGTTTGTAGTACTGTAATCTCCCTTATAATTTTCTTTTTCCCTGGTCTTTTTCTTAATTTACCCTGTCTTTTTTCTTAATTTCATTTTGGATGTCCAATATCTGCTTATCTTTTGCTCTCTTATCTTTATTATTCAATGTTATTAATATTCCCCTCATTACTGCCTTGTATGCATCCCATACCATCTGAAATTCTATATCTTCTCTATCATTAACTTGAAAGTAAGCTTTTGTTTCATTTTCTAAAGATGCCACTATTTCTTTATTTTGTAGTAAATCTTTATTTAACCTCCATCTTCTCGACTTTTTAGACAATTTTGTAATCCACATTATTGGGTTATGGTCAGCTCCTATTTTGGGTAAAATCTCTATCTTTTTAAAGTCCCAAATCTTTGGTACCCCACAACATGTCAATTCTAGAAAAAGAATTATGTCTGACTAAAAAAAAGGTATAGTCTCGTACTTCAGGATTGAACTTCCTCCATATATCCTCCAAATTCTCTTGTTCGACTAGCTCAAAAAAAGATTTTGGCAATTTCCCTTCTTTATCAATTTTTTTCTTCCCAGATCTGTCTATTGTGTTCTGAATTGTTCCATTAAAGTCGCCCATCAACAAAATTTGCTCATAAGTCACTTCATCAAGGAGTTGCATAATATTTTAAAAGAAAATGTCCTTTGCACCATTTGGAGCATAAAGCCCCAACAATAAAGTTTTTTTTAGCATTCAGTGTAATTTCCACCGCTATACATCTTCCATCTTTATCTTTAAAAACCAATTTCGGGTCTAATTCTTTTTTAATATAAAAAATTACTCCTCTCTTCTTCTGCTCAGCCAATGTATAAAATTCTAGTCCCAATTGCTTATTCCATAAAAATTTATAATCTTTTTGTCTAATGTGCACTTCTTGTAAACAAACTACATTACAATTTAGTTTTTTTATCCAATAAAATGTTACCCTCCTTTTTTGTGGTGAATTTAGTCCATTTACATTCCAAGATATCAATTTGTAATCCATCATGGTGCAAATTCTTTATTTTCTCCATAAAATCTACGCAGTTCCTGTGTGTTTGTAATTGTAATCCTTTTCCCTTGAAGTTCAAAGCTCAAACCTTCAAGTATTATCTATCTGTATCTCATTCCATTGTTACGTAATTTTTCTGTCAATTTTTTATATGCATTCCTATCAGTTAACACTTGTCTTGGCAACTTTTTCATAATTCTTATTCTACAACCTCCCACTGTCAATGTCTTTTCAAAAATTTTGTTCATGATTTTCCCACCATTTCTTTTGTCATAAATCTTATGACCACATCTCTTGGCAGATTGTTCTTTTTTGCATAGAGTGAGTTCACTCTATACATATAGTCATACATATTTCTATTCCCTTCAGGATCTTCCTCCAAAAATTCTGCAATTATTTTTATTAAGTATTCTTTCAAATCAGATTCTTCATCTTCTGGTACACCTCAGACGGATCTGGGTCTCCATCATCTTGCAGTCATATTCTATCACCTTTTTTTGTAATTTTAACAAGGTGGAATTATGTGTTTTCACTCTCTCTTCCACCTCTTGTACATTTCTTTCACCCCCTTCATTATCCTGGCTTCCATTGCATCTAATTGGGCTTGCATTTACTCCATTGAAGAAGACTTAGCATGAGTTTGCTTCGGGTCTAACATATAAAAAAGATCAAAAAAATTTACCTCACCAAATTAAATTTGGACCATTAGGTTTAATAGAGTGAATCTTGCCCTTTCCAATGAACCCAATTTCGCCATCCTCTGAGCCTCCCAGGCTCCGATATTAATGTTTAAAGTTTTTATTTCCCCCAATATGGCGGTTGTGACTTTTGCTTCACTTTGAAAATATTTTTCTTCTTTTCCCTTTAACCAATTCAAATCTTCTCCACCACTGTCCAATAGTCCCTATTTTATAATTGCAAACTCAATTAACTCCACCAATTTTTATTGTCCCAGTCACTTTAAAAACGTTGTTAAAACTTTGTCCTCCCAGCAATGGCCGCCGATGTTTCTCTCTGGTACTGTAATCCTAGAGTAGGCTGTTTACTTTTCTAACTTCCTTCTTCTTCCTCTGATACTTCCTGCTTTTCCTGCCACCGTCTCATTTCACTGGTAGAGAAATCTCACGATGTCTGACGTACTTCCTGTGTTGACTATGAGTGCTGCAGATCTATGTCGATGGGGCTACCTCCTCAATCGCAGATAGACTAAACAATAAATTCCTTTCTCCTTTTAGCACTGTCTTTTAGATTTACAAAGTTCAAATTTAGCCCCTTTTCTTCTCCTCCTTTCAGGTTTCCATTATATCCAACTCCCACCTTTTAATTTTGTTTTGTTTAGCTTTAGTTAGTCCCGGAGTGAAAAGATACCTTTTTTTTGTAGTTTATCCAGCTCAACACCAGTCTTTTGTAAGTTAGATGTTTAGAGTTGTAAAAGAAGATTTGGATCCTGTCGAGCTTATGTCAAATAAATGACTCTGGAAACTTCTACAGATGATGAATATGCATCTTTTCTCCGGAGATCCCTCAAAGGAGCCCCCTCTGGGACTCCTTTTCAGCCAAGGTAAGTTTCCTCAAAGTATCTGTGCATATCTTGGACAATTCTCTAGCTGAGAAAAGTAGGCAGTAGGCATTAATTTGCCTTTTACTACCCTGAACAGAAGTGCCAGCCTGCCCCCGTTAAGGAAAGCGGCTCAGCTCGCCATTTTCCGACCCCAGAAGTTAGTAAGGCAATCCCCCTTCTCTTCTTTACAACTTTAGAATATTGTAGTTAAGTCCAAATCTTGATCTTTATCTCAAATAAGATTGATTTTAGTCCCAGAATGATAAAGATCTTCTTACCTTGCAACACAATATATCCTCCTTAACACTGTTCTTTCCAGAGATAGATGTTTAAATATTAGAATAGTCCAAAGAAAGCTTGAACCATGATGAATATAAGTCAATTTAATGACCACCGAGATCCTCTGTAGACGCTGGAATGTGATTTGCCGGGAACTCTTCAAAGCTTAAAAGGAACCCCACTGGGACTCCTCGTCAGCCAAAGTAAATCCCATCAGAATTCTCCTATGCATGTCTTGGCCTTTTCCCTCACTGAGAAAAGTAGGCAGCAGGCGTTGGGATCGCCTTCTCTGCCCAGAACAGAGGCTCCTGTCTGCTCCTCTTTTGAGAAGCGGCTCAATTCTCCATGATCCATCCCCGGAAGTCTTAATGTTTTTTCTTTATGAAGAAAGATTCTAACAAATTAAATAAAATAGCAATAGGGAACAGTTTGTAAAGGGGGTTAAATTTGCATTGCTGGGGGTCACGAAAAGGGGGGAGGGATGGAGAAAATGTAATGTATGTATATTAATTTTTTCATAACCAATAATAATATGAAATTACAATATATTACATTATAATAAATTGTTTTAAACGAAAAATGGCCACCGCCACAAGGTCACTTTCATGGAGGACATTAAGGACATTAAGGTATGCCAACTCCCCATGCCTTCCCCTGATAAGTTTTAAGGTGGCTGTGCTTATAGAAGGCAAGCCCTGCAATATGGAAGTAGACTCTGGGGCAGGCCAGATGGTCATCTAAGCCTGCACTTTTAGGCAACTGTACCCTGGGGGGGAATCTCTTGGTATGTGGCTGAGTTATGCTCACAACTGACTATTCAGGTAGACTCAGCAAAGAAACACACACACACACAAAGACTTTAAATAAAGTAGTGTGTATTATACAAACATATACAAGGTGAATATATACAGAGCTTGTTCAGAGTGCCAAAGAGCTTCGCCAGTCATCAGCTAAATCCCAAGGGAAAGACATTAAGGCACCTATGTACATTTATACTACAGTCAGCCAATAGTAGCATACTGCTGAGTCATTTACCCACTCCCACTTGTCCTTGTACAGAGAAAAGGTAAAGGGAAAAAAAACCTGCACACCTGACTCAGCTCACATGATCTTATCTGTCACTGTCTGTGACAGTTCACAATCTAAGCATCGCATCATACCTTATACAGACTCAAATACTGACACACTTCCTAGTCTGTTAAGGATTGATGATAAGTTTTTCTCTCAGAGATTCAAACCTCTCAGTGTAAAGACACTTTGTAAACATATCTGCAATGTTATCTGCAGTGGTACATCTGAACAACTGTATTAATCCACTACATACAGACTGTTTAACATTTGGTACCTGATAAGTACATGTTTACTTCTGGCTCTACCACCAACACTGTCAGCTAGCTGCTGGGCAGCTTGATTATCACAGAAGATTGACATAGGTAATTTGCATTCTATGCCCATGTCTTTAATCAGTTGGCACAACCATTCCACATCGACAATGCACTTGCTTAGAGCACTGAATTCAGCCTCGCAACTGCTCACTGCCACCAGCGACTGTTTTACAGCCTTCCATATGACCAAGGCATTTGCAATGTATACCACAAAACCAGTTGTTGACCTGCCATCTGGTCTATCACCCCAGCTTGCATCACAAAAGATCTTTATTTGTGGCTCATTGTCAACCTTCAGTACCAGCTTGTATTCAGCTGTGCCCTTCAGATACCTTAATATTCTCTTTGCTGCGATCCAATCCTTCTGGTAAGGTTTTGCATTCTTCTGACAAAGCATGTGCACATCAAAGCAAATCTCTGACCTTGCCCAGCATGCTAAGTACAACAGGGAGCCTACCAAGGATTGGTACAAGGACACCTCCTCAAACAGCACATTTTCTGGCTCTTTGATGTAGCCAGGGACCATAGGTGTTGAGACACAGTTTTAGAGAAAACTTCATTTTTGACCAAAGACTGGTACTCCTGATCCATAGCTTTTAACCAAGCTTCTTTTTCTGTACCATCCAGAGCCATTACCTGAGCATAGTTCTCTGGCTCAATTGCATAGACATGGTGCACCTCTGGCTCAAACCCATGTCTCACTGGAGGCACCCCCTTGTTCAGCCTTGCAAACACCCTTACACCTTGTTCAGGACTGTGTGTGCTGGCTGAGCTATGGCCTTTAGGCGTACTAGCCTCCTGATTAACCACTTGAGGTTCTGGTGAACCAGACTCTTGACCACCATTTTCAAAAGGCAGCACCACCTGAGGATTAGATTCAGTGCCATGAAGTTTTGGCCAGTTGGCATGCTCACTGAAGCTGGCTGATCTGCTGTATGTCAGCTTCTTACCCTGGTCAGCAAACCGGTAGGCCTTCATATTTGTTTGGTACCCCAGGAACACCAACTTTTTAGACCTGGCAGCACCTTTTTTTCTCTGTTTTAGAGGCACATTGACCCAGGCCTTGGTCCCAAATACCCTTAGGAACCCAAAGCTAGAATCTTTCTTAAAGAGCACACGATAAGGTATGTTGTCAATAGATCTGGCCCAGATTGTATTTAGGAAGGAGCCAACACAGATCCCTTCCGCCCAGTAGGACATTGGCAACCCAGCATCCTCTAACATAGCGAGTACCATGGTTTGGAGTATCCCATTGCGTCTCTCAGCAACCCCGTTCTCTGCTGGCACACATGTATTCGCCACTCTGTGTTCCACCCCATTACTCCTGTACCAACCTTCAAAAGCATTAGACATGAACTCGCCCCCTTGATCGGTTTGAATAGCGAGAATCTGTACCCCTAACTGCTTTTGAGTACGTTTGGCCCATTGTTTGAATGTTTGGAACACTTGGGACTCGTGCTTAAGGGGAAATACCCATCCATATCGTGAATGGTCGTTGGTCAAGGTGAGAGCAAACCTAAAACCTGAATGGCTGTTAGGATAGGGACCAATCACATCAGCATGTATCAAAGCTAGGGGCTGCTCACTCTCTCTAGCCACAGGATAAGTCTTGCTTTTAACCTTTTTACAAACCTGACAATCAAGGAAACAATTACATTGATTTACCTTCTCTTTAGACAAGAGTGCCAAGGTCTTGCTGATGGTATTGAAATTCACATGATCCAGCCTCCTGTGCAGGAGATGTACACAATTCTTGTGAGGACACACATTTTTTACCTTGCCAGCCTGAGCTGACATACTCTCCAGTACATAGACATTTTTTACACATTTACCTGTAACCAAAACCTTCCTCTGTTTGGCCACATTAACCGCCTTGTCATTAAATGACACAGTATAGCCCTCTTTAGTGAGAGCACTTACACAAAGCAGATTCTGAGAGAGAGAGGGAACACAAAGCACACGTGGTAACATACAGCCCAACACAGGCATATTAGCATTTCCCTCACATAGAATTTCAGATTCAGAACCATCTGCCGGATGCACATGCTGTAGACTGCATTGCTTGGGATCCTCTAGCAGAGCTTTCTGGTTGCAAATATGGGATGAAGCCCCTGAGTCAAGCAGCCATGAAATAGTCCTCTGTGGAGCTGCAGTTGTGACAAGCCTTGCCTGCTCATTCCCAGCAGACTGCTGGAATGAAACCTTCTTGCTTTTCCTTTTCTTAAACTCTGGGCAAGATTCCTTCAAATGCACTTGAGAGCCACAAACGAAACACTTCCGGAGATGCAGAGCGAACGGCTGGATATTCTCTTCTCTATCGAGCAATCTCCTCTCCTCGTCAAGAAGCCTTGTAGTGACATAAGCCAGAGTTAACGAAGCAGGGGAGCTGATTTCAATGACGTTATCAAAAAATTATAATCCGGGGGGAGAGAGCTCAGCAAAATATAAACCTGGTCCTCCTGAGAGACATCCTTGCCCCTGGACTGTAGCTCCTGGAAACAGCCTGTCAAACAGTCCAGATGAGCTCTCATGGACCCACCTGGTAATAAAAGGGTCCTATACATCTTCCTTGTCAGAGCCATTAAAAAGCCAGCAGTACTCTGCACATAAATTCCTTTGAGCGCATCCCACGCCTCCTTAGAAGTAGCCTTTCCCCGGACATACAACAGCTGGTCATCTCCCAAACTCAGCACTATCGTTGCAAGGGCTTTCTGCTCCTGCATAGCTTCATTTTCAGTAGGATCACCCGGGGGGGGGGGAGTCAACATACTTCCACAAGCCTTCCCGCTTGAGAAAATGTTCCATGCAAAGCGCCCACACGACATAGTTACCGGAGATTAATTTCTCCACCAGAAGCGTGGTCATCTGAGCCATGACCTCGACACCAACTGCGCCCTGGACCGCCTCCTCACCATCAGACTCTGAATCACTCGCAGATGAATGCCAAGACTGTCCACTCAGCTGCACGACACCAGCACCATCAACAGCCTCAAGCTCCTCACCTCCGCCACAGCTAGTTTCACTTGCTCCGAGTCTCTCCAGTCAGAAGTAGCTACCAAGGCTGGGCCCATAACCCTCTCAGTATGTGGCTGAGTTATGCTCACAACTGACTATTCAGGTAGACTCAGCAAAGAAACACACACAAAGACTTTAAATAAAGTAGTGTGTATTATACAAATATATACAAGGTGAATATATTCAGAGCTTAGATGCGCGTAGAGAGACCCAGAGGGTGATGCTTAGTGACGCAAGAATGAAGGCTGTACACAGTAGCTGTAAAACCACTATATACATTTATTTACACCAACTCACTCTCCTGACTGACAAAACGCTCCGCTGCACTCCAACTCCTTTATCCCACAATCACCACTGTTACTCTGTACATTTATACATGGGACAGCCAATCAGCAACTTGCTGTGTCATGCTGACTCTGCTTGGCTGATGCAATCCTTCTGGCTGCCAGCCACCAGCTGTCAGGTAGATCATCTAAGCCTCTCAGATCTACTTTCTGTTTTGCAGCACATGCTATAAGCTGTCTGTTTACAGGTAATAGTGACACCCCTCCTCAGGTTATAGCGGTGCTGACATCCATCCATTACAACATTGCTTACACATATTGATTATTTCTTCACCAATATATTGATTACATAGCTTTCCATATATACATTACAGTTCAGTTACTGCCATTCTTCCTGGACACTCACACTTTTTTCTCCGCTTGCCAATTAACCTGCAAGCACATTGTTATCAGTTGGCACTCTGCCCAGACTGACCATATCTCCTCAGTTGGCTCTCTGCCCAGACTGAGCACTTGCCTTATCTTTTTTGCTGGCTTGTTTCCCAGACTTGTTCTTAACACAGATTACCGTACCTTGTGGTGTAAAGGTGCACCTACATTTCAAATCACATTTGCTTGCAGACTTGTTACAGATTTCAGGGTTTTTTCACACATTTTTACAGTTTTTTAGAAATTGTTACATTTCAGTCCAGTTTTTACAAACAATCATTTTCAGTTACAGCTTAATACATACATTCAAACAGTAAGTTTGTTTAACATTACAGCATTGTTTTTCAGCATTTATTCATTTGCACATTGCACCCTTTAATTCAGTTATTGCTTACAGCCTCTCCTTCCAGGCTTTGCTCATGTGTCTCCTTCCTCTCCAAGACCCATCTCATTTAACAGTTCCAGCACACTGGGATATGTTTTAGGATGGTCATCGTACACATAGGTATAACCATTTTCCTCCCTCAGCCTTATCAAATCATTATTGTCCACAAACCTCCAGGATTTCATGCCATTTTGGTACCCTATAAACACAAGCTTTCTGGCTTTGGGACCTCCCTTTCTCCTCTTATCCAGAGGGATGTTCACCCAAGCCTTTGAGCCAAATATTCTGAGGTGATCTAGAGATGGCTTTCTCCCATACAGGACCCTGTAGGGTATATCATCTATAGCCTCTGTCCATAAACGGTTGGAAATATAACAGGACACCTTTAAGGCTTCCCCCCAGTATGCCTGCCTGAGACCACTATCTTGCAACAAAGCATGGCAAATACCTTGGAGTACTCTCCCGTTCTCCCAGGGAGAGGAAACATTAGCAACCCTGTGCTCTATGCCTTCTTGCCTCAAATAGTTGGCAAACTCTTTATTCAGGAACTCACCCCCCTGGTCAGTCTGAATTGAGGCAATCTTAGCATTCAACTGTTTTTGCACTCTCTTTGCCCGGTACTTGAAGGTGGCACAGACATCACTTTTGTGTTTAATGGCATATACCCATGCAAACCTGCTGTGGATTAGGGTGACCATAATGTCTGAAGGCCAGCCAGGGACACCTTGGGGGGGGGGTGGAAGGTAGGGGTGCGTGCGCGCGTAGCGTGCGTGCGCGCCGCCGGAAACAGGAAGTGACGTCACTTCCGGTGACGGCATGCCACCGCCGGAAACAGGAAGTGACACCACTTCCTGTGACATCATTTCCCCGCGTCACCTGCCGGAAACGGGAAGTGACATCACTTCCTGTGACATCACTTCCCCCAAATGACATCATTTCCCCCAAATGCCACTGCCGGAAACAGGAAGTGACTTCACAGCACTTCCTGTGACATCCCCAAAAATCCCCCAAATATCACCGCCGGAAACAATTTTGTTCTCAAATCCTGTATATACTTCATCAGTATATGGGATAAGGCACTTTCTCAACTGTGCTGCATAATGCAGCCTATTTATTTTGCCACCAATATGCAGATGACACCCAACTCTATCTGCTGATGGACGGCCGGCCTGACTGCGTCCCTGAAAATTTAGACCGGGCCTTGCAGGATATGGCAATGTAGTTGAGGGGGAGCGGGCTGAAATTGAACCCAGCGAAGACAGAAGTCCTTTGTCTGGGTCGGGGCGCCCGGGAAGGGGAAATACCTCTCCCGGTCTTCGACGGGGCGCCGCTGAAAGCGGCGCACCGGATTAGGAGTCTGGGAGTTTTACTGGAGCCTTCTTTATCAATGGAGGCCCAGATTGCAGCCACTTCCAAGTCAGCCTTTTTTCACCTGAGGCGGGCACGGCAGTTGGCTCCCTTCCTAGAGCGGCAAGACCTGGCAACGGTACTTCACGCAACGGTCACCTCGAGACTGGATTACTGTAATGCCCTCTACATGGGGCTGCCTCTGTACCGAACCCGGAAGCTGCAGCTGGTGCAGAACGCAGCGGCCAGACTGTTGCTGGGGCTCCCTAAATGGGAGCACATACAGCCTGGGCTGCGCGAGCTGCACTGGCTGCCAGTTACATACCGGATTCGTTACAAAGTGCTGGTCATTACCTTTAAAGCCCTAGATGGTCGAGGACCTGTCTACCTTAGGGACCGTCTCTCCCCATACGAACCCCAGAGAGCACTGAGGTCAGCTGGAAAAAACTTGTTGACCACCCCCGGACCGAAAGAGGTGAAGCTGCAATGCACCCGTAACCTGGCCTTCTCCTCTGTAGCCCCGAACCTATGGAACCAACTTCCAGAGGACATGCGGGCCCTGCGGGACCTTGAACAGTTCCGCAGGGCCTGCAAGACCTTCCTCTTCCGACTGGCTTTCGCTGACGAAGAAAGAAATTGCTAATGATTACCGCCATTATAAAAGAACAAATAGCATTAGCACTTTTATCAATTTAACTAAGTGATTTTAAACTTATCAGAATTTTTAATGTTTAATGTTTAATGTTAATGTAACCTTGTCTTTGTATAAGGGAAATTGAATGATGTTGTTAGCCGCCCTGAGCCTGCTCTGGCGGGGAGGGCGGGATATAAATAAAATTATCTAATCTAATCTAATCTAATTTTGTCCTGTTTGCTCTGTTGGCTCTATCTGCGCCACCTTCATCACTTTCGGTGTGTGGATCCCCCAGTGGGGTGGTCTCGCGACTCCCTCCGCCGGCTGTTTCTGATAGCCCTGCGCCCCCTCTTTCATTTGATATGTGTCCCGTGCGGGTGCCACCCTCCCGCCAGGAGATGCCGCAAAATGAGCCCCCTTGAGGCTTATGGCGGCAAGGCTCGGGGTAAGCAAGCTAGACTGCTGTTCTTTTGAGGGGTTATAGAGTGTTTCGAGCCCATCCCTGTGGCATCAGTCCCATCGTTGTGGGACCCAGGGGGCCGGCGCAGCAGCACGCCGAAGCAGCCTGTCACAGGTCGAGATGCAGGACAGGAACCCGGAAGTGACCGACAGGCTGCTTCAGCGTGCCGCTGCTCCGGCCCCCTGGGCCCCACAACAATGGGACCGATGCCACAGGGACGGGCTCGAAACACTCTATAACCCCTCAAAAGAACAGCAGTCTAGCTCGCTTCCCCCGAGCCCTGCCGCCATAAGCCTCAAGGGGGCTCATTTTGCGGCATCTCCCGGCGGGAGGGTGGCACCCGCACGGGACACATATCAAATGAAAGAGGGGGCGCAGGGCTATCAGAAACAGCCGGCGGAGGGAGTCACGAGACCACCCCACTGGGGGATCCACACCCCGAAAGTGATGAAGGTGGCGCAGATAGAGCCAACAGAGCAAACAGGACAAAATAAATAGGCTGCATTATGCAGCACAGTTGAGAAAGTGCCTTATCCCATATACTGATGAAGTAAATACAGGATCTGAGAACAAAATTGCACACAAACACAAAGCTCCCTTACACTGAATCAGTGCTTGGGTCCACCAAAGTCAGTATTGTCTACTCCAGTCACAAACACAAAGCTCCCTTACACTGAATCAGTGCTTGGGTCCACCAAAGTCAGTATTGTCCACTCCAGTCACAAACACAAAGCTCCCTTACACTGAATCAGTGCTTGGGTCCACCAAAGTCAGTATTGTCTACTCCAGTCACAAACACAAAGCTCCCTTACACTGAATCAGTGCTTGGGTCCACCAAAGTCAGTATTGTCCACTCCAGTCACAAACACAAAGCTCCCTTACACTGAATCAGTGCTTGGGTCCACCAAAGTCAGTATTGTCACATAAGAACATAAGAGAAGCCCTGTTGGATCAGGCCAGTGGCCCATCCAGTCCAACACTCTGCGTCACATAAGAACATAAGAGAAGCCCTGTTGGATCAGGCCAGTGGCCCATCCAGTCCAACACACTGTGTCACATAAGAACATAAGAGAAGCCCTGTTGGATCAGACCAGTGGCCCATCCAGTCCAACACACTGTGTCACATAAGAACATAAGAGAAGCCCTGTTGGATCAGGCCAGTGGCCCATCCAGTCCAACACACTGTGTCACATAAGAACATAAGAGAAGCCCTGTTGGATCAGGCCAGTGGCCCATTCAGTCAGGAAGGGAGGAGGGAGGGAAGGAAGGAAGGAAGGGAGGGAAGGAAGGAAGGAAGGAAGGGAGGAGGGAGGGAGGGAGGGAAGGGAGGGAGGGAAGGAAGGAAGGGAGGAGGGAGGGAAGGAAGGAAGGAAGGAAGGGAGGGAGGGAGGGAGGGAAGGAAGGAAGGAAGGAAGGAAGGAAGGAAGGAAGGAAGGAAGGAAGGAAGGAAGGAAGGAAGGAAGGAAGGAAGGAAGGAAGGAAGGAGGGAGGGAGGGAGGAGGGAGGGAAGGAGGGAAGGAAGGAAGAAAGGAAGGAAGGGAGGAGGGAGGGAGGGAGGGAAGGAAGGAAGAAAGGAAGGAGGGAGGGAGGGAGGAAGGAGGGAGGGAGGGAAGGAAGGAAAGAAGGAAGGCCAGCCGCCCCCCGCCAGCCACCCCCCCCGCTTTTGGTTTACCTGGATCCAGGGCGGTGGAGGCCTCTCCTCCGGGCTGCTGGCGGGGCTGGCGGCGGCTGCGGAGGCCGGAAAGGCCGGCGCTGGTCTCTGGAGGCCTCCAGGGACCAGCGCTGGCCTCTCCACGCTGCCTCCGCTGGTCTCTGGAGGCCTCCAGGGACCAGCGCAGGCCTCTCCACGATGCCTCCGCTGGCCTCTGGAGGCCTCCAGGGACCAGCGCAGGCCTCTCCACGATGCCTCCGCTGGCCTCTGGAGGCCTCCAGGGACCAGCGCAGGCCTCTCCACGATGCCTCCGCTGGCCTCTGGAGGCCTCCAGGGACCAGCGCAGGCCTCTCCACGAAGCCTCCGCTGGCCTCTGGAGGCCTCCAGGGACCAGCAGAGGCCTCTCCATGATGCCTCCACTGGCCTCTGGAGGCCTCCAGGGACCAGCGCCGGCCTCTCCGGACCCCGCGCGCGGGCGGGGAAGGCGGGGAGTGAGGCAGCCAGCGTCCCTGCGCGTGCGCACACCGCTGTGCGCACGCGCAGGGACGCTGGCTGCTTCACTCCCCGCCTTCCCGGCCCGCGCGCGCGGCCCGCCGGCTCCCCGCTGGCTATACCGGGACTTTGTAATGGTCCCGGTATAGGCAGCCCGGGAGCCGGGAATTGGTGGCCAGAACTGGGAAAGTCCCGGGAGACCGGGACGGTCTGGCCACCCTAGCTGTGGTCATCAACCAAAATTAAGCCAAACGTATTTTTAGAAACACTGGGTGCATACGGCCCCACCAGGTCGGCATGTATTAACTGGAGTGGTCTCTCCGACACATGCACACTCCTTCTGGTCGATGGAACTGCCTTTGATTTGGCTTCTTTACAAACATTGCAGTCTAAAAAGGCATTGCATTTGTCAACCTTCACTCCCTCTAGTATTTCTAGAGTTTTGTTTATTGTATTATAGCTGGCGTGACCCAGCCTTCTATGCAGCCTGTGAATGCACCTGTTGTGTGGCTGCCTATTCCACACAGTATGAGCTTTTCCCACATTTTGCATGAGCTCATACACATTGGCTCTTAGAGTGCCTTTAGCCAGCTGTTTACCCTGTTTCAAAATTGCACAGCCCTGCTTATCAAATACTACGGTAAACCCAGCTTTTGCCAGAACAGAGACACTTAACAAGTTAGTTTCTAGCTCTGGGACACATAATACATTTTCAAACCTGTGTTTAAGTCCAGGAAAATAGACCGTGCCTTGGCAAAGAACACTAGCTTGTCTCCCATCAGCTAAGCTGACAGTCTTCTGCTCAGCTGGCTTGCAGTCTTGCAGCTCTTCTTCACAGCAGCAGAATATCTGAGTAGCCCCAGAATCCACAACCCAAGGCTGACTCTGCAGTCCCGGACCAGTTCTTACCAGAGTCACCTGGGGAGTCCTTGAAGACTGCTGCCGGCTCTTCCTCTGTTGCTGGGGACAAAATCTTTGTAGATGTCCGAGCTGATTACACCGATAGCAGCGCCTCCTCCGCACCTGTAAGGCTTTTTCCTCCTTTTTAGCTTGCCAGCTGGAACCAGCCCCAACAGACCTCGGCTTCTCTTCTTCCTTGGCTCAAGTCTGCTCTCTCTTGCTTTCCAGCTGCCTCTGCTCTTCAGCCAGGAGTTTGCCGGTCACAAAAGGCAAAGTTAGCTTGTCAGCATCCTGCCCTTCAAATGCTAACACCAGCATGTCATATCTCTCATCCAGAGAGCTCAATAAGATGTACACCTTATCTTTGTCAGCCACGGCCTTCCCTCTTGCTTCAAGGTCTTGGAAACAATTAGACATACCGTCGAGGTGGTCCCTCATCGACTCCCCGGCCAGCATACGTTTCCTGTAGAGCCTCCTCCATAGGGATATCAGCGTGCCAGCTGACTTCTGCACATACACAGCCTTGAGAGCTTCCCAAGCCTCCTTTGCTTTCTGGTGCCCACGGACATGCACCAGCTGGTCGTCTGCAACACTTAGGATGATGTTGGCTAGAGCTTTTTGATCCTTGACGGCCTCTGCCGCTGTGGGATTAGCTGGAGGAGCTGACACACAGTCCCAAAGCCCCTCTTTCTTCAGGAAATGCTCTAACCTCAGCGACCAGGTGTTGTAGTTGGTAGTGGTGAGCTTATCCACCAGCACAGTAGCTCCTGCTGTAGCCATCCTGCTCAGACTCCTTTCAGCCACTGCTGGTCTCACCTCCTAGGCAGCCTCTGGAGCACGTCAGCGTCCTTCCTCTACCACCTCTCTCTCAGGTCTCAGGTTCTAGGCGCAGCGGAAGCGTGCTGGGCCCATAACCCTGTCGATGCACGTAGAGAGACCCAGAGGGTGATGCTTAGTGACGCAAGAATGAAGGCTGTACACAGTAGCTGTAAAACCACTATATACATTTATTTACACCAACTCACTCTCCTGACTGACAAAACGCTCCACTGCACTCCAACTCCTTTATCCTACAATCACCACTGTTACTCTGTACATTTATACATGGGACAGCCAATCAGCAATTTGCTGTGTCATGCTGACTCTGCTTGGCTGATGCAATCCTTCTGGCTGCCAGCCACCAGCTGTCAGGTAGATCATCTAAGCCTCTCAGATCTACTTTCTGTTTTGCAGCACATGCTATAAGCTGTCTGTCTACAGGTAATAGTGACAGTTCAGAGTGCCAAAGTGCTTTGCCAGTCATCAGCTAAATCCCAAGGGAAAGACACTAAGGCACCCATGTACATTTATACTACAGTCAGCCAATAGTAACATAGTGCTGAGTCATTTACCCATTTACTTGTCCTTGTACAGAGAGAAGGTAAAGGGAAAAAAATCTGCACACCTGACTCAGCTCAGCTCACATGATCTTATCTGTCACTGGCTGTGTCAGTTCACAATCTAAGCATTGCATCTTACCTTATACATACTCAAATACTGACAGAATCCCGGCTACATCCATCCCCATTTATGGTCCACGAATTCCAGAAGAGGAAAGTCGCGGTGCTGGGGGTGGGGGCAGTCCATGTAAAATACAGACAGTTCTTGGGCAAGCTATCCCTTATCATTGTGGAAGGGGACCTATGTAGTCTACTGGGACAGTAATTGTTCGAAGTCCTGGGGATCTGGGTCACGGGGATCCATCAAGTCTTCTCTAGGAGGGACTTCCAGAGCGTGTGTGAGGAATTCCCTGTTTTCGATGGCATGCTTGTGACATACACCAGACCTCCGGTAATCCTGGACCTGAATCCTGATGTGCAGCCCATAAGGCTGTAGGCCAGGAGAGTGTCCCTGGCTCTGAGACAAAAAATTGAGGAAGAGCTAGACCACCTTGTGGCCCAAGGGGTTCTAGAGCTGGTTTCCAATGTCAAGTGGGAGACCCCTATTATAACCCTGGTTAACCCAAATGGCAGTGTCCGCATTTGTGCAGACTACAAATGCATAATTAACAAGGCACTGTGTGGTCATGCATATCTGGTCCCCGTGGTCACTCATGTGCTGGCTTAACTCGCGGGAGCAAAAATTTTTGGGAAGCTGGACTTGGCACAGGGTTATCAGCAGCTTCCTGTGGAGGCCCAAATGATTGTAACGCACAAGGGGCCTTCTGGGTCAAGCGGCTGCAGTTTGGGGTCAGTGTGGCCCCAGAGATTTTCCACAACTTAATGGACTTAAAGGTATCCCCGGGGTCCAACTGTTCTTCGATGATGTGCTTATCGCCGCAGCCACCAAAGAAGAATTTGCCCTCCGCCTCTGGGCTGTGGTACAGTGTTTCAGTGGGGCGGGTCTCAAGGTGAAAAGGGAGAAGTGTGTGCTCAGGGTTTCCAGTATTGATTTCTTGGGTTACATGGTGGACGTGGACGGAATCCACCCAGCAAAGGACAAGATTAGGGCCATTTGCGAGGCACCTGTTCCCACAAACAAGGAAGAATTACAAGCATTCTTAGGCCTCCTAAATTTCTACCATTCCTTTGTCCCCCACAAGGCAGCAGTAGCGGAGCCCTTACACAGGCTTCTAGACAAAAGGGCTCCGTGGGTTTTGGGTCACTGGCAATCTGCCACTTTCCAGGCAGTAAAAGACATATTGACTACTAACAGCTTTCTGGTGCACTTCGATGAGTGGCTGCCTGTTGTGCTGGCCTGCGACATTATCCCTTATGGGATGGGCACTGTCTTGGCCCACGTGCTACTAGACAGCCGTGAGATCCCGGTAGCCTACTATTCACAGACCTTCCAAAAGCCTGAGTGCAATTACGTGCAAACTGATAAGAAGGGCCTGGCCATAGTGGCGAATGTAAAAAAATTCGATGACTATCTGTATGGCCGCCCTTCACCATCCAGACGGACCACAAGCCCCTACTGGGTTTGTTTGCTCCCAACCACCAAACTCCGCAAACGCTCTCTCCGCGGGTCTTGCAGTGGTCATACTCCTTGTGGGTACAACTTCCAGTACCATCTCGCGAAGGCCACGGGCCATGCCGAAGCCTTAAGTTGCCTACCACTGCTTTCGATGGACTCTGATTTGGCCCCTGTGCATCAGTTCATGGCACTGGACCACCCAGTGCATGCCAAGGACATTGCCTGTTGCTCCAGGAAGGACAAGATCCTCTCCCGCATTTTGGACAGGGTGTGGAGGGGAGGGCCCACAGGCTGGGTGGTTTCAGAATTTGCTGCTTTTGCATCCCTCCAGGATGAATTGTCTGTTCATAAAGGGTGCCTGTTATGGGGAAGCAGGGTGGTGGTGCCTCTGGCACTGTGGCAGTGCATCCTCACAGCATTGCATGAAACCCATCCGGGGATCATGCGCATGAAGGCGCTGGCCTGCAGTTATGTATGGTGGCCAGGGATTGACGATGCCATAGAATCCTGGGTAGCCTGGTGCCAATCATGCCAATTATGTCAAGAAACATGTCCAGCCCCGCCGAGAGCCCCTGCACAACTGTGGGAGTCCACACACAACCCCTGGTCTCGCCTGCACCTTGACTTTGCAGGGCCCTTCCAGGGACAAATAAGAACATAAGAACATAAGAGAAGCCATGTTGGATCAGGCCAACGGCCCATCCAGTCCAACACTCTGTGTCACACAGTGGCAAAAAATATTCTTCCTTATTGTGGATTCCTACTCAAAGTGGCTCAAGGTTGTCCCGGTGGCATCCACCTCCACATGGGCCGCGCTGGGGGCCCTGTGCAGGGTTTTTGCCACCCACGGCCTGCCCGTTACGCTAGCTTCAGACAATGGAACAGCCTTCACATCGGCCGAGTTCCAGGATTTCTGCGGCCGCAACAATAAAAAACATTAGGTCGGCCCTCTTGCACCCTGCCACCAATGGCCAAGCGGAAAGGATGGTGCGGGCAACCAAGGAATCGCTCTGCTGCATCGTCCATGGTGACTGGGAAGCCCGCCTGGTGGAGAATCTTCTAGCACAGCACTCCATTCCCAGTACTGTCACCGGCCGAGCTCCTAATGAGCTGGAGGTTGGCTACACTTCTAGACCGTGTGCACCCGGACCGCGCCCCTGATCTACAAGAGATGCCTGAGGTGGTCCAGGCTCCCTGAGGGTTTGACACGAGGGACTTGATGTTCGCTAAAAACTTTGGGGGGCGGGGCTCCACCTGGATACCAGCATGGGTTTCAAGGGTGTTAGGGGCAGTTATGTACGAAGTCACTTCAGAGGATGGGTTCACAATATAGACTAGTTGCAGTCACGCACGGTGCCTGGAGACGGAAGTGGGGAGGAAAGCCTGGACAATCCGCTCACCATGTCAGCTTCCAAACCGGAAGAAGCAGAACCCCCAGCTGCTGTGGCCACACCAGCACCAGAGACCCAGGGGGAACCAGAACTGCCATCTACACAAGAGACCTCTGGGGAACTGAACCTGCTGGCCAAGATTTCAGCATCACCAACCCCTCGGCATGCTGCACCAGAAGCCAAAGTTGTCCCGGTAGCATCCACCTCCACATAGACCACTGCCCACTCCAGCACCAAGGCGGTCGACGCAAGAGCACCACAGGGCTGCGTATCTAAGGAACTATGTATGCTAGGGTTGTTATGTATGTGGACTAATATTATGTATGTGGACTGAATTGGGAGTTCCTGCCTGGCTCATTGGAGCCATACAAATGGAGCTTGGGGAACTGGGAACAATGGGCAGCAGGATCCAAATACCTGCTGCCCTGCACCAATCACAGGCCCCCTGCCGGTTTGAATGGTCCCATTACATACTTATGTGGGAACCCAAGTTGTATATAGTTTGGCCCCATTGGTCGGTTCCTCAGTCTTGTTAGTGCAGCCATCTACCATGCTGTACCTATTAAAGAGCTGATTATCACTTCCACTTCGCCTCTTCCACCCACTATACTATACTGTTTTTTTAAATATCAAAGGTAACATCTCTCTTTTTAAAAATCCTTTGAAAACATTTTATGTGATGTGTTAAAAAAGTCATTTCCGCCTGCAAGAGTTGTGAGTGGGTGTCATGGTTGGAGTGTCAGAGTAGGACCTGAGAAATCCAGGTTTGAAGTCCCACTCTGCCATGGAGACTTGCTGGGTGATCTCGGGTCAATCATGTAGTCTCAGCCTAACCTACCTCACAGAGTTGTTGGGAGGACAGAGAAGGGGAGGATGCTGCAAGACTTCATTGTGGGTGACCTTACATTTAACTTTTGAAATGCAGGCAAAACAGAAGCAGGCAGCTGTAGGACATCTAAAGGCAAACCAAGTGTGTGTGTGTGTGTGAGGCAACCCTGCTTTTTAAGATGTTCACGTTTTTCTTCTCACCTGTTCTGCATGGGAATGAACTTCAGGCAGGTCAGTGTTAATGCTTTGGCAAAACTTCTTGGCATTTTCATAAGTCAAACTTATATCATATGCCTTATAGAGGAATCCGTTATATGGTATCCATTCACTGTTAAGCTTGTCAATGAGGTCATCTTTCAGCCATGGTCAGGAGCAGAGAAGGAAGAGAGAAAGAAGAACATGGGAAAGGGTTGAGTAGAAGCCAGCCTGAATGTCTAGGGGAAAACATCTGTGCAAGTTACCTGCCGGCAGGGCTTTTGTTGTAGAAAAAGCCCAGCAGGAACTCATTTGCATATTAGACCACAGCCTGTGACATCACCAATGTTTCATATAAGGCTTTTTTGTAGAAAAAGCCCAGCAGGGTCTCATTTGCATATTGGGCCACACCCCCTGAACCAAGCTAGCCAGAACTGCGTTCCTGTGCGTTCCTGCTAAAAAAAAAAGGCCCTGCCTGCTGGTATTTCATGGAATAAGTTATTAAGACAAATTTATTTGGAGTCTGAACAAAGTTTGAGTCCAGTAGCACCTTTAAGACCAACAAAGTTTTATTCTAAGAATAAGCTTATGTGTCCACAATGCTATACTTGAAATACACCTATATTGGAACTAGTGATTTTGACTTGGATTCCCTCAAAGTGTCTTGAGTGAACACGAAGCAAGAGGCCCATTTCATAGATTACTTTCTGAGAAGCCCAACTGTCAGCCCGACCTCTGCTTTGCTGCCTGCCTTTCCTGGGGCACAAATGAAATGTCTCCCTCAGTGTCTGTTTGCCTCCCTCTTAGGCTTCCCAACCCTCCTGCCCTGGCGGGGGACCCCAGGATTTGCACCCTCTTCCCCTGCTCCCCAAAAAAACAGAAGCAGGGGGGGGGGGAAACGGCGCCAAGGAGCGTGGCGAGCCGCCCCATCTCGGAGCGGGCGACACCGCTGTGCTGCTGCCGCCTCTTCTCCGCTTCACCATAGCTGCTCCTCCGAGATGGGCTCAGGCTGAGCCCATCTCGGAGGAGCAGCTAAGATGAAGCGGAGAAGAGGCAGCAGCAGTGCAGTGGAGTCGCCCGCTCCGCCTCTGAGGTAAAATCAGAGCCCCCCCCGCCCGTCTCCTCGACCGCCTGCGCCCGGCCCGCCCGCAACGTAGCTCCACGCCCTCGGGGAGGGGGACAGAAAGGGCGTGGCCCCGGGGTGGGGAGGAGCGGCGGGTTCGTGGGGTCTGCGGGGTTTATTTGTATCCTGCCCTCCCCGCCAAAGGCAGGCTCAGGGTGGCTCACAGATTAGGGGTCAAGCAATCAGATTGACATGACCAGACGAAATAAAACAGCAATACAAACAAAAACATAAAAGCAATTACTAAAAACACCAACAGGTGCTAATACAATAATTTCAAACAGCAGTTAACTCACAGGCACTCTTTGTCCTGTATGCCCAGAGTATGGCAGGCAGGATCCCTTAGTGTGGGGGTATGAGTATGATAATGTCATCCCACAAGGACAGGAAAGAAAGAAATCACAGCCCAAATGTATATATCTGCCACTGAAACAAAATACTAATTTGAATGCAAATTTTGAAAAATCAAGGGCAAGAAGTAAGAAAATGAAAATTTATGAAATCTTTTGAAAGTAAAACTTTTTTTAAAAAAAAAGTTGCTTACCCTGGGCTTCAGGCAGGGTGACCATCAATGGCAGATTGGCAATTTAATTTACAGAGAAATTTTAAGAACATAAGAAGAGCCCTGCTGTTTCAGACCAGTGTTCCATCTAAGTCCAGTATCCTGGTTCACTTAGTGGCCAACTGTTCCTCTGGAGGGCCAGGAACAGGGCAGAGAGGCTGAGACCTTCCCTTATGTTGCATCTAGGCTCTGGGATTCAGAGGATTTGTACATCTGAATGTGGAGGCTACCCTCAGCAATTTATCGTCCATGAATCTAATCTCTGTTTCAAGCTGTTTATTCCTGCGGCCATCACAACATCCTCTGGCAGTGAATTCCTCACTTTAATCACTCTCTGCGTAAAGTAGTATTTCCTTTTGTCTACTGCCCATCAGCTTCATTTGTTGCCCTCAAATTCTAGTATTTTGGGAGAGGGTGAAAGATGGCTCTGTCAGTTATACTAACATGTCCCCACTTAGTCACTACTTTTTCTGGTGGGTCACTGCTCTGAAGGGCCCCTGGTAGCCAGAAGCTAGTAGAATCAAGCTCTAGCTACTCTGCCAGAGCCTCGGAGGCCAGGTGGCTCCAACCTTTCATTGTCAATGGTCACTGGTTTCAGTTTGGGTGACTCTAGGGTGACAGTCCTGGCTTTTCTTGCACTGCTGCCATTTTTAGGGGGAAGCCATAGGTGAGCTCATACCCACGCTTTTTTCTTGCCAAGCAGACTGACCCCTACAGAGCTCGCTTGCACAAGCACAGTGGCCACTCAGCTTGGCATGCTCTGTGCCTGTGTCTACCTCCCAGTCTACTTCTGATGGCCACAGAGCAGGAGAGGGCAGAAGAGTTATTTAGATAAAGGGTTTTCACAGCTGGTGGGATTTCAGGGTGAGTTTATTGTAGGATTGCTCACCTCCAGGTGGGACCTGGTGACTTCCCCTCACCAAAAAATAACTCAGCTGACCTCTAGACAACAGAAACCAGTTCCCTGGGAGAAAATAGCTGCTTTGGTGGGTGGTCTCTATGTAGGGTTGCCAAGTCCAATTCAAGAAATATCTGGGGATTTTGGGGTTGAGCCAGGAGACTTTGGGGGTGGAGCCAGGAGACATTGGGGGTGGAGCCAGGAACAAGGGTGTGGCAAGGATAATTGAACTCCAAGGGAGTTCTGGCGATCACATTTAAAGGGACAGCACACCTTTTAAAATGTCTCCCTTCCATAGGAAATAATGAAGGATAGGGGCACCTTATTTGGGGCTCATAGAATTGGACCCCCTGGTCCAATCATTTTGAAACTTGGGGGTACTATGGGGAGAGGCACTAGATACTATACTGAAAATTTGGTGCCTCTACCTCAAAAAACAGCTCCCCCAGAGCCCCCAAAACCTCCAGATCAATTTCCCATTATACCCTATGAGAATTGATCTCCACATAGGGAATAACGAAGTGCTCAGCAGACGTTCCTCCCCCCCCCCTTTCTGGCGACTCTGAAGTGAGGGATTGGCCTCTCTACTCACGAGTTGCAGCCAACTTCTTCCAAGTAACACAGACACCCCATCCCAAGAGGAAGCCTTTCTAATCAAAGACTGGAGCCTCCGGAGGGGGAAAAAAAATCACATGGTGGCTTTGGGGGCGGGGCTTCCCCCCTCCGGCCAGCTGACTGGGGGCAGGAAGGAGACTGGGAAAGCGGAAGAACCCCTGCTGGGACCTGGGGATTGGCAAGCCTATCTCTATGGTGTTATACCCTGCTGAGCACCCTTCATCCCCAAAACCCACCCTTCCCAAAGCTCCATCCGCAGATCTCCAAGAACTTCCCAACCCAGAGCTGCACCCTAGTTTCTTGCCTGAAGGTTTCTCTGCGTTACTTACTGATTGTCCATTGCAGCTCCTGGTTTCTTAAGTGCCCTCGTTTCAGATCTCTCACAAGTTCTTCAGCCCCCTTGAATGTTTCAATCACTAAAAGGGTTGCAACAATCCAAGTAAGGGGGATTGCATACAGACACAGAAATTCCCTAACTTCCTAACTGGGTCAAATGGCAGTTTGCGTACTAGGTCTACATATGAGTGAACTTGCATGAAGGGCTGGGGGAAGGGTACATGCATAGCCACAGGGGGAGGTGATGGTGCTGTTTTCCTTCCATGCATGTTGATCCCCTCCCCCGCCCCCATTGACATGTGATCTGTAAGGGCTTCTCTTACTCTCTATTGTGAGCAAGCAGTGAAACCCATTAGGGCAGGGGTATCATACTCATTTGTTATGAGGGCCAAATATGACATAAATGAGACCTTGTTGGGCTGGGCCATGTTAAACTGGGCCATATGTGTACCTATTTAAGATTAGGTAATAGAGATATACATTTTATAAAGGGCACAGACAAACACAATTAAAGGTTTTTTTAAAACTTAAAATAAAACACGTTTAAAACATTAGCACTTGTTGATCTTAAAAGGCACTTTCTTTGTATTTCTCCCATGAGATCCATGGAACTGGGCAACAGAAGTTCTGGCTCTTTCCTTCTTTCTCCAGGTGATGAGAAGGGGGAGGAGCCTCAACCAATAGAAGGAAGTGAGGCTTGGCTCAGTAGCTCTGCTGTGCAATTGAGAGAACCTGGCAAAGCAAGCTTTCCATCCTCCCCTTCCTCCCCAGGTGAGGAGCTTCAGCTAATGGAGAAAACAGAGGTTTTGCTCTGTAGCTCCTGTCTGATTGAGCAAGCCTTGCAAAGCAAGCTGTTATGCAGAAGGAAGCTAGAGAGAGGGAGAAGGAAGTAGATGACAGCCATTTCTCAGGGGCCTGATAGGACCCCTCGGAGGGCCCCCTTTGGCCCCCAGGCTGCATGTTTGACTCTCCTGCATTAGGGGCTACCCAGAAAGTTACGTTGTTCAGGTTTGGGGATCTGAATCCCAGCGAGAGGAATGAAGCTAAGCGCCCACCCAGTGGGTGTCCTTAGGAGAACCCCTTTGCTTTTTGTGAATGATCAGAGGACAACATCTGTCCTTTCCAAATAAGATGCTTTAAGCAATGTGTTGTATACCCAACAATGCCTGTGGTTTTATTGTTTTATTTGAGACTTGGAGAAGCAGGTAGGAGGAGGGACATCCAGTGATAGTTCCAAATGTACTTAAAGGGAAAGGTCTCCTTGGAAGAGAAGTACTCAGGAGTCGATGCAGGGAACTGGGCATGTCCAGGTATATGTTTGTGGTAAGTACTGTCAAATCACTTCTGATTTATGGTGACTCTATAAATGAGAAATGTACATGCATATGAAAGCTCATGCCTGGAATTAAAATTTTGTTCATCTTAAAGGTGCCACTGGACTCAAACTTTGTTCTGTTGCTTCAGACCAACGCAGCTTCCTTCTTGATTCTATTCTCTGGTTGTATTGTTATATGTGCTTGTATGCCTATATGCTTTTACTGGATTGTTTAAATATTTTATATAAAACTTATTTTAAATGTGGTTCTAATATTTTTATGGTTTTTTTGCCTTGGAGACTCTGTTGTGCTGGAATGGAAACTTTTTAAATGAAATAACCTAGTTTCTTAGCTGTTGACTTGTCTTTGACAACACTGGACAAAAGGGACCCTATGGGTTGGGGGAGGGGGGGTCTTCAGCCATTGTAAAAAGCCAGCTTACTTGTCTTCCCGTGGAAGGAGTCATTGTACCGTTGCATAAATTTCTCAATTCTTGTTGTCGCTCTAAATTTTTCCATGACGGCGTAGTATTTCAGGCAATCTAATAATGAGAAAAGAAGAAAAGTAACACAGTTCAGCAGTAGTGTGCCTCTGCCAGGTGGGATTTTAGGAATGGTGCTGGTGCTGCAGGTCTACTCTGGAGCTTCTTTTCAAAGAAAATCTCTCTCTCTCCTCAAACCTATCTGTCTGTCTGTTGTATACTTCTGTCAATCTGCCTGTCTGTCCTATGCTTCTGTCTGTCCATATATCTGATCCTTCCTTCCTTTCATCTGTTGTATACTTCTGTCAATCTGCCTGCCTGTCCTATGTTCATTTTGTCTGTCCTATGCAACTGTCTGTCCATATAGCCTTCCTTCCTTCCTTCCTTCCTTCCTTCCTTCCTTCCTTCCTTCCTTCCTTCCTTCCTTCCTTCCTTCCTTCCTTCCTTCCTTCCTTCCTTCCTTCATCTGTTTGTCTGTCCTATGCTCAGGTCTGTCTTGCCACCTACCCATCCAGCCATCCACCCAGTGATAAAACCTATTAATCATTCTAACCTATGCACAAACACCAGCCAATCAGTGTCAGAGCAGGGGGTCTGACCTTTGAGGTCAGAGAAGTAGTAGAAGAAGAGATTGGATTTATACCCTGCCCTTCACTATCCAAAGGTGTCTCAGAGCAATTTACAATCTCCTTTCCCTTCCCCTCCCCACAACACACACCCTGTGAGGTAGGTAGGGCTGAGAGAGCTCTCCCAGAACTGCTCTTGAGCAGAACAGGTTTGAGAGAACTTGTGGCTGACTCAAGGTCACATCAGCAGGTGCATGTGGAGAAGTGGGGAATCAAACCTGGTTCTCCCAGATAAGAGTACATGCACTTGACTACTACACCAAACTGGCTCTCTAAGGATGAGAAGGTATGCATTCCTGGCACCTGAGCCTCATCACCTCTTCATTTGTTTTTGACATCAAGTCCTTCTGAGGAGCCATCATGGCAATATTGGGGAATGGCAATGGTCACAGCTGGGCTAGTGAGCAAAGGAGTCTAGGTGACCATGTAGGATGGTACACTGTAATGGGTAGAATGTTTGTTGCTGCAGGAGACAGAAGGAGATTCCTGTTCCCAGAGTGTTGAGCCATTATGGACTCTGCTAAGCTGAGCAGGAACTAGAATAAAAAAGAAGTGGGGAACCCATCCTTCCTCTAGTGGTATGCTGGTAAATGTTTAACAGCTGGCTCTTTGGGGGAAAATGTATGCATAGATATACATACATAACTTTGTTATAAATTGTAGTATAAAGGATGTGTAGCACACAGTTTATAAATAATAATAAAATACAAAAAATAAAGTTTCTAGACCCAATGGCACCCTAACAACAGTGTTCAAGCCTCAGCTTAGATCAAAGGCCTTGCATTTCTTTATTTTTTGACATCTCTCTTTTCTCCCCAAGGGGGTCTCAAGGTAGATTACAGTATTATTATTATTCCTTCATTTTATCTAGGGTAGGATCAAAAGGAATGAATGGCCCAAGGTCCGTGGGCAAGTGAACACTTGAATCTGGGTCTCCCAGATCAACAGCTCTAATGCAGGAAATTCCTGTTGCTCAGGAACACAGGTTTCTTCAGAGTTTGGGGGAGAGGATCCCCGGAATGTATTCACAACTAACACAACTACAGTCAAGAAGTTGCATTTCCTCAGCCCAAAACCCTTAGAGCAATAAATCCAGTTGTGATTATGGCACAAAATGAGGATATTTCTTTTGCACATCCCTTAGCGACTGCAGAATGCTTCTCCCCCCCAAAAAACAGTCAAGAGTCTGGGCTAAGGTTGCTGAGCTCTTTAGCAAACACATAATGAGTTGCACACAAGGTAAAGTTTTTAAAAAATAAGACATTAAGTACTGGGGAATTGCAGAGAGATAGCTGAATGATTCTTGCTGTGCGGGTGCTCCTCTCTGGACTACACCCCTCCCTGGTTAATTGCAAGTACAACTTTATGAGATTACCCAATAACAGAGTAAGGGAGAAAAAAGTACTTGTGTCTGGCACAAAGGCATAACCGCCATTCCCACATATCATTTTGCAACTGGTCTCACTCTTCCCCCCTTGCAATTTTTAAAGCGGCCTCCTATTATTAGTCTTTCAAAACAAACAAAAGAAACATTTAATATTAGGGAGGAGGGGAAAGAAGAAAGCCTTTCACTAGCACACTTGCCCTGGAAACTAGCTCAGAGTTGTAAGGCAGGTGTTTAAAGCCACCCACTAAACAAAGATTTGAGTTAAGGGGGACTAACTAAACTGGTCTCCCTGACTGTCTCTACACGTGTGAGGTGGTGAAACCACCACCTCCTCCCTGCTCCCAAGCCACCCTTTTTCACAGCTTGGCTGCGTGTCACACTTGCAGCTGGCATCTTTCCTGTACTTCACATGTTGCCCTCTTCTGCCTCTGTGAATATGAGTGCACAAAGGAAGGATGGAGGCATCCAGGAGCTCTAGGATGGAGGCATCCTAGAGCTCCTGAGGAGGTTTCAACCTGCTCGCAAAATTCCTGAAAATCGCATGAGCTTGTGCTAGCCAGCTCCAGCACAATACTGCCTCTTTCCTTCCCTGCCTGCCCACCTGCTTGCAGCCCTCATTCTATGGTGGTGAGTTTAATGGGACTTACTTTCCGCTAAGTGTGCTTAGGTACACATTGCAGTAAAGCCAGTCAGCTCTGCCCCAAAGACTTTGCTTTGCTGAAAGAGTTCAACTTACATAGACCAATAAGTGTCAAAGCGACAAGAAACAGAAGCGCGACTGTACAATAGATAGCCTTTTCAACGTAGGGGTTTGCTAACATCGGATCTATAATCGCCCATATTCCTTGAAAGAAAAAGAGAGAAGAAAATTCTGCTGTAGTCATTATAGTTTGATCTTATTTATTTAGTGTAAGGATGCATATTTTCTTTTTCACATGAGCTGCCAATAAAGTTGAAATAATATACATATATTTCTATCCATCTATCTTTGCATTATTCTCTGTATCACTCTGTCTGTATCTATATAGAGTCTGGGAAATTTCAGTTTAGAAAAGAGATGACTAAGGAGGACTATGATAGAGATTTATAAAATTAGGCATAGGTGGAGAGAGTTGACCAAGATTATTTTTCTCCCTCTCCCAAAATACTTGAACTCTAAGGCATCCAATGGAACTGATGGGGAGTAGATTCAGGATGGACAAAAGGAGATACGACTTTACATAGAGAATGATAAAAATGTGCAATTTGCTGCCAGAGGATGTAGTGTTGCCCACAGAAATAAACAGCTTTAAAAGGGCACTAAATAGATTTATGGAGGACAGGTCTATATCAATGGCTACTAGCCATGGTGACTGAGGGGAACCTCCACATTCAGAGGCATGAAGCCTCTGAATCCTAGAACCAGGAGGCAATATAAAGGAAGGCTTTGGCCTCTATGGTTTGCTGTTGTTGGCCCTCCAAAGGAATTGGCTGGCCACTGTATAAGACAGGATGCTGGACTAGATGGACTACTGGTCAGACCAAGCAGGGCTCTTCTTATGTAATCATATCTGTATCCAGGCCTTTTTTTGTAGCAGGAACTCCTTTGCATATTAGGCCACACACCCCTGATGTAGCCAATCCTCCAAGAGCTTAAAGAGCTCTTAGTACAGGGCCTACTGTAAGCTCCAGGAGGACTGATTACATCAGGGATGTGTGACCTAAAATGCAGAGGAGTTCCTGCTACAAAAAAAGCCCTGTCTGTATCTATATAATCTACTTGTCTGTCTGCCTGTCCATCTATCACTCTATATACCTTTCTCTCTATATATATCCAGTGATCCCTGACCTGGATGTTCCAGGCTAGTCTGGATTTTAAATATTTTATTTACCATTTTCACACACAGTTTACCTCGCAGCCACAATCCTGTTCCCTCTGCAGCGTCGGGTTGGATTTCCCACCATCTGCGCCGGAGTTACAGGAAGTGCCACAGCTTTTGCGTAGCAAACGTAAACCGCTAAACCCAATTTACGTTTGCTACGCAAAAGCTGTGGCACTTCCTGTAACTCCGGCGCAGATGGTGGGAAATCTGACCCGATGCTGCAGAGGGAACAGGATTGTGACTGCAAGGTAAGCTGTGTGCGAAAATGGTCAACGTTTAAGCAAAAGTAGGGAAGAGAAAGGGAAAAGGAAAAAAAGATTTTGCTATTTAATTTCTGCATTACTTATATACCAGTAATACATTAACTAAGCCCATATACAAAGTACAGAAAATATCAGTAACTGTAAGTCATAAGACAATTTCACTTGTGATCTATAAGCAATATCTTAAAACAGGTGTAAATCAAAGTGAATTGCTTCTTTCTACTAATATTATATATAACAGACAGGGTTATATCTGTGCATCAAACCAAGTATAAAAAGGATTTCAACTATTTTTTATCTCTTGTTTGCTATTATCTTCCAATAAAGATGAGAGTGTATCCATTTCAGCTGTTTCTAGCATTTTTTCAATCAGTTCTTGGGGTTTTTTTGAGTGGTTCCAATTTTTAGCAATTAAAATCCTAGCTGCAGTGATAATATGTGCCATCAGCTGTCCTATTTCCTTTGGATAGTGCTTTGGGAAAATGTTAAGTAAAAATATTTCTGGTTTAAATTGGACTTGTGTTTTCAATATCTTTTGCAGTATCTCATGAACCATTTCCCGGTATTTTTTCACAACATCACAAGACCACCGCACATGATAAAATGTTCCCATCTGACATTTACATTTCCAACACTTATTAGATACATTAGTATAAATCTTAGACAGATTTTCAGGTGTCATATACCATCTATAAAACATTTTATACAAGTTTTTTTTTTTAAATTAACAGATCTAGTCATTTTTATGCTAAGCTTCCATATTGCTTCCCAACCATCCATATCTATATTATGACCTATATTCTGAGCCTATTTAATCATACAGTCTTTTACAATTAGAGTTGCCAAGTCTAACTCAGAAAATATCTGGGGACTTTGGGGGTGGAGCCAGGAGACTTTAGGGCAGAGCCAGGAGACTTTCCCATTCCCAAAATAAATACATAAAAATACAGCAGTGCAGTTCCCCTGAATACAGCCTTCATTTCCTCATACCCAGGCAGCCCATGTCCCTGTACACTCACTCTCTCTCTCTCTCTTTCACGCACGCACACACACACGCACAGAAAGAGAGAGCAGCCAAAATAAACACTTGTGTGGTCTCACTGGGGCAATTTACTCATGAGTTGCTGAAGTTCCAAGTTCTATCAGACAACTTGGGCAGGGAAAGCAAAGGTTCTAGTTCCGCTTTTACTATGCAAACGTCTTGTAAAAGGATTGTGAAACAAACGGAGGGTCTCTGGACTGCTACAGCAAAGGTTCTAGTTTCTCCTTTACTATGCAAATGTTTTGTAAAAGGACTGTGAAACAAACGGAGGATCTCTGAACTGCTACAGCTTCACAGCTAACAGGGAGCAGCCATCTTGTTCTGCCAGCTCACCCCACCCCCATTCAGCCTGCCTGGGTGCTAGATTTAAAGGCACAGACACACCATCCAGAAAGGAAGCCTTCCCAAGGTTCCTCTAGCTCTAAAGTGGAAAGGCAGGTGCCAGGCTGTGGGGGCAGGGTTTCCCTCCGTTGGCCAGCTGACTGGGGGTGGGAAGGAGCCTTCAAGAGCAGGAGATCCCCTGCTGGGACCTGGGGATTGGCAAGACTATTTACAATTTCATATTGCATCTTCATTTGCAACAATAAAGAGTGTATTTTCTTAATTTTCTCATTTGGACCATGTATTATTTTATCAAACTTTGTTCACTAGAGAATCCCATAGATTTATCTTCAGCGTATCTAGAATCAATTTGTAGTCTCAACCACCAATCCAAAGTCACACTCTGAGATACAAGCTCTTCATTAGATTTTAAAGTACCATTATCTCTCAAGAATTCTCCATATTTTAAAATCATAACTTGAGATAGTAAGGTTGGTTGGACAAAAGCTTCTACTGGTGAAACCCACTTTGTAATCTTTTGGTATATTTGTGGTTTTAGCCATGACTATAATGTCTAAAGAGATTTTCTCAATAAGTAGTTTTCAAAATAGCTATGGCCTTTTATTTTTTGATACCAGAGATATGCATGCCACCCCATGGTAAGATCGTGGCTTTCTAGTAATAAAAGTCTCTTGTCTTTAAGTAAAATCTATTCCCTTATCCATGTCAATACACAGGCTTTATGTATGTTTGGAAGTCAGGTATAGCAAACCCTGCTCTCTCTCAGGGCCAGTGCATGGGAGAAGGCAAAGTAGGCAGTCGCCTAGGGTGCCACCTGGCCTAGGGGCACCACTGGGGGCCCCCTCCCTGATGCATGACTCTGGCTCCTGACCACTGTCACCTTGTCCTCTCCCATCACCAAGCTGCCCTCAACAAAGCCAAGCTACCCCCCTCTTCCCGATGTGTGACTTGGCCTCCCACCTCATCCTATCCTGCCACCCTCCTTCCTAACATGGCTGGCAAGCACTTATTCTCACAATTTTTTTTTATAACATCACATTTCTTTTAAAAAAATTAAAAATCAGTAAATTAAAGATGTGAAAAGTTTCAAGTTTGGCGCTCTTCAATTTCCCTATATTTTTTAATAATTGGGGGGCGCTAGTGGGTACCTAGGGTGCTAGTGGGTGCCTAGGGCGCCAGAAAGTCTAGCACCGGTCCTGCTCTCTCTATAGAATCTTGCAAAGCTTTCAGTTTTATTCTTGTTTTTTTGTTTTGTCAAATAAATGCTGCAGTTAGCTTGTTTAGTTCCTGAAAAAAGGGTCTTAGTAACAAGATTGGAATGGTTTGAAACAGAAAGAGTAATCTTGGTAAAATGTTCATCTTAATCTTTGCGATTCTTCCCAGTAATGATACGTTTAAGTCTTTCCAGGCTTCCAAATCCCTTTTGATTGCCTTAAACAATTTATCATGATTGTCAGCCTTCAAATTGCTACATTTGTGTGTTAGGTATAGATCCAGATATTTAACTCTCTTTTCAAAAGTAAAACCTGATTTTTCTTGCAGTATGTTTATTTGGTCTTTTGTCATATTTTTTGTTAAACATTTTGTTTTTTGATAATTAATTTTCAATCCAGCCACTTCACCAAATTGTTCCAATTTTCTCTTCAAGTGTTCAACGGAGTCCAAGGGTTGTTCTAGCATGAATACCAAGTCAAAGGCCCAAAGTTTATACCGTTCACCACTATTCACCTCTAATCACTGTTCTCTCATCTGGTTATTTAGCATTCCCAAGGTGAGAATGAATGGAAGAGGAGATAAGGAACATTCTTGTCTTGCTCCTTTTTGAATCTCCAATGAATTAGTTAGATCACCATTTACTATTACTTTTGTGCTTTGATGAGAATAAATAGCTTGTATCATAAGAACATAAGAGAAGCCATGTTGGATCAGGCCAACGGCCCATCAAGTCCAACACTCTGTGTCACACATTAAAAAATCATTTTTAAAAAGTCACCACCACAGTCCATTTCTTTCAATTATTGTAAAATGAACTGACAATTGACATTGTCAAAGGCTTTCTCTGCATCCAGGAAAATGAATGCTAATTGCTTCTCTGGATGAGTTTCATAATATTCCAATATCTTGCATATTGTTCTTATATTATTATTCAGATGACTCCTTGGTAAAAAAAACAGCTTGATCTTGGTGGATAATCTCTGATAGAACTTTCTTAAGGCATTGTTCCAGAATTGCTGCAAAAAACCTTATAATCTACATTTAATGATATAGGTCTATAATTTTTTATATCCTTCAAATCTGTACCTTCCTTAGGAATCAGAGAGATAGTAGTTTCTTGCCAAGAGGCTGAAATCTCAGCTTCATCACATAAACAATTTAAAAGTTGTTTAAATGGGAGAGTCAGAGAATCTTCAAATATGTTATGAAATTCTGCTGGCAGTCCATCTGGAACAGGGGCCTTTCCTTTCTTTTGCGCTCCAATCGCTTTCACTACTTCCTTCATTATTATGGGATCATTTAAATTTTTCTTCTGTTCTGTGAAATTCTTCAAGTTATTCTGCTTAGTATAACTCTCTTGAATAGTTTTGGAAATCTCATTACATTTGAATAAATTTTTATAAAATTGTTCCACTATATTTTTTATCTCTTGTTTAGCACACTTTTCTATGTTACCTTCTCCTCTGAGAGCTTCCTTAGTCAAAATTCTAAATCCATAAACAGGTGATATCCAGAAAAAGAATAGTAGTAAAAGCAAAAAGCCATTGGAACCAAACCTAACTCTTTTATCTCCAGCAAAAAGGACAGTCAGTTGAAAGCCCAATTTTTTTAGGGAAGGGAGACCAGTTCGTGCTCAAATCTTGCTTTCTCCCTCTCTGTGTCCAAAATCTATCTTCGTTCCATATAGCTAATAAATCACAACGCCATTCAGATCCTTATGACAAGAGAAGTGTGACTTACAGTCAAAGTTGAATAAAAGTGCAGGCAGAGTTTAGCGAAGTTCAGCAGAAATGCTTTGAAGATAATTGCAGCTGTTGGGTGTTCACCTCTTGGGCCATTTAAAAATGGTGATTGCAGCGGCGGAGCATAGGGGTGACAGGGAGCATCAGGACTTGACCGCCATTGAAATCCTCAGCTCCCATCAAGCCTTCTGCATCCGGAGACCCTCACCTGGGTCTCTGTTCAGGTTTCACATAGGAGGAACTCCTCCAACTGCGTGATTCAGGGGATCATCAGAGCTAAGCTCTGCGATCTATCTCTGGTTGCGAGGCACCAAAATGAGGACGTGTCCCAGGCTAGTCTGATCTCATCAAGTCACAGAAGCTACGCAGGGTCAGCCCTAATTGATACCTGGATCAGAGACCACCAAGGAAGTCCTGGGTTGTTACACAGAGGCAGGCAATAGCAAAATTCCTCTGAACCTCTCTTGTCTTGTAATTCGATGGTGCTTCTTACTATCATCATATACAATAAAATCCATAAAATACTATAAGAGTGACAACAATTAGGAAAGATTAAATTTAAAAACAATAGCCAAAATCAGTATCCACCACAATAAACTATCTGAAATTAAGAGAAGAAACTCCACCTTGCCCAAATTCCCAATAGAAGAGGTGAAGCTTGATGAAGTTCTGAAGGGAAGAGATTGGACATGGCTTCTTGGGGAACAAAATTTCAAAGATTTGGCACTACAACTGAGAAGGTTCCACCATGCATGCTCACCATACAAACACTTGAAGACAGCAGGACCCAAAGTATAACTTTTCCAACTGGCCGTAGTGCAAAAATAGCTTCCTATATTGGAAGACATTTTCCTGAAGAACCAAGTTTGGGTCCAAGGGCACATTTAAGAACAGCAAAGTTTCATTCTGGTTATAAGCTTTCATGCGCATGCCCAAGTCTTCAGATTCCTTCTGAGGAACCTTCATTCTAAGCTATTTACATCTGTAAAAGTCAGTGGTAGTGTTGTGAATTCGGCCCAGGAACAAACTGGAAGCCACTGAAATTGGCTTATAGCTGACATGACAGGACTGCAGAGGCAAGCATCAGTCAAGAGACACATTTGGAACTGGTTGATTTCTCTGAGAACTTTGTTGAGGTGACACAGAGGCAGCTACATGCTGCAGACTGGAAGCCACCAATTCGTGTACAACTGTGGCTATGGCAGTTTTCTACAGGAAGTCTGTCAGCTGTTAGGGATGCCAGACCTCCCTCCACAGTGGGGACAGGGGTTCCCCCACTGCCAGGCCCCACTTCTGTGCCACCAATTAGCTTGCCAGCAGGGGGAACTTACCCCCAAAAGGGAGGAACACTCCACATTTCCGCAACATGCCTATGTGACTTCAATATAACCCATAAATAACGGCACATCAGGGATGTTGGAGTGATGCTCTGGTTTTTGAGCAAAATCTCTATGGCAGAAGCTAATCCTACCATAATGCTTTTGCACAAAAACCAGAGCATTGGCCCAACATTCCTGACTTACATACATCACTTCTGGGTTACATTTGAACTCATGCAGGCATGTTGCTGAAACATGGGATGGAATTTCCTGCTCCCAGTTAGCCCACTCTTTGTCGCCTGCTGGCTGCTTGGACGGACCTGGCAATCATATGAGCTGGCCAAAGGCACACCTGCCCACAGCTGCTACCTGGATTTCCAGGAGCCAGGCTCCATTGAGAAAGAGCTAAACCATGAATGTGGTCCTGCAAATGATCCACTTTCACCTTGTCTGCCTGATAACCTGTTGAGGCCAGCAATTGCCATCTTCTGTCCCTTACCAATTGCTCACAGGCTTTGGAAGTGACGGGGTTAATGTGAAGGGATGACAGATTCAAGGCGTTCAACTGTCACTGTTCCCTGCCTGACATTATGTACTGGAGTTCTGGCTTGGCCTTCTGAATCAAACAGTACTTTGTGTGTTAAAGTACTGTCATAAATTGCCAATGCCATCCTTATGAATGAACAACCTCTGAAACATTCTATCATTGAAAGCCTTGCTTGTTTCTTGCAAATTGAAGGCTGTGGCTTCCTTGGCTGAGTCAACCCATCTCATGTTTAGTCTTCCTTTTCCTGCTGCCTTCAACTTCTCTTAGCACTATAATCTTTTCCATTGACTCTTTGTCAAACAGCAGGGCTGGTTGTAACCCCAGTACCCTTCCCAGAACTGGACTCCATTCCATGTCTTATGGTTACACCAACACATTTAGTCTCATAATGTCCCTGTAGAAATGATGTGTTGGGTCTGGTTATGTATGGTGTGTTGGGTCTGGTTAGGATGGCTGGACTGGTCAGACATTACCTTCACTTATCAGAGTGCTCTTTCTGAGCTTCAGCACAGCAGCGTGGCCTAGTCTAATGGTTACCATGCTATAGGGTTGCCAAGTCCAATTCAAGAAATATCTGGGGACTTTGGGGGTAGATCCAGGAGCCTTTGGGGGTGGATCCAGGAGACATTGGGGTGGAACCAGGAGCAAGGTTGTGACAAGCATAATTGAGCTCCAAAGGGAGTTTTGGCCATCACATGTAAAGGAACCGCAAATCTTTTAAATGTCCTCTCTTCACAGGAAATAATGAAGGATAGGGGCACCTGCCTTTGGGGCTCATAGAACTGGACCCCCTCATCCAATCCTTTCGAAACTTGGAGGGTATTTTGAGGAGAGGCATCGGATGTTATGATGAAAACTAGGTGCTTCTACCTAAAAAAAATAGCCCCCCAGAGCCCCAGATAACCGTGGATCAATTCTCCATCATACCCTATGGGAATTGGTTTCCATAGGGAATAACGGAACACTCAGCAGACATTTCCCTCTCCCCCACTTTCTGATTACCCTGAAGTGGGGGGGGGGCTCCAAACCGGAGGGTCCCGTGCCCCCACCTGGAGATTAAGCAACCAAAGTGAGACATGGATAAAAGTCAGGGGATCCAAAGCAATGCTTCCATGTACCAGAAAGTCTTAAAACATATCTCTTAAAGTTATAACAATTCACATTCACTTTTATAACAAATATTTATAAAGTTAAAGCATACAAATTTACACAAGTGAACGAAACATAAGGGAGAAAGGAACAAAGCACCTAATAATTTTCTTACAAAAAGTCCCACAGTTCATTCGCAAAGTCTTTCTTGTAGAAGGTGCAAGTACCAAGCTCCCACAATGAAATGCGGCAAGAGACCACCTCTGGAACGCCAAGGAATGCGCAACCAAGGCAGCCAGCAAGGATTTACATTGTGTAGTGTTGTTTATTCTCTAAATTAATAAGAGCTAAATGAGGTCTCTAGACATTCAGAACCCGTTTTCGCCTCCTAAGCTTTTTAAAGCTGTACAGTAAAACATTATAATAAATAACCTGCAGTTCATATGCTTATTACAAAAAACTGGTAACATATTCTACATACCCTTCCATTGTGATAAGGCACTTCAACAAAGATCCATAGTTTCAGCTTTCTTACAGTTCCAAATAGGTTACCAACTTTGTTACATTAAACTACAGATCCAATGCATTGGGTAAGCCAGGTGTACATATTTACGGAATAAAACAGTTTCATTAAAGGTACAGGCATTCAAAAAATTTCCTTGGAATCCACACACATTTCTTCTTATTATGTCAATTTCCTTAGTTACATATTACAGCATAAAACCATGTCATACATACATCTTTTGCAACACTAAGGTTCAGGGTTGCATCTATTTTAAAATACCAGTCACATACATAGAAATTATAGAAAGGTATACTGATAGGTCACACTCATTGTTAAGACCATGAGGCTCTAATGTGTTCAAACGGAAAATCCACTGCATCTCCTGTTATGTAAGCCATTTAGCAGCATCAACAGGTTTGTATTTAGAAGGGATAAATTTGGCAATAACAAAAAATTGTAAAGAGTCTGGGTCATGGTTGTAATTTCTAAGATGATCCACCAGGGGCGCTTCCTTCACAAAATTCTTTATGTGCGACTGGTGCTCCAGGACACGTGTCTTGATCATGCGTGTTGTGTTTCCAGTGTACAGCAATGAACATGGGCACAAAATTCCATAAATGGCTCGTTTAGTAGCGCATGTCACATAGTATCTGGGCCACAATATCTGGCCACTGACTATACTCCAACTTGCACCATAAGTCCGCCTGCCTTTGTCATATTGTACAGTGTTATGTTGCTGTTTTAACTGTATTTTATTGGTTTTATTGTATTGTATTTGCTTTGTTTATCCGTATTGCTTTGTTTACCCTGAGCCTGTTTGGGAAAGGGCGGAATATAAATTAACCAAAATAAATGAATAATAAATAAATAGCCCCTCATGTTAATTTTGTAGCCATTGTGGGGAGTGGACATATTCTTTAATTTGTAAACGGAAATCACAAGCCAAACATGATCCACATTTAAAAATACCATTAGGGCCTTCTGATTTTTCTTGATCTGCTGAGAAGTTTGACTTCACCAGCATATTACTTAAATTTTTAGTCCTCTTATATCCAATTGTAGGAGGGTCCTGACAACCTGGGATCCCTTGTACAATGCGCCAATTTTTTCTAATTAAAGTTTGAATCACGTAAGAAAATGAAGAAAACTGAAAACTGAAAAGCACCAGGACTAGTCTTCCTTTGTTGTTTATATTTTAGTAAATCCCTCCGATTGAAAAAGTCTGCCTTAAATCTAGCTAAATTAATAATTCTGTTTGGATATCCTCATTCCCTCAGTTGGTTGCTTAAAACATCACTTTCCGCCCAAAAATCTTGTACAGAGGCAGAATTCCTTTTAAATCTCAAAAATTGGCTAAAAGGTAGATTTTTTCTCAGGTGAGCAGGGAATTTTTTCCTCAGGTGAAGAGTAATATAAATGTTGCTTTTGTCTGTGGGTTTTCCGAAGTTCTTAACTGCCAATTTGTTAGACTTGGTCCTATATACAACAGTATCCAAAAAGACCATACTATTCTTGTCAGCTTTATATATAAAAGTGATGGTAACCTGTTGCCTCACTAACCTGTTACAGTTCTTTGAGGGGGTGAACAAATATGTGGACAAAGGGGACCCAATAGATGTTGTTTACCTTGACTTCCAGAAAGCTTCTGATAAAGTTCCTCATCAAAGGCTCCTTAGTAAGCTCGAGAGTCATGGATCAAAAACTGGCTAATTAATAGGAAGCAGAGAGTGAGTATAAATGGGCAGTCTTTGCAGTGGAGGACGGTAAGCAGTGGGGTGCCGCAGGGCTCAGTACTGGGTCCCATGCTCTTTAACTTGTTCATTAATGATTTGGAATTGACAGTAAGCAGTAAAAATGGATGACACTTCCGCCTTAGACCCTCACCAGTCCGGCTTCCGTCCGGGTTATGGGACGGAGACAGCGCTGGTCGCCTTGGTGGATGACCTCCAGCGGCATCTGGATCGAGGCGGCGTGGCGGTGCTGATATTGTTAGATCTGTCGGCCGCATTTGATACGGTTGATCATCAGTTACTGGCCCGCCGCCTCGCCGACACGGGGATTGGGGGATTGGCCTTACAGTGGCTTTCGTCCTTCCTCGAAGGATGGGGACAAAGGGTGGCCATTGGGGGGGAACGGTCCCGGAGGCACCCACTAGTATGTGGGGTCCCACAAGGGGCAGTTCTCTCCCCGATGTTATTTAACATCTATATGCGCCCCCTTGCCCAGATTGCCCGGAGGTTCGGACTTGGGTGCCATCAATATGCTGATGACACCCAACTCTATCTGCTAATGGATGGCCGGCCTGGCTCCGTCCCAGAAAGCCTGGACCTAGCATTGCAAGCCGTGGCAGGCTGGCTCAGACTGAGTGGGCTGAAGTTGAATCCAACGAAGACAGAGGTCCTGTGCTTGGGTCGCGGTGCCTTGGGAGGGGAAATCCCCTTGCCAGTCCTTGACGGTGTGCAGCTTAAAGCGGCACACAGGGTCAAGAGCTTGGGGGTTCTTCTGGAGCCTTCATTATCAATGGAGGCACAGATAGCGGCCGCAGCCAAGTCCGCGTTCTTTCATCTTCGTCGGGCGAAGCAGTTGGCCCCCTTCCTAGAGCGCCGTGACCTAGCAACAGTGATCCATGCTACGGTCACCTCGAGACTGGACTACTGCAACGCCCTCTACATGGGGCTGCCCTTGTGCCGAATTCGGCGGCTGCAGCTGGTGCAGAACGCGGCGGCTAGGCTGTTGCTGGGGCTCCCAAGGTGGGAGCACATACAGCCGGGGCTGTGCGGACTGCACTGGTTGCCAGTGGCATACCGAGTTCGCTACAAGGTGCTGGTTATTACCTTTAAAGCCCTATATGGCCGAGGACCTACCTACCTAAGGGACCGTCTCTCCCCATATGAGCCCCAGAGGGCACTGAGGTCATCTGGGAAAAACCAGCTGAATATCCCTGGGCCAAGGGAGGCCAGACTGAAAGCCACCCGGGATCGGGCCTTCTCTATTACTGCTCCACTACTGTGGAACCAACTTCCTGAGGAGGTGAGGGCCATACGATGTTTAGAGGGATTCCGTAGGGCCTGTAAGACCCACCTTTTCAAGATGGCCTTCAACTAGCGAAAATTAGTGGAAAAACTGTGACAAAACTAGATATGCTGCTAGAAATGCTTTTATTCTTGAAATGTTTTTACTGCTGAAATTTATTGAAACCTGTTATAACGCCATACTATTATGTGAATTTTAATATTTTGTAATTGTTTTAACCGTGTTTTATAATTGTAACTGATGTAATGTGTGTTTTATGTTGTGAGCCGCCCTGAGCCTGCTTCGGCGGGGAGGGCGGGATAGAAATAAAAAATTATTATTATTATTATTATTATTATTATTATTATTATTATTATTATTATTATTATTATTATTATAAAAAGGCCAAGTTTGCAGATGACATGAGAGGATTGTGAGGCACTCCAAAGGGATCTGTTGAGGCTGGGTGAGTGGGCGTCAACGTGGCAGATGAGGTTCAATGTAATGCACATTGGGGCCAAGAATCCCAGCTACAAATACAAGTTGATGGATTGTGAACTGGCAGAGACTGACCAAGAGAGAGATCTTGGGGTTGTGGTAGATAACTCACTGAAAATGTCAAGACAGTGTGCGATTGCAATAAAAAAGGCAAACACCATGCTGGGAATTATTAGGAAGGGAATTGAAAACAAATCAGCCAGTATCATAATGCCCCTGTATAAATCGATGGTGCGGTCTCATTTGGAATACTGTGTACAATTTTGGTCGCTGCACCTCAAAAAGGATGCAGCTAGAATGATTAAAGGTTTGGAACACTTTCCCTATGAAGAAAGGTTAAAATGCTTGGGGCTCTTTAGCTTGGAGAAACGTCAACTGTGGGGTGACACGACAGAGGCTTACAAGATTATGCATGGGATGGAGAAAGTAGAGAAAGAAGTCCTTTTCTCCCTCTCACACAATACAAGAACTCGTGGGCATTCGATGAAATTGCTGAGCAGTCAGGTTAAAACGGATAAAAGGAAGTACTTCTTCACCCAAAGGGTGATTAACATGTGGGATTCACTGCCACAGGAGGTGGTGGCGGCTACAAGCTTAGCCAGCTTCAAGAGGGGATTGGAGAGACCCGCCAAGGTCTCCTACTGCACTGTGGGCACCTATACGTGCCTCTGGAGCCCCTCCGGCCTGACATGCTCTGCTTTACCCACTACTCCCCTCCTGTTGGGCACTTCAGCCAACACAAGACCCTGCATCTGCTCATGAGAGAGTTCTGGTGGTCCCGTATCCGTGCTGATGTGGCCCACGATGTTCATTCCTGTGAGTCTGTCGTTGGGCAAGGATGTACTGGCCAAGCCCCCGGGGCTTCTGCATCATCTGCCCATGCCTACAGGACCTTGGGACACTGTCTCCCTGGACTTCATTATTGAGCTCCCCCAGTCCAACAGGCACACTTGCATTCTGGTGATGGTGGATCTGTTCACCAAAATGGCCCACTTCATTCCATGTCCCCGGCCTCCCACAGCTCCTGAAATAGCCCAGCTCTACCTCTAGCACGTCTTTCATCTGCACAGACTCCCCACACACTTGGTCTCGGACTGCGGCCTCCACTTCACCTCCTGATTCTGGCAAGCCCTGCACTCCAGCTTAGGCACCCAGGTGCATTTGTCCTCAGTGTACCATCCCCAAATGGATGGACAGACCAAATGCACCAACGCCATGCTGGAACAATACCTGTGTTGCTACACCTTGCTACCTCTGGCCAAGTTTGCCTACAACAACGTCGTGCACTTGTCCACACAACAGACCCCATTTGCAGCCACCTATGGGTACCACCCTCGCTTCTTCCCAGCAGTCCTGCCCCCCACAGCAGTCCCTGGTGCTGACACTCACTTGCAGGAACTCCGATGGGAGTTGTGGAGAAATGCCATCTTGGTTGGGAGGGAACATGAAACTGCTAGGCAGGCTTTGGGGCCTGGCTGGCCCCTCACTCCCCCTCCCTTCCAGAGCCAAACCAGCAACTCTAGGGGGAAAGCCTCCTAGAGCGGCAGGAAGTTCTTTTGTTCTTTGTATTTGAGTTAGGAGGAAGAGAGGCAGTCCGCAGCTGGCCCTTGAAGAGAGAGGTTGTGAGTCTGTGGGCTCCTGACTGTGGGAGAGGCCTACGCAGGAAAAGGAGGCCCCCAGGCAGTCAGACCAAGTAAGTCATCCACAAGGCAGGGCAAGTTTAGACCAGGGACAGTAGGATGCGTTTATAACCACCTTTTCTTTGTCATGCTGTTTGCTGTGCGGGTGCTGTGCTGTGCTAACCTTTTACATGCAACTGTTTTTGTTGTGCTTTTCTTTTCTTTTCTTTTTCTCTTTTAATTAAATATTTTTGCTGTTTTGAATGCTGGCAAGTCAAACTCTGTACCACATAGATCCCCAACCGCTTTAGACCACGCTGCTTTATGAAGGGGGCCCCGGGGAAGGGGGAAGGCATGCAGTTGGATAAGGTGCCAATCCTCCAGGGGTTCCCCGAAGAAGTGCTGTGGTCTCTGTGATACCCAAGTACTGGGTGGCAGAGGAACTTGAGGCCTGGCCTCATAGCTAGAGAGGGGGATTGGGAGTCCTGTTCCTCTCAATCTGAACCCCTAGACTGAGCAGGTGGTGGCAGCAAGCCCAAGTGGCCGGAGGAGAAATAGCTCCCTTCAGGAGTTGGCGACTCAATAGGGAGTTGACGGGACCGGGTCTGAAGGCAGAATCGGGCCGGTTCCGTCACAGGAGTTGTAGGCAAAAAACATCTGGAGAGCTAGCATTGGCCACTCCTGGTGTAGATGACTGGGGAAGGCAATGGCAAACCACCCTGTAAAAAGTCTGCTGTGAAAACGTTGTGAAAGCAACGTCACCCCAGAGTCGGAAATGACTGGTGCTTGCACAGGGGACCTTTCCTTTCCTTTTCCTAAGAGATACGTTTTAAGACATCCTGGTACACGGAAGCATTGCTTTGGATCCCTTGCCCACCTGAAGAGTGGCAACCCTGCCACACTATCTCACAAATTGCACAGAGAGCCTTTGCTCTAAGTTAAGAAACTAATACCAATGGATTTATTTAAAGAAACATAAGATATAAGTGTAGTGGGGGGAAAAAGTGACTACCTATTCTAGCTAACTATGGATGGCTTTGGATTGATAGTAGGCCATCTGCTTAGTTCAGATCAGGAGGAGAGACACCATGCTGTTCAGAGAGAGAGAGAGAGAGAGCAGAGGTCCATCATTGGCTATTAGCCACAAGGTATATATGGGCAGTGATGGTGCTCTTTACCTTGGTGCTTCAGGGCAAGAGTGGAAGGGCTTTTGGAGTTCTGGTCCCCTTTGGGGGACTTCCTGATGCCACCTGGGCTTTGGCCACTGTGTGACACAGAGTGTTGGATTGGATGGATCATTGGCCTGAACCATCATGGCTTCTCTTATGTTCCTAGTGTTATGGAAACCATGGAGCTGTCTCAGTCTGTGGCCTCTTACTTATACAAACCAGAAGGACTTCTGCCTTTTTCCTTCCAAGAAGCACAACATCCTTACTGCCTTAGGGAGGGGCTGTGGCTCAGTGGCAGAGCATCTGTTTGGCATGCAGAACGTCTCCAGTTAAAAACAGTCAAACAGTAGGTGATGTAAAAGACCTCCACCTGAGAGTGGTTGGCAGTCTGAGTAGACAAGACTTAATCGACATATGGTCCTGTTGAAATAATTAAGGCCAAAGTCTGGCTCACTCAGGAAAGCCCCCAAATAGAAAAACCAAGGTTACCCATATTATTCTTATATATTGGAACTCTTGTATGCTGGCTTGCTTATTTGTGCGCGTAGGGGTTTTAAGCCAAAAGACAGGGGATGCAGTTGCCTTAGAAACCGTTAGGTTAAAAGTGCAGGAATGCGAAGGGAGGGGGAGGTGCTGAGACAGGACGCTTTAGGATGCTTTTGGGCATGCGTATCTAATTACTGGGCAGATTGTAAGGGGGCCCACCATATAAGGATAACTAATTAGTTTGACTTACTCAGAAAAGCTTAGACGCAGGCGCTACACTTAGTAGTAAAGATAAGAAAAATGAAGTAATACGTATCTGTGTATATTACTTCCATATAAGGGGAAAAGTGTTGTCTTGCGGCCGTGAGTGGTTCAGATTGTTCACCCTGAGCCGATGACCTATTTGGTCACAGGGATAGAGAGGGGCTGAGCGTCGAGGAATGTTTAAAAGACAACAGCTTGGGTGGAAACGGCAGAGAGACTGCCTCCCAGCCGTGACGCCTCTCTCTCCACTGCTGCAGAAGTGAAATAAATTCCTTTGGCTTTGAGCAACATGTCTCTGCCTGGTAAATTGTTTTGAGGTTCAGGGCCATGCCCAAAACCGGTTAACAGTCCGACTCAGTATAAGGCAGGTTTATACATCCATATGAGGACTCAGGGTAGGAAACAGGGGCTTCTGCCCCAGGCGCCATTTGGGGAGATGTGACTGCCCACTGCTCCACCCACCCAAAGGAGGAGGGAAAAGAGAAGAATAGCAGTCTCCTGACACCACTTCACCTCCCCCTTCTTCACTGCTCTAACTGAGCTTCTCACGTACAAAAGGGCAGACAATTTCATATATGGTCCTTTTGGTGAAACAGGTGGTATAAACTTTAAGTTTAAACTTTCACCTCCCTCTCCTGGTTAGCTGAGTTCTGGTGGCAACTGTCCATCCTATATAGGGCTGCCAGCCTCCAGGCAGGGCCTGGAGATCTGGAGTTAAAACCGGTCTCCAGCCCATAGAGATCAGGTTCCCTGGAGAAAATGGCTGCTTTGGAATGTAGAATCTATGGCATTAAATATCTTGCTGAAATCTCACTCCCTCATGGAGGGGCATGATAAAAGTGTATAAAATGATACATGCAGAAGATAGCTCTTTCTCCCTCTCATGTATTACTTCTGACAGTTGTTGGAAATAGGTTAAGAATTCTCTCAAGGAGTGATTAAACTGAGAAATTCACTGCCAGTAACAAAGGGTGTAAGACAGATTGTCAGAGGAGAAGTCTTATCAATGACAGCTAGGTATGGTGACTAAAGGGAATCTTCACTTTCAAGAACAGCAAACCTTTGAATCCCAGTGCCAGATGGCAAGATCAGAGAAGGCCTCCATGACCCATTGGACATCCAGAGCAACTGGTTGGCCATTTGTGTGAGAAAGGATCCTTGAGCAGATGGACTGCTGATCACCATCAAGGCTCTTTTTAGTTTCTATGATTCCCTTGGCCCAAGGAGCTTCTAAACTTTCTTCCTCATGTTACCCCTCCCTGATTTGACCGGTGCCTGCCCATTTCTCTGTATGCAACACATATTTGGTCATGGCAGTGTTAACAGATCCTTCTCACCTTCATTTTCTTCTAGTTCTTCAGCATTTTCCAGCTCATCTGCAAAGTAAAAGATTCAGTATATTATTAAGACAAACATCAATCAGAATAAAGAATTGAGAAAGTCATCTTTTCTTATATGAACCACTCTGTTATTTTCAAGATCCTAATTCCCATATTAACTGCTTCTGTAACTGCAATGTTTATTAGTCTTTGAATATGTTTAGCAGTGTCTATTGGCATGGGAATGTAATGTTTAGAATTATTAAGTAGAGTACTAGCCATAGTTAAATAATCCTGGGTATCAAGAACAACAATTCCTCCACCCTTGTATGCCTCCTTGATTACTATATTTCTATCTTTAGCAAGTATATTGATAGCCTTCCTTCCTCATAGGTTATATTTGGGGAGAGCAGGTATAGGCTCAGTGCTAATCTTTAAATCCTTTTGTTTGCAAAATAGACTCATACATTAAAGACACCACCCATTTTATAACTTTAATAGAAAACCTTCAGCTAGAACCACAATCAGTTCTTATAACTATGGATGTCAGAGCATTATATTCAAACATACCTCATGATGAGGTCTGTACTGTAACTGAAATGATACTGGAGGTAAGAACGGAATCAATTCCACCATCCTACTTTTTGATGGATTAATGGACCTTGTATTGGAGAAGAAAATTTTTTAGATTTAGACAGACTTTTCTCCTACAGACTTGTGGTATAGCAGTGGGTAGTCCCATGGTGTCATGTCCAGCCAGCCTACACATAGATTTTTTTTTGGGGGGGGGGAAACCAATTTATATTATCTCCTGAATTTAATCCATTTTAAAGCATATTTCCTTTTACAAATAATTTATTGATGATATATATATATTCATTTTATTCATGAATTACACCATTGGATTAATTCAATCCATGAGTCTATTAAATTTGATTTACACAATAATGAATCTCATATACAATTTTTGGATATAGAAATATATAAAACAGAACAGGCAAATTGACTGTGAAATTGTTTCACATCTACATATAAGAGCTCTTTTTTGCATTTTTCTTCACATCATCCCTATCATCTAACCTACTGTTGGGGCAGTTTACTAGAGCCAAAAGAAATTCCACTACAGAATTAGATTATATTAGAGAATCACAGGTGTTGGAAGAACAATTCGTGGAAAGGACATATCTAAAAAAAGGCATCCAAAAGGCAACATGGAAGACAGAGGAGAAAAGTCAGCAGCAACTATTACAGTATGAATGAAAAGACCAAAAATCAGAAAAGGCCAAAACTTTGTGCATTTAAGTTTTCAAGGCTTTCATATGGAATGAATAGGAGCATCAGTAAACATTGGCATATTGATTCCCACTTATCTGGTTGTCAAGTAACTCCAAATATTGGACTCAGACGGTGCAGAAATTTGAAAAATATGTTAATTAGAGCTGACATGATTGAGAATAAAAGTGGTTTGGAATTAGGAAATAAAGGAAATCACCATTGTCGACATTGCAAAGCCTGCAAGCATATGTTGAGAGGGGATAATTTTGTAGAGCCGTCTAAGCATATTAAAATCAAATTTGACTTTTTGCTTCATGCTATACCAAGCAGGTGGCATACCTTTTAATATATTTCTGTGGCCTTTTATAAATGGGCATATCTACACATGCTGTTGGGACACATGTACTGGAATATCAATCACACATATGTTTTCAAATTAGAGAGGCAGCATTAGATAATCATTATATAAATTGCGGCAGGGCCGGCACATGGGAGTAGGCCAAGTAGGCAGCTGCCTAAGGGCGCCACCTGGCCTAGGGGTGCCACGAGTTGCCCCCTCTCCTCATGCACCACAACCCACCTTGGTGGAATAACAAAAGGGAGGGGGAGGTTTTGGCATTTCACTGCCCCCCGTTCTGAAGATTGGCTTTCCCCTGGATTTAAATATCAAAACAAATGGATTACTAAAGCTGTATTGACTTAAAATCCTGATTTGGTGATTTATTTGTGGTTTGTAAAAGAAGCTTGCGAAACTGTTCTACTTCTGGTAAACTTTTTAACTTTCATTTTCCCCCGCGGTTGTTGTGTTTGCTTGGAGAACTCCTTCTATAAAGTGGATCAACTAACTTTGCTGTTAAAAATCACAGTGACTTGTGACTAAGTGCTTCATCTCTGTGAAAGAAAGCAGTGGGTGAGAACAAAAGACAAGGTTTGAACATGCTTTTAGATGTAAAGGATTGGTGGATAACTGCAATGCCAGTATATTGACTTTTGCTATTAAATGGATTTATGTATAAAGTGTTTGATGATTAGTCTAGAGAAGTAAAAAGGTGAAGAATTTGATAAGGTCTATTTAGTGTGTCCCCCTCCTTTAATAGTGTGGATTTGTTCTGTACTGTACTGATAAGGTTGGGGCTGTTGGTATTTCAAAATGAATAAAAAAGGGGAGAATCCTGAGAAGAAAGTGACACCCAACCCCAGTCCTTCCCCATCTCCAGGCCAAACTAAACAAATTGGAACTATGATTGCAAATGAATCCCTTAAAAATTTAGAATTGAGAATTGGATTACATTGAATATTATCTGATAAGTAATTTTAATGCTGTACTTGACAAAGACTTGGATAGAAAGACTACAGGGCAGAAAGAAACTTGGACTTCAGCTACCTCAAAAAAATTTAAAATTAGCAGAAGAACTAAATTTGATTGATGTCTGGAGAACAAGAAGTTTAAACACCAAGGATTATACTTTTTCTTCTTCAAGTCATCAATTTTGGTCTAGAATTGATATGTGTTGATTGTCAATAATGATCTTAAAAGAAACAGAAAACATTGAAATTTATCCATTGGTCTTTGCATATCTTTGTCCATTAATGCTAACAATGAAAATTCCAAAGAAGTCATTTAACTGGAGAATGAATCTACTGGTATTACATGATAACATTTTTGTGGAAGAAGTGAATAGAAATGGTAGCTACAAGCATAGACAGCTTCAAGAAGAGACTGGATAAGCATATGGAGCAGAGCTCCATCAGTGGCTATTAGCCACAGCTTATTGTTGGAACTCTTTGTCTGGGGCAGTGATGCTCTGTATTCTTGGTGCTTGGGGGGCACAGTGGGAGGGCTTCTAGTGTTCTGGCCCCACTGGTAGACCTCCTGTTGGGACTTGGGTTTTTTGGCCACTGTGTGACACAGAGTGTTGGACTGGATTGGCCAATGGCCTGATCCAACATGGCTTCTCTTATGTTCTTATGTTAAAAGGGACTTGGAAAAATGGAAAGATCTACAAGTATCTTTGATGGGTAGGATTGCAATAATTAAGATTAATGTTCTGCCAAGATTTCTATTTTTATTTCAGATTATTCTGATAAAGCTTAATAAATCTTTTTTTAAAGAACTGAATTCAATTACAGCAAAATTTGTATGGCAAAACAAGAAACCTAGAATTAAATTGAAGGCTTTATAGGATTTCAAAGAGAGCAGGTTTTGCCCTACCAGTCTGGGAAACTTACTTCAAAGCATGTGAAGTAAGTGACATGACTAAGTGACTGGGTCTCTCTTAAAGATGAAAGACTTTTAAACGTTGAAGGCCATGATCTGAGATGACATGTTTATCTTTGGTACCAGCGGACACAAGGTCATGGATATTCTAAAAATCACATGTTAAGACGTTCATTATATGACATTTGGGAAAAAGCTAGGTATAGGATATATCAAAAAATACCAAGATGGATCTCACCATTAGAGGCTTTCACAAAAACTTTGCTAAAGAGACAGGACCACTGGGTTCCCCCCCCGCACTGGGGGGGGGGGAATGGAGAATTAAAAACAAAACAGAAAATGGAAGAACAAGGTTTAGAACTAGATTGGTGGACAAGATTACAGCTAGAATCATGTTATGCAAAAAATAAAATAAATGGGTTCTATGCTGAATATGGTACATTTGATAAGATATTATGTGGGTTTGAATACAAAACTATTAAACTTATATAGACATTTGTTACATAATAAGTTAATTGATGAAACTATTAAAGATTGTATGATAAAATGGGCTCAGAATATTGGACATAATACTGAGTTTGATGCTTGGACACAGATGTGGAAATATAATGTGAAAATGACTAAGCTGCACAAAGAAAATATATATAAGATGTTCTAAAGATGGCGTGTGTCCTGGAAAACTCGCTAAGATATCTCCAAATATGTCTAACAAATGCTGGAAATGTAAAAAAACATATTGGAACATATCATGTTTGGTGGACTTGTGAGACAGTAAAGAAATATTGGCAGATGATACATGAATGTTTACAAAAGATGTTATCTAGAACGATACCATTTAATCCCGAACTATTTTTGTTAAATATAATACCAAATGATATTGATAAAAATACTAAGTATTTAATTATACATTGATAACAGCAGCAAGAATTGCCATGGCAACGTTATGGAAGAATGTAAAAATACCCTCCAAAGAATAATTATTTGAAATTTTTTTTTTGAAGTAGCAGAAATGGATGCTCTTTCAACCACACTGAGTGGAGGGAATACCCAGAGAAATAAAGACATTTGGGCACCGTTCTATAGTTGCTTTCAAATAAATATGGGTATCCTGACTTGAATGACAGGCTTGTCCTGCACCATAAATGAATGGACATGCAGAATGACTATAGTGAAATGTATATTACTCATAGATATCTGCTAAATATTCACATTAACTTAGGTAAGTCTTCAGTTTTATCTTTATGTGCATGCCACATCTTCAGATACCTTCTGAGGAACCTTCAATCTAAGCTATTTACATCTGTGAAAGTCAGTGGTAGTGTTTTGAATTGGACCGAGGAACAAACTGGAATCCACTGAAATTGGCCTATAGCTGACATGATAGGACTGCAGAGGCAGGCATCAGACAAGAGACACATTTGGAACTGGTTGATATCTCTGAGAATTTTGTTGAGGTGGCTGCACACAGAGGCAGCTACAACTGTGTACAACTGTGGCCATGATACCCAGTGGGGGTAGGGGTTCCTCCACTGCGAGGTCCCACCTCTGTGCTACGAATTAGCTTGCCAACAGGCGGAACTTATCCCCAAAAGGGAGGAACACTCCACATTTCAGCAACATGCCTATGTGACTTAAGTGTAACCCAGAAGTAACTTAGGCACATCAGGAACATTGGAGTGAAGCTAATTCTACCATAGTGCTTTTGCACAAAAACCAGAGCACTGCCCCAGCATCCCTGATTTGCAAAATCACTTCAGGGTTACATTTGAACTCATGTGGGCACGTTGCTGAAACATAGGCTGAAATTTCATGCTCCCAGTTAGCCCACCCTTTGATCCTGATGGCTGCCTGGATGGACCTGGCAATCATATGAGCTGGCCAAAGGCACACCTGCCCACAGCTGCTACCTGGATTTCCAGGAGCCAGGCTCCGTTGAGAAAAATGTAAACCAGAAATGTGGGCCTGCAAATGATCCACTTTCATCTGGTCTGCCTGATAACCTGTTGAAGTTAGCAATTGCCATCTTCTATCCCTTGCCAATTGCTAACAGGCTTCAGAAGTGACGGGGTTAATGTGAAGGGATGACAGATTCAAGGCGTTCAGCTGTCACTGTTCTCTGTCTTACATTATGTTCTGGAGTTCTGGCTTGGTCTTCTGGATCAAACAGTATTTTTTGTGTTAAAGTACTGTCATAAGTTGCCAATGCCATCCTTATGAGTGAACGACCTCTGAAACATTTTATTATTGAAAGCCTTGCTTGTGCCTTGCAAATTGAGGGCCGTGGCTTCCTTGGCTGAGTCAACCCATCTCATGTTTGGTTTTCCTCTTTTCCTGCTGCCTTCAACTTCTCTTAGCACTATAATCTTTTCCAGTGACTCTTTGTCAAACAGCAGGGCTGGTTGCAACCCCAGTACCCTTCCCAGAGCTGGACTCCATACCATGTCTTATGGTTACACCAACACATTTAGTCTCATAATGCCCCTGTAGAAATGATGCGTTGGGTCTGGTTGTGTATGGTGTGTTGGGTCTGGTTAGGATGGCTGGACTGGTCAGGCAGCTGTCCTTACCTTCACTTATCAAAGTGCTCTTTCTGAGCTTCAGCACAGCAGCGTAGCCTACTCTAATGGATACCACACTATAGTGTTGCCAAGTCCAATTCAAGAAATATTTGGGGACTTTGGGGGTGGATCCAGGAGTCTTTGGGGGTGGTGCCAGGAGACATTGGGGTGGAGCCAGGAGCAAAGTTGTGACAAGCGTAATTGAACTCCAGAGGAGTTCTGGCCATCACATTTAAAGGGACTGCACACCTTATAAATGCCTTCCTTCCTTTGGAAATGGAAATAATAATGAGCCTGTTTTTGGGGCTCATAGAATTGGATCCCCTGGTCCAATCCTTTTGAAACTTGGAAGGTATTTTGAGGAGTGGCATCAGATGCTATGCTGAAAATCTGGTGATTCTACCTTAGACAACAGCCCCCCCCCCCCAGAGTCCCAGATAACCATGGATCAATTCTCCATTATACCCTATGGGAATTGGTCTTCATAGGGAATAATGGAATGCCCAGCAGACATTTTCCTCCCCCCCCTTTCTTTTTTTTAGGCCTGAGCTTGGGGGCTCAGGAACAATGGGCAGTAGGATCCAAATCCCTGCTGCCCTGCTCCAGTAATGGGCCCCCTTCTTGTTTGAGTGATCCAATGGCATGCTTGCGCAGGAACCTGAATGTGTATATAGTTGGCCCTGTGGGCCCAGTTCTCCAGTCTTTGAGTGCAGCCCTATACTATGCTGCACCCTAATACAGTGGCCTCCAACCTTTTTATCACTAGGGACCTGCTTTGGCACTAGGGACAATTTTTCCACGGAGCGGTGGGGTTGGGGGTGCTGGGGGGTTTGCTGCCCCAGTATGCTCCCAAGCACACACCCCATCTCTGCTCGCCCCATTGGGGTCTTTTAAAAAAGGAGTAGGTGATGAAGGTACTCTCCCTCACTCCGTGGCCCAGTTGCTAACAGGCCACAGACTGGTCCCAGTTAGTGGTCTAACAGGTTAGTGAAACAAGATCTTCCCTTACAGAACCTATGCTGAGTCTTCCTCAATAACTTTTGTTTATCAATGTGCCTACTAATTTTCTCTTTGATAATGGTTTCCACCAACTTTCCCGGTATTGAAGTCAGACTGACCGACCTGTAATTTCCCGGATCTCCTCTGGAACCCTTTTTAAAGATGGGGGTGACATTTGCTACCTTCAAGTCTTCAGGAACGGAGGCAGATTTCAATGAAAGATTACATATTTTTGGTCTGACTCAGTATAAAGCAGGTTCATACATCCATATGAGGACTCAGGGTAGGAAACAGGGCTCCTGCCCCAAGCCCCATTTGGGGAGATGTGACTGCTCACTGCTCCAGCCACCCAAAGAAGGAGGGAAAGGAGAAGAATAGCAGGCTCTTGACACCGCTTGCACCTCTCCCTTCTTCACCACTCTAACTGTGCTTCTCACGTACAAAAGGGCAGACAATTTCATATATAGTCCTTTTGGTGGAACAGGTGGTATAACCTTTAACCTTAAACTTTCACCTCCCTCTTCTGGTTAGCTGAGTTCTGGTGGCAACTGTCCATCCTATATAGGGCTGCCAGCCTCCAGGTGGGGCCTGGAGATCTGGAGTTAAAACTGGTCTCCAGCCCATAGAGATCAGGTCCCTTAGAGAAAATGGCTGCTTTAGAGGGTGGAATCTATGGCATTAAATATCTTGCTGAAATCTCACTCCCTCATGGAGGGGCATGATAAGTGTATAAAATGATGAATGCAGAAGATAGCTCTTTCTCCCTCTCATGTATTACTTCTGACAGAGTTGTTGGAAATAGGTTAAGAATTCTCTCAAGGAGTAATTAAACTGAGAAATTCACTGCCAGTATCAAAGGGTGTAAGACAGATTGTCAGAGGAGAAGTCTTTATCAATGACTGCTAGGTATGGTGACTAAAGGGAATCTTCACTTTCAGAAGTGGCAAACCTTTGAATCCCAGTGCCAGATGGCAAGATCAGAGAAGGCCTTGGCCTCCATGACCCATTGGACATCCAGAGCAATTGGTTGGCCATTTGTGTGAGACAGGATGCTTGAGCAGATGGACTGCTGGTGACCACCAAGGCTCTTCTTAGCTTCTATGATTTTCTGGGCCCAAGGAGCTTCTTAACCAGGGATGGCCAAATTGTGGCTTGGGAGCCACATGTGACTCTTTCACACATATTGTGTGGCTCTTGAAGCCCCCACTGCCCCACTTGGAGAAGGCATCGGTCTCTTTAAATCACTTCTCCAAGGCAAGCCAGGTGGCAGCTTTGGAAATGCATTTAAAGCTGCTTTCTTTCTACCTCCTCATCTATTTCCTTCCTTCCTTCCTTCCTTCCTTCCTTCCTTCCTTCCTTCCTTCCTTCCTTCCTTCCTTCCTTCCTTCCTTCCTTCCTTCCTTCCTTCCTTCCTTCCTTCCTTCCTTCCTTCGTCTTGCGGCTCTCAATCATCTGATGTTTATTCTATGTGGCTCTTATGTTAAGCAAGTTTGGCCAACCCTGTTCTAATCTTTCTTCGTCATGTTGCCCCTCCCCAATATGACTGGTGCCTGCAACATGTATCTTGTCATGGCAGTGTTAACAGATCCTTCTGGTTCTCACCTCCTACTGGTCCTTCTGGTTCTTTTTCAGCATTTTCCAGGCTAACTGCAAAGTAAAAGATTCAGTATATTATGAAGATGAATATCAATCAGAATAATGAATTGACAAATTCATCTTTTCTTATATGAACCACTCCGTTGTTTTCAAGATCCTAATTCCCATATTAACTGCTTCTGTAACTGTAATGTTTATTAGTCTTTGAATGTTTAGTAGTGTCTATTGGAATGGGAGTGTAATGCTTAGAATTATTAAGTAGGGTATTAGCCATAGTTAAATAATCCTGGGTATCAAGAACAACAATTCCTCCACCCTTGTATGCCTCCTTGATTACTATATTTCTAAGCAAGAATAGAAATGGCCTGATCCAACATGGCTTCTCTTATGTTCTTAAGTCTTGCTAAGTTACAATACAGTTACCTTACTGCCCACTTTGCAGGGGGGTTTGGGTCTCAGCATAGGGCACAACATCTGGGCAAAGTATTTGAATAAAGAAAGGTTCCACTTTTTAAAAAATTCTGCCTGCTTTGATGGGAATCTACCTCCAGTACAAAGTTAGGAATCCTGTCTCTCATGGGAAATACTCCTAACTCTTCCAATCAGGGTTAACTGGCATGTAGCCCACATCTCTATACCCTCCTCAGGTATTTATCACCATCATCATCCTTCCTCTCCCTTTGGCAGTGCTATATCTGAGTGGAAACTCCATTCAATGAAATTGCTGAGCAGTCAGGTTAGAACTGATAAAAGGAAGTACTTCTTCACCCAAAGGGTGATTAACGTGGAATTCACTGCCACAGGAGGTGGTGGTGGCTACAAGCATAGACAGCTTCAACAAGGGAATGGATAAGCATATAGAGGAGAGGTCCATCAGTGGCTATTAGCCACAGCTTATTGTTGGAACTCTGTGTCTGGGGCAGTGATACTCTATATTCTTGTGCTTTGGGGGTGGGGGCACAGTGGAAGGGCTTCTAGCCCCACTAGCGGACCTCTTGATGGCACTTGGGTTTTTTGGCCACTGTGTGACTCAGAGTGTTGGAGTGGACAGGCCATTGGCCTGATCCAGCGTGGCTTCTCTTATGTTCTTATGTTCCTTCCTGGCTTTCTAGTCCATTTTTATCAGCCCCCTCTTCTGGAAATAAACAGTTGCCATAGTTTCAGTGATTAATTAATGCTCTGTTAAGCATCCTATTTCCCTGAATACACCATAGTTATTGCATCCAGACTCAAGATACAGATATGTACTTACAAGGCCCTGCAACCTGCATCAAGTGATGCACATGTGAAGGCCACACACATGTACTCTCCCTGGTTTCTTGGGTAACAAGAAATAGCCAAAGCATCTATCCGCACCCTGAGATAGCTGAGGGATAGAAAGAGATGGGGTGGGGGTAGATGTTGTATTCCTGTGAAGAGAAATCAAGTGGAACCCACTTACCATATGATTTGACTTCCATTCTGTTTGTTTGGTCTGGTCAGCAGCATCTCCCTGTCCCCTGTATTCTGTCTGTGGGACCACAGCACACACTGTTCAAATAATAAACCTTCAGCTGAACATCACATTTAAAAAGCAGTCCCCACTGGGTTTTCTACTGTAATCCATTCTTCATGAAGAACATCCTAATGGCCTAACCATCCATGACCTGGATGGCCCAGGTTAATTTGCTCTTGTCAAATCTTGGAAGCTAAGCAGGGTTGGTCCTGGTTAGTATTTGGATGGGAGACCACGAAGGAGGTCTAGTGTTGCTACGCAGAGCCAGGCCATGGCAAACCACCTCTGAACACCTCTTGTCTTGAGTACCCAAGGGGATCACCATGTCACCTGCAACTTGATGGCATTTTACACATACATCAGAGTCTGATGCTTAAGACAGAAATGGATCTTCCCAAATGGGGAAACAGGGAGGGTTAGTCCCAGGGGAGGGTTAGTCCCAGGTGACCGGAATAATGTAGGAGGAGTGATCTCTGGAACCTCCTACACACGGGATCGACATGAGTACACTTTAACGTGTAAACAGGTGACAGTGTTTGAGGTTGGGCAACAGACAAGGTAATGGACATATTTCTAGCCAACCAAAAATTTTGTAGCCTATTTATTGAGCCACAAGATTGAGAGTCACTGCTCTTTTCTTGAGTGTGTGACTCCACATGTTCTTGGCTTCATCCCTTCTCAGGGCCTCCCTTTACTGGAAGCTTTGGTACCTCACTCTGCTTCTCTTCTTCCCTGCCTCAGTTTCTTCCTACAATTACTGCCTTTCCTGTTGCACATTCTAGAACCTCAGCCTTTGTTGTACACTACTTCCTCATTGGCTATTTCTAGCACCTGGCCAGCATTCTGCAAGGAGCTTTAGTCCAGGGCAATATTGATTTATCCTGAATCATTTTGCCGAGATTGGGACCCAAGGCAGTTTCAGACTTCTTATCAAGGGTGTAAAACAAATTAATTGCATTTTGATAGGCCAAATTTTAAAAGACAACATTTTATTTTAAAAGACCCAAAACACCATTATGGTGTGATTGATTAATTCATATGTTAGCAGAGCGTTCTATGCTCATAAACACAGCAGAGCTGTTTGCTCAGACTGAGGCTGACTGTGCAAAAGCAAGAAAAAAATAAGATTCACAGAGCCTTCACTAACTTTTCAAATCAATAAAGGTATTTATTATAGGAACTCCATTCTCTAGATGAGAAAGTGTAGAGACAGTATACCTAATCATTCTAACTAACTGAATGGCTGGAGATGCAGGACATGTATCCTATCCAGTGGAGAGTCTGGCACTGAGTGCGAGAGAGGTATCAAACTGGAAGGAAAGTTTCCCCTGAGGGTACAAAGCTATATATCAAAGGAGACAAATCAAGAGGGGCAGTCGTGTTAGTCTGTCTGAAGCACTAGAAAAGAGTAAGAGTCCAGTGGCACCTTAAAGACTAACAAAATTTGAGGTAGGGTATGGGTTTTCATGAGTCACTGCTCACTGCCTCAGATACACATTAAAGGGATAGCAGTAGAGACGAAAGGAAGAATGCTTGGTGTACTATTTCTATCTCCCTATCACCCTTGCCCCTTTTGAGAGACCTGTCACTCAAGGTTTGAGATGGGCTGACTTTCCCCTTCTTGGGTCACCTGGCCTGCCTTTTCTCCTGCTATAATCAGAGCCATTTCCTCCCCCTGGCTGGTAGAGTGCTGGCCTCCGCAGATATGCCCCCCCCCCTTCCTTTTAGGTATGGCTGCATGTTACCATGTTCATTAAGTAATGGCCTCTAAGGAGATCTTGACTAGTGATCACAGGGAATGACTGGTTCTCCACAATCACCACTTATCTGAGGTCTACTAGCTCTCTCCATTCCACAGCAAAAATATCAATACTGTGCACAAGAAATAAATATATAGCAAAAATGTATAGACTCTGTGTCAATTATTAGAACATTCCGAGATATCAAATTACACAGTAAAAAATCTCTTACATAAGGGGTGGTTCCACTAACCCTAACCCTTATGTAAGAGATTTTTTACTGTGTAATTTGGTATCTCGGAATGTTCTAATAGTTGACACAGAGTATACATTTTTGCTATATATTTATTTCTTGTGCACAGTATTGATATTTTTGCTGTTCTTCACTGTGTAGCCATTTGCTTTTCTTTGGTTTCTCTCCATTCCACAGGCATCCAGGGCTACCCCACCAATCAGCTGAATTCTGAATGCTTCAACCCTCACTAGGATTACAGAGGAACCAGTGTCAGCATATTCCGAGACGGATCGATCTCAACCCCACTTGGTTTCTGTAGTGACCCCAAGTTTCTGTTGGCTCCATGGTGGCAAAGAGGCACTCATGGTTAACTATAGCCACTTGCTCCTTTTTTACCTTTTGGATGGCTGGTGCTCTTGGAGAAGGTTTGGAAGTCTCTGCTTGTAACTGGGGCAGGCAGCCTGCAAGTGGTCAGTCCCACCACAGTTATAGCATTATGCAACCTAGGGACAGTTCCAATTAGCTGGATCTGGGGCTCTCTTAACCTCTGCTTGAGCAGAAGCTCCTTCCCTTTTTGGTGGAGAGTCCCCTCTGGAATCCTTCTCTTTGCCTTCCCATCTGGGAAGTCCTCCAGTCTTTAGCACCAGCTCATCCCCAATTTCTGATGCCTTAGTGGCATCTTTGGGCTTCTGGTCTTCTACCAGGCATTTTAGCTCCTTGTGGAGTTTGGAATAGAATTGGTTCAGCACCACTAACTGGAACAAAGTCTCCAAATCCTCAGCTTTGGCTTCTTCCACCCATCTCCTCTGCATTTCACTCAGTTCAACCACATACTCAGAATACATCTTGCATTGCTGTGGGGAAAAGCCTGACAACTGCTTCCTAAAGTGATCAGCCCCTATTTGGACCATTTACAAACTGTGGCTTTGAAATCTTTAAAAGTTATTCTCCTCTCCACCCTGGACATGCTGTGGTAGATAGAAACTAGCTGCCCATTAAGGATGCTTCAGAGGTACAATATGTAGTCTGCCTCTGCCACCCCCCACTTTTTAGCCACATTCTCAAAATTTGAGAGCTATACTGAGGGATCTTCTGTTTCCTTTTACTGAACAAAATCTTTGGGGGTAGCTTTTATTTTCCTGCTGTGCTTGGTCTGCAGGCAACTCTAGATGGTATTTTTGCTGTTCCTCTTGCATCCTTCTCTTCTCTGCTAGCATAATTTTCTTCCATCTCCAGCCTCTGCTGCTCCTCCCACATCTTTAGTCTCTGGATCTCCACCTCCTGGTTCCTCCTCTTCTCTTCTGCCTGAACACACAATTTCTCCAACTCTAACTGCTTGGCTTAGGTATTCAACTGCAGGGACTTGCCAGCATTCAACAGGAAGGCCTTTATAATATAGTGGGTTCTTAGGCATTGAAGAGGTGAGGTGGAAGTGATAACAAGCTCTTTTTTGAGTACAGCATGGTAGGTGGCTGCACTAAGAAGACTGGAAAATGGGGCCTGCTGGGCCAACTATATACAACACTGGTTCCCGCACTATCACGCCATTGGGTCATTCAAATTGGCAGGGGGGCCTGTGATTGGAGCAGGGCAGTTAGGATTTGGATCCTACTGCCCATTGTTTCCAAGTCCCCAAGCTCAGTCCTTCAGATCCAATGGGCCAGGCAGGAACACCACTGATACTCATTAACTCACATACATAACAGCCTTCATCTTATTCACAGACCTATTATCATAATTTATACCCTTCCTCTTGCATTCTTCTTGCAGCTCTGCTTTGTTATCTTACAAATTTCCAATTGCTTTTCTAAATCCATCTTAGCTAGTCTGATCTGGCCCTACTCCCACTGACCAAACCAAAAAAAGCAAAAACTTCTATCACTTTTTCTGTGCGTGTGCATACCAAAATCAACATGCCTGGCCAGTCAAGTTCTCTGTTTGTTGTTATCCTGCAGTTACCACCAAATAGTGAAAGAACAAGCTTGCTCTGTCCTGCAGACCCTGTTCTCCTGCCCTCCTAGGGGGTTCCCAACTCCTTGGAGGGGCTTCTTTTTCGCTCTAGGGTAGCCCACCATCACCACCTCATCAATATAGGGACTTCCCACTGGAGGGTCCAGGACCCCAGCTCTTCTTCCAAGCTCTGTGGCCTTGCCTCTGTGTTCCCTCGAAGCCCAGCGCCTGACAACTGTGGAGACTATTCACTACTTTGAACACTCTGGAAGGAATAGCTGCTTGCCAATCCCCCCTGAGCTTTTTAAGTTAGCGTGGTCCAAATGGTGGAGGTCTATGTGGCACAGAGAACCACTCCCAGCATTGACAGTGTAAAGTATTTATTTTAAAAAATGTTTACAAGCATAGTTTTGAGCACAGCGCCCATTTTGAACAAGGGAAAACAAGCAAAAACTGGTAAGAAACATCATTCTTCTGTCCCTCCTCTATACATACCCTATCTGATGGCAAAATATAGGTCAGGCTCTTTAACTCGGCTAATTCCAAGTACCTAAAACAGAGGTGTCAAACTTATTTGTTACGCCTGGAGACAGTTTCTCTGATCTGACATAAATGTTGCTTTGTCAGGCCGGGCCATGTGTGCCTTAAAATCTTACACAAGGTTCTAGAGATATAAACTTTATAAAGATTATTTTAGATGCTGAATGGAAATAGCAGGCATGATTGGATCAGGTTTGATATGCAGAGGGATAGTAGGCATGGTGATATCAGCAATGGTAATGTCAGGAAACCTAGATCTTAATTTACTACAGGAGGATTCAGTCCAGGAGGATGCAAAGAATGGAATAAGCCTAAACAAGTGAGCAGTGTCTCACGAAAGCATGTATCCTACCAGAAATTATGTTAGTCTTTAAGGTGCTACTGGGGTCTCACTCTTTCTATTGCTGTTAGAATCTGCAACATTCAAAAACCACTGGGGGGAGAATTTTAACCTTCCATGACATTCAGTTGCTGACCTAAGAGTAACAGTTCTCTTACAAAGGAATTTCAAAGGAAGATTAGAGAGACTGCTGAATTGCAACTGATAATGAAACTCGACAATTCATCCTTCTGGACTGAATTGAGACCTATGTTTCTTCTTTCATTACTAGGGTTGCTAATCCCCAGATGGGGGCAGGGGATCCCCTGGTTTGGAGGTCTTCCCCCCGCTTCAGGATCATCAGAAAGCAGGGGAGGGGGTGGAGGGAAATGTTTGCTGGGCACTACATTATTCCCTATGGAGACTGATTTCCATGAGGTATAATGGAGAATTGATCTGTGAATATCTGGGGCTCTGGGGGAGCTGTTTTTTGAGATAGAGTCACCAGATTTGCAGCATAGCATCTAATGCCTCTCCTCAAAATGCCCTCCAAGTTTCAAAAGGATTGGACAAGGGGGTCCAATCCTATGAGCACCAAAAGAAGGCACCCCTATCCTTCACTCTTTCCAAAGGAGGGAAGGCATTTTAAAGGTGTGTGATCTCTCTAAATGTGATGGCCAGGACTCTCTTTGGAGTTCAATTATACCTGTCACAACCTTTCTCGTGGCTCCATTCCATAGAGCAATTAACAGACTGCATTTATTACCTACAACACTCTCACCGTCACTCTTCAATTCTGACATGTTTGTTGACTTTGCTATTGCCCAATACAACAAATGGTATCTAAATCAAACTGGTTGTTCTTTCAATTTGTTAATTATACTATTTTGGCATAGATTTTGACTTGGTACTATTTTGCATGCTTAATCATTGCCCACCAGCTATAGGTAACTCTGCTCACCGTATCCCATTTCATTGCTTGATGAAGTGTACATGCATACATTCTGAATAAAACTTTGTTGGTCTTAAAGGTGCTACTGGACTCCAACTTTGTTCTAGCAGTAGAAAAGAGTAAGAGTCCAGTGGCACCTTAAGGACTAACAAAATTTGTGGTAGAATATGAGTTTTCATTACTGACTGCTCACTTCTTTAGATACCCATTAAAGGTATAGCGTAGAGATGAAAGGAGGAATGCTTGGTGTCTTGTGCCTCTCTGTGAGCTAGGTGGGGCTGAGAGCTGTTTTGAGAACTGCTCTTGAGAGAGCAGCTCTTACTAGAACTGTGACTGACCCAAGATCACCCAGCAGCCACATGTGGACGACTAGGGAATCAAACCCAGTTCTCCAGTTTAGAGTCCACTGCTCTTAACCACTACACCAAACTAGCTCTGCTTATTGCTATCTTGTTAGTGCACGGATCCAGAATTCTGTAACTTTTACTGTTAGCTGACTATCCTAACATAATGCCCTCTGTGGCTCTGTCATCTAACCTAGACCTTTTCCCTTTTGGAATGTAAGCATAAGTAAACATACACAAATGTCCCATGCTGGGTTTATGTCCATAGTTCATATAGTGCAATGTGTATTGCCTTTGTATTATGTTCTGGAAGTATGTTGCAGGCAACTTTGTTTTCCAGAAAGTGGGGAGGGAAATGCCAGCAATTGATATAGAAGAAAAGATTCTAAAAAATTGGCAGAAAACTATTAACAACTTCATATGGAATGGAAAAAAGCGAAAAGTAAGTTTTAAAATGATGCAAGATGAGAAAAAGAGAGAAGGTTTGGCTGTACCAAATATAAGGTTATATTGGCAAGCAGCAGCTCTAGTCTGGATATAAGAATGGATTATAAACTCAAATGATGAAGAAGAAGATATTGGATTTATATCCCGCCCTATACTCTGAATCTCAGAGTGGTCACAATCTCTTTTATCTTCCCCCCCACAAGGGACACCCTGTGAAGTAGATGGGGCTGAGAGAGCTTTTTACAGCAGCTGCCCTTTCAAGGACAACTCCTGTTAAAGCTATGGCTGACCCAAGGCCATTCCAGCAAGTGCAAGTAGACAAGTGGGGAATCAAACCCGGTTCTCCCAGATAAGAGTCCACACACTTAACTGCTACACCAAACTGGCTCTCCAAAATAAGAAAAATATTAAATTGGAAATAGCTGATACTAAGGAAGGAATTCACAATTATTTGTGAATCAAGAAGTCATTAAAAACTATTCAGAAGCGAGATGATAGCCATACAGTGAGAGATGGATTGCTGAGAATATGGTTTCAGTGTGAAAGCAGAATAAGCCCACCTACTTCGCCACTGACATCTCCAATCAATGTCTATTGCAATACATGTACCAGGGGGGCAAAAGAAGGAGGCCATCTAAAACAGAAAATGGCCTATGAACATTTGATTACAGGTGATCTAAAACATCTATTAGGAAAAATATATAAGCCATTGTTGTAATATGAAACAGAAGCAGAGCAAGTGAAGGACTGTATGATCAAATGGTTGAAGAACTTTGGAGATATTATCCCTATGAGCCAATGGGAAAACTTATGGACAAAAGAAATCAAGTTTACCGAATCTCAAACACTAAGAGAGAATCGGTACAAAATGTTCTTCAGTTGGTACATCACATTCAAAGAAATTGCAAAAGCAAACAAGAGCCACATGTTGGAAATGCAAGAGTACAGACCCAACCTTCTGTCATCTGTGGTGGCCTTGTAACAAAGCTAAAAAATATTGGATATGTTTATTAAATTTGCTGATGATATTAAATTGGGAGGGTTGCAAATACACTAGAAGACAGAAACAAGATACAAGATGACCTTGACAGACTGGAAAACTGGGCTAAAAGCGATAAAATGAATTTTAACAGGGATAAATGTAAAGTTCTGTATTTTGGTAGGAAAAATCTCATGCATAGTTATAGGATGGGGGAGACTTGTCAGCAGTAGTATGTGTGAAAAGGATCTAGGGGTCTTAGTGGATCATACGCTGAACGTGAGTTAACAGTGTGATGCGGTGGCTAAAAAGGCAAATGCAATTTTGGGCTGATTCAACAGAAGTATAGTGTCCAGATCACGTGATGTGATAGTATCACTTTACTCTGCTCTGGTAAGACCTCACCTGGAGTATTATGTTTAGTTTTGGGCACCACATTTTAAGAAGGATATAGACAAGCTGGAATGGGTCCAGAGGAGGGCGACAAAGATGGTGAGGAGTCTGGAGATCAAGTCCTATGAGGAAAGGTTGAAGGAGCTGGGGATGTTTAGCCTGGAGAGGAGGCAGCTGAGAGGTGATATGATCACCATCCTCAAGTACTTGAAGGGCTGTCATATACAGGATAGTGTGGAATTGTTTTCTGTGGCCCCAGAAGGTAGGACCAGAACCAATGGGTTGAAATTAAATCAAAAGAGTTTCCGGCCCATTAGGAAGAACTTCCTGACCATTAGAGTGATTTCTCAGTGGAACAGGTTTCCTCGAGAGGTAGTGGGCTCTCCTTCCTTGGAGGTTTTTAAACAGAGGCCAGATGGTCATCTGACAGTGATGAAGATCCTGTGAATTTGGGGTAGGTATTTGTGGGTTTCCTGCATTGTGCAGGGGGTTGGACTAGATGACCCTGGTGGTCACAACTCTATGATTCTATGGATAAAGATCCATGAAAAATACAAAAGATATTGAAAGTCAATTTCCCAATGAATCAAAAGTATGTTATGAACATATGAAGCTGCCTTATACTGAATCAGACCCTTGGTCCATCAAAGTCAGTATTGTCTTCTCAGACTGGCAGCGGCTCTCCAGGGTCTCAAGCTGAGGTTTTTCATACCTATTTGCCTGGACCCTTTTTTGGAGATGCTGGGGATTGAACCTGGGACCTTCTGCTTCCCAAGCAGATGCTCTACCACTGAGCCACCGTCCCTCCCCGATTATTAAACATAGTACCATCCAATCTATCAAAAATTCATAACAAACTATTTAAATATATGGTGATGGTGGCAGGAGTGGCATTTGCATCAAAATGGAAAGCTGAAACTTGTCCAGAATTGATTGATTGGAAAAATAAACTGATTATACGACCATGGCAAAGCTAACATCCTACCTGCATAATAGACCAGAATCTGAATTTCAAGAAAAATGGAATGTATTTTTTGTAAATATTGACCAAAATTAGGTTGCAAAGCTTTAAATATTAAAGTAATAACAAAATGATAAAGTCCAAAAGGTTTAAGAGACAGAATTGAGTAACATATGTTCAAAATGTTTAAGCTTATAATGACCTAACATTAGAAACACTAAAATTGTCAAGAATGTTATGAATGTAAATATATGTATATGTAGTCCAGACCAAAATCAAGAGTACATAAATAACTTGCACTTAACAATGTAAGATCTGTTCAGCAATTATATAGACAAAAATGTCAACAGCTACAATTTATTAGATAATATTGATGTCTTTTCTCACTTACTAATTTTTATGTTTTTGTTGACCGAAATAGCATTGTTGTAAATGAACCATTGTGGTATTTCTGTCTTATTTTATCTTTTTGTATGTTTGTTTTCTACATTTTTTTAAATGTTTGTTTTCTATGTTTGCTTACGTATATAGAAATAAAATATATTATACCAACAGTGCATCAGCTACCTAGGGAGGTGTTGTGCTCCCTCTCACTGATAGACTTTAAACAATGGCTGGACAAACACTTCTCAGGGATGCTCTCGGCTGATCCTGTGTTGTGCAGGGAGTTGAACGAGACAGCCTGTATGGCCCCCTCCAACTGGGATTCTATGATTGTATTCTATGACCACCTGACTGGGTGAGCAGTGTGACACTGCCAAATGCCTTCTTCATCTCACCCTCCTCCCAATTGGCAACTGATGGTTCCCAAGTGAGTCTGCACAGTGCTTTTGGATAAATCCAAGTCCAGGTTTTGAGAGAGGGAAACCAAATTGTTGCATACCTTTTCTGTAACGATGCACCTTTGTGTAATCTCTCCCATCTCTCACTTACATACATTTTTTAAAACTAGAAAAGTTCCAATGCCTTAGTCTTTCCCTCAGAGCAATAAAACTCTAGCATTGTGATCATTTTCATTGTGTTTTTATCAATACTGTGGGATTCCGGTTCACTCTGAACCGTCTCTCTTCAGAGGAGCAGCCATATTAATCTGTTGCAGCAAATTAAACATGGGTCTGGTAGAATATGAAAGACATATGAAGCTGCCTTATACTGAATCAGGCCCTTGGTCCATCAAAGTCAGTATTGTCTTCTCAGACTGGCAGCAGCTCTCCAGGGTCTCAAGCTGAGGTTTTTCACACCTATTTGCCTGGACCCTTTTTTGGAGATACCAGGGATTGAACCTGGGACCTTCTGCTTCCCAAGCAGATGCTCTACCACTGAGCCACCGTCCCTCCCCTTGACTAACAACATTTATTCCAGCAGCAGCTTTTGTAAATCAGAGCTTACTTCAGTCAATGTGTCTGAAGAAGTGAAGTCTAAATCACAAAAGCTGATGCTGGAATGAATTTTGTTAGTATGTAAAGTGCTACTGGATTCCTTTTACATCTGTCTCAGTTTCTTGAAAGTATTTCTGGTTTATGGTGAACAGAATAACCTAATCTGAGGGAGCTGCTCTTTCATTATTGAGATACACCTAAAATGCCTGTTTCCAGGTAAATCAAGATCATGTCAGGGCCTCTGGGGTGATGGTAGAGGGATGATAGGTTCCTTTCTTTATGGGTGAATATGCACCCAGCCTGAAGTAAAAGAGGTAAGGTGCATATTGAAGCTTCCACTCAGCAGAGAGGTGGGTAGAGGGCAACAGTCCCAGAAACAAGGAACTTTATTTTATAGTAAGTGAATAGGGATGCCTCATTACACCAATTGGAAATGGGCACATCTGGGCTGATTGACTTAGGTTAGGGTTGTAACCCACTTACACAAATCAATATAATGGGGAAAGTTTAATTGAGTGTGGTCAGATAACTGCTCGGATCATGGAAGATCAGATTAGCGAAAGAACACATCGAAATGGTAGGGAATGTGCCCATTTCCAGTTGGTGTAATGAGGCATCCCTATTCACTTACTATAAAATAAAGTTCCTTTTTTCTGGGACTGTTGCCCTCTACCCACCTCTCTGCTGAGTGGAAGCTTCAATATGCACTTTACCTCTTTTACTTCAGTCTCTCTGCTGCTCTTCTGTGGTCTTTGGGATGTGGAATCCCGATACCCCATCAGTGCACTTACAGTACCTTATGCAAGCACATTTGAACAATGGGGACAATGGGGACAATGGGGAGAACGGAAATTCTGCTACACAGGCTTTGCCTCTGGGTTTTCCCTGAAGGTAAGCTCACTGTCTATTTTGTCAGACTCTTCTCTTTGTTCCCCAGTTTCACATAGACTGTGTTGATGGATCTTTTTATTTTCTCCTGCTCTTGCTTTCTGTCAGAAAAGGGGACTGTTCCATTTAAAAATAGTTATATCCCACTTCTCTCTTGATTAGCAGCAGTCAAGATCAGCTAAAATCTCATTTCACACAAATGCTATAGCCATGACAAGATGAGAGGAACTCATTTACTCCATCATAGCAAGAAGTGGGTAGTAGTGGCATCAGGTGACTTCTGGAGACAGAGAAACTGTCTTTACTGATGAAGTGAGCTTTGACTCCCAAAAACTTATACCCTGGAAATTTATGTTGGCCTGAACTACTGGACTCGGATTTTATCTTTACAACAAGGATTCTGTAGCTTGTTTTGGACATGAGAGATCTTCTTCAAAAATGTAGAGTTGTGGCACTATGACAACTCAGTTATGGCCCTGTAACAGCTTCTTTTTAATGGTATCATTAAAGGGGAGATGAGAGAATGCTGAAGGGTAAGTGTTGCCATTGAATAAGGGATGGACACAGGTATACGAACTTTATACAAGCCTCCATTCAACCTGGGTTTTCGGCCCTTATACTCTGAGAATACGGGGTGCATTTGGAATGAACATTGAGGAAATGAAAATAGTCAGTTTAATTCAATACAGCACTTTTAAAGCGTTAGACAATAGGTTAAAAGGAGAGAGGGAGAAATATTTAAAATGGTTTCAGACAATAAAAATGCTCTGTATATGAGCAGCAAAGTTACCTTTTTTATGAATAGCCTCATTCTGGAGTTTGAATTGAATCTCCATTATCAAAGATTTCAGGTTTTCACGACTGGTAACATCATTAGGGTTTGTAGAATCTTTCGGGATCAAGTGCCATGTTCTACTGGAGAAAGTTTTCCTTCCAGACGTTTCGTTCTCAGCTGCGGAGAACATCCTCAGTGGCGTTGCAGCCGGAGCAGGCGCTCAGACCTTCTTGGCTGCTGTGCATTGAGTGGGGCCAAGGCTGCTGGAGAGCTGCTATTTCTAGGCTGGAGGGGGTGTGATGAAAGGGCAATTGGTTTGTGGATGTGCCCATTGTTTGGTGGGGCTTCCTGGAAGGGTAGTGATAAGGAAACTGGCTGTTGAATGTGACCATTGTTCTGTGTTAATTGCTGGGAGGGTTGAAGGTCTGAGCGCCTGCTTCGGCTGCAACGCCACTGAGGATGTTCTCCGCAGCTGAGAACGAAACGTCTGGAAGGAAAACTTTCTCCAGTAGAACATGGCACTTGATCCCGAAAGATTCTACAAACCCTAATGAATCTCCATTGTTTAGGTTTTTGGTTTTATAAAAATAATTTCAAAAGGGACTGTTTCATAACTGAGTTGTTTCGTATGGTTTCTTTTATCATAGTTTCTTTCATTATTATTTCCTTTTCATAATTCCATTATTGTTATTATTTCACATTAGTTTCAGTGAGAGATAGTCCAACTTTTATCAGATCTCTGCTTTCACAATTTTCCAGTCAAACTGAAGAACCCTCAGGGGCTGTAGTATTTCGCTGAGGATGCCCACATTGTGAAATTTCAGACAGAGAGAATAAAGGGCCCCTCTTTTTGAAGCAACTGAAGGCAACCATGTTTAAGATTGGCTTCTATGGGGAAAATGATAGGAAAGACTCCAAACAATAATGTAGACAAGAACTGCAGCCACTAAGTTTGAAGAACAGCATCATGAGAAAAAAGCAGATGTTCCAGGCAAGGGCATTTGATTGCATCTGAAGGGTGAGACATCTGGGAATGTGGACAGCAGCAGAAAGACCTGATAAGGTTTGGGTAGCAGCAGACAAGCAGACTTCAGTGGAAAATTTGGCACAGCATGGCAGGCATTGGGAGAAGAGAGGATCCCATATCCTTCAGGACTGGGAATGCCTCACACAGATATGTAATCCTAGTGGCTACGGCTTGTAGTCAATCAAGAAAGCCTTTCTCCCCAATCCCCACCCCTAAGGAACACTGTGCTCTCTTTTGTCTGAAAAGGGGAGTTTTGACTCTCAAAGGCTGTTACCCTGGAAATCTGGTTCCTCTCTAAGGTGCTACTGGATTGATATCTAGCTGTTCTACTGCAGCCCAACACAACTCCCATCTGCAACTGTGCTCTCTTTATGTTTTTTATTAGAAAAATGCTGGCTGCCTTGAAAGATCAAACCAGTGGCTGCAATAATAAAAGAAAGCAGAAAAAAAAATAAAGCCGAACATAAGGATCTGTTGCTGTTGTTATGGGCTGCTTGGACATAAGAACATAAGAGAAGCCATGTTGGCCTGATGCAACATGGCTTCTCTTATGTTCTCATGTTCTTATGACAGGGAATCTGTTTTGGTTTTGTATTACCAAACATTGCATTTTTGTAATTATTGAGTAGCAAGGAAGCTGAAGTTGAAGGTAATTGGGCACAAGTCTTGATTTTAGGCAGAAAATGGTCTTGGAATGGGCACTGGGCACTAGGCAATAAGGGCTGTTGGCAGGAGGCCTCTCCCAATAGATGGTAGCCCTAGATGAAGAACAGAACAAGCACTTCACCAACTGGCCCCTTTCAGACGAGGGTTTCCAACTCCCATTTAGGAAATGCCTGGAAATTTTGGGAGTGGAGCTTAAGAAGGACAGGGTTTGGGGAGGGGAGGGACCCCAGTGGGTCATGAAGTTTACATTCGAAATCAGCCATTTTCTCCAGAAGAACTGATCTCTGTTGTCTGGAGATCAGTTGTAATCCTGGGAGATCTTCAGCCCCCATCTGGAGGCTGGCAATCCTACTTAAGGGACCATTCCTGGCAACTATTGCCAGACCAGACAGGCTATCAGGAAAAAGAGGGACATGAACAGGAAGGCTCTTGGCTTTGTATGACCCATATAATGCATCAACTGGCAAGTCAGAGATGGGACTCCAGTTCTCTCCTGTCTGCAGAGCAAGAGACTTGGGGGAAAACAAAACCAAAAGGAACACAGTAGAGTCGACTCCCTTGCCACAAGAACAAAGCACTGATGCAACCCTTCCTGCCCTTCTTCACAGAATCAGTATTGCTGTCAGATGGTCATCTAGCCTCTGTTTAAAAACCTCCAAAGAAGGAGATCCCACCATCTCCTGAGGAAACTTGTTACTCTAAGGAACCACTCTGTCAGCAAGCTCTTCCTAATGTTTAGTTGGAAACTATTTTGATTTAATTTCAACTCATAGGTTCTGGTCCAACCTTCTGGGGAAACAGAAAACAATTCTGTACCATCCTCTATATGGCAGCCCTTCAACTACTTGATGGTGATCATATCACCTCTCAGTTATCTCCCCTCTTCTCAAAACATACTCAGCTTCTTCAGCCTTTTCTCATAGGACTTGATCTCCAGTCAGTTCATCATCTTCAGTGTCTCTCTCTGGACACATTCCAGCTTTCTTTCTTAATTTGTGGTGCCCAAAACTGAACACAATACTCTAGGTGAGGTCTAACCAGACCAGAGTAAATAAAGTGATATAATCACTTCACATGATCTGGACAGTATACTTCTTTTGACACAGCCTAAAGCTGAGTGTCCTGTTTGTGTGTGCTGCCTTTGCCTCCGCCACCCCCTCCCTCTCATGCAATTTAAAAGGAGGGCACCAGTGAAAGGGCCCATTGATCAGCTGATTGGTGGGACCGTTATATGCAGGCAAAAGAGAAGTGCTTCTCCCTACATCACTCATTTGCTGGCTCCCCTGGCACCACCTGGGAGGGGGGGAGCTCAATTGGGCGCCCTTCAGGGCCATTCCTATAGGACACTGCCTAAGGTGTCCCTGGGCTTACTACAGCTGCATCCAATAAAGTTGTGGCCAATTGTATTCCACTCTTTCTGTAAAATGGTGTGTGTGTGTGTGTGCTATTTCAACTGAAACTGTAACAGACTATTATTTTTGGATGTTGGGAAAAATGTTTTGTCTTGGGTGCCCACCTCAGCCTCTTCTCTTAGTGGTGGAGCCACAAATTGGATTTGCCTTTTTAGCCACTGCATCACACTGCTGACTCATGTTCAGTGTATAGTCCATTAAGACCCCTAGATCCTTTTTGCACATACTACTGCCAAGGCAAGTCTCCACTATCCTATAACGATGTATTTGATTTTTCTTACCTCAGTGCAGAACTTTACATTTATCCTTATTAAAATTCATTTTATTCTTCCAAATTTATGCAAATTTAATAAGCATTCCCTCTCTTCCTTCATCCAAATCATTTATAAAAACAACCCAGTTAGCTATTTTGTACATCAAAATGAAGTGTAGACAAAGGAAATCGCCCACTGCATGGACATTTTGTCCACTTTTCTTCACATTCAGTATGCCCTTCTCACAGAACCCGAGATAGACTAGCAGACAGAATTCAATGCATCCAAAGTCTGATCAGAGGCCTTTGGGAACAGGATGATATTTTATGTAAGTTTCTGCCACTGTCAAATGGAAAGAGAAATCCTGTTCATCTCAGAAACTGGTTTACCACTCCCAAGACAACAGAAAAGATGTTCTGTTTTCCACTGGGCCCTAAAGCACAGTTACTGTAGACTGATGCTTGTGAGAAGTTTCCCAGTAAATTGTTCAGGCAAAAATCTTCTCCAGCGTTTTTCTCAACCACACCATCCTTAGATGCATGCTACTTGTGAGCATGGAGTTTCCATTTCACTTCCATAGGCATTAAGTCCAGTTCTGTTTCTGGTTTATGTTGTTCTTTTTCCAGGTGCAGAGTCCCCGGGGATATTGGCATATTGATCCTGCTGTACATGGCATTGCCCTGCATTGCCCCTATCATACCTATATTGCATCCTCAATAGGACCGTGAGTACATTGGTATTCCCAGGTCTATCATTCTCTCTCCTCTGATAAGGTATCGTTCCTTTATTCCCCTATGTTACTACAAATCTCCCTAATGTACAATAAATAAACATCACCAGTCTAGATGAGACAGAGGATGAGATCCAGGGTGAGGTATTTAAACTCTTTCAGCTTCCTTCAATAGTAGTTTGTCTTTCTGTGCTGGAAGGGGGAAAGGCAGAATAGTCACTGGTAAGTGGAGCCAGAGCCAATGATTTCTGCTTTGTCACCAACCTCCTTGATTGCAATGATACTAAATAAAATAAATTAAAATTACTAGCCACATAATTCAGACCAAGTCAAATGAGCAGTATGATGGACAGGAGGAGAAGGAGTAGTAGTAGTAGAAGCAGAAGAGGAGGAGGAGGATATTAGATTTATACCCTGCCCTTAACTACCTGAAGGACTTTCAGAGCAGTTTACAAACTGCTTTACCTTCTCCTTCCCACAACAGACACCCTGTAAGATAGGTGGGGCTGAGAGAGCTCTGTGAGACTGCTCTTGAGAGGAACAAATCTGAGAGTTATAGAATCATAGAATCATAAAGTTGGAAGAGACCGCAGGGTCTTCTAGTCCAACCCCCTGCACAATGCAGGAAATTCACAAATATTCCCTTAAATTCACAGGATTAGTATTGCTGTCAGATGGTCATCGAGCCTCTATTTAAAAACCTCCAAGGAAGGAGAGTACACCACCTACCAAGGACACTAGTTCCACTGAGGAACTGCTTTAATTTTCAGGAAGTTCTTCCTAATGTTGAGCCAGAAACTCAACCCATTGGTTCTACCTTTTCGGGCAACAGAAAACAATGCAGCACCATCCTTTATATGACAGTCCTTCAAGTACTTAAAGATGGTGATCATAATACCTCTCAGCCATCTCTTCTCCAGGCTAAACATACCCAGCTCCTTCAGCCTTTCTTCATAGGACTTGGTCTGCAGAACTCTCATCATCTTTGTTGCCCTCGTCTGGACCCGTTCCAACTTGTTTAAATCCTTCTTAAAATTTGTTGCCCAAAACTGAATACAATACTCCAGGTGAGGTCTTCCCAGAGCAGAGTAAAGCAATACCATCACCTCACTACACTTCTGTTAATATAGCCCAAAATTGCTTTTGCCTTTTTTTAGCCACCGCATCACACTGTTGACTCATGTTCAGTGTATGGTCCACTAGATCCTTTTCATGCATACTACTGTCAAGACAAGTCTCCCCCATCCTATAGTGATGCATTGGATATTTCCTACCTAAATGCAGAACTTTACATTTATTCCTGTTAAAATTCATTTTATTGGTTTCAGCTCAGTTTTCCAGCCTGTCAAGATCATCCTGTTTCTCTCTCCTACCGTATTTGCAACCCCTCCCAATTTAATATCATCTGCAAATTTAATAAGCATTCCCTTTATTCCTTCATCCAAATCATTTATAAAGATGTTGAACAAAACAGGCCTCAGGGCAAATCTTGTCCTGGCCCCACTGATGGACTTCCTGATGGCACCTGGGTTTTTTTGGTCACTGTGTGACACATAGGGCGTTTTCGCACAGGGCTTATCCTGGAGCGACGTCCCTCTTCACCGCGCAGCGTCTGCGTGGATTTCGCACCAACTGCTCCGCAGAACCCGGAAGAGCCGCAAAGTCCCGCGGCTTTTGCGTCGCAAATGTAAACTGGTTTTTGGCGGTTTACATTTGCAATGCAAAAGCTGCGGGACTTTGCAGCTCTTCCGGGTTCTGCGGAGCAGCTGGTGCGAAATCCGCGCAGATGCTGCGCGGTGAAGAGGGACGTCGCTCTGGGGTAAGCCCTGTGCGAAAACGCCCAGAGTGTTAGACTGGATGGGCCACTGGCCTGATCCAGCATGGCTTCTCTTATGTTTTTATTCTCTAAATCCTTGAGGGACTTCACTTGTCACTCCTCTTCAAGAGGATGAGGAACCACTCACAAGCACTCTTTGAGTGTGAGCTGTCACCCAGTTACTGATCCACCTAACAGTAAAAGGATCCAAACCACATTTTACCAACCTTTCAACAAGGATAGTAAGTGGAACCTTATCAAAAGTCTTACTGAAACCAAGTCTACAGCATTCCTCTGATCCAGCAAAGTAGTAACTTTCTCAAAAAAAGAGATCAGGTTAGTCTGTCATGACTTGTTCTTGAGAAACCCATCCTGGATCTCAGTAATCACTGCCATCCTTTCTAAATGTTCCAGGACTGACTTTTTTGGGTATAGACATCAAGCTGACAGGTTGGTAGTTACCTGGATCCTTCTTTTTCCCCTTCTTGAAGATGGGGACAACATTTGCCCACCTCCAATCTTCTGGCACCTCACTTGTTCTCCAAGAACTCTCAAAAATAATGACCAGAGACTTGGGAATTACGTCTGTAAGTTCTTTTAGTACCCTTGGATGCAGTTTGTCTGGCCCTGAGGACTTTGTTTCATTTAAAGAAACTAGGTGTTTATGTACTGCCCTGTATGCTGATCCTAGGTTGCAACTCCCTTCCTTCATCATATGTTGTTTTTGCCATGTTGAACACTGTTTCCCTCACAAGAGAAGACTGAGGAAAAGTAGGAATTGAGCAGTTCTGCCCTCTCTTCATCACCTGTTACAATTTCACTTTCCTGTCCCCACAATGGGCCTACCATGTCCTTACTTTGAACATAAGCAAAGAACACTTTTTTGGTATTGTTTTTAGCATCTTTCTCTAGCCTAAGCTCATAGTGAGCTTTAGCTTTCCTAAATCTTTCCTTACAAGGACAGGTTATTTGTTTATATTCATCCTTGGTTATAAGACCCTCCTTTCACTTCCTAAATGAGTCTTTTTATTTCTCAAGTCTTTAGAGAGCTGCTCATGGAACCACTTTTGCTTCTTTAGGCTTCTCCCATTTTTCCTTCTCATAGGAATTGTTTGTGATTGTGCTTTCAATATTTCTCATAGGAATTGTCTGTGATTGTGCTTTCAATATTTCAATATTTCGCTGTTAAGAAACTCCCACTCCTCTGAAACTCCCTACTTCTTAATTATTTCTGACAATTGGATTTTACCCAGCATAGTTCTAAGTTTGTCACCGTTTGCCATTCTGAAGTCCATCCTATATGTCTGACTATGTACAGCGTTTCCCTTCCCTAACATTGTAAATTCCAAAATCACATGGTCAATACTGCCCAGGGGGTCCACTATTTCCACCTCAACAACCAGTTCTTCCTTGTTGGTAAGAATCAAGTCCAAGATAGCAGATCCCCTTGTTTCCTTCTCCACATTCTGGAAAAGTAAGTTGTCAGCAAGACAAGTCAGGAATTTATTTGACCTTTTGTTTTTAACAGAGTGGGACTTCCAACAGATGGCCGGGCAATTGAAATCTTCCACGACCACTGTGTCCCTTCTCTTTGAGAACTTTGCAGTCTGTTGTAGAAGTATCTCATCCAAGCCTGATTTGACACCACTGGATTAGACAGCCTCCTGGAGGGCCAGTTTGGCGTAGTGGTTAAGTGTGTGGTCTCTTATCTGGAAGAACTGGGATTGATTTCCCACTCCTCCACATGCAACTGCTAGTATGACCTTGGGTCAGTCATAAAGTGATTCAGCTGGGTTGGAGGAAGGTGACTCAGCTGGGTTAGAGGAAGGTGCTTGGAGCTGGGACAGAACAGCCGGTGAGGGAAATCAAGATAAAGAAAACTAATTTGAAAACGGATTGCAGCAGCATGGCTGGTGAGGGAGCTGAGGAAGTGATTTGTAAAGTCTGTGGGATATTTGTATTTTTACCTGAAGGTAGCAGCAATTACACTTGTAGCAAGTGTAAATTGGTAGCCCTGTTGGAGAAGAAGGTCCAGGGACTTGAGGAAGTTCATTAATCCGCTGTTTTCCATGAAAGGGAGAAGCATTTAATTGTATGCCAAATCCGTTTCAAAGTGTTGGTATTGACCTTTAAAGCCCTATATGGCCAAGGACCTGTCTTTCTGAGGGGCCACCTTTCCCCATATATACCCCAGAGAGCACTGCGTTTAGGAGGTCAAAATCTGTTATCCATCCCCAGACCAAGGGAGGCCAGACTAAACTTTACACGAGCTAGGGCCTTCTCAGTGGCAGCACCGATGTTATGGAATGCTCTCCCAGAGGCCACGAGAGCCCTGTGGGACCTCTCCCAATTCCGCAGGGCCTGTAAAACTGAACTTTAATCTGATAGAAGAAGAAGAAGAATATATTGGATTTATATCCCGCCCTCCACTCCGAAGAGTCTCAGAGCGGCTCACAATCTCCTTTACCTTCCTCCCCCACAACAGTCACCCTGTGAGGTGGGTGGGGCTGGAGAGGGCTCTCACAGCAGCTGCCCTTTCAAGGACAACCTCTGCCAGAGCTATGGCTGACCCAAGGCCATGCTAGCAGGTGCAAGTGGAGGAGTGGGGAATCAAACCCGGTTCTCCCAGATAAGAGTCCGCACACTTAACCACTACACCAAACCGGCTCTCCAGAATGTTTGCAAGTTTTGAATATAAAAAGACCAGCTTTCCAACTAGCAGCTGAGGTTCAGTTTTTCCCCAGAACTGTCCTCTGCCATCACAAAACAGGACTACTTTCACATCCCAGGATCAGGCAATGCCTAATACAACTCCTTTCCCCCCCTGCACCCTCTCTTGCTCTCTTCCTTTCTTTCAACTCTGCCCCACTTTGAAATCCATGCTCCCACAAGCTGGTACATCCTCTCTACTTTCTATGCCAACCAGCCCTCAATCCGGTCTATCTTTCTTTCTGTTCCCTCTCTCCTTCATTTCCTCACTGATATGTTCTTTATCTTTTATACCTACCCAAATGTTCCTGTTTTATACCAAAGCCCTCACCTTTATACTTTACCCTCCCTTCTTCGAAGAAGTTTCTCTTTGTCCTCTTTTCTGGAGATAGAGTACAAGCCACTGCAATAGAGGAGGGCTCTATTGTGTTCTCTATGAGTTGGACAAATCTGAGCATGACTACTAAGTAGGGTTGCCAGGTGAGGCAGAGAAGCTGCTGTGGGACTTTGGAGAGAGGAGGGTGGGTCCATAAGAGGGAAGGGAAGAACCATGACTGAACTCTGAAGCAAATTCTGACTGTTGCATTTAAAGAGACCTCTTCCCTTTTAATGCCTTCCATGATTTCCAAAAGAGAATGGGGGTACCTCCTTTTGGGGCTCATAACATTGGATCCTGTTGTCCAATCTGGTTTGAAACTTGAGGTATTTTTTGAGGAGAAGCACCAGTAGCAATGCTGAAAATTTGGTGCCTCTACATCCAAAAAAGAGCCTTGGATACCCACAGGTTGATTCTCCATTACACTCTATAGGGATCAATCTTCATAGAGTATAATGGAGCATCCAGCGACCATCCCCTCTATCTGATGGCCCTGAAGCAGGGGAAGAGGCATGAAACTGGGGGATCTACTGCCCCTGATTTGGGATTGGCAACCCTACTACTAACACACTAGGAATTGTTCTGTTTTGAATATCTATAAGGTTTTGCCCAAGATCTATCACAGGACTTATTGAATGGTGCAAAAAAGCTATAATGAAGACGGAGGTAGCAAACACTCATAGCATGCATATGCAAGACTACTGACTTGCTAGACTGATTAAAAACTGAAACTTATGAACGAAATATGGATTACAGGTTAACAGCTCATTCCCTCTCCTGCCCCAAATCTCTCGCTTGTGTCTTTGAATCATTTGGTCAGTTTTGTGCAGTCTTCTCAAGGACATGTCCTAATTCTCCAGACATCTTTGGTTGGTACCTAATCACCATTGTCATGGAGATGAGATTAGTCTTGAGCTAACTTTCCACCATGCCCAGCTCCCACATAATAGCTTCACTAACCAATGATTAGTACAGTTTCCACACTTAATAAATGATGTTAATAAAATGGTTACACAATATAAGAAACATATATGTGTTGGTTAATACATATAACCATTAAACCATTTAATACATAAACCATTAAACCATTTACTACATAAACCATTAATACATAACCATTAAACTGTGGTTATATGCATTGATGTAAGTAGGAAATATAATCAGGCTCAATGTAATTGGGTTCTCATAAACAGTGACAATACCAATAGAAAATCAGTACAACACTTCAGTACATCAATCTGCAGACCAAAACTTGTCAGGGACTTGTACCTGACAATTGCATTTTGATTGTCTTTCTCGTATTTTAACCAATAAAATTGATCTTCTCACCAGAGGACTTCTCTCTTCTTTCCTACCATGTTTATATACCAAAAGACAACATCCTAAAAACAAGGGTTCAAGACAGTGAGGCTCCACATTCATTTCCCCCTGGCCCTCAGCTGTTTTATTATTTATTATGGCATTTTCTGGGCCAGAAGACACTCCCCTTGTCTCTTGCCCCACCCTTGCTGGCTCTTGCCCTCTCTGTTACTAGCCAGTTCCCAGGAGAGGCCTTTAGCCAGGCCCTCCCTGCCTGGTTCCTCCCCAGTTCTTCTGTGGCTGGACATCTCCCATGCCCCATCCAGGTTCTTGCTGTTGGGCTTCTGTTGGCTGCCTCCATGCTTGCTGGCTACCCAGCGACCCCTGTGGCTTGCTCTTCCCTCAGTTCCCTAGCATTATGTTGTTATTTTCTGTGTATGATATCATTAGCCCAGGAGAGAGGTGGTGAGGCCTGTGTCTGGTTGCTGTAGCTACCTGCTACCCAGGATCCTCTCCTGGAAGATCTGGTCAAGTCGACAGTAGCTGCCTGAGGAATGAGGGAGGTGAATAGGTCCTACTCAGCTCCTAAAGCACTAGGGAAGTCCCCAACTTTGCCACACGTGTCCCACATGTGCCAGACTTGGCCAAAGATGGGTCAGGCACTGGCCCTAGACAAGGAAACACTTGTCAAGATGCCTATCTGTGTGCATTCTTCATTCCTAGGTGGCAGTTGCTTTCCAAGGCAGATGGTCCAACAGTTCGCCTCTCTGCTTGAGTTTCTGCATTTTTTTTACCACCGAATCCCAGATCCTACTTGGATGTGAGGACATTTCATCAAGCATAGGGATGTTTTTTGAAACATAGTGATGTTTTCCCCACCCCCTTCACATTATATACTAGTCTAGCAGCAGTCTCTGCCCAACTTGTAGAAACTGTTGTGCCTCTAGACAAGGCAACAAGGAGGAATTTTTGTAGGCATCATTATTTATCTCTTGTGTAAAAGACCTATTCGGAATAATGATATCATTGTTTCATAAAGCACTGCAAGCTTGTATGGGCATCTCCCTTGATGAGAGTTTGAAAGGCTAAGAGGATTGGGGGGGAGGAATCATTATTTCACCATCACCCCACCATGACTGCTATTGACTAGGAAGGCCAGGCTATAGGTAGGGCCTGGGTATGCCACAGAATTATAGTTCATTTTCAGACTACAGAGAAAATGGCTTGAGAAAATGGTTGCTTTGGATGGTGGCATTGTGCCCCATTTGTCCTCCGCAGCCTCAATCCTCAAATTTCCAGGTATTTCCCAATCTGAAACTTTACTCCCTGCCTCCTGCCAGTGGCTGGGGGATATGGCAATCCTACTATTGACAGAATAAAGAGAGGTAGGAAAGGTTAAGCACAGATAAATGATTTGGAGTTGGGAGTAAGCAGCGAAGTGGCTAAGTTTGCAGATTACACTAAAATGTTCAGGGTGGTGAGAACCAGAGAGGATTGTGAGGCACTCCAAAGGGATCTGTTGAGGCTGGGTGAGTGGGTGTCAACGTGACAGATGAGGTTCAATGTGGCCAAGTGCAAAGTAATTCACATTGGGGCCAAGAATCCCAGCTGCAAATACAAGTTGATGGGGTGTGAACTGGCAGAGACTGACCAAGAGAGAGATCTTGGGGTCATGGTAGATAACTCACTGAAAATGTCAAGACAGTGTGCGATTGCAATAAAAAAGGCCAACGCCATGCTGGGAATTATTAGGTAGGGAATTGAAAACAAATCAGCCAGTATCATAATGCCCCTGTATAAATCAATGGTGCGGTCTCATTTGGAATACTGTGTACAATTCTGATCACCGCACCTCAAAAAGGATATTATAGCATTGGAAAAAGGGCAACTAAAATGGTTAGAGGTTTGGAACACTTTCCCTATGAAGAAAGGTTAAAATGCTTGGGGCTCTTTAGTGTGGAGAAACGTCGACTGCAGGGTAGAGGTTTACAAGATTATGCATGGGATAGAGGTTTACAAGATTATGCATGGGATGGAGAAAATAGAGAAAGAAGTCCTTTTCTCCCTTTCTCACAATACAAGAACTCATGGGCATTCGATGAAATTGCTGAGCAGTCAGGTTAAAACGGATAAAAGGAAGTACTTCTTCACCCAAAGGGTGATTAACATGTGGAATTCACTGCCACAGGAGGTGGCGGCGGCTACAAGCATAGCTAGCTTTAAGAGGGGATTGGAGCAGAGGTCCATCATTGGCTATTAGTCGCAATGTATGTATATATATATATATATATATATATATATATATATATATATATATATATATATATATATATATATACACACACACACACATACATTGCGACTAATAGCCAATGATATATATTGGCCACTGTGTTACACAGAGTGTTGGATTGGATGGGCCATTTGCCTGATCCAACATGGCTTCGCTTATGTTATGTTCTTAGATTGTGTAAAAACCTCCCACATATCTTACTTTTCTTGTTCTGAAAGGCTTGGTACCTGGACCGATGAACAGTCATGCAACACTACATTTCTGAATGCATTCTCTCTTCAAGTATCAGTGCCCCGATTTCAGGGTGACGCAACAGTAATTAACAACGTGAAGTTTAAGTGCACAGATGAAACTGAATTGAAAGGATCTGCAACTCCATGGGGATTTATTACTGATTTTAGTCCTTCCTGCAGGAGGGGTGCCATTTGTGGAATCCAGACAAAGGTGGACCAATCCCCAATGTTTCATAAAAGTGGACTCAAAGATGTTAAGTTTTTTTGTTGTGATTAAATAATGCTCAATTTGTGTAGCTTGCATGTGCCATTTTCCTCTATGAACTGGCATCAATGCTGCAATTAAATTAACTGATTGTGCACCATATGTTAATCCATTGATTTGGAATCCCATTAAAATTAATTAATTAGACTTCCACCAAAGAGTTATAATTAAAACAATATGATTTGTGTGCTGGCAATTTCCACAGAATATATGGGCTGTGTATAGTTCATAGATTGAGGGATAGTGGGCTCTTCCACACTCAAATTTTTGTCGCTTGCGTGAATCTATTACTTTGTAATATTGAACTAACCACTAGAGGAAGTAACACACATGAGGAAAAGAAAAACTACCCCCAAAAGCAATAAAAAAGGTAAATAGAGGCATAGAATCCATGAAAATGAAAGTGTGGAAGAACATTTGGGGTATATTATGAACCTTGAATCATTCCTATGAGTTCTTGCATGCCTCACAAATCTTTCTAATGCTTCTCCCCATTTTCCCTGTGTGTATGAAAGTAGAAACACACAGTGAATGGTTAACATGTTATATTTAACAGCTGAAAAGATTGATGTTATCATTTTAAATGAGAATTCTTCCACACTGGGGTCATTTAGTGCCAAACTGCAGGGTCATATAACAAAAACAGAATCACAGTTTAAAGTGTAAACACAATACTAAAAAAAACACCTGTGTGGCAAAAAATAATATAATGCTAAGATATTATTGTAACAAGATTAGTATTGTAATAATCATTCGTACATCAATGACAATAAATACATCATAACAACTCATGTGTCAGTCTCTTATTCATAGTCCATATTACGAAAATCCTGCCAGCAAGTCCTCCGTGACTCATTCATTCACAAGCAGAAGTATTTATTTATTTATTTATTTATTACGTTCGACTTATATCCCACCCTCTCCGCAAGTGGACTCAGGGCGGCTCACAACATCATATCCACACGATTAAACCAATAAAACATATAAAACCATAATTTACATTTTTCAGTTTTTAAAAACATATTACAATTTTTAAAACCATTATATAGTGCTGAATCCATACATTATAGGCGGCATTAAATTTCTAAACAGTGATCACCGGCATTCTGTGTGATGTCCGGTGGCGGCCGTCTTTTCGTCAAGCATCGAAGGCCTGCTTGAACAACTCGGTCTTACAGGCCCTGCGGAACACAGACAGATCCCGCAGGGCCCGTATGGCTTCTGGAAGAGCATTCCAGAGCTCTGGTGCTGCCACCGAAAAAGCCCTAGATCTTGTCACGCATAACCTGGCTTCTTTTGGTCTGGGGGCAGAGAGCAAGTTTTTTACCCTGAACGCAGTGCTCTCTGGGGGATATATGGAGAAAGGCGGTAGAAGCAAAGGGACCAGATTCAGTATTTAAACGTTCTTCAGCCAGAGGCTTGACATGCTGATATCCTTATCCTATCCTGATCTTTCATGGTGGCAAAATGAGTTTTTGTCCTTTGGCAATGGCAGAAACTTAGAGAAAATGACATCCTGTTCCCAAAGGTCTCTCATCAAAACTTGGAAGTATTGAATGCATCCAAATTTGATTGCTTCTGTCTACCAGTTTGGCATGGAGTCCGTGAGAAGGGTCTATTGAATGTGAAGAAAAGTGGACAAAATCTCCATGCAGTTTGCTATTTCCTTTGTCCACACCTCATTCTGATGTAAAAAAAAATAGCTTCCTGGGTTGTTTATCTAGTTGTTCTTTTCCCAAGAATGGCTCACAGAACACTTTGAAATGGATCAGAATTGCACAGTATCTAATCCATAACCATCCTGAAAACACTAAAAAATGAAGGGGGAAAAAACCCCAGCAGAACAAATATAGATCAAAATCCATATGTGGCAGTACAAATATTTCAGGGTTTGAGATTACATTTATTACATTATCCTATATATATATATATAAACCCTTTCGTTGTGGCTCTCTCCAGAAATCTTGAAAACTAACTCTACTTAAAGAAAGCTAACCTAGCCAACTCCATGCAGCTGTGTCTTGCTTATCTCTTTCTAAAGGTATAAGACACAGTGGTATAGTAAAGATTCAGTGATATAGTAAAGATTCATAAATGGTGTTCCATTAGCTCCTCAGGGAAATAATAAGTTTCTGGTATGATTTTAAAATGTTTTAAATACTTCATTGATGCATCATTTAAGGGGATGGTGCTGCAGTTATTTAGTAAATGTAAGAAACATAGCCCAGTTCATCTCTTTAAATTATCATATTTAACATACATTTCAGTGGAACTATTATGTATGACTTCAGACCACAATCTCTTTGACAGTCACTGTGACATGACAGACAGTGCTTCTGGGCAGGGTCTGCCAGACCCAGGTTTCTACTGTGGAAGCTGACTGGGTGATTTCAGACCAGTCACAGACTTTCAGCTTAACCTACCTCACAGGGTTGCGCGGATCAAAAGAGGGAGAGGAAAATTATGTAAGCTGCTTTGTTCCCCACTGTGGAGAAAGACTGGCTGGGGGGAGGAGATGGAAAGCTGAAGTCAGGGGACAGATATAGGTAGGTTGATGGTTGGCTGGGAAGGAGAGAGGGTTGCCAACTCCAGGTTGGGAAATGCTTGGAGATTTGAGGGGTGGAGTCTGGAGAGGGTGGGGTTTGAGGAAGAATGGGAACTCAGAGAGGTACAATGTCGTAGACTCTTCACCCAAGCCAGGGGAACCACTGCTTCTAATCACTCAGAACTACAACTCTTGAAATGGGGAGATATATCAGTTCCCTGGGAGTAAATGGTACACTCTGAGTCATTATACCCTGCTGAGGTCACCCCCTATGACAGCCAATGTGACGTGGCAGGTGACACTTCAGGGCAGGGTCTGCCAGACTCAGCTTCTTCCTGTGGAAGCTGACTGGGTGATTTCAGATCAGTTGCAGACTTTCAGCCTAACCTGCCTCACAGGATTGTCGTGCAGATCAAAAGGGGGAAGGAGAGAATGATATAAGTTGCTTTGGTCCCCACTGTGAAGAAAGACTGCACTTTTCCTAGACAGAGGCTGCAAAGAGAAGGGAGGAGATGGAAAGCAACCTACGCCATCTCTTTTGCCCCATCCCTTCTTTCTGAAAATACCCCTTTCTCTGATAACCTACCCCACATTCCCCCACTTTCTCAATTTTACTTCCCAACTGCTGCCTTCTTGACATACCTCACCTCCCTCTGTCTTTCTTTTCCCTCCCCAGTCCCCCACCAAGGCCATGAAACTCACCCATAGCAAATTTCTAGCACCTTTTGTATTTCTCCCCACAATGAGCCTTATTACTAGTTTGATAATAAAAAAAAAATTGTGTTCAAAAATAACATCTACCCACTCTATCAGGAAATGAGTGGGCGGATGAGGGTCCTTACGTAAATCCAAAGTATCCTGGACTACTATGCAAGCTTTAAGGAGTTTGAATCTGAAATGATTGGCCTGCCAGGTGGTGGAAATTCTGGTTTGTGAATTTTTGATAAAACAGTAAAGAACAGGAGTGCATGAAGATTTATTAAACAAAAACTTGTACAAACTTATACAAAGAAGAATCAATATATCCCAATGCTAAAGCATCTAACATAACCTTGATAACATTAATTACATGTGTTGTTGGATCTGCTGGGATCTGTTTATAACTAGACACATCAGACAATTGTCTATATATTTCTGTATAGTAATCAGTTTTGTTCAACACCACAATTGCCCCCACCCTTGTCTGGAGGTTTGATAACAATCTCTGAGTCATTAGCTAGATCTTTCAGAGTCTAATAATCCCGGTGTGTCATATTATGCCAGGCAGTGCTAAATTTAGACTCCGCTACCTCCAAATCCCTCAATATTATTCTTTCAAAAATGAGGCTTAGAGGATCTGAAATGTTAGGCATGTAGGTTGAAGGGGGACAGAATTGTGATAGAGAAACATCACTCTCCCATTCAAGCTCTCTATGAGTTTCTCCCCAAAAAGTCTGAGTTTTGTCTGACGAAATAACTTAAACAAATCAATTCTAGGTTTAAAAGGGTCATACCAGGGAGTGGGAACAAAACCTAACCCCAAATTTAGCACATGTCTTTGCTGCTGGGATAACTCACGATTAGACAAATTGATCACTATGTCTCCTGACTCCCTGAGCGGAGTGGAGCCCTCCTTAAAAATATCATTCAGAAGATCTGCTTCTTCCCTGTTCAGAGGATCCACTTCTCCCCAACGTTCATAGTCCCAACCTCTACTGTTGTGGCTAAACCTAACCGGGGGCTGCCAAAATCTTCTCCCAAGGAGGATGAGCCTGAATTGCCACCTGTGGAGTCAAAATCTGATGACTCTTGCACTGGGCCAACCCATGTCACTCGTTTGTGGCTAAAGTCTGCTGACCAACAATTGTCTACACATCGAATAATTTTTTGCATCCCATTTCAGCTTTCTAATCTTAGTGTCATGAAGTTTCAATTCATTAAGAATCATGATGTTAAGAACATATACAAGCTTCTTCAGAAGTAGGCTTTTTTAATACATAAGTTTAACACCATAGCACCTTACAGGTTAAATACTTCATTGGATCTTACATCATTCTTATAATATGATTTTGTATAACTGTGAATTTATGGGCTTCTTAAATAACTAAAGCTTTCATGAATTGTAATGCAATTGACAAAATAATGTCAATGCAGGCTGTGTCTCTTTAAATTGGAGGAGTCAGTATCTGAACATTATTTAATTGGTTGTTGGAGCCATTTGCTTGTGTAAATGCTGGAACTGATTTCCTTATAATTCTATGAGCCTTGGGTGAGTAACATGTATAAATTGCAACCTTTATTATATGTAATATGGATTAGTTGTTTCATTTAAATGTTTGTTGAATAAACATAGCTCCAGAGACATAATCATATGGTCAAAGAAGAAGATGTTTGAAACACACAAAAATAGAAGCCTAGGAAGCATGTCTGATTCAGCATTACTGAATCTATATTCATGGATCTCTCTCTCTCTCGGCTTGGCTTCGCGAACGAAGATTTAAGAAGGGTGCAATAGTCCACGTCTGCTGCAGGCTCGCTGGTGGCTGACAAGACCAATGCGGGACAGGCAGGGAAAAGTCTGATTTAGGGTTGGTGCTGTAGCAGTGCGATTCTTCCTCAATCTCCTTTTGTCCTTTTGTCCTCAAGATCAACAGAAAAACAACTTTTAATTCATTCTTCTAAGCCTGCGTTTAATTCAAGGACTGTTGTCTTTGTTGGTTGAGTATACTGTAAACCTTGCATGTTATACATAGAATAATTGCTGGGTAAACCTTGCAAACTTTGCATGTTGATCTTAGAAGTAATTGTTGTTTAAAAGTTGATTGGGGTGCTTTCCTTTTAAATGCCATGAACATAATTACTCAATACACTGCAGAGTGCGGTTAAGCACTGATATTATTCTTATTTTAAGCAGTGATTACTGATTGTAATTATTGTTTACAAATTATATTGTTTCACAGCCTCCTTATCTTTTGCTCAATCTCCAGGTGAGGCTTGGAGATCACTCAAAATTACAATTGCTCTCCAGATGGCAGAGATCAGCTCCCCTGGAGAAAACAGGTGTTTGCAGAGTTCACTCTGTGTCATTATACTTTGCTGAGGTTACTTCCCTCTTGCTTTGGTTCCCACTGTGGAGAAAGACTGTGTTTTTCCTTGGTAGAGGCTTCAGGGATGGGGAAAGGAAAGCTGAAGTCAGATCAGTTCCCCTACAGAAAATGGCCACCTTGAAGCACATATTCTATTGTATACCATAACACAACCAATCCAGGCAAAAAACCCTGGATCACACCACAAGCTCACGCTAATGCTAAATGCTGCAAGGCTGAATATGACTGGAAAAGGTGGCAAAAATGCACTGCAAACAAATGGAATGCTGAGCTTCAATGTCTGTATGACTGTTGTCATGCTCCCCTGCACCCCCCATTATTATTATTGTTGTTGTTGTTATTATTATTATTAGTTTATTCTTTCTTATCTTTATTCCAGGCCTCTTTCAGGGCTTTGAGCCACTGCAGACACGGGCACAGACACATGCAAAGGGAGAGGGAGCCAGCATCTGTTTCAGCTGTAGGGTGGGTGGGAAGACAGCAAGGATGGAGGTGAGTGAATGTCAAGGGTTGGGGGTGCGTGGGAAGGTGCCAAGGATGGGGGGAATAGTGGCATGCCAAGGGTGCGTTGGTAGCTGAGAGGAAGAGGTGGTTGGGGGTGGATGGTAGTTGAGATGAGTGGGGTGGGAAGTTGGGGGTGGGATTAGGAAGATTCCAAGGGTGGGGGAGTGAATACTTTCACTTGGGTGTATGTGTGGGAAGACAGCAAGGGTGGGGGGCACTTGCCCAGAGCCACTTTCTAGAGCTTTCTAAAATTTTATTCTCCCTCACAATGGGCCTTATTCCTAGTATTAGCAATAATTCACAACTGGATTTTCCTGTCTGGGGAGAGAATCCAGAAGGTTAATGAATGCTACAGTATAATAGTTCTATATTTTGTCTTTTTTTTTTGAAGGAAGAAAAAGGGCCAAAGAACTCTTGCAGTGAGATATTCTGTAATAATGGGGCACCAACACTCTGCTCATTTGCACTTAGGCTGTAAATGCAAATGGGGGGAACAAGATAATACATAGCCATAGTATTGGCAGTATAAATTGTTAACTAGGTCCAGAAGAAATTTCACTATCCTGAAGAACCCCCAGAGTGCAGCTTGTTATAGTTTTAGTTGTGGTGGACAAGAAAAAATGGTTTAAGTGGAAAAAGCTTATCCATGTGAACTCAAATGCACAGATATGTGGCAAAGGCTATGTGGATAACCATAATTCAGCAGTTTGGCTGATAAAAAGACAGATGTGTCAGATTTTTGCTGTATAATTAATGCTATAATAAAGTTAATAAATGGCCAAAAGTGTACAACCTATTTTATAATGAATTGAACAGCCTCGCACACACTTTTTGTTGTTGTTGCAGTAATTGGGAATAAGATCAGCAATTAAGAGGTGTCTTTTGATGTCAGGTGATTAACAAGGAAGGTTTTTTTCCCTAGAAATTAGTCATGCTGACTCCCAAAATAATTGGATAATACATTTTAAGTGGAGAAGTTTGGCTGAGTGGAAGAGACTGCCTTTGATCAGTGAAAAAGGGTGTGAACGACTAGAGTAGGAGACAATGGGTAGACTTTCCACTTTTTTCCAAGCTTCATTCCGCATCAAAGGGCTCTTCCCTTCTCCCCTGCAGTGCAGTCCACTCCTTGGTGAATTTAAACAAACTTTCACAAACTTCCCTGGCCATCACAAACTAAGTGACAGAATTATTCCTGCTGTAAAGATGGTACTTGTCTTACCATCAGCTACCTAATGCCAGAACTGCTCAACCACCACATATTCCATTCTGGGACAGATGTAGGGGTGCCTGGATCCCTGGAATTACAGCTAATCTCCAAACTACAGAGATCAGTTCCGTTGGAGAAGATTGATGTTTTGGAGGGTGGACTCCATGGCATTGTACCCTACCAATTTTCCAGTCTTCCTCAAGCTCCATCCCCAAATTTCCAGGAATCTCCCAACCTGCATTTGGCCACCCTTCCACACACACACACACACACATACACACCATTCCACTGGGGGACAGGGGCAACCATAGACAGAAAAGTGAAGTAGAAATCAAGGGCTTTCCCACACACTCAACTTACTTCTGATTTTCTTGGCATATAGTCTGCAAGGTTAGGAATCATTTGGGAATGGTTCTTCCTTTTGCCTCCCCTTCCTCTGCATTTTCACAGCTGTGGACTTTATTTTCTGTGCCTTAAATGAACAACATTATCAATGAAGTGTACTGTCATCATAAAGGGCACCACTGGTGGCATCATAACACCCCACCTCTTGTTCAAAAAGGGACACATAGCTAAGGATGAAAATTAAGAATGCAGGAGGATCCACTAACACATGCAAGACTGCTGGAGGGGGGGAAAAATTGCATTTCCTAGGGGGGGGGGTATCTACAGCTGGCAATTGGAGAGGGTCAATGTGAGCCCCCTACATGCCAGCCTCTCTTTGTATGAGGAATCCAAAAAGGGCATGAGCTCTACTACCCATCTGTTTAGGAATCAGATGTGAAGTCTTATGTCCCTTTCTAGCCACACGACTTTTCTTCTGGCACCAGAACTGGCCACCACCACTTCATGAATATCTCACCTTCCTTCTTGAGGGGGAGCCAAAGCATCTCTCACTGTTCTCCTCTCCTCCATTTTACCCTCACAAGAACAACCCTGTAAGGTAGGCTAGGATGGGAGTGTGTTACTGGCCCAAGTTCATCTAGCAAGCTTTCACAGCAAAGTGGGAATTCAGACATGGGATTCCCATGCCCTGGTCTGATAGTCTAATCTAGAGGTTCCCAAACTTATTTGGCCTAATGCCCCCTTTTCAGAAAAAAAATTACTTAGCACCCCCCTAGAAATCTACCTTCAAGAAGTGGAGTAAAAGATGCAGTGACATATTTGCCTCTGACAAGCTCAGGCAACCTTTGCCCTGCGAAGAAAAGCAGTGCGCTCAGAGCTCTTGGCTTGCCTGCTGACTGATGTGATCATGCCACATGGGGAGTAAGGGCGCACCCAGCAGTGCACTCTGGCAGGGTGGCACCCTAGGCGGTTGCCTACCCTGCCTACTCCCACGCACTGGCCTTGCAGAAGACACTCTGTGTCTGGGGCATTGCAGTTGGCTGAAATCAACACAAGCAACTACCTGGTAACCAGAGAACTGTAAGAAGTTTGACACTTGCAGAAAACCTTGTGAAGAGAAAGCTACAGGTTGGAACTCTTCAGAGAACTTTGTGCAATTGCCTCAGTGCTTCCACTGTCCTGACTTGAACTGTATTGCTGAGAGAGAAACTGCAAGCAGCCTTGAGAAGCTGCTAGCTGTAGCAAGTGTTGGCGAGGATAGACTAGTAAGATTTATTGTTTCTGTGTTTCTTGTTTGTTTGTACACTTCAATTTTTTTATTCTGTCTTGTAAATAAACTGCATCCTTCTTATATTTTAATTGGAAGGAGTTCTGGTCTTCATTACTAGTCTGATTGGGTAAATACGCACTAAGTAATAGACAAAAAGGAACCCTCTATTTTTGTTAATTGGAATTTTTCTTTAAATCAGAAATTCTGGACCCCTCCCAGAAACATTATGTTTTGACACCTCCAACCCTCTTCTCTTCTCCCTTTATGCTTCCACTGTCCCCTTATTTTTATTCACCACCCCTCAATTGCACCCAAGGCTACTACCACCCCCTTGGATCGTTCCAGCACCCCCCAGGGGGCAATATCGCCCACTTTGGGAAACACTGGTCTAATCACCACATCGCAGTGGTCCTTGTCTTCTACTGATTCTGTTCCACTGTTATTAAATCCAGGAATCTGCCTAGAGTCTCAGTGAAAAATACAGACTATAACTACAAGTAAGTAAATCAATACAAAGGCATCTCCCCAAAAGAGAGACACAGGGACAGCATAATGAATCACCAGGGACAGCTAATAGGGTAGTAAGAATCTACTACTAGATTCTTACTAGACACTAGTCTGGGATTCTGAAAATGCCTTGTTTCATTGAAGAATGGGATATCAATATAGAAGAAGCAAAACAGAAGAGACTGGATTTATACCCCTCCCTTCACTCAGAGTCTCAGAGCAGTTTCAGGTCTCCTTTTCCTTCCTCTACCCATAATTGACACCCAGTGAGGCTAAGAGAGCTCTTTCCAGAACTGCTCACTCAGCAGGTGCATGTGGAGCAGTGGGGACTCAAACCCAGTTCTCCCAGATTAGAGTCCATGCACTTAACCACTGTACCAAACTGGCTCTCTGAACAAATGTGCCCCAAGGTACTTGACAATTTGTTGTAATAGAGCTCAGATGAGTGGTAGAGCATATAATATGTACATAGATACATGTCCAGTCTTGTTAAAAGGGTCTCATGCGGCAGGTTTATGAAATGCCTTTGCTTGGGACCCTGGAAGGTAGTGCTACTGGGACTGGTGATCTGTGTAGTCTAAGATTAGGGATGGGTTGTGGTTCAATGGTAGAGCCTTTGCTTTGTACACAGAATTTTCCCAATTGAACTCACAGGGCGTTTTCGCACTGACCTTCAAGTGGTGCGACCACCCTCCTCACGCCGGCGGATCTGCAGGGATTTCGCACCAGAAGCGCCGGCGCACCCAAAAAAGCCGGCGACTTCCGTCGCGAAACCAGCTCAAACGGAAACCGCCAAGAAGCAGGAAAACGTTTGAGCTGGTTTCGCGACGGAAGTCACCGGCTCTTTTGGGTGCGCCGGCGCTTCTGGTGCGAAATCCCTGCAGATCCGCCGGCATGAGGAGGGTGGTCGCACCACTTGAAGGTGAGTGCGAAAACGCCCACAGTGTCTCCAGTTAAAATATCCAGGTAGGAGATGATGTGGAAGACCTCCACTTAATGTAAAGATGTCTCCTGCAATTTTTTTTATTTGTTCTTTCCTGTGTCTCTGCTTTGCCTTGGTGCTATCTCTATGTAACAGTTACCACATTCTTTCTGCCTGGTCTCAAGAGATGCCAAGGTCACTCTTGCTTGAGTATGTGCACATCTGTGAGGGGCCTGAGAAAGACTTTGGGGGGAGGGATCGCTGCTTCCTGGTTTCCTTTGAAAATGTAATGGTTTAAGCCAGGCTATAGGAGAAGAGCAAAAGCCTGGCAAAACCTGTTTTCGCAAAGTCCATCCTGCCTTGGACTGTCATGTACCAATAAATAATTATTCTCGGAATGAACTGTTTGTGATCAATGAACTGCTGGGGGCTTGACACCTAAGACCATGGAGAACCACTGCCAGTCTGAGCAGACAATACTGACCTTGGTGGACCACGGGTCTGATGCAATGTAAGGCAACTTTGTGTGTGTTCAAGTTAGTGTCAATACTGAACCTTCATTCTCGAAATTATTCTAAATAAAATATGTCTGAGGTGTGCAAGAACTCCTAGGAATGAGTCAAGGTCCATCACATACCCCAAATACCAGACTCTTCTACACTTTCATTTTCATGGCTTGTACATCTCTATTGCTTTGTGAGTTTTTTCCATTTCTGCACGTTCTACTTCCTCTGTTGGTTGCTTCAATAAGACATCATTGTAGCTCCAGCTTTAAAAATGCAGATAAATATGCTAGAGACACAATGATGTAATATCGAAGCAACCAGCAAAGGGAGCTAAATGTATGAATGTGGAAGAGCCCACTGCCCCTCCATCCCTGAACTATAAACAATTCATACATTCTGTTGAAATTACCATGACACAAATAATATTGTTTTAATTATGGCTAATGAGCAGAAAGCAAATTAATTAAATGTGTAAAGGGATTCAGAATCAATGGATTAATGTATGATGTACAATTTGTTAATGTAAACATGACACTGATGCCATTGTATAGAGGAAAATGAATAGTGGTACTACACAAATTGAGCAGCTGGCATTATTTAATGACAACATGAAAAAATAACATCAGCGAGTCCAGTTTTATCAAAAATTGGGGATTTGTCCACCCTTGTCTTGATTCCACAAATGGCACCTATATTGCAGGATGCACTCCATTCGCCATATGCACCCCATGGGGTTGCAGGTCCTTCTAGTTCAGTTCCAAGTGTGCACTTAAATTTGATGTTGTTAACTGCTGCAACGTCAACCCAATATCGGGACGGTGACACTCGGAGAGAGAATGAAGAAAGCTGTTCATCATTGCATGACTGTTCTTTCGTCCAGTTACCAGACCTTTCAGAAAAAAAAGGAGAAAGATTTGTAGGAGGCCTTTACCCAATCGGGAATTAACGTTTTCTGCTTATCTTCATTCTGTCAACAGTAGGGTTTCCACGTCCTCACTGGCCACTGGCAAGTGATGGGTGCGGAGGGGGTTCGAGTTGCCAGATTCAGATTGGAGGAGGACAGGGACCTCAGTGGGACACAATGACATAGAGTCCACCTTCCAAAGCAGCCATTTTCTCAAGCTATTTTGTCTGTAGTCAGGTCTGTAGCTACTGTAGGGCCGGCCCATCCTTTCAACCCCCCCCCTCCAACTGTATGGCCCCTCCACTGAAGGGCGCCAATCTGTCCCTTTTGTTCACCACCACTCTGAACAAGTTAGTAGTATTGCTGCTGGTCTCTCTGCTGCATCGCTCAAACCAAGCCGCAGAGGACGCAGGGAGGTGGCAGAGGGAAGGGGTCAAGGCAGCCAATGAAAAAAAGGCCTGCGTGCTGACCTGGCAATTGCTGGGTAGAAGAGCCCTGGACATCTCTTGGCCTGGGTGCATCATTGGTGGCAGAGGCGAAAGGAGGACAGCGGCGGGCAGCACACAAGGCAGCTGCTGTCAGGCAAGACAGCCACCTCAACAAAATAACAACAAATTAGGTTGGGGGTTGATGAGCAGTCACCTGCCCTCTTGGATGTGCCAGTCACTTCCACGAAGCCTTCCCTTTCTCACTTTCTTCTCTCCCCTTCCCTAACACGGCATGAAGAGCAAAGGGTGGGGGGGAGAGTCTTCTTGTAGCTGACCTTTAGCACTATCAATCCCCAAGTGGGCATACAACACACAGGAACTGCGGAGATAGAAGCAACCCAGAAAACACTGCATATATCAATAGTAAAAAAAAATTAATATATCAATATTAAAAGAAAAATCTTAAAGGCTTCACAGAACTTCACAGAAGACAAAAATGTTCCAAAATACTTGGGTTCTAATAGTGGTGTAATTCTAGCAGGAGCTCCTTTGGCATGTTAGGCTACACACCCCTAATGTAGCCAGTCCTCCAAGAGATTACAAAAAAGAGCCTTGTGAGCTCTTGGAGTATTGGCTACATCAGTGGTATGTGGCCTAATATGCCAAAGGAGCTCCTGCTATTACACCACTATTGGAACCCAAGTATTTTGGAACATTTTTGTCTTCTGTGAAGTTTCGTTGTGAGTCCACAGGACCGACCAAAGTATTTTGAAACATGTTTGCCTTCTATGAAGGTTATGAAGGACTGAGCCTTTGAGATTTTTGTTTAGAGCGTATGTGGCTGCTATTATTTGTTTCTTGCAAAGTGGTTACTTATGTGTATAATTGCAATTAATAGAACAGAGATATAAAAATAATAATAATAGTGAGTAGTAAAATGTGAGTGAGTGTGTGTATAATTAATATTGATATACGCAGTGTTTTTGTGTGTTGCTTCAATCCCCAGGTGGGGGTAGGGGATCCCAGGGTTTGGAGACTTTCCCCCCACTTCAGGGACATCAGAAAGTGGGAAATGTCTGCTGGGCACTCCATTATTCCCTATAGAGACCGATTCCCATAGGATAAAATGAAGAATTGATCCACAGGTATCTGGGGCTCTGAGAGGGCTGTCCTTTGAGGAAGAGTCACTATATTTGCAGCATGGCATCCAATGACTCTCCTCAAAACACCCTCCAAATTTCAAAAGGATTGGACCAGGGGGTCCAATTCTATGAGCCCTCAAAGAAGGTGCCCCATCCTTCATTATTTCCAGTGGAGGGAAGGCATTTAAAAGGTGTGCAGTCCCTTTAAATGTGATGGCCAGAACTCCCTTGGGGGTTCAGTTGTGCTTGTCACAACTTGCTCCTGGCTTCACCCCCAAAGTCTCCTGGCTCTACCCCCAAAGTCCCCAGATATTTCTTAAATTGGACTTGGCAACCCTCCGGCCTTCCAAGCGCCCAACTTCACTTCAAGAGGTGACTGGCTCTCTGAGAGGGGGGCACATAACAAAGGGGTGGGGGGAACAGAACTGCCGTGGCTGCCCATGTGAAGGGGGATTAGCTTGAGGACAGGGCCAGTGCTAGGCTTTCTGGCGCCCTAGGTGAATCACCCACTAGTGCCCCCCTATTATTTAAAAACATAGGGAAATTAAAGAGCGCCAAATTTGAAACTTTTCACATTTTTAATTTACTGATATTTTAATTTTAATTTTTCCAACCCCCCCATGATGTTATAAAAAAATGTGAGAATAAGTGCTTGCCGGTCATGTCAGGAAGGGGGGTAGCAGGATAGGATGAGGTGGGAGGCCAAGTCACACTTTGGGGAGAGGGGGGTGGCTTGGCTTTGCTGAGGGCAGCTTGCTGATGAAAGAGGACAAGGTGACAGTGGTCAGGAGCCAGAGTCATGCGTCAGGGAGGGGGCGCTAGGCCAGGTGGTACCCCCTAGGCCAGGTGGTACCCCCTAGGCTAGGTGGTACCCCCTAGGCGACTGCCTACTTTGCCTACTCCCATGCACCGGCCCTGCTTGTGGAACTCAAGGTAGCTTACAGTGCTAAGAGCCCAGGGCTGCCAAACCAGATGGTCCACTGGTCCCCCCAAACAACAAATCTTGATGTGGGCCCCACCAAACCTGAAATCCTGGCTATAGCCCTGTCTGTAGTCTGGAGATAAGCTGTAATTCTGGGAGATCCCCAGGCCCCACCTGTTGACTGGCCTTCCTAGCAAATAGGAATCATGGTGGTGGGGGGGTGAAATAATGACTTCCCTCAACTGCCATCCCTTCAGCCTTTCAAGCTCTCATCCCCTCCCCATCAAGGGAGATGCCTAAACAAACATGCAGTGCTTTATGACACACTTATATCATTATTCCTAATAGGTCTAATATAAACAGAAGACAAAGAATGATGCCTACAAAAATTCTTCTTTGTTTCCTTGTTCAGAGGCAGAACAGTTAGTAAAAGTTGGGCAGGAACTGCTGCTGGAACGTAATGTGAAGGAGGAAATAATGTCATTGTGTTTCAAAGAACATCCCTATGCCTGATGAAACCTCTTCATATAGGGGTGAGATCTGGGACTGGGTGGTAACAAAAGCACAACAGAGAGGTGAATTGTGGGACCATCTGCCTTAGAATGCAATTGCCAGCTAGGAATGAAGAATGTACACAGGGAGGCATCTCCACAAGTATGTCCTTCTCTGGGGCCAGTGCATCGCCTATCCTGGGTCAAGGCACCTGTGGCAAAGCCAGGGATTTCCCCAGTGATACAGAAGCCGGTCAGGACCCCTCACCTCCCTTGTTCCTCAGGCAGCCACTGTCAGCTTCTTCAGAACTCCCAGGAGAGGATCCTGAATGACAGGTAGCTCCTCGCCACCTCCCTTCTGGGCTGATGATATCATACCCTGACCCTGGAAACAACAAAATAAGTGGCTATTAGCCACAGCTTATCATTGGAACTCTCTGAGGCAACGATGCTCTGTATTCTGGTGCTTAGCGTGGGCACAGTGGTAGGGCTTCTAGTCCCACTGGTGGTCCTCTTGATGGCACTTGGGTTTTTTGGCCACTGTGTGACACAGAATGTTGGACTGGATGGGCCATTGGCCTGATGCAACATGACTTCTCTTATGTTATGTTCTTAAAATAATGCCAGGGAAGAGCAAGCCTCAGGGGCCGTTGGATAGTGAGCAAGCATGGAGGCAGCCAACAGAAGCCCAACAATGGCAATATTGATGGAGCATGGGAGAGGCTCAGCCATGGAAGAATAGAAAGGAAACAGTCAGGGGGGCTCTGGGTAAAGTCCTCTCCTGGGATCAGGATTATGACAGACAGGGGAAAGGCCCATGAGGGTTGGGCAGGAGACTAGGGGAGTGGTGTTCCAACCCCTGGCCTGGAAATGCCTCAGGCCATTGGGCGGGACCAGGATAGTGGGGGTAGGACTGATTGGCAGGGGTGGGGAGGAATCATAAATGCAGCTCCATAACCAGGCTGAGGAGAAAAGAGGGAGCATTGTAGTGCCCAGACAAGGGCAACACTCTAGGAAAGAAAGGATGGACTTAATAATGCTACCCTTCCCCCTTTCTATTCTGCGGAGTGAAATCATTCAACAGCTGAGGACCAAGGAATGGTGCCAGCAAAGGTGGAGCCTCACTGTCCTCAACCCTTGTTTTTAGGACATTATCTTTTGCTATATAAATGTGGTAAGAGTGATAACAGAAAAGAAGAGAGAGAAGTCCTGTGGTGAGAATGAAGTGTGCTCATCATCAGAGAGAAACATAATAATCAGGTACTCTGTCCTATCTCAGAGGTAAAACCAGGGGTTGTTTTGTAGAAAAATAGGTGGTGGAGCTCACTCAGGGATTGTTATGCAGCTGAGATACTATTCAATGGACAAGGAGGTGGAACTCTCAGAAGGAGGAGGTGGAACTCTCACTGAGCTCCCACTGAATCTGAGGACTGGGTAAAACTAAACCACTCTGCCAGGCACAGCTATCCTTCAAACCGCTTTCTTGCTGAGCCAGACCTGATCTAAAACTGCAGTCCTGAGACAGTTCTGAACTAAGTTGTCCTGTGCTACACTCTAACCTTCTATCCCCTCTCTGAAAGGTGATTGGATGCTGGAGCAGCACTCCCACAGGATCAGGGGTGCAACAACTGAGTGGCTGTTTTTCCTTTCAAGGGCAGGGCAGCCTCTTGTCTGTCACAATGTCCATTTGCCTTAGTGGCCTGAATTATGTGGTTACTAATTTTATTTTATTTTGTTTAATATCACTGTAATCGAGGAGGCTTGGGACAAAATGAGAAATCATGGGCTCTGGCTCCACATACCAGTGACTCCACTGCCTTTCCCCCCTCCAGCACAGAAATACAAACTACCATTGAAGGAAGTTGAAAGAAATGAAACACCTCATCATGATTCTCATTCCTATCTTGCCTATACTGGCTTTCAGTTAGAAATAAAACTTCTGCTCTGTCTATTTATTCTACGTTAGAGGGATCTGTAGTAATATGGGCTACCCAAGGAAGGACACCTTATCAGAGGTGAGAAAATTATAAACCCAGGAATACCAATTTACTCACGGTCCAATTGAGGATGATATCAAGGACCCATCAGAGCAACGCAGGGCAATGGCACTTAGAGAAGGATCAGAATGCCAGAATCCCCGGGGTTTGTTCACCTGGGAAAATGCAACATCTTAAACCAGAAACAGAGCTGGATTTATTATCTATGGAAGTGAAATGGAACCTCCATGCTCTCAGGTACCATGCATCTCAAGATCATAGGCATGGAGGAAACATTGGGGAGGATTTTTGTCTGCATGACCCACTGGCAAGCTTCTCATAGTCATTAGTCTGTGCTAACAGTGTTTTTGCACCCAATAGAACGGTTCGTCTGATCAGGGAAGTAAATTTTTCTATTGTCTTGGGAGTGGAAAACCGGTCTCTGAAATGAGTTTTTGTCCCTTTGGCAATGGCAGAAACTTACAAAAAATGACATCCTGTTCCCAGGCCTCTCATCAAAACTTGAAAGTATTGAATGTATCTGAATTTGGTTGCTTCTGTCTGCCAGTCATGGAGTCTGTGAGAAGGGCCTATTGAATGTGGAGAAAAGTGGACAAAATTTCCATGCAGTTTGCTATTTCCTTTGTCCACACCTCATTCTGATATTAAAAAAAAATAGTTTACTGGGTTGTGTTTATCTAGTTGTTCTTTTCCCAAGAATGGCTCACAGAACGCTTTGAAATGGAGCAGAATTGCACAGTATGCAACCCATAACCATCCTAAAAACACTAAAAAATGAAGGGGGGGAAAAACCAGTAGAACAAAAATAGATCAAAAATCACATATGGCAATACAAATATTTTTGGGTATGAGATTACATTTATTACATTAACACACACACACACACATGTCCTTTTGTGGTGGCAGAATGGATGCCCTGATTGGTTGGGACTGTACTGCATCAACCTTTGGCCAAGTGACAAGAGAAGAGGTCCTACAACTGAAAGACAATCTAAAAACTAATAAATCACCTACAACTGAAAGACAATCTAAAAACTAATAAATCATCAGGCTCAGATGGCATACACCCAAGAGAAATCAAATGTGAACTTGTGGATCTCTTGCCAAAAGTATGTAATCTTTCCTCAAAATCTGCTTCCATTCCTGAGGACTCGAGTTTGGAAGGTAACTGATGTTACTGCCATCTTTCAAAAGGAGATCCAAGCAGGCCCGTAGCCAGGATTTCAAATGTTGGGGGGCATCTACATTTCTGAGGGGGCACTTTAATTAATTTAATTCTTGCTGGGGACCTGTGTATTGATGCTCTGTCTGACCTTTGCCAGGCTGTCTTTGGGAGCAGCAAGGAACAGGTGGGGCTTCCTTACTTTCCAAAGGGTCATCTCTCCCCACCACTTCCCGGTCTCTGAACAGGGAGGACCAACCTCTTGCAATCTGCCCACCTGCTTCCCAGGCAGCAGCAGAGGCAGCAGGAAGGGAAGGCTATGGGTCAAGGGGCCTGAGTCAGGGGGCTTCGCCAGGAAGTCAGGGGGCAGGGCCCCCACAGGCCCTGCTGCGGCTACAGGCCTGGATCCAGGAAATTACAGGCCAGTCAGTCAGATGTCAATACCAAGAAAGTTGGTGGAAACTGTTATTAAAGAGAGAATTAGTAGACACATTGATGAATAAAAGCTAATGAAGGTGACTCAGCGTGGGTTCTGTAAGGGAAGATCTTGTCTCACTAACCTGTTAGTGTTCTTTGAGGGGGTAAACTAACATGTGGACAAGGGGGACCCAATAGATGTTGTTTACCTTGACTTCCAGAAAGCTTTTGATAAAGTTCCTAATCAAAGGCTCCTAAGTAAGCTCAATAGTCCTGGAGTTAGGGGACAAGGAGAGACCCATTGCACAGAGTGATAAGCTGCAGTACTGCAGTCCAAGCTCTACTCATGACCTGGTGTCGATCCTGGGAGAATCTGGGTTCAGGTAGCTGGCTCAAGGTTGACACAGCCTTGCATCCTTCTGAGGTTGGTAAAATGAGTATCCAACTTGCTGGGGTTAAAGTGTAGATGATTGGGGAAGGCAATGGCAAACCGCCCCGTAAAAAGTCTGCCAAAAAAAATGTCCTGATGTGATGTCTCCCCATGGGTTAGTAATGACCCAGTGCTTGCACAGGAACTTTATCTTTACCTAAGAGGACAAGTCATTTTGTGGATCAAAAACTAGCTAATTAATAGGAAACAGAGAGTGAGTATAAATGGGCAATTTTCACCTTGGAAGGCGATAGATAAGCTGTGGGGTACCGCAGGGCTCACTACTGTGTCCGATGCTTTTTAACTTGTTCATTAAATATTTGGATTTGGGAGTAAGCAGTGATGTGCCTAAATCTGCAGATGACACTAAATTGTTCAGGGTGGTGAGAATCAGGGAGGACTGTGATGCACGCCAAAGGGATCTGTCAAGGCTGGTTGAGTGGATGTCAATATGGCAAATGAGGTTCAACATGGTCATTTCCAAAGTAATGCACATTGGAGCTCAAAATACTAACTAAGAGATCTAACTAAAAATGTTATGAGAATGCGGGACTGCAATAAAATAGGCCAACGTTATGCTGGGCATTATTATGAAGGGAACTGAAAACAAATCAGCCAGTATCATAAACCCCTGTATAAATCGGTGGTGCAGTCTCATTTGGAGTACTGTGTACAATTCTGGTCACCACACCTCAAAAGCGATATTATAGCATTGGAAAAAGTGCAATAAAGGGCAACTAGAATGATTAAAGGGTTGGAACACTTTCCCTTTGAAGAAAGGTTAAGGCGCTTGGGACTTTTTAGCTTGGAGAAACATTGACTGGGGGTGACATGACAGAGGTTTACAAGATTATGCATGGGATAGAGAAGGCAGAGAAAGAAGTCTTTTTCTCCCTTTCTCGCAATACAAAAACTCATGGGCACTCAATGGAATTGCTGAGCAGTTGGGTTAGAATGGATAGAAGGAACTACTTTTTAACATAAAGGGTTATTAACACACAGAATGCACTTCCACAGGAGGTGGTGGCAGCTACAAGCAGTGGAGCACCCACAGACCCCCATGCACTCCAGGATCACCATGCCACCAGAGCCACAGCTGCCTTACTCTCAAACCCGTCCAGAGACCACCTTGGAGGGCACCGAGCATGGCAGTGATGGTGGCGAAGCCCTGCTGGCTATGGAGCAGCTTGGTGCCTGGGGAGAGGTCTGGAGGGAGGAGTGAGCTCAACCACACACCAGGCAGACCCACCCAACCCCAGCCATAGGAGGTGATCAGTCAAGAGGAAGCTTGGGTTGGGAGCCAACTCCAACAGAGCAAGGAGGAAGAAGCAGAGGAGATGAAGTGGAGGTGCCCAATGCCTGGCTGTCTCGGCTAATAAAGAGGGGTGGAGCCAGAGCCAAGCAGGGAGGAAAGGAGCAGGGCATAGTATAGAAAGGAGAGGCCAGATGGAGTCAGAGAGGAACAACACTGGGGAGACTGGGCAGTCAAGAGAGAGGGAGCTAGACCCAGTGAGGGTGAGGAGACCACCTGGGTGATGTGGTCTTTTGCCCAGTTCTGAGACCCCGGCCTGCAGCTAGGTTCCAGGGTAGCAGAGGTGGGGCAACGCCCACCAGGGTTAGCCTGCCTGATTATGACACACAGAGAGAACTCTGCCTTTCTGTGTTATACCTCTGAGGATGCCGGACACAGCTGCTGGTGAAACATCAGGTATACTATGCCAAGACCATCGCCATATAGCCCGAAAAATCTACAACTAATGAACTCCAGCTGTGAAAGTCTTCCCCAGCATATTTACCAATGGAGTTTCCAAATGTCTGACTTGGAAAATATGGCCAGTGCAGAATGCCTAACAAGCCTTCAAGAAAAGCTACAAGAAAACAAGAAAGAATACTTGTCTTCAAAATCTGGAAGCCCCTGGGAAGGACAATATGAAGTGGTCCATAAGGAGACTGGAGGAGACTGTCTGTTCCAATTGTTTAATCAGTCTCTCTGTGTAAAACAAAGAAACACGACTTGAGGAGGGAATTAGTTCTTCATTTATAAGCTTAATAACCAGTGTGAAGAGACTCAGTCTGGAAGATAAGGATTTGGCAAATGGTTTGAAGTGGCATTGAAAGGCCCTGAAAACATCAAAAGCTCAGGTTATTGATCTTAAAGAGAAAATATTAATGATATTGCCAGAGAAAAGGATCAAGTTTCAAGTTGGAAAATCCTAGTTTTAAACACAAAGGGATAAAGCTGAGTACTAACAAATATTAAATTCAAAAAGAACCATAAGGAAATCAAGAACAAATAATATCTAAGCAAAAGCATTGTAACTTTTATAATACATTCAGTGAAAACTAAAACAGCCTTAAGTCTAAAAATGTCTCTTGTGTATTCAGCATCATAAGATTCAGGTCTGTAATAATATGTAACTTTCTGTCTACCAATCCCAAATCCCAAACACTATGTTAATACCGATTCCCTTCCCTGCCAGTTGCTTAAAATAATCTGAAGACTATTTAATCTGAAGTGTGCCTAAAGTGCCTTTCTGAAGGAGAATATTGGAAAAGTGATGCAACATAAGAGGGATCATTTTAGAGGTGATTAATAAGACATTATTACAAACTGTTTAAAATGGAACAGTCCCCTTTTCTGGCAGAAATCAAGAGCAGGAGGAAATAAAAAGATCCCCCAATACAGTATCCCTGTGTGAGATTGGGGAAAGGAGTCTGAAAAATCAACAGTAAACTTACCTTCAGCAAAAAGCCAGAGGCATGGCCTTTGGGGCAGTATTCCATATCTCCCCATGTTCCCCATTCCCCTCCATTTTTTACACTAATTTGTACTTCAGATTGCACATTCAACAAACAGCAAACAAGCAGAAGAAAGACTGAAGTAAATGAGGTAAACTGCATATTGAAGCTTCCAGTCAACAGAGAGATGGGTTGAGGGCAACAGTCCCAGAAAAGAGGAACCTTACTTTATAGCAAGTGAACAGGGATGCTCCATTAAACCAACAGAAAATGGTCACATTCACTGCCATGTCAATGTGTTCTTTTATTAATCTGATCTTCATAGTTCTGAGCAGTTATCTTGCCACACACTATTAAACTTTCCCATTATATGGATTTGTGTAGGTGGTGGGTTATAACCCTAGCCTAGGACAATCAGGCCAGAGTGAAGGCTGAGTGCATACTTGCTCATGAAGAAAGGAAACCATCATCCCCTCTACCATCACCCTTGATATGAACTGTCATGTTTTCCCTGGAAATAAGCATTTCAGATATGTCTGAATACAAGGAACAGTAGCTCCCTCAGATTATGTTCTTCTGTTGACCATAAACTAGAATCACTCTATGACTTTCCAGATTGTGTGTACATTGGAACTGAGAGAGAGACAGATAGCAGTCCTATCCCCGATGCTATTTAATATCTATATGCGCCCCCTTGCCCAGATTGTCAGGAGGTACGGACTGGGTTGCCATCAATATGCGGATGACACCCAGCTCTACCTATTGATGGGTGGCCAGTCTGACTGTACCCTGGAAAATCTAGACCTGGCGTTACAAGCCGTGGCTTCTTGGCTCAGACTGAGTCGGCTGAAATTGAATCCGACGAAGACGGAGGTTCTCTACCTGGGTCGGGGTGGTCCGGGAGAGAGATCCAGCTGCCGGCCCTTGACGGGGTACCACTGATACCGGTCCCTAAGGTCAAGAGTTTAGGCGTGCTCCTTGAGTCCTCCCTTACAATGGAGGCTCAGGTGGCAGCCACCGTTAGATCTGTCTTCTTTCATCTTCGGCAAGCGCGGCAGCTGGCCCCTTACCTGGAACGCAACGACTTAGCGACGGTAATCCATGCTCCTTTTGCCAGTGGACGGTATAAGAGGGTGGTGAGTTTTCTAGCTTGGTTAGGAGAATTTGATAGAGCCGTGAGATGAGGCCTTTTGTATTGTTTTTGCTTTTAGGAAGATGTATAATCAGAAGTCTGTCGAAGGACGGGAAAGAGATTGGCTCACTTTGAGGTCTTGGAGCAGGTGCCTGACTTGGAAATATTCAAACCAAGGGGAGGGAGTAGTCAGTTTTTGGTCTAGTTTGTCTTTAGCTAAAACTTGTCTTGAAGTAGAGAGAAGGTCAAAAAGAAAAACTTTAGAGGAGCTTCTCCAGATTTTAAAAGAGGAGGGAAGCTGGGCTGGGGGAAACCATTTCTGACCTATGAAGGAAGAAATAATAGAATGTCTTGGAGCTAAGTAAGAATGTTTGGTGTCCCAGACAGATAAGAGGGCCTTAAGAAAAGGATTTACGAAGTGCCAAGGTGGCCTCTCGGATTTCTTGAGCCAAAGTATCTCATAATATTTAAGGGGAGAGAAGTGGGCCTCTTCTATAGGCATCTAAGGGGGTGAAGGGTGGTGGTAAAGTAGTTTGACCAGTTGGGACAAGATGGTTGCTTTGTAATAACGTGTAATGTCTGGAACGGCCATACCCCCTTTCACCTTGGGCCTACATATAGTGGTTAATTTTATCCTGGCTTTTTTGTAGCTCCAGATGAAAGCAGTCAATATGTGTTGCCAGGAATTTAGGGTGGATTGCGGTATCGCTATTGGGAGAGCCTGAAACAAAACAACCTTGTCGTAGGCACAAACAAATGGTAGTCTTTTTCCCTAAGAAAAAAACAAAAATAACAATAATAACCAAAACAACACAAACACAACGAAGCCGTTCATTGTCTCTAAATAGAGACAATGGAACTCAGCGTAGGAATTTGAATTAAACAAGAAAAGGAGAGCAAAAAGGAAGGGACCACCCGACAGTCCCTAGTAGAATGAGGCTAAAGATTAAACTAACCCGAACCCTTAATAGTAAGATTAAATACTGACAAGTGTAAACAACCAGTAGTATAGAACGATGGAATGAACGAGGCATAGGGCAAAGATTGAACATACATTTTGCTTAACGTCGTTTTCTTGACCTGAAAGAGAAAGGTAAGTTAGGTGGGCGAAGTGGATTGGACTGGTTCAGGTCAGAGGCTTGGGGAGTGTCAATTTTAAGTTGCTTGAGAAGATCACAGCTGGAAGCATAGTCCGAAGCAGACAGACGTAAACCTTGATGGACCAAGGAGATTTGTGCAGGAGAAGACCACTGAAAGTGGATCTTGTGTTCTGCAAGCAGGTTGAGGATGGGCTTCATTTCCTTTCTGTGTGCCAAAGTTTCTGGAGACAAGTCAGCCGGGACCAAACATTTTTTACCTTTGAAAAGCAGGCTTTCTTCAGAACGGGCTTTCCGGTAAATTGAGGTTCTGGTTCTGGAGTCTGGGACCACAATCAGTATATCATGAGGGAAGTCTTTGGAGTTAGGTTGCAGACGATAGGCCGTGTCAATGAGTGGAGCGACGCCATCTTGAAGGTTGAGGGCTGAGGCGAGCCAATTAGCAATAAAAATTCTCAATTCTTTATTTGCTTTGGCTTGTTCAGGGACCCCTCTTAATTTCAAATTAGGGGTTCTCAATTTGTTATCAGAATACAGGAGTTTCTCATGAAGCCATGTATTAGAATGCTGCAGGTCCTCTACAGCTTCTTGTGCCTTAGACGCCATTTCAAACGCGGAGTCAGCCGTTTGAGAGACCGCCAAAATGGTTTCGTTAAGTTTTTTTTAGTTCAGACTGAATGGGGGCAATGGCTTTAAAGATCTTATCACCCAATGTCTCTTCCAAATGAGCCATCACTTCGTGGAACGTTTGGGTAGTTAAAAGAGGGCTTTCAGCAAAGTTGGGGGGGGCCTCTGACGCCATTGTCTGTGGCGCTGCGGATCGGGGGGAAGCGTCCGGACTCACCAACGGGAAGGTAAGGGTACTTTGGTCTTTTAAAGAGGCTCTAGCTGCTGCTTTGGGTCCCCAGTGCTTTTCTTGCCCATGCCCAGGCGTACAGGTTGATTGTGAAGGGACCGGGATCGCGGTAACGGGACTGGTCATCGGGAGAGAGTTCCTTAAGCGTCCGCCATGCTCCGCATCACCAAAAGGACCTGTTGAAACTGGGTGAGTGGGCGTCAATGTGGCAGATGCAGTTCAGTGTGGCCAAGTGCAAAGTAATGCACATTGGGGCCAAGAATCCCAGCTACAAATACAAGTTGATGGGGTGTGAACTGGCAGAGACTGACCAAGAGAAAGATCTTGGGGTCGTGGTAGATAACTCACTGAAAATGTCAAGACAGTGTGCGTTTGCAATAAAAAAGGCCAACGCCATGCTGGAAATTATTAGGAAGGGAATTGAAAACAAATCAGCCAGTATCATAATGCCCCTGTATAAATCAATGGCGCGGTCTCATTTGGAGTACTGTGTGCAGTTCTGGTCGCCGCATCTCAAAAAGGATATTATAGCATTGGGTATTTGAAACAAATACATAATTCTTGGTAGAATTTTCATTTTAATTGCAGCTATTCTACCCAGCAATGACAAATTAAGTTTATTCCATTTTAACATATCTTCATCCATTTTACGCCATATTCTCATAATTATTTTTAAACAGATCAATATTCTTCATTGTTATCTCCACACCCAAATACTTTACCTTGGAGGTAACTTTACAGCCCGTTAGTCTCTGTAATTTTTGTTGCTTATTTATTTGCATATTTTTACATAGACGTTTTGATTTTTCTTTATTAATACAAAGTCCTGCCAACTCTCCATATTCTTGTATTTTAGCTAACAACAAAGGTGTCACTTGTATGGGGTTTTCATTTATAAACATTATATCATCTGCAAATGCTCTGTATTTATAAGTAAATCCTTTTATTTTTAATCCTTCTATTTCTTTATCTTCTTGGATCTGCATCAGCAATATTTCAAGAGTCATTATAAACAACAATGGGAAAAGCAGACAACCTTGTCTTGTACCTTTGCTAATTATCATATCTTTTGTAAGATCTGCATTTATACATAGCCTTGCACGTTGTTCAGTGTATATTGCTGTTATCATCCTTATAAAGCTTTCTCCCAGCTCCATTTTCTCCATTACTGCAAACATAAACATTCCCAGTTTAAATTGTCAAATGCTTTCTCTGCATCCGCAAAGAATAATGCTACTTCCTTTTCTGGATGTCTTTTGTAATATTCTACAATATTTACAACAGTTCTAATATTGTCTCTTATTTGCCTTTTGGGAAGAAACTCCGCTTGATCTTCCTTTATAAAATTTATCAAATGTTGTTTAAGCCGTTCTGCCAAGATTCTTGTATATATTTTATAGTCATTGTTTAATAGCGAAATTGGTCTGTAATTTTTAACGTTCGTGACATCTCTATCTTCCTTTGGTATCAACGAAATAACAGCTTCCTTCCATGTGTTTGGTATTTTCCCTTTCATTCTTATCATGTTCATCAACTTCTGCATCGGTATTAACTCATCTTTTTTGTGTATAAACAATTTTATTAGTAACATATGGTAGTAGAACTATTTCTACAGCTTATAAAAACCTTAAGATGAAAGCATCATTCTACCCCACATCTTACTTTCCTCCCACCCCACCCCCAATAATTGACCCCCGCCAGTGTTATTTTTTAGAAAACAGATATTAAAGGTACCTTTAACTATCAAGAAAAAACAAAAATTAATTAAGAAAGGAAAAAAAAACCCTTCAAAAGTTATATTCTTGTCTTAAAGGTCTTAATCTTCAAAAATTGTCCAGTGTCCTTTTATTTTCCACTCTTTTTCTACATATCTTCTGAATTTCTTCCACTCCCGATTAAAGAGTTCTAAATCGCAGTCTCTTAATTTTCTTGTTAACTTATCCATTTCACTCCATGACATAACTTTTAAAGTCCAGTCCCATTTTTCTGGTATTTTTTCTTGCTTCCACAACTGCGCATACAATGTCCTAGCAGCTGAGAGCAAGTATCATATTAAAGTTCTATCTTCTTTTGGAAAATTCTCCATTTGTAATCCCAGCAGAAGTGTCTCTGCTTCTTTTTTAAATTCATATCCTAGGATCTTAGATATCTCTTGTTGAATCGTCTGCCAAAACATTTTAGCTCTTTCACAAGTCCACCACATATGGTAGAAAGAGCCTTCATGTTTTTTACATTTCCAACACCTATCTGGCATCTTATTGTTCATCTTTGCTATTTTTTTTGGAGTCATATACCATCTATACATCATCTTAAAACAGTTCTCTTTAATACTATGACATGTTGCGAGTTTCATAGAGTTTTTCCACAAATATTCCCAAGATTCCATCTTTATTTCTTTATTTACATTAATTGCCCATTTTATCATTTGAGATTTCACTACTTCATCTTCTGTAGTCCATTGTAAAAGTAATTTGTACACTTTTGAAATTAATTTCTCATTATCTCCAAGCAGAACTCTTTCCATTTCTGTTTGCTCTTTCCTTATTCCTTCCGCTTTGACATCATTCTCCATCAAACTTTTTATTTGTTGCATTTGAAACCAATCATATTTATAGTTCAATTCTTCTGCAGTTTTCATTTCTATTTTCCCACTTTGTATTTTTAGTAGTTGGTTGTATGATAGTTGTTTTTCCTTAACTGTTTTGGCCGTTAATTTTATCACTTCCGCCGGCACTATCCACAAAGGTCTTCTCTCATCGCCATATTTCTTATACTTTATCCACACATTTAGTAAGCTACTCCTTATATAATGGTGAGAGAAAAGACCGTCCATCTTCTTTTTCCCATAATACAAATAGGCATGCCAGCCGAATTTTTTCCCATGGCCTTCTAGCACTAGAAGTTTTTTATTTAATAACGTTATCCATTCTTTCAACCATACTAAACAAATTGCTTCATGATACAGTTTCAAATCTGGTAATTGAAATCCACCTCTCTCTTTTGCATCTATCAGGACTTTCATTTTAATTCTGGGTTTCCTTCCGGCCCACACAAATTCCGAGATTTTTCTTCTCCATTTATCAAATTGCTTAACATCTTTCACAATGGGGATGGTTTGGAACAAACACATAACCCTTGGTAAGATATTCATTTTTACTGCAGCTATTCTGCCCAACAATGACAAATTGAGCTTGTTCCACTTTAGCATATCTTCCTCTATTTTGCGCCAGAGTTTTTCATAATTGTTCCTAAACAGATCAATATTTTTCATTGTTATCTCTACCCCTAGGTATTTTACCTTAGAGGTAACTTCACAACCCGTTAATCTTTGTAGTTCTTGCTGTCTATTTTTCTGCATATTCTTACGTAAAATTTTTGATTTTTCTTTATTTATGTAAAGTCCCGCCAACTCCCCAAACTCTTGTATTCTCATTAACAACAACGGTGTAGCTTGTAAGGGATTTTCATTTATAAACATTATATCATCCGCAAATGCTCTATATTTATAGGTATATCCTTTTATTTGTAATCCTTCTAGAACTTTTTCTTCTTGAATCTGCATCAGTAAAATTTCAAGAGGGTATTAACTCATCTTTAAAGGTTTTAAAATATTTAGCTGTATATTCATCTGGCCCAGGTGCCTTTCCATTTTTCATTGCATTAATTGCTGCTTCAATTTCTATTTTTTCAATTGGATCATTCAAAACTTCGCATATTTTCTGTTAAAGGTTCGATTTTTATCTTTTGTAGATACTCATCCATCTTTTCTTTCTTTATTTTAACACCTTTAAACAACTTGGCACAATACTTAAAAAATTCTCTTTTTATTCCCTCTTGGCTAACCACCTCTTTTAGATCTACTACAATTTTATTAATAATTTTATTTTCTCTCTTTTTCTTCAGTTGCCAAGCCAAAGACTTTCCAGGTTTATTTGCTCCCTCAAAAGATTTCTGCTGCAGTCTTTTCAAATTCCATTCCAATTCTTTATTTAACAAATGTCTCACTTGCGTTTGTAATATTGTAATTTCCCTTATAATTTTCTTTTTCCCTAGGCTTTTTCTCAACTCCCCTTCTTTTTTCTTTATTTCATTTTGAATGTCCAACAACCATTTTTCTTTTGCTCTCTTGTCTTTATTATTCAAAGTAATCAATATTCCTCTCATTACTACTTTATAGGCATCCCAGACCGTCTGAAATTCTATATCCTCTTTGTCATTCACTTGATAGAAAGCTTTAGTTTCATTTTCTAGGTATGTCACTATTTCTTTATTCTGTAGTAAATCTTCATTCAATCTCCATCTTCTCAACTTCTTAGACAATTTTGTAATCCACATTATTGGGTTATGGTAAGCCCCAATTTTGGGTAAAATCTTTATTTTCCTTGTTATAAGACCTAAATCTTTAGTGCCCCACAACATATCAATTCTGGAAAAAGTTTTATGTCTTGCTGAAAAAAAAGGTATAGTCCTGCACTTCAGGGTTAAATTTCCTCCATATGTCCTCCAAATTTTCTTGTTTGACCAATTCAAAAAAAGACTGGCAATTTTCCTTCTTTGTTATTATTTTTTTCACCCAGACCAATCCAGTGAATTCTTAATTGTTCCATTAAAGTCTGCCATTATCAAAACTTGGTCATAAGTCAGTTCATCAAATTGTTGTATAATGTCTTTTAAAAAAGCATCCTTTGCACCATTAGGCGCATACAGTCCCAATAACAACTTTTTTTTGCATTTAATATTATTTCTACTGCAACAAATCTTCCATCTTTATCTTTAAACACTAATTTTGGCTCCAATTCGTGTTTAATATAAAAAATTACTCCCCTTTTCTTCTGTTCAGCTAATGAAAAAAATTCTAACCCCAATTGTTTATTCCATAAAAATTTGTAATCCTTTTGTTTAATATGCACTTCTTGTAAACAAACTATATTACAATTTTGCTTTTTGTGATTCTTTTCCTTTGAAGTTCAAGGCTCAAATTTGCCCTTTTTTGTGGTGAATTTAGTCCATTTACATTCCAAGACAATAATTTGTAATTCATCATGGTGCAAATTCTTTATGTTCTTCATAAAATCTACGCAGTTCCTGTGCATTTGTAATTGTGATTCTTTTCCCCTGAAGTTCAAAGCTCAAACCTTCAGGTATTATCCATCTAAACCTCATTTCATTGTCCCATAACTTTTCTGTCAGTTTTTTGTATGTTCTTCTATCATTTATCACTTGCCTTGGCAACTCCTTCATAATTCTTACTCTACTGCCTCCCACTATCAATGTCTTTTCAAAGTTTTTGTTCATGATCTTTCCCACCATTTCTTTTATCACACATCCTATGACAACATCTCTTGGTAAATTATTTTTCTTGGCATAGAGTGAGTTCACTCTATACATATAATCATACATATTTTTAGTCTCTTCAGGATCTTCCTCCAAAAATTCTGCAATTATTTTTATTATATATTCTTTTAGGTCACCATCTTCCTTCTCAGGTACTCCTCTCAGATGTATCTGAGTCTCCATCAGTTTGCAGTCATGAATTGTCACTTTTTCTTGTATTTTCAACAAGGTGGAGTCATGTACTTTCATTCTCCCTTCTACCTCCTGCACCTTTTTAGATGTTTCCTCTGTCTCATTTCTGAGATCCTCAATATCTTTTTAAATCTCGTATATAATTTCTTTTTTTGATGCAGTTATCATCTCTCTCATGCCTTTCATCATTCTGGCCTCCATTGCCTCTAATTGATCCTGCATTTTCTCCAATGAAGTAGCCCTTGTATGGGTTTGCTTGTGTTCTGACATTTAAAAACACCGAAAATTTTGATCTCACCAATTTCAAATTTGACTATCAAGTTCAAAAGATTAGAGCTTGCTTTTTACAACAAGCCTAATTTTGCCATCCTCGGAGCTTCCCAGACCGAGATATTAATTTTTAAAGTTTTTAAATCCTTCAAAATGGCGGTCGCGACTTTTTGCTTCTCTCTAAAACTTTTTTTCTTTTAAAGGCTTCTAAAGTCCATTATAAACAATTTTTAATGTCCTGAACACTTTAAAAATATTATTTTAATTTTTACCTCCTTGCAATGGCCGCCAATGTTTCTCAATGGTATTATAATCCTAGAGTAGGCTTTTTGTCAGCTACTTTCTGCTTTGCTTGCCACCAAATCTCATTTTTACTGGTAAAGAGATCTCACAATAGTTGACGTACTTCCTGTGTTGATTGTATATGCTGCAGGTCTGTGACGATGGTGCTCTTTTTTCAAAACTGCAAGTAGACCAAACAATAAATTCCTTTCCACTTTTTAGCTCTGTCCTTTAAATTTACAAAGTCCAAATTTCACCTCTTCCTCCCTTCTTCCAAGCATTTCCCACCTTCTGAATTTATTCTGTTTAACTGTAAATAGTCCCGGAATGAAAGATAGTAATCTGTACCTTTTCTGCCAATTATCCAGATCCACACCGGTCTTCTGTAGCTTTAGATGTTTAGCAGTGTCCAAGAAGGTTAGGATTCTGTCTAGCTTATGTCAAATAAATGACTCTGAGAACTTCTGCAGATGATGAAAATGCAACTCTTCTCCGGAGACCCCTCAAAGCCTCAAAGGAGCCCCCCCCCCCGGGACTCCCTTTTAGCCAAGGTAAATCTCCTCAAAGTTTTCTGTGGACTAATTTCTGACTGAGAAAAGTAGGCAGTAGGCATTAATTTGCCTTCCACTACCCCGAACAGAAGTTCCAGCCTGCTCCCATTATGAGAAGCAGCTCAGCTCGGCATTTTCCTCCCCCGGAAGTCCTCTTCCCCCCATTTCTTTCTTTCCCTTTATTCTCCTTTCTTCCTCCCATTTCATTTCCCTTTCTTCCCACATTTCTTTATTTCCGTTTATTTCCTTTCTTCCCCCTATTTCTTTATTTTCCTTTATTACTCTTTCTTCCCTTCATTTCATATCCTTTTGTTCCCCCCACATCTTTATTTTCTTTCCTTCCTTCCTCCCTCCCTTCCTCTCCCTCTCTCTGTAGGGCCTGAATGTTGGGCATTGTGAAGGACTGCTGCCGGGATATGTGGGTGCTGGGAACAACTGCAGTGTCCACAGGAAGGGAGGGAGGGAGGGGTGGTAGGGGTGGGAGTCAGCTGCCACCAGTACAGTTTGCACTCCCAGATGGTGTGGCCCAATATGCTAATAAGTGTGTGACCTAATATGATAATATTAGGGGATGTGGTCTAATACGCTAATGAGTTCCTGCTTGGCTTTTTCTACAAAAAAGCCCTGGATGTAGGCAGGTCAGGTGTGGGTGCTAGGCCCTCCCCACCAGAGCTGCCGTGTCCATAAGGCAAGATTCGGCAGTTGCCTCAGACGCTGGCTCTTGGAGGGGAGCATTGTTTCTGGGTGCACAGGGGCTGGAAGAACTCTCCTAGCCCCTGTGCTCCCAGAAACAACGCAGCACCTTTCAGTCCTGGGCTTTGGACTTACTCCCTGGGAAACACCCCCCCAAAGCCAGTGCAGGTTGGGTTTCCTCCATCTGAGGCATGGGATGGGGAAGGCTGCGGGGCCAAGGGCGTGGAGGCTCAGTAGGTGAAGTGGCGCGTGGTGGGGAAAGTGGGGTCCCTCTGCCTGGTTGTCAGCTGGGAAAGGGGAGGGGAGGAGGACATGGCAACCCCTTCTCCCTCCCCAGGATTGAAAGGCGCCACATTGTTTCTGGGCATGCAGGGGTTGGGAGAGTTCTTCTGGCCCCTGTACGCCCAGAAACAACGGCACATTATGACATATAACGAAATTACGGGGGGTGGGGGGGGAGGATGGGCATGCATTGGGATTCTGCCATGGGCAGCAGAACTCCACACACCGGCCCTGTATGACTTCAAATAGAAAAACAATTATTTACATTAATCTTGGCAGCCTGAATCATCCTCCCTCAGTGGAGCACTTTTTTTTAAACTGATAATTTTGTATGACCCGCAAATGATGTTATAAATATCCAAATGGGCCTTGGCAGAAAAAAGGTTCCCCACCTCTGCACTAGACGCTCATTCAGGAATGTTGAAATAGGAGCTCAATTCAGAGGCCAGATAACAATCTTGGTCTGGTAATAAAATGGAAATTGCATGCTACCCACCACCCAGAACTAAGCTCCCCTGTACCCCATCCCCTCATCTGAAGAAGTATGCATACATACAAAAACTTACATTCTGAATAAAACTTTGTTGGTCTTAAAGGTAATACTTGACTCCTACTTTGTTCTACTGCTTCAGACCAACAAGACTGCCCATTTGGATCTACCTGCCCCATTATATTAGCATTCCAAAGGAGAACGGATGCTTGGAGGAGAAGAAGTGAAGGATTCCTTTTCTAAAAGCACAATTCCTTACTTTCATCCTGAATAAAGCCTTGTTAGTCCTAGGGTGAGGTCACACGTTCAGAAAATCCCACTACGGGCATGAGTGGAGTCCGGAAGCATGTTGGATTTTAAGCGGTTGTCCAAACGTCAGCATCTGCAAATGGTGGTTAGTTCATTCGAGTCCCACGTTGAGACAACTGACTAATTTGATACTGCTTTAAATCAGGAACAAAATTCTTCTGACGGTTCCTGAGTGGTATTTCTCTGTTTGAATGCTCCATCGTTGGCGACTCGTCGGAAGTGCACCACCGCTTCTGCCCAAAGCCCCCTGCAAGTGATATCACTGCGCCATTGAATGAGCGAGCGAATGTTGGCTTGATAAATCGTTTACCCGCCCCTATGTCCGGAAACAAAACTCACTTTTGAAACTAGATGTGAACTGATTTGAATTCATGGGTTTTTTTCTGCACTCATAGTCCTCGTGCTGGGAAAGTAGTGCCAATGGACTAGTAAAACTGTTAGTGATCCGACCCATTTAAAAGGGAGGAGATGCTGGATCTGTTCGATAGTGCAGATAGCGGGCATCACTGCACCTGCGCTAATGCAGATTGGCGTCTCATGATACGAGATCCAGTAGAGCACTCTGATTGACCAGCGACGGGACCCACATGGGATAGAATGGGAGCCTGGCTGTTGTCTGATTGGGAAATTGGTTGTGCGGATTATAATAGCGGCGCATTGCAGATGGATTTAATGGTGAATGTGACCGCACCCCTAGAGATGTTACTGGACTCAAAATTTGTTTGGAGCTTATTAGCCGTTTTGTCTCCTCTCTCTCCACCCCACCCCTTGCTATGCCTTAAGTTAAAGAACAGACGGCCTGAACTTTTGTGGGATTGCACTAAATAGCATGGTCCAGGAAGGTGGGAGGGGCCGCAAAAGCGCTCCCTGCTCTCCTTCATGGAAGGTTCTCCCTCCCCATGCTACTCCAGGCTGAGTTAGTATGCCTTGCCTGGGACCTTCCTGGTTAAGTACTTAGGATGGATTTACAATTCCTGGCTTAGGTCTCCAGGCTGGGAGATCAACTCAAAACATCAAATGGCAAACATATTGCAAATACACATTCCACAAATCTGTTTCTAAATTCAAAACAAAGAACTGGAAATACTTGTAAAGCAACAAAGGTAAAGCACCTCCTTCAGTCATGAAAAAAGGGTGATGTCAACCCACTTGCCAGGTTCCAATCTGTTGGGAACACTGCCAAGGTGCAAACACTGTGTTAAATACTTTGATGCTTGTGCATTATGAGGTCACACCAATGTCTATGGAATGACCCACCAAAAATGTATCTGGAAATGGTTCTACATTACCAAGAATGCTGCAGTAACATGAGAAATCAAACTCATGTCCACAGCTTGCACTGCAAATAATTGCATCTGGAACTTTCTGATGCCACCAAGCCACAAAAAAAAATCCAAGGCAGAGATAGTCATGGCCTTATCTATGACTGTAAAATATCTAACCCACTAGATAGAGACCAACAAATTAATAATGAAACCAATCATCTATCTCATGTTAACTTAGCTACAAATGGTTTCAGGGGGAAAGTGCCCAGCTTGACTTCTAATTGATAGTTGTACATTTGATTGGCTGTGCAGATTTTGGTAGATGTTGCTTTGGCAGCAGCTGCCACCAATAGTACAAGGATATTCTTGGTCTGACTGAAGGAAAAACGTGGTATCTATTTTCTTGCTGGCTTTGCCTCCAGCACCAATTGTTTCATGATTTAGTTTATTTTTTTTTATTTATACCCCACCCTATGCTGCAAGCAGGCTCAGGGTGACTTACAACAATAAAAACAGCCATCAAGATTAAAACATCATAACACAATTACTATAAAATCAGAGCGGCATATTCAGAAAAGACACTATTTCATGATGGCCATTTCATGGTTGCAGCTACCAATCTGTGTCATAATTCCAAAGGTGCTCTCTGTCTGTTAGTGGGGGCAAGATAGAAGGATCATGCTATAGTTACCCAACAACAGTTTTGTGGACTGCTGGTCTATTTATAGTCCCAATTTATAGTGATGGGGTTTATTTTTAAAGTCTCAAATGACTGCAGGATTCCCTTCTGAACCATTATAGGATGGGGGGAGACTTATCTCAGCAGTGGTATGTGTGAAAACAATCTAGGGGTCTTTGTGGACCTCATGCTGAAATGAGTCAGCAGTGTGATGTGGTGGCTGAAAAGGTAAATACAATTTTGGGCTGTATCAACAGAAGTCAAGCATCCATATCATGTGAAGGAATGGTATTGCTTTACTCTGCTGTGGTTAGGCCTCACCTAGAGTACTGTGTTCAGTTTGGAGAACCATGATTTATTAAGGATATAGACAAGCTGAAACATGTCCAGAGGAGGGCAACAAAGATGGTGAGGGGCCTGGGGTCCAAGTCCTATAAGGAAAGGTTGAAGGAGCTGGATATGTTTAGCCTGGAGAGGAGACAACTGAGAGGTGATATGATCAACATCTTCAAGTATTTGAAGGGATGTCATATAGAGGATCGTGAAGAATTATTTCCTGTTGCCCGAGAATGTTGGGCTAGAACCAAAAGGTTGAAATTAAATCAGAAGAGTTTCTGACTAAACATTAGGAAGAACTTCCTGAAAGAGCACTTCCTCGGGAGGTGGTGGACTCTCCTTTTTCGGCTAGATGGCCATTTGACAGCAATGCTGATTCTGTGAACTCAGACAGATCATGTTTTGGCTCCATGGTGCTGCCACGAATCCATGGATCCATGATTTCTGGGGTGCAAGATCTACCCATGGACAGAATATGTGATTGGATGGGGAGCTTGGGGTGACCCAATGCAAAAACCCTGAGAATCCATGAGGACCCGTGCTTTGGAATCATAGTCTTCTTGCATGTTTTCTTGCATGTGATTGGATGGTGAGCTTGGAGTGATCCAATGCAAAAATCATGAGGATCCATGAGGATCATTGCTTCAAAACCATGTTTTGGCTCTACAGTGCTGCCACAAAGTCATGGACCCATGATTTCTCTGATGCAAACTCTGCCCATGGATACGATATGTGATTGGATGGTGAGCTTGGGGTGGCCCCAGGCCTGGTGCAGTCACTCTGACTCTCACATCACAGATGCTAGAGGCAGAGCAATGGTGGGCAGCGGCGGCACGCATGCTGACACTGGGAACCTCACTGCAGCTCCACTTGCCCTCACCAGTGCTGGCATTGAGGTGGCAGCAGCACCTAGCCTGGGGCGGCCTGCCTTGGGCCGGCATCCTAGCACCACCACTGGGTGGCCCAAAGCAAAAATCATAAGAATCCATGCTTTGGTATCATAGTTTTCTAGCATGGTGCTGCCATGAGGCCATGGATCCGTGATAATGGGGTGCAAGCTCTGCCCACGGACACAATATGTGATTGGATGGGGAGGCTGGGGTGACACAATGCAATAATAATGAGAATCTGTGAGGATCCATGCTTCTAAACCATGTTTTGGCTCCATTGTGCTGCCATGAAGCCATGGATCTGTGATTTCTGGGGTGCAAGCTCTGCCCATGGACAAAATGAATGACCATTTCCTAGTGGTGGGTCAATGTGAACCCCCTACATGCCTGCCTGTCTTTGCATGGGGAATTCAAAAGAGGCATGAGCTCTACCATCCATCTGTTTAGGAATCAGATGTGAAGTCTTATGTCCCTTTCTAACAACACTGCTTTTCTTCTGGCACTAGAATTGGCTACCACCACCACTTCATGAATATCTCACCTTCCTTCTCAAGGGGGAGCCAAAGCAGCTCTCACTGTTCTCCTCCCCTACATTTTACCCTGACAACAACAACCCTGTGAGGTAGGCTAGAATGGGAGTGTGTTACTGGCCCAAGTTCACCAGCAAGCTTTCACAGCAAAGTGGGAATTCAGACGTGGGATTCCCATGCCCTGGTCTGATAGTTTAATCACTACATTACAGTGGTCCTTGTCTTATACTGATTCTGTTCTGCTGTTATTAAATCCAGGAATCTGCCTAGAGTCTCAGTGAAAAATACAGACTATAACTACAAGTAAGTAAATCAATATAAAGGCATCTCCCCAAAAGAGAGACACAGGGACAGCATAATGAATCACCAGGGATAGCTGATAGAGTAGTAAGAATCTGTACAACATACTAGACATTAGTCTGGGATTCTGAAAATGCCTTGTTTCATCAAAGAATAGGATATAAATATAGAAGAAGAAGAAGAAGAAGAAGAAGAAGAAGAAGAAGAAGAAGAAGAAGAAGAAGAAGAAGAAGAAGAAGAAGAAGAAGAAGAAGAAGAAGAAGAAGAAGAAGAAGAAGAAAAGAGATTGGATTTCTACCCTTCCCTTCACTCAGAGTCTCAGAGCAGCTTAGTCTCCTTTCCCTTCCTCTGTGAGGCTAAGAGAGCTCTTTCCAGAACTGCTCACTCAGCAGTTGCATGTGGAGCAGTGGGGAATCAAATCCAGTTCTCCCAGATTAGAGTCCATGCACTTAACTACTGTACCAAACATGCAAAATCCTGACACAGGATTCAATCCTCTCAGTCTTTCCTCCTCCTCCGTCCCTCCCCCCCCCTTTATTCTTCCTTCGGCCCAGCTTGCACTATTTTATTTATTTATTTACTTTAGATTTATATGCTGCCTACTCTGTAAGTGGACTCTGGGTGGCTAACAGTTATCACAAAACAGTTTAAAATACAATTATAAAAGAATAAAAACATTTAAATAATTTAAACTACATAAAATGTGCTATAAGAAAGATTTTATAACAAAGGCGGTTTATCAGTATCTCAGTTCTTCGACTCCGTTGTTACTGTATTGGCGGACTTACAGATGATATCGTTCAGTGACATAGTAGTGACAGCCACTTCCCATGTTAGTTGTTGTAGGCCTGTTGAAAGAGTTCGGTTTTACAGGCCCTGTGGAATTGGGAGAGATCCCGCAGGGTTCTCGTGGCCTCTGGGAGAGTATTCCATAATATTGGTGCCCCCACTGCTGGCGGGGAAGTGTAGATGACTGGGGAAGACAATGACAAACCACCCCATAAAAAGTCTGCCGTGAAAACGTTGTGAAAGCAATGTCACCCCAGAGTCAGAAACGACTGGTGCTTGCACAGGGGACCTTTCCTTTTCCTGCTAATGTTATGATAGTAGACGAAGCAAACCCCAGCAGGCATAGCTCTCCCTCCGGAACAGGCATGTTGATGATATCCCTTTAAGAAAGAAGCACAGAGCCAGTTGCAGATTCCGTGGCTGCCTGGGCAGCTTGGTAGTCATCCTCCCCCCTTCTGCCCCCAGCCAGGGAGTTCAAAGTAGCTGCCTCCCAGCATCACTGTGGGCTGCAGGGCATCAAGACCAATAGCATGGAAGAAAAGGCAGCACACAAAGGATCTTTTGGCTGGGGATGCTGGTTTTTTTGTGTTTTATTTTTGCAGAGGCAGGCAAATCTGTTTTTTGCTGGGGGAGTTAATAACTCTGGGTCCATGCAGAGTAGTGTGACACAAAACCCCACGCATGCAACACAAATCATTGCACTAAGTTGCCTCTCCCCCACCCTCTCTGACTCTCTTACAATGAAGTTTCACTTCTCACTGCCCCTGTCAAGACACACATTGGGGGGGGGGGGCTGGGATGCTGTTTTAATGTCCTGTATGCCTCCAGTTTTCACTTGTCCCCTGTCGTTGCTGCTCTTGCTGCTCAGTGATGCTTGTTTCAAATGCAGCCTGGCACTGGCTGGCATACCCTTGGGTCGATGTTTCACTCTCCCACTCCTATGCAATGCAATGCAACTCACCACTTTCCTCTACCTCCTCCACTCACCGCCCCCCTCTGCAAGTACCTCAGCTCCCTGGCCTTTTTTCTCTACACCCCTCTCTTCTTGGGCACCTATCTTTACACACACACACACCTCCCACAACCTCCTGGCTCTTTCCTAAAGTGGTGATGCAAAGATTGTAGGTAAGTCTGCAGAAAAATTTCAAACAAAAAGTCTGGGGTGTGTGTGCATGCGCCATTTTTTACTCCCCCCCCCAAAAAAATTACGTAGATCCCTGGAACCCTGGAGCCGAGTGGCACTTAAGACCAGGAAGTCCTTTTCAAGCCAGGAGCCAGTGAGTTTCCCTTCCTACCCGCCCCTGGTCTCTGTTTTCAAAGGAAAATTGGAGCCCAGTGGCCCTTAAGATCTGTTTCCATTCCTCTCCCCACCATCTCTGTTTGCAAGGTAAAGTTGGAGCCCAGTGGCCTTTAAGATCTGTTTCCCTTCCTCCCCCCTGCCCCCTGCCTCTATTTGCAAGGGAAAGTTGGAGCTCAGTGGCACTTAAGACCCAGGAAGTCCTTCAAGGTATGAGTTGTGCCTTGCTTCTCTCTCTCTCTCTGTTTGTGTGAGAGTGTTAGTCCATACTCCAGACCAAGTTCACCTAGATTGGGGATTTTGAATTTAAGCCTCCCAAATAGTAGGCTCATACTGACTATTATACCTGGCTGTCTCTCTATTATTGTACTGCCTCTTAGGAGTTTTTGCTATTTTTTTTGGAGAAAACTAGTTTTGTAGACAAACACTCCAGTTTAGTTTTGTAGACTACTCCACTCCAGGCAGCACTGGGACATCAGCAGAGTGTTAATGTTTTAAGTATGTTTGTATTTAAAGTAAAAAAGGGTGTATTGTTGGGGGCAGTATTTGTGATTTTCCAAGAAATAGTGCACTATTGTATCATCTCGAAACCATCCCCCCTCCCGCTCCATGGAAAAACCATTTTGCACAAAACTGGTCCCTGGGGCCAAAAAGGTTGGGAACCACAGTGCTAGAGATACATGATGTAATATCAAAGCAACCAGCAGAGGGAGCTAAACGTGTAGACAAGAAATAGATTCACGCAAGCGACAAAAATGTGCGTGCGGAAGAGCCCACTGCCCCTCTATCCATGAACTATAAATAATCCATACATTCTGTTGAAATTACCATGACACAAATAATATTGTTTTAATTATAAATAATGGGCAGAAAGCAAATTAATTAAATGTGTAAAGGGATTCAGAATCAATGGATTAATGTATGATGCACAATCTGTTCATGTAAACATGACACTGATGCCGTTGCATAGAGGAAAATGAATAGTAGCATTACACAAATTGAACAGTTGACATTATTTAATGACAACATGAAAAAATAACATCAGTGAGTCCAGTTTTATCAAAAAATGGGGATTTATCCACTCTTGTCTGGATTCCACAAATGGCACCCTCATCGCAGGATGCACTCCATTCACCATATGTGCCCCATGGGGTTGCAGGTCCTTCCAGTTCAGTTCCAAGTGTGCACTTAAACTTGATGTTGTTAACTGTTTCAACATCAACCCAATATCGGGGTGGTGACACTCGGAGAGAGAATGAAGAAAGATGTGTATTATTGCATGACTGTTCATTGGTCCAGGTACCAATTCTTTCAGAAAAAGAAAAGAAAGATTTGTGGGAGGCTTTTACACAATCTGGGCTTAACTTTCACTGCTTATCTTCATTTTGTCAACAGTAGGGTTCCCAGGTCCCCCCTGGCCACTGGCAAGTGATTGGGGGGGTTGAATTGCCAGATTCAGATTGGAGGAGGGCAGGGACCTTAGTGGGGCACAATGTCATAGAATCTACCTTCCAAAGCAGCCATTTTCTCAAGCTATTTTCTCTGTACTCAGCCCTGTAGCTACAGTCGGGCCTGGGGAAGCAGGCCTATCCTTTCAACCCCCCCCCCCCTCTTCCAACTGTATGGCCCCTCCATTGAAGGCCCCCCAATCTGTTCCCTTCACTCACCACTACTCTGAACAAGTTAGTAGCATTGCTGCTTGTCTCTCTGCTGCATCGCTCAAACCAAGCGGCAAATGACATGGGGAGCTGGAAGAGGGAAGGGGCCAAGGCAGCCAATGAGAAAAAGGCCCACGTGCTGACCTGGCAATTGCTGGGTAGAAAAGTTCCAGACACCTCTTGGCCTGGGCGCACTGTTGGTGGCAAAGGTGAAAGGAGGGCAGCACGCTATGCAGCCACTGCCAGACAAGACAGCCACCACAACAAAATAACAACAAATTAGGGTGGGGGGTGATGAGCAGCCACCTGCCCACTCAGATGTGCCGAAGTCACTTCCACAAAGCCTTCCCCTTCTCACTTTCTTCTCTCCCCTTCCCTAACACAGCATGAGGAGCAAAGGCGGGGGGGGCGGAGGGGAGTTTTCTTGCAGCTGGCCTTTTGCACTGCCAATCCCCAGGTTGCGGCAGGGATCCCCTGGTTTAGAGGCCCTCCCCCCACTTCAGGGTCATCAGAAAGTGGGGAATGGGAGGGAAATGTCTGCTGGGCATCCATTATTCCCAATGGATACTGATTCCCCTAGGGTAATGGTCCCCAACCTTTTTGGCACCAGGGACCAGTTTTGCCACCGCTGCTGCCACCACAGCCCACCTCCTCCCTTCCCTTCCCTTCCCCAGTGCTGCACTGTGCTCCACCCCCCTACCTGGCAATCAGAGGAGCGACAAGGCTCGGAATTGGCCCTACCTACTTCGACAGGGCCTGGGCTGATTCTAAGTTGTTTGAAGAGCAGGCTGGAGGAGGAGGAGTTTCGCCCCTCCCTCACTTCTGGTAGTTAAGTGGGGGGAAAGCCTCCTTCAATGCACTCTTCAAATAACTTAGAATCAGTCAGGGCCCTGTCGAAGTGGCTCGAGCCTCTTTGCAGCGCCCCTCTGATTGCTCCAGGGGGGCGGACAATGAGGCTCAGTTCTACCCACTTCGACAGGGCCCGGGCTGATTCTAAGCTATTTGAAGAGTGTGCTGAAGGAGGCTTCTCCCCTCCCCCCCCACTTCCAGAAGTGGAGGGGTGAAACTCTTCTTCCTCCAACCTGCTCTTCAAACAACTTAGAATTGGTCCTGTCGAAGCGAGTAAGGTCGATTCCAAGCCTCATTGCTCCTCTATTTGCCAGGGAGGAAGAGGGGGCAGAGCATGGTGCAGTGCTGGGGAAGGGAGGGGGTGGGTCGTGGTGGCGGCGGGAAGCCGAGCCATGTCGTGCGGGGGGGAGGGGTGATGGAGCATGGCATCGCCTTGCAGTGCTGTGAAGGGCAGGTGGGAGGCTGCGGGAGCAGGGGTGTATGGACAGGGAATGGCAGCAGGTTGCTAACAGGCCGTGGACAGGTCCACAGCCCCATGGTTGGGGACCCCTGCCCTAGAGTATAATGGAGAATTGATCCATGGGTATCTGGGGCTCTGCGGGGGCTGTTTTTGAGATAGAGGCACTATATATTGCAGCATAGTATCCAATGCCTCTCCTCTAAACACCCTCCATGTTTCAAGAGGATTGGACCAGGGGGTCCAGTTCTATGAGTCTGCAAAGAAGGTGCCCCTATCCTTAATGAAGAATGGAGAAAAGGCATTTAAAAGGTATGTGGTCCCTTTAAATATGATGGCCAGAACTCCCCTTGGAGTTTAATTATGCTTGTCACAACCTTGCTTTTGGCTCCACCCTCAGTGTCTCCTGGCTCCACCCCCAAAGTCTCCTGGCTCTACCCACAAAGTCCCTAGGTATTTCTTGAATTGAACTTGGCAACCCTCTGACCTTCCAAGCACCCAACTTCAGTTCAAGAAGTGCCTGGCTCTCTGAGAGGGGGGCACATAGCAAAGGGATGGGGGAAGGAGCTGCTGTGACTGCCCAGGTGAAGGGGGATTAAGTTGTGGAACTCAAGGCAGCTTACAGTGCCGAGAGCCCAGGGCTGCCAAACCGGGTGGCCCCTGGTTCCCCAAACAACAAATCCTGATGTGGGTCCCACCAAACCTGAAATCCTGGCTATGGCCCTGTCTGCAGTCTGGAGATAAGCTGTAATTCTGGGAGATCCCCAGACCCCACCTGTTGACTGGCCTTCCTAGCAAATAGGAATCATGGTGGGGGGTGAACTAATGACCCCCCCCCCCTCAACTGCCTGCCCCTCAGCCTTTCAAGCTCTCATCCCCTCCCCATCAAGAGAGATGCCCAAACAAACATGTAGTGCTTTATGACAAACTTATATCATTATTCCTAAGCGGTCTAATATAAACAGAAGACAAAGAATGATGCCTTCAAAAATTCTTCCTTGTTGCTTTGTTCAGAGGCAGAACAGTTAGTTAAAGTTGGGCAGGAACTGCTGCTGGAACGTAATGTGAAGGAGGAAATAATGTCACTGTGTTTCAAAGAACATCCCTATGCCTGATGAAACCTCTTCACATAGCAGTTGGATCTGGGACTGGCTGATAACAAAAGCATCGAAGCGCAAGCAGAGACGTGAATTGTGAGACCATCTGCCCTAGAATGCAACTGCCATCTAGGAATGGAGAATGTACACAGGGAAGCATCTCTACAAGTGTGTCCTTCTCTGGGGCCAGTGCCTGGCCTATCCTTGGCCAAGGCACCTGTGGCAAAGCCGGGGACTTCCCCATTGCTGCAGGAGTCAGTCAGGACCCTTCACCTCCCTTGTTCCTCAGGCAGCCACTGTCAGCTTTTTCAGAACTCCCAGGAGAGTATCCTGAGTGACAGAAGAAGAAGATATTGGATTTATATCTAGGGTGACCATAATGTCTGAAGGCCAGCCAGGGACACGGGGGGGGGGGGGGGGGGGTGCGCTTCGCGCGCGCGCGCCGCCGGAAACAGGAAGTGACGTCACTTCCGGTGACGGCACTTCCGGTGATGTCATGCCACCACCGGAAACAGGAAGTGGCATCACTTCCTGTGACATCATTTCCCCCGCGTCACCTGCCGGAAACAGGAAGTGACTTCACAGCACTTCCTGTGACGTCCCCAAAAATCCCCCAAATATCACCGCCGGAAACAATTTTGCTCTCAAATCCTGTATATACTTCATCAGTATATGGGATAAGGCACTTTCTCAACTGTGCTGCATAATGCAGCCTATTTATTTTGTCCTGTTGGCTCTGTTGGCTCTATCTGCGCCACCTTCATCACTTTCGGGGTGTGGATCCCCCAGTGGGGTGGTCTCCCGACTCCCTCCGCTGACTGTTTCTGATAGCCCTGCGCCCCCTCTTTCATTTGATATGTGTCCCGTGCGGGTGCCACCCTCCCGCCGGGAGATGCCGCAAAATGAGCCCCCTTGAGGCTTATGGCGGCAGGGCTCGGGGGAAGCGAGCTAGACTGCTGTTCTTTTGAGGGGTTATAGAGTGTTTCGAGCCCGTCCCTGTGGCATCGGTCCCATCGTTGTGGGACCCAGGGGGCCGGCGCAGCGGCACGCCGAAGCAGCCTGTCACTAATAACACCGGTCAAGATGCAGGACAGGAACCTGGAAGTGACCGACAGGCTGCTTCAGCGTGCTGCTGCGCCGGCCCCCTGGGCCCCACAACGATGGGACCGATGCCACAGGGACGGGCTCGAAACACTCTATAACCCCTCAAAAGAACAGCAGTCTAGCTCGCTTCCCCCGAGCCCTGCCGCCATAAGCCTCAAGGGGGCTCATTTTGCGGCATCTCCCGGCGGGAGGGTGGCACCCGCACGGGACACATATCAAATGAAAGAGGGGGCGCAGGGCTCTCAGAAACAGCCGGCGGAGGGAGTCGGGAGACCACTCCACTGGGGGATCCACACCCCGAAAGTGATGAAGGTGGCGCAGATAGAGCCAACAGAGCCAACAGGACAAAATAAATAGGCTGCATTATGCAGCACAGTTGAGAAAGTGCCTTATCCCATATACTGATGAAGTAAATACAGGATCTGAGAACAAAATTGCACTAGAAGACACAAACACAAAGCTCCCTTACACTGAATCAGTGCTTGGGTCCACCAAAGTCAGTATTGTCACATAAGAGAAGCCCTGTTGGATCAGGCCAGTGGCCCCTCCAGTCCAACACTCTGCGTCACATAATAACATAAGAGAAGCCCTGTTGGATCAGGCCAGTGGCCCATCCAGTCCAACACTCTGCGTCACATAACAACATAAGAGAAGCCCTGTTGGATCAGGCCAGTGGCCCATCCAGTCCAACACTCTGCGTCACATAACAACATAAGAGAAGCCCTGTTGGATCAGGCCAGTGGCCCATCCAGTCCAACACTCTGCATCACATAACAACATAAGAGAAGCCCTGTTGGATCAGGCCAGTGGCCCATCCAGTCCAACACTCTGCGTCACATAACAACATAAGAGAAGCCCTGTTGGATCAGGCCAGTGGCCCATCCAGTCCAACACTCTGCGTCACATAAGAACATAAGAGAAGCCCTGTTGGATCAGGCCAGTGGCCCATCCAGTCCAACACTCTGCGTCACATAACAACATAAGAGAAGCCCTGTTGGATCAGGCCAGTGGCCCATCCAGTCCAACACTCTGCATCACATAACAACATAAGAGAAGCCCTGTTGGATCAGGCCAGTGGCCCATCCAGTCCAACACTCTGCGTCACATAACAACATAAGAGAAGCCCTGTTGGATCAGGCCAGTGGCCCATCCAGTCCAACACTCTGCATCACATAACAACATAAGAGAAGCCCTGTTGGATCAGGCCAGTGGCCCATCCAGTCCAACACTCTGCGTCACATAAGAACATAAGAGAAGCCCTGTTGGATCAGGCCAGTGGCCCATCCAGTCCAACACTCTGTGTCACATAAGAACATAAGAGAAGCCCTGTTGGATCAGGCCAGTGGCCCATCCAGTCCAACACTCTGCATCACATAACAACATAAGAGAAGCCCTGTTGGATCAGGCCAGTGGCCCATCCAGTCCAACACTCTGCATCACATAACAACATAAGGAGGGAGGGAGGGAAGGAAGGAAGGAAGGAAGGGAGAAAGGGAGGGAGGGAAGAAGGGAAGAAAGGAAGAAGGGAGGGAGGGAAGGGAGGGAGGAAGGAAGGAAGGGAGGGAGGGAGGGAGGGAGGGAGGGAGGGAAGGAAGGAAGGAAGGAAGGAAGGAAGGAAGGAAGGAAGGAAGGAAGGAAGGAAGGAAGGAAGGAAGGAAGGAAGGAAGGAAGGAGGGAAGGAAGGAAGGAAGGAAGGAAGGAAGGAAGGAAGGAAGGGGAGGGAGGGAGGGAAGGAAGGAAGGGGGGAGGGAAGGAAGGAAGGAAGGAAGGAAGGAAGGAAGGAAGGAAGGAAGGAAGGGGGAGGGAGGGAAGGAAGGAAGGAAGGCAAGGGAGGGAGGGAAGGAAGGAAGAAAGGAAGGGAGGGAGGAGGGAGGGAAGGAAGGAAGGCCGCCCCCCGCCCCCCCCCCGCTTTCGGCCCCCTTACCTTATTCCAGGGCGGCGGAGTCCAGCGGCGGCGGCGGCGGGGAGTCCTCCGGCGGCGGCGTCGCGGCGAGGGAGGGAGGGAGCTGCCGGCGCTGGCCTCCAGGGACCAGCGCCGGCTGCTCCGCGGCTCCCCCGCGGCCTCCCTGCTCTCTGGAGGCCCTCCGCTGCTCCCTGGAGGGAGGGAGGGAGCTGCCGGCGCTGGCCTCCAGGGACCAGCGCCGGCTGCTCCGCGGCTTCCCCGCGGCCTCCGCTGGTCCCTGCAGGCCCTCCAGAGACTCTGGAGGGCCTGCAGGGACCAGCGGAGGCCGCGGGGAAGCCTTCGCTGGCCGGCGCTGGTCCCGGAAGGCCTTCCAGAGGCTCTGGAAGGCCTTCCGGGACCAGCGCCGGGTGCCCCGCGGCTTCCCCGCGGCCTCCGCTGGTCCCTGGAGGCCCTCCAGAGACTCTGGAGGGCCTACAGGGACCAGCGGAGGCCGCGGGGAAGCCTTCGCTGGCCGGCGCTGGTCCCCGAAGGCCTTCCAGAGGCTCTGGAAGGCCTTCCGGGACCAGCGCCGGGTGCCCCGCGGCTTCCCCGCGGCCTCCGCTGGTCCCTGCAGGCCCTCCAGAGACTCTGGAGGGCCTACAGGGACCAGCGGAGGCCGCGGGGAAGCCTTCGCTGGCCGGCGCTGGTCCCCGAAGGCCTTCCAGAGGCTCTGGAAGGCCTTCCGGGACCAGCGCCGGGTGCCCCGCGGCTTCCCCGCGGCCTCCGCTGGTCCCTGCAGGCCCTCCAGAGACTCTGGAGGGCCTACAGGGACCAGCGGAGGCCGCGGGGAAGCCTTCGCTGGCCGGCGCTGGTCCCCGAAGGCCTTCCAGAGGCTCTGGAAGGCCTTCCGGGACCAGCGCCGGGTGCCCCGCGGCTTCCCCGCGGCCTCCGCTGGTCCCTGCAGGCCCTCCAGAGACTCTGGAGGGCCTACAGGGACCAGCGGAGGCCGCGGGGAAGCCTTCGCTGGCCGGCGCTGGTCCCCGAAGGCCTTCCAGAGGCTCTGGAAGGCCTTCCGGGACCAGCGCCGGGTGCCCCGCGGCTTCCCCGCGGCCTCCGCTGGTCCCTGCAGGCCGTCCAGAGACTCTGGAGGGCCTACAGGGACCAGCGGAGGCCGCGGGGAAGCCTTCGCTGGCCGGCGCTGGTCCCGGAAGGCCTTCCAGAGGCTCTGGAAGGCCTTCCGGGACCAGCGCCGGGTGCCCCGCGGCTCCCCCGCGGCTTCCGCTGGTCCCTGCAGGCCCTCCAGAGACTCTGGAGGGCCTGCAGGGACCAGCGGAGGCCGCGGGGAAGCCTTCGCTGGCCGGCGCTGGTCCCCGAAGGCCTTCCAGAGGCTCTGGAAGGCCTTCGGGGACCAGCGCCGGGTGCCCCGCGGCCTCTCCGCGGCCTCCGCTGGTCGCTGGAGGCCCTCCAGAGTCTCTGGAGGGCTTCCAGCGACCAGCGGAGGCCACGGAGAGGCCTCCACCACTGCCGCCGGGCCCCGCGCGCGGGCGGGGAAGGCGGGAAGTGAGGGAGGGAGCGTCCCTGCGCGTGCGCAGGGGCCCTGCGCAGGCGCAGGGACGCTCCCTCCCTCACTCCCCGCCTTCCCCGCCCGCGCCCGCGGCCCACCGGCTCCTGGGCTGCCTAAACCGGGACCTTTAATGGTCCCGGTATAGGCAGCCCGGGATCCGGGATTGGGTGGCCAGATCCGGGAATGTCCCGGGAGACCGGGACGGTCTGGCCACCCTATTTATATCCCGCCCTCCACTCCGAAGACTCTCAGAGCGGCTCACAATCTCCTTTACCTTCATCCCCCACAACAGACACCCTGTGAGGTTGGTGGGGCTGGAGAGGGCTCTCACAGCAGCTGCCCTTTCAAGGACAACCTCTGCCAGAGCTATGGCTGACCCAAGGCCATTCCAGCAGGTGCAAGTGGAGGAGTGGGAAATCAAACCCAGTTCTCCCAGATAAGAGTCCGCACTCTTAACCAATACACCAAACTGGCTGTGTCTGGTAGCTCCAGCTACCAGACACAGGCCTCACCACCTCCCTCCTGGGCTGATGAAATCATACCCAGACCCAGGAAACAATGCCTGGGAAGAGCAAGGATCAGGAACTGTTAGATAGCCAACAAGCATGCTGGCAGCCAACAAAAGCTCAACAATGGCAGTATTGATGGAGCATGGGAGAGGCTCAGCCATGGAAGAATAGAAAGGAAACAGTCAGGGGGGTTCTGGGTAAAGTCCTCTCCTGGGATCAGGATTATGACAGACAGGGGATAAGCCCATGAGGGTTGGGCAGGAGACTAGGGGAGTGGAGTTCCAACCCCTGGCCTGGAAATGCCTCAGGCCATTGGGTGAGGCCAGGATGGTGGGGGTGGGGCTGATTGGCAGGGATGGGGAGGAATCATAAATGCAGCTCCATAACCAGGCTGGGGAGAAGAGAGGGAGCATTGTAGTTCCCAGACAAGGGCAACACTCTAGGAAAGAAAAGGTGGACTTAATAATGCTACCCTTCTTTTTATTCTGAGGCCAGGGAACACCCTGCGGAGTTAAATCATTCAACAGCTGAGGGCCAAGGAGTGGTGCCAGCAAAGGTGGAGCCTCACTGTCCTCAACCCTTGTTTTTAGGACATTGTCTTTTGCTATATCAATGTGGTAGGAGTGATAACAGAAAAGAATGAGAAGTCCTGTGGTGAGAATGAGGTGTGCTCATCATCAGAGAGAAACATAATAACCAGGTACTCTGTCCTATCCCAGAGGTAAACTAAACCACTCTTCCAGGCAAAGCTATCCTCAAACCACTTTCTTGCTGAGCCAGACCTGATCTAAAACTGCACAGTCCCTGAGACTGTTCTGAACTATGTTGTCCTGTGCTACCCTCTGATCCTGTCCCCTCTCTGAAAGGTGATTGGATGCTGGAGCAGCACTCCCACAGGATCAGGGGTGCAACAACTGAGTGGCTGTTTTTCCTTTCAAGGGCAGGGCAGCCTCTTGTCTGTCACAATGTCCATTTGCTTTAGTGGCCTGAATTATGTGGTTACTAATTTTATTTTATTTTGTTTAATATCACTGTAATCGAGGAGGCTTGGGACAAAATGAGAAATCATTGGCTCTGACTCCACATACCAGTGACTCCACTGCCTTTCCCCCCTCCAGCACAGAAATACAAACTACCATTGAAGGAAGTTGAAAGAAATGAAATACCTCATCATGATTCTCATTCCTATCTTGCCTAAGCTTTCAGTTAGAAATAAAACTTCTGCTCTGTCTATTTATTCTACGTTAGAGGGATCTGTAGTAATATGGGCTAACCAAGGAAGGACACCTTATCAGAGGTAAGAAAATTATAAACCCAGGAATACCAATTTACTCACGGTCCAATTGAGGATGATATCAAGGACCCATCAGAGCAACGCAGGGCAATGGCACTTAGAGAAGGATCAGAATGCCAGAATCCCCGGAATTTGTTCACCTGGGAAAATGCAACATCTTAATTTTTTTTATTTTTTATTTTATTTATGATTTGTATCCCGCCCTTCCCACAAAGATGGCTCAGGGCGGCTAGAAACCAGAAACAGAGCTGGATTTATTATCTATGGAAGTGAAATGGAACCTCAATGCTCTCAGGTACCATGCATCTCATGGAGGAAACATTGGGGAGGATTTTTGTCTGCATGACCCACTGGCAAACTTCTCATAGGCATTAGTCTGCACTAACAGTGTTTTTGCATCCAATAAAATAGTTCGTCTGGTCAGGGAAGTAAATTTTTCTGTTGTCTTGGGAGTGGAAAATCGGTTTCTGAAATGAGTTTTTGTCCCTTTGGCAATGGCAGAAACTTACAGAAAATGACATCCTGTTCCCAGGCCTCTCATCAAAACTTGAAAGTATTGAATGTATCTGAATTTGGTTGCTTCTGTCTGCCAGTCATGGAGTCTGTGAGAAGGGCCTATTGAATGTGGAGAAAAGTGGACAAAATTTCCATGCAGTTTGCTATTTCCTTTGTCCACACCTCATTCTGATATTAGAAAAAAAATAGTTTACTGGGTTGTGTTTATCTAGTTGTTCTTTTCCCAAGAATGGCTCACAGAAATGGAGCAGAATTGCACAGTATCCAACCCATAACCATCCTGAAAACACTAAAAAATAAAGGGGGAAAAAAAACAGTAGAACAAAAATAGATCAAAAACCACATATAGCAATACAAATATTTTTGGGTATGATATTACATTTATTACATTAACACACACACACACATATATATGTCCTTTTGTGATGGCAAAATGGATGCCCTGATTGGTTGGGACTGTACTGCATCAACCTTTGGCCAAGTGACAAGAGAAGAGGTCCTACAACTGAGAGACAATCTAAAAACTGATAAATCACCAGGCTCAGATGGCATACTCACTAGGTATAAGCAGCATGAAAACTTATCTATGAAACAGAAGCAAATCATTAAAAAGCTGAGAAGATAAAGCTCTTTCTTATAAAAGCCTGGTAAAAATATGCATTTTAGTCAGGTTCCTAGAAGAAAGTAAAGTAGGTGCCAGGCAAGCTTCAAGTGGGAGGGTGTTCCAAAGGCAAGGTGCCACCACAGAAAATGCCCCTGCCTCTAGTTAGATAGATAGATAGTCACCACCCACCTAACCTGTGCAGGGTTTGAAAGGCAGATTTAAATGTATATATGGATATTCTGATTCTTTCTATTTCTCTCTCTCTGTACACACACACACACACACATATCAATATAGCTGGTTAAACAGTGATGTGGATACCCAAGAATCCTACTCCTACAGGAGATATGAAAAGCAAACATATAACCAAAACTAATGTTCACTGAATTTTTCTCATCTGGTTCCACAGAAAGAATCCTTTAAGAAGGGGTTGTTGTTGTCATTAAAGGCTGATTAGTTATTATCAAACTGGAAACTTTGACTATTGAACACATGGAGATGCCTTCTACAGATCAGTGGTCCCCAACCTTTTTGGCACGAGGACCAGTTTTGTGGAAAACAATTTTTCCAGGGACTGGGAGTGGGGAGGGGCAATGGTTTCGAAATGATACAGTTATGCACTTTATTTCTGTTAGTTTGGTGTAGTGGTTAAGTGCGCAGACTCTTATCTGGGAGAACTGGGTTTGATTCCCCACGCCTCCATTTGCAGCTGCTGGAATGGCCTTGGGTCAGCCATAGCTTTCGTAGGAGTTGTCCTTGAAAGGGCAGCTGCTGTAAGAGCTTTCTCAGCCCCACCCACCTCACAGGGTGTCTGTTGTGGGGGGGGGGGTGAGGTAAAGGAGATTGTGAGCCACTCTGAGACTCTAAACTTCAGAGTGGAGGGCAGGATATAAATCCAATATCATATTATTATTATTATTATTAATATTATTATTGCTACATTGTAAAATCCCTGACCCAAAGGACGTCTGCCTTGCCTCGACCACGGCTAGGGCCTTTTCGGCCCTGGCCCCAACCTGGTGGAATCAGTTCCCCAAGAAGATATGGGCCCTACCGGATCTATTGCCATTCCGGAGGGCTTGTAAAACGGAGCTGTTCCGCCAGGCTTTTGGCTGAGGGAGGCAGGCGTCCTCACACCATCTTATCGGCCTCCCTGCACTGACCGCATCCTGTGTTTTAATCTGTGAATGATGTTCATATCACTGATGTTGCCTTATTTTATTTTGATGGGTTTAACTGTTTAATTTTAACTGTTTTATTGTGTGATTTAACTGTTTTATTATGTTGTAATCCGCCCTGAGCCCGACTTAAGAACATAAGAGAACATAAGAACATAAGAGAAGCCATGTTAGATCAGGCCAATGGCCCATCCAGTCCAACATTCTGTGTCACACAGCGGCCATATATATATATATATATATATATATATATATATATATATATATATATAGATAGATATATATATATATATATATATATATATATATATAGATAGATAGATAGATAGATAGATATATATACACACACACACACTGTGGCTAATAGCCACTGATGGACCTCTGCTCCATATTTTTATCTAACCCCTTCTTGAAGGTGGCTATGCTTGTGGACGCCACCACCTCGACTTGGGAAAGGGTGGACTAGAAATTCGCAAAAATAAAATAAAATACACCCAAGAGTTCTGAAAGAACTCAAATGTGAACTTGTGGATCTCTTGCCAAAAGTATGTAATATTTCCTCAAAATCTGCTTCCATTCCTGAGGACTCGAGTTTGGAAGGTAACTGATGTTACTGCCATCTTTCAAAAGGGTTCCAGAGGAGATCCAAGCAGGCCCGTAGCCAGGATTTCAAATGTTGGGGGGCATTTAAATTTCTGAGGGGGCACTTTAATTAATTTAATTCTTGCTGGGGACCTGTGTACTGATGCTCTGTCTGACCTTTGCCAGGCTGTCTTTGGGAGCAGCAAGGAACAGGTGGGGCTTCCTTACTTTCCAAAGGGCCATCTCTCCCCACCACTTCCCGGTCTCTGAACAGGGAGGACCAACCTCTTGCTATCTGCTCACCTGCTTCCCAGGCAGCAGCAGAGGCAGCAGGAAGGGAAGGCTATGGATCAAGGGGCCTGAGTCAGGGGGCCTCGCCAGGAAGTCAGGGGGCAGGGCCCCCACAGGCCCTGCTGCGGCTACAGGCCTGGATCCAGGAAATTACAGGCCAGTCAGTCAGATGTCAATACCAAGAAAATTGGTGGAAACTGTTATTAAAGAGAGAATTAGTAGACACATTTATGAATAAAAGCTAATGAAGGTGACTCAGCGTGGGTTCTGTAAGGGAAGAAAGGTTAAAGCGCTTGGACTTTTTAGCTTGGAGAAACTTCGACTGGGGGTGACATGACAGAGGTTTACAAGATTATGCATGGGATAGAGAAGGCAGAGAAAAAAGTCTTTTTCTCCCTTTCTCGCAATACAAAAACTCTTGGGCACTCAATGGAATTGCTGAGCAGTTGGGTTAGAATGGATAGAAGGAACTACTTTTTCACCTAAATGGTTATTAACACACAGAATGCACTTCCACAGGTCGTGGCAGCTACAAGCAGTGGAGCACCCACAGACCCCCATGCACTCCAGGATCACCATGCCACCAGAGCCACAGCCGCCTTACTCTCAAACCCGTCCAGAGACCACCTTGGAGGGCGCCGAGCATGGCAGTGATGGTGGCGAAGCCCTGCTGGCTATGGAGCAGCTTGGTGCCTGGGGAGAGGTCTGGAGGGAGGAGTGGGCCCGACCACACAACAGGCAGACCCACCCAACCCCAGCCACAGGAGGTGATCAGCCAAGAGGGAGCTAGGGTTGGGAGCCAACCCCAACAGAGCAGGGAGGAAGGAGCAGAGGAGATGAAGTGGAGGTGCCCAATGCCTGGCTGTCTCCGCTAATAAAGAGGGGTGGAGCCAGAGCCAAGCGGGGAGGAAGGGAGCAGGGCATAGTATAGAAAGGAGAGGCCAGATGGGGTCAGAGAGGAACAACACTGGGGAGACTGGGCAGTCAAGAGAGAGGGAGCTAGACCCAGTGAGGGCGAGGAGACCACATGGGTGATGTGGTCTTTTGCCCAGTTCTGAGACCCCGGCCTGCAGCTAGGTTCCAGGGTAGCAGAGGCGGGGCAACGCCCACCAGGGTTAACCTGCCTGGTTATGACACACAGAGAGAACTCTGCCATTCTGTTATACCTCTGAGGATGCCGGACACAGCTGCTGGTGAAACGTCAGGTACTACTATGTCAAGACCATGCCCATATAGCCCGGAAAATCTACAACTAATGAACTCCAGCTGTGAAAGCCTTCCCCAACATATTTACCAATGGAGTTTCCAAATGTCTGACTTGGAAAATATGGCCAGTGCAGAATGCCTAACAAGCCTTCAAGAAAAGCTACAAGAAAACAGGAAAGAATACTTGTCTTCAAAATCTGGAAGCCCCTGGGAAGGACCATATGAAGTGGTCCATAAGGAGACTGGAGGAGACTGTCCGTTCCAATTGTTTAATCAATCTTTCTGTGTAAAACAAAGAAACACAATTTGAGGAGGGAATTAGTTCTTCATTTATAAGCTTAATAGCCAGTGTGAAGAGACTCAATCTGGAAGATAAGGATTTGGCAAATGGTTTGAAGTGGCATTGAAAGGCCCTGAAAACATCAAAAGCCCAGGTTATTGATCTTAAAGGTTATTGATCTTAAAGATTAATGATATTGCTAGAGAAAAGGATCAAGGTGGAAAACCCTAGTCTTAAACACAAAGGGATAAAGCTGAGTACTGACAAATATTAAATTCAAAAAGAACCATAAGGAAATCAAGAACAAGTAATATCTAAGCAAAAGCATTGTAGCTTTTGTAATACATTCAGTGAAAACTAAACAGCCTTAAGTCTAATAATGTCTCTTGTGTATTCAGCATCATAAGATTCAGGTCTGTAATAATATGCAACTTTCTGTCTACCAATCCCAAATCCCAAACACTATGTTAATACCGATTCCCTTCCCTGCCAGTTGCTTAAAATAATCTGAAGACTATTTAAATCTGTAAGTGTGCCTAAAGTGCCTTTCCGAAGGGGAATATTGGAAAAGTGATGCAACATAACAGTGATCATTTTAGAGGTGATTAATAAGACATTATTACAAACTGTTTAAAATGGAACAGTCCCCTTTTCTGGCAGAAATCAAGAGCAGGAGGAAATAAAAAGATCCCCCAATACAGTATCCCTGTGTGAGATTGGGGAAAGGAGTCTGAAAAATCAACAGTGAACTTACCTTCAGCAAAAAGCCAGAGGCATAGCCTTTGGGGCAGTATTCCATATCTCCCCATGTTCCCCATTCCCCTCCATTTTTTACACTAATTTGTACTTCAGATTGCACATTCAACAAACAGCAAACGAGCAGAAGAAAGACTGAAGTAAATGAGGTAAACTGCATATTGAAGCTTCCAGTCAACAAAGAGATGGGTTGAGGGCAACAGTCCCAGAAAAGAGGAACCTTACTTTATAGCAAGTGAACAGGGATGCTCCATTAAACCAATAGAAAATGGTCACATTCACTGCCATGTCAATGTGTTCTTTTATTAATCTGATCTTCATGGTTCTGAGCAGTTATCTTGCCACACACTATTAAACTTTTCCATTATATGAAGTTGTGTAGGTGGGTTATAACCCTAGCCGGAGTGCAGGCTGAGTGCATACTTGCTCATGAAGAAAGGAAACCATCATCCCCTCTACCATCACCCTTGACATGATCTGTCATGTTTTCCCTGGGAACAAGCATTTCAGATATGTCTGAATACAAGGAACAGTAGCTCCCTCAGATTATGTTCTTCTGTTGACCATAAACTTGAATCACTCTATGACTTTCCAGATTGTGTGTACATTGGAACTGAGAGAGACATACATAAAAGGAGTTCAGTAGCACTTTAAAAACTAACAAAATTCATTCCAGGGTCATCTTTCGTGATTTAGACCGTACTGCTTCAGATACATAGATTGACTATAGTGATCTCTTACTTGTAAAAACTGATGCTGGAATAAATGTGTGAGTCTTTCATGTGCTACTGGACTCCTGTTTAATTTCCTGCAACAGACTAATATGGCTGCCCTACTGAAGAGAGAGTGTTCTGAGTGAACTGGAATCCCACAGCACTGGAAAAGAGCAATGAAAGAAATCACAAAGCTTGAGTTGCAGGCGTCATTTTCAGCAGGAGCTCAGAGGAGCGGAACTCTGGTACCTCTAGATTTTATTGTGTTTTTTGGCGGTTTTCAGACTAGCCATTTAATCAGGTTCGACCCCTGTTGTGGGATGTGTGTTTCAGACTAGAAAAGAGTTCACCTTGGAAACTATCCCCGGTCAAAATTTGTTTTCGGACTATGCAGCGGTCAAACTGGCGTCATACCCCTTTTACCCTGGGATAACATGCCCTTGATTAATCAAGCCTTATTTGCTCCCCCCTTCAGCTAAAACTGGAATAACTTGAGTCTGAAAGAAAAACTGGGAGTTGTTCCATATGGTCCGAAACACGCTTCTTTTCTTTAGACGCTGATGGGCACATGGGTGATTAGACTTAACATAGTATGAGTGACATCTCATCCTTCCCTCTTCTCCTTTGTTACAGCAGGTATCAACCAGCACTTCTTTCCTTTCTGTGGACCCTCCCAAACTCAGTGTTACCGCTGCCATTTCTGGCAACCAATTGACAACACACTTCTGTGTTAGAGTTCTTGGTAGGTTGGTGGTCTGACTGTGGGTGCGCTGGGGCCCAATCGCTCCCCCCATTTGTTTTCATCAATAATAATAATAATTTTTAATTTATATCCCGCCCTCCCCACCGAAGCAGGCTCAGGGCGGCTCACGTAACGTAAAATACAACATTACAATGGTACAATAATTATATAACTGTTATTCCTCAATTAAATATACAATTACATTAAAACCATCGATTAAAACAACAATTTAAAATCACAGATTAATTTGGTGCTACGATCTTAGTGTAACATAGCTTTTGGATGACGATGGTACAATAATTTCACATTAAAAAGCCAGCTGTAAGAGGATGGTCTTGCAGGCCTGACGGAACTGGTTAAGGTCCCGCAAGGCCCGTACCTCTTCTGGTAACCGGTTCCACCAGTGGGGAGCTGTAGCTGAGAAGGCCTTCTCCCTTGTCGTTTTCAATTTTGCCTCCTTCGGCCTGGGGATTTTCAGCAGATTTTGCGAGCTAGATCACAGTACTCTCTGGGGAACATATGGGGAGATACGGTCCCTAAGGTAGACAGGTCCTCGGCCATATAGGGCTTTAAAGGTAATAACCAGCACCTTGTAATGAATCCGGTACACAATTGGCAGCCAGTGCAGTTCCCGCAGCCTAGGCTGTATGTGCTCCCACTTAGGGAGTCCCATTAACAGTCTGGCCACCGGGTTCTGCACTAGCTGCAGTTTCTGGGTTCGGCAGAGGAACAGCCCCACGTAGAGGGCATTACAGTAGTCTAACTTCGAGATGACCATTGCATGGAACACTGTTGCCAGGTCATCGTGCTCCACGAAGGGAGCCAACTTCCTCGCCCACCTCAGATGAAAAAAGGCGGATTCAGCAATGGCTGCTATCTGGGCCTCCATTGACAAGGAAGGCTCCAGTAGCACCCCCAGGCTCTTGACCCTGTGCACTGTTTTCAGTGGCGCATCATCAAAGACCGGTAGGGGAATTTCCCTTCCCAGGCCACCACGGCTCAAGCACAGGACCTCTGTCTTCGCTGGGTTCAACTTCAACCTACTCAGCCTGAGCCAGCCTGCCACGGCTTGCAGCGCCTGGTCCAGATTTTCTGGGATATCGCCAGGCCATCCATCCATCAGTAGATAGAGCTGGGTGTCATCAGCGTACTGATGGCAACCCAGCCCATACCTCTGGGCAATCTGGGCAAGGTGGTGCATGTAGATGTTAAACAACATCGGGGAGAGCACCGCCCCCTGAGGCACCCCACAATTAAGTGGGTATCTCTGGGACAGCTCTCCCCCAATTGCCACCCTTTGTCCCCAACCATCAAGGAAAGAGGAAAGCCATTGCAAGGCCAGCCCCTAAATCCCTGTGTCAGTGAGGCAGCGGGTCAATAACCGGTGGTCGATCGTATTGAACGCAACCGATAGGTCTAACAACAACAGCACTGCCGAACTGCCTCGATCCAGGTGCCGCTGGAGATCATCCACGAGGGCGACGAGCACTGTCTCCATCCCATGGCCCGGGCGGATGCCGGACTGGTGTGGATCTATGACGGAAGCATCATCCAGAAAACTCTGCAATTGTAATGCCACTGCCCTCTCAATAATTTTGCCCAAATTTGAGACCGGCCAGTAATGTGCCAATTTGGTCGAGTCTGATCTAGTCTTTTTTAGGAGGGGGCGGACCACTGCCTCTTTAAGAGGTGTTGGAAAGAGGCCCTCCGAGAGGGCTCTATTTATGATGTCCTGTATAGGACACCTAAGCTCCCTCTGGCAAGCTTTAATTAGCCAGGAGGGGCACGGGTCCAAATTGCAAGTTGTTGGGCGTACTGTAGAGAGAATTCTGCCAACTTCCTCCAAGCTGAGTGTGTTGAAGTGATCCAGAATTGAACCAGAAGACAGGCACGGAGCCTCGAGTTCACATAATGTATCCAATGTGGCGGGGAGGTTGTGGTGGAGCGACGTGACCTTGTCTGCAAATTTTTTTGCAAAAGCCTCACAGCCTAGCTCTAATTCCTTAGCATTGGTCTGCCTTGCGGCAGTGTCGTAAGGTTCCGAATTGTCCTAAACAATTGCACCGGGCGCGATTTGCAGACGCAATCTTAGTCACAAAGTAAGTCTTCTTTGTGGCTTTGACTGCCATCTCATAGGACTTTATAAACTCTCTATAAGATGTTCTAGTCGCTTCGTCCCGAGTACGCCGCCATTGGCGCTCTAACTGTCTGAGTCCTCGTTTCAGCTGTCGCAGCTCCAGAGTATACCACGGGGCCAGCTTAACGTGGGGGCACAGAGGGCATCAAGGTGCAATCTCATCAATGACTCTGGAGAGCCGGCCATGCCAGGAGTCAACCAGATCATCGAGAGAGTTGCCAGGGGGCCAGGGATCCCGTAGAGCCGTTTGGATCCGCTCTGGGTCCATCAGACTCCGTGGGTGAGCCAAAATAAGCTCACCGCCCAAACGGGTTTGGGGTGGAGCATCCACACGAGCCTTGAGGGCAAAGTGGTCTGACCATGGCACTGCCTCTGCAGTTATATCATCCACCATAACTCCGGCTGGAATAACTTGAATAAGGTTAATCTAGGATATGTAGAACCTATAATTAATGCCGGTTGGTGAATTATTTCCCACCCTTTAGTGTGTGTCTTGTGTGGGTTGAATTTTGGTACTGCTCCCCCCCTTCCCCATGATCCACTGGGTTTATGCAAGGACAGCTAAAAGTACCATTATGTCATCAGGATTGCACGTTTATTGAAAAGATCTTCTCTTAGTGTCCCCCCCTTCCTAAGCTTACATTGGGACCCCACATAATGCAAGTGCAATTGGGTGCTTGATGCAAGGTGGCAGCATTGTTTTGATACATGCAATACTCTGAGTTTCAGAACTACCATTCTTGCATGCGTGCGTGTGTGTATGACAGTGGGGATAGGGTGGGAGGCCTCAGGCACCCTCTTCCCCTTTGGAAACACAGCCCAGCACTAAGTCATGGAGGGAGGCAGCAGGTGTGTGTTTGTGCATGCACAGGCACATGTGTGATAGTGGAGATGGGGTGGGAGGCCCCAGGCACACTCTTCCCCCTTGGCAATGCTGCCCAGCACTGAGTTGTCAAGGGCGGAAGTGGGTGTGCCTTTGTACACAAGTGTGTGTGATAGTGAAGATGGGGTGGGATGCCGCAGGTGCCCTCTTATGTTAATGAGTTCAGGCTTTCATGCTGAAACTGACAGAACCCACTAGACTAGGGGTGGGGAATGTCTGGCCTGAGGGCCATTTACAGCCCTCAACATCACTTGGTCTGGCCCTCAGGGATTGCTGGGCCAAGCTGAGTCACATGGCGGCGTCCCTGGGGCCCGGCTGGCTGGCAAGGATTGTGGGCCCAGCTGCGCTGTGCAGCAACCTCCCTGGGGCCTGGCTGGCTGGCCAGAATTGCTGAGGGGCCTAGAAAAGTCACTGTCACAGTTCAGGTAAGTTTCCCTCTCATTTCTTTATTTCCCTTTCTTTCTATTTCTTCCCCCCATTTCTTTGTTTCCCTTAATTCCCCTTTCTTCTCCCAGGATCACCATGCCACCAGAGTCAAAGCTGCCTTCCTCTCAAGCCCATCCTGAGAACACCTTGGAGGGCACCAAGCGTGGCGGTGATGGTGGCGAAGCCCTGCTGACTAAGGAGCAGATCGGTGCTGGGAGAAAGGTCTGGAGGGAGGAGTGGGCCCGACCACACACCAGGTAGACCCACCTAGTCCCAGGCACAGGTGAGGGTCAGCTGGAGTTGGAACTCAGGTTGGGAGCCAGCCCCAATAGAGCAAGGAGGAAGGAGCAGAGGAGAGAAAGTGGAGATGCTCAATGCCTGGCCATCTCGTCTAATAAAGGGGGTGGGGCCAGAGCTGAGGGAGGAGGAAGGGAGCAGGGGGTAGTATAAAAGGGGCGGAACAATCTTTGGGAGATTGGGCAGCCAAAAGAGAGGGAGCCAGTCCCCGCGAGGGAGAGGAGACTACCTGGGTGATGTCAACTCAGTCTCCCGTTCAATTCTGAGACCCCGGCCTAGCTGCTAGGTGCCAGGGTAGTAGGGGAGGGGGAACGGCCACCAGGAGCAGCCTGCCTGGGCATGACACACAGGGAGAACTCTACCTTTCTATGTTATACCTTTGAAGAAGACGACTGCAGATTTATACCCTGCCCTTCTCTCTGAATCAGAGACTCAGAGTGGTTTACAATCTCCTATATCTTCTTCCCACGCAACAGACACTCTGTGAGGTGGGTGGGGCTGAGTGGGCTCTCATAGCAGCTGCCCTTTCAAGGACAACTCCTGTGGTAGTTATGGCTGACCCAAGGCCATTCCAGACACAGCTGCTGGTGAAATGTCAGGTACTACTATGCCAAGGCCATGGCCATCTCTCTCTCTCTCTCGGCTTGGCTTCGCGAACGAAGATTTAAGAAGGGTGCAATAGTCCACGTCTGCTGCAGGCTCGCTGGTGGCTGACAAGACCAATGCGGGACAGGCAGGTCCGGCCACAGTGGCTGCAGGGAAAAGTCTGATTTAGGGTTGGTGCTGTAGCAGTGCGATTCTTCCTCAATCTCCTTTTGTCCTCAAGACCAGCTATGTGTGCGTTCTCAAAAGAAGAGACAGCCTGGTGGATGGTGTGCCTCCATGCTTTGCGATCTGAGGCTAGGTCAGACCACTGGTGATGGTTGATGCGACAGGTGCCAAGGGATTTCTTCAAGGAGTCCTTGTACCTCTTCTTTGGTGCCCCTCTATTTCGATGGCCGGTGGAGAGTTCGCCATACAGGGCAATCTTGGGAAGGCGGTGGTTTTCCATCCTAGAAATATGCCCTGCCCAGCGCAGCTGCGTCTTCAACAGCAGTGCCTCGATGCTGGTAACCTCCGCCCGCTTGAGAACTTCAGTGTTGGTCACAAAGTCACTCCAGTGGATGTTGAGGATGGTGCGAAGGCAGCGCTGATGAAAGCGCTCAAGGAGTCGCAGGTGATGACGGTATAAAACCCACGATTCGGAGCCGTAGATGAGGGTTGTCATCACAACCGCTTTGTAAACATTGATCTTTGTGCCTTTTTTCAGATGCTTGTTGCTCCACACTCTTTTGTGCAGTTGGCCAAATGCACGGTTTGCCTTTGCCAGCCTGTTGTCAATCTCCTTGTCGATCTTGGCATCTGAGGAGATGATGCACCCCAGGTAGCTGAACTGCTGGACTGTCTTCAGAACTGATTCACCCACAGTGATGCAGGGAGGGTGATAATCTTCCTGGGGTGCAGGCTGGTGGCGAACTTCTGTCTTCTTCAGACTAACTTCTAGGCCGAATAGCTTGGCAGCCTCTGCAAAGCAGGACGTCATATGCTGCAGAGCGGATACCGAGTGGGAGACGAGTGCAGCATCATCAGCAAACAGTAGCTCTCGGATGAGTTTTTCCATTGTCTTGGAGTGGGCCTTTAGTCGCCTCAGGTTGAACAGGCTGCCATCGGTGCGGTAGCGGATGTAGACACCATCGTCATCATCTAGATCTACTGCGGCTCTTTGAAGCATCATGCTAAAGAAGATCGTAAAGAGAGTTGGCGCGAGAACGCAGCCTGCGAGAACGCAGCCATGGCCATACAGCCTGGAAAATCTACAACTTATGAACTCTGACTGTGAAAGCCTTCCCCAACATATTCACCAATGGCGTTTCCAAATGTCTGACTTGGAAAATATGGCCAATGCAAAATGCCTAACAAGCCTTCAAGAAAAGCTACAAGAAAACAGGAAACAATACTAGTCTTTAAAATCTGGAAGACCCTGGGAAGGACCATATGAAGTGGTACATAAGGTTTCTATGTAAAACTATTTACTTAATGTAAATAGTGAAAGGGGCAAAATGTTTCATATGAATATCCTGTTTTAGCCTTTGGTCTTGCGAACTGAAACTGTTGTATATTGTTAGAGTGTTAAGTTTAACTGAATTGCTATGGCCAGGGCTTTTGTTCTGGGTGAATGTGGTGCAACAGAGTTCCAGAACCTCTTTGTGTAAACAAAATTCTAAAACAAACAAACAAACAAACAAACAAATTAATTAATGTGTGTGTTTCTCCATTTCCTGTGTGTTTCTCCATTTCCTGTGTGTTTCTCCATTTCCATCTTGAGAGTTTTAACACCTCTTTTTTTCAGAAGAAAAGCCCTGAATGTGGTAACATCGTTTTCTATCTGACATTTTAATAATATTGTTTGTAGATTATAAGTTAATGTTACCCGCACATGTACCGAATGCTCAGGTGAAGTCTGTAAACTTTCCCCCGGTGCAATTTTCTAAAAGGGTTGGACATATGACGGAGAGCATGCAGCATGCTTAAAGGCAGTGCTCCTTGGGAGAGAGTGAGCTTGCTGAAATGATTGACAGTTCATGGAACTCACTCTGATGGAGGACTGCAGCTAACTGTAGAGGGGAGGAGGATGGTTAGGCAGTTGGAGAGTTGGTTGGAGAAGGAGTGTTGGCTTGGGAAACTCTCTAGCATGAGAAGAGGCTGAAAAGTGGAGTGTTTCAAACCCAGTGTGGTGTGGCTTTGGAAGAAGGATAAACTCTGGAGGAGACTGTCTGTTTTAATAGTTTAATCAGTCTCTCTGTGTAAAACAAAGAAATACAACTTGAGGAGGGAATTAGTTCTTCATTTATAAGCTTAATATCCAGTGTGAAGTGACTGTCAATCGAAGATAAGGATTTGGCAAATGGTTTGAAGTGGCATTGAAAGGCCCTGAACACATCAAAAGCTCAGGTTATTGATCTTAAAGAGAAGATATTAATGATATTGCCAGAGAAAAGGATTAAGTAGGAAAACCCTAGTCTTAAACACAAAGGGATAAAGCTGAGTACTGACAAATATTAAATTCAAAAAGAACCATAAGGAAAGCAAGAACAAGTAATATCCAAGCAAAAGCATTGTAGCATTTGTAATACATTCAGTGAAAACTAAACAGCCTTAAGTCTAAAAATGCCTCTAGTATATTCAGCATCATAAGATTCAGATCAGTAATAATATGTAACTTTCTGTCTACCAATCCCAAATCCCAAACACTATGTTAATACCGATTCCCTTCCCTGCCAGTTGCTTAAAATAATCTGAAAACTATTTAAAACCGTAAGTGTGCCTAAAGTGCCTTTCCAAAGGGGAATATTGGAAAAGTGATGCAACATAAGAGTGATCATAAGAACATAAGAGAAGCCATGTTGGATCAGGCCAATGGCCCATCCAGTCCAACACTCTGTGTCACACAGTGGCCAATATATATATATTTATACACACTGTGTGTGTGTGTATATACACACACACACACACACACACTGTGGCTAATAGCCACTGATGGACCTCTGCTCCATATTTTTATCTAACCCCCTCTTGAAGCTGGCTATGGTTGTAGCCGCCACCACCTCCTGTGGCAGTGAAATCCACATGTTAATCACCCTTTGGGTGAAGAAGTACTTCCTTCTGTTTACATTGTACTGTTTACATTGTATTTTATCCAAATCATGGTATTCCATGTCTGTGAGTTGCCCTGAGCCCACCTTTGGCGGGGGAGGGCGGGATAGAAAAATAAATTTACTTACTTACTTACTTACTTCTATCCGTTTTAACCTGACTGCTCAGCAATTTCATTGAATGCCCACGAGTTCTTGTATTATGAGAAAGAGAGAAAAGTACTTCTTTCTCTACTTTCTCCATCCCATGCATAATGTTGTAAACCTCTATCATGTCACCCCGCAGTCGACGTTTCTCCAAGCTAAAGAGCCCCAAGCATTTTAACCTTTCTTCATAGGGAAAGTGTTCCAAACCTTTAATCATTCTAGTTGCCCTTTTCTGCACTTTCTCCAATGCTATAATATCCTTTTTGAGGTGCAGTAACCAGAATTGTACACAGTATTCCAAATGAGACCGCACCATCAATTTATACAAGGGCATTATGATACTGGCTGATTTGTTTTCAATTCCCTTCCTAATAATTCCCAGCATGGCGTTGGCCTTTTTCATTGCAATCGCACACTGTCTTGACATTTTCAGTGAGTTATCTACCACGACCCCAAGATCTCTCTCTTGGTCAGTCTCTGCCAGTTCACACCCCATCAACTTGTATTTGGAGCTGGGATTCTTGGCCCCAATGTGCATTACTTTGCACTTGGCCACATTGAATCTCATCTGCCACGTTGACGCCCACTCACCCAGCCTCAACAGATCCCTTTGGAGTGCCTCACAATCCTTTCTGGTTCTCACCACCCTGAACAATTTAGTGTCATCTGCAAACTTGGCCACTTCACTGCTTACTCCCAGCTCCAGATCATTTATGAACAAGTTAAAAAGCATGGGACCCAGTACTGAGCCCTGCGGCACCCCACTGCTTACCGTCCTCCACTGCGAAGACTGCCCATTTATACTCACTCTCTGCTTCCTATTAATTAGCCAGTTTTTGATCCACAAGAGGACCTGCCCTTTTACTCCATGACTCTCAAGCTTACTAAGGAGCCTTTGATGAGGAACTTTATCAAAAGCTTTCTGGAAGTCAAGGTAAACAACATCTATTGGGTCTCCTTTGTCCACATGTTTGTTCACCCCCTCAAAGAAATGTAACAGGTTAGTGAGGCAAGATCTTCCATTACAGAACCCATGCTGAGTCTTCCTCAATAACTTGTGTTCATCAATGTGCCTCATTTGATCATTTTAGAGGTGATTAATAAGACATTATTACAAACTGTTTAAAATGAAATAGTCTTCTTTTCTGGCAGAAATCAAGAGCAGGAGGAAATAAAAAGATCCCCCAACACAGTTTCCCCATGTGAGACTGGGGGAAAGAGTCTGAAAAATAGACAGGGAACTTACCCTCAGCAAAAAGCCAGAGGCATAGCCTTTGGGGCAGTATTCGGTATCTCCCCAGTTTCCCCATTCCGCTCCATTTGGTACACTAATGTGCTCTTCAGATTCCACATCCCACAGACAGCAAACGAGCAGAAGAAAGACTGAAGTAAATGAGGTAAACTGCATATTGAAGCTTCCAGTCAACAGAGAGATGGGTTGAGGGCAACAGTCCCAGAGAAGAGGAACCTTACTTTATAGCAAGTGAACAGGGATTCTCCATTAAACCAATAGAAAATGGTCACATTCACTGCCATGTCAATGTGTTCTTTTATTAATCTGATCTTCATGGTTCTGAGCAGTTATCTTGCCACACACTATTAAACTTTTCCATTATATGAAGTTGTGTAGGTGGGTTATAACCCTAGCCTAGGACAATCAGGCAAGAGCACATCTCAGAGAGGCCTGAGAGGAACAGAACAGAGCAGAGCAGCTCTGATAAGCTGAGACAGCTGGAGAAGTTGCTAAGAATTTCTGCGTTTTGAAAGACTTCATTCTGAGGCTTGGGTGACTGCTGAAAAGGCTGAGTTGTGATAGCTGGGGAACTGCTGTACGTTTGGGTGAGTGGGCTAAAGGTGAAAGTGATTGATTGATTGATTGATTGAGAGTAATTGTTGATGATTGCTTAGGAGTGGTCTGCTCCACCCTCTTTGCATTTTAAGCTGCGCCTTGCCAAAGGCGCGAGCCTTTGGCGAGAGCTAAAGGGCTCTTGGCCTGTGGCTCTTTGCCTGGGGGCTTCCTAAGGACCAGGAACCCAGATTTCCTTGTTCTCCCAATAAGGTAAGTTGACCTTCCAGAAGGGGAGCCACGTAAACAGCATTTAAAGAGGACTGTATATTTAATATATATATCATGAAGGTAGAATGCCAGCAGGGGGGTGGGGGCTTTCCAGTGTTTTGCACTGAGTGTCACATGTATGACTATCTGCCCATAGGACAGAAGTCTTGGGTGTGTGCTCGATGCAAGGAGCTCCTGGTCCTCAGGGAACGAGTTCGTACCCTTGAGGCCGAGGTGACTGCCCTGGAGAAGCAGAGACGGTCAGTTAGGCAATTGGGGAAGACTCTTGGGGGCGTATTAGATGAGCCCCACTCTGAATGTGGCATCCCCGTTGCTGCCAGAGAGCGTGAGGGTCGAGAGGGAACAGGGCACCTTGCTGAGGATAAGGGGAATGCGCCCTCAGAAGGGACCTCTTCTTCGGTTGGTGAGCAGGTATCCTTTCGCGCCAAGGAACCATCCCTGGGCAGGGGGAGAGGGGGGGTCTTGGTAGTTGGTGATTCGATCCTTAGGCAAGTAGACAGCTGGGTGGCAAAACCGCGTATTGACCGTATGGTGACTTGCCTGCCTGGTGCGAAGGTAGCGGACATTACGCATGTAGTAGATAGGCTGATAGACAGTGCTGGGGAGGAGCCTGTGGTCATGGTGCATGTTGGCACCAACGATGTGGGGAAATGCAGTCGTGAGGTCCTGGAGGAGAAATTTAGGCTGCTAGGTGGGAGACTTAAGGCCAGGACCTCCAAGGTGGCCTTCTCGGAAGTGCTACCTGTTCCACGTGCAGGGCAGGAGAGACAGGCGCAAATTAGAAGTCTCAATGTGTGGATGAGACGATGGTGTAAGGAGGAAGGGCTTAAGTTTGTTAGGCACTGGGATGCTTTCTGGAACAAGCCGGAGCTGTACAAAAGAGACGGTCTCCACTTGTCTCCGGATGGAACCAGGCTGCTGGCGCTTAAAATCAAAAAGGTGGCAGAGCAGTTTTTAAACTAAATCTTGGGGGAAAGCCGACAGGAGATGGAATGTCTCTGGTTCGGGAGGACTCGTCTCAAAGAGATGAAGGGTTGGCTTCTATTTTTCTACCAAGTAACGGATCAGAGTTGTCCACTGTGATGGTGACAAACAGTATGGACTGTCTGCTAGAGTCTCGAGGCGGCAGGAGAGAGGTGGCGGGCCTAGCTTGCTTGGGAAATTATAAATGTTTGTATGCAAATGCTAGAAGTGTCCGAAGTAAAATTGGTGAATTGGAATGTTTAGTGTTGGGAGAAAACATAGACATTGTGGGAATTTCAGAAACTTGGTGGAATGAGGAGAATCAGTGGGACACGGTGATTCCTGGATATAAGTTATATCGGAAGGATAGGGAGGGAAGGGTTGGAGGTGGGGTGGCTCTGTATGTCAGAGAGGATATACGGTCCAGTAAGACTGAGGTCAGAGAATTAGATTCCCTTTTAGAAATGCTTTGGGTTGAAATAGAGGGCCCAAAAGGAAATTTAACTATGGGAGTTTGTTATCGCCCACCAAATCAAAAGAGAGAGGACGATTATAATATGATGGAGGGATTAAAGATAGCGGCTAAACGTAAAAACTGTGTCGTAATAGGTGATTTTAACTACCCGCAGATTGATTGGGTCAATATGTGTTCTGGTCGAGAGAAAGAGATTGAGTTTCTTGATGCTCTCAATGACTGTGCTATGGAGCAGATGGTCTCAGAACCTACCAGGGGTGGGGCGATCCTGGATCTGGTCCTAAGTAATGCCCAAGACTTGGTGAGAGACGTAAAAGTGATTGCGCCGCTTGGGAACAGTGACCATAATGTTATTGATTTCACCATTTGTATAAATAGGGAGTTGCCCAAAAAGACGGCCACAACCACATTTAACTTTAAAAGGGGTAAATTCTCTGAGATGAGGAGGCATGTGAGGAGGAAACTGAAAGGAAAGGTAAATACGGTCAAAACCCTTGGGGAAGCTTGGAGACTATTTAAAACTATAATCCTAGAAGCTCAGATAAAATACATACCACAAGTTAGGAAAGGCACAAACAGGTATAAGAAGAGGCCAGCATGGTTAACAAACAAAGTAATGGAAGCTGTAAAAGGTAAGAAGGACTCCTTTAAGCGGTGGAAAACCAGTCCAAGTGAGATTAATAAAAGGGAACACAGGCAGTGGCAAATCAAATGCAAGACTGTGATCAGGCAGGCAAAAAGGGACTATGAGGAGCATATTGCAAAAAACATAAAGACCAACAATAAAAATTTCTTCAAATATATTAGAAGTAGGATAGCAGCCAGGGAAGCAGTGGGGCCCTTGGATGACCATGGGGTAAAAGGATTACTGAAGGAGGATGGGGAAATGGCTGAGAAGCTGAATACATTTTTTGCCTCCGTCTTCACCGTGGAAGATGAGAAGTGTTTGCCCGCCCCAGAACCACTAATATTGGAAGGGGTGTTGAAAGACCTGAGTCAGATTGAGGTGACAAAAGAGGAGGTCCTACAACTAATAGACAAATTAAAAACTAATAAGTCACCGGGTCCGGATGGCATACATCCGAGAGTTCTGAAAGAACTCAAAGTTGAACTTGTGGATCTTCTAACAAAAATCTGTAATCTTTCATTGAAATCTGCCTCCGTTCCTGAGGACTGGAAGGTAGCAAATGTCACCCCCATCTTTAAAAAGGGTTCCAGAGGAGATCCGGGAAATTACAGGCCAGTCAGTCTGACTTCAATACCGGGAAAGTTGGTAGAAACCATTATCAACGACAAAATGAGTAGGCACATTGATGAACACGGGTTATTGAGGAAGACTCAGCATGGGTTCTGCAAGGGAAGATCTTGCCTCACTAACCTGTTACATTTCTTTGAGGGGGTGAACAAACATGTGGACAAAGGAGACCCGATAGATGTTGTTTACCTTGACTTCCAGAAAGCTTTTGATAAAGTTCCTCATCAAAGGCTCCTTAGAAAGCTTGAGAGTCATGGAGTAAAAGGACAGGTCCTCTTGTGGATCAAAAACTGGCTGAGTAATAGGAAGCAGAGAGTGAGTATAAATGGGCAGTCTTCGCAGTGGAGGACGGTAAGCAGTGGGGTGCCGCAGGGCTCGGTACTGGGTCCCATCCTCTTTAACTTGTTCATAAATGATTTAGAGTTGGGAGTGAGCAGTGAAGTGGCCAAATTTGCGGATGACACTAAATTGTTCAGGGTGGTGAGAACCAGAGAGGATTGTGAGGAACTCCAAAGGGATCTGTTGAGGCTGGGTGAGTGGGCGTCAACGTGGCAGATGCGGTTCAATGTGGCCAAGTGCAAAGTAATGCACATTGGGGCCAAGAATCCCAGCTACAAATACAAGTTGATGGGGTGTGAACTGGCAGAGACAGACCAAGAGAGAGATCTTGGGGTCATGGTAGATAATTCACTGAAAATGTCAAGACAGTGTGCGTTTGCAATAAAAAAGGCCAACGCCATGCTGGGAATTATTAGGAAGGGAATTGAAAACAAATCAGCCAGTATCATAATGCCTCTGTATAAATCGATGGTGCGGTCTCATTTGGAGTACTGTGTGCAGTTCTGGTCGCCGCACCTCAAAAAGGATATTATAGCATTGGAGAAAGTTCAGAAAAGGGCAACTAAAATGATTAAAGGGCTGGAACACCTTCCCTATGAAGAAAGGTTGAAACGCTTAGGGCTCTTTAGCTTGGAGAAACGTCGACTGAGGGGTGACATGATAGAAGTTTACAAGATAATGCATGGGATGGAGAAAGTAGAGAAAGAAGTACTTTTCTCCCTTTCTCACAATACAAGAACTCGTGGGCATTCGATGAAATTGCTGAGCAGACAGGTTAAAACGGATAAAAGGAAGTACTTCTTCACCCAAAGGGTGATTAACATGTGGAATTCACTGCCACAGGAGGTGGTGGCGTCCACAAGCATAGCCACCTTCAAGAAGGGGTTAGATAAAAATATGGAGCAGAGGTGTGTGTGTGTGTATATATATATATATATATATATATATATATATATATATATATATACATATATTTGGCCGCTGTGTGACACAGAATGTTGGACTGGATGGGCCATTGGCCTGATCTAACATGGCTTCTCTTATGTTCTTATGTTCTTAAGAGTGCAGTCTGAGTGCATACTTGCTCACAAAGAAAGGAAACCATCATCCCCTATACCATCACCTTGACATGATCTGATTTCCCTGGAAACAAGCATTTCAGATATTTCTGAATACAAGGAATAGTAGCTCCCTCAGATATACTAATTTCGCACTAGACTTTTAATCCTGGTTTAGCCCTGTCCCCAAGCTGATATTCTACACTAAAACCATAGAATCAGAGAGTCATAGAGTTGGTTTCTCTGATTCTTCTGTTCTTCTGTTGACCATAAACCAGATAAACTTGAATCACTCTATGACTTTCCAAATTGTGTACATTGGAATTGAGAGAGAGACATAAAAGGAGTTCAGTAGCAGACTAATATGGCTGCCCGACTGAAGAGAGAGTGTTCTGAGTGAACTGGAATCCCACAGCACTGGGAAAAGAGCAAATAAAACAATCACAAAGCTTGAGCTGCAGGCCTCATTTTCAGCAGAAGCCCACAGGAGCAGAGCTCTGGAACCTCTAAATTTTATTGTGCTCTTTGGCCCTTTTCAGACTAGCCTTTTAATCAGGTTCGACCCCTGGTATGGGATGTGTGTTTCAGAGTAGAAAAAGGTTCGTCTTGGAAACTATCCCGGGTCAAAATTTGTTTTCAGACTATGCAGGGGTCAAACTGGTGTCACACCCCTTTTGCCATGGGAAAACGCACCCTTGATTAGTCAGAGCTTACTTGGCCCCCTTCAGCTAGAACCAGAAAAAAATGAGTCTGAAACAAAAATTGGGTGCTGATCCATTTGGTCCAAACTGTATTTCTTTGTTTAGATGTTGTTGAGCTCATGGGTGATTAGACTTAACATGGTATGAGTGACATCTTGTCCCTCCCTCTTCTCCTTTGTTACAGCAGGTATCAACCAGCACTTCTTTCCTTTCTGTGGACCCTCCCAAACTCACTGTTACCACTGCCATTTTTGGCAGCCAATCAACAACACATTTCTGTGTTAGAGTCCTTGGTAGGTTGGTGTTCTGACTGTGGTTGCGCTGGGGCCTAATCATTCTCTCCCTTTTGTTTTCATCAATAAGGTAAATCTAGGGTAGGTGGAACTTATAATTAATGCCGGTTGGTGAATTGTTTCTCATTCTCTAGGGCATGTCTTGTGAGGGTTGAATTTTGGTGCTGCTCCCCCCCTTCCCCATGATCCACTGGGTTTATGCAAGGAAGGACAGCTAGAAGTACCATCATGCTCTCAGGATTGTGCATTTGTAGAATAGATTTACTCTCAGTGTCTCCCCTCCCTAAGCTTTTGTTGGGACCCCACATAATGCATGTGCAATTGGGCGCTTGATGCAAGATGACAGCATTGTTTTGATACATGCAACACTCTGCGTTTCAGAACTACCATTCTTGTGTGTGTGCACGTGTATGTGATACTGGGGATAGGGTGGGAGGCTTCAGGCACCCTCTTCCTTCTCAGCAACTCAGCCGAGCACTGAGTCACAGAGAGAGGCATCAGGTGTGCGTTTTTGTGTGCATAGTGGAGATGGGGTGGGAGGCCTCAGGACTCTCTTTCCCCTTGGCAATGCAGTCCAGCACTGAGTCATCAAGGGAGGCAGTGAGTGTGCCTTTGTCTGTGTACATCTGTGGGATGATAGATAAAGATGGGGTGGGAGGCCGCAGAGGTCCTCTTATGCTAATTAGCTCAGGCGCCTCTTTTTCTACAAAATGACCCCTGGTCTTGTCTCAGACACAGCAGGAGGCCAATTCAGTTGCGAGTCATAGTTATACTGATGACAGGCATGCAAAGTAAACTGAGGGAGTTGGTGTTAGAAATCTCCAGGTGACTCCTGGAGATTTCCCTTGGGAAACATAGGAGAAAGTAATTTAAAAAGCATGATGGGAGTAAGGTTTCATTATGACCATTATAATTCAAGAAGCATTTTAAGGTAGATGCTGAGCTGATATAATTTAGTACACCTTCTGGGTGTCAGGGTGTATGGCATATGCTAATGAATTATGCTAATGATCTCTGGCACCTCTTTTTCTACAAAATGACCCTGATTATACTAAATGGATCAGAGCAGTTGTCAATCTAGTCCAACTTGACAACTTGTTGTAGTACACCATAAATATGTGACAGAGTCTCATGCAGCAGGACTGTGAAATACTTTTGCTTGGGACCCCGGAAGCAGTACTACTGAGATTGGTGATCTGTGTAGTCTAAGATTAGGGGATGGGCTGTGACTCAGTGGTAGAGCATCCGCTTTGTATGAAAAAATCTCCCAAACTGAACCCACAGTGTCTCCAGTTAAAAGATCCAGGTAGCAGGTGATGTGGAAGACCTCCACCTAAGACCACGGGGAACCACTGCCAGTCTGAGCAGACAATAGTGACCTTGGTGGACCACAGGTCTGATGCTATGTTAAGGCAACTTCATGTCTGTTCCAGTTAATGTCAATATGGAACCTTAATTCTCAGAATTATTTCAAACAAAAGCCAAGATTTCAGCATTATTCTTCTAACCTCCCTTTCCTAGGCAGATTTAGATTGAGAAAGTATAAATGCAGTCATGTCTGTTCTGATACCCAGTAGCCATTCTCAAGGTTTCAGAAGTGTCTACTGGGTTCACAAAACTGAGGTCTCCTTGAAAATAAGTCATGCCATGAAAGAAAGAGGTCTATTGTTATTTCAATACCCCTGCTGCATTTTTTAAAAATGGACTAGTTCATTTAAATGTTACAGGAATCAGTTACATACTAATTAATCAAATGGGAAGCATGGATCACTGCATTTCTAAGGTACTGGGGGGTGTCTAAGACCCAAACTCTGCATTACAGTGGCTAAAGGTCCAAACCATGGCCACTGACACCATTTTAAAGCAAGAAAAATGTGAGTGAAGAAGCGTCCACTGTCCTCTATCTTTGAACTATAAACAACCCATACATTCTGTTGAAATTATCACCACACAAATCATATTGTTTTAATTATAACTAACTGGTGAAAATCTAATTCATTAACTTTTTAATGGGATTCAAAAATCAATGGATTAATGCATGATGCACAATCTGTTAATGTAATTATGATATTGATGCCATTTTATAGAGGGAAATGAATACTGGCACAAATAAGCTACATAAACTGAGCAGCTGGCATTAATAATATTGACAACAATAAAGCTTAACATCATCGAGCCCTGTTTTGTCAACTATTGAGGGTGCTTGCAACTTTGTTATGATTCCACAAATGCCATTCTGGCGGCAGGTCTCACTCCATTCACCATAAATTAGCTTGGGGTTTCCATATCCTTCCAGTTCTGTTCCATCTGTGCACTTAAATGCAATGTTGGAAGCTACTTTAATATTATTCTTAGCTGATGATGACATTTGGAGAGAGAATGAAACAATATTCCCATTGTTGCATGACTGTTCATCTGTCCAGGAACCAAACCTTTCAGGACAAGAAAGAAAAATACTTGTAGAAAGTTTTTAGCCAATCAGTGGTTAACTTTCTCTACTTTTCTTTATTCTGTCATTGTACATTTGCAAGGTCTCCCCCCCTCAATGGTGGGGAATGGGAGGGTACAGTTGCCAGATTCTGATTGGGAAATTACTGGAGATTTGGGGCTGGGGACGACAGGGACCTCAGTGGGGCACAATGCCATAGAGTCCATCCTCCAAAGCAGCCATTTTCTCTGAAGTCTGGAGATAAACTGTAATTCTGGGAGATCCCCAGGCCCCACTTGTAGTCTGCCCTTCCTGGTCAATGGCAACCATGGTGGGGTGGTGGTAAAATAATGATTCCTCCCCGCTTTCAACTGCCATCCCCTCAGCCTTTCAACCTCTTACCCCCGCCTCATCAAGTAGGGTTGCCAAGTCCAATTTAAGAAATATCTGGGGACTTTGGGGGTGGAGCCAGGAGACATTAGGCGTGGAGACAAGATCAAGGCTGTGACAAGCGTAATTGAACTCCAAAGGGAGTTCTGGCCATCACATTTAAAGGGACGGCACACCTTTTCAATGCCTTCCTTCCATAAGAAATAATGAAGGATAGGGGCACCTTCTTTTGGGGCTCATAGAATTGGACCCCCTGGACCAATCGTTTTGAAACTTGGGGGATATTTTGGGGAGAGGCACTAGATGCTGTACTGAAAATTTGGCGCCTCTGCCTCAAACAACAGCCCCCCCAGAGCCCCAAATATCTGTGGATCAATTCTCCATTATTTTCTATGGGAATAAATCTCCATAGGGAATAACAGAGTTCCCAGCAGACATTTCCCTCCCCTCCCCCCGCTTTCTGACGACCCTGAAGCGGGGGGAGGGCCTCCAAACCGGGGGATCCCCTGCCCCCACCTGGGGATTGGCAACCCTATCATCAAGGGAAATGCCCATACAAACTTGCAGTGCTTTATAAAACACATATCATTATTTCTAATAGGTCCAATATAAACAGAGGACAAAAAACTCTTCCTTGTTGCCTTGTCAGAGGCAGGAGCAATACCACTAGTATCATAATCTCAGATAATGAAATACAAATATCCAGACTGCAAAAATTATTGTTAATACTAGTCTCAATACACCTCTTATCAAAAATTTCTACATATATTAATTGTATGCCTTACAAAATACAGCAGAAGCCAATATGTTCAGAAGTCCAAAAGTCTCTATTCTAGTATATGCGTGCCAAGGGGAGTGGGATCCCAATGTCCATTAAAATATTATATTGGGAGATGGTTCACACCTCACACAAGGGTGTTTGATAAGAGGCTTGCTAACCTAATAAGGAGGGCTTTAAACTAGAAGAAGAAGAATAAGACTGCAGAATCAGAGACTCAGAGCAGCTTACAATGTCCTATATCTTCTTCCCCACAACAGATACCGTGTGAGGTAGGTAGGGCTGAGAAGGCTCTCACAGCAGCTGCCCTTTCATGGACAACTCCTATGATAGCTATGGCTGATCCAGGGCCATTCCAGCAGCTGCAAGTGGAGGAGCAGGGAATCAAACCTGGTTTTTCCACATAAGAGTTCGCACATTTAACCACTACACCAAACTAGATTCTATGGGGGAGCAAGACAATAATTCAAAGCCTAGTTTGATGCCAGTAACTGGAGATAAGAATGGTAAAGCTTTGCAGAGAGAGGCTGTCATGATGCTAGGCCTAGTGAAGCCTATAGGCTCCAGAGAAGCCTGCCTAGGAGTTATTACAGAAAGCCTACATTTCCCAGGATCCCTTCAGTCCCTCTGATTGGGTGGCAAGGTTTTGGAGGGAAACTAGCCCAGAGAGGGGTGGGACCTGGGAGGAAAGCATAAAAGGCCAAGCACATGCAGGGTATAATTCTTTTCTGAAGAGGCTGCAGGCACAAAGTTTTCTCTCTGGAAGGCTGAGCTGGAGGCAGGCTAGAGAGCTTGCAGCTGGGAAGAGATCCCTCACCCAAGGGAGGCGGTGAGTTTTGGTATTAGAACAGGAAATGTCTAGCTATATGCATCAGGGCTTCTATTTATTTGCACCAACCTTTACTGTTTTTATATTCACTACTGCACTAAATGTTTATCAACCCCTTTTTGTTTTAGAGCACTAATAATAAACTCCTTTTGTTGTTATCCTGCCTGGGTCCTCATGGTCATGATCTCCTTGGTCACGGTTAAGAGGATTTACTAATAAGGAAGACAGGAGTGGTTGGGTGCTCTGGGCCCTCCCGTGTAGACCCTTACTAGAGTGGTAGCAGCCAGCAGAAGGCCCTCCTAGGCCCCTGCTGTGTGATAGAGGCACATACGCAAGGTAACTTTAACTTACAGGTATGTATGGAAGGATTCCAATGTCTCTACGCTAATGCACAGAGTAGGGAAAACAAGCAGGAGAAACTGGAAGTCCTAAGACATGAAGAAAACTATGACATTGTTATGTACTGAATGTTTCGCGGCAGCTTTCACATGCATCTGGGAAACCACGGGAACTCCTGAAACCCTTGATAGATTTGAACTCTGAACAGGAACCAATGAGCAGTCTTGGCATGAAACTTGACCGCTGGTATTTGGTATGTGACTCTGGGGGGTGTTTTGTTTGCATATTTATAAATGAGGGTCTTGGCCCTGCCATGTTGCCTTAATGTGTAGTTCTTTGATAAAGCATGTTCCTGGTTGAACTCCACATCGAACTCACTATTTAACATTGGCGATGAAGGTGGGATCCTGGTGAGCAGAATCCAGCGTCCATCTGCACCGTACCACATGCCAAGCTCCAGTGCCATCGCACTTCACATCGCAACCAAACCTGACCATGGCTGCTGCCCTAGGACAACCTCTGCTGGAGTTCAACCCTGCTCGCCCAGACCTGTGGGAAACCTGAGTGGACTGGCTTAAGTACTACATGCTTTTCCATAAGATCGAGGATGAGGCGGATAAGAAATAGCTCCTGCTCAGTGCTTGTGAGATCGCTACCATGCAACTGGTGAAGTGCCTCATCGCTGTGACCACGTTCGAAGCCACCTCGTATGAGGGCCTTATCTGGGCAGTTACTAACCATTTGGCGCCCCGACCGACCCAATTGGCACACCAGCACAAGTTCTATTTTTTATTTATTTACCTTAAATTTATATGCCGCCTACTCCATATGGACTCTGGGCAGCTACACCCGACAACAGAAGCCCGCTGAGTTGGCTGTGAACTACCTTGCCAAGCTGAGAATCCTCACCCTGTACTGAGAGTTCCAGAAGCTGGATGAGGCACTCTTGGACCAGTACATGGTTGGGATCCGGGATGACAAACTGTCTCAAGCTCCTTGTCGAGGACGACATCACCCTAATGAAGGCGCTCTGACAGGTCACCACATTTGAACAGTCACACAGCGGCTGGATTTAGCCCAGGCATACCAGCAACTAATAGTAGACGACAAGACAGCAGAGGCCCAAACCATCATCACCCACCAGGGGGCCTTTAGATTTAAGTGGTTGCAATTTGGGGTGAGCGTGGCCCTGGGAATCATCCTGGGAATCATCCAGAATCTAATGGACTCTATTCTTAAAGGGATTCTGGGTGTCCAACCATTCTTTGACAATGTTTTGATCGCTGCCCCCACTGCGGAAGAGTTCAGCTGCTGCCTCCACTCTGTGTTGCAACATTTCAAGGCAGCTGGCCTAATGGTAAAGAGAGAAAAGTGCTCCTTGGGTGTCCTGTGGGTGGAGTTCCTGGGCTTTGTGGTCGACGCTACCAGCATCCACACTACTCCAGAGAAGGTATGTGCCATAGTTCAAACACCTACCCCGGGCTCCAAAGCGGAACTTCAAGCATTTTGGGGGCTTTTGAACTTCTATCATTCTTTCCTGCCCCATAAAGCTGCCCTGGTGAAGACACTCCACCATCTGCTGGACAAGAAGGCTCCATTGGTCTGGAGAAAGAAACAGGCAGCCACATTCCATGCCGTCATTCGTGTTTCTAACAAGTTCCTGCAGCATTTCCATAAGAACTTACCCGTGATCCTGGCATGCAACGTTTCTCCCTATGGCGTTGGGGTTGTCCTGGGCCATCAGTTGCCAGATGGCTGGGAGGTGCCTGTAGCCTACTACTCACACACCTTGTCACCTGCAGAGTGGAACTATTCCCAAATTGACAAGGAAGCACTCACCATCGTGGCAGGAGTGCGGAAGTTCCATGATTACCTGTATGGGCACCCCTTCACTGTTGCTACGGATTGCAAGCCACTGCTGGGCCTGCATGCCTTGGATCGTCAGACCCCGCAGATCCTGTTGCCATGGTTACTCCGTTGAAACATTTTCCTGGACGCTTACCACTACAACCTAATCTACCGCCCTGGAAAGTCAATGGGCCATGCAGACCTTAGCCACCATCTGCTTCACTCCACCGACCTGGCCCTAACCCCTATGCACCAGATCCTGCTGATTGAGACTCTGCCCAATCACCCCCTGTGTGCTGCAGATGTCGCCAAACACACGGCCCGGGAGGGACCGCATCCTCTCCTGTGTTCTGGACTAGGTGGGGAGGGGGTGGCCCACCAGTCGGGTGGCCCGGAATTTACAGCATTTGCTTCCTGCAGGGACAAACTGTCAGCACACAAGGGGTGCCTCCTATGGGGAAGCCGCGTCGTGGTCCCTCCACCATTGCGGAAGCAAGTTTTGGAGGGCCTACAGGAGATTTATTTATTTAATTTATTTATTCGATTTATATCCTGCCCTCCCCACCAAGGCGGGCTCAGGGCGGCTTACAACATAAAATACAGAACAATTAAGATTAATAAATATTAAAATACATATTCAATACTTTACAATAGTTAAAACACCTGGGAGTCATGCACATGAAGGCCCTTGCCAGGAGCTACATTTGTGGCCAGGGCTGGTTGAGGAGATCAAATTATGCGTGAAGCAGTGCCAGCCCTGCCAGGTAACATGATCTGATCTAAGCAAACTTAGACAAACTTAGAGTAGTTATGCTGGGTAAAATCCCATGGACAGAAATACTTAAGAAGGGAGTTCAAGAGAGGTGGGAGTTTCTTAAAAGAAAAATATTGAAAGCACAATCACAAACAGTTCCTATGAGAAGGAGAAATGGGTGGCTCCACAAACAGCTCCCTTAAATATTTGAGAAATAACAAAGACTCATTTAAGAATTGGAAGGAGAGCCTTATAACCAAGGATGGATATAAACAAATAACCAGTGCTTTTAGAGAAGCCATGTTGGATCAGGCCAATGGTCCATCCAGTCCAACACCCTGTGTCACACAGTGGCCAAAAAACCCAGCTGCCATCAGGAGGTCCATCAGTGGGGCCAGAACACTAGAAGTCCTCCCACTATTGCCCCCCCAAGCACCAAAAATACAGAGCATAACTGCACCAGACAGAGAGTTCCATCAATACCCTTTGGCTAATAGCCGCTGATGGACCACTGCTCCATATGCTTATCCAATCCCCTCTTGAAGCAGTCTATGCTTGTAGCTGCCGCTACCTCCTGTGGCAATGAATTCCATGTGTTAATCACCCCTTCGGTGAAGAAGTAGTACTTCTTCACCACAGGGCTGCAGGCAGAGCAGAAGTCCACAGAGCAGGTGGGGGGGCCACCTGCAGCCCCCCAGGACAAGCTGTGTAGAAGCCTGGCATGCACACATTTCCAGACAGCTTTTAGGGGTTTTTTTTGTGCCCTCCCCTGCCAGGCTAAGGGCCAACAATGATTATCCTGTTCCTCTCTATCTCCCTCCCTGCCTGCCATGGTTGGAACCTGAGACATTAAAGCATCTCAGGACAGGGTCTCTGCAAAGGATGGAAGTGGTTGTGGGAAGACACCCCCCACCACACACACACCATAAAGCTAAAGTTAGGAAAGTTAAACCTCAATATGAACTTAAGCTAACGAGATGCTAAACACAACAACAAAAATGTCCTTTTCTTATGTTCAAAGTAAGAAAAACACCAAGGACATGGTAGGCTCATTGCAGGAACAGGAAAATAAAATTGTAACATGTGATGAAGAGACGGCAGAACTGCTCAATTTCTACTTTTCCTCAGTCTTCTTTTGTGAGGGAAACAGTGCTCAACATGGCAAAAACAGAACATGTAATGAGGGAAGGGAATTGCAACCTAGGATCAGCATAGGGGTAGTACATGAACACCTAGTTTCTTTAAATGAAACTAAGTCCTCAGGGCCACATTAATTGCATCCAAGAGAACGAAAAGAACTTGTGGATGTAATTTCCGAGCCTCTGGCAAGATGAACTGGCTAGTGCTAACCAGTGCTTGTAGAGGAAAGGTTAGATAAGCTAAAGCTCAATATGAGCTATGGCTAGTGAGAGATACTAAAAAAAAAAAAGGGGGGGTTCTTTCTCATGTTCAAACTTAGAGTAAAGACACTATAGTCACTCCAGCAAACACCACACATACCTTAGTTTGAAAGCAGTTTCCAACACAAAATTCTTCTCTGAAATGTTTTTTGCTTCTAATTCTGCTGTTTACCTTGTTTGTTGTCAAAAACCAATTAAAATATTATTTGTACTTGTGCTCAAGTATTAAATAGAAAGGTGCTTATCTTATTGTTTGTAATTAAGTGGTTAGAGCAGGCTTCAAGAGGCCCAGAATCCCTCATTTATTGTGAAACATCATAGTGTGACCTGGTGGAGTGAAGTCCCACAACCAAGCCTAACTGACAGGGCCATTCTGTGGAAGAGGTAATGTTACCCTAGGTGTGGTCACTCACCTCTACCAGGTAGGATATGTCTAGTGCATGTTAAGCACCATCATGTCACAATTGACTTATGGCAATCCCATGGGGTTTTTGAGCCAAGAGAGCAACAGAGATGGTTTGCCATTGTTTTCTTCTACACAGCAACCCTGGACTTCCTTGGTGGTCTCCATCCAAATATTAACAAGGGCTGAATCTGCTTAGCTTCTAGATCTGATGAGACTGGATGAGCCCAGAACCATCCAGGTCAGGGCAAAAATGTAAGAAAAGGAAGCAAAAGCTCTTCAGTGGCCATCTCTAACTTCTAATGTTCCATGACAGCCAAACCAGAAAAGCTGCCAGACAGTTGAAAGTATCAGGTACTTACTTAAGTGAGGCAACACATGAAAAGCTTATACTTCCTGGTCTTCATTTGTGACCAATAAGCATTTCTTTATTAAAAAATGGAATGCCAGACTCAGGAAGGGAAAAGGCAAATTTAGAGCCCCAGCAGAACACCTTCCACTAAAGAAAGAAAATGAGGCCAACTAACCAGTAAAGTTCCAGCTCAGTGATTTTATGATAACTCAGCCAGCTGATGTGCTTGTTTCCAGAAGTTAGCATTTCCCTGTAAGTTATTTACATAGTACTTGCAAAAACCTTGAGAAGGTACTGAAGCTCTGCCTAGTGCCAGATCTTGGGATCCTGGCCTATTATCACCAACACAAGTAATCATGTGACAGAACAGAGGTCACAACTACAATTTCTGACAGGAACTCTCCAGCGCTTCATAAGAGAACATAAGAGAAACCATGTTGGATCAGGCCAATGGCCCATCCAGTCCAACAATCTGTGTCACACAGTGGCCATAAAAACCAGGTGCCATCAGGTGGTCAATCAGTGGACCCAGGACACTAGAAGCCCTCACAATGTTGCCCCTCCCAAGCACCAAGAATACAGAGCGTTACTTGCCCTAGACAGAGAGCTCAGTCAATACACTGTGGCTAATAGCCACTGATGGACCTCTGCGCCATATATTTATCCAATCCCCTCTTAAAGCCATCTATGCTTGTAGCTGCCACTACCTCCTGTAGCAGTGAATTCCATTTGTTAATCACCCTTTGGGTGAAGAAATACTTCCTTTTATCCATTCTAACCCCACTGCTCAGTAATTTCATTGAGTGCCCACAAGTTGTATTATGTATTGCCTGATGTGAGGTGTGAAAGTAGTCCTGTTTTGTGATGGGAGAGGGCAGTTCTAGGGTAAAACTGAACCTCAGCTGCTAGTTTGAAATCTGGTCTTTTTATCTTTTAAATAGCATTTTGGTCATGTTATGCTAGATGAGGGAGAGGATTTCACTAAGAGTTACCCTGTGAACTATGATAAACTAGGCAGGAGAGAATCCTATCTTCTATTAATTTACATGGGGAGGCCACTTGATTGTATTCTTTTGATGACTCAGTATTCTTATGGATATTTGCTAAACATTCAGGAATGTCTATAAATTACTGAAAAGTTGCAATTGTTTATGGTGATCTCCTGGATTCCCAGCACAAGCCTATGGACAAAGGCCTTACACATTTTCCTGGCTACATCCTCATGGAACAGCATTTCATATGATTTTATTTCCTTGAAAGGAATCAAGATTGAGACCTCCTACTGAATCAGTGTCTTATCTGGAGCCAATAACAATAAAAGGATCAACATACCAGTCCGCCCATCTTACTGTGTGATAGGCCCCTTCTTTGAGCTGAGGGGATTCACACAGTCTGCTATGCTTTGGGAGTTTGTTTTGAACCATCTACTTCCCCTCAGTTACAGAATGTCCTTACAGAAGCAAGTATAAAGGCTTTGGTTTCACAGCTGTGAGGTAAGTTTTATGGTGAGCAAAATGAACACAGAGATCACAGAGGCAAGAGTTGTACATAAATAACAAAGATGTATTTATTTACAAGTTGGTTTTAAAGAGAGAACATATAAGAGCATAAGAGAAGCCATGTTGGATCAGGCCAATGGCCCAACCAGTCCAACATTCTGTCATACAGTGGCCAAAAAACCAAGTGCCATCAGGAGGTCCACCAGTGGGGCCAGGACACTGGAAGCCCTCCCACTGTGCACCCCGCAAGCACCAAGAATACAGAGCATCACTGCCCCAGACAGAGAATTCCAACAATAAGCTGTGGTTAATAGCCACTGATGGACCTCTGCTCCATATGCTTATCCAATACTCTCTTGAAGCTGTCTATGCTTGTAGCTGCCACCACCTCCTGTGGCAGTGAATTCCATGTGTTAATCACCTTTGGGTGAAGAATTACGGTATGTCCGTTATCAGTTCTAACCCAACTGCTCAGCAATTTCATTGAATGTCCATGAATTCCCGTATTGTGAGAAAGAGATAAAAGTGCTTCTCTCTCTACCTTCTCTGTCCCATGCATAATCTTGTAATCCTCTATCATGTCACCCCGCAGTCATCATTTCTCCAAGCAAAGGAGCCCTAACCTCTTTAACCTTTCTTCATAGGGAAAGTATTCCGACCCTTTAATCATTCTAGTTGCCCTTTTCTGGACTTTTTCCAATGCTATAATATCATTTTTGAAATGTGGTGACCAGACTTGTATAGTATTTCAAATGATACTGGCTGATTTGTTTTCGGATCTCTTCCTAACAATCCCCAGCATAGTGTTGGTCTTTTTTATTGCAGTCACACACTGTCTTGACATTTTTAGTGAGTTATCTACCACAACTCCAAGATCTTTCTCTTGGTCAGATTTCGCCAAGTAGAGATCAGCAGCACAAGTCTCCAGACAGTCAAAGGAAAAACCTGGCTGAGGCACATAAATTTAAGTATTTAAGTTAGTCATGGCTTCAGAGTATGGTTTAAATTCTCATGAATGCTTTCGAGTACAAACAGGCTTTCACTGACTAGCCACTAAGTAGGGTTTCCAGTACCTGCATAGGAGTGGGGGATCTCCCAATTTGGAACCCCTCCTCTCCTTCAGTGCTATCAGGAACCTGGGGAAATTACCCCCGCCAATGCAACGTGCCTGCATCACCCAGAAGTGCCGCAATAACATTGGTGGCATGTGGGGGGGGGCATTCCAATTTTGGGCAAAAGTCTATAGTAAGAAGCTAATTCTATCACAGAGGTTTTGCCCACCCACCACAGTGTTACTCCTGTTGTGCCTACATCACTTCTAAGTTATGAAGGCACACAGGCCTGGTGCTGGGGGAGTTGCCGCACTTCCAGTGTGGGCCCCGCCCCCAACTTTCAGTGTGGGGAGGCATGGAGGTAGGCTGCTCAGAGCTTGGCTCCCAGCGAGCCCACTGCCACACTGTCCCCCAACCTCGCCCAGACTTCCTAAGGACCTGGGAAGCCTGGGTGAGGTCGGGGTGGCAGTGGGTGTGCTCAAAGCCAGACTGCAAATGCGCTCATTGCCACACTTTCCCCTGACCTTGCCCAGGCTTTCCGAGTCTTGGGAAGCCTGGCAAGGTTGGGGTGTCAGTAGGCATTCTCAGAGCCAGGCTCTGGGCATGCTTGCTGCCATGTCTCCCCCAACCTTGCCTAGCCTTCCCAAATCTTGGGAAGCCAGGGCGAGGTCGGGGCAGCAGTGGACATGCTCAGAGCTGGGTTCTGAGTGCACTTGGTGATTGGGTTCTCTGCTGACCCTGCTCAGGGGAGGCCACCTTCACATTTTGCGGGTCTAACCCGGGGAATACGAAAGCAGCTGGGTGGTGCCTGCATAGTGCAGTCCTTGGAGCCTGCCAGGAGCGTGCTGCTCGGGCACCGCCTGCTTTTGCATTCCCCAGGTCTGTGCTACAGACCCGAGAAATGCGAAAGCAGCTCGGCAGTGCCTGCACAGTGCGGTCCTTGGAGCCTCCAAGGAGCTTATTATGCAGGCACCCCCACTTTCGTAACAGACCCAGGGAACACAAAACCGGCCAGGCAGCATCTGCGTTTCATGGAGTCTGCTGTCCGTTGGAGAGAGGGGGGCACCTGGTGGTTCCCCGTAGGCCTGGTGGTGCCCTAGGTGGTCATCTATTTGACCTACTCCCAAATGCTGGCAATGAAGGCACATTGTGATTATTTCCAGCTTCTTGTCTCTCTGTTCCTAGTAAATGCATCCTCATCCACCACCTACTCATCCAAAAAAACAGGCAATCCTCTTACTAAGTTAGATTCTTATACATACACATAGGATTCCACCCACACCAGCCTGCTCTGCCCAAAAGTCAGACTAAACAGTATGATACCTGCTCATCACTAGGGACAAGCATAATAACCAGGTACTCTGTACTCTCCCAGAGTTAGAGCTAAACCACTCTGCCATGCTACCAGGGACAAGCATAATAACCAGGTACTCTGTACTCTCCCAGAGTTAGAGCTAAACCACTCTGCCATGCTACCAGGCTATCCTTCAAACTGCTGAGCCAGACCTGAGCTAAGACTGCACTGTCTCTGAGGCAGACCTGAACCAACTTGTCCTGTGCTTCACTCCAACTTTTTATCCCCTTTCTGAAAGGTGATTGGATGCTGGAGCAGACTCCCATAAGCTCAGGGGTGCAACAGCTGAGTGGCTGTTTTTCCTTTCATGCAAGGCAGCCTTCTGTGGGCCGCAGTGTCCATTTGACTTACTGGTCTGAATGACGTGTCTACTATTTTTTATTTTATTTAGTATCATTGCAGTTAAGTAGGGTGGGGACAAAATCAGAACTTATTGGCTCTAGATCCACTTACCAGGCACTTACACTGCCTTTCCCCCCTCCAGCACGGAAAGACAAACTATTATTGAAGGAAGTTGAAAGTGATAAAATACTTCATCATGGATCTTATTCTTATCTCATCTAGATGGCTTTCAGTTAGAAATAAATCTGCTAAGTCTATTTATTGCACTTTAGGGGATCAGTAGTACTATGGGGGAACAAAGGATAGACATCTTATCAGAGGGGAGAGAATTATAAACCTGGGAATACCAATGTACTCACGGTCCAATAGAGGATGAAATCAATAACCCATCAGAGCAACGCAGGGCAATGCCATTTACAACAGCATCATTATTCCAGAATCCCCGGGGTTTGTGTACCTGGGAAAATGCAACAATCTAAATCAGAAACAGAGCTGGAGTTGTTATCTCTGGAAGTGAAATAGAACCTCCCTGCTCACAGGTAGCATACATCTGTGCATGGAAAAAACACTGGAGGGGATTTTTGCATGCATGATCCACTGGCAAATTTCTCACAGACATCAGTCTCCACTAACACTGTTTTGGGTCCTGGTGTTGGTCTGATCAGGGAGGACAATTTTTCTGCTGGCTACAGAGTGGAAAACCAGTTTCTGAGAAGAATGGGATTTCTCTGTTTGGTAGTGGCAAAAACTTACAGAAAATGACATCCTGTTCCTGAAGGCCTCGCCTCAAACTTTGAATGTATTGAATGTATCTGAATACGGTTGCTTCTGTCTGCCAGTCTGTCATGGAGTCTGTGAGAAGGGCCTATTGAATGTGAAGAAAAGTGGACAAACATTTCCACACAATGTGCTATTTCCTTTGTCCACACCTCATTCTGATGTGCAAAATAGCTTATTAGGTTGTTTTTATCTAGTCCCCACCCCCACCAAATGGCCGACAGAACACTTTGAAATGGATCAGAATTGCACAATATACAATCCATAACCATCCTGAAAACACTAAAAAATTGAAGGGGAAGAACCCAGTAGGAAAAAAAAAGATTTAATTTAATTTTAATTTAATTTTTAGATTTATACCCCGCCCTGTTGGATCAGGCCAATGGCCCATCCAGTCCAACAGTCTGTCATACAGTGGCCAAAAAACTAAGTTGCCATCAGGAGGTCCATCAGTGGGGCCAGGACACTAGAAGCCCTCCCACTGTTACCACCCCGCCCCCCCAAAGCACCAAGTATACAGAGCATCACTGCCCCAGATAGAGAGTTCCAACAATATGCTGTGGTTAATAGCCACTGATGGGCCTCTGCTCCATATGCTTATCCAATCCCCTCTTGAAGCTGTCTATACTTGCAGTCACCACCATCTCCTGTTGCAGTGAATTCCATGTGTTAATCACCCTTTGGGTGAAGAAGTACTTCCGTTTATCAGTTCTAACCGACTGCTCAGCAATTTCATTGAATGTCCATGAATTCTCATATTGTAAAAAAGGGAGAAAAGTGCTTCTTTTCCTACCTTCTCTATCCCATGCTTATATGATCTTGTAAACCTCTATCATGTCACCCCTCAGTGGACATTTCTCCAAGCAAAAGAGCCCGAAGCGTTTTAACCTTTCTTCATAGGGAAAGTGTTCCAAACTTTTAATCATTCTAGTTGCCCTTTTCTGGACTTTTCCCAATGCTATAACAACCTTTTTGAGGTGCAGTGACCAGACTTGTACACAGTATTTCAAATGAGGCCACACCATTGATTTATACAGGGGCATTATGATACTGGCTGATTCCCATTTCCCAGCTAGGCGTTGGCCTTTTTTATTGCAATTGCACACTGTCTTGACATTTTCAGTGTTTTATGAACCATGACCCCAAGAGCACTCTCATGGTCAGTCTCCGCCAGTTCACACCCCATCAACTTGTATTTAAAGTTAGGATTTTTGGCCCAAATGTGCATTACTTAGCACTTGGACACATTGAATCTCATTTGCCATGTTGATGCCCACTCGCCCAGCCTTGACATCCCTTTGGAGTGCCTCACAATCCTCTCTGGTTCTCACTACCCTGAACAATTTAGTGTCATCTGCAAACTTAGCTACTTCATTGCAAATTTTCCCCTTGGTTTAAGCTATTCAAAAGAGATCACGTTAGATCTTCTTACATGGTAAATATCTCATCTCAAAACCTCAGAAAGGCATTCACTTCTTTACGTTTTCAGACAATGCCAACGGCTTTGCTCATGGGAAGATATTCTCAAATACCGATGGCACTACGTGTTTGCATATGTGGTGCTTCAGTTGCTGTTCTGTAAGAAGATCTGCTGTGCAATAAAATTATCTCTTGTTTATAAAGTCTGCCATTGGGTCTCACTTACTGGTTCTATGGGAATGCCATATTGTTTGGGAACTGTGGTTATAGGAAGGGCGTATGAACTAGAGAAAGAGAAAATTTCTCCCACAGTCTTTTAAAGAGAATAGTGTTTAACAGCTTGTGGAAGGCCAACATAGAAGAAGGGCATCATGAACGTGACAGGATTTCCAACTCAGGTTTGGAAAATTCCTGAAGATTTTGGGGGTGGATGCGGTTTGAGGAGGAGAGGGACCTCATCCATAGTGCCATAATCCGTATAATCCTCATCCATATAATGCCATAGAGGCCACCATCCAAAGCTGTCAATTACAGGAGATCCCCAGACCCCACCTGGAGGCTGGGGATCCCCAGACCCCACTCTCTGCCCATGAAGCTAGCAAAAAGGTCAGATACAGAGAGACAAGGGAGTCAACTCTACTGTGTTCCTCTTGTTCTTTTACAAAGCCTCTGCTCTGAAGCCTGGAGAGAACTGGAGCCCCCTCCCTGACCTGCCAGTTGGTGCATTATATATGTCATGAAAGGCCAACAGCCTCCCCCACCTTCCTGCCCATGTCCCTTGAAGGCAAAAGTGGCTGGATGAGGCATTGGCATGCTCCTCTGAGCTCGCCTTCCCTTGTGAAGGAATGCAGCCTACCTGGGGAAGGCAGGCTCAGAGGAGAGCATGCCCTGCCCAGCAGCTCTTGATGAGAGCACATGTGCAGCTCACCCTCAGCTCCTACTCAGCCTTCTCAGGTCTGCCCAAGAAGGCTGTGTGGGGGAATGCCTGCCATGCGGTGCCAAATTTTCCCTTGAAGTCTTCATTCCCCTCTCTGCTATCCAAACCTTGTCCCATTTTTTCTGCTGCTATCTGCTTACTCAGATGTCTCACCCTCCAAATGCCATCAAATGCCCTTGCCTAGTATATCTGCCTCTTTTTTATGATACTGTTCTTCAAACTTTATGACTGCAGTGCCAACTATGTTACTGTTTGGAATTCACAATTCTCCCACAGAATCAGATTTTAAACATGGCTGTTTTTTATTGCCTAAAACAGAGGGCCTTTTATTCCCTCTGTCTGAAATTTGTTTTTTATAATTTTTATTGATTTTAGCTATAAAAAGAGAAAGCATATGCATAGATACAGAAACAATAAGAGGGAGGGGTGAATACAGAATGGGAAATCAGAAACAAAGAAAGCTGCAAATATATCAATTACATTTCTACCTCAAAATAAAATACCCAGTTCTTTCTACCTGCAAGTATTGAATTTTCCCCTTATATTCTACCATCTTCATTTTCCATTATACACTTTTTACTAATCTGTTGCTTAAGATATGAGTCTAAACTATTCTTCTTCAGCATGTATAGATATAAAAAGTCAGAGAGGTCACAACACAAAACTAACTTGCTAAACTTAACCATATTAAAAGTACAAGCTGACTTGTTATTTTAGCGATGTCATCATTTGGATAAGCATAAAAAACAAATATCTCTTTATCCTTCTAACATAAAAAACAAATATCTCTTAATCCTTCTAACTTACTTATTTCAAATGGAGAGAACTAAAGCAAATTGAAAATAACATAAAAAGTAGAGAGATGGCAAAAGTGGCAAACGAAAAACATAATAGTTTATCTGTCTCAATATAAACAGTTTCTCCAGTCAAACATATTAAGAACAGATCTACCAGATTACAAAATAATTGTGTTGTCTGCCTTCTTAAAACTGATCCAAGTTAATTGTTTATTTATGTAAAATTCTTTTTAAAGCTTTTGGATACTATAACTCCTATATCTATATTGCTCTGAGAGGCACAAACCTAATATAGCATAACAGTCACAACTCCCACACATTTATTTTTACCTAAAAAATCAAATAAAGCATCTATTATCTCTATAGCTCACTCTTTAATACATTATCTCTGTAGCTCGCTCTATTTAACACTATTTAAAAAAAGAATATAGAAAATAACAGACAAGAGAGACGCATCCATGTCCTGAGGATCTCACTTGGCCTTTTGAAATCGCATGTCAATTCTTGTTAAGAGTTCCATATTAGCCGATTACCTACAGAAAGAAAAACAATTTAAAATCCCTTCTTCTTAAAAGTTTTCCACGTCTTGATTTTTTTACTGAAATGTGCCTCCTCTCTCCTTAGTGCGTTCGCCCCTCTCGATAAAAATAATAAGGCTCCCATGCCATCAGTTCCTCTCAGAGAAGCTTTAGTCTGTCTTGATTTCTGGTCCTTCTTAATAACTGCGCAATCTGGGTCAATTTTAATTTTCTTCGGCTCCTTCCCCAATGGATCTTTCTCCATTTGTCTCAACTTCACAGACTTCACTGAGATCTCTTTAACATTCTGCTCATGTAGATTTAAGGTTTCGCTGCCTTTCAGAATAAAAGCTCCCATTTGCTTTTTTATCAACTCTGTTAATGAACCAAGGTCCTGCTTTAGACAAATTATATCTTTTTTATGAAACATTTCACTTTGCAATGCCATTTTTCTCCACAGAATAACTCAGTTTAGTAATCAAAGCTGAAAAGTAACTCAGAAACCCAGTTAGTCTATCCTTCCAAATCTTCTCCAGCCGTGTGTTTTGATTGTTGTCATTTCAGTTCCACTCAGGCAACAAATACAAATCTATCTAAAATATATCTCATTTTTGTTCAGACCAAATTATAACCAGGTAATGGTCTCATCACTTATTCAATCATAAACCGGGTCGATTTAAGTATCTATATTCAGTCTAATTCAGATTGTTGCAAATGCTCAAAGTTGTTCTTTGTCTTTTTGAAGCCACACTTGCGGAAAAGGAGAATTCACTTCTTTCCCTTTCTTTGAACTGTCCCATTTGTTGTTATGTAAAACAACCCATTAGCCGATGGTATTGAAGATCAAACTTACTTGCGAAGTAGAATCGCAGTGCTTAAGGTAGAAAGTGATACATCAGAAGCTTGTTAGAAGAAGAAAGTAAGAGGCCAGGTGTTCACCTCTTTCTGCCATAATGGCGACCATGACGGTGGAGCACTGGAGCACACAAGAAGAACAGGGAACAGCTGCCGCTATTTCCCTCGCTCCCTGCAAAGTCTCATGCTATCAGGAACCCCTCCAGGGTCTCCCTAGTCGCAGTCGCGGCATCTCTCCCAACTGCTCGGTTCAGTGGGGTCGCTAGAGACAAGCTCCAGGGACTCCCACTGAACTTAAGGCAACGAAGCCCAGAAGTCCCTCTGTCTGAAATTTGGCAATGTGGGGGTCCTCAGTGAAATATTGCAGTCCCTGAGTTTTCTCCAGTGACTGGAAAATCATGAAAGTAGAGACTCGATTAAAGCTGGGAGGTCTCCCACTGAAACTAATGTGAAATAATAATAGAATTATGAAAAGGAAACAATAATGGGGGGGGGGGAACTATGACAAAACAAAACCATACGAAACAACTCAGTTATGAAACAGTTCCTTTTGGAATTATTTCATTTTAAAAAGACCTGAAACAAACTCCCATACCCAAGTTGCTGATTCCATTAAAAAAGCCCACAGAAAAAAAGCTCACAGAAAAAAAACCACGGTTGCAAATGCTCACAGGAAAAATGCCCCCATGGAGAAAAGCCCAAATGGGAAAAAGCCCATTTAGAAAAAAAAACACACAGAAAGAAGCTCACATGGGAAAATACCATGTAAAGCACCATAGATATTTATAATTGTGATAACCAATTCACCTCCATTTATGAGAATGAACAGAGATTACGTATAGGTCCAGGTGGGCAGCCATGTTGGTTTGAAGCAGTAGAACAAAGCAGAGTCAAGTAGTACCTTTAAGACCAACAAAGTTTTATTCAGAATGTAAGCTTTTGTGTGCTCTAAGCACACTTTATCAGACAGTAGGATGGAATGGCAAGCAGTCCTAAATATAGAGAAAGTGGGCAGTGAATCAGCATGCAAAATCATGGAAATGTCCCTTAGAATCACAATCCAGAGCCTAGCGACTGCCAGCCTGGGCTAAAACAACAAAAACAGTAATAAACATCAGAATAGCAGTTTGATGTCCATTAAGGATTAAAATATGTCACATTCACATGCAAAAATTTATGTTCCTTAGGAGGAAAGATAAAATAAAAAGTTCCCTCCTCAACAAAGTCTCCCTGTGTGAGACTGGGGAACATAGAGAAGAGTCTTAAAAAACATAATTAGGGTACCTTTAGCAAAAAGCTGGAGACAACACCCTTGGAGCACATTTCAAGTAGTCCCCATGTTCCAGATTTCCCTCCATTTGATACAGTAAGGGCATGCTTCCTTTTTAGAGCTGTGGTTTCTGAATTCCACAGACTACAGAAGAGCAGCAGAGAGACTGAAGTAAAATGGGTAAGCTGCATATTCCAGTTGACAGAGAGATGGGTAGAGAGCAACAGTCCCAGAGAGGAGAAACCTTATTTTATAGCAAGTTAACAGGGATGCCTCATTAAACCAATGGGAAATGCACATGAGTTTACTCACTGCCATTTCAATGGGTTCTTTCACTAATCTGATCTTCGTTGATCCGAGCAGTTATCTCGCTACACACCACTAAACTTTCCCATTATATGGATTTGTGTAGGTGGGTTAGAACCCTAGCCTAGGACAACCAGCCCTTTCTTCACTCATGAAGAAAGGAAGTCATCATCCCCTCCTCCACCACCCTTGACATGATTTCCCTGGAAACAAGCATTTTAGATGTGTCTGTTCACCAGAAACTAGAAATACTTGATTCACTCTGTGGCTGCATTCAGATGGGCAATTTGACCCGACATAGCCATTCCCACCTCCGAATTCAAAAGAGACATTTACTTGTGAACATTGGGGCTCTGAGCCACAAGCACACCCAGCTTGTCTTCCTGCAGATTCTGTGTAGCTCTCAACAATTCAGCCTCTTCGATTTAAGTCAAAAATTTATTGAAGAGGTGCATGTGTACAGCAAGACATTCTTTGTTAGAACTACTGGCCAGGACAGGGCCAGATGCCTTATCCATGTCAGTTAGTGACATAATCAACTCAAGGCAGGGGTATCAAACATGTGGCCCACAGGCTGAATCAGGCCTTCAGAGGCCATCAGAGGCAACTGGCTGTCATTTGCTTCCTTCTCCCTCTCTCGTGCTTTCTTCTGCATAACAGCTTGCTTTGCAAGGCTTGCTCAATAGCACAGGAGTTACAGAGCAAAGTCTCTATTTTCTCCGTTGGCTGAGGCTCCTCCCTTGGAGAGGAAGGGTGGAGGGAGAGCTTGCTTTGCCAGGCTCTCTCAATTGCACAGCAGAGTTACTGAGCCAAGCCTCTCTTTCTTCTGTTGGTTGAGATGCCTCCCCCTCTTGGTCCCCTGGAGAAGAAAGGAAAGAGCCAGAGCTTCCTTTGCCCAGTTCCCTGGATCCCATGGGAGAAATACAAAGAAAGCACCTTTAAGACCAACAAGTGCTAATGTTTTAAGCATGTTTTTTTTAATCTTTAATTGTGTTTGTCTGTGTTCTTTATAAAGTTTATATCTCTGCTACCTAATCTTAAATAGGTACACACAAAACCTTGCTCGACATGGCTCGGCCCAACAAGGTCTCATTTATGTCAGATCTGGCTCTCATAAGAAATTAGTTTGACCCCCCTGATTTAGAGGCTACTGTGCAAGGGAACTTCAATGGGAACATCAGTGTGCCTTGATCAAGGTTCCTTTCTGTGACTTCCAAGGCTCCAGCAAACCCTGCAAAACAATGATTACCAACAATTTTTTGAAGGACTAAAATCAGGTACTCTGGACCACTCAAGGCCATTCCATAGAATGAATGCTGCTTTGAAAAACTAATGAACAGCATAATCAAGCAGATAAACTTAATCTCCTGGCTCATAAGAACCCTGCATGAGTCATGCGGGGTAATGGAGTTCTTTTTTCCTGTCAAAGCAAGTCCACAAGGGGTTTAGCAAGCAGTGCTGGAACCAAGGAGTCGGCGAGGTAGGCCATTGCCTAGGGCAGCATCTGACCAAGGGGCTGTGGGCACCTTCTCCCCCTCCCCCCATGCACTAGCTGAGGGCAGAGGTGGTCTGGGAGGAGTGGCGTACTACTCAGGCAGAGGGAGGGAAAGAGCACTAGCCCAGCTGCTTATGCCCCCTGGCCTTGCACCAACTTCCCTTGTGGACTGCCGTTTGGGAGAGGCTGCTCCACCAAGGGGTGTGAGGGAAGGGCCCCAAAGGAACTATTCATACCCCTATATAGTGGCCAGTGAGATTTTTCACTTTCTTCTCCCTGGACACATCATCAGAAAACTAACCATTAGGAGGAGAGCATTCTGCCTCCCAGGACACTGAATGAGGGTCCTCAGATTACACATGTCTTACTATGAAGGAGGGATTTTCAGAAGCAGGCTGGAAAGGGAGATTGCTGGAAAGGGAGAAGCAGACTGGAAAGACAACTTCTCACTGCCACACAATGGAGAGAATACTGTAGTTCAACTTCACAACTGAGAAATGTCACACGAAGAAGCAGCAAAATCCTGAAGATCTACTCTGGCACCATAGATGGCAGCAATGAAGCCTGGTGCCAACTTGACTTCAATGTGTTCATGGAAGCCTACTGGTACCACCACCACCAACATGCTTGCATGCAGCCCCATAGCCAGGATTTGAAGAATTGGGGGGCCCTGATTTATTTTAGGGGGCACATAGTGGCCTCAACCTCCATGGCCTTCTCTGCTACCATCGCTGAGGAGGAAAGCTGCCAGCTTGCTGCCATACAGCCTCCCCCCTCCCCTCAGCTGCCCTAAGGTGATCCCTTTCCACCCCTCTTCCAGCAGCTCTGGTGGGGATCCACTCAGAGGTTTAGATACGTGCCGCACGATCTCCTGCCCTTACCTGTAGCATGATCCAGTTAGGCAAGCCCAGCGGGACAAGAGGGGGTGGTGGTGGAAGGCACCACCAAGTCACAACTGACTTCTAGGGCTACAAGACCTCCAATTTGTATTTCTTCCGAATTGCTTGGGTGGCCAGCGAGACCAGGCCAGAAAACCCCTGCAAGCGAACATCACCTCTCCACTGATTCCCAGCCCCGGACTGCAGCCGGGACCTCCACTTGTGTGCGCCAGCCTACCCTACCCTGCCCTGTTTGCAATGGAGCCATCTGCCCCCTACCCCCGCCACCCCACTTGAGGGCCAGAATGGCCTCTTCTTGCAGGTGCCCTCTAGCCCAACATGGAGCTTGACTTTCAGTCCTGGGCGCTGAAAGTGACCTGTTGTTTCTGCTTTCGGAGGGGTCAGAGATTTCTTCCAGCCCCTAAGCAAGCAGAAGCAACACAGAGCTTAACTTTCAGTCCTGGGCTCCGAAAGTGCCCCGTTGTTTCTGCTTGCTGAGGGGTCAGAGAATTCTTCCAACCCCTAAGCAAGCAGAAGCAGTGTATGATCATGTCCCCTAAGCAAGCAGAAGCAATGGTGTATGATGACGGCAGAATGGAGAAGGATGAAGCCGAGGCACTGGAGGCTGGTTAGGGGCCTCAAGTCAGGGGGCCCTGCCTAGCAGTCAGGGGGCTGTGCCCCCACAGGACCCCTTGTTGCTACGGACCTGCTTGGATGCCAGCTTTGCTGCTGCCAACAATTGCCAACCAAAACACACAGAATGGACCTCACCTAACTACTTCAGTGGGCAGAACCACATCAAACACTGCCTAGCGCACAAAGAAGACACAATTAGTCTTGCCTTAAGATGGATGGTCGCTCAGTCTAGCTCTTTGGTATTACCCAGGGTGCATCACTTGGAGTGCCCTTGGAAATTTGGACTCACCACAAAAATTTAGACAAAGCAAAAAATGGAGTGACGGTTTGAACAATATATAGAAGAAAAATTTAGAAGCATTGAGAATTCCAAGTGCTTAGGGCAAATTTTATAGCAGTGGCTTCTTAATCCTATACAGACCAATTCCGTTCAGTGGTGATATGTAAGCACAGGGTCACAACTGGCCCTCTCCATCCTCCTGGAGGAGGACCACTCCCATAGCCATGTTGCTTGCATTGCATTTACCACAAATTTCTTCCCTTCATCAGGGTGTATGAGAATAGGTTCAGAGGTGAACAACCATTTTAAATGATCAAATTCAGTTTGACATTCTGGGGTCCATGTTAGATGTGCCTCTGGTTTCTGTGTGTTACATCCCTTCCCTTTTGTTTTCCACAGTTCTGTTAGGGACAATGCTACTTGTTCAAAATTATGAATGAAGGATCAATAGAAATTTGCAAAACCCAAGAAACTCTGTAGCTTTTTTCTAGTTTCTGGGGCTTCCCAATCAACCACTGCCTGGATTTTGACTGGGTTCATAGCTAGTCCACGTCCCAACACTCTAAATCCCAGAAAGTCTATCTCAGTTTTGTGAAAATCACATTTAAACAATTTTACAAAAAGTTTGTGCTTATACAGAGTTTTCAATACATCTCTGACCAATCAAGTGTAAGCATGGAGGTTGTTAGAGTACAATAAAATGTCATCAAGGTAAACTACTGCACCTTTGTACAAAAATGTCCTCAACACATCATTTATCAGGTTCATAAACACGCTGGTGCCCCTTGCAGTCCAGACATCATGACCAAATATTCAAATTTTCCCATGGGTGTATTGCATGCAGTCTTCCACTCATCCCTCTCTTGGATGTGTACGTGGTAATATGCAACAAGGTAGTACATGGTAGTCCCAGTTATTCTCACCCTAAAGTGGCACTGTAGTCTGCTCAACATGCTGAATTGCGCCACTCACAGCAGGTCTTAGTTGTTTCCTGCCAGCTGGTTAGTTTCACTCTCAACACTTGAAGCTGGGGATGAGGATCATGAAGAGGGAAGGACAAGGGTCATCTCAGTGTTGGGACTGTAGGTCACAGCTGTGCCGTCCCCTTTCGCACATGGAGTCTTCTTATCTCCAGAATTTCCTTTCTTGACTGCCAGTCTTTGGGGCAAGGTGAAGAACTCAAGGCCCAGAGGGACATTCATTTGCCAAGCGCCTGGGTGAACCACACCAGTAGCAAAGCCATTGACGCCCCATCCATTCAGGCTCATCTGGACAGGGTGGCTTTTTGGCTCCACTCTTCCCTCTGGACTGAGTATCACAACCTCCCTTACCTCCCTGGTGCAGCCGTTGAAGCATAGCTCATTGCATTCAGGTCTCAGCTTTGCAAGCTAGCTGGATCCATCCCACCAGCATCCACTTGTATGGGAACCCGGTCCAGTAGGGTGGCATTTAGACCTTTCTGGAATTGGACAACTTTATTTTTTTATTTTATTTTTATTTTATTCGATTTATATCCCGCCCTCCCCACCAACTTTCATGTGCTCATCCCATCTTCTCACTCGGGTGATGTTGGTCTGGAATTCTGCCACATACTCACTGATCTGGAGACCTGCTGCCGCTTTTGGAGTGTAGTGCAGGCTCACATTTCCTTTAGTGGGTCCTCGAACTAGACCAGCAGGGCATGCAGAAAGTCATGCACAGAGTGTAGCTGTAGGGCCTGAGTCTTGTGAATGGTGACACACCAGCTGGCAGCTGCCCCTTCCAGCTTCGAGCCCAAGAAGTTTACTTGGCTAGCTTCTGAAGGATATGAATTCCCCAATTCTTGCAGGTAGTTATTGGCTTGGATCATGAAACACTCCAACTTCTTGCGGTCCGCATCGAATTTGACTTCCAAGCCCCAATTCCCTGGAAGCTCTCCATGTTTGGGCAGCACCAGAGCTAGTGGGTGGCCTCTGGGTTGTTGTCCTCCATCAGCTGGACCTGCTAGACAAGGAAGGTTGGCCACTGCTGCTACTTGTTGCCTGATCTATTGGAACATCAAATCAGTCATCGCCCACATCTCCTCCCGCAGGTGGAGTGTCATCTGTCGCATCGCCATTTGGATAAGGCCCATGGCAGCAGCCATAGGATCATAGTCATCTGGGACCTCATCTCTCCAGGCTTGTTGTTTGTCCCCGTCTCGAGGTGGGGGTTCTTTGATGCCATCATCTCTCACTGAGAAATAAGGCAAAAATCATCATCATGTCGACAGCAAGGTGTTATTTCCAAGGCACACTTGGATATGATGCCACACTGCTCTAGGATTCAGTGAAAACTATAGTGAAATCATAGAATTTCCACTGAATCCCAAAGTTTCTGCCCCAGAGATGACATCTTGGCATTGATGCAGCACCCCCATTTCCCCACCCCAATCTTCTGTTGGATATCAGCCACCAGCTGCCAAATCTAGTATGGAATTTTTTTTACAGAGTGTGTTCATATGGGTTAAATCACCTTTAGATGGAGGGTCTGGCACTGGCTTGGGAAACAGGTATCCTCAGAGGACTTGGTAGTTTATTTAGAATAAGTTGGCCACACATGGCTATTTTAAGGCCTGTCAGTGTCATGTAACAGACACTAATCTGCCAAAGCCTGATCTGTCCACTATGTTATTAAAGGCCATTTCAAACCAAGCATGTAGATATTGCTTCAAACCAAGCATGTAGCTGTTTGACTTCAGAGCACGTTAGTTTTGTATGGCCATGGATTTCATAACTCTAACCAGAGCATGTTAACCATTTATGATTGAGTGCTGTAGTCTTACGTGGCTAATGATTGTTTATATCTGAACTGAGTGTAAGTACAGGCAGAAATGAATGCCTGTGGCTCTCATTTATGCTCAAAGGTCTCCACTGGTTCTCCAGTTCCTTTCACTCAAATCAGCTAGAACAGCAGCAATATGCATGCTAAGGACCATTGTGTGACAGCTTAGAGAACTTACTCTCATTGGTGGATTGCTTCAAACTGTCAAAGGAGAGTGGCAGTTAGGCAGTTGAAAAAGTCAGTTACAGAGCTGATGGGGATAGCTGAAGACTGACTAGAGAAGAGAGCAGAGGTCTTTTTGACACAAAAAAGTCACAAGTCAGAGAATGCAGAACCCATGAAGTGGAGTTGTAACCTCTGAGACTCTGGTGAGAGACTGCTCTCAAAAGTGAAGAACAGTCTCTGTATTTGTCAATTAAATCAGCACATCTTTGGGTGGGTGGGTGAGAAACAGTCTCTTTATGAAACTTAGTGTCTGAAGGGGGAAAAGACTGAAAAGGCTAGCAGATCAGGCTTTGGAAAAGGGATTTTGAGGTGACAGTGCCAGGTCCTCAAAAGGAGCCAAATGCCCAGGTTACTTAACATCAGGCAGATAGTAACGATCATGCTACCAGGAGAAGGTTTAGCGCAGAGACCTCAGTTTCACACCCATAGGGACAAAGCTTAGTGCACTCAAGCTTGTGTGAAACTGTGAAATGAAAATGTTAACCAGAAATATAGTCCAGTCATAAAAAAGTTAAACCAGTGACATTTGTGAAAGTTAAGTACTTTTCACGGAAACACTGTAGCGTGTGTAGCCTGTCACCTCAGAAGTGTTCTGTGTGCAGTTTTAAATGTCTGTTTGTGTCTGCTAAAGCCCAAACACCTATGCACATATTAATCCCCTTCTCTGCCAGTTTGTTTTAATAAAACAACTTTTGTTTAAACCTCCCCTTTTCCTACTGTTCTATTTTCTGACGGGTAAAATTTTAAAACAGAAATAGTGACAGGGTGATCAATTTTAGTGGAGTGCTGGTTAAATTGGTCACGCCCAACTCATAATTGGTGGCAGCGGTCAAGATTCAAAATGCCCCCTTGTCATAAGCTTTGTTTTAAATGTTGAAAACTCTACATTTATGCATAACAAACTTTCCATTAAGTGACTGTGGATACTACTTGGCCTAAACAATTTCAGAGCACATTTTAATAAACATTTTGGTGTTTGCACCATAATTCTTACCATTGCTTTCCACAAAAATAACCAAGGAGAAATATTTCACCCTTGAGCATTTTCTTGTGATACAATTGATGCTACTGTGTGTGTTCTTTAATACATTCTATTATAAACAAATGATAAATACAGCTAAAACAGCATTATAACCTATATTCGTAATGCTTTAGGGTCCTCCTAAATCATTAGTAAGTTTTGACCTCAGGGTGCCTAGCATTTGGGCCAAAGCCTTTGGTGTTCTAAGTTGTAACTAAGATTCAGTGTTTATGAAAGTTAGATAAGCATTGGTATGCAACCTTGGCAAGACGGGCCAGCTGTGGTGGGTGTCAGGAAGAGAGAGCCTTCTTAAAAGAGAACATTCCACAGATGGAGGGGTGAGAATTGGGACTATTCTAAATCACTCCTCAATTAGGGAGTGATCTGAACATCCCAGGTGAAATTGATTGCAAGGTCCTGGCAGTTAATGGGACCTGGCTATAAAGTATGGCTATGCCAAGCCCAATTTGAGTCTGTCTCCTCTCAGAATTAGAATCATAGAATCATAGAGTTGGAAGGGACCTCCAGGGCCATCTAGTCCAACCCTCTGCAGGAAACTCACAAATACCTCCCTCCAAATTCAGGAAACTCACAAATACCTCCCTCCAAATTCACAGGATCTCCATTGCTGTCAGATGGCCATCTGGCCTCTGTTTAAAAACCTCCAAGGAAAGAGAGCCTACCATCTCCCAAGGAAGCCTGTTCCATTGAGGAATTGTTCTAACCATCAGGAAGTTCTTCCTAATGTTGAGACAGAAACTCTTTTGATTTAGTTTCAACCTATTGGTTCTGGTCCTACCTTCTGGGGCTACAGAAAACAATTCCACACCATCCTCTATATGACAACCCTTCAAGTACTTGAAGATGGTGATCATATCACCTCTCAGCTGCCTCCTCTCCAGGCTAAACATCCCCAGCTCCTTCAACCTTTCCTCATAGGACTTGGTCTCCAGACCCCTCACCATCTTCGTCGCCCTCCTCTGGACCCATTCCAGCTTGTCTATACCCTTCTTAAAATATGGTGCCCAAAACTGAATACACTACTCCAGGTGAGGTCTTACCAGAGCAGAGTAAAGCGATAACATCACATCATGTGATCTGGACACTATACTTCTGTTGATACAGCCCAACATTGCATTTGCCTTTTAGCCACCCCATTACACTGTTGACTCATGTTCAGCATATGATCCATTAAGACCCCTAGATCGTTTTCACACATACTACTGCTAAGACAAGTCTCCCCCACCCTATAACCATGCAGTGGATTTTTCCCACTGAATTGCAGAACTTTACATTTATCCGTTAAAATTAATTTTATTGGCTTTAGCCCAGTTTTCCAGCCTGTCAAGGTCATCCTGTATCCTGTTTCTGTCTTCTACTGCATTTGCAACTCTTCCCAATTTAGTATCATCGACAAATTTAATAAGCATTCCCTCTATTCCTTCATCCAAATAATTGATAAAGATGTTGAACAAAACAGGTCCCAGGACAGATCCTTGAGGCACTCCACTTGTCACTCTTCTCCAAGAGAATGAGGAACCATTCACAAGCACTCTTTGGATGCGATCTGTCAACCAGTTGCAGATCCACCTAATGGTAACAGGATCCAAACCACATTTTACCAACGTCAGCAAGGATAGACTTCCTTCACGTCTTGGTGTGTTGTTATGCTGTTGAGCTGATCCACTTAGAGCTGTGGCTGTACTTTTGTAACCATGGTGTGCCTAGCTGAACTTGAAGAACCTATGATCCTGTCCTGACTGAAGTTGCATATGCTTGGGTAAATATACTAAGAGGTAGCAAGGCTGGTTAAGCATAGGTCTGTTGTTTTCATCCCTTCCTATAACTATTAATTTTTATTCTTCTTTGCACACACAATAAAAATATTTCTTATCAGTTAAACTCGTGTGGAGTCTTTGGCTGGCAAGTCTCAAAGGCTAATTTAGTGTCTTGGACTCGGGCTACCTATTAAGTTAAAGATGTCCTTTACTGTTCTGTGAGTCTACCTTGCAGGGTGGTTGCTAGCTTCCTGGGAAAGGCTGGAGACTCCCCAAACTCCAGCTCTTAAGGGACCAGTGGGGTCGTGGCAGCAGATCATGTCAAGGGTGGTGGAGAAGAGGATGATGGGTTCCTTTCTTCATGGGCAAATACCCACTCAGCCTTTGCTCTGGTCTGATTGTCCTAGGCTAGGGTTCTAACCCACTTACACAAATCCATATAATGGAAAAGTTTAATTGTGTGTGATGAGATAACTGCTTGGATCAGTGAAGATCAGATTAGTGGAAGAACACATTGAAATGGCACAGAATGATCACGTCTGCTTTTCCCATTGGTTTAATGGGGGCATTCCTGTTCATTTGCTATAAAATAAGGCTCCTATTCTCTGGGACTGTTGCTGTCTACCCATCTCTCTATCAACTGGAAGCTTCAGTATGCAGTTTACCCCTTTTACTTCAGTCTCTCTGCTGCTCTTTTGTAATCTGTGGGATGTGAAATCTGATTTGTTGAGAGAAATGATTTCTGTAACAAATGTAGCACAACATGGAACACGAGGAGAATTTGAACGCTGTCCCGAGGGCTTTGCCTCCAGCTTTTTGCTAAAGGTAACCTCATTATCTGTTTTTCAGACTCTTCTATGATCCACAACTCCAGACAGGGGGACTGTGTTGAGGGATCTTTTTATTTTCTCCTGCTCTTGATTCCCAGAAAAGGAAAATGTTCCATTTAAAAACAATTATATTTGTTTTTACTTCTCTCCTGATCAGCAGGTCTCAAGATCAGCTAAAATCTCATTTCACACAAATGCTATAGCCATGACAAGAACAGAGGAACTCATTTACTCCATCATAGCAAGAAGTGAAAGTGGGTAGTAGTGACATCAGGTGGCAGCTGGAGACAGAGGAACTGTCTTTACTGATGAAGTAAGCTTTAACTCCCAAAAGCTTATGCCCTGTAGATTTTTGTTGATCTGATAAGATATCACTGGACTTGGATTTTATCTTTACAAGAAGGATTCTGTACCTTGTTTTGGACATGATAGGTCTTCTTGAAAGATATAGCACTACAGCACTATAACAACTCAGTTATGGCCCTGTAACATCTTCCTTCAAATGGGGAGATGAGGGAAAGCTGAAGGGTAAGTGTTGTCATTTAATAAGGGATGAACATGGGTGTATGTATTTTATAGAAGCCTCCATTCAACCTGTGGTTTTGGCCCTTTTATTCTGTGTATGCAGGGGTATGTTTGGAGGGAACATAGAGGGAAATGAAAACAGGTAGTTTAAATTCAGTACTTTTTCCAGTTTAGGCAGTAGGTCAAAAGTAGAGCTGGGAAGATATTTGAAGTGATTTTAGAGAATAAATACACTTATTATCTGAACAGCAAAGTTACCTTCTTATGACCAGCCATATTCTGGAGCTTGAATTTGGTCTCCAGCATTTAGTTGCAGCTGGACTTGGGTATGGGAGTTTGTTTCAGCTTTAGGGTTTTAAAAAAATAATTCCAAAAGGGACTGTTTCAAAACTGAGTTGTTTCATCATGCCCCCCCAATTATTGTTTCCTTTTCATAATTTTATTTTGTTATTATTTCACATATTTCACAGTTATTTCACAGTTTCAGTGGGAGACCTCCCAGCTTTTTTGTTGTGTCTCTATTTTCATGATTTTCCAGCCAAACTGGAAAAAAATCAGGGAAGTAGTATTCCACTGAGGACACCCCATATTGCCAGATTTCAGACAGAGTGAATAAAGGGCTCCCTGTTTTAAGCAATGAATGGCACCCATATTTAATATCCAATTATGTGGGGAAATTGATAGGAAAGATTCCAAAGAGCTAGATATCAATCCAGTAGCACCTTAGAGAGCAATAAGATTTTCAGGGTACGGGTTTTGAGAGTCAAAGCTCCCTTCTTCAAACAAAAAGAGATCACAGAGTTCCTTATGAGGGGAGAGAGAGAGATAGGGTCTGGGCTTTCTTCACTGACTGCAAACCGTAGCCATAGATGGCACCAATGCTCGCTCTAAGTCTTGTGTGCAAAAATTCTACTTCATGAGCTACTGGCATTGAAGTTGTGAGCTGCTGCATAAATTAGTTTATTCCGGGGCTATTTTTCCCGAGCTAAGGCAAAAAATGTGTGAGCTGGAGGCTAAAAAAGCTGTGAGCTAGCTCACACTAACTCATTTTAGAGGGAACAGTGGATGGCATGGCAGCCATTAAGTTCGAAGAAAAAAAAAAGCAAAAAAGCTCTTGGAATGCGCACCAGGCAATGAGGTTGTTGGCAGAGGCCTCTCCCTATAGATGGTAGCACCAGAACCAGTACTTCACCAACTGACCCTTTTAAGGATAGGGTTTCCAACTCCCATTTAAGAAATCTGGAGATTTAGGGAGTGGAACTTATGAAGGGTAGGGTTTGGGGAGGGGAGGGGCCATATTGTCATGGAGTCCACATTCCAAATCAATCATTTTCTCCAGAGGAACTGATCTCTGTTGTCTGGAGATCAGTTGTTATCCTGGGAGATCTCCAGTCCCCACTGGAGGCTTGCCATCCTTTTTAAAGGACCCATCCTGGCAACTGTTGCCAGGCCAGACAGGCTATAATAATAATAATAATAATAATAATAATAATAATAATAATAATAATAATAATAATAATAATAATAATAATAATAATAATAATAATAAATTTTATTTGTATCCCGCCCTCCCCGCCTAGGCAGGCTCAGGGCGGCTAACAACATTTCATAAAACATACAATAATAAATATAAACTTAAAAATTTAACAATATAAAACTTTAAATATTAACATCATTTAAAAACCAGTCAATGTAATTAAAATTTATAGCTTAATCTGACAGTGACAATGGTATTTCGACGCTAGTACTGTCAGTTTACACAGTGATATAGGTCTTTGAATAGGACCGCGTTGGCGGATCCTTAATTAACAACCTTATTCAGCAGTCCGTATATGCTAGCTTGAAGAGGGTGGTCTTGCAGGCCCTGCGGAACTGATCAAGGTTTCCGCGATTGAGGTTTCTGCGATCAAGGTTTCCGCGATTGAAAAGGCCCGTGCTCGGGTGTTCTGAAGTTTGATCTCTTTCGGCCCAGGGATAGTCATTATATTTTTCCCGGCTGACCTCAGTGCTCTCTGGGGTTCATATGGGGAAAGATGGTCCCTCAAGTAGGCCGGTCCTCGGCCATATAAGGCTTTAAAGGTAATGACCAACACTTTGTACTGGACCCAGTATGTAATCGGCAGCCAGTGCAGTCTACGTAGCCCCGGCTGTATATGCTCCCACCTCGAGAGTCCCAACAACAGCCTGGCCGCCGCGTTCTGCACTAGCTGCAGCCTCCGGGTCTGGCACAAAGGTAGCCCCAAGTAGAGGGCATTACAGTAGTCTAATCTTGAGGTGACCGTTGCGTGGATCACTGTTGCGAGGTCCCGATGTTCTAGGAAAGGGGCCAACTGCCTTGCCCGCCTCAGATGGAAGAATGCTGACTTGGCAGTGGCTGCTATCTGGGCCTCCATCGATAATGAAGGCTCCAGTAAAACACCCAGGCTCTTTACCTGGTGTGCTGCTTTCAATGGCGCGCCGTCGAAGGCCGGGAGAGCTATTTCCCTTCCCAGGGCACCGCGACCCACACAGAGGACCTCTGTCTTCGCTGGGTTCAGCTTCAGCCCACTCAGCCTAAGCCACATCGCAACAGCCTGTAAAGCCCGGTCGAGATTCCCTGGGGCGGAGTCGGGCTGGCCGTCCATTAGTAGATAAAGCTGGGTGTCATTTGCATATTGATGGCAACCCAGCCCAAACCTCCGGGCAATCTGGGCAAGGGGGCGCATATAGATGTTGAACAACATCGGGGAGAGAACTGCTCCCTGAGGCACCCCACAATCCAGTGTGAGCCTCTGGGACCGCTCACCCCCAATAGCCACCCTTTGTCCCCGGCCTAAGAGGAAGGAGGAAAGCCATTGCAAGGCCAATCCCCCAACCCCAATGTCGGCGAGGCGGCGCGTCAGTAGCTGATGGTCGACTGTATCAAATGCCACCGACAGGTCTAACAGCATCAGCACCGCAACGCCGCCTTGATCCAGTTGCCGCTGGAGGTCATCCACCAAGGCGACCAGCACCGTCTCCGTCCCATGGCCCGGCCGGAAACCAGACTGGCACGGGTCCAGGACGGAAGCGTCATCCAGAAACCTCTGTAGCTGTAACGCCACTGCCCTCTCAATAATTTTACCTAGAAACGGTAAATTAGACACCGGACGATAATTCGCCAATTCGGCCGGGTCTGCTGTACATTTTTTTTTTTCAAGAGAGGGCGCACCAAAGACATTAGGCAAAAGAGAGACATGGGCAGGAAGGTGGAGCATACTGTTGGCCTTATACAGGGCTTTTTCTGTAGCTGGATCTCTTTTGCATATTAGGCTGCACCCCCCTGATGTAGCCAGTCCACCTGGAGCTTACAGTAGGCCCTGTAAGAAGAACCCTGTAAGCTCTTGGAGGATTGGCTACATCTAGGGTTACCAAGTCCCCCGCGGCCTCCGGCAGGGGACTTCTTTTGCGCGTGCAACACATATGCGGCGCGATGATGTCACCCAGAAGTGACATCTTTTCACTGGCAATGCTGTGCGGGAGGGAAAAACTCTATGGTACACCATAGAGTTTTCCCTCACAAATTGCTAGAGCATTGGGAAAACCATAGAATTTCCCTGGAAACACCTAGAGCGGCCGGCACAATGATATCACTTCCGGGTGATGTCATCAATCTGGTGACGTTGGGGGAGGTTCTCCCCACTGGCCCAATGTGGGTTGGTGGGTTGGGAACCTCCAGGGTGGGAGAATCCCCGCCCGGTCCGGGGGCTTGGCAGCCCTAGCTACATCAGGGGTGTGTGGCCTAATATGCAAATGAGTTCCTGCTACAAAAAAGCCCTGGCTTTACATGTAATTAAGAATGACCCATATAAGGCCCCACTGGCAGGCCAGGGAGGGTGCTCCAGGTTCTCTCCAGGCTGCAGAGTTCTCTCCAGAGGGGTCTCTAGGTTCTCTCCAGGTTTGGGGAAAGAACAAGAGCTGATTCCCTTACCTCTCAGTATCTGATACTTGTGCCAGCTCCATGGGCTCCAATGCAGAATAACTTTACATTTATCCCTGTTAACATTGTTTTTATTTGTTTTAGCTCAGTTTTCCAGCCTGTCAAGATCATCCTGAATTCTGTCTTCTACTGTATTTGCAACCACCCTCAATTTAGTATCATCTGCAAATTTAATAAGCATTCTCTCTATTCCTTCATCCAAATCATTTATAAAGATGTTGAACAAAACAGGTCCCAGAACAGATCCTTGAGGCATCAGAATGCAGTGTGGACAAAGGAAAAAGCCCACTGCATGGAAATTTTGTCCACTTTTCTTCACATTCAGTATGCCCTTCTCACAAACTCCATGACAGACTAACAGAGATGACCATATTCAGATACATTCAATGCATCCAAGGTTGCCTTTGGGAACAAGATGTCATTTTCATTAAGTTTCTGCCACTGCCAAAGGGATATAAACTCATCTCAGAAAGCAATTTTCCACTCCCAAGACAACAGAAATATTGCCTTCCCTGATCAGACCAACATATCCATCAAGCTCAAAAAACATTGTTAGTGTAGACTGATGTCTGTGAGAAGTTTGCCAGTAGCCAAAAATCCACCCAAATATTTTCCCCGTGCACAATCCTTAGAAGTTTGCGACCTGTTAGCGATTCCATTTCACTTCCATAGATAAGTCCAGCTCTTCTTCTGGTCTATGTTGTTGTATTTTCCCAGCTGCACAAACCCTGGGGATTCTGGCATTCTGATACTACTCTAAATGGCATTGCCCTACGTTGCTCCGATGGGTCCTTGATTGCATCCTCAATTGGACCGTGAGTACATTGGTATTCTGAGATTTATAATTCTCTCTCCTCTGATAAGGTGTCTTTCTTTTGTTCCCCTGTGATCCTCTAATGTGCAATAAATAAAGAGACACAGCAGAAGTTTTGTTTATAACTGAAGGTCAGTCTAGATGAGAAAGAAAATGAGATCCATGAAGAGGTATTCCATCTCTTTTAACTTCCTTCAATAATAGTTTGTCTTTCTCTGCTGTAGGGGGAAAAACCAGTGTAGTAACTGGTAAATGGAGCCAGAGCCAATGATTTCTGGTTTGTCCCCAGCCTCCTTGATTGCAATGATACTAAATAAAATAGATTAAAATTACTAGCATCATAATTCAGACCACTAAGTCAAATGGATAGTATGACAGACAGAAGGCTGCCTTGCCCTTGAAAGGAAAAACAGCCGCTCTACTGTTGCACCCCTGAGCCTATGGGAGTCGGCTCCAGCATCCAGTTGCCTTTCAGAGAGCAGATAGAAGGCTGAATGGAAGCACAGGACAAGTTGTTTCAGGTCTACCTCAGGGACAGTGCAGTTTTAAATCAGGTCTGGCTCAGCAAGAAAGCAGTTTGATGGATAGCTCTGCCTGGTAGCACGGCAGAATGGTTTAGCTCTACCTCTGGGAGAGGATAGAGTACCTGGTTATTATTATGTCTCTTGTGATGAGCAGACCTCATAGAGTTTAATCTGACTCTTGGGCAGGGTAGGCTGGTGTGGGTGGAATCCTTCATAAAAGGATCTAGCTTAGTGGGAGGGTTGCCTGTTCTTTTGATGAGCAGGTTGGAGGTGGGGGTGCACTTACTGGGAGTGAGGGAAGAAGCTGGAAATAAGTGAGAAGTGTCTGTGTCTCCCGGAACCAAAGTAGGCACATTAGGGACTTCAGGGGCGACACTGTGGTTTGTGAGCAAAACCTCTATGATAGAATTAGCTTCTTACCATAGAGTTTTGCCCAAAAACAGAGCATTGATCCCCTGATATCACCCACATTCCTGTATCACTTTTGGTTCATGTAAGCATAGCCCTTTTTTTTGGCGGGGGGTGGGGGTGGGGTTCGCCAGGTTCCTGAGAGCACTGAATCAGTGGAGGTGTTCAAAACCAGGGGATTTCCCACCCCAAGCCAGGAACAGGCATCCCCAGTGCCAGATTAAACCCTGTGGAGGCCCCTATGCAGCTGAAATCTCGGGGGCCTCCTTGCATATTATCTCAGAGTCCTAGCACCTGCCCCACAGCCCCCGCTGCACCCTGCAGGCACCTTTTCAAAAGCCCCTTTGACAAAGCTGCGGGGGAGAGGCAGAGAGAGGTAGATGACACCAGCAGCTGCAACAGTCAAGTTGGGCAAAGAGCAGCTTGATCACTGGCAGCATGTGCAGGCTGGGAGGGCTGTAAGCAGGGGGGAAACTGGGGTGAAAAGCCGGCCCGGGACCCCTAAAGGCGTGGGGGCCCATAGGCCAGTGCCTTCTTGGCCTAATTGTTAATCCTGCCTTGGGCATCCCTTCTTAGTGGATAGTCAGTAAAAGCCTATTTGTACCTGAAAACATTCAAGAGAATTTAAACCAGATTCTGAAGACATGACTAGCTTAAGTTTATGGGCCTCAGCCGAGTTTTTCCTTTGACTGTCTGGAGACCTGTGCTGCTGATCTGTAATGAGAACCGATTGGTGTAGTGGATAAGAGCATTGAGTCTAATCTGGGAAAACTGGGTTCGATTCCCCACTCCCCCCAAAAGCAGCTGCTACAATGACCTAGGATAGTCACAAGTTCTTTCAGAGCTGTTCTCTCAAGAGCAGTTCTCAAAAGAGCTCTCTCAACCCCACCAATCTCCCAGGGTGTCTATTGTGGGGAAGGGAAAGGAGATTGTAAGCAACTCTGAGACTTCAATTGACAGGCAGGGTATAAATCCAATCTCCTTCTCATCCTCCTCTTCTTCAAAACCAAGTTGCAAATAAAGAAATCTTCTGTATTTATGTACAAACCTTGCCTCAGTGATCTCCATGTTCACCTTCTTATTAAAAAACTTTCCTCACAGCAGCAAACCCATAGCCTTTATACTTGCTTCTGTAAGGATATCCTGTAATTGAGGTGAAGTTTCAAAACAAACACCTAAAGCATAGCAGACTGTGTGGATCTCCTCAGTTCCAAGAAGGGGACTGTCACACAGTCAGATGGGTAGACAGACATGCTGATCCTTTTATTATTACAGGCTCCAGATAAGACACTGGTCTAGTAGGAGGACTCCATCTTGATTCCCTTACACAATGTCTGACACATCCAGGTGGGCAGCCGTGTTGGTCTGAAGCAAAGTAGGAGTCCAGTTGCATCTTTAAGACTAACAAAGTTTGATTCAGAGTGAGAAATGAGGTACAGTGAGCAGAGCTACATATAGCTGGTGGGCAGTGGTTTAGAATGCAAAGTGGTACAAAGTTAAAATCCAATGGCATGATGTTCTGATGGGTAGCACATCCAAGATGGACAACTCGACACACCCTCAAAAACTTTACTGAAACAGCATCAACATCAACAGCATTTCCTTGATCCGGTAAGCTCATCATTCGATCAAAGAAGGAAATGAGGCTGGTCTGGCAGGACCTGTTAAGAACATAAGAGAAGCCATGTTGGATCAGTCCAATGGCCCATCCAATCCAACACCCTGTGTCACACAGTGGCCAAAAACACCCCAAGTGCCATCAGGAGGTTCACAAGTGGGGCTAGAAGCCCTTCCACTTTCCCCCCCTCCTCCCAAGCACCAAGAATACAGAGCATCACTGCCCCAGACAGAGAGTTCCAACAATATGCTGTGGATAATAGCCACTGATGGACCTCTGCTCCATATTTTTATCCAATCCCCTCTTGAAGCTGGCTATGCTTGTAGCCACCACCGCCACCTCCTCTGGCAGTGAATACCACATGTTAATCACCCTTTGGATGAAGGAGTTGGGGACAAATCCATGCTGATTTTTCCATATCATCAAGTTGTCATTTAGATGCTTGGAGACTAATCCCTTTAAAACCTGCTCCAGTATCTTCCCTGGTACAGAGGCGAGACTGGCCTGTAGTTTTCTAGATCATCCCTCCTCCAGTCCTGTGGCATTCCTCCTGTCCTCAAAGAGGTCTGGAAGATTGTAATGTACTGAGTGACGAGACGGGTTGAAGGCAACATGCTTTATTCGGTGGTACATTACAAGAGAGAGAACACGCTGGCCGGGTCCCGCTTATATACATTCCCCGGAACTGCCCCTCAGTCCAATCCTGGCCAGTCAAACTTCCCACCACAGATCTTGATGGGCGGAGCGTCTAGCGAGCTACATCCGGGGACCAGTGGGTTTCCCCTGGTTGCCTCTGTAGCCATCGTCACGCGGTACATTAGCTTACGTTTCAAGACATAACAAAGATGATGGACAAAGGCTCTGTAAGCTGTCTAAAAGGTTCTTTAAGTGCTCTTGGATGCATACATCTGACCCAGGGGATTTGTGCACATAAGAACATAAGAGAAGCCATGTTGGATCAGGCCAATGCCCCATCCAGTCCAACACAGTGGCCCAAAAAAATCCAGGTGCCATCAGGAGGTCCACTAGTGGGGCAAAGACACTAGAAGTCCTCTCACTGTCCCCCCCCCAGCACCAAGAATACAGAGCATCACTGCCCCAGTCAGAGAGTTCCATCTCTACTAATAGCCAAATAGCCACTGATGGATCTCTGCTCCATATGTTTATCCAATCCCCTCTTGAAGCTCTCTATGCATAGCTGCCACCAGGTGATGGTGGCAGCTATGCATAGAGAGCTTCAAGAGGGGATTGGATAAACATATGGAGCATGGCAGCAAATTCCATGTGTTAATCACTCTTTGGGTGAAGAAGCACTTCCTTTTATCCATTCTAATCCAACTGCTCAGCAATTTCATTGAGTGTCCACAAGTTCTTGTATTGTGAGAAAGGGGTGGGGGGGAAGTACTTCTTTCTCTATCTTCTCAATCTCATGCATAATTTTGTAAACCTCTATCATGTCATCTTTCAGTCGACGTTTCTCCAAGCTAATGAGCTCCAAGTGCTTTAACCTTTCTTCATAGGGAAAGCGTTCCAACCCTTTAATCATTCTAGTTGCCCTTTTCTGCACTTTTTCCAGTGCTATAACTTAGTAGCCCCTCCACACCCTCTTGGGCAGTCTTCACAGTGGAGGACGGTAAGCAGTGGAGTGCCACTGGGCTCAGTACTGGGTCCCATGCTCTTTAACTTGTTCATTAATGATCTGGAGTTGGGAGTAAGCAGTGAAATGGCCAAGTTTGCAGATGACACTAAATTGTTCAGGGTGGTGAGAACCAGAGAGGATTGTGAGGAACTCCAAAGGGATCTGTTGAGACTGGGTGAGTGGGCGTCAGTGTGGCAGATGCGGTTCAATGTGGCCAAGTGCAAAGTAATGCACATTGGGGCCAAGAATCCCAGCTACAAATACAAGTTGATGGGGTGTGAACTGGCAGAGACTGACCAAGAGAGAGATCTTGGGGTTGTGGTAGATAACTCACTGAAAATGTCAAGACAGTGTGCGATTGCAATAAAAAAAGGCCAACGCCATGCTGGGAATTATTAGGAAGGGAATTGAAAACAAATCAGCCAGTATCATAATGCCCCTGTATAAATCGATGGTGTGATCTCATTTGGAATACTGTGTACAATTCTGGTCACCACACCTCAAAAAGGATATTATAGCATTGGAAAAATGCAGAAAAGGGCAACTAGAATGGTTAAAGGTTTGGAAGACTTTCCCTATGAAGAAAGGTTAAAACGCTTGGGGCTCTTTAGCTTGGAGAAACATCGACTGTGGGATGACATGATAGAGGCTTACAAGATTATGCATGGGATGGAGAAAGTAGAGAAAGAAGTCCTTTTCTCCCTTTCTCACAATAGAACAACTCATGGGCATTCAATGAAATTGCTGAGCAGTCAGGTTAAAATGGATAAAAGGAAGTACTTCTTCACCCAAAGGGTGATTAACATGTGCAATTCACTGCCACAGGAGGTGGTGGCGGCTACAAGAATAGCCAGCTTTAAGAGGGGATTGGATAAAAATATGGAGCAGAGGTCCATCAGTGGCTATTAGCCACAGTATATATATATACACAGTGTTTGTATGTATGTGTGTGTGTGTGTTTATATATATATATATATATATATATATATATATATATATATATATATATATATATATATATATATACACACACACACATATATTGGCCACATACATATATTGGCCACTGTGTGACACAGTGTTGGACTGGATGGGCCATTGGCCTGATCTAACATGGCTTCTCTTATGTTCTTATATAATATCAAGAAAAAGAAAAAAAGAACTGAAAATTTTCAAAACTTAAAGTCACAAGCTAGAGAAGCTGAAGAGAATCTTAAAAAACAGCCAACAAAACATGATTTTCAAAAAAAGGTGAAAGAAATGCAACACAAATTGAATTTAATTCTTATGGAAGAGATGGAGATTAAATTGAAGTATGCTTGAACATGCCAACAAGCCTGGAAGGTGGTTGGCTTATAGGATGAGAAAAGAAAAGGTCAAAAGTGTAATTACGACACTGAAAGATGAGAACAACAAAGAGAAAACTCAAAAGCAAGAAATATATCAAATTGTGAAACAGTTCTATAAAAAATTATATGAAGATAAGCAAGTTCATAAAATAGATGTAGAAGAATATATCAACCAAAATAATCTCAATAAATTTACAGAAGAACAACAAAAAATTTTAAATGAGCCAATAACAATAAGGGAACTTGGAGATGCAATGGCATCTCAAAAGAATGGTAAAACTCCTGATCCAGATGGATTACCTGCAGAATTCTATAAAGCTTATGAAGAATCTTTACTCTTACAATTTAAGTGTCTTATTGAAAAGATTCAAGAGGAAGGCCAAATACCAGTTTCATGGCTTGAAGCGACAATATCTTTGATTCCAAAAGAAAATAATGATTTGAAAGATATTAAAAACTATCATCCAATTTTCCTTTTAAATGCGGATTATAAAATTTTTGCTGCAATATTGGCACAACGTTTGAAGAAAGTTCTACAGTCTATAATACATTATGATCAAGCAGGATTCCTTCCTAGAAGGTATTTGAAAGATAATGTCAGAACACTTTGCAATGTCTTGGAATATTATCAGACTCATCCAGAGAAACAACTGGCTTTAATTTGTTTAGATGCTGAGAAGGCCTTTGATAATGTTTGTTGGCACTTTATGCTACAGCAACTGAAAGGCATGGGTTGTGGTGAAAACTTCTTGAGAGCAGTAGAAACAATATATTCTTCACAAAATGCAAGGGTGACAGTGAACGGCGAACTAATAGATGTAATTAATATTTAAAAAGGTACAAGACAAGGCTGTCCATTGTCACCTCTACTTTTTATCTTATCTCTAGAGATACTGAATAATCAAATAAGGGAAGATACAAGTATAAAGGGAGCTGTGCTAAAAGATGAACAATATAAACTCAGAGCCTTCGTAGATGATTTAGACTTTATACTAGAAAAACCGATGGACTCAATAGACTGTCTTATAAATAAGATTAAACAATTTGGTTGCTGCGCAGGATTAAAGATTAATTACCATAAAACAAAATTTTTGACAAAGAACATGACAATGGAACAAATTCAATCCTTCCAGCAAAAATCAGGGTTTTTGTATGAAAAAAGAATCAAATATCTAGGTGTTGTTATTTCAAATAAGTGTAGCAACTTAAAAACAGATAATTATGACAAACTACTTAAAGAAATTAAAAAAGATTTGGAAAAATGGCACGACTTGAACCTATCTTTAATGAGAAGAATAACCTTAATAAAGATGAATATCCTCCCAAGGTTACTATTCCTGTTTCAAACTATTCCAATATTTTTAAATAGCGGATTTTTTCAAGAACTGAACAAGATGGTTGCCAAATATGTTTGGCAAGACAAAAAACCTAGAATTAAATTAAAGACACTGCAAGATTCCAAATTAAGAGCAGGTATGGGCCTTCCAGACTGGCAATTGTATTATAAAGCTTCTGTGCTTCTATGGGTAAGAGACTGGATACTGCTGAATGACAAGAGACAATTGTTGTTAGACATGATCTTACTATGGGGTGGCATGACATGATGGACATGATCTTACTATGGGGTGGCATGCATATTTATGGTATCAAAGACTTGAAGGCCATTCCTATTTTAAGAATCACTGGTTTCGAAAATCCTTGTACCATATGTGGTCATGGCTAAAGTCCAGAATTTATCAAAAAATTCCCAGATGGGTTTCTCCAGTAGAAGCATTTACTCATCCAAATCTCTTAAAATCAAATCAGAATTATAGGTATGATGACCTGTTGGGAAAAGATAATCAATCAAAAACCAAAGAAGAGCTGGAAAATATGGATATTAAAATGAACTGGTGGTTAAGAATGCAAGTTGAATCCCGATATCTCAAAGATAAGGCAACGTTTCAATACAGAACAATATTTATTTGATAAAATTCTTTTGGGTCTGCAAGAAAAGCTAATCTCCAAATTATATGCATATCTACTTCAAATGAAGACACAAGACAAAGTTTTAAAAGACTGTATGGTCCAATGGGCAAAAAAAATTGGTTATAATATTACATTAGAAGAATGGGAGAGACTGTGGAAGCTTAACGTTAAATTAACTAGGTCAGCAACTTTTAAAGAAAATTTGTATAAGATGTTTTATAGATGGTACTTGACCCCACAGAAATTGTGTAAGATTTATACTAATATGTCTGACAAATGTTGGAAATGCACTGAACAGGTTGGTTCTTTTTACCATATGTGGTGGACATGTGAGATGGTGAAGGCCTATTGGAAAATGGTGCATGAAATATTACAAAAGATTATGAAGACACAGATCCATTTCAAACCGGGACTATTTTTATTGAACATATTTCCTGAGGACTATTCCAAAGAAATGAGACATTTGTTGGCACACTTTAACACAGCAGCCAGGATTCTCTTGGCGCAGAGATGGAAATCTCAGGAAATTCCCACGAAAATGGACTTGGTAGGAAAAATTCTGGAAACAGCAGAGCTGGACTTTCTATCCCAGCTGTTGGCTGGGAAATCTAAAGAAGAAGCAAGAAAATATTGGATGAAATATTAGACTCTCAAGACTCTTAAGATTCTCTGGTGTGGACTTATTTCTCCCCCCCCCTCCTGTATTTTATATTAGAAAATTGCCTTAACTGGAATTGTCAAAACTAATAGATAACTTTAACAAAAGATTTATGCTATAAAATTTTAAATGTGAATGATATTTAGTTTAAACATAATAATAATAATAATAATAATAATAATAATAATAATTATTATTATTATTATTATTATTATTATTATTATTGTTGTTGTTGTTTTTATTTATATCCCACCCTCCCCGCCAAGGCAGGCTCAGGGCGGCTCACAGACATGGAAAGTGCCATGATTACAGCAATACATTATACAATAAAACACATTAAAATACATTAAATAAATAAATTAATTAATTAAAACCATTACAATTAAGGTGCTATAATGCAAAACATATCAGATGATAATAATATGGGACAATTTATGTAAAGAAAGTATTGTAGAATTAAGCTTGTACTTTCTGAAAGTATTTTTATGCAGAACAAGGTCAAAATGTATTGTGCTTTCTACTCTCCCTAGCCTCTTTCTGAAACCAATAAAACTTTTGAAAACGCTAAAACATTAGGCATTATACAATTTTGAATTGCGTTTTAATTGCCTTTCTCTTCTGCCTTTGTCTTTTTCTTTTTCTAACCAATAAAATGGATCTTCTCACCACAGGACTTATCTCTCTTCTAATGTTTATAACGCCACATTGTTAAATGTTAATTTTAATAATCTATAATTTTGTTTTAACCATGTTTTTATAAGTATAATTTATGTACAGTGTATTTTATGTTGTGAGCCGCCCTGAGCCTGCTTCGGCGGCGAGGGCGGGATAGAAATAAAAAATTATTATTATTCTTTCCTGTTATCACTCCAAACCATGTTTATATAGAGAAAGACAACATCCTAAAAACAAGGGTGGAAGACAGTGAGGTTCCACCTTAGCTGGCACCACCCCCTGGCCCTCAGGTTTTGAATGGCCCTCAGCTTTTAGCATCCCTGAAATCTGCCCTTTCTTTGCTAGAGTGTTGCTGTTGTCTGAGCAGTACAATGCTCCCTCTCTTCTCCCCAGTCTGGTTGTGGTGCTGCCATTTATATTTCCTCACCACTCTTGCCCATCAACCCCCACCTTATCATCCCTGACCCACCCAATGGCCTGCATGATTTTCTGGGTCCAGAGTTGGAGCACCACTCCCCTAGTCTCCTTCCCCATCTTTACTGGCTTTCCCCCATCCGTTACTAGCCAGTTCCCAGGAGAGGCCTTTAGCCAGGCTCTCCCTGCCTGATTCCTCACCAGTTCTTCCATGGCTGGGCCTCTCCCAAGAAGCGTTGCCAATCCACCTGTGGGGGCAAGGGATCCCCAGGTTTGGAGGCCCTCCCCCTGCTTCAAGGTCATCAGAAAATGGGGTGTGTGGGGGGGGAATGACAGTTAAAGGGAAAAAATAATTCTTTCACCACTCCACTATAATTGCTGTTGACAAGGAAGGCCAGCCTACAAGTGGGACCCCAGGGATCTCCCAGAATTACATCTTATCTCCTGACTATGGAGAAAATGGCTTAAGAAAATGGCTGCTTTGGAGGGTGGACTCGATGGCATTGTGCCCCACCAAGGTCCCTGTCCTCCCCAGCCTCCATTGCCAAATCTGTTCCAATGGCCTGGTGTGTGTGTGTGACAACTACACATTGACAGAATAAAGACAAGTAGAGAAAGTTAACTATTGATTGGGTAAAAACTTCCCATTAATCTTTCTTTTTTTGTTCTGAAAGGTTTGGTACTTGGAGTGATGAGAAGTCATGCAACAATACATTTCTGAATGCATTCTCTCTCACAATTTCAGAGCCCGAAAATTCGGGTGACACGGATCTAGTAGCTAGAAACATCATGTTTTCGTGCAAAGATGGAACCATACTGAGAGTAGATGGAAAGCCCTGGGAAAGATACGGTGATTGGAGTTTGCCTTGCAAAGATACTGCCATCTGTGGAATCCAGACAGCCATTCGTGTACCCAATGAGATTGTCAAATCTGGAATAACTGAGGTTAGGTTTGGTTGTTGTCCTTAAATAGTGCCAGCTGCTCAATTTTTGCAGCTTGTGTATGCCACTATTACTTTGCATCTATGAGTACCTGTTTATTATTATTGTCTCTGGTGATGAACTGACCTCATACAAATTCATGTGACTTTTGGCCAGGGCAGGCTGATGTGAGTAGAATCCTGTGTGTGTGTGTGAAAGGGTCTAGTTTGGTGGGAGGGTTGCCAAGTCCATCAGACAAATGGGTGGGGAATGTGGAAGGAGTGTGCACTTACTGGGAATGGAGAGGGAAGAAGCCAGAAATAACTGCGACATGACTGTATCACCCAGAAGAAATGTAGGCATATTAGGGACATTGGGGGCAACACTCAGCAAAACCTCTATGATAGAATTAGCTTCTTACCATAGAGCATTGCCCCACCCTAATGTCACCAATGTTCCTATGTTAATTCTGAGAGATGTAGGCACATTACATGTGTGTGTGGGGGTAATTTTCCCAGGTTCCTGATAGTACCGAAGCAGGGGAGGGGTTTGATATTGGATGATCCCCACCCCCATCCAGGGACTGGCAACCCTACTTTGTGGCTAATCAGTGAAAGCCTATTTGTACCTGAAAACATTCAAGAGAATTTAAACCACACCCTGAAGCCATGTCATGCTTATGTGCTTTTCTTTTGACTGTTTGGAGACCTGTGCTGCTGTTCTGGACTTTAAAACCAAACTGTAAACAAATAAATTTTCTTATATACAACTTCTGGCTCAGTGATCTCTGTGTTCATCTTGCTCACCACGAAATGTACCTCAGAACAGTGAACCCAAAGCCTTTATATTTGCTTTCATAAGGACATCCTGTAATTGAGGCGCAGATATACAATACAAAAGAATCCCCCAAATCATAGCAGACTGTGTGGATCCCCTCAGCTCCAAGAAGGGGCCTGTCACACAGTCAGATGGACAGACAGACATTCTGGTCCTTTCATTATTACAGGGTCCAGACACTGGTCTGGTAGGAGAACTTCATCTTGATTCCCTTCAGGGAAATAAAATAAAATAATATAAAATGCTGTCCCGTGGCCAGGAAAATGTGTAAGTCCACAGGCTCATGCTGGGACTCCATGAGATCACCACAAACAATTGCAACTTAGTAATTTATAGACATTCCTGAATATTTAGGAAGCATCCATAAGAATACTGACTCATCCAGTAAGACTGTCAAGTAGCCTTAATTAAAAGTGGGTTTAATGGCAGTATAACACCTATCAGGCTGTTGACTTTCTTTAGTATTCGTTGCTAGAATATTTTTATAATAGGGCAGGTCCACCAATTATGATAGAAGGTGCCCCACTCACCACATTTTTTCCAGCACCAAGGCTGAACTGAAGGCATAATGTGTGATAATTTAACAGAGGTACCATCTTGAGAGGACTTTGTATTCTTGCAGCTGCATATTAATAGATTTGGATTACATTGGCGGTGATGCCCACTGCTCTTCTGTAAGGGGGTTGCTAAAATCTATTTCCCATTGCTTTTGGTATAAATGGGTAGTGGCAGTCTGAGTGTTGAGAAGGATGGAGTAGAGTTTAGAAATCAGACCCATAATTGGGATGTGGCCAGTATATAGGATGCATTTGAAATCTGATAACTGCTCTCGGAGGAGAGGGCAGAAATTATGCAATGAAAGTTTTGAAGTTGGAGGTATTGTGGTTTTAATTTCATTTTCTAAGGTGCTCTTTGGCTTTAGGTCACCTTGGGCTCGAATGTCCATTAAATAGGAGATACCATGCCTTCAAGCTAGGAAGGAGTTTCCTGAATGGCCTGATGGGAAAATTTTGTGCCTAGTAAATTCTGTGAGAGGAGAGGTTAGTGGGGCCAGGTAAGGATACAACCTTCTCCATACCAAAAAAGTAGCTTTCAAAAAAGAGTTAGTAAGATTCTTGATAAACAATTCCCTACTGTGCCATAGGGCTTCCCAAAACATGTAGGGGGACAAATGGAATTCTTCTATGTGCTTCCACTCAGCTATATAGGAGGACTGGTATTGTTTGACTATGGTTGTCAAGAGAATGACTTCATAATAAGTGTGAATATCAGGAACAGCTGGTCCACCTTTTCATGTAGTGGCTCAGATAGTATTGAATCTTAGCCTGGGTGATTTACCTTGCCAGATGAAATTATTAATGCTAGCTTGCCATTTTTGCAGGAGTGAGAGAGGTATGGGGATTGGTAAGGCATGAAAATAGAAGATTTTTGGATCCATTCTAGTAAGTAAAGTGATTTTGTAGGTCAATGATTGAAGTGTTTATGAAGCAGTTGTGAGATTTCCATGTGATTAACCTTGAGCAGATCCGAGGAACATATATACCTAAATATTTCCATTTAGACTTCACCCAACTGAAATTATAAGAGCCCTTTCTATAATGGGTGGTAGCTTTGGACAAGGTAATTGGGAAAAGTAAAGTTTTATCCATATTAACTTTAAGCCCAGCAACTGTACCAAATGTATTGAGATGATGAACAATTTTAGGGAGCGATTTCTGAGGAACAGGACCATGTCATTTGCAAATAGATTAATCTTTATGTTTGTTTCATTGATAGTGATTCCAAGATTATCAGGGTCCGCTCTAATTAAGTTTGCTAAAGGCTCTATCGCTAAAGCAAATAATAAGGTGGATAAAGGGCATCCCTGATGAGTACCTCTATTCAGGGTGAAAAAAAGGAGAATCTAATTGATTGATCTGAAGCATAGCCTTTGGTGTTCTATATAATGCAGCTATGACTGAGATGAATTTGTTACCAAACTGCATAAGAGTGATTTTAAATAGATGTGCTCAACAGTATCGAATGCTTTCTCTATATCTAATGCAAGAAAACAAGTTTCAGGGAGAGAATATGAGTGACAGTCTGAGAGCACACTAATAAGTTTGCGGATATTATCCATCAAATCCCGCTGTGGGATAAAGCCTGTCTGCTCGATGGAGATATAGTCCCCAATAATCTGATTCAGCCTTCTAGTCAAGATGGTAGTAAAGATCTTGTAATCTGAATTCATTAATGAGATGGGGTGGTATGATTTAGGATCCTCTGGATCTCTGTCTGGCTTAGGGAGAACTATGATCTTTGCTGTAGACCAAGAATGGGGGAGAGACCCAGAGTCTAGTGCATAGTTACGGTATATACTGAAAGTAGGTGTGGGTCAAGGGATTTATGAAAGATTTATAAAAATCAGATGAAATACCATCCAGGCCTGGGGATTTATTACTTTTTACAGACTTAACAACTGCCACAAGCTCCAATTAATCTATAGGCTGGTCTTAAAAAGCTAATGTGCTTCTGAGAGTGTTTTGAGGAAGGGGTTGGTTATAAGAAACTGGTTAATCAACATAGGATTAGGATTGCTTGAGCTATAAAGAGTCGACTTCTACAATTGATTTGGGTGTCATGTGAGTGGTTCCTAAAGAATCACAAAGGCCACAAATTCTAGAAATCTCTTGGCATTGTTTAACTTTTCATGCCAGCAATCCTGAGGATTGAGGGCTCTTATACCAGTAGAACTGCTGAAGAAATAACATGGCGGTTTTATTATGTTTAATAGCATTAATTTCTAAGGCTTCATATTTCTTTCTCTCTTCTTGTATTTTTTTAAATACTTTAGGACTACATTTTTTTGTGTGTTTGCATTCCAATATGTAAAATCAAGCTCCTGGCTATGCAGATGCCTCCAACCACCTATAAAACCAAATTGTTGAATTAATTTATGTGGACCAGTATAGTTAGGACATGAGATAATTGGTGTAAACAGTGTTGAACAGATGTCCTGTCTGCATTGGAATCCATTATGTAGTTGAGATCAGTGGCCATTATAATGGGACCATCTTGAAAAGCAGTAAGGTTTAAAAGCAAAGTTTGTATGAAGTCAAATTGCCCTTTGTTGGGTGCATACCAGGCCTGTAGCCATGGGGGGCACGGGGGGCATGGCCCCTCCATTGAACTCCCCTTTGATTAGTGTGGCCCCTCCTGGCAGCCCCCGAACTCCCTGCTGCTCTTGCGGCCCCCGCTTCCCTCTATGCAGCGCCTCCCCTCCCCTCCCTCCCTCCCACCCCGTGAAGCGCAGGCTCCTCCTGGGGATCTTTCCAGCCCCCCCCCCCCATGCCGATCATGGGAAAAGCTACACGGGGAGGCCAGCACTCCTCTGCAGGCCCTCCAACGCTCTTTGGAGCTTTAGCGCTGGAGCCACGGTGAAAGGAAGCACCAGCAAGCCCTGCAAGAGTGCCCACTACCTCCGCTGCTTCCTCCCTACTTCCCTTCCACGTGATCCAGAGAGGGAAGTAGGGAGGAAGCAGCGGAGGCAGTGGGTGCTCTTGCAGGGCTTGCTAGTGCTTCCTTTCACCGTGGCCCCAGTGCTAAAGCTCCGGAGAGTGCTGGAGGGCCAGCAGAGGAGCTCTGGCCTCCCCACGTGGCTTTTCCCAAGATCGGCGCAGGGGGGGGGGCCTGGAAAGAGTCCCAGGAGGAGCCCACACTTCACGGGGTGGGTGGGAGGCGCTGCGCAGAGGGGAGTGGGGGCCGCAAGAGCGGCAGAGAGTTCAGGGGCTGCCAGGAGGGGCCACACTAGTCAAGGGGGAGTTCAATAGAGGGGTATTTTTTTTTTGGTATATGAAACAGTTCATGAAGTTCCTTTCAAAATGCAGTCCATCCCTCAGACTGCCTATTTGAGAACAATTTAGATTTCAATAGGTACTGTAAGAGCAAATATCACAAGACACAATAAAAGCTATTGTGGACATGTTCCAGAAGTTGATCCTCAACAAAACAAAATAACCTGGTGCAAATCAACAAACATGAAGCACATCTATATAACAAGTTTGCTTTCATTTTAAATCACATTTATCAAAACCAAATCCAGGGATGCTGTAAGTATACAGGGGCATCCTAGCTGTCTAAGTACTCCAAGACCGAAAGACTAAAGGTGAGCTGCTTACCGTGCTGTACTCAGACCCTTTATTTTTTTAAAAAACAGAACACTATTCTCAGGTTTAAAATAGATATTTATCAGTTAAAATGCAAACCTATATTTAAACAGAATCGATGCTTAGAAAATTGCTTTAAATTTATACTAACTTATCCATGCTTTTAAAATCCTTTAGATTACCGGAGCGACTAGATTTCACATAAGAATATAAGAGAAGCCATGTTGGATCAGACCAATGGCCCATCCAGTCCAACCCTCTGTGTCACACAGTGGCCAATATATGTGTGTGTGTGTGTGTGTGTATGTATATAATATATATACATACACACACACATATATATACTGTGGCTAATAGCTACTGATGGACCTCTGCTCCATATTTTTATCCAATCCCCTCTTAAAGCTGGCTATGCTTGTAGCAGCCACCACCTCCTGTGGCAGTGAATTGCACATGTTAATCACCCTTTGGGTGAAGAAGTACTTCCTTTTATCCGTTTTAACCTGACTACTCAACAATTTCATTGAATACTCACGAGTTCTTGTATTGTTAGAAAGGGAGAAAAGTACTTCTTTCTCTACTTTCTCCATCCCATGCATGATCTTGTAAATCTGTATCATGTCACCCTGCAGTTGACGTTTCTCCGAGCTAAAGAGTCCCAAGCGTTTTAACCTTTCTTCATAGGAAAAGTGTTCCAACCCTTTAATCATTCTAGTTGCCCTTTTCTGCACTTTTTCCAGTGAGGTGACCAGAATTGTACACAGTATTCCAAATGAGACCGCACCATTGATTTATACAGGGGCATTATGATACTGGCTGATTTGTTTTCAGTTCCTTTCCTAATAATTCCCAGCATGGCGTTGGCCTTTTTATTGCAATCACACACTGTCTTGACATTTTCAGTGAGTTATCTACCACGACCCCAAGATCTCTCTCTTGGTCAGTCTCTGCCAGTTCACACCCCATCGACTTGTATTTGTAGCTGGGATTCTTGGCCCCAATGTGCATTACTTTGCATTTGGCCACATTGAACTTCATCTGCCATGTTGACGCCCCCCTCACCCAGCCTCAACAGATCCCTTTGGAGTTCCTCACAATCCTCTCTGGTTCTCACCACCCTGAACAATTTAGTGTCATTTGCAAACTTGGCCACTTCACTGCTTACTCCCAACTCCAAATCATTAATGAAGCACCCCATTGCTTACCGTCCTCCACTGTGAAGATTGCCCATTTATACTCAATCTCTGTTTCCTATTAATTAGCCAGTTTTTGATCCACAAGATAACTTGTTCTTTTGCTCCATGACTCTCGAGCTTACTAAGGAGCCTTTGATGAGGAACTTTATCAAAAGCTTTCTGGAAGTCAAGGTAAACAATATCTATTGAGTCCCCTTTGTCCACATGTTTGTTCACCCCCTCAAAGAACTGTAACAGGTTAGTGAGGCCAAGATCTTTCCTTACAGAACCCATGCTGAGTATTCCTCAATAACTTGTGTTTATCAATGTGCCTACTCATTCTGTCCTTGATAATGCTTCTACCAACTTTCCCGGTATTGAAGTCAGACTGACTGGCCTGTAATTTCCCGGGTTGCCTCTGGAACCCTTTTTAAAGATGGGGGTGACATTTGCTACCTTCCAGTCCTCAGGAACGGAGGCAGATTTCAGTGAAAGATTATATATTTTTGTCAGGAGATCCACAAGTTTAACTTTGAGTTCTTTCAGAACTCTTGGATGTATGCCATCTGGACCTGGTGACTTATTAGTTTTTAATTTGTCAATCAGTTGTAGGACCTCCTCTCTTGTCACCTCAATCTGACTCAGGTCTTTCAACACCCCTTCCAAAATTAGTGGTTCTGGAGCAGGCAAACACTTCTCATCTTCCACAGTGAAGACTGAGGCAAAAAATGCATTCAGCTTCTCAGTCATTTCCCTATCCTCCTTCAGTAATTCACACATTGCTTTATGAAATTCAGAACTAACAGGACAATAGAATCATGAAAGTGATCTCCAGGGCCATCTAGTCCAACCCCCTGGACAATGCAGGAAATTCACAAATACCTCCCCCCACACAAACACATCCCCAGTGACCCCTGCTCCAAGCCCAAAAGATGGCAAAAACCTGCACTAATCAGCACTAAGTTACTTCCATTTCTGCTTAATTTCTAGGCATACCACGTTACTTCAATTGCAAAGAACACAAACTCAAAAACAGTTGTTAAACATACCCCCTCCCACCAAAAAGAATGACTGAATTCAGAAATTAAATATCTCAAGCAAAGGGGTGTTGGGGAACCCTAAATATTTACACTTAGCAGCCCCATTGACTTTAAGCAACACCACTTTATGTAAGTGGAAACTGACGCCTTTATCTTCACATTTTTACCAATCTAAGACCACTGGTTTGATTTAGCTAAAGATTCTGCATAGGTAATAAATAAATAAATAAATAAATAAATAAATTTTATTTTTATATCCCGCCCTCCCCCACCAAAAGGCGGGCTCAGGGCGGTGAGGATGGAGAGAAGAAAAGAGGTGCTGTCTCTTTAAGATACCCTGCGCTGTCACTGATCCCATGTGGAAACCAAAAAACCAGCACTTTCTTACTAACTTCAATGTGATACATTGAAGAAACTGGAAATCAGGTTTTATTCTGGGCAACTTTGGAGAATGTTTTGCCTGTTTTCTTTTAATTTTAATATATGTCTCAGTTGGTTGTTTATGATACTGACAGTGTGTTTTGCTGTTTATTCATGCACAGAAGATTCTTCTCAGCTTGATCTACTTGAATAAGTCTTCCCTTTATCCACTGAAGCTTCTGCTTTTGCCTTTGTTCTCAAGTGCTAGAAACCTCTTCCCACAACCACAACTATCTTTTGAAGTATCAACCCCAGCCCCTCAGCTGAATAGCATCGGACTTATTTCTGGATAGACCTGTTTAGGCTTGGTCATTTATTTTAATGTTTACCACATAAAGCTAACAAGTATGTACAGTTACTAGGTTGCCCAGTATAGCAGGGGACCTCCTGGCCAGCCTGTTCATTGCCTGTCAGTGCCTAAAGGCCAGTGAGAGGAAAGTAAGAAGAATCAGGAGGTGTGTGCTAGTGTTGCACTGATGTGTTGATGTCACTTCCAGTGAAAAATGAGAAGTGACATCATGACATAAGAACATAAGAACATAAGAGAAGCCATGTTGGATCAGGCCAACGGCCCATCAAGTCCAACACTCTGTGTCACACAGTGGCAAAAAATGTTATATACACACATACACTGTGGCTAATAGCCACTGATGGACCTGTGCTCCATACACTGTGGCTAATAGCCACTGATGGACCTGTGCTCCATATTTTTATCTAAACCCCTCTTGAAGGTGGCTATACTTGTGGCCGCCACCACCTCCTGTGGCAGTGAATTCCACATGTTAATCACCCTTTGGGTGAAGAAGTACTTCCTTTTATCCGTCTTAACCTGTCTGACATGGAGGAGATGATGCTCTAGGATTCCCAAAAACTCTATGATAAAACTATACAACTTTTGTAGTCCCAGAGCCCCCCTTGACATCATGGCATCACTTCTGGGTTTTGTTAGATATCAGCATGCTGGTGCACCAGTCCCTGCCCACAAAATGGTCCTAGGAGGTTGCAGTTTGCTAGCAATCCTCTAAATACATCATGTGCAGGGCAATCCTATGCATGTTTACTCAAATCTCATTTTATTCATTGGAGCTTACTCCTAGGTGGATTGCCTTTAGGAGAACACTGGGAAATATTTTAAAAGCCTATTGAAGGCTTTGCCCTCAAGATGGCAGTATGGTTTAGCTCTCAGGCTTGCAGACAGACTTTCTCATAATTTATTCATCTTGTCTCTGTTGCAAAAACCTATGCAGTATTGTTTACATTATTTGTGATTGCTATTTATTTTAAAACTAATAGGTGTTCTTGAGCAGTATGAGGAATACTGGTAGGTTCTGCCCTCTATCCACAGGCAAGCGACAACCCTATCTGATAACATGCAATCACCCTTTTTGTGTGTGTGAATACATAAGAACATAAGAGAAGCCATCTTGGATCAGGCCAGTGGCCCATGCAGTCCAACACTCTGTGTAACACAGAGGCCAATATGTGTGTGTGTATACACATATACACACACACACAATACGACAGTGTCGTTTCCAACTTTAGTATGCATAAGTGGAAACCCAGATTTTTGAGGGTATACATTTGCATCAAGAAATCAAATGCATTGCCCTAATCACATAAAATGGGCCTGTGTATGTTGAGAGGAGGATCACAGCTAGAATGCTCCCTTATTATGTGAAGTTGGAGCAGAAATGTTCTAATGATTGAACAGGGCAGATACTACCAGTTTTTAAATGGTGTACCATTAGATTAAATGAATGAGTGAACTGTTACATTATATTTGGAAGTGTCATCTGATGTTTTATTCTCTGAATTTACTATATTGTTGGGGAGGGGGAGAGACTTTTATCCCAGCAAGCAAGAGTCTCATCCTCCCCTAGCTAAGAAAATTTTGCTTTTGAACAACATAAACCGAATAGGTAAATCATGGTGAATACATAGTACAGTAAAGCCCCGTATTATCTGCACTTTAGCCATCCAAAAATTCCTTGTTGTTTGAATTTCCCAAGTAAACCGATCATAACCTCATTTAAGAGGGGTTTTTTTAATATACATTTTTATACATTTTAAATCTGTATAAATCGATGGTGCGGTCTCATTTGGAATACTGTGTACAATTCTGGTCACCGCACCTCAAAAAGGATATTATAGCATTGGAGAAAGTGCAGAAAAGAGCAACTAGAATGATTAAAGGGTTGGAACACTTTCCCTATGAAGAAAGGTTAAAATGCTTGGGACTCTTTAGCTTGGAGAAACGTCGACTGTGGGGTAACATGATAGAGGTTTACAAGATTATGCATGGGATGTAGAGTTGCCAAGTCCAATTCAAGAAATATCTGGGGCCTTTGGGGGTGGAGCCAGGAGACATTGGGGGTGGAGCCAAGAACAAGGGTGTGACAAGCATAATTGAACTCCAAGGGAGTTCTGACCATCACATTTAAAGGGACAGCACACCTTTTTAAATGCCTTTCTTCCATAGGAAATAATGAAGGATAGGGGCACCATCTTTTGGGGTTCATAGAATTGGACCCCCTGGTCCAATCATTTTGAAACTTGGGGGGTATTTTGGGGAGAGGCACTAGATGCTATACTAAAGATTTGGTGCCTCTACCTCAAAATATAGCCCCCCCAGGGCCCCCAATACCCAATGGATCAATTCCCCATTTTTCCCTATGGGAATCGTTCTCCATATGGAATAATAGAGTGCCCAGTAGACATTTCCCTCCCCCCCACACACTTTCTAAAACGAGGGGGAGGGCCTCCAAACCAGGGAATCCCCTGCCCACACCTGGGGATTGACAACCCTAAGTCACAGCATTCCATGGTGCTAGTTTCTAGAGTATCTGCCCCCTCTTTCAACGCTCCCTCTTGGTGGCCCAGTGGTGGCTTACAAAAGCAAAGAGACAAAAAAAGAGGGGACGTTTGGGTTCACTGGCCAGGGTATTGTGCAAAGCTCAAATGCTAGCAAAACATTTAAGAACAGAATTTAGGGGCAAACTTATGGCCTTCTTTGTTTCTCTCCATCTTTCATTCTCTTGGACTGACAACAATAATACTCCATTCCCAGTCAAAACCTGACATTTCTGGCTCTTAAGGGGGGGGGGGGGAACCCTCTGCAAAACCTTTTACGTTCTTCTTTTTAAAAAAAAAAGCAAAGAGAGACCGAAGAAATGAGAAATACTTCCTACTTTACAGGTTACTTTTAAAACACGGGCTGAAGGTTGGTGAACAGACTCTCAGTATTCGCTCTGGATATAAAAAAAATATACAGAATAATAACCCCCCCCACACACAGAAGCCTGGAGTCAGCAAAGCTGTGTAAATATCTCCTTCCCCACCCCTCATCCCCCCACCCCTTTGGCAGGTAAAGGGATAAAAGACATTTTTCAAAGTGATAAGTAACCCCTGACAGAAGACGGGAATCATCTTCAAGTCACAAGGATTGTGAAGAGAAGAAAGAGGGCAGGATGTTGCCACTCAGCCCGTTTCCAGTTCATTCCCTTCCGTCGAGATTTTCACTGCTCTTTCAAAAGAGATGTGTTTCTTTGGAGAGTGGGGAACGTGGAGACAATGGACCATAAAAACACACGTGCAAACAGACCTGCCAGATCAAACAAAGAGTCCTTCTAGGTGCGGAGAAAAGGCGGCAGCGTGGCGGCGTCGCCCGCTCCGCCTCTGAGGTAAAATGAGAGAAGGGGAGGGTGGAGGCAGGCCAGGAGTGTGGCGAGTGGCGAGTCTGGGTCCTTCCGAGGCTCAGAAGGACCCGGACTCGCGGCTTGCCATGCTCCTGGCCTGCCTCCACCTTTCCGTTCTCTCATTTTACCTCAGAGGCGGAACGGAGCGGGCGATGCCACTGCGCTGCCGCCGCCTCTTCTCTGCTTCACCTAGCTGCTCCTCCGAGATGGGCTCAGAAGGACCCGGACTCGCGGCTCGCCACGCTCCTTGGCACCATTTCCCCCCTCCCCCCGCTTCCAGGTTTTTGGAGGGCGGGGGAAGAGGCTGTAAATTCAGGGGTCCCCCGCCAGGGCGGGAGGGTTGGGAAGCCTAATGGGATGGAGAAAGTAGCGAAAGAAGTCCTTTTCTCCCTTTCTAACAATACAAAAACTCATGGGCATTCAATGAAATTGCTGAGCAGTTGGGTTAGAACGCATAAAAGGAAGAAGAAGATATTGGATTTATATCCCGCCCTCCACTCCATATCTCAGAGCGGCTCACAATCTCCTTTACCTTCCTCCCCCACAACAGAGACCCTGTGAGGTGGGTGGGGCTGGAGAGGGCTCTCACAGCAGCTGCCCTTTCAAGGACAACCTCTGCCAGAGCTATGGCTAACCCAAGGCCATGCCAGCAGGTGCAAGTGGAGGAGTGGGGAATCAAACCCGGTTCTCCCAGATAAGAGTCCGCACACTTAACCACTACACCAGACTGGCTTCAGGAAGTACTTCTTCACCCAAAACGTGATTAACATGTGGAATTCCCTGCCACAGGAGGTGGCGGCGGCTACAAGCATAGCCAGCTTCAAGAGGGGTTTGGATAAAAATATGGAGCAGAGGTCCATCAGTGGCTATTAGCCACAGCATATTATTGGAACTGTCTGGGGCAGTGGTGCTCTGTACTCTTGATGCTTGGGGGGGAGCAAAGTGGAAGGGCTTCTAGCCCCACTTATGAACCTCCTTTCTTTTTTGGCCTCTGTGTGACACAGAGTGTTGGTCTGGATGGGCCACTGGCCTGATCCAACATGGCTTCTCTTATGTTCTTATGTTTATTAGAATGTTAGTCTATGCCTTACCAGACCATTTGGATAAACAAGGACATAGTACTCTATTTTATTTTATTTTGCTAAGGAGATGAGTTAAAAACATCTTTCCTAATTTATTAGAAGTCTGAACTTATATGCACCTTAAGATTGCAGATGTGAGCCTTCAGCTGGGACCTGAAGTTTCCCTGGAATTACAGCTCATTTCCAGACAACAGTGATCAGTTCCTTTGGAGGAAAAGGATGCTTTGGAGGCTGGGCTTTGTGGCACTGTACCCACTGAAGTCACTGTCCCCTCCAGACGCCATCCCCAAATCTCCAGGAGCTTCCCAACCTGGATCTGGCAACCCAATTCCCCATCCCCTACCAGTGACCAGGGAAGATCTGACAAACCAATTGACCAACCACTCATTCCCAGTGCTCAAAGGCCATTTACTACTTCTTGGTAGTAAATATATATATTTATTTCTTGGTAGTTATTGATGTCTTGTATAAGTCAGAATTTGCAACCAACTGCAAGGTTGAAGACTGAATACTAACCAGCTTAGTGATCTGTTTGATGGAGAGCTTGAACCAAACAGCCAAGTTCTATGAAAATGATATAATCTTGGTTATGCAGTTTGCCTCATTTCTGCATTCCTTCCACATTTTTGGAGGCTGGAGAGGTTGCAATGACCAGGCATTATGCATCTATTTGTAGGCATTTGCACTTGGATCATACATTACTTCCAATACTCCCTCTAAGCTGTGGAGTCTTGTGAGCAAAAATTTTACTTTGTAAGCTACTGACATTAAAGTCAGGCCTCATTTTGGGCAGGAGCTGAACTCCAGAACCTCTAAATTTTATTGTGCTCTTTTTTCTTACGTTACCACCCCCCCCCCCTAAAAAAAACTCCCCACTTGCTTCTGGGCTCCATTGTTCAAACCCTCTGTGAGAATTCTGCTGAACTCTAAGATTTGACAAACTCTCTAACATTTTTCTTCACAAAAAATGGAGAAAATAACTAAAACATATGGATGGAAATTTTCATCATGGCCACATAGAAGAACATAATTTTAAAAGTATGATGGGAGTAAGGTTTTATTATGACAATTATAATTCAAGAAGCATTTTAAGGAGGATGCTGAGCTGATATAATTTAGTACACCTTCCGGTAATGTCAGGAGTGTGTGGTACATGCAAATGAGTTATGGTAATGAGCTCTGGCACCTCTTATTCTACAAAATGACCCCTGGTTAGATCCAGCCAGCTTTTTTGCTCTTCCTTACCTGGTGCCTTACTAAAGCACCCATCCCAAATGGTGTGTGGCCATGCAGGTTCCATAGGATTGCCATCTCTAGGATGGGAAGTTCCTGGAGATTTGGGGGTAGAGCTTGGGGTGGTGGTAGGGTTGCTAGCTCTGGGTTGGGAAATACCTGGAGATTTTGGGGGTGGAGTCTGAAGAGGGCAGGGTTTGGGATAGGGAAGGATTTCAGTGGGGTATAATGCCCAACAGTCCACCTTCCAAAGAGACCATTTTCTCCTGATGAACTGATCTCTATTTCCTGGAGATCAGATGTAATCCCAGGTGGTTTCTAGCCACCTGGAGGTTGGCAACCCTACTGGGGAGGGTGGGGCTGAAGAAGGGGAAGGACCTCACCAGTGTATAATGCCATAGAGCCAATCCTATGAACATCTCCTTTCCTCCTTAGGAACTGACCTCTTTACTTTGGATATCTCCAGGCTCCCCCTTGGGAGAGAATGTGGCTCAGTGGTACTTTGCATGCAGAAGGTCCCAGCTTCAGTTCCCAGCATCTCCAGTTAAAGGGATCAGGTAGTAGGAGACTGAAAGACCTGCCTAAGACCTTGAAGAGCTGCTGCCAGTCTGAGTAGATGGTGCTGATCTTGATGGACCAAAAGGTCAGATTCAGTACAAGACAGATTAATGTGTGTTCATATGTTCACCTGGAGCAGGGATGACCAAACTTGCTTAATGTAAGAGCCACATAGAATAAATGTCAGATGTTTAAGAGCCACAATATATGAACATCAGACGTTTGAGAGAGGAAGGAAGGAAGGAAGGAAGGAAGGAAGGAAGGAAGGAAGGAAGGAAGGAAGGAAGGAAGGAAGGAAGGAAGGAAGGAAGGAAGGAAGGATGGAAGTAGATGGGAGGGGAGGGGAAAGGAAGCAACTTTAACTTTAAATGCATTCTCCAAATCGCTGGCTGGTTTGGCTTGTTTCTTTTGTGTTTTGTTTGCTTATTTTATGTAATTTATACATACCACCAGGGCTTTTTAAAAGCAGGAATGCATAGGAACACAGTTCTGACTGGCCTGGTGCCAGGGGTGTATGGCCTAATATGCAAATGAGTCCCTGCTGGGCTTTTTCAACAAAAAAGCCCTGTGTGAAACAATGGTGACATCAGGGGGTGTGGCCTAATATGCAAATGAATCTCTATTGGGCTTTTTCTACAAAAAAAGTCCTGCATACCATCTATTCCCATACAAACCTATAGCTAAGGTAAGCTTGCCAGCTGCTTGCCCCTCACCCACCCATCACTGCTGATGGTCACAGTAGGAGAAAAGGGAAGGGACTTAGCATTCAGGTGATGCTCTGGAATACTCCCAAATCTCTGTTCCCCTAGACTGGAGACCAGAAGTGACATGCCTTCAAGAGCTGAATGCTGTCCTGCCCCTCAAAACTTTCAGGGATTGGAGTTGTAGCCCTGGCAGCCCTACAGGATAGCCATTGAATAAAGCTCAATACAATTAAACACTGAAATGATGCCATAGTCCTTAAACCCTAAAGATCTGTGAAACATAATCCGAAACATATTTACACCCATTTCATCACTCCCTGAGCAAGTGTGAGAATCACAATAATGCAGCATGATTCTAAGCATTCGCTGGATCCTCTTCTCTGCTAAAATTTCAGGAGTGTTTTATGGTTTGCAGCTTTGAGAATTAACAGTGCAATCCTGGACAGAATTCTACCCTTCTAAACCCATTGAGTACAATAGATTTAGAAAGGTGCAATTGTGCTTAGGACAGCACAGCAAGAAACATTCTTTACATCCAGGACCTGGCACTGTCCTTGTTTTAGCTCCTGACATCTAAATGTCCTTAGCGTCACAACATATTTCTGGCTCTCATATACTTTCTTTCATAATGAATAAAAAAAAAAAACAACAGTGGCAGGAAAGTCACCCCTAGAGACTCATATCCCTGTGGCACATTACACCCTGATCCCTGGAAGTATAATTGCCAGCAGATTCATTCTTTATTGGGAAAACTGTTCTGAGTATTTTTCCAGAAGGAATCTGATGTCTTTATATTTTTTGTATTAATAGCTTATGAAGCCATTCAACAGGAACTATTGTTGAATGATAGCAATCAAGGACAGTGTGATTAAAGAGACATCACAGTGTGTTTAAGTTGGCTTTAAAAATAATAATGGGTTAGAATCTCCTCCCATCCTACCCAGCCTGCCAGTTAAGCCCTGCTCTAACAGTTTGGTGCAGTGGTTAAGTATGTGGACTCTTATCTGGGAGAAACAGGTTTGATTCCCCACTCCTCCACTTGCAGCTGCTGGAATGGCCTTGAGTCAGCTATAGCTATCTCAGATCTGACCTTGAAAGGGCAGCTTCTTTGAGAGCTCTCTCAGCCCCACCTACCTCACTGAGTGTCTGTTGTGGGGGAGGAAAGTAAAGGAGATTATGAGCCACTCTGAGACTCAGATTCAGAATGAAGGCCGAGATATAAATCCAATATTATCTTCTTCTCTGTGCCCTCATCTTCAGAGGTAAAGCATGTAGAGACAAAAGATGGGGCATTTTTTGCAGTGGCACCTTACAGTTGGAACCCTTAAGGATCACCTGGCACTGTTTTACTTTTTTTAGGTTCCAGGACAAAACATGTCTGGGCTTAACCTGGGCTTTTTAATTAGAAGAAGAAGAAGACGATATCGGATTTATACCCCAGTTTACAATCTCCTTTACCTCCTGTGCCTCTAACCTTGGTTCAAGGTAAATTTGTATGTATATCCTGCTAATGAGTTGGATCTAATGGAAGATCCTAGTGTAAACAAACAGAAGGAAGTCAGTCATTGAAAGTAGGTCTTCTGCTAAGTCAGCTTGAATGTATCCTGTAATGTGTTTCTGTTTGCACATTTCAGCAGTATCCTCCCAATAATAACCTCTTTAATCAAATCATCATAGAATCATATAGTTGGAAGGTACCTCCAGGGTCATCTAGTCCAACCCCCTGCAAAATCCAGGAAACTCACAAATCATATTACATATCCAGATTGGACAGTAATAACTACAGAAAATGGCCTTTTGATTTATATACACAGCAACATTAATCAGAAATGAAAAATCACTAATTGATCTTACGGTATCTTTTATGCAATGTAATGTCTTGAGCAAAGGAAACTGCATTAAGTGCACTAACTGCATTCTTGTACTATCTATCACAATGCAGGATCTAACTCGTCATATTTACTGGACCCAAACTGGATTTTCCTACATGAGTTATGTTAGGGTTGCCAGCCTCCAGATAGAGGCTCGAGGTCCCCTGGAATTATAACTGATTTCCAGACAGCATCACTTCTTTATTTGGAAGGTGAACTGCATGGCATTATACCCTACTGAGGTCCCTCCCCTCCCTAAATCCCACTCTCTGAGGCTGCACCCGCAAACTTCCAGATTTCTGAACTCAGAGTTGTAACTCTGCATGAGTACCAGCCTCAAAATGTGTACCCATTAACCTTGGGGACTGCAGGTTTGTAATATTTTATTTAAAAAAGAAGAAAAGAAAACTAGATATCCAGCAGGAAAAATGGTATAAATTAATGCCAGGTCTTGTGGAGCTACACATTAGTTTAATTAGTATGCCTTTTATTTTATTGGTGTTCTTTTAACTGTTAATTGGGTTTAAAAATATTTTATTAAAATGATAAAGCTTCAATTAACTCACAAAAGTGTGCAGTAACAGACAAAATCAGCCAGGGGGAAAATTGGTCTGTACTTCTAGATTACAAATGAGACTCCTCCTCCAGATAGTTCAAGTAGCGTTTTTCATAAACAGTTTAATTTCGGATCCTTTTAAGGCCTCCATCTCTAGCCTATTAATTTTTTGTGGGGGAAATGCATTATCATCAAGTTGGCAATCTGCCAAGGATTTCAGAATGGCATGAAAATGAGTAATCACACATGATGAAAACATTTATGATATTACATTACATTCATTTTAGATCATTGGCAGACATGTTTCAGGAAGGAAAACAATATTACACCGATTCTAGTGCTATGGTAAACAAAGGGATTTAAAGAGAATTGGCCAAGGCTGCTTGTAATATCCTCAGCTAAACTAGTAATCATAATATTTTGAAATCCAATTAGACTCCCCCCCCTTCTTTTATAAAACAATTCATTAAGTCATATGAAATAACTACTCTGACTGTATATATAGTGCTGCAATAGTATCTTCCCTCTCATATATAATCAGAAAATATAATTGCATGTCACTTTAGCATGTTAAGAGAATATAAACTTTTGGTTTGATATTTTTACTTCCTAGAGAAATCAAAATTCCAAGAAGAACAAACAAGTGTAGCAGCAGTTGGGGAGAACCAAATTGGCCCCTACAAAGCCTTATAGTCAGGGCTTTTTAAATAGGAAAAGCCCAGCAGGAACTCATTTGCATATTAGGCCACACCCCTGATGTCACCATTGTATCAAACAGGGCTTGTTGGGTAGAAAAAGCCCAGCAGGAACTCATTTGCATATTAGGCCATACCCCCTGACACCAAGCCAGCCAGAACTGTTTTCTTGTGTGTTCCTGCTCAACCCCCCCCTGCTTATAGTCAGAGACTGCAGTAAGGGGGGGGGGCCCTCAGAGCAAGGAGGTCTGAGAGCTGTATATGGGGGACTAGGGTAACTACTGTATATAAAGTACAACATTGTAAACTGTGGCCAATGAGAAACATGAGAGGGAGACCCCTGCTGGTGAGGCCATAAAAGCACCCCTGGTCTCTGGCCAATTGGAATTTAACACTCAGACCGTTTTCGCACACAGCTTACCACGCAGTCACGTTCCTGTTCTCTCTTCAGCGTCCGTCGGATTTCCCACTATCTGCGCCGGAGTTACAGGAAGTGCCACGGCTTTTGCGTAGCAAACGTAAACTGCTAAAACCCAGTTTACATTTGCTACGCAAAAGTCACGGCACTTCCTGTAACTCCGGCACAGATAGTGGGGAATCTGACAGACGCTGCGGAGAGAACATGAACGTGACCGCGTGGTAAGCTGTGTGCGAAAACAGTATCAGCTTCTACCTATAAGTAGGATGTGCAGCAGCTGTGAATACTGACATGGCAATGGTTGGGAAAAGGGTCATAGCAGTCCCCTCATGGAGGACATATTGCTCAGTGAAAGAGCACCTGTTTTGCATGCAGGATGTTCCAGGTTCAAGAATGTGTTGCGGAACATCATACTGTGCCCAAGACGCTTAAGATTATATGTTTAAAATAGACATATGTTAGTTAAAATGTTTATTTTTATTAATGCCTTACTATTAATTTATAACAATTGCACTGTGCTATATTATTTTATTTTGTTATGTTGACATTGTGAAAATACAATAAATTGTTAATTTAAAAAAGAGTATCTACCAGTTAGAGTAAGCAAGACTAAGCAAAACAGACCAGTAGTCTAACTTGCTATAAGATAGCTTCATTTTTCATCTTACAAATCACAGCAGTAGAGTATGAGAAGGAACACATTCGCAAATCCCTCTTGTTCCTTTTGGTTGGCCACCAGGAGGTTGGGTAAACTCCATGGCCATCCCAAGTTTTTGCTTGGTATCACTGCCCCATGCCCTCATTCCCATGGGGTGCCAAAAACAAACTAGGAGCCTGCTGTCACCATTGATTCTGAAAGAATCTTCTGCTAAATGGAGTTATATACTTAGTACTATACCTGCACTGCCAATTAAAGGCTCTGTTTAATTACAGCATCTCCTGTTAGGATTCTCCAACAAAGCGTGGGGCAATCTGCTGCAGTTCTGCAAATTCAAGTCATCATGCTCCAGATATAGCAAGTTGACCCACTGTCTCTCTCTCTTACCACACTTCAGGTAGCAGGACTAATTAGATCACACCAGACACAGCATTCCAAAATATAATATTGTTTAATAAATGAATAAAAGAATACATCTGTTCAAGAACTAAAGTTGAGTATGGGAACAAAGAAAAGAAGAAAAGATGCGCTCCACTATCCCTATACTAGGTTCTTCTTAAATGAGGTTAATTTAGAGCAGGCTAGCTTTACTTGAAGTTGCAGTCATTTAAAGGTCATCATCTGCTGGTTGAGAGAAGAAGATATGGTTTTTATACTCCACTCTTCACTACCTGAAGGAGTCTCAGAGTGGCTTACAATCTTCTTCTCTTCCTCTCCCCAAAACAGGCCCCCTGTGAGGTAGGTGAGGCTGAGTCGGGCTGCCGACCTCCTGCTGGGGGTGGATTTTCCCCCCAGTTTGGGGTCCCCCAACCTGCTGGCATGGAGTGGGCCACTGAGGGGGATCTACAACCAAAGAGCTCCATCGTTGTGTGACATCAGGAAGTAACATCATCATGCTGGGTACATCACATGGGGGATGCTCTAGCATTCAGGTAAAAACTCTATGGTACCATAGGGTTTTTACCTAAATCCTAGCGCATCCTTGGAGTGACATGCCTGGTGCAATGGCATCACTTCCGGGTGACGTCATCCCATGCCAAAGCCAAGGTAGGAGTTGGCAACCCTAGGGCTGAGAGAGCTCAGAGAGAACTGTGATTGACTCAAGGTCAACCAGCTGACTTTATGTGGAGAACTGGGGAATCAAACCTGGTTCTCCAGATTAAAGTCCACTGCTCTTAATTACCACACCACACTCAGGGCTTTTTTTTGTAGCAGGTACTCCTTTGCATACACCCTCCACCCCATGTAGCTAATCCTCCAAGATCTTACAGTAGGCCCTGTAAGAACAACCCTGTAAACTCTTGGAGGATTGGCTACATCAGGGGTGTGTGGTCTAATATGCAAAGGAGTTCCTGCTACAAAAAAAGCCCTGACCACACTGGCTGGAGAAGCTTGATCCTCAGCCTTCTCCTATCTGCTGGCTACTAGCCTGAAGCTGGGTTCCTTTTTTTTTTTTTTTTGTCAAAGCCAACTTATGGTAACCCTATAGGGTTTTCAAGGCAAGAGAGGTTCAGAGGTGGTTTGCCATTGCCTGCCTCTACATGGCAACCCTGGTATTCTTTGGTGGCCTCTCATCCAAATCCTGAGCATGCCAACCCTGCTTAGCTTCCAAGATCTGGTAAGATGAGGCTAGCCTAGGGTATCCAGTTCAGGGCGAGCGCCTATGAATGGACACAATAATTGAAATCTTGGGATGAATTCTTGGGTGGAGGGCATTTCTCCACAGATTATACATACTCCTTGGGTAGACACTGGTTCTGACATAAGTTGCTCCATTTATGTATGTGTGAACGGACCCTTGGTTAAAAATCATTGGCATATCTTAGTGTTAGGTTAAGCAGAGATAAACTCTATGGTTAATTGCCTCACAATCCCAGAGTTGTTTTTCTTGGTGATAAATATGGTATAATTAATATAATTCAGTTATGCTGTTTCTGCTTAATGGTGACAGCTGGTTATACTGGACACAAATTGGTAATTATAGTAAGGTTAAGTTTAATTCTCCTCATCCAGTGTAAAAAGAGTTCATAGTTTCCAGGAGATGAAAACCTTGTCAGTCTATACCTGAATTGGAAAATGGGGGCCCATAACTTCAGTGTTTAAATTGCAAGGTTACAAACTCTGAAGATTGAATTTTATCCTACAAAAACATGGTAGAAAAACAAACAATTACGTATTATTTTTAAAGGTGTCTGGATAGAAGAGAAAACATGTATTTCTAATAAAATGTACAAGACCAGATTTGTCTGTTGTTTCAAAACATCCCCTATATTATCATCTATATTATCTTTTGTTATCTTACACAATCCGTATGTAACTGTTTAATTTGTGTCCCCAAAAAATCAACACTGCACAGAGCAAAAGAAAGAATAATAAATGGATAGTCAGCTGAAATTCTTTCTAATAGTATGCAGAAAGCATTAACTAATAGAATCAGCAGAAATAAATTAATTCCAAATGGAGCATCTTACATTTTGCCATGGAAGGTCAGAAGTTTCCTAAACATCTAGGACTTGTGGAGGTCAATCTTTTGCCTCTCACAGGAGCTAACTGCTATTTTTTTCCCCCTGAGAAAAGACACTTTCACTTAATGTAAACCAGAGTACAGATCGCCAGTTGTGTAGAAATTTTAGTTACAGTGATAGCAGAGAAATTTGGGTAATCTAGATCCTCAACAAAACATTAAATTGCTAAGGACGTGGTTTTGGGATACCGGAAGACCATGTCCTCGGTTTCCATTTCAACAGTGGAGCATGTTCCAGCTCATGGATTCCTTTAAGACTAAAAGCGTGAAAAATAGTCTATTTCAGGGCATTTGTTGCAATAATTTCTATCATTTTAAAGAAATGCAATAATTATAGGTAAATTAAACAGGGAGCACAATTGTAATTAAACAAGATGCACAATAAATTAAACAAGTTGGACAATAAATTAAACAAGTTGCACAAAATGTTTCATGCAGTTTTTTCATCTATCGATAGCACCATGAATAAAGCCTAGCCAAAGGATAATTATTAATAGTATTCAGTTCAATACAAAAATTGTCTGTTTCAATTAACCATAACCCAGTACACAATCACAATACTTCAACAATTTCTGCAAAGCCAACAGGTGAACCTTATCTCAAAAACAAAACAAAAATTATTTGCATATGTCATGTTGACTTTTGCTGTTGAAGTTTACATGTGAGCATCATTGTATTGCTTTAACAGAAGAAATTAATGTCTTAAAACCATATTTGTGAATGAAAATAGAATCCCCACACCCACTCTGTGCGATTTTGGATCATGTAGCTGCAGTCAGGTTCAAACACAATCAAAGTTGTCAAGCATAATTGTCACAACAGAGACAGGTAGTTTGAGAATGTGAAAACAATGGGGAGGGGGGTTGATGCTCCTGTATTCTGTGCACCACAGTTGTGAGCAGAAGAGGGCTGCTGCGGGTCAAGGAGGCACAAATTTCCCATCATGTGCCTGATACATGGTATTTTTTGTAATGTGTCCGAGATTCTGGCCGTGATCTGAATAATTCTGGCAAGCCAGATCTCAAAAGCTAAGCAGGGTCAGCCCTGGTTAGTACTTGGATGGGAGACCGCTAGGAAGTCCAAGGCTGCTGTTGCTCCCCAGGCTCTGGGAAGACCAGGAAGGCTGAGTGGGGGTGGCATGGCGATGGGTTCATTTGGTGCTGCACCACCTGCCATCGCTATGTTCGCCCTCACCATCACAGGGATGGGGGCGGGGCGGCCTAGGGTGTCAGAAAACCTGGCACCGGCCCTGGGCTGAAGAGTCTGGGACTTCTCCATTTGGAAAAAAAGATGAGAAAGGATGGACATGATAGAAGTTTATAAAATTATGCATGGGGGGGGGGGTAGAGAGAGTTGAGAAAGAGAATTTTTTCTCCCTCTTCCAAAATACTAGAACTTAAGGGCATCCAGTGAAACTGCTGGGCCACAGGTTCAGGGTGAACAAAAGGAAATATTTATTTACACAGAGAGTGATTAAAATGTGGAATTCCCTGCCGGAGGATGTCATGATGCTACTATAATAGCTTTAAAAGGAGATTAGATTCATGAAGGATAAGTCTATCAATGGCTACTAGCCTTGGTGACTGAGGGCACTAAGCCTCTGAATCCCAGTGTCAGGAGACAACATCAGAGGAAGGTCTCAGATTCTGTGCCCTGTGATTGGCCTTCCAGAGGAACTGGTTGGCCACTGTGTGAGATAGAATGCTGGACTAGATGGACCACTAGTCTTGATCCAGTAGAGTTCTCATGTTCTTATGTGTTCTTATGTGTTCTTATGCTCCAACTACCGGGGGATAACCCTGCTCTCCATCGCAGGCAAAATCCTTGCTAGAATACTCCTGAACAGACTGGTGCCCACCATTGCAGAAGAACTCCTCCCAGAGAGCCAGTGCGGCTTCAGAGCTAACAGGAGCACCACCGACATGGTATTTGTTCTCAGGCAGCTCCAAGAGAAATGCAGGGAACAGAACAAGGGTCTATATGTGACTTTTGTCGACCTTACCAAAGCTTTCGATACCATTAGCAGGAAAGGCCTATGGCAAATCTTGGAACATTTAGGATGTCCCCCAAGGTTCCTCAGCATGATCATCCAGCTACATGAAGACCAGCGAGGCCAAGTCAGACACTGCAACGACCTCTCGGAGACCTTCCCAATAGGCACAGGTGTAAAGCAAGGCTGCGTTCTCGCGCCAACTCTCTTTACGATCTTCTTTAGCATGATGCTTCAAAGAGCCGCAGTAGATCTAGATGATGACGATGGTGTCTACATCCGCTATCGCACTGATGGCAGCCTGTTCAACCTGAGGCGACTAAAGGCTCACTCCAAGACAATGGAAAAACTCATCCGAGAGCTACTGTTTGCTGATGCTGCTGCACTCGTCTCCCACTCGGTATCAGCTCTGCAGCATATGACGTCCTGCTTTGCAGAGGCTGCCAAGCTATTCGGCCTAGAAGTTAGTCTGAAGAAGACAGAAGTTCTCCACCAGCCTGCACCCCAGGAAGATTATCACCCTCCCTGCATCACTGTGGGTGAATCAGTTCTGAAGACAGTCCAGCAGTTCAGCTACCTGGGGTGCATCATCTCCTCAGATGCCAAGATCGACAAGGAGATTGACAACAGACTGGCAAAGGCAAATCGTGCATTTGGCCGACTGCACAAAAGAGTGTGGAGCAACAAGCATCTGAAAAAAGGCACAAAGATCAATGTTTACAAAGCGGTTGTGATGACAACCCTCATCTACGGCTCCGAATCGTGGGTTTTATACCGTCATCACCTGCGACTCCTTGAGCGCTTTCATCAGCGCTGCCTTCGCACCATCCTCAACATCCACTGGAGTGACTTTGTGACCAACACTGAAGTCCTCAAGAGGGCGGAGGTTACAAGCATCGAAGCACTGCTGTTGAAGACACAGCTGCGCTGGGCAGGGCATATTTCTAGGATGGAAAACCACCGCCTTCCCAAGATTGCTCTGTATGGCGAACTTTCCACCGGCCATCAAAATAGAGGGGCACCAAAGAAGAGGTACAAGGACTCCTTGAAGAAATCCCTTGGCACCTGTCGCATCAACCATCACCAGTGGTCTGACCTAGCCTCAGATCGCAAAGCATGGAGGCACACCATCCACCAGGCTGTCTCTTCCTTTGAGAACGCACGCATAGCTGGTCTTGAGGACAAAAGGAGATTGAGGAAGAATCGCACTGCTACAGCACCAACACCAAATCAGACTTTTCCCTGCAGCCACTGTGGCCGGATCTGCCTGTCCCGCATTGGTCTTGTCAGCCACCAGCGAGCCTGCAGCAGACGTGGACTACTGCACCCTTCCTAAATCTTCGTTCGCGAAGTCAAGCCGAGAGAGAGAGAGATGTGTATGTTGGAAAGTGGAGGCAGCTGTCCCCTTTATATAATGTGGGTTTGTGGGTTTCTCAAAAACATCTGGTTGGCCATGGTAGAAAATTGTTGAACTAGATGGTGTGCCAAGATTATAGTTTGCCTAGGATGCCAAAAATCCTTTGGCCATCTTTGGTGGGCTCAATATACCAAGGAAATTTGGATTTCTGTCACTATCCCAAGTAAATTTGGACTTGTGGATCACAATACTAAAAAGGCTGGGAATCAGTGCTCTGGAAAGTTCCATCCTCTATATTCCTATAAAGATGTGCCTCTAAATTACAACAGTCACTATACATATTGTATTTGTTTGTTGTTGTTATAAGCTGCTTCAGATCACCTTGGGGACAAAAGTGGGATATATTTATTAACATTAGAGGCAATTCAACTTCTCAGTTGTATTTTTTTAAGGCAGGCACTTGAATTAGGGTTGCCAACTCCCTCTTGGAAAATATCTGGAGATTTGGGGGTAGAACCTGAGGAGGGTGAAGTATGGAAGGAAAAGTCCTCAACAGGGTATAATACCACAAAGTCCATCCTATAAAGCAGCCATTTTCTCCCAGGGAACTGATCACTATCATCTTCAGATCAGATGATATTCCAGGAGATATTCAGCCCTCACCTGGAGGTTGGCAACCCTAGCAGAGCATACAGAATCACAAGGTGATCTTCTGCATTTTTGCCAAAAACATTACATTTTCAAATAGTCCCCATTTTACGCCCACAATAATGGTAAGTACTACATTTGCAAAGAGAGTAATACAAATATTATTAAACAAATCCCTAAATACATTTATTCAGACTCCTGTCATATCCTCATGGGGATCCTTGCTTCTGCTGACTGAGGCTGGCTGACTTTAGTAAGGACCTGCATATATGGAAGCTCTCTTTCCCCTTCTTAGGCGGAAAGGCATGGGCATAAATATTAGAAATAACATTTATTTTTCCATCTTTCTCATGTAATTGTTTCTCTTGTGAATTCATTTCACAAAAGAATTGGACTGATGATTTCATAGCGTTGTGTATTTGCACAATAATTTCTCCCTGTGGCTGCCATTCTAAGGACACATCGGAGAAATCCCTATTAAATAAGAAGGGAATTGCATCTCAGTAAACCTATTTAGGATTGCTTCCTACTACAGATTGAAATTAACCCTTGGAAAGTCTGCCAGATTTTTCCAGGGTCATTAATAGGATGCTAGACATCAGGGGAATCTGAAACATGCACTCTGAAGGCATACCACTGTCTGAAAATGTTAGAGAATGGTTCAGTTGGTAGGTTCTTGATTTTCTGATAAAGTTAAGCTAACTCACGGTAACCGTTGCTTGAAAGCTTTGGGGTTTTCTTTTTTAATCTGTAGGAGTTCGCCTTCGGCATTCTGGCCCATTTCTTTAATTCAATATCACTTCAGTTCTGTGAGGTCACAAAGGCAAAAGTCTGGTGCAGAATGGAGCCACAGATGAAGCCCCCTCCATCCACAGGCTGTTTTGCTATGATGTGTTGTGACTGGCGGTCCTCTGCTCTGACATTTCAAGATGTTAACGTAGCTGTGAAAATGTCACGCTTATTACCAAGATGTGAATGTCAACATCTTGACTCCAGAGATGCGTAAAGACTTGTAAAAAGAATTGCTGCGTTTCCTAGCCTTCATCCATCACTTAGCAACATCGCCCTCACTGTCTTGGGAAAACTCCACCCATGACTGGCTCCTGTGTAAAAATCAGTCTCAAAGTAAATGATTAAATATTATAGACAACTTGTTCTATAGATATCATAGCATCACAGCTTAAAGCAGTGCCTTATTTATTTGTTGGTTTACTTGGCAGTAAACAAATGTGGAAGACTAAGGATCCATCTAGTACCACATTTCTGCTTCCAAAAGTGGCTGCCAGATTCTTGAACACATGAAGTTGCCTTTAATTGAACTAGACCTTTTGGTCCATTAGGGTCAGCGCTACATCAAGGTCAGCCTGGCACTGGCACTCCCTGGGTCTTTCAGGTCTCTCAGGTCACCTACCACCAGATTATTTAATTGGAGGTCCTGGGGATTGAAGCAGAGATTGTTTGTGTGCCAAGCAGTTGCTCTACCACTGAACCACGACCCCTTCCATGAAGCTCGCAAACAAGCCTTTGAAGACAAAACATGTGCAATAATGAAATACAACATAATTATTATGTTAAAGCCAAACAATTTTAAAAAACAAATTACTGGTAAGCATGAGCAATGTCAAGATTAACCGCATGCTAACAGAATGCATGCCAGAACGCAAGGCTACTCGATAGAGATGTTGATACAACACCTTTGTAAATGTTTTGATTTTTAATTTATATCATTAATTTGGTTTGTGGGAGGCTCAATTTGAAGTGAGGGATGGGGTGATGGATCAGGTCTGCCACATTTACAACACACTAATGAATTCCATATCTTTGACTACCATACCACATCCTTCCTCTCTAGAGGATGCCCTCTAGAGAGCCAGTTTGGTGTAGTGGTGTAGTGGTTAAGTATCTGGGAGAACTGGGTTTGATTCCCCACTCCTCCACTTGCACCTGCTGGCATGGCCTTGGGTCAGCCATAGCTCTGGCAGAAGTTGTCCTTGAAAGGACAGCTGCTGTGAGAGTCCTCTCAGCCCCACCCACCTCACAGGGTGTCTGTTGTGGGGGAGGAAGATAAAGGAGATTGTGAACCGCTCTGAGTGGAGGGTGGAATATAAATCCAATGTCTCCTTCTTCTTCTCTGAATTGGTTACTGGTATAGCCAATACTTCTCCAGGGGTGCGGCCACACCTCACATTAAAAGCGGGTGTGTAGCGCTCTAATTTGAACAGCTGAATATTGATTCGATGCAGGGCTGTTCAGACGAGCATCCAAGAATGCGACTCATTCTGTTGTTGAGCGATCACACATCCAAAACTATCACGCTCTTTTCTTGGAGCATGCGTGATCAGATGTTGATTTTTGGGAGGGGGGGTCCATTGAACATGTGCCCTACTGTTTGGAGGTGGGAAATCAAACAATGCTTCAGAGGCAGGGGAAAAGGGGGAAAATTTCCGGAATTAACATTGCGGATTCAAACCAGGAAACTGCCAGGAATTAATTTCCTAGAAATTGGCAGTGACAATGATATCTGGAAATCCTCCACATTGAAAAAAAAGATTTTTTTTTCCTTTCTGAAGAGTGGGATAACGTTTCCCCCCCCTCCGATCCTGTGTTGATTGGAGAAACAGAAGTGTCACCTCAGATTCCCAGATGATCTGGCAATGCGCATGTCTGCTGGGGCTTTTTTTTAAAAAAAAAGGTGGGAGGGGCGGTAAACATTCCAAGGGGCAGTATCGCACATGAGCTGTCCAAACAGGAAAAAGCCGATTTTGTGCCGCTGTTTTGAAAAAAGGGCCGGACTTTCTGTGCTGTCAAATTAATGCGGCACTGATCCGCAGCAAGTCGGAATGACCCTGGATGACGCTCGATTGCCAAATGTGGATGTCTGAACAAACACATTTAATCCGTCAGCGAGACGGAGCTGTGTTGCCACTAATGGTACGTCTGGCTGCACCCCAGGACATATACTTTTAAACCTCTCAGTACCGAGGCAGAAAAGGCAACTGGGGATCTTTTGGACCATTTCTTCCTCATCATCCAGTCTATGAGGAGTAAAACCTAACAGCATGGAAGGCCAGCTAATATTCCCTAGGAAGGCTTAATTTGGCCTCGGGGACTTCAGCTGTCGATCCCTAATTACATACTGATAGAAGGGCCTGAGTCATCTTTAGTGGAACTCAAATAAAACCTCTATCACTTGCCAGCTATCTGACCTATAAAAACAACCAGCTATTTCTATGTGTGATCTATGGAAGAAAAATGCTGTTACATAACACCCTTCCCTTATTCTGAAGCTTTATTATATATGCTGCCAATATATCTAAATTTACTGTGTCCTTTATAGACCTATGCCAAGTTCATCCTACAGCCTGATTCCCTGACAATGTTGGATGTCCTACAAGAAAATTAACACAAATCATGTTGTATTTTATCTCTTTTATGTATCCCAGGGTACAGAGGCCTAGGGAGGCTCGTTCCAGATCAACTGTATTACAACCACCAATCCCCCCTTCCTTGCCAGCTCTATATGCCAAGATTTTTGGAGGCCCTGTGCATGGAATTTTAATGGATCCCTCCCTCTTTGGGAATTGTGCCCAGCTGTTAGAAAGATGGGGGATAAATTAGGGTAGATAGTTGAAGAAAAGGCAAGGGTGGGTGGTGGGTGGGAGGAACAATGAAAAAAATACTCAAGAGAGTGCAAACAGGGAAGAGGACTAGGAGAGAAATTATGGGTGGTAGAAAGGCAGGAGAATTGGAAGTTGGGTAGAGATAAAGCAGAAAATAAAGCAGGCGAAACCAGGCGATGTGGAGCTGAGACTTTGTGTTAGGTGGGAAAGGATGCCCTCTAGAAACAGGAAGGGCCCTTGTTAGGTTGTATCTGGAGTAAATCACAGCCTGTTCTCTCTCAGCCTTCAGCTGACAAATCATTCTACTGATTTTCTTTTTACTACTAATAATTTAAAACTTACTAATTTACCAAAAGTTTGGGGGAAGTTAAAGGCATACAGTTTTAGCTCTTGCCAGTGTGGCAGGCTAATCTGGAGAACCAGGTGTGATTCCCCACTTCTCCACATGAATGACCTTGGGTCAGTCACAGTTGTCACAGGACTCTCTCAGCCCCATCTAACTCGCAAGGTGCCTGTTTTGAGGAGTGAAAGGGAAGGTGATTATTAGTAATTACTCCTTAGGGTAAAGAAAAAAAGGAGTATAAAATACAACTCTTCAACTCTTCTTAAACTGAAAAAGCTGTCTTCCATTTGTCCTTGGGTTCCGAGGCTGAAATCCAGAGAATGTATGTTTACCTTTCAGAAAACTAAAAAAGCAAGAAACGAGGTAGATACAGGTACAACTTCCTGTTCCTATTCCATTCCTTTCAGCTGCCATTCACTCCCTACAGAATTGACCAAGGCTTCACATTTATCCTACTGCAGGCATATGGAGGAGGACAGCCAAATTGTTCAAGGAGATACCAGGAGATCTGCAATGTATTTTAAAACCTAATTGCTACTTCGTAGACCTCAGATTCATATCAGGCCTGTGCCAGGTAGAGTGAGAGAGTTTAATTTTTCCACCTCACATACTTTCACTAATGAAAATCACCATCTATTTTGCTGCAATTAGTCTTGGAAGCAAAAAAAAAGTTGAACAGGAAATGTGTGACTTTTTTTCCCGTTCCAAGGCTAATAACAGCATGCAATAGGGTTGCCAGATCTGACTCAGGAAATATCTGGGGACTTTGGGGGTGGAGCAAAGAGACTTTGGGGAGGAGCTAGGAGCAAGGGCATGACAAGCACGAACTCCAAAGCGAGTTCTGGCCATCACATTTAAAGGGACTGTGCTCCTTTTAAATGCCTTCCCCCCATTGGAAATGATGAAGGATGGGGGCACCTTTTGGGGGGCTCACAGAATTGGACCCCCTGCTCCAATCTTTTTGAAACTTGGGTGATGTTTTGAGGAGAGGCAACATGTGCTATGTTGAAAATGTGGTGTCTCTACCTCAAAAAACAGTGTCCCCAGAACCCCAGATACCCACATATTGATTCTCCATTATACCCTATGGGGACCAGTCTCCATAGGGTATAATGGTGTGTCCAGTGGACATTCAACCTCCTCCTGCCACTTTCTGATAATTCTTAAGTGGAGGGAGGGCCTCTAAACCAGGGAATCCCCTGCCGCTGAGGATTGGCAACTCTAGCATGCAAAGGGAAATTCACCTTGGACCAGATCTGAATGGGCTATGGCAGCTACTAGGTCTTGCAAATACTGAGAGGATCTGATCAAAAAATCTTGCCTGTTTTGACATTAAAAGTGAAACGCACATTCTCCTAGTTGTTATGCTGCAACCCTACTCCCTCCTTCTTGGCAGCAGAAATGATCTCATTCCTGTTTAAATAAATGAGTCTTGTAATCATCTGTGCTCATGGGACTACAACACTGGCACTCTGACTGATCCAAGGGGCTATGAAGCAGAGAAATAACGAGGTCCGCACAGACTTACTGGTATGAAGCGAGGTTTACTTTTTGGTACCAAAAAGGAGAACTCAGTCGGGCATGGGCCCCCAAAATGACTGAGATGCATTTCTCTAAGCGCATACAGTTTTTCTAGCAAGCAAGCAAGCGAGAAGGCTGGCGCAAGCTTATCAGATTTCAAAGATCCTGCCTCATGGTCCTCTCCTCAGTAAATTTCCATGACATGGTTCTTCTACACTATCTATTTACAGCAAGTTGTCTGTAGGAGGCTACTCTCTTTAATCTTCCAGCTGCAGCTCTCAGCCGCTGGGCAGCAGTTAATTTCTAATGGCAGTATTGCAACAGACACTTTAGTTTGGGGGCAAAGCATGCTCTTATTCAATATAGCAATTATTATTATTATTATTATGGGTATTAATTAATTATTCAGGGGCTCTCCTTCAACTACTGTGGTTGCAGCACCACAAATGGACATTTCACTGCTATCACTAAAGGGGTACTCAAAGTGCCTAAGCTCTGCTATGGGCTGAAACACACCTTACTACTCGAATAATTGAGTGAACCCTGAATCTTGCTTGAGGTCCCCCCCTCCTCCATTGTTTGTATCCGTTGCATCAGAATGAAAGCAGCCACACCTACTGACCCTGAGTTTTCCCAATCTTTTTTATCAGACCACTGCAAAAGTTAAGAAGCCAAGCTGGAACAAAAACCCAGTGTGAAAAAGTCCTATCAGTGCCCAATTCAATTTTTATCATGTTAATTGATTTGGAACCAGTAGGCGTAAATTGTTCATCCAATGAGGCTACCTATCTCAGACATAGAATTCACACTGATTAAACTCTGTTTTGTAGGGGCACCCTGTAGTACGCAGCTTTGTAAATCAGGTTTGTTTTCTTTCTGTTTATGTTCTTTCTTTGCCATAAAACTGTTACGATCTTAATCTTCTGACATTTTAATTGTTTTTTCCCCTGTGTTGTTCCTGAGTGTCTCGTGATGGTGTTATTGCATTACATACCAGAGAAGAGAGGAAAACCCTTATTAAATAGAGAAAGACTCTGCATGTTTCTGAACTGGCAGAGATGCTTGGCAACAGAATCTAGGAGTTACAAGGGGATAGTCCTGAATCTCATACATTACAGGCTGAGGAAAAAGCACATTTATAGCTCTAATCTTCCTTCGCCATAACTTCTGAAGATGTGATTTCCCAATAACTCTTTATTCCTTCTGGCTATAATTCTGCATTTTCCCAAGAAGAAAATATTGTCCCAACAGGATTTTTGCTTGAATTTTAGTTATTCTTTGAACACATGATTACATATGCATTGGTCTATCATGGAGCATTGATCTAAGTCAATCAAGGTCAGTATTGTCTACTGAGAGCATCAGCAGCTCTCCAGGGACTCAGGCAGAGGTCTTTCACATCACCTGCTATCTGGTTCTTTCACCTGGAGATGCTGGGGATTGAACTTGGGGCCTTCTTCAAGCAAAGCAAATGTTATACTGCCCTCTCTATATACTCTCTATATTCTTCTCTCTATATACTTAAGTAAATATTATGATCTGGCTGCCATCCAACATTTCTTGGATCTTCCCACCAGCTGCCGGCTCTTGACTATCTATACCATGTTCAGACTCATCTAAGCATCATATTGTATGTAGAAAAATGTTTGTTTTTTTTTAAAAAAAATCCTCATCCTAAAGCCAGTTTGGTGTAGTGGTTAAGTGTGCAGACTCTTATCTGGGAGAACTGGGTTTGATTCCCCACTCCTCCACGTGCACCTGCTGAAATGGCCTTGGGTCAGCCATAGCTCTGGTAAACATCCTTGAAAGGGCAGCTGCTGTGAGAGCCCTCTCAGCCCCACCCACCTCATGGGGTGTCTGTTGTGGGGGAGGAAGATAAAGTAGATTGTGAGTTGCTCTGAGACGCTGAGATTCGGAGTGGAGGGCAGGATATAAATCCAATATCTTAGATAGATAGATAGATAGATAGATAGATAGATAGATAGATAGATAGATAGATAGATAGATAGATAGATAGATAATTTTATTTATATCCCGCCCTCCCCGCCGGAGCAGGCTCAGGGCGGCTAACAACATCATTCAAATTACCATTATACAAAAGACAAAGTTACATTTAACATTAAACATTAACATTAAAATTCTGATAAGTTTAAAATTAATTAATTAAATTGATAAAAGTGCTAATGCTATTTGTTCTTTATGATGGCGGTAATCGTTAGCAATTTCTTTCTACGTCAGCGAAAGCCAGTCGGAAGAGGAAGGTCTTGCAGGCCCTGCGGAATTGTTTAAGGTCCCGCAGGGCCCGCATTTCCTCTGGAAGTTGGTTCCATAGGTTCGGGGCTACAGAGAAGGCCCGATTGCGGGTGCATTGCAGCTTCACCTCTCTTGGTCCGGGGGTGGTCAACAAGTTTTTTCCAGCTGACCTCAGTGCTCTCTGGGGTTCATATGGGGAGAGACGGTCCCTAAGGTAGACAGGTCCTCGACCATATAGGGCTTTAAAGGTAATGACCAGCACTTTGTAATGAACCCGGTATATAACTGGCAGCCAGTGCAGCTCGCGCAGTCCAGGCTGTATGTGCTTCCATTTAGGGAGCCCCAGCAACAGTCTGGCCGCTGCGTTCTGCACCAGCTGCAGCTTCCGGGTTCGGTACAGAGGCAGCCCCATGTAGAGGGCATTACAGTAATCCAGTCTCGAGGTGACCGTTGCGTGAAGTACCGTTGCCAGATCTTGGCGCTCTAGGAAGGGAGCCAACTGCCTTGCCCGCCTCAGATGGAAAAAGGCTGACTTGGCAGTGGCTGCAATCTGGGCCTCCATTGATAATGAAGGCTCCAGTAAAACTCCCAGACTCCTAACCCGGTATGCCGCTTTCAGCGGCACCCCGTCGAAGACCGGGAAAGGTATTTCCCCTTCCCGGGCACCCCGACCCAGACAAAGGACTTCCGTCTTCGCTGGATTCAGTTTCAGCCCGCTCCCCTTCAACCACATTGCCATATCCTGCAAGGCCCGGTCTAAATTTTCAGGGACGCAGTCAGGCCGGCCGTCCATCAGCAGGTAGAGTTGGGTGTCATCTGCATATTGATGGCACCCAAGTCCATATTTCCTGGCAATCTGGGCAAGAGGGCGCATATAGATATTAAATAACATTGGTGAGAGAACTGCCCCTTGAGGCACTCCACAATCCAGTGTGCGCCTCCGGGACCGCTCGCCACCAATTGCCACCCTTTGTCCCCGATCTTTGAGGAAGGAGGAGAGCCATTGTAAGGCAGACCCCCTCACCCCTATATCGGCGAGGCGGTGGGTCAGTAGCCGATGGTCGACCGTGTCGAACGCGGCCGACAGATCTAACAACATCAGCACCGCCACACCGCCCCGATCCAGGTGCCGTTGGAGATCATCTACCAGGGCGACCAGTAGTGTCTCCGTCCCATAATCTGGGCGAAAGCCGGACTGGCAAGGGTCTAGGATGGAAGCGTCATCCAGAAAGCTCTGCAACTGCGACGCCACTGCCCTCTCTATTATTTTACCTAAAAATGGTAAATTAGAGACCGGTCGGTAGTTTGCCAATGTGGACGGGTCTGCTGTACTTTTTTTCAAGAGGGGTCGGACCAAAGCCTCTTTCAGGGATGATGGAAAGCGCCCCTCCGAGAGGGGTCTATTTATGATGTCCCGTAGAGAACATTCAAGCTCCCTCAGGCAGGATTTAATTAGCCAGGAGGGGCATGGGTCCAAATCGCAAGTTGTAGGGCGCACAGAGGAGAGAATTCCGTCAACTTCCTCCAGGCTGAGCGGGTCGAAATGATCCAGAGTTAAATCAGAAGACAGGCATGGGGCCTCGGGCTCATGTACTGTATCTAAGGTGATGGGCAGGTCCTGGCGGAGCAATGTGATTTTGTCTGCAAAAAATTTCGCAAAAGCCTCACAGCCTATTTCTAATTCTTTAACGTTTGGTCTGCCCTGGGGCAGTGTAGTTAAATGTCCAATTATTTTAAACAATTGTGCCGGGCGCGAATTTGCAGCCTTCGCGGCCTTGACTGCCATCTCATACGACCTCATAAACGTTCTGTAGGATGTTCTTGCCGCTTCGCCACGAGTGTGCCGCCACTGCCTCTCTAGTCGTCGGAGTCCTTGTTTCAACCGGCGTAGCTCCAGGGTATACCAGGGAGCCAGCCTTGAACGAGGGCACAGAGGACGTCGGGGTGCGATCTCGTTGATTGCCCCAGATAGCCGGTCTTGCCAGGCATCAACCAGGGCATCAAGGGAATCGCAAGGGGGCCAAGGATCCCGAAGAGCCGTTTGGAACCGTTCCGGGTCCATCAGGCTCCGCGGGCGAGCCAAAATAGGCTCTCCGCCCTTACAGGGTTGTGGTAGTGTCTCCATACGAGCCTTGAGGGCTAAGTGATCCGACCATGGTATCGCCTCCGTTGCGATTTCGTTCACTTTAATCCCGGCCACAAAGATCAGATCTAATGTGTGCCCAGCCTGATGTGTGGGAGTCGTAACAAGTTGGGAGAGTCCCAGTGTCGCCATGGAAGACACTAGGTCCATCGCCTGAGTGGAAGCCGCGTCATCGGTGTGGACATTGAAGTCACCCAGGACCAGAAGCCCTGGGTACTCCAACGCCCAGCCGGACACCGCCTCCATCAGGGATGGTAAGGCGCTGGCCGGTGCATTAGGCGGACGGTACACCAGCCAGATCGCCAACCTCTCCCCAACATCCAACACAAGGCCGACACATTCAACACCGTCGATCTTTGGGGCCGGGAGGGCCCGGAAGGAGTAAGCCTCCCATATGAATACCGCGACTGGTGGAAGACCAAGTAACCCGGGGGAGTCATCTGGGAGAGTGCCGTTGTCTCTCCCTCTTGAACCCAGGTCTCGGTCACGCAAGCCAGGTCTGCATCCTGCTGAAGCAGGAAGTCCTTAATGGTCTCGATCTTATTATTTATAGACCTGGCATTGCATAACACCAGTGTCGGACGCGGGCAAATTCTCTTGGTCCCCCTACTTGTCACCGTTGGGATGGGAAGTAGACTAGAAGGGGGCCGAGCACTATTTTGTCTCTGTCTCCTTCTCTCATATCTCCGTCCATTCCCATCTTCTTCTTCTTCTTTGACATACTCATGTTTCTTTCTGATTTTGGGACCAATGAATTCCAGCATTTTTTCACAGAATGAAAGCACACCAAGGTTGATTCAGTCACAATATTTAGACAAGGACAATATTTGGTGTTATTTTGGCCTGCCTTAGTGCTTTGACATTTGGCAGGCTTCTTGCATGGTCACTTTGCTGTGAGTCTGTCTTCACTGAAAATTCTGTGCAGTGATAACTTGCAGGGTTTAGGAACTCTAAACAAAACTACTGAAGGTGTGTAACAGTTCTCCAGTCTCCTCCGCTGCTACTTGTTACAGATTATATATTCTATATTCACAAGTAATGCAACAATATACATGTATCATCAAATTCATTATGACAAGGAAGCAAAGATTACAGTGTTCTCACTCCAAGAGTTATGCAAAACATTATTAAGAGAATCAAAGATAATACAATAGAGTCATGTGCTTATTCTTCTGTCTCTTTACTACAAAAATGCAGGAGCTCTAAACTGAGACAATAGTGTGATGCATTAGTTATTATTTCATGTATTTTATTTATAGTTCACCTTTCTCATTGACTCAGGCAAATTACATACTGTTAAGTCAGTACTATCAAATGGAAGCTTGAAACAAGATATAAATTAATGCAAGCTATAGCATTACACACAGAGAAAGACATATATATTGCCAGGGCTTTTTTTTGTTAGGAAGAGCTCAGCAGGAACTCATTTGCATACTAGGTCACACCTCCTGATGTCATCATTGTTTCACCCAGGGCTTTTTTGTAGAAAACCCCCAGCAGGAACTCATTTGCTTATTAAGCCACCCCCCACCCACCCCCGATTCCAAGCCATTCAAAACTGTGTTCCTGCTCAAAAAAGCCCTGTTTATTGCAATGAAGACAAGATAAAAACATATAGCAACGTACTGGGCACTGCTAGGCTGCGTTTCTACCCCCTTAGTTCCAAATTGTGTATCTCCAATGTAAAAAACACTGTGAGAGAAGAGACCAAAGGTGTATCTGCTTCAGCCTTCTGTTTCCCACATTGACTAACCAGATGCCTCTAAGAAGCACACAAACAAAGTTTAGGGCCAGCCCTGCCACTAGGCAAACTAGGCAATTGCCTAGGGTGCTAGCCTTCTGGGGGAGCCAAATTGGGTACCCACCCATGTAACCTGGTGACATTGTCAGTGGGAGGGGGGGGGGTCTCCAGAAGTTAGCCTTGCCTAGGGTGCTAGATTGTCTAGGGCTGGCTCTGCTGAAGATAACAGCCTTCTCTTGCTGCTGATCCCACCAAACTGTGTTTAGCAGTATACAGTCCAGGGGCCACTGGTACATCTTGTGGCACTGAATTCCGGATGTGAAGTATGCATTATAAAAAATACTTTCCTTTTGTCTGACTTTCATCAACTACCAGTCATTTTCATTGTGTGATCCTAAGGGAGAAAAAGGAAGAGAGAGAAAAGTTAACCTTTACTTTGCCCACCCCATCTTTTTTCTAAACTGCAAAGCCCTCTTTAGCCTTTCCCTAAAGAGAAGGTGCTCCATCCCTTCTGATCATTTTAGTTGCCTTTTCCTGCTCTTTTTGTGGCTCTACAGACCACAGTCATTGAGAGCCAGTTTGGTGTAGCGGTTAAGAGTGGCAGACTCTAATCTAAAGGGCTTAATTCCCCACTCCTTCACATGCAGCCAACTTGGGTGACCTTGGATCAGTTATAGTTCTCTAGCTGTCAGCCCCACTCACTTCACATGGTGTCTCCTCTTCCTCCTCCTGTCACATAGAACAAAACTAAAGATTGCTTAATATTTGACAGATGCAGCTCCCATTTCAATTGGCAAGACTTGAGACTTCTGATTCCATTCAGCTATGCCTTTCCCCCAATCACTTTCTCCCCTTGGCTGGAGGGAGGAAGACTTGTGGGTGAGAAGAATTGCAGAAGCTGTAGAACAAAGGGCAAAGGTCAGGTCTGCGGGAAAAAATGTGGCAGAGAACTGAAGTGGTACGGAATCACTTCTGACTGCAGGTGGAGGATCACTGTGAATCCCATCTTGGAATGTTCCCTTGAAATCCACCACCAGCAGTCTCAAGTAGTGCAGTCCCTTCCACTTTCTTTGAGCTTTGCCACCTCATTCTTGTGCATGTGTGAGTCAGGCCTTAGACAGCCACCTGCTCACCTGCAGATTCTCCCTCTAAATCCCACCCACCCCTGGCAAAACAGTTGCAAACTAACTATTGGGTTTCACCTTCAGCAGCAGAACAAAAGGGGAGTCATTCCATTTCCCTGAGAATTACTTTATATTTTACTTACCCTCTGTGTCACAATCAGAAGACTTAATGCTGATTTTTAAAATGCTGTCTGTTGAGATTAAAATATCTCCCAGACATGGCACCAAGGAATTCTGATTAGATGCACACCATGTTTACTTTTAAGCCCATTAATTTTCAATTACAGGGACATTAGGAATCTTGCTGGAAAAACTGCAATGCTGTCAAAGGCTGTGAGATGTTGGAAAGGGGTGTTGCCAGCACTCACCATGACTGAGATCTACTTGTACAAATTAAAAGCTGCAATTCTATAACACATACATAGCTAGACAATCGCATTCAAAATACTGGTCACTTGACTAGGCTAGAATTATGCTGTTGTCATTCATGGGAGGGCAGATAGAAGGAAGCACACAATTTTTTGCCAGTTTCCTGAGGATCTTTTAGAGGTGTGGCTGGCAATTATTTGTGTATGAGTAACAAAAAAAATCAGTGTCTACTTTGGCTGACAATCTTCCAGGAACATTATTTGTGTGGAGTGGCTGGGAGACTTTTTGGAAGTCAGTTCCTGTTTCAAAACCTCATGACACTAGGAATTTCAGTATGTCTGAGGTAAAAATCTTTGTGGTTGTAACAGAAAGATGTTATGATGCTCTAGAAACTTCAAAAATCTGTATAGTTTTACAAAAAGAGGGTTTTTTTTTAAAAAAAAGTCTTATAGTGTTGTTCTGAACACTTGCTGTTCTGAAACACGAAGCAACTTCCCTGTGCTGTTTTCCCCTTCCATGTTCTTTCCATAGCTCCACTGAGTGAAGGTGGAGTCATTCCATTCTACAAAAGCAGGGGTCATTTTGTAGAAAAAGAGGTGCTGGAGCTCATTAGCACAACTCATTTGCAAATGCCACAAACCCCTGACATCACCAGAAGGTGTACTAAATTATATCAGCTCAGCATCTACCTTAAAATGCTTCTTGAATTATAATGGTCATAATAAAATCTTACTCCCATCAGATTTTTTAAATTACTTTCTCCTATGTGGCCACAGTGGCATGTGAAGATTTCCATCTGTCTGCTTTATATGTTTTGGTTATTTTCCCATTTTTTGCAGGGGGAAATAGTAGAAAGTTTGTCAAATCATGGAGTTCAGCAAAATTCTCACAGGGGGATTGAACAATGGAGCCCAGAAGTAATGGGGTTTTTTGGAGGGTGGGGGGAGAAAGAGCACAATCAGATTTAGAATTCTGGAGCTCCACTCCTGTGAGCTCCTGCCCAAAATGAGGCTTGAGTATAAGCATCATCCCTGGAAGGTCTCCCACCTTTACCAAGTAAGTAGCGACCCAAGAAGATATCGATGAATTGGCAAGCAAACATGGGTGCCGATGAGGATTTTACTTGGACAGACATATACTAAGAGCAAGCTGAACCCCAGTGGCGCTACTGCCTGTACCTCAAGGACTCCCCTCAGTCTCTTGGGCAGAGATTAGGCCTTGCAAAACAACCAACAGGTGCTGTTTGACACTGCACCAGAGACTGATTACTACAGGTTTTGGTATAACCTACAAAATAGGAAGCTCCTGATTCAATTCCTGTCTTTCCATGATTCAGCAGATGGCCTGAATCAGTGAGGACTGGGGATTTCATCAATATCAGTCCTCACTGTCACTGATAAATTCTCATTGTTTATTATATGAAGAAAGTAAATTTTGGTACAGGCCTACTAAACTGGTCCAAATCTGTTATGAACTTACATGGTGGTGGTGGGAAGTGGTGGTAGAAACCAACTTATGGCATCCCCATAGGGTTTTCAAGACAAGAGATGAACAGAGGCAGTTTGCAGTTGGACTTCCTTGATGGTCTCCCATCCAAGTACTAACCAAGATTGACCCTGCTTAGATTCAGATATCTGAGACTGAGCTAGCCTGGGTCATTCAGGTTAGGTCCAGGTGTAAAGATATATAGGTCTAAATGCATTCGTATGCTGCAGGAAAGAAAAAAAAGATCATGTGATGTGAGCAGGTAAGAAGAACACATGAAATAGCTTATGCACCTCTCTTGTTTTTGCTCAGGCTAGCATGATCTCATCAGATCTCAAAAGCTAAGCAGGGTCAGTCCTGGTTAGTACTTGGATGGGCAACAATTAAGGAAGTCCAGGATTGTTATGCAGAGACAGGTAATGACAAACCACTTCTGATCATCTCTCACCTTGGAAACCCTGCAAGGCTGCCATGTGACTTGATGGCACTTCACACCATCACCAGTTTCTTGTTTAAATTGGTCTCTCAGCCACTATGACTTCCACCAGGGATTTGCAGCCTGGGCAAGCACTGTGCAGGAGTGCTTGCACTGCTCATGTCATGACTGCAGGACCATTTTAAGTGACACATGAAACCCTTGTAATGCTATTACCATGTTTAAATTGGAACTTTTATAACCTCAGGGTAGCCACTCTTTTCCTCTTTCTTTCTCACACATCTGAGGAAGTGAGCAGTGAATCAGGAAAGCTCCTACCCTGCCACAAATTTTGTTAGTCTTTAAGGTGCTACTGGGCTCTTGCTCTTTTCTGCTGCTACTGACAGACTAACACAGCTCTCCATCTTGATCTGTCTCCATGGAAGTTATCATATATAGCTGTACAGAACGAAAATCCATGGTATCTGAAGAAGTGAGCAGTGATTTACAAAAGCTGATACTTTGCCACAAATTTTGTTTGTCTTTAAGGTGCTACTGGACTCTTGCTGTTTTCTACTACTCACACATACGTATAAGATTTAACTAATGGCGATTCTAGGTTGTACACACACACAGAGGGAGAAAAGTAGTAGAGAGTTTATCAATGCTGGTTCATATGCTACAAAAAGTATAGACAGAAATGTGGTTTTCCCTGCTTTGAGAGTATCATATGGGGGGAAAAAGATTAAACCAGGCCAATTCACACTTTAAGTATGTAATCTATCCTGAACAATGAGAGCAATAAATACTCTCAGTTTCCAAGGATAATGAAAGGCTTTCTGGTTCATCTAAACAGACTGTTTGGCTTGATATTGGAATCAGTGAGCACAGTTTTATGGTCTGTGTTCTACACAAATTCAGACCAGATGGTGGCCATTTTGGATTTTTATGGTTTAAATATGATGGCTCCAAGGTGCTTCCCTTGCTTCATATTTAGCAATGCATTGGATTTCCCTCTTCTTAATATGGTAGAACCTCCTTTTGTTAAATTTCATTTATCTGCATTAAGTTGGAACTAAATGAAGACTCTTTCACTGAAGGAAGAATCTTTGCATTAGAAAAAAAAGAATATTTTTTTCAGAGAAAGGATTTCTTCCTTCAATGGAGTCAGTCTTCTACTAGAAGATTCCTCACTTAGTAGAAGAGCACCACTGGAACGAGCCCATTGCATGTCTTAATGCGTATGTTCTCCTTTGCAAACCTAAATCAGCTTTACAGTGTAAATACTATATCCTTTTTCGCAGACAATGTAAATGCCAGATCATGCTGCACAAATGAATGCTACCAAACACATTTCTAATAGTTGACCACTTAAAGGGGTTGTAGAAGGCAAATCCGTCACTGTACCTAAAGAAGAGAGATGTTATAGCATTGGAAAAGGTGTAGAAAAGGGCAACTAAAATGATTAAGGGGATGGGACACCTTCCCTATGAATACAAGTGAAAGAGGTTAGTGCTTTTTAGCTTGGACAAATGATTTTTGAGGGACGACATGACAGAGGTTTGCAAAATTAAGCATGGGATAGAGAAGACAGAGCAAGAAGTACTTTTCTCCCTTTCTTACAAGAACTCATGAGCAGTCGGGTTAGAAATGATAAAAGGAAGTACTTCTTCACCCAAAGAGTAATTAACACATGGAATTCACTGCCACAGGAAGTTGTGGTGACTACAAACATAAACAAGTTCAAGGAAGGATTGGATAAACATATGAAGCACAGGTTCATCAATGGCTATTAGCCATTGTCTGGTGCAGTGATGCTCTGTATTCTTAGTGTTTAGGGAACAACAGGGGGAGGGCTTCTGGAATTCTAGGCTTGTTGGTGGATCTCCTGGCGGCACCTGTGTTTTTGGCCACTGTGTGACACAGAGTGTTGGAATGAATGGACCATTGGCTTGGTCCAACATGGCTTTTCTTATGTTCTAAATCCTTGGGAGCTGTATTGTATTAGAGATGGAAACAGGATGGTTTTTTCTAAGCACTGGTAGCTAAGATGTCTGCCCTCGGTTAAGGTAAACTAAAAGACAAAAACTTGAATGAATTGTTAGCTAAACCAACTTGTTGAGTCTTACGTCCTCATTCAACTTGTTGGCAAAAACTCAGTTTATGCAATTTCAGAAAGGATTCATGTTGGTCTGCAGTAGAGGCAAGTTGGACAACTCTGGGGCCAAGGACCACCAGGAAGTGTTGGGCTGCAGACCTGCAGGGCTCATATGGGAAGAGGCAGTCCCAGAGGTTTGCTGGCCCCTGGCCATATAGGACTTTAAAGGTAAGCAGCAGCACCTTGAACCGGATCTGGTACTCAAAAGGTAACTAGTGCAGTTCACACAGCACAGGATGGATCCATGCCTGCACAGGCAACGACGTCAACATCCATACAGCCGTGTTCTGCACCCACTGGAGTTTCCAGAGCAGGGCCAAGAGCAGCCCCACGTAGAGAGAGTTACAAGGGTCCAGCCTGAAAGTGACTGTCGCGTGGGTCACTGGGGGCAGTGGTTTTTTATGCTTTCATTATATATTTGTATCGTGATGTCTAGAAAATGTACTTCTTGTATGGAATGGATAGTTTTATGCTGCTTATGTCCAACTGCTAGTTTTTTAATGACCTTAGAAGGGTGCTTAGGAACTCACTGTAAATGTTGGCCAAAGAGAAATCAAGTGAAGTACATATTTCCCTCAAAGCTAAGGAAAAATGACAGGCTTGTTGTCAGCTATGAAGTACTGGCCAATCAAGCAATGAGAAATCAAGTAAGGTACTTGCTTATGTGTCCTTTTGTGGGCAATTAAGCATCCTTCAGAGCTGTGAGAAAAGGACAGGTTGATACAAAAACATCACCTGGTGCTTGGTTTGAAATGAGGTCAAAGATTAAACCCAATAGCCATTCCTATCACTAATTCAATAGCCAATTCCACATATTAAGTGTACAAACAACCAGGGCTGCAATTATCTAGAAAAACCTATAAAGCATTACATTACTATAATTCTAGCTAACTTTCTTCAGAATTAAACGTGGTTTGGTTTACCTCATTCAAACTGAATAAGAAATTCCTCAGTGCTGATATCAGAAAGGGACTTAACAGTAATTCCAGGAAACAGACATTCATGCATTGTGCAGATATATTTTTTTCATTAAGCTGGCGATGAGGACTAAGATAAGGAGATACTGACCTAAAAGGAGGATAATATTTCAGATAGCTGGAAACCAATGCAAAAGTTGACCCAAATAAACATATTTGATTAAAATTCTCTCTCTCTCTGGTTGGAACAGTTAATGCAGTTAAAAATATTACTACAATGACATTCCCTGGTGTCTTTGTTTTGAAGATGAGCTTGGATAGAAGTAGAAAAGCAGATAAACAGAGAGTTCATACTTTCAAGTCTTTGTTAGCTTTTGAATTATAAGGTAAAATTCAGAGGTGAGTGAAGGTAAACTGAAAAGAGCTTAAGTGATATGACTTGTTTAATCCCATTTTCTTCCACAACTAATAATTTAGGGCACAACTAATAGTAGCACAAGGCCATACTAAACATCATCATTGCTGTAAATAACATGATGTTAAAACAGTATTTTCTTCCACATAAAGTGCCAGCATAGGTTACACACTTTTAATTTATTATTCTATTTATTTATATGTTTCTACTGTACTTTTTTCTTCAGAGCAGTTTATAGAATCATTCCCCTTCTTGTATGTTATTATCAAAACAACAGCCCTGAGAGGTAGGTTAGGTTGCGGAAGAATGACTGTCCCAAAGTCACAGAGTAACAGAATTTGAACCTCGGTCTCCTAGATAGTAGTCCACAATACCACACTTGCTGTCAAGAATTTATGGATTATAAAATTTTCCTAATCACATTCTAAATCGTTCTCAGACACAAGAGTTGAAGCATATCTCCAATGTAAACTGTGTTCAACTGTCAGGCGTTAGGAAATACTGACATAGGCCCATGCTATTTTAATCTTCTGAGCAGTGATTAGGAATGGCATGGACTGCAGAAATGGTGGTTCATGTTGGTTCGTGGTTCATTTGATTGCCCAAACCAGTTCATGGTTCATTTAGTTCAGAAGGTGTAGAACAGCCCCCTTGCAAGTTAGAGATGCCAAACTCACTGAGAGTCTTCAGCGGGCTGTTCTCCACCCACTTTCCAAGTTTGGTAAATACTGGATTTGGAATGTCTGAGTTATAGACCCCCAGAGCATGAGATGTTGGACCCCCAGGATGTTGGATCAAGGGAAGCTGGAGCCCAGGAAAGCTCAGCTTCAGCTCTCTCATGACAACTAACTCCTTCTCTTTTCATGCTGCAAAGTGAAAGCAGCTGAGTAAGGGAGTCTGCTGCCCTAGAGCAGAATGGGAGCTTTGTGATTGGCTCCCAGAGCTGCCAATCAAGCTATGGACAACTGCTACGGATGTTTCTAGGGGTCCCAGAAGTCCACCCGCCTGTGTTGCCTAGGAAATGATTGAATTGGTACCAAAAAACCCACAAAAATGAAACAAATGATACACTGCAAAAGAAATGTGTTTCAGTTTTGGATCAGGGATGATGCAATTCCACAAACTGGTTCTAAGCAAAACATGAATTGGACTGATTTGTGCATGAATCACAGTTTGTTTATTGGTTCATGCCCATCACTAGTAGTGATCCAATTTGTCCTTGTGGCTGAAGTCCACTGACTCTGTTTACATGTGAACCTGTCAAATTAAATCCCAAATTCAATCTCAGTAAAATATTGGATAACTTTTGAATATCATAACTGTGACAAATTGTTAATCAACTTTTAAAAGTCTTCTGCTTCCTGTTTAAGAGGATCAGCAATCCCAGTTGTCAAGAGGAAAGCTGTGAATGAATGACAAATCTCCCCTCTTATTCCGTTTGAATTTAACCGCTCTACATTTCATAAAAAAGGTAAGAAGAGCACTGCTGGATCAGACCTGTGTTCCATGTAGTCTTGTATTCTGTCCCACACACTGGACATGCAAAATATCTCTAGGAAGAAGCATGAGGTGTTTTGTACGTATTTTGGAAGATAGTTCATCTCTAGTTCCAACCATATTTTCTCTCAACAAAGGTGTAAACTTCCATCAGTTATTTTTTTTTTAAAAATCTGAGATTGAGCATTGTTTTTATTCTGTGATGTAGTAATAAATGTGACAACTATTTCAAAGAATACTAAGCATACTCAGTCTAGGGATGCCAACCGCCGCTTGGTATTACAGCTCATCTTTGGATTATAGAGATCAGTTCTCTTGAAGAAAATAGATGCTTTGGAGAGTGGACTCTGAGAGGTAGGTTAGGCTGGCAGAGAATGACTGTCCCAAGGTCACAGAGTAACAGGATTTGAACCTGGTCCTAGTCCACAACACCACATGGCTGTCAAGAATTTATGGATTATAAAATGTTACTAATCACATTCTAAACCTTTCTCAGACACAAGAGTTGAAGCGTATCTCCAAAGTATGCTGTGTTCAACGGTCAGGCATTAGGAAATACTGAGGCATTGTACTCCACTGAGCCACTGTACCCCACTGAGGTCCTTGTTTTCTCCAGGCTCCATCCCTAAATCTTCAGGGGTTTTCCAACCTGGATCTGGCAACCCTAGTCTCAGATTTCGTTCTCCCTCTGCCAGTCTCTCAAATCTGGAACTCCGCCGTTCCCCCATACCTCCTTGCTAATAGCAGACAAAGCGAACTGCCGAAACAAAAGAACAAGGATGGTTTGTGTAAAGAGCTGAAAATAGTTAGAGTCTGCACAGGCCAGAAAGCTTTCCACAAGATTTCTGGTATTGGCAAGAAGAGCAGACTCCACCCCAACACTACTCCTTGTTCAATTAGAAGGGATGTTGGACCTTTTTCAAGACAAGGTATACTATTTCACTTGGAAAAAATATGACCCAAGGTCAGTGCATCCATCAAAATCAGTCAGTTGTGGACTTTCACCCAGGGAGGTCAGAGAGATGTCTACAATAAAAACATAAAGCCAAGGGAGACTTAAAACATAATGTGTAAAATAGCCAAAGAAGATCAGAAATGCCATGTTTGTCTTGTTTGAAAAGAAAGCAGAACTATTTCACATGAAGGAGTTAATCCCCATTTTAAGTGACAAGTTATGAGCAATGAGATTAGTCTTCTGTGTAGAAGACAGCTTCTTTTGAAGTTATTTTTTTTTAAATACATATAATATAAACCCATTGCATGCCTGAATTTTGGTCACTTTTTATTAATCACATTTCTTTTTCATCAAGTGGAAAAAAATGTTTCAGGACCTTGCATATTGATAACATTTCCAACGCTTTCAAAATTGTTAGTGCTTTATTTTTTTAAAAATAGCAAAGATATAAGTAATGTGGTTGGCCACACATAGACAACAGGCAATATCTGGCTTGCCAAGGCTTTTCTTCCAGAAAGGGTTTCACCGTCTTTTCTACCAGAATAATTGCCTCCCGGTCCATGGGTCAGTTGTCCTTGGTAGGCAATGTAGTTGTGCATAAACCAAGGGAAATTCCTTGGAAGTTCAAATAGAGCACAAAAGTCTACACTCAGACAAATTTGGATGATAATCTTAATACAATTTGGAGCTAATATTCTGGAATGATGAAAGGCAATAAGAATCCATGGTTGCTCTCCAGATTTCAAAAATTATTCAATTGCAGCCACTGTGTGGACACAGGAAGCTGCCTTGTGTTGAGTTCATCCAGCTCAGTAATGGTTATGCTGACCAGCAGTGACTATGCAGAGAGGGCTGTCTCCCCACCCTTGTGATTCAAGCTCTTTTGACAGGGGAGGGGCTGCGACTCAGTGATTAAAGCAACTGATTGGCATGAAGATCCCAGGTTCAATCCGCAGTATCTCCAGTTAACAAGCATCAGCTTAGCATGCAGAAGGTCCCAGATTCAATCCCCAGCATCTCTGGTGAAAAGAATCTGGCAGTAGGTAATGTCAGAGCCATTGCCAACCTGAGTAGACAATACTGACTTTGATGGACCAAGGCAACTTCATGTGTGCTCACACGTTCAACTGGAGAAGTCAAGAAATGAAGTGGGGCATTCTCCATGCATGGCACATTCTTTACCAATGAGTCATTATCAGGGATGGAACTAGACCTGCAGGAGATGAGGGACCACTGCTAAAAGGAATGTTATGTGAAATTGCCTTATATGGAATCAGTTCATTGATCCACTGAGATCAGTATTGTCTACTCGGACTGGTGGTAGATCTCTGGCCATTCACCTAGTGCATGAATCCTTTTTTAAACTGGAGATGTGGGGGATTAAACCGGGGACTTTCTACATGCAAACAGAGGCTCATCCACTATGCCATGCCACCTCAGCGTTCTGTAAGTTCACCATCCCTGCTCTGTTTCATTGATTGTGCCTCTTGGGGGCAAGGGAACTCAGAGCTTGCTCACATTTTAAATCTAGGATTGCTTGCTTATGCCTGCTTTCTGTTGTGGATTTTTCCATGGTATTGTTTTTTTGATTGATGGTATCTTTCATCACTGATCTATCCACTGGATGACAGCTTCTCAGTCTGAGCAAGAAAGGAACACTACTCTAGGCAGATTTTTATAATGTTTGAGCATCCACTTTTTTCATCTGTCTCAGCGTCTGCACATAACTGAAATGCCTGAGAAAGCAGACCCACATTAGCTTCACAGTCATTTAATTGTGCTCCTCACCACCACTATCCAGAGTTCTTATAATCCTCCAATGCACTTCAGCATAATGATAGCTAATGTTGTCTCTGATGTCATATTAAAATATGCATTGCTAACACAGCAGTCTGTTTAATTAAACAGGTAATGGACAAGGGTGTGGGGGGGGAGTCTCTTCCGCTCACCACCAGGAGCTAATGCCTCCAGGAAATTAAAACACTGATCTGTAAAATTGTCCTGTTTGTCTACCTCCTTCCATGTGTGGAAACAGGAAACAAGCAAATGCAAACTGGAAAAGTAAGCCTGATAATCAAATTTATGTTTTTTTTTTCCAACATGAAGGGAAAACTGTGAGTTAGCAAGCTTTCATAATTTTATAGGTCAATAGTACACATCTCCTGCACACACAAATGGAACCTCCTTCCCAATCACCCATGGAATAAATGAGTCAATTTTAAAATTATTTTATTAATTTAATTTATATCCCACTTTTGTTTCCAATGAAGACCCAAAATGGTTTACAACATTATCCCTTTTTGTACTCACAACAATCCTGTGAGATAGAGAAGACTAAGAGCATGTGACTGACCCAAGGTCATCCACTCAGGAAGAAGAAGAAGATATTGGATTTATATCCTGCCCTCCACTCTGAAGAGTCTCAGAGCGGCTCACAATCTCCTTTACCTTCTTCCCCCACAACAGACACCCTGTGAGGTGGGTGGGGCTGGAGAGGGATCTCACAGCAGCTGCCCTTTCAAGGACAACCTCTGCCAGAGCTATGGCTGACCCAAGGCCATGCTAGCAGGTGCAAGTGGAGGAGTGGGGAATCAAACCTGGTTCTCCCAGATAAGAGTCCGTACACTTAACCACTACACCAAACTGGTGTATCCACGATAAAGTGAGGGTTCAAACCTGAGACTCTTGGATCCTAGTCTGATGCTTTAATCACTTTTATAAAAATGCTCTCCTAAACTTTTCTGTTTTGCACATTCTGTGAATTGATAAAGTGTTTGTGTGTGCAGGGGGACCTTTCCAGATCTCCTCAGGCAGGCTATCCCACAAGGTGGGAGCCATAAAGGAGAATGTACATGTACGAGCCATTTCTGATTGTACCCATTGGCAGGGTGGCATCCTTAGAAGACTTTGCACAGATGAGTGATAGAATCTGGATGACCCTTATTAAGCGGGCTGTATTTTGCTGTTTAGTCAAAAATTGATTCCTAAGAACCCATATTTAAATGCAAGACAAAATGTTCCTTTGGGATAGAATTCTCATCTCTCCCCTCCCCCCAAATTGCCTAATATGATCAGGAGATATTTCCTCAATGGGAGTAAATAACAGGGCACACATTTCTGATATTTGGAAATCTTTTGGTGTAGTGGTTAAGTGTGTGGACTCTTATCTGTGAGAACTTCCTCCACTTGCAGCTGCTGGAATGGCCTTGGGTTAGCCATAGCTATCATAGGAGTTGTCCTTGAAAGGGCAGCTGCTATGAGAGCCCTCTCAGCTCCACCCACCTCATAGGGTGCCTGTTGTGGGGGGAGAAGATATAAGTGATTGTAAGCCGCTCTGAGTCTCTGATTCAGAGAGAAGGGTGGGGTCTAAATCTGCAGTCTTCTTCTTTCTCCAGCTTGTAGAGCTGGAAGAAAATGGCTTATTTTGAGTACAGGGAGATTGAAAGAGAATGCAACAAAAAGCAATTTTCAGTTGGAATTTGGGAGATAAGTATTTAAAGGCAGAGATAAAACACTGACAGTTTCTGGCTAGAGGTACCAGAATTAGGAGTGGGTCTTCTTTTTACATTTCATTAATAAAGTTTTTTAAAAACAAAAGCAGAGGTGGAGTACCTGTTTTGAGGAAAGGTTCTCTTTCTTTAAATAGACAAGTCTGTAATATTATCATGTACCAAGAGCAAAAGACACCAGGTACCCTAGGTCAATGCATAAGTTCACAGATGGCTCAAGTGGCTTTTCCCACAATGAATGGTCAAATGCATTCCCAGAGCACTTGTGAATGGTGCATGCATGTATCATCCACCATTCAAATTATTGTTCCTGGGCAAGGTAACTGACAGGGAGGTAGCTGAGCAGCTCCAGTGTTTCCTGGATGACACATCAGCATTTGGTCCATTCCATTCTGGTTTCTGCCCTGGTCATGTGATGGAGACGGCATTGGTCACCCTCATGGACAATCTCTGTAGGCAGCTGGATTGAGGCAGGTCAGTGCTGCTGTTATCATTAAAGCTTACCAATACAATGAATAAATTCCAACTGTGTAGCACTAAAATATAAGAGAGTCCTGTGGCGCAGAGTGGTAAAGCTGCAGTACTGCAGTCGAAGCCCTCTGCTCATGAGCTGAGTTCGATCCTAGCGGAAGCTGGTTCAAGTAGCTGGCTCCAGGTTGACTCAACCTTCCATCCTTCCAAGGTCGGTAAAATGAGTACCCAGCTTGCTGGGGGGAGAGTGTAGATGACTAGGGAAGGCAATGGCAAACCACCCCGTAAAAAGTCTGCCGTGAAAATGTTGTGAAAGCAACGTCACCCCAGAGTCGGAAACGACTGGTGCTTGCACAGGGAACTCCCTTTTTTAAGCACTAAAATAAAATGTTTTATCACATTTTAAAGTCCAGTTTTTCTGTGTCATTATTCATATCATAATCACTACATGGAACAACAACATGACAGTCACCAAGGAGATTGTTGATTTTGTACATCCAAAGGGCTAAATTTCAATGCCCTTCATATGGAAAAAGTTCCAATTGTACCAAAAGCTGCAGTGAAGTCTCTCCCAAGATTTGACAATGATGGGTGACACTGGTCCCAGATCTGGTCAATGTTTCCAAACTTTCTCAGACCCAGAATGTCATTTCATTAACTGAAATTAACACTACAAAGCACCAGTCATCAACAGAAGTGTTTGAACTATTGTTTCCCAATTGTGTGTGACATAATGCCTGATTATGTAATTTTACCTACTTATTTCTTGCACTTCGGATCTCTGTAAAATCCTGATGGCTTTTATGCTTGTATGGTTCACTGTTTTGCCTTCAGCAGACCTTGGGTGCCATCACACCTCACATTAAAAGTGTGTGTGTAGCGCTCAAATTTGAACAGCTGAATATTGATTCGATGCAGGGCCATTCAGACGAGCATCCAAGAATGCGACTCATTCTGTTGTTGAGCGTTCAGACATCCAATACTATCACACTCTTTTCTTGGAGCATGCGTGATCAGGTGGTGATTTCTGGGAGGGGGGGTCCATTGAACATGCGCCCAACTGTTTGGAGGTGGGAAATCAAACGTTACTTCAGAGGGGGGGGGGAAGTTTCCAGAAATCCTCCACATTGAAAAAAAGAGACTTTTTCCTGTTCTAAATAGTGGGATAATGTCCCCCCCCCTCTGATCTTGTGTTGATTGGAGAAGCAGAAGCGTCACCTCAGATTCCCGGATGATCTGGCAATGCGCATGTCTGCTGGGGCTTTTTTTTTTTAAAAAAGGTGAGAGGTAGTATCGCGCGTGAGCTGTCCAAACAGGAAAAAGCCGATCTTGTGCAGCTTTTTTGAAAAAGGACCGGACTTTATGTGCTGTCAAATTAATGCGCCATAGATGCATAGCAAGCCGGGATGACACTGGAATACGCTCGATTGCCAGATGTGGATGTCTGAACGAACACATTTAATCCGTCAGCAAGACGGAGCTGTATCGCCACTAATGGTACGTCTGGCTGCACCCCTTTTATAGCAGATTCTTGAGAACTCATCATGAAAGACTCTCCCCATGTAAATCTTGAGCTCCTGAATTTTTATCTCACGTTTTGCTTCATTATAATGTAACCTTAGTTTCCCCCACCAAACATAGCTAAGGGAAGAAATTATGGGATCTGGGCTTGTTAACATAACATAACTTGTTAACGTAACAAAGGGGGTGAGAGTCATGGAGTAAAAGGACAGGTCCTCTTGTGGATCAAAAACTGGCTGAGTAATAGGAAGCAGAGAGTGAGTATATATGGGCAGTCTTCGCAGTGGAGGATGGTAAGCAGTGGGGTGCCGCAGGGCTTGGTACTGGGTCCCATGCTCTTTAACTTGTTCATAAATGATTTAGAGTTGGGAGTGAGCAGTGAAGTGGCCAAATTTGCGGATGACACTAAATTGTTTAGGGTGGTGAAAACCAGAGAAGATTGTGAGGAACTGCAAAGGGATCTGTTGAGGCTGGGTGAGTGGGCGTCAACGTGGCAGATGCGGTTCAATGTGGCCAAGTGCAAAGTAATGCACATTGGGGCCAAGAATCCCAGCTACAAATGCAAGTTGATGGGGTGTGAACTGGCAGAGACTGACCATGAGAGAGATCTTGGGGTCATAGTAGATAATTCACTGAAAATGTCAAGACAGTGTGCGTTTGCAATAAAAAAGGCCAACGCCATGCTAGGAATTATTAGGAAGGGAATTGAAAACAAATCAGCCAGTATCATAATGCCCCTGTATAAATCGATGGTGCGGTCTCATTGGGAGTACTGTGTGCAGTTCTGGTCGCTGCACCTCAAAAAGGATATTATAGCATTGGAGAAAGTTCAGAAAAGGGCAACTAGAATGATTAAAGGGCTGGAACACCTTCCCTATGAAGAAAGGTTGAAACGCTTAGGGCTCTTTAGCTTGGAGAAACGTCGACTGAGGGGTGACATGATAGAGGTTTACAAGATAATGCATGGTATGGAGAAAGTAGAGAAAGAAGTACTTTTCTCCCTTTCTCACAATACAAGAACTCGTGGGCATTCGATGAAATTGCTGAGCAGACAGGTTAAAACGGATAAAAGGAAGTACTTCTTCACCCAAAGGGTGATTAACATGTGGAATTCACTGCCACAGGAGGTGGTGGCGGCCACAAGCATGGCCACCTTCAAGAGGGGGTTAGATAAAAATATGGAGCAGAGGTCCATCAGTGGCTATTAGCCACAGTGTGTGTGTGTGTGTGTGTATATATATATATATATGTGTGTGTATATATATATATTTGGCCGCAATGTGACACAGAATGTTGGACTGGATGGGCAATTGGCCTGATCCAACATGGCTTCTCTTATGTTCTTAAAGGGGGTGACAAAAAAAGAAAAGAAAATAGCTGTGCCTCCAGCCTACTGGCCTCCACTTCCCAACAGGAGGGATGGCCAGTGAGTGGGGGGGGGGGGCATTCAAACACAACCTAGATCCTCCAGTCACCTCTAACCAACTCAAGTAGAACTTATGAAGTAAGGTTTAATTCAAGAAAGAGGAATGAGGAATCAAAGCAGGACTCATATATACCAACTAAGGGATGCTAAACTGTGGCTTGGGAGCCACATGTGGCTCTTTCACACATGTTGTGTGGCTTTCCAAGGCAAGCCAGCTTGTGGTTTGGAGAATGCATTTAAAATTAGTTGCTTTCTTTCCACATCTTGATGTTGTGTGATTTGCTTATGGAACTTGAATCAAAAAACAGTTTTTGATTTGATTTGTATGTCTCAGTTCCTCCTGAGGTAATCCAGAAATATTGTTTCCGGACAGTAGTTCAAGATATGAAGGAGAAAGAAGATTTTTCTGGATTTCCCCCATTGTTCAGCCATCCACATTTATCAGGTTTCTGGATTAATCAGTTAAAGCACACACACAAAAAAGACTCCGATTGAAAAAAAATATGCATTCCCCTTACTTTTAAAAAAGATTCTTTTTTAGGGAGGAGCGATAATGTTATCTTGTGGGCACATCACCAGATAATGTGACTCAGAGAATGCTGGGAAAGAATGTTCTGTGCGGCATGACCCGCAGTTTCTTCAAAGAAGAACAGAATGTGCTAGCACATGCTATTCTTTGCAGTGTATGTACAGAAAAGCCAGAAATGTACTTGTCTTCCTGTATTACTGTCTAGAAATTAGTTATTGGGCTCATTACTATCATATTTGAACACATAACCAATTTCCTCTGAATGTATGGACATATGGATTCTAGTTCTCCTGACTGATCAAACTGCTTGGCCCCTAACCTCTATTTTGTCTGCTTTGTTTTCAGCTACCTGTTTCCTCTTTCCCTGACTGTTAATTACTGAGACAGCAGCTGTTATTTCATTTCCATGAAATAAATTTATTATTCACAACATTCAGCACACATGCTATTTATTTAAGTCTGGAAACAGAGGATTAGAGACTGTAAGTTATAAACAGGTTCATGGAACACACCTCTTTCTCTTCCACTTGCCCCTTTTCCCTCTTCCTGAAATCTAAGGGTTGGGGAACTGTGGAAACAGAACAAGTATAAAGCCTAGAGCAAAGCTGCTTTTTAAGGTTCAACTAGAAGAAACCAGCCTTCTTGTTTGGACCCTTCCCTGAAGACTGCAGTCACTCATGAGTGTGGGTATTCTTACTGCAATTTCTTATCTCTCGACCTTCTGGAGTAACTTCTGAGAGGAGCAGGAAGTTACAAGAAGAAAAGGGAGAGATCTGTTCTGTTAACTCCTTTTCTGGAGTTGGTTGGAAGGACCCACCCATAATACCTTTGTTTTACTCAAAATCTAGAATTTAAACCCTGCTTCACAAAAGCAACTTGTGTAGAACAAAGCAAGGCATATATTATTATATGGAAATAAGATCACTGAAGGTTTCCCCTTCACTTAGCTGAAGTAGCCTGGATTGGGTAATAGGAGTCTTCATCTCATTTCCTCAATGATATTTACATCCTGGTGGTGTGTGTGGTCATATTGGGAGGATACTAGGGTTGCCAACAACCTGGAGATACAATGCCCTGTACCTTTAATAGAGGATTAAGATGTGAAAATGGGCAGGTGAAACTTTTCATCGAAAAAGGAGGTAAGTAACACTCTCTGGTAATAGATCAAGAAGGGTAGCCATGTTAATCTGTAGCAGCAGAAAAGAGCAAGAGTCCAGTAGCACCTCAAAAACTAATTTGTGGCAGGGGATGAGCTTTCATAAGTCACTGCTCCTTTCTTCAGATACTACTAGAACATGAGTCCATTTGTCTTATATATTGGAAAGTGGAATGATTTCAGATGCTGAATGACATTAGCAGACAAATGACAATAGCAGGTGAATGACAATAGCAGGCTTGATTGGATTAGATGTGATACACAGAGAGGTAGAAGGCATGGAGAAATCAGCATTAGTAGCGAGACAGGAAACCTGCCTGCTGATGCCATTTTCAGGTTCTCCCTGGAAGTGATGTCCCTCTGTTGGCTGTAAGGCCATTTTTGTTTGTTTGTTTAGGGGTTGCCAGCGGGAAGTCTCCCACCAGTGCAGGAGGCCTGGCAACCCTATTAGTATATACATCACAGAGAGAAAGATAAAACATTGTGAACAATGGACCATGATACAGTTTTTAAAATTTCCATGCCAAATGCAAAAGAGTACCATGAGTCAGCATTTTATATTCTGAACTTCTAAGTTCTCTTTGAAATTATCTAGTTCTTGATTACATTGCAGTCCAAAGGATTCAATATTGCTTTGGATTCAGTATTGTCACTATTAGTAGCCCTATAAATAATGATCTTTGCCTGTAACTCCGATAGTGTCACCAGCTCCTACTTAGGGAATACCTGGAGATTTAGAGGTGGATCATGGAAAGGGTGGGGTTTGGAGCGTTATTATAGCATTGGAGAAAGTCCAGAAAAGGGCAACTAGAATGATTAAAGGGCTGGAGCACTTTCCCTATGAAGAAAGGTTGAAACGCTTGGGACTCTTTAGCTTGGAGAAACGTCGACTGCGGGGTGACATGATAGAGGTTTACAAGATAATGCATGGGATGGAGAAAGTAGAGAAAGAAGTACTTTTCTCCCTTTCTCACAATACAAGAACTCGTGGGCATTCAATGAAATTGCTGAGCAGACAGGTTAAAACGGATAAAAGGCAGTACTTCTTCACCCAAAGGGTGATTAACATGTGGAATTCACTGCCACAGGAGGTGGTGGAGGCCACAAGCATGGCCACCTTCAAGAGGGGTTTAGATAAAAATATGGAGCACAGGTCCATCAGTGGCTATTAGCCACAGTGTGTGTGTATATATAAAATTTTTTGCCACTGTGTGACACAGAATGTTGGACTGGATGGGCCGTTGGCCTGATCCATCATGGCTTCTCTTATGTTCTTATGTTCTTAGTGGAAGGACCTCAGCACAATATAATACCAGAGAGTCCACCCTCCAAAGCAGCCATTTTTTCCAGGGGAATGGATCTCTGTTGTCTGGAGATCAGTTATAATCTCAGGAAATTGCCACTCTCCATCTGGAGATTGGAGATGGTTATTTTAGATTAGGATTGCCAGTTCCCAGTTGAGGGCAGGGGATCCCCCAGTCTGGAGGCCCTCCCCCCCACTTCAGGGTCATCAGAAAGTGGGGGGAGGGAAATATCTGCTGGACACTCCATCATACTCTATGGAGACTGATTCCCATAGGGTATAATGGAGAGTTGATCCATGGGTATCTGGGGCTGCTTTAGAGATAGACGCACCAAAATTTCAGCATAATGTTTGGTGCCTCTCCTCACCCCCCCCCCAAGTTTCAAAAAGATTGGACTAGGAGGTCCAATTCTATGAGCCCCCAAAGAAGGTGCCTCTAACTTTCACTATTTCCAAATGGAGGGAAGGCATTTAAAAGGCATGCAGTGTGCTTAAATGTGATTGCCAGAACTTGCTTCAGTGTTCAATCATGCTTGTCACACCTGCCTCCACCCCCAAAGTCTCCTGGCTCCACCACCAAAGTCCTCAGACATTTCTTGAGTTGGACCTGGCAACCCTGTTTTAGACGTATCAGGAATGAATTATATATTCAAAGGGAATTACCTTAAGTACATATAATTACCTGGTTCAATCCTTTAAGACATATCCATTACAATGAAGTAACACAACCTAATCTGGTAACAATTTTTAGACATTTTTTCTAAACATAATGATATTCTTTTTAACTGGTTCTCCCTCATTTGCAAAGTCCCTTACCCTCCATTCCTACTTTCTATTTTAATTGATTATATTTAGCTTGGGGGCTAATTGGATAAGGAGATGTGTGTGTGGGAGAATCTATTTGCCTAGAAGATATTAAGCTTGCTATCTACTTTCCATGCTACTGCAGAAATGTGTTATTCTCACTTCAGCATTCAATAAAAATGTTAATTTGGAAAAGAAATTATTTGCATGAAGAAAAGAACAATGTTAATATTCTCTGAATGCATGACAAAAGTTTACATGTGGAAAAAATCTTGAAAATTGCTCTGTGAACAACCACAGCTGTACTCCAAAATCCATGAAAAAAAATCACAGAGAGGTTTGGGAGCAGGGAGGAAGGATACCTAGTCCAGAAAGGTAAGGATTAAGTTGACATGTCCTTAGATAGATATTGCAATTCTCAGGAAGTAGTCAAAGCAGAACTGTTCCACCTCACAAGTAAAACAAAAAAAGTTTAATTAAAAACAAACAAAAAAGATGTTTCTGTGTGTTTTATTATTTGAAAATTGGCATCCAGTCACCCATTTACTTAATTCAAGTGAGAAGTTAGAGGATTGTTATAGCAGGGGGCTCCTAGGTCCATTCTGGGATGTTCTTGCTTTAAAAACTCAATGGTAACCGTAGAGTTTTGCCAAAATTATAGAGTGTCATTCCACTTATTGTCCTGGGGGAATGGCAACCCTATCTCTTCACTTGGTCATGCAGGAAGTTGGGGGAAGGGAACCATTCACAAGTCATTCTGCTGATCAGTTTATTCTTGAAATGTTGTTCTGCTGGGCATCTGTTCCTCTCTCCTAATTTATTTATACATTAAAATATTTATATCCTGAGTTTCCTTGCTGCTCAAAGAAGGTTACAAAGCAGGATTTAAAACATCACCATTTAAATCAAACAAAATAAAACCCTACATAACATCCATCCTTTCTGCCAGGACTCTGTGTCTGTTGTGGAGGAGGAAGGTAAAGGAGATTGTATGCCACTGTGACACCCTGAGATTCAGAGTGAAAGGTGGGATATAAATCCAATATCTGCTTCTTCTTTTGTTGAAGCAGACAAACCTTTCATCTTAGAGGTTTTGGGGGTGTAACTGCTCAGTCACCACATCTACCCTTTCTCCCCACACATACTTTGTCCTCTCAACAACCTGGTGATGTGCTAAAAGAAAGAATAACTGACCTAGGATTCCCAAGTGCTTGACAGTGACAGGCAAACTTGCCTAGAGTTGCCAGCTCTGGGCTGGGAAATACCTAGAGATTTGGGAGGAGGAGCCTAGGGGGCAGGCTTTAGGGAGGGGGGGAAGCAACAGGGTATAATACCATACAGGCCATACTCCAAAGTGGCCATTTCCTCTAGGAGAACTGATCTCTGTAGTCTGGAGATCACATATAATTCCAGGAGATCTTCATGCTCCACCTGAGGACTGACAACCCTAACTCCCCCCCGCCCTGCACTTATTTTAGTGAGTAGTGGGGGGGGGATTGGATGGGGGCAGCCAATGCTCCTTCTAAGCTATGAAGTCTTGTGAGCAAAAATTCTGCTTTGCAAATTACTGACATTAAAGTTGTGCAGTGATTTAGCTACTGCATGAATTAGTTTGCTCTGGGGCCATCCTTCCTGAGCTAACACAACGATGTGTGCGCTGGAGGTTAAAAACTGTGAGCTAGCTCACACTAACTCAGCATAGAGGGAACGCTGGGGGCAGCGGACATTGCTGACTCTGTGATGTCACTTCCAAGGATTACTCCTAAATGATGTTACCTCCTCATGTAATGGGAGTTGACCCATTCTCTGGTATTTACCACTGGGTCAAGTCTTTCCTAGAATGTTGGGAGGAGGTAGTAACGTCCTTCTCATGTAGTGATGCTTCCCCTCCCACGCTCCATTCCCAATAGCTCCTGGGGCAGGCCTGGAAACCCTAAACTGGTCAAGGTGAACATGAACTTGAACTGGATCTCCTGGTCCCTAGCTTGACATGCTAACAACCCACATCTCTCTGGCTTTTCCATCAGCCTGCCTATGAGAGCAAAATATAACTATAATAAATGCACAGGGGAAATTAATCTTCTTCTTTTAGAATCCAGTAAGTCTTGGCTGTAATCTCAGTTTTGCTGGCCTTATCTGCTCATGGTTCAGGAGCTAGTGGAGAGACTGGGACTGGTCCAGGGTGCTGAAAAAGCTGACACACATGTTTGCTTCCCAGAGCACCAACATTTTAAAATTATGTCGCAGTTAGACTTTTGCAATTAGAATAATCACACATTTTAAGTAATCAAAATTTTTTTGCATTTTCCCTTCAATATTCCACCTGTTCATCCCTGTTGTGATCAAAGCTTTGATACATTTAAAATGGAGCCTTTCCAAGATAGTTTGCATTTAAACCTGTTCTTTTATAACGGTATTCATGACAGCCAACCAAAATATCTCCTTGAAAAGGGTTGACTTTGTAGTTTGTTCAGCACTTTGAAAAATTGGAAATAATACTTTGCACAGCATGCAAGCATTACTGTGACTCCAGCACATTATGCCTTTCTATCTAATGTGAAGCATTCTGAGAAATAACCTTCATGTACATAATGAATGCAAGGAGCCCTAGAGGAACATATGGGAATAGATATTTTATGGCAAGGCAAGATCACAGATAAATATAATTATGTGCAATAGAGCTACAGAAATGGAGAGTCATCTTTGCTGGAGACGGAAGAACGATTCTTTCAGTTGCTGGGGCTATTTGATCATATAACACAGAATTTGTTGAAGTGCTTTGCGTAAGTTGTAGTATTATCAAGTGATCTCACACAGTGGTAAAAGGCAAATTCAGCCGTTACATTCCTCAGCAGGAGTCCAGACCAAGAGAGCCTAGCTACTTCATTATAAGAAAGTCTGCAGGCAGAAGGTGCCATTCTTTTGCAGTTGCTTCAGGACAAATCAGATGAACAGAATCCTCCCTTAGAATGCAGAACACCTTGGCCATCATCTCCAGACCAGAAAGGCCCAGGTTACAGCCCAGCAGCATCCAGTGTTCCTCACTGTGGCAACATTTGAAAAGCAAAGCCTGAGTGGTAAGGAGAGAAATAGGGATGCCAGCCTCCAGGTGGGATATGGCGATCCTCCTGAATTACAGCTACAGAATTACATCATGGCTACCCATCTTGATATAGCTCATTTCCAGACTATAGAGATCTGTTCCCATGGAGAAAATGGCTGCTTTGGCGGGTCGACTCGATTGCATTGGACAGGGCTTTTTTTTTTTTAAGAAAAAGCCCAGCAGGAACTTATTTGCATATTAGGCCACATCCCCTGACACCAAGCCAGCTGGAACCACATTCCTGTACATTCCTGTTTGGGGGGGGAAGCCCTGACATTGTACCCTCCCGAGGTCCCTGTCCTCCCCAGGCTCCATACTCAAATCTTAAGAAATTCTCGAAGCTGGAGCTGGCAACCCTGCCACCCCATCCCCATCTGGTGGCCAGTGGGGATCCTGGCAACCCTAGGGGTATATGCTAAAAGTTTGTTCAAGATCTTTCAGGTGTCAATCACAAATTATTTTACATTTCTTTACATTACTATAGATACAGATACAACATAGATGATCTTCTTACGTAAGCATAAACATAAACATGGAGGATCATCCATGATCAATTTACACTATAAGGTCCTTGAATAATTTAGATCATTGACCCTCAGGATGGTGCCTGTGCTGATTTATTTCCTGATGCCCACTAGGTTCTTCCCCCAAAGCATCTCTTCCCTAATTCATTTCGCTGGAGCAGGAAGTGATTAAGGACAGCCTGTGCGACATTTTCTCAGTGTCTGCAGGGAGTAACAGTTTGGAAACAGCTTCTGTCATGGAACTACTCAACGTTTTGTGGTCACACCCAGCCCTCCCCCACCCCGCCCCACAGCCATTTTACTGTGTCTCAGAATATCTGTGCTCAAAATTCCCCAAATGGCTCAACAAAATTCAGGACGCTTGATTTAGACATTGCAGTCAGGTAAGGCTAGTATCAGGGGAAACATGGAAATGCTGTCAGGAGAATGCTGATTAAATATTTGACCTTTAAAAATCACAGGTTGAAGCTGAGAGATTAGAAAAATATTTTTTTTAAAAAAAATGACCCATACAGAGATATAAAGGACATGTCCACATTATAGATTTACCAGTAGCTTTTCCATATTTCTTGGAAACTGTAAGTGTATGTGGGAGAACAGGGCTCATCAGCACAGTATCTCACAAAACTACAGTTCCTGGCATTCTTTAGGGGAAGCCATGACTATGTAACATTGACAGAAGTTTATAGAACATACAGGGGCAGAATCTTATCAAAATATACACTGCATGGAAGTTATAGTTGCACAGGACTAGTAAATAATTGTACAGAAGGGATGCCAGGTCCTCGCAGGAGATGGAGGAGTAGTGGCTGCCATATCCAGGTTAGAAAACTCCTGGAGATTTAGGAAAGGAGCCTGAGGAGGACAGGGACCTCAGTAGAGTACAATGCCATGGAGTCCACCCTCTAAAGCATCAAATTTCTCCAAGGGAACTGGTTTCTGTAATTTGGAGATAAACTGAGATTTTGGGGGTCCCCAGGTCCCACCTGGAGGATGGAAACCCTATAAACAATCACTAAACACATAGATTGTATACCAAGCCAGCCCTTGCTAAATAATTCAACCAAGTATAACTAAGCATCATAGGGCTGCCAAGCCCCCAGGCTGGGTGGGGGTTCTCCCGCCCTGGAGGTCCCCAACTCGCTGACCCACATTGGGCCAGTGGGGGGAACCTCCCCCTACATCGCTGGTGTGATGACATCACCACCAAGTGATGTCATCATGCCAGTGACGTGCACCAGCCGCTCTAGCCGTTTCAAGGAAAACCTCTATGGTTTTCCCAGACGCTCTAGCAATTTGGGAGGGAAAACTCTATGGTACCTATTGTAAAGCGCACATGAAGAAAGTCCCTCGTTGGAGGCCACGGGGGACTTGGCAACCCTAAAGCATCACTGAAATTGTTTAAAGGAATTGAGAGGTAATTTACATATGGACATAGCAACTGGGTGACTATTTCACATAATGGAACACGGGGCTTGAAGGGGTAACTGTCCTCTTCCTGTAAGAACATAGCCAGCAGGGTATACATGCTGAAGTTCACTCCTGTCTGTAGGCCCTGCTTATTCCATGCAAAAGAGAAAGAGTAAAAGAATCAAATGTGGGAATAGTAAACTACACCGATACCTACTTACTGTAGTTGGATTAAGAGCCAAACTAGATGTGATGGTAACCATGGGTCTGATCTGTGGATGCTTTCACCATTTTAAAGTCTAATGTGGGGAGTACCACAAGGGTCATGTCCTGATTGGGCCTGCAGGTGGGAGAATGAAGGACCGTCTCTCCCCACATGTTCCCCAGAGAGTGCTGAGATCGGGAACCCAAAATCTTCTCGTTATCCCCGGGCCAAAGGAAGCCGGCAATCGGCAATCTACCAGGGATAGGGCTTTCTCTGTAATGGCCCCTTCCTGGTGGAACCAGCTGCCGGAAGAGGTGAGGGCCCTGCGGGACCTTGCTCAGTTCCGCAGGGCCTGTAAGACAACCCTCTTCCGGCTGGCCTATAACTAACCGGCATAGGAAACTAAGTGTAGCTCTATTAGACTTCTGCTTTGTTTTAATGTTTTTATATTTTAAATGTTTTTAATTGTGTAAATGCCTAAACTTAATATTGTTATGTTGGATTCCATGTGTTGTGAGCCGCCCTGAGCCACCTTGGTGGGAAGGGCGGGATACAAATCATAAATAAACTAAACTAAACTAAACTAAAAGAATGTGCTCTCATTGCCATCCTGGTGTCTTTCAAATGCCAAACAACTCTGTTGGCACTTGAAAAGACTTGAAAGGAGGTTGAAGAGCACATTATGATTCCATCCTGTCCCAGGCCTGATCAGGCTCAAGATCTTGCAGCATTTTAAAACCACCCCATTATACTTTAAAATGGCAGCAACATCCATGAGTCAGATCCATGGATGATGTCATACGTAATTTGGCCCTCAGTGTGGTATAGTGGATATAATTTCAGAATAGGATCCTAGAAGACTTAGGTTTGAATCCCTGCTTCTGCCATGGAAGCTCACTGGGTGGTCATGGGCAGCTCACTGAGAAGGCTGTGAGAAAAGAAGGGGAGAGTGATATTCTAAGCTTGTTTGTGTCTCCACTTGGGAGAAAAGTGAGGTAAATAGATGAAAGTCTTTTCCCCTTGCTTTTTTTTTTTGCTGTTTGTTAACAATACAGTTTTAACTGGTTATTGTTTTAATTGCTGCTGTGGTTTTCTAATAAGATTTTAAATTGCATTTAGCTGTTGATTAGCTTTGTATCATTCAGCTGGATTTGATTTTTGTTTTAGCTTTTATTATTGGTTGTTTTAATAGTTGGTTTTATTAATTGCATATTGTTAGCCATCTCAGGCACATTTTTGTAGAGAAGTAATATAGAAATCTTCAAAACAGCAAATAAGAGATCAAATAACAACATTTAAGGTGTAATAGTAAAATGTTATTGAAATTATTATTCATGGTCCATATAAATTTGTGTCTTTTCTTTCCTTCTTTGTTCTTTCCTCAGAATGGTGGTCATTCTGTCAAGCAATTTAAGGTTTGGTACAACACAGGCTAAATTTTCTTCCCTTTCTTCTCTAATGAATATCTTACTCTAAACATTTCAGATGCAAGACTGTCATAGAAAGTTTTTACAAGTGGTATTTATTTTATTTACTTTTGAGCACTTTGCCCAGCTTCTTACACAGAGCGGGTCAGAATCAGAGCAAGGGTTGAAAGTTCTAAGGCTTAAAATGCAAGCTTTTCTGACCGCTAGAAACTCTGGGTGCGTTCGAATCAGCTGTTTTCAGCTGCAGGTGGATCCAGATTAATCCTCCTCGTTCCCCTAGCTATAAAGCTCATGTTTCTATAGTAGAAACTTTACCAGCAGTTTAGGTTAGTAGATACACAGCAATGGCTGAAGTCCTGTCAGCCTTTTCTTCATTTACAGAGCTTCAGGCAGGATACCCAGCCCATTTAATCTTTAAATCCCCCCCCCTTTTTTTTTGTCTAGAGCAATGGTTCCCAAATTTTTTAGTCCTGTGACCCACAAGTCAAAATTTACTCTGTATGGTGACCCATCCAGGGCTGGCCCAAGAGTTTTTAGTTGCTGCAGGCAAACTGTTTCCTTGGATCCAATCTGGTCCAGCATTCCATTTTATATAGTGCCCTACCAGATATTTAGAAACTAACAAACATCAAACAAAGGGTGCAGCTGCCCCCACTATGAACCTTGTGGCAGAAGTTTTTCTCAACACCTGGAGAGACCTCTCTCTCTCTCTCTCTCTGGTAACTCATTTCCACCATCTAACACAGACCTCTCTACTGGGAAGGCAGTCATTGACCATGTGGTAGCCTAAAGAGCTGGAGGATACTTCAAGGTAATAGTCACTCTGTAGGGATTTGTAAGCTCTGTAAGCTAAAGGGCGCTTTCATGTTTTAACATTTGATATGGTATGTATAAAAAGAACCGCTTCCCATATGTACCTCAGCTCACCTTCATACAGTTTGGTATAGTGGTTAAGTTTGTGGACTCTTATCTGGAAGAACCAGGTTTGGTTCTGCACTCCTCTACATGCAACTGCTGGAGTGACATTGGGTCAGTCATAACTCTGTCAGAGGCTGTCCTGGAAAGAGCAGTTTCCGTTAGCTCTCTCAGCCCCATCTACCTCACAGGGCCTGTTGTAGGGAGGGGAAGGAAAAGAAGATTGTAAGCTGCTCTGAGACTCCTTTGGGTAGTGAAGGGCAAGGTATAAATCCAATCTCTTCTCCTTCTTGCAGGAGAGATAATGCAGGTCTGGAGGAAAGAAATGCTAGAGGGACTCCAGAAAGGAAATCTCCAGGGAAAGCCTTTTTGACTTGGGTGGAGAAACAGACATGATAAAAACTCCTTGTAGCAGAAGGGAAGTCTTTTTTCCCTTGGATGCTGAAAGAAGCAAAGGCTGGGAGTGGCCATTAGGGAGGGCTGGCCTTTGACCCACTTCCTGAGGCTTTGCAACCCTGACCTACAGGCTGGGAAACACTGGTCTAGAGATTGTCTGCCAACTGAAGTCCTAACAGGCATTTAAAAGCTGTTGGGGGGAAATACCAGGAAAACTGTGACAGTAGCAGCTGTGTTGATAATCTTTAATTTTCAATCTTCTATCATACATATTTATGTGTCTTACCAGGTTGTTGATTAAGACAGAATGTCACTCTATCAAACAGGTGAGAAGATCCAAAAGAAACTAGGATAGCAATATTATCAGTTTTACTTCAACTGAATGAATGCTTCCCTGAAAGTCTAGCAAATATGATGAACACAGGCATGGTCTTAGCCAGTGGGCAACTGAGACAGCTGCCCTGGGCCCCATGCTGGGGGGGGGGACTCGTCTACCCATCACTCCACCTCACCAAAGGAGGGGGGGAGACTAGCAGGCTTCTGCTGCCACTCATGCCCTTCATGTCTGGGGTGTAACAGCAGGCTTGTGGCTTAACAAGGTCTCATTTATGTCAGACCTGGCCCTCATAACAAATGAGTTCGACACCCCTGCTCTAGAGTTTGGTGCAATCCTAACTAGAGAGAGTTTTGCTGTTCTAAACCCAGGATTTTTAAAAGCGTGTAACTCTGTTTAGGATCACACCACTAATGTAGTACTGGAAGATAAACAAAACTACCCTTCTGCTCCAAAACCAGAATCCAAAGAGGCAACAAGCCTTGCATGTTTCTTTCCAAGCACAACTCTCAGGACTCCTGGGCCCAAGTAAACAAGACGTGAAATAGCAATAATAGGAAAATATCCTAGGAACAAAATAAAATAATTACTTCACATATATGTCATCTTATATTCATCTTTAGTGGTTCTGGGGCCCTAGACAAAAAGGGCTACAGGGGCTACAGAATCACAGCTCTCCTGCCACCCCACTCCCCACTGAGGCCAAGCAAGTGATTTCCGTTGCTGCATATGGGATAGGAAGGACACCCCTGCTCTAGAGATAAGTTTTATTTTGCGGTGCTGCTAACATTAGTATGCATCTTGTTGGAGTTTGATTTCTTACCTCCTCAGATCTTCCTTCCGCTAGAATTTACCAATAAAACCCCACTGTGAACTTCCTTTTCCCTTTACCTTTGGCTGGAGGTCTTTTTTGCATTTGTAAACTAACTCACACTATACTTTTCATTTGTATTCTTATTCGTCAGAGCACGAAAAGGTTGGTTTTAAAACTGTGGGACAGGTCATGACACAGTCTTCTTACACATGCTGCTGCCCTATAATAAAACGGTGTATGGTTACTTGTACCTGCTTTTGTGGCTCTTTGGGAAGCAGGCAGTTTTTGTTGAATGTTCAGTAGGAATTTTTTGATTGCCCTGTGCTATTTCCTTTTACGGCACGCAGGGTGGTAGGTGGATTCTTTACATTTGCAAAAGCTTTTGAATTTTACTGAGCAATACTTTGGATGAAAGTTTGTTCAGTACCCAGCAGCTGAGATAAGTAAGCTCCCACAGATGTTCCTATTCACTCAGTCAATAAAGATAGCAATGAGAGGGTCTGATTCATTGAGTTCTTTGCAGCAGGGAAATACATATTTCATACCAATAGTTCCATCTCATAGGGTTCTTTTGATTTGAAATGGTGTGATGGTTAAAGATTTGCAGATCTGTACATTTTTGAAACAAGCGTGTTCATACATAGGGAGAATAATTTGAACCTGCTAAGTCCCCCGGGGCTCTTGCATATTCCTCAAATAAGCAAAAAGGGGAACTAGGCAGGGTCTACAAGTCTGTTTCCATTTATTCCATTTTTTTTTCATTTACGGGAGTTTCTGCTGCCCCCTTCGTGGTATATCTCTTCAGAAGGAAAACTTATATTTGTCCATAGAAAGCCAATGTGGTGTAGTGGGGAGAGTGTCTGACCACGATATAGGAATTGCAGATTTGAATCCCCACTCTGCCATTGAAGCTTGCTGGAAGACCTTGGACCAGTCACATGCTCTCAGCCTAACATACTTTTAAAGTTGCCAGGCACCCCCTGGCAATTGGTGATGGGGGGTGGGGGTCCTGCTGAGGTGGGGTCCTGGCAACCCTACTCACAGGCCCTTTTTTGTAGCAGAAACTCCTTGGCATATTAGGTCACGCACCCCTGATGTAGCCAATCCACCAAGAGCTTATAGGGCTCTTAGTACAGGGTCTACTGTAAGCTCCAGGAGGATTGGCTACATCAGAGATGTGTGGCCTAATATGCAAAGGAGTCCCTGCTACAAAAAAAGGTCTTGCCTACTTAACAGAGTTGTGAGGATAACAAGGAGAAGAGGGGAACAATGTAAGTGACTTTGGTCCCCCCTTGGGAACAAGAGTGTGGTGTAAATGAAATAAATAAATAAACCCCCCCAGGGGAAAATTCTCAGAGCACACTGGGAATTTTATGACATTTGTTCATACTGTAGAATGGAATTTAATATAAAGCCTCCAACTTGGTCAGTTGACTCTTCTTTTGGCTTCTTCTCTGTATTAAAGACAACCATAATTAGTAGTTTTCTGCATAGCAAAGTTAGTCACCAACAACTTTTCATAAGGAAAATTAAATTCCTTTAGTGCTTAGTATCTGTAGATTAAAGGCACTAATAAATGCAGGTTTTTTTCTTTGTGTCTTTGTTTTACAAAGCCCCTATGACTTAACAATCTGGTAACATTTGTTTGTTTGGAAGACTGGTAGATCTCAAATGGGTAACATAAGGGGATTCATTTCCAGTTCATTTCTTAGAATCCTACTTAGCATTTTGAAAACAATGCTCAAATGTGAGGCAGTGAAAGAGGAAAAATATCTACAACATCTTTTTTTCTGATATTCCACACCAAGAGGATGTGTCTCAAGGTGCAGGGATATACTATCCTGCAATAAAGCTAAGAACTGTGAAAAACTATCAGCGTAGGGCCAATACTCAGTGGTAGAACGTACACGTTGTATAAAGAAAGCCCAATGTTCAGTCAGTGGCATTTTCTGTTAAAAACTAAGGTGATGGAGGACCGGAGAATCTGGAGAGCCACTGCAATTCAAAGTAGATGACTGATAGACCAATGCCCTGGCTTAGTAGAAGGCAGCTTTATGAGTGTTTATGAGTTCTTCTGATCAATCACAATGGATAACACGAAGACTTACAGCGCAAATCTTATATAGAACTTCTGCAGTCAATAGGCTTGACCTGAGTAACCTGTTTAAAGATATATATTTTTAGAAACCTAACTTACCTGTATTCTCTTTTCAGTCTCCTGCTAATGCTCTTTTATTTTGGGGGGTTAAGAATCAGATGTTCTACTTATGACAGTCCGGACACACTATTAAATTCAGTGAACATTTGATCGCAATGATATCAAGATTTGTACTCCTTTTTAAGAGTAAAATTCTATCTTGATGCTCTAATGTTCACAGGAAGACCAGATTTAGATTGATTGCAAGGAATTCCCCAAGTCCCTTTTTAATTATTGAAGCAACCAAAACACCAATAGAGATCAAATGCATGAAAGCATGCTATTTACATTTCATTAAATGAGACCAAATCTCCCTTGTTTGGGAGGGTATTCCAGACATCTGTCTCTACAAGGTATTGTGTAGCATTTGCTCCAATAGATCTGAAAAAGGATGACAGATGCATTGCTAACTGGCATGAACACAAGGCCCTTCTTTCATTAAAATAGTTGAAAGCCAAATAACATCTCCACAGACACTTTAGGAAATAAAAGTTGCCAATGAAGAGTAATAGCTTTGAACTTAAAATCTAAGCACAAATCTGGCAGTCCTGTTATTTATTGAGATAATACATGTGAAGGTCTTTGAACACTTGAAATGTGCTCTGTGAATGCTGAATATTATGAGTAGCAGATTAGCATCAGGACAGATTATTGTAAAACACCCACTCCCCAAACATATTAATCTTATTTGTCAGAAAGGAGAACCACCTACAGTTATTACACTATATGCCCAACCAGAAGCAAAGTTAGAGACACAATGGCTTGGATCCATCAGAATGTTCCCACAGATGGAAGGATCCATGGAGCATGCTTTTCCTGCCTCTCCCTCCTGCTGCAGCCCCAAATGCCCTCCAAATGCTTCTCCTTGGGGAAAGGAGAACCCCTAGAGCAGCATGGTAGTAAATTGTAGCCACACCAGCCACGGAACTGATTCTTTCTAGACCTTATAATAACTTCCAGATAAGACTGTCAACTCCAGGTTGGGAAATTCCTGGAGATTTGGTGGTGGAGCCTGGGGAGGACATGGTTTATGGAGGGGAGAGGCCTCAATGGGGTATAATGTCATAGAGTTCATCTTCCAAAGCAGCCATTTTCTCTAAGGAAACTGATCTCTGTTGTTTGGAGGTCCATTAATTCTGGGAAGTCTTCAGACACCATCTGGGGCATGGCAACTCTACTTCCTGGTGTCTGACTTGCTTTCTGATATGAGCAATTAGGAGACTTGCTGTTCCGGCCTTTGCTTCATTGGCCTCAGCCCTTGCATTTTCTTTGCTTCACGGGAACAAGTCCAACAGTGGGACAAAGAAGAAAAAACATGAGAGAAAAGACAAATTGTTGCAAAGTAGGGATTTCTTCATCTTGATGATTAAATTTTTTGGCTGAGACCAGTCTTGTATTCCAGTTCTTCTGCTCCAGAAGCAGCTACCTTTGGAAGGTGGGAAGTATTAGGAGGGAAGGGTGTGAGAGATGTAGGATGTTGTAACAAGCGGAACTTTCCTTTCTGCTCCACCCAACACCTGCATGGGATAACAACAACAACCATATGGCAGTGTGAACAGCATAGCCACAAGATCCTGTGTCTGGCAGCCAGAAGTTCTAACACTTTCTTAGCATTATGCATTACTAGGTGGTGAGCTAGACTTGTTATTGAGGCAAGAGACATTTCAGAGGTGTTTTGGCATTGCCTGCCTCTGCTTCACACCCCTGGTATTCCAAATATTAGCCAGGGCCAACCTTGCTTAGTTCCCAAGAACTGATGAGATCAGTCTAGCCTGGGCTATCCAGGTCAGGGCTGGATGGACTTAATGCCCCCAACAAAGGACCTTTATTTTCCTACTGTCCCATTGTAATTTGAGAAGAAAGATGCCCAGAAATAACCTCACTTTTCTTCTTATGGTATTTCCTTGTTCATAGTTGTAGGAGAGATCAGAGACTTCCTGTATTTCCCCTCTTCTTGTCTTGCAGACAGGGCCAGCCCTAGACTATCTGGCACCCTAGGCAAGGTGAACTTCTGGCACCTCCCCACACACTGATAATGTCACCGAGTCATGTGGGAGGCATTCAATTTGGCGCCCCCAGAAGGCGGCCACCCTAGTCAATCACCTAGTTTGCCTAGTGGCAGGGCCAGTCCTGCTTGCAGGCATTGGATTACAATTCCTGTCCATAGGCCCTGCCATACAGCAGCAAGCAGTATGCACAGTGTGAGCAATGATTCACTTGTGGAGCAGGTGGCTGGTGCTGGGCTGGGTAGGCAGAGAATGCAATGAGTTTAGAAGGCGGGGGGGGGGGCACGTTCAAAAAGAAACACTGTGATATAGGGAGCCCCTGTACAAATTATTCTGTTTTTGTTTCATGAAGATCTCTTTCAGCTTAACTAAAAGCAGCACGATGATGTTCTCTGAAGCAGATGTTACAGCGACAGTGTAGGGCTGTGACATATCTTGAAAAGAAAGCAGAGATCAGAGAATGACTAAGGCTTTGTTTTTGACAAATAACATGATTTTTTTAATGCTGATCACTAGGATAGCATGGTCACCTTGATCATGGTCACCTTGATCACCTAAGCAATGTGCTGGAATTTGAACAGAACTTGTGATGTCTCTTTGTCCTTTGCTGCAATGAATCCTTTTACTAAATACCAAAAAATGACTACATTTGACTGGTATTTTCCATATTCAAACATCATGCATTTATTAAATACTTGTGAGACCATGGTAGTGGTTACAACCGTTAACAGATGCTTTATACTGAGGAGGAGGTTGTCTTAGATGTTTAAAAAGTACCAACAAATATGTATATTTTGCCATGAAAAACTTCAGGGGGAAATCACTCTTCTATTGTATACAGATTTACATTTACCCTCCCCCCCCCCTCTTTTCTGTCTGCCCAATTAACAAACTTTATTGCTCTGCAAATTCAAAATAAGTTTGTAGTCCATTCGAGTTTGGAGTCATCTGGATATTTGAAAAGCATATCATTCACAAATTAAGCCAAGTCACTGATGAAGATATTGATCAGTATTGGACCCAGTACTGACCCCCCTGTGGAATGGCCCTAGATATCTTTACCAAATGTAATGTTTATGTATTTACTATTACTGTTCTTTATATCTAGCTGCCCAGTCCATTGCTTTTTGTCTAATTCTTGCAGTTTTGGTGGTCCAAAGCATCTAAGCTTTCTCTGAAGGGCTATATACAAGCCTTTCTATATATACAAGCAGTTCAGCAAATCAAAGATTTCAGGTTTTCACGACTGGTAACATCATTAGGGTTTGTAGAGTCTTTCAGGATCAAGTGCCATGTTCTACTGGAGAAAGTTTTCCTTCCGGATGTTTCGTTCTCAGCTAATGGTTCAGCATTGTGGTTCTCAGCTAATCAGTTCAGCAAATGGTTAGCATTGTGCCAGATGTATATCCTTTGTCACCCAAACTATTTACAATAGCAGTCTGGTTGGTTTAATGTAACTTATCACTTATTAAACTAGCTGTGGGTAATTATAAAGGTATAATGGGACCAATACTCCCTCTCGGAGCTGTAGAGTCCAGTGAGCAAAAATTCTGCTTTGTGAGTAGAATTATATTAAAGTTGTGAGCGAGCAATTTGGCTACTACATATATTGCTCTGGGGCCATCCTTCCTGAGCTAAGACAAAAATGTATGGGATAGAGAAGGTAGAGAAAGAAGTACTTTTCTTCCTTTCTCATGATACAAGAATTTGTAAGCACTCAATGAAATTTCTGAGCAGTCGGGTTAGAACGGATAAAAGGAAGTTCTTCTTCACCCAAAGGGTGATTAACACATGGAATTCACTGCCACAGGAGGTGGTGGCAGCTACAAGCATAGACGGCTTCATGAAGGGATTGGATAAACATATGGAGCAGGGGTGCATCAGTGGCTATTAGCCATAGGGTATTGATGGAACTCTGTCTGGGGCAGTGATGCTCTGTATTCTTGGTGCTTGGGGGGGGGGGACAGCAGGAGGGCTTCTAGTGTCCAGGCCCTACTGATGGACCTCCTGATGGCACCTGCTTTTTTGGCCACTGTGTGACACAGAGTGTTGGACTGGATGGGCCATTGGCCTGATCCAACATGACTTCTCTTTATGTGTGAGCTGGAGGATTAAAAACTGTGAGCTAGTTCGTTTTCGCACTGACCTTTATCGGCAGCGACGTCCCTCTTCACCGCGCAGGATCTGCGCGGATTTCGCACCAATTGCTGCGGAGCACCCAGAAGAGCCGCAAAGTCCCGTGGCTTTTGCGGCACAAATGGAAACCGCCAAAAACCAGTGATGCACTGGTGTCACTGATGTCACTTCCGGGTGAAAACCTGAATGTGATATCAGCACGTTAGGCTATATTCTGGACTTAAACTCGATAGTTTAGGGGATTCCAGAACATCATGAGACATGCTGACATCTGTCAAAGTTTTCACTTGGATGTGATGTCAACATGTAGTATGATGTTATTTCTAGTCCTGCCTCCAAATCTCCCAGAGGTACCAGGCAAAGATCTGGCCACCCTAATCCTACCTCACAGGGTTGTTGGGATGACAAAATAAGAGAGGGAATAGCTTTGAACTCTTTGAATGATGGGCTTGATAAAAATGTGATAGATAATTGTATCATATCATACCATATCACACTACTTCACATCATGAGCCAGTACATCAGATTCAAAAACTCAACTTGTGTGTACAGTCTGTTAGGAGTGGATAATATGAAAGAGCAGATGTCAAATGAAAGTGAAAAGGCTTTATTTAGTAAGTAATCCTTGGGTATTTTGTAGAAAGATATGGAGATAATGATGGTTTAGGCCTTTGGTAACACTTTCTTTCAGAGAGTGGATTGATGGCTAATATAAAAGACTACATTGACATGAGCTATTGCTGAGAACATAATGGCTCTCATTTGCTTCTGCCCTGACAACATTGCCAGTATATGGGTCATTACAATTTGCCTGTAAAGAATTCTAGGCAAAACAAAATTACTTTCTAATATATTCAACCCTTTCATATTATATATTCAGAATGTCCTTTAATCACCGTTGTAGAATGAGCAGAGAGAAATTACGTACCACAAAATGTTATCTACCATCAGATAATTTTGATCTTATACCAAGCAATTCCCCCTTGTATGCCATCTGGACATGTGAATATCAAGGGCTTTATGCACAAGTAAGGAGTAGACTTATTTCTATATCACACTGTTCCTTTTCAACTGCTAATGTGCAGAAGGGATTTTGTTTGAACACATAGGCCTTGCTTAGCATATGGTGCATAGCTCACAATGGAAAATGCTTTCCAGCTGTTGAATTTTCATGTATTGTAATTGCATGTCGAAGTGATTTGAATATGGGGCTCACAAAGCTCATCCTGGGGATAAATATTTTTAATAGATTCTGGGAGTAGGCATGCATGTAAATATATTTATATAGATCAGTTTTTTTAACTAAAAAAAGAACTTTTATTTGACTTGTCCCGTATACACAGAGTAATTCTACAAGACCTTTAAATTCTATCTGTGAAATCAATTCTGATAACACTAGGCTTACTGCAGTTTTCTTTGGTTTACAGGTGGAGCATAAATCTATCGGCATGCTTTGATGTGTTTTCATCCTGAGGCAAATGCTGTCTGAACATCGGTCTCTGAGAAAATTAATGCTGGGAAGAGCTGACCCAAATGATGCACCCTGGAAAGAACATCTGGGTGAATTCTTATTTGTGGTTGGTGTGCTAACAGTACGTGCAAAGCAATTTATTTCCCTTAGTGACACTATACTATGGCAATTAACAAAAGCACAAGCAGTAGTCCTTTTAGTCCTTCTTCTTTTAGATCTTTTCTTCATTCTAACTGCCCATCACTGTCTGTGGCAAGTAAAGAATAACCATTCCAGGATGGTGAAATAATAAACATTTTACATAGACAATCAAGCACAGGTAAGAAGTTAGAGAAGGTTAACTGCATGAGAGGACAAGCAAGACGTATTTCACACTGTGGTGGGTGACATTTTCCAATGTGTGAAATTTAATATTAATGATCAAAAACACATGAAGAATACTTAAATAGATAGATACTTTATTCAGGAACTATAAAAAAACCCATAGGCTGTTGGACTTTACCATTACAGTTAATAGCTCTCTGTAATACTACAGCAGGAACATTAAAACAACTAAAATAAGCCGCATTAAGTGCTTCTCATATAAATCAGGGGAAATAAAACGTTCAGAGCAAACGCATACTAGATAAAAATTCAATGTAAGTACTTTAAAAATGTTCACAATTAAAATTCAAGGTAAAAAATGAAGAGGCATCAGAACTTCCATATGAATATTCAAAGTGACTGAATATACTAGCAGCAGCTTCTGTGACCTTTGGAAATTACCTGCAAGAATAAAAGGTGACACTTTGTATAAAGAATACAGAATTCACTGGAGAGAAGTCCATGTGGATGCAAATGAATCCTTAGGTGATTTTTCCTCTACAATTCAGAGCCCAAGATGATGGAAAATCATCAGAACCAATTTGGTGTACTGGACCACTACTAGTGGTTAAGTGCATGAGCTTTTATCTGGGAGAATCGGGTTTGATTCCCCACTCCTCCACTTGCACCTGCTGGAATGGTCTTGGGTCAGCCATAGCTCTTACAGAGCTGACCTTGAAAGGGCAGATTCTGTGAGAGCTCTCTCAACCCCATCCACCTCACAGGGTGTCTGTTGTGGGGGAGGAAGGTAAAGGAGATTGTGAGCTGCTCTGAGATTCTGAGATTCAGAATGGAGGGTTGGATATAAATCCAATATCATCATCAACAGCAACAACAACAAAATAGCCAGCCTCGTATCCACAGATCACAGGTTCAGACTTGTATCTGGCAGTATTAACATCCCTGAAGAAAGGAGTTTTGTTCTTGATTGATTTCTTGTGTGGGGATGGCATGAAACAACTGGAATGGGTGAAACATCTGTTCATTTGATTTCTGGAGTGCCCTCCCATTAGGCTGGGAATCTAAATTGGCCCCAGGGGAGTAAGCATCTGGTGATCCATATGCTCTTGAAGAGGCTGAAAGGTGGAGCTTGGCAGGTCAAAGGGCACAAAACTGTGTTCACTACTGGTGCCTGACCCTGAGCCCTAGAAAATCTTATTGGACCTAACTCAGTTCAATGCCACAAACCTTTTTTGGCATAACAATTGGACCTAACTCTCTGAATTTTGAGATTTCCTGAGGCAACCTCTGTCCCCATAAAAATGTTATGGATGAATGGAATACTTGTAATAAAAATGAATGAGTTGCCCAAATTTCTGTTTGCTTATTGTCACTCTTGCATATAAAATAATTTAAAATATTTCTATATGCAACTTTTAACTGGAATTGCTCAATGTAACCTACAAAATGAAGGATGTCAGATTGTTAAATATGCTCAGTGATCCCAGTGTTTCTGGTGTGAACACAGCAACCTTTCCCCTCTCTCAGCTCAAGAGTTGACTGTTGTTTCATGCTCTTTGTGAGACTGCCTTTTTGTGCTAGTTAAAGGGAATAGAAGGTTTGTTACTGAGTTTATAGACCATCAGGAATACATTCCAGCAGTGCCCCAGAGAATCCATACCTCTAGTTTTCCAGGTTCTCCAATGAGTTGGGCTTGGCCTCCCATGTCTGACCTCTGCATATCTTAATGAATCTGCTATATTTATCTATCACAGCATAGCTGGTACGTAAATGGCTCATGTCTTGTACACAGTTATTAAAGCCAAGTCTTCTGCACATTTACTCAGGTGTAAGCACCACTAAGTTCAATGGGGCTTCTTGCCAAATAAGTTTGATCGAGTAAATCAGGGGTGGCCAACGGTAGCTCTTCGGATGTTTTTTGCCTACAACTCCCATCAGCCCTAGCCATTGGCCATGTTGGCTGGGGCTGATGGGAGTTACAGGCAAAAAACATTTGTAGAGCGACCGTTGGCTACCCCTGCAGTAAATGTTTACTCAGAGGAAAACTCTGATCCTAAACCTAAACACAGATAATGGCAAGGGACCTACTTTGGATTAAGTATGCAATAAGACTGTTGTGTTACCTCGCAAGAAGAGCCTTTGGTTGTAAGGTAAATGAGAGTTCAGAATGCTGGTGGATTAAAAGCAGCTGAAAGAAGCTTCAGGAGAAAATGGGAATTGTTAAGCACTCTCTTCCCCTTTTCTGCTTTAAAGCCCTTATCTTCTCTTCAAGTGCTTTATGTGTGAGAAGGGTTCTCTGGGGCTTGGTTTTATGCAACAACATTCTTTAAAATATGTATAGCTGAGAATAGGGATGTGGAATAATATAGCATAGCCCAGTCTCATCAGAGCTCAAAAGCTAAGCAGAGCCTGTATTTGGATAGGAGACCACTAAGGAAGACTTTGCAGAGAAAGGCAATGGCAAACCACCTCTGCTTAATTACTTGCCTTGAAAACCCTATGTGGTTGCTATAAGTTGGCTGTGACTTGACTGTAGTTTACACACACATACAGCTGAGAATGGAGAATAGAGTAAGCCAGTGTAGAGACAGATTGTCCTACATACCGTCCTATATAAGGAAATGGTGGAAATGTTATTTATTTAGGTTGTGTATATACCACTTTTCTCCCAAGTGGGAACCCAAAGCAGTTCACAACATCATTTTTCTCATCTTGCATTTTATTTTCACAACAAACTTGTGCGTTAGGTTAGTCTGAGAAGAAGTGACAGCTCGAAGGTCACTCTAAAGCTTCCATGGCAGAATGGGATTTGAACCTGGGTCTCCTGGATCTTAGTTTGATACTCCAGCCCAGGGGTGTCAAATGTCCATCTTGCAAGCCAGAACTGTACCTCCCAGGGCTTTAATTAGGCCTGCGGAGCTCTTTTCTCCCCCTCCCTCCTCTTGTCCTTACCCTTTGAAGCTCCAAGACTGCCAAAGTTCCTTGCTCTTTCTGCCTTGTCCTTGCTGGCTGCAGCAAAGCTACAAAGAAAATGCAGAGTGGATTTTTCCATTAAAGGCTCTGTGCCCAGATAGACCTTAATGGAAAATCCATTCCACATTTTCCTTGCAGCTTTGTCTGTACTGCAATGTGTTTCAATGGAGTGGAGCTCAGTTTCACTTTGGCCAGCTGAAGCTCATGTTTCCTGGAGTTGTGTCCTTGCAAATAAAGGGTTGATGTTTAAGCCAGTTTGTCTCTGCTGAATGGACCTGAGAATTGGTGCCTACTAACTTGGGAACCCACAGCCAAAGGGGGATATTACACTGGAGAGCCATTGCCAATCTGAGTAGATGGGGTGGGGGGAGGGAGGGGAGAAGCTTGCAATGCCCAGACATTTCATGTTTTCCCAGGCTCAGAGCATTTTATATATTTCTGCTGTGATCCTTGTACTTTTTCTTGATGTTTTATTTTAAAAAATGCATTGCCAAATCTCACTATTGAACATATGAAGCTGCCTTATACTGAATCAGACCTTTGGTCCATCAAAGTCAGTATTGTCTTCTCAGACTGGCAGCGGCTCTCCAGGGTCTCAAGCTGAGGTTTTTCACACCTATTTGCCTGGACCCTTTTTTGGAGGTGCCGGGGATTGAACCTGGGACCTTCTGCTTCCCAAGCAGATGCTCTGCCACTGAGCCACCGTCCCTCCCCTGCTCTCCAGGGTCTCAAGCTGAGGTTTTTCACACCTATTTGCCTGGACCCTTTTTTTTGGAGATGCCAGGGATTGAACCTGGGACCTTCTGCTTCCCAAGCAGATGCTCTGCCACTGAGCCACCGTCCCTCCCCTATTCCCCCACCTTTCCATTTTAAACAAAATATTGCAAGAGTTTTAAGCATGTTTGCATTTTATATATATATATATATATATATATATATTCTTTAATTGTGTTTGTCTGTGTCCTTTATAGAGTTTATATCTCCACTACCTGGCATTACATTTTATGACACACATGCCCGAGCCCCATAAAGTCCCATTTATGTCAGATCTGGCCCTTGTAACAAATGAATTTGAAGAAGAAGAAGACGATGACATTGGATTTATATCCCACCCTCCACTCTGAAGAGTCTCAGAGAGGCTCACAATCTCCTTTACCTTCCTCCCCCACAACAGACACCCTGTGAGGTGGGTGGGGCTGGAGAGGGCTCTCACAGCAGCTGCCCTTTCAAGGACAACCTCTGCCAGAGCTATGGCTGACCCAAGGCCATGCTAGCAGGTGCAAGTGGAGGAGTGGGGAATCAAACCCGGTTCTCCCAGATAAGAGTCCGCACACTTAACCACTACACCAAACTGGCTCTCCCCACAAGTTAGCCAGCAAATTTGGCATCATGGCAAGTCTCATAACAGCTCTTCCAGGCAGAGTAACATTGGCTAGCATGTTTCCCCAGATGGTGCCATAGCTGAAGTCGTGGTTTGTCTTCCATCAATCAATAGTATTGAAAGGCACCATTAAGGAATTACCTGGCTTTTCGAATTACAGTGAACTGAGGCAACTGGAGAATAATTTTCCTTAGAATACTGAATTCTTCTCAAACCTGTTTGCGCACAATTTGAGTGAATAAGTGCATTGCAACTGAGAGAACATTTACTTTTGACACTTTGTAGTGTGAACAGCAAACCCATATGTAATTATTTTCTTTCTGGAAACATGTATAGCATATGACCCTTTTTTAATGTTTAGTTAATGGAGGGTAGTTAGTGAAATTATTCTTTTTACTGTTGGAGAGACTTTTAAAATCTTTGCACTGCAAGTCAGTGGCAAATCTTTTTTTTATATAATAAAAATCACTAATCGGAACCATCATTTGTGCTCATTTTTAGAGGACTTCATTAAGTAGAGTATTGGGAAAATTGGAAGTTCTTTGTAATACCTTTTTTATATATAGAAACTTTAGATTATTTTGATATGATAATTCTGTTAATCTTGGCACTTACCTTAGGAAGGTGCTCAACAGCGATTCACAAGGATGACTTCTGACCTTGATAAAAATGGGAGCTTTCTGGTTAAACTCTAGGAACTCCATTGTTCCCAGACAGCCAGGGCTGGCCCTAGACTGACCAGCACCCTAGGCAAGGCTAACTTTTGGGCCCCTCCCCTTGCAGTGATAACGTCACCAAGTCACATGGGGGCACCCAATTTGGCTCCCCCCAGAAGGCCAGGGTCCTAGGCAGTTGTCTAGTTTGCCTAGTGGCAGGGCTGACCCTGAAGACAGCAGGGTGAGAGAACCTGAAGAATTTAAAATAATCTATGCTGTAGTGTATGTGTGCTGACCAGGGTGGCCCAGGCTAGCCTGATCTCATCAGATCCTGGAAACTAAGCATGGTCAGCCTGGGTCAGTACTTGGGAGGGAGATCACCAAGGAAGTTCAGGGTTGCTGCACAGGGGCAGGCAATGGGAAACCACCTCTGAATGTCTCTTGCCTTGAAACCCTATGGGGTCACCATAAACTGGAAGTGTCCTGATAGCAAAAAAAATAAAAATAAAAGGTGTGTGTGTGTGTATGTGCTGCTATTGCACCTGCACAGTTGCTGGCATGTGCTCAGAACATATTGGATCAAACTAGAGATCCTTGGTGGCAGTACAAGAATGCACAAAAATGTCAGTTAATAGAACCAAACAAACAAGTTTGTCTTACGGAGTCAGGCAAGGAGGCAAAAGGGGAAAACAGCTGGAACACTCTTGTCAAGCCGCGTGATTTGATGTTCCCCTTCCCTACCCCTGCTTTATTGAGAGAACCAGTGGAAGTCCCTGTTTTGTAAGCTACTGTTTTAGTATTTTGTCTGATACCTTGACAGCAGGAATGGGAAGAAGGGTCACGATGTAGTGGAAAAATAGGCATGTGCACCTACAAAAAATTTGTAAGCCAGATGTAAAATATTAATAGTGTAGTCCTAAGCACACTTTATAGGGTTCTCAGCCTCCTGCTGGGGGTAGGAGTTTCCCCAATTGTAGGGCCTCCAACGTGCTGCCATGCCTCCAAAGAATGCTAGTGCACAGTGACGTGCCTGGTGTGGTGATGTTACCTGGAAGTGACATAATCACACTAGGCATGTCATGGGGGGGGGGGTGCTCTAGCATTTGGAAAAAACTATGATAACCACAGGGTTTTTTCCAAGTGCTAGAGCATCCCCTCTGCATTGTTATCCAATAAGGTTCACGCATGCAAGGAAGATCCTGTGCCTGGAGCCAAGTAAGGCCTGGCAACTCTTGCTGGGAATGAGCCCCACTGAAGAGCCCAAAATAGAATTTTGAGGAGACCTATTTAGGATTGTCCTCTAAGTCTCTCTGGAAGGCATTCATTGGTGCCTCCTGCCCCTGCAGTCACGGGTTTCAATGGCTTAGAAGTCTTTGCTTAAAGAGTTTGTGCAAAAGTTTTGGAGAATGGTCATCCTGGTCTGCAGTAGAACAGCTAGATTCGAATCCAATAGCACATTAGAGATCAACAAGATTTTGGGGGTAAAAGCTTTCATGAGCCAATGCTCCTTTCATTAGATACCTGACAAAGGGAGTTTTGAAAAGTTAAACCCTCAAAATCTTGGTCTCTGAAGTGCAACTAGACTCAAACAGGACTGGATCTACACGGTTGGGGTTTTTTTTAGGGGGGGGCAAAATTAAAAAATGACACCCCTTTATGGGCCCATTCTAACTTATGGGCCCATAGAATAGAATGGACTCCACACCCAATTTGGTGCCCCCCTCCGGGGGCACCCAGGAAGTACTTCTTCACCCAAAGGGTGATTAACATGTGGAATTCACTGCCACAGGAGGTGGTGGCGGCCACAAGCATAGCCACCTTCAAGAGGGGTTTAGATAAAAATATGGAGCAGAGGTCCATCAGTGGCTATTAGCCACAGTGTGTGTGTATATATAAATTTTTTTGCCACTGTGTGACACAGAGTGTTGGACTCGATGGGCCATTGGCCTGATCCAACATGGCTTCTCTTATGTTCTTAGGACAATTACCCCCTCTGCTCCCCCCTAGATCTGGCCCTGGACTCAAATCTAGCTCTTTGTGCAAAGTGTTTGAAATAACAGTAATATAATTTTTTTTTAACTTGCTGAAACCTTTGTTGTACAGAAATAAATTTCTTTAAGGGTAGTAGCAAACGGCATCGATTTTGACATACTGAACGTGTAAACTAATTAAATCAAATATTCCTGTTGTGCTTACGCCTCCAGGTAAATATTTAACAGGCTGCTTTCCGGTGCCTCTTTAATAGTCTATGATAATTTGCTATAGATGAGAGGAAAGCCCAGCTGTTCATCTCGGTCTTTCTATATTCCATGCTGAGATCTCAATGAAGCATTTGGTGTATTAATGCTACAGTGGGATTGATGGGCACAATTCTTATTGATTCTAATGGGAGATAATGTTTGTGCATAAATCCTGTATGAATCCAGAAGAGGGTACATCTGCTGACAGGCGCCAGTCTTAGCAAGTGCTGAGGGACTTCATTCTCCTGTTTTCATACAAATTACATTTCCAAAGCATTGAGTTATGACACTGTGTCATTTGAAAAGGTCTCAGCTAAGCAATGCAAAACTGCAGAGGGGTGGTGGTGGGGAGCCAAATTCGAGTTGTTTAACAATCTCAAGAACATCAAAAGGGATGAATAAATATTGAATTCCACATCCCACCCTTAACTGATGTTGCTGGCTTGACATCTCAGTGATGGTAATCTTCATGAAATAAATCTAATGTCTGTATATTATTTGCGATATCTATATTTTGGCCTTTTGTCAAGAAGCTCATGGAATTATATATGAGGTAATCCCATTTTTCCCCTTCACATCAACTCTGTGAGGTAGATTAGCTGTCTGAAAGATTGTGACCAGCTCAAAACCACTAAGCAAGTTTCATGGCTGAGTAGGGATTTGGATCTTAATCTCCCCCGATCTTAGACTATGATCACTTTGCCATATTTGATGACAGCCATTTAGTTATACATTCAGAGAGGGCTTCAGAGTTTAGATGTACCAGTCGCTTTACTTTGAAAGTCTGCATGTCAAAGACTATTGCCAGAGTTTTCCACAGTGCCACTTTTTCATAGTGGGATCCTTCTTTGGCATGTATTAACAGGAGTTATCTTATAGCAATGCAGAATTTTATCAAAACTTTACTAATTCTACTTTTCAGTCCTGCCTATCCTTTTTTATTCAAAATAGGGGAGCAGGAGATCCCTTTGACAAGTCATCTTCATTACATCTAGAAATGGCAACTGCATCTAAGATATTTGATCTATGAATAAAGCATTATGTCTTGAATTTTTACCCAGTAAGGAGGAGTTGGTTTTTTTGGTGCTCTTGGACATGATGTTTATATTCCAGTTTATAAGCAACTGAGCTTTTTAAACATATTAGTAACTTGATTTAACAAAGTTTTTTTAAACAAAGTTTTTTGTAATATATCAGGAGCTGAACAAATCTGTATTAAAACATGGTCTTCAGCGAATAAGAAAATTATATTGGATTTATATTCCGCCTTATATTTTGAATCTCGGAGTCTCAGAGCAGTCACAATCTCCTTTTACCTTCCCTTCCCCCCACAACAGACACTCTGTGAGGCAGGTGGGGCTGAGAGAGCTCTAACAGCAGCTGCCCTTTCAAGGACAACTCCTACGAAAGCTATGGCTGATCCAAGGCCGTTCCAGCAGCTGCAAGTGGAGGAGTGGGGAATCAAACCTGGTTCTCTCAGATAAGAGTGTGCACACTTAACCACTACACCAAACTGGTGTACTTCTTGGCTGTCTTGCTATAGCTATCCTGTCTTTCCCTTTTCATTACAAGCTATGGAGCCCGGGGAAAAGTGGGTTTTCAGGAAGAGGGAGACTGTAATGGGGTATAATGCCATAGAACCCACCCTCCAAAGCAGCTGTTATCACCAGCAGAAGTGGTATCTATGGTCTGGAGATCAATTGTAATTCCAGGAGATCTTCATGCCTCACCTGGAGGTTGGCAACCATAACCAGACACATAAGCTCTTGGGTTTGAATTAAAGACCATGAATCCTCATAGCCCATGGCACAACAGTCTGTCCCTTGAAATGAGTCAATCACTGAATCCAGGACCAGCCCAAGATGAATTTTGTTATTTTGCTTGTTTATTGATCTTGCATTTATGCTGTTGCACGTCACTTTGGATCTCTTCAGAGAGAAAAGCGCGGTACCAATATTTAAATGTATTTCCAAAATTTTTGAGAGTGCCTTTTGGCCACTTAAAATGTATGCATTTTATTTAAGCTATTAAGTATCTTTTATATAAGTGTCCATTGAATGAAGCATGTAGGAAATAAGTCAAAATATCAATTTACAATTTGGACTTGGTTGCAAATGAAAATGATATTGCCACCAGCTGAAACAGACTTCTGAAAAATTGTCACAAATAAGGATTGCAAAGAGCTATTGGAAGTTCGTTCAGACAAATAGTCCATCTAGCCTAATTACGATCTATATGCATTTTAAAAGTCTCTCTTTCTATGCTGTCACCTCTCTGCTCTGAGACAGATTACAAATTTAAGAACTATAAAAATCTATGAAATACAATTTTCAACAACAAATCAGTTAACACTGAGAGGTAAACCCCCCAGTATATTAAAGCACTGACCAGTACCATAAACCACAAATGGTAGCTCTCTAATTTAGCCACAGAAAACAGATAATTTGCATTTTAAAGACCTTTGGGAAATGTCCATCTTCAGTAGGAGACTAGGGATGGCACCATATGAACTCCTCCTGGGAGGGGGGATCCCTAATCCAAAGTGCTGCTATTGAGAAAACCCCACCCCTTCAGGCTCTTGTCTTGTCAGCTTGAAGAAGTCATAGCAAGTGCACTATGTGACAATTTCCTCGTTTTTCTGGACAAACACCAGAGGGCAATGTACTTCTTCCTCTGCTCAGCAAGATCATTAAAAACAAATAACGGCATGAGTTCCCCTCCAGTCTCTCCAGTAAGGGAGGTTCCTTTGTGGAAGTAGGTTTCCACATGTGCAGCTGGTGTGAAAGAAGGTGTACATCTAAACTAAGCACATCCCCATTCCAGACCACTAGTTGTCGTATGAATAGTAGAGCTGGTTCAGACTGTTTCTCTGGCACTTACTCTTTCGAGATGCAGTTTCTAGGCAATGGCATCTTTCCTTTTCCAGAGCTGACAGTACATAAACTTTGGACCGTGGTTCTATTGCCCTTGTTTTCTACAGCTGTTTTTGTTGTTTGGTAAAAAAAAATGTTCATGTTGAAACGTGAATGCTTTTTATCAGGGCTTTTTTTGTAGCAGTGACTCTTTTGTATATTAGGCCACACACTCCTGATGTAGCCAGTCCTCCTGGAGCTTACAGTAGACCATGGACTAAGAACTCTGTAAGCTCTTGAAGAATTGGCTGCATAAGAGGGGTGTGGCCTAATATGCAAATGAGTTCCTGTAACAAAAAAAGCCCTGTTTTTAATGCTGTGACTATTGCATTTGCTTTTATTGTATTTCTCAGGTGTGATTGGGAACTTCCTTGAGACATTTTTATTAGTAGGCCTGATCTTAACTGTAGGATGTGTCACTGGTGAAATTAATTCATGGCATAATATTCCACATTACTATGTGTGGGTGTGAAAGCTGGACAATGAAGAAAGCTGACAGGAAGAAGAAAGTGGATTCATTTGAAATGTGGTGTTAGAGGAGAGTTTTACAGATACTGTGGAATGCTAAAAAGACAAGTATGTGGATTCTAGATCAAATCAACCCTGAACTCTCCCTAAAAGCTAAAACAACTTAACTGAGGCTAAAGTAGAGTTGGAAGGGACCTCTAGCATCATCTAGCCCAACCCCCACACAATGCAGGAAATTGGTTACATTATGAGAAAACAAGAGTCATTAGAAAAGACAGTCATGCTAGAAAAAGCTGAAGGCAGCAGGAAAGAAGGAAGACACAACATGAGATGGATTGACTCAATAAAGGAAGTCTCAGCCTTCAGGTTGCAAGACCTGAGCAAGGGTGTTAATGGTGGGAAATTTTGGAGGTCATTAATTCATAGGGTCACCATAAGTCAGAATCGATTTGATGACACTTAAAAGCACACACACACACAGAGGCTTGACTTAAATATACAAATAATGGGTTGGATCCAAATACATTCTTCCACTAAGCCTTCCACAGACAGAGAAAGATTTCTTCCAACAGGAGCATTTGGGGAAGACCTTCCCTGTAAAATTTAGTGGAGGGGAGTCATTGGATCAAAATTAAAATGTTTAAACTAAAAATGGAACAAAAGTATATTTCCAAGGCATATTACCTTCTGTTTAATGTTCAGACTTGATTGCCTTGATTACCAGTATGAATTGATCACCAGTATGCTTTTAAGAACATAAGAAAAGCCATGTTGGATCAGGCCAGTGGCCCATCCAGTCCAACACTCTGTCACACAATGGCCAAAAAACCAGATTCCATCAGGAGGTCCATCGGTGGGGCCAGGACACTAGAAGCCCTTCCACTGTTACCGCCCACCCCACCCCGCCCAAGCACCATGAATACAAGCATTACTTGCCTCAGACAGAGAGTTCCAACTATACCTTGTGGCTAATCGCCACTGATGGACCTCTGCTCCATATGTTTATCCAATCCCCTCTTGAAGCCATCTGTGCTTGTAGCTGTCACCACTTTCTGTAGTAGTGAATTCCATGTGTTAATCACTCTTTGATAATAATAATAATAATAATAAATTTTATTTCTACCCCGCCCTCCCCGCAAAGCGGCTCAGGGCGGCTAACAGTAAATAATATATTAACATAAATAGTAAAACATTAGATTAACAATTAAAATTACACATAAAAACCCGTTAATTCAATTAAAATACTTAATTTACATTACATTATATATATATCTGGCAGTAATAGCTGTTCTGGCGCTGATTCTGCCAATTTAAATGGTGTTAAAGATGGCGGTTCTTCGTTCATTGCAACTCAGCAGTCCGTATCATTATAGGCGCGTCTAAAGAGGGCAGTCTTGCAGTGAAGAAGTGGTTTGAGTGAAGAAGTGGTTCCTTTTATCTGTTCTAACCCAACTGCTCAGCAAGTATTGTGAGAAAGGGAGAAAAGTACTTCTTTCTCTGCCTTCTCTATCCCATCCAAAATCTTAACCCCCTGTCATGTCACCCCTCAGTCATCATTTCTCCAAGCTAAAGAGTCCCAAGCATTTTAACCTTTTTTCATAGGGAAAGTGTTCCAATCCTTAATCATTCTAGTTGCTCTTTTCTGCACTTTTTCCAATTCTATATCTTTTTTGAGTGTAGTGACTGGAATTGTACCCAGTATTCCACATGAGGGTCTATCATTGATTTATACAGGGTCATTATGATACTGGCTGATTTGTTTTCAATTCCCTTCCTAATAATCCCCAGCATAGCGTTGGCCTTTTTTATTGCAGTCACACACTGTCTTGACATTTTCAGTGAGTTATCTATCATCCTACATCTCTCTCTTCTTAAGTCTCTGCCAGTTTGGACCCCATCAACATGTATTTATAGTTAGGATTTTTGGCCCCAATGTGCATTATTTTGCACTTGGCCATTATTTTGCACGTGGCCAATACTGAGCCCTGCAGTACCCCACTACTTACCATCCTACACTGTGAAAATTGCCCGTTTATACTCACTCTCTGTTTCCTATTAATTCACCAGTTTTTGATCCACAAGAGGACTTGTCCGTTTATCTCATGACTATTGAGCTTACTTAGGAGCATTTGATGAGGAACTTTATCAAAAGCTTTCTGGAAATCAAGGTAAACAACATCTATTGGGTTCCCCTTGTCAACATGATTGTTCACCTCCTCAAAGAACACTAACAGGTTAGTGAGACAAGATCTTCCATTACAGAACCCATGGTGAGTCTTCCTCAATAGCTTTTGTTCATCAATGTGCCTACTAATTCTCTTTTTAATAATGGTTTCCACCAACTTAACCAGTATTGATGTCAGACTGACAGGCTTGTAATTTCCTGGATCTCCTCTGGAACCCTTTTTAAGGATGGAGGTGACATTAACTACCTTCCAGTCCTCAGATAGGTACAGGTAGAACTTCTGGGAAGGCTACCTTGGAGGTCCTGGCCTTGAGTTCCCCGCCTAGCAGTCTAAATTTTTCCTCTAGAACCTCATGACTGCATTTCCCCACATCATTGGTGCCAACATATACCATGGCCACTACCACACTACTTTTGCACCAGGCAGGCAAGTCACCATATGGTCAGTACATGGATTTGCCACCCAGCTGTCTACTCGCCTAAGGATCAAATCACCAAGTACCAAGAGCCCCCCTCCCTCTCTGCCCAGGGATGGTTCCTTGGTGTGAAAGGATACCCATTTGCCAGCTGAAGAAGAGGTCCCTTATGAGGGCACATTCACCTTATCTTCAGGATGGTGCCGTTTCCTCTCAACCTTGCTCCCTGACAGTGGCAGGGCTGCTGTTTCCAGAGTAGGGCACATCTAACAAGACCCTTGTCAGAGTCTAATGTATTTACATGCAACAAATGCAACCATCGAAGCAAAAATCAAGCAAGATTCCTATTACTGGAAAGAGGGGGAAGAAAAAGCAAATAGCAAAATAAATTTGTATTAGGGCAACTTGGAAACAAATCACCTCTGCTGTCTATGAATAATATTTACTTGCATATAGTCTTGGCTTTCTTTCACATTTAAAAAATAGAGCCAAAACACTCTTTGGTGATATCTGATATGGCTAAAAATGCAGTCATAAAAATGTGAGTTGAAGACATTAAAATCCATGTTTACAAGACATTTGCCAAGTCATAATTTATTACATAGGTCCATTGGTCAAATACGCCTGATAATGCTTTGTTTATACCATCCAGCAATTCTTCACTTACTGCAGTGATAGATCACTTTCCCCCCTGAGCCATTCCTATTCTAGTAAATAAGGAGACCATATTAAGCACTTGTGGGACTCGGGGCCCACAAAGCACTCTGAAAATACTTGGAAAGCGTTCTCTTTAAACCTATAAAATAAATTATGATCTAATCAAATGCTTTATCCAAGTTCAATTCATGTTGGGGAATCCATTTGTTCAGAGCGAATTCCTTATTAGACCCTTCTGTCTTTTCACTGACTCCTCTAAACGTAGCAGCACGGCAGTAGATTAATCATGACAATTATTCCCCAAATGAAGTAACAAGTATCACTAGTCTATTATTAAAATAAACATACATCTCTGCACACATATTTTATTACTTGTTGAAACCTCCAGTGGGCATAGCTATTCAAATAGGAGATATTAATTCTTTTTTAAAAAACACAGGTTTGAGCTGCACATCTGGAAAACTGATTATCCTCTACCTAGTGATCTCATCTGTTTAATACACATTGTCTAAGGGCCAAAGAGTAAAATCATAATTATTCTGGAATTCTTCTTGGTAAGGCTGTTTTTCCTGGAGAAAGTAGACAGTCACATGTTAACAACAACAACAACATTGAAAAATCCCTTCATGAATCCTACTGTTGTAAGGCTGAAGGACACATTCCAGAAATTCCTTCTGCGTTTCATTGGGATATCATGGCTGGCTGCAGCAATGTTATCAGTCTATGATCGGGTGGGACTATAGATATGTAGCTGCTTTCAAACAGATACCAACACCGATTTCCCACTAGCGATTTCCTCTCAGCCTCTTCTGTGGGGCTTCTGTTGGATTTCACACTATCTGCCCCAGGGCTGCAACCTGCTCCACCTTTTTCACACAGCAAACAAGATCCTCAAAAACCAGTTTTTGTTTGCTGTGCAAAAAAGGCAAAACTAGTTGCAGCCCTGGAGCAGATAGTGTGAAATCCAATGGAAGCCCCGCAGAAAAAAGGAGCATGAGAGCAACGTAAGGCTAGTGGGAAATCGGTCCAAGTCAATAAGGTGCACAATTAGATTATTAGACTTGGGGATAAAGAAGGAAGGATCTGAATTTTACTATGAGGTTCTGAATGCTGAGATGTTGTTTTCTCAATAGAAGGGTAATCAGAATGAAAAATTTATCTACTCACCCGATGGTCATCATTCTGTGGTAGGGAAAGTTTTTTTAAAAGGAATATATTTGTCACAACCTGTAACTTTTGCTTTCCTTGGCTTGACCAAACTGACTCCATGCTGTAACTTAATACTAACATAGAGTGCTTGACCACAGCCATTAACCCTGGCCCCTGTGCTATGCCAAATATTTCGGGCAGTAGGGCAGGCAGCAGATAGTCTCTGCTTAATATCCCCAGGTGCCCTTTGAAGACAGGCCGTTTGGCCTTCACAACAGGGGAGCATCCTCCCTTCTGATAACGAAGGCTGGGAAGAAGCAAATCTTGTCTGAGACCGTGTGAATGATTGTTTTATTGTGCTTTGCTGCTGGCATAAAATGTAACCAACTGCCAGGAATTGGCATTGCTGTTATTTCGTTGCTCTAGTACTGTAGTTCTTCAATAAAGATCCTAACTGTAACAAGTATCGGACTCGTCTGAAGTTCATCCAAGTTCTGACATTATAACAGCAATCCTTACTTTGGACTTATCTGTACTGGCAACCTGGCCCGATGGCGGCAAAGGCTCCAGACAACGGAGAGCCCAACATCCCACCCGACGAGGAACCCCTCGACCCGAAGGTAACCGGAGCGAGGAGGAAACTTAAAGTCCCCGCACCCTTCTCCGTCGACGCCTTCGCTCCACGGACCTGGAGCCCGAGGAAGTCCACGGCAGCTATGGAGGCCGCGGAAAAACGATATCGGATCCTCGCCACGGGCGGCGGAGAGGGAGAAGAGGAAGAAGCCAGAGACGAGGGGCTCGGCACCTACGGCGGGGGGGGGGGACCCGATTCGAACACTGTGCAACGAGTTGTTCGACTGGGTGAAGGAGATCCACGACGAGGTCCACGCCTCCAGAACCCTGATGGCAGAGGAGATGCAGCAGAACCTGGGAGCGATCCGCGACCAAATACGCACGCTCCAGGGCGCCATGCCCATGGGCCAGATCCCGGGGGGAGGAGGCCCAGCAGGCCCTCCAGCGGGCCCCCCAGTCGGCCCTCCCGCAGGCCCTCCAGCGGGCCCGCCAGCCGGCCCTCCGGCCGGCCCTCCAGCCGGCCCCCCAGCCGGCCCTCCAGCAGGCCCTCCAGCAGGCCCTCCAGCAGGCCCTCCAGCAGGCCCTCTGGGCCCACCACCCGGCGGGCCGGTTGCCCCGGTAGTACCGGCCCCTGCGGCTCCCGTCGCCCCGGCCGGGGGAGACGGGGGGGGGGAACCAGAGAACTAAAGATTACGTTCGACGGGGACGAGGTGGAGTACTTCACGATCCAGTGCAACACATTTTTCACGCACTGGGGAGCGGGTTACCCTACAGAAGCGAGTCGGGTCGACCACATCGCCTCCAAGCTGCGAGGGCTGGCTCGGAAGTGGTACGTGGGGCTCTACACTGGGAGGAAGCCCGAGTTAGCCACGGTGGCCGATTTCCTGCAGGCGATGCTCCGACAGTACGGAGATCCCTTGCGGGAGGAGAAAGCTATCGAAGCTCTGCCAAATTGCTCCGCAATTACTCAGAACGTTTCACCTACTGTTCTGACAATATTCATCCAAGTTCTGACAATATTGTCCTTTCCAGTTTGAGTATATGGCTAGGTTGTATGTAGGTTTGATTTGAGAAATCTGTCCCTGTAGAATGGGGAAATATCACAGGCATATAGGTCTTAGATGACAATGAGAATCACAAACAGAGGGCTCTGTCCAAAGCAGGTTCTTTGAATGGCATGGTTATGACTTAGTCCAGTCCGCAATCTCATAGAGTCTGTGGGCAATTCTGGAGTTTTGAGAACAGGGACTGGGTGCTGTGTTTCTGAATTTGTGTTCCTTGCAGGCACAAAAGTTCTTCTGACACACTTCCTGCTTCATTAAGCCAGAGGAAGTCCAGAGTTGGCTCTACTGTGGGGAAACCCCTTGGTGTTTGAAAGATTTGCTGTTTTAAAGATCACATTTACAGCAGTTGTGCTTTGCCCTAGGGACATGTGGAAGACCAGTTTAAGATATTTTCTTGCCACAAGAAAGATGCCCCATTTGCTTCCTCCAAGAATTGTCAACTGAACATTGGCAACCAGAGAGAGCCTTTGGAGAGTGACATCATACAATGACACACAATGTTATGGTGGCATATGTTATAACCCCTCACAAGTAGCGTTCTGCGAGAATGCAAAAGATATATGAGCCCAGAAGCCCCATAAATCAACTACAAGCTTTCTATTCAGAGGAACAATAAACCAGCTATGAGTTTTTCTTTCAGAGGAACAATAAAATATTTGCTTCTTCATTATGGCATCTTACATTTTCGTTTACATTCATCCAGCCGTTCATCTGTATTGATTTGTATGGTTTTTATGTATATAATCATTTTTAAATATATCCTTTTTATAATATTACAGTATTTGTTCAGATGGTTTCTACCAACCACACTCTTATTGAATTCCTTTGCCAAATCTGTGGCATGACAATAAGTAACTAGGCCACACAGAAATTCCTACTTGTTAGATTTGTATTTCATTTTTTCTTTTAATCAAATGGCTTTCACCAAGCCGTTTCTTCATCCCTTCATCTCTTAATTCAGCTATTGTGTATGATAAATGTCTCTGATGCTTTGGAATATTGTGTCTAATTTGGACTGTCACAATCAGTGGAATCTTCTATAAACCTGCCTAAAGTGATCAGTATTGTCTAGTCTGACTAGTTATCATACAGAATTTCCCCCAATACCTCCCACCCAAGAATCCTTTTAATTGAAGACACCGAGGATTTAACTTGGACGAGGATCTTCTGCATGCAAAGCAAAAGCTATGTTTCTATGGCCATGTTGTGACTCTGACTCATGTAAATTCTTTTACTACATTTTAATAGAAAGTAGTATGTAGCAGTGGCCATCCTAAACAGATTTGTATCCTTCTAAGCCCATTGAAGTCAGTGGGTCTAAGAGGAATCACTACACTTAGGATGCCACTACAACAGCACTCTTCTAAACAGACTTCAGCCCTTCAAAGGGTTAACTTAGATCAGTGTAACTCTACTTAGGATTGCACTGTTAAATAACTAATAAATAAAAGCACGTTCACTCACAGAGCCACGGCCTGACAAAGCTTTTCCTGGATTGTTACTTGCCATTACCTGGCAAAGCTTTTCCTGGATTGTACGATCATTGTACCAGAGAAATTTTGTGTGTTTGATGCTCCCCATCCCCACACTGAAACTGACTAACAGTGTCTTCTTAAAGCAGAGTCACATCTTTCTAAGGCCACTGAAGTCTATAACTATGCTTAGGATGGCATTGCAAACGTTACATTACATATGTAGTTGGTTGCTAAATTTTCTAGTATTGGGACACAATCCAGCCTGAAGAAACCACTGTTAACTCTATTGTTTTCCTAAGCCACATTTGTAGTACTAATGTGTACTCACAATGTTACTTGTCTTGGAAGAACTGTGTACTGAACAATACTAAAGGCAGAATACTAAAGAAGTGATCCATTTTGGCAAGGTCTGCTCATGCATGAAGGGAAGGAGAAAGCTAAAGTTGTACATTTTCTGCTTCTCTCTTTTTCCTGGTCTTTTGGGTGGGTAATATTTTCAAAGCATTGTACAGGGACTATACTTTTTCATTAAAAGGAAAGCCCCCAACACATTCCTTATGAGCAAAAACAGTTGGGCAGCTCTGTGGGAGTGTCTGTTGTTTGAAAAGAGCATGTTTAATGACAGAGCTTGTAAATTCAGAACCCCCCTACATTGTGTTAAAATGAGAACTGCTTAAGAAGCAAATTGCTGAAAGTGTAACATTTACCATCGGAATCTAATTGAAAATGGGAAAGAATGGCTGAATATTACTTAAAGTCTTCATAATTGCAATATAAGGTAGTGTAAAAAAATCCCATCAAGCCAAACTGTATCCAAATTAACACATGCAAGATGACAGCCGCAGATCAAAACATTTTTTTCCTCAGATAAACATCCTGCCATTAGGTCTGATCACCATCTCACAGCAGAAATCCTATATTCCCTCAGAAGGGATTTAGAGGCAGACATCAGCAGAAAAGATGTGAAGTCTAAAGCCAACAATAAGAAAACAATTAGAAACAGACATCTCTTTCTTCTTCAGGACTCCACCAAGATGGGGAAAGACATTTTATTAGTACAGAGGTCCAAGAAAAACTTATAAAAAAACCTGATATCTTTTAAAGGTGCTAGGAAAAAGTGGAAAGTGACATTGTTCTCTGCTTTGTCATAAAAAAGAGAAGGTGACCTGTGTAATCCACTGCCCTTTTGTGCTATGATGTGGACATAAAATCCTGCATCATGCCTTCTACTGAATCAGATAATTGGCCTATCAAAGTCAGTCTTGCCTACTCAGACTGGCAGCAGCTCTCCTGGGTTTCAGGTTGAGATCTTTCACATCACCGCTATCTCCTCCTGGGCTGCTAAGATACGTGTGTTGTCTTCTGAAGGTCACATTTGTTTATTTCATTTACACTTTCCTCCTCCGTGGGGACCTAAACAGTTTACTTTGTTCTCCTCACTCCCATTATATCATCACAACAGCCTTGTGCAGTAGGTTAAGCAGGTAGAGAGCGACTGGTCACAGATCACTCAGAAAACTTCTGTGGCAGGGTGGGGATTCAGACCTGGTATTCCTGATCCTAGTCTGACACTCTAACCACACCACACTGAGCTTCACAACAGTAAATGGTGCAAAGAAAAAGGCTATCATAACAGTGCAATCCTAAATAGAGTTCTGCCCCTTTAATATAAAACCATAGACTTTCTGGCAATCCTTACAACTTGGATGAGGATCACCATCACTTCCAGGTTATCTGTGGAAGGCCAAGCTTGCAATGCTGGCCCCACCACCATGTCCGCGTCCCCAGTTCTCTCATTGGTTGCCAGGCCCAACAAACAGGGTATAGAAGCCAAGGCATCTTCCCTTGATGTTCTCTCTGGATGTTGAGGTTCACTTTAGTTGTTATGGCTAGTATAGACCTATTCTCCATGAATCCACTTAGTTCCCTTTAAAGCCATCCATGATAACGGCCATCACTGCAATTAAGTAAACCCTGGCATGATTGATTATAGCTAGGCTGGGATCTCGGTCAACAACTACTTGTGTGTACACACTTTTCACTGTTTTTACTAATATAGTTTATCATTTTAAACATTCCTTGTTATTTTGGGTTTTATATACTGCATGACTCATTTGATCAATGGCATAATTCAAATAATAATAATGAGAATACAAATAATTTTATTCTTAACACAATTTTCCTGGCTAATAGTCTTTCTTGTCAGATCCAATAACCATAATTCATGTCTTTGCAGTCTTGAAGCTAAACTACAGTAGTCTGGTTTACAGAACAATGCCCTTGATAATGGTCCAGAAGCACCAGCCAATACAGAGTGCAATGACTTCCTTCCCAATGGCAACAGATGCGGGGATTATTTTGCTCCAGCATATGCATTGCTTTTGCAGCTTCCTTCTATGCAGATGGAGGCAGAGGCAAACCACCTCTGCTGGTGTTGGCATGAGTCAGTTGCAACTCAACAGTACATTCTTCATCTTCTTCTGAGCACAGTTCAGATTTGCCCTATGATACACTAACTGGGTTGGAATTAACACATCTAAAGGTGATTTTACACTAGCTTGTTTCTCTGAATATATCTCTGGAAGATCTAGAGCTGTTCACACAGACATCCATGTGGAATCACTATTTGATGCTCCACTGAGTTAGTAGCCAAAAAAAAAAAAAAGGTTTGTGCCTTGTACAGAATATGTAAAATGTAACAGTTCAGGAGGTTGTTTTTATAAAGGAAACAGGGTTGTGGCTATTGCCTGCAAAAGTTTAGGCAGTTTTCATTGCTCTTGATATATATGATATTCGTGTTGTTGTATTGTTCTTCAGTTTTATAGGCTTGATTTGTTGAGCATATTATACAGTGCCTTCTCTAATTATGCAATTCAGTTTTATTGCATTGATTGTATGTATTTTTTTTTGCATTGTCGCTTGTATATTGTTCTTTTTGCATTGTTTGTAATGATGAAATCCATCATGAACTGCAGAGAGAAAGGTACATTATAAATGAAGCTACTAAGTAAACAAAGGTAGGAGAAACAGAATTCTCTGAAGTATTCCTTAAGATGTTTGAACAGCAGGGCTGGATTAACAATTAGGCCAAGTAGGCAGTGGCCTATGGGCCCCCATGCCTTTAGGGGCCGAGGCTGGCTTTCCCCAGTTTTCCCCTTGCTTGCAACCCTCCCAGCCTGCACACACAGCCAGCAACTGAGCCGCTCTTTACCCAACTTGCTTGATGCGTCTGCTGCTAGCGTCATCACCAAGTTTACCTCTTTGCCTCTCCCCCGCAGCTTTATCAAAGGGGCTTTTGGGAAGGTGCCTGCAGGCTGCAGCAGGGGCCACAGGCAGTGGGGCGAGTGCTCAGACTCTTAGATAATTTGTGAGGGGTCTGCTGAGACTTTGACTGCCTAGGGGCCGCCACAGGGTTTAATCTGGCACTGTTGAACAGACATCTTGAGAAGTAGTGCCCTGTTCAGCATGGTGAAGGGGGACAGAAGGGAAAGAGAAGCTCAGTCTGAAGTCAGATTGAAATGTGTCATTCCACTACCCATATGTCCTATCTGCAGATATTTTGAGAGGAAGGTGACTTTGTTAGAAGCAAGCTACCTGCCTTCTTTCATCATAAACAAGGCCACCAGGCAGGGAGTATGGATGGATCTTGTCTGTCTTCCCTCCTTATCCTGCTGTGAGTCAATTTATGAGTCAGGAGAACAGGCACTTTGGTTGCAATACAGCTGCCTTCCTCTCACGAGCTCAGTTGATGGAGAAGGAAGTAGAGGAGGTGGGCAGGAAAGGCAAAGCCAGTATCTTCTTTCACTTGCCAGGTGGTTTGCAATTCCTATGTTGCACTTTGGGCATATGAGGAATACATATGCAAAGACAGAAACAAAGCAAGTGTGCCTGACTCCAAAAAACACATGTGAACCTGCCTTATATTAATTCAGATCACTGGTCAGCGTGTCTACTCTGAATGACTCTCCAGAATCTAGGGTCTCTCATATCACCACTACCTGATCCTTTTTAACTGGAGATGCTTGATAGTGAACCTGGTTAGTGAACCTTGGTAGTAAAGGTTCTTGCCAAGCAAATTCTTTGCCACTGAGCCATGGTCCTTCCCCTTCCTTTCTTTTACTTCCCTTGATGCTCTTTACAAGAAACCAAAACATCTTAGAATAATCAAGCTTCAAGAATGCACTGATTTTGCAGCAAATTTCACAAACATTCAAGACATCCCTGCAGTTACCTCATATTAAACATATGCAAAAAGTGCAGGTCAAAGAAAATAATGAGAAAAGTGAATGAGTAAATGCACACATTTCAGAGTACTTTCTTGCTTGAATCAAGAAATGTGATAGTTTGATTGTTTGGGGAAATGAGTCAAGTACTTTGTTTAAAACAAGAGGTATAATTTGCTAGTTAATTGTGGGACATTGCAATGTTGCTTGTCCTGCATTGACACCTGTTTAGTCATTCATGACAAGAAGGTCAGGCCAGAACTAATGGGTTGAAATTAAATCAAAGGAGTTTCTGGCTAAACATTAGGAAGAAATTCCTGTCAGTAAAATCAATACCTCAGTGGAACAGACTTCCTTGAGAGGTGGTGGGCTGTCTTTGGAGGTTTTAAAACAGAGGCTAGATGGCCATCCAGCAGCAATGCTGATTCTGTGAACTTAGGCAGATCATGAGAAGGAAGGCAGGAAGGGTTGCATCAGTGCTTAGTTGTCATGGCTCCTTCTTACATGCCCAGGGAAATGCTGATTGCTACTTTGGGGTCAGTCATTTTTCTCCAGGCCAGCTTGGAAAGGGATCCTGGAGGTTTTTGTCATCTTATTGGCATAGAGCAGGGGTCACTGGGGATGTATGTGCGTGCAGGAGGTATTTGTGAATTTCCTGCATTGTGCAGGGGGTTGAACTAGATGACCCTGGAGGTCCCTTCCAACTCTATGATTCTATGACAAAGGACTCCATAGAGATTGAGACTTGAGAATATGAGAATACTAATGATCAATCTAATCCAGTATCCTGTTACCAATGACATATCTTAAAAGGTCCACAAGCATGGGCACAAAAGCCTTTGCCAGCTGTTGCCCACTCAGACTAAAATGCAGAGATAGATACTACCTCTAAACATGGATGTTCCATTCAGCCATAATGGCAAATAGCCATTGATAGACCTATCCTCCATGAATTTGTTTAATCCCCTTTTAAAAGCCCCCTACACTAGTGGTCATCACTGTGGTAAGCAGCAGTGAGTTTCACAAACTAAATATGCAGTGTGTGAACAGAAGTTCTCAAGGTTTCTTCAGTGGCAGCGTTTTTAGGATCAGTTGAGAATCTGTATAAATCTCTTAAGAATTAATTGGATAGTTGCAGGACTTTTTTGTAGAAAAAGCCCAGCAGGAACTCATTTGCATATCAGGCCACACCCCTGACACCAAGCCAGCCGGAACTGCATTTCTGTTCATTCCTGCTAAAAAAAAAAGAAGCCCTGGATGTTTGATTTTTAAAAAACATAGAAATGCAGATTTTTATGGCATATAACTAGACATAGGCAACATGCTATTTGTATGTCCTGTACTCTGTGCAACGTGTGCATAGCTGTATGCTCAGTGTGCTTGCTGCTGCCCCTGAGGATTTCTATATCTAGGTAGGCCTCTGTGGGGTCATTTTTTAGCTTGCAAAGGAATTATGGACCGAAATGCCTTTGTGCAAAGTCAGCTTTTCCTGCTTCATTTTCTCAAATCTCTGGCAACTCATAAGACTCACAGCCAATTTTGTAACCATGCCTTATTAAAAATAAATTATATAGGGAAAAAGATCACATTCTAAGGGTATGCTCTGAATGGTGATGATTTCCAGACCCGGAGCTGAGCAAAGTGGTCGGTAAGGACCTTTCTAGGAACTGTGTATAACAAAATAGCCCCAGAGATTATCTGAAGGCTAAGAACGGTTAGCATTAATTCATCCTGCCTGTTCTCTCTGGGGCTACAAGATAAGTATGGTCTCAAATAATGGAGAAAGTGGTTTTATTTAATGATGACGTTTGTGAGGAGTTTATACGTTGTCAAGAGGGCCAAGACGGAGAGCGGCAAACTGAAACATGAGCCGGAGAAAAGGAGGCACTGTAGAAAGTTAAGTTTTTTAAAAATGGATACACTGAGCAGACCAGAGACTCTCATGGGTGTTAAACTGTAACTTAAAGCTACAGGAGCTTTACCTACATAGACTAACAGGTGACCTGCAAACCTGGAGAGACTAGAAGAATCCTGGAATGTTCACTTTTCTCTAATGGCAAAAAGAAAGGAGTGCATTGCCCATGTCAAAGCATCAAAGAAGACCATTTGTTTTGTTGACTTACAAAAGATTAGATTATGTCATTGATACCACACATTTGTGGTGCACGACTGGCCCTTATACCCCCTTATGTTGTTCACCTTTGATTTTAAAATGCTGGCTCTTTGGGTGGGTCAGGAAAGGAGGATGGTGCTTTATACCAAGCCAGACCATTGGCTCAGCATCGCTTACTTTGGAGACCCCAACTGAATGACTCATAGGAAGATCCCCGAACAGACCTGTCCAGCTTTTTTATATATGAATTGCAGCTGGGGAGGGGCAATTCAGAGCACAGGAATGGCTATGGAAGAGAAGGGGTTTAACCCTTCCCACTCATAACACTGCTTCCCAAAACTACCACTGGGGTCAATATTAGCCCTAAAAGGGGGGAAAAATGAGAATCACCTTCGTTATTCCATTCCCCTCCCTTTCTACAACTAATAATTACCTAATAAAAGGAGGAAGTAAGCTAAGCAGCTTTATTTGTTATTTATTTAATTATTTTAAACCCCACCTTTCTCTCCAAAGGAGACTCAAAGCAGCTTCCTTCTCCTCTCCTCCATTTTATCCTCACAACAACCTTGTGAGGTTGCTTAGGTTGAGAGAGTGTGATTGGCCTAAGGTCATTCAACAAGCTTTCATGGCATGAGTGGGGATTTGAACCTGCCACTCTTAAGCACTACCCTATACTGGTTTTATTTTGACTGTGCCTGTTAAGTCCACGTGTGCTTCTAGGATAAGTGGTGACTTGGTAAGTAGTAAACAAACAAACTAGGCTAAATCTTAAGTGCCAATAGGGTTACCCATTCCAGTTTGGGGAATTCCTGGAGTTTTGAGGTCTGGGGAGGTTTAGGGTAGAGCTTGGGGAGGGCAAGGAGTTCAGCAGGGGTGTAATGCAATGGAATTTACCCTCCCAAGTTGTCATTTGCCTCCAGGGGAACTAGTCTCTGTAGCCTGGGATCATATATAGTTCCAGCGCTTTTTTGGTAGCAGGAACTCCTTTGCACACTAGGCTACACACACACACACACCCTGATGTAGCCAATCTTCCAAGGGCATACAGTAGGCCCTGTAAGAAGAACCCTGTAAGGGTGTAACCTAATATGCAAAGGAGTTCCTGTTACAAAAAAAAAAAGCCCCATGTAGTTCCTAAAGATTTCCAGGCCACCTGGAGGTTGGTATTCCTAACTACTAGACTCGAATACCTAGAGTCATGGAAGGTTACAAAACCTCTCTTTACACCTGCACATTAATATACATCCTTTAAAGGACTTACTTTGCTTGCTATTTGCACTTGCACAATCAATGGAAATGATTCACAAAATGTTCACAAGAACTGATTGCAAGATTAGCCAGGCTGATGCCAAAGATGCCAAAGGCACACAAACCTACAGAAGTAGCATGTCTGAATTTTTTTTAAAAAAATCTCAAACTGATTATAAGCATATTAACAAATGGAGTTGGTGGCAGATGGGTGGAAGAAAATGGTCTAATCATACAGCCTTTTTCCAGGGAGCAAAGTTATCTATTAGTAATAGTCAGGGGTGGAATTCCAGCAGGAGCTCCTTTGCACATTAGGCCACCCCCACACCCGATAAATCCAATTCTCCAAGAGCTTACAAGGCTCTTTTTTGTAAGCTCTTGGAGGATTGGCTCTATCAGGGGTGTGTGGCCTAATATGCAAAGGAGCTCCTGCTAGAATTCCACCCCTGGTAATAGTAACTCTTCAACATTGTAGGCAGAAGCTTTGTTTAACAGGCTGCACAACCAATCAGAAGCCCTGCTGGGCAAAAGACCTGCTTAGGTCAGCCCACTTTCTAAAAGCACATGGCGGGCACCAGCAAAGTTGTTGATGGGTGCCGGAGCTCCCATGGACATCACATTACAGACCCCTGATACAGATGGACAAAACTGAAGTCATTTGGATACATCTAGCCAGCAAAATAAAGTCATGAGCTATTCAAACAGAATGAAGGCTTATTTATTCCTTAGGGGAATCTGACAGCAAGTTAGCTCACCCTTCTGATGATATTTTTAATAGTTCTCAGTTCTTATCTGTCCTGGCATCACCAGGCAACCTGAGGTGAGGACAGCGTCTAGAACATTCAGATGGGGGGGGGGCGGGGGGAGAGAATCATTTTCCAGCTTGTAAATTAGATGATTAAAAAAACCAATTCTTGTTACAGGTGACTCAGACAAAATGTTGCCAATTGGTCCTAAAGACAGGAAAATTACACAGCTTACCCTTGTGTGATGGCTAAGTGATTGTCTTCTCAAAATGCACTTGAGATACTGATGAGCTTTCAGTTATCATTAAAAGATGTGCACTTACAATTACATTTCCAAGGAAATGGTGCGTGTTTGTGTGTGTGTGTGTGTGTGTGGTACTTGCAGCTGCAAATTGTGTGTCACAGAAACTTCTGAAGTTGCTTTATGTGGAGCTGCTCAAAAAAGCATCAAGATGAACTAGGCAATTTATATGCATCAATAAACCATTGTTTTTGATCATTACTTCCAGTCCTTTAAAAAAATATACTGTCAGGCTATTGGTTCCTTTTGCCCTGTACTAGACCTTTCCCCAGCACTGCTATATGAAATTCTTTTTGCTGGAGAGTTGGGATTAAAACTGGGACCTTCTGCATTGTTGTATATAAGATATTAATACCTTACTTTTCTCCCCAGTGGGGACCCAAAACAGCCTACCACATTATTTTCCCTTTCTTCATTTAATTAGTACAACAACAACCTTGTGAGGCAGGTTAGGTGGAGAGCATGTGACTGGCCCAAGGTCACCCAGAAAGCTGACCTGGATAGAAGGGCTGATAGTTTATTTATTTATTTACTTTAGATTTACATGCTGCCCACTCCCTGAGTGGACTCTGGGGGGCTAACAATCATGGTAAGAACAATTCAAATTGCAATTATAAAAGTATAAAAAACTTATATAAACAATTGATAGTGAGCTTTGACTCATAAAAGCTTATGTCCTGAAAAACTTTGTTGGTCTTTATGGTGCTACCGGTCTTGAATTTTGTTTTGCTACTGCAGACTAACATGGCTACCCACTTGAAACTAGCATTATATTGTGTGCTTGAAGACTATTGGTTATTAGGATTGCTAGCTCTTGGGAAATACCTGGAGATTGTGGGGGCAGAGCCTGAGGAGTGTGGGGTTTGGGGGAGGGCAGAGAGCCAGTTTGGTGTAATGGTTAAGAGCGACGGACTCTAATCTGGAGAACTGGGTTTGATTTCCTGCTCCTCCATATGAAGCAGCTGGGTGACCTTGGGTCAGTCATAGTCCTCTCGGAGCTGTTCTGTAAAGAACAGTTCTCTCAGAACTCTCTAAGCCTCACCTACCTCACAGGGTGTCTGTGGTGGGGAGGGGAAGGGAAAGAAGATTGTAAGCCACTCTGAGACTCCAAGGGAAGGGTGGGATATAAATCTAACTCTCCTCCTCCTCATCCAAAGCAGCCATTTTCTCCAGAGGAACTGTCTGATCTTGGTTGTCTGGAGAACAACTGCAATAACAGGCGATCCCCCTAGAGGTTGGCAATGGTATTTGCTATAGCTACAATTGCAACATTTAAAGTACTTCTGAACCTGAGTTTGTTTTTCCTACTGGTTTCTGAAATGAGTGATCAAATGCTTGCAAAATTTAGTAGGGAAAGGTTGGCAGAGAGCTGTGCGGTGATATATACAGATGGTACATATGGCCGCTAGTTAATGGGAATCTATAAGAGAAGGGACACACAGTTGGAACTTATGGAGAAACTGACACTGAACAGCAGCAAAAGAAATTTTACTTCATCCTCAACAATCTTTCAGAAGACAACAATTCTAAGAACACTTTCTGGGGAGTAAACCCTATTGAATAAAATGGGACTCCTGAGAAGATCAGCTTAGAATTGCTCCTGTTGGCATTTTAATTTTAAATGTACCGTGTGTTTTTATTTCTGTCAAGCATAAGGGCTAGACAATCAGTTCATGAAGGAAAGCAGATTTCACTGATTGCTCGATCAGATACCACAGTTTGTACATAGGGAATGTCAGGAGATTTACTGACCTGAATGGGCCTGTTAGAGTCACAGATAACTTTGCATGATGCTTAATCAAAGAATGTTCTGTGATCAAGTTCACTCAAAAGAGTCTTATCTGCTCACAGGGCATAAATAACCCTGTCACAGTCTTTTAAGGTGGCAGTAGTCTGTTACATCATGCCTAGTCTTCTCTGACCTGAATGGACTTAGAAGGATATAACACTGTTTATGACTGCTCTGCAAATCACTGATTGGCAATCAAGTCTTTGAGTCTGATTGGTTATATACTAACATCTCAGTCCGAGTTCTCAGTTTCCTCTTTTTCTAAATTATGTTTTTCCGTTTCGTTTTTAGCACACCATTTTAAAAGTGGAAAACAGCAATTTTACTCAAGAAACTAGAAGGAAATTTGCTCTGTTCTCCAGATACTATTATCCCTAATTGTGCATAACCTAAACTAGGGTTGCTTCATATGTACATATTAGCTTTCGAGAGAGAGCTGCCAGGCAGTTTTAAAGGTGTAACTTAGACTCTCTCACATGAACTTGGTGACCAGAGACTGGGTTGGATCCAGCTGAAATTTCCACTGATGGGAGAGAGAGTGATTTTTGTAGATTTCCCCTCATTCACTTTCATGGCAACTTCTGAAGTGCCCAGCGAGCAGCTGAGAGGCACACAAGCACTCTGGAAGCTCCTCCAGAGTTCACACAGCCTGCCCCTGTTCCAGGGGTGGGCCATGTGCTATCTGGAGGCTCCCGGCCACTCCTTTTCCGACTATCTTACTTCTGGGGCAGCTTGATGCCATCCTGAGCCAGTCATCTGTTTTTTGGCCCACAAACAGTCTGTGTCTTTTTGTATTCTGAAAGGACAGACAGGTACAGATTCCAGAACGTAGCTATTTAGATCAAGTTACCACTTTTAAGGAAATCTCTCATCTCCGGGCTTGAGTGGTTAATTCTTCATTGTTGCTTTTGGCTTCAACGCTACCTTGGTTCATGGTTGGATTTGATTATAGCTCATTATTGTTTGCTATACATCCCTATGTTTATGCCCATTTATTTTATCCATATTGCTATGCATTTGTCTGTGTGATGAGTGTGGAGAGCCAGAAATTGGAAAGGGCAAAAAATAATGATAAATTAGCCTGGTGACAGAATATGGGATGTAATCCACTAGAAATTTCTCCTATGTAAACTTACTGGAAATATACTCATGGGAATCTTCTATTTGTTTCAACGGGGCCTGTGTGAGAGAGACATTGCAGATAGGTTTTGCCGTGTTCTGTTGTGCTTTATCCAGACAAAGAAAACTACTCATCAATTTAATCCAGGGGTGGAATCTGTTGCCCCTAAATGACTTGGTTCTTGGTGGAATACACTGCAAATAAAAGCAGTTCACTGGCCCTCACAATTGCAGAGATATTTTTTTAAATCTCTGATAGCAAAAGTTGTAAGAAACATAAGAAGAGCCCTGCTGAATCAGACCTGAGGTTCCTCTAGTCTAGCATCCTTCTTGTCACAACTGCCTACTGTTCAGTAAGACTTTTTCCCTTTTCTGTTTGCAACCCGAGCATCAAGGGGAAATTGTGGGGAAGGTCATCAAAGGGCAAAGGAGGATTCCCTTATTCCCCATGTCCTGTTAACCCTTGTTATGACTGAAGTTTGAATAACACACGCACAACCTGATTTGGAATAAACTGGCCACAACTTTATTGGTTACAGCTGTAAGAAGCCTTGGTACAGCATGGGGAACCGGATCCTGGAAATTGACTGTCCCGCTGGCAAGCCAAAGATCTTCTGGCCGCCCAATGAGAATCATGGAATGACAGGTCACTGGATTCCACAAGGACGACCACCACTACGTGGTCTCCTGAGCATAAGGGTAGCCCCTGGCAGCTGCTGAGGAGGACATGCTCCTTGAATCCCTCAGCCCAGAATCTCTTAAGGGGATCTCCTTATTCAGGGAAATGGGTACCCAGGCTGGCTTTCCTGAGAATGAATCCATCCCCATGACAGTTTGGTGTAGTGGTTAATTGTTCAGACACTTATCTGAGAGAACAGGGTTTGATTCCTCACTCCTCCTCTTGCACCTGCTGGAATGGCCTTGGGTCAGTCATAGCTCTGGAAGAGGTCGTCCTTGAAAGGGCAGCTGCTGTGAGAGCTTTCTCAGCCTCACCCACCTCACAGGGTGTCTGTTGTGGGGGAGGAAGATAAAGGAGATTCTGAGATTTGGAGCGGAGGGCAGGATATAAATCCAATATCTTCTTCTTCTTCATGCTGATACAGCAGTACTCCTACAGCTGCAACCATCCCTAGTACCATACAACCATATATCCATCTCCCAGTGAGACAGGTGGATGTCATCAGGCATAAATAGGGCTGGCAGTCAATGTGAAATGTCTGGATGACAGATCCTATCCCCCCCATGGCCTCCACACAGTAGTCCAACCTGTTGGTCATCTTTCTCCTCCACATTGACCCTTGCTGGGCAGAGGGCCCCTCACCCAGAGCAGCATTCAAGCTTGTCAGACCAGAAGCTCCTTCCTCAAATATTAGCAGGTCTGCCTTGGCCTGGTACACCAAGTCAATGCCAGTCTGAGCCCCCAACCCCTTACAAAAATCCATGCAGTGAAGAGGGTGCGCTGCAGTGGCCCTACTGGCTGCCCTACTGGCTGCCCCCAACTCTCTCCAGCCCTTGGGATAGGTCTGGAATTGGGTCAGGGTGGGAATGAGCTTCCCATGGCCCAGTCCCTGCCTAACCAGGGAGAGCTGCCTTGGCTACGATTGCCCTCCCTGCCCTCTCCCCTGCAGTAGAAGAGCTAGATGGTTCAGTACCACATTGGAGAACATCAAGATATTCAGGGTGTAAGCCAGAGGTGTCAAACTCATTTGTTATCAGGGCCAGACCTGACATAAATGTCACTTTGTTGGGCTAGGCCAGGTGTGCCATAAAATGTAATGCCAGGTACCACTGATGGCCCTGGGAAGAAGTGGTCTCCCAGTCCAGCACCTTGGCATTTGTTTTGTTGGTGTACTGCTTTTCTGGCACAGCCACTCCCCTGCATGATTGGGCAGTTTGGGTGATCCTCCTGCTCTTTGCCACCACACGTCAAGCTCCCAGCCTTGCCTGGGCTCTCCACCACCATCTTCTTCACTCCAGGGCTGCCTTCCATGCTCCCAGTCTCATTCCTCCCTCCTGAGCTCTGTAAGTGGTCTTCAGGCCTCTGCCTTGGTTTCTTGGTTGGTTGCTTCGCAGGGGCTGGAGAGAAGAAGAAGATATTGGATTTATATCCTGCCCTACATGCTGAATCTCAGAGCGGTTACGATCTTCTTTACCTTCCCCCCACAAACACACACACAACAGACACCCTGTGAAGTAGGTGGGGCTGAGAGAGCTCTTACAGCAGCTGCCCTTTCAAGGACAACTCCTACGAGAGCTATGGCTGACCCAAGACCATTCCAACAGCTGCAAGTGGAGGAGTGGGAAATCAAACCCAGATCTCCCAAATAAGAGTCTGTGCACTTAACCACTACACCAAACTGGTTCTCCTTCATGGCCCCATCACTTCCAACATCATTGACATGATAATGTCACTTCTGGGTGATGGCAGCACATCGGAGACATCCCTGCCCACTCCCAGAACACCCCCCACCAGCAAGAGAAAGGGACCTGGCAACCCTAGTGCATTCTAGGTAAGGTTGCTGGTTCTGGGTGGAGAAATACCTGGAGATTTTTGAGGTGGAGCCTGGGGGTGGTAGAATTTGGGGAAGGGAGGGGCCTCAACAGGATGCAATGTCACAGACAGCACACTCCAGAGCAGCCATTTTCCCTGGAGGAACTGATCTCTGTCATCTGAAGGGCAAATGTAATAGTAGGAGAACTCCAGGTTCCATCTGGATGTTGGCAAGCCTAATATTCCTTGGTCTATAATGAGATCTCTGCTTGCACCCTGAGTTCCTGGAACAACTGGCTAAAAAACCAACAGTTCTGTGTGTGTAAGGTACCCTTGTTCACCCTCCTGTAAAAACATGAAATATGTATGTCAGTCACAGAGTAGAACTATGTGGGCGGTGCGCTAGCATTTAAAGTCTGCTTAGCATAGAAACCCTTTCACCAGCTGAACTAACATCTAAACTCTTAAAGACATCCATGCATTTTGAATTGTTTTTGCACAGTAGTTTGCCTTGGTAAATATTCTTTAAAGTGAAAAAAGAACAATTGGTTAATTCTTGTACTTGTTTATTTCAGAGAAAATGCCAATAATCGGGACTAGCAGTTTCATCTCGTGGAACAAAAAACCCCCCTGAAATAAGCAAATATAATTATAACTAATTTCCATTTTCTTTCTCTGTTTCAGGAATGAGTGACTGAAGGCATAATTAAGCCTTATATCAAATATGAAGTCTTATGGATGAATTTAATAGGATGTTTACTGCAAAGGTGGTTTGTGCTCTGGAGCTGGAAAAGGAACAAAATCTCTTGCCACTAACCTTTAAGATAGGGAAGCTTCATTTTAAAGTGTAAAAGAATGACCCCAGAACGTCCAGTCATTTGCATGCAAAAGATTTTGCAGATTGAAGCAAGCATACATAAAAGTATATTTTGCTTTTACTACAAATATTGCTTTTACAAATATTGGCAGGGAAAGAGAAAGTGAAACTTTTAAAATGGCTATTGTTTGTCATTTGCAGTAGCAGCTGCCTAAAAATGGAATTTGACAGGAAATGTCTAGCCAACCAGGCAGTCCTTATTAATGATCAAGAAAATTCATAGCGTTGCCAATGGCTTGGGAAATTCCTTGAGCTTTGGGGGCAGAATGTGGGGAGGGCAGAGTTTGAGGAGGGGAGTTCAGTGGGAATGTGATATCTTTCACATGACGACTGTTTGCAAGTGGATTTTGCTATTCTTGCACAGTAAAGATCCAGTTGCAAAGTACATTATTTAGTGTTTATGCATTAGAGTTCAAACAGGAACATGCTTTATTGGCAACTACATACTAAGACAACATGGCGGGGCTGAGACCCTGCTTATATTCATGCAAAGAAACACACACACACTCAATTCCCATACCAAATCACAGCAGTCAAGTTTCGCACCAAGACCACTCATTGGTTGCTGCTTTGAGTTCAAATCAATCAAAGTCTCTAGTTTTCCTACAGCTGCCCAAGCACACGCGAAAGCTTTTCTCGAAGCATTAAATTCAGTACATAACAGTCTGCCATCTTGCGATTAAGGATTTTAAGGTATTTGCTTTTATTGTTTTATAGTTAGCTTATTTGTTGTTAATCTTTCCAAGCTGTAACCCACCCTGACTCCACGTGCGGGAAGGGTGGGGTCAGGACTTTTTTTCTAGCAGGAGTTCCTCTGCATATTAGGCCACACCTCCATGATGTAGCCAATCCTCCAAGAGCTTAGAGGGCTCTTAGTACAGGGCCTACTGTAAGCTCCAGGAGGATTGGCTACATCAAGGGGATGTAGCCTAATATGCAGAGCTGCTCCTGCTAGAAAAAGAGCCCTGGGTGGGGTAGAAATTCAACAAACAAACAAATAAATGAGTCCCTAAATCATTAAATGAGTCCCAATCAGACTGCCCTTTGACTTGCCGCTAGTATTCATCTTCAAACTGAAAATAATTTTTCTCCAACACTATGTCCACCAATTCTAAAAGAAAAAAGGTGGGAAGTGAAGGTTAATGAGTTTACATTCACAAAGAACCAATGTGGCGTTGTGGTTAAAGGCAGTGGATTCCCCACTTCCTCACATGATGTCTGCTGGATGACCTTGGGCCAGTCATCATTCGCTCAGAACTCTCTCAGCTCCACCTACCTCACAAGCAATACTCCCTCTAAGCTGTGGAGTTGTGTGAGCAAAAATTCTACTTTGTGAGCTGCTGACATTAAAATTGTGAGTGAGCTATTTTGCTACTGCATAAATTAGTTTGCTCTGGGGCCAACTTTCCTGAGCTAAAACAAAAATGTGTGAGCTGGAGGCTAAAAAACTGTGAGCTAGCTCACACTAACTTAGCTTAGAGGCAACACCGCTCACAAAGTGCCTGTTGTGGGGAGAGGAAGGGAAAGAAATTGTAACCCACTCTGAGACTCTTCAGGGTAGAGAAAAGTGGGGTAAAAAAACAACTCTTCTTCTTCTACATTTAACAAATAAATAAAATTTCAAAAAAACACTTTGACTTTCAACAGAGCCTGAGTACAGATAAGGATGCTGGCAAAATTAAAAAGCGGAAAAATCAATCACGTTGTTTGATGGTATCGTCACTGAGTCAGTATAGTGTTATGATTGGCTTTTGGCCTGACTAGATAACTGGAATCTGGCCCGAGAAGTTCAAGTCCCCCACCTTCTATGCCTCTCACTGACTGACCTTGGGTCTCTCCCTACCTTTCAGACTAAAGTACCTCACAGGGTAGTTGCAAGAATAGAAATAGAGGGAAGAGAATCACTGATGCTGTCTTCAGTTCCTTGGAGGTGAAACATGGCATAAAAAGTAATTAATAAAATGATCATTTGACTCTAGATCTCTTAAAAGAAAAATAAATGCTTTAGAAAAGAGTGGGGAAAGGATAAGTCCATGCCCTAAGACTTAACATCTAAACATAGTTTAAACTTAAGTGAAAAGTGGATTGGGTGGAAACAAAGTAAAGTATAATTGACATAGCATGTCATTTCAATGGAGAATAATTACCAGTAGAGAGACTACTTGACAATGATGGGCTTTTATGCTCACTGAACTAAATATTTTTCCTTTTGAGAACAGACTATGTGGGTGTTGTTTGTCGGAGACTGATTCAGTTGTTCATATTTTGCTCCGTTGCCCTGTGTTTTGTGGGCCTCATCGGCAATTTCTTGATCCTGTTGCCTCTGACCTTTCCAGCTCTCCAGTGGGAGCAGGGCCGGTGCTAGGCTTTCTGGCACCCTAGGCAAATCACCCACTAGTGCCCCCCCCCCATTATTAAAAAATATAGGGAAAATGAAGCGCGCCAAACTTGAAACTTTTCACATTTTTAATTTACTGATTTTCTAATTTTAATTTTTTTTAAAAAAAAATGTGCTATGTTATAAAAAAATTGTGAGAATAAGTGCTTGCTGGCCATACCAGGAAAGAGGGTGGCGGGATAGGATGAGGTGGGAGACCAAGTTGCACATTGGGGAGAGGGAGATGGCTTGGTTTTGTTGAGGGCAGCTTGGTGATGGGAGAAGACAAGGTGACAGTGGTCAGGAGTCAGAGTAATGCGTCTGAGAGGGGGCACCCAGTGATGCCCCTTAGGCCAGGTGGCACCCTAGGCGACTGCCTACTTTGCTTATTCCCATGCACCAGCCCTGAGTGGGAGTTGCCCAGTGTTTGCTCAGTGATGGATCCCCCAGATTGATGAGCTAGTGGCCGGGTGTTTGGTTGTTGTATTGCATAGGGGCTATCATAATTTTGTGCAAAGGCAATTAATATTTGATTGGTTTTTCCATGGTGCTATCTTGTTTGCCTTCTGGTCAGTGTAATTTTTACTCAGCTTCACCCATTTTGGATCCTGTCTATGTTTTTGTTTCGTTCTTTTATGCCATTAAGCATTTTCTATGTATGTATGCAGAGGGACTACTAATAATCTTCATTATAGACATCACTGTTGTAAAAATATTAATAATTGGGCTGCACGTATTGGATAGATCTGTTCTTCAAAACCAGGAGATGTACTGCAAGTCAAAGAAGATAAATGTTCTCAGATTGTGGGGTGGAATTCTTTTGGAGGATATGGAGCACCAGGAGGAAAGTTCCCAGGGAATGATTGGATTCTGAATTAGGTGGTATATTGATCTATTACCATTCAAAACTGGATGGCCTCATGAGGACAGGTGGCAGTACAGTGTTCCACATGGCCCAGCCAGAAGTAAACATGACTGGACAGAAAGTGATGGACCTCTGCTGCCAGAGGGGTGGAGCCCATCCCTGTGTCCTGAGCAGGTGAAAGTAGACAGTGAGTCAGCAGTGTGGGGGCGGGGCTGGAGACATGGATGGCAGATCAGGTCAGGAAAAAGGCTAGTCCCTAGACCAGATCAAAAGATGCTGGTGGCCCTGCAGTTAAAAGGGAGCAAGGGAAGTTGGCCCAGGATGGAGCTACGGTTGGGGACATGACGATTACTGTGCTTGGGAGGTGGGCATGCTGGTGTTGGGAAATTTGTTGTGGGACATAAAAAAAACTGTAAGAATAGAAAGAATGATGGGAAAAACCAGGGAGGAACATGACCCTAGCCTACAGGAGTCAGGGATGTAGTTTGAGGCCCATCTGCTAACATGGCAAAGGTATGTAGATAATTCACTGCCCCCTGGCAGAGTTTCCTCATTGCTGCCAGAATGGTTTTGTGGGTATGAGAATACTTCAGTGCCCCATCATGCTAAAGTGATTTGGGAAGACAAAAGTTCCCAAACAGGTACTGTTTTCTCCTTCTACTGTTTTCCCAGTGCACAGAATCTCAAAGGGAAATTCCTCTTAGGCCAAAGTCTGTCCCTTTTCTACTGCAAGGGTGGAGTTTAGTGCCCCAAGACACGGATATCTACCATGAAGCAGCAGGTTCTGTGCTCATAACTAAATATAAAGACTGATTTGTGGAATACATGTGTGGCACTAAATCTGGAAGTTAGATAAAGGTTTTTGGGGGGATGTGGGGGGGGGTTCATAAAATTTTTTAAACCCTGGAATGAACAATAGCAGCTTCCTGTGCATGTATGTTCATAAAAGGCCCATTTATTAGCTCACGAATCTGCACAGAATCTCTTTTCAACCTGAATTCCGACAAAACAGACACATCTTAAGCCATGAGCTATAAAGGGAGGCTCCGGAGCCCCCTCAGCTCTGGGCAGGCTACAATTTTTACAGTTCTTAGAAGGAGCCAAGGAAATCCTTATTAAAGTCCACAAAGTCTCTTGCAGAAATGCCCTGTTCTTTCATGCCATCTTCTGAGAGCTGAAGCAGCCAAAAGTGGCCGCCCTTCAGGATTTGAGGGGAGATTCAGTTAAAAAAAAAATAAATCCTTGGTGTTTTCATTACTGTAACTTCTCTATCATTATGGAAGGATTTAAAAACATTCTGGAAAGGCTCTCTGCTGAGCACAAAACAAAACAGAGCATTTCATTTTAAAAGATAATAAAAATAAACGTTAAGTCTATCTCTGTGCAATGAGTTCATTTTCACTAGTGGCAAGTAAAGCTGCAATGAGACCTGTCTAAGCTCATTTCCTTTTCTTCCTTCAACAATCTAGGAAAACATTTGATGAACTCATAGCAAATCAGAGAGAGAGAGAGAGAGAGAGAAGGAATCCCCAAGGTTAGAAAAATCTCAGAGAATGCAAAATGAATTCAAGATTCCACTGCTTTCAGTGCCAAATAATAGAATGGGGTGTATGGTGATATCAGATTGTTCTAACAGCAGATGCCAATCTGTAGGCTTTCCAAAGACTTGAGATGATCTAGTTTGGACATCGCAAGCCTCAGATTTATATTTCCCAACAGGACCAGGGTAGATTTCTTCACCTGAAAGTTCTTATTTCAGAAGGATCTGTGCAGCAGACTCACGCAGTTTCTCTGCTGTTCTCCTAGTTTCTTGGTCAGTCATACCCACATAATTTACATCTTGTAATCTAGGGCAAGACCAGTCCCTCTGAAAGGTTTGGGAACAACTAAGGCTGCAGCATTACTGAAGCTATGCACGTTTGGGCCTTACCAGTGCCTAGGTGAGGGCCCAAACAAGACCATGCAATGAATTAGATTAATAAATTAACTGATACTCAAGTGGTTATATTTTTATAGCTAATATTTTTATTTATTTACATTACTTTCAGTTCATCATTCTCATCAAGACTCAATATGGATTGCATAGTGTAAATCAAATGCAATCAAATGCAGATCTCTGCAACACTCAGGGACACAGAGGGAGCAAAATCCCCTGCACCTTTCCCTCTCCCCAGAGCCCTTCTCCCTCTCCCCAGAGCCCTTTCTGACCCCAGAAATAGGGTTGAGGGACCCTTGTGGACTAATGGGTCAGGCAGCTGCTGTAAGGATACAAGACTCCAATATCCCACAACCCAGTGCAAATGTTTGAACAGCACCCATTATTGTTCAGTATTCCTATCTTTCCAGTTGCTTTATGTTCATATTTTTCATACTTCTCACAGTTGCTTTTTTCAAACAGGACTCGACAATTTTCTGTTTCCCCTCCAGTTGCTAGCATTTTAATCATAGTTTTGCTAAGGGAGACCAATACTCCACCCAGTCCAGTTTCCTATCTTTGGAAATAATCAGACTCCTTGAGAATGCCAGTACCAAAGAAGATTTCATCCCTTTGTCTCTTGATTTGTTGCAGTTTTGCCTTTTCAAACCAAGGGTCATTTCATAGAAAAAGAGATGCTGGAGTTCATTAGCATAACTCATTTGCATATGCCACACACCCCTGGTATCACTGGAAGGTGCACTAAATTATATCTGCTCAGCATCTACCTTTAAATGATTCTTGAACTATAATTGTCATAATAAAACCTTACTCCCATCATACTTTTTAAATCACTTTCTCTTATGTGGCCGCAGTGGCATGAGGAAGATTTCCATCTGTCTGCTTTATGTTTTGGTTATTTTCCCTTTTTGTTTGGGGGAAAATATCAGAAAGTTTGTCAAATTTTAGGGTTCAGCAAAATTCTCAATGAGGCCCAGAAACAAGTATTGTGGGGGAAGGGATTTAAGAAAGAAAGAGCACGATAAAATTTAGAGGTTCCAGAGCTCCGCTCATATCAGCTCCTGCCCAAAATGAGGCCTGGTTAAAACTATGTAAGCATGTGGCTTGGATATAGGGTTGCCAAGTCCAATTCAAGAAATATCTGGGGACTTTGGGGGTGGAGCCAGGAGACATGGGGGGCGGAGCCAGGAACAAGGGTGTGACAAGCATAATTGAACTCCAAGGGAGTTCTGGCCATCACATTTAAAGGGACAGCACACCTTTTTAAATGCCTTCTTTCCATAGGAAATAATGAAGGATAGGGGCACCTTCTTTTGGGGCTCACAAAATTGGACCCCCTGGTCCAATCGTTTTGAAACTTGGGGGGTATTTTGGGGAGAGGCACTAGATGCTATACTGAAAATTTGGTGCCTCTACCTCAAAACACAGCAGACATTTCTTCTCCCCCGTCCCCCATTTCTGGCGACTCTGAAGTGAGGGATTGGCATCTCTACTCACGAGTTGCTGCCAACTTCTTCAAGGTAACACAGACACACCATCCCAAGAGGAAGCCTTTCCAATTGGAGACTGAAGCCTCCAGAGGTGGAAAGTCACATGGTGGCTGTGGGGGTGGGTTTTCCCCCACCGGCCAGCTGACTGGGGTGGGAAGGAGCCTGGGAAAGCAGAAGTATGCATACAGTGGTCCACTGTTGTTCAGGTGCTTTTCGCTACTGAAGCTGCAATTACTTGGACGTAAGCCTTATCGAAAGTGGGGGGGGGGGACTTCATTTTTAGTAATCATACATACCATGAGGTTGCAAATTCTCCAATTACTGCTTCTTTTAAAACCTGGTTACATTTTTATTTCAGTTAATTATGTGAGAAAAAGGTTGTTTTAAAGATATGGTGCATTAATGTAATTGGGCTTCCTTTGATTCTAATGCGTGTAAGGTTAAATAGTTGTATCATGTTCACATTTCTCCTGTCTTCCACAGTTTTATATACTTCAGTCATTGCCTGTCCCAAGTCTCATTTTTAATTTCTTAAATTGCTTTTTTTTAACAAATTGCTTTTTCAGATTCAAGTGAGCAATCATTTCTAAAAAATGCTCAGAAACATCTCTAGGTGTCATTCTCACTGGCTCTGTACTCTTGTTTCTCATAATCCACAGTGCAATGCAGATTCTGAAAGAAATCTGCAAACAATGTGGAGTTGGCTCCCTGTGGGTTGTTCAAAATAGACCGCATACTTGTTTGCTTAAAAGCCTTTTAAAAGAAGAATTTTCCCCCACCCACCCTACTTTGGCCCCTAGAGAACCGTCTTGGCTCGCAATGAGCTCTACATTGCTTTTGCCCCACCAGCTTCAATATTTATGAGGTGGCATATGATTTGATGGTGTCTGGTTCCATGTGTAATGCTGATGTCATCTGTTTTAAATTTAAAATGCCAGTTCTGTTTTGTAGTGCATAATAATTTGTTTCTTCAGTGGGCTATAAAAAATCACACAGAAAATTGGCACTGGGGTGATTTGGAGGGCTTATTGTATTGTATTTGTGGGTGTATTTGTGGGTGTGTGAGAGAAAGAAACTATCCTCAGATAAATTATGTTACAAAATTGAAAGTCCATAACTTTTCACAGCACCTTCTGTTCAGAAATATTTGAACTCCTTGGCTAAGAACGTCTCATCTATTTTTGACCAAAGTGACACTTAGAAAAATGAAAAAATAATCTTAACTCTGAAAATCTTGTGCAATAATTTAAAAATTGTCCATACTCTGAGGGTTGCTTTAGACATACATAGCACCAAAACATGGATGGCGCTATGTGAATCAATCAGGATTTTTTGTAGCAGGAACTCATTTGCATATTAGGCCACACACTCTTGATGTAGCCAATCCTCCTGGAGCTTACAGTAGGTCCTGTACTAAAAGCCCTGTAAACTCTTGGAGGATTAGCTACATCAGGGGTGTGTGGCCTAATATGCAAAGGAGTTCCTGCTACAAAAAAAGCCCTATGAATCATACAAATCTTCATGCATTCCCACCTCTGCCCATTGGCTTAAAAACCAGTTAGTGGCTTCTAGGAATGCTCAAGGACACACTGGTTCTTCTAACATTCTGTTCCCCAGTCATAATCAGGAAACCAGTTTTTCAGCCGTCTGTTCGTTGATCTGTTTGTGACTGTTCTGCAGGTTGCTTCAACTATTCTTCCTAACAATACAGGAAAGTCCGGTCAGCTTTTTGCACAGGTATACTCACATGGCTTGCTGGAGCTCTGCTTCTTACATTCTGGTGAGTTTTAAAAATAGACAAATAAATCAGTCACAAATCATATAAATCAGTCATACAGAAATAAGTTTTAAAAACCTACCATCTGGTGTTTGTCTAAGGGACATTAACAGCTGGTGATCTGTTTGGGTTTTATTATTTTATTATTTAAAATGCGGGGTGGGGGGTTGCAACCTTTCCACCTGATCAGGATCCCCAATGTGGCACACATAAAAACATTAAAATGTTTGAACAATTAAAAACAACATTTAAAAGTATAAAATAATTAAGTAAAAACACATAAACAACACCAGAACCAGGGAGAAGGGCTAATAATGGTTACTGGGGGTATGCCAAACAAAACACTTGGTAGAGGTTTTGCCAGGGTTGTTATGGGAGGGGAATTTCCCCCCCTGAAAATCACTTTTTAAAGACTTAGCCATTGACCCCTCTTATTCCCTTTTTTCTTAGAGAGAGAGAGAGCCTCTAACATTTGTCGTCTAAAACTAGTTAAAATTATTTTACATTGAGCAAGAATACCAGCTTATCAAGGTCATGACCAAGTGGTGTGAGCAACCCACTCTCTTTGGGTATAGTAGATGACACATCTACTATAAAAGTACATTTCCCTGTCTCCTAGGAAACATGCTTTTACATGTGGGATGCTAGAATGCTGTCTGAATTTCATCTTGTCATACAAACCTAGCTCCCATATATTAAGATTTCTCAGATCTTAAAACTCAGAGAAGTTGCAAAAGACCAAAGCTGGTTAGTACCTGGATAGGAGATTGCCAAAGAAGTCCAGAGTTGCCATGTAGAGGAAGGCAACAGCAAGCCATTTCTGTTTGTCTCTTGCCTTGAAAACCTGGTGGAGTCACCATAAGTCCGCTATGGCTGGACAGCACCAGGGCTTTTTTTGTAGCAGGAACTCCTTTGCAAATTAGGTCACATACCCCTGATTTAGCCAATCCTCCAAGAGTTTACAGGGCTCTTATTACAGGGCCTACTGTAAGCTCTTGGAGGATTGGCTACATCAGGGTGTGTGTGGCCTAATATGTAAAAGAGTTCCTGCTACAAAAAAACCCTGCTTTCCACCATCAAATCAGTTTTTTTCCCAAACTCTGTTCTGCCACATATTAGTGATCTTTAAATGGCCTCACTGCATTCAAGATTGAGCTGTTAAAATGGGATGATTTGCAAAGTATGAACCTTTGCTCTGTTGTAGCAAAGGTTGTAGGATTATAGGTTCCCTTCATACAGGCTCGCTATCCTATTTTGACTTCTGAAGTCAAAGGAGTTTTTAAAAGTTTTGTTCAATTTAAGGAGAAAGCACTGCCTTCCTCCCTTCCATTGCATTTAATCCTCAAGGAAATTCCTGGAGATTTGAGGGTGGTGCTTACACAGGGAGGAGACTGGGGAAGGGAAGTTGCTCAGCAGGGATTGGATGCCATAGAGTCCACGCTCTGAAGCTGCCGTTTCTTCCAGGGAACAAGATCTCTGGAGATCAGCTGTAAACCCAAGAGAACTACAGCCCCTGCCTGGAGGCTGGCAACCCTACGCCATAACATCGGCTATGTAAGTAAATAAAGGTATATTCGAAGTTGTGTCATATGTATTTTAAAAACTAGTTGTATAAGCCCCAGTCACAATGTGAACCTAAAACAAATCATTTCTTTCAGACCATTAAAATCAGTGAGTTTAGGATCGCACTGTTATTGCACTTAAAATTTAACTTTTTAGAAAAGATGACAAAGGCTCTTATTTGGAACCTGATTTTACAGAATGTGTTACATTTCCCTGAAGCCTCTCTAGCCACACTCGTTTGAGTCCCAGGCCCAGTATGGAGAAGCAACACCATGAACAGCTGGCAATGGTTTACACAGCAAGGGTTCTGCAGCACTTTGCCCTGTGAGCATATCATAACATCCAAGTTAAAAGGAAAATAAATTTGTTATAGGGAGAAAAATGTTATCCATCAAATCTTTCGTACAGCAACTGGGAGACACCGCTGTTATTTATGAATCGGTTCCTGCATACAATAAACGTAGAAATTATGTAACCCTGTCTCCATCTAAGCGCTTCTTAAACTTCAAAGCTCTCTTCAAAACACGTTACCTCATTTATGCAGAAAGAGAGAGAAGTCATCTTTTTTTGAAGAACTTCAGAAGGTATCCATGCTCAAACCTGGGCCATAACTCAACATGAATAATAACATTTTTGTATTTGCTTCATATGCATAATCTCAGCATGCCTTATGCAAACCATGTAAGGTGGGACAGTATACTCGTGAAACAGCATTCAGATTTCTAGATTTGCCATGTGCCCACCCATGGCAGGTAAAACCTTGTCCTTTGCTCCAGTCCCATCAAGAAATTAGGATTAAAAAGGGAGGAAAAGCCAGAAAATGCCCTCTATTGTGATAATTTTGGGATTTTTTCAGATGTCTATGGCAGGGGTGGCCAACGGTAGCTCTCCAGATGTTTTTTCCTTACAACTCCCATCAGCCCCAACCATTGGCCATGCTGGCTGGGGCTGATGGGAGTTGTAAGGAAAAAACATCTGGAGAGCTACCGTTGGCCACCCCTCATCTATGGCTTTTACCCAAGAGATTAAAGGAAATTCCTAGAGTGGCACCCAGAAGTGATGTCATATCGTTTCCAAACTCCAACTTCTCCAGGTACTGCCCTGAAAAACTCCCAACATGTATTATGGTGGTACTGGCAACTCTAAGCACTTCAGAAAAATTGATGAGGGTGTCACTTTTTTAAAAAAATGCTCTTTTTCATTTAAAAAAAGCCCTTTACATGGAAGGAAGGAAGAGTTAGCCCCTTCCTGGTGTGCCAGTTTATTATATGTAGGGAATGTGGGCATTCAAAAACATGTGGCCGCGTGCAGTACTAAGTACTGCCCAGAATTTTATTGCCTTGCCTTACTTACAACTTCATTTTATAGGGCAAAGGACACATTGAATTGGCAACTAGGATCTTCTGCTAAGTCTCCCTCCAGCAGAGAAAAACTTCCTTCAATAATATGCAACTTTTTTCCATCAGAGGCAAGGCTTTTTTTGAGCAGGAATGCACAGGAACGCAGTTCTGGCTGACTTGGCATCAAGGGGTGATGCCTGATATGCAAATGAGTTCCTGCTGGGCCCTGATCAGAAGAAACCATTCTCCCACCTGACAAAGAGAGCTTTGGCTCTTGAAAGCTTGTTCCCAGAAAACCTTGTGATCTCTAGGGTGCTCCTGGACTTGAATCTCGGTGTTCTACTGCAGAGCAACATGGCTACCCTCTGAAACATTCTTCATTGGAGGAAGTCTTTCTCCCTGGTAGGAAGACTTATCAGAAGGGAGTCATAGACCAATTTCGCACTCAGCTTACCCCGCGGTCACGTTCCTCTTCTCTGTGCAGCGTCTGTCAGATTACCCACTCTGCGCTGGAGTTACAGGCAGGGTTGCGACTTTCTTGCAGTGAACGGAATGGTTTTTCGCGGTTTCTGTTTGCTGCACGAGAGCTGCGACACTTCCTGTAACTCCAGCGCAGATGGTGGGAAATCCGATGGACCCTGTGCAGAGAAGAGGAACCTGACCGCGGAGTAAACTGAGTGCCAAATCAGTCTAAGAATCCCAAAATAAGAATCTGATATTCAACATTTGCATTAAAAAAAAACATCAAGAGATCTGCTGAAAGTTGAAATACCATTTCCCTATTTGCAGTTGCCTCTCCAAATGGCTTTCTCCCATGAGGTTTCAGCCACTGGGGAGGAGGGACAGGCTGTAGATGATCTGGAGCAGGGGGAGAACAGAAAGAAGAGATTTGATACACCCCTCTCTTTTCTCAATTCCACCCCCCCATGCTTCTTTCGTTCCTAATAATGGTGTTGGAGTTCTAATATGCCTGTGTGTATATCATATAGTTAGCTCTCGGGCAGTGTCTAAGTTGCCATGTTCCTGTCACACATTGTATTTACTGCATGAAAACCACAGAAGCTCCTGAAGATAAGGCCATGTTGGAGAACTTCACCATTAGGGTTGCCAATTGCCCACAAATGGGAGGACACCCAACCCCAATCACCTTGGCTTGCCACTTCTCAGTTGGGCAGTGGGAGGAAAATGGTGGTTGAAGTAAGGGAGGACAGGCAATCAGCATCCCCAGCATGGACGCCACTTTCAGCATGACCCAGAAGTGATATCATGATGTCAAGAGATGCTCTAGCATCCACCCAAAACTCAATAGTTAAACCATAGAATTCTAAAGCATCATCCCTGGCATGATGATACCACTTCTGGGTTCTACTGGAGATCATGTCATCACACCAGGAATGCCAATTGCCTGTCCTCCAATGTAAGTCTCCACCTACTCCATCTCCCTCCAGTGCCTGGTAACTCTATTGAACATGGCATCAACACCCCCAGTTTCTCCTATGACAACTGTTCAATAATTTCCTAAAGGCTCCAGGCAGAGTGACACTGCAATCCTAAACAGAGTTAATGGACTCAGAAGAGTATAATTCTGTTCAGGATTGCACTGCTAGAGTTTCTTGTAACAGTCTAAGAAGGGGACAAAAATTTTCAGAGCAACTCCTCAGACCCTACATGTATAGGGTTGCCAAGTTCTTTGTGGCCTCTGCGGGGGACTATTGTACCATAGAGTTTTCCCTCCTAAATTGCTAGAGCATCCAGGGAAACCATAGAGTTCTTCTGGAACCACCTAGAGCGATCAGCATGCGGCGTCACAAGCATGATGATGTCACTTCTGGGTGATATCATTGCACCAGCGATGTTGGGGGAGGTTCCCCCTGCTGGCCCAATGAGGGCCAGTGGGTTGGGAATCTCCAGGGTGGGAGAGCCCCTGACCAGTTCAGGGGCTTGACAGCCCTATACATGTACCTTTTATCCTTCAATAATAGAACTCAAAATATGAACAGAGCTTATCTACAAGGAAGGATGGATAATTAAAGGAAGACCCATATATAAAATCAAACATAGGAACCACAATTTAAAGTTGGAACCAGGAAGGAGATTAGAGTCTTTCACTCTCTGAGGCCTTCTCGTCCCCTCAAATCTCCTTAGCTCAGCCCTTTATGACTGCTTGGCTGATTCTCTGCCCTGCTTCTGCTGGTCTTGGTACTCTCGCTGCTGCTGTAGGTCTCCAGAGGCTGCGACTTTCCCAAGGCTCCCCCACAGTTAACTCTCTTCTTCCCACAGAGCACTCCCTCTCTTCAGAAATGTCTCTTCTCCCCTTATTCTCAGAAAAACATTCCCTTTTTCACTTATACACACACACACACAAATGTTGAGTATTGTTGATCCAAGCAAACTTCTAATATCTGGATACAACCTAAAATGATAGATTCAGCCTTTGGACCCATTCAGTGTTTTGTTTCATTGTTCAGATTTACACCCCCTCCCCTTGTTTCACCAGGACACTCGCATAGAGAGGTCTGAGTAACCAACTGCAGAGGAAAATTCAGCCCAGTCCAGTTGAGAGTTGACTGAACTATCTGAACACCAGATAAGGTCCTGTATGCAAAACAAGACTTTTGTTATTCCTGCCACCACTGACCAAAAATCCAGCTTGTGTGTGAAGTTCAGACCTTTAAAAAATGCAGTTATCAAAACTCTGTCCACAGTACAAAAGCAAAAACAGACACCGGCTCATTTGCCAAACTGGGGGCTCACAAGGCATCTTCTTGATAGAAATATGTAAATTACATATATATGAAAATTACAACCAAAATTACATATGAAATCTCCAGCAGATTGTGCAAAAACAAAGAATCATTTGGCTTTGCTTATATTAGAAAGGAGCACTCCTGAGACCAGAAATCGCCATCTGTCTCTTCTTATCGTTATCCCCTACTGAGCCCAGCAGGCTTGTCTGCTAGGTCAATTTTGCAGTCCTAAAAAATAAAAAAGGCCTGGAACCCTGGTTAGAGCACATACAGTATGCATGTCTTTTCTTCCTTTTTGATCTACCCAGTACAGAATGTATGATTCTCTATATATACATCAAGTTCCCTCATAATATCAAGATCAATATTGTTTACTTTGACTGGCAATGGCTCTATAGGATCTTACACATCATGTTATCCTTTGAACTGGAGATATTGGGGACTGAACCTGAAATCAGTGCCAAGCAGGCGCTCTGTCACAGCCCAGCCCTGGAGCAGTTTGATGACTGGCTGAAGTGTTTCTGCCCATCTCATAGCACATAAAGCTGCCGAGTTAGTGCTAACTATGCAAAGATAGGAATCCAGGCTGCTCACCTTATCTGGCTTAAAGCCATCTTCAGAACCTAGAATTTTCATCAGAGTCAGACAGAGAGGAAAGGGATGAAGCTGTCATGGAGACCAATCAGTGCTCATTGGAATCCTAAAAGCAAGTGGGAAATATGAATAATTTCCTGCCCATGTGAAATTAGTATGACTGGGAAAAGAACTTTAGCTTTATGTATGTATTCATTAATACATGTGATCCTGCACCTGAAGGCTAAAGTGGGAAGAACACATGATTCCATGGCTGAGTTCAAATGCACTGTGTGAATTTCTGTGTGTAAAAATGCCATCAAGTCACCTCTAGCTTAAGGTGACTTCATGAATTAATGACCTCCAAAATATCCTATTGTTAGCAGCTGAGGATTTTTTGTAGAAAAAGCCCAACAGGCACTCATTTGCATATTAGGCCACACCCCCTGATGCCAAGCCAGCTGGAACTGTGTTCCTGTGCTTTCTTGTTTTTTTTTTTAAGTCCTGTTTAAAAAAACCCTTTGTTCAAGTCTTGCAAACTGAGGTCCATGGCTTTCTTTACTGAGTTAATCCATCTCATGTTGGGCTCCCTCTTTTCCTGGCATTCGACTTTTCTAGCATCACTGTCTTTTTCAGTGACTCTATGTTTTCTCATAATGTGACTAAAGTTCAATAACCAGTTTAGTCCATCAGCTTCTAGATAGAATTCAGACTTGGTTTTATCTAGAACCCACTCATTTGTCTTTGCTGTCCAGGGTATCTTTTTAAAACTCTCACCCAACACCACATTTCAAATGAAATGTTTCCGTGCTCTCATAATTAACTGCTGATGAATAGAAATGCCAGAGCAGGCAGTGCTGCTCATATGCTTGGCATGATCACACTCCAGATTACATGCTCAGTTTTTGGTAAGGGATGAACAGATTTAGAAGTTGGATACCACTCATGCAGTGCCTTCATTCTTCATAGTCTCAGTCAAGAAGAGAATCCATGCACAGAAACCTGTTTTCAAATGCACTACTATAGTTAAAGTTATCCATATTAGTTTGCATGATTCTTACTGTTCACGTCCAGATGGTTGATAAGATGGTGGATATAGTTCTGGGTTGCATTTTTTATTATCCAGATCAGCATGGTCTGGATGACATTTGAGTGGCAGAAAGTTCAAATCAAACACCCCCAAATTTCACCTCAATTTTAAGTTCTTGTAGACATTTTCTCTCAGCTTTAGGGCTGGACCTGCCACTAGGCAAACTAGGTGATTGCCTAGGCTGCGAGCCTTCTGGGGGTAACAAACTGGGCACCCCCATGTAATTCAGTGATATTTTCAGTGCAGGGGCGGGGTGCCAGAAGTTAGCCTTGCCTAGGGTGCCAGTCCGTCTAAGGCTGGCCCTACTTAGCCTAGATTGAACTGTGTTGACTGCCATAGCAATGGTGAAACATGTGGGAAGACTCTTCCCATGGCTACGCCTCAGCTGGAAATTCTCTCCTCCAGGAGAACTGACAATGTCAAAAGCCATTTATGACCTCAGTCTTTGGTTCAGTTTTGGTACCTAGGAATAATCTGGCATGGAGATGGCGGTTTAATATGTCAAAATATACCCATGCTGAATAAAAATCCAAATACAAAACCTCCCGAATTAAAATTTAGCCAATGGAAATCAAGTGTGTACAACCACTGAAGGCACTCTTATATGACCACACCAGCCAAGCTGAAGCCCATAATGCAAGAGTACATTTATCAGTCATGCCCTGTGGCATGCTGGGATACCTTGCCCTCTGTGTGTGCCTATTTAACAGAAAGTTTTACCTTACATTGCCTTTTCTCTAGACCACCTCCAAAGAAATGTCTACTGTAAAATATTTTTTGCACAGCTTTATAAAGTGCTTGTAAAGAAAAAGGAAATCTGAACATTTAATGCCATGTAAGGGACTTAAATTGCATTGGTGTGGGTGAGCAAAGACTGGCAGTTCTTTTCATTGCCTTTTATTCAAAACACATGATGGCCTCACCATACAAGACTCAGAGAATGTCTTCTCAGTCCTCACATTGGAATCTCTTAAAAGAGATCCCATGGGGGGATCCCCGAAGAGCATTTGCTGATAGTCTTGCTCGGGGCTGCCATTTTCTTCAGAGCTTTCACTGTGCCTGGGTTCCCAAATGCATTTTGAAATCATTTGCCCTCTCAGTCCTTGAAACAAAGTTAAATATACTGTTTGCTCATCCATCTGCACTGCAGAGGATCCAAGTGAAAGCCTGATGTAAACCCAAAGGCATTTTTGAGAGATGGCTAAATGAAACACATTCTTTAAAAGTATATTGTCTTCCACTTTAAAAAAAAATTGCAGCAAAGTTTTAATAGTGCCCATATGACATGAGAGTGTTGCAGAAACTAACAAATTCTAGTGCCCAATCCAGAAAATGTTAGTTATCTAAAAGGAGGGCAATGCCAGTGCAGCTAGCCTATGCCTATTTACTGATTGTAAAAAATGGATGGCCAAGAACCTGAATTTGTCAGATCTTGACTACTAAGCAGGGTTGGCCCTGGACTGTATTTGGATGGGAGATCACCAAAGAAAGCCAGGGTCATTTGTTATGCAGAGGCAGACAATGGCAAACCACCTCTGAATATCTCTTGCCTTGAAACAGGGGTGTCAAACTCATTTGTTACAAGGGCCAGATCTTACATAAATGAGACCTTGTTTGGCTGGGCCATGTCAGGCCAGGCCAGATATAAACTTTATAAAGGACACAAACACAATTAGTTTGTATGGAGTGGGCGGCATATAAATCTAAAGTAAATAAAATAAATTAATTAAATGTATTTTAAAAAAAACTTAGAACATTTGCACTGATTGGTCTTAAAGGTGCTTTCTTTGTATTTCTCCCATGGGATCCAGGGAACTGGGCAAAGGAAACTCTGGCCCTAGGGGACCAAGAGGAGAAGGAGCCTCAGCCAGTAGAAGGAAGAGAGGCTTGGCTCAGAAGCTCTACTGTGCAATTGAGAGAGCCTGGCAAAGCAAGCTCTGTCTCTCTCCCTTCCTCCCCAAAGGAGGAGCCTTAGACAATGAAGACAATAGAGTCTTTGCTCTGTAGCACCTATGTAGGGTTGCCAAGTCCTCTTCATCCCTCGGCAGGGACATTCGCACATGCGACACACGCATGTGTGATGAATGACGGCACCCGGAAGTGACGTCATCAAAATGGTGGCGCCCGTGCGGGGCCACTCTAGGCATTTCCAGGAAAACTCTATGGTTTTTCCCGGATGCTCTAGCCATTTGGGAGGTTAAAACTCTATGGTACTTTTGAACCATAGTTTTAACCTCCCAAATGGCTAGAGCGTCCGGAAGAATATGGAGTTTTCCTGGAAATGCCTAGTGTGACCCCGCACAGGCACCATTTTGATGATGTCACTTCCGGGTGATGTCATCGCAGGGGGAGGTTCCCCCGCCGGCCCAATGTGGGCCAGTGAGTTGAGAACCTCCCAGGTGGGAGATTCCCCGCCCAGACTGGAGGGTTGGTAACCCTACGCCTGTGTGACTGAGCAAGCTTGGCAAAGCAAGCTGTGATGAAGAAGGAAGCAAGAGAGAGGGAGAAGGAAGCAGATGATAGCCAATTGCTTAGGGGCCTGATAGTAGCCCTCCGGGGACCTAACTTGGCTCCCAGGTAGCGTGTTTAACATCTCTGCTCTACAGGTTTGCCACAAGTCAGTGGCAACTTGATGGTACTTTACAAACACACATAATATGAATACATACATTAATGGCTTATTTTTATGATTGGATATGGTGAATCTCTTGCTCTGTTCTATTGATCATCTGTCTATCAATCAGTGAATCAGTCTACCAATCTATCAACAACAACAACAAAAACCATTTCATATGTCTGCTCTTTCAAAGACATGGAATGAAAATCTAATGTTATAGATTCAGGACTGGGACCCCCATTATGTAGTTTAACCTTTAAAAGTAGCTACAATCAGGCCTTTTTTGTAGAAAAAGCCCAGCAGGAACTTATTTGCATATTAGGCCACATCCTCTGATGCCAAGCCAGCTGAAACTGCATTCCTGTGCATTCCTGCTCAAATAAAAGCCCTGGCTACAATGGAGGGGCAATATGAATTGGGGGCTGGATCCTGGAGAAGGGTCTTTTTTTAACCCCTGTACTATTTTCTGGATTAGCTCCTCATCCCATGTATGCCTGGTAGGAAAATCATTTATTTATTTAATCCATTTATGCTCCACCTTTCTCACTGAGCCTCAAGGTGGATTACAAAATAGAGAAAACAATTCAATCAGACAATGTAAGCTGTTGTGAGCCAGTGTGGTGTAGGAGCTAAAAATGCCAGACTAGGATCTCAGAAAACCAGGTTCAAATCCCCCACTTTACCAATGGAAGTTTCCTAGATAACCTTGCACCAGTTATATACTCTCAGACTAACCTACCTCACAGGGCTGATGTGAGGATAAAATGGAGAAGTAAGAGAATGATATAAGCTACTTTGGGTTCCCATTGGGGAGAAAGGCAGGGTATAAATGAATTAAGTAGATAAATGAATAAATACATAGGACATCAAAGTACAGAATTATATAACAACAGAAATGAACAAACAGAAAACCCTATCAAAGATATGACATACCATAATGCATAAAATGAATTATAAAGGTCGATGGGAATGTAGTAAAAGCAAGGTGATACACCCAATATACACTGCAATATACCACAAGCCCATTATAATTTTTTCTTTAAAAGATCAGTGACTGCTATAGCAAGATAGCATTATAGCAATTACCAGTTTTTCTGAGAGTATTTCTTTGAGAGTAGAGAAATATTTAGAGAAATACTTTGAGAGGCACAGTGAGGAAAATGGCAGCCACAAAGGGCTAATAGAAAGGAAATGGCACTGATATAGGTTGAATCTTTGAAAATGTGCACCCTCTCATCTAGTTGACATGCATATGCTCTTGGACTAGGGTGGTTCTAGCAGGAACTTTGTACCAGGGCGCCAGGTACTCGAGCAACCCTAGCACCCCAGGATTCTCGACCACTGAAAATGGAAGCCCATGGGCGACCGACCTGGCAAGGTTCCAGGCGATTACCTTCCTGTCGTATCTGATTCCCCCTCTTGGCACACTGGTGCCACCCCTACCAAACATCTCAGGCAGAGATGGCTGGCGTTCCTGTACTCCCATGGAACACTCCTGGAGAGCTCCAGAGGTAGTTGTTATGGGACTGACCTCCTGGCTGGGTGATGTTGGCCACTTGGGCACTGCAGCACCAGCCTGCTTTTCCCCCTTAAGATGCACCACCGGGTGGTGCTTCCGCAGGTGGTTCCGCATCCCCCCCAGAGTCAGGTGGGCAAGGTCCCGCCCACGACTGATCCGGGCCCTGCACAGCTGGCACTGCACATAGCGTGGATCATCCATAAGTTGGAAATACTTCCAGATTTCAGAGGTGTACAGATGCCCAAGCTGACTGGCAGCTTTGGTGTCCGGAGCCACCTCCTGTGAGGTGCTCGGGGCAGACACATTGTGTCTTGAGGTGGCAGGAGGGGCTGGCCGCCGGGGGGGAAGTGGGCGGAGATGGAGGCACCTCGTGTGTCTTCATCTCTTCCCCCTCCACCCCATGTGACCTCCCCTCCTGGCCATCCCCTGAAGGACTGCTGGTGCCCAAAGGAACCGAAGAAGGGGGCTGGTCCTCCTCAACCAGCTTCTCCTCCAGCTCCTGCATGACACTCTGCACCCTCCTTGGGGTGATCATTTTAGACAGAAAACTGTCCCCAAAGCTCATCTCCAAGGAGGGCTGCTCTTGCTGCCCCCTCCTCCAGCTGCTGAGGCCAAGCGACATCACCTGGAGGAGAGACTGCCCGAGCAGCAGACCCCTTCTCAGTGCCAGCACCTAATGGCACCTCTGCTGGGGGTGCCCCATCAGCAGCCTCGATGAAGGGCCCAAGGCGGGCCTTCTTCTTCATCACACTCTGGTCAGAGGTCGGAGTGCTGGTAGGCAGCTGTAGAGTGGCCCTACGCACAGGTGGGGGGGAGACCTGGGTCCTCCCCCTCCCCTCCACCCCTCTAGTCTTCTCCTTGGCCTTGCCCCCAGGGCCCCTCTTCTGCTGCCTGTCACTCATGTCACCCTTGGCCAGTCTCACACAACCTGAACTGAGAGTGGGTTTTTTTTTACAAACCTAACTCACTGCACTGTATCCTGAACCAACAGGTGCCCTGACTTCTTTTTAAAAACCCTCCCACCAAAACTTGTTTGTTTTTTTCTTTGGTCCCTAACCTGTCCTTCTTTGGGTTGGGGTAGTAGTGATCTGTTAAAGTTTAGGAGACTTGGTGATCCTGCCTCTACCTGGCTACATTTTTGAAAAGGCTACCTTGAGATGAAGGCAATCCTTGTTATATCCTCCTAGTGAAATGTCTCCTAACTAGATCCTGGGACAAACCGGATTTCCTTGCAAACTAGAAATCAGGTGTCCCCTAACTTGAGAGAAGCTGTGGTTTACCCTATGGAAATCTAAGGATGCACCAGCTTTCAGTGGCTGAAAGCAAGATGCACTGCAACCCTAGTCTCTTTAAAAGGGAGCCTGATGTGGCCTAGTAGTCATGCTGCCTTTTATGAGAAACCTAAAATCTTTTTAAATCACCCCATCTGGCCTAGTTGAATTTTGAAAGAAGATAAAGCCCTAAACTGGATTAATTTTTTTTAAATTTCAAAAAACACAATCCCTAAAAACACCCTTATTAGTGGGGCAGCCTATTTGGTGGCCCTAGGCAAACCAAAAGCAGCCTCAGACTCCAAAGACAACTCTATAAAAACCCCAGCCCACACACCAACCCTCTCACACCAACCAGAGGTAACTTAAAAAAACCAAAACGTGACAGAAAGAAACTTAACTTTGAACCCCCCTTTTCACCAATAAGAAACCTCAGGCCAAATCAGTCAACAACACCTCCCCCGAAACCCAGAACCAGGAAAAGGGACAACAGGAGAAGGACAAGAAACTCAACTGTTAAAAAAGTCGCCTTTTTACCAATGAGAAACCTCAGGCCAAATCAGTCAACAACACCCGCCCCCCTAAAACCAGAACAGGAGGATGCAAAACCTGCAACAATAGATCCAAACAGAAGGCCAACAAACTCAACTGTTAAAAAAGTGGCCTTTTAAACAATGAAAATGAGGCCAAACAGCCCCCCCCCCATCAAGAACCAGAAACAGAAGAGAAAAGGAACAACAGCAACACAACACAGACAGCAGCAACAAATAAAACACAGAAGCCTTTTAAAACAGTAAAAAACTTAACTTTTAACAATACAGGAACTTTACCAACTCCTCCCCCCCAAAAAAACCTTCACCCTAACCCCAAGAAATCCAAGCCACCCAAATCAAGAAAAGTAAAAGGACACTGCACTTTTAAAAGTCCTCTCACTAAAGTAAGATATGGGCAAATTGGCAAAACCCCCACCCCACCCCAGCCCCCCCCCCAGCAGAACCCTCTAACCCCAAATAAGCTACCCAGTACTCACCCACCCAAATCTGGATAAGTAAAGGGACTCTGAGTCTTAAAAAGTCCTTTTACTAACTAAATTAAAAACAAGAACCCCAAGACTGTCTTACCTTTAGACGTCGTCTCTTCTCCAGGCACTGTCTGGCAGGTCAGGCAAGGCTAAGAGAGAGCAGCAGCAGCTGAGGCCAAGGGCCAGCTCAGCACAGTCTCCCTCTCACACCAACATGCCAAAACACCAACACAACAGCAGTGGAGGAGTCCAGCCAGGCAGACTCCTTAAATAGGTTCTCTGACCCACAGAGCAGTTTCAAAAAATAGCACTGCTCTGTGATTGGCCAAAGAACACTGTTTACTTGGATACCCAAGTAAACAAAAGAACAACAATGTTGCTGATGGCTGAGGGATTAGCCCAGCCATCAGCTACACAACAGCCCTGCAAAGCATGCATTTGCAATGCATTTTGCAAATGCATGCTTTAGATTGGCTGCTAGGACTCCTATCCCCTCCCCCTCCCTCCCTGATCCAAGGGAGGCCATGGGAGAGGCGGGAAAAGGCTTCCAAAGGCAGGAAAGGAAGCAAGCAGCTCCCCTTTCCTGCCTTTTCCATTGACTTCCGTATACTTCCGAATATCTATACAGAAGTATATGGGGAGCCATATACAGCTCCCGCTTAATGGCCTGAAAATGGGATCGGTAGTATACGGTGCCGTATACTACCGAATCAGGAGTGATTTGGTGCTTTATGCGGTTCGGCCAAACTGAATGCACACCCCTAGCTTAGACCCGATTTTAAATCCCTGGTCAGCTATAAAATTTACTGGGTAACCTTGGAATGATCACTGTCTCTTACCTACCTCACATTTTCCTCCACAATGATTTTTAATCAAATCTGTGGATGAATTCTGTGTTTTGAACTCAGTTCCAAAGTGTGTGGGGCCCAGTTTGGATCAGGACCAGAGTGTTGCCTTCCTTCTGCAACATTGTTGTGAACTGAAACAGCTCCAAGGAGTTGCTATTTGCCAATTTGTGGAAATATGTAATGACAGGTGCATGTAAATTTCCTCAGTGGGGCAAAGTACAGCTCCCTCAGGCCATTTTTGATTGGAACAATGACATGGGCCAGAAAGACTTAAACCTTCTCTCTCCACATGCCAAAGTCTTGATCCAAATTGGGCCTTCACATCCCTGGGACATGAGTTCTGAGCATGGAATGTTGTGTGCCTGTCTGGTCCAAAGTCCTCATCGTGAATGCAGGTAGTTTCTCCGGCCAATGTAATGTATAGTTTGGCTGTAAACTGTGATGAGACTATACTGGGGAAGATCATGTCAGTTGCCCTCAGCTCCTTGGAGAAAGGGTGGGATAAAAAGGCAACAAATAACAAAAAGAAAAATTACTGCACTGTTTTTGGCAGTGTTTTTAATCCTTGTAGATTCCATTCAAGTTACATTTTTGGCTGCCCAGAGGATGTATTTTATGGCCAACCACCGATAGTTTAAGCTTTCTCCACCCTCTTTCTGTGGAGTATTATGTAGCAGACAAAAACTATTATGGGCCATACTTCACTATTACTGCAGCAGTTCGTTTTATGACTTGTCATTCCTTGTTGGAAACAAGAGAAAGGAAGACTTTCATAATTATTTATGAATAATTTATGTGAGTCTTAAGGCTGGAATGTTTGTTCTAACTAGAGTGTTTTCCTCTGGTGCTTGCGCTACTGATTTAGAATGATTCTGAGGCAAATTATTTATGTTTATACTGGTGGGCTAAAGCTACTTCTTTGTGGTGCTGGTTGCAGCTGGTTTGAACCTAAGTCTTTGTGAAATAGCTGGTAGTTTGTCTGCCTGTCTTGCTGTGTATCTCACCAGTCTTCAGGTGTCATTATGGAAACGGTCTGAATGCCCTGACAGGCCAAGGTCAGTGCTGCCCTTTTGGGCTAAATGTCAGCAGAGGGAAGATATTTTGGCTGTACCCTCTGGCCTATAAAAATCTTGTATCCTAAAAGAAAATGTCAGTCTTTTTTTTTTTAAGTCAGTGTGTAATTGGTCGGAAGCAGGGCTTTTGGGGTAGAAAAAGCCCAGCAAGAACTTATTTGCATATTAGGCCCACCCCCTGACACCAAGCCAGCCAGAACTGTGTTCCTGCTCAAAAAAAAAAAGCCCTGATTGGAACGTATGTCAGACAATATCTGGAAAGGCGCAGGTTCCTATCCCTACTTGATAGGGTTGCCAGCCAGTAGGAGGCACCCTGCAGGAGACAGGGGGGCAAGGAGACAGGGGTGATGTCACAATGGTATGAGGTCACTTCCAGGGAAAACCCAGAAATGATATGACACCTCTCTAGGAATCACTACAAACTCTATGGTAGTATCATAGTGTTTCTGACAGTTCCTAGAACAGTGTGAATCACTTCCGAGCTTCCTCAGGGAGCAATAGCATGCTACTGCACCAACTGCAATTTTAAAATTAACTGTCCTGACAGCAGGTAGAGTGGCAACAGAAAGGAGGAGTTGCTGGTAGGATTGCCATTGAAGGAGACTTGACAACCCTACTTGCTGAGAGACCCTGAGCCAGTAATTTTCTTTCAGCCTAACTTACCCCTCAGAGTTTTTGCAAAGACAGAATGGAGAAGGAGAGAGCCATATTTTGTGATCTCATTGGGGCAATTTACTCATGGGAGTTGCTGAATGTAACCATCTGCTGTATTTCAACCAATTTTTCCAGACTAACACATGAAAATGAAAGGTTCTTGTTTACTTTTTACAGCAGGAACTCATTTCTAGTTTACTTGTTACAGCAGGAACTCATTTGTGTATTAGACTACAACCCCTGACATCACCATTGTTTCACACAGGGCTTTTTTTTGTAGAAAAAGCCCAGCAGGGATTCATTTGCATATTAGGCCACACATCCTGACACCAAGCAGCAGGAACTGTGTTCCTGCTCAAAAAAAGCCCTGCTTTTTATTATCTATTTTACTATTCAAATGACTTCTGAGAGGAATGTAAAACAAATGGAAAGACTATGCTGGCTTCTCTTCCTTTCTCACAGCTTCACAGGCTCAATGGCAACAGCCACAAGGTTCTGCTGGCTCACCCTGCCCCCATTCACTTTGCTCCTACTAAGATTTAAAGGCACACACACCTCCCAAGTTTCCAAACTTCTAAGCTTCCAAGCTTCTTCTAAGCCTTCCAAGGTGAAAAGGCATATAGTGGCTGTTGGGGTGGGTCTTCCCTGTACTAGCCAGCTGGCTGGCAGTGGAGAGCAGCCTGCAAAACCAAGGGAACCCCCGCTGGGACCTGGGGACTGGTAAGCCTAACTGCTCCCCAGAATTAACGTGCATTTGTGCATCTCCTAGGATTTTCTTATTTTTTCTCTAGTTTTTCTCCAATCTGCTTTGTTCTGAAATTTTGGGAAAGATTGCAGTAAAGCCTGAATGGTTGCTGTGTGCATATGGAAATTCAAATTTCCCCATTCACTTGACAGTCAATTTCCCACGGTATCACTGTGGCAGCCATTTCCTCCCCCTCTCCCACCTCAACAGGTTTCTAATTGTTTTAAATAATCATCACTAGATTATAGTTATATAGGTATCCCATTGTAACAATAGGTGAAGCAGGTTCTTTTAATTCTCAGCTTTCTTTTTAGAAAAAGTAAGTCTCTAGTTCCTTCCCTTGAATGAATATAAGAGTAAAATTATAGCTTCATAGTGGAAGAAGTTAGAGACTTACTTTTAAAAAAATGAAAGCTGGAAATTCAAAGAACTTGTTGTTACAATGGTAGATCAGTATAAAGATACTCTACTGCCCAGGGGAACAGTGGCCAGTTCTGGGGGACCAGGGCAGGGAACCTTGCCATGTAGAAATCCCATTGCTATGGTGTTTTATCTACAGTAGAACCAGCAACAGAAAAACCACACAATCACCTCTTTGTGTGGAAACCACCTAAATCACATTATTTGTTACTCAAATATGGCCTGCTCTGTCTGGCAACAGTTTCCCAGGGGTTAAGGTGGAAAGGCACTTGCTACTTGCTGAGATTCCACAAGCACAGCATGTGCTTTACAACTACAGTTGCCCAGTGATGTTTTCCCCACATTGTAGATCAAGAGTTGAGGCAACAAACTCAAGAAAGTCTGTGATTGACATGAAATTTGAACTAACAACATCCCGTTCACATGTAAAGCAAGCAAGGTACATCAGCCCCGCTGAAACTTACAGTGGTCACATACGCTGATAGTTTGCTCTGGCTATTGAAAAGCATTTTTCCCCTGCTTCCCTGCAGCATTATGGTACTTTTATACACCTCCTGAGTTACCCTAAATCTGCTTTACTGCAATCTTTTGGGAAAGATTTCAACAAAGTTGGAGTGGCACCCATGTGGATAGGAAAGTATGGCTCCTGCTGGCTGTCCTGTGATGAACAATTCTCATGCCACTGAAGGGGTATTTTTTGGGGGGAGGGGGGAATTATCAAAAGACATATCATTATAGCACTATAGTCTTATAGCTATCTCTTGAGTATATATCTCCCCTGAATTGTCAGCTTTCATTTAAAATGTTAAGTCTCTGTCCATTTTGGCTGCAGTGATGAAAGCCAACAAGAAAGAAAACAGAAAAGAGGATAGAGACTTACTTTAAAACATGAAGAGGCTAGAGGCTTACTTTAAAAAAACTGGAAGTCTGGAATTTAGAAAGTCTATAGATAGAATGTTAAAGCATTATAATGCTATAATATGTCTGATGCCATTTTTTAAAAAAATTAATAGGCCTTGGTGTTATATTATGGTTGCCAGCCTCTGGTGATGGCTTGAGATCTCCTGGGATTACAACTAATCTCCAGGCGACAGAGGTCAGTTGCCCTGGAGGAAATGGCTGCTTTGGAAGGTGGACTCTATGGCATTATACTCTACTGAAGTCCCTTCTCTTCCCAAACCCCATCTACCTTACACTTCACCCCCCCCCCCCCCAAATATCCAGGAATTTCCCGACCTGGAGCTGGTAACTCTATGATATACCCACTGCAAGGGACAAGGGCAGGAAAAATGCAGGGGGGACAGCCATATGGAGGTCCTGTTGCCACTGTGCTGTATTAGCAGCCACAGCAGCAATGAGAAAACCACAGAAGACTGTTCCCATGTAGAAAAAAACAGTGTCTTCCTGATCACAAAAAACTGGAAGCCATTTCAAACCAGCTCCCAAAGAGATGGGTGATGATGAAGGTTAGTTACATTCTTCAACTTGCTCTCCAGATAACTATAACTGGCAGCTTGTGATGCTCAAATTTACATTACAAAATCTCTCCAGACACCCTTCAGCTGGAGCTTGTGGCAAAAAGAAAAAACACACAAAACTCCCCACCCTTGCTTCTGAACCTCTAGTGTCCTCCATCCTTTGAGCTGAGGTGATTTAAAATCCAGCCTTAGGGCTGCCAGCAGCATTTTCTCTCTCTTGATAATAGCAACGAGCTTTGAAGGGCACTAACAAAATGTCTGCTTGTATGTAGGAACTTTGCTAAGTGAATGGATGATACAAGCCATGGATGCCTGCACACTATCACAGGAGGTTAGTAATTCATTATGTCTGTATATAAACACTATTATAATATACAAGAACACCATTAACCAATTTCTCTCTCTCTCTCTCTCTGTCTCAAGGTACATACAAGTTTCACTGCATAATTTGATACTGGTTAAATTTAACCCTACCATCACCAATGCAGGCCAAAGACATGAGTTCTGAATATCTGCTGCTACACTGCTGAAGCTAAGAAGCTCTTGGACCTGATTCTGTTCTCAGGTGGCTGACTTTTGTAGGGATATTGGCACAAAATAACAATAAATGCTGAAAGTAAAGCTCTGTTAGCACAGAGTGTAAACAAGGAGCATACATTTCTTGCACTAAATATCTGATTTACGCATCCTAAGAAAGGGCATAGAGAGGTTAATTGCATTCCTCAACTTGACCTCCCAGTAGTTATAACTGGCCACACTTCGTTATAGTGAAATAGAGCTGTTCTACACATGCAGTTAGGGTTTCCAGACACACACACACACACACACTGGTGCTGGTGTCATGTTGATGGTGTCACACAGGAAGTGACATCATCACACCATGTCCCCTCCATCCCCCGCCAGTTGCTAGGAGAGACTTGGCAATCCTACATGCAGTAGAATGAAGTGGTAAAATCTTAGAGGAGGCAGAATGGATGTAATACTTCAGTTTGCTGGAGACAAGAACCACAGTTTTGCAAGCTTTTCTATAAAACATCTCTCCCCAGATAGAACATTAGCACAATAGGAAACAGGTCTGGGCAATTTTTAATTTTTTTTTTTAAATTGTACCTGATGTTTATTTGAGGGAATATTCAAAACTGCCACCCCTCACCTGCAAGTTGAAATGGTCAAACCTACTTTACCCTCTCAGGGTCTAACATCTTCATTCTTTTGCATGTGTTGGCCAAACCATGTAACTTGCTCAGCTTGTTTTAATGTGCACAGCGATGTACAGATGCAAGCCAGAGGTGAAAGATAACAAGGTGATTTGTCCTCCATGGAAAAGGGCATGAAATGTAACACTAGACACCATTGGTGACTTGTGAATTTTCACAATTCTCAGGGCTTGGGGGTTTTTTTTGCATTCTTCAAAGCAAAAGCATTTTAAGAAGTCCTCCACAGGAATTAAGACCACCATCCACACAACATCCAAAACATCCATCTGTTTTGGGGGTGTTTAATTTCCCTTAGCAAGGGAAGAAACAGATAATAATTACAAAAAGAGAAGGGTAAATGAAAGGTCCAATAATTATGTATCATTGGCATTTACGGTCAGGATGGAGAGTGCCTACTCACATACGACAATGTTCAGGCATGTACTTAAGTTGTTCCAAGTGTACACATAAAAATGCAAAATCCCTCCCCTTCCCAAACTCCACCATCCCCAGATTCTACTACCCAAATCTCCAAGAATTTCCCAACCTGAAGCTGGCAACCCTGCCAATTACTGAAACACAAAACTAGGCCACTCACAGACAATTAGGGTTGCCAGGTCCCTCCAGGTAACTGGTAGGGGATGGAGGGGAACAGAGTGGGAGGGAGACCCAGATGATATTGCTGATGATGTAGCTATGTTGCTTCTGGCATGCACTGGAAGTGATGTCGTTACACTGTGACATCACAGTGATGCTCTGGTATTTTGGCAAAAATTGTATAGTACAAATGGCTTTTACCACAGAGATTTGACCAAATACTAGGAAGTCACTTAGAAGTCACTAATGTGATAATGTCACTTCCTGTGCATGTGGGATGTGATGTTGCAATGTCATTGGTGACATTGCCTGGATTTTCTCTTTCTTCTGGTAAGTACGCCCCACCGGTCAGCTGATTGGAGGCTGGGCCTGAGGGCAGGGGACCCCTGCCTCCATTGGGGGGTGTTGGCAAACCTACAGACAAGCTAGAAGTTTTTAGGCACATCAGGAATTCCCTAGGTGTTTAGAAAAATATGCTGCAAATTAAGAGAAAGAACACATTGCAGACCTGAGACAGGCTGGAATTGCCAAAGAAATTTGGCTCCTGCAATGGAGAAAAAAATATATTCCAGGGGATGTGGAATGCTGATATCAGCTGAGTCAGTTAGGGCAGAGGAGAATTTGTCCACTTGAAATTTTTATAGAATCCTAGAGGGGGAGATTTTAACTGGAGGGAGAGATTTCCAAATTATTTATTCTCCTCCACAGCATTTGCTCTCATGGCAAACTTCACAGTGGCATTCCTATCAGCAGGGCAGTGTAATGAGGCAGATGAGACAGGAGTTTCCGCATACTCCTCAGAAACCACACAAATAGAGAAACTCTGCTGGATACCCAACTTGTTTCAATTCTAAACTTTCCTTAAGAGTGTGGAACCCTAAATGCTGCTGAGGAGAAGCAATTGCAGGTTCTACATTCCTTTGGCAGTACCTGCCTATGTCACTCTCTCTCTCTCTCAGGTTGACTTCGCGAACGAAGATTTAAGAAGGGTGCAGTAGTCCACATCTGCTGCAGGCTCGCTGGTGGCTGACAAGACCAATGCGGGACAGGCAGATCCGGCCACAGTGGCTGCAGGGAAAAGTCTGATTTGGGGTTGGTGCTGTAGCAGTGCGATTCTTCCTCAGTCTCCTTTTGTCCTCAAGACCAGCTATGCGTGCGTTCTCAAAGGAAGAGACAGCCTGGTGGATGGTGTGCCTCCATGCTTTGCGATCTGAGGCTAGGTCAGACCACTGGTGATGGTTGATGCGACAGGTGCCAAGGGATTTCTTCAAGGAGTCCTTGTACCTCTTCTTTGGTGCCCCTCTATTTCGATGGCTGGTGGAAAGTTCGCCATACAGAGCAATCTTGGGAAGGCGGTGGTTTTCCATCCTAGAAATATGCCCTGCCCAGCGCAGCTGCGTCTTCAACAGCAATGCCTCGATGCTTGTAACCTCTGCCCTCTTGAGGACTTCTGCCTATGTCAGATCTGAAAGCAAATGCATCTGTCTCCAATCCCATCTTTCTACATCTACAGTGCTAAACTGGAGTGTTAAAATTTGGCCTGACCCCATCTCTCCCAGGTGCCCTGAACCATGAACAGCCCAAGATCCTGATGCTGGCATATCTCCACAATATCATAGTGCTTAGTTTTAGGGCTTATGATGGGGCTATAAACTGCAGATCACATGAGCATATTCATTTAGAGTGAGGAAAATGATAACTTTCTAAAATAAACTTGGCTTTTATCATGACATCTTTTTGACCCTTTTTTCCAGAGGCATTGTATTATGTTTCCTGACTATGTCTAAGTTGATTTTATGACATTTAATTATACTTGTTCATCTGATTGGTTCATCCTGTTTATTTTAGTATTTTTGAACTGTCTTATCTATGTACACTCCACAGGGCCTTTGCAGAATGGTGAAGATAGAAATGACTGAAATAAACCCATAACGATTTCCTAAGATGAATCAATTTCATTTAAATGTATTCTCCATTTTGTGATATGTTATGGAAGTTTCAGTGTACTCTAACTGCAGCTCTAGAGTGCATAAAGTTTTCCCTCCTCTAAGCCCTACTCATATGAGAACAGTAATGAGGCATAAATGCGTTAATTTTCTTCCTTTCTACCAGGACGTTATGTGCCTACTCAGCAACTGTTCTGGTACAGCCTGCATCTTGCCTTGCTGCTATGTATCTCTGAATCTTTTCACTCTTCAGAGTTAATTGTCATTCTGTGAAGTAAGAGATCTAGTGGACAATTAGATGGTTCAAGAAGGCACAAAATACCCCAAGTACAAATGACTTTCAGAAGAAAAGCTGATGATTGAGCAACTGAAACCAAGCAAACAGTATATCTTCCTTCTCTCTCAGGGTTGACAGTCTACTGCTGTTGCATTTGATTTCTAGATGACCAAGATCCATTTCCCTGGAGAAAACAACTTTCCCTTCCTCTCCAGGATGGAGTCTATGACAGTGTATCCTGATGAGGCCCCTTGAGGAGTGGGGAATCACTTTTGGGGAGCGTCAAAGGAATCAGTTTGGAAAAACAGGGCCATAAAAAGTCATTTGGCCAGTGTAATTAAAATTCCTCTTTTAGGGTATGGATCTATGACACAATGATCTCTGATTGGATATTCCACATATGACACCCCGATTTTCAATTGGTGTGACACTCTGCTTCCTCATTGGGTAACTGAGTCACTTGATGTGACGTAATTTACCCTAGAAAACATGCAATCCCACCTGTCAAGAGTAGGGTCGAAGAAAAAGAGAGAGTGGAAAGAAAAGGGAATTCCTCCATTCTCTCCTCCCTCCATTCCTTCCTACCCTCACCCCCTTCTTCTCAAGAGAAATCTCCCTCCAGAGGCCTTGTGTTTCCTCTGACTGAGCCTACCCTGCAAGATCTAGGTATTGTATAACCTTCACCCCCCCATCCATACTTATTCAGCTAACCACTGTATTCCTCTTGTATGCTTGAAATTGTTTGATTGAGATGTAACTATTTGAAAACCTATACCTATAATAAAATCCATTATTAACCAAAGGATTTCCGTGGTCTATCTCCGTAAACATAGACAGAGATCCCTGCTCATCTCACCTCTCGTAAACTCACCATTTTGAGCTAAGAAATATTAATATTCCCCAATAAAAAGTTAGTTGAGGTGTAACATGGTGTAGTGGTTTAAGAGTGCAGACTTTAATCTGGGAGAGCCAGGTTTGATTCCCCACTCCTCAACTTGCAGCTGCTCATATGACCTTGGGTCAGTCATGAGTTCTCTCAGAGCTGTTCTCTCAAGAGCAGTTCTCTCAGAGCTCTTTTATCCTCACCTACCTCACAGGGTGTCTGTTGTGAGGAGAGGAAGGGAAAGCAATTGTAAGTCACTCTGAGACTCCTTTGGGTAGTGAAGGGTGGGGTATAAATCCAAGCTGCTTCTTATGAGAGAAATCCTTGCAAGAGGATTGGGGCAAGGAAGGGGAATGTGAAGCCTAATGGATCACCTGTAAATGGAGCCAAAAGGGTACTGATGAGGACAGCACCTGGCTACTCTCCATGGACTGCAAGACAGAGAGCTGCCTAGGGAGGGAGGAGATAGAAAGTTCTGGAGAACTCCTTCCAATCTTAAGTTCTGAGACCAGTGGGAGCACTGATGGGAGACATTTGGTGGTTTGACAGAGGGGATCTTTCCTTTTCTATATTATATGAACCCTTATGAAGTCTCTAAGGATAGCACAAATGCCATGAAAGGGTGCTTGGGGTTTTATCTACTCCATCAACCTTTAATCCTTAAGATGTTAAGATTGTTTTGAGAGCAAATGTTAAAGCGTATGCACTGTGTCACTGAAATCATTTTTTAAAAGAAATATTTTTCCAGAAGTATTTCTTCTTTCCTGGACTCGTAACAGCTTAGTTGTTTCGGAAACATAACACAGTGGTTGCTTGGGTAACCATAATATGACCACCTACTGTCAGCTGTCAATGTGATGCTAAGTAATAGGACATGGAACAGGACTCTGGGCTGAGACTGCCACAAATTCATCGCCACAAAAATCCATTACGCACAGAAAATGCATAAAAGAATGCTCAGAGGTCACCTGTGAGACAATACTGAGATGGAATTAAAATGATGAGTTCCAGCGGAGATGAAGCTACACACACATATTCAATTACGCTGAACTTTTGAAACACAAAAGGACCTGCTAACCATTTCCAATGGTCCTTTGCCATGTTCTATTATTGCAAGTGGTCTGAGAGTATTCTTCCTGGGAATGAGCAAACAGAATAGACAGGACTAATTTCATGCTCCTCAACATTCAAAAGCTAAGCAGGGTTGGCCACGGATGGGAGAACACTGAGGAAGTCCAGGGTTGCTGAGTGGAGGCAGAAAATAGCAAACTGCTTTTGTTTGCCTCTTGCCTTGAAAACCCCAGAGTCTTGGGATTAGGGATAGGCATGAACTGGGGAAATGTGGTTTGCTTTGGCTCATGGTTAGTGGTGTGCCCAGGTCATGAGCCACAAACCATCATGAACTTTTAGACACCAAACAAACTGGTGTGGTTCATGATGCATTGGAACACTCACTCCCCCAGCATGTTACGGGAGATCTCTGGCTGACTCTCCTCTACCCGCCCCCAAGTTTAGTAAGCAGGGCTTTTTTTGTAGCAGGAACATATTTGCATATTAGGCCACACCCCCTGATGTAGCTAATCTTCCTTGAGCTTAATGGTCCTGTATTAAGAGCCCTGTAAGTTCTTGGAGGATTGGCTACATCAGGGGTGTGTGGCCTAATATGCAAAGAAGTTCCTGCTACAAAAAAAGCCCTGTTAGTAAGGATTGGATTTACAGGGTCCAAGTTGTGGCCTCCCATTATAGGGTTATCAGGACCCCCTCCAACTGCCGGCAGAGGATAAGGGAGTCGGGTTGCTAGACCCAGATTAGAAAACTCCTGGAGATTTGGGGATGGAGGCTGTGGAGGACAGGGACCTCAGTGGGGTACAATGCCACAGAGTCCACCCTCCACAGCAGTCTTTTTCTTCTGGGGAATTGATCTCTGTATTCTGGAGATGAGATGTAATTTTGGGGGTCCCCAGGTCCCACCTGGCGGCTGGCATCCCTACCCCTAAAAGAAAGTACCCCCAGGAAAGTGCTTTCTGGGGAAATGACAGGCACAGGTCTAGGAGGTTCAGAAATATATAGAATGGCCCCTATGCAAGCTAGAGACATAAAACTTGAAGTGGACCTCCCCCTGATGCTTCTGTACATGCCATCCAAGGAGGGCCAGCCCTGCCGCTAGGCAAACTAGGTGATTGCCCAGGGTGCCAGCCTTCTGGGGGTGCCAAATTGAGCACCCCCCACATCACATGCACCCCTGGAGTGCAAAAGCAGGGAAAGGATCTCTGAGAGGTGCAGGTGGTGGGGCTTTCTCCCTGAAGTGCAAAAGCTGGGCAAAGATCTCCCCCACCCCCCCACCCCCCACCCCGCCTCTTGGGATACTCCGAGAGGCACAGGCAGTAGGCTTTCTCCCTGCTTTTGAACTCCTGGGGTTCAGGCTTTTGAACTCCTGGGGTGCAAAAGCAGGAAAAGGATCTTCCCCCATGCCTCTTGTGGGACTGAGAGGTGCTGGCGGTGGAGAAACCCCTTCTCTGGAGTTGCTGTGATCTGATCCCTCCATTCTATGATATGGGCCCAGAGAAGGGGGAGGGATGCAAGTAGTTAGCCTTGCCTAGGGTGTCAAAAGGTCTAGGGCCAGACCTGCCTCCAAGATACATACACATTGGATTTAGGATGACCAAGTTATGGTCTTCCAAGGAAGATGCCCTCAGGAAAGTATTTTTGAGGGGGGGAAATGTCACGCACAGGTTCAAAAATGTATGGGATGGACCCTCTGCAAGCTACACACACCAAATGCACAGGGAACCTCACCCTGCTGCCTGCTCCTTAATAATCTTAAATTACCCTTTTTTACTGTGCTAGATGCTCAGTATATATAACATGTGCCCAACTGAGCTGCCACCTATAACTGTTCATGATTAAAGTGCATTGCTTTATTGATGTGTTTTAATTGCTATTTATACTGTTTTTATAATGTTGTTTTCTGCCCTGAGCCCTTTTGGGGATAGGGCGGAATATAAATGGGATAGAACAGAATGAATAAATAAATCCCTTCAAGTTGGGAGTGGATTTTTCTCCCTACATGGCAGCCATTCCCTGACCCTGTCCCCATGGTGGTCATGTTCTCCCACCATCACTGGGGTTTTTCTGTTTATAGAAGAAGAACTTAACCACTACACCAAACTGGCTCTTGAATATTGTTATATTGATATAATGTTATTCCTATGTGTGTATGAGGTTCTCTGGAGTTCCAGCTTTTTAAAACGATAAATCGCTAGCTCCTTTTGTTGTGGAGATATAAGGGAATGGCTGCCATGTAGAGAGAGAACTCTGAACTTTCCCACAATGCAGCAGCCGCCCAGGTCCCATGATTGATCATACAGGTCCCGCAGTCCCCACCATAGACTTTTTGTTGACCAGAAAGTTTTGCACCAGTGGAAAAACTGGCCAAATCCAACCCTATGTGCACAAAACCCAGATGGGTTTCATTTATACAACAATGCCTGTTAAACAATAACCTTTCTTTACTGACTATATTTCATGACCAAGGATGATGATGCTACTGGATTTATATCCTGCCCTCCACTCCAAATCTCAGTGTCTCAGAGTGGCTCACAATCTTCCTCCCCCATACTAGACACCCTGTGAGGCGGATGGGGCTGAGAGGACTCTCACAGCAGCTGCCCTTTCAAGGACAACTCTTGCAAGAGCTATGGCTGACCCAAGGCCATTCCAGCAGGTGCAAGTGGAGGAGTGGGGGATCAAGCCCAATTCTCTCAGATAAGAGTCTGTGCACTTAACCAGTACTCCAAAGTGGATGATCTATCTGTTTTTCAAATGTATGTATTAAAAAAACCTTAACAAAAACAAAGTCTGATGTATTCTTTCCAGAAGGACAGGAGGAGCTCAGAAGAGTGACAACCTGTTCTATGACTGTGTTATGGATGTGCTGCTAATGTAGCAACAGAGCTAGTGCACGGTCTGTGTTTGTGTCACGACGCAGTGAGCCTGTCACACTTTGGCAGCTTATTCTGTAAGGATATCCAGAAAGTGGCTTCAGAACAGATTTTTCTTAAAGCATTTTGAGTAGGAGCTAAATATAAGGCTTTTCATGGGATAATTTTGAAATCCCATTGTTTTTGTGAAAATCTAATCAAGTACTTCAGGCATCAAGATGGTGCAAATTTGGATATATCTCTCAGCTGATCAGTTACTTTCCCCCAAGGTTTCAAAAATGCCAGAAAACAGCAATCTTCTTAACAACTGGAAATCACATCATCATCACCTAACACTTACCACTGCTAAACTGCAAGAGAATAGAAAAAGCATCTGCCTTTAGTGATTTTTTTAATGAGTTCATGAAGTAGGTGTGTGTGTGAGAGAGGGGGGAGCTAACTGTTCAGGAAGCATTTGTCTCAATTTGATTCAGTAAGGTCAGCATGTAGCCTAATCAGGCTGGTTGTATGGCTATGGGATACCATCTCATTCAGGTTGTATGGTTAAGAATTGGCTAGGGTCACCCATGTGAATTATCTGGGAGAAGGGGCTTCAATAACTATAAATGCATAGTTATAAATGCATTTTCTATAACTATAGAGTTAAATGCATATAACTATAGTTAAATGCATATAACAATATGCATTTAACTATAAATGCATTCTCCAAGGAAGGAAGGAAAGCAAAGCAAATAGATGGGAGGAGGAAGAGGTGGAAAGACAGCAACTTTAACTCTAAATGCATTCTTCAAGGAAGGAGGGAAAGCAAAGCAAATAGATGGGAGGAGAAAGGTGGAAAGACAGCAACTTGCTGAGCAGACAGGTTAAAACGGATAAAAGGAAGTACTTCTTCACCCAAAGGGTGATTAACATGTGGAATTCACTGCCACAGGAGGTGGTGGCGTCCACAAGCATAGCCACCTTCAAGAAGGGGTTAGATAAAAATATGGAGCAGAGGTCCATCAGTGGCTATTAGCCACAGTGTGTGTGTGTGTGTGTGTGTGTATATATATATATATATATATATATATATATATATATATATATATATATATATATATATATATATATATATATATATATATATATATATATATATATATATATATATATATTTGGCCGCTGTGTGACACAGAATGTTGGACTGGATGGGCCATTGGCCTGATCTAACATGGCTTCTCTTATGTTCTTATGTTCTTAACTTTAACTATAAATGCATTCTCGAAGGGAGGAAAGAAGGAAGGAAAGCAAAGCAAATAGATGGGAGGAGAAAGAGGTGGAAAGATGGCAACTTTAAATATAAATGCATTCCCCAAGGAAGGAGGGAAAGCAAAGCAAATAGATGGGAGGAGGAAAAGGTGGAAAGACAACAACTTTAACTAAATGCATTTTCCAAGGAAGGAGGGAAAGCAAAGCAAATAGATGGGAGGAGGAAGAGGAGGAAAGACAGCAACTTTAACTATAAATGCATTCTCCAAGCTGCTAGCTGGCTTGGCTTGGGGAAGCGATTTAAAGAGAGAAGTGCCATCTCTAAACCAGCCAATGGGGCAGCGGGGGCTTCGAGAGCCATGTGTGAAAGAACCACATGTGGCACCTGAGCCACAGTTTGGCCACCCCTGGTCTATACCTTGAATAAAACTCTGCTGGTCTTAAAGGTCCATCAGTGGCTTTTAGCCACAGCTTATTGTTGGAACTCTCTGTCTGAGGCAGTGACGCTCTGTATTCTGGGTGCTTGGGGCGGGGGGGGGGGCAAAGTGGAAGGGCTTCTAGCCCCACTGGTGGACCTCCTGATGGCTCTTGGGGGGGGGGGGGGGGTTGGCCACTGTGTGACACAGAGTGTTGGACTGGATGGACCATTGGCCTAATCCAACATGGCTTCTCGTATGTTCTTAATATTCACACCCTGCTCCATTTTCCCAACCTGAAATGTCCAGTGCTGGATTAAACCCTGTGGAGGTCCCTAGGCAGTCAAAATCTTGGTGGGAGGGCCTCGCAAATTATCTCAGACTCTGTGCCCACCCCACTGCACACTGCCTCTGCTACAGGCACCTCCTTAAAAAGCCATTTTTACTAAGCTGCGGGGGAGAGGCAGAGAGAGTCAAACTTGGTGACAATGCCGGCAGCCACCAGACCAGGGAAGTTAGACAAAAAAGCAGCTCATTTGCTGGCTGCTTGTGCAGGCTTGGAGGACTGCAAGCAGGGGGGAAACCGGTGGGGGGGGAGCCAGCCTGGGGCCCCTAAAGGCATGGTCCATAGGCCAATGCCTACTTGGCCTAATTGTTAATGTGGCTCTGCAAATGGCCATGGAGTGCTATTTGTCCTGCTGTGGTAGCTGCATGTGGACTGGTTGACTACTCATGCATCCTCAATGACAGGGTTAATGGCCTTCTTCTAGAAAATCTTGGGTAGGAAAAATGTTGTGGGGAAAAGGCTGGAGCGTCTCCTCCTGCAGTGTGGTCTCAATCCAAACCAGGGCCCCACACACTCAGGAAATTAGTTTCTATGCAGTTAATATGGGATTGTTTGAGTCAAAAGTCAAAGAAAGGTAACTCAGACACATCTTAAAAAGTGGAACAAGTGGGGGTTTTTTACTTTAACTGGGCAAAGGGGGAGGGGTTTTCAGAAGGCTATGTAAACTGTGCTATCTGCTGTTGCCTGTGAGGTAGCACCCTGTGGCAGGAGTCTAAACTAAACCTCAGATGGTCAGGACCATGGACAGATCACTTGGGAGGCATACAAGTTGCGGGCAAACAAGAGTGCGGTTCTAGCCCAGGTCTGAACCTGAATTAGACTTAGTTTGTCTTCTCATGAGATGCATGTCTCCAGCTCCATTTCACTAGAAAGAACTGCTAGAAAGTAAAGCAAGCAAAACTCGAGTCCAAGATGTGCACTCCAGCAGGGCTCAGATGATACCTGTGGATTCAGGACTTGTTAGGAACGTAGAGGAGCCTGTCCTAAATGAGAGCTACTTCACCAGAGTCAGAAGATGAAGGAACTGACGAAGAAGAGTTGGTTTTTAAATCCCACTTTTCTCTACCTTAAGGAGTCTTCAAGCAGCTTACAATTACCTTTCCCTTCTCCTCCCCACAATAGGCACTTTGAGAGATAGGTGGGGCTAAGAGACCTCTGGAAGGAAAAAAGGAAAGGTCCCCATGCAAGCACCAGTCGTTTCCGACTCAGAGATGATGTTGCTTTCACAACGTTTTCATGGCAGACTTTTTATGGGGTGGTTTGCCATTGCCTTCCCCAGTCATCTACGCTTTCCCCCCAGCAAGCTGGGTACTCATTTTACTGACCTCGGAAGGATGGAAGGCTGAGTCAACCTTGAAAAACCCAGCTTCCACCAGAGGTCAAACTCAGGTCGTGAGCAGAGCTTAGGACTGCAGTACTGCAGCTTTAACACTCTGCGCCACAGAGCTCTTTTTAAGAGACCTCTGAGAGAACTGCAACTGGTCCAACGTCACCCATGAGGCTTCATGTGGAGGAGTGATGAATCAAGCCCTGTCCTCCAGGTTAGAGTGCACCACTCTTAACCACTACACTGCACTGGCTCAGAAGAAGCAATGAATAGACGTGTTTTCAGGATCCTCCCTGTTCTTCCATGTGAGTTTCAAGAGGGTTGGCTTTCTCTGGAGATGGTTCATAATCTCCACCCTCTATCCTCTGTGTCCTCAAAACCTTCTTCTGACAGGACTAAATTCTGGGTCATGACACTCATAGTTACAAGGTGCCTATTTGTCTTGGAGCTGATTGAGAAAATATATGTATATCTTTTTGTAGACATAGATGGAGAAAAAAGTTTTCCATTATAATTCAGAAAATAACTGTAGCCCAGTTATCAACAATTTGTGAAGACAGCACTGTGGTTTAATTGAATACTTATATATATGGGGTGACAGAAAAATATATAGTGAAATACAACAATCAGGATTTGACTCACCAAGGTTTAGATAAGAAATAAGAAGAGCTAGCTTGGATACCATCTTCTTGTGCCCATTTGTTACCCATCTCTCAACTATCCCTTCATACAATTAACATTTGGCACAATTAATTGAATTTTTATTCATACATATGGTATAACAGGTTGTAAGCTTTAGTTCCTTTCAAAATTAAAATAAACCTTTCATGAAGAAGACAGATATTTTATATATAAATCCTGGAACTGGGAGATTTTTTTTACCTGCACAACATCTTTATCTAATCAATTAAACTTTTAAAATTATATTTGAAAGTAAGACAAATGGTTAAGTAAAAGTTTAAAAAAAAGATTTAAAAAGGAATCAAAGCTTTCTAGGAAACTATGCAAATTGTTTGTAGGCATGCATTTCAATTTACATGCTCTTGTGTTTTAAAATGGAAATGTTTCCAAGTGATTCACTGATGATAGGCTTATCTGCAGATTGCAATCTTGCGTCTGATACGATATGGCCTTTTATAAATGAATTCATTAGAATAAATTATATTATAATTGATACAATGTGTTTTACCCTGCTTTGGAATGTATACAGTGTTGTGGCAAGAGAGGATGAAATAAACCTGATCACAACCATGCTAAGGAAGGAACTCATTAAGGAATTTTCTGAAAATGAAGAGAAACACAAAGCACTTTAAGGCTATTCATCATTTAGATTAGGAAAAATCAACTCTCTCCATAAAAAACACGCACACATGAACTGGTTGTGCTATGATGCATTTGTTTGATGCACACATCTGGCATTTGTGGTATCTACTAATTTAATTCCTAACAAGTACAATGAGAATAAAGTGCTTAGAAAAATTGGGTTACGTAGTTGCTGTGTTTTCCTTACCTAATTAAATTCACTGACTATAAACACAACTGGCTATAAAACAGATGGACCAAATCCATCCCTGTTTTGTAGCTGTGATCCTGCTGACTCAAGTGAAGATGAGGTAAGTGTTCGTTCCAATACATTTAGTGCTCTTGATGGGTTTAACTTGCAACTTTGAGATTCCCCAAAGGTGCCATTAGTGTAGCTTTGTTGTTAATTGCACCTCAAAGGATGTCTCTTTTTGCAAGTCATACTCTTGTAGCTGATCCTCACCCTGCCTGTGATGTCTGCAATCTGTGAAGTCTGTACAACCACTTCTTTTAAAGTGCTTCTTTTAAAGTGCTTTTTTGGCCCTGGTGGAATCAGTGGAATCAGCTCCCTGTGAAGGTGCAGGCCATACCAGATTTGTTGCCATTCCGGAGGGCCTGTAAGAGGCCTCTGGCTGAGGCAAGCGGATGTCCTTATCCTATTATTCCATCTAAACTGGCCTCCCTGCACTGATTGCTTAAAATCGGACTGATACAGCTGACATTTTTGGACACCTAGGCTGGGACAAATATGCCTCAATTGATATGTTCATACCTTCCATGACTGAATCGCCATGCATTCTGCCTTGAACTAACTCTGAGCTGTGACTTACCTGTTTTATTTTTAATCTGTTTTAACTGTTTGGTTGTTTTACTATTTATCTGTTAGATTGCTTATTGTTAGTTTTAATGGTTTACTATGTTGGAATCCATCCTGAGCCCACCATGGGAAAGGGCGGACTACAAATTGACAGAAATAAATAAATAAATATATTATCTGTGTTATGATGCATGGCCTGATCAGGAAGGCCCAGACTAGTTTGATCTTATCAGACCTTGGAAGCTAAATATCGTTGGACCTGACTAGTATTCAGATGAGGGACCACCAGGGCTTTTTCTGTAGCAGGAACTCCTTTACATATTAGGCCACGCACCCCTGATGTAGCCAATCCTCCAAGAACTTACAGGGCTCTTCTTACAGGGTTTACTGTAAGCTCTTGGAGGACTGGCTACATCAGATGTGTGTGGCCTAATATGCAAAGGAGTTCCTGCTGCAAAAAAAGGTCCTGGCACCACCAATACATTCCAGGGTTGCTACACAGAAGCAAACCACCTCTGTTAGTCTCTTGCCCTGAAAACCTTGTAGGGTTGCCAGACGTTGGCTGTGACTTGATAGCACTTTCCACCACCAGTTATACACCATTTCTTCATTAGTTTCACTCATCTGATGTTGTAGTGAGGTCCAGCCCATAAAAAGAAATTTGTTCTCAAACGTCTAGGATTCAGAATTCTTTTCTGCAAATCTTGATAGCTAGTATTCCCTGCATGAACAAACATTATATAGCTTACAGTATTTGGCATCCTGTGATTTTAGATTCTGACTATAAGTATTTGACTACAGGAATATGTACTTGAGTAGGGTTCGTTTGTGATGCTTGCAAACCAACTATGACAAGTCAAAAGCATTAACATTTTAAATTCAAAATTTCACTTTTAAAGTTGAGTGTTAAAACTTTGGAAGATTTGTAATATTTGAGACCTATATTTGGTTATTTGTAATATATTAATCACAGCAGAAAATAGAATGGATAAAAGGACATACTTCTTCACCCAAAGGGTGACTAACACATGAAATTCACTGCCACAGGTGGTGGTGGCAGCTACAAGCATAGCCAGCTTCAAGAGGGGATTGGATAAACATATGGAGCAGATGTCCATCAGTGGCTATTAGCCACAGGGCAAGTTATGCTCTGTATTCTTGGTGCTTGGGGGAGGGAAGCAACAGTGGGAGGGCTTCTAGTATCCTGGCCCCACTGGTGGACCTCCTGATGGCATCTATTTTTTTGACCACTGTGTGATGGAGTGTTGGACTGGATGGGCCACTAGCCTGACCTACCATGGCTTCTCTTAGGTTCTTATTCTACAGTGAAATAAATGTGATACAGTCCAATAAGCTTTGTAACCTCTGTTTGGTGATATCTTACTTCTGTATTCCAAACATGCACAAATAGGTGCCACCGATTCTAAAGAATGTACTACAGTTTGCTAAAATGGGAAATTCTGAATGCCTCTTGAGTAGTAGGTAAGATAATACATTTATTTGTTTAGACCGTAACAGAACTAAAGAATTCACATTCAGTTGCCCATAAAATGACATTTGTTTTTAAACGTTCTGCTAAATGTGTGCAAAGGCAAATTAAGTCACTTTCCGGTGAAGCTTTTAGTGGTATAGGCTAATAAAAATTCAACTTTTTGTTCACTTGACCTCTGGCACATGTGTGGTATCAGATGCTCTAGGAATATATTTTTCATTTTCTTGTGAAGTGGGCATATTAATGAATAAGGAGATCATCTTCTGCATTCTACCCAGAATGCCAGTTCCTTTTCCTAGTACTGATTTGCATTACTGTTCCCATCTCGCAACAGCAGGTTGAATAAATTTACTTTCCCTCCTCAAATACTGTTATCCCAGCAAATATCATTCTGTGGAAAGAGACAAATGCCACCGAATTATAACAGTTATTCTGGCATTATGGGCTTGTGGTTCATACATTTCTGCTCTCTGGTGTGTTATAATTTAAGAGAAAGGTGAGAAAGATCTGGCATGATAGCATTTTGCTAAAGTAGAAATAAAAAGCTCTTCTCCCTTTTGGAGGAGCACTCTGAATTCTCTTTGTTCTCACAACATATGGAAATTGGATAACCTAATGGACATCATTATGTTTTTCAGTTCTCTAATAACAGCAAGATGAGATCAGAATTAGATACTGAAAGGATTTCTAACCTCATGTTTACAATCTAATCTGATGTAGAGCAGGAGCATTCACTGAGAAGTGGAAGGGGTTGACAACCCATCTATTTCCCTTCACATGTTCTTTTCCAGCCATTTTTTTCTCAAACTGGTTCTGAGACCAGCAAGAATCACAGCTGGGAGAAAAGTAGCCAGTGGGATGGGATTGGGAAAGCTGGCATTGAGGAAGGGATAGGTTCCCCTATTGTGCCACAAATTCTCCCCACAAATCCCTCCCACTCACATTCAGTGGCAAACACAGGATTAAGAACGCTAGGTTTATTACACAATATCTGTTTTATTTGTGGGAAAGACTTCACTTGGGGAAGGGCTCACCAGGGCCTTCACTGGGACTCTTGTTTACAAAGTCAGGTCCTGGAAAACATGAAGGGATTGCAAACACTGATATTCTGGAAGATAAGCATACTATCATCTGTTTTTGAGCATTAAGCACTAACAGCAGTACAAGATGGAAGCCTGATCCAGGGGGCAGCCATGATGGTCTGAAGCAGCCTTAGTGGTGGCAGGCTTCTGTGGCTAATGAGCTTATGAGGCTAGGGGAGGACCAGAAAGCATCCCCCTTTTGTGGGGTTAGGGGTCTGTCAGGATTGACCTTTGGGTTTGCCGGCCCGGGGTGGGAGGATGCCGACCATCCTTTAGGGCTTACCTGGAAGGTTCCTTTCATTGAGTTGCCCAGCTCATGGTTGGACCTTCCCGGTTTGTTGCCTATTTGCTGAGCTGGCCTGGTGTGAGCTGTGGTGTACAGCTCTAGCCAGGGGCTGGGTTGCTCACACGTTAAATGGCAGGGGAGGTGTCTGTTGAGACCCCTGGCCCTGACCAGGCTGCAGGTTCTGTTTAGCCCTTGCCATTTATTAATAAATTAAATAAAGTGGCCCTTAGTTTAATCCAATTATTGCATCTGATTCTTTATTTCAACCTGGGGGGTGGGGTAAAATACCAACAGCAGTACAAGATGGAAGCCTGATTCAGGGGGCAGCCATGATGGTCTGAAGCAGTAGAACAAAGTTTAAGTCAGGACTTTTTTGAGCAGGAACACACAGGAATGCAATTCCGACTGGTTTGGCATCAGGGAGTGTGGTCTAATATGCAACTGAGTCCCTGCTGGGCTTTTTCTACAAAAAAGCCACGGTTTGAGTCCAGTGGCACCTTTAAGATGGGAGCCTGTGAGAGATTATGGGCTTGTGATGGTAATAAATGATTAAGAAATGCCCCTTTTAAATCTTCTCCTACAGAATGCTATAAATTGTTAGGTACCTATCTCCATCTATTTTCCTTTTGTTTTTATTATCTTCCCTCAGCATTTTGCACATGTGCAGTCCTCACCAGGAACTTTGGAGGGTGAATTTAAAAACAAACGTTTTCTGCATGCCTAAGGAGTCTCCAGAGTTTGCAAAAAAAAAAAAAATCCTTTCTGTGCCCATGTGCCCTTTTTACTGCCTTCATGAAAACTACTCAAGCATGAGATTTGGTGTTAGAAGGACCAATGTTTTCATCAAGGAAAAGCAGTGAAAATGCTCATAATCTGGGCCTGAGGCCCATGAAATGGATGTTCTCAGAACATTTGAAAGGGCACAGAGCAAGGATATTTATTTTTGATTGCTTGAGAATGAATAGTAGTTATTCTTTATTTTTGTTCTTAGAATGGCCCTTCTGCCCTGTCCACTGGGTAATGCTAACATTAACCTGCCCAAGATATGCAAGAAAAAAAAGAGTCCAGGTGTGCCACACAATAAATAGGCAAAAAGCCCCAAAACAAATGAAACAACAGGAGGGGTGGGGGGAACGTGTTTCTGCCAAAACTCCTGATTCAGCTGCAGGTATAAAGATATAGAAGGGATCTCTGAATTGCAGCTCAACAATCCTGCCATTTGATTATTCAGCACTGGATGATTCACAGCTGTGCTACCTCATTCACTCCTATTTTTCTGCCATCACACCAAAAAGAAAAGAAAAGAAAAGAAAACCCACATTTGAAGAACTCCATTACATGTTTTGGAGCCATTTATACTAGCTGGAAAATCCATTACACTTGCAGAATTAGAGGAGCTGTCCCAAGGGAAGAACTGAAGAAATAACTTATTAGAATGTAGATGATTTTGCTTGAACACTGAGGCATTTTGAACAATTTTACAACCTTCTCCTTCCTCCTGTTGACTCATGGTTGTCCCCAAGAACTAAAGAACAGATTTTTAAAACAAAAAAAAAAACACCTGTGAGTTATGAGGAGCAATTTTTAAAAAATGCATATCAGTAGATATCAACATCAAAAGTAACTCTATTCCTTTTCTTTTTTCTTGTACCTTCATCTTTTTTCAAAAAATATATTTATAGAAGAAAAAAGTAAGGCAATACTTTTAAATCTTGTGCCTATGAGTTGGTATATGTCGTCCAATCCTAAAATTCTGACCACATGCTTATCAACTGTCTATCAAGGTACAAACAACATGTGGATCTGCCATCCAGGGCTTTTTTTCTGGGGGAATACTGCACAACAGAGTTTCAGAACCTCTTTGTGGAAATAAAATTCTCAAAAAAAAAATGTTTAAAAGTTTATGAGGGGCACCAGGAGAACATAAAGACACAAATATATTAAAACAAAATATTTTTTTAAAATAAGATTTAAATAAAAGGATGCCTGGTAGCAGCTGCGAGTGAGCAGGAAAGCAGCCAGGCAGAGCAGGGGACTTATTGCTCTCACCAAGGGCAGTGAGCCTGGCAAGAGCCTGGGGTAGATTTGGGTGGGAGAAAGAAAATCAACTGCAGTCTACTTGATGGAGGCTTTTCTCTCTTGGCAGCAGCCATTTGAGCCATTCAGAGAAGAAATGCCTAAGGAACTGTCACAAATTCGGCATGCTCTCAGTACAATAGCTCTTTCCTCCAGTGAGTGTGAAAGGGGACCACCCTTAACAGTCTTTGATCCAACAAAGTATGTTAAAACATGGTTGCTTCAAGGTCATCATTCAGTATTAGGCACCAAAAGCAAGACCAGAAAAAGAACTGAGGAAGTCCGTGACATGTCCAGAGTTTGGAAACTTCAGCAGTTTCTAAACTCTGTAAGTAGAGGTAAGTCTATAGCACATGAAAATAATATTGTTTCAAAGAATCTCATGTGTTTCTCCTTCATTTCCTTCTTGAGAGTTCTGGCAGCTTTTTTTTTCAGAAAAATGCCCCGGCAATGGCATACTTTGAATTGTAATTCAGTCACAAAAAGCCACTTTGATGGGGAGTGGTAGGAATTGGGGAAATGGTATGCGGAAAGGTGTTTCTAAACTGTTCCCCAATGCCATTTCCCTGGTCCAAAACGTGAATCACCACCAACCTCTTGGAAGGACCTGTAAGCAATCCTGGTAGGGGCCATTTTCAACTGGGAAAACAGCATGGAGGGAATAAAGTTAGCTTCTCCTTAGTGCTTGGACCCCTGATTCCATACCTGCAGTGGATTTGTATTTAACATATTTATCTGCTGCCCTTCCACAAAGCTCAAGCCTAAGAGACAACTTGAAAACATAGAGCAACATGGCTTCCCATCTGAACCTGAAAACATGTTAATTTAGAGCAGCCAATAAGAAGTGCATGTATGATGCCATCCGCTAGCAACTGCTAAAAATAACAACACCGCATTGTACAAATAGTCCAAGATGACATTTGTTAGACTGTGAGCAGCAACTGAATCAGCAAAACACTGACTGGAATAATAGCACAACGCCTTCCTGGAGGAAGACAGTTCAGACGCCCTTCACACTTCTCCAGGCAGTCTGTTCCAATGGGCTGAGGCCACCGTAGGGGAGGCCTGAGAAGCAATCTGCAGGTGTGCATGCTTCCAGATGGGAAGGAAGAGCAAGCATCCATCACCACATAAGGAGTGTCTGGGTTCATGTAGGGAGGGAGGAAGTCCCTCAGCCCAGTGGGCCTCAGGTCATGAAGGGATCTAAAGATAAGAACCAGCACAAGAATTGCCAGCTCTGGCTTGGGAAACAACTGGTGATTTTATGGATGGAGCCTGAGGAGGGCAGGGATTGGGGAGGGGAGGAGGACTTCAGTGGGGTATAATGCCACAGAGCAGCAATTTTCTCTGTCACATGGAGATCTCTGTCACATGGAGATCAGCTGTAATCACAGGAGGTCTCCAACTTGCACCTGGAGGCTGGCCACACTAGCACATTGGTAACCACACAGAGCACATTGCAGTAATGCAGCCTAGATATTGGGCCTAAATTACACCAGGCCAGGGTAGGGGTGGGGGAAATCTGATTATACCATTGGTCAATAGATATAGTAGAATAAGTACACAGTTGGAAAGTTAAATTGAATGGCATACATTTTTTGTTTAATCCTTAATCAACTGTACTTAATCAACTGGAGACAACCAGTTTGGGGTGATTGTCTTTTCTCTGGCATGCTAGTTGTGAAAAAGTTAGGCCCAATTAACATGTGGTTCTTGGGACATTACAGGCTGGATCTACATTAAAATCAGATATAGAAGATCCTTGTGGCATGCTGAACTAATTGTTCAGTTTGAACTAATAGTTCAGTTCGACCATTGGTCAATAGATATAGTAGCATAAGTACACAACTGGATTGTTAAAATGAATGGCATACATATTTTGTTTAATCCTTAATCAACTGTACTTAATCAGCTATAATCAACTGTACTTTAGCAACTGTAGACGATCAGCTTTGGTGGACTGTCTTCTCTCTGGCATGCTAGTTATGAACTTGTTCCAACTGGCTCAAACTAGTCGAGCTAGTTGTGAATTAGTCAAACAATTGACCAATGGTCAAACTGAACGAATGCCATTCGACCATTTCTTTTCAAAGACTAAAAATTCTAATTTTATTGGATCAACATTTCACTGTGCCATAGTATACCCCACTGAATTTCTTCTGAGTTTCCTTATAAAATCACTGGGGGGTGGTGGTGGTATATTTTTCTACAGTCCTTGTTCAAGTTGCCTTCAATTATATGCCAGATTTGATTAAAATCAAAACAAAAAGAACCACCACCCCTAGTCTTAAGGAGCTGCCTTATACTGAGTCAGGCTTCAGACTTTTTAATCTCATGTATTATCTGCTCCAACAAGCTGCAGTTCTGCAAAGTATGAGCAACCAAATATCTTTCCTGAGACCTGCTTACTTGAGGTTTTTCAGCTAGCGATGCTCGGGAAAACCATGGTTATGTGCAGGCAAATTTGTAGTTGATTATTGAGTTATGGGTTGAGTTATTTATTTATTTACTTAAATATTTCTATTCTGCCTTTCTTCTTGATTCAAGGCATCTAACATTCAGGAATAAGGGAGGACACATTGGCCTACATATGTGAGCAGTGATGCAAGCTCATGGCTCCAGCAGTTTAAAATGTTTGTCTTTTCTAATTTTTCTTTTCCTGAATTCATGGCTCACGTCTTCAATGAGAGCCAGTTTGGTGTAATGGTTAGGAGCACAGACTCTAGTCTGGGAGAACTGGGTTTGATCCCCCACTCCTCCACATGCAGCTGCTGGTATGACCTTGGATCAGTCATAAGTTCTCGCAGAGCTGTTGTCTCAATAATTGTACTTGAAAGAGCTCTCTCAGCCCCACCAACCCCACAGGGGGAAGGGAAGGAGATTGTAAGCCATTCTGAGACTCCGAGTGAAGGGAAGAGTATGCACTCAATCTCTTCTTCTCCTCCTTCTCCACCTTCTCCTCTTTCTCCTTCTCATAGGCCTCTTGAAGGGAATGCGGTATGGCAGGGATGGCCAATGGTAGCTCTCCAGATGTTTTTTGCCTACAACTCCCATCAGCCCCAGCCAGCATGGCCATTGGCCACTCCTGCGGTATGGTACGGCCCAATCTTAGATTTTGGAAACTAGCTGGATGGCACAAACCTCTGTAATAGATCATTTGCATTAGCAGTTGTCTTCAAGAAGACTACTAGATACATCTCAGAGCAAATGCCTGGTCACTTTACATATTCACCTTTCAACATGACTAATGCCTAGGAGTTGTCAACTGGCCACAAGAAATATGTCCTGTCCCTTTTAATAGAGGTTTAATGTGTGGACATTGGCAGGCAAAGCTTTTCATGGCATAGAAGTCAATAACATCCCTTTTAAGTCTCTGTTAAAGGGAAATAACATTTTCCTCTTATCCTATTTACACATCTCATCCCAGAGATAGCAAACAGTAACTAACATGTGGAATTCACTGCCCAGGAAGTGGTGGCAGCTACAAGCATAGAAAGTTTCAAGAGGGGATTGTATAAACATATGGAGCAGAGGTTCCTCAGTGCTATTAGCCATGAGATATAGATGGAACTATGTCTGGAGCAGTGCTGCTCTGTATTCTTGCTCTGTATTCTGTATTGAAGAGGCAACAGTGGTAGGGTTTCTGGAGTTCTGGCCCTGTTGGCCAGAATAATTCCCATCAGTGGACCTCCTGATGGCACCTGGGTTTTGGCCACTGTGTGATGCAGAGTGTTGCATTCAATGGACCATTGGCCTGATCCAACATGGCTTCTCTTATGTTCTTAACCTAAGGCAGAAGCAAAGACCTGTGGATATTTTGTCCACAATTCATTAAACTATAGGTGGGAAAGCATTTACACAAATAAATATCTTTACTATGTGAAAACAAGCTGATCCAGAGATCAGTCTAAACATGTAAAGTATCTCCAAGAGATAGAGAATGAGGAACAAACATACCACCCTGTGACTGAGGATTAATTCTTGTTGCCTTCTATAATGTCACCATTCATAGGGGAACTGAGCACATAATGGATCCCCAGTTTCTGCTTCTTGTCACTAGAAAAAAAGGCAACAGTTTGTCCTTCTCAGTGGCTAGGATAATTCCCATCAGTCAGTTCATTTTGAAGGAGAGCAGTGCTCACATCTCTGCCCATTCAAAGTGAGATGTAATGGACCAGAAAACATGAAAGGCTGAGGTAATCAGTAAAGTGCTCAGTAGAGGGGAAAGAGCTCTAGGAGAGGGAAACGTATTGTCATGATTGGCTTTGATTGTTTTCCATTTGAGGTGGAATCTTCATGCATACATAGGTGCATGTGGCTTTCAAGTATCACAAAATTGAACACATACTCCATTTCCTTCATTTCTTTCATTGCACTGAAATCTGTATTTCTGAGCCTGTGGATCAATGAAGAATGCATTGCAGAATAACAAAAGGAAGGGTTAATGTTCCCTATCCTAAAAGAGATGGAAGGTGAATGCATTTGGCCAACACTCAGAACTCTCAAACAGATTTTAACAGTAACCCATGGTGCACAGAGATCAATAAAACCTTTTCCATTAAATTCACTGGAGACGAGCTTTGACTTTCAGGGTAAATCAGATTGATTAAAACAGCGACTTCATTTTCAGAGATTAGCAACGTTAAAATGGATTTATGCTCTTCTAAAACCATTGACACCAATGGTTTTAGAAGGGTGCAACTTTGCCTACCACACTGTGAGTGATATACAAAATATTATCTTTACAACACAGTGAATCAATTACACAAGTGATGTTTAAATTGAAATAGTAATGTGTGTGAGTGAGCACAACATTGTAAAGGTTGCTGCAAAGCCTTGGATGCTTTGCCTTGGGCTGCATATGGAGACAGATACTAGAAGCCTGAAGACAAGAAAATGCCTCGTTTCTCTGTCTTCTCCACCCCTTTCCCCAATTTACCTTTTCTCAATCCATTGGATATTTTTATGCACTCTTCTGCCACCTATCTTCTTTCTGGGTCTCTCTACCCCCAACTTCTGTCCCCTGAGGGCCTCTTTCTGGTCTTCAGCAATCTCCACAAAGCCACTCCTGTCAGTAGTGCTGGTGTGAAATACTAATCCCAACCAAACTGTCAGTTTTCTCTTTCCCCAAAGAAAATGGGCTGCACACATTCTGTTAGTTTTCTAAGCAGTTGGAATGCTTGCAAGTTGGAATGTTCATACTAGTTCTATACTGATCAGCTTCAGAGAATTCACTGGCACAAACACCACATAGTGTAGATTTTCAATTATTTCTGCTATGTTTTAGCAGGCTGCAGTTACTGTCAGATAAATACTCATTTTCGGAGCTTGCAGATGGTTTATTTTTCCATTGTTTGTGTTTGTAAATTCAATGCCCATGGACACCCATAAGCCACCCAGGAACAATGCTGATCCCATCAGATGGGGCTATTAGTTGCATAGATTGTACGGTAGATATGACCATAGATGGTACAGTCCCAATGAGAAATTGTCCCAGGGATTGTTGTGAAACTCCCAGTGCAGCTTTTTCCCAGCAACATGCAAAGTTTTCTCTGGCTGTACCTTTTGTTCCTAGTGAAGTCTTTCCAGCCACTGCATTGCAACCTGTACTGCTAAGAACAATGCAACATTTATCTCTTGGTAATAGAAATGATTAAACATTCCCTCTGAAGAAAACTCCAAAGTTATAATAGCCTTGAAAAATATTGGTTTTCAAGGTTATTTCTGTGATGGTGACTTTCCATTTTCTTACAAGGGGAACTATTCAACAGTACAACCCTCCACCCCATGCCAATTTTGCCTCAATCCAGTTGCCTGCAAAGGTTGTCCATAAGGATGACCAGTGCCATATCCGCCCCATGATTGAGTTGGAAGCTGGACTGGAATGGGTTTTAGAAGGATTCGAGCTGACTTTGCCTCAGCCATCCTGACATGGCCTCAAACTCTTCAGCCAGGATGGGTGGGGCGATAACTGGCTGGCCGTCCATCACCAGATAACAGCTGGCTATCATCAACATACTGGCAAGGGGACACATAAAGATGTTAAACAACACTGGAGAGACGATTGCCCCTTGAGGGACTTCACACATCAGGGGGGATCAAGGCAACACCCTCTTTCCTAGTGTTTCCCTGACCCTGGAGGAATGAGGCAAGCCACTTCAAGGCCCTCCCATGAGCTGCCACATCAGCAAAGTGAGGAAAACGTCATGCTTGACTGTGGCAAATGCTGTTGTCAGGTCTAATAGTAATGGCAGCACTGACCCGCAGCTCTGATAGCTGAGACAGCTGGAGAAGTTGCTAAGAATTTCTGAGTTTTGAAAGACTTCATTCTGAGGTTTGTGGGACTGCTTAAAATTCTGAGTTGTGATAGCTGGGGAACTGCTGTTTGTTTGGTTGAGTGGGCTAAAGGTGAAAGTGACTGAGAGTGATTGAGAGTGATTGCTGCTGATTGCTTAGGAGTGGCTCTGCTCCACCCTCTTTGCATTTTAAGCTGTGCCTTGCCAGAGAGTTAAAGGGCTCTTGGCCTGTGGCTCTTCACCTAGCGGCTCTCTAAGGACCAGGAACCCAGATCCCTAATTTCGTTCTCTCAATAAGGTAAGTTGACCCTCCAGAAGGGGAGCCACTTAAACAAACAGCATTTAAAAAGGACTGTATATTTTAAATATATATATATATCATGAAGATAGAATGCCAGCAGGGGGGTCGGGGCTTTCCAGTGTTTTGCACTGAGTGTCACATGTATGACTATCTGCCCAAAGGACAGAAGTCTTGGGTGTGTGCTCGATGCAAGGAGCTCCTGGTCCTCAGGGAATGAGTTCATACCCTTGAGGCCAAGGTGACTGCCCTGGAGAAGCAGAGACGGTCAGTTAAGCACTTGGGGAAGACTCTCGGGGGCGTATTAGATGAGCCCCACTCTGAACGTAGCAGCCCTGTTGCTGTCAGAGAGTGTGAGGGTCAAGAGGGAACAGGGCACCGTGCTGAGGATAAGGGGAATGCGCCCTCAGAAGGGACCTCTTCTTCGGTTGGTGAGTGGGAATTGTTTCGTGCCAAGGAACTATCCCTGGGCAGGGGGAGAGGGGGGGTTTTGGTAGTTGGTGATTCGATCCTTAGGCAAGTAGACAGCTGGGTGGCGAAACCGCGTACTGACCGTATGGTGATTTGCCTGCCTGGTGCGAAGGTAGCGGACATTATGCGTGTAGTAGATAGGCTGATAGACAGTGCTGGGGAGGAGCCTGTGGTCGTGGTGCATGTTGGCACCAACGATGTGGGGAAATGCAGTCGTGAGGTCCTGGAGGAAAAATTTAGGCTGCTACGTGGGAGACTTAAGGACAGGACCTCCAAGGTTTTTTTTTTTTTTTTTAAACTTAAGAATGCTTTATTGAGTTAAGAAGTGCGATACAGATATAACAAACGAAAACCATGAGTATGCATCAAATATCAAATATCAAAACATGACACCATGAAACATTACAGAGTGCAGTTACGAAAGTAATTGACAGGACATCAATATAGTGTGGTATGAGGCATTGGGGATTCTATTATCAGCATAAACTTTATCAATGAAAGGTCGCCATTTTTCTATAAAATTTGAGGAAGCAATTTGTTGGGAACGATGAGGGCCTAAGTCATAAGTGAGCTTATCCAGTGCAAAATAATCCCACAATTTTAACCACCAAGTTTGTCGTGAGGGGGGAGAGTGTTGTTTCCAAACTAGAGCTATTGCAAATTTAGCAGCCACAAACATGAGTGAGATCAATTCCTCTGCAGATTCGGGGATATTTGAGTTATCTAGAAGATTTAAAAGGGCAAATTCGGGCGTAAATGGAGGAGAGTATGATGTGAGTTCTTGTACTTCTTGATAGATTTGTCTCCAAAAGCTATTTATGATTGGGCAGTGCCACCAGGAGTGGAGAAAAGTGCCCCTCTGTCCACAGTTCTTGAAACAGAGGGGTGAGATGGAAGACGAGTGCGCTAGCTGCACTGGGGTATGGTACCATTGTGTGAGGACTTTAAGGGCTTGAAGTTGGACATTCATTGCTTTCATTTTATATATGGAAGAACCCCAGATGGCTTGCCATTGCTCCTCAGTTAGTTCTATCTGCAAATCTCGAGCCCAGGCACTTTGATAGGAGTGCGGCTTTGCATTAAGGGGGCTGAGTAGACCTCCAAGGTAGCCTTCTCATAAGTGCTACCTGTTCCACGTGCAGGGCAGGAGAGACAAGCAAAAATTAGAAGTCTCAATGTATGGATGAGACAATGGTGTAAGGAGGAAGGGTTTAAGTTTGTTAGGCACTGGGATGCTTTCTGGAACAAGCGGGAGCTGTACAAATGAGACGGTCTCTACTTGTCCCCGGATGGAACTAGGCTGCTGGTGCTTAAAATCAAAAAAGGTGGCAGAGCAGTTTTTAAACTAAATCTTGGGGGAAAGACAACAGGAGATGAAATGTCTCTGGTTCGGGAGGACTCATCTCAAAGAGATGAAGGGTTGGCTGCTATTTTTCTACCGGGTAACCGATCAGAGTTGTCCACTGTGATGGTGACAAAGAGTATGGACTGTCTGCCAGAGTCTCGAGGCAGCAGGAGGAAGGTGGCGGGCCTAGCTTGCCTGGGAAATTATAGATGTTTGTATGCAAATGCTAGAAGTGTTCGAAGTAAAATTGGTGAATTGGAATGTTTAGTGTTGGGAGAAAACATAGACATTGTGGGAATTTCAGAAACTTGGTGGAATGAGGAGAATCAGTGAGACATGGTGATTCCTGGATATAAGTTATATCGGAAGGATAGGGAGGGAAGGGTTGGAGGTGGGGTGGCTCTGTATGTCAGAGAGGATATACGGTCCAGTAAGACTGAGGTCAGAGAATTAGATTCCCTTTTAGAAATGCTTTGGGTTGAAATAGAGGGCCCAAAAGGAACGTTAACTATGGGAGTTTGTTATCGCCCACCAAATCAAAAGAGAGAGGATGATTATAATATGATGGAAGGCTTAAAGACAGCGGCTAAATGTAAAAACTGTGTCATAATAGGTGATTTTAACTACCCGCAGATTGATTGGGTCAATATGTGTTCTGGTCGATAGAAAGAGATTGAGTTTCTTGATGCTCTCAATGACTGTGCTATGGAGCAGACGGTCACAGAACCTACCAGGGGTGGGGTGATCCTGGATTTGGTCCTAAGTAATGCCCAAGACTTGGTGAGAGATGTAAAAGTGATTGCGCTGCTTGGGAGCAGTGACCATAATGTTATTGATTTCACCGTTTGTATAAATAGGGAGTTGCCCAAAAAGACTGCCACAACCATGTTTAACTTTAAAAGGGGTAAATTCTCTGAGATGAGGAGGCATGTGAGGAGGAAACTGAAAGGAAAGGTAAATATGGTCAAAACCCTTGGGGAAGCTTGGAGACTATTTAAAACTATAATCCTAGAAGCTCAGATAAAATACATACCACAAGTTAGGAAAGGCACAAACAGGCATAAGAAAAGGCCTGCATGGTTAACAAACAAAATAATGGAAGCTGTAAAAGGTAAGAAGGACTCCTTTAAGCGGTGGAAAACCAGTCCAAGTGAGATTAATAAAAGGGAACACAGGCTGTGGCAAATCAAATGCAAGACTGTGATCAGGCAGGCAAAAAGGGACTATGAGGAGCATATTGCAAAAAACATAAAGACCAACAATAAAAATTTCTTCAAATATATTAGAAGCAGGAAACCAGCCAGGGAGGAAGTGGGGCCCTTGGATGACCATGGGGTAAAAGGATTACTGAAGGAGGGTAGGGAAATGGCTGAGAAGCTGAATGCATTTTTTGCCCTCACTGTGGAAGATGAGAACTTTTTTCCCGCCCCAGAACCACTTATTTTGGAAGGGGTGTTGAAAGACCTGAGTCAGATTGAGGTGACAAAAGAGGAGGTCCTACAACTGATAGACGAATTAAAAACTAATAAGTCACTGGGTCCGGATGGCATATATCCGAGAGTTCTGAAAGAACTCAAAGTTGAACTTGTGGATCTTCTAACAAAAATCTGAAATCTTTCATTGAAATCTGCCACCGTTCCTGAGGACTGGAAGGTAGCAAATGTCACCCCCATCTTTAAAAAGGGTTCCAGAGGAGATCCGGGAAATTACAGGCCAGTCAGTCTGACTTCAATACCTGGAAAGTTGGTAGAAACCATTATCAAGGACAGAATGAGTAGGCCCATTGATGAACACGGGTTATTGAGGAAGTCTCAGCAAGGGTTTTGTAAGGGAGGGACGGTGTCTCAGTGGTAGAGCATCTGCTTGGTAAGCAAAAGGTCCCAGGTTCAATCCCCGGCATCTCCAAAAAAGGGTCCAGGCAAAGGGGTGTGAAAAACCTCAGCTTGAGACCCTGGAGAGCCGCTGCCAGTCTGAGAAGACAATACTGACTTTGATGGACCAAGGGTCTGATTTGGTATAAGGCAGCTTCATATGTTCATCTTGTCTCACTAACCTGTTACATTTCTTTGAGGGGGTGAACAAACATGTGGACAAAGGAGACCCGATAGATGTTGTTTACCTTGACTTCCAGAAAGCTTTTGATAAAGTTCCTCATCAAAGGCTCCTTAGAAAGCTTGAGAGAAATGGAGTAAAAGGACAGGTCCTCTTGTGGATCAAAAACTGGCTGAGTAATAGGAAGCAGAGAGTGAGTATAAATGGGCAGTCTTCGCAATGGAGGACGGTAAGCAGTGGGGTGCCGCAGGGCTCGGTACTGGGTCCCATGCTCTTTAACTTGTTCATTAATGATTTAGAGTTGGGAGTGAGCAGTGAAGTGGCCAAGTTTGCGGATGACACTAAATTGTTCAGGGTAGTGAGAACCAGAGAGGATTGTGAGGAACTCCAAAGGGATCTGTTGAGGCTGGGTGAGTGGGCATCAACGTGGCAGATGCGGTTCAATGTGGCCAAGTGCAAAGTAATGCACATTGGGACCAAGAATCCCAGCTACAAATACAAGTTGATGGGGTGTGAACTGGCAGAGACTGACCAAGAGAGAGATCTTGGGGTCGTGGTAGAGAACTCACTGAAAATGTCAAGACAGTGTGCGTTTGCAATAAAAAAGGCCACGCCATGCTGGGAATTATTAGGAAGGGAATTGAAAACAAATCAGCCAGTATCATAATGCCGCTGTATAAATCGATGGTGCGGTCTCATTTGGAGTACTTTGTGAAGTTCTGGTCGCCGCACCTCAAAAAGGATATTATAGCATTGGAGAAAGTCCAGAAAAGGGCAACTAGAATGATTAAAGGGCTGGAACACTTTCCCTATGAAGAAAGGTTGAAACGCTTGGGGCTCTTTAGCTTGGAAAAACGTCGACTGTGGGATAACATGATAGAGGTTTACAAGATAATGCATGGGATGGAGAAAGTAGAGAAAGAAGTACTTTTCTCCCTTTCTCACAATACAAGAACTCGTGGGCATTCGATGAAATTGCTGAGCAGACAGGTTAAAATGGATAAAAGGAAGTACTTCTTCACCCAAAGGGTGATTACATGTGGAATTCACTGCCACAGGAGGTGTTGGTGGCCACAAGCATAGCCACCTTCAAGAGGGGGTTAGATAAAAATATGGAGCAGAGGTCCATCAGTGGCTATTAGCCACAGTGTGTATATGTGTATATATATATAGAAGAAGATAGAAGATATTGGATTTATATCCTGCCCTCCACTCCGAAGAGTCTCAGAGCGGCTCACAATCTCTTTTACCTTCCTCCCCCACAACAGACACCCTGTGAGGTGGGTGGGGCTGGAGAGGGCTCTCACAGCAGCTGCCCTTTCAAGGACAACCTCTGCCAGAGCTATGGCTGACCCAAGGCCATGCTAGCAGGTGCAAGTGGAGGAGTGGGGAATCAAACCTGGTTCTCCCAGATAAGAGTCCACACACTTAACCAATACAACAAACTGGCTCTAATTTTTTTTTGGCCACTGTGTGACACAGAGTGTTGGACTGGATGGGCCATTGGCCTGATCTAACATGGCTTCTCTTATGTTCTTATGTTAGTATCCCATGCTGCTTGGGTTCCCTTGGGCATGGCCACAATAGTGATGGAGGGAATAAATTAGGAGTTACCATGGCTGCCAACTGGCTGCACTGGCATTTTTATCAGCAGAATTTTGTGCCTATTCTGGGGAGCATCTCACGCTGAAACGTTTAGGAAGCTACCTAACTGGCTCCAAGCCCTTTGGAATGCCCACATTTATGCCAGCACAGTGGGGTTGTACTGTCACCCTGCCAGCATGCAGCTGCAGTGGTGGAAGTGTGTGGTACAGCACTGTTCATGCCCTGCACCAGTATAAATGGCCCTTACGCCTGTAAGTCCAAGTTATGCCAGCTCCCTGTGCCAATTGCGCCCCCTTGAGGATTGCACTGTTATTTTCTTATTGGGGGGGAGGGATCATTCCTTTTAGCCAATCCCATTCCAAACTGAGACGCAGGGGAGGAGTCTTGCCCATCACTCACTCTGTCTCACTGACTATAGCAGCTTATTTCTTCGTCACAAGAGCTAGAATTACTGTCAGGCGTGTCATGGTTAGAGAAGCACTGAGCTCTCTTTGTTAAAGGTAATGAGAATTAATGACTATCTCTCTCTTGACTTCACACACAACAGGTCTTTTTTCCTTGTTAGGAGTGCCAAGCTTATTGGTCGAGACAGACGTTTCAGTGTGTTTCCACTGTCTCCAAATGAAGACGCTAATGACACGTTCTGAAATCCAAAGGGGCCACTTCATATCAATAAACTAAACTTCAATATTTGCATGATTCATGGAATGGCAGAATAAATTAAGCTGTGTGTTTATTTTAGCCACTTGTGTAGATGTCCTCATTTTATGATCACCTCAGTATGCTGGGGAGTGCCAGACAGATAAAGCAAAACTTTATGTGCAGAAGTGCACAGACGAATTTTGGTAACTGTATTTTTAATTATAACACCCCCATTTTAATTAAGTATCATGCACATGCATTTTTGTAATTCTAGTCATTGTTTCCTTCCTAAATCCTCTTGTATAGACAGAGTAGGCACATCTCAAGCAATTTTCTAGTGAAAAACTCAGTCCGATCCCTAACTGTATTTATGGAGAAATAGATTTGATTTTGCATCATTTATTTATTCCCACCATTTCTTCCATGAGCTCTAAGTTGTATACCTGATCCCCAGAGCCCCCCTCCTCTCCTCTGCTCGCCACCAGTACCTCAGCTTATACCTCCTTTTCTGCCCCATCCCCCCTCCCTATGCATCTTCTTCCTGCTGGCCCTGCTGACCTTCTCCCACCCCCTTTATCCCCGTAACAACCTTGCAAGATAGGCTAGGCTGTGAAAGAGTGACAGGTTGAAGGCTACCCAGTTAACTTCATGCCACTGAATAAGCTCATGCTCTAAATATTGAGGACAGCAGCACAGTTCAGCTTTTCTTGAGAAGGATAGAGAAAAAATTGGGGTGACCAGTACCCAGCTCCTGATTCGTACCAACTCCCACTGAGTAACTGTTCTCAAAAAACTACTGGGGCCTACATTTGTTTAATAATTAAAACATTTATATCCTGCCTTTCCTCATGGCTCATATGTGGGCTGCAGTTGTATATGTATACAAGCCCTTGGTCACTACCTGTCTTTCATAGGGATGCTCTGAATTTTGCTGCTAACACATTCGATGGCTGAATTTGCTATGGCAGTCAGATGTAAGCCAACCACCAGATCTGTTTAGTTCAGGGGTGGCCAGACTTGCTTAATGTAAGAGCCACACAGAATAAGCATTAGATGTTTGAGAGCCGGAAGGGAGGGAGGGAGGGAGGGAGGGAGGAAGGAAGGAAGGAAGGAAGGAAGGAAGGAAGGAAGGAAGGAAGGAAGGAAGGAAGGAAGGAAGGAAGGAAGGAAGGAAGGAAGGAAGGAAGGAAGGAAGGAAGGAAGGAAGGAAGGAAGGAAGGAGAGAAGTGGAAAGAAAGCAACTTTAACTTTAAATGCGTTCTTGGCTTGGAGAAGTGATTTAAAGAGAGGAAATGCCTTCTCCAACCTGGCCAACAGGGTGGTGAGGGCTTTGCGAGGCTCACAATATGTGTGAAAGAGCCATGTGTGGCTCCCGAGCCTCAGTTTGGCCACCCCTGATTTCGTTTGTGCTGAGCAGCTGACTATGCTTGTTAAGCCGATTTGCTTCAGATTTTCCCAAAACTGCGCATGAACAAAAACACTGCTGATTCAAACATCAATAAGGACGAACCCCAGATAGGGTTTATTGATGGCTGATTTATAGAATTTCTGAGTGATCTAATTGCTTATTTCAACAATTGCCTGCTGTGTAGAGCAACTACCGGTAGGTAGTAAGGATGTGGGGGTGGTACAATCAGGCTATGTGAGAATGCAGATGCACAAAAAAGCAATTACACTGTATTGCAGGGTGAAACAACCTGCCAGATACCCATGAACAAAGCAATGAACTGTCAAACTGATCACTGAAAAATCGGGTCTGTATCTGCAACTGGTCAGCCGGGTACAAACAGAATTGGTGGGTGTTCATGCATCCTTAACTCTATACTGCAGGGGTGGCCAACGGTAGCTCTCCAGATGTTTTTGCCTATAACTCCCATCAGCCCCAGCCAGTATGGCTAATGGCTGGGGCTGATGGGAGTTGTAGGTAAAAACATCTGGAGAGCTACCATTGGCCACCCCTGTACTGAATGAAGCAAACGCCATCGTTTAACACCATACACAAAAACTCTCACACAGTCTAGCACAAAATTTCTGAATGCAAAAGAAGGTTTATATGTGCATACCAGATGTGGATACATTTTTGCATCCCCACTGCAGTGCTCATCTGGGCCCCATGGAATATGACAGATGCATCTTTTGATGTGCATAGGAATGCGCAACCCCTCCATAGTCACTATTTTTGTGCAAGAGTAATTGTGTGAAATTAGATATAGATCTCGGCTGGCATGTGGTGATTTATTTAAAGACAAATACCGTCGGGATTACCACAGGAGGGGGGCTGGATCCTTTGCCTTTATCAGTAATAGATCCCATTGCTTTGTTTCTGCCTAATGTTAGAGGAGCAGGGGGTGGGGGTAGAGGTGGGGGTGGGTGACACTTGTCAACTCAATGTATATGCCAATGAGGATTGGGCTGCAACTGAAAAGGCAATGTGACTCTCTAGAATTTCAAGGGTGCTTAAATTTGCAGTCAATGTCCTTTGGAAGAGGTTTCCCCCCACCCCCTCTCCTTCTTGTGTAATCATATGTGTTGGATATAAATTGGTGCACTGTGATTCAAAGTCAAAAGAACACGTTTTCTTTTTTCTCTTTTTTATAAGTGACAGCATGAGTTTCTGTAGTTAGGCACAGCAGGTAGGAATGGCCTGCACAGATTCAAAGAACAGCTCATGCTGGCAACCATGTTGCAGACTTTAAAAAAAAAAAAGAAAGCCCTGGGAGAATCAGAGCATCTCATTCATCTGCACAAACATATCAAGAGATGGGAGCAGAAAATGTCAGAGATGAAAACAAACGCCTTGTGTGCCGTGCTGTTGAGCGGGAGAGATGAGGAAGATAAGAAGGCATTGCACCAACTAGCAGGAGATTGCAATTGGTAACATGTTTACTCTGAAGTAAGTCACACCGACCTAAGGGTGACTTGCACGTGGAGAAAGCATGTTAACTTGAGAGGGTGGAGTATTGTCCAGAGTCTGCAAATGAACCATATAAGCTTTACAGACAGAATGATGTGTGTGATTGTGTTGTCAAATGCTTACCTGCATAGTGCTTACCTAGCTCCCCCCTTCTTCTGTTGCCACCACATGATGCTGCTTGGAAATGCGAGGATAAACTCCCTCCTCCCCAGTCACCACTCACTGGTGGTGGCCATGGGCAATGTTCTGCCTTACCCCAATGACCAGCACCGATTAGGGTTTCTTTTCCAAGTTCATTATTGTCCTCGGATAACACAAGTCACTACATGGACTCTCTGTGGCAACGCCTGTGAGGTTTGATTGTGCCACAAGACAATAGACTCCTTGATGTTACACAGAGGGGTGGGTTGTGGGTTGGTTTATTGGGAACCCTAGAGTTATTGCTCCTGAATGCTGCTGAAGGAAGATTTTTATTCTCCTGTTGCGTATTTCAGGGAGGGAAGGCGGCAGATCTTGGAAGTTAAATAGGGTTGGTATTTGGAAAGGAGACCTTCAAGGAGGACTCTGGAAAGGAAGGCAGTGGTCTACCACCTCTACTTCTGACTTATCTTGAAAGCCCTTGGCTGGGGTTGCCAGGGCTTTTTTTGAGCAGGAAAGCACAGGAACACAGTTCTGGCTGGCTTGGTGCCAGGGGGTGTGGCCTAATATGCAAATGAGTTCCTGCTGGGCTTTTTTACAATTAAGCCCTGTGCGAAAGAATGTTGATGTCACGGGGTGTGACCTAATATTCGAATGAGTTCCTATTGGGCATTTTCTACAAAAGAAGCCCTGGGGGTTGCCATAAGTCAACATACATACAGAGAGAGAGAGAGAGGATATTCCTTTATTTACTTCATTAATATTCCCACCTTTCTCTCCAGTGTGGATACAAAGCAACTGAGATTGCTCGCCTCACCATTTTATTCTCACAAGCCAGTGAAGTACTTTAGAGTGAGAGTATGTGACTGGCCCAAAGTTACCCACAGAGCTTCCATTGCAGAGTGGAGATTTGAACCTGGGTCTCCCAGTTCTTAGTCCACCATTATACAACACTGGAGAATATAAGGCGACAGTGATGGAGACCATAGAAGCCCATAGCTTCTGAATGGACAGTAGTACTTAGCATTGTGAGGGGGTGACGTTACTTGATAGAGCTGGGTTCTGCCACCCATTAAATAGCTGTGCACCTGCACAGAGACACAGTAACAGCCTCAAAGGCTGCAATCACAAATCACACAAATTAAATAATGCACTTTCAGTGCAGTTTCCAACTGGATTTCACTGTATGAACTGGCAAAATCCAGTTGGAATGTGCTTTGAAAGTGATTGAAAGTTTATTATTTAGTGCATGTGATCACAGCCAGCGACTCCATTACCACTTCCTGATGCCTTCCAGTAAGAGCATAATATTGTCTTCCCCCTTCAGGAGCACTCACGTTGTGGCAGTTCTAATCTTTCCAGTGAACCATCATATGAGCCACTGTTGGTCAGACATATTTTCAGAGGTATTCCAGGATACATAGTTAACACTCACAAGTAAGATTCAGACAACCATCTGGATTCTAAACTTGGTAAATGCCACTGTACCATGTGTTTATTATATCCAGGCATGTAAAAGTTCCATGGAAATCATAAATAGGTGGTGGTGGGTTAGCTAATGCAACCAGTCTCCAATGATGGGATCACATTGACACTGGGAAGCTCACCCACATGATAATTTCCCTTCAGACTTTATTGGACCAGTGAAGGAAGCATTCATGCTGTAAAGGCTGCCATGAGAGCCAGCTTGGTGTAGTAGTTAAGAGCAGCAGACTCTAATTTCATTCCCCACTCCTCCACATGATGCCAGCTGGGTGACCTTGGGTCAGTCACAGTTCTCTCAGAACTCTCTCAGCCCCACAGGGTGCCCATTGTGGGGAGAGAAAGGGAAGGAGACTGTAAGGTGTTCCAAGATCCCTTCAGGTAGTGAAGAGTGCAGTATAAAACCAATTCTTCTTCTTCTTCTTCTTCTTCTTCTTCTTCTTCTTCTTCTTCTTTGAATCAGGCCATTTTTTTGCAAGCAGCTTCAAATGGTTGAGCAATGTTTCCTTTGATGTTATGCAAAAAGCTTAATCCCACATAAAGCAATGACTGCAAACCAACAGTGCACCACAAACAAAGACCTGAGATGAAGGAACTTCAAAAGGCAACCAACGGTCCAATAGTCCCACTGTTTCAGTGCATTCAGACTTCATGTTCTAAGTGGGAACAAAATGAATATACATTACCAGCACTCTTGTGCTTCTGTCATGGGTTGGCAGATGTATAAAGTCAGAAGGTGAGATCTTGGATAAAGTAATGCTGAGCTGAACTGAAAGGGGATGGGGGTTGAGTTCCACAAGCATTTTGAAACTCCTTGAAAATCTGTTGTCATTTTTGACCACGTTTCCAGGCAGGATAAATTCAAAAGGCATGCAAACTGGAGAGGAGGTGGACTTAGAAGGATTTAGGGTATTATTTTGCTTAAGATTGCACTAATAATTCCATACATGTTTCAAAGGAAGCCATATATGCACATCAGCACATGGCAAAGGTTTTATATATATATATTCCAATGAACACATATTCTAATGAGCACATGCAGCATGTCACAGGAATGGAACTTGTTATGATGAGAACTTTGGAAGATCCTTGCAGGGTCCCATGAAGAACTGCTGCTTATCAAGGAACCGAACAGATTTTATTTACATCCAATACAACCTGGGCCTTGAGGCCTTTACTGCCACAACTCCACCAGCTATCTTGTAGGGTTTCCAACTCCAGAATGAGAAATCCCTGGAGATTTGGGGCTGTAGTCTGGAGAGGCCGGGGAGGGGAGAGGGACCTTGGTGGGGCATAATGCCATAAACTTCACCCTCTAAAGCAGCCATTTTCTCCAGGGGAACTGATCTCCGCCCTCTGGAGATCAAGTGTAGTTCCAGGAGATCTTCAGGTCACACCTGGAGGTGAGCATCCCTACACCTTAGCAATCTCACCATGGGTTCTTTTCCCCAGACACCAGCAGGAGACCTCTTTTGTACCTGAATGATTCTTGTAACTCTTTACTACAGAACTGAAAACATGTGTGGGAAATGCTGTTTTGGGTACCGAAGAATGATGGAGAGGCAGCAGGAGATTGAAGGAATGTCTTGCAGGTAATTTTTGTTTCATTTTATTTTGCAAAGATCCTTCATGCCCTTTCAAATTGTAGTTTTTTGTACTGAAAGTTGAGCATCACCAACATTCATCATAGCATTAATATAAAGGGGGTGTAATGGACAGAATGCTGGACTGAGCCTAGGGTTGCCAGGTCTGTGTTGGAAAATACATGGAAACTTTAGGGGTGGAGCCAGGAGAGGGTGGGATTTGAGGAGGGGAGGGGCCTCAGCAAGGTACAATGCCATAGAGTCCACCTTTCAAAGCAGCCATTTTCTCCAGGGGGCCTGATCTCTGCCAGCTGGTGATCAGTTGTGAAAGCAGAAGATCTCCACACCCCACCTGAAAGCTGGTAACCCTACATGGGCATGGCTCTTCATTTAGCTGTGAAGCAAACTGCGTGGCCCTTGGGCTTGTTACCTTCTCTCCCCCATTCTAACCTACCTCCAGGGGTCATTTTGTAGAAACATAGGTGGTGGAGCTTATTAGCACCACTCAAGGCTTTTTCTTGAGCAGGAATGCACAGGAATGGAGTTCTGACTGGCTTGGTGTCAGGGGGTGTGGTCTAATACACAAATAAGTTCCTGCTGGGCTTTTTCTACAGACCCCCTGTGTGAAACAATGGTGATGTCAGGGAATGTGGCCTAATATGCAAATTCAACAAAAAAAGCCCTGGCATAACTCATTAGCATATGCTGCCCTTCCCCACCAGCCAAAAGCAACTGGACACAAGAAAGGAGAGCCCCGGGTGAGCGAGGCCTGCTTGGGCTGGCTAGAGATCAAGCCAGCCAAAGCAGGCCTCATTCACCTGGGGCTCTCCTTGGCCACCTGCCCACCAGTCAAAAGGCCAGCAAGCCACCCACCACCCAAAATCACATAAGAAGTGGAAAAAGGCTGGTGTGGGCTTCTCCAAGGGTTAAAGAAGGCTGCTGGGGGTGTGGCAAAGCTCCTGGTGGCCATCTAGCTGCCTACCCATCCACTCTCCTAATCCAGGGACTGTTATGCTGTGAGCAAGAACCCCTATTTTTACTTATATACGGACATCATGATCACTGGTTTGGTTGCCAGGATGCCTGGAGTTTCGACTCGCAAACATCTGCACCAAGACTTGGGTTTTGGCCTGCTATTTCCTAAGAGACTTATGTGAATGCTATAGGTCTCATCTTTACAGCAGCACTCTCTCCCTGAATGGGTGCTAGCCAGAAGTGAAAGCAATCTCCCAACCTCTCCATGCATGCACAATCTCGGTCGTTGCAGTGGAAGAAGTCACACCACCATGAGCTGTCCAGTCAAGCAGCTTTAAGTTTCCTTGCCATGGAATCCATTACCAAGGCTAACACCACCAGCAATCATCTTCATGCACTTCCAGACGCCATTAGGGAGAAGTGGGAGCCCCACACATCTAGCTGTTGCTTCTAACATCTGCATAAAGCAATCATGCTTATCTTAGGCGTGTATCCTGCCAGACTACCCAAGCCTTTGTCAGCGGAACGTTATACAAAAGACCATGCCAGCCAGAAGAGGAAGACCAACCTTAATTCGAAGCCACTGCTATTGTGTAAATTGGGTGCCACCTTAGATATCAATTTGGCCCTCTATTGTCCCTTTAGATAAGTTTGTGTAGCTTGTTTTTATCCCTTTATCCCATGTCATGTCCAATAGTTACACTGGGAGCCTCCCCCTGTCCGCCCCTTTTGGTTATATAGGAGTCACATGTTCACCAGTCATGTGACCTACTGGTCACAGACCCTTGACCCCATTCCCTGAGGGCACAACTCAGGTAATATAAGGCCAAGCACATGGCAGTTCACTCTCTTGTCTTGTCTCCCCATCCCACAGACATGCACCCCCAAACTCTGTTTGGCCCAGTCTCCACGTTCCTGCCCTCTGCTTCAAAGGATCCATGGGGAAAAGGTCGTATTAACCCCCTCCCTCTGCAATATTCCTAAATATATATGTTTCATCTCTATTTATCCTTAGTTCTGTGTGTATGAATGTTTGATTGTTATGTGTGATTGTATTTTATATAATAAACCCCCCTTTTTATTAGACAACATCTCCTCGTTATTGGGTGACTTCCAAAGGAGACGTCTTCTGTATACATAGATCCTTGCCAGAGCCTAGTTGCCCACCAAACTAATTCCCCAAACCTAATTTTAGGGCAATTTGGCTAACAATGCAGCTGCACCTACTATTCAGTGGACAAGGTAGGTAGGTGGGGAAGAGGAGGGGGGACATCAGAAAGGTTCAGGAGCTGTGCTTCTGTGAGCTTCTGCTGAATTAAAGGCCTGCCTACCTTACAGGGCTTTTGTGAGGATAAAATGCCATCCCTTGAGCAGTTCAGGGGAAATACAGAAGGACATAAATTTAAAGATCATTTTGCTAACCTATTACATTGCAACACATGCAGCACACCATGAATGGCTCAACTGAAAGAAAATATTTACAATATGCTCTCCTGCCTTTTCCCTCATAGTTTGGTGATTTTTTTAAAAGAAACCTGTGATGTTGTTCCAGCCTTGCTCCAAGTTCTGCTATTTTTAAGTGTCATCTAGTAGCAACCAACTCCTAGCAATCCCTCATGGCATTTTCAAGGCTAAGAGATGAGCAGAGGTAGTTTGCCACTGACATAGCAGCAACCCTGGACTTTCTTGGTGGTCTCCAATCCAAATACTAACTGTGGCCAACTTGGCTTAGCTTTCAAGCTCTGATAAGGTCTGGCTAGTTTGGGCTATTTGGATTTTTATGTGAGGACCACACCAGCTCTCTCGGTGAGACAGATTCATATTCTTGTTGAGTTGCTTCACTGCCTTTGGGGTAGGCGAGAAATCCATTTAGAAGATTAGCCTCACCTGGGGAACAACACTCAGTCAAACGAGCACTCTGGTTCACTTACAATAAGCTATTAGCATTCCTCACCTTTTACCATTTACTGACTAAGTGGTTACTGATTTGGCAACATTCCAGTTCAGAGCACTTACTTTATCCAGGTCTCCCAGTCACATTTTCTCTGGAAAGCTGAAAAACTCTGGGAAAGATGCTCTACCTGAGAGAGAGAGAGAGAGAGAGAGAGAAGAAAACCTACCTCCTGCAAGATTTTATAAGCTACATTATCCAAAAAAACATGCCCACAAATTTCTCTGTCACCATCTTTGTTTATATACTCTTGCCCAATACTTTCTGGTGACACTCCATGCTCATTTCATGAGGGTTTTTTACACCTTTTTTTTAACACCCATGCTTTCTATGCAGTAAATATTCACCATACGAAATGTCCATTAAATTAGTGGAATCAGGACTGTAGCTTGTACAAAACTATCTTTGTTCCAAAAGAACCTATGGCCCATTATTCTAGATTTATTGGAGCTTGTAAAGTTATAGTTATGATGGAAGGCAGCATGGTATAGATCCAGCTCATCAGATCTCAGAAGTTAAGCTGGGCCGGTATTTAGAAGGGAGACCACCAAGAAATACTCTGCAGAGGAAAGCCACCTCACTTGCCTTGAAAGCCCCTTGCTGGGGTCGCCATGAGTCAGTTGCAACTTGATGGCACTTATGTACATAATTAAGATTATACAGTGGTTTGGGAAAAAAATTCTGCCTGTGTTTACAGATGCTGCACTTAATCTCATTTTATATGCCCCAAGGATGAGACACCTTTGAAAATATTTTCTATAGGCTGGCCTGGGAGCCAGTTAGATGTCAGTGTGTGTGTATTTGTGTGTGGGTGTGTGAGGATGTTAAAGGAAATTCAATTTCCACTATATAATTTCCCCCCTACATGATTTGGTAAACTCTCAGGGATTTGAGCTGGCCAATTTCCCAGTTTCCCCCTTTTCTATTTTTAACCAACTCTTAATGAGTCTCAACATTCTCTGCCTCATGGAGCATCCTCCGTCCCCACCGGTCCATGGGAAGGGGTATTTCCCCCTTTTGATTAATTTACAAAACTGTATTTTTCTTGCATACCTTTTACTATATAAAAGTCACAACTTTGGCTGAGTGGTCTAATTTTACTTCTTTTATAACTTTCAATTTCATGTTAAATATGGTCTGAGCAATATTAAGTTTTGAAACTTAATGCAGTCTAGATTCCTAAATTCTCATAGCTGAGACATCTTCCCTCTGCCCAGGGGTAGAATTGTAGCAGCAGCATTGTATATCCTTTGCATATTAGGCCACACACCCCTGATGTAGCCAAGCCTCCAAGAACTTACAAAAAAGAGCCTTGTACGCTCTTGGAGGATTGGCTACATCAGGGGTGTGTGCCCTAGTATGAAAAGGAGCTCCTGCTAGAATTCCACCCTAGTTAGGGTTGCCAGCCTCCAGCTGGGGCATAGAGATCTCCCTGAATTACAACATCTCCAGATGACAGAGATTTGTTCCCCCGTTTTGGAAAGTGGACTTTATGTCATCACCTCTTCAATGAGCTCCTTCCCTTCCCCAAACTTTGCCCACCCCAGGCATCCCCTAGTTGTCTCCTCACTGGAAGCTGCTGGAACTAGGGTTTTAGGAGATTAGGGGGTGGAGCCTGGGGAGGGTAGAGTTTGGAGAAGGGAGGTGAGGGATACCTCTGAAGGTTGTGATACCTCTGAAGTTGCCTTTTCCTCTAGAGGAACTAGTCTGTAGTCTGAAGATGAGCTGTAAGTCTGGGAGAACTCCTGACCCCACCTGGAAGCTGGCAACCCTACCTCTAGCCCCAACCCAGAGCAGGCCCTTGCAGTGTTCTAAGGATGGATCTCACGGTGCATATCTGATCGATAGGATCCTGGCAAAGGCTCAGGGCAAAGGAAAGGAATGTCACATCTGCCTGTTGAAACAATCAGGACTTACAATGCACAGAAAGTGAAAAAATAAACAAAAACACTGTAATATCTTATTACAAGTGCAAATTAATCGACCAATTCCAATGTAACAAAATTCATGAAGAATTGTTTGGTTGATTTATATTCCACCCTTTCCCATTCCGCCCTTTCCCATTTCTTCACAGATATCACACAGTTGGGCAGTGTGACAACGGACGCATCTGGATCTAAGACCATTTCAAATGGCACAATTTCAAATCAGGGATTCTTCCTCAAGGTCGCCTTATAATTAGGAACCAATGCTCTTCTCAGTATTTCACATGCAGAAAGCTATTCACCAACCTCATAGGTTATGTAGGCTCTCTGTTGTCACACTAATTTTGTTACACTGCGTTTTGTTACATTGGAATTGATCAATTGATTTGACCTTGTAATAAGATAGTACAGTGTTTTTGTTTGTTTTTTTGACATACAATAAGGCCCTGACAGACTAATTGGGAAGTCCTTGCTGTGAATCTCACTCCTGCTCTAAACTCACTAGGTGGCCTTAAGAAGGCAGCTAAGTAATAAAAGGATAACAACTGTTGTCCTCTGAGGGGTATTGCAAGGATTAGTGAGAGAGAATGAGTGAAATGCTTTGAATGCTCTCTAGTGATATTCCTGTATTTAATAGTGAACAGCTGGTTTCTATGCAGATTGTAAAATCTACACAAAAGTGTCAGCCATGACTGTAACATAGGATTCTGCAAACCTGGGGAGGGGAGACTCCCAAAAAACTTTCAAACAAAATTTGGAGGCAACCCCCTACCCCAGACCCCTCTTACAAACAACATATTTGCAAAAGCAAAGCCAGCAGAATTCAGATGCCGTTTGGGGTTGTTGTAGAATACTGGCAGCTGCAAGGAGGTGACCAACAATCAGAATGAGGTGGCAGCAGTACAAAGGGAGAATGAAATCAGGAGAGCAGGAGGATGTGGCAAGTGGGAGGGGGGGGAGGGATTTCCCCCAGTTTCTCATGGGTCCCCCTCGTGTTTATGATGATGTTTTATCTTGAGAGCCAGTCTGGTATAGTGGTGAAGTGTGTGTGCTCTTATTTGGGAGAACTGGGATTGATTCCCTACTCCTCCACTTGCAGCTGCTGGAATGGCCTTGGGTCAGCCATAGCTCTCACAGGTCGGGATATAAATCCAATATCTTCTTCTTCTTCATCATCATCATCAGTCAGCTATCTCAGGCAAGAGGGTTTTTTTCGAGAAACAGAATAAAAATGTTCCAAATAAGTATTGCTCCCCAGAGACAGCTACCACTCTGTAGAAGAAGAACCTGAAGGAGAAACACAGGTATATAATTATATGTAATGATATGTAGAGTTGCCAGCTCAGGGTTGGGAAATACCTGGAGATTCTGGGGGTACAGCCAGGGGTCTGCAAGGTTTGGGGGACTTCAGTGGGGCATAGTGCCATAGAGTCCATCTTCCAAAGCAGCCATTTTCTCCAGGTGAACTGATCTTTGCCACCAGAAGATCAATTGTAAGAGCAGGAGATCTCCAGCTATCACCTGGATATTGGCAACCCTATTGTCAGACCCAGGGCCAAGGAAAAGACAAGTAGAGTTCAAGATCTTTATTCCAGCTTCATGGGCATACACACGCATTGTCGGAACTGACCTTCCCATCAGTCCTTCCAATTTATAAACCTTTGCCCTGACCGTTATAATTCAAGCCAAAGCATGCCATGCTAAAGCGGGGGTTTTGCGTGGGGTTTTTAATAAGCTCTCATCACCACAAGTGTCGTTATCTGTTCCCGGGTTGCATCTCCTCCAGTCCTAGGCCTTGGTTACATAGCAACTAATCAGCTCCCAGACATACTATCCTCCCTTCAGATAAGCAGTAAGCAACAGGCTACATCAAAAGCAGCATAGCTAGCACAAGCATAGCATTGTATAATTGGATACATATGACAAGAGGAACAAAATGGAGTGACTCTTGACACCTATTTGATATATGAAGTCACATGCAATTGCCTTTGAAACAGATAGAGATTATATTTAGAAGTATTTCTTGGTTAAAATAAAAAAGGGCCCTGCATTACAAGTGGGCTTGTTTGCATCCTGGGAACAGGAGAACATTAGCAGCCAACTGTGTTCTTAAAAAAAAAAAGTTTAAAAATAAATTTCTGTTCATTGCAACAACAACAAAAAGTAACTGAAATGAAATGACCATGAATAATTTAGGCTTCTATTCAAAGGCTGTTTATTAAAGCAAGTTTGGACTTGCTACACAGTCGTTTTCTACTACGGCACAATACTCTCCTGTGTTCTGCGCCTTAATGGCTGATACCCAGCTTCAAAACAGAGGTCACTTTCATTACTTCTACTGATCCTCCCTGTCCAGTAACACTGTAATCACGACAACTGGATGTCACAACACATCAAAGGCACCACAAAGGAAATTGTTTGCCCCGGATTATTATACTTCTAATTAAGAGCATACAAGGGATCTCTTTTTATTCAGCTGCGTGGTATAAAATTAAGGTTGCGTCAGACAGGATCGGGTGCAGCCAGGAAGGAGCTTCTGAGTATTGCTGGTGAAACATAAGTGACCATCATAACCAGAGAAAAAATCTTATCCTTAAGGGCATGCCTGCATTATAGTTTTGAAAGCGAGTCGCCAACACAGCAACAGCAGCTGTGCCATTAAACTGTCGCTTGCTCTGCAGGTATTTACAAGAGATAACCTTTATTCCAAGGACGGGAAAACATCACCGGCTGATTTCTGCAGAGCAAGCTGCTCCTAAAGGTTCAAGAACAAGCCAGGCAGGATTCTTCTAGTCAGCTGGCAACCCAGTGGTCACGTATACATTGAATGTACATCGACGCCACAGTCTGCGTGCACCAGTGATTTCGACTTGCACCAGTCCTCTTCCCTCTTACCATGCAACTGTTAGTGACCCTCACAAATCTCTTTTGACATCTTTAAACACACTGTACTTGCTGATAAATTTTTTTAAAAAGGAAACCTTTGTTATAGAAACAACGATAAATTGTCATTAAGAATCCAGCGTGCTGGGCATCTTTTACCAGTATTTTTTATTTTTTCCTTTCCTTTCTGTGTCGAAAGGTTTACGGTGTCCATCCCTGTCTGTTGGTAGTATTCTCGTGTACGCACATATGCACCTGTCTAAATGGCTTTGTTAACATGCTCCTCCAGCATCTGCTTCCCTCTGTGGATCCCACTGACTGCCTTAGCAGCTTGGAGAAACATTGGGCGTCCCTGCCTCTGGCGCTTGACCCAGAATTTACATGGCAGTGCACATATTTTCCCCTGCTCTACTGCATCCTGGAAAGTTACAACACAAGCCAAAGACATCGTCTGTCTTGCAACTGGGGAACAGATTGCATGAGCCAGCCTCTTCTGGCACCTCCTTTTCACTTTCCACCTATCAGCCCATTCATTGCTCTGTTCATTTCTTTATTTTAACCATTTACATCTTGAGCCTTCAGCCCCAGAATGGGTTCCCAGTTCAATAAAAATAAATAAAGCAGGTGCTGATCAACAGGCCTTCACAATGCATCAAAACATAATGAACAGCAGCAATGTACCCATCAATCAGTAACTTAAAAACTGCAGCAAAATCATCAACACGACTATAGTGCAAAAGCAGCCAGGATAGGGGATTAAGCAAACAGAAAGGCAAGCTTTAAGAACCATTTCTCTTATCTAGCTTTGTACTTCCTTTTTTGATTCCCAATAGTTCTCCAAAGAGACAGAAGGATATCTTAACCCAGCTAACCAAGATATCTCCCCTTAAAGTAAAGATACTGGTGGAAAGGGAGCCTCAAGATGGCACCTGGACATCTTCCTCTATTGCAATTGATCTTGGGCAGTTCCCCTAAAGAAAATGGCCAGTTTGGAGACTGGACTTTATGGCATTATATACGAACAGGAAGAGGAAGAGGAAGAAGAAGACTGCAGATTTATACCCCTCCCTTCTCTCTGAATCAGAGACTCAGAGCGGCTTACAATTTCCTATATCTTCTCCCCCCACAACAGACACCCTGTTAGGTAGGTGGGGCTGAGAGGGCTCTCACAGCAGCTGCCCTTTCAAGGACAACTCTTGCGATAGCTATGGCTAACCCAAGACCATTCCAGCAGCTGTAAGTGGAGGTCCAATCTTAAAATCAATAAATATAGAACATTAAAGGTAAAGGTAGTCCCCTGTGCCAAAAACCAGTCATTTTTTACTCTGGGGTGACGTTGCTTTTACAACGTTTTCACAGCAGACGTTTTACGGGGTGGTTTGCCATTGCCTTCCCCAGTCATCTACATTTCTCCCCTAACAAGCTGGGTACTCATTTTACCGACCTCGGAAGGATGGAAGGCTGAATCAACCTGGAGCCAGCTACCTGAACCAGCTTCTGCTGGGATCGAACTCAAGTCGTGAGCAGAGGGCTTCAATTGCAGTACTGCAGCTTTACCACTCTGTGCCATGGGGCACATCAACATATAGAATATTAACATATAGATAATACAAGTAATATAACTAATACAGGTTATCAACAATCAGGGCTTTTTCCCTGCTGGAGCCCACAAGAGCAGAGCTCCACCTGGACTGCCCAGGGCTCGGGCTGGCCCAACCCGCCATGCAGCAGCCACGTGCTCCCAGGCCAGGCAATGTGGCCTAATATGCAAATGAGCTCCTGCTGGGCTTTTTCTACCAAAAAAAAGCACTGTCATCAATACATATATTTATTAAAAAATTATTTAAAAACAGTTAGAGGCCCAAATGTAGCCCCAATAAGAATTAAAATTGTACAGAATTCACAAACAGGACCGTATGTGACCCAACGTGTTTTGGCCAACTGGCCTTCTTCAGTGTAGGCTCAATGCTGCAATAATAACACAAGGTGTTATCAATGTAGGACCAAGTGAAAATTATATTATGAGAATTATCAGTGGCTCAAGGCTCAGGTGTTCAGCAGAAGCCTCATATGACATCACCTTGTGTCTTAATCAGGTGCATATACAGTACCTTAGATGGTACTGCAATAGTATGCGTGAAAAACTGAACCAATGTTCTTCCTATTTTTGTCCAAAAGATACAATATCAAATGCAATTAGGATTGCCAATCCCCAGTTGGGAGCAGGGGACCCCCCTGGTTTAGAGTCCTTCTCCATGTTTCAGGGTTATCAGAGAGCAGGGGGGGGGATGTCTGCTGGGCACTTCATTATAACCCATGGAGACCGGTCCCTATAGGATATAATGGAGAATCAATCCGTGGGTGTCTGGGGCTCTAGGGGACTGTTTTTTGAGGTATAGGAATAAAATTTTCAGCATAACATCTGGTGCCTTTCCTCAAACTCCCCTCCCCCAAAAAAGTTTCAAAATGATTGGACCAATGGGCACAATCAGGGGTTGTTTGTAGAAAAATAGGTGGTGGAGCTCATCCAGGGATTGTTATGCAGCTGCACCTATTATTCAATGGATAAGGAGGTAGAACTCTCAGAAGGAGGAGGTGGAACTCTCCGAAAGGTTCAGTAGCTGTGCTCCTGTGAGCTCCCACTGAATTTGAGGCCCAGGCACAATTTTATGAGCCCCAAAAGAAGGTGCCCCCATCTTCCATTATTTCCAACTGAGCGAAGGCATGTAAAAGGAGTGTGGTCCCTTTAAATGTGATGGCCAGAACTCCCTTTGGAGTAAAATCGTACTTGTCACAACCTTGCTCCTGGCTCCACCCTCAGAGTCCCCAGATATTTCCCAAGTCTGACCTGGCAACCCTAGACGCAATCTGGAGCCAGGTATCATAATGGTGTGTACCTTCCCTTGAAAACTACCACAGCGATTTCTCCCCAATTGAAGGAGAAGGAGAAGTAAACACACGAATGTACATGTACACTTTTGCTCTGGATGAGAAAACAACAGCTCCTGCACCCTTTCCTATTACCTCCTTTACACATGCATGTAAGCACCCCTTGTTCTGGATGGGAAAGGAACATGTTATTGACTCCCCCACCCTGTAGCTGAAAGCTGCAATTTACCTGTTCTAGAGAAAACCATAGGGTAAATGTATATTTTTCCCATGCAGGACAAATCAGACTTTGGGTGGGTGCTGGTAGTTTGCTTTGGGAAAACAGCCAAGCATGGCAAACTGCTCTGAAATGCTGTAATTTTTAAAATACAAGCCACGGTGTTGTTACTGGCTGTTCCTGCGGAGTCACCATTTTGTGATTGGCAGCTTCTAAGGCTCTTTAGAAAAAAGTGAAGCAACCCCAAGAAAGGTACAGTCAGTCCTCCTCTGCTGTAAAACACCCTGTGTGCAGATGGCACTATAAAAAATTGCTTTGGGTCAGAGGAGAAGAAGATCCTTCTCTCAAGTTTCAGAAACCACCAACCTCCTGTTCTCTCAATTATTACCTTGGCTAGAAGTCATGAGCAAACCTTTTTTCAAGTATGTTAAGTACCTGCTGAACCAAAGGAAGAATGAAACGTTGTTCTCAGAAGGCAGAACATTATAATCCTCACACTACTAGGGAACATTATCAAACTGAAATTGAGTGAGTTCCCATTGCTTAGTGTGTGTGGCTAGGAAAGGACTGCTTGGGCTAAAGTCAAGAATTTCTGTTTTTCATTGTCTGTTTGCTTTGCAAGAACGGTTCTAGCTGTGCAGTTCAGCTTACTTGAGATTCAACATAGATAACAATGGACAGTTTCTGAGCAATGTAAGCGAATGACATGGTAAAGGCTTGAAAACTGAGCTATGACCACCTAACTGAACTGAAATTCAGCTCTGTTTGCTATGCACAGAAATGTCACTTGTTTCAGTTGTGAACATGACAGATGTATATATATAATTTGTTATTTTACTCTAAATAAACTTGCTTCAGATAATTTCAAAAAAGCTCAAGTCACCCCAATAGAAGACATCCTATTGCCTTGACAACTCTAATGAGATTCTATTTAAAACAAATTCTTTGGGTTAATGGATATTTATTTACCAGATCAACCTCTCCTTACTTCTCTCTCCGGCACCATAATTCACTGTGCATATGATGTTTAATGGTGGTTTGAATGGGTGGTGGTGGGGTTTTGTAACCATAGAGTTTTCCTGGAAGATCCTAGAATGGCTGGCATGCAACATTGCCAGCGCGATGACATCACTGCGACAGATGTCATTGTGCTGGTGATGTCAGCGGAGGATCCACCCGCCGACCCAATGGGCACCTCCAGGGCAGGGGAAACCCCACCTGGGAACTTGGCAGCCCTATGGGAGGATCATTTGTAGTGCCAGTATATGAGGTATGCAGGTCTACAGCATAATGATGGAAAAGTTCTTCAGTTGATTTCTCATCCTGTTATGTATATTGGTGGAACCAGCTGCCGGAAGAGGTGCGGGGCCCTGCGGGATCTAGGGCAATTCCGCAGGGCCTGTAAGACAGTCCTCTTCCGGCAGGCCTATGATATTAACTGACAATGTAAAATATCCTGGATGAAAAAATGTATCTATAGGCCGCCGGTTTTTATTCTATCTTGTTTTTACTAAATTATGGTTTAATGGTATTTTAATTGTTTAAACTGAAATTGTTTTAATTATTGTGTTGTAAGCCGCCCTGAGACACCTAGGTGAGAAGGGCGGGGTATAAATCTTAATATAAATAAATAAATAAAATAAATAAATAAATATTCTTTGTAAGCAAGAATCTTGGGATGCAAGAATTTTAAAAGATCGATGAATCAATCCAGAAACAAGATCCACAAGATTCCAAGATTTTTCTACAACTAAGATGAGAACCTGGGGTTCCCATCCAAAAAAAAAGGGTTACCAAGATAATATTTTTAATCTCCAAATCTGAAATGTGCATGTTCTTATGTAGGGATCAATTCTTGAATTAAGCCATTTGTCCCTCCCAACGGCCAAATGGAAAAGCAAATGAGGGGTAGGGCTGAGAAACATCTGTGGCAACAGGACTTGGCCAGCAGCCTGTGGAGGCCAAAGGGTCTCACCCTCTGTCCTCTATCTGGTCTCCATTCCTTATCCTGCCAAAACTAAGACATGTTTGAATTGTAAATGAAATAAGAAAGAACAGAAATGTTTTATTTTGAAGTTCTGTCCAGTCCTTTCTGTGGACTCCGCTGTGGTTATTGTTTTGACCCTTGAAAATAAAGTCTTCGATTTTGGCATGGTTTTGAAGGCAACAGCTGTCTCTGTGCACATGTGGGTAAACAACCTTGTGCTGTGTGAGACTGATGCCTAATTACATTCCAGCGTTGACCTTGCATCGTTGTGTTCAGCATCATTTTGTTCAACATGATCTGTGTTCTATGGCTTGGTCTATTAATCCTCTGTAGCTCCCACAGTTTGTGCTATATGACCCCATCTAAGTTTTTTTTTTTTTTTTTTTAAACCCTGAGGTTTTGTGTGAAAATCTTCTAGTGCATGCATTCCAGTTTTGATGATGAAAGCACAGCTTGTTTTTATTCTCTTGAGATTTTTTTTCTTTCCCCCACAATGGGAGAGTGGGAAGAACATTTCACAGGCACATGCTGAGATAATTGTTAGGGACCGGTAGAAGACATAATTAGAAAGTTATAGACATAGTAAACAGAATGTGGTTAATCTGGTAGTTGGGGTCAAGTAAGGGTCTGTTCAGATGTAAGGAGTTACAATTGTTCAAGGCAGCTGGAAAGCTACCAAAGATTATCCCACACATGAAACACACATGAAGCTGCCTTACACTGAGTCAGACCATCAGTCCATTAAGATCAGCAGGGCCGGCCCTGCCATTAGGCAAATTAGATGACTGCCTAGGGCACCAGCCTTCTGAGGGTGCCAACTTGGGTACTCTCCATGTGAATCGGTGATGTTATCAGTGCACAGGTGTGTATGTGTGCCAGAAGTTAGCCTTGCCTACGGTGCCAGACAGTCTAGGGCCAGCCCTGAAGATTAGCACTGTCTACACAGACTGGCAGTGGCTCCCCAGAGTTTCAGGCTGCCATAAGAGAGAAGCCATGTTGGATCAGGCCAAAGGCCCATCAAGTCCAACACTCTGTGTCACACAGTGGCAAAAAATTTTATATACACACATACACTGTGGCTAATAGCCACTGATGGACCTGTGCTCCATATTTTTATCTAAACCCTTCTTGAAGGTGGCTATACTTGTGGCTATACATCTTGAAGGTGGCTATACATCTTTCATGTCACCTACTGCTCGAGGCCACAGATTGAGCTAAGATCCTTCTGCATGCCAAGCAGAAGCTCTTCAACTCAGGCACAGCCACTGAGTCACAACATTCATAGCTGGCCACTTATAAGAGGTAACGGCAGTTGTACCAGTAAATGCGAGATTACACAAGAGGCACTATTAAACTTTGCTGAGTCATCTGCTATGCTGAGGAGCGCTAAAGTGTGTGAGTCAAATTTTGCTCACTGTTCTTTGCCCTGATATGCTGGTACTTGCTGTGGCTACCTTTACCTCACAAACTCTCTCACCCTATGTTAAGGAAGGAAAGATTCTGCATCTCTTCCCTCTTTCACTTTGCTCTGTATCTCAGTATATTTTACATGTAGAGGCAAAAAGTCATGCCGTTGCCTTGAGGAACTGCAACCTAACATTCCAACTGTGAGAGAGACAAGAGGAAGTGGAGAAGAGGGAAGAATATGTGCTAGATTGGCTTGATTTTAGTAAAAAATTAAGAAAGGGAAATTAAGTCAAAGATATAATGAGGAAAAAAGGTGAGATACATCCAATATGGGGCCAGTCAGGGACTGACATCCAGCAGGAGACTAAAGAAGTGGTGAGATGGTGGGCACCTTCAGAGCAATAGCATGATGAACCAGGAAGTGACATCATTAGGTTTATGCAAGTTTCTGGTGAAGCCTAGAAAGTTGTGCTAAGGCAGTGGCCTTACTTGTGGGTTCACCCCAGAAGTGAAATTACACTGTCACTTTGATAGTCATTCTTGGCGCATCTTTTTCCATACCATCCTACCCAGCAACTGTGGGAATTAAGGGCTGTCATTGGGCAGTCTCCCACTATGGCAGGTCACCTGGTAGCCCTAGACTACACAGTATCCTTCCACTTCACTCTACTTGTTAGGAAATACATATCGCCATGTCATAAAATGAACCCCTTCCATTGGTCCACCTGGCCATCTGTCACTTGGCCCCTCCCCCTCAAGTCCTTTATATTATATTTTCCCCAGTGGTTACCCTGGATTGAGTCAAGCAACATTTTCTGGATGCTACCAAGGCATGATTTGAATCAGGACAGCGGAACACAGAGAGGGGGGCTGCCTTAGACCTCTCCCCAGGGCATTTCCCCAAACTACGGTGGTTGCAGGAAGCTGCTATTTGCACCACTGGGGGACCCATGTGTACTGATCAACTACATGTTACATTTCCCAAATAAGCAAGCAACAACTTCTCTAAGTTATGCAAGTTTATTCTAGGCTTCATTGCCATTTCAGGGCAAAATCACTTTCAGCACAATTCCCTAGTCTGTGGATAATAGGGGAAGGGAGGTTCATGCAATATTCTTAGTTTCTTATAAAAAGCAACAGTTTCTTTCCTGATAAACTTCTTAATCCTTATTACTATGAAAAAGTGTTCTAGCAACCTGAACAAGTGGCTTGATTAAGAAGTAAACATACAAGCTTCTTCATCCATATTTCTAACCCATTAAGATCAGTTCTATCAGATCTTAATACTCTTGTATCAAACTGTGAGCTGGAACTGTGTCTGAACAGTTGAATCATTGAATTACAGAAACCGTTTTTTTCCCACCTAGCTCTGGATTTCATAACTCTATACTCTTCACACTAGCCTGTTCATTCTCTGTCATTTCTGAAACTGACTTTTCTTCAACTCTCATTTTCCAGTTGTCTCTTCTTAACTTTCTCTCAATTTCTTTCTGAAGATGCTAAAAAGTTGGACTTTCTGTCTGGTTCCAGGGCTACACATTTAATCCATCATATGCCAGTTCTTTTCTAACCAATAAACTCTTTGTTTTACTGTTTCAAGGAAATAAACTCAGTATTCACTGTACAGATTTAAAATCTAAAATCTGCATTTAGAGTATCTAAAATGCATATGAAACTGTGTTATGATTTCCATCAGATAACTAGTGCACAGTTGCCTGTACTGCAGGAGAGGAAAACATGAGACTATTCTAACAGTCCTGAAATAGCTCCATCCAAGAAGAAGAGGAGGAGGAGCAGGAAGAGATTGGACTTATACCCCTCCCTTCACTTGAAGTCTCAGAGCAGTTTACAATCTCCTTCCCTTCCCTTCCCGCCCCCACCCCACAACAGACACCCTGTGAGGTAGGTGAGGCTGAGAGAGCTCTTTTGATAACTGCTCTTGAGAGAACAACTCTGTGAACTTGTGACTGACCCAAAGTCACTCAGCAGGTTCATGTGAAGGAGTGGGGAATCAAACCTGGTTCTCCCAGATTAGAGTCTGCACTCTCAGCCACTATGCCAAACTGGCTGTACATCAAACTTGCTGACTTTAGTAAGAAGTAAGGAGTTTTGTCCTCTTCAGCTAGAGACGGAGACAGGGAAAAAGCTTTTGTGTCCAGTATCCAGGCAGGATTCTACCAGGTAATGGATCCTGTAAGGACTTTAGGGTTAGTCTAAGTGTTACACTTAGCATGTTGCCAGTTGTTGATGTGGCATGTAGCATGAATACTTGCCATGTACACTGATCATTGCAGACAACAATATGCATTGCATGCTGTAGAGGATTTTGTTTTTAAAACACCCCCACTGCAATTTAAAAGGGCAACTAGAATGGTTAAAGGACTGGAACACTTTCCCTATGAAGAAAAGTTAAAACGCTTGGGGATCTTTAGCTTGGAGAAACATTGACTGAGGGGTGACATGATAGTTTACAAGATTATGCATGGGATAGAGAAGGCAGAGAAAGAAGGACTTTTCTCCCTTTCTCACAATACGAGGGCTCATGGACATCCAATGAAATCGCTGAGCAGTCAGGTTAGAACTGATAAAACGAAGTACTTCTTCACCCAAAGGGTGATTAACACATGGAATTCACTGCCACAGGAGGTGGTGGTGGCTACAAGCATAGACAGCTTCAAGAGGGGATTGGGTAAACATATGGAGCAGAGGTCCATCAGTGGCTATTAGCCACAGCATATTGTTGGAACTCTCTGGGGCAGTGATGCTCTGTATTCTTGGTGTTGGGAGGGGCAACAAGGTGAGGGCTTCTAGTGTCCTGGCCCCACTGGTGAACCTCCTGATGGCACTTGGATGTTTTGGCCACTGTGTGACACAGAGAGTTGGACTGGATGGGCCATTGGCCTGATTCAACATGGTTTCTCTTATGTTCTTAATTTATTCCTCCCCCTTGAAGCTCTTGGGGTCTTATGTCCCATGAGTTATTGTTAAACTTTCTAAGGAATTTGTAGAAGCTGCATCCAAAGTCAGTACTTTGAAGGAGAACCATAGACCCACAGAAAGCTAAACACTGTTCTTTTGGATTGTCTGGAAGTAGAACACAATGTTGCTGACAGCCCCATCCCTGTAAAGTCTACTCTATGTTCAAAAGCAACATGATCTCAAAATATCATATCCAGTCATCACAGAATACTTCACAGGAGTTGAAAAAACCCTAATAGGACTACAAGACAGTCCTGTAAATGTAGTTGATATAAATAATTGGGTATTCAAAATCTTTTTATGAAAGCAAAAATCATTTTGGCATGACACTGGAAATGCAGCATGATACTGGCTGAGAATGGATGGTTGCATATGGTGGTGAACATTTTGGGAATATATGTAAAGGGAGAGGGACGGTGGCTCAGTGGTAGAGTATCTGCTTGGGAAGCAGAAGGTCCCAGGTTCAATCCCTGGAATCTCCAAAAAAGGGTCCAGGCAAATAGGTGTGAAAAACCTCAGCTTGAGACCCTGGAGAGCCGCTGCCAGTTTGAGAAGACGATACTGACTTTGATGGACCAAAGGTCTGATTCAGTATAAGGCACCTTCATATGTTCATGTTCATATGTAAAAATCAAGCATAGCCAAGAGATTTTTAAAAATAGTACCTTGACTGCCATTGCAAAAAACCAACAACAACAACCACGCAAGTGGAGGAGGGTAAGCAATTTTTGAAATAATCATTGTAAAAATATATTCTCATCTATTGCCATATATTTAGTAGATGATGCAGGAAACAACACACATATATTGGTTTATGGTTAATGACTTACACTAAAAAAAAAAAAAGATCCAAGTTGTATTTCACAAGCACCTGAGATGAAGCACAAAAATTACTCTGCAAGCAAAATTACTTGCAAAACTAATAAATACTAGGGAGGTAACCCTTTTCACTGCGTATTTATAGGGAAATGATTGCTCACAAAACCACTTGAAAAGCAGCCTGAACCACATGGAAGCAATACGTTTTCCCATGGATGTGTGCTTTCTTGAAGTTAACGTATGGCATACATTCCATATAATTAGAGATGGTATAAAAAGCAACTACAAAGAACCCCCCCCCCTCCAAAGTCCTCCATGAAATGTCTATGCAATAAACAGCATATGTTTATAAACAAAAGATCCTGCCAGACAATCTTGATTGCATATTGTGACAAGAGATTTAATATTACTGGACCAAGGGAATGCAGACAATGAAAGATTCTTGGAGTTTAGTAAAACAATTGATAACAATCTCGCTCTCAAAATATTGATGTTGGCACTGATGCAGACGGTGTCACGTGGGCCAAACATACTTGCCAGAGTAACTATAAACAGAAGGGTAAAGCAAAGAGAGAATCAGCCAGTGAAGTCAGGGTCACAGTGAAGTGCCTATGGAGGCACCCAGCTGACAAGTTCTTAGATCCAGCCTGCCTTTAAGAGCATCAAAGAGTAATTGGCCCCTTAAGAGAATTTGAAAGTGAGAGGAAGAACAACAAACATGGGTAAGGAGAGCAGATTTACTCAGGAAGAAATCAGCAAAAAAAAGAGAGTAGAAGATGAAATAAAATTTGGCTTTGGCAAAGAGACAGGGGAGTTGATTCATGCATGTACGCTTACTTCGTTTTGCACCAGGTTAAGTAAGATGTGAAAAGACTCTGTTGGAAAGTGCTGCATTGGAGGTGAGATGGAAAAAGTTCTGTCTTCCGTGATGGATGGAGAAAGTTCTGTCTTCAGTGCTGCACCTGCGATAGCTCCTTTGCATGTGCAAGTCATCCCTTGAGGGATGCACAGATATTCAGAGATGCATACACCGGATTCACACACAATGGATTCACACACTCCTGACGCCTACTTATTCATTTGAACATCTGCAGATAGCATGTTCAAATGTGCGCATATGTAGGCTCTTCCCCAGAATTGGGAATGCTCTGGAAAAACAGGAATTGGATTACCTGAAAGAGCTTATCAGCATTCTGCTGTACTGCAAAGCACCTTCTGCAGACATTTAACTGAAGGTGCTGGTTAGGTTTGTGCAAAAACACACACAAGATATTTTTCAGGTTAGGGTATATTGAACCTTGGAAATATCAGCATTTCCCAGTATTCCTGAATAATAGAATCACAGAGTTAGAATGGGTCATACAGGCCATCTAGTTCAGGGGTCCCCAACCCCTCGGCCATGGACCAGTACCGGTACGTGACCTGTTAGCAACCGGGCCGTGAGTTGTATCTTGATTTCATTATATATTACAATGCAGTAAGAAGAAGAAGAAGATGATGATGACATTATTGATTTATATCCTGCTCTCCACTCCAAATTTCAGAGTCTCAGAGTGCCTTACAATCTGCTTTCCCTTGCTCCCCCACAACAGACACCCTGTGAAGTGGGTGGGGCTGAGAGAGCTCTCTCAGAAGCTGCCCTTTCAAGGACAGCTCTACAAGAGCTATGGCTGACCCAAGGCCATTCTAGCAGCTGCATGTGGGAAATCAAACCCGGTTCTCCCAAATAAGAGTCTGCACACTTAACCACCACACCATACCAAACTAATAGAAATAAAGTGCACAATTGTATCATCCCGAAACCATCACATACACACCTCGGTCCATGGAAAAATTGTCTTTCACAAAACCGGTCCCTGGTGCCAAAAAAGGTTGGGGACCACTGATCTAGTCCAACCTCCTGCTCAATGCAGGATCAGCCTAGAGCATTCCTGACCAGTGTTTGTTCATCTGCTGCTTAAAGACTGCCAGTGAGGGGGAGCTCACCATCTTCCTCAGTAGCTGATTCCACTGTTGAACAACTCTTACACTAAAAAACTTTTTCCTAATATCCAATCAGTACCTTCCTGCCCTTAATTTAAACCCATTATTGTGATTCCTATCCTATGCAGCCAACAGGTATTCGGTATGGTATTCAAATTCGGGAAATATTCAGGAAACCCAGTTTTTTCCTGCTCCCTGGAGAATTGTTCCAGGGACTTGTGGGGGAGGGGGGTCTGTTTTTTGAGATGGAGGCACCAAATTTGCAGCATAACTGCTGGTGCATCTCCTCTTTAAATGCCTTCTCCAAGCTGTGCCTTGCCACCGCAGTGGAAGCAAAACTCGTGAGTGAACTCAGAAGGCATTTAAAGAGACTGCAGTCTCTTTAAATGTCTTCTCCAAGCCACGGCGGCACACAACTTGGCAAGGACACTTCTGGCTAAGTACCTAGAAGTGATGGTGCCACAACACCATGATGCTCTTGGATTTCCCCCATCTTTATGCTAAAACCCATAGAAATCAGGAAAATTCCTCGAATGGGCAGCATGTTGCGGCATTGTGAGATGCCATTTCCCCCCATTACCCCACCAACACTCCAGTGAGCACCACTGGGAAATGCTGGTGAGCGTTTGTCCACTATAAGTAGGCAAATGGCAGTCCTACAGAACAGAGTCAAAAGGGGGAGGGGGAATGAACCTACAACCAACACACCAAACTATAAGCCTCCAAAAGGCTGAGAAGCAGATGAAATCTATTGCAAGGGCATGCACAGTCCTAGTATAACTAGTCTGCTTTGCCATTCCTGGGTCCTTATCCTTGTCCTCCTCCTGCTGTTGCTTTGTCCCCTCAATGTTTGTTTAAAAATCTGTGTTGGAATACCATCTGTGTTTTCAGAATGACTGATCCAATTTAGGAGGCTTTTTTAAAAAAAGGTTCAGATTTTTCTGCAGCCCTTGGGGTTCTCTTGGGTTTGCAGGCCGCCCATCTGAAAATGGCCCCAGTTCGTAGGCTTTTTGATCTGCGCTCCAGAGCCATTGTTTTTACATAGATATATAACAGACCAGAATACTGAGCAAGGTATTAGTTCATCTCCATGTGCTGTAAGCCCTCTTAATAGAATTATAATATGCACAATTATGAACCTGACCAATTTCCAACACCAGCTGTGCTTTGGAACACATTTCAGGAGTATAAAAAGTATTTCGAACGACCTCCAGTTGGTGAGAAACTGTTCTGTTAAAAATTATACAAAGATCTTTAAGTTTGTTTTCTTTGGTGGATTAGCACTTGTACACAGAACCATTGTGAGCTTGAAAAAGCCTTACCTGATGGATGGCTCAGAATGTGAGATAATTTGTCCCTAAAAGCTTCCTGATTCCTGTCAGTAAATGCAATGAGGTAACAAAGAAATTATGGCACCCTTTAGAAAATAGCATTACAAATATCAAAGTCATCACAATGTCTAAAGCCAGTCACTTAACTCTGAGGGGGGCGGGGGGAATGACGGCTGTAGCTGTTCAGGGCAGACGTTTTTTGAAGGCCTGAAAAATTCAGAGATGATATCATGCTGTAAGGCACGGACATTCCTATAAGATCTGACACATATATCTCCACATGTTTAAATTATAGTTCACAGAAAATCGTTTTTGCTTTCTTGGTTGGTCAAAATTAGCCTCTTAAGCACATGACTTGTCCAGATTCCAAAATCCATTAATTTTCCTGTCAAGCCTCAAGAGATCAGCATTTTCCACTAAGTTCTAGCTAGAAGAAAACCTCTGCTGAACAGAATTAAGCAGAACAACCTTAAAACAAAAGAGAAGATGTTGTATTCAATAGATAACATTGCACATTATATATCTACACAACACCACAGTTTTATGCGCTTTTAACTGTCATGGTGGTGGAAAGTGCTATCAAGTCACAGCTGACTTACAGTGACCCCATAGGGGTTACAGGCAAGAGACAAACAGATGTTTTGCTGTTGCCTGCCTCTGCGTAGCAATCCTAGACTTCTTTGAACTTGGATTTCCCTGCTTAGCTTCTAAGATCTGAAGAAACTGAGCTAGCTTGGGCCATATAGGTCAGATCTTTAACTGTCATGGCTTCCCTCAAAGAATTCTGGGAATTGTTGCTTGTGTCCAATGAAGATAACGACCTATTATAGAACCTTAAGCTCCTCAAGCAGATCTAGAGTTGCTAGTTTAAGTCTGTGGAATGGCTATGATCTACATGTTAATGTACATGGTGTTTGTGTATATATGTCCTTAGTGGTGTTGAACCAGCTACATCACCCTTGGTGGAAATACCAGTTAGTTTTGCGCACCAGAAGATCTATAATTCTGCAGCATTCCTTTCTTGTTTCTGAAAGTCAACATAGTTCAGTGAACTGAGAGAAGGACTTAGTTTTCGGAGAGTAGTTGCCTTTAGGCAAACTACCATTTCATTCTGCAATATTTATATCTTCTTTCCTTCCCAATGGGGACCCAAAGTGACATACAACATTTTCCCCGTACGGATGCCAGTCCAGGTAGGGCCTGGGGATTCCCCGGAATTACAGCTACAAATAGCAATTGCTCAGGAAAAAATGGGTGCTTTGAAGGTATGTACCTTACTAAGGTCCCTGTCCTCCTCAGAGATCTATTCCCAAATCTCTAGGAGTTTACCAACCTGGATCTGGCAACCCTACCTCCCCCCCGCAACCCATCCTCCACCAATGGTCAGGGAGGAGCTGGCAACCCTATTTTTTGTTCCAGTGTTTGTCTTACTTACATTGAACATCATTTACAACATTGTTACTTACTCTCTCAGTTTGTGAAGATCCTCCCGGTTTTTCACTGTCCTATATAATACGGTGTCATCTGCAGACCTGGCCATTGCACTGCTCATTTCCAGTTCCAGATCATTTATGAACAAATTAAATAGCACTGGTGGTGATGGTGGAAAGTGCTGTTGAGTTGCAGCCAATTTGTGGAGAGCTGGAAGGGTTTTCAAGCAAGAAACAAACAGAGGTGGCTTGTCATTGTCTGGCTCTGCATAGCAACCTGGACTTCCTTGGTGCCTTTTCATCCAGTGTTCCCTCTAACCTGAGTTCGTGTGAGCCAGCTCACAGTTTTTTAGCCTCTGGCTCACACATTTTTGTCTTAGCTCAGGAAAAACGGCCCCAGAGCCCAAAACGACTGGTGCTTGCACAGGGGACTACCTTTACCTTTTTAACATTAAGTACATGTTTGTTCAGTTTCTGAAAGAACTTCCTTTTGCAGAAACCATGCTGATTTTCCCACAGCATGTTTTGTTCCTTTATGTACCTAATAATTCTATCTCCGATTACAATTTCTAATAATTTACCTGGGACAAACATTAGGCTAACTGACCTGTAATTTCCTGGTTCTCCTCTGGACACCTTTTTTTAAAAAATAAGCAAAACATTTGCTATTCAGTCACCTCAATTTGACTCAATTCTTCAAACACTGTTTCTGAAAATAGTGCCTGTGTCCCTGAGTATACCTGTACACATGTTCCATAGGGCATTTCAATGAACACACATCTGTTGCAGTGAGTTTGCTGTCATTTATTCTATCCCTTTAAAACAGCGATGGATGTCTGGGAAAGCTGCTAAAAATTATATTTCCCTGCATAAGAACTGCCTTTACTCCTGTTGCTGCCCTGGCAGCCCCTTGGAGCTTAAGAAAACCAAATTTCTTTTCTTTCTCAGATTGGAAAGTGAACTCGGATCACAATGAAAGCGATTAATTTTCCTCACAGTTCAGTGCTTCAATGGACCTCGTGCCTAGCTGTAGTCATCTGCAGGTGCTAATAATAAATTGAGATTCGGCATTATAACCGCAGGTGATAAACATGTCAAGAAACATTCTGGATGCCTAGAATTCAAATTGCATTTCCAAGAACAGAAGCCTACCAGGCAGTTTTCTGTACTCTGAGAAAAATGTCTCATTAGTACCTCATTAACACCAGCTGCTAATGATCGACAGGTCAAGAATGGGCTGCTATTCAGCAAGGAATACCACTAGGCAGTAACAGGATGTCCTGCCAAATATCTCAGAACCCACCGGGTCAGCTGTGGGAAGAACAAGATCCATACTGAAGTCTAGCTGCTTTCAAGGTATTTGTGCGAAAGCATCACTATGTACTGGATCCATGCCTCTTCACCCATTATGGAGAAAGCAGGTTGGGTCTGGGCCCCTTCACTCATGCAGAAAAGGAATTCAGTCCCCCACTCCACCTGCACCATGTCAGATATAACCAGGGCCTTTTTTTGAGCAGGAACGCACAGGGACACAGTTCTAGCTGTTTGGGCCGGCCCTAGACTGTCTGGTACCCTAGGCAAGGCTAATTTCTGGCACACACCCCTGCACTAATAATGTCACCGAGTTACATGAGGGGTGCCCAATTTGGCGCCTCCAGAAACCCTAGGCAATTGCCTAGTTTGCCTAGTGGCAGGGCTGGCCCCACTGGCGTGGCATCAGGGGTATGGCCTAATATGCAAATGAGTTCTTTCTGAGCTTTTTCAACAAAAAAAAGTCCTGAATATAACACAATCACATGTAAGTTGTGGAACAAAGTCTGAGTCCAGGGGCATCTTTAAGACAAAGTTTGAGAACATAGCAGAAGCCATGTTGGATCAGGCCAATGGCACATCCAGTCCAACACTTTGTGTCACAGTGGCCAAAAAACCAGGCACCATCAGGAGGTCCATCAGTGGGGCCAGGACACCCCCCCCCCCAAGCACCAAGAATACATTTAAGCACCAAGTTTAATTCCAGGTATAAGCTTTTGCATGCATTCACCCTATGAAGTGTGCATGTACATGGAAGTTTATACCCTAAATAAAACTTCGTTGGTCTTAAAAGTGCTGCTTGACTCAAACTTTGTTCTGTTGCTTCAGACCAACATGGCTACTCACCTGAATCTATGTGAGCTGTAGGTCCTCCTCAATTCCTGAGCCGGCAGTACCTGATTAGGATCAGAACCATGGTGAACATGCAGAAAAAGGATTCAGTCCCCCACTCCACTGTGTACCATTTCCCAAACCTGAAACAGCTCCTGGAAACCATAATTTGGAGAAAGCCAAATATCTCCTAGGATATAGGTGAATTTCCCCAATAGTTTGAAAGTCCTTTTATATGTACATCTTGGTCCTGTTGTTAATTGGCCACTACATGTGCAGCAATTGAGGAGGACCTACAACTCACTTGTAGGAGGACACAAAATGGGAACAGTATTCACAATGCACCCTGTAAGTAGGTAAAACTGCTTGCAGCCGCACTCATTCCCTCTAGTAGCAACAGAAGGAAAGCTGAGGCCAGGAGACCCACCCCGTTCATCAGCCTGACTGAGGTCCACTTGCCTTTGGCTCCTGCCTTCCCAGGCCTGTCTCCAGCAACAGCCATCCTTTCTGGTCTGTGATGACCATTGTGGAATGCCTTTTTCTATTATATAAGTCAAGCCGGAGCACCCGAACTACAGCCCATGGCCCATCGTTAGTCCACAGACTTTTCATCCAGCCAACAAAGAGATAATAAAAAACTAACAAACCTATCTGAATGCAAAAGTATCTGAAGAGGCGAGTAGTGACTCATGAATGTTCATAACCTGCCACAAATATTGTTAGTCTTTAAGGTGCTGCCAGACTGTTGTTCTAGTTCCTATGAAGTTTTGTATTGCATGTATTGCTCGGCATTACCTATCCTAATCATCAGTTTGGTTGGTCCATGTATAAAATAACTTGAGATACAAATTGTGGTGGGATTGATGATATGGGTCTTTTTCTTCCTAATCATCAGTATTCCTCAAGTGCAGGGGTGGTCAAACTTGCTTAACTTAAGAGTCACATAGAATAAATGTCAGATGTTTGAGAGCCGCAAGACATGAACAATGGGTGTTTGAGAGAAGAAAGGGAGGGAGGGGTGGAAAGAAAGCAACTTTAACTTTAAATGCATTCTCTAAGCTGCCAGCTGGCTTAGCTTGAAGAAGTGTTTTAAAGAGAGAAATGCCTTTTCCAACTTTGTTGACAGAGTGGTGGCAGGGCCAGTGTGTGCTCCTCCGATCCTTCCTTGATGAAAGGATTGGAGGAGCGCTGTACAATGTACTATGCTCTTCAGAGGCTTTCTTGGAAGCCTCCAAAGAGTCTAGTGCAGGGGGAAAGTGGCAGTGTGGCAGCACTCTTGTGCACCACCTGTCACTCTCTTGTCCCCCACTTGCCGCCCTGCATGATGATGTCACTTCTGGTGATGTCATAGTGCCACGAGCACGCAAAGTGTGAGTGCACAATGAGCTCCATAAATGGAGCTTGTGTGTGTGTGTGGGGGGGGTGGCGGCGGGATGGCACAATGCTCTGCCTCGAGCAGCAGAACTCCTAGCACCAGCGCTAGGTGGTGGGGACTTTAATAATAATAATAATAATAATATTATTATTATTTATATCCCGCCCTCCCCGCCGAGGCAGGCTAACAGCATTCATAGAATAATTATACAATACAGTAGTTATACAAAAACTTTAAAATCAACATTGTCTTAAAACCACTCTAATTCACGTTTAACATAATTTGACAGTAACGGTGATGTTCCTGGCGCTATTCTGTCAGTTTACATGATAGCGGAGATCACTGAGGCCAAATCATTTTGGCGGATCCATTATTCAGCGATCCTTAGTCAGCAGTCTGCAAAGGCCAACCTAAAAAGGATGGTCTTGCAGGCCCTGCGGAATTGGTCGAGACTCCGAAGGGCCCGCACCTCTTCCGGAAGCTGGTTCCATAGGCATGGAGCTGCGATGGAGAAGGCCCATGCGCGGGTGTTCTGCAATTTCGCCTCCTTTGGCCCAGGGATGGTCAGCTTGTTCTTCCCAGCTGACCTCAGTGCTCTCTGGGGCTCATATGGGGAGAGACGGTCCCTCAGGTAGGCAGGTCCTCGGCCATACAAGTCACACAATCTGTATAAAAGAGCCACATGTGGCTCCTGGGCCACATTTTGGCCACCCTTGCTCTAGTGGGTTGCCAGTTGTGAATAATGTTCATGCTATTAGCTTGACCTATGATATTTTCATATGCATACCCATAGCTAAAAGGGGTAACACCATGGAAAGGTTATTCTTGTATAACTCTCTCTTTTGCCTATCAGTGTGAAGCTGAAGGCCTGAGAACCAAGTTTCTTCACTCTTATCTCTGTCTCACTAGCATATGAAAAAGCTTCTGCCAGATTAGTTTCTGGGCAATTAGATTGGTTCTGTTAACTTTTGAAGAACTTGACTCAACTGTACTTTTTGCTGTGTTAAGAAACTGAGTGGATGCCACAATATGAATTATAAGAATGCAAGAACATGAGAAGAGCCCTGCTGGAACAGACTAAAGGAACAGACCAAACAGTTCAGCATGTGTGTGTCCAGCAAAGGCCAAAGTCTGGGAAGGCTATGAACAGGTCATGATACATTTTGGCAAACTTTAATGCTTCTAGGAACAGAATGTAGTAGGCATGAAGCTTCAGTTATGTCAAATAATTATCTCAAACGTAAATTCAGCTATGAGGTGATATAACTGATACATAGCCGAAGGCTATCTGATTGTGACATTCCATACAAAGTTGTTTTTGAAGATTTCTTTGGTATTGAGATGCCAACGTAATACGTAGTTGGGGATCCACTTGCCGTTGCCGGTACTATGATATTAGCATCTCCCCTTGTCCTCCCCAGGGAGCCCAGCAGGTGGCAGTAGTCCCAGTGTGGATGGCTTCTCATGTAGTGGTCTACATTCCAAATTCACAAATGTTTATTTCTGTTTAGAGTCTCCATTTCCAAACCTGTACTGGGAAACTCTGCAAATATGGAGGCAGAGCCTGGGGAAAGTGAAGCTGGGGAGACAGGACCTCAGTGGGGTATAATGCCGTAGATTCTATCCTCTCCAGGGATTCTGATCCCTATAGCGCGGAGATCTGTCATCATTCCAGGAGATCTCCAGGCATCACCTGAAGACTGATAACCCTACCTACATTGTAAGTTTACAAAATAATGTAAAGGGGACTGCATTTTGAACTAAGCTGGGGAGTGGTCAATGTCTGTTGCTCTGCCTGCTTATTCAGATAGGGTTGCCAATTCCAGGTTGGAAAAATTCCTGGAGATATGAAGGCGGTGGCTGTGGATGGGAGGGGAGAATTTGGGGAGGCATTTCATCTAGAATCTATGGTATACCACAGAGAAAATGGCACCTCTGAAACTGCCATTTTCTCCAAGGGAACTGATCTTTGTAGTCTGGCAATCAGTTGTAATTTCAACAGAACTCTAGGCCCCACCTGGGAGCTGACGGCCACAGCCTCTTGCATCCCTCAATGCACAAGCCAAGTGTCCACAGAATACAAAACAATGGAAGTTTTAGCAGATAACTAGCTATACATTTTTGTCTTACTTCTCCTACAAGGATTTCAGGACAGCACACCCAGTTCTCTCATTCCCCATTTTATCCTCCCCCAAACACTATGAGGTAGGTTAGACTGACTGGAGGTATAGCCCAAGGTCATCCAATCATGACTGAGGGGGATTCGAACCCTGGTCTCCCCAGTCCTAGTCCAACAGTACATAGAATTGGTTGTCAACTCTTCCCTTGTGTATCTCAGTTGTTTGCTCTGTCTTGGTTTGCACACAACTGAGATGCAATGGAGAGGCGCAAGGGCAGAGTTAGTGTTGCTGTTCCCACTAGGAAGAATCATGAAGCGAAAGAGTTTTTTATTGGAAGCCCACAGATGTGCACAAGAAGGGATAGTCCTTGGGAGATGGGTCATTGTTGAAGGCCAGATTGGAAGCACACATTGCTCAGATGAGGAGGAGGAGGAGAAGGAGATTGGATTTATACCCAGCCCTTCACTACCCAAAGGAGTCTCAGAGCGGCTTACAATTTCCTTTCCCTTCCCCTCCCTGCCCACAAAAGATACCCTGTGAGGTAAGTGGGGCTGAGAGAGCTCTGACAGAAACTGCTCTTGAGAGAACAACTCTGACAGTTATGACTCACCCAAAGTCACGCCGACAGCTGCTTACCCCTGATATGTTTGTAAGTTACTCTTAGTATTCACATTGCAGCACCTCCAACAATTCTTGTGGTAATGAATTCTATATATTAAATATATGTTGTGCATAGTATTTCTTTCAGTCACCACTGAGTCCCCTTTTCAGTCAGTTTCACTGAATATCCCTGAATCCAAATAGTAAAAAACGTAACATCTATTCCATTCTATTACATCCCCTCTTTAGAACAATAAGAAGAGCACTGCTGGATTAGACCAGCATTCCATCTAGTCCAGCATCCTGTTTCACACACTGGAAAACCAGTTATCTTGGAAGGCCAACAAACAGGGTATAAAGCCCAAGGTCATTCCCTTCATGCTGCATTTTAGCACTGGAATTCAAAAGTTTGCTGCCACTAAATACAGAGGTTCCCTTTTGTCGCTATGGCTAGTAGCCATGGGAATCTTAAGCTGCTGCTACTTTGAAAGTCAAGTTCAAAAACACTTTTATCAAGCCGTTGCCAGGCACTACTCATTTCAAATGGAACTTGAGTGTTGAGCATGGGGAACTGATACATCACTGGAAAAGTCCAGATTTGAAAACAAAAAAACCTTGATCCATCCAGCCATAAAACTGGCACTGCTGAAATCCTGAATCCTCCATTGGGACAATATATTTTTCCTGACGTGAGTTTTTGGCAATCTCTGATTGCTTTTGTTTATTTGTTTATGTCCCTCGGGATGAAAGAGCTCTAAGGTGTAGGGTTGTGTTGGCTGCAGTTGGATCTTTTTTTAGGTACTGTTTTCCAGGATGCTTGCACATGGCTCTTGGGTTCTTCCATGTGCACACTGTGTCTATTCCGTCAGCTTGCCTTGCAAGCACTCTGTGTTCTTAAGCTTCTGGGAAGCACAATTCATATAAACTGCTGTTTCCTCTGAGTCACTTCTCCTAGTCCTGCTTTCACTGGCTTTGTGGCAGAAGAAGAGTAATCAGAAGTCAACAAAAGGTGCCTGAAACTTAGGAATGAAGTGGATACAGGCTCTGAGTTGCCAAGAAACACTTTACAACTCCCTGCAATTAACCCACCAAGAGAGGCTTGGCAGAGAAGTACAGAAGACATCAGGATTGCCCCCACCCCATAATACTGAATGTCGAGCCATAAGGACCAGTATTTTTGTTCTGAATTAATTCCTCACACTGATCCATTCCAGAAAGAGGAGGTAGTCTACCTTACATCTTAAAATGATACCACACCTCTTTTGGGAAGTATGACAATCACCCCACACTCCCTTTTCTTCTTGGCTGGGCAGCCCCTTCTTTTGCTTCTTTGTCTGTCCCACCCAGCTGTTTAAATGTGTTGTCCCGGTCTAGGGGTTTGAGGGACTGACTAAAATCTTTCTTTTGTCTTTGTTTGATAATGGCACATGAGAAGCTGATGTTAGCTCAAGACAAACATTTATTGTACTTATGAGGGGAAATGGCCTGGTAGGTATAAGGTTTAGGACTTAGAAGGTGAACAGTCAACAGGAATGAGGTAACTGTGTATAAATATAAACAAAAGATAGTTTGTCACAAACACATACCTATTTAGTTATACAGACAGGTCTTTCAAAACTTGAGAGATTTCTTGGCAATTTCTTCTTAAATAACCAAACTTAATCAATCTCATACTTAAGTTGGTGAAGAAAGGAACATTCACACAAATTCCAATTTCCCCTTTTAACCACTTTTTTAAAGTTAGGTCTCTCATATTTACTTAAGATGTATGAAACTTGGAAAACCATGTTTAGCCCCTGAAAAGTTGGGGACTCATGACATTGACAAATCCACACTTCTGACCAACTTCTGGGGAAAGCTGAAAAGAATACAAGACATCTTCATTCTTCATTCTTTCCTAGCCTTAAGAAAACAAAGCTTTCAAGCAAGTTCAAAGATGCTTTACGCTCCCCCTAAAGCAGGGGTGGCCAACGGTAGCTCTCCAGATGTTTTTTGCCTACAACTCCCATCATCCCCAGCCATTGGCCATGTTGGCTGGGGCTGATGGGAGTTGTAGGCAAAAAAAATCTGGACAGCTACCATTGGCCACCCCTGCCCTACAACAAAGGACATCCTACAGCACTTCCATATGTCCTCCACACTCTGCTGAGATCTCCCAGCAGAAGTGAAAACTATGTCCTAACTGTTTATTTAAATACTTCCCATTAGGATTGAAGGCTTTGGTGTAAACAGAGTGACGGTGTTTCACCAAAGCACCTGACTGGAACCTCAATCAAAAAGGCCTCAGTCCCCAAGAGATGATCGAAAAAAGAAGCTGGAGTGACAGAGAGAAAGCATGACCCATCTTTAAATTAGCTAGCTGGTCAGTGTGAGAGAAAGGTACAGTGCTGTGACTGGGTTTAGGATGTCCCATGAAGTATCAGCATGAAGGAAGAAACAAATAGGACCTCCAAATTCTGCCTCTTCCAACCCCACCACAAGCCCATCAATCAACTGCAAGAGGTAAATGAGGCTACTGGAAGGGGAGGAGTTCCAGCAGGAAAGGGGTGAGGAAGGGCACACATGGAATGGTTGACAGGGGAATTAATGGGACCCAGTCCATAGGGCTTCATTTTGCGCCAGGTGGCTTGTAGGGCTCGAGTAGCAGACTTGAGAAAGTGCTGACTTTGTCAGTGCCTCGAACTTCATGGGGCAGAAGTGGCAGCTTTACAATATGGAAATCTTCATAGAAGTCTTCGATCTGGTCAAGGTATTTGGACTGGATCTTATGCCGAGCCTCACACATCTTGCATGGCTTTTCTGGGTCAGGGAAAACCAACTGATTGACTATGATATTGTGGGTTTCGATCTTGCACTTGGCCAGCTCCTGGATGAGCCGCTCTGTTTCGTACAGGGAGAGGAACTCAGGGATGCAAACACAGATAAATGTAGTTTGCTCCGGATTCTTGAATTGCTCGCTCACTGAGCGGATGACAAGGAGAGTCTCTTCCAGCTTGGAGGCTAACTGATCAGCATTCATGTCTCCCATGCCAAGCACGTTGCACAACTGTGATATGAAGGCCCTGATCTGGTTCTTTATCTGCATCAGGTGGCCTAGACCCCGCTCCACGATGGTGGGGAAGTTGAGCAGCTGTAACATTTGTCCTGTAGGCGCTGTGTCAAAAACCACCACGGAGAAATCCATCCCTTTCACCAGCCTCATCACTTCAGCATAGCTCGTGACTTCATCAATACCAGAGAAGATGCTCATTGCCTCCTGCATCATCTTCTCGCCCATACTTCGCATGTTATCTTCTTCAAAGAACGTATCTGGAAGCTCTGACACATCAAAGCTAGGATCAATCTCCATAGCAAAAAGATTGTCATAGCCCTTTACTTTGGTGGGAACCCTGGAAAATTTCTGATCAAAGGCATCTGAAATGTTGTGAGCAGGATCAATGGAGATGATAAGAACAGTCTCACGTACTTTGGAAAGCTGCACAGCTAGGCTGCAACTGCAGGTGGTTTTTCCAACACCTCCCTTCCCTCCAACAAAAATCCACTTCAGACTTTGCTGTTCAATGATGTTGCTCAGCGTCGGCTCCAGTGGCTCTAGGTCAGGTGTGTCCTCAAACTCATCCACCTCTGTGAGCAGCCCAGACCCCAACGTTGCCATCTTAGGACGAAGTCACGTCCCTTCTTAACCACTTGATAGGGATTACTCCCCCACCCTGACTTTACTAGGAACTATTTCCCTCAGGCTTTAATGGAGATCTATTCTGATCCTCTCACTCTAATAACCTTCTTTACCGGTCATTGTCAACTGTAGAATTCCATTTGAAACCCAAGGTTCTTAGACTGGGTTAAAGCATTAACCATTTAATGCCCATTACAGGGTGTTTATTTATTTGCTTACTTCATATGTACCCCACCATTCTCTCCAGTGGGGACCAAAGGTATCTTAAGAGAGGTCTCCTTTCCTCCATTTTATCCCCAAAACAATCCTGGGAGGTAGGTTTGTTTTCTAAAAAAATATTTATGTTTATGAAATTTATATCCTGCAATTAGAAGAGAACCCAACACAGGAGGAGGGTTCCTGGGAAAATGTAACCTGGAGAAAGGAAATCAGGAGATGTTCTGAGCCCCTGCTGCTCAGCAATAGGTTCCAGGATCTCTGCACAGTAACTGATTTTGAACCATTGGAACAAGGCCTACTTCCCCAGTCTCCACAAAGCTTGAACAGTTTCTCAGGATCCTGTGGATAAGAAGTCTGGAGCTTCTGCTCCCCAATATAGGAAGGGGAAGGTGGTGGTGATTGGAGACTCCTTGCTCAGAGGGGTGCAGCCCAAAGTGTGCCAAGCGGACATCATCCCAAGATGTCTGCTGTCTGTTGGGAGCATGCATCCAGCATGTGACAGAAATGATTGGAAGACTTATCAAGCCCACAGATTACTATCCTTTCTTGTTGATCCACGTGGGTACGAATGATACTGCCCATCATAGCCCTGAATTTATTAGAAAAGACTATGTGGCTCTGGGTCAGAAAGTGAAGGAGCAGGTTGTGTTCTCGTCAGTGCTTCCTGTTGAAGGCCGTGGCTTAGGACGAGAAAGAAGAAAGAGATTGAGAGAAAGAGATTGAGTTTCTTGATGCTCTCAATGACTGTGCTATGGAGCAGATGGTCTCAGAACCTACAAGGGGTGGGGCGATCCTGATTTGGTCCTAAGTAATGCCCAAGACTTGGTGAGAGATGTAAAAGTGATTGCGTCACTTGGGAGCAGTGACCATAATGTTATTGATTTCACCGTTTGTATAAATAGGGAGTTGCCCAAAAAGACCGCCACAACCATGTTTAACTTTAAAAGGGGTATATTCTCTGAGATGAGGAGACACGTGAGGAGGAAACTGAAAGGAAAGGTAAATATGGTCAAAACCCTTGGGGAAGCTTGGAGACTATTTAAAACTATAATCCTAGAAGCTCAGATAAAATGCATACCACAAGTTAGGAAAGGCACAAAGAGGCATAAGAAAAGGCCTGCATGGTTAACAAACAAAATAATGGAAGCTGTAAAAGGTAAGAAAGACTCCTTTAAGCGGTGGAAAACCAGTCCAAGTGAGATTAGTAAAAGGGAACACAGGCTGTGGCAAATCAAATGCAAGACTGTGATCAGGCAGGCAAAAAGGGACTATGAGGAGCATATTGCAAAAAACATAAAGACCAACAATAAAAATTTCTTCAAATATATTAGAAACAGGAAACCAGCCAGGGAGGCAGTGGGGCCCTTGGATGACCATGGGGTAAAAGGATTACTGAAGGAGGGTAGGGAAATGGCTGAGAAGCTGAATGCATTTTTTGTCTCCGTCTTCACTGTGGAAGATGAGATCTTTTTGCCTGCCCCAGAACCACTTATTTTGGAAGGGGTGTTGAAAGACCTGAGTCAGATTGAGGTGGCAAAAGAGGAGGTCCTCCAATTGATAGACAAATTAAAAACTAATAAGTCACCGGGTCCAGATGGCATACATCCAAGAGTTCTGAAAGAACTCAAAGTTGAACTTGTGGATCTCATCAAAGGCTCCTTAGAAAGCTTGAGAGTCATGGAGTAAAAGGACAGGTCCTCTTGTGGATCAAAAACTGGCTGAGTAATAGGAAGCAGAGAGTGAGTATAAATGGGCAGTCTTCGCAGTGGAGGACGGTAAGCAGTGGGGTGCCGCAGGGCTCAGTACTGGGTCCCATGCTCTTTAACTTGCTCATAAATGATTTAGAGTTGGGAGTGAGCAGTGAAGTGGCCAACTCTGCGGATGACACTAAATTGTTCAGGGTGGTGAGAACCTGAGAGGATTGTGAGGAACTCCAAAGGGATCTGTTGAGGCTGGGTGAGTGGGCGTCAATGTGGTAGATGCAGTTCAGTGTGGCCAAGTGCAAAGTAATGCACATTGGGGCCAAGAATCCCAGCTACAAATACAAGTTGATGGGGTGTGAACTGGCAGAGATTGACCAAGAGAAAGATCTTGGGGTCATGGTAGATAACTCACTGAAAATGTCAAGACAGTGTGCGTTTGCAATAAAAAAGGCCAACGCCATGCTGGGAATTGTTAGGAAGGGAATTGAAAACAAATCAGCCAGTATCATAATGCCCCTGTATAAATCGATGGTGCGGTCTCATTTGGAGTACTGTGTGCAGTTCTGGTCGCCGCACCTCAAAAAGGATATTATAGCATTAGAGAAAGTCCAGAAAAGGGCAGCTAGAATGATTAAAGGGCTGGAACACTTTCCCTATGAAGAAAGGTTGAAACGCTTGGGACTCTTTAGCTTGGAGAAATGTCGACTGCGGGGTGACATGATAGCGGTTTACAAGATAATGCATGGGATGGAGAAAGTAGAGAAAGAAGTACTTTCCCCCCTTTCGCACAATACAAGAACTCGCGGGCATTCGATGAAATTGCTGAACAGACAGCTTAAAACAGATAAAAGGAAGTACTTCTTCACCCAAAGGGGGATTAACATGTGGAATTCACTGCCACAGGAGGTGGTGGCGGCCACAAGCATAGCCACCTTCAAGAGGAGTTTAGATAAAAATATGGAGCAGAGGTCCATCAGTGGCTATTAGCTACAGTGTGTGTGTGTGTGTGTATATATATATAATTTTTTTGGGGCCACTGTGTGTACAGAGTATTGGACTGGATGGGCCATTGGCCTGATCTAACATGGCTTCTCTTATGTTCTAATACTTCAAATAAACAACTGGCAATGTCGATGGTGTCATCAGGAAAGATTCGGATTTCTGGACCAAGGCTTACACTTTCAAGATGGTGGTCTTCTATCGGGAAATGACTTGCACCTTATGGTAGTAGGGAAAGAGTGTTTGGTAACAGCCTTGCTAACCTAATAAGGAGGGCTTTAAACTAAATTGTATGGAGGGAGCGAGACAATAATGTATGATGCCAGAAACAGGATATGAACATTAAAGATTTGCAGAGAGTGGTGCATATGCTAGGTAATGTTAACTTTCAAGCTTGTACGGAAACCAAACCCTCGGGATACATAAAACGTGGATTCCGATGTCTCTGCACTAATGCACAGAGTATGGGAAATAAACAGGAGGAACTGGAAGTCCTAATAAAGGAAGGAGACTATGACATAATAGGCCTTACTGAAACATGGTGGGATGACACTCACAATTGGAATATTAGGATTCAGGGGTACAACTTATTTAAAAGGAACAGGCAAATGAGAAAGGGCGGAGGGGTAGCAGTATATGTGAAGGAGGAATGTACTTGTGAGGAAATATGTGAATCGGAGCATGGCAGCTCAGTTGAGAGTCTCTGGGTAAAAATAAAAGGAGTAAGAAACAACAGTGATAATATTGTGGGAGTCTGCTATAGACCACCAAGTCAGGCAGAGGACTTGGATGAGATACTTCTACAACAGATTGCAAAGTTCTCCAAGACAAGGGATATAGTGATCATGGGAGATTTCAATTACCCGGACATCTGTTGGAAGTCCAACTCTGCTAAAAATCAAAAGTCAAATAGATTCCTGACTTGTTTTGCTGACAACTTCCTTTTCCAGAAAGTGAAGGAGGAAACAAGGGGATCTGCTGTCTTGGATTTGATTCTCACCAACAAGGAAGAATTAATTGAAGAAGTGAAAATGGGCACCCTGGGCAGTAATGACCATGTGATTTTGGAATTCACAGTCTTAGAGAAGGGAAAACCTATACGTAGTCAGACTTATAGGTTGGACTTCAGAAAGGCAAACTTTGATAAACTTAGAACTATGCTTGGTAAAATCTCATGGTCAGAAATACTTAGGAGGAAGGGGGTTCAGGAGGGGTGGGAGTTTCTTAAAAGCGAAATATGCCAAGCAGGAGAGACAACAGAGGGCACAGCTTAGACTTTATTTTTCCGGAACAGAATGCAGCAGTTTCCCTGGTGCGCACTGGGCAGTCTCGCCATGGGCGGGGCTCCACTCCGAGCAGCGGGCAGAAGCAGCTGAGGGAGTGGGGGGGGCAGAGGAGTGGCACATGTGGAAGCCTCTGTGTTGGAGTCCCACCTGGAAAACAGAGACAGAGATCAAGAGCACCTGCAGCGGCGGTGGCTGGAAGAGTAGGCTGCGTCTCCAGGTTGGGAAGTTCCTGGAGATCTGGGAACAGAGCCTGGGGAAGTAAAATTTCAACCTTTCCTCATAGGACTTGGTCTCCAGACCCCTCATCATCTTCGGCGCCCTCCTCTGGACCCGTTCCAGCTTATCTATATCCCCAATCACCCAATTTCCATCTTATCTATATACCAGATTATATGCTAAAAATCTGATGCCTCTACCTCAAAAAACAGCCCCTTCAGAGCCCTGGATACCCATGGACCAATTCACCATTATATCCTACGTCAGGGGTGTCAAACATGCAGCCCAGGGGCTGAATCAGGCCCCTGGAGGGCTCCTATTAGGCCCCCAAGCAACTGACTGTCATCTGCTTCCTTCAGCATAACAGCTTGCTTTTCAAGGCTTTCTCAATTGCACAGGAGTTACAGAGCAAAACCTCTATTTTCTCCATTGGCTTAGGCTCCTCCCTTGGATAGGAAGGGGGGCAAGGAGAGCTCGCTTTGCCAGGCTCTCTCAATAGCACAGCAGAGCTACTGAACCAAGCCTCTCTTTCTTCTATTGACTGAGGCTCCTTCCCCTCTTGGTTCTCTGGAGAAGGAAAGAACCAGAGCTTCCTTTGCCCTGTTCCCTGGGTCCCATGGGAGAAATACAAAGAAAGCACCTTTAAGACCAATGAGTGCTAATGTTTTAAGTTTTTTTTAAAAAAGTTTTTAATTGTGTTTGTCTGTATCCTTTATAAAGTTTATATCTCTATTACCTAGTCTTAAATAGGTACGCACATGGCCCAGCCCAATATGGCCTGGCCCAACAAGGTCTCATTTATATCAGATCCAGCCCTCATAACAAATGCGTTTGACACCCCTGCCCTATGGGAATTGGTCTCCATAATACCCTCCCCCCTTTTCTGATAACCCTGAAGCAGTGGAAGGGCCTCCAAACTGGGGGATCCCCTGCTCCCACCTGCAACAGACTCCCAGCTAGGAACGGCTACGGTTCAAGAGGACAGTGGAGCTGGGTTGATAGTTCATGTAATGCCTAAGAGAAGACACTGGGGGAAAGAATCCTTTTATCAAATTTTGGTTGAGCTGATTGTGTGAGTGTGTGAGTGTGTGTACGTGCAAATTTCTCACTATGTTGTATGAATTTTTACATGATTTTACATTTGTTTTTCTGTTGCATTTAAAAGTGGTGCTGTCCACTAACAACCAGGGCTCAGGTGATGTAAACGTGTAAAATAAATATGAACAAACAAAAACAAAATTCTGAAAATCATGAGGTAAATCTTATTCTTGTTTAATGATAAGTATATATTTTCCTTAAAAGGAAGCCTGGGAGTGGATGATCTGGACAAATAAACTGGAAATTGGGTGATAATTTTGGCAATAGGTCAAGATGTGGGGCTGTTGGTGAGAGAACAGTGTTCTGTTGCTCTATTTGATGTTCTTTTTATTCAAAATTCAGTATAATAATTAACTGGAAAGAAAACATGCAATACTAGGAACATTAAAGTTCCTGAAAGCCAGCATCAATGCTGGCTTTCAGGACATTTAATGTTCCTAGTATTGCATGTTTTCCTGTTTTTGCATAGTGACCCTGGGGTTCCTTGGTGGTCTCCCCTCCAAGTGCTAACCAGGGTTGATCCTACTTAGTTTCTGACATCTAACAAGATCAGAACAGCCTGGGCCATCTAGGGCAGATTGGAGGCAATTTGTATTAATATACATAGATGGATTGTCAGAAGCTATTTTTGTGTACAGCTATGTTGGTCCAAAAGAAAAAGCCCAGAAGCCAAAAATCCCATCCATGTAATACCTTCATAGGACCAATCCAAAGACACACACCAGTGTGAAAGCCAGGACACTTGAAAATTTACACTGTTGAGGGCTGCCAACTCCAGGTTGGGAAGTTCCTGGAGATCTGAGAACAGAGCCTGGGGAAGTCAAATTTTAGAGAGCCGAAGGAGCTTAGCAGGGAGTCCGCCCTCCAAAGCAGACATTTTCTCCAGGTGAACTGATTTCTGGAGATAGTTGTAATTTTGGGAGATCTCCAGGTCTTACCTGGTGTTTGGCAGCCCTAATACTGTTATGTGTCTTTGTGTTGGTCGTCCTAATACAGGTTTAACATGGGTGGTGTTTTGGGCTTAGATATTTGACAGCTATATTTAGCTTTCCTTTCTGTTACTTAGAATGTTGCCAGCTTCATGTGGAGAATGCTATCAGCCAGCTTGGTATAGCAGTTTTAGTGTATTGAGCTGGAAGCTGGGAAAGTGAGGTTCCAATTCCCACTCTGCAAACTCAGTGGGTGTTCTTGAGCCAATCTTGGACTAACCTACCCCATAGCCTTTTTGTTTCAAAGGTAATATGGAGGAGGAAACAACATCCTAAGCTGCTTTGGGTCCCCATGGGGGAAAAAGTGTGGAATAAATAAATACACAAACATGGATGTGAAGGAGCGACAAAGCTTTAATGACACCTGCTTCATCTCTAAAACTGGCAGTCTTTACATACTTTCCCCCTGTAATCATAATGGCCAGCAAAATTATTTAAAATTGAGAGTGAACATTCCCACAAATATCATGAGAGTCTGTGGATAAGAGGGTGCGCAGGCAGGAATATAAAGACAGGAATATAAAGCCAACTTTTCTGGCTACATTCCTCTTCCCTTCTCTCAAAATGCATTGCTTGCAAATATTTGCTGAAGAAGTGAGCAGTGATTCACAAAAGCTCATACCGTTCCACAGATTTTGTTAGTTTTTAAGGTGCTACTGGACTCTTGCTCTTATTTGCCAAGATCACCCCTTTTTCAACTGTTTTTTTTATAGATGGGATGTTCCCATGATTCCTATAAATCTAAGAGATTTAGGGATGCCAGCCTCAAGGTGGGACCTGGGGATCCCCACAATTGCAGCTAATCTCCAGACTACAGAGATCAGTTCCCCTGAAGAAAATGGATGATTTGGAGGGTAGACTCTGGCACTGTACGCCACTGAGGTGCTTCCCAGGCTCTACCCCAAAATCTCTAGGAGTTTCCCAACTTGGATCCGGCAACCCTACTTTCCATCCCCCACTGGTGGCCAGGGGGGACTTGGCAACCCTTGATATAACGCTAGACTTTCTGTTGCCAATATTGTTAAAGATTAAGAGTGCAATCCAGAGGGGGGGTGGAAAGCCTTTTGGGAGCAGACGATCCGCTACGTGGCCGCAGAAAGGGTTTTCACCGACATACGACCAGCGCCGCCACAGCGGAGGGGAGTTCCATGGGTGGGGGCTGCCCGAGCACCGCTCCGTCCGAGGGCAGCGGTGCATCTCCCCCATCCTAGAAATACTTCTGTTCTGGCCTCGCACAACTCAGTTGTTAGGCCATACGCACTTAGAGTGAGGGACAGGCAGGCACGTTGGTGATGGGTTTTGCACCTCTCGGTTGCTTTGACAGTATATGTGACTTGCGAGTGGGAGAGAGAGGTCTCTCCCCTGGGGCTAACTGCTCTTGTTTCCAGGTCTCCACAGGTTCTGGGCTCCCAGAGGCTCTGCATGCAAGGACTGGGTAAGTTCCACTGCCCCCCCACCTCCCCCTTCCCTCGCTCTCGATCGCTCGGTGTGCGAGCTTCTCTGGCACTTGAACCAGGCAGTGGGCTCCGGCAAGGGGCATCTGCTGACCTTGCTCCCCTGAGCTGCCGCCTGCTCCCTTCCCTTGATCTGCCCTTGGCCGCGTTCCCAACTCCTGGCGGGGCACGGGGCATGTGTCTGTGGCAGCTGCCCCGTTGCGGGGAGGTGGGTCAGAGACTGTCCCTTTAAGAGAGCGCCCGGCTGAGACGCAGCCTACTGTTCCAGCCACCGCCACTGCAGGTGCTCTTGATCTCTGTCTCTGTTTTCCAGGTGGGACTCCAACACAGAGGCTTCCGCATGTGCCACTCCTCTGCCCCCCCACTCCCTCAGCTGCTTCTGCCCACTGCTCGGAGTGGAGCCCCGCCCATAGCGAGACTGCCCAGTGCGCACCAGGGAAACTGCTGCATTCTGTTCCGGAAAAATAAAGTCTAAGCTGTGCCCTCTGTTGTCTCTCCTGCTTGGCATATGCTGCACGGTCCTGGGGCAACCCGCCCCCCCGTCATTGGCTTCTCTGAGGGAGTGCCTGGGAGGGTGGGCAGACTTGGTTCTTGGGGGCGGGGAATGGGCTATAAGCCACCATGCTGCCCCCCGTATGGCTGGATGGGGGGGAGGGTTGCCACCCCTCAGCCTGCCTGGGCTAACGGCCTACCTGACCGCACAGGGCTGCTGTGCGCTGGGGATTTGGGGGGGGGGGTTTGCTAAAGTGGATGCATGCCCAGTGGCTCGCACTCCGAGTTGTGCGCCCCCAGGGGAGGTGTTCCTTGTACATAGTGGGGGGTGGCAGCAGGGCAACACCGGGGGGGGGCCTCTGGGTGGTGGTGGTGGTGTCTTTTGGACTTGGTCTGGCCGCTCCCAGACACACATTCCAGCCGCTGTCTAGGACAGGGAACTCCTGCACTTGGCACTTCCTGCTTGTCCGCGCATGCCCCTGGCCGCCAGCCTGCCATTGGCAGAGTCTCTGACAGCGGGAAGGAGTGGGGGGATTGATGGCCTCTCAGGCACAGGCTTTCCGCCCCCTCGACCAGTCACGTGCAACGGGCTGGCCAATCCCGTGGTCCCGCACAAGCCTGCGCCTCCCCCACCCCTGCCTCGGCAGTGAACCAATGGCATGAGCCTGGGCGGAATCACCATGGCGACGGGTTCTCTCTCGCTCATTGGGCCCCTCTTCCCTTTCCCAGCGTGGCGTACCTTTGGAAGTCAACGAGCGGCACCATAGATCCACCCATGCCTGAGTGGCCGCCCGCCACATATGTCTGGATTGCCCTTTCACCACATCCCCTCCAGCCTAGAAATAGCAGCTCTCCAGCAGCCCTGGCCTCACTCAATGCACAGCAGCCAAGAAGGTCAGAGCACCTGCTCCGGTTGCAACGCCACTGAGGATGTTCTCCGCAGTCGAGAACGAAACGTCTGGAAGAAAAACTTTCTTCAGTAGAACACGGCACTTGAGCCCGAAAGATTCTACAAACCCTAATGATATTATATTTTACCCTTTTCAATTAAAAACACCAATCCTGAAAGCTGAGATTTCAAAATTGTGACAACTAAAAACTCATTTCCACAAGGGAGAATGTTGGCTAATAAATATTTTAAATAAATAAATAATTTCAGTGCCAACACAGCCCACTGCTCATCCTGCTTTTTGGCTGCATGTGACAAAGACCTTTTTTTTTTTGGTTCTGTGATCTTCACCACTGAGTTACATTAAGAAGTGCTATATTGATCTAGCGCTATAGAAAGTTCAAAAACAAGTTTGAGGAAGATCACACACTGAAAAGGGGGCAAGGGGGAAAAGCACGGTACTGTTTGAAATGGCCAGATCGCTTCAGAGATGGCTCATTAACGGAATGAAACTTGCTGTATGAAACTTCCGTCCCTGTATCGCTTTACTCAGAACTGGGCCAAGAATGGATAACATCCAGTGTTAGGACACTAACGTGAAAGGGGTCATAGCTTCTACGGCAGCTTCCACTACTGCCAGGGTTGCCAGATCCAGTGGGGGTGGAGGCTGAAGAGGGCAGGGTTTGGGGAGTGGAGGGACTTCAATGGGGTATAATGTCGCAGAGTCCACCTTGGCAGTTTCCTCCACGTGAGATGATCTGTCACCTGGAGACTAGCTGTTATCCCAAGAGATCTCCAACCCACACTTGGAAGTTGAAACCCCCTAATAGCAATGTTGCCTAATGTATTTTTTAAAAAATTACTCCTTGGCCCCTGAGCTTGGGCTTTTTTCTCTGTGGTTGTGCATCCCATGGTGTCTAATGTGTGGTTACACCAGCTAAAAAGGTAAAGGTAGTCCCCTGTGCAAGCACCAGTCGTTTTTGACTCTGGGGTGTCGTTGCTTTCACAATGTTTTCACGGCAGACTTTTTACGGGGTGGTTTGCCATTGCCTTCCCCAGTCATCTACACTTTCCCCCCAGCAAGCTGGGTACTCATTTTACCGATCTCAGAAGGATGGAAGGCTGAGTCAACCTGGAGCTGGCTACGTGAACCAGCTTCCGCTGGGATCGAACTCAGGTTGTGAGCAGAGGGCTCCGACTGCAGTACTGCAGCTTTACCACTCTGCGCCACGGGGCTCTTACACCAGCTACCCTGTGTCAAAATTCCAAAGCTTCCCACAAGGGCAAAAAGGTTGGACACCCTAATCTAAATCAATTTACAAGCAAGGTTGTCAACTTTTATTCAGCTCTTTTTAAGATAGCTCTTATCTCTGTTCCTTTAACAGAAGTTTCCTCTGCTCCCTCCTTAAATACAAACCTCCAGTTATTGTCCTTGAAAATTGTATGCATGTATGCTGCCCTCACCACAGCCGGCGCTCGCAAAGCGCTGCGTTTGCGGAGGGGGCGGGTGCTTCCTACTTGCCTGTGCTCCTGCCTTCAGCTGTGATGTTTAAAGCAAGCGCTGGGATCGGAGGGGGGAGGGAGCGATCCCAGCGCTTGCTTTAAACATCACAGCTGAAGGCAAGGACACAGGCAAGTAGGAAGCACGCTGCCCCCTCCGCAGCCGGCGCTTTGCTGGGGCCACGTGGAGCGATCCCAGCGCTTGCCTGAAGAAGATGGAGCCAGGCAGGCGGGGGAAGCGCCGGATCGGAGGAAGAGGCAGCAGATCACCTCCGCCCGAAGGTACGTACCTTCGGACTATAAGACGCACACACTTCCCCCCCCACTTTTTTTGGGGGGGGGGGAAGTGCGTCTTATAGTCCAAAAAATACGGTAATACAGTACACTTGAATCTTTAGATCTATTTAATAAGTACATATCAACAAAAATGTGCCTCTTTGGGGTTGTGAGGAGAGTAGACAGGAGGCCAACATTTTATTAAACAGGGCTTACTGCTCCCAGCGAGAGAACAAAGTCTGAGTCTAGTGGCACCTTTCAGACCAACAAAGCTTTATTCAGGGTGTGAGCTTTCATGTGCAGGTACCTCAGACACATTCAAATGGAGGTTAACAGTTCATATGCATATATAGTCAGATGCCTCTACAAACAAGCTCCCAGAGAAGCGTTCTAAGCAGAACATTACACCCTTCTAAATCCACTGACCTTAACAGAAGGTAACTCATAAAGGTAAAACAGTCATCCTTGGGTCAAACTTTTTGATCTAGAACTCATTTCATCTTGGTAGGCAGCCCTGTTGGTCCGAAGCAATAGAACAAAGCTGGAATCCAGTAGCACCTTTAAGATCAGCAAAGTTTTATTCGGCACGGAAGCTTTCAAGGGCATGAGCACTTCATCAGACAATGAAATGGGTATAGTAAGCAGTTACACATAGCTGGTGGGCAGTGGTTAAGTATGCACAATAGTACCAAGCAATGTTCCTTTTAAGCTGTGGAGTCTTGTGAGCAAAAATTCTATTTTGTGAGCTACTGGCATTAAAGTTGTGAACTACTGCATAAATTAGTTTGCGGTTGACTCAGCCTTCCATCCTTCCGAGGTCGGTAAAATGAGTACCCAGCTTGCTCAGGGTAAAGTGCAGGTGACTGGGGAAGGTCATGGCAAACCACCCCGTAAAAAAGTCCGCCTTGAAAATGTCGTGATGCGACGTCACCCCAGAGTCGGAAAGACTGGTGCTTGCACAGGGGACTATCTTTACCTTTTTAGGGACATTTTTCCTGAATTGAGACAAAAATGTTTGAGCTGGAGGCTAAAAAATTGTGAGCTAGCTCATACTAACTCAGCTTAGAGGGGACACTGGTACCAAGTCAGAATCTCTGCCAAAATAGTACAATTAACAATTCCATTTCGTCTCAGTTGGCGAATCCATGCACAGGTAGGCACACGCACAGTTAGATACAGAAAGGACACGTTTTACAAAGGGCTCTCTTCTGCGACATCCTCATTTTGTTTGCAATCCATAGAACGCCGCCCCTCCCCCATTAAAAACCCCTTGTGTCTCCACACCCCGCCTCGACAACAAAGCAGCACGCGCCGCGCTCGAGACCCTTCCCCCTCCCGCGCCGATTCCTTCCACTCACTTGGGTGGGCGGGATCAGAACTGGAGGCGTGGCTACGGGGGCGGGATTACGAGAAGAAATCCCGGGTTGTGGGCGGGGCCAAGCGGCGGCCTCCCCTGCAGTTTACCACGCGTGGGCGGGGCTTGGCGGCCGGGCGGCTCTCGGTGATTCGCTTAGGGGGCCGCGGCTGGCTGCAATGTAATCTGCCGCACTCGGTTTGCCCGCTTGGCGCCTCGCGGGGCTGATGCAGCGGCTTTGCCTGCAGCTCCTGCGCGCCACGCGAGGGCTGCTCTTCACCTCCGCGGCAAGCCCAGCGGCCGGCGGCTGCTTTTCTATGCCCTGCTGCTGCCGCGCTCGGGACGCGCCCGCGATGCCTCCGGGTGTCCTTCGGGCTGCTTAGCAGCCGGGGGCGGCAAGAGGAGCTTGATGGAAGCGATGTCCCCGCAACAGGATCACGTCGGGCAAGGGCGCTCTTCCTCGCTGACCGGAGGCTCCCGGCTTTCCGCAGGCTCCGACGCCAAAAAGGTGAGCGAGATCGCCCCTTTGCGCTGCCTCTCTCGGGTCGACTTCCCCTCTCCCGGGCAATCTCTCCACCCCCAGGGCTGGATTAACAATTGGGCCAAGTAGGCACTGGCCTATGGGTCCCCACGCCTTTAGAGGCCCTGGGCCGGCTTTCCCCCTGGTTTCCCCGCTTGCAGCCCTCCGAGCCTGCAGGCACAGCCAGCAACTGAGCCGCTCTTTGCCCAACTTGCCTGGCGTGGCTGCTGCTGTCACCATGTTTGCCTCTCTCTGCCTCTCCCCCACAGCTTTGTCATAGGGGCTGTTGAGAAGGTGCCTGCAGGCTGCAGCAGGGGCCAGGGGTGGGTGCTCCCACTCCGAGAGAATTTGCAAGGGGACCTCCAAGATTTTGACTCCACAGGGTTTAATCCGGCACTGTCGTGTTCCCCCCTCCCGCGGGTATTTCTTTCTCCTCCGTCCCTGCTCCTCTACCTGGGCCCGCTTCCTCGAGAGTCGCTCGTCCCCTTTCCGCGGGACCTGCTCCCGACGAAGGACTGCGAGGAGGAAGTCCGCCGCTTGTCATGTTTCCTGGGAAGCAAGAGCCCCGCGGCAGCCGCTGGGGCTTGCTCCTCCCCGGTGAAGCGCGCGTGGGATCGCCTTGCCGCGCCGCCGCCTGTCACCCGGGAAGGAGAGAGGGGCTCTCGGCTGTGACACCAGCCCCTAGCTCTTCTCCCACGTGTCCGCTAGCCATGGCGGGGGGGGGCGTGCCCGGCGACTGCCCCCTCCTCGGTCGACTGCAGCCGGAGGCTTCCCAGCGTGGTCGGCGCCAGTGCATGAACTGGAGCACCCGGGAAGGGAAAGGCCGGGAGCCGAGCCGGCCCGGGAGGCTGACAGCACCTTTGCAGGCTAAGCTGCAGCTCTGGCTGGGCGCGCGTATCTAGCCGGGGGAAGCCAGTGGGGAAAAGTCCTCTCTGCGCCCCAGGATCGCGCCCCGCTTGCGCAGGTGGTCGTGGCGGGGGTGGCTGCTGTGCCTCCTCGTGTCCTTTAAGGGCTCAGGGAAACCTTCGGCGGGGGGGGGGGGGGAGAAGAGACGACCCCCGGGGCAGTACTGCCGCATGCGCGCTTCCTGCCGCCTGTCCCAGACCTGCGCGACTTGAGGAGGGTGATGGATGGCCATTTTTCCTGGGGTGGGGGCGGGGGGAGGCCGTGTCGGCGCTTCGTGCTCGCTGCTGGCCGAGCTGCTGCGGCTTTTCCAGAAGGGACGGCTGCTGCTGGTGGCCTCGGGCCCTCGCTAACCCACGAGGGTCTTTGGGGGGGCCATGGGCTGAAAGTGGGCCTCGCTAGGACCCGGCGGTGATCGTCCCCGGGTGGCATTTTGGGCAGCTGCGGCTGGATCCCTTTGGGTTGCTGCTGGTGTGTATTTTTGCTTCGCTTGACATGCCGAGCGGTGCTTTGAAATGGCACTGGAACAGGTGGGGCAATACAGGGAAGCGAGGCCCGCTGATTTGGGCGGGGGGGGGCGGTTGCTTCCAAGAAACTGCGCATGGGGAGGTGTTGCTGCTTCTGCATTTTATTAGGACACTTTGTTAGTAGCGCTTGTTAGGAAACCTTAGCTAGATGATCAGTACAACGCTCTTGTGAAGTAGGCTGCATTAGTGGAGGAAGGTGATTGGTTGCGTCTGACATAAGGAAATGCATATTAGGTGGAGAAGAGATTTAAACTTGGGGTGTGTGTTTGGAGGCTTGGCTCTTGGTGCTAACTACTGTGCCACTGAGCGTAGACTGTCTCACCTGACAGTTGGATAGATTTAAGTTTTGCGGGGTGTACATTCTAGGTATATACATGGTGGTGCATTTAATGGCAGCTTCCCACTGCTTGTGTGCAAAATGTATTGGAGACAGCTTGGTGTAGTGGTTAAGAGGGTAATTGGAGAACCAGGTTCGATTCCACACTCCTCCACATGAAGCCAGCTGGGTGACCTTGGGTCAGTCACAGTTCTCTCTGAAATTTCTCAGCCCTCCACCCTCCCCCCCCCGCCCCAAAGTCTAGCTCGCCATGCACAACGCTTCAAGAGTTAGAACTTAAGGCTGCTGGGCAATCTTTGGATCTCCTGGCTATACCACACACAATGTTGTTTTTCAGTCGCACAGTCAAGTCTGACTCTTTGCGACCCCATGGACCAAGTCACGCCAAGTCCTCCTGTCTTCCACCACACACAATGTCATACAATAATTAATTGTATGCATTGACTGTCTCTCATGACAATCTGCATTCGGGGATCACGCAATTTCCTGCAGAGATGTGATGACTGTTTAGGAAACTTTTCCTAGTGTGAAATTGCCTTCAGACAATGGCTTCTTTCTCTGCATGATGTTTCACTGCGGTTGTGGGAATCAAGCAGCTGATATATAAAAAGGGGATATAAAGACTCAGAGATCTTCATTCCTGCTTGTGTCTGACAAAGGGAGCTTTGATTCTTGAAAGCTTATATCCTTAAAAACTTGTTGGTCTCTAAGGGGGACTGGGTTAAAATATATTATGCTAATATTGCCAGGTCTCTTCCTTCATCTCCTCCCCAGCTAAGGCATGTTCTGTTCTGTCATCTATTTCTGAATTTTGTTTAGATAATAGGAATGCCTATGAATTGTATTTCCATGTTACATATTTATATTCTGTTTATCCTTATACACATGTGTCGTGTTGCAGCCGACTTATGGCAACCCCAGCAAGGGGCTTTCAAAGTGAATGAGAAGCAAAGGGGGCTTGTTATGGCCTTCCTTGGTGGTCTCTGACCCAAATACGGACCCTGCTTAGCTTCGGAATCTGGTGGGACTGAGACAATACCATGCAACTTTCCTCCCTTACACCTATGCACTCTGTTTAAAAAATGTATGCATTTTTGAAGACATCCAATATTGTTCTTCTCATATTGTTGTTCAAGTTGTCTAGCCCAGTTTAAATGCCAAAAATCTTGGTCTCTAAAGTGTTACTGGACTTGAATCTAGCCCAGTTTACTGTTTCCAACAGTAGCTGTCCAAGTGCTTCCAAGAAATCAGGTATGAGAGCAAAAGCCCTCTCATATTCCACCCCCATGAGTGCTGTTCTGATGTATACTGATCATGGAAGCTCCATTTAGCTAGTACATATGGAAGCCATTAATAAACATCATGAATTATTTGTTTTGATGGTTTGCTCACCCTGGTGCCTGGAGTGTAACGTCAAGATTGCATCTCTTGACCTGGAAGACCAGGTATGTGTAAGGGCCAAGGGTGGTTATTAACTAAAGAAGAAACAGTATTCTGCTCATGCTCCGAGGCACTGTTTTCTGTCATATTGTAAACATTCATGAACATGTCTTGGCCGTTGTATTGGAAATGGGGTTTGGGAATGAAGCGTGGCAAATTCGGATTCAAAGTGAACTCTGCCCCCTCCCCATGCTCTAGCAATGTCTAATACACACAATGATTGCAAAAAGTCATTTGTGAAATCTAGATTGTGAGTTTTGTATATAGAGATAACAAGCATGCCTCTGTTCCTTTCAGCCTTGGGCCCTGCCACATTTTGAACAATGGAAGTAACCTTTTTATGACAGTAAACCATGTACCAAAACAGACGTCCGTTTTGTTTAGTTCTTTCTGATTGAAATTTCTGTATGTTATAACCGGATTAACAGTGCAGAATGCAATGGGTTGAAGTATCCATTTGGAACCAAGGGTAGAAGGCTAGATCCACATCAACCCAGAAATCTTGATGAGTGCTCTTGGGCAAGTCATAACCATTTGGGGTCTACCCTACAGAGCTGTTGGGGAGAATAGTGCCTGGCTAGAGCAAGGCCTTGAGCTTCATGGAGGAACGGTGGGATAGAGCGGAGAGGAAAACAAAGGCAAAGATCAGCAGTTAGGTCAGGAAACTGATGAAGGAGGCTGTGGGCCTAATCCAGCACTCTTAAATGTATAGATCCTGTGTAGTCTCTTATTCCAGGCACTGTGTTTTTTACAAAAAGGCTTTGCATCTCAGAATGTCATTTCTGTGTGGGATTGCCTCCTATTTCAGAGGAGAAAGTGTGATTTCTGAGTCAGAGATGTGATGGGGGCCCAGAATATGATCCTGTGTGCATTCCTGGTCTCCTCCCACACACATAGACAGAGGTTTTATATTTTTTAAAATCTGGCCTTGCCTGCGACTATTCCAGAATAAATAGCACGAACACTAAAAGGAACCAAGCTGGGAAGGAAATCTCCTATTTGCAGGGATTGTATTAAAATATCATTAAATCCCCACAAGCTCATTCTCCTTAGAGAATTGCTGCAGCAGGCTGCCAGATTGCTTATTGGGATTTTAATGTCTGTCTTGGTTATATTGCACTTCATAAATATTTCCTGCATTTCCCAGAGAATGAGAAGGGGTAGGGTACAGTGGAGGATTCTTAGAGAGACTCTTCCTCATGGACACTGGCTCTTAGGCCTGTACTGCGGGGCTATTGTGCTGATGCTTGACTTGGAAAGCCCAGGCTAGCTTTGTCTTATAAGATCTCAGAAGCTAAGCAGGGTCAGCCCAAGCTAGTATTTGGTTGGGATACCTATAAGGAATACCGGAGTCGTGATGTGGAGGCACGCAATGGCAAACCACCTCTGGATGTCTTTTCCTTATAAACCCTGGGTCTCTGTAAGTCAGTTATGATTTCACAGCACTTTTCACCACTACTACCACCACTGTCAGCGTTTCCTCTAAGCTGAGTTAGCGTGGGCTAGCTCACAGATTTTTAGCCTCCAGCTCACATATTTTCGTCTTAGCTCAGGAACGATGACCACAGTAAAGTAGCTCACAACTTTAATGTCAGTAGCTCACAAAGTAGAATTTTTGCTCACAAGACTCTGCAGCTTAGAGAGAACATTGACCACTGTACTGATCAATGTTCATTTCCTTTTCCTCGGTATTTGGGCCCATGCAAATAAAGGACCCAGAGCCTCTAAAAGCCATGTGCTTCTGTAATACATCTACTTCTGATGGCAATAATAAATGCTGCACTATCTTATTCTAGCTAATGTTCAAAAAAGGATTGCCAAAACAATGTAGCTTGATTATCTTTATTTTGGGGAAGGTGTGGATGACAACTCTTGCCTGCATTTGAATCTTCATATTCTAACAGTGAATGACAGCCTTAGTGTAATGATACAGATAATTGTAAAAGATGTCCATATCACTTCGAGCAGTATCAGTTTAATATGTTATAGGTATTTTCAGCGCTTTTTTTGTAGAAAGAAAAAAAGTGCCAGTACTCATATGGAAAGCTAGCGTGGTATAGTGGTTAAGAGTGGCAGACTAATATTGAAGAGATCTGGGTTCAGATCCCCACTCGTGTAATGGAAGCTCTCTGGGTGACCTTGGGCCATTCACACTCTCTTAACCTAACATGCTTCACAGGGTTGTTGGGAGGATAAAATGGAGGAGAGAAGAACAATGTAAGCTGCTTTGGGTCCCCACTGAGGAGAAAGGCGAGGTACAAATTAATGAAATAAATAAAAGTGGAAATGACTGGTGCCTTTACCTTTTTTGTGTCAGTTTGCCACCCCTCCCTCCACTGACCCCCACTAGGCCATACCTAAGAGTCCACTTTTCTTTCTAAGGCTCAGTGGGTCAGGGTTAGTGTGTGAGATTCAGGACTTAGGACAGTCCATATGCCAGTACTTTGCACCAACGATTACCATCACAACAAAGCCTTGGGTATCGTATCATATGTGGGATATAGTTGCTCAGATTTATAAATAATTACAAGCCTGTGGGCACTTCAGAGTCTCCTCCAGGCAAGGGAGCATTTGTAAAAGGAAAGAGAGACTCTTTCTTCCTGGCTCCAGTCTAGCACAGATGGCTAACATAAGGATATGTCAGCAAGTGGGCTAGTGAAATGGCTTCTCTTGGCTACTGACTTTTTTGTTATGCCTCTTTAACCCTCTCTCTGGATGAATTACTCTATTGTAGCAGAAAAGAGCAAGCGTCCAGTAGCACATTTAATAAAATTTGTTGTAGGGTATGAGCTTTCATGAGTCACTGCTCACTTCTGCAGATATCATGACAGCTCACTTCTGCAGATATCATGACGGCTGCCACAAATGTTGTTAGTCTTTATGGTGCTACTGGACTCTTGCTCTTTTCTATGGCTATAGACAGACAAACAGGGCTACCCATCTTGATCTAATACAGCAGAAAACAATAATCTGATTCCAGTCAACCCATTACAGTGGGGTGGATGGGTGTGGGGTTGTATTGCATGCAGTATCTGATGCAGAGAAAGACAAACAATGACTACCATATTTTCAAATTATTGAATATGAGGACAGGCCATCCTTGAGGGATCTTGTCTTGCAGACAAGTGGGATAGGGTTGCCAGCTCTGGATTGGGAAATACCTGGAGATTTTGAGGATGGATTCTGAAGGGAGTGGTGGGGTTTGGGGACAGGAGGGACTTCAGTGGGGTATAATGCCATAGAGTCCATCTTCCAAAGAGGCCGTTTTCTCCATGAGATTTCTACACACCACCTGTAGACTGGCTACCCTATAGCAGGATTTAAAAAGCATGAGCACATCTGAGATTTACCAGGCCTGCTATTAAAAAATGTTGATTATTTTTGGAACTAATCCTTCCATTAAGCATTATATTCCAGCAATTAGTATGTATGTGTCCTATCACATTTTGAAGAGAAACAAGGACTCTTGGAATAAGATTTAGAGGGCAAACCCTCCTTTGACTTCGATTCATCTTTCCTCATGACAAGGGTTGGCCACATCCTTTGCTCAGAAGAATGGTCAAATAGGGTTGCCAACCTCCAGGTGAAACCTGGAAGTCTCACTATTACAGTTGATCTCCAGATTGCCAAGACGAGTTTCCCTGGACAAAATGGCTGCTTTGGAGGTGGACTCTATGGCATTATGCCCTGATGAAGTCCCTGTCCTCCCCCAACTCCACCTCCCAGGCTGCACCCCCAAAATCTCCCAAATATTTCTCAATCTGAAGCTGGCAACCCTATCTATAATGGGTGTCAAGATGGCAGCAGGAGTGCCAGCAACTCATGGCAGCAAGTGGGCATGACTGAAGGTCTTTTCAGATAATATGACTTACATGATGGCTACTTTGAATCTCCCAGCTGAGAAGGTGCATGCTCATGAGGAATTTGGAATCTGTTGTGAATGGCCACACAAAAGAGATGTGGCAACAGGATCAGCTTCACTATGCAGCCATGTACTGCAGATAAGTGACTGCCTACACAGATACACGTACCATATGGTACAATTATAAACAATCGCCATGCGGTGCTGTGTCATCTGAAATTCCTCCCACAGCCCATATTTTGCGGGGACATGTTTTGTTTTTTTAAAAAAAAGTTATTTGAGAGATTTTGCTTCAGATCACGTTGCAGAGGGCATGCAGCTATGTATGATACTCTGCATTGGTTTTCACTGGCTTGTACTAACACCTTTGTCTATGTTGTCAGAGATGTGGCAATACAACAGAACTGTGAATCATGTCTTTTAATGGTTTGATTCCTTTACTGTGCCAACTCTGCTAGTACTGGTGGGTCTGCCTTCTGGCTTCTTCTCTTTCTGTTAACACCCCACCTGTCATTTACCTCTGCCACTTGGCTGCTGCCTGTCTTAGGGCTTGATCCCTTCTTCCCCAGGATTAGGGTTGCCAGCCCCTTCCTGGAGGTGGGGAATCCCCCACTCCCTGCCAATCAGCTGGCCAGCGAGGAAACTCATCAGGAGGAAGGCCCAGGCTATGTTGTTGGTAATATGGTGCTGTCATTTCTGTTGTGTACCAGAAGTGATATAATCAGGCTGGTGATGTCTGGGTGACTTGTTGGTTTTGAGGCAAAAACTGTATAGTAGAAGCCATTTTTATTTTGCTTTGTACTTTGCTTTGAAAAAATGGAAGGAAAACCTTATGGTCAAGATGACAATAATATTTTTAAAAGCCATTCAGATATTATAAAACCTATTAAGAACATAAGAGAAGCCATGTTGGATAAGGCCAATGGCCCATCCAGCCAACACTCTGTGTCACACAGTGGCAATCCCCCCCCCCAAAAAAACCAACCAAACAAAACAAAACAGGTGCCATCAGCAGGTCCATTAGTGGGGCTACTGTGTTTGATCTAATTCTTGGTTGATTTAATCTGAAAGATTAGCTTCTCAATTAAGGTGACAGGCCATAGTTCTGAGTACCACAGCTTTTTAGATCATAAATCCAACTTTAATTTTCATAGTTCTGCTGCTTGTTGTGTTGCTGTTATTGTTAAAAACTGCACTAGCTACTTTGGTGGTGGTGCATTGGGAAGACTTTTCATGATGGGGCAGAGTATGGCTCTGCAGAGATTTCATTGTGGTGTCTTTTACTGGCTTCTGAAGAAACCTATGTCCCAGTGGTTGGAATGCCACAGAGGAAGAAATTGACCCATGGTTTTAGCAACTCTTCTGTGATCATGGGGGGATTGTCTTGGAGTTCAGTTGGCGCTAAATAGAAGAGAGCCAGTTTGGTGTAGTGGTTAAGTGTGCGGACTCTTATCTGGGAGAACTGGGTTTGATTCCCCACTCCTCCACTTGCACCTGCTGGAATGGCCTTGGGTCAGCCATAGCTCTGGCAGAGGTTGTCCTTGAAAGGGCAACTGCTGTGAGAGTCCTCTCAGCCCCACCCACCTCAAAGGGTGTCTGTTGTAGGGGGGGAAAGATATAGGAGATTGTAAGCTGCTCTGAGTCTCTGATTTAGAGAGAAGGGCGGGGTATAAATCTGCAATTCTTCTGTAAATCTGCAATTTTTCAACAGAACTTGATAGGCTGAAATGTTGGAGAGTTCCAGACAGAACACCAGTTGTTTTTCTAAACTTTCTGTGCTTAGATCTTGTTCTTGAATGGGAAGATGTGACTTCCTGAGCTTTTAAAAGTTTGCTGCCAATGCTTAGTAAGTGGAAATGTTTGTATAGAGATACATGGGAGATTCTTAATCATATGGTGCTGGGTGAAAGCAGGAAGTTTAGTGACAAAAGGCTGCAACAGTGCAGGGAAGATAGAACAGCAAGTTCTCCACTCCATAGAAATAAAAGTCAGTATTTATTTATACCCTGCTTTTCTCCCTAGGGACGCAGAGTGGTTTACAACATCATTTCCCCCTCCTATATTTTATCCTGTTATGGGATGAGAGAGTGATGAGAGTGTGAGCCGACTTGACCAGGGTTACCCAGCAAGCTGAAATGTTTGGATGAGAGAGTGAATGGCTAGGCCAAGGTTACCCAGCAAGCTTCTATGGCAGAGTAAAGATTTGAACCCAGATCCTGCAACTCCTTGTCCGACATTCTGTTTGCTATACCATGTGGACTCTGTATTAATTAGGGGCTCAGCAACAGCAACCATAAACAAAACCAGCCATGGTTGCGTGCATTGTAGCTCTTTAGCCAGTTTGATGTAGTGGTTAAATGTGCGGACTCTTATCTGGGAGAACCAGGTTTGATTCTCCACTCCTCCACTTGCACCTGCTGGGATGGCCTTGGGTCAGCCATAGCTCTGGCAGAGGTTGTCCTTGAAAGGGCAGCTGCAGTGAGAGCCCTCTGAGCCCCACCCACCTCACAGGGTGTCTGTTGTGGGGGAGGAAGATAAAGGAGATGGTGAGCCACTCTGAGACTCTTCGGAGTGGAGGGCGGGATATAAATCCAATATCTTCTTCTTTAGCACACTCTTAAGAAACAAGCAAATTTCCCCTATATTTCCTGCAAAGGAAGATGGTCTTCTGTATTCTGTTTACCTGTGCTCAGCTGAAAAATGCTAGTCACTTCATTGAAGAGGCAGGCTGGTTTTAAATGAGAAAGTGGCCTGCCCCATTCTGTGTGCTGGTGATCAGCTGCAATAAAAATAAAAAACCTCCTCCAAATTAGACAGTAGTGCTCACATGATTTTTGTAGCCCATACTGTAGTTGTCTGGATTCTGATCGTCACTCCTTTTCAGAAGCAAGGAGTTCACTACAGCAGCCTCTGACCTTAGCTGGTCTGTGGTCAGTTTCACCATTGAGTTGTGTAGCATTAGGGAAAGCAGCTGAAATGAGGAAAATGGACAGGGCTTTTCCCATATACAGTGAGGGATCTCCAAACCCGCTGCCCCCCCCCCCCACACACACCACACATCATGTTTGCAAAGCTAACTAGCTACTGATAGTAAATCAGTGTGGCTTACAGAGAGACCCAGATTCAAATCTCCACTGTGCTATGGATGCTTGCTGGGTGTCCTAGGGTTGGTCACTTTCCTTCAGCCTAACCTACCTCACAGTTTGGTGCTTAGACTTAGTAACTGTTTTAACTAATGTATTAATCGGTTTGGGGTTAATTTAATGTTTTGTTAAATGTATTGTTATTTTGCTGTTGTTAGCCGCCCTGAGCCTGCTTGGCGGGGGAGGGCGGGATATAAATAAAATTTTACTTACTTACTTATGAGGATAAATGGAGGAGGGGGAGAACAATGTGGTAAGATGCTTTGGGCTTGGGAGAATAATAAAGCATAAACATCTAAATAAATCAGCAATGAGGGACATGCCTTGCCTCTTGTTACACAGGAATAGTGATTTGTGTACATTCTGTAATAGATTATTAGTGATGATTCCAGCAAATAACAGAACCAGTGCCCCCAAAATATGATGCCTTACTGGGCCAGTTTCTTTTGCTATAAGCATAGCTGAAAAATCACAGGTATGTGATCATTTGGGTGCCTCAAAATTTGATGCTAGTGACTGAGTGTGGAAAAGAATTCTTGGTATGGATATAACAAGATGCATGCTTATGAGTCACTGGGCAAAGTGGAGAGGAAGATACCTATGAATTTATCTGTTGCACATGTATCTTGAAGAAGAAGAAGAAAATATTGGATTTATATCCCTTTACCTTCCTCCTTTATCTTCCTCCCTCACAAAAGACCCCTATGAAGTGGGTGGGGCTGAGAGGACTCTCACAGCAGCTGTCCTTTCAAGGACCACCTCTGCCAGAGCTATGGCTGACCCAACGCCATTCCAGCAGGAGCAAGTGGAGGAGTGGGGAATCAAACCCGGTTCTCCCAGATAAGAGTCCACATGCTTAACCACTACACCAAACTGGCTCTCTTGAGAGGGAGAGTTTTTAAAGCTGTTTATTGCTTTCAAATTTTAAGTGTTTCGTAGGGGAGTGGCCTGCAGAAGGATTGCAAACTTACCATGACTTGCAAACCGGGCCCCTAGCCAGAAAATTCCAGTTGGGGGGCCCACAGAAAAAAATTTTTTTATGGAGGGCCCCCCCCCCTCTGGTGGCCCCCACTCTCTCTGCTGCCGGTTTTCTCCCCGCTGCTCTGACGGCCCCACCCCCCTCTGTCTCCTGGACCAAGTTGCTTATTGCTTTCAAATTTTAAGTGTTTCATGGGGGTAGTGGCCTTCAGGAGCATTGCAAACTTACAATGACTTGCAAACCAGGCCCGTAGCCAGAAAATTCCAGTTCGGGGGGCCCACAGAACATTTTTTTGGATGGAGGGCCCCCCTCTGGCGGCCCCCACTCTCTCTGCCACAGCTTTTCTCCCCACTGCTCTGGCGGCCCCACCCCCCTCTGTGCAACACCTTCCCCACCCACCCACCCACTTACCCACCAACAGGGCAAAAAAATAAAGTGCGGGCTCCTGCGGCTTGTGCAAGGCGCCCCCCCCGGCGATCATGTGATTGGGGGGGGGCTGCCTTGCACAAGCTGCAGGAGCCTGCACTTTACTTTTTCGCCCCGTTGGTGGGTAAGTGGGTGGGTGGGAAGGAGGGAGGGGAAGGAAGGAGAGAGGTGGGTAAGTGGTTGGGTGGGAAGGAGGGAGGGGAAGGAAGGAGAGAGGTGGGTGGGTGGGAAGGAGGGAGGGAGGAGAAGGAAGGAGAGAGGTGGGTAAGTGGATGGGTGGGAAGGAGGGAGGGGAAGGAAGGAGAGAGGGAAAGGTGCTGCGCGGAGGGGGGTGAGGCCACCAGAGCTTCAGGGAAAAAAGCAGCAGCGGAGAGAGTGGGGGCCAGGCAAAGGGGGGGCAAAAGGTCCAAGAGGGTTGGGTGGAGGGGTCGGGGCCCCCCTTTGGCTACGGGCCTGTTGCAAACTCCGTTATATGTTGTATTGAGCTAAAATATGTATTAGGTGCCAGGTGTGTACATTTTCTGTACTAATTTTTATTTTAGAAAACCAGTGCAGAAAATGTATAGTGCCATACTGATTGGACACTAGCAGTGATAAGGTCTGATGTTGCCAAAGTGTCAGCTTGTGCAGTTATATGGGAAATGTTTTAGTTTGTTCACTAGGGAGTCTAAGGCCTATCATTAAATCTGCCAGGATGGGGACAGGGGTCATTGATTGATTTGGTCCAGGAGACAGTAAATGCCTCGTTGAGGAGGTGGTCATCCCTGCAGGAAAGAGGTGATAGTGCCTCTACTCCCAAAGATACCTACTCTGAGCCTGAGAGTTTTAAATATTGTCCTGCTATTAATAAAAATAAATACTATATTTTCCCATCTAACAGCATAATGACAGGCAGAAATTCTGCAGATAAATTTTCCTTTCATAACAGTAACTTCTTTCAAGAAAAAAAATGCCATCTGTTGATTTTATCCTGAGTTGTAGCTGTTAAAGGTGCAAGAGCTCTGCCTAAAAACAAATGTTGGCAACCCCACACTTGTTTGTGAACATTGGTCCCAAAATGACAAGCTGTTCTTATTCATGATTATTGTTCAATGTGGATTCATTCAAGAACCTTAGGACTCTTTGTTAATAGACTGTTGCTGTTGGGACGTCTGATTCATTGTGCGAGTACATCACTTGCTGTGACTGGCACTTGTAGGTCTTTTGTATACTGAATTGTTTATCAGAGGTGCCATAATGGTTCTCCCTGGATCTGAAATTTGCTTTTCTGGCAAGATGTGTTCCAGGATGGATGCTATTTCTGGTAGCGTGGAATGATATGGATTCCTCCCCCCCCCCCCCTTCAAAACCAGTGTGTGTGCATAGCTCAGATACCAAGGCTTATGTATTTAAGTTTCCAGTTCTGTTAGGGTTGCCAGCTTTGGGTTGGAAAATACTTGGAGATTTGGGGATGGAGTCTAGGAAGGGTGGAGCTTGGGAAGGAGAGGGACCTCAGTGAGTAATAATGACAATAATAATAAAGACACACGGCACCAGAAAAAGAACCCAGTTCATAGGACAGGGTGAAATAAAAATCCATTAAAATAAAATAAATATAATCCACCTTCCAAGGCAGCCATTTTTTTCTCCTTGGGAACTGTTGTCTGGAGACCAGTAGTAATGCCAGGAAATCTCCAGCCAACACTGGGGATGGTAGCCCTAGATTCTGTGCTCAGTTGAAGTAAACCTTATTGAACTATGCAGGACTTATTCAAAGTAGTCATGTACAGAATAAGGATTTGTAAACCTGAACATGGCTTGTGTTTTTAACGGGTTTGTAGAGAGCCAGTGTGGTATACCGATTACTATGGTGAGGCTAGAACTGGGGAATCCTGAGTTCAGATCCCCATTCTGCTGTGGGACTGACTGGGTGACCTTGGGCCAGTCACTTCCTCTCAGCCTAGCCTGCATTACAGGGTTGTTAAAAAGGGGTCACCCTGAACTCTCTGGAAGAAGGCCAGGATAAAATGTGATAACTTGTTCCATTGCAAGATTATTATTAGCACAGTTGTCCTTCTGACATTATAAACATATAAGCATCTGTATTAAAAGTAGGATTGCCAGTCTCCAGAATTAGGGACCTGGGGATCCCTTGGAATTACAGATTAGGGATCAGTTCCCTTGGAGATGATGGATACTTTGAATGGCATTTCCAACCTGAACCTGGCAACCCTACTGCAGGTGGAGCCTGGAGGTCTTGTGGAATTACAGCTGAGCTCCAGACTACAGATATCAGTTACCCTAAAGGAAATGGCTGCTTTAGGGGTGGGAGGGAGTTGATGCCATCATACTCTGCTGAGGTTCCTCCCCTGCCCAAGGTTTCACCCACAAACCTCCAGGAATTTACAAACCTGGAGTCGGCAACCCTAATCATAAGTATTTGTGGAGCTATTATTGCTGAAAGGACTGTGGTATTCTGGGGCAGTTTTTTTTAAAAAACAACAACAAAGTAGCATGCTGTAGGATGAGGCCTATATTTTACAGACATAATACCCCTCCCCCCCAAATATGGAGGGAATTTATAGTTAAAAATTTAATGCTGCCATAGTGCAAAAATTTCTGTGGATGCTGAGTGGTCTCATTCTTGGTCTCTCTGTGGAGAAAACTGTAATATACTTTAAAATGAGTTTTCTCCTCAGACTCCCAGTACAGACTGAAAGTGTAATAAGGTAGTACTGTGTGCCCCTAGTTATTTTTTTTTTCTGGCTCTGTGCTTCTTACTTTGTTGGCAGTGTGCAGAGTCAATAAGTCCTTTGTCAATAAGTCCTTAGTATTATAGAGCTCTCCTAAAAGGATTGACTTGTTTGGCCTTTTTTTTTTTTTTGTCTTCCTATAGTGGCCATTTTGAAGCAGGAAGTGGCAGTTGAATCAGAATGGGAAGTTGCTGAGTGGGCTGACAACGGTGTCATGGAACTGTTGTCATGTTCATTGTGTGGGGAAACGAGACAGGAGGCAATCGGTTTAGAGACTGGTGGTGTTCAAATCAGGAGCAATGTAGAGTGAGGTAAGCGGAAAGAAACTGTTAGCAGTTATGGGCCTCTCTTAATATAATTTAGTATCACTGTTTCCAAGCTGGGAGGTGGTAGGTAATGTTTAAACATGCAAAATATTTCTGGTGGCAGGGGGAGAGGGTGCTAAAAATGGTCATAGTAGAAGGTGACAATAGATACTCACTCCGTCACGCTAGTTTCAAATCTCATTCTGCTTCCCATAATAACACGGTGACTGGAGAGGAAAGGGAATGTGGAATGGCAAGCCTGCAGTGAAGAATATCCTGTCCCTTTAATAGAGGCCTTTAATAGACGTTGGAATACAGTTGGGAGTGGGCAGTTGACGCTTTTCATGGCAGGGAGCTCAATAACATCACCTGGTAAATGTTCCATTAAGCCTCTGTAAAAAGGACAGGACATTTTTTTAACAGGCCTGCTGGCAACCCTAGGTCAGATGGTGATAGATTTTCCAGCTCTCGGTTGGGAAATACCAGGAAACTTTGGGGCAGGGCTTGTGGGGAGGGACCTCAGCAGGTTATAATGCTAAAGAGTCTGCCCTCCAAAGCAGCCGTTTTCTGCAGTGGATCTGATCTTGGTCATGTGGAAATCAATTGTAATAACGGGATATCTTCAGGTGTCATCACCTGTAGGTTGGTAACCCTAGCATAGGCTGTGGAAGTATCATTAAGTGCTAGTATGTGTTAAATCTCTGTTCTCCCCCCCCCCCCCCCCCCGCCGACTTTATATTTGTGGAAGGGCTGTGGCTTAGTGGGAGAGCATATTCTGTGCATCCAGAATGTCCTGCATTCAATCCTTGGTGTCTTTTAGGTTAAAAAAAAATCTTATTGTTTGTTGGAAAGGATTGTCTGATACCCAGTTAGAGAGCACAACACTGAGCTTGATGGCCCATTGGTCTGGCTTAGAGTAAGGCAGCTTTGCGTGTCCATACATTTACTAAAAACTGGCAAGGAGTTTGTGTGTGACATACATTTCTTCCAAAGAATAAGGGCATAGATTAGAGTTGCCAAGTCCAATTCATGAAATATCTGGGGACTTTGGGGGTGGAGCCAGGAGACATTGGGGTAGAGCCAGGAGCAAGGGGGTGACAAGCATAATTGAACTCCAAAGAGAGTTCTGGCCATCACATATCAAGGGACCGCACACCTTTTAAATGCCTTCCTTCTATAGGAAATAATGAAGGATGGGGGCACCTTCTTTGGGGGCTCATAGAATTGGACCCCCTGGTGCAATCTTTTTGAAATGTAGGGACTATATTGGGGAGAGTCTCTGGATGCTATGCTGAAAATTTGGTGCCTCTGCCCCCCAAAACAGCCCCCCCCCCCAGAGCCCCAGATGCCTGCGGATCAATTCTCCATTATTTTCTATGGGAATAAGCCTCCATAGGGAATCATGAGTTCCCAGCAGACATTTCCCTCCCCCCCCCCCGCTTTCTGATTACCCTGAAGCGGGGGTTGGGCCTCCAAATCGGGGGATCCCCTGCCCCCACCTGGGGATTGGCAACCCTATCATATATGTCTATTTCAGATTCATCTTAGGTTTTGTACCTATGTGTCAAAATCTTTCCACAAAAAAGGGTGTGGGGGGGGACTGGAAAATAAAAACTTGTAGAGGCAAAAAGTTTGATCTGGTATCTCCCTGGACCTCTTCATTGAACTATGAATCCCTTTAGTTAAACTTGTTTAAGTTTGTAGTGCTGAAATGCCATAACGGGAAAATCAAAACGAAGGGCCAGTGTAAAGACTGCTGATGTTGGCTTGCTGGATATTCTTTTGTGGCAGACTTGTGTTCAACTGTGCACTAGTCTGCTTAGAGCAGGGGTCCTCAAACTACGGCCCGCGGGCCAAATGCAGCCCGCTGAGGACGTTTATGCGGCCCGCCGGGTTATGGCAAAATCAGACCGGAAGTGACGTTCGACCTAAACTCGTGTTAGCAACGCACACTTCCGGCACTGGGCTGAGGCGGCGGAGACAGAGTGTGAGGTGATACCGAGGTGAGGTGAGTTCCCAGGCCGGGGTGTGTGGTGTGGGGAAGGGAGAGAGATGTAGAAGACGGAGAACTGACGGCCCGCGGCCTTGTACAGTAACGGCAGTCCGGCCCTCCAACAGTCTGAGGGACAGTGAACTGGCCCCCTATTTTAAAAGTTTGAGGACCCCTGGCTTAGAGCATGATTGGTGTAACTGCATATGGCCAGCTAGGAGTGCTCAATTGATGCATCAGAATGAATCACTGTTTGATTGTCTTATCTGTTCAGGAATTTGGGGAAATGATTTCATTTTTCTCACAAACAGTGGAAAAAAATGAATTTTGTTTAAAGTTGTATCATTTTTCTCTGTGAACCTCTGAAGTTTGTAACCAGAAGTTGTGGATTTCTCAGATGGCTTTTAAAAGGCAGAACCTGAATACTAGTATTTCCTGGCAGAGTTAGAAAAATCCATGACTTGTGTTGAATACTGTTATGTATTGTTCATAGTTCTGAAATGAAGCATGCTTCTACCCTCCAGGATACTAATGCCTACGCTCTGATTGGCCGTTCTGTGTGAACTGGCCAGTCAGGGCTCTGGACATGTATCTCCAGTATGCAAATAATAGGATCCTGGAGAAACCAATAGGATGGTTTACTGCTGACTTAATGGGTGTGTTTTAGTGTTTCCTGAGTGCATATATTCCCTATTTGTCTGTGTGTTTCCCCAGTTCCGATTCGAAATAACATAGAGCTGTATCTTACCCACAGCTGAACCCACTATTTTACAAATACTTAATAGCAGGCCTGGCTATTAGGAGTTTGAATTATTATTTCCACTCTGACTTTGAAACCATTATTGACAGGGTTGCTGTTTGTTCTGGTCCTAGAACAGAGAGTATTTAATCTCTTAATTTATTCTGTTTTGGGGTTTCTCCAGCACACAGTTGTGTATTCTTAATTCCTTTTATTTCACGGCAACCATGTGTGGACATTGTGCCTTTCTAGGATTACCTGCTCTGAGCTATCTGCTCATTAATATTGTGCTGCAGCATCTCCATACCAAACCATTAGTTGGATTCAGTGGTTCCTTTTCACTAAGTGAGAGATCTTCCTTTGGAAGAAGGGATGCTTTCTCCATTGGCTGACTATACAGCATGAGCAAACTGGTGGATCTAATACTGTATTTTTCATGGTTGCTTGAAAACAAAGTCTTAAAAACAAAAAAACCCCACCCACCCACCTCTGTTATTTAATATTTATTCTACATGATACTCCTAAACTTGCTTACTTGGAAGGTCCATTAAGGTTCCTCAAACAGTTCGGTTGTTTTAGCCATAAGCCAGTCCAAGTTCATCCATCAGCAGCTATGTACGTTAACACAATATTTAACAGCCACTGCTCTGCCAATAAAAACGTAGAAAGCACACATGCCATTTAGGCAGCTCCATCACAGTTCATACCATGATGCTCTTGGACCTTAACGCCTGCCCATAGCAAAACATTTGTCTGCTGGTCGCAAATGTATTTCTGTTCCTCAATAAAAACCAAATTTTATTACTTTTCTTTTCCACGGTGATGCTTTGTGTAAGGTAGAAGCCAAAAATGTTTAACTGATTGTCTTTTACAAGGAACATTCTAGTTAGTAATGGGAGAGAATGCCTGTGCTCCAGAGAGATATATAGTAAGCTGTGGGTAATTTCGGGGATACTGGACCATTTTAGGCATTGACTGGAAATCAGGGGTAATCAGAGCTCTTCTGCTATTTTTGAGTAGATGAATTTATTTCTTGGTTCAAGGTGGCTTACAATAATAATTTAAATATCTCCACCTAAAATCAAAGATAAAATAACAAGTCCCAAATCCCTCCCACCTCTCTCTCTTACAAAGCTTGTGGAAAAAGGCTGAGTGAGCAAGTGTAAGCACCCACTATGTTTCTGAGTAGGAGTTTTATCTCTGAATTGGCATTCACTGATGATCCTGTGTATTTCAATAATAATAGCCGTGTGCATTTACCTAGGATTACCAGCCTCCAGGTGGGGCCTGGAAATCTCTCTGAATTACAACTGATCTCCAGGTAACAGTAATCAGTTCTGCTAAGAAAATGGCAATTTTGGAGAGTGGACTCTGGGATTATATACCACTGAAACTGACTCCCATAAATCTCCAGATATTTCCCAACTCAGAGTTGACAGCCCTACATTAACTAAGTCATAGGTAATTAAACAATTCAATTGGAGTTTAATTAAGTCAGTCCATTTTTTAATGAGTTAGCTAATTTTATGGGGCCTGATATAATTTAGATCAAGAATGGTAAAACAACCCCTTTGGCTACATCTAGTCTATGAAGCAGTTTTCTCTAGACTATGGCACCCAAGCAGACTTTGAGAAGTGTAGGATTTTGTCCACATATATGAGGAAAAATAAAGCTGTTTGAAAATCTGCTTTATTTTATTTTATTTAAACTATGCTCCCCCCCTCACCTCAAGTGGGAATCCAAAGCAGCTTATATCATTCTCCTCTCTTCCACTTTATCTTCTCAGCAACCCTATGAGATAGGTGAGGATGAGGGTGTGTGACAAGGGATGCCAATTCTGGGTTCAAAAATTGCTGGACACTTGCAGGTGGAACAATGGGAGATTGGGGGTTAGATATGGGAGGGACCTTGTTTGGCATAATCTCATGCACTCCACCTTCTGAAGCAGCCATTTTCTCCAGGAGAAGGGGAATAAATGTTTTCGCTCTGCGGCAGAGGACATCTTGGTGGGTGATTCCTGCCATCCCCTCAGGGAGGCAGGAACAACCTTTTTTTCCCTTCCTGTCTCTGCTGAACGAGTTACCTGCCCTTCTTTTCTTTTCCTGCCTCATCAGGGAGACCAGTTAGAGAGCAGGCTGTCCTACTTTCTATTTCTCTTCTTATTTCACTTACCTGTACTCAGAGGTCTTTAACTCTTAGTTTTTTTCTTGGTTTTAATGGATCTTGGAGAGCCAGCTGTGGGTATAGTGGTTAAGAGCAGCAGACACTAATCTGAAGAACTGGTGGCTTAGGGTCCAGTCACAAATAGAAGATGCAGACATGCACTGCTACGTGCCATGTCTGTGGGCCCCCTTACTTAGAGTAATGGGGGGCACCCATCTGGTTCCATGTGCTCAGCTTGAAGAGAGAGAGAGATGAAGCTTTCTCTCATATTATTTTTGTAAAAGAAAAGGTCCTCCCAGAAAGGGGGCTGGCTTGTTGGTGGGCAGTGTCTAGTCTATTCTGGGTACCTGATTGGATGCCCACCTCAAGCCAATGAGCAGACCTGGCTCTGGTTACCTGATTGGATTTCCAGGTAACAATTGGACAGGGGGAGGCTCCCAGTTTAACTATTGGACAGGGCATGGAATGAAAAGATTAGCAAGTACTTTATGGGTTTTACCTCTCTCTCTCTCTAAACAAAGAAAAGACAGTGGGTCAATTTAGAGCCATTGTTATTCTACTAACATCATAGCTACCACAATGGGGCTCTCCTGCAGGAGGGGCTTGATTGTCAGCATCAGCTACTTTCTTGGGCTAATCCTTTTGTTTCCAGGATCTTCTTAGTAGGAACAGTCTTTTGTGATGTGTGGGCATGGCAGGAACTGCTTTTGTGTGGTAGGAAAGCCTTTGTTCAATTTAGGGCTTATTCTGTTTGCATCTGGATTGCCCCACCCTGTGTATGTGACTCTCCTGCTTTACCTTTATGGTTGACCAAGAACAAGATGGAGTCAGGATCCCTCTCATGGCTTCTGGTGAAGGCTGCTGTTAAGGCTGTCTTCCTTGGACAAGAGTGCAGTTCTGCATGGCCTGGCAGCTCCTTGTGGAAGCCTGATAGAGTCCTTCTATGCAGGAGGAATGCATAGTTACAGCACTGGTAGGAACAAGCAGGGGGATCTGTTAGCCAAGCTGAAGTGTTTGCTGCTTGGCCCCACAGAGTAAAATGTCCTATTGAAGCTGCCACAGTTGCCAAATGCTCAGAACCACACAGGGTCCACTGCCTATAGACAGTAGGCAAGTGGATATTTGTTATTAATGTCCATATTGAGTTAATCCCAATATTCTCTGCTTATCACTGAATGTCCATAGAAGCAGTTTGTCTGGGTTCACACAATATACGTTCACATCAATAAGAGTCCTGGATTTCTGACACTAGGCCAGAAAGCCAAAGTGTCTCCATAAACAGCTCTCTAAAGACTTGAGAAATAAAAAAAGACTCCTTTAGGAATTGGAAGGAGGGCCTTATAACCAAGGATGAATATAAACAAATCACCAGTGCTTGTAGAGAAAAAGTTAGGAAAGCTAAAGCACAGTGTGAGCTTAGGCTGTCTGAAGATGCTAAAAACAACAAAAAAGGGTTCTTTTCTTATGTTCAGAGTAAGAAAAAGAGCAAGGACATGGTAGGCCCATTGCAAGGGCAAGAAAATGAAATTGTAACAGGTAATGAAGAGAGGGCGGAACTGCTCAATTCCTACTTTTCCTCAGTCTTCTCTTCTGGCAAAAATATTTGCTCAACATGGCAAAAACAGAACATATAAAGAGGGTATGAAGTTCCAACCTAGGATTAGCATAGGGATAGTACATAAACACCTAGTTTCTTTAAATGCAACTAAGTCCTCAGGGCTAGATGAATTGCATCCAAGGGCTCTAAAAGAGCTTGCAGATGTAATTTCTGAACCTCTGGCTATTATTTTTGAAAATTCTTGGAGAACAGGAGAGGTGCCGGAAGATTGGAGGCGGGCGAATGTTGTCCCCATCTTCAAGAAAGAGAAAAAAGACAATCTGGGTAACTACCGACCCGTCAGCTTGATGTCTATACCTGGAAAAGTTTTAGAACAAATAATCAAACAGTCGGTCCTGGAACATTTAGAAAGAATGGATGTGATTACTAAGAGCCAGCATGGTTTTTTCAAGAACAAGACATGTCAGACTAACCTGATCTCTTTTTTTGAGAAAGTAACTACCTTGCTGGATCGGGGGAATGCTGTAGACATCGTTTATCTTGATTTCAGTAAGGCTTTTGATAAAGATCCTCATACTATCCTTGTTGACAAGTTGGTAAAATGTGGTTTGGATCCTGTTACCATTAGGTGGATCTGTAACTGGTTGACAGATTGCACCCAAAAAGTGCTTGTGAATGGTTCCTCATCCTCTTGGAGAGGAGTGACAAGTGGAGTGCCTCAAGGATCTGTCCTGGGACCTGTTTTGTTCAACATGTTTATCAATGATTTGGATGAAGGAATAGAGGGAATGCTTATAAAATTTGCAGATGATACTAAATTGGGAGGGGTTGCAAACACAGAAGAAGACAGAAACAGGATACTGGATGATCTTGACAGGCTGGAAAACTGGGCTAAAATTAATAAAATGAATTTTAACAGGGATAAATGTAAAGTTCTGCATTTAGGTAGGAAAAATCTAATGCATGGTTATAGGATGGGGAGACTTGTCTTAGCAGCAGTATGTGCGAAAAAGATATAGGGTCTTAGTGGATCATACACTGAACATGAGTCAACAGTGTGATGTGGTGGCTAAAAAGACAAATGCAATTTTGGGCTGTATCAACAGTAGTGTCCAGATCACGTGATGTGATGGTATTGCCTTACTCTGCTCTGGTAAGACCTCACCTGGAGTATTGTGTTCAGTTTTGGGCACCACATTTTAAGGATATAGACAAGCTGGAACGGGTCCAGAGGAGGGCGACAAAGATGGTGAGGGGTCTGGAGACCAAGTCCTATGAGGAAAGGCTGAAGGAGCTGGGCATGTTTAGCCTGGAGAGGAGGCGGCTGAGAGGTGATATGAGCACCATCTTCAAGTACTTGAAGAGCTGTCATATAGAGGATGGCGTGGAATTGTTTTCTGTGGCCCCGGAAGGTAGGACCAGAACCAATGGGTTGAAATTAAATCAAAAGAGTTTCTGGCTCAACATTAGGAAGAACTTCCTGACTGTTGGAGCGATTCTCCTTCGTTGGAGGTTTTTAAACAGAGGCTAGATGGCCATCTGACAGCACTGAATATCCTGTGAATTTAGGGGGAAGTGTTTGTGAGTTTCCTGCATTGCGCAGGGGGTTGGACTAAATTACCCTAGAGGTCCCTTTCAACTCTATGATTCTATGACCCTTCACCAATGAATAAATGATTTATGTACATTAGAGATCAGTTGTATTCTAAGAGATCTCCAGCCTCTTCCTGGATGCTGGCAACCCTATGTTTGACTTGTTAGGCCCAAGCCCTCCTCCTCCATCTTTTTATGGACTCTGGCCTAGTGTCATCATCCACTCAGGGAGGCAGGAACAACTTTTTCCACTAACCAATCTAAATTCACAATACATTTCATTCTAGGCAACATGTCAATGACAACTCTAGTTTACGTTTATTTATGATCTCAGTGGCCATGAGAAGGAATTCTTGCTACGAAACTCAATCTGAGAGCAAATAACTTCTTTCAAATGTTCCTGCCCATTATGAGATCTCTGCCTAGGGTTTCTTTGGCATTGGAACTTGGCACATTTATGTTGGCTCACTTGTGCCGAGACATATCTCCGGTAGCAGTTTGGAATGAGTTTAGGACTGTCTGAGTCGTGTCAATTTTAAAATCCTGCTGGGAAAGCCCTGAAGACTTGGAGTGTGGGTGCACTCTGCCAAGTGCTAATCTGCTTGCTTTGTTTGTGTATGTTTGAAGCGTGTGCACACTCCTGGTCAAAGAGGCTGGAATGAAAACTCCCTCGAAAGTCAGTCGGCAATGTCAAGTAGATTTGGCAATAAAAAGCTTTCTGGGGAAATGTCCTCTCTTCTTTAAAAGGGCTTCCGTATTCTCATGTTCTTAATTAAGGGTTCTTTCCATCCATGCTTGATCACAAGCAAGAGATACCCTGCTGCCAAAATTAAAGTCATGAAATTTTATAATGAATTCTTCGTTTGGCTGCTGGTGACCCATGGGTATATAAAATGTGTGGATTGTTTTTCACATCTTCTCTCCCTTTGTGATATAAGATGCCATTATTTCTGTTTTACAGGTGAGGAACTGAGGCTGAGAGATGCTTATGTGGTTCTAGGCTAGGGTCTGAGCCTTGTTTTCCAGAGTCTGTCATGCCCTTTGTCTGCGTTTCTTAGGTTAGAAGGAGTTGTCTATAATTAGGCTACTCATTTAGCCTAGTGTTGTCTACTCTGATTGCCAGTTGCTTTCCATATTCCCAGGTAGATATTTAAAATGTTTAGAAAAAACTGGCTATCATCTGCTTCCTTTTGCTTCCTTCTGCATCACAGCTTGCTTTGCCAGAATTACTCTATCGCAAAGGAGCTACAGAGCAAAACCTCTGTTTTCTCCATTAGCTGAGGCTGCTCCCGGAGGGAAGCAGAGCTTGCTTGGCCAGGCTCTCTCAATTGCACAGCAGAGCTACTGAGCCAAGCCTCTCTTCCTTCTATTGGCTGAGGCTCCTCCCCTCCTGGTCCCCTGGGGAAGGAAGAAAGGAAAGAGCCAGAGCTTCCTTTGCTCAGTTCCCTGGATCCAATGGGAGAAATACGAAGAAAGCACCTTTAAGACCAATGAGTGCTAATGTTTTAAGCATGTTTTATTTTAAGTTTTTTAAAAACAAATCTTTAATTGTGTTTTTTTGTGTCCTTTATAAAGTTTATATCTCTGCTACCTAATCTTAAATAGGTACACACAACCCAACATGGCCCGGCCCAGCAAGGTCTCATTTATGTCAGATCCGGCCTTCATAACAAATGAGTTTGACACCCCTGCACAGGGTTCTGTATCCTAAATCAATTTTAGGTCAGGCAGCATGATAAAATATTTGTTGATTTATTTTTAGTTTACACATAACGTGGCTCAGTGCTACAGCCTTTTTGCATGGCTGAAAGATCCCCTGAAAGAACTGAAATGTGGGTTTTAGATAGTACTTAGTATAGCACTGTATTCCCCATAAAAGATCTACCTTCACAGGCCAGATCCTATTACTTGTCTATGTAGGAATTTACCCAGCCAGTGCTGTCATCTTTCAAGGTCTTGTTTCATCTGCTGTTCCCTCAGTGATTCTTCTTTCCTGCCAAAAGTTTTATTATTGTTTTGATGTTTTTGTATGTGTATTTTAAGCTTGGTTGTAATTGTGTGGATTTTTTTTGTTTTAATGGTTTTTAAGATGTGTTTTTATTGTGCATTTTGTTATTCTGTTAGCCACCTTAGTGACACAATGAGGATAGAAAGGTGGGGTATAAATTTTGTAAATTCAATAAATAAACAATGCACTCACTTTTTCCCTTTGTTCCTTCACTTTTAGCCTAATTAGTTTTTTTGTCTTCCTTTCTGCTGATCATTCTTTTCTCGCATTAATGAATTTGATTATTGTTTGGTTCCTTTAGTGTTGGAGGCTTTAGTAATGCTTTTTACTTGGCAGCAATTCAAAATTACTTCTAATTTTTACTTATCATGATATCATGGTCACAAAATAACAGCCATAACAACATTTAAAAAAAAATGATCAGTACCTTTAGTTAATTAAAAAAGAACAAAAATGTACAAAAGACGCCCCCTGTGGTGAGGAAGGGCAAGAGCTTATAACTCATGTTGATTCATGAATGCCACAGAGGACTGAACTGTTGTGGAGAACAGGAAGTAGTTAACCTGGAAGGAGAAAGATGACATTAAATTGTAAAAGAACATTAGCCCTGGGAAGGCTTTATATTAATTAATCAAAATTATTTCTCTCCTGCTCTAGAAATGCTTGAGACATCATCCAGACAATTAAAAAGCAATATAAATAACCTATGAGAAGTTCATATATGATATATGAACCTGCCTTATACTGAATCAGACCCTGGGTCCATCAAAGTCAGTATTGTCTACTCAGACTGGCAATAAAGTTGTATTTACAAATAATCAGTGGGGACCCTGGGACAGCAATGATGTTTTTGGCTGGCACTGTAAGCTTAGCAAACACAGTGTTAGCCAGATATTTATGGGGAGGTTGTTGCATGATAGAGGTGCTACTACAGAAAAAGTCTTGCCTTGCACAACCATCTACCTTATTTCCAATATTGGTGTCATAGGGTGTAGGGCATCAGATGTTGTAGCAGTTGGGAAGGTTCATATAGATACCCTGTTTGCAGATCATATAGAGTTTTGAAGGTCATAACCATGACTTGGAATTGAGCCTGAAAGTAGGTAGCCAACAAGTGCCTGGCAAGTAGCAGGAGTGTTGTGGAAGGGCATTCAGTATCCCAGGAGAGAAATAAGGCCTCATTTACTTACAGGAAGTTCTTACCATAGATTTATGTCAATTCCTAGAGCTACCCAGCAGTGAGCAGCTCTAGGAATTACCAGAAACTTCCCACACTATAATTTATTTGTTTTGATCACATTGCTTGTATTGGGGAGAAGTAAGGTTGCCAAGTCCAATTCAAGAAATATCTGGGGACTTTGGGGGTGGAGCCAGGAGACATTAGGGGTGGAACCAAGATCAAGGCTGTGACAAGCATAATTGAACTCCAAAGGGAGTTCTGGCCATCACATTTAAAGGGACGGCACACCTTTTCAATTCCTTCCTTCCATAGGAAATAATGAAGGATAGGGGCACCTTTTGGAGCTCTTAGAATTGGACCCCTGGTCCAATCTTTTTGCAATGTGGGGGGTATTTTGGGGAGCGGCACTAGATGCTATACTGAAAATTTGGTGCCTCTACCCCAAAAAACAGCCCCCCCAGATAACCGCAGATCAATTCTCCATGATTTTCTATGGGAATAAATCTCCATAGGGAATAACAGAGTTCCCAGCAGACATTTCCCTCCCCTCCCCCCGCTTTCCGATGACCCTGAAGCGGGGAGAGGGCTTCCAAACCGGGGGATCCCCTGCCCCCACATGGCAATTGGCAACCATGGGGAGAAGGCTAAGGAGTATGGCTCTGTGCCTGCTGATTTGATTCCTTTACTTCCCTTTGATGTTATTTACATGTAAGTATTGATATTTGGGGTACTTTATGAAGCAATACAAACAACAAAAAAAGACAGGTCTGTGTCCAAAGGAAGCAGATGGTGTCTACGTTCAGTCACATCAACAGATATCCAATCCTATTGTTCTGTAGTTTGGGATCTTGGACAAAGGTTTTCCCGAGTCATATATAATTTTGAAGCCAAGAAAAAATGATCTTCTGATAGCTTTCCCACAGTTCAAGCACTGCTTTTTTTATCTGCTGAATGCCTTTTAATATACGGTAAGTTTTTTTTTCCTGCCAAACCTATGAGGTCCTGAAGTTCTGTTTTATGAACATCTCCTCCAGTCCTGAATTTTGCATTGTGTTTTGTGTCAGGTTAGTGGGTCTTGATAATGGGGCATTATGTCTGTGTTTGGATTTTTCTTTGGGTGAATGTGGCTACTTGAAACTTCATCACAGGATGGTTGCATGTTCAGAGCACATAGGAACCCATCTGTTTGGCCTCCGATTCCTGCTATTTCTGATTGGTGTGATAAGCTTGAGCTGAACTTCTCCTTACCTTATTAATGCTCTGCCTAAGATGCTTGGTGGCTATAGAACATGTAATGCCTTTAATGCAGGACTCAAACTCCTGAGACTCTGGTGGCAGCTGAATAAACATCCCAGCTGAAACACACAAAATATATCTGCAAATCCTGTTCTGTCAAAACCAGCGGAAACAGTAAGGACTTGGGAAATATTGTCAGCAGGAGTCTAGGACAGGGAAAAAGATCCCTCAAGTGATGCAGTGTGATAAGGAAGCATATATATACACCATCTAGTGAATGGCTGTATGTGTGTGTTCATTGCTGTCAAGTTGCAGCTGATTTATGGTGACCACAGCAGGGGGCTTTCAAGGCAAATGAGAAGTAGAGGTGACCTTCTTTAGCAGCGTTTTCTTTGGTGGTCTCCCTTCCAAATATTGACCCTGGTTAGTTTCTGAGATCTGATGAGATTGGGTTATTCCAAGGGTGGCTAAACTTGCATAACGTAAGAGCAGGGCTTTTTTTAGAGCAGGAACACACGAGTGCAATTCCAGCTGGCTTGGTGTCAGGGGTGTGGCCTAATATGCAAATGAGTTCCTGCTGGGCTTTTTCTACAATAAAAGTCCTTTATGGTAAGAGCCACATAGAGTAAATGTCAGATGTTTGTGAGCCACAAGGAAGGAAGGCAAATAGATGGGGAGGGAGAGGTGGAAAGAACGCAACTTTAACTTTAAATGCATTCTCCAAGCAGCTGGTTGGCTGGTCTTGGAGATGTGATTTAAAGAGACAAATGTCTTCTCCAAGCTGGCTGACAGGGCTTTGAGAGCCACATAATATGTGAAAGAGTCACATGTGTCTCCCAAGCCACAATTTGGCCACCCCTGGGCTATACCATGACACCTTCCCCAGGAGGTACTTGTTGCTTATTATAAAGATTGTCTCCAGAGTTGCTTTTGCATGGGGGTGATACCCCATTGTGCACTCGTTCCCAGAATGATGATGCATTCATAGCAACAATGGAGCACACACATATTGGGTTTCCCCCCCCCCCCCATATTTTGTGGTTCTCCCTTTTTTACTTCCACTGTTTCTTCATTACTGGTAAGGGTTTTTTGCTAGCTTTTCCCCAAAACAGGTAATACCTATATTGCTGGAGTGTGTTAACTTGGCAACTAGTAAAAGGGGTGCTGTGGAATCAGGGAAAATGGTACTGAAAACCAGGGCTTTTCTTGAGCAGGAATGCACAGGAACACAGTTCTGGCTGGCTTGGCATCAGGGGGTGTGGACTAAAATGCAAATGATTTCCTGCTGGACTTTTTCTACAAAAAAAGCCCTTCTGAAAACTCATTCATCCACATGGTAACAAAGCCTATTTTGAGTATGAACTTTCCCAAAGTGTTGGGTCAAAAATGCAGTGGGGCATCGAAACCTAGAAAGAGAGTGGTGTTGGGCAGTACACTGACAACAGCAATTTGGGAGGGGAGGAAGAGCTAAATATGTGTGTAGAAGCAGCTCTGGTGACCACGTTGCTCCGTTTCCCCCTTCTTATGCCACGAATGTTTTCTGCTGATATAACTGCAAATGCATGCTAATTGCAATTCACTTGCAAGTCCCCCTATAAAAACCAGCCTGTTAGCACTGCTGTGGGCACTTCCTTCAGAGTCCGCTCCCTCCCTGCCAATTTTCCTTCTGAATAAACAATAAAAGTATACTTCTGTTGTTGGGTTTGGGTATTTGGGTCACGGAACCTGAGATTATTTTAATTAAGAATTCCAGACCCCCTTCCCTGTTCCATTGTTTTTTCATTGTCTCCTTCATTTCAGTGTGGTGTTTGGAAAAAAGTCATTCAGGCGCAAGCATTTTGCTGCCAATGTAAATGGTTACTAAGGATAGGGGCTAATAGCTCTTGCCTGCTTTGTCTCCATAGCAGGCAAGTCCTTAGCAGGACGTTACATTCTTTGTGATAGAACTCCCTGCCAAGTGCCGAGCGCATGCTGATTGTATTAACGCCTGAACTATTGGCTCGAGCAGCAGTCAGAACCTCCCTTTATGGGAAAGGAATATGGGTTGAGAGACTATAATTATCATCATCAACCTGCTCACGAAAAATAAGTTCTCTTGTGATTTGAATTAAAATAAAATCAGCTTGTTGCATAGTGATCTTTAATGTATTAGAGGCAAAAATAGAAACTTGTAATGGTTGCTTTGCAGCTATCTTGTTATGGATGTGTAAGGTGGATGGTGCAGAGATATTTATTTTTGTGCATTCAAGTCAAAGCCATTTGGAGGGCTTGGTTCTGGATCATTTCAAACTGGTGCATAAGATGTAGTTTGAGTACATTTTTAACAAATGCTAACTGTGGGTTCATGTCACTGTTTTGTTGATGCTTAAACCGCAATAGAAAGTGAAACTTGTAGGCTTGAAATCGTTACCTTTGCAGAGCTGTTAAAAGCACAGGATGCCAGCCTTCAGGTGGGACCTCAGGATCCCCCAGAATTACAGCTTATCTCCAGACGACAGAGACCAGTTCACCTGGAGAATGGATACTTTGGAGAGTGGACTCTATAGCATTGTACCCCACCAAGGTCCCTGTTCTCCTAGGCTCTATCCCCAAATGTCCAGGAGTTTCCTAACCTGGATCTGGCAACCCTACTCCTTCCAGTGGCCAGGGTAAAGAAGAAGACCATAGATTTATACCCTGCCCTTCTCTCTGAATCAGAGTCTCAGAGCAGCTTACAATCTCCCTTATCTTCTTCCCCCACATCAGACACCCTGTGAGACACCCTGTGGGGCTGAGAGACCTCTCACAGAAGCTGCCCTTTCAAGGACAACTCTGCAAGAGCTATGGCTAACCCAAGGCCATTCCAGCAGCTGCAACTGGAGGAGTGCGGAATCAAACCCGGTTCTCCCAGATAAGAGCCTGCACACTTAACCACTACACCAAACCTGGCAACCCTGGCATATGTAGGGCAGGTGCCAGACTCTCTCCTCCGTTCAGAGTAAAATCCTGGGAAAAGGTACATGGTGAGTCTCATGTCTCTGAACCTCAGCTTTGATTGATATTTTTAGGAGGTAAGTATTTAAGTGAGTGCAGATTCCCACTTCTTTCTTGTGGGAATGATTGTGTGAGAAAGGATACCTTTCCTAAAAATAGACAGAGAGCTCCAAATGAACCTGTGCTGATGTTTGCCATTACAATTCTGGCAGTGAGTTCAAGGTATTGGCATGGAAGGATATCTGTATCTTAGCAAACTCAACAACCAACTGTTTCAAATTCCTTACCTGTTAGTTGGAATCTACACTCACAAATACCTTGTTGGTTGTGGCGCTGGATACCACCACATTATTTCAGATTAAGTGCCATATATCAGGCAGGGCAGGTTAGAAGAGGAGCACTGTTCAGATTTTCTATCTGGATACCAGGAGCATCTTGAGAGATAGCCCTGATCTCCTCGGATTCATATGAAAATGGATGCTGAGCTGTGCAATATGGATAGGTTCTTGAAATTACCATCCAGTTACAGTGATGAAACTGATACTTGCAGTGCCTTTTCAGGAGTCAAAAGGAAAAGCCCTTCTTCTTTCGTGCCCATGGAAAAGCTGGTAGAATCCAATCCAGTGTTTCTTAAAAAGCAGGTGATAACGTGATCAAAATTCATGTTGAGAAGGGTCACTAAGATAAGAAGAGGAGGTGTTTTGTTACAAAAATGGATTGGTTAACAAAAACAGATGCACAAGCTACTTGTGGTAACAGCATACTGGCACATGTCATGCAAAGGCCTAAATTCTCTCACCTGGAGTTCTCTCCTTTCCTGGTACATAACGTCTTTCAGGCTTCACTCCTTGGAACTGGAAAAGCACTTTCTGCTTGCATGCTGTTAGAATCCTTCTAATGAAAACAATTTTGTTTTCCCCTTTACATGCATTTCTTCCATCCAGCTATAATAGCAAAGGGTGGGTTTTTTTTAACATTTCATTTTGTTTCTGTTTCTCATCAGAAAATGAAGAGCTTGGCCCAAAGACGTCAGTCTGCCCCATCCCTTGTGATCAGCAAAGCACTGAACAAGACCAGACCGAATGCCAGGTGAGGTGGAATGTGTTTTTTCTGGCTGTACTTTCTCACAGGTTTCCCATCCCAGATTGCAATGTGTTTTTGACAAGCAACTTAACCACACAAGGCTCAAACGGTATCTGCGGGAAGAGGTGCAATCCACCCCCACAATGGCCTTTTCAGGAGGTACTGGAGCTCTGAAAAGTAGATAAATGCGTGGAGCAGAGTAATGACTATATCTTCATAAATTAGGTTCTTCACATTTAAAAACCTTGTATAATAATGTTTGATGATTGATTTGTTTAAGAAAAAACCTGTACCGGTGTGATTCAGTAATTCCTCACATGGGGATTTACAGAAGCAACCAGTTATTTTCAGGAGTGTGTTGTCAACTGTGTGTGGCTTTGCCTGTATGTCTTTTGGAAGTGACAAGCTCTGTAGCAAAGAGAACTGGTTCAGTCTGTGAAAGTTCCACCTACTTTGCATAGCAGGCATTGCTTGATGCAAAAAGAATGAAACTTCTGTAAGTTTTAGGGTTGTGTGCTTAGTATAAGTTGAGCCGAAAAAATACCATTAAATACCTTATTGGTTTTTCTTGGGTATTTCTTCAGCCAGTTACTGTGTGGGCTATTGCTTTTGCTACCTGAAAGTGGCTGACCTGAAAAATCCCAAAAATATTTGGGATTTTACAGGAACAATGGATAGCCACAGTTAAAGGGCATTTAAAGGGCTCTAAGTTCCTAGTATTCTGTTATTTCTAGAGCTATTGCTTAAGTAAATGATTGCTGGACTGCATTGATAGACTTAGCCTTCATGATTCTATCTAATACACTTTTAAAGCTGTTTACTCCTGTGGCCGTCACTACATTCTCTGGCAGTAAATTCCACATTTTAATCTCTCTGTGTAGAGTACTATTTCCTTTTGTCTGTCCTGAACCTACTGCACATCAATTTCATTGGATACCCTCAAGTTCTAGCATTTTGGGAGAAGAATTTTTTTTCTTTTACAACTCTCTCCCTCCTATGCATTTTTATAAACCTATATCATGTCCCCTCTTAGTTGTCTCTTTTCTAAAACTGCGGTCCCAGACTTTCTAATGAATGAGAGCAAAACCAAGTGGGAAATGCAGATGCCAGTTGCAGAACCTACATACCCATAATTTTTCGTGGATTGCCTGGATTTTTTCCCCTTCGATGAGATTTAGTAGTTTGAAGTTTTTATAAGAAGGCCTGTTGAAACAGTTTGGAAACCTGTGTGATGACTGAGTAGAGTACTAACACTTTTCCATCTTCTGAAGTTGCTGTTTTGGGAACACAAGTGAAGATTTAAAAACAACAGCGACATAGCAAAGTATATTACAGAGCTTTTTACAACCATTTATTAAAGTCCCTAGGGTTGGTTAGCATGAAGGTATCTAAGTAGCGCCTGTAGAGATGGTTTTGTGTTTAATTTAGATTATTATGGCACTCTGGTATTGCTGGCACAAGCATTTGATCTCAATAAAACTTTTATTGTACTCTAAAAGTTCATGTAACTTAAATTGAAAATAAATACAATTTTTGCAAAAGAACCCATTGTCTGTATTGATATATGATGCCCATTTTTGCAGCATTCTTACACTTATTCCCCCCCTCCCCATCACTGCCACTAATATGGATTGCCTTTTTTATTTAGAATGTAGTGACAAGGAAAAGTGTATTCTTTCTTCATAATAGGGGCATGGAGATGAAGCTTCTTTCCATTTTAATTATCCACTACATCTTCCGTTATTTCTAGAGCTATTGCTTAAGTAAATGATTGCTGGACTGGAACCCGAGTGGTTCCTCTTTATACTTCTCTAAGACATCTGTATCTGTTACAGCAGTAATTTCCAGACTTCATGAAGTTTAGGGAACTTTTCCTCATTGACCTCTGATTGACAAAAACCCCCCACCACATTATGCAGCTAGGACACACAATACTCCACTGTGGCTGAACATTACAGAGCAGGAACAGTGGCTGAGGGGAAAGGTGTTTTTTAGGAAAGCACCATTATTTACTTTGCCTTGAGGAGCCCCATAAGCTTCTGGTGAACTCTAGGGCTCCTCAGCTAGAAACTGATTGGTAGACATAGAGCTCCCTTCTCTAAGACTTTGCTCTGCTCTAAAGAGATTAGCAGATAAAAAGATTAGCTGGCTAATGTTTGTGCAGCATTTTCTACCTGCACTGTCATCATCAAAGGCTGTGATGCATCCTCCTATCCTCAAGTGAACTGATATTTTTTCCCCCAGTGCTTTCCATCTTCTCGCTGCCCAGTAATCTTCTGAAACTATTTCTGCCAACCCATTCTGTAGTTTATATAGCTCTTTACAGCTGTTGTGAGATTGTTGTCAAAAATGACACAGGCACATAATATCGGCTCCTTTAAATTTAATGCTACAGTTTCAGTGTGTCTTTATATGCTTAATAGAATGCCATTCCTCTTCATCAATAATCAAACAAGCAGTTTCCATTCTGTATACTCTGTAAATGCTTAACTCTTGTGAACTGCCGTTATAAGCAGCAAAAATACGATGACTGACATCACTTCTGATCTGTAAAAATTTTCACCTCTGTTGCCTCAAACCTGCCTTGGTACTTAGCATTTTTTCCCCTGCAAAAAGGTACTGACCTAAACTTAAATCAATTATTGGTGCATTCTGACATGAAATCTTATTGCTGATACTCAGTCTTTTTAGTTGTTGACCTGTCGATCATAAAACTCTTCCTGCTTTAGCCTACATCTGCAGGGGATTTATATGAACAGTCTCCCCTTCCGCAGCTGATTCATCTCAGTACTTATTAAACTTAATGAGTGAGTTTAGTCTGGAAATATTTAGAAAACCCAGGAAGTTTATAGTTTTGTACCATTTTATTGTCTGTTCTCATGTGTCCTTCCACTGTCAGTTGGAAGATGGCTGCCAGGATTTAACTGCTGAAGGAAGCCAGTTTTAACTTCTGGAAGAGGTCAGTCTAGCAGTCCTGGATTGTATGTCTTAATGCATTTTGGAAATTTGGGCTGCAATCCTGCCTGCAGTTCCCATTTCCTTCAATTGAACTTGTCCATGTCATGTTGTGGGTGGGATTCAAGCCTCAGAGGCACGTGAGATGTACATTTGATGGTTAATTTTTTGCTGTTTTTAAAATTATTCCTATACATTATATTGAATTTGATGTGGATTTCAACTTCACTGATAATCTAGGATCTTTCCTCACCTCCAACAGAGTGAGCAGAATGAAAGTTGAATTATTTTTATTACTGCTTCCAAATGATAGAAAAAGCAAGGCTGTATTCAGACATCATGTTAGTATTTCATTCTCACAGTAATCCTAGATTCAGGTGGTTAGCTGTGATGGTCTGGAACAACAAAGTTTGAGTTCAGTGGCACCTTTAAGACCAACACAGTTTAAATCTGGGTATAAGCTTTCATGTTGGTCTTAAAGGTGCCACAGGTCACAATAATCCTGTGAGACCAGGTATGTTGCGATCATACCTATTGAGTAGGGATTTGAACTCACATTGGTCTAGACCAAGTCTGATGTTCTAACTCAGGGGTGTCAGATATGCAGCCCAAGGGCCATGTCAGGCTCTCAGAGAGCTCTTATCAGGCCCATAAGCAGCTCACTGTCATCTGCTTCCTTCTCTCTCTCTTGCTTCCTTCTGCATCACAGCTTGCTTTGCCAGGCTTGCTCAATCACACAGGAGCTACAGAGCAAAGCCTCTATTTTCTCCATTGCCTGATCAGCACATGAAGCAGCTTATGTATTAAAACTCGCAGTACCCAGCCATTTCATGTTTCCCCTGGGTCTTAGACTCAAAGTATTGACCATGAGATTTCTGTAATGAATGTCAATAAATCAAAAGTAGGCTTACAACTTACAGGCACACACCTGAACAACATACTCGAGATTGCTACCATACAGACATTGTCTACAGATTTTGATGCCATAATTCAGAGCAAGAGGTTTCAAGTATCAGAGACTGTTGAATGAATAAAATATTGCAGGAATGCTAATCTTTTAAGCATGCTTCAAGTTTTGTTTAAAAAATTTTTAAATTGTGTTTGTCCGTGTCCTTTTTAAAGTTTGTATCTCTGCTACCAGACATTACATTTTATGAAACACATGGTCTGGCTTAACAAAGTCTCAAATATTTATGTCAGATCTAGCCCTCATAACAAATTAATTCGACTCCCCTGTTCTAACCACTACATTGCCCTAGCTTCCTTTTTAATAGGGCCATATTTACCTTATTAAATAATATGATGGCATTTCTGTAATACACCAGTGGTTCAGATGCTGACATCACAGAAACGAGCTCAGACTTGGAACTGTGTTTAAGAAAAAGCTGACAAAAGCACATCCCACCAATATATACCATGTGCATTTTTTTTAAGTGAAAGGCATTTTCCAGATGGGTGATTGATGCATCAAGCCTATTGTGTCCCCAAGGCTTGAGGTTGATAATTTCAAAAATGTTGAAATGTGTATCTTATTAAAACCAGACTAAAATGCATAAAAAGCCTTGCTGGCTCAAGACTATGAATGAAGTAACTCTGAGGACTTTCAGTGCATCAGTGATAGCAACCACACAACCTCCCTTAGCAATTCAGTCTTTTCCACATCCATTTTCCATCTGAATGGCAAGTTAAATTGGTGAAAGAATGTTGGTAATTTTGTTCTGCTATCATTGTTACCACAACATGATTGCTGGCATCCACTGGTAAATAAGGGCTTTTCTGCTTTTTCCCCCTTCTTTTGTCAGTTTTGGCCCCATATTGCTTTGGTTTATCCCCTGATTTCTGCATGCATTTTTGTGCCTTTAGTTTTTGTGTGTGTTTTTTTATCCCTGGTTTGTTTCGGTTTATTTTGAAAACATTTTTACCCCCATCTTTTTCTGGGAGTGAATTTGAGTTGCCTTTTCCTTGGTGGAATGTTTCTGGCAGAGTTTCCTTTGTCCTGCCCACACCCACACACCTCCAGCGCACTTTTCAGTGTCATCATCAAACCACTCCCTCTCCCCTGCTACCCTGAAGACAAGTGTTTTTATTTTTGATATTTTTAGAGGTGCCAAAATAGCAATACAGTGATAGGTCAAGCAGGTTTTCTGAATACCAAACTTTCTTTTTTTAAAAAGTAAATATCTGCTTCCTTTGTGGAGATATAAGGGAAAAGGCGTATCTCTGCAAGAGAAGAGACTAGAATGATTTTTAAAACAAGAGCTGGGAATTCAGAGAACCTGCTTTTGCCCTGTCATTATAGCTGTATATTGTTGTATTAAGATAATCATGTGGGTTTAGAAAAATCTCAAGTAATCCGTTAAAAGTAAGCACTTAGATCTCTCTACACAATGAAATCCTAGCAGTAAAGAGGCAGGTTACAGCTGTTCACCGTCTTCTTAGCCAAATACACCCCTCCAGACATCCCCAAGGCTCCTTCATCAGATATTCGTAGTCTTAAAATAAGAGGTCAAATCTTTTGCTGAACAAGAGTGGGCAGATGCAGCTTGAGATTGCCATTTGCAAAGTGTGTGTCACACAAACCTACTCACATGAATCCACTTTAATAGAAAGGACTTGTGCCAACATGATCATCTGGAAGCACACTAAGCCTCTTGCACCAGTGGATGGAAAAGGAGAAAATAAATTGAAGGAAGAAAAGGAATATTTCCAGGTATCTTAGGGCTTTCTGCACACTTGATGTATTCCTGATTTTCTTGGCAGTTGATCCACAAGCACTGGAATGAGTTTGGGCATTGCTGTTTGATACATCTGCCCTCCCTCTGTATTTTCATAGTTATGGAGTCAGTTTATTTTCTTCCACGCATGCCTTAAATAAGATTTTCAAGGTAGGGCCCTTTGTCATCGGTGGCATCATCAGTGGCATCACAGAACCTTCCCCTTTTTATTTTTTGCAAGTAATTAGTCTTTGTTGGAATGCTAGCTATTGTAGGGAGGTGAGAACTAGGATGAAAGCCAACTAACAGAGCCTTGGTGGTTTGAGCTATTTTAGTATAGACCTTTTGAGTGGAGGTCGAAATTCTGTTGGCATGTCATTCATTTCCATTTCCATTAATACTTTGAACAGATAGTTTTCAAAGCAGTGCAATGCCTTGTATTCTAATCCAGAGTAAAAATTCTAGTGATTTGTTAAATATAATATGGCAATATCTAGGCTGCTTCCACTTGGGGAAGGTTTGTCTGTGTTGCTTTCATCACCTCCATAAAACAGACTGGTGATGGTCATTTTGTACCATGCCTTCTGCTGTCCACTGATATCCTCCCTCAGAGTAAAGCATGCGCTGAAGACATCGTTGTCTTGGAACTCAGTTATACAGATCAATGACTCGTAATATCTAAAAGAGACAAGGTCCATAGTTCATTCTCTTGGAGTTGCTCCTTCAGTGTAACTGTCCTCTTCCTCTTCTGGTGACTGGCGAAGAAGTTAATTAATCATATGCTCCTCACATGCAGGACCAGTAGCCAAAACAAGTCTCTCCCCTTCCCATGAAAGGTAAAACAACCAACCAGCTGTTTTGGACCTGAGAACATCCAATGGATTGGTGGGGATGAATTGGTGGAGTGAAGCACAGCAGCACTCATTGTTTGGGTCTGCCACAGCAAGAGAGCAGACAGTTAGGGCAGCTGTGCCTGATAGCATGGCATGGTACTTTAACTCCACCTCTGGAAGAAGACAAAGTACCCAGTTGTAAGCAGACGTGGTACCATGTAGTCTGACTCTTGGGAAAGGACAGACGGGTGTGGGTAGAATCCTGTGTGTGCCTAAAAGAATCCAGTCTGGGGGCTAGACGATGAAAGTCTGTTTGGAGGTGCAAATGTTAAAGGGAATTCAAATCACAACCTGAAACCATAACTAGCAAATATTTAAGTGCCTCAGCCAGGCTTCTGCTGTTTTAGGATTGGCTAACTTCTTTGCCAGTCACCAGAAGAGGAGCAACTGTGCTGCTGAATGGTCCTTTAAAAATAATCTGTACATAAATAAAACTCTGTTAGTTTTATACAACTCCTGCATCAGTGATCTCTGTGTCCTTACCGCAAAACTGACCTCACAGCAGTGAACCTAAAGCCTTTACAATCACTATCCCAACTGTATCTTACAGCTGAGGAAACACTGAGGGGAAGGTTTTATTTTAAAAGAGCCCAGTTCCCCCAAATTTTAACATGCAGCAGATCAATTGGTCCCCTCAGTTGATCTATAGAAGCCTTTCCTCACCTTTCACTAAAAATGGTGCAGGGACTTCTGATTGTAGTACTGGACACACACCCTATCCTGAAGCAGCTACTACCACCCAATATAAAGACAAGTAACACTATCATGAAACATAGCAACTTAAGCTGTGCCATCAATGACTCATTCACCCTGTACATCCTGTAATGTGATACATGCTGCCATGTGTATCCATAGCCCTCCTGCTGTTTTTGCTAACCATACTGTACCATCTGTATATGAGAAAACAAATGGACACCTATCAGGAGATGATGAGAGAACCTTTCAGACTCCCTGGGCATTCAGCAATAGATTCAAAGGTTACAGTAGTTCACAGAATAATTTCAGAGGGTGACTTCAGTGAGAAGTTGGTGGACTGACTTGGACTCAGTAAGGAGTGGTGGTGGTTAGCTCAGATATCCATCCTGCTTAGCTGATTCGTCAACAGCTAGGAGTGGTCCATACTTACTCTGCTGCATGTTTTGTTTAGATCTGTTTTTCATCTGATTTGTACAACGTTAACACACCAGTGTCTTGGTATACCAGGCCCGCTGGCCTTTGTAATAACTTCCCCTATCTGTGTTCTTCCATTTGTAGTTTTCTGTATGTATATTCTTGCTACTAAATGTAAAAATTAATGCATATGATGAAGCTGACTGTAGCTAACAAAGGGTAAAATCAGCAATGACTATGTGGGTATAATACAGAATTGGGTGAAAGCACTGATGACCACTTGAAGAACACCAGAAGGACCAGTGTGGTGTAGTGGTTAGAGTGTCAGGTTATTATCTGAGAGACCCAGGTTCAAATGCCTATTCATGCTACGGTGGCTTGCTGGGTGACCTTGAGCCAGTTACACACTCTTAGAATAATCTATTTCATAGGGTTGTTGTGAGGATAAAATGGAGGAAAGGAGAATGCTGTAGGCTTTTATGGGTTCCCATTAAGGAGAGAAAGGCAGGGTATAAATGAATGAAATCAACAAACACCAGTTATAAAAAAAAAACGCTTTCTGTCCTTTTGGGAGAGATGGTGCACTTTCTATGTTCTCTAGCTTTTTATGTTTAACTTGCTGATTTTACATTTTTAATGAAAGTACTAGTAATGAAACTTGTATCTATCACAAGCGCTCTCTCTCTGCCTCTCTGTCTCTCTGTATGTATGTGTGTATGTATGTATGTGTGTGTGTGTGTATACACACACGTACACACACACACACAGCAGCCTAGAGGTGGTGCCTTTTTGTTCAAAACAGGATATTGGCATACTTCAGGAATTTTTTCGCAGACTTTATAAATAAATTTACTAGAATTCCCTTATTTATAATGCTAAATTTAGATTTGCAGACAGTGAATTGAAGATGTGGCTTTAAGGCATTTCCCTGATTTTTTTCTGTCCATGTTGAATAATATTAAAGTTCTGCATTTCATGGAAACTACACTCTTGTCTAAATCACAGTAAATGATTTTTGACATGTTATTTTACAATCTTGTGCCAGATACGAAGTATTCCCAGATAGCAAATATTATGTGTATTATCTATTAATGCAAACGGTTTGGTTTTACTGTGGAGATACAATATGTACCCTAAAGACCTGCACAGGGTGTTCCTGAAGACATGTGGCTCATTTAAACTATGTGACTGGAAACAGAACTAAATTAAATGTGAATTGCTAGGAGACTTTATGTACTCCATTCCTGGAACCTCAAATAGACAATGTGTCATCCAAATCTGTATATTTTTTTGGGGGGGGAGGGTAACTTTTAGAAGAACAGCTTTGGTGGTTAGTTTATAGTTGCACATGGGATATTTAAAAGTTTTCTGAATCTGGGTTAAAGCATGAGAAACTCCCATTATTAATTATAGAAAAAATCATAGTTATTAGGCATGGTGGCTAAATAGATTAGAACTGATGTAATTCCAGACACCAGTTGCGAGAGAACAATGGCAATTGAAGGATTTTGCCCAGTTTCTGGGCTTCCTAGAGGCATCTGGTTGATCATTATAGATATAGGATGTTGGAGCAGATGGACCATTGTTCTGATTCAGCAGAGCTGTGTTTTAAGTGCCTTCAAGTAACTGCCAACTTATGGCGATCTATGAATTGTATTCCTCCAACACATTACTTACAGCCTTGCTCATGTCTTGCAAACTTAGGGCGTTGGCTTCCTTGATTGAGTCAATCCACCTCACAATGGGTCTTCCTCTTTTCATGTTGCCTGCAGCTTTTACTAACTTTATTGTCTTTTGTTTTCTCATAATATGACCAAAGTACAATAGCCCAGTTTAGTCATTTTAGCTTCTAGGGAGAATTTAGTCTTGATTTGATCTAGAACCCACATTTAACTTTTTGGTGGTTCACAGTATCATTTCCAACAGCACTTTTCAAATGAATAAGCTTTTTTCCTGTCAGCTTTCTTCATTGTCCAACTTTCACACCCATACCTAGTAATGGAGTGGCAGGGATTACTTGATCTTGCTTGCTAGGGACACATCCTTACAGATAAGAATCTCTTCTAGCTCCTTCATGGCTGTCCTTCCCAGTCTCAGTCTCCTGATTTCTTGGTGCACTCTCCCTTTTGGTTGACGATGGAGCCAAGGAATAGAAAATCTTGAACAATTTTACTTTTTTTCACCATCATCCTCGACCCAAGAGCAGCTGTGCTCTTTAAGAAGTTTCTAGAGCAGTGATTAATAGAAATCATGGCAATACTCTTCAGTGAACTTGTGTGTTACTGTGAAGTCTATAGTAGTTAAGATCAGATTATCTCCTAACATATCCTAAATCCTTTGGACAATAGAATAAAACAACTGTATGCTTGTTGCCACATCGGCTGTGATAGCAAGAGTCCTAAAGTGCTTGGTACTGGGCCTGAGCCAGGACCTGACATTCTTCCTTAGAAAACCCAGATGTGACTGATCTGAGGTCCAGAGTTGAGGATTGAGGCCAGATAAACAGTGTGTGTGTGTGGGGGGGGAAGTGTTGCAAAAAGCCAGATGAAAACTAAAACTGGGCCTTCCAGGTTTGACATTTCCCTACTCCTTTCTTAGGTCAAATGAAGATCATAATAATAAAAAAAGTTTTTAGTCAGGGCTGGGAAGACTGAACCCATTTTTCAAGTGGGGAAGAACAGACAGTGATGAATGTTGAGAGCAGGCCTCTGATTCAGTGGGCGCTCACAGGAGCACAGCTCCTGAACCTTTCTGAGAGTTCCACCTCCTCCTTCTGAGAGTTTCACCCCCTTGTCCATTGAATAGTATGTGCAGCTGCATAACAAACCCTGGATGAGCTCCTCCACCTATTTTTCTACAAAATGACCCCTGGTTGAGAGTAAGCAAATGGTATTCCCCAGGCTAAATGAGTATTTCCAAAGCAAACTTGGATGTTATTCCTAAATCGTTGGTGTTAGCTGAGAATGGGATTTATATAGGCAGACACTTATTCAGTCCAGTGGGAATCATTTTCCAATGAGTGCTGGGTGGAACTAGCTTAGAATCTAAGACAGTAATAGATCACTTTACAGATATAATGGGCAGAGGGGAGAAATACTTGGGCATAAAGCTAGTTTGCTGCTTCCTTTCACTTATTTATTTTAGAGAAATGATAAGAACATAAGAGAAGCCGTGTTGGATCAGGCCAATGGTCCATCCAGTCCAATACTCTGTGTCACACAGTGGCCAAAAAAAAAGGAGGCTCAAAAGTGGGGCTAGAAGCCCTTCCACTTTGCCCCCCCCCCCAAAAAAAGCACCAAGAATACAGAGCATCACTGCCACAGACAGTTCTAATAATATGCTGTGGCTAATAGCCACTGATGGACCTCTGCTCCATATTTTTATCCAAACCCCTCTTGAAGCTACCAATGCTTGTAGCCGCCACCACATCCTGTGGCAGTGAATTCCACATGTTAATTACCCTTTGGGTGAAGAAGTACTTCCTCCTATCCGTTCTAACCCGACTGCTCAGCAGTTTCATTGAATGCCCACGAGTTCTTGTATTGTGAGAAAGGGAGAAAAGTACCTCTTTCTTTACTTTCTCCATCCCATGCATAATCATGTAAACCTCAGTCTATCATGTCACCCCGCAGTCAACTTTTCTCTAAGCTAAAGAGCCCCAAGCGTTTTAACCTTTCTTCATAGGGAAAATGTTTTAACCCGTTAATCATTCTAGTTGCCCTTTTCTGGACTTTTTCCAATGCTGTAATATCCTTTTTGAGGTGCGGTGACCAGAATTGTACACAGTATTCCAAATGAGACCGCACCATCGATTTATACAGGGGCGTTATGATACTGGCTGATTTGTTTTCAATTCCCTTCCTAATAATTCCCAGCATGGCATTGACCTTTTTTATTGCAGTCACACACTGTCTTGACATTTTCAGTGAGTTATCTACCATGACCCCAAGATCTCTCTCTTGGTCAGTCTCTGCCAGTTCACACCCCATCAACTTGTATTTGTAGCTGGGATTTTTGGCCCCAATGTGCATTACTTGGACAATTGAACCTCATCTGCCATGTTGATGCCCACTCACCCAGCTTCAACAGATCCCTTTGGAGTGCCTCACAATCCTCTCAGGTTCTTACCACCCTAAACAATTTAGTGTCATCTGCAAACTTGGCCACTTCACTGCTTACTCTCAACTCCAAATCATTAATGAACAAGTTAAAAAGCATGGGACCCAGTACTGAGCCCTGCGACACCCCACTGCTTACTGTCTTCCACTGCGAAGACTGCCCATTTATACCCACTCTCTGTTTCCTAGTAATTATACCCACTCTGTTTCCTATTAATTAGCCAGTTTTTGATCCACAAGAGTACTTGTCCTTTTACTCCATGATTCTCGAGCTTACTGAGGAGCCTTTGATGAGGAACTTTATCAAAAGCTTTCTGAAAGTCAAGGTAAACGACACCTATTGGGTCCCCTTTGTCCGCATGTTTGTTCACCCCCTCAAAGAACTGTAACAGGTTAGTGAGGCAAGATCTTCCCTTATAGAACCCATGCTGAGTCTTTCTCAATAACTTGTGTTCATCATTGTGCCTACTCATTTTGTCCTTGATAATGGTTTCTACCAACTTTCCTGGTATTGAAGTGAGACTGACTGGCCTGTAATTTCCCGGCCTGTCCTCTGGAACCTGACTGGCCTGTCCTCTGGAACCCTTTTTAAAGATGGGGGTGATAATTGCTACCTTCCAGTCCTCAGGAACGGAGGCAGATTTCAATGAAATATTACATATTTTTGTCAGGAGATCCACAAGTTCACCTTTGAGTTCTTTCAGAACTCTTGGATGTATGCCATCCGGGCCTGATGGTTGACTTAGTAGTTTTTAATTCATCTATCAGTTGTAGGACCTCCTCTCTTGTGCACATCTGTGCTAGCACAGATGGATATTTGCACACAAGAGAAAAAAAGGAAATGTTTCTTGAGTTGACTGGGTATTGCAGTAAGAATGTAGAAGAGCTCTAGGGTATATCTAGTCCAGACTCGTGTTTCCCCGGTGCCCTACCAAGTGCTCCTGGAACACCTCAGGGAGAGCAGGAAAACTGAAACCACCCTCTCACACCTTCTCTGAACATGGAAATTCCATTTAGCCATCATGGCTAATAGCCATTAATATCAGTTGATCCTCCATGAATTTGTCTGATGCAATTTTAAAACCATTTAACCTAATGATTATCATTTTATCCTGTTGCAGTGCGGTCTAATTCTTCTGTGTGAAGGAATACTTCTTATCAGTTCCAAATGAACTGTCCAATCAATAGTGTTGGGTGCCCCTGAATTCTTGTAGTGATATAGTCTTGGCTGAATTTTGCCAGATATGCCCCAGAGGTGCTGTCAGCACGCCTTCTTTCAAGCAACTTGTGAAGTTGTAGGTTAGGTACAAGTCACTTTCTGCACAGTCTCCTAGGTACAGGGATAATCTATCTATCTATCTATCTATCTATCTATCTATCTATCTATCTATCTATCTATCTATCTATCTATCTATCTATCTATCTATCTATCTATCTATCTAAGATTTATATCCCGCCCTTCCCACTAGGTGGCTCAGGGCGGCTTACAACATATAAAACTAACATGGAATCTAAAATTAAACATTAAAATTAACATTTCATAATTTACAGTTAAAAATCTAAACAATTGTTATATACATACACATTAAACTCAGACGGCGGTCCTACAGCTACACTCATCGGTTACAAGTTCAGTATTTGATGTTCAGTCTTCGATATTCAGTACTCAGTGCTGATTAGTTGTGAGCCAGCCGGAAGAGGGATGTTGTGAGATCTCAGCTGAGGAAGTAGGTGACTAACTCTATAAAGACCAGCTGTGGCATGCTTTAAAAGGAAGAGGAAGAAGGCAGCAATAGGTAAGAGTAGAAAAGGAAAGAGGTGGTGGAGGCAGTGGGCAGGTTAAAAAAAAACTGGTAAGGGTGCAGTGGCAGTAGCCAACACAAGAGGAGAAAGTTAAAGATGGGAAAGCAGTGATGGGAAGGAAGAGGGTTAGCAGCAGCAGCAGTAAGAAGTAGAAAGTGAGGCCTAGGAGGGTGGGATTTCCCCTCTCCATGACTTCTTTGTGGGTCCCTGCTTGTTAAAAATATAAAAGATAACATTACAACTGTGTGATGAAGTCCCTTAGCCAGGCAGCCCTCAGGTTCACTTAAGTGTAGCAGAAAAAATAAAGATATATCTAGTGTGCAACAGAAAAAGGCTGCGGAATCTCTGCCAAGGCATTATCTGTACAAGCCTACAGGCAGCCATGGCTGTTGCACTCCAGATGTTAAAGCTTTGAAAATGTGATAGTGCCTCATTACAGCCTCTCTGCACACAGCTGAAGAACTGGTCTGTGTAATATTATATTATCACACTGAGCAATTTTGCTGTTGTGTCTTCAGCTGCAAGTCATGGGCAGACCCTGCAGGAAGCTCTGCTGAGAGGGAATGACAATAATCTGACCTCATATTGGAGAGGGCAAATGTGACTGTTATGGAGTTGTCCCAGGATAAATAAGGACGTGACCCACACACCTGAGAAAACGCCTTTGCTCATCTTGGCACAGGACTGGTTTGGGAAATGATAAAAGTGACAAGAAGACTTTGCACTTAAAAGATGTTAGACGAAAGCTTTGCTCTTTCCTCTCCTGAAGAGGTATTAACCATTCAGCAGAAAATCTTGCTTTCTGGTGTGGGGCAATACAGAACTTCAGCATTCTTCAGTTTAGTTTGGTAAATGAGAGTGGAAATCACATGTAATATATGACACAGGGAACTCAGCAGCCCTTTGGTGCATAGAGCGCTAGAGAAACTGCATTCCCAACTCAGAACAGTTCAGCCTTCATATTTGCTAGTCTGTCCAGTCTTGGCCTCCCTCTACACTCAGCTTTGTCTCATTCATCCCCAGGGTGAGGCTGTGGTCCAGTGGCAGGTCATCTGCTTGATATGTAGAAGGTCCTAGGTGTAAGTTTGGCATCTTCAGTTAAAGGAATCAGGTAGGAAGAGATGGGAAAACCCTCTGCCTGACATTCCAGATAGCTGTGGCTGTTCAGAATAGACAGTACTGACCTTGGTAGGCCAATGGCCTGACTTGGTATAAGGTAGCTTCATGCATCACCATCTTGTTACTTGTATCCAACCTCTAATGGTAGCTTCCCATTCTGTGCTGTAGCCTGCAGTCTGGAACATGGGGATGACATAGAAAGCTGGCCACATGGGGACAGTACAGCCAGTGTCCATTTTATGTTGGTCCCTGCCAGTGTGTTGAGCACTGGAAGACCAACATGGGCTAAAGCACTCGCTTTCTTGGCAGTTTCACAAAGGAGTGAAACTGAACTCCAAACTGAAGAAAGATGGATGAAACGTCTTGATATTTAGAACAGATGTCTTTGGAAGGACTTCTTTTAGTTCCATGAACTAAATACTGGAATATTGTCACTCCTTTGTGATTGGAAAGACTGCTTTTGAACTGTCTTCTGTTAATGTTTTTTGGCTACATGCTATTTGCAGTTCTATGTGCAAGCTTTGTCAGAACACCACTGGCCTTTACATTACACTGCCTTGTTTAAAATTTATGGTGTCTCTTAGTGCTTTTTTTATTTACCCAAATGGGGCAAGGGCAACTCCTTGCTTAGGGCTAGTGTAGCAGTGGTGATGGGAAGTGGCCATCCCTGGGCATTGACCCTCTGGGATTTTCCTGGCCATAGCCAATCTGCTCTGCCTCTTAGGTTCAGATAGCACAGAGTGTCTCTGCCTGAGGGTTGCCAGCTTTGGGTTGGGAATTACCTGGAGATTTTGGGGGTGGAACCTGAAGAGGGCAAGGTTTGGGGAAGGGAGGAGCTTCAATTGAATATAATGCCATAGGGTTC